>NC_134465.1:69411834-72291834 GCF_047948215.1 Lycorma delicatula | reverse complement strand
GTTTTCACAAATACGTAGATAGATTTATTATTGTTTTGAAGGACTTCGGTCATTGTTATGGTTATATTCTTTTGGTAATCGACAGACGTCATTTTTAGCATACTTTAAAAGTAAATTGCGAATAATTTTGTTGGCACCTATTAGTTCACGGTCAATTTTAACATGGAATGCAAAAACGAATACATTCGACTTTTTTAATTTTTTTTTATTTCCGTAAAGACAAGAAAGCTGCTGAGACTCACAAAGAGATATATGAAGTTTACGGTGTTCATTACCTAACACAGAAGCACGTGTCAGAATGTGTTTAAAAAATTCAGTTCCGAAGATTTTTCAAACAAATATATCCAACATTTTTGGTCGACCTCTGAAGTTAAATATCAAATCAGACATAATTGAATCGAATCGTCGTATAACTGTCTGAGAGACTGCAGAGAGGTTAAATGTATCCCACATAGAAATTAAAATTTACATCAAACACCTTAAACTTGTTAAAAAGATCAATATTTGGGTTCTACATTAATTGAAAGAGATTAACTTAACATACCGAATCAATATTTGGTATATACATCTGAAACGCAATCAATTTGACCCTTTTTTGAAATCAATCATCACTGGTAATGAAAAATGGGTCATCTATAATAATATCAAACGAAAATAATCATGGTATAAGCGTGATGAACCAGAAAAAGCCGCATCAAAAGCTGAAATGCATAAAACAAAATCATGCTGTCAATCTGGTGGGATTACAAAGGTATTATATATTTCGAGCTGTTTCCAAGGAACTAAACGATTAACTAAAATGTCTACTGTCAAAAATTAATGAAACTGGAGGAAGCAATCAAAGAAAAACAGTAAAAACTGGTAAATCGCACAGAAATCATAAAGGTGACAAGGTCTCGCACATCCTTGGTAACTTTTAGAGTTTGGTTGGGGAGTTTTGTCTCATCCCACATTTAGCCTTGGTCTTACACCATCAGATTATCATTTATTTCCAAGTTAGCAAAACTCTTTGAATGGTTAAGCTTTTCTCAATGATAGTGACCTGAGATCGTTCTCAGTGTTCAGTTTTGCTGATAAGGACCAGAAGTTTCATGAGCGCGGGAACATGAAGTTACCAGAAAGGTGGGAAAATGTTATCGAACAAAATGGAAAATATATTATTGATTAATATATTCATTCTTTGTATAAAAAAATTAAGTATTATTTCACACTAAAAAAATCGTATTCTATACGATTCGTATATATATATATATATATATATATAGTATTAAATGTTTTGTCCTTTAAGAGACCAAATATTTCAATTAAAAGTCTCTTTTCTTTATTCTGAGTTTTCTTATAAAATAAAAATTTATATTTTTGTTTTGTTATATTAAAATTATTCAATAAATTTTAATTTATTTTTGTTGTAATTGTAAATATATTCTAATAAATTCAATTTCATTTAATAATAAATATTTACTCTATCATTAAAAAAAATTAAAAAAATATAACGATAAATTTAAAAAAAAATGAAACAAGAAAGATGATTACTTTTGAGTGTGTAGCTTTTTGGTTTTATAACAAGAAAATTTAGTTACAGAATTTAAAACAATAACAGAAACATTTCAAAAAAAAAAGTAAAGAAAAAGAAGGTTTATGTTGGTTTCGACTAAGATAAAGAGAACGCAAGATAAAGAGAGATGAGGGAGAGAGTGTGGGATCGTCAAGAGATAAACAAAAGAGAAAGAATAAACGGGAAGAGGAATTCTGAGAATTTCTTGTATTCCATTCTACTTTCCTCATTTCATTAAGTTTATAATAAATCCAATTGAATACATTTACATTCTAATATTCAAACAATAGCATAACGTCTTCCTCACTATTTCTATTTAATTTATTCATTCTCTTTCACCCACACCTTCTTTTCCATACGTTCTTTTTATATTTATTTCTTTGTCATTCAATTACTGTTGATTTCATTATTTATTCCTTTTCAATAACTTTACACTAAAGCTAAGCCTACAACGTACTTTAATGGATGCAATTCCCATTTAAAATTTTATCCATTAAGTAAATGTAAATTAATTCATTTGATTATTTGTTGGTTATTCCATGTTTTAATTATGCAAGATTATAAAAATAAAATTAATTAACTGATTATTTCAGTAAATTAAAAAAACATTCAATAGAATTTTAAAATAAATTGATTTCTAAAAAATTTAAATTAGATTTCTCTTATAAAAAAATCATTTATAAATAATAATTTCGTATAAAGTATTTAAATTAAGTAGTCGATTATTTACCCATTTGTATTATTATTATTTAGAATTTGTTTATTAAAATTTACTTTTTATTTTCTTGTACCAAGTAAAGAAAGTATTTGAATCGGGAAAAAGTTCGGTTTTCAGATTTCAACTGAAATATCCATTTTGACCATCCCTGAAACCATTTTGACTAGTTTCGACGTGACGTCTCTAAGTACGTATGTATGAATCACGCAAAACTCAAAAACGATTAGCCGTAATATATTGCAATTTTGGATTTAGCACTGTTGTAACATCTAGTTGTGCACCTTTCTTTTTAATTGAAATTGAAATTGAAATTAAAATTAAAATTTTAATTAATGAAATATATTGATCTTAAAGAGAAGGCGCATCGGTTCGAATCAAACTTTATCTCCTTTTGTTTTTTTTGTTTTTTTTTTAATTATTGGTTTTAATTTAAATATATTGATTTAATAATTATTAACCAGTGAATGTAAAAAAAAGTTTTACAATAACTAATAATTCAATGATAATAAAAAAATTAAAAATATATTATAAGTGAAATAAAATTTTTTTACATTTAAAAATGTTTTTTTTTTGTCTTCAGTCATTTGACTGGTTTGTTGCAGCTCTCCAAGATTCCCTATCTTGTAGTGCTAGTCGTTTCATTTCAGTATACCCTCTACGTCCTACATCCCTAACAATTTGTTTTACATATTCCAAACGTGGCCAGCCTACACAATTTTTTCCTTCTACCTGTCCTTCCAATATTAAGTCTGTCTCTTCTTTTAACTATATTTTTCCAAATGCTTCTTTCTTCATCTATTTGCCGCAATACCTCTTCGTTTGTCACTTTATCCACCCATCTGATTTTTAACATTCTCCTATAGCACCGCATTCAATAGCTTCTAATCTTTTCTTCTCAGATACTCCGATCGTCCAAGTTTCACTTCCATATAAAGCGACACTCCAAACATATACTTTCAAAAATCTTTTCCTGACATTTAAATTAATTTTTGATGTAAACAAATTATATTTCTTACCGAAGGCTCGTTTCGCTTGTGCTATTCGGCATTTTATATCGCTCCTGCTTCGTCCATCTTTAGTAATTCTACTTCCCAAATAACAAAATTCTTCTACCTCCATAATCTTTTCTCCTCCTATTTTCACATTCAGTGGTCCATCTTTGTTATTTCTACTACATTTCATTACTTTTGTTTTGTTCTTGTTTATTTTCACGCGATAGTTCTTGCGTAGGACTTCATCTATGCCGTTCATTGTTTCTTCTAAATCCTTTTTCCTCTCGGCTAGAATTACTATATCATCAGCAAATCGTAGCATCTTTATCTTTTCACCTTGTACTGTTACTCCGAATCTAAATTGTTCTTTAACACTATTAACTGCTAGTTCCATGTAATTTAATAGGCATTATATATGTGTATATGTAATACATTTGGTAAAACATCTGATTATTTATTAATAATTAAAAATTATAATTTAGAATCGCATTATTTTTTCAATTTTCTAGTTTAATTTTATTTAATTATTCTGGAATTTCTGTTTAATTTTATCTACATTAAAGTTAACTACAGAGTTATTGAAAAATAGACCCCGACAAGAACAACATATACACTGAGGCATATGCCCGATCTTTAATAAATTGTAAAAAATTCTTATCTTTTTGTTCATTATTCTTCCGATATTGTCAGACAATATTCCCCTAAGTTGGAGTTGATTTTTTTAATTTTTAGTGGCCAATCATTTAATGGTTCGTTGGTTTAATATAATTCTTCTTACGTTAAGTTGTGTACGTTGTGTTACGTTAAGTCGTTTTCTAGTTCTGAAATTTTCTCTCTGCTTGTAGTATTCATCATCCTCTCTTTATCTTTTTATTCTTTCTTTGGTTTTAACATTTTGTTCTCCTACATATTTTTCTTCTTGTCATTTTTTTGAGATATATTTCTTCATATTATCCTTCTTTTCCTGTATGATTGTTTCTTTTTCATTTTTGCTTATTCAACAAATAATCTAATAATAAAAACTGAATATTTTACACCGTTAAGCTGAAATTAAGATTTGTAATCAGTATAAAGGAGTTCACTAAACGGAATAGTTTAATTATTATTAATTTTTGTTTACACGACACACCGAAATCTAAAACTTTTGTTTATCAGCAACTCATAATAATACGAATAATACTGATCTAGTAATACGAGATAATTGCATAAATATTTGATGTTAATAAAGACTAATATTTCAGCAATTGTGTAGCTGTCCATTTTATTAAAGAATTTGATAATTGTATCTCCCATTCAAATGAAATAAGTTTAAATGAAGTGCAACAAAAAATGTGTATATGTAATTTAATAGGCGTACAAGGAAGCCATGTGGTTACATATCAGATTTTTAAACACAGCTAATAGTCACTAAACAATAATAACAATAGTTTATATAAATTGCTTAAAACTTAATTTTATTTAAAAACTTTTAATCATTTCAGAGGTCTCTCCAATTAAAGTTTTTTTACTGTCTCTTTGCGATTAGGAAACATTTTAAGATTTAAATTTTATTTACATTTTGTTTCATAGCTCTAAAATCAAAAAATTGAGTATACATTTTTTTGAATTTCATGTCGTTTTATGAACCAGATCTCAAAAAACAAAAAAAAAGGAGAGGGGTAGTAATGCTCCTACGTACATATGTATGCGTGTTGACGTGTTTGAAGCTTAATAACTTTCGACTATATAATTAGATTGAATTTTGTAGAAAAATTCGTGTATATCGGACAATTTGTTAGTAAACTTTTGAGGTCAATATCTGTATGGGGTAGGGTAGGTAGATTTTTTTTGGGGTCAATATTCTCAGAATTTTGCAAACATAACGGCAATTAATATTAAGCCTATCTTTATTTATTATTAAGCAGTTCATTCCTGCTTGTTTATCTTACCATTCAAAAAAAAAAAAAAAAAATGAAACCCTTCTCCAAAAAAAACGAAAAAGCTATCTTTTAATTTATTATTAATTTTGTTTTCCTTCCTAGTTATAGCAGTAGTGCAATATACTTTGAGGGAAGCCAATCAAAGTTTAAAAATATCGATTATTAAAACTTTTTTTTGTTTATTTTCAGGTATTAATATTTTTCCCTTATATAAGAATAAATAACCGATGCCAGGAAAGTATTAAAACATTTTTTGCAGCTTTTTTTTGTATATATATATATATATATAATACATCAAAAGTGACAATAAAGTTATGGATAATAAAGTTATCATTTCACACGTTTGTGTGGTGATTTTATTTGTTCATAATTTTTTTTTCGTTAGAAGTTGCAACTCATTCATCGATTACTGAAGAGACTTCATGTAAAACCAGTATACTTAAACGTAACGATAGAATTACAGTCATTTCACTTAAGCATGATCCTTGTAATTGTCCATAAAAATTGTTTAGCTGTAATGAAAACAACTTGAATTTTTCTCTATCAGACGGACGAGATTAGAAACATCTATAATAGAAATAATTGAATCTTTTAAATTATTTTTTGTTCTTTATTAATTAAGTTATTTATGAAACTTTATAAATACCGGAACAGGTTTTTTAAAACATTTAAATTTGATAGGTAATTTCCTATGTTTATTGAAAATAAAAATTTCATTTTAAAATATCTGTCATATTGAAACCGTCCATAGGAAAAACTTACCGCTAAAAGAATCTTTTTAAATATGTTTAATACTATTTATTTTTTTTACATATAATCAATGAACGACGTTATGGAATCCTTAAACCATAAAAACTCATGTAATTTTAAGTTATGTATAAATATTTAATTTTTAATAAAATAAATATTTTTAGTAACCATCAGTTCGGTTTCCAATAGAAAAAGCATCGACATTAAATTAAATATTTTATTTGCCAATATTTACTTACTAACATAAGGAATTAAAGTACCATCTTCTTTTACTTTTTTTTTTAATACATCTTTAATTTCCCCGCTCCCCGGAGCTGAACACACATCTCGATTCCCCCCCGAGGGGAGAAGATCCCACCTCGTAGTGTGTCCGGTCGCTACACCACCCCCTCCGATCCTAGCGAGTAGTGGCTTTAACGGAGGACATCTTCTCGCCCTCAAACTGATTGCGCACCACAGCTTTCAGTTCAGGCCCCGCAGAGATGCCACCGATGCAGATGCCCCAAGGGATATCTGCATCGGCAAAGTTCACCCCGAGATAGTTTCGTGTTTATGCCTTCAGAAAGAAGACAACGGACACCTGCAGTTACCACGTCGCCCTCAGGAACTAAGCTAGAAGCCTAACCGCGGAATGAAGACCCAACGCCGAGCACTAACTATTAATGAGCCAACTTATTGAATAGCTGAACACACAATTAAGCATAAACTCAGATCCGTGGTGGGGGGGGGGGAGAGGTGCCTTCACCTCAAACTACCTCGGAATACACAAGACCCCGCCCAGGCAGCCGGGCTCGGTATTTTTGTATGCCAAGCCTCAAATGAGGAGTTCCCAAAAGGGAACTCCCTCATCGGTACTGCGATCTAGACCGCTCACCGCTAGTGGGGATTCCCCAAACGGATCCCCTACTGGGACTAGTTTTACATTCACCCCAATGGCATCTCAAAGGAATCCCGACCCGCTCATTGAAAGTGGAAGACCAAAACCTCCCACAAAAGTTGGAGCTGTCCCTCAAAAACACCATGACGTTACTGTGAAGCAGATGGCCCCGTCTTGCATCCTCGACCTCCGGGCGCATGACCGTACAACTTGCAGGATGTACATCGAGGCTCCTGCTTACAATCTTTACGTATATGGCCGGCCTTACCGCACGTAAAACAATGGCCACTTCTATCTGTGCCGTTACAAAACTTCGTCCTGTGGCCTGAACTCCAGAATCTAAAGCAGAGTTCGTAGGAGGCACGCCACGTTACCTGACAGGCCACCTACCCATTACGAACACGCCCATCAGACAGCAGTTTTTCCGCAAGGAGGGGCGGAGCTTCTTTTACTTTGATTTACAAAAAGCACTTTATACGGTCGAATACAAATTATTGGTAAAGAAAATTGAAAAAAAAAAAATAGAAATGAAAGAAAATGAAAAGATATGATATTTAACGACTTAATTCATATTTAAAGGGCCGATCCGATCGAGTTAAATAAACGAGTGTTTAATCGAATAATTGGAAGCATCCTGTGGTATTCTCCAAGATATCCTGTAGTATTCTTTCTTGACTATTTTTATTTTTAGTTTGTTCTACGAACATTTCATAGGAGAATGTGTTACATTTATAGATGACACTGTTATTGTATTTTAAAATAACTGGCATAAAGTACATATAAAAATACGGATAGATCTCAATTAATTATCCTTTGATATAGAAACAATAGTATTATTTATTATTATTTGGGATGGTGAAGAACGCTTTTGCTTTATTATCATCGGAACAAATATAATACAATATTGCAAAAGAAAAAATGTTTAAATACTTATAAAAGAGTCGAAGACAGACGCACGGCTTTAAGAAACAACAAGATATTCGATAGTATCATCGTATTGTTTCGTAGAATATCTTGGATTTTAGCCGTAATTTAATTTTGCGATGCAATGCCGCATAACACACACAGACCAAAAGTATCTGGTGATCGTTAGTCGGCAGTTGCAGCGAACACATAAGGGTACATTAGTGTGACTCATTGTGTCTATGTGTAAGATCAGTATGCCCTATTCGTAAACGGCAAATAATAACGTCTTCTCTACAGTTATTCCGGATTGAAGAGCTCCATAACAGCACAGTATTCTTGGTGTGACGGAGTACATTATCTACTGAAATAGTCCAAAAAGTCACTTTGCCACCTTCGAGGAAGGTGGCAAAGTGACCTTTGGTTTGGTTTATTAAACCTCGAAGGTTTAATAAAATAAAATCGGTAATAGCAACACGAGTGGTGAAAGAAATGTATTTTTAGCAGCAGAATCCGCACGTTCATTACTTGGGATTGCAACATGGCTAGGGATCCAGCAGAAACACAATTGTATGTTGAGGTGGTTCAATTCAGCGATTACATTATGAATTTCGGTGACGACAGGATGTATAGAATACAAATCGTCTAAAGTTTGAAGTGCCCTAAATGAATACTTACAAACGAGGATTAGACGGTACTTTGGATTAATGATATTGAAAGCCTTACTGATACCGTACTGTTCAGGATTATAGACACTTGTAATACCAGGTACCCCGAAACGTATACGTTCTATCATTTACAACAACGCGCATCCAACGGTATCATTGTGTTTCGACTCATCTGTGTATACTACTGCGTCGATAAGAATCGCACACTAATCATACCTTTGTAGAGATCAATTGAAAACTGAAACTGAAGTCTGGATTGTAGCGGTGCAGGATCAGGCAGTGTAGCAAGAGATTACGAGAAGTACATTACGAAAACCAGAGAGGATGACGAATGTAGACTGTGCAAGACCTATTCGGAAAGAATAAATCGTGTCACATTGGGGTGCCAACGGCGAAATTTAAATACCTGCAAAGGCATTATAGAATATGTGGTTACATTCAATGGGCCATGTATAGAGAACTCCAAATAATGTTGAGTGTGGACAAACGGTACCAGCATATGTCACAGCGGATAGTAAAGAACAACAGGTATACGGTCGTATGATACGCCAGTACACACAGATCGACAGGTCAAGGCAAATAGACCCGATATTGTACTGAAAGATCACGAAGAGCAATCTGCGGTATTGATAAACGTCTTTGTGCCGAACGATACAAACATCATGCAAAATGCGGAGGAAAAATTTAAATATCAAGATCTCAAGATTGAGGTTAGCAGGATGTGGGGGATGAAGACAAAAATAATACCGATAGTTGTCGGAGACCTTGGAATGATCCCTAAGGAACAGGAACAAGATTTGAAGAAATAAGATATAGCGCTTAATCATATTCAAGACGTAGCGCTTAATGGTACACACGTCCTGAATAGAGTGTTGGACTGAAAGATGCATTTCTCCTTCATTTTATTTCCATGTGTGTTATTATACATGGGTGTGGTGATATGTGCGCGCACGCGCGTGTGTGTGTGGAGTGAGTAGTGTGCTGTGTGGGTGATTTAACCTCTCAGGAGAGCGGTATTTGTTGTCGTATCCCTAAGCTTACAGGTAGCGCGCCGGAGAATGATTACCCTCTACCGAATTAGTCGCTTCGCAATTCCTTGAAATAATAATAAAAAATGACGAATTTTTATTAAAATATTATATAAGATTTTTATTTTAACAATAATTTATTTATACATTAATTCTCACAATTTTTCCAATTTTCAAAGATTTTTAAATTATTTAATTTTAAGAAATAAAAATATGTAATTTTTTTATATTCCTTCAGTGTAAAAAATCAAAAATTATTTTCTTAACTAGCCCAATTTTAAATTAAAGGAAAAATTTAATTCTTTTATTATAACGACAGCAAATGTTGTTTTCGGTTCTGATCTAAGAGGAAGTAGTAACAATTTAAGAAAAAATGTATTTTTTAAAATTTACATTTCAAACAATATTCCATTGAAATCTTTAAATAGTAAGGGGCGAATTTGTCATAATGAAAATTATACAAAACCAATTAGTGAATTATAACTGATGGTCGAATACATTCAACACATTAGACAGTTTATAGCAATCTACTCGTACATGTTATGTAAGCATTTAACACAACTTAACATATGTATGACATAATAACCTATGTCGGCTATGTGAACTAATTTGGAATTCGGTCATTAAACTTGTTGTAATGTTGAATTAAGTACAACAATGCAACGATACGCGTAACAATGAAAATTCTGGAATTAGATCTATTTATTTATCGTTCTCTCTCTTGTATATTATTGTACGAAATTACTCGTATTATAGAAAGGGATATCAGTAACAGAGTGAATATTTATGGAATGAATTGGTTGAGGCTGCATTCAAACGGAGGGGTATTCATTTCGAATGAATGCTTTTAACTTATCAATTTATTAGACCTAATGGATGTGTAAGCTGCTGTAACCCTATTGTTTCTCTGGAATATCAATCCAATTTTTACATAACAGTTCATTCTTTAATATAAGTTACTTATGTACGAAATATGACAAAACATAACATTAATATTTTTCAATTTAAATAATTAAAATATAAAACCCACTTACCAACAATCTTTTAACGCGTCCTAGCGCTTTCGGAAACGAATTCCATCTTCAGGAACTTGTTTTTTTTTTTTTAACTAAAGCTTTGTCGTCATGAGTAGAATTGTTATGTAAAGTGTGTAAAATATATAAAGGTGGTCGTCATGTGTTAAAATTGCGTCGACTTTACGACCTGACATAATGAATGTCTCAACCGTTATGGTGACACCATACGCAATTATAACATATTTATATATATATATATATATATATATATATATGGATTTCATTGATTATAAAAAAGCATTTGATTCAATGAGGGATAAATTTTTGTATGAAGTATTAGCAGGTCAAAGTATAAGTAGAAAGTATATTAGAATTATTAAAAAAAAAAAATTACTCAAATGATGTTAAACTATGAACAATTACGGAGCAAAATGGATCGTATTTTAGAAATTTCAGAGGAATTAGAAGTAATAAACTGCCTCCTGAAATTATTTAATAGCACGCTTGAAGACGTTTTTAGAAAATTATATGAAAAAGATACCATTTAAACAGAACATATTAATTCAAATAAAATGACACATTTTACGTTCGGTGATGATTCGATCTTGTTTGAGCGGAATGCTACGGATTTAGAAAAAAATGATAAACGAGTTAAAAAGAGAAGTTTGTCCAGCAGGACTAAAAATTAATGAGATGAAAACAGTAACAATAACAACTAAACTAAAGAAGTAAAATTGGCTGAAAAATTACTAAATTTTGTTAACAAGATGATATATTTTAGGACAATTAATAGAATTTAAAAATAGAACTAAAACGGAAGTAGAGAGAACAGTGAAAATATCTTGGAAAAACTGATGATCAATGAAACATATAATAAAGAACGAAAAACTTCCATTGAAAAAGAGGATTATCCTCGAAAACATACAAAAAGAGATTAGATTAAACTCTATACTATAGGATTCTTCAACAGTAAAAAAGTTGGCTGTAGAATTAAAAACGTGGTCATACATTAATTCAAGATGATGAACGCTTGGGATGGCCTAAACTGCTACGATCGAAAAAAATAATCACAAAAATCCAAAATTCCGTATTAAATGATTGCTGATTAAAAGTACTTGAGTTTACTGACATTAAAAATATCTCGGTAGGCCATGTCCACTAGGTTTTAAACGATGATTTGTATAAGAAAAGTATTTTCAAAAACGCATTCAACTGAACACATTTGAATGGTGTTTTGACTTATTCAAATGCGATTTTGCAAATTTTCATCGACATTTTATTACAGTAGATGAAATATGGATTTAGCATTAATCTCAAGGGCCGAAATAGATATCCTAAGAATGGATGGAAGAAGGAGAAAGTAACAACGATAAGCAATAATGGTTTTATCTGTAGAAAAAGATGAGTACGATTTTTTTTGGATTCATAGACTACCTGAATAAAGACAGGATCATCACCGGGAAACATTAAGCTTCGCTACTGGATCGATTGAAGTGTGCTATTCAGACTAAAGGTTTTCATCTGGCCAAATGGAAAGTGCTATTTTACCAAGATAATGCAGCTGGACACACTTGTCGGATTGCTGCCGTTAAACTTCATGAACTCGGTTTGAGGTGTTTACATGCTCCGCATTTGCTGGATTTCATTCCCAGTAATTATTTCTTCTTCCCAAACCTAAGAAACAGCTCATTGAACGAAAATTTACTTTAAATGATGAGTTGAAAGCTGAGACAACTATTTATATTGCAAAGTTGGACAATCGAATTTTACTAATGATATTAAAAGGTTGGAATTTCGTTAGTCTAAACGCATCGAGTTGCAATTTTTTTCTAAGAATCATTCATATCATCTCATAATTAATAAAAAAAAATCCTCATAATGCGAGTAGTAGAATCGTCCCGTTTCAAATTTTTAAATGTTTCTATGTAAATTTTATAGAAAATTATGCTTTAATTTTTCTCACTTTATTCAATTTCTTTCATTTCCCGAAGTTTCTTCTTGAAGAAAATAATCAGTAATCAATCAAATACGTTTTCGGTTTATAAAAATGATGCTGGTGACGACAGATGTTCATTAATCTTTTGCTTCGTCATTCACATTAGTCCTATGTTCGTTGAATAACATGTTGCTCAATAATCATGACTTACTGATGTATTTCAAGAAGCTGTCGATGAATTTCAATTGGCAAAACTTTTCTTTAAATTTAAAACTCACACAGCTTGCATCTTGCTAATTAGGTGGACAAATCAATATAATGAAATCTTAACGAAATATAACGTCTAAAACATTCAAAAATTTGAAGCTATTAAACTACCAGAGAAGGTATGATGCGTTCCAAAGCATCAACTTTTGCGGTTAATATAACCAAACGATTTATTTATAAATTTTTCTTCAAATTCTGAAATATACAGTAGCCTACATGCCACGAGGTGCCGAGCAGTGGAAGACGGTTGCGGGAATGGTTGCTGTGATCCTGCGGAGGGAGGAGTCAGAGTACAGCGTGTGGGGTACAGGCTGACTGTTGTATAGTCTTGTGATGAAGGGATCTATTGCTTTCATGAGGGAATTTACTAAAATGATGATGCATAGGACGAAGCGTGGCGACGTCTAGGGCTAGGGAGGTAGTCCCCAAGTCTAGGGTGGTTCTGATCCACTCACACGCAAGATTAGGGGTAGGAACTACGCGGTGATAGTATGGAGAACCCTCAAGGTGTGCGAGGACGGGTAGCGTGGGGTAAACACCAGATGTGCGAAACGTACACCTGGTTCTTCGTAGGTTACGGAGGGGAAGGGCAGCTCTCCAGTTGAGGGATGGGCTGTCTGTCCAGAAGAGGACGTCGGCATGTCTTGATGACGCTAGGGAGACTCCGGTGGGATGCCTCTACAGGGGGTTAGATAGGGAGGTTAGGCTGCTGCTACGACACCCTGAGGTGACCGAATGATGCTTGATTGTCGGACTGGTTGCCTTAGGGGTGTTTAAATCAGAGAAAAAAATTGTGGAATATAAAAATACATAATAGAAAATAATGGAGAATTAAAGATGAATCTTAAGTTCTTGTGAAAAAGATTATTCGTTTAATTTATTTTATTTTTTAAAAAAAAGATTGAATAACATTTTTTTTTTTAAATAAAAAAAAAATAAAATGAACGTTTAAATGAAATTTGAAATCTTTAATATTTCCCCTTCCACTTCATATATATATATTCTAAAAGGAATAAACAAAAATGAAAACCAGTAGGTAAAGAAACAAAAATGAAGGTTGCGTTACAAAAAAAGAATATAAGGTAAGAAAAAACGTACGTATATGTACCACGTGGTAAATAATAATACATATGTATGTATATGAAAGATGTCGGGATAAGCAAATACGATAGTAAAGTGTAAAAAAAGAAAAGACTGATGAAGTAAAAGAGAAAAAGGGAGAGAAGAATTGAAGGAGCAGATGGAGAAAGAAAAAGGAACAAGAAAAAGTATTATAATAGCAACACGGTTTGAAGAAGAACTACAATCTTCCTAGTTCTACAAAGAGAGAAAGAGAGTTTGAGTGAATAAGAAAGGGATGAGGGGGTTGTTCAAAAGGGGGAAGAGAGAGATAAAAGGAGAGTACAACTAGCTACAGCTAGCTACTGTCATTTGCAGACGGAACACGTTTAGGGTTCCAATGTGTTTTAAATTTGAATCACGTTCAATGCTAGTCAGAATATGATGTGCGACAAGAAATTCACCCCTACTAATACTATCCTTACCGATCCTCTTTATCTATCTTCACTCCACCGACTTCATCTTCAACTAATACAACTACAACCCTCCTTTTCAACCGCATCACTTCTACTCACTCAACCCTTCAAAAAGGCTTCACTTCCTATACAATGCCACATACTATCATATAACTTTCTATACTTCATTCTGCACAACAAACTAAAAAACCTTGTAGTAAGATTACTTCGCTCTTTATTAATACATAAAACTACAAATCCGTATCTTATAAATCATACCTGACTCATGTTAATCGTGTATTTATTTTTTCTAACTCGAAAAAAAAGAAATTAATTTTAAGATTCAGGGTAGACGTAACCTGGTTTGAGAATTACTTTCTGAACGAAGTTATATATATAGATATTTTTTTTTTTACAAACTTGTTTTAAATTTATCCTTTCTAGATGTAAAAAAAAACATATTAATTTTATGTCTATGATATAAAGAACGTAAAAAAATTATAATTTGGAAAAATATGTCTGTCAAAGGGTAAGGGATTCTATTTTTCGTGTTCTTTATTGTGCCTTATCCGCTCACTGAACAACGGCTGTTATGTTAACCACTATAATTTTATTCACCAAGTAAGTGATTACATTTTTTAAATGAAAAAATAGAGTAATAATAAATAAAAGTAACTGGAATAGTTATTTGTGTACTAGGAAAAAGACGGGCCTAAAGTCCGCCGCGAAAATGTTACATGGTTTATATTTCATTACACGTGATTTTGTTAAATGTTTTTGTCAATTGTAACTAAATAATGTTCATGAATTTAGCATAACAACAACAGCAAAAAGCTTCCAAATCTAAAATTTTTTAGCTTTTTCTTGAATTGTGATTTTTCAACACAGCTCTAACCTCAATGATTTCCTTTTTATCCTCAAAAAAAAAAACAAAAAAAAAAATATATATATAGTTTTAGATAAATCGTTTGTATAAATCATTTGAACAAATGAATCGTTCGTTAACTGCGCGCAGCCGCCCAGCGCACCACCATTGGTTCACTGTGCGCCAATAGCAACTAAAATAAAATGTGAACACATTCAAAAAATAAACAAACCCACATTTTTTTACGGGAAAGAAAGATAAACATGATAATATTAATGTGTTACTAGAAAAAAAGCGAGCTTGAGGTCCGCCACGTCCTAAAACCGTTTAGCTATGTCTTGAGTTTTAATTTTTAAACGCAACTCTAACCCAATTTTTTCCCTTTTTTATCCCCAAAGCACAAATATAATTTTAGATAAATTGTTCGTATCAGTAAGTATAAATCCTTCACACGCTGCTCGCAGCCACTCGCCGCACCACCATTGGTTCGCTCTACGCCAATAGCAGCTAAAATAAACATTTCGGCACATACAACAAACAAACAAATACACATATTATCCTTTTTTGTGGAAAAGATAGGAAACAAATTTTGAATACAATTTGAAAAAAATTAAAATCCAGCCAAGCTGAAGATAATATTTATTATCGCTCACGTCAACAATTAAAATATATTCATTTGATTAACAACCTGTTATTTCCTTTTTATTTTTAAATTCAGTAAATATATTGGAAACCATCACATAATTTACGTTAAAGAAAAATACAAATAAAAAACCGAACAAATTTTTTCGTACTGTTACATTTATAATTTAACGAGAAGCTATACAATAAGAGTTACCTAGATACATATTCTGTAAATGTTTGTTAATTTTTTCATACGTTATAAAATCTCTATTAAATATTTCCAAGCGCAAGTCTTTTCATAGTAAATTATTCATCTAAAATATTAACTAAAACCAATACAGAAAATATTTTCAAAGATTTAATACAAAAATATTTGGTTATACTAAGATAGAAATTTTGTATGATTATTTTTATGAAATCGTTAATATTTTATTTTATTTTTTATTGATAGCAAAACGTACGATAATGTTCACGGGGAGTTTAGTATTGTTCTTTAATAAAGATGATTAGGGACTACAGAAGGAGGTGATTAGATCATATAAGAAGCACGAGTCCAATAAAAATTCCGCGCATAACTGAGGAGTATAGTTCAAAGAATAGAAGCCTAGGACGGCCGTTGAAAAGATGGGGAGACCAATTTACATAAGATAAAAAAAGGAAGGATGACGTAATAGGATTTTGCCTCTATTTGTGAAAAAGAGGAAGTAATAACTGGTATTTTTTTACCCATTTACTTTTACAGATGGTGAGAATAAATTTTTTTTAGCATATGAAAAAATTCGAAGCCTAGCTGGGATTAAAATCCAAAACTATCGGAATTAAAGGCGAGAAGCAATTACGTGTCGCTTGTTATGAAATTGTTATGAAATGAAAAACAAAGCATTGAGTCACATTAATAATATAGTAAATTTTACAAGAATTGTGGGTGAAAATTTTTAAGGTGGTGTTAAATAATATCCATAAATGACCAAATTAATTTCATATGCAACAAAATCATACCATTCCCTCCCCCCGCCCCTTTAAAAGATTTAATGTAAAATTAACCTTACAATTATCAAAATTCACCATCAAATATTTATTGTGCTTATTTACATCCCGGTACACGTTGTGACTCCATTTAAGATTCAAAATTAATTTTTTGGATATTAAAATAAAATTCTCCACTTCATCAAAAATGCATTGTATATTAATCGATTTTAAAACCATTTTGGAATATGCAACCAAATTTAGTGTTATTATAAACTACTTATCATACCTAAAATGGTAATATCTTTAATTTCAACTAATACTAGAACAAATAATTAATACAGTTATCTATAAAATAAATAATATATTAACTTTGAGACGAACATATCCTATATATCAACCAAGAATTTTACTTTATACGTCTACGTTGTAAGGATAAATTTAATGGAAACACTTACCAACTAATTCCACCTACACTTACAGAGTTGATCTACCAATCAACTCTGTTCGAAGATTGAAACGACTTTGGTGTGTAGAGATAAGGTATTTCTAGTTAAAATATATGTTCCTTTTTCTAAATTAATTAACATTTAATCCCAGATAGAGTGACTATCGCTTGGTGGTGTATTACATTTTTCTTATATTTTTGTTCTTTTCTGTTTTTAAACTCTTTTTAAGAGATTTTTAATTATATGTAATATTAATTTTATTTTTTGTACTTTATTTTGGCAGTTGTGAACACATAATATACATATAAATCGTCAGTCGTTTCACTTAACCTTCCTGTCTAGCCAGGGGGTCGCTTCTGGACACCGATTGTATTCATTATTCTTAGGTATGTGAGAATAATAGCGATCAATAAAAATTAACGCCTGTTCAATTCATAAAATCATCGTGTGAATACACGATGATACAGGAACCAAACTGTTCCTGTGGAGAAATTAGAATTAATTTCTCCACAGGAACAGTTTGGTCGTACAGGACTCGAGATTTTGAGCAATCTGAAGTATGTGGGTTTTAGAAATGCCGGCCTTAAAAATAGTAATTTTAGCTAGTTACCCGTCTTCCGTACGAATTCTTAGGTTGTCCGACAAACACGGCGAGAATGAATAACAGATTCACAGATCCACTAATTTACACACACACACACACACACACACGCACACACACACACACACACACGCGCGCACACACACACACACACACACACACACATATATATATATATACACACAGACACACAAACAAACACACACACACACAAATATATATATATATATATATATATATATATATATATATATATATATATATCAGATATGTTATGTATTCACTTGTAGTATATTATTTATAATATATTTTAATTATTATTTCATAATACAAGACCCAAACATAAACCGAACATTATCATATAAATGGCTAACAAGAGAGACTGAAAGATTGAGACTAGCCAGATTAGACAATGACATTACATTAGTATACAGACATAATAACATTCTGATATTAATATTAATATTAGGTCGATATTAATATTGAAATTCAATACTCCTGAAATCATAAATTTTTTTTAAATATATAAATTCGACATTCCCTTTACTTTTATTATCAGATTAATTTGTTTTCACGTATAATAAAATACTAATACAAATTAATCTTTTAAAAACAATTGCTTTAAATTTAATTATTTGTAAAATATTTTTTTAAAGAAGTCACTGTTGAAGTAGACAATAATCGATGTGTTTTGACCATAATCTGAGCCTTCCTTAATCGTCTTCCTTGGTTGACTAATTACAGTATCTCCCTTGCAGTGATCGGTTTAATCGGGAAGCTGATTGGCATCGGGCTCTCAAGGAAGTCGTTAACATCCACAACACCGGGGCCCTCTGCATCGTGGGATCGGAACGCTACCTCTAGGTATGAAGCATACAGATCGGCCGTTTCTTTGTTAGTCCTCGCCCACGATCTAGTACTCCTCTGTAGGACGGGGAGCGTTCCTGATGATTGTTGCAGTCCCTTTGTAGCCTTCCATAAGGAACATCCGTTCTCATTCAGGTGAGAAAGATTTCCTATGTACTCCTTGAATGTCTTGTCTCTGATAGTCCTCAACAACCTTCATTTACATTCATACATATCATCGCTATTCATTCTCTGAAGTAATACCTTACCATAGTTCTGGAGGCTTAATGTAAAAGAAAGATAATATCCCTGAAGTAAAAGGTTACATATATATATATATATATATATATATATATATATATATATATTCGTTGTTTGTATTTTAATGTCGACATATTACAAAATAGAACTGTGAATAAGTGTTCCGGTTTAAAGTAATAAAAAAAACACGAATAATACACGCATATAATAAATTATAATATGAAAAGTAAGTTTAAATTAGTAATATATTATAATACAATACGAATAGGGAAGGGCAGCTTACACATTAATATCTACGCTTCACTTTATATTTAAATGACTTGAAAATAATGACGTGATATTTAATAATTAAAGGTCCGATGTTTAATATAAACGAGGTCATGGCTTTAAATGGACTTTTATTCAAAATCAACAAAATACTTTAATAATTAAAAATAAATTATTTTTGGACAATTTAATGTTTTAGGTAGATTTCATAAGAATGCTACCTATTGTAATGGGTACCACGATTAGACTTCCGCAAAATTTCAACATATCTTCCCGTTTAACATCCCCCAGATCCCAAAGCTACCGTCAGCTCAAACGTTTATATGTATATATTTTTTTTTATCACTTTCTTGTGGCCACGAAAACTGCCTTAATGTTGCGCCAATCACTTTCAAATTGTTCCTTAAAAATAACTGGTCAGAAAACCTCAGTCGAGTTCGTTAACGGCCAAAACCGGACCATGCGAATGGAAAATAGGAGCCTTTTTCGAAAAAAAACAATATATCGCTAAAATTTTCTTATTAAATAAAATAATCGAATTTGTTTAAAGTTCCTATTATTATTTGGATAAGGGCCTCAAACTTATCGAAGTAAAATTTTTTGATATCACCAACCATTGGCGCAGAAGGTGTAAAAAATGGAGTTTTGAAGACAAAAAATATCATTCCTCCCTTAGTAGGCACAGTATTAAATCGGTTTAAAGTGGTCGTTAGTCCTTTAAATATTACCTAAATCTTTGTCTGAAACAATTTTTGATATGACAAACCCTTACGGCAAGAGATGTTCAAAATATTGTTGAAATTGTTAGAAGATTAGCTTGTCGTATGCCAAACATGTGAAACTTTTAACCACTGTCGTATTGCGAAAATTTGAAATTTTTCTTAATTTTAAGATGGAAATCTTTTTTATCCCCTACTTAGCACCGATGAAATATACTTCCGCCTTCCGGTGTGCCGAAAGGGATTTTTTTTTTTTCAAATGGCCCTTGACCAAATTAATAAGTGTCGGTTGTTACCTTTATACGCCATTTTTTTTTGAACTTTCATTAGTCATTATTTAAAATTGAGATTTTATTTTTACTATTGAAACTAATTCTTGTCCTTTTAATAGCTTTCATTTAAATTAGCGTTTTTATTTTTAAAATTGGAACTCAACTCTTCTCCTTTTTATATTCATTATAAAAATATACACTTTATTTTTATAATTGAAAACCAACTATTCTTTTAATGAATAAATTTAATTTAAAGTAGATATTTCATTTTTAGAACTAATTACCAACTCTTCCCCTTTACATAGTCATTTAAAATAGTGATTTTTTTACAATTAAAACCTCCTCCTTTTATTCCATTACTTTAATAAGTCATTATTTAAAATAGAGATTTTATGTAATCCACTTCATTTTTTACGGTCTACTTATGTACAATAACTAGTAAGGGTATTATTTTGATACAATTCATTGATTCTTTAATTAGGAAACTTCAAGATGATAAGCCTCGAGTGACCAAAATACTGCACTATTATTGAATCCCGACTTCAAAGAAGAAGTGAAGTGTAATTGGCACTGAGAGTAACAGAGAACTTGAGAGGACATCGAACGTCTTAAAATAATATTTATTATTCGCAATGTATAAGTTTGCAATTATACAATTAGTTTATACTTTATAGAAATTAACCGAGTACATATGCGTATAAATATTATCTAGAGTAAAAAATGCATAATTTAATAAGTAATAAGATTATTATTTAAAAGTTCAATTTTTTTAACTTTTTTTAACTAACTTACTTTTTTAAGTCGTTTCTCTCACCTGAATGATGACGTAGATAAGCTTTTTTTTTTACATCGGGGACCACCGTTAGTTATTGCTTCAGATGATGAGATGTATAACAATTTTTGTAGCGTGTGAAAATGGCATGCGTAACCGGGATTCGAACCCGGGACCTCCGGATGAAAGGCCGAGACGCTACCACTCGCGTCACGGAGGCCGGCAGATGAGAAACGTTTAGCAGCAGTAATGTAAATAGCACGAAATGCTCATACCCCTCTGCATAAAAACACAGAGTACGTCATCTTTTTCTTATGAACATCTCTTTTTCTCAGACTGATTTTCGCTAATCCACAATCGATAATATATTAAAAACAAACTCTATACCGAAATTAAAAACATAACGGATAAAAACATTAAACTGTAACATTAGAAAAATAAACTTATATTGTTAAAATGGAGTTATTTTATTTTTATATTTAGTATACTTTTTTTTATCCGCACAAGACGTTGGTCTTGTGCGGATAAAAACCCGTTGATGTTACCCGTTGGGGTAACCCCCTAGAAGACGTTGCCGCGGTTGACCTATGTGACGCGTGATGTCTAGATACCACCCTTCAGCATTTTCCACCCATTAGACCTTCCCACTACTTGTCGCTGTTACAAGTTGTTCTCGTGGGCCTTTCTTTTACAATCCTGCGATATAGAGACTTGTCTTAACGTGCTGGTCTATTTAAAATTTTTTGTATAAACTTATTTTTCTCGCAAACTCGACAATATAATAAATTTCCGTCGTATGTAACAGTTCCATGATAGTAAACTATCTACGATAGTAGATAGTTTTTTGTTTGTTTTGGGAGGCATGGTACATATTAAACTTTGCTGAAATATATAAAAAAAAACTAAACTAAAGCGAAAAGCGCGTCAACAATAACTTCAGTAATTTAATTGCCTAGTGGAAGGAGTGCTGCAGTAGACGTGCACGACGCAGAACGGTAACGTCCGTCTTTGTTTCGCGTGATTCTGTCTTTTATTTGGGCACATAATAATATTATCCTACCAAAACCATAGACGCGCGGCTGGAGAGCATAGACGCGAGCACTAAGAGCCGTGCGGCTAATAGGTTTGGCCGGGTACAATGTAAGATTTCATTTATTAACTAGCTATCCTACCGAACAATATTTTTAATATAGCGATAATACGCATCATCACCAGATTTTAAGGAAAATATGCAATAACCGGTGAGAATGGACTTAATATGCAAATGCATATAATCCGGTCTCCAATTATCAGCAATAAATGCAAATTATTCTGAGAAATCTCTTAGATTCAGTTTATTGGTTACCGATTTCCAACAAATATCTTGTTTTTTTAGGGGTGGGAGATTGATGATTATATTATAGATTTATTATGATAAATTAATCATCAACCTGGTTTGGAGCTCGTGTGGGGGAATATGAGACGGAACTTTTAAAGGGCGTGAAAAAATTCATTACCTGACTGGGATTCAAACCTGGGACCTTCCAGATGATTTTTTTTTTTTTTTTAAGAAAGATACTATCACTTCATCAGGGAGGTTGGAAATTATATTTTATTCAACTTGTAACTTACTGAAATTTAATCTTTATAAAATGTTGGTTAGCATAGTTTCTTTAATAATTAGCTGAGTGCATCGTAATTTTTATTTTGAAATCAGTATCCTAGTAACCAAACAACTGATTCTCTTTTATTTAAATAATTTTAATTCACTTAAACATGTTTTTCAGTTACATAAAGATAGTTAATAATGCTTAACATAATTGATGAAAATTAACGTTAGTGAATTAACTAATTATATAAATTAAATGAATTTAATTAAATATTGTTATGTTACACATATTAAAATGGAAATAATATACACTCGTGAGAACCAATTGAATTTCTACTATAATGATTAAAATCTAGAAAAATCGGAAATGCAGTTATAAAGAAAAACGAGTAAGGGGAAAATGCCAAGAATAAAAGAGAAATTTTCTGAACTAAAATTACAATTAATATCCAAAAGGAAAATTTCAGTATTATATCTTATTGAAGAGAAACTGGACAGATAAATAGATATTATTTTTAGTCTGTATTAATAAGAATAGAGAATAATAATATATGTTACTCTTAAAAACATTCAACATATGGTAAGTTATAAAATTTTTATATTTTTTCCGTATTTTACAAGACTTTTTCATCTGTCCTTTGATACTAATGTAAGTAAAGACAATCATCTCATCTCATTTATTTTTGTATAAATTTAAAACTTTATAGTGTAAACTAATTAATACTGAAAAAATGTAATATATATATATGTATATAAGTATGAAAAAAATTGAACATGGTTACCAGATACTATTCAATTACCGTTTTAAAATTTTTCCCTATTAAAAGCTAAGTTTTATAACCTACAACCAAAAAAATTCAATGATTTTTTTTATATAAGTAATAAGTGCTTATATAAGTATAATACTAAAATGATGTATTATTGAATTTATAAACTATGCGTGAAGACGAAAAAAAAAATTATAATGTAAATATATTGTCTAAATTTTTATTTTTGTGAACTGAATTGAATTAAAATTTAACAAGATTTTAATTCAAATAAATAAACTTTTAAAACGACCAGAACATAAAAATACATTTTATAGATTTAACAATTGTATTTAAATACCATATTAATTAAATATAAACACGTGAAATGTTATAATAAAATACAAAAATGTTTTTAGTTAGGCCCGGGTCGATTTTATTAGTGGAAGCATATTGTAGTTATTCACTGGAGTTTCAGCTGAAGTTATAGCAATACAATTTTTATCCGGTACTTTTTTGTTTTATGAAGCACAAATAAGAAAACCAATGACGACACTCTTTAGATTTTAGAACTTTTATGGATCTTCAGACATTATCCTACTTTAAAAATTAATAGGTAGATACATTAAATAACAATAAACTTAAAATAAACAAAGTTCAGAAAAAAATCACTTTTGAAGACAAAAAATTAGGATAAATAAATAAAAAAGTTAAAATTCGTTCGTGCATTAATGAGGTGCTTAACAATAAAATTACTCAACTTTAGAAAATTTGTAAGTTCAAAGATTCAATGAAGAATTAAAAGTGGTCTAAAATAACACTGACTCAATAATTAGAAGTAGTTTGTGTAATTGACCTCAGATGTATTATTTCCAATCTAAATATTCTGTTTGTTAAAAAAAAATCATTAAAGTAATATATTTCAGTAATTTGGCTAATAAAAACTTGCAAAACTATAAATTATAAATATAAAGATTCATTACTGCATATTTTTAATTCAAACAAGCATTAATTTTGTTAACATGCAATTTATAGTGTTGCTAGAATAACACTATATTATGTAAACTGTTACATACATCATTATGTCATTACATTTGCATGTAATTCTGCTTTATATACAGGATACACAATAGCTTATACACACACCATTTTTTTACTAAATTGTATGCTTGTAAGTAGTAATAAATATGAAACTTACATCTGGATATTAATTTTATGTTGCAGAGGCAAAACAGAATCGGAAGAACAAAACAGAAGAAAAGAAGAAAAACGGAATGAGTGAATGAAGAGAGAGAAATAGAAACATAGAATAGAAGAGATGTTTACGACAGTGAATAGTGGGCATTTAAACATTTAGAAAGGGGCTAGATATTTTAGAGGGTAATAGGTTATAGGGTATAGGATTAGTAGAGGTTAAAGGGGATAGGATTAGTATATGCGATTGTGTAGGTCAAAATTGTAGGTAGCAATTTCATATAGTACATAACCAATAAAGTTTATGGAAATGTAATTGCTACCTAGCTTAGTTGGGGGATAGGGTTAACCACACACGCCCGTAGGAATAGTCAGGAATATAGGCTGTCAATCCAGTCTTATCTGGAAAAAAAGCCTGTTGGACGATTCCAATGACTGGACTCTGAGTCCTTAGGAATAGCAATACAGCTCCCAGCACTGATCTGGAAAAAAAAAAACAAGAGTAGGTTGCGCTATTCCTATACGTGTGTTTCTAACTTCAGGAGGTTGTACAAGCAGCTTGGTATATCCGATAGGATTGATTGGATTATTGGATGATTGGGGGTAACAGATTAGGGTTAGGGTAACATTTATGGTTAGGGCATCATCCTCTCTTGTTGTTCGTGTACAATCCCCTGGCTCGTCCAGGGAGACTCTTTTGAGACTTGGTGAGTGGCGTAGGTTAATGGGGGGAAGAAAAGTTCCGCTTACTATTCACAAAATAGCGCGTGTTTTTCTGAATAGGTTTTTTACATTTTCAGGTGAAACACAAATGAAGAAACTCTATTTTTAATTAAATGCAGCTGACTAAAAAGATGAAGTTAGAAGATGTGAGAAATTATGAAGATAAAATCCCTCTGACTAAAAAGATGACGTTAGATGACGTGAGAAATTATGACGATTACTTTCATGTCAAATGAGAATTAGAAATGAAAAAAAATAATGTAAGCGCTTTCTTGTCTAAGTTTACAGATTTTATTTCTAAGATATTTAACATTATCTATAAATGTTATTCTCTTTATACAGGTATGAAGTTTTTATGTTCATAAATACAAATAAGAGCAACAATTATTCTGTTGAAATATTTATCATAGTACTGATATGATAAAATTATTCTATTTATCTGTCCAGACATTTTCAATAAGATTTGAGTTAATAAATGGCATATTGATTTTTAATTTCTTTTAAGTTAGTAATCTTATTTTGAATAATGTTTTTCTTTTGACACGGATAAATGTGGCGGAGTTGTGTTGTTCCTGGATCATTTATCAATAAATTCCTTAATGGAAAAAAATTTTATCTGTAGTCCACAGACTTCGAATTTTTAAAATTTCTTTCAACTGTTTGCCTTCTGCCGGTAAATTTGAAAATATGTGAAAACCAGTGAATGAGCTGAAGATGTGGATGTTTCTACCGATAGTACATTATCAGTATATAGGTAAGATAAATTCTTAGTTTTATTCTTTTTAATTCAGTAAGGCTTAATTTAATACATTACAATATAAGAAAATATGTTACATTATTTTAATATTTAAAAAACTGTTTATCTATGCTGTAACATAGAATTCTCTATCTTGAACAATCTACAATTGTTTTTAGTTGTAGTCTTGTTGGTCTGCCAAGAAATTTAGAGAAATATTTTTTAACATATATGAAGGGAATTATCTATCCAAAAAATTGAACATACGCTACAATAGCAAAAAGATTTAGAATTTTCTCATAAATTAAATACGTATAGTATGTGTTTATAGTATTACATGTCATTTTTCACACTCTTACCTTCCATTACAATTCTTGAATGATCTCTCCATCTTCTTTCTGCAGGTTGTCATTCAAAAACTTTCTTAAGCAAATAGTTCTCACTCATCCTCATTAAATGTCCATACAAAGTCAATAGCTTCTGCTCGCTTTTTTATTACGGCTTCTTCCTTATGTTCTTCAATTATTGTTGTTGCTTTTTGGTTGCTGTAAATGTTAGTAATTCTTCTCTTATCTCTGTATTTAAACCCTAATTTTTTTAAAATGGTGAACATTTTATTCCAGTCTACGTTATCGAACGCCTTTTCCACGTCTATAAATGCCAAGTATTACGGTTTATTTTTCTTTTGTCTTCCTTCTACTATTAATCTGAGCGCTTAAATTTCTTCACTCGCCTATACTTTTCCTGAAACCAAACTGGTCTTCTCCTAACACTACTTCCACTCTCCTCTCAATTCTTCTGTACAGAATTCTAGTTAAGATTCTAGCTTCGTTTTTTTAATTAGATAAAAGGATTAGTTTTTTTCATTATTGTAAAAATGAAAAATTTATTTTAAGCATAAAGTAAAAATATATGAATAAAGAGTAGACAATAATTTCGTACTCCAAATATTACTGCTAGAAAATAACAAAGTAGAAACTGGGTTACCAAAAGAGATTTATTTAACTCGCCCGCACACGGATGCGCATACACATTCATTAAATAAAGAAAATTTAAAGTATTTATGAAGTGGTTACATTTTTCCATCCTTTTATTTGTAGGAATGCAAGTTAGTTTTTGGCTAAACGTAGTGTATAGGTGAAACATAGGACTCCCGAATAACTAAAACGGAGTAGCTATAATGCGCTTTCTTTCTTTTAAACGTTTGTCACAAACATTTCTTTGAAAGTTTATTTTCCTTTTAGACAGAAATTTTCTGGTTTATTCTCCAAGACCTATATCTTTTTATCTTCTCTTTTTTGTACTCTCACTTTCTCTCTCTCAAATATTCACCCTTATTGCTCTAATTCGATATTTCTATTTTTCACCTTAATCCTCATAAACAGTTTTTGTGCACTGGTACGTATACACATTTTGTGCACATCTATATATTATTAGTATTATTTAACATTAAATATAATTTAAACTACTTCTATTGTTTATTAAGTATAATAATAATAATTTTTTTAATTTTTTAAATTTAATTTCAAATTACATTAATTAATTAAAATTCTTTAATTTTAATTAATTTTTTCTTTTGCCTATAAAAAAAAATAATTTTATTTATTCAGCAAAAATAGACTGAAATTTGATAACAACGAGTATTTATAGCGTGTGAAAATGTCATGCGTGGTACAATGGAATATTTTTTTCAAATTAAAATTCACCTTACTGCTATGAATTTGACCTTTTGACTTTGCCTTCATTTATAAGAGCAATTTTACAAAATTATAACATCAATTAACTGAAATTGAAATAAAATAACAATTTAATTCAGTTTGGTTTAATCTAAAGACCGCTGCCAGGATGTCAAAACACTATTATTAAAACACACATACACACACACACCTACTAAGGAAATTAATGTCAGCTACTGAGTAATAATTAACGATTTAAAAAAAACTTCTCAATTAAATTATTTAAAATGTTATTAATATATTTTTTTATAGAAACAACATTATATATCCGTCGACAGATATTTAAATATTCATCGACGCCGTCGATAAATATTTAAATAAATTAAAAAAAAAAAATTTAATTTTCTACATTTTCTTTAGCATGTAATTGGAATTTATTTCTTTATTTTTTTATATTTGGTAAATTTCACGTTTAAACCTAAAATACGTATTAAATACATCACTAAAGGCAAATAAGCAATTACATTAATTATATGAATAATTCTATTTTTAATAATTAATTTGAACCTTATCTTAATCACATATATTTTTTTTTTTATATTAAAATAATAAATTTTGTGTTGCTGATCTGATGAAGGTTTCCATCCAGACAATTGTTAGAGCAGCTCCATTTTTATCTGAACCATAGAATATTTACCAAATCCTGACATGATTTACATAATGTGTTATTATGTACCAATCAGAATAAAAGATTTATTTAATATTACATTTACTAATTTAATTTAATTTTTTTGAAGATTTTGGTGCATCGACTACTTTGGTCAGTAGCCCCTTTTCACTTAAAAAAAAGAAAAATTCTGATATGGACACCCCATGACTTCCTTTTCGCTTATTAAATTACATATACACATTTTTTTGCTGCACTTCATTTAAACTTATTTCATTTGAAAGCGAGATACCATCCTCCAATTCTTTAATAAAGTGGACAGTTACATAATGGTTGAAATATTAGTTTTTATTAACATATCATATATTTATGCAATTATTAATTCAACAATTTACATGAAATATTAGGATAGAGTAAAACTTCCTGTATTACTCGTATAACTAGATCAGTATTATTCGTATCTTCGTGAGTTGCTGATTAACTAAAGTATTAGATTTCTGGTGTGTAGTATAAACAAAAGTTAATAATTAAACTATTCCGTTTAGTGAACTTCTGTATACTGGTTACAAATATTAATTTCGAACTAACGGTGTAAAATAATCAATTTTTATTATTGGATTATTTGGTGAATAATCAAAAATGAAAAAAAGACTATCATACAGGAAAAAGAAAGATAAGATGAAGAAATATATCAAAAAACGACAAGAAGATGAATATAAAGGGGAAGAAAATGTTAAGAATAAGGGAAGAATAAAAAAAAATAGAGATGATGATAAATATAATGAGGAAGAAAATTTTAAAATCAAAGAAAGAATAAAAGGATTAAGAGAGGATGATGAATGTAAAGAGAGAGAAAATTTGAAAACTAGAGGACGTGTACAAAATTAAGATCACAAGAATTACATCAAACCAAAGATCGATTAAATGATTGGCAACAAATAACAAATAACGAAATGATGATCAACTCCGACTTAGGGAAAATAATGTTCGACAATATCAGAGGAGTAATGAACTAAAAGATAAGAATATTTTGCAATTTATTAGATCTGGCATGTATGCCTCAGAGTATATGTTGTTCTTGTGAGCGTCTATATTTCAGTCACTCAGTAGTTAACTTTAATGTAGATAAAATTAAACAGAAATTCCAAAATAATTAAACGAAATTAAGCTAGAAAATCCTATAAAAAAATACGATTATAAATTATAATTTTCAATTAATATTAAATAATCTGATTTTCACCAAATCTATTACATATACACATATGTAATGCTTATTAAATTACATTTACACTTTTTTAAAAGTACATAAAATTTTATTTCACTATTAATTTGCTTTCATTTTTTTATTATCATTGAATTATTATTTATTGTAAAACTTTTTTTACAATCAAGGATTAATAATTAATAAATCAATAAATAAAAATAAATTAAAATAAATAAATAAAAGTTAAAACCGATGTGCCTTCCCTTTAAGATCGAAATATTTCATTAATTAATATTTTAATTTTTTTTCGATTGCAATCAAAAAGGGAGGTGCACAACTAGATGTTACAGCAGTGTTAAATCCAAAATTTCAACATCCAGCGGCTAATCGTTTTTAGATTATGCGAGATACATACATACTTACGTACAGATGTCACACCAAAACTAGTGAAAATGGATTCACGGTTGGTCAAAACGGATATTTCCGTTGAAATATGAAAATCGAAATGCATCGCGATCGAAACAGTTCCTTTACTTTGTACAAGGAAATAGAATGTGTGAACTTAACATAAAAAAAACAAAAAACACTCTTTTAATCAGATTTGGTTAGTATAGATTGTGTATACCGGTGTTATTTAGTCGTTGGGTCTTAACTACGCGTCACAGGTATGGTCGACGTAAACAAGACCTCACCTCAGTCACACTTGTCGAAGGGATCACTGCCTACGGGCCGCGATAGAAAGCTCAGTGGGATATCTGGAAACTTCAGAAAGATTCATATGTCATATGTCATATTCATAATTATCATACCGTTGTCAACTGTATATATATATATATATATATATATATATATTTATTTATTTATTTATTTTTTTTTTTTAACTGCCTTAATTTAAAAGATTCTAATATGTAATTTTTATTTTTTTTTAGTTCCCAAGACGCCCAAAACAAATGCGGAGAAATGTAAAGATTACAGTAATCGTAACCAAGCAGAAAAAAAAAACAGCGGAACGAGTTCGTGCTTACAGACTACGTCAAAAAATAATTTCAGTACAGAGTGGAACATCTATAAGTGGTCCTTCCAGTATTATATTAAATTCAGATATATCTGTAGCGACTCCCGGACCATCACGTCAGCCAGCTCTTATCAATTTAAATGAAATTATTTCCAATGATAGTAAATTAAGTTGTTGACAATATGTGCAATTCATCTTTGTACACTCCAGCCACAGGATTACCGCAATGTTATTTATTCTGCAAGCTGAGGTGCATATGCACAATTCTTCTCGGCTTTACAAACGCCGTGTAAGCAAAAAGGTTCCGTTAACATCAGCGGAGCGTATGCGACAATGGTCAGCAGAAAAAAGAGCATAAACTGAAGCCTCAAACTTACAAGCTCTATCTAATCAAGATATTGTGCTTGAATGAGGAAGTTATTTCATCACACCAAGACACCGTCATAGATCACCACCATTTTCAATGAGATGGGCAGGACTTACATTCCAACTCACCAGAACAATTAATAATACCCGATTTCACTTCTAATCAAGTTAATATAAATCTAGACTTCTCTTTGCCGTAAAGCAATTATTAAAAATTCAAGATATCTCACCAAGAGTTTATAAGAAATTTTATTAATTCATTTGGACACCCGTGCTCAGTATGTGACAGGCTGTGGTTTCAAAACGATCTAAAATGTTTATTTCCTTAACATAATGAAATTCTATCTACTATTATACGTAGTATACCTGAAAATTATACCAAGATTTGCAACACATACGTTCAAGCATTAAATAACACGAATATTCCTTAGATGTCAACTTATAATGGCTTTAAATTTTCCAAAACCTCAACATCTACCGCCTTTGGATCTAATTTCTGAGAGATTAATTTCACCACGCACTCCTTTTATGCAAATACGAATACGGAGATCTCTTAGGTCTAAGGGAGTATCCTCTACCCTAATCAAACATATAAATAAAAAGAAAAGTAATCCTCATATTTTTAAAAATAAAATCAAATAAGAGCACTATCGAGGCTAAAAGAATCAATGATAAAGAAGGTGTAAAGGAATAACATAATGTCGAAAGAATACCTTATTACCTTAGATTCTATTCGGGCAACAGTCATCTATTCTATCCGTAACCTTTCGGGTAATGCGTAATCTAAAATATGAAATTTATTTCAACAAATCAATTTAAATCGACTTAAATGTACACTTGTTTGTACACTTAAATGTACAGTTTGTTTTCTTCTATATTTCACATAAATCTGAGAATAAAATTCAGTATATGAAGAAAAAAAAACGATTTTTTTTTCTTGTTACATAAATTTTCGTTGTAGATTTGTAGAATATTACTAATGAATTATTACGGAGTAAAAACCAGTTTTCTTTGGCTAGTGTAAATATTAATGACTGAGTTCTGTTAAATCGTTATTTTTTTAACTGTATATTAAATTAATATTTAGATAACTACAATAAGTTGTAAAATATATATATTACAAAACCATCAAAAAATTCCAATCCATGACAACATACCATTCACAACATATAATTTTATGTTAAAAATAACTTAATTAAATTTAAAAACAAAATTAAATTAAACGGTTATTTTTCGGAATTCCCCTCACACTAGGCCGGAAAAACACTTAATTTTTTAACCAATCAGCCAAAAGACGATGTATTTTTAATATCCAATAAGAGTTAGGTGTGAATATACATGTTTCAAAATAAAAAATAAAAATTCAACGTAAACAAAATATATTGAAAGAAAAATTTGTTGTAGGAAAAAAATCAATTAACCAAATGTAACCGTTTATATTACCATTCTTATAACCATTTATATTTATTTATTTTATAAATATAATTTAATGAAACTTAACCTACTCTCGCTTCGCTCGCTAACCTTACTAATTAACACTAATGCTTTGAATATTTAAATAATAAATTCAGTAATTATTGCAATTATAATAATCAAAACATTACTGTTAATTACTCGAAGTTAGCGATCGAAGCGAGCGTAGGTTAAGTTTGGTTTAGTGTACGAGTATTTATAATTTATATATAATTATAAACAATAATGCTTATAATTTCAATATGTAAAATATGTTAATATGGAGAATGTTTAAAATGACCGGTGTAAAAGAGCATATTAGTGTGTTATAGGGTTATTTCTCCAACCTTTCTTTCTTTTTCCTGTTTAGCCTCCGGTAATTACCTTTCAGATAATACCTTCAGAGGATGAATGAGAATATGTATGAGTGTAAATGAAGTGTAGTCTTGTATTGACTGCGTTGACCATTTCTGAGATGTGTGATTAATTGAAACCCAACCACCAAAGAACATCGGTAACCACGATTTAGTATTCAAATCCGTGTAAAAATAACTGACTTTAATAGGAGTTGAACGCTGGAACTCTCGACTTCCAAATCGATTGATTAAAAAATTAAGTGTTTTTTTTTTGCGAGGCGGGGGGGAGAGGAATTCTGAAAAAGATCCAATTTAACTTAGCATAATTTGAAACCGTACAAAACTTAAAATCTATACATTTATTAAATATAAAAAATTGTTTAAAATTACAATGATTAATTAATTAAAACTAACAAAGTCAAAATTAAAATGTAAATATGTAATTAAAACAAAGATAAAAATTACAAAATTAAAACTTTTAAAATAAAAACTTAAGCAAAGTAAAATCATGTGCTAACCATTTCACCGATTTTACTTTACTGATTACACAACAATATTATCTAAAAAGATAGTCAATCGTAATATAATTAATAATAAATTAATTAATAATATATATATATATTTAAAAATAATTTAATTATTGAAAAAAATTATATTTATATATTTTATGAATAAAAGCAGAAAAAGAATACAAATTAAAAAAATAAGTCAATTAAAAATTAACAAAGATAAAAATATAATAATATTCAATTTTAGGTAACTTAAAACGTAAGTGAAAAATGTACTGTGTAAAGGTAGTTAGAGGGATGAATGAAATAGAAGGGTGGCGGATAAAGGCGTCTGGTAAAGTCGCGACGCGACGATAGTTTCAGATCTGGAACGCAGCCAAGCGGTTGTTGTTTGTACTTCGTATAGTCCTAGCAGAGTAGACTAAATTTAATGCTTTGCTGTTCCGAGCGATTTTTAAGTAATTAAAAGCTGGAATGATTGCCAACTCCCCATGACATGTATAATTAATATATGATGTCATTATTTTAAACGTATTAGGCTAATTCTCTTGGGTTTTATAAAGGAAATAATGTTTTATATCATATTATAGCTATTATATATTTTCTAAACGTGTGTGTATGTGTGAATATATATATATATATATATATATATATATATATATATATATACTATAGCTTTAGGCAATACAGCATCACATCATCCGTCAAAGCTTCTTTTGTATACATATAATATATATATTTCATTACATTAGGTAGGGAAAAATATGTTTTTATTTAAATAAGATTACATGTCAAGCAGTGAGAGAATATTTGTACATAAATTTTACTATACTATGTTATTTTTCTTCATTAACAGTCTTTCATGATTCTTATTTAAACTACTTATAAATGTTTTAAATTTTAATAATAAATCAAAACCTTTATTACGTATATAAACATTTATTTAAATGTGATTTATTATTTAAATTTGATTCGTTTACTTACATAATTAATCAAAACTTAGTTATAAATTCAGAAAAAAATGTATATATATATATACATATATAATTAAAATAAATGTAATTTTAATTTAAAGTTGATGACCTGCATTTTAGGAAATACCCTACAACATAATATATATATATGTAAAAATCGTCAAAATTACAAATTTATAACCTTTTTTTAATTTATTTTTCATATTTTTCAGCTTAATATTTAATCTATTTTTTTCATTTATTATTTTGTTACACATTTAATAAATTGAAATCTTAACATATATATTTTTTATTTACAATTTTCGATCATAGAAACCGGGTGAAATCATTTTTAATTTAAATTTATTTTAATTTTAAATAATTCCATTTACTCGTAAATTAATCTATGATATATAACTATTCTGTGACTGATCGTAAATTTATAATTTGAATTTAATAAAATTATTTCACAATTTTTCTGCCAATTATAATGAAAATTAATTTAATGTACTAATTAATTTAATTAAATGTACATATTATTTCATTAAAAATGTCTAATATTTTTCAATTTTTTTTATTACTATTAAATTATTATATATTGTAATTTTTTTTACAGATGTTAATAATTATATTAATAAATCAATATATTTAAATTTAAAAAAAAGTTAAAAAATGAGAAGAAATCTGATTCGAACCGATGTGCCTTCCACATATAAAATCCAAATATTCCTGCAGTAACTAAAGTTTTACTTGGCTATAACTCTGGAACCAATGAAAATAAGTACCACTTATGATATATTGTTGAAAAGCTCACAATGAGGGCTTACTGATGCAGTTAAGAAAAATTTCAAAATCGACATTTTTCTGGATTTTGGGCTTTTTTGGACACTTTTAGCTCAGTTAATTGCTATCAAAAGGGGAGGTGCACAATTAGATGTTACAAAAGTCCTAAATCAAAAATTTAAATATCCAACAGCTAATAGTTTTTGAGTTATGCGAGATACATATGTACGTACAGACGGCATGCTGAAACTAGTCAAAATGGATTCAGAGATGGTAAAAATGGATATTTCCGTTGAAATCAGAAATCGAAATTTTTTGCGATCGTAATACTTCCTTTACTTCATACAAAGAAGTAAAAATTTTGTGTTTAATTTCCAAAGCGTTATTTTTCAGTTTTATTGTGATAAATATATACTGCTTAATTTTTCATTTATTTTCATTTTGCTATTTGTTTTATTTCAGCTATTATTGCATTCTACTTATTGACCAAAAATGTGACTTACGTAATGGCTCTACAGGTATCCTGTAAGAAGGAAAATATGGTAATGTCAAGATATAGGTGTGGTTTTTTTTTTGCATTTCTCGACGTTTCATGAACCATGTACTCCAAAAATATTCGTACGTACGTGTATATACGTGTGTTTGCGTGCTTTTTGAAGCTTAACAACTTTTGACTGGATAAACCAACTTTGATGAAATTTTATATAGAGAATCGTATATATAAGGCAATCTGTTGGTAAAATGTTTGGGTCATTATGTTCAGGGAGTCGGGTAGATAGTTTCTTTGGGGTTAATTATTCTCCAAATTTTGAAAGTATAACCCTATTTTAAATGTCAGGAAAAGATTTTTGAAAGTGTTTGTTTGGAGTGTCGCTTTATATGGAAGTGAAACTTGGACAATCGGAGTATCTGAGAAGAAAAAATTAAAATCTTTTGAAATGCGGTGCTATAGGTGAATGTTAAAAATCAGACGGGTGGATAAAGTGACAAATGAAGAGGTATTGCGACAAATAGATGAAGAAAGAAACATTTGGAAAAATATAGTTAAAAGAAGAGACAGATTTATAGGCCACATACTAAGACATTCTGGAATAGTCGCTTTAATATTGGAAGGACAGGTAGAAGGGAAAAATTGTGTAGGCAGGCCACGTTTGGCCTATATGTAAAACAAATTGTTAGGGATGTAGGATGTAGAGGGTATACTGAAATGAAACGACTAGCACTACAAGATAGGGAATCTTGGAGAGCTGCAACAAACCAGTCAAATGACTGAAGACAAAAAAAAACAAAAAAAACCCTATCTTATATTAAGATCAGTAATGCGTGCATGGTTATCTTACCAATTTTTAAAAAAAAACATTACTCCTAACTTCCCTTCCCAAAAAATGTAATAAAGCTATCTTTTAACTTCATGTATATTTTTTAACAATTTTTTGACAAATGAAAAGGTATTGCGGCAAATAGATGAAGAAAGAAGCGTTTGGAAAAATATAGTTAAAAGAAGAGACAGATTTATAGGCCACATACTAAGGCATTCTGGAATAGTCGCTTTAATATTGGAAGGACAGGTAGAAGGGAAAAATTGTGTAGGCAGGCCACGTTTGGAATATGTAAAACAAATTGATAGGGATGTAGGATGTAGAGGGTATACTGAAATGAAACGACTAGCACTAGATAGGGAATCTTGGAGAGCTGCATCAAACCAGTCAAATGACTGAAGACAAAAAAAAACAATTATATTTTAGATCAGTAATGCGTGCATGGTTATCTTACCAAGAAAAAAATTCTTTGGGGCAATATTGGTGGAGGGAAGCGAAAAAAATTTAGAAATATCAATTTTTGAATTCTTTAAAACGTGTTTTGGTTTATTTTCAGTTATCAATACTTTTCCACTATAAGAGTATATTTTTCATTTTCTAATAGATTCAGACATGCACACATACCCAATCTACAGAGTCGATGTGGGTCTCAGTTAAACTCTTTAACAGGGGGTAGCAGAAAATTACTGGATTCTTGGCTTATGTATCTTGTGTAGGTAAGGATGATGACTTATTCCAGTAATTATGGCGAGATATTAACTCTCACCCGAGTATTAGTATCAATATTAAATTCATAATACACGAAGGTTAAGTTTGGTTAGGAAAGTTTGATTAAGGTGTTAGTTTACGATAAATTTACTTCAGAATATTGTAAATATACTTGAGGTAAGTAAATTTTCAATGTCGTTATAAAATATATTTTTATAAAATTTTCAAAATATTTAGCTGTCCATTGTATACGACTCCAATATTTTTTATATCTTAACGCAGTATTATAAAAATCACATTACTAGCTTTCTCACCCGTGCTTAATTGAAAAAAAACTTGGTTGTTAAAAATAAGAGAACAGAATACAATATTATTTTTATATTTTCTAATAATAAAAATAAAACTGGTAAAAAGTTATAATACTTTCCTGGCATTGGTTATTTATTTTTCTACAGTTGAAAAATAATGATGCATGAAAAAAGTTCCAAAGTTTTCTTTATTGAGGTGGGAGTAATTTATGATAAAGTTTTATTGTAAAAGTATTAAGAAAACGAATTATTTAGTTTTTATATGTACAAATAAACCGAAAAAAGTTTTAAAAAAATCTTTTTTACTTTTTTCTTCTCCCTGATCTCTAAAATCAACTTCCAAGAGTTTTTTTTGTTGATTTTTCTACGTTTATTATGTTAAATGGAAAAAACTAAAAAAAAAAAAAATCACTGAAAAATTTATAAATAAACATTTGGTTTTGTTAAAAATTATTTATTTGAATTGCAACATAAAAAAATAAAATAGAACGTGTTTACTATATACTTGGAAATTATGTTCTGCTTATCACATGTTCAATCGTCTAGCAATCTCTTCAACACGAATTCCTATGTTGTTAATAACTCGACGATACATATCTTCGGTTATCTCGTTGCAAGCCTCAATGATCAGTACTCGCAGTTCCATCACTGTACGAGGATGTTCAGGGAAAATCTTTTGATTTAGAAATCCCCAAAGAAAATAATCACACGGATTTAAATCAGGACTGTTAGGAGGCCAATTCTGGTCACACGCAAAACGATTAGGAAATCGGTTTCAAATGACATTTGCGTTAAAGGTTTCATGGAGAAAGTCTAAAACAACATTAGCTGTGTGCGGTCTGGTTCCATCGTGCATGAACCATTCGTTTTTTAATTGAAATAACTTTTCAAAAAGCTGAGGAACAAAATTATTACCCAGAATTTTTAGATAACCTTCTGTGTTTAGTTTCTGTTCAAAAAAGAATGGAAGAAGTGTTAGGAGAAGACCAATTTGGTTTCAGGAAAAGTATAGGGACAAGGGAAGCAATTTTAGTCCTCAGATTAATAGTAGAAGGAAGATGAAAGAAAAACAAACCAACATACTTGGCATTTATAGACCTACAAACAGCATTCGACAATTAGACTAAAATAAAATGTTCAGCATTTTAAAAAAATTAGGGTTCAAATACAGAGATAGAAGAAAAATTGCTAACATCTACAGGAACTAAACAGCAACAGTAATAATTGAACATAAGAAAGAAGCCGTAATAAGAAAGGGAGTCCGACAAGGATGTTCCCTATCTCCGTTACTTTTTAATCTTTACATGGAACTAGCAGTTAATTATGTTAAAGAACAATTTAGATTCGGAGTAACAGTACAAAGTGAAAAGATAAAGATGCTACAATTTGCTGATGATATAGTAATTCTAGCCGAGAGTAAAAAGGATTTAGAAGAAACAATGAACGGCATAGATGAAGTCCTACGCAAGAACTATCGCATGAAAATAAAGAAGAACAAAACGAAAGTGATGAAATGTAGTAGAAATAAAGTAAATGTCAGGAAAAGATTTTTGAAAGTATATGTTTGGAGTGTCGCTTTATATGGAAGTGAAACTTGGACAATCGGAGTATCTGAGAAGAAAAGAATAGAAGCTTTTGAAATGTGGTGCTATAGGAGAATGTTAAAAATCAGACGGGTGGATAAAGTGACAAATGAAGAGGTATTGCGGCAAATAGATGAAGAAAGAAGCATTTGGAAAAATATAGTTAAAAGAAGAGACAGACTTATAGGCCACATACTAAGGCATCCTGGATTAGTCGCTTTAATATTGGAAGGACAGGTAGAAGGAAAACATTGTGTAGGCAGGCCACGTTTGGAATATGTAAAACAAATTGTTAGGGATGTAGGATGTAGAGGGTATACTGAAATGAAACGACTAGCACTAGATAGGGAATCTTGGAGAGCTGCATCAAACCAGTCAAATGAATTCATTAACTTGAGTAAGGGCCAGAACAATAGGTCGCTCGTTAACTATTCAATTTCATTAACGGAAAACAAATAGATTTTTTACTTCGTTAATTAGGATTTATTTATTTTAAAAAAATATTTATAACGATTTAAAAAATTAACAAATTTCTTCAAATTACAGCTTTTTATAATCCGGATAATATAGAAAATTGTACTGATACAATAAAAGTTGGCAAAGTATTGCATGACTAGGTCTATCAAGAAGTAATGCGGCAAAATCGAAAAAAATTCTAAACACCGTTAAAATAAAAAAAAATCCACAAATTAAAAAAAAAAAGAATTTGAAAAATCGTAATAAAATCTACAAAAAATAAAAATAAAAAATAAAAGGATAAAACAAAGTTCTAAAAAGTTAGAATCGTATACAATTCTACAAAATTATAAAATAGAATAACCTTAAAAATTTATATGTTCTTGCGAAATTTTTCTGTAATTAAAAGACTTTTAATAACGCTTATATTCAACAAAATTAGTTTAAATACATAGATATAGAAAAAATTAAGAAAAAATTAATCCGAATTTTTTAAAAGTATCAATGGAATTTATTTTTATTGATTAGTATGATTTCTAAAATAAGATTTTAAGGATCAAAATTCCCAAATTTTGAATAAAAGATTCTTAAATTTAAAGAAATTTAATTCTAATAAAATTTGTTTTGTTTATTGACAATTTAACAAAGTTAATTTAAGCAAACCGTAAAAATGGTTTTCAGAAGGTTTTTAGGCTTTTCAGAAATTTTTTTCGGAAAACTAGAGATACGGTTATGGATTTTTACTTCCTTGTAAAAAGTAAAGGAAGTATTTTGATCGCGAAAAATTTCGGTTTTCAAATTTCAAAGGAAATATTAATTTTGACAATCCCTGAATTCATTTTGATTAGTTTCGGTGTGACGTCTGTACGTATGTATGTATGTATCTCGCATAATTCAAAAACAATTAGCCGTAGTATGTTGAAATTTTGGATTTAGGACTTTGTAACATCTAGTTGTGCACCTCTCCTTTTAACTGCAATCGAGTAAACCGAAAGTATACACAAAAAACTCAAAATCCAAATTTTTTTGGATTTTGGACTTTTTCATAACTGCAGTAATAAGCCGTCATTGAGAGCTTTTCAACGTTATATCATAATTCTTACTTAGTTTCATTGGTTCCAGATTTATAGCCAAATCAAATTTTAATTAATGAAATATTTGTATCTTACAAGGGTACATAGGTTTGAATCTGATATCCTCTTCGATTTTTTATCTTTTTTTAAATTAATTTAAAAATTTCTTTTAATTTTAATTTATTGATTTAATATATTATTGTTAATATAAAAATTAAAATAAATTATTATTCAATAATAACAATAAAAAAAAATATGAAAAAAAACCAGAAGTTATTAGTGAAATAAAATGTTTTGTACTTTTAAAAACGTGCATATGTAATTTAATAGGCACATACATATGTGTAATATACATATGTGTATATATATTTGGTGAAACATTTGATTATTTAATATTAATTGTATATATATTTGGTGAAACATTTGATTATTTAATATTAATTGAAAACTATAATTTAGAATCGTTTTATTTTTGGATTTCCTACTTTAATTTCTGTTTAAGTTTATTTAATTATTGTAGAATTTCCTGTTAAATATATCTTATTTAAATGTTAACTACAGAGTAACTGAAAAATACACCTTTACAAGAACGACATACACTTAGGCATAAATGCCTGAGTTTTAATAAATTGCAAAAAAATTCTTATCTCTTACTTCATAATACTTCTGATATTGTCGGACTATATTCTCCCTAAGTTGGAGTTGATCATCATTTCGTTTATTTGTTTTTTGTTGCCAATCATTTAATCGATCTTTGGTTTAATGTAAGTAATCCTTCTGATCTTAGTTTGTGTACACGTTCTTTAGTTTTAAAATGATCTCTCTTTTTATATTTATAATCCACTATTAATCTTTTTATTCTTTCCATGGTCTTAACGTTTTCTTCCTCTTTATATTTATCATCTTCTCTTAATCTTTTTATCCTTCCCCTGTTCTTAATATTTTCTTCCCCTTCATATTAATCTTCTTGTCGTTTTTTTAGATTTATTTCTTCATATTATCTTCCTTTTTCCTGTATGACTGTTCCTTTTTCATTTTTGATCATTCACCAAATAACCCAATAATAAAAACTAAATATTTTACACTGTAAGTTCGAAATTAATATTTGTAACCAGTATACAGGAGTTCTATAAACGGAGTATTTTAATTATTATTAACTTTTGTTTACACGACACACCAGAAATCTAAAACTTTTGTTAATCAGCGACTTACGAAGATACGAATAATACTGCTCTAGTAATACGAGTAATAAAGGGACTTCTACTCTATTCTAACTCTTAAGTTAAAGTATTCTAGTATTTTTTTTTTTAGTTGTAGAAACAACTAAGACCAATTAAGAGTGATTATGTCAACAGCACTATTATCAGTGATTTCTACAGCTTGTCTAATTTATGGACCACATGTTTCCAACACATTCAGGTCGCACGCTATGTTTTTTTAAAAGAGAGAAAATAAACAAATGTAGATAAACAAACGAATAAAAACAGAGTTGATCAGTAATAAGCAAACAGTAGTTAAAAAAAAGCAATAAAAAAAAATAGTAACCAAAGAAAAAAAAGAAACAGGAAAATAGAGTATCTTCAACGACTATCACTAAGGTCTAGCAGGTGAACCCTTTTTAATTGCCCAACATCATCACTGTTGTCTAGCAGGTTGTTCAAAGTAAGGAGATTTTACGTGTCTATTTAGCTTAACCATATATTTAGAAGTAAAACGATCAATCTTATCCCGAACATATGGGATCCCAAGTTATTCAAATATTTCAGCATTCCTGACGAACCAAGGCGGTTGGGTAATTTTTCTCAATACCTTGTTCCGTGACAAATTTTTTAATTATAATAGTGAAAACCAGTATCGTTGAATCTAATAAAATTTCTTTTCTACAACGTTTTATATTAAACCTATAAAATTTTAATTACGTAATTATTTTTTTAATTATTACGGCTTTTTCAATAAACAATTTTTACGCCTAATTTTTCAACTATTTTTTATTAAATTAAGTGTTCAAAATTAAAGAGACAAATAAATAATTATTGAGATTAATTTAAATAAAATAAAATTATTATAATTTATACATAAAATAAAATAAAAATAATAAAATTCATGAAGTTACACCAGATTCATAGGATGATATAGTGTAAAGATAGCGTTGTGATCGATGCTAAAGGGCGCAGAAGTATTGCAGTTGCGCGGGGAAAAGCAAGTCTGTAATAAGGTAAAGCGCGGACGCCGGTACACAGTTTCTATGTATTATACTAGTGCACTCCCGTATTTCGTCAGTTATGGGGAGGGCGCCGTCATACGCGGCCGTCGGAGTCGCATGTCTCCTTTTATACTCTAATTCATTACATGGAGATTTCGTACACGATGATATACCGGCTATTGTACGTAATCAAGATGTACTCGGTTCGAGTCCATTATTACAATTATTTCTTGATGATTTTTGGGGTACACCGATGTCCGATGCATTTAGTCATAAATCATACAGGCCGTTAACTACTTTAAGTTTTCGGTAAGTCTATTTTTATTTTAATTATAAATAATAATTAACATTATTTTCTTACTTATGGTTAAAATTAATTTTTCATAAAAATTACAAAAATACAATATCTTAAGTTAAGAAAATATAAAAATTTACTGGCAACAATATAAATTTGTACAAAGCCAGACAGAGAAAAACTTCTTACTATATAATAAAATAATAAAAAATAAACAAATATATATATAATTAACTTATAAATTTTTTACTAATAAATTTTTAGAAAAAAAAATTTATTATATTACAAAATGACTGCTGGACGTAGGTACAACCTTGCATTTTGATACTAGGGGATAAAACAGATTTTAAAAATTAACGTTTTACGCTGATATTATGTTCTTATTTTAAAGCAAAAGTTTTCGCGGAATTATTAATAGTCTTCCTTAGGAGTGCGTCGCATAATTTAAATTAAAATAATACAAACATATTGATTAAAATAACAAAATTATATATATATATATATATATATAATGATTTTTATAAATTTATATGATATTTAAATTTTTTGACTACTATTCTGTTTATTCAATACACACACGCACACACACACACCCACACAAAGACAAATACACACACACACACACACAAACAGAAAAAAGTTAATATAATAATTGATTTTAAAATTTTTATTTTTTTCAAATATAAAAATATACATTATAAACAAAAATATACATTTATAAATAAAAATCTATCTATACAAAAAAAACGAATTTTGGATCAAAAATGAGAAATTCTTAAAATTTCTTTAACTGTCAATTAAAATATAAACGAAGAATTTTAAGGGTTAAAATTAATTTTTTAATATAATTAATTTATTGATTTTTAAAAACGTATAGCAATGATTCATCAAGTTATAAAAAAAGTAATTTATAATTTAGTATAAATTTAAAAAAAAATGATATTCAATGTACATAAAAAGAATTAAGTTATAATCGTAATATTTGTTACATTAATTTATAAAATAAAATCGAAAAAATGTTTCTGTTTATTGGGATAAGATGTTTAATTAAAATAAACATTTCCTTAAAATTTTTCCCAATAATTGGTACAAAAATTCTCTAAAAAAATCCGAATACAAATGGGCATACTGTTGTTTAATTTTAAAATAAATGTTAAATTTGAAAAAAAAACAAATTACTCGTATTACTGTACGTATGTACTGTATTTACGAGCACTTCGAAAATATATTTAATTTTACGAACGGGAATTTTTCAGAAAGTGCTATAAAAACAATATAAACAGTTAATATCATTAATAATATATATATTTTTTGGTCTTCAGTCTCTTGACTGGTTTGATGCAGTTAAGATTCCCTATATAGTGCTAGTCGTTTCATTTCGGTTTACCCCCTACATCCTACATCTCTAACAATTTGTTTTACATATTCCAAACGTTGCCTGCCTGCACAATTTTCCCTTCTACCTGTCCCTCCAGTATTAAAACGACTATTCCTGGAGGCCTTAATATGTGGTGTATAAGTCTGTCTCTTCTTTTAACTATATTTTTCCAAATGCTTCTTTCTTCATCAATTTGCCGCAAACCCTCTTCATTAGTCACTTTATCCACCCATCTGATTTTTAACATTCTCCTTTAGCACCGCATTTCAAAAGCTTCTAATCTTTTCTTCTCAGGTACTCCGATCGTCCAAGTTTCACTTCCACATAAAGCTACGCTCCAAACATGTACTTTCAAATGATGTTTAAATTAATTTTTGATGTAAACAACTTACATTTATGAATGAAGCCTCGTTTTTCCTGTACTATTCGCATTTTATATCGCTCCTGCTTCGTTCATCTTTAGTAATTCTACTTTCTAAATTACAAAATTCTTCTACCTCCGTAATTTTGTCTCTTCCAATTTTTACATTCCATCTTCATTATTTTTAATACATTTCATTTCTTTCATTTTTTTCTTGTTTACGTTCATGCGGTAGTTCTTGTGTAGGACTTCATCCATGCCGTTCATTGTTTCTTCTAAATCTTTTTTACTCTCGGCTAGAATTACTATATCATCAGCAAATCGTAGAATCTTTATCTTTTCACCTTGTACTGTTACTCCGAATCTAAATTCTATAACGTCATTAACTGCTAATTCTATGTAAAGATTAAAAAGTAAAGGGGATAGGGAACATTCTTGTCGGACTCCTTTTTAAAAATATATATTATTATGTAATTATAATATTATAAGTAATATATATATATACATATATATTATTTTATCAGAAATAAGGAACAACTGATAGCGTATAGATTTTAATAATATTATAAATTTTCTAAATTTATGTAGTTACATATATTTTAGAAAAATCTTTTTTTTAATGTCGAAAAGTCTTAATAGTATTTATAATAAGAATATAAAGATTTATTTTGTCGTGATTCAAACTCAGGAATTTTAATTGAATAATGATGAACATTTCAGATTCCAATTACGTTATATAAAAACACATAAAAGAAATATCACTTCTGTAATTATAAAAATTTTAAAGAATAACTACAAATAATTATGTAGAGTGTATTGAATACGCGCGCACATACATTCACAATTTTTAATTAAAAATAATTACTTTAAAAAAAAAACTGGTACAATGAAAATGACTTAAAAAACATACATAAAAGGAAAGATAGAAGTAAATTAAATTACAACATTAATAATTTAGTTCAAAAATTCATTTAAATTCTGAGAAATAAAAAGCTAACTTTGCTAAAATAACTTAGGTTTCTTCATGAATATTTAATATATTAATTTTACGATGGCAATACGTGTATATATATTTCAGCAAAAAAAAATTTTTCATTTTTTTATTAACACAATACCATTTTTATGCAACTAAAATAAAAAAAATATAAAAAAAAATAGAAAGAAAAAACTGAAACAATAAATCTATAATTTTGCAATAATTATCATTGGGACAGACAAATCGTGACGTGACTTTTCATAGGAAAACTTTTAAGACTTGTTTGTACATTTTCTTACTCACGTCATATCACGTGATCGAACCGATTAGAATTGATTTAAATCTCTTCCTTTTTAAAGAAAAAAACAAAAACAATCTATATTTAAAAAAATATACATATCTAATGTATTTTTTGTGATAAAATATATATATATATATATATATATATATATATTATATGTGTGTGTGTGTGTGTGTGTGCGCGCGCGCGAGCGCAACTTTTTATTTATTATATTGTAATATAAAAAACAAGAAAAGTTAAATGTAATTTATTAACAAAATATTTTTACTACCTTCAATTTTTAGCAAATCATTCCGAAAAATAAAAATAAATATAATATAATTTTCTATGATTGAGCTTTAGATGATAAAAATCTTACCTTACATGTTGTGTTAAGCTTCGCACGTGTGATGATCAATGTACACCCAATTGAACTGTATTGACACCACCGTCTGAACAAATAACTTTTAAATTCTTTCCAGAGAAAGACATTTTGCTATTGTAGATTTGTTTCCTTCTGTAACATTGTATAACAGGAAATCTGTAATAAATGAAGCAAGAGATTCAATTTAATCATAAAAAATTAACGTTAAAAATTACTAAAAAATTTGAGGAATAAAGTAGTTTCCTTTTAATTTTTTTTCAAATTTTGTTAATAGATAATCAAATACCACGTAAAAGTAAGTAATGTTCATCAATACCAATATAACACTTTCTTTTTAACACAGAATGGGTTTGAAATGAATTCACCAATACTCTAAGAAAAATCAAAATAAATTAGTGAATTAAAAAGACTTACACAATTTAAATTAAAAATTTATTCACCAATCGGTGTTGAACTGATTTTTACCTTTAGTATTATATGGAGTTCATATTTCCATTCATGAAAGGAATATTTTTAATTTAACCTTTGGATTACACGATTGATTTCAAGTTTTAATTTATAAAATCACCTTACTAGACTCCAGCCCTGGTTCATAAACAGAAAATGATGTAAAATATTGGGTTATACTTAAGTTGTACGTTTCATTCGTTACAAGGTCCTAAAACTTTAAGTTTCATTTTAAATTTTAAGTTTATAAAACTTCTTTTGATATAAAATAGTAACATTTATTTGAGTTTAAAAACACCCTGTCAGATCTAAAAAGATTCTCAATCTAAACTATTAATGTAAGTAACTATTATATTTCTATGCAATATATACAACGTTACGTATCATATACTTTGACGACAAATTGTACTCTTTTATGATCTCAGACATACTTTTTCACTTGTTTTATAGTATATTTTATAATCATTTCATGATAATTTGCTATATAATATAGTGAAGGGTGCCAATGAAGGGCGCCTCACAGTTTTATTATTCGTGATATAAAATGAAAAGGAATTATTTTTACAAATTTATTCAATATGCATTATTATAATTAAATTTAGTTGAGAGATATAATAAATAAATGTTCACGTAAGTACGTTAACTACTATGAGTAGAAAACAGATTTACAGATCAACATTGTCAATATAAAATGTTATTTGAATTTAATAAAAAATGTTATTATAAATATTTATTCTTGATTTCAAATAAAAGTAAAATTATTATTTTTTTTTTTATTTTGTAAATCTGTAAATATATTTGTGGTGGAAAATTTTTCCGAGCAATTATACTTTAATTCAATAATTTCCAATCGGTGAAATTTCGGTACTTTTTTTTAATCTTTTCATTAAATAAAACTGTATTTAATTTTTTTTTATTCAATATATGATAATTTTTTTTATTCAGTATAGGCGCCCGGATATGATTTGATCACCATTCGGGTTCTCCAGACAATACCACGACAAGCGATAAGTTTACTTACTCTAATTTTTAATGCTATTTATTATTTGAAAAGGTCATTTTCATGGACCATGGAAAATTTAATAAATAACTTTAATACCAAAACCAAGTAAAGAATCCACCGTAATATCGTAATAACTTATAGGCCTATCAGTCTGCTTCCTGCGCTCTCTTAAGTGTTTGAAAAGCTCCTTTTGAGAAGACTGAAACGGTTCGTTAACGATCAAATTCCGATTCACCAATTTGGGTTGAAGAAGCATGTTACTGTGGAGCAAGAAAACAGGATTTTTAACGTTATAAATCATGCTCTAGACAAGAAAAAATACTGTTCAGCAGTTTTCCCTCGATGACAATCAAGCTTATGGCAAAATTTGGCATGTAGGGTTGCTCTATAAACTGGAAAAGGTCTTACCGCATGTTTTCTATGTAGTGCTAAAATCTTACCTAGAATATAGATATTTTCAAGTTAAACATGAAGAGGTTTTAACGGATTTGTTCCTTATACTATCAAGGGGCACCTCAGAAAGCGTTCTCGGACTCATCTTGTATGTTCTATTTACGGCCGACTTACCAATTACGGCAGATACCACAGTCGCAACGTTTTCTGATGATACTGTAATTCTTGCTGTCGACGAAAATCCAACTACTGCATCTCATTATATTCAAGATTACATCATTCTCCTCGAATCCTGGCTTACAAGTTGCAAAAAAAAAAATAAACAAAGTCGAGGTACATCACGATCACCCTTCGAAAGGAATACTGTCCAACTGATTATGTCTTCAATATTCCAATTCCAAGTTCTAAAGACTGTAAATATTTAGGTTTTCATCTTGACCGACGAATTACCTGGGCAAAACATATCAAATCTAAGCGGATACATTTGGACCTCAAGTTTAAAAATATGTACTGGTTAATAGGACATAAATCTCGGCTTTCGGTAGGAAATAAATTATTGATTTATAGATCTATTTTGAAGCCTGTTTGGACTTACGGGCTTGAATTGCGGGGTAGAATAAGATATTCCAGTATTGACATACTTGAACGCTATTAGACAAAAACACTGCGAAAAATGCTAAACCACATATATAATGATTTTAAATTGCAAACCGTTCGAGAGGAAATCTTTCTAGCCAGCCTACGATATCAAAATCGTATGGATCGGCACCCAAATTATATGGCATTCAATTTATTGGATAACACAATTAGTGATTTTTCACTAAAAAAAATTCTTGATTTAATTTATCGTTTCAATTAGGTGACCTTACGGAGTGCTCTTCTACTTCATTACTTTTATTTCGTTATTGTTATTATGTCACAAACCACTGGGTCTGTGGCTACTTAATGTTTGTCTAAGTAGATCTTATTTACTTATTGTTCAATTATCTTATTGAATGGATTGTAAAGTTGCTATGACGTTATAATAAAAAAAAAGAAGATAATTGACTAATTATCAATATAGATTTACGAGAAATCGATCTACCAACCACCCCTATAATAAACCTGAAATGATGTTGGATTAGAGTTGGTATAGGAGGTATCTAGTTAAAATATGTGTTTGCTTAACAAACTTAATTGATCATTATTTCTCTTTGGCGTGTTTTCACGAGGTAATATTCTCCTACAAGCCTTTTACAGGAATTTAAATTAACAATTAATTATTAGAATTGATTTGAATTTTATATTTTCAGTTTTAAAAAAAAGAAAAGAGTGAAACATGATTTTAGAGACTTCCGGGTTGCTTTTAACCCCTTTCCCTTGTTTGATTTTAATAAAAATTCATACAGGGTCAACGATTTATAAACACGATTCATATTAACAAGTCTCTATTTAATGATTATATATTCGTCTGATCTAGAAACGTTAATTAGGATAGACACAGAAATACACGCACACATCTTTACATAGATAAATGTATCCTAATTTTTGTTTTATTTTGTTGGGAACTAAAATATTAAAGTTTGAGTAATAAAAAATAAATCAATAATAAAAAATATTGACCCATTGCAATACGTCCGATTTTTGTATTGTATCCTATAATAACCAGTAAAAATTAAAGGTAATAAAAATATAAGAAATATCTTTTCAACAATAATTTTTCTAACTCAGCTCCACATAAATTGGTGATTAAATAAATTTCGTACATGATAAAATATTAATGAAATTGTTTAGCCATATTATTTTACTTAATAATCGTAACACTTGGAAATATTTTATAGTGCAACAAAAGAAAAATTTCAGAAAAATTAAATGTTTAATCAATCGTTAAAAAACAATATATAATTTAAAAGTAACAAAAACGTTTTATGATAGATAATATGGAAAGGAATGCAAATTTGGCGTGAGTTTATTTCCCCCTACTTATCGCAGAACCTGGACAGAGTCCCTTGCTGCTGGATGATTCTAATCGGGCGTGTTTTTTTAAAGGTTTATTTTTAAATGGCGGGTCTAATTTTTCAAGTTTTGTTTTGTTTATTTAGTATTTTAAGGACGGATTTAATTGCATTCCAATCCGTTGTTGAACCAGCGTTATCCAACCCATTTTATGGGCCGACCGCGGAAGGCTAGGCTTATAAAGCCTGTCCTCCCGACGTAATTCCCCTTCAGACAGTCCACTGAAGTCCTTTCGGTGCTAACGCTTCATAGGCTAGCAGGAATACGCCACAACGGGGCACTAACTATCAGGAGGGAGCAATGCGACCCCTACTCCGGAGGAGTCGCAATTGCTGGTTTATTTTATTTAACTTGTAAATTTTAAAGGAGAGGTTGTGTAGAAGTTCTTCGTCCACTTCTGTTATGGCTGCCTTCCAGGACGCAACTCTGCTGGGCTCTGTCCCGGACTCCAGTCCTTGATGTTGGGGCGAGTAGAGGGTCTTCATCTTCTTCTTCTCCCTCTTCTTCTTCCGATGACCTCTTCATTCTTCTTTGGATAGATAATACTTGAGAATATATCGTACTGGGCCGAAAAAACCCTATCCATTACGTAAAATTATTAATATTGTTTTACAATTTTTGGCAGTTAAGTTGAAAGTACTTTTTATTTCGTAATCTGTGATCTATTCTCAGGCAATGTTATTTATTGAACTTTACTTGGACTACATATACAGGTGCTTTTCCTATATATGAAGCTTTAAACTTTGTATGCTTTATTGAGGGGTTTCGTCGGGGGACTTATGTCTCCTATGAGCTACCGATTATAAATGCTAACCGTTAGACAAAATAAAAATAAAAAGATAGCTAGAGAAAATGTGATCAAACATTGAAAAAAATCAGATGTGAACACCTTGTATTAAATTACATATACAAATTTATTAAAATGAAAAGCACATAAAATTTTATTTTTTTAAAAACCTTTGATATTTTTTTTATTGTTATTATTGAATTATTATTTATCGTAAAAATGTTTTAACAATCAGAGGTTAATAATTGTTAATAAATCAATATATTTAAATTAAAAAAAAAAGGAGATGAAGTCTGATTCAAACCGATGTGCCTTTCACTTGGAAGATCCAAATATTTTATCAATTAAAATTTTATTTGGCTTTATTTGGCTATAACTCTGGAACCAAAGATAATGAATACCATTCATGACATATGGTTAAAAAGCTCTCAATGAGGGCATATTACTACAGTTAAGAAAAAGTAAAAAATCCGAATTTTTTTGGATTGTGGACTTTTTTGGACACAATTTGTTCCAATCGATTGCAATCTAACCGATCCAATCGATTTCCAGCAGTCCTAAATCCAAAATTTCAATATCCTTCGGCTAATCGTTTTTTGAGTTATACGTACAGTAGTCGTGTCGAAACTAGTCAAAATGGATTCAGAGATGATCAAAATGGATATTTCCGTTAAAATCTGAAAACTGAAATTTTTCGCGATCACAATACTTCCTTTACTTCGTACAAGAAAATAAAAATATTAAAATTTCTAACAACTCTCTTTTTACCTGTTTAGCCTATGGAACCACCGTAAGGTATTACTTCAGAGGATGATATGTATGAATATAAATGAGGTACAGCCTTGTACAGCCCCAGGTCGACTATTCCTGAGATGTTTAGTTAATTGATACTCAACCATCAAATAACACCGATATTCAAGATCTAGTGTTGAAGTCCGTATAAGAGTAATTGCATTTACTAGGATTTCAACCTTCTCGACAATGAAATCAGCTGATTTGCGTTGAGGAGTTAATCACTAGACCAACCCGGTGGATTTTCTAATACGTACTATATTGCAAAATATATACGTCTTTTTCAGCCGATAACTAAAATGAAAACCTTAATAGAATAAAACTTTTGATTTAGGTTAATGGCAATCGCTCATATTTATAGCCAGAAAATTTTATAAGAAGCAGGATGAAGAATCAATGATGCGCTTAATGAAAAAAATAATATTCAATACATAAATAATATAGTTTTAAAAATATTCAGTATAAAAATGATTACCGTTTCTCTTTTAAGGAGAAAAAAACAAGATCAAACATACATAAAATTACTCTTATTTTACATCGGAAAGATTGGACGTGCATTTATTTACCCTCGCTAAAAAACAAAACATTCTAGTAAGAAGCATTTACTAAAACCGTTAGATTTTACTTCGATAGAAATAACATTATTATTCTCGTGGATAGAATTTTGATTAATTTTAACGATAGTGTTTCTGTTGCACATAAAGTAAAACGATTTCATTTAGATGATAAATTCTCTTGAAATGCTAAAATTGATTTTATTTTCAACAAAATCAAAAATTATTGTTTGCTTTGATACTTCTTAATAAAACTCACTAAACTTGTTATCGTTATTAAATATTTATTTTAATTACGATATTCCAGTCTAATGTAGAAAAAAATATTATCTCTTAGGATTCCTTCAGAAAGTCACAACGAGTTTTAAAAATATAAAAATAGGTTCTTAGATCATGGTTTGCTACCCATAAGTATGAATATTGTAGATTTATATTTATAAAATTAAATATATTAATTAATTTCTTTGATTAATAATGTTTAATCTTTGCCAAAAGTAATAATCATTATTTATTCTTAAAAGTAATAATATCCCACTAATGCCGAACTAAGTAACAAAATGTTTTTCATATAAATAAAAACAATACTACAGCTTAAAATAGAAGGCCTTATTATGCATCCGTTGGCATTTTTAATAAATTGCCCAACCATTTGAAAAGTCTACTATCCAATTTATTTAAACTACAATTAGAAGAGTTCATTTTAATAAAAAAACGAGGTAAACTCTTGTACAGACTCCTATCATTCCTGAGATATATGGTTAATTGAAACCCAAGTATCAAATTACACCGGTCAAATCCGTATTAAAAAAAAAAACAAAAAAAACTAGTTTTTACTAAGATTTGAATCTCAGAACCTTCGACTTTAAAAATGAACTATTAAACAACCGGTTTAAGACGGTATGTTGACCACTAGACCAACCCGGTGGGCTGTAATATTACTAAATATTCTGTGTTCCACACATAGTAACTTATAATCGGTTCTTTAAACAAAACCATAAATAAATTATTTGATAATATGCACATGATATGGGGTTCTTAAGGAACTCCCATTATAAGCCAATCCATAACAAAAGTTGTTTAAAAACAATGTTCTTACAGTTCATTAGTAAAAAAATATATCACTTCATAGTCAACCTTTATTTTACAATTCAAAAAAACAAATAAAAACCAAAAAATAAATAATCAATAAAAACCAAAAAAAACTAATCAAGCTATAACTAGTCGAACGAAGAACAAAACAAATTGTCGATATAAACAAAAAAGAAAGAAGTAAACAAAAGTAACATCAATAGATTTGGTGATAGTAACTGGAACTGACTCCTCGCTGTTACTGGTTGTGCCCTAGAGTTCAATTCCATAAGTCCATAACGGCTCCAAGAAAGCCTTTTATTAAAGCAAAAACTTGTTGGATAAGTAAGTAGAGATTCCTTATCTGATGTCCAGTACATCTTTTTAAATTTAATGTCAACCAACTTACTTTTCTCCATTACATGATCTCTCCAAGTTAAACGGCGATCCAGGTAAAAGCCCAAATACCTTACCTTACTGACTTAAGGTATTCTGACACTGTTTAAATGAACCTTATGGTAATCTTTTCTTCTCATTGTGAAGGTTACGTGGCAGGACTTTGTCGAATTTACCTTTATTCTACGTTTACGTACCCAAACGCTGACATGGAGACATTTCAACCTCGGACCTCCCCGCTGTTATCAGATTGATAGATAAGTGGTTGACGTGTTTTTCTAGACGTTGTTGGTATTTAACACTGTGCTGTCTCGCAACCTCACGAACCGTTGGAAGCTCCAAATATTTATGAATCTCATCGTTCCGTGTGAACCATAGCGCCACTGCAATTATTCTCGTTACCTTGTTTTAAAAAAACACACTAAGTCCAGAATGGTCATAAGATAACTTTGTAAATCAGAATTTAGTGGGCAATGTGAGTAGCGAGTTTCTCCTCAACAATCAATGCAATTCCCATATTTCGCGTTTTCCTTTTTACCCTCACGTAATACTTCCACGTCAAACCCTCATGTAATACTTCCTGGTCAAATGCCGATCTAGGTGCATTCCTAGGTACTTCATGCTCCCTGTTTTGGGATCAAGACACATTCCATATTTACAAGGGGATACTCACCCCTTCTTATGGCTAATGTGATATGCATCGGTTTATCCTAATTAACCTCCGTTTTTTCTGCAATGCGTAGACAAGGTCCAATGCCGTTTGCATCTCCCTTGAGGCTAGTTCAGGGTCTTTGTTAACGGCAAGGATAGCAATGTCATCGGCAATATGGCGACGGTGCAACCTTCCAGGATTGCAAGATTTGCAATGAATATTGAATATAGCGCAGGACCTAATACAGAGCCCTGAGGGTCACCCGACTTAATGTCGAAGAATCTCTATAATTCATCATTACATCTTACCTGAGAGAGAGACATCCCTCAAGGTAATTTTGTAAGACAAGATAGTAAGGATTACGAAATTTTAATTTTAATTTATAGAGCAAGCCAAGCAATCAAACTTTGTCGAAGACCTGTCGGATATCTTAGAATGTCACCGAGCTTTCTTCCCTCCAGACATCCGCTGATTACCTTGACGATTCTATGGGATTTTCCGATGGTGGATTGGCCGTACCTGAACCCAAACAAATACCGGCCTAAAACTGCGAAATAATAGTTTTTCAAATAATTTAGATATGACCGGTAAGAGGCTAATTGGTCTGTAAGAAGAACTTCGTGTGTAGGCTTTCCTGGTTTCAAGAACATTACCATCTAAGATACCTTCCATTACGCGGGGGTATAAGACGTCTGCAGGATAACGTTAAAGATATCCCTAATGTACGTGATGCCTTTAAGGCGTAGCATAACAAGCATTTTGTTCGTCATTAAATAAAAATTCGGGACTCTCTTCAGTCGCATTTCTTCCCTCCAGGCATCCATTGATTACCTTGACGATTCTATGGGATTTTCCGATGGTGGATTGGCCGTACCTGAACCTAACAAATACCGGCCTGAAACTGCGAAATAATAGTTTTTCAAATAATTTAGATATGACCGGTAAGAGGCTAATCGGTCTGTAAGAAGAACTTCGTGTGTAGTCTTTCCTGGTTTCAAGAACATTACCATCTAAGATACCTTCCATTACGCGGGGGTATAATAGGTATGCAGGATAACGTTAAAGATATCCCTAATGTACGTGATGCCTTTAAGGCGTAGCATAACAAGCATTTTGTTCATTAAATAAAAATTCGGGACTCTCTTCAGTCGCCTTTCCTGGTCGAATTACTTCAGTAACTCCCTTGTCGAGATCGGTTTGATCGGAAAGCTGACTGACACTGGGCTCTCTAAGAAGTCTTTTAATATTCTCGTCAGTAGGACCCTCTTTATCGTGAGGTCGGAAAAGTTACGCTTTAGTGCGAAGTAAAAATAGATCGGCTTTCTCTTTGTCATTCCTCATCCATTATCCAGTACGTCGCTGTAGTGCAAGCAGCGACGTTTTGGATCGTCTTAGCCCCTTCGTGGCATTCCGTAAGGTGTATCCATTCCTATTCAGTTCAGAAAGATTTCCATTATAATTCTTGAGTATCAATATAGTTCTGGAGCGTCTGATAGTCTTGAATAACTTCCTCAGCCTCCATGAAGCCCTACTAAGTAGTAAATGAAATCTTTTTTTATATACATGAATTTTCTACACCTCTATGTTTATATGTACTCGAATAATTTTTTATTAACGTCTTCTGAATTTATTTTGTATTTTTAGTTTTATTACCTATCTAAATTAATATTATTTCATACGTTACAACAAAAAAGAAATTTAAATTATTGATAAAATTTTTTCAATTGAATTAGGATTAACATCAAGTGTTTAATTTTTAATTTTTTCTGAGTGGTTCTTGAAATTTAATAAATTTAGTAAAAAAGTTTTACAAGATGAACATGGGTCACTACACAATGTATAAATGAAAAGTAAACTTATAATAAGTGAATATATTAAAGAAAAGACTAAAAATAAAATTGTTTCACGCCATAAAGATCAACGAATACGTAAACATGGTTATGAAAGAATTACGGATAGAGCAGGTAACACCTAACCAAGTAAAATAATAACAGAATTATAGATTGATACCTTTTCTATCGATTGGTTATCTACATCGATAGGATCGGATCGATATCCATTTTGTTCTATCAAATTTTATATAGATCGACTAGTTCGACGCTATCACTTTGTGGATCGGACTAAACCGTCGAAATATCGACATTTATCATTTCTGGGGTTAAGGAGTGTTAAATTATCAAAGGATTACAAATATGTAATGTTTATAAATGTTTCACATAATTTAGTCATTAATAATTTGGGTGAAGTATACCTCTTCTTTGTTTACGCGTAATTTTATTAGTATTTTTTGTATTCTGCCTGAGCACAAGCAATAATATTTCCCTCGGTAGGATTTACTTTGTGTTCTGTATATTTACTCGGCGTGAATGCATCGGGATATGTAAATTTCTTTCTGGTAATAAATAAATTAAATAAATGTAATAATTTAAATAAATGTAACACTAAAATTATACATTACAAAACTGTGGTTAAACCAGTAATTACTTACGCGAGCGAGACTTTATTTAGATTTAATCAGAAAAATAGGACTGAACCTTTCCTTAAAGTTGAACGCAGGATTCTTAGAACCTGCATAAACAAAAAATATAAACATGAAAATCAGTACAGATTATTGCCTAATAAATTTCTGTACGAAAACTTGAAATCCTTACTATGAAAAAGAAGCGAATTTCTTTCTGTGCACACTTGTTAAGATTACCGCAGGATAGGTTTACTAAGAGAATTATCGATCGATTTTGGTCTTTAAAAAATCCGCCATTATAGATCAAAGAAATTAAAGAAGACATGCAAGAATTAAATTTGACTTACGAAGATTTACTTAGTAAATCCGAAAAATTACAATTTGTTATTAAAGATCCGAGTGAGAACTTTTAATTATACAAAAAGGGTTTATTCCGAAGAGGATCGTAAAACAAGATCATTAAGAATTACTAAATATTGGAAGAAAGTAAAAGCTAAGAATTTAAAAGGCCAAAAGATCGGCAAAAAAGACTTGAATTATTCTGACTAAAGTGGTCCTTTGCGGCCTTAAAAGTAAAAAAAAAAAAAAAAAAAAAATTAGTAATATAAATGTATAAAATAAATATAATGTATTTTAAATAACTAATATGGACTTTAACCACATCAATTTTTTTATAATTGTATATTTTGTACTGCTGTTCTGATGAAGATTTTATTACAGTTTTTTCTTGATCCATTCAATCAAATGATAAATCAGTTCGTTTTTTTTCTGTGTATGGAGTAGCATATCTATCTATTCATGACGTGATCAATGTACCGATCAGAATAAAATATTTATTTATTTCCTCAGTTCAAAATTAAACAAACGAAAAGGCCACCTAGTTTTAAATTTTAAGTAAATATTCTTGTAAATATTTTCTTTTTTTTACATTTTATTTAACTGTTTAGCGCAGCTCTTTATCTATATTTGAAATGGACAAATACAACATTAATTAAACATAATATTTGATTATTCTTTAAAAGGTTTCCTAACATTATTTTTAAATACCATCAGTAACTATACTGAAAAAAAAAATCAACTATGAAATGAACCTCTGGAAAGATTATTTCAACGTAATTAAAATTTATAGGTTAATAATAATAATAATAATAATAATAATAATAAAAAAATAGAAAATTTTTAATAAAATAATCTAAAATTGTGTCAACTGAGGAATTTTTAATACATTATTTTCTTAAGAAAGATTAAATCGAAATATATGAACATTAATAAAAAAAGCTTTTTTAATAAGAGAAGGATTAAATTAAATAAACCGAAATACGGAAAAAATTCAACGACATAAGTTGGAAAGTGTTTCTTTTATTTTTAAAAGATTTAATATCCTGTAAATTAATCCATAACTTCTAATTTATTCTAAGTTTCAGTAAAAGAAAAAAAAGCAATATCTCCTAAGGAATTTAACGACTTCTTTTTTCTCAATAGAACGATACGCTGGTCTTAAATACTTCTACTACTTCCTTTATTGTGTCTTCAATAAATTAATTACTAGTTGAAAAAGTCTCTTGTCTCGCTTTATTCTGTATTAAATGGAATAACTTTTCTAATATTCTACACTAATAAAGCTAATAAATGTTGTAAAACAAATTAACAATTAAGGAAAATACTACTATAATCTATCTCTCTTTAATATTATCGTATTAAATTAAAGACAATTCCTAAAGTTTAAAAATGATTTAGTGCAGCTTCGTTGATTCGAAGCCCGTAGGCAAATGCAACCCTTATTGGTGAAAGATATGCACATTTATCTTGTTATATCGCCAGGACGAATATAATGTGAATTATAATTCGGCAGTGGACTAATGAGTGGAAGGCAGTATCCGGCAGCTATTTGCGTTAAAATATAACTGGATGAGACGGGCCTTGAAATATCAATCCACTATGTAGGAAGGGAGAGTTGAGCCGTTTGTGCCATTCCAACACACGTATTATTATTATATTAATTGTATCATTTTTAATTGTTTAAATAAAGATAATATTTTAAATAAAATGAGGAAACTGTTGACAATTTTTTAAAAAAAAATGTTAAATTCTTTCATTTGAAACAATTAATATATGACGTAATTACCATTATTTATCGGATAGTAAAAAAGAGTAACAAAAAAAACTTGTATGATTTACCCTGCGGGAAAAGCTTAGGAAAAGTTTTTTGTTTAATAAAGAAGAGATTCCTATCAAAAAATTAATTCAAAAGATAATTGTTTAAAAATATTGAGAATATTATATTTATGAAAATGAAAAAAAATCTTTTCTTACTTTGGGTCCCGAATATAATATAGGTGCCAAAACTAGTTTAGTATTATTAGCCCTTAAGTGTTGAAAAAAAATAAAACAATTTTTTTTATTTTATTTTAATAATAAAAATTAAAAGAGTTAAAGCCAAAAAACAAAACACTGAAAATATATATATATATATATATATATATATATATATGTTTTAGAGATGAGGAATCAACTTTAAGAAAGATTTTTCTAAAATTAGTAATATATAGGTTAAGATTAACAAATTTGCTCAAATAAAGTTTTTTTTTTTAGTTTAACATCCCTTCATAAGGCTAAATAAGAAAAAGAAAATTTTCAACAAAATTTTACACATCTTAGGTCCGGGGTATATAATTAAAAAGGTTGTAGACATTTCTTTAAAGCTCTATATATGATATCGGTTTCTCTGGTTTTTCTCCCTCCAACATTCCCATTCCCATTCGGTCGCCCTAGAGCATCAGATCGAATGACCATGCCACAAACGACTACTGTACCTCAGCACGGTTTAGCAATCAATTTCCTAAATTAGCTCCTAGAGCTTACCTGACTTACACCACTCGCTTTCGTGTCCCACCACTCACTTGTCATATATTACTAAAATGGACAGGCGCATCCCGTCTACATACTAAAATATATGACTTATCAATAAATAAAATTATTCCATTAAGGACAGCAATTCGCTGCCACGCCTAGGTCGGTGAATGCCTGTTCACCATATTATAGCGCTTAAACCACTGATGCCAAAGCAACGGCATCAAGGAACACTCATATGATCCGACAATGCGGCTCACGCCACATTGACTCGCCGCTTATGAGTGACCAATTTTCCCCTTGACCTCTAAGTTTCAGAGTGGCCTGAATTCTCCCCCCCCTCCAGGAGCTGGGCAGTCGAACATCATCTGTTCGTTCGACTGGATCTCCCCGTATACGCACAGTTCACCAGTTGCCAGGCGGATCCGAAATAAATATTGATTCAAATTCACGTGGTTGAAGAGCACTTGGGCTCCCGTTGTCCTTAAAAATGAACTAGAGGCGTACCATTCCCTCGTGACCTGTTTAATCTATACAAGATTATCCTTAGTCATGGCGTGCCGGATGAAATATGGCGTGCTTATATATGATATATATATAAACTTTCAAACAATTAGGTTATAAAAATATTAAAACCGAAGGAAGATAGAGAAAAAGTTGAAAAAAACATTTTTTTTGCTGTAGTGCTTAATTTACAATCTGTTCCAATTATTACCAGAACCATAAGTAATTTGTATACCAAATAGAATAGAAACAAAAAACATGCAGAGAGGTGTTTCTAATGAGATCCCTCAAAGAACGGTAATTGTACACACACACACACACACACACACACACACACACACACACACACACACACACACACACACACACACACACACACACACACACACACACACACACACACATACACACACATATATACACATACACATACACATACACATACACATACACATACACACACGCACATATATATCTTATAGAGTATAGGTAAATATATACACTAAATATAAATAAGTAATACAAAGTTAAGTCCCAAGAATATTGATCAAAGTCCAAAGTTAAGAACATAAAAAGAAAACAAAACACTAAAAAATAGTCTTATCAGTAACACCAAAAATAAGTAATCAAACATTGTATCTTGTACTGAATTGCCGTATCTCCTTTCGAACAGTTGAAAATCCCAGATAATCGTGTATTTCAGTTTTTTCGCAAACCACAGGGCTTCTGTTATATATCTCAATAGTTAGTTCTGGAATCCCTGTAAGACTTCAATGTTACTCTCACTTTTTGTGCCCCACAATTGGATTCTGTAGGTCTAAAACGGTTTCAGGACCACTGTGTACAACAACTGTTTGTTAGATAATGGTAGTTGACAGATTAACCTTCATCTTCCATCAAACTAGCCACTCGTTAATTAGATCCAATCAGTTTGTAGTTTAACAGAAGCTATGATAGGGTCAGAATCCACTGCCAGGATTGCCATGACAGATTAACCTTCATCTTCCATCAAACTAGTCACTCGTTAGTTAGATCCAATCAGTTTGTAGTTTAACAGAAGCTATGATAGGGTCAGAATCTACTGCTAGGATTGCCATGTCATTCGCAAACGATGCAATTGTAATGTCCTCTGGAGTTGGGAGATCTGCAGTGAAAATCGACTTTAGAACCGGCCACAGAACTTAGCCCTGAAGAACACCCGACCTAATATCAAACAATTCAGACAAGTCTTGATTGTACTTTTACTGGGAAAATCCAGGTAGCTGTGTAGGATCAATTAATACGATTGAGAAAGGCTCTTTTACAATTTAAAAGGTAGGTTAGGAAGCCAGACTTTATCAATAGCCTGCTGGACATCCAAAAAAACAGTCGAGCAATACATCTCTCTTCTAGGCAGGTACCTGCTGATAACGTATATATTCGTGTGTGTTTGTTCGATTGTTCAGTGGCCATGTCTGAAGCCGAAGTCGTGGTCTAGAAAAACACGCTCTTCCACCAAAATCGGGGCCATACAATCAGAAGAAGTAGTCTTTCAAATACTTCAACAACAGCTTTAGGTAACAGCTAAAAAAACAGCTGAATAGGTAACAGCTTTATCGGTCTGTATAAAGCTATATAATGGTTTGGCTTAACCGTTTTCGCGACCATTACCATCTGTGATACCTTTCATTCTGTCGGGAAGTTCGTAGTTTGAAGAATGCTATTAAAGAATTGTGTACTGGATGGATTTTGCAGATTGATATGCTGTCGTGGCATACTTGATGCATCTACGCACTAGAGTGTAGTTTAGGGCTTAAAGGTGACAGGCGCGGGGTCTTCGATCTTCCGCGAGTAGGCTTTTACCTTAGTTCCTGAGGGCAACGTGGGCGTTAGGTGTCAGCTGTCTTCTTTGGAAGGCAGAACTCAATACTATCTCTCGGGGTGAATTTACTGATGTAGGTGTCCCTCGGGGCATCTGCATCGGTGGCATCTCACGTGGCCGGGCTGAACACTGTGGAATGTGATCAGTTTGTGGGCAAGAAGATGTCCTCCGTTAAAACCATTGTTGGCAAGGAACGGAGGGGGTGGTGTAGCGACCTGACACGCTACGAGGCGGGATCTTCTCCCCTCGAGGGGGAATTGAGATGTGTACTGGATGGCCTTGAATGAAAACATAAAAAGTATTTTATTAGTTATCAGGTCATACGCGGAAGCTTTCTTTGAATTCTCTCCTTTCCATATTGCTCATAGAACCGTTGCTGAAGAAAAAGGTTTCATCGGAAGAATTATGTTTCATTTTTAATTGGTGGGGGTTGATTTTTGAAAAACAAATTATATTTATATATTCATGAGCGATAATAAATTTACTTTAATAAAGTTTTCTCTAAATGCCTCTGAAGAAAATCGAAATTGTTTTTTTTTTACGATATCCCCGACCTTCTTAACGAAGTTTGAAAAAAAACTGATATGATGAATGCCCCACATATAGAAATGATCGAGCCAAAGTTGAAGAAAATCGGTTTTGTCAATTCTGAGATATAAGGCTGAAAGCTGTGCGACACACATACCTACATACATACATATGTATTTTTTGGTCTAGATGAACTAGTTGAGCTCTAAAACGTAGATTAGAAAAAACCCTATACTCTACTTTTGACATGATTACTCCTTTTTCCCCTTACAGATATTCTAGATACATTCGCCGGGAATGTAATAAAACCCGTTACAGATTGGATAAGTGGTTGTTTCCTTTTCTGTCGATATGGTAATATTGCAACTATGATACTGCAGGATTTTGATTAAAATCTAACAAATAGTAATCGATTTTAAGTGAATTTCAGTTCCTATCTGAAAACAGAATATTATAATCTCCATCGATGCAAGTATATCAAATGTAATTTTTTTTTCATCATTCAAATACATTTTAATAAATACAGCAATAATCCAAGGTTATATTAATACAATATTACTTATGACGAAGGTATTAATCAAATGAAATTGTGACTATATATTGTACACGGCGTAAATTAAAATACGATTTGTAATTTTAAAAAATCCAGTCACGAAAATGAATTTAGTTACAAACATGCAACCTTCTTATAGGAAAATGTTTTTAAAAAAATCAACCCTATAACTTAGCTGATTATATGTTTGGTTATTAATTTAAAATATCCAAATTGGAAAGGGTGAGAGATAAACAATGAAAAAAAGGGACTGATAGAAAATGGGGTTTCTTTTTTTATTTTAAGACAGAAAAATTATATGTTATTGTATCAACTGAATTTAAAATTTGCAAAAATATAAAAGAAAGGAAAAAAGTGAAAATTAAATATTCAAGAATGATCACTATTACACCGTAACACACACAAAAACACACACACACACACACACACACACACTGGAATCACGACTACGTGTTTCAAAACATAGATTATAGTTACAAAATACCAGCGTTATTTGATCCAATTTTATATAAGCTTTAAAGAATTAATTTTTCAGAAACGGATTTAAAAGGAAATATTAAAATTTAAAACAGTAAATACACGTTTTGGAAATACAACCTTTAAAATTTTAATTAAAAAAATTTTATTTTAGATACACTCATCCTTATTTAATTACAAATAATTTTATCCATTAACTTTATCCATCGATCACAATCACTAAAGTAGAAGATTACATGTAAATACACTTACCTTTTTCTGTTGTTCTGTTATTATTATCTTTTCAGTAACGTTTATATAAACCGACGACTTTCTTGGGCGGAACAAATCATATCTAAGCGGAAACAGTTGGATCTCAAGTTTAAAAACATGTACTGGCTGATAGAACATAGATCTCGGCTTTCAGTGGAAAGTAAATTATTGATTTATAAATCAGTTTTGATGCCTATTTGGACTTACGGGCTTGAATTGTGGGGTACAGCGTACCCCTCCAGTATTGACATACTTGAACGCTACCAAATAAAAACACTGAGAAAAATGCTAAACGTACCCTGGTACTAAGCAATATATGTATAATGATCTTAAGTTGCGAACCGTTCGGCAGGAAATCTCTCTGATCAGCCTACGGTATCAAAATCGTTTGGTTCAGCACCAGAATTATTTGGCGGTAAATTAATTCGGTAACACGTTCAGTGGTTTTTCAACATTGTTGAGAAACTCTTGGTTTGCCTTATGTGGTAGGTTGTGCGGTGTGCTCTATTTAATTTTGTTTTTATCGTTAACTCACCAGCCACTGGGTCTTTCTTATGTTAGTTAAAATAGATCTTATTTACTTATTACTCAATTATCTTGATCAACAGATTGTAAAGTTGCTGTATCGTTATAATAATAATAATAATAATTAAAAAAAAAATATATATATATGTATATATCCGGATGCAAAATTTAATCGTCAGTCAAAATTTAAAAAAAAAATCTTTTGAAATATTTTTTTTTTTTTTGTCCAGTCATTTGACTGGTCTGACGCAGCTCTCCAAGATTCCCTATCTAGTGCTAGTCGTTTCATTTCAGTATACCCCCTACATCCTACATCCCTAACAATTTGTTTTACATATTCCAAACGTGGCCTGCCTACACAATTTTTCCCTTCTACCTGTCCTTCCAATATTAAAGCGACTTTTCCAGGATGCCTTAGTATGTGGCCTATAAGTCTGTCTATTCTTTTAACTACATTTTTCCAAATCCTTCTTTCTTCATCTATTTGTCGCAATACCTCTTCATTTGTCACTTTATCTACCCATCTGATTTTGAAATATTATTATCGTCTTTTTATAATACTGATTATTCACTTTCCCGGCGAATATAGCTAGAATAGCTATTTTAAAGAAAGTGTGGTGATCACATCAAAAATGGGGTTACGGATTTTTAGCAAGTCTCTACGTTTTGGGGTCCAACTTCTTCATTATATCAAAAATAATATCTATGAATGTACGTATGTACATACGTGTGTCGCAGATTACATCTGGATATATTTCAGGATAGACGTAACCGATTTTATTTAAATTTGGCTCAAATATTTCTATATATGGGACATTAATGAAATTAATATTTTTTTTTAATTCTTTAAGAAGCTGGGGTGATATAGCAACAAAATCATTTCGATTTTCTTCAGAGGCGTTTTAAAGTAAACTTTAATAAAGAAAATTTGTTAACTACAGAGGATACATAAATAAGTTGTAATTTTTTTTTCAAAAATTCAATTCCTACCTCTTAGAATTGAAATGTATGTTTTTCTTTCTTTGTTTTATCTCCCTTCGGTTTAAATATTTTTTAAGTTTATAATTTATATATAGAACTATCAAGATATATCTACAATTTTCTTTTTTTAATTTTTGATCTTAGGCCTAAAATACAAGAAAGATTTCTTGGAAATTTATTTTTTCTTATTTTAGCCTTTATTGAAGAGGGTGTTCAAATTAGAGAAAACTTTACTTAAGAAAATTTGTTAAGTTAACGCTGCATATGAATACTTTTAGAAAATTCTTCTTAAAATTTATTTTCCACCTCTAAAAAATACATTATGTTTTTTTTCTCTAACTCTTTTAATTTTTATTATTAAAAAAGATTTTCTGTATCTTTCTTCATCACATAAAAGACTATTAAAATTAAAGTAGCTTTGGCATCTATATAATATTCCAGAACAAAAATGTGAAGCAATTTTTTTTATTACTTTCAAAAAAGTAATACTATATTTTTTCATTATTAAAAAAAATTCTCTTTTAAAGTAATGTGTTTTTATTAGAAACCACTTGTTTGTAAATAAATATTTCTTAAATTTTTCCCACTGAGTAAGGAAGCTCTGAAAAAAAAAAATTATATGGAATTTGGAAATTTTGATGTTTAAATCTTATTTTTAGTAATGATCAAAAACAATAAAAAAGTCCTCTTGGAACTTGGACTTACAAATTTAAAAAAAATCGGAAAATTTATTTTGAATTTTTTTCGATCTTGACGGTTATAAAACTAATTTTTGAATATTAGCGTTAATAAATTATAGGGAAAAACTGTTCAACAACATATAATGACTTTTTAATGTTATTATCGGCCTCCATGGCGCTAGTAGTAGTGTCTCCGCCTTTTATCCGGAGAACCCGGGTTTGAATCCAGTTCAGGCAAGAAATTTTCAAGCGCTACAAAATTGCCATTTCATCTCATCCTCTCTACCAATGAATAACGGCGATCCCGGAGGCTAAAAAAGGCTACAATTTCACAGATTTTTACGATTTTAAATTTTCACAATTTTGTTTTATTAGCTGAACAATATAAAAAGGTGCTCGTAATAAAAAAAATACTTTTTTCTAACCTTTATTACATACACAATAATACAATGAATAAATAAAATCAGATAAGCTACTCACGGATATAGAAAAAAGAACTGCAACAACATTTGCCTGGCTGGATCAAGGGAAACCATGGTAAACTTTTTATTGGAGCAGCATCTTAAATCACACAATTAATTGTCAGATAATATGTATCTATATAGATTAAATGAACACAACTGAAAGTTTGATAAAACATTAACAAAGTGAAAATTACGGACTTGACAAAATTTCACCTTTCACTTTTCCCTTTTAACTTTTCTCCCTTTTCCCTTTCCCATTTTTCTTTTTCCCTTTTCTCATTTTCATTTTACCATATTGCCTTTCCCCCGTTTCCCCCTTTCCCTTCCACCATTCCTCCTTTTATTACCCATTTCCATTTCATTCCTCCATTTCTCTTTTCCTTATTTTCCTGCCCCCTTCCTCTTTCCTCCTTTCCCTTTTTCTTAATTGTCTTTTTCCCTTTCCATTTCCTTTTCCCGTTTTCCTTTTCCCTTTTTTAATTTTTAAAATTTTCATCTTCTTTCCTTTTACCTTTTTCGATTTTCCCCATTCTTCCTTTTTCCCCGCGCGTAAATAGGTCCAGTAGTTTTTTTAGTTTATAGCGGACACACATATCGGAAACACTGAAATGGAATGGTAAAATATTTAGTATAGCGTATGTTACTTCTACGACCAACAAATAGCGCTGTTTTTAAAAAAAAAAAACATGTTTTTACGTGTCATAGGTGTGAAATCTTAGGTGTATAAATAGTAGGTATATAAAAGCACGCGCGTATTTGAATGCAACGTTGAGTAAAAATTTCAAAGCAATCGGTGAAGAACTTTCGGAGATTTAAGATTCTGAACAAACGAACATTTACATTTATATATATATATATCGCCATCCTCCGTGGCGCGATTGGTAACGTTTCGGCCTTTCATCCGGAGGTCCCGGGTTCGAATCCCGGTCAGAAACGGCATTTTCACATACGCTACAAATCATTCAACTCATCCGCTGAAGCAATACATAACGGTAACCTCGGAGTTAAACAGGATAATAGACAATATATATATATATATATATATATATATATATATACATATATATATATATATATAATATTAATATAATATATATATAAAAGTGGGCATTATCCAATTTAATAAGTTAAAATGTAAATTATATTAACGTAAATTCGTAAAGTAAGTAAATATATATAATAAGTAAAAAATAAATAAAAATTAAAAGATTACTTGAGCTCATATTGATACAGTTCATTTTAAACAGTAGTTAAAATCCCGCTTTTTTGTATTCTATTTTAACCTTAATAATTATTCTACATCAGTACTGCATAAGCTTATCTACTAAACTAATTTAGTTTTTTTCTAGCCATCTCAGATTAATTAAATTATCTATAAATTCATTTTATCTGATAATTAAGCTATTTACAAAACATAACATTTTTATTTTTAAATAGTTTTTTGTAATTACTTTACCGTCCTGACCTAGGTTATGTAAATATAAAACATTTTGTTTCATGCATGTCAAGAACGGCGGCACCAAAAATAAAATCGATATTCTTACACGTACATGTTTTGTGTACTCTTAGAATTCTATTTTAATTTTTATAGAAGCTAATAAGAAACATGCTATAAGCAAATTCATGAAGTATAACTAAGCGTGAAATATATTGCGCTTGCACCTTCACTAAAAGGTGCGATGTTAATGAACCTGTGTCGAATCTGACTGACTTATTCCGTCCGTTTACTTCCACCAATTAGCCAACATGAAAGGAATTTCATTATGAAATACCCTCTCGCTTCTCTATCACTGTCTATTCCTTTCCATTCTATACTTCCACAGTTATTCTATTCTATTTAAATAAACGTTTAATGAATTTGAAACATCTTGAATGTACAGGATGAACAAGAAGAAGTATAGGATTAATAATATGTGAACTGACAATCAAGTTAAGACTAATAAGGAAAGAATTTAAGGAATATAGAAAAGATTCTCTTGAGTGTTTTTTTTTTTTTTTTTTTTTTTAACAAAACGTGTCGATCTTTAATCTAAATTATTTTAGGTGAGATATTTATTTTCAGTTTTGTTCAATAACCGGTTTTCATTTCTTTCATAACAATGGTTTTCAAAAAGGGTTTACAGTGTACTGTTACACGGCAAAAAAAGAAACATCACCTTAACTTCACAAAGAAACATACAAAAGTAAAATATTAACAAAAATTGGAAAAAGATGTTTTGAAAGAAAAAGAAGAGAGCTTTCGTTTTGTAGATACGGGAAAGGCATTCGATAGGATACAGTGTGAAAATGTATTTGAAATTCTGAAAGAAAAGAAAGTTGACTAAATAGATATTAGACTGATCAAAGAATATAGTATATGAAACAAAAAACAGCTGTGAAAATAAATGAGAATTTTGTTAAATTTATTAAAATTAAGCAGAGGAATGTTGCAAGGTTGCTGCTTATCACCAATATTGTTCACCCTTTATATCGAGGAAATATTTAAAGAAATATTGAATGCCCAAAAAGGAGTAAGCAGAAGTGGAAGAAATGTATAAATTGTGTCAGATTTCCCGAAAATCTGCCGATTGTAGCTAAAGATACACAGAAATTAAAAAGAATGATAAAAGCACTGGAAGTAGGAGTGAAGGAATATGGAATGAAAATAGATGTGAGGAAAACAAAAGTTATGAAGGTGAATGAAACGATAGGTATGAATTTTGCAACAGCAGAAGGAAAAATTTAACAAGTAAAAAGATACCTCGGTACAGTACTAATTAAGGACCGATGTAGAGAAGAAAGTAAATGGAAAATTGAAAGAGCAAAAGAAGCCTATTTTAGAAAGAAAAACCTACTCTGCAGCAACATAGATCTAAATCTGAGGAAGAAATTAGTAAAATGCTATGTTTGGGGTACAATTTTTATGATAGTGAAACATAGACACTAAGAAAAAAGGAAAAAGATAAGATTGAGATATGGGTCTGGAGGAGAATGAAGAAGATACAATGGACAAACAGAATAAGTAATGTAGAAATAATAAGAAGAATAAATGAAAATAGAACAAATTTGGCTACGAAGTTAATAAATAATGTAAATAGTAATGAAGGTTATGATTAGATGAAAATAAAAGCACAGAAAGAAATGGAGACGACAGTGGTGCCAGGGACCTGCCACCAGGGAGAAAACCACATGATATATAAATACCCTATATATACACATACGTGTGTTTGTGTGTGTGTGTGTGTGTGTGTGTGTGTGTGTGTGTGTGTGTATGAAGCGCGTGCGCGCACCTGGGGCGACTGAAATATAAAGCACATTGGATGGCAACGGGAAAACAAAATATTGCACAAAACGACAGTTGCTCTATTTTAGTTTCATTACCCTACTATTAGTATTCCAAAATTTGTTGACCAACGCTCTTTCATTTCCTGTCAGTCACCGTTGTTATGTAGTCAATTACGCCTGCTATGTTAACGCGTTTAAACCAACTTGTAGTAATTTGTAATGGCGAAAAAAGTGAACACTAGACACATTTATAGTTACCTGAAAGCCGTTTATTAAATTGAATTTGTCGACTGAAATAATTTGAGCTGGAAAGCAATACATTTCCTGCATTAGATTCTGATAAATAAAATATTTAGGTTGAACCTCTTAGTGATCGACCAATTTCTAGGAATGATGAGAAGGTGTATGAATTGCACAACAATCTACATATTATGATATACAATTGGCCAGAAAATCTGTTAGAGGTGGATGCCTAGCAATCTCACAGAAAATAATAAATAATATCAAAAAGAATGATTTGGGTAGTTTCTGAAACGTTATCGTGACGAAGGAGATTACCTTACATTTTTTCGGAAATAATTAAACTCGGTTCCGCTATTTAGACCGAAGAAAATCGGAAATGGATGGAATAATGGCACTATGGTTTGCCATAATCAAAAACACAATACTCAGCAAAAAAAAATAATTTTTAAAAATTCTAAACGCGTGTATACGACTGACTATCTGAAAACTGAGTCGAATGTTAATTCTAAGATTGTGGAATGTTAATTCTATGTATCTGCGATACATAGTTGATTGAACTACCGATAAAGACGTCTGAGCCGTGTTCGATAAATCACGAAGCCTATAAATTCTGCCACACGAAAATTTTGGCCACATACTCACAGTGTGTAGTCGTCGAAGCTCTTGTGAAGTTGAAATTTGAATTTTCTTCAAACTCACCAAATTTAGTGTCATACTTTTTTCATTTCTTTGCGAAATTAAAGAGAGATATTACGTCCAATTCGTTACCACGTTTGTTTTGAATATAAAAACGATAACATTTGGAAATGGATTTATGGGTTTCCAATACGAAGTTATGAGGTTTCTCATAATTCTTATGAAGTTTCTCTATTTACAAAGATATCCATGTGATACCACGTGGCGATTTGAACTCGCTCGGGGAAATCATGCGGTTTATGCTCTCTTCCGGTGAGGGATGGACTGCGTGTGCCCCGTGTTTTAAAAGGCTTCTACAGCAGAAACTAATGGAGGAGGACCGCGAGGCGGACAACGGAGATGTCAGTTGAGGACAGCGATGGGCGCCAGCCTATGGTGGCGGATAGCGGAGGTGCCTAGGCATTGTCGTCACCGTTGGCTCTCGCGGGACGTGTTCCTGCTGTCTGAGAACAGCATAGCTATAGTGTAAATTCGGAGCTGTAAATATTGTAAACATTATTAATTGTAAATAATGATTGAATGTGTCGTGTAAATCCTCTATAGGATTGGAAACAGGGGAGCTTCTAGAGCTTGCCCAGTACTGCGATGACGTAGATATGGTGAAGTGCACCTTCTTTGTGTGCCCCATTGAACTCGCTGGGGGGGAATCATACGGTAGATGTTCTCTCCCGGTGAGGGATGGACTGCGTGTGCCTGGTATTTTATAAGGGTGCTACAGCAGAAACTAATGGAGGAGAACAAGGAGAGGTCGGTTGAGGATGGTGATGGGCGCCAGCCTTAGGGGGCGGGGGATGGGGTTGTCTCGGTATTGTTGTCACCAATGGCTCCCGCGGGACGCGTTCCTGTTGTCTGAGGCCGACATAGCTATAATGTTATATACACTATAAGTTATAATATATACAGCTTCTGAGCTGTATATATTATTAATTGTTAATATTGAGTATAGTGTCTGAATGTATTATGTAAATATTGATGTGAATCAGAAGTGTGCCTGTGACGCGAGTGATGCTGATGTTATGCCTCTATGTTAATTTTAGCACCATCCTGCGTGAGGGAGTGGGTTTTTTTTAGTGGTGATGGATAATATTGGCAATGACTGCGTTAGTTGAGCTTCCGCGCCGTATATTATTGTGCATTTTTTTTTATTCTTCTTTCCAGGGCCTGATCCTGGGCTGTTATACAGCCCAGGGGAATATCCTTTATGTTAACGGGCCTCCATGTCCCGGTCCGCCGGTCGGATCTCACCTTGTACCCGCCTCAAACCCCCAGAGTAGGATCCACCAGGCCCGGCTATGCCGTCCCTGGGTCCTCACTCCGTAAGCCGGGACTCGGTCTTTAAGCCAATGCCTCTAACGAGGACACCCCGAGTGGGGTGTCCCCACCGGGACTCGGTCTTATTCGCTCGGAAGTGCGAGAGTCCCCGTGTCTCATCGCTACCACCCACTCGTGCAAGCATGTGCAAACGCCAGCTCCGCAGACGGCTGTCCCTCATCCCCGAGTTCCCGATCCTTCTCCTGAAGAACCCTCGCCACGAACCCTGCAATGATATCAAAAGTCTTGGGGGCTACACAACACTGGTGGCGATGTTGAACTCCACGCTGAGCGGTCTGGTAATCGCGGAGCAAGCTAGGCGGTATTCATCCCACAGCGGGCACTAGAACACCACGTGTTCTATCTAGAGTATCCGGGGCGCCGAACTAAGAGCAGTAGGAATCATCCGCCCTCCTCCTACTAAATAGGTAGATCCGGAAGCTCCCATGGCCGGTCAGGTATTTACCATTGTACATTTAAAGCTACTACTTATCTCAATAACCAAAGAGATATCCAAAAAGGCAAACAGATTTTTTTTTTTTAATTTAATTTTAAATATTTTAAGGGGTTTAAGAATACGATTTAATCAATGGTTTTACCATGATAAAGTTGAATGTTGGCAAAGAATATAATACAGTTATAACAGAAAGAAATTAAACTGAATCACTGAAATGGTGAAATCTTTAATAACGGTAGTAGTCTAATGTTCTTTCCAGGTATAAAATTTATGTTCATGTAAAATTTCAGCTCAATAATTTGAGTATTTTTTGTGTGAAACAATAACAGACTCATATATTTATATAATATTTTATTCAAATAATTTCCAAGAAAGTAAAAATAAAAAAAAAAATAAATATTATTTAAATTATTTATTTTTATAAGTATAATACTATTAAAGTAAAATAAAATAAAACTTAACACACACATAGACGTTTTTTTTTTTTTAATAAAAACCTAGTAACGCAATAATAAAAAAATATTACATATACAATATATAAATGTTTTATTTCTTAGTATAAGTATGCTGCATATTATATTATATAAATATAAATCATGAATTATTCATGAAAATGAACGAGACTTAAATAATATGAGAATAAAATACATTTGAAGAAGAAATAACTAAAGTTTTAAATTTTATTAGGCAATGGAAACAGACAGGAAAACGCTTTAAAATACTCTAGTTTTCATGTAAATTCATACTAATATAATTCTATCGTGAGACGGAACAGTAAATTTACACAATAAACTAGCCGAGCTGCTAGCTATTGCACAGTAAAACATTGATTCATCACTAAAACTGACTGCTTAACTTTACTATCACACAAATAGCTAAACTGATAGGTTAGATCCGGTAAACTTTAAAATAGTTCCTCTTTCAGTCGTTATCATTATTATTATTTATTATTCTTTATATAGAAATATTATTTGAATATCTAGTCACATTATTCTGATAAAATGGAATACCTTGTGTTTATTTTTAATACGGAAATCAGTGCATTATTTTTACTTTATATTGTTTTCTTTTCGTTTTACATTTCTGGAAATTGATTATAAAAATGCCTAAGAATTACATCCCGCATTCAATCGCTTGAATAATTTTCTCTTCAAAACATTATTTCATATTTAACTTATTTTCATCTCTAATCTGTTTATTTTTTTCTACATTTTTGTTTTATTTACTTTTTTCTCATTAAATAATAGCCGATTTTGATGACGAGTAGTAGCATCTGCCTTTCATTCTGTAGGTTTTAGGTTCAAGTCCCCGTCAGACATGGTATGTTTTTTTATAAACTAAAAAAATAACGTATTTATCAATCATTCATTGACCCACCAGGCTGGACTAAAAAGTAACTCGTTATCGGAATCAGTTGTCTGCTGATTTTCAAAGTCGAAGGTTCTGAGGTTCAAATCCTAGCTTTTATTCGGATTTGAATTCTAGGTAGTAGATACCGTTGTACTTTAATGATTGGGATTCATTTAACCAAACGTTTAAGGAATTCACATTAGTGGAGTTTGACATCCACACAGTACAGTTTTATTAGCTTCAGTCACTCGAAGATATATATCATTGACCTTCAGTGAGATGAGATATAGCACCTCACTTATATGTGTAGCAAGATTTATTTACCAACACAAATCAGTATATATACAACCAAGTCACTTGGTTGTATGTATGAAAAAAAAAAATTCGGGGGGAACTGGCGAAAAAGATTCTGTCGCCAGTGGGTCGAATCGTGGACACGTGCAAGGCCAGGGAGGCAGCCTCTTTACTGAGAGGTTTTCGGGTCCAGCAGTTGGCTGGATCAGGACGTTCTGATGACACATTGAGAACCCTCGAGATTTGTAGGTAGGTGCGCGATTCAGGGAAGGAGTATGCGTGGGGTGCATATCCGAAACCAGACAAATTGATAGGGAAGGGAAGGGTAGCCCAATTGGGGTGAGTAGCCATGGTAACCAGGAGGAATATCGTGATGTTTCAATGATCCAAGAGAGACCCTGTCGGGAGATCAAGCTACACTAAGGGGGGGGGGGGGTTAGTCTTCAGCCACATCACTTGGGACCGACCGAAGTAACGTCTTCTAGGCGGTCACCGGTTGCTCTCGTGGTTGAAAAAATAAGTTTAAACGTCTCAGGAATGGTCGGCCTGAATCTGTACAAGACTACACCTCATTACATGTCATAAATATTTCATGTTTATCTTATTTCATTGGGTCACGGGGAGGTTGTATATTGTTCACTAGTTGAACCCAGTAGGAAAAGAAAATCATACGTCGGCAGCTGTTACAGAGTGTCAAATTGAATAAAACTGAATACAAAGTTGCTTAATTGCTTAATCCACTGGGTTGATCTAGTAGTAAACACCTTCGCAAATTAGCTGATTTGGAAGTCAAGAGTTCTAGCATTCAAATCCTAGTAAAGTAACTGTACTTTAATACGGATTTGAATACTAGATTGTGAATACCCATGTTGTTTGGTGGTCGGGTTTCAATTAACCACATATCTCAGAAATGGTCGAACTGAGATTGAACAGACTACACATCACTTATACTCATACATATCATCCACATTCATCCTCTGAAGTATTATCTGAAAGGTAATTACTTCAGAGGTAATTACCTCTGAAGTAGCCTTACTCTGAAGGCTAAAAAAGAAAAAAAAAGAAATAATACAGAGTTGATATTAGGTTTTCTCTCTTTCAAATCAGTTATGTACATTCAACACATCTATTCATTGTTCCAAAGAAACAGGTAGTAAATATTAAATAGTTTTAAAAAAAAAGTGTGAATGGGGGTTAATTTTGTGAAAAAAATTAAAACTTTTTGCTATATTATATTTCGTTCTACAATTAGACGGTTAATACAAAACAACAATTTCCGTTATAACTCAGTTATATGAAATTTTGTTTTAACAAATAAAGCTTTTTTTTTAATTTTTTTTGAGGGCGAAAAACGCCTACGCGTTATCATCGCCCGGAATAAAATTTTTTTTTTTTTTTTTTATTCAAAATAAAAAACTAAGACTAGTTAAAAGAATTTGACAAAAAACTTATATCACAACTAAAATTTAAAATTTAACTAAAAATAAATAGAATGTAACAAAGTCCGAGAGGGGTGTAAAGGACCTCTGTTACCCTGTAACAGACTAAAAAACTAACATAAAAATTAAAACTAGGTTAAAAACTAAAATAATAAAAATGAAATAAAAATTAAAACTATCACTAAAACTTCACAACTAATATAACAGTCGGAGTTTTAAAAGTACGATAAATTTCTTTAAAAAAAGAATAAAAGTAAAAATTATACCAAAACTATATAAAATTTAACAAAGTTGGACAGGGTTGTAAAGGCTCTCTTTTCGGATAACAGAATCAAAAGCTAACACAGAACCACAAAGATTAAAATAAAAACAAACCTCTAAAAACTCTTCCAATACAAAAAGTATACGCAAGATTATTAAATTTTAGATATAAAACCAAAATGACAGTAAAATAGAAAAATCCGGTCTAAAACTTCATTATCATTACCCAAGAGATTCGACGGATGTTTCTGGGCAATTTAAATAGGGTTATTAAAAGTACATAAAATTATTTGACAAAAGAAAATATAATGGGTTATAAAAACAAAACCTTCTCGTGTTATATCACACGAAAAAAAATAATAAAAATAATTTTCTTTTGAACCACCGAACAGAATAAAAGTATTTCCCTGAATTAAAATTAGATAAAAGTTAATAAATAAGCAAATACATTTTTTAATTATTACAGACTACTGGTTTTTACTCAACTTTCACTGCGGACCTTCGGGCTTTATGAACCACATCATTTTTACCTTGTTTTCTGACTAGGTTAAAAACCTAGGTAACTCAGGACAAGGCGATCCTGGGTAAAAATGAAGACCCCAAGTCAAGCCTCAACTATTTTCCCAATTAATGTTAGATCTAATCGGCACGTGACTAACTAAATGGAAAATGAAAATGAATTGAATCAAATCGAGTCATGTAATATTTCATGAGTAGAGAGAGGTAACAGTCCACGAGTTCACTTAGATATCAATTTCATTCAAATACGGGCCGTGTACGATACCTTGGGTTGCACCTTGATCGTTGCCTGACGTGAGAAATCCACGTGAAGGGGAAAAGGAAACAGCTAAACGTCAAGTTTAAGAAGATATACTCTGGTTACTAGGCAAGGCCTAGACCTTTTTTTACCAACGTAACTGAAATCCGAGCGAAATTTCTCACTAGCACAAATCACAAACGAACCATTTTATATGTTTATATGTTTGACATATGTTTATATGAACTTTTTCCATTATTTTCAAGAGTAAAATAGTTTATGAAAGTTCCAGAAGAACTTTGTGATACACTCTGTATATGTTAAATTTTATTATTTTCTGCGTTATCGTAACGAATTCCAACATATTAAAGATGATCTATATAAATTAGTGCATTAGTAATCCTTATTTCTTTTTTTATATATGTTGTAAGTGAAATTTCAACGTTCAGTAACTTAATTATAAAGATTATATACTGTAAAAAATGACGTTTAAAAATCTTCACTACTCTCTTTTAAGAAGGTATCTTTAGAAAACTGTTTTCTAGGGTCACAGTAAAGATAAAACTTTTTAATAATTCGTATTATTATTATTCAAATTAACTACGGGAATGGTTATTATTGAAATATGTTTTAATTAAACTGTGTAGTTCCATCTATCCTATATGATGGGAAAAATACAGACGTGTTATAATTTACTAATCAAAGCAATTTATATACGTAACTACAAGATATGCTTTTTCCTGTTTAGCCTCTGGTAATTACCGTTCAGATAATACTTCAGAGTATTGAGATATGTATGAGTGTAAATGAAGTGGCAAAGCAGAAGGCATGGGGAGCTGAATTACTATCTTACACAGCTCCTCATTGGCCACGTCGATTTTGGAGCTTATCTGCACAGATTCCGCCTACGTGCAGACCCTGGTTGTGTCTTCTGCTGGGAAGTAGATCCCCCAGAGTACACCTTCGACTGTGGAAAGTAGGTACCGCTACGGAGAGACCTCGGAGTCCTCCAAATGACACCGGACAATATGCTGGAGTATATGCTCAGAGGAGATAAAGATTGGCTTGCAGTAGCAAAACTAGCCACAAAGATTCTGCGAGACAAGAAGCAGGGTAGACAGCTGAACAGAGAGCGAGAAGAAACGGCATGCAACAATGTCTAGGGTGCCATGGCTGACTCAAATGAGGAGGCGAGGCTCCCCGATAATAACATGTGTCCAGCAGAACACAGAAGATCAGAGAAAACCTCAAGAAGTGAGGTGTAGGATACCGGACTGGAAAGCGAAGGGAAGACCTCTGCAGAGCTGGCGTTTGTTGGTGCTTGCGTGAATGGGCGACAGTGAGGATGCACGGGGACTCTGAACACACTGAGCTCGAAAGCACCTCTTGGAGCTGACTAACGCTTAAATGCGGTTTCCGGCCTCCGGAGGGGCGACTGGTGAGGTGGAGGTTTAGTCGGGAGGGCGCAGGCTACATACGCTGTAACATCTGCGGAACCTGTTAGCGAGCCTGACACTTTGTCCGTTAATGGGATTACTCCCCTAAACCAGAGGGAAAAAATCAACAAGATATGTATTGTAGATCATGATTACGTGAATCACATCTGCTCTTTTTATTTAAAATACAATTGAATCCTGTCCGTTTTAATGGAAATTGTATTCCCTTCACAATGTTTTTACAATCTCGATATCACGGTTTTAAATCGATGGCAAATAACAGTCATCGATATCCGTATTGTCTGATACTATTATCTACAACGTTCAACCACTCACACCACAATATGATCCCTTTAAGTGATGTTGCACAAATGTTGATTCTGATATTGTTATTTTTATTATAGCCTAAAAATACAAGCGAAATTAAAATGTTATATACATCGAGAACTTTTCGATCACACTTCAAATATCTATTGAATATTTCATCTGATAAATATGATAATATAAAAAGATATTTAGAGATATAAAACCACATGCGAATTACCAGACCATACGAAAAATTGATTAAACCAAAATTCATTAACAAAAAAGAAGAAAATCATTTATTTCTAACCTATATAAATAATTTGTTTCTGTTTTCGCACAACTTGGAAAAAAATATTTATTAAAAAAAATAAATTAATTAACTTGAAAAAAATAAACACCAAAAAATAAAATAAAGCCAATTTTTAAATAAATTAAATTAAAGTATGAGTATAAAAGAGAATAAAGGAAATTGATGTTAAAATACAAGAAAGAATTTGTATTAAAAACGAAATAACTTTAAAGATTTTTTTTAAAAAACAAATCCTAATATATTTTGTTTAAAACGATCTTCCAAGAATTTTATAATTTAAAGCAAAGAATTGTAGCCGCCTATCTGTTTTACAAATTGCTTTCTTTCTTTTTTGTAGTAAATTTCTTTAATCTGTTTTGTATTAAAAATTAAATGAAAAGTATATCATTTAACGAGTTAAAAAACGATAAGTGGATTCATGGTAAGACGTTGAAAGAAAAAAATAAATTAAAAGAATGAGAAAGTTAAAGTTTAAAAATAAGGGTCAAACGAAGTGTCAACATTTAAAGCTAAGAATCTAGTTAATATAAGAAAGCAGGATTTTGTTTTTTTATTATTTCTTTTGTTAATAAGAAATAAAAAAAATCAGACGTTAAAATATGACATAAAATAATAGTAAATAGGTCAATAAGTATGTTTTATTTCCATTATATTTAAAATTGGATAAATACGTTATTGAAAAAATAAAACACCTAAGTATAAATTAAAAAATAACAGATAGGAAAGTCTTGGAGAAAATGGGTCATAAGGAAAAATAATAATAGATCTCACTATTATATAGGGGATTCACATAGAGTTACCGCGGTTTCTGAGCTCATTCTAGTAGCAAAAATAATGAAATAGGTTCATATAAACATAAGTCCGGAAACGCTCGGTTAGCAAGTTATTCTAGAGAAAGATTTCGCCCTGATTCCTAGGCAAAAAGTGAAATAAAGTCATACTGAAATTCTAGGAACTTAAATTAAGAGGTGAACTTGATGGGATCATACGGTTCTCCATCAGGCATATTGAATAAAATAGGTTACAGAACCATACCCCCAGTAGTTTTCATAATATCTGACGTAAAACAGAAATATGGAGGTGTAAAAACATGTATTTTATGTCTGTAATACAAAACCTTTGTTAAATAACTACTAAATGTGCAAAAGATAAAACTTTAAAAAAATTAATTATGAGAAAAATGATATAAATAACCCAATAAAATAAAATATAAGTTCAAGGAATTTGATTTTGTTATTAAGACTTACCGTATGAAAACGAAGGGATTGCACTTATAAAGTTTGCTTTCCTATAAATATAACTATATGTTATAAATGTAAATATACATTTATGTAAATATGTTATAAATATAAAACTATAAATGTAAAATGGGGACTCTTTTGCAATGCTCGTGCGAGGGGGGAGAGGAGTAAGACCATAGTCCCGGTAGGGAATCCCTTTGGGGTTTCTCGTTAGAGGCGGGGCGTTTTTAAGGCCGGAGTTCCGGTGAGGAAACCCTTTGGAATCCCCTCATTTTAGGCATGGCGAGCAAGGAAGACCTAGTCCCGGATGCCTGGGCGAGGCCTTGTGCCCTTCTAGGTAGCTTCAGGCGTTGGCTCCTCTATTGGAGTTGAGCTTATGCTCTGTCACAAATCCGGTTCGAAGGGGGGGTTTTGAAATCGACGGAAGGGAAAAAGTAGTTAATTAGACTTGCTGATGAAATAATTAAACATGGGTGTGAACGAAAATATTATTTAAATTACCATTTATTTAACAATTTAAAAAAAAGGATGAGTTTTATGTTCGATCTGGAAATTATTTTACCATTTTGTATGGTTGGTTAGTTACTTGGATTTCCTGTCTCGATCAATTTTTTTTATTTTATGTTTTTAAGTCAAGTAAAATGAGGCGGTGTAGCCAGTCGCGTCGGAAACAGTAACAGTAGCAGTACCTGTGTTGGTCGAGCCGCCGCGCTGTACACCGTTGTACCCCTTAAAAACTTGAAATTCAGAAAAACTTGAATATGGTTGTTTAAAATTTTACTGAAGAGTATTTATTTGGAAGCCCAAACCTGTTAAGTTTGGAAATGGGGAAAATTTGCAATCATTGTTTTATCTGCTTCAAGGTCGAATTTCAGAAAATCTAAAAAAATTTTTCTAGATATTAAACATTACACACATTAAAATCAAATTGATATATTCATTTATTACCATAAAATTAAAAAAATAGCATGGTTTCAAAAAAAAAAAAAAAAAACCTTTTAACCCTTTAAACTCGGAATTTCAAAAAATCCAGATATATTGTTTTTAGATATTTACATGAAGATTTTATACACCATAAATCAAATTGATATATTCATTTATTAGTATTCTGAAACTCAAAATTATCACATTTTTAAGAGAAAATTGTTACCGACTTTTCGAAGAAAAGTACTGTTACTTTCTATCGCACGGTGGAGAGGGGGGATAAAAATGAATCTTCTTACGTTGGAGTTATGATAGTACGAAAATACTATTCACACGCGCGCGCGCACACACACACACACACACACACACAGATAGACATAGGTCCATGTATAAAATTTTGTAGCACAAAATCTTGAAAAATATTATATCAATTTCATTGAATTGTAGATATGTTGTAGTAGTGTATTTGAAGTTGTGCTTGTGAAAATTTAATGAAGATTGGTGAGTCATTCTTAAATTGCGCTCAATTTAAGGTCGAAACATTTGAGAGGGGCAAATTAGAAGTGTAGTTCGTTATGATGCTGCAAGTTGGAACGTTGAACTTTCTTTATCTGCAGTATCTATTTTTAGCCATAGTAAACCAGATACAAAAAAATATTAAAACCAAATTAAATTAACGAATAGTCGGTCTTATTACGTAGAACTGTGCAAGAGTTTTTTTTTTTTTATGATGTTATTTAGATATAAAATTTATGCAAGTATGCATAATATTATAAAAATATTGAAAAAAAACTAATATAATAAAAATTATGAATAGTATTATGTAATTATGTAAAATAAATTTTGCATTTAATTTATTATTGGTGGTAAAATTTTATTCGGTGAAAAAAAAAAATTATACCAATTTTTTTTTCTTGAAAATTAAATTCAAAAATAGGGGTTCCACTTATATTCACGGTCAATTATATTCAAGCAAATATTATATTCATGGGATTACTAAAATCTAAAAATTTCTTTTACCGAAAAAGATTGATTTTGACGAATAACAACATTTTACTTGTTAAATATTTAAAATGTCATTCCTTTTAACTTTATTATAAAACTAATTTATTCTAACGTATATTATGATAATATTAATTTATTATTTATATACGACATTACATTTAATTAGTCGTATATCAAAATCTTTTGATTTCTTCGCGAACATAAGAAAATTCTGGAATTTTCTTATGTTCGCGAAGAAATCAAAAGATTCGGTTCACATTACAAACAACGACTAGGTAATCATATGAATTATATCTAGCGCTAAATCTCTTAGATTTAACAGTGAGGATTTTGGGGAACAAACTCTTTCACTCGGTCTTTTTCGCTCGGGGACTCTCGAACCCCCGAACGAAAAAGACCGAGCCACGGCAGGGATGTCCACTCGGGGTAAATTTTCCCACTTCCTAAGGGAAAAAAACGAACAGAATCTGCTTGATATTTCGGATGCTATAACCGAAAGTCCACAAAAGTCAACGCGTAAGTTAGCACACTAGCAAAATGTTGGACTTACTACTACACCAGAAGCTCTAAAAAATGAATTAAAACTTTTCTACTATAAACTAATGTGTGTTCAAGAACTGAAACCTATAGATCATGCCAATAGACAAAATTTTTTAAACGATAACGATAATTAATGATTTTTATTGACGATAACTCCGTAGGTATCTTAGACGTTACATTTTTTACACATGAAGCGTGGTTTCATCCGGGAGCGTATATTAATTCGCAATCGAAAACTAACCCCCACGAATTACACGAACAATCATTACACAAATTGAAACGAAATTGGAGTCTGAGTCGGTGTGAGCAGAACGCGCATTGTGGGTCCAATCTTTTTTGAAAATATAGTTAATAGTGATCGTTGTTGTTCTGTTTTAACAAATATCATCAGTCAGTTAATAGAAGTGAAAACCAATCACGGTTAGTTCAAACAAGATAGCGCCACAATGCACACAGTTAACAGGTTAGTGACTTTTTTATGAATGTTCTTTGGTGAACGAATCATTTCGAGGGGTTTGTGTCCTGCACGGTCACCCGATCTGACTCCCCCAGATTAGTATCCATGAGTGGCAACGAAACAAGCAATGTATCAAAACCAAAGTAACAACCTGTAATGATCCGTAGGCCGGCCGCATAGACACAATTTCCACGGACACTGAATAATTAACAATTATTAACTTTTAATCCTACAATTATAATATTATTCTATACCTCAGATACCCCAGTTTTTTGGTGGTTGGGTTTCAATTAACCACAAATCTCAGAAATGGTGCACCTGAGACTGTATAAGACTACACTTCATTTACACACTCATATACATCATCCTCTGAAGCATTATCTGAAACGTAATTTTCCGGAGGCTAAACAGAAAAAAATAAAGGTTTGTAATACAATAGATTTGTTAAATGAATAATAAATGCGGAAGAGTTAGGAACAAAACTTGTAAAAAATTTAATTTTGAATAAAGTAATTTAAATACAACTAATAAAAAGTAAATAAAAAACTTTTAAAAATTGTTTTTTTATTAAAGTAAAACAGTCGGAAAATAAACAGAAACTTTTTATTCTTTTCATTATTTTCACGTCCTGAAAAATTTCTCAGTTTTACATGCGACACTCTGTATAATAAAAAATTAGATAATATGACAGAGAAGTTATAAAAAGTTACATGGAATGGAAATTATTTATTGATAATCCGTGACTGCGGTAGTAAATTATATTCACAACATTTGATGTCATTCATTTTCATTTTAAGTAGGTTTTAATTTTATCAGGATAAGAAAATTAAATAAATTTAATGTTATATTTAATTTTAAAGTATTAAAATCTGATCTTACTATAGCAATTACTTGATTTGCAAAAATACGTATATTTTAGCTGGTTCTTTACTTTAATAGAAATATATATATACATATCGGGATACCGATATATATATATATATATATATAGAGAGAGAGAGAGAGAGAGAGAGAGTAATTAAATACTGTATTTTAAATATAATGGATTCTGGATAATCGCAGCACTTCGCGACTGGGGCCCCCTGTTAAGTGATATTAACGAAAAATGAGGAGATATACACAAATACATTAAACGAGTACATTCTAATTATACTCCTAGTATACTAATACTCGTAGTACATACTAATTATTTATTAAACGCAATTTAACGTCTTAGCGACGTTATAAAATTCCGAAATTATTCGGAATTTTATATATAATACAGTATGAAAGTTACATAAAAACATAATTAAATTACAAAAATATAAAACTGTTTTTGTAGTCGCACATTATTAATAAAAAAAAATTAATAAAATAGAGATAAAAGTCAAAATAATGTTTTTTTTTGTTTTTTTTTTATGTTCAGTAAAACACAAAACTATATACTCGTACTTTAATGTCTGTTGGATAAACCTCTTGAAAAGATTTTTCTACTTGCTCTGTAGTCTCCCGTTCATTACCTGCTTTTTTAAAAATTGTATAATAATCATTACGCAAAACGGTGTAAGCTATCAAGTCGATTCAAACGTATTAATTTAAGATTTAATAAAATGCATAAAATATATAGATATCAATTTTGTAAATCAAGTTTAAGACCCCAAAAATGGCGGAAAACTAACACTTTTATTACTGAAAATATGTAAATGGATAAAACCGCCAAAACACGAGATAAATAAATTATATTAACTTAGCGTATGTATATTAACAATGCACGGCATAGATTAAGTCCTACGCAAGAACTATCGCATGAAAATAAACAAGAACAAAACAAAAGTAATGAAATGTAGTAGAAATAACAAAGATGGACCACTGAATGTGAAAATAGGAGGAGAAAATATTATGGAGGTAGAAGAATTTTGTTATTTGGGAAGTAGAATTACTAAAGATGGACGATGCAGGAGCGATATAAAATGCCAAATAGCACAAGCTAAACGAGCCTTCAGTAAGAAATATAATTTGTTTACATCAAAAATTAATTTAAATGTCAGGAAAAGATTTTTGAAAGTGTATGTTTGGAGTGTCGCTTTATATGGAAGTGAAACTTGGACGATCGGAGTATCTGAGAAGAAAAGATTAGAAGCTTTTGAAATGCGGTGCTATAGGAGAATGTTAAAAATCAGATGGGTGGATAAAGTGACAAATGAAGACGTATTGCGGCAAATAGATGAAGAAAGAAACATTTGGAAAAATATAGTTAAAAGAAGAGACAGACTTATAGGCCACATACTAAGGCATCCTGGAATAGTCGCTTTAATATTGGAAGGACAGGTAGAAGGAAAAAAATTGTGTAGGCAGGCTACGTTTGGAATATGTAAAACAAATTGTTAGGCATGTAGGATGTAGAGGGTATACTGAAATGAAACGACTAGCACTAGATAGGGAATCTTGGAGAGCTGCATCAAACCAGTCAAATGACTGAAGACAAAAAAATAAAATAAATAAAAATAGGGCTGGAAACGGTTTGTTTTCGTATTACGGGTTACGAAATATTTCGCCCGGGTTTCAGCGCTTGTAATAAAAAAAATTCCTACTGTAATTTTTGGGACCCAAATTAAACACTACATTTGGTAGATTCTTATGCAATTTGAACTGGGAAATAGGATAAACAGGTTCCAGAATTGTAACTAATAGATTTAAAATAATACGATTTCTGTCTACATTTCGTTTGTTTTGCTTCAAAAAAAAACCGAGTTTTTAAAGCTTTTATTTACCGTTTATTGACTGTATTTACATTAATTTTTTCATAATTAAATTTTCTACAAATCTAAATCTTTCACGTTTATTAGACATTTAACAAAGTTATTATACTATAAACCTATAATAAGCTTGTTTTTCGATACCGAATTTTGTATTTTATGTCGAATATCTTAAAAACTGCAGGAGTTATACTTCTGGGACCTATTTTATCCAATTTCTCAGCTTAAATTGGATAAGAAATTCTCAACTTTACTCTTCAATTTGGGCTCCAAAAATTACAGAAGAACTTTATTTTATTCGAAGAGCTGAAATCCGGGCGAAATCTTTCGCTAGAAAAACAAAGCGTTTTCAGACCTATATTAAAACGAACCTTTTTCATTATGTTTATCAGCAGAATATTTTCTGATAGTTTCTTCGTGGGACACAGTCTGTATTATAATAATAACTCTTTTTTTTTTTAAAAAGGACAAATTATAAAATTACATATAAATGTGAAATTAATGTTTTTTAAGTAATACAAATCCTAGTTTATCATCGATCAGTTTAATCATATCATAAATTAAATAACGATAAATTTAGATTAATTCAGTAGCAATTTAGTCCATTCAGTATGTTTATTTTTAAAATTTATTGTTAAATAGTAAAAAAGAATTCAAAAAAAAAAAAAAAATAACATTTCTATTAGCTATTAGTATTTTTATTTACGTTTATATAAGTAAATTTTAAAAATAAATTTTTATTTTTATAGAATACGTTAGGTTTAAGCATTATACATAATAGAACATTACTGAATATAAAACTGTTTGTGTGTTTTTGTATAAACGTGAATGCACCAGTGTGAGCGTGTACGATTTTGTAATCTAAAGTAGAAAATAGGTCACACAGTAAATCATTTTATACAGCTAAAGCATAAAATAGTGTAAAATAAATAAAATTTATAAACAAGAACACAATTTAATACCTTTTTATTTATCATAAAAATATATAATGGAAAAATATTATCTATCAACAAAACTTCTATTTTTATATGATTTATTTTTAAACTTTCATTTTTTATTATCGTAGATAAAATAAAACTTTTAATAGAAACACCTGTATAATAGTATTAGGTAAAATTGAATAATGCTTTTAATACAACCAGCTATTTAAATATCGCTAACGGTGAAACAATAATCTACTTAAGTTTGTTCTATTTCCCAACGTTTTCAATCTACTGGAGGTAAAAAGTACTAAATAGCATTATAAACCCTATATGTATATTTATGTGAAAGAGTATGAGAAGGCCGGTGGATATACCAGCTAGCACATCAACTTCTAGATCAACTGGTCTTTTTTATTTTTTGTTCTTCCGCTTCTCGGGGCCGGCTCAACAATCAAGTATTACTCAGCCCAGGGGGGTGTCCTTGCGACTCTAATGAGAGCCTTCCCACTACAACCGGCATGGCAGATTGGCTCACCGGTTCCGGATCTTTTCCTATTTTCATCTTGTCTCTGCCTCTAACCGCTAAGGCCAGAACCAATACTGGGCCCGACTATGCCGTTCCGGGGCCCTGCCACAGTCTGTTTTTTTTTTCTTAAAGTAACTCCTCCCACTTCTTGTAATCCACTTCTTTTGTTCGTATAACCTCAGCCGCAAATCTCTCTATTGTCAGCCATTCCTCTTTACCTGTCAACATATACTTTGTTGTAGTTTCCAGGGTAACATCTTTTATCTTATATTTGACTTATAGATCTTCCCAACGTGTATATTCAACAAAGATGTGGCAGGTAGTGTCCTCTTGATCGCAGTACACACAATTTGGGAGCTTCTTTCTTTTAAACCTGTGTAAGTATACACCAAATCCTCCGTGACCGGTGAGGAATTGTAACAGGTAGTACTTCACATCACCGTATTTCCTCCCCAGCCACGATCATATCTCAGGAATAAGCTTCTTTGTCAACGCCCCAGTTGTAGCGTCGTTTCACTTCTCTTGCCATTCTTGTAGCAAGAGATTAGTGACATCTTCCCGGTCCGTGGCCTCATAGATCCGTTTCATTTGGGTAGCCCGTAACTGGATCGGCGGCACCACGGCCAGGACTCCCGCCCCATTCGTCGATACCGTTCGGTATGCCACCACGATCCTTAAATTCATTCGCCTCTGGAGTGATATCATCATCTTCACATTCATCTTGCTGTTTAGTGCCGAAAACCAGGCAGGAACTGCATACAATACTATAGAAGTCACTGGTATAATCAATAGCTTTCTTTTAGCTGCTCTGTGTCCCCGCTTGGCGCCCATAAGTCTACTCAGAGCGTTGACGATCCGCTTCACTTTACTGCATACTTCATTGAGGTGCCGGTTGTGTAGCCCATTTTGATCGAACCATACCCCAAGATATTTCATAAAGAGCGCAGTTTCTAGCATAACCCCATCGACCGTAACTTGAATTCTTCTAATTTTACGTCAACCTGTCACATCTAATAGTTGCGTTTATGTGGAGCGAATCGTAGCCCCCTTGTCGCCAACCGCATTCTTATCTGTCTGATGGCCCTATTCGCCTTTTCCTCCACTTCATCTTCTGTGGGCCCGTCAACGAGCATCGCCAAATCGTCTGCTTATGCAAGGAGTGTCACCCCCTCCGAAAACCATAACCTCAAGAACTCGTCAAATACCAGGTTCCACAAGAAGGGGCTTAGCACAGATCCTTGGAGAGATCCCCTATACGGAAACGTACTTCTCCTTCTACTGGTGTCAGGAGCTCTGTACGTTGTAGATAATTTCTTATTGAGACGCTTACGTATAATGTTATATTCCTCCTCCGCATTTCTTCTAAGACGTGTTTCCACGTAATGTTATTGAAAGTATTGCGGACATGCAGGAGAACCATCAATGGTATCTTTCTGGTCCTCAGGGTGCGTGTTTTACTTGTCTCTAATCTCCTCAAATTTTTGCCTTAGTGAACCCAAATTGCAAAGGTGCCAATCCTCTGGATGCCTTTACCTCAGACTGAGCTTGTCCTGCCAAAAGCCTCTCGTATACTACTTTAAAAGTTTTTTTTTTTTGGTCGTTTGGAATACAACTTTGCCTAGTAAGACATAAAGAAAGGTTAAAAAATATACAAACCGGATTGGTCTAGCGGTGAACTCCTCGTCGCATATCATCTGATTTCGAAGTCGAGGGTTCTAAGGTTCAAATTCTAGTTAAGGCAGTTACTTTGATACGAATTTGAATATCAAATAGTGGATACCAGTGTTCTTTGGTGGTTGGGTTTCAATTAACCACACAGCTCAGGAATGGTCGCCCTGAGATTGTACAAGATTACACTTTATTTACGTTCATACCCATCATTCTCATTCATTTTGAAGTAATATCTTACGGTGGTTCCGCAGGCTAAACGGAAAAATAAAAAGGTTAAAAAATATGCAATAAATAAATGTATAATTTTTTTCGATTTTTGGGGAAGGTAAAATTCGGGAGAAATTTTTTTATAAATGGCAACATGGCTTACGCATGTACTGAACTTAATATAAAGTAAGGCTATGTTGCAGAATTTTGAGAAAATTGATTTCCAAAATAACTCTATCTATCCCGCTCCTGGGGGTATTGATCCCAAATCTTTACTAACAAATTGCCCCATACACACATCTCTTCCTAAATTTCATACGCATGAATATTACTCCCCCTTTTTTTTGTTTTTCTTTTTTTTAGGGTTCCTGAGTCATAAAACGTCAAGAAACTGAAAAAAATTCAATCCAATTTTTTGACTTATTACCAAACTTTCCATCACAGTATAGCTCTACAGCTATGATTTCTGGAAACTAACAGATTTCAAAACTGTATATATATTGTAATTTTTGGGATAACTGTTATAAAATTAAAAAAAAACAGCGGTGAAAAATAGAATGTTTAACGTTTAACGTAGAATAATTTTGTTAAATTTTTATCAGTAAACAAATAATTTTTTTAAAATTGTAGAAAATTAAATTTTGTAGAAAACAGCAGCTGGACATGTAAAAAGAGTTTTTTACAATTAAAATCAATTTTTATTTTTATTAAAAAAAAAAAAAAACCATACATATCAAATTAAGGCAGAAGAACTGTATTATATTTTATTTTCTTCGTACACAATTAAATATCTACAGTCCGTTTCCTAACTAGTTCCCAAAACTATAAACAGATGAGTTGAATATCATTAAATTAACTTGAAGAAAAGAAAACCCAACAGAAACTGACTCCTCTAAACTCCATTTTATTCTGGCTAGTATCCTGTGAAAGCTGTAGATGGAAATGAATTTTTTTAGCATGTGATAAAATGCTAATTTATGACCGGCACTCGAATCAGAACCTCCGGATGAAAGACAGAGTTGCTACTATTCTACCACGGAGATCAACTAATATTATTTATTACTTTAAACAAGAATCATATCATATTGGGTTGATAATACCTAGAATAATTATGTAGATTATTAAAGTAAATGTAAAGAAAAAAAATAAATGAGATGGCAATTTAATAATATTATTTAAATTTAATTTTATTACGTTAATAAAAATTGGACAAAAATCCATTATTTAGGAATAATTTTGAAAAAAAAAGATTAAGGAATTTTTTACTTTATAAGCGTTAACAGCTTATCAACAAGATTTAAATATTTATACATGCTTACAAAATTAAAGAGAATCACATACAGTACTTGAGCTATCATTTTATAAAAATATTTTGTAAATTTTTAACGATGAGCATACAAATTACTTTTGTACTGTAACGGAAAATACGTAAACTAAACATCGTGAATATTAAGTAAGATTCACTAATACATGAATTTCACATCCGAAGACCTTTGCTTGATTCAGTTTTATTCAATTTTCAACTAATAATTCAAATAAAACCATTACATTTAACCCCTTTTTTTTTAGAAGTGGAGGAACCCCATTTACGGGCGCCTAAGCAGTGTCGGGCTCGCTACCAGGTTCCGTAGGATGTTATTAAGTGCGTTATACACCTGCTCACTACCAACTAAACTTCTACCTCTGAAACAGCTAGTAAAGCATTTTTTCCCCTAAATCCCTGGGTCGGACATCCACTTATGTATACGCGGCCCAGGGACGTGACGTGTCCATTTACTCTAAGGAGGCGTCCCCCACCCACCCCCCGGTCTCGGCTTTTTAATTTTAATTGCCTGCCTCTAATCCCCCGCTTCGGAGACAAGGTCCGACTATGCCGTCCCTCACTCCCTCCGCGGGGGACCGGGTCTCGGTCTTGATGCCACGCCTCAAAGTAAAGTATTACTTCAGAGGAGGTTAACGCCTACACACACACAATTGGTCACCACAAGGTAACATCAAAGCTATATCATCACGCGAGTCACGAAACACAGCACATCACAAAAGGATAACAAACACAGTTTGATATTCATATAATTAATAACATTAATATCCTTAAGGGAATTTCCAGGAATTTTAGTATACCTTCATTTTACCCTTAGAGCAGAAATCAAGAAGATATTTTTCATAATCTATAACTCCAAAACAAAGCGTTTTCAGATCCATATTTATTGTGAACTTTTTGTCTGTATTTTTACGTGTAGGATATATCTTGAAATTCTTCCCGTTTCTTCATGGGACATTCTTTATTTAGCGAAAAATAACCACAAGTGTAAAGAAAAAAACCGTAAGATCAAAACAAATATTTGAAAGAATATATTTAGTAAAATATTTCAAAAGAAAATTTGATAAAATCAATTCTATGAGGAATATATTTTTATATATCTATCGATTTTTTTTTTTGTTAGAAACAAAGACAACATCAGTATAAAATCATAGAGAACTTGCTTTTACATAACGCACGTTTTCAATATCTTTTTCAATTTGTACAGTCTGTTACAAACGATACTAGAATAAATTTCAAGTGATCTGTATTTGAATCAAGGTTAAATAATTTTTTTTTTTTTTAATAAAAAAGAAATTGGAAGATCAATAATAATAAATAATATTTAATTTCTTTCCATAAAAATAAAAAAAAAGTTAAGCATATGCGAGTATAAAATTTAAATAAACTGTGTTAAGATATATATATATCGATGTCATATTAATTTACTAAAATACAACGCTTCCATATTTTTACTATTTCTATCTACAACCATTTTATAAAAGAATTATTCCCAATTAGATTACACTATAAATTAATTTTTTATTTAGATCTGTATTTGTATTACTATAGCGAAAAATATTTATTTTTGCTGCTTTTTACAGTGTACTATTTATAGTAAGTCTATTAATAATTTTGACAAATGTAAAGTATCTGAATAGTGGAATTGATCAATGTTAATTTCTCTGAAAGTAATTATGTTCATTAGTGCCAATGCACTGTTAACCACACTTCTGTTTGTGTTTAACATAGCAGAATTAACGTTTAAGATGATTGCTGTTATGTTATAATGTATGACTTAATTAAGATTGTTAATAATGATGGAAACGAATGTAATTCCTCACAATCTATAATATACCCAGTATGAGAAGTTTATTATTCTTAAGTACAACTATATAATTTTTATATTTCGCTAGAATCATATACCAGGTTGCGTGCAAAAATTATCTTTGAAATACTAAAATCCCTATGTATAAATCAGGATACTGGTACGCATTTATGTTTGTTTATACCGATAACCAATTTAAATTTAAGAATCCTTTAGGCTATGCAAAAGCCTTTTTTTCTTTAATCATTTGACTGGTTTGATGCAGCTTTCCAAGATTCCCTATCTAGGGCTAGTCGTTTTATTTCGGTATAGCCCCTACATCCTACATCCCTAACAATTTTTTTTTACATATTCCAAACGTTGCCTGCGTGCACAATTTTTTCCTTCTACCTTTCCCTCCAATATTAAAGCGACTATTCCAGGATGCCTTAATATGTAGCCTATAAGTCTGTCTCTTCTTTTAACTACATTTTTCCAAATGCTTCTTTCTTTATCGATTTGTCGCAACACATCTTCATTTTTCACTTTATCCACTTATCTAATTTTTAACATTCTCCTATAGCACCGCATTTCAAAACCTTCTAATCTTTTCTTCTCAAGTACTCCGATCGTCCAAGTTTTACTTCCATATAAAGCTACGCTTCAAACATATATTTTCAAAAATGTTTTCCTGACGTTTAAATTAATTTTTGATGTAAAAAAATTATATTTCTGTCTGAAGGCTCGTTTCGCCTGTGCTAATCAGCATTTTATATAGCTCCTGCTTCATCCATCTTTAGTAATTCTACTTCCCAAATAACAAAATTCTTCTATCTCTATAATCTTTTCTCTTCCTATTCGTTTTGTAAAATTAAAAGCGTTTAAAAATATTAGTAATATTACAAAGAATTATTCTATTTAATTTTTATTGAAGAAGAATAAAGTGATTTACATTTCTTGATTGAACATTAGAATTCAATAGTAATGAAATTAAAATAAAAAAATAAATTATAAAAAAATGGAATACCAGTTGAAATAAGACGCTACAGTAGATATGTAAATATATTATATAAACGTAATGCAGTATTATTACTGAACATTATGTAATATTTTTACAATTTTGTTTTAACGACGACGGTTTATTCCGAACAGAAACTATGTTTAAATGTAATGAAATTTTAATTAATTATTTAATAATGTGGTAAGAAAACCATGTGTTATTAAAGTGGCCACCTGAATTTCAATAGCAGTATGGTATACCGATTTATGTTATGAACAGAATTAGTCGGTCGTGGAAGATGAAATTCAGGAAAGGGAGTTTAATAGAAAGAGAGAGCTATATTGATGAGAAAGTGTGAGAGAAAGCATGTGTTAGCGAAAGAGCAAGAGAGAGAGAAACAGAACTAAAGAGTGAAGGGGTTTTGTTGGCTAGCTCAACGATTACCAACAAACCGACATAGCCCTTCATCAATTCACCTACCACCAGTACACTCTGTGAAATACCTAAACCTCAAACTCACCCTCGCCTATTTCGATGACTACCCTAAATTTAAACGGACAAGTATAGTAGAGAGACGCAGGCGTGGTGTACCTCCTGTTCGTAGAAATGAGGATAACACCGTTATTGGATGACAACCTTGTTCATTAACACAGCTCGATTGAATAATACAATTAACTTACCACATACACACGCGCGCGCGCACACACATACACACACAAACAAATATACATATACTAATCCAAAGTAATATGATACATTTCACTCACAAAAATAGTAGGTTAGCTATATAAAAACTAAAATTTGATTAAAGAGAAAATTTAAATTTCAGGTCATAATATTTCATATTTCGATTGCAATAATTATATCCGTATCATTTTTTATAATTTACTTACATGTCACTTTAAATGACATGGTTGAAATTATTAAAAAATCTTTTTTTAAATTAAATAAAAATAGTATGCAACCAAAGAATAGCAAAACTTTCCCAAAGTTTTGCTATAAATAGGAATACAAATTTAATACCTCCTTAGTGAAAAAGAGGAAAATTATTTGTAAACTTATAATCTCATTCCTTTATTTATTTTCTTATCGATAGAAATCACTTTTATAAAATAACTAGCTGACTCGGCAATGCTTTGCTATTACTAGATTTGAGTATATATTTAGAGACTAAATGAACACAATTTAAAGTTTGATATTTATTATTTTATTTGTTTTTTTTTTGTCTTCAGTCATTTGACTGGTTTAATGCAGCTCTCCAAGAGTCCCTATCTAGTACTAGTCATTTCATTTCAGTATACCCTCTACATCCTACATTCCTAACAATTTGTTTTACATATTCCAAACGTGGCCTGCCTACACAATTTTTCCCTTCTACCTGTCCTTCCAATATTAAAGCGACTATTCCAGGATGCCTTAGTATGTGGCCTATAAGTCTGTCTCTTCTTTTAACTGTATTTTTCCAAATGCTTCTTTCTTCATCTATTTGCCGCAATACCTCTTCATTTGTCACTTTATCCACCCATCTGATTTTTAACATTCTCCTATAGCACCGCATTTCAAAAGCTTCTAATCTTTTCTTCTCAGTTACTCCGATCCTCCAAGTTTCACTTCCATATAAAGCGACACTCCAAACATACACTTTCAAAAATCTTCTTCTGACATTTAAATTAATTTTTGATGTAAACAAATTATATTTCTTACTGAAGGCTCGTTTAGCTTGTGCTATTTGGCATTTTATATCGCTCCTGCTTCGTCCATCTTTAGTAATTCTACTTCCCAAATAACAAAATTCTTCTACCTCCATAATCTTTTCTCCTCCTATTTTCACATTCAGTGGTCCATCTTTGTTATTTCTACTACATTTCATTACTTTTGTTTTGTTCTTGTTTATTTTCATGCAATAGTTCTTGCGTAGGACTTCATCTATTTATTTATTTGGTTAAAAATAGATATTTACATACATATTATTATTTTACGGTAATTCACAAAATTTAACCTTTCAGTTTATAAAAGTCAGAATGTAAATAAATCAAATTGTCAAAACAGTTCAACCTATCGGATTTAATTCAAACTACTCTAAACACAGTAGTCGGTTCAAAATACCCCTAACTTTCTTTCTTCTAGTCAGATCGAGAATTTCAAGAGCTTTATACCTTCTCCGGACAACGCGGACCATTTTGAAAAAACCGCGTAAAAATCGATCCAGTAGTTTTTTAGTCTATTGCGGAAACATATATGAACATTTCCTTTTATAGATATACTAGCAGACCCGGGAATATTTCGCTATTGCTAGATTTGAGATTATATATATATATATATATATATATATATATATATATAGATTAAATGAACACAATTGAAAGTTTAATAAAACATTAACAAAATGAACATTACGGGACTTCACAAAATTTTCCCTTCCTCCTTTTAACAATTTAATATTTACAACATTATTTTTCCCCATTTCCCCTTTACATCCACGGTTCCTTTCCCTTCCCCAATTTTCTTTCCCCTATTTCACTTTTCCCCTTCTCTGTTCCCCCCTTTTCTCTTTCCCTTTTCTTTTTTTCTTCTTTCCTCTTTCCATTTCCTTTTCCGGTTTTTCCTTTTTTCATTTTCTATTTTCTTCTTTCTTCCATTTTTTTAAGTCATTAGCGACTTATCATTATAATGTAATCGTAACGATAAATTTGTAGTCTTGAATAAACTCAGGTCGACCACTCCTGAGATGTGTGGTTAATTGAAAACCAACCACCAAAGAACACCGGTATCCACCATCTAGTATTCAAATCCGAATAAAAATAACTTCCTTTATTAGGAGTTGAACCTGTGAACTTCGACTTCGAAATCCGCTGATTTACGAAGACGAGTTTACCAGTAGACCAACCCGATGGGTATTGAAAATTTTTATGTTTCGTTTAACAGTTAATCTACATATTTTGATATGTTTTGTTTTTAATAAACTTCGAAATTCTTTTTTGTAGAATTTATATAATTACTTTTATCCAAAATTTCATTTTTTACAAGGTTTAAAAAAAAAATGGGTGCTTATTACCCATTTAACAAAAATATTTTACACCTAATATAAAATCTTGTTTTTCGATCCTACTCCTTTGTTTTTACCCCATTATCGAAACCAATTACAAGTAGAGTTTATGCGGGCCTATTTTTTTTTTAATTTGTCAGATAAGATTTCTTACAAATTAAATTTACCTCTTAATTTGGGTCTTAAGAATTACAATCCGATTTAATTTTTACCGAAGACGCAGAAATCAGGGCGAAACATTTTGCTGACCCGCTTACGAAGCATCTCCTCCAAACTTATGTTTACTTACAAACTTTCTTCTACATTTTGATCAGTAAAACATGTCCTGAAAATCTGTTACACTCTTCCTGAATCATTCTGTATGAATATCTAATTATAAAGATAATAAAAAATTATTAATGCAGAACTTTAAAATTATAGCGTCTTGTTATTTTATCTGGAAAATTCTGGAATTGAAATTCCATTTAGGCATGATAGTTTTCACCATAAAATTTACATAAATCATTCTCTCAAGTTGATTGGCATCAGAAAAAGAATTCAGTCGTAAAAAATCTTCCAACTATTTTTCCCTATTTCAAAAAAATAGAAGAAAAAATTGAAAGATAAACCATCCTTACAAAAAAATAAATATATATTTTATAAATGAAGTAAAGTAAAATAAAAAAAAAAAGTAAAAGAAGGAGCTTATATTTATGTACAGAAAATATTCGATTCAGAGGAAAAAAACAATGAAATTTCGATATCGTAATTCGTTTTAAATACGAATTTACACAAAGGAGTGTGTTACATAAAATAAAAATAAAATACGTTATTAATAGCAGTATCACAATGTTTATTTTAGTCTTTTGTTTTTAGTTGAATAACTGTTGGGTAGTGTGTGGTTGTAGAAGAGTCTAAAGTATTAAAGGAAAAAGAACATTTCCGGATTATATCCGATATTGAGTGTATATATTTACCCTAAAACGTACATAAGAGAGACAGGATAGGTTAGGGAATGTGAATGTTTGTGTATTTTGTTTACATAAAAACACACACATGAAGAATTTAAAAATGTAGAGAACATTTTGTGGTGAGTAGAAAACGGTATAGAGCGGTGAAAAAAGAGGCACAGGTTTTTTGCTCGAGGATGCGGGAGAGTTTTTTAACTGGAAAAAGGAACGGGGACATCGATCCGCTGAATTTTTTGGGTTGCGGCCAACTTCATTAAAAGAGGGTATAGATGAAGAAGAAGTAGAAGAAGAACGGAGTAGAAAGAAGTAATACACACAGGGGTAGTTTTTACTGGAGGAGGGTGGAAATGGACGTCACGACGACAGTTTTCGAACTGCATTTCCTGTTATTGAATGACATTCAGTGTAGAAACTGTATGTAGGTTAAAATTTTATAGTGGGAAATTGACGTTGTGTTTAACGTAACTTTAGTAAAATATAAAAAAAATGTACGCGATTTTAGTTTTACATTGTATAAATAGATTACGTAAAATACAATGTTTACATCGTATATACCTGCACAATAAAAATACAAAATTAATATAAAATAAGGGAAAATATTCATAACAAAGCAAATTTTCTTTTACATTACCTTTTCTTAAATTTTTTTTTAACAGCAGAAGTTAACTTTTTTATACAATGAGAAATGCGTTAAAATATTACATCGCAATTATCAGGTAGAATTTTATTTCTTTGTAATTAGAATTATAAAATTATAATTAAGATTGATGATTATTTTTAAATGAAAGATTAAAGTGTTGCGTAACATAAATTCTAAATGTAAAAAAAAAAAAAATTGTACTAAAATGAGAAAATAATTTTGTTTTCAAGAAAATTACTTTAAAAAAAAAATTGTTCTGTTTACGTATGACTAAAAATAAAAGCGTGGGGCGCGCTCTCATGTACAACCACTTTATAATTAGAGGAGCAGTTTTCTTTGTACGTTTTTCTTTTTATTCATCTTAAACTCCTTCTGAAATACTGTCATCTTCTAAGCCTCCTTTTAGTAGCAATGAGGTCCATCACCTCTCTTGGTAATCCGTTTCTCCCCGCCCAGTATGTTCAATCTCAGGTGTCGAGCACCATGCAGCTTTCAGCAAGACTGAGATAAAATACCGCGTCACGTTATCGATATCAGCGAAACTATTCAGTGGTAATAGTACAATCAGTTTGTCCTCCACCCTGCTTCCATAAGACTCCTATTCGATTCTGTTATGGAGGCCAGGCAAATGCATTTTCTTTATCGCAAACATACTAACGGTAATTAGGTCATGTGAATGGTCAGACGTCGAATCGGTGCTGTTTCTAACGTCATTGTACAAAGATAAATTTCTTGAAGGGATGTAGAAATCCAACAGCTCTAGGATCTTTGCCAGCCTCCGTGGCGCGAGTGATAGCGTTTTGGCCTTTCATCCGAAGGTCCCGGTCACGCATGGCATTTTTACACGCGCTACAAATCATTCATCTCATCTTCTGAAGCAATACCTAACGGTGGTCCCGGAGGTTAAAAAAAGAAAAAAGAAAAAGACGGTCTCACTGTCGGATCGGACGGTCAGTAAGTTGCAACTCAGTGATTAGATTCACTGCATGTTAACAATGGAACCCTTTAAAGTCCTGCTTCTAGTTGTTATAAGCCGATCACAATAAGTAGACAAGATGTTTCGCCATCGGTTATCGTATGACGAGGAGGACAGTAGATCGCCGAGAGTCGGAGAGGCTCAAGCCAGTCTAGGATCTCTCAATCGTGGTCCCCTGAATGTATTCTGGTAAGTGGTGATGCTTTATCGTATTTCTGATGAGAACTGCAGTACCTCTATGTGCTCTGCCATCAGGATGAATAGCAGTGCAGACTGAATACACACGGAAACGAAAATAGCAACAATTCGTTAACTGTCTCTCTGAGAGAAGAATAACATCTAATTACTCGACCATCATTAAATCCTTTAGGTCCTGTCCTCGACCGGCGGCATCATTGATATTCCAGGTAGCGACCCTTAGAAATCTAGACAACAGATTTTGTTGAACACCTTCAGGACTAGTGTTAAGATCTGTGCTTGTTGTATCCCTAGCCGTTCCCTTATCTAATAAACTGAAATTTGCACTCCCTAAATCTACGGAAGAGCTTCATTTGTTCCAAATCTCGAGAGGAGTAGCATTTTTCATAGAGGATTGAACTCTTTGTCTCCGTTTCCAGTCCAGGATTTCTTTATAAACCAATACGCAGTTATACGACTCGCTGCATATTTAACTCATTTATATATATAAGCATGCAGTTGTTCTTACTATGACCATACTATTAACACTGTATGCACTGCACTAACCCAGAAGGTTTTCTTTTTTTTTTGTTTGTTAAACCTCCGTCCACCGTTAGGTATTGTTTCAGAGGATGAGATAAATTATTTTTAGCGTGTGTGAAAATGCCATGCCTGACCGGGATTCAAATCTGGGACCTCCGGATGAAAGGCCGAGACGCTTACATGGACGCCATGGAGGCCGGCCCAGAAGGTTTTCTGGGTGTCTCAAACGTAACCCCACAGTTCGTGATGTATCGTTAAGACTGTTCGTCTCGCTTCCAGAGGCATCATCTAGCTCGAATATTATGTTATCTGTAATCAGTTTACGATAAGATTGTTTCCTGGGATCTCTGTTCGACGGTGCCAATGGTCCATACCGTTTTCTAGAAGATAATAAAAAATAACCGTTTGTTTCGTTCTCAACATTGGGAACAGCTGGTAGCTGATCCATAATTAACTTCTTCACTACAGGCTGTTGGTTAACACGTGAATTAAATTAAAACCGGCAAAAAAAAAATTAATAAATACACAAAAGCATTAGTAATAAAATACGTTATGAATGGTCAATCCAGATTCTCGATACAATATTTAAATATCGTAAAAAAAAAAAATAATGTGCAAAAAATAAACAAACCTCTTAGAAGTATTATAAATAGCGGGCCTCCGTGGGGCGAGTGGTAGCGTCTCTGCCTTTCATCCGGAGGTCCCTGGTTCGGTCAGGAATGGCATTTTCACACGCTACTTGTCATTTATTTCATCCTCTGAAGAAATACATAACGGTGGTCCTGGAGGTAAAAAAAGGAAAAAAAAGTATTATAAACAGCTGTAAATTTAAATTTGTATTTTGTGATTTATTATTCCCGATAAACATTCTTTTAATTCTTTCTTAAAAACAGAATATTTCTTTATGATTCTCATGTTATACCGGAGCTTGTTCAGGTTAGAAAAAATAATCCTGGTATTGATTTATCGGAGAAATATTTCGGTATTATAAGTTTTTTTTTTGTGTTTAATTTTATAATTATTTCCGTCTGTGTTTCTTAACTCATTTTCAAAGTAATATTTAAGAATTATTTTATGTTTTCTAAGGGTTTCAAGCGTTAATATATTTAATGAATTCCTATGCATACCGCCAAAAAAATATGTTATGAATCTCATCCAACATAGATTTTAATGGAGTTATGTTGCAAAACCGTAAACTGTAATACCAACTTATTACAGAATCAATCATAGTGAAGTACAGAAATCATTTCGATGAGTAATTTATAATTGTCAATTTTAATTGATATAATTCTTGGGCCAGTATCAATGTTTTTTTGGCATAAATATTTAATATGTATGAACCAACGCATATTTGATCTAAGTGTATGCCTAGAATTTTACATTGTTAAAATGTTTTTTTTTTGGGGCTACAAATGTAATTGTTGGATTTGTGAAAGAAGCACAACCATTAATCTTGGTCCTACTGCTATTTTATAGTATATTATAATTTAATTTTGAATCCTGTACGCCAATCTAGTAATTTTATTTTTAGAATGTGAGTGTATACAATTTATGTAAAATAAGTATAATAATGTGTGTGTGTGTGTGTGTGTGTGTGTGTGTGTGTATATATATATATATATATATATATTAATAATAACATTAATTTACTTATTATTATTATTATTACTATTTGATAATGTTCCTTAACTTCATTGTTAATATTTCTTAGAAAAGTAAAAAGGGCTTCCTCCTATTAATCTACTTACTTCTTTCTTATCCCCGCTCCCAGGAATGAGATGTACTTCCACAATCTTTCTTCAATCCATGTAAAATATGAATTTATTATTACTACGTAGCCCAAAATTATAATTCTTAGAATAAAGGAAAAATTTGAACGAAATTTTATAACAGATATACCGGAAAATGTTCTAATGTATCGTTTTATAGAATCGATAAATCCATAGCGATATATATTTAAGAGTTTTATAGGAGAAATATAAATCAAAGAGACATCGATGGTCCCTAGTCGAAACGACAATATCTTTTAACTTACCCCAACTACCATTTTTTTTTTTCTTTTTGAGTTATTGTTTTACAACTGTAAGGCTGCTACTATTATTTGAATAAGATAGCGGTAGATTCAAACACTAATATTATATCACTATAAACTAATATTTTTACAGCAACATATCTGTTTACCATGTAAAATATATTCTAAAAATAAACGGCAATTCTGTATCAAACAATTTACGGGTTAAATATAACTTAAAAGATAAAAAAAAAAAAACTTTAATCATGAAGGAAAAATTTTCGAAAAAAAAATAACAGTAGTTGAAGAAAATTTATATTATTATTATTAAAATATAATATTATTATATCCTTAAAAGCGTAATCTCTTATTGGATTGGTTTACTCCTTCTTTAATTCCTTTTCTTTTATTATTTACTAGTTCAATTGTAATTGGTTCTTTACTGCCTAGCCACTTATATTTGTCCGGGGTGCTAAAATTACAATAAGGGTGGTGAATGCGAAACATGAAAATTTAATTAAAATATGCTTTAGCTTATTCTTTAACTTTCTTCATAATTATAAACCTGGTAGTAATATTTATTTTTATGATTTTGAAATTACTTTTTTTTTAAAAGATTATTACTTATAAATTATTGTTATATTTAAAATGTATTAGTATTAATGTGTTCTTGATTTTGTATATTTTCTTTTATGTGTTTTTATTATCACACCATAAGTACTTTAATTAAAACTCTAATTATTATTTTTGTTGTATTTGAATTTATAATTTTTATTATTATTATTATTGTATTTGAAATATTTTGTTTTTAATTTATATGTGGGTTGTTGACTTGTAACTATTATAATGATATTGTAATAACTGTATATGTTTTTGTGTAATATTGTGCATGTGCAACATACGATGGTTTTATATAGATTTTTTGTTGCACAAACAAAACAAATAAATAAAAAAATTATTATTATAATTAAAATATAATTATTAATAAAATTTAATTAATAAATATCTTAATTAAAAAACAAAACTGTTTGCTAGACCATCAAATCCTAATAAAGTAAAATCCTAGTAGCTTGAAATCCTAGTAAAGGCAGAATTTTCTTTTATACGGTTTTGAATACTAGATCGTAAATACTGGCGTTATTTGGCGGTTGGATTGCAATGAACCACACATCTCAGGAATGGTCGACCTGAGATTGTACAAGTTTATACTTAATTTAAATTCATACATACTATCATTCATCTCTGACGTAATACCTTACGGTGATTCCGAAGGCTAAACAGAAAAAGAAAGAGAGAGACTATAAATTGTAAGAAAAACGCTGAAAACACGAAAACCTGCAATAACTTGAAATATAATTGATCTACTGGGACTGGGACGGGCAATGGCCTAAAACACTTGGGGAATTAAGTCGCACCTAATGTCTCACCCAAAATTTCCTCCACTCTTAGTCGACGTATGAGTCAACATTGATTCTCCCTATGTAACAAAATGGTAAGAAAAATGTACACCCCCTAACAATTTATAAAATTGCATCAATGTAATTAATTATTAAAAATTTATAAGTGATTTTCAAAGTGTTTTTCAGGTGTAACTATTTTTCTTTCATTGCGTACAACGGAATTATTTTCCAAAGGAAAATAAATACAGATTTTGTTTATCTATCTTTATCCCCACGCTTGTGAGAATAATACTGATAGATAACAATTAAATCCTGTTCAATTTATAAAAAAATATCAGTGTTTCTTTCAGAGAGTTTAATTTCTTCAGAGCAACTGTTTGGTCGGTACAGGAGTCGAACCTTTGAGCGACCTTTGAGTATACGGGTTTTAGAATAGTCGGCCTTCATCTTAAAATTAATAATTATAGCTAGTTATCCGTCCTTCGTACGTAAGTGCTTCATAATTACGCGAAGGCAAGTGCAGCCAGTCACGTCACACGTACAGTAACAGTGGCAGTGGCTATGTTGGTTGAGCTGCTGTGCAATACACCGTCGCACCTTTTAAAAGACACTTTTATCGATAACCAGAAAAAAGAAGGGAGGCCTTTTTTGTGAAAAATTTCTATTTCTACAAAACTAAATTCGATTTGATCAACGGTTTGGTTGTAGTAAGCTTGATTCACGGTAAGTAACATAATCCATTTGTTACCGTAAACGGTCACATCTTGAAAGGGCGAAACATTTCATAACGGTTAAAGTCTTATGTTCATTTCAGATATAAAAACTATATTAATACAAATCCAACTGAATCGATTGAGTAGTGTGAATAAAAGAGAATTAAAATTACAGATACCACTAGATTTATATATATATATATATATATATATATATATATATAATCTTTATATATAATTAGAATGAGGAACATAAAACCGAACCTATAACGTAACCGCTGCAAAATCGATAGGTTATGGTGGAATGAAAGTGTATGAATGATACGGATAAATTAAACAAGAAAAACATAAAACGTAATTTAAATGTTACATTAATTTAACTTCTTGTTATAAAAGATGATCAAAATGACCACCGTGGGTATCGATGCACTTTTGTGCTCGACTGAACATATCGACATCGTCTAACGCTAAACGTAATTGTCAATAGGGTTGATTTTTTCTTGGATGTTCAGCTTCAATTTATCAATATTATGGGGATTAGATGTATAAACATTCTCCTTTAAGTAGCTCTAAAGGAAAAAAATTCGCAAGTACATAACTCCGAGGAACGTGGAGGCCACTGTCCTCTGCTAACAGCTCGTTCATTTGTGAAAGATGCATGAACGCGATTCAGTGAAACGTTTGATATGCGACACGTTATTCCGTCTTGTTAGAAGAAGCTGTTTTCTTTTTCACTATCAATTAATTACGCAAAGAATTCTTCCAAAAAATTATGAGGTAAACTTGTGTATTGACAGTCCGGTCAAAAATTATTCCTCTATACGATTACCGGAAACGACACACCAAACACCAATTTTTTCTCGTGAAGTGGACGCTGAAATATCTCGAGAGGAATACTCGCCGTCCAGTAACTGATTTTCTGAAAATTAATATGGCCGGATAAATCAAACCGTGCCTCGTCTGACGTGAAATACGACATTGGGTCTATTTGTCCACCAACAATGTTTTCGAGAACCCATGCGCAATGATCATGTCATGTTCTCTGTCTTCTTCAGTTGTTGCACAGTTGTAACGCGGTACAGTTTCAATTTTAATTCATAAAGAATTTTACAAAATGTGTATTTATTATTTTTTTGGACTGGCAGTAATTCTCCTTACAATATCGGCAATGGCCTGTGGAGTCCTAACGGAGGGTTGCCTATTTCATTTTGCATTTGAAACCGAACCTGTTGTACGCCATTTTTTTTAACTAAATCGTGTATTCTACTCTTCAGTGGGATACAGGTATTCGGAAATTTTTCTACGAATATTTGACGTGATTCTTTAAACGATCAGAACAAATATGTCTTCAACTATAGCTATCCTTTCCTGGATTGAATAAGGCATTTTACACAAACACAACTACACTCGCAATATTACACTGCAATAAAACGTATACTGCACTGACACGTAACCACTTGACAAACGGTAGCAATAATCAGCAGTAACATATACATCCACTAGTCGCACTAGTTGTGCGAGACTCTTTCATAATTAGTGATGAGTAGCGGTTTCATTATGAATTCGGTTTTAAGTTGCTCACTCTCTCTCTCTCTCTCTCTCTCTCTCTCTCTCTCTCTCTATATATATATATATATATATACAGAGTGTAACATGAAGATCTCCCGGAACTTTAAAAGCCCATTTTACTCGTGAACAAAATGGAAAAATTTCTTATAAACATATGTCCTAAAATGTTTCGTTTGCAAGCTACGGCTAATGAAAAATTTTTTATGACGTTAATCATGTAGAAATAATTATAATATGGTTTATAAATAAAATAAAAATTTTTCTTTATTTTATTCAAGTTATCTTACACAAATTTAGTCAGAATCACATTCTCTACAAATTTTGTTTAAAAGTTTTATGTGTTAATAATTACCCATTTAACAAAGTTATACGTCAATCATAAAAAACAAGATTTTTACCGCAATTTATTGGTTTACAACACCGATTTCTTCATAACTCCTTCAGATACAGTTCTGGGATTTATTTTATTCAATTTTTTAGGTCAAAATCACTAATTCTGCATCTTGATTAACAATCTAAAAATTTCAGTATGACCTCATTTCATCGGGGTAGCTGAAATCCGAGCGAAATCTTTCACTAGCCGTTAACTCGCAAACGAACCATTTTTGGATATATATTTATATATGGTTTTTTCCATTATTTTCACGAGTAAATTAGGTTATGAAAGCCCAGGAGTAACTCGTAATAAATTTTGCGTATCATATCAGATATAGTAGTTTAGTAATTATACTAAACCATTCTGCGTGGTATTAATTACATTTCGAATTGTTTTTAAATTAAATATATAAATATATTAGTTTAAATACAAATTTTACCAAATATTCTCACAATAACAAATCAGCAACAACTATTCTCATCCAAAAATATATATTCTTTATTTGTGAGGGTGTGCAAACAATTTAATAAAATTAAAAAACTAATATTAACAGTTCAAAATAAAATTTAAAAAAGGTGTAAAAAGTTTTTATTGTTACTTGGAAATAAAGGTATTAATTTATTAACAGCGATAAAAAATGTTATCTCTGTCGATGATTTTAAACATAATTTTTTATTTATTCTCTATCTGCATTTTATTTATTTGTCTCTAAAAATTAATGGTTTATCTGAAATAGATTTTATTCAGTTGAATGAACTGTACAAAGATTCAATAATAAAATACAAGGATAATAATTTGATTATTTTCTTCTTTTTTTTTTTAAGTTGCCGTGCTTGTAATTTTAAGATTTTTTTTATTTTTGCTTTTTTATTAAAAAAGAATGCTTCACGTATTGAAGAAGTTATTTCACGTATTTATTATTTGTTTGATAATAACTGAAAGGGGATGGCTGTTGACACAACGATTCTTTCTTTCAATAACTATCCTTTTGTTGCATCGTATAATAAATGGAATGTCTAAATGACATACAACAATGGGAACGATAAATTGCAGATTAAGACTAATAAATTATCATGTCACAAAACTTTTACGTTGTGTCACCTATTTATTTAAATAATGAAGCTATACCAACCAAAAATACAGTAATATATCTACACAGTTTTCTTTCTAAGATTTACCTGGGGTAATAACTTTGACTAAAAAGAAAGAAAGTTTCAAAAAATTAAGTTGTTTAATAAAAAGATATTTATCATTATTTACGCGACAGGAAACTCCTGCTGAATAAGCGATGTTGAAATCTGTATGGACTTATTGAATACAGATCTGTACAACTAATTGCAACTCAAATATAGAAATGCTGAAGAAAATACGGAATAAGGTTCTGCAATTGACAGACAATTCGACTTCGTTCATTAGTAATATTGAAAAAAAAATAATTCTCAAATATTACGATAGTAAAAGATAAAATCAAAAGTTAGTTATCAAGAGCGAATGAATTCATAAAAAAATATCTTAACAGTGAATCGTCGAATAGACAAATAAAACTGCTTAACGACAGAGAAAGTATGAAACATATCTTTCCCATAAAAAAGATGGTGCAAATTTAGGTGTAAATTTAAGTTTTCAGATTTCAACAGAAATATCCATTTTGACCATCCCTGAATCCGTTTTGACTAGTTTCAGCGTGACGTCTATACGTACGTATCTTGCACGACTCAAAAACGATTAGCCGTAGGATGTTGAAATTTTGGATTTAGGACTTATAACATCTATTTGTACACCTCCCCTTTTAATTGTAATCGAGTGGACCAAAAGTGTACAAAAAAAAGCCGTAAATCCAATTTTTTTGGATATTGAACTTTTTTTAACTGCAGCAATAAGTCCTCCCTTGAGACCTTCTCAACAATATATCATAAGTGGTACTTATTTTCATTGGTTCCACAGTTATAGCCAAATAAAATTTTAATTAATGAAATATTTGGATCTTACAGTGAAAGGTTCGAATCAGACATCTTCTTTTTTAACTTTTCTCTTTTTAATTTAAATATATTGATAATTATTAAGTTTATTAATAATAATTATTAAGCTGTGATTATTAAAAAAATTTACGAAAATAATAATTAAATAATAACAATAAAAAATAAAAAATAAAAAAATATCAGAAGTTTTTATTGAAATAAAATTTTAAGGAATTTTAATTTTAAAAAAATGTGGGTATGTAATTTAATAGGCGTTACATGGAAGTCATGTGGTGTCCACATTAAAATTTTATTTTAGCTGCTATTGGAGTAGAGTAGTCACGCGGTACGCCGGGCGTCTGCGTGCAGCGCACGAACGATTTATACTTCTCGAACTATTGATCTAAAATTATATTTACATTTTGGGGATAAAAAAGGAAAACATAGGGATAGAGAGAGCTGTGTTAAAAATCACAACTCAAGAATTAAATAAAAATATTCAGGATTTTGAAACTTTACGTGGTAAAATGTTTTTGTTGTTTAAGTACGCTATATTCATGAACGTTATTTAGTTACAGTTTGTAAAAACGTTTAACAAAATCATTTGTAATAAAACATAAACAATGTAGCATTTTAGAGGCGGGTCATTTTCCTAGTTAATTTTAATAAAAGTGATTTTTATTTTTAATTAATTTTCTGAAAATTGTTTGGAGTATTAATTAAAAATAATGTTTCAGGAGCTTTATCCTATACTATATAGAAGTATCTCTTCTTTAAAATAATAAACCATTCATATAAATACAGATCTATAATTCTTTATTTTTAGGTTATTACTAGTGAAATATTTCACCCAGATTTTTGTTCTAAAAATCAAACATGCTATGCTAAAATTCAAGGACACAATTTATTAAGCTAATTAAAAACATTAATTTTGTTAGAAATATATATTTTTTAAATTCTTTTCTTTTAAGTTTTATTTGGTTAATGGCAAATCTAACAAATAAAATTTACGACAATGATAAAAGTAAAATCACACTTTTAAACTTAATTTTTATACTGTATATATGCATACAATAGCATAATAATTTTGCTTAATAATAATTATTCCCCGTAGAGTTTTACTATAACATTATTTAAACTTTATAGCATAAATCTGGGAAAAATTTTTCCCTAGCCATAACTCGAAAACAAAGCATTTTTATAGATATATTTTTAAAAAAATTTTTTCATTATTTTGACTAGAGAAATAGGTCCAAAAAATAAAATAAAAAATTCCTGCCGGTATATATAAAAAAAATTATACTATTTTATATATAAAAAAATTAGATCAAAACTTTAATAACTGATTTTTTTAATTCATAATTTGATATTTAGTAAAATAATAGTCATATTTTTCTTATGAAAGTACTAAACTTTTATTTATCATTTTAATTTTCCCTAGTTCAAAGCAATCTAATCTTAGTAAGACCAAAATTAATTATTATTATTATTATCATATTATTATTATTGGGGATCTTTTGACATGCAATTTTCAGATGTTTACGGATGAAATCATAATATATTGTCCGATCAGGAATAGTATGGATCACCTGTTGCTACAAATATTAACAGAGTTGTTGAGTGGGCTAACCGCAATTGTATGCCTTTAAATTTTCAGAAGATCAAACGTTTGACTTTATCTCGTAAGACGTCAAACTCCGTTTTCAGCTATAGAATTAGTACACACGCTATTGTCGCGGAAACATTGGTCGAGAACCTCGGGCTTTTATTTGACATGAAATTGTATTATCACGAATATGTTACTCGGATTGTCAATAAAGCACGCCGGGACCTTGATCTTGTCCTTCGGATTTGTGGACGGTTTAACAATATTTCCACTTGTAACCTGCTGTACAAATCTTTGGTGAGGAGTCGGTTGAAGTACTCGACCGTGGTGTCGAATAATACACGAGTTTTTACCTCTGATCTGATTGAGGGTATTCAGAATAGATTTATGAACTGGATGCGTTTAAAGTTTAGATTGTTTTGTTGACGCTAGTAGAGAAGGTACGTTGAGGCGATTAGACCTTTCCAGATTGTCTGATAGAAGAACATACTTTCATGTGGTTTTGTTTTATAAAGCTCTACACACAATAAACTTCCCACGCATTACCAGGTTGGCTTACGAAACCGGGCCAGGTCAGTGAGGTCTTTTAGACAATTTATGACACCGGTTCCGTGTCTCCGATTTTAGGTGTGCCATCATTGCGGTGAAGTTTGAGGATAAGCTAAGCTTTTGGGAAGATGAGAAGACCTTCGTTAAACATTTGAGTGAGTTACGTATTATTATCCTTAGAAGAGTAATAGTAGAAGCGAAACATGAAAATATAGTTACAAAATTCTTAAGCCTGTTCTTTGTCTTTCTCCGAAATTATAACCCTGGTAGTAATGCTCACTTTTATGATGTTGAAATTGTTACTTATAAAATATTCTTATATTTGAAATGTATTAGTATTATTAATATTTTGTGTTTGATTTTGTATTTTTTCATCTATGTGCTTTTATTATCAATCTATAACTACCATATTTGAAATTCTAATTATTATTTTTGTTGTATTTGAATATATAATTATAATTATTATTATTATTGTATTTTAAATACTGTGTTTTTAATTTATATGTGAGTTGTTGACTTGTAGCTATTGTGATTGTTCTATATGATTTTATGTAATATTGTGCAACAGACAAAGGTTTTATGTAGTTGTTCTGTTTCACGAAAAAAACAAATAAACAAATGTTATCGAGTGATCTGGGAGGGAAAAATCATAAATATAGAACGAATGAAAATTTGACCTTTTTTACTTTCTAATTATCTTAGTTCTATAAACTCATGTTATTTTTCTAATTAGTATAAATATATATAACATTTAAATATTGTAGCTTTGAAGAAAAACAAAAGACCAACCGTATTATCAGATACGACCAGGGTTCGAATCCCAATTAAATTTAGGATTTTTTACAAGTTACAAAAATTTAATTCTAATCAACAGTAGTAAATACAAGTTTAGGAAGTAGTTGCTTATAAAATAAAAAACCGACAACATAAATTATTATTAATATTTATTCTTATATAGTGGAAAAATAATGATACATGAGAAAAATTACCTAAGATTCCTTTCTTTGAAGTGGGGGTAATTTTTGATGAAGTTTTATAAAATTATAATTATATCTATATAAATAAAAATGTAAATGTTCGTTTGTTCAAAATCTTAAACCTCCGAAAGTTTTTCACAGATTGCTTTGAAATTTTGACGCAACGTTGCATTCGAATACGTGCGCGTTTTCATGTACTTAATATTTATAAACATAAGATGTCACACCTGTGACAGGTAAAAACATGTTTTTTTTTTAAAAAACAGCGCCATCTGTTGGATGTAAAAGCAACACACACTATACATTTTAAATATTTTACGATTCCATTTCAGTGTTTCCGATATGTGTGTCCCCTACAAAATGAAAAATTACTGGATCGATTTATGCGCGAGGAAAAAGGGAGAAAGAGAAAAATCGGTAGAGGGAAATAGGGTCAAATCGGAAAAGGTAAAAGGGAAGAAGTGGAAAATTGAAAAAAAGGCTAAATGTGGAAAAGGAAATGGAAAGGGGAAATGAGAAAAATAAAAATGAAAGACGGTAAGAGGAAGGGGGAACGTAAATAAAGGAATGAGAGATGGCGAAGGAGAGGGAAAGGGAATATGGTAAGAATGAAAATGGAAAAAGGAAAATGAGAAAAAAATAGAAAATTTCAAAGGGGAAAAGGGAGAAAAGGAAAAAGGGAAAGGTTAAATTTTGTGAAGTTTCGTAATGTTCATTTTGTTAATGTTTTATGAAACATTCAATTGTGATAATTAATCTCTCTCTCTCTCTCTCTATATATATATATATATATACACACACACACACACACACACACACACACACACACACACACACACACACACACACACACACACACACACACACACACAAATCTAGCAATAGCGAATCATAGCTAGTCTGCTAGTGTTTAAATCAATCAAAAATCTTTTCAATGATTAAAAAAAAAATAAATATTTTCTTCTTTTTACTCCCCACGTTCAAAGTCACCTTTCAAGAATTGCTTTTGATGTTTCTACCTTTACTACGTTAAATGGTAATAACTACAAAAACATTTTATTGAAAAAATAATCTAAAAACATCAAAAAAGTTACCTAAGATTTATTTTTGTGTGCAAGGATAATTGTGATGCAATATTATTTATTATTAAAAGTTCAATAAAATCAAAAAAGTTTTAAAAAATTAAAAAAAATTAAACTTTGATCGGTTCCCCTACCATCAATATTGTCTCAAAGTATGTTTTTGGGTCACTATCACGACACCTATACCTAGGAAGAAAAAAAAAATTTCGGTTAAAAAACATGCAATAAATAAAATTATGACTTTTTTCGATTTTGGGGGAATGGAATACGTAATTTTTGGAAAGGAATATATAAGGATAGTGGGTTTTGAAAAACAGTTCCTTTAAAATAAATAACTGCTTTAAAGTATCTTTTAAGCACATTGCTTTTAAATAATCAAATTAACTAGATTTTGTTTTACTACCGCATGGGATTGATTTATATTTTTAATCGATAAAATTGTAAAAGGTAGAAAGATAAGTGTATCTGAGAGAAATGTAAAGAGAAAATAAATAAAAATATTGCGATAAAATATTACCATAGTACAGATTGGAATACAAAGCATCTAACCAGTTATCATAATTATATACTTTTTTTTTAATATTAAAGCAAATATTAAATACTTATTAAATAAATAATATAAATCAATATTTATTTAATTTTAATTTTTCTGAAAAACCTTTGAAGTTTAAAATTAAAGATAATACACTGAATTTACTCTTTCTGTTTAGTATACAAACGAGTTCTATTGAGTAAAGTGTTAGAAAAGAGTTCATTCTAAATAACGAAAAAGAAAAGAAAATAATATTTACATTATAATTCAATAATGAAAAATGTCTTATCAAGTACACTTATACGGAAAAAACACAATGAAAATGAGAAAATACCATTGTGGTTTTTTTATATAAAAAGAAATCCAAATAGAACGAATATGAATGAGTGTTGTTTATAAATATATATATATATATATATATATATAATACTTGCATAATGAAAAACCAAATAAAATGCAACTGAAAGTTCATTGAGCAAACGAATATAAGTGGGAATGTATATTGAGGTAAAAAAAAGTAAAAATAAAAAAAAAAGTGTGAGTTTTAGACTGTGGATGAGGTAAAGTTGATGACAAACAAAGGTATATTTGAAATAGGATGGTGTTTTGTCGCTAAAATGGATGTCTATAGTGACGGAAGTAGACTGTACATCTCCACTTCATAGTATCTCTTTCTCTTCAAATGATTTTCTCTTCCCTTTGACTCTATTTGATAGTGGGAGGGGGTTAGGTGTACGGATGGGAAGTTGATGTAAGCCGTTTTCTTTTTCCATCATACAATCCGATATCACATTCAATCTGTAATATACTCTTCTGTTTCACTAGATCATCGTTGATTTTGATACCGTGAGTTGTATATGTGGTATATTTTGAGTAGATGACATAAAAACTACATTTTATATATACGCACACACACACACACACACACACACACACACACACACACACACACACACACACACACACACACATCCACCCATTCAACCATCCCACGCACACACAAAATCTCTCTCTCTCTCTCTCTCTCTCTCTCTCTCTCTCTCTCTCTTTGCGCGCCGCGCGCGCGTGTGTGTGTTGCAAGAAAGGAAGGAACAACGTCATTTGAAAAGCGAGTTAGAAGAAAAGGAAATCAGGCAAACTTAACTATTAAATATACACACATATACAGATTAAACTAATCGTTGATCCTCCGAGAACTTATTTATTACACGGAAGGCAACTTACAAAAAAAAAATAATTCGTGTAAAAATAGTTACAAATCTATTTTGTTAAAAATAATCGCCACTTAATTTTTTATCGTTTATATGACATTAATTGTTACATTTTTAAATACGATTTATAAAATAAAATATTTAAGCCTTTTATTTTAAACAAAATGACACTTTATTTTTGAAAAATCTGATGCGGACACCACAAGACTTCCTTGAACGCCTATTAAATTACATTTAAACATTTTTTGTTCCACTTCATTTAAACTTATTTTATATAACAGTGAGATACTATCCTCCAATTCTTTAATAAAGTGGACAGTTACACAATTGCTGAAATATTACTTTTTAATAACATGAAATATTTATACAATTATTAATTTAAAAATCTTACATGAAATATTAGGATAGAGTAAAAACCCCTTTATTACTCGTATTACTAGATCAGTATTATTCGTATCTTCGTAAGTCGCTGATTAACAAAAGTTTTAGATTTCTGGTGGGTCGTATAAACAAAAGTTAATAATAATTAAATTATTCCGTTTGGTGAATTCCGGTACACCGGTTACAAATGTTTATTTCGACTTACCGGTGTAAAATATTCAGTTTTTGTTTCTGTTATCTGGTGAATAATCAAAAATGTAAAAGAAACAAACGTGAAAAAATATATCTCAAAAAACGATAAAAAGATGAATATGAATGAGAAGAAAATTTTAAGAACAAGGGAAGAATTTACAAAATAAGAAAAAAGATAAATATAAAGAGGAAGAAAATGTAAAAACAAAGAAAGAAAAAAAGATTAAGAGAAAATTATAAATATAAAAAGGAAGAAGTCGTTTAAGACCATAGAAAGAATAAAAAGATTATTAGTGGATGATGAATAACGACAAAATTTGAAAGATCGATTAAATGATTTGCAACAAAAAACAAATAAACGAAATGATGTTCAACTCCGACTTAGGTAGAATATTTTCCGACAATATCAGAGGAATAATCAACTAAAATAAGAAATTTTGCAGTTTATTAATGATCGGTCATTTATGCCTAAGTGTATATGTTTTTCTTGTGAGTGTCTATTTTTCAGTCACTTTAATGTAGACAATTAACTTTAATGTAGATAAAATTAAACAGAAATTCTAAAATAATTAATTAAAATTAAACAGAAAATAAAGTAGAGAATACAAAAATAATACAATTCTAAATTATAGTTTTCAATTAGTATTAAATAATCAGATGTTTAATCAAATCTATTACATATACACATAATGCCAATTTAATTACATATACAGATTTTAAAGTATTAAATTTTATTTTACTAATAACTACTGATTTTTTTTTCATAAAAAATGTTAAAGTTAAAAACTATTTTTACAATCACGGGTTAATAATTATTAATTATTAAATAAATTTATTTCAATTAAAAAAAGAAAAGTTAAAAAAAATAAAAAAAAAATAAATAAAAACAGAAGCAGACGCCTTCTCTTTAAAATCAAAATATTTCATAAATTAACATTTTAATTTTAATTCGATTGCAACCATAAAGTGAGTTGCACAACTAGATGTTACAATGCTAAATCCAAAATTTCTACATCTTAAGGCTAATCGTTTTTGAGTTATGAGAGGTACATACGCACATACATACATAGGTACGTACAGACGTCACGAAACTAATTAAAATGTTATGTCCGTTGAAATATGAAAACCGAAATGTTTCGCGATCACATTACATCCCTTATTTCTTACAAGGAAGCAAAAAAAAGTTAAAAAAAAAGAAAAAAGATGAAATCTGAAGACAAAAATTTTTGCGAAGGAAGTAAAAATCGAGTTATTGCAAAAAAATGTATGATTTGATTGATTAATAGATTTTCCCTTGGATTTTACCTTTATTAATAAACAGTTAATAATGTAAAAATTATTTTCTTGAATATTTTTTAATTAGTTAAGTATAATCTTAAAACAATAAAAATTTACCTGAGTATTAGACGGGATGAACCAACAAAAAATAATATCATTTACAATTCATTTTAAATGAAAGTCCACCATTGTAGTAGGTAATAAAACAGTAAAATTATTTAATTATTTAGTAACCCCTGCAAAATGTCATGATGCAATATGTACGACAAAATTACTTAGAGTAGTTTTTGTAGTGCTCATTATGTTTTCACAATATTTTCTTACGTAATTGCGTTTCATAATGTAACGATTTTCTATAAATGACGCATATTGACTGTAGCTTTCCAGTTTCCTTTGTTTTCTATCTAATTAACATTTCAATACATTTTCGCTTTCTTTCTCTGTATTTAAAAAAAAAAAAAAAAGTATTTAAACCAATCGAAGAGAATATTTTTACAAACAAGAATCATATACGTTATTTCATCAACAATCATTTGTTTAATTTTGGTTAATTTCAATTCAATATCAATCTTTAAATTTCAATTCATGTGTACATTCTATATGTCTGATTATTTTTTTATATATTCTAATCCTTGTCTGTCTCTACTATACTTTTCAATTGTATGTTTACTTTTCAGTTATTACCAGTTGTATGTTTACTAATTATGGGGATGAAATCCAGCGGAAAATTTATGTCATAGATTTTCTGCAATAATTGGATTTCTTATCAACTGATTTTCAAAAACAGGGTGTCATATGTTTACAATAAAATATTTTATTTTATAAAACGTGTTTTAAATATTTATCAATCATTGAGATATAAACGTTAAAAAATTGATTGGTCACCATTTTTAATGAAATAAATTTGAAATAATTTTTACATGAATTATTTATTTTTTTGTGAGTTTCTTACCATGCAATAAATAAGTTCCTGGAGAAAAAACGGATAACTTAATCTGTAAGTGTGTGTATTTGTGGGGGGCGTACATGTGTGACTGAATGAGTCTCTCTCTCACTCACACTCTCTCTCTCTGTCTGCCTGCCTGCCTGTCTGTCTGTGTCTGTGTGTGTGCGCGCGCGCATATCATACTTTTTTATTTATGATCACCACTAATTTCTTCTAGCTTTTTCTACTTCCTGGTAATTCCAAGCAATATTAGTGGGAAATTTTATTAAGAAAATATTATTGTTTACGTGGACAACATAAGATTTCTTTTAATAATCATTAATAGTTTCGCAAGAAATGTTTGTTTTCATGTTTTTTTTTTTCTTTTTCCTGTTTAGCCTTCGGGAATTACCGTTCGGGTATTACTTCAGAAGATGAATGAGAATATAATTCAAATATTTGAGTGTAAATGAAGTGTAGTCTTGTACAATCTCAGTTCGACCATTTCTGAGATGTGTGGTTAATTGAAACCCAACCACCCACCAAAGAACACCAGTATCCACGATCTAGTATTCCAATCCGTATAAAAGTAACTTTTTTACGAATTTTAATACTTATTTTTATCTCGAGTTAGATCACTTACAATCGTTTCGGTTATATCATACGTAGAAAATTAATACAAAATTATTATAAAGTGATGATACATAACCTAAATTAGTTTTGATATTCAAAATATTTTCATGTAAAAACTTTTAAAAAATTAATTGGACTAGATATAAAAATTAATAAATTAATTCTGCTTTCTAGACATTCCTTTCGTCATTCAGCAGTAACATTTTAATTAGTAACATCCTTATTATTACGACGCTGACTTCTCATTTTTATTTCATTTGGTTAGATTTTTTCTCATACAGATGATTATTTTTACTGCTCCGATATTTTAATTAAAAATTAATTTTAAAAACTAATAAAACCTATTTCAATGTTTGAACTGATTTTACGAGATACTAAGTAAAAGTAATGAAATGTAGAGGTTAATCCAGTGCAAATGAGCAACTTGGAAATGTATTTTTCCATCAGCAGTAGATAGATGTATTTGTTGAAATTCAACAGCAGGTTTTAATGATTCTATAAACCGAATGGTTATTAGATAGAATCTTCCTTCTAACAGTCTAAAACATTATCTTTTAAAAAATTATATATGAAGACATATATATAACTTAAAAAAATTAAGGAACTTCCTTTCTTAAAAATATATGCAAGGATATACTTAAAAAAAAATCACCTCAACACACAATTATTTTCACTATATAGCTTTTTATATATTCAATAATCTATCTCTTTGTGGTCAAATATAAATAAAGAAAATTTTAATGTAAATCTTAAAGCAATTTGTTATCAGAATAATAATCCGTTTAGATTATAATATTAAACATAATTAATTTCCCACACTAACCGAAGTGACATGCGCAGGACTCAGCTTATGGCAAGAAATAATAAAAAGTCAATCTGCTCAATAAAGTACAAAATACAACGTTTTTTGTATTGTTTTGTATTCATAACAATACAAAACAATACAAAAAAGGTTTATTTACATGTCTAACTGTACTATGGTATTAACATGTAAAGGGACTTATCGTCCATACTACAACCTACTACCGCCTTCGTATGACCTCTTCAAACCGACCACCTACGATAACTTACAACCATCAACTATCAAATTAACTGATTCGCGGAAGCACAATCCCCGGGCCTTCTTTTAACACCAAATTTTTCACACAAAAACTCTTCCTATATCTAACTTTAATTAGACTACGCACTCGAACCATTACCTAATCCAGTCTTTAAACACCAAAAATATTATCCTCATAATAACAAAACAAGTGTAAATCACAACAACGTCAATTTTTTTACAATTCAATTTACTCAAAATCCTCTTGATTTACTCAAAAATCAAGAAACAGATTTCCAAATTTAATAAGTCTTTAATCAAAACTTACCCTCTCTCTCTGGTGAGAAGTTAATGGCTAGACCCTCCCAATCCAACCCACCAAGTTGGCCTAGTGGTAAACGCGTCTTCCCAAATCAGCTGATTTGGAAGTCGAGAGTTCCACCGTTCAAGTCCTAGTAAAGCCTGTTATTTTTACACGGATTTGAATACTAGATCGTGGATACCGGTGTTCTTTGGTGGTTGGGTTTCAATTAACCACACATCTCAGGATTGGTCGAACTGAGAATGTACAAGACTACACTTCATTTACACTCATACATATCATCCTCATTCATCCTCTGAAGTATTATCTGAACGGTAATTACCGGAGGCTAAACAGAAAAAAGAAAGAAAGGAAAAGACCCTCTCAATCCATAGCTCCATCACAGAGTTCTCCACACATCCATCTCATCCTAACAGCAAATATCTTAGCTAACCGGTGCTCGATACCAAAACGGCTATCTTGGTGAAGTAAGCACCCAGGCGGGCCCCCCATAGCCACCCGTGCCAAAATTCCCTTAGTTCAAAACATACAAAAAAAAAGGTTATAGAAATTTCCGGATAATGTATATACGCTAGTACGTGTGTTGACCTATATTTTGATTAATGTCTCCAAATTAGCTCGACAGAAGTTCTTTGAAAATGGTTCAAGAAATCTTTTCATATATAGGGTATTGAAGACATTAATTTTCTTTAGAAAAGTGAGTTTAAGTACGTTGAAAGTACTTATTAAGTATTTCAAATTTCACTGGTTTAATTCGGTCGGATTGTGGGAGGAATATTCAATATTATTTCTGAATAGTTTTGCCTAAAATACTGAAAACCCGTTGATGAGAAAAGTTTAAATTTAGTTTAAATATTTGGCTATATATATATATATATATATATATATATATATATGTATCCCACCTTAGCCCTGATTTTCAATCCCATCGACAAGAAAAAGGCATCATGATACCGATTTTTTTTCTTTTAGTAACCTATAATTTTTTTAGCTGTCTTAAATAAAATTTCACCAAAATAGATCAAATTATTCACATAAAAAAATTACCAAAATAAATAAACTCTTTTACCCCCAAAAAAAAGGCCTGAGTGGGATCAGAGGCGGCTCGCGTATAGGTACTATGAAACTGCAGCAACTCCTATTTCCACTTGATATTAACGATAACATTTAATACAATGAACTTTTTTTCTTTATACTTAAATAATAATAATATCCTTAAGCTTAATACCTAAGCTCAGTAGCCATCCCTCAATTTATGAAAAAAATACAAAAACCTTTGTATAGAACTGTGCGCTTCACAGTTCCAGCGACGTGGTGTTTGACTGTTATGGGCATGGTCACATAGGAAGCTGAACGCGAGGGTGCGAGGGAGAGAGAGCAGTGTTGCTCCCGCAGTGCCGAACTGGCGTGCTGGGCAAGGTATTTTTTTAATCTGCGTGCGTATGCTCCGCGTTCCTTGTTCGTACACTTTTTTAGTTTATTCGGTGGAAGGAATATGAAAGAGGTTTAGTAGTTTTTTTAAGTAGTGATCAGAAGATGGTGGAAAGCAAGAGCTCTTTGCCAAATCTGTACAAAAACCGCTGGAAGGGAGAAAGTGAAAGTAATTAGTAAAATCTAATTAAGCCTTGAAAAGGCTCATAAAAAATGTTTCTGAAGCAGCATCCCCAATAGCTTTAGCTACGAACCGCCACTGGGTTTCAGTAAACAAAAGGACACAATTGAGAACTACGCGGGCCGTTCGGAAAGTAACCTCCGTTTGGTTATAAATAAAACGCAGTTGTAGATAAATATATTTTATTATATACAGCTTGAAACTACATCTTTCCTCTACTTTTCAACATAATTACCATTTAAATTCTGGCACTTATCGTACCTTGTCACTAACTTAGAAATTCACTAACTTAGATCTTTATTAGGACTTGAACGCTGGAACTCTCGACTTACAAATCAGGTGATTTGGGAAGACGCGATCACCACTAGATCAACCCGTAGAGTCTATATTTATACATCTAGCTACACACTGATTCACCGCAACTGTCCTTTAAGTATATTTAAGCAAGTTTACATTTAAGTATATTGAAACAAGTTTTCTTTTATAATTTTTTTTTTTTTTTTAAGTTGAAGGGTTTGATTCAGTATGTGGATGTGCTTTTTTGCTTTTTGAAACAAACCAATTGTTATTACAAAGAGCTGGAAAATTCAGAGTTGCATATTTTTATTTTCAAATTCCATCATTTCCGGAATACTCCGTGAGAAATTCACTCACAAAAAATTGAGCGACGTTATTTAACTTTGTTTGGTTCTACTTTAAACCAGACCAGATACATGTTTTATTTTTATTTTTTAATTAAAAAAATATAAAAAAAATTAGAAAAAATATTTTTATTTTTATGAAATTCGTGGAAATAATGAAATATGAAAATAAATATATACATTTTTTAATAAAAAAACATTTAAGGTATAAAACATTGATCATGTCTATGTAAAATCATTTTTCAATCGATTTAAACATTTTTTTTGTTAAGGAAACGGATGTATTAAATTCGGGTGATGGTTCGAAACTTGGGCCGACTCAGCCCGTATTCGGACCGGGTTGAACTGGTGTTTTCGGGCCGTGTTTCGAGTCGAGCCAAAGGTTCTAGGACTATAGTCGAGTCCGGCTAAAGGAAAAAACTCGGCCCGATTCGGTTCGAATCCATCTGTACCTAAATGGTAATATTAAGTTGTAATTAATTTATTATGGTAAACACGCGTTGAAATTATGGATATATGTTTATTACGGAGTTTTTTGTTTTGGAGTACTGGTGAATTTATTATGAAAATAATGTCTGGAATAATTAAAGTAAGATTTTATTATAAATGCAGTGGAATGTCTTAATTTTATTATACTATTATTTTTATTTTAATTACCGTCGCAAATCAACTGTCTAACAGCTGATTTTTGAAGTCGAACGTTCTAAGACACAAATCTTAATAAAGGTAAGTTACTGTTATATGGATTTGAATATTAGACGATGAATCCGGTGTACTTTGATGTTTGGGATTCAATTAACTACACATTTCAGGAGTTGTTGGCCTGAGTCAATACATGACTACATTTCATTTACATGTTATACATAAAACGCTCATTTCATTGAGCCACGAGGTGGTTTATGGTTTACAAATTGAAGTGAGCAATTTACACATTAGGAATAGAAAAAATATATTAAACATTTTTTTTGTTATTACGAAATAATCTCTATAAAAAATCGCATAGGATAATGAAAAAAATTTGATATAACTTGTTTAAAAGTGATCAGGTAATGATTTCGTCAAATTTCTTAGAGAACTACAGGTTAACAGGATTAATTAGTTTTCTTAATAGCTCGTTGCAACAACTAGAAATAACTTTTTTTTTCTTCTAGAATTGGCCAGGTTAGGACAACAATAATTATCTTAATTATTTTTTCTCTTTCGACGTCCTTTCTTCCTAATATTTCTTCTTCCATGTTTTCGCTTTATCTATTCATCCCTTCTGTAGGCATATCTCTTTTTTCGATTTTTCCTACAAACTCTTGTTGTCTAAAATAATATTTCTAAATTAATTTCTATTGACATTTATTTCTTGTGTTATATTTAGTGCTCTTATATCTTTTAAAGCTTTATTAAACCAGATGCTTTTAATTTTTTGATTATAGAAAAAATTAAAATTCTTTTAGTCAGTCTTTTAGATAGATTTCATAAGAAAGCTACCTATTGTAATGGGTACCATGATTCGACTTCCAAAAAATTTTGAAATATCTTCGCGTTTCACAATCCCCAGACCCCAAAACCACCGTCAGCTCAAAATTGTATGTATACATTTATATATTTAACTTTCTAGTGGACATGATAACTGTCGTAATTTTGCGCCACTCTCTTTCAAATTGTTCCTTAAATATAACTCGTCCCAAAATCTCGGTCTATTTCGTTAACAGCTAAAATCGGACCATGGGGGAGCTTTTTAAAAAACCAAAATATCGCTACAACTTTCTTATTAAGTAAATTATGGAATTCATTTAAAGTTCCTACTATTCTTTGGATAAGAGACTAAAACTTATCTAATTAACATTTTTTATCATCACCAACCATTGGCCTAGAAGGTGGAAAAATGGGGGTTTGAAGACAAAAAAAAATCATAATTCCCTTAACCGGCACACTATCGAATCGTTTAAACGTGGACGTTAGTCCTCTAAACATAAACCTAAAACTTTTATTTGAAACAATCTTTGATATAACCAACCCTTACGGCAAGGGATGACCAAAATGTTGCTGGAATTGTAAGAAGATGGGGCTTGTCGTATGCTAAACATGTGAAAACTTCTTTTCACATGCAACCATAGTCGCATAGATTAAATTTGAAGGTTTTCTTAACTTTAAGGTGAAAATTGTTTTTATCGCCTACTTAGCACCGGTGAAATCTATCTCCGTTTTCTGGCGTGCCGAAAGGGATTCTTTTTCTTCTATTCCCAAAGGTGTAAAAAAAAAATCAGTAAAAATCTAAAAGTCTGTCATTAAATTTATGAAGTTCTTCATTTTTTCTAATCTCTTCAATTTTAGCTGCCCCAATACTTTTATTAAATATTATAATTTAACCTTCAAAGTTTACAGCCAAAGTATTTTAAGTAAATAACGTTTGATATTTAATGATGCTAAATTATGTAATGAAGTTTATGTTCAATAAAAGCTTATTAATAATTAATTACTTAGAGAAAGGGGCGTGCGAACATTTTATACATGAAAATGAGGATAATGGACTGTTTTTATTTCCGCGATAAATAATCTGTATAAATAATATTATATTTTCCGCAAATCTATTGTTAAAGTAGGCAACATCTCCATTTACTAAAGAAAAAGAAAGTGTGTTTACGTGTGCGTGTATAAGAAAGAAAGAGAGAGTCGTAGTGCGAAGGATTATGGTTGTACAGTAAGATCTAAATCATTTTCTGCCATTTTAATGGTATTTCACAAATTATTTCCGGCTTTACGACCAAAAAGAGAAATAAATGGTGCGTTATGTGCTCGGAAACGTTCGAATACAATACGAGAAATCTAATATTTCATTGGAAGCAATTTCATGAGCTGCTTTCCTCCTTACCGCTATCATCCCACCCTCCCCACCGCTCTTACGTCACTAACGCAACGAAACAACCGTCTATCCCGTCTTCACTATCAAATCTCCCCACCTACCACCTAGTCTAACCTATAATAAAGCATCACGATTATTACATTTTTCTAAGCACATCATGCTTTCTTTAAAATCCCCCTCCCTTCCTCGAGACTTCCTTATACAATTTCTATATTGTATAACATAATATAAACAGTTTCCACTTAAAAATATTACAATACGTACACTTGTGTAAGTTTGCTTGTATTATTATTATTATTATTATTATTATTATTATTATTATTATATTATAACAATTGAAATATAATTCAGAAAGAATATCAAAGTATAATAATAATAATAATAATTTTACTTTTATTAAAGAAAGTTATTATTTTTATCATTATTGTAAATTTTATACTCCTTTCATCGCAATAAAAATTTTATAACAATATTTTACTACAAAATATTAATTTTACATCGCTACAATATTTTATTATTATTTAACACATTCAGTTTGCTGAAAAATACAATTCACAATAAAAAAAAAAAATATGTATATTTTTTTTATAATTAAATTTCAAATTTAATAATTATTGATTAAAATTTTAATTTAATTTCTGTGGATGAAAAAACATCCGCTTCAGATCTTTTCTTGAATAGACCACGAAAACTTAATAAAAAAAATTAGACTAATAAAAAAGTAACTACATAGAATTCAATGTTAATTTTATAATAAATCTAACAGTAATTATAATTAACATACCTTATATCAAAAGGATTCTATGTACAATACTTAATACACTCATACTAAATACAGAATGATTTAGGAGGAAAGGAAAGTAGTTTAGGAACTGATTCTAGATGTTGAAATAAGGAAAACGTTTCATGAAAACATAGAAGATCAGTAAATAAAGTAATGAAACTAGTTTTTTTTGGCAGGAAAATTGGCAACAATGTAAAGTTACTAGTAAACATACGGTTATATAAACAGCTGATTTATATTAGGTATTAATATTTATAGTCTGTAGTTGCCGCGTGAAAGTAAAACAAACTTTTCGTGAAACGATTTTTTGTAATGCGTTACAAAAATGATAATTAAGAGCAAAGTTGTGCGATCAAGTTTTGTGTTAAACTCGGTGAGAAACTACTGAAACCTTTTCAAAATTGAAATGGGCATATGGACGACTCTTTGTCGTGACCCCAAGTTTTTAGGTGGTTTAAAGCATTTTCAGATTGCCAGGAATCAGTTGTGGACGATCCACGTTCTGGAAGACCGCTAACGTCAAAAAGTGATGACAATGTTGGGCGACTTGAGAGACTTGATACGGTACGATCAGCGGATTAACTGTCAGAATGATTGCAGAAAAATTGAATTTCAACTGTACCATAGTCCATCAAATTTCGACAAACGAATTAGACATGAAAAGATTTGTGCAAAATTGGTTCAAAAAAAACCTCACTCTTGAATAGAAAAACAGCAGGGTGGAATGTGCCGCGATCTTCTAGGACGAATTGAAACTGATCCTGATTTAAAAAAAAAATGATATTACTGGTGATGAATCTTGGATATTTCAGTTCGATCCAGAAACTAAACGTCAAAGCATGAGTGGCACGCTTCAAACTCACCACGTCCCAAAAAAGCAAAAATGAGCAAATCAAAAATCAAAACCATGCTAATTTATTTCTTCGATAGTAATTGCATTCTCCAAAAGGAGGTTTTGCCTACAGGAAAGACTGTAAATCAATATCTTTAATGGAAAAATTCTTGAAAGACTGCGGAAAAGAATTGCCCGGGTGAGACCAGCCATCAAAGACAACTGGGTGCTGCATCATGACAATGAATCTTGTCTTACTGCAATTTCGATTAATGAGTTTTTGGTAAAGAAAAACATTCCTGTAGTTTCTCAATCATCTGACTTGAGTCCCTGCAACTTTTTCCTGTTCCAGACTTAAAAAAAACACCCAAAAGGATACCGCTTTGGAACAGTAGAAAACATTTTTAAAAAATGTAACCGATCATCTGAATGATATTCCTATTTTTGAGTTCCAACACTGGTATGAAGAGTGGGAAAACCTTTTGAAGCGTTGCGTGGCTTCCCAAGGGAATTATTTCGAAGATGATATAGTCCACATAAAATTGGATTGTAAATAAAAAGTTTTTCTAACGAGTCTCATTAATCTATTTACAGACTTGTATATCCGAAAACGCTTTGTAACTGAGTTAGCGAAAAATTTCGTCCGGATTTCAGTTTCCCGCTGAAATGAAATCGTACTGAAATTTTAAAGAGAGATACTATTACCACATAAAAGAAGTTGGAGATACCACTCTATCATAAGCTACTACTGATGGCATCTTATGTTTTTTAATCTGAAAAAATAATAAGATAAGTCCTAGTATTTATCTTCCTTTGTCCTTTTAAAAAATTACTACAAAATATTAAAATTAATACTTTTCAAATGAGTATTTAAAATGTAGTTAAAAAAATTTACCAATAAAAATTTACTTAATAGAAATTAGATGTAATTAGGTTAGGAATAATTACATTATTAAATGTAATGTGAATCGTATATTTATAATATATGTATGTATGAGTGTGTGTGTGTGTATATATATATATATATATACATATAATATCAATTACGATAGTATCACCCCCCAACCTACCAAAATTCTCATTCTAAATCGTTTTCTTATACTTGTATTTAGTAGCTCGCGTGCCAAAAACTCCAAGTTAAATTCAACTGCTACTTAATCTTCCCAATGAAAGCGTGAAGAAATTGTAGGGAAAAAGTACGTAGAAAGAAAAGAAGATAGGAACAATGTGAAGAGGTTAGAAAATGAAGAAATCTTCGATCCGATGTAATCCAATATTATCTAACTTTAAAGTTAAGAGAAAGTTTTAGGTATAGTTCAACTTTCAAACTTTAAAATTAAATTTATAATATAATAAAAGAAGTACAAAAGATTATAGTAAATATCGTATAAGTAAACCATCGATAAATTTTTAATTAACGAAAAGTATATTTCAAATAATAGCAATTCAACTAAAAATAAACATTATTATTAATAAAAAAAATGTTCTTTCCATCTTCAAATCCATTAAGTTCCAAACAGGCTGTAATATATATATATATTTATATGTAAAAAAAAAATATATATGAAAAAATCATTTAATAAAATTACAAAGTTTATTTAAAAAAACAAAATCTGCGACGGTGTTGTAAAACTTTCTTGGCAAATAACTCAAAATATGACTTTAAGTCCTCTTTTCCTCACTGACTCTAACGCCAAAATTTAATAGCACTGATGACCCACATAAGGAAGCAATGATGCCAAATTTAAGATTTTGGTTCTAGTTGATCCCTACTTATTAATGTAAATAGAAGTTAAACAGAAATAAATACTTACGAATAGAATTTACCCCCACTTTTTTTCTTAACGTTTTATGAACACCCGACATTAAATGAAAAAAACCAAAAAGCAAGGAAGATAATTTTTGCAGGAAAACAATATAATTTCACATGTTAACGAATTATGAGATAAAACGAATACAAAAAAAAACCATTAATCAGCAAAATTCCTCACACTTTTCCGAGTCGCGGCGCCCTTTTTCAATTTTAATTTTGCCATGGCGCCCTACCCTAAGTAAAACTATGATTACTCGTAAGGTTTTTTTTTTTTATTTATTATAACAAGAAAGCAACTTTACAATCTGTTCAACAAGATAATTGAACAACAAAAATAGGCTCCGGTTTCAATGATTTCGCATGAAAATCTCCATTTTCTACAATATTTTCAAGAAATCCTAATTTTTTAGATATAGGAACTGTAAAAAAACTTGTAAATAAGAGATAAAAATAAATAAAACTCGTGAATCTTCATTACTTTATTATTATTATTTTTTTTTTTTACTTTATTAACATTACATTAATAATTTTAAATGTCTTGGTTCAATTAATTATGAAGCTTTTACAATATTTTGCGGCGCCCCTGTGAAGAGGCCGCGACTCCCCGGGGCACCGCGGCGCCCAGTTTGCGAATCTCTGGATTGAAGTATATAATTACTTTCTTATGCAATTTTTACCGAATTAAAATAACTTTTTTCTGGGGGCAAGGAAGTATACATCTTTAATCGCCGCATCACACTTTAAAATATTTCAATATTTTTGTTTAAAATATTACAAAACCAACATTGATGTCCCGTAGTACAACACAAACACTTTTTCGTTTTACGCCCCCCACTTTTTCGCAATAAAAATTATATAATATAGCATGTTTTATAAAATAATTGATGGATAAAACATTAGAGAAAACAAATTAACATGCGGTGTTATTCCGATCATTTTAAACACATTTTACCATCATGTTTGCTTAGGGAGGAATTTCTTTTATTCAATGATTAGGTTATAATTTTTGACTTAACTTTTTTTTTTAATTTTCGTCCTTTACTTTTAGGAAGAGTTCATGAGAAAGCTACATATTATAATGGGTACCAGATTTGACTACCGGAAAATTTCTATATATCTTCGCGTTTCATATCCCCCAGACCCTAAAACCACCGTCAGCTCAAAGGTTTATATATTTTACTTTCTTGTGGAGACGCTAACTGCCGTAATTTTGCGCCAATCACTTTCAAATTGTTCCCTAAAATTAACTCGACCCAAAATTTCGTTCGAGTTCGTTAACGGCCAAAATCAAACCATGGAAGTGGAAATGAGGTGGCTTTTTCGAAAAAATAAAATATTGCTATAACCTTTTTATTAACGTATTAAAATATCGAATTCTTTTAACGTTCCTACTATTCTATGGATAAGGGCCTAAAACTTAACTAGGTAAAGTTTATTGATATAACCAACCACTGGTTCAAGGGATGGAAAAAATGGGTTTCGAAGACAAAAAATCAAACCCCCTTAATAGGAGGCGCAGTATCGAATCGGTTTAAAGTTGACGTTAGTCCTCAAAACATTACCTAAAACCTTTATCTGAAACAATTTTTGATATGACTAACCCTTACAGCAAGGGATGACCAAAATATTACTGGAATTGTAAGATGGGGTTTGTCGTATGTTAAACATCTGAAACTTTTTCACATGCAACCATTGTTGTGTTGAGTAAATTTGTAGTTTTTCTTAACTTTAAGGTGGAAATATTTTTAACCCCCTATTTAGCACAGGTGAAATCTGCCTCCGCCTTTCGGCATACCGAAAGGGATTTTTTTTATTAATTTATATTAACGTATTAGTCAAGATTAACGAGCGAAGCGAACGTAGGTTCATGTTAAGTGAAGCAATAACGGATTGGAAAATGTTCCTACGAGAGACGGGTGTTCTGATTTTTTCTAAAAAAAAAAACAGTTGATCTAGGAAATAGAAGAAAGGAATTTCTAGGAATAGAAATAGAAGAGTCCTTCCTCATTTTCAAAAAGAAAGTACAATAGAAGCAGAATTCTCCAAATCAGTGGGTATTTGTAGAAAGATTATAAATATAATCTAACCCAACTTAACCCACGCTGATAACCTTAACTAATTAACAGTAATATTTTTATTGAAATAATAAATTCAGTAATTATTGCAATTTTTTATTATTTAAAATGACCGATATAAAACAGCATGTTAGTGTGTATTCTCTAATGTTTTATCCATCAATTATTATAAAATATGCTATATTAAGTAATTTTTATGTGGAAAAATGCGACAAAAGTACGAGGCGCAAATTATCCAAATTAAATATTAAAGAATGATTTTAAAATCGTAACCATAAAGAATAAATTGTGATAAAAGATGAAAAAAATTTTTTATACTTCAGAGACATAAAAATTCGTTAACAATCATTTTAATATTTGCCAAAATATTTATAAACTGAAGTACAAAAAAAAAACATCTTAATATTCACATTTAGTTAAAACTAATCAAAATTTCAACCAATTTAATTATATGTAAATATTTTTGAATTGTCGGACAAAATTGTTGCGATCAACATTTGTTTTGTTGATAAGAGGATTGAAGCATAGGAAGAGTGTTTGTGTGAAACCTTTGGTATAAGAAGAAGGTCCCGGGATCACAATTCCGTGAATCGATTAATTTGATAGTTGAGGGTTTGTAAGTTATAGTAGGTAGTTGAAGTTGGAAGAAGCCACACGAATACAATACTAAATACGCTGATGGAAATGTCTGCTGAGACATTTGCATCGGTGGCATCTTAATCGAGGCCAAACTGATGGCTGTGATATATTATAAAGTTTAGAAAATTTAATGGGAGACCTTCGGTAACGCCTATTAGGGCTAAGACCAAGGGAGTGGTGTGGCGACCGGGATCGTCACAAGGCAGTGTCTTCCCCTACGAGGGTCAAAATGGATCGATGTATAAATATTACTGAGATTTAAATGAAAAAAGAGATTTAAAAATATAAACATATATTTTTTTTTTATTGTAACGACACAGCAACTTTACAATCTGTCCAGTAAGATAATTGAAAATAACAAAATAAGATCTACGTTTGAACTAACATTAAGTAGTCACAGACTAGTGGTGACTTAACGATAACAAAGAAATGAGATAGAAGAGCACTCCATACAGCCAGACCATAAAGTCACCTAACTGAAACGATAAGGCAAACCAAGAATATTGTTCTATAGCAATTTTGAAATATCACCGATCGTCTTATCCAATAAATTGACCGCCAAATAATTCGGGTACCGATCCAAATGATTCTGACACCGTAGGCTGACCAGAGAGATTTCCTACCGAACGGTTCGCAACTTACGATCATTATATATGAGGTTATTGCTTATATACCAGGATATGTTTAGCATTTTTGCAATGTTTTTTTTTCCGGTAGCGTTGAAGTACTTCAATACTCGAGTTGCAGGTTTACCCAATTCCAGCCTTTAAGTCCAAACAGGCTTCAAAATAGATTTATAAATCAATAATTTACTCTCCACTGAAAGCTGAGATCTATATCCTATCAGCCAGTATATATTTATAAACTTGAGATCTAACTGTTTCCGCTTAGATTTGATATGTTTCGCCCAAGTTAGTCGTCGGTCAAGATGAAAACCCAAACATTTACAGTCCTGAGATCTCGGAATCGGAAGATTGAAGATAGAAACAGGAAGACAGTGTTCCTTATGGAACGTGACATGCTTTGGTTTTGTTTCATTTATTTTTATTTTCCAATACGTAAGCCACGATTCAAGGAGAGTGATATAATCTTGAATAAACGAGACGAAGTAGTCGGATTTTCGTGAATAGCAAGAATTGGAGTATCGTCAGCAAACGTTGCAACTGTGGTATCTACCCAAATTGGCAAGTCAGCCGTAAACAGAACGTAAAAGATGGGTCCTAGAAAGCTTCCTTGAAGTACCCCTGATTGTATAAAGAAAAAATCCGTTAAAACCTCTCCATGTTTAACCAGAAAACACTTATATTCTAGATAAGATTTCAGTACTACGTAGAAAATATACGGTAGAGTTTTTTCAGTTTATAGAGAAATACTACATGCTAAACCTTGTCAAAACCCTGACTGACATCGAGGAAAACCGTTGAATAGTACTGTTTCTCGTCTAGAGAATGATTTACTCGTATCACCTTAACAATCCTGTTGGCCTGTTCCACAGCAACATGTTGCTCCCTAAACCCAAATTGGTAAGCCGGAATTTAATCGTCCACGAACTGTTCAGTCTTTTCAAAAAAACTATATTTCAAAAAAATAAAATGATATTAAAAATTATAAATTCTTAATTTTTTATAACATACAGAAAAAAAATAAACGTAGCGTATCATTGAAAAGTCTCATTTTTCATGATTTTTTTCTATACATTTTATTTACTAATATAAAAACTCAAAATATAAATACAAAAACTCAAAAATATTAAAATTCTAGGTAAAAAAAAAATTCTATAAACATGTGTAAGGAAGAATATGTTTGTACGAGTATTTAATTTTACGACCACACGTTCTATGGCTATCAGAGTTTGATATTTTATGTTTTACTTAAAGTGATCAATGTATCAGTTTTGGAAAATTAGTTGAATGGTGGGGAGCTTAAACGATTATGTAAATTTTACTGTTATTAAACAAAAAAAAAAAAACAGTTAATGTAAATGAAATATGAAATAATATAAAAAGTTTCTTTAATGTTTTGTAAACTTACTGATCCTCTTAACACAGTTTTTACTATAATTTATCTCACTCTTAGCAATTTATTTTTATTTTTTTATTATGTTTGTCATTAAAATATTATAATAATGAAAACAATTTTAAAATTATTAAAAGTTTTCTAATTTTATACGGTCCCAATCGTGCTATTTAATTTTTATTTTATTTTTAATAGTACTTTTACTTTCCCGGCGAATATAGGAGTGTATATTTCATTCACTCATAGTGTTAAGTCATTAGGGCAGGTCCTGTACGGTTGCTGCCATCATCTTGTTTTATCCTTTGTTAACCTCTGTATTTCAGCATATATTCCCTTTTACATAATCCCATCCATCATTTGAAATCGTTTCCTTTCATTCACCAAGCCTTCTATCGCATCCACTAATAAACACCATCTTCTCCTACAATGTCCTAGCCAGTTTTTATTCTTATATTCAATCACATTTAGCATTTACCTGTTCTTTCGATTCTTCTTATTACTTCTTCGTTAGTTACATGGTCTTACCATCTGACATTTATCATTTTGTGTCACACCCATATCTCAAAACCTCAGTTCGTTTTATGTCTGTCTTTCCCACAGTCCACGTTTCTGCTCCATTAAGCATCACTTTAGAAATAAAACATTCCATTAATCATTTCTTTAACGCTAAGTACAACTTTCCCCACAGCAGCCTTTTCACCTTATTAAATGCTTACTTCTTGTTTTAATTTCTACCGTGCAAATCACCTCATTAGTAATAAAGCTCCTTAAGTATTGAAACAATATGTAAGTAAAATCTAAATATGTAAATCAAATTGTTAGGGATGTAGGATGTACGGGGTGTACTGTATGAAACAACTGGCACTAAATAGGGAATCTTAGAGAGCCGCATCAAACCAGTAAAATGACTGAAGACAAAAAAGTATTGAAATTTCTTCAACTACTCTAAAACTTCATTTCCTATCCTTATTTTATCCTCTCCTCTTTTTCACCTTTTACCATACATTTTGTCTTCTTTTTGTTGATTCTTTTACCCTTGCTTCATTTAATCTTCAATTAAGTCATCAAACATTCAATTTAGTTTACTTGGGCTTACTGCTAGTACCGCCTTGTCATCAGCAAATTCTATTTTTCTAACCCCGATCTTTATTCCTATTTTCCCATTCAGACAGCACTTAATTATTTCTTCCAGATATATACCAAATAGTGTTGGTGATATGCAACATCCTTGTCTCATACCCTTTCCAATCCCCTTTCGATTTAAATATTATCTTTCAAAAATTTATTCGAAAGTTTTTACTTCATATATAAGCTACCATATATACAGATTCAGGATTATCTGGAGCTCCCATCGGTTCGTGAGATTGCACGACAGCGCGATGTCAAATACTTGCAGAGGCTTGAGAATCATGTAAACCACTTTGCAATTAATCTACTCCATAACAGCAGAGACGTCCGACGGTTGAAACGAACCCATGTACTCGACTTAGGATCTGCGTAACGGTTTGGAATCTAACACCGTCAAGTTTAGTGTTGTCGTATCTAATTTCTTCTTACATCTATCTCTTTTTATTTTTTGTTTGTTATTAATATTTGTTTTGTGGACTATATGGTGCTGAAATTATTGGTTTGTGATTTATGACTGAGCTTGAAATTTCATATTTGACTTTAAGTTCGCTTCCAACTGTTTATTGTGTATTATTTATTTTCGGGGTTCCTTAAGGACCTTCTTATCACGTGATTTTGTCAGGAAACTTACTTATGGCTCCGCAGGAGAGCCGATTGTAATTATAATTGTTATTGAGCAAAAAAAAAAATATATATATATATATATACAGCTAGCAAGAAATCTCTTTAATATTTTTTAATTTATAGACTCCGGATTTAAAAATGCAGTTTTTTAAATTCTTTTTTTCTTGTTTTAATGTTTATTAAAGAGGATGTTAGTTTTTGAAAACAACTTTACTAAGGCAAATTTGTTATGCATATTCGATGTTATAAATATTTATAGAAAAACGTTCTTAAAGTTTAGCCCAGAATATCATGCGATACTTTGGCAATTTTTCATATCTGTTCAAATTTGGCTTTTCTAGAAATCTGCTGAAAAATTGTGTTTTTTTAACTTTTAAGCTAAAAGAGCTCTTTAGGCCAACACATACGTAAATTCATACACACATACATTTTTAATTAAGTTTTTTCGTCTAGATTAATTAGTTGGGCACTAAAACTTAATGATTTGCAAAAAACCCAATACCCCATTTTTCACACGAAAATCATACTTTTCATTTATATATATATATATATATATATATTATAGGAAATATAATATATAATATTTATAACTATTTTGCCCGGTGTAAGTAATAACTGACAATGATAAAAATTTTATATTTGAAATATTTGTTTATCTAACCTTCAATTATCATTCTGCAGAGTACAAACTTGATTTAAAAATCTTTCAAATGTCTATGACATTTTATACAAAAAGAAGGAAATTCTGAAACTGATAGAAATTTTGTAATAAATTTGGTGTTGTTGGAATCGTAAGCGTAACACAAATTCGAATATAATAACGTAACATCGAAATAAAGTGATAAATTGATGGTTGTAATAAAGCAGTGGATGTAAATTTGAAAATTCTATGAATTTAAAAGGGGATTAAGTACAGATTTTGTTTTTGGCAACGTTTATATAATTTTTTGGTGAAGTAGTAACACGATAAGTCAATCTCCAAGTTATAAAGAGCTACAGGGTTATACAGGCCAAATAATATAGAGTATACTAATATTAAGCTAAATAAGAATATATTTAGTATTTATTCTAATGACGAGAAAGTAACTCAAAACAGCAATGTAAAATATAAATATTATTTTAAATTATCAGGAATAATGGGGTTTTATCTCTTTCCAAAGAACTGAACTACCGAATTTCTTTTTAGTAACCGCATATTAAAAAACTGTGATACTTTATTTTATACTGAACTACGATTGACTTTGAAAATCAGTGTGTATTAATAAGAAAAAAAATTTGTCATCAAATTGTTCTTCGACAATAAGTCGGAGGTTCCGCAAGGCTCAGTTACGGGTCCTGTCTTATATGATATTTTTCAGTGCCGACCTTCCGGTTAAAAATGGAATCACTTTCGCTTCTTTTGCCGATAGTACGGCTATTCAGGGGTATTAATGACAACCGAACTGCGGCCTCAACTTATCTACAATCTGAATTAGATCTAATCAACAGATGGCAGGGTACATAGAGGATAAAAGTTAATCAAGCTAAGTCGAGCCAAGTAACATTCACAATGAGGAGAGGAGACTGCGCATGGATCCACCTTGATGGGATTTTAATACCGATACCGCGTACTGAAAGTATAAGTTTGCCTGGGTCTTCACCTGGATCGTCAATTTTACATGGACGATTCATAGGAAGAAGAGAAATGCAACTTAATATGAACTTCAAGGAAATGTACTGGATAATGAGCAGGAGGTCTGATTTATCTTTATTTAATAAGCCAATTTTATACTCAGTAATTCTGAAACCATATGTCCATATGGACATATGGCGTCTAACTATGAGGCACAGCAAGCAAGTTAAATTTTGAAATCATACAGAGGTTTCAGAACAAACTAGCGAGGTGTATAGCCGAGGTACCGAAGTTTGATAAAAAACAGTAAAACCCACAAATATTTGGGTTTTCACAAAGAGAAGGAAGAAACACGAAGTTTCAGTTTGAAATACGAACTTCTGTTAAATCACCACGTTATCCACTTGGCCGTAAACCTTCTGGACAACGTTAAGGATGTTAAAATACTTAAGTGGCTACATGTTCTTGATCTTAATAACTGTATGAATGTAGTGTAATTAGAGCTACTGAGTGAATGTTATGCTATAATTAATCCTTCATTCCCTTCCTCTTGGTTTCTATTTTCACTCCTACTTTTAATTCATGTTTCTTTCTTTTTTTTTTTCTTTTTTAAGTGTTTCATAAATCTGCCATTTTTATGATTCTTGTTATGGTTATTGTTTTATATTGTAATACTGATAGGACATTTCTTCAAAACTACCTTTTGTACGCACTATTCTATCCTCTGAGTTCTATATAGAACTAATATTTAGTTTTTGAGAAATTTCAATGGGGATTCCTTTTTAATGTAAATATATGTAATATAATTTACTTAAAGTTCCAACAAAAATACAGCCGTTTGATTGTAAATAAAATTAAAAAAAAAAAAATTTTCCAACAAGATTCGAAAACATAGTTATCTGCCATCGATAACTTCATCTCCTTTAATTAAACCGCTACAATCTATATAAATAAAAATGTAAATGTTCGTTTGTTCAAAATCTCCGAAAGTTCTTCACCGATTGCTTTGAAATTTTGATACAACGTTGCATTCCAATACGCGCCTGTTTTTATATACCTACTATTTATATACCTAAGATGTCACACCTGTGACAGGTAAAAACATGTTTTTTTTTTTAAAACAGCGCTATCTGTTGGACGTAAAAGCAACACAAGCTCTACTACATATTTTACGATTCTATATCAATGTTTCCGATATGTGTGTTTGTTATAGACTAAAAAACTACTGGACTGATTTACGCGTAAGGAAAAAGGGAGAAAGGGAGAAATTGGAAAAGGGAAATAGGATAAAATCAAAAAATGTAAGGAAGAAGGTAAAAATAAAAAAAATAAAAAAGGAAAACGGGGAATATGGTTATATGGGAAACCATATTCCCATAAGGGAATATGGTTGGTTATATTCCCTTATATTAAATTGAAAATGGGAAAGGGAAAATCGGTGAAAGAGTGACGAAAAGGGGATAAGGGAGGAAGAGTAAAAGGAAGAGATTAAATTTTGTGAAGTTCTGTAGTATTCATTCTGTTAATGTTTTAAATGTTTTATCAAATTTTCAATTGTGTTCATTTAATCTATATATATATATATATATATATATTCAAATCTTGCAATAACGAAACATTCCCTTACTGCTAGTTCTATAATAAAACATTTTTATTTAATTTCCTTTAAACAAACATAAGAATTGAAGAAAAAATGAAAATCCTTTTTATTCTAAGTCTATTACAAATCAGTCGAGAATAAAGTAATACAATAAAAAATGTCAACTTTTTATTTCCCCAAAAAATCGTTTTTTCTGAGTTTTGTGTGTATGTGTGCACGCGCGCGTGTGTATAAACTACATACGCGGATCAGAATATATTAATCTATTGAATCAAATTTAAAAATTTGTCTTATTTACTGATATTTTTATATATTTTTTTCCATTTTGTACTTTTGCAGAGATCTGTGATTTTCAGAACGGAATTCTTTAACTACAATAAATTAATTAAAAATTTAATTAAATTTTAATTCAATGAGAAAGAAGAAAACATCTATCTATCTCTACAATTTTAAATTCATACTCGCACATACAGAGAGGGATTAGCAGTAAATTAACGAAAAGTAAACTAACGATTTATTTTCATTACATTAAACAAAGAATATTTAAGAAATTCAAAATAAAAAAGCTGAATAAAAAATGATAATTAAATTTAAAAAAAAATGAGGTTGAAAATAAATTCATATCAATTCTCAATTATTTTTTAACATCTTTATATAATTTTTTTGTTTTTGTAGTTTCTTGTTTGCTTTGCCTTTAATGAAAATACTCACAGTTGATATTTTCATGTTTATCTTATCAGAACAATTGTCACATGTATATTCCTCATATAATAATTTTTATGTAAACACTCTTAATATTAAAAAAAAATGGATTCTTTTCTGAAACTACGAATACAGTTAAGAGAGCAAGGATACAATTACCTTTTTACGTAGAATTAAATGTAGTAAAAAAAAATTTAATTAATCATTTAAACAAATAAATTTATAATTTCATAATATAAATTAAAAATGATTATAAGCATTTAACTTTTAAATGGAATTAAAAATAAATAGTAATAAGTGATAAAAGCCTGTTTTAATTCTCTTTAAGGAATTAATTTATAAAGCAATCAACAGTTGTAAAAGCAGAAATTCAATTGAGCGCGTCGAGTGCAGTATAGTAATACATGTCGAAATATTTGACATACCAATCGCATCTTGCGGATGATTGAGATATTTTGATAAGCTATCTAGTGTTTATCTAGTTTATATATATATATATATATATCAACCAATTGATTAGATCGTTGCCAAAACTAGAATGTAATAATCAATATATATATATATATATAATTACATGCAGAGTGTCCACAAAGAAATATAAAGAATTTTAGGACATGAACTATAAGTGAAAATAAAAAAAAGCTTTATTTTATTTTTATATACTGAAATAATAATGGTAAAATTATCTAAAAGAATTTATTAAGGTGGGGGTGATTTAAAATTTATTTTTAAATTACCATTATACGTTTAAATAAAACAGAAAAAGTTTTAAAAATTGATATTTTAAAAATTTAATTGACTTCCCACATTTTCAGTGTATTATTGGTCAGTAGAGAATAAATCCGACAATAAAAATTTTCATATGTATATTATTCCAGAAGAATCATATATATGTAATATAAAGAAACATATAATATATATATATATATACATTAGTTACGTGCAAAAAAAAATGTTTTGCAGACATACCCGCTAGATATCGAGATATTTACGAAACAAATAAACAAACAGACTTTTTTCTTTATACGAGTATAAAGAAGAAAGAAGATTACTCGTGCAAACAAGATACAAATTACAAAATATTACATTTTTTAAATCCGTCCGGAAGATCTCGCAAGCGAAGAAGTACCTAAGCAAAAAGGAAAAAGCTGGAGATCTTGCAGGCAAAAGTATCTAGCTCTGACACCTTTTCTTAAGTGGTCAAAAAAAGGACTGTGATTGTGAAAAAGAATCTGTGCGACGTGACTGGTTGAACCTTTTTTTTTTTATTGTTTGACCTCCGGGAACACCGTTAGGTATTGCTTCAGAGAATGAGATGAATGATTTGTAGCGTGTATGAGAAATGCCAAGCCTGACCGGGATTCGAACCCGGGGACATCCGGGTGAAAGGCCGAGACGCTACCACTCGCGCTACGGAGGTCGGTTGTACCGGCCTCCTGTTACTTGACTAAAAGTCAAAAAGATGGGAAACCCAAGTAACCATATAGAGTAGGTGAAGCCGCAATGGGGATGCTAGTTATACACTAAATATTATATATATATATATGTGTGTGTGTGTGTGTGTGTGTGTGAAGAATTTGTTTAATTTACTGATATTTCTACTTTTTGTGTCGCCGAAATTATTGCTTCCAAAATATTGTTTTTAGGTCACTTGCACTACCAATATGCCTATAAAAACATAAAAATAATTTGGTTAAAAAGTAAGTAATAAATAAGAAGATAACTTTTTTTTATTTTTGGGGTCAAATTTAAAAAAGAAATGATGAGATAACTATAAACGAATGTACTGAGTTTAATATAAAGTGGGAGTAATATTTGCAAAGTTTCGAAAAAAATTTATTCCAAAAAACTATCTATACTCCTTAGAGATATTGACAATCAAACTTTTACCACCAAATTGTCTATATTCACATATATATATTGCCTATTGCCTATATTGCCTATATTCAAATTTCCTATTTTGTCTTTGTGCCAAATCTCATCAAGATCTGTTACTCCAGTCAAAAATTATCAAGCTTCAAATACGTCATATACACGTATGAACATAAGCCTCGCTGTTTTTTTTTGTGTTATTGGGTTCCTTGGGCTTTTATTGGTAGCGGTAGGGAATCCATTTTACAGACGCCGAAGCAGTGTCGGGGTTGCTAACAGGTTCCGTTCTGGCTCCAGATGAAAGGCCGAGACGATACCACCGCGCCACTGAGGCCGGCCGGATTTGAATATTACTGCTGAATATTAGAGTAATGTATAAGAAAGATTCTATTTTACGGAAAAAATATTACTCTATTGATGAATTTTTAAATAATACTAATTAAAAAACAATCTGATGTGTACACCCCATGACTTCCTTTTACGTCTATTAAATTGCATGTAAACATTTTTGCTGCGCTTCGTTTAAAATTAATTCATTTGAAAGTAAGATTCTATCCTCAAATTCTTTAATAAAAGTGGACAATTACATAATTGTTAAAATGATAGTTTTTATTAACATTAAATATTGATACAATTAATACGACAATATTAGTTTAGAGTAAAAGTCCCTTAATTACTCTTTAAATAAATTATTTACCAAATAATCCAATAATAAAAACTGATAATTCTACACCGTAAGGTCGAAATTAATATTTGTAACCGGTATAAATGAGTTCACTAAACGGAATAGTTTAATTATTATTATCTTTTATTTATATCACACACTACAAATCTTGTGCGTATTACGCACAACTGAAAAAATGTTCAATAATTACTTTAAATTGAATTTAATTCAAAAATTTTTTTTATATTTCTGTCAAATAATTAAGTAAAATGATTTTTAATAAAATAAATATACAAGTTTTATAAGAATTTGCTAAGAAAATCAAAAAATAATACGATTATAAATTATAATTTTCAATTAATATTAAATAATCAGATGTTTCACCAAATATATTACATATACATATATGTAATGGGTATTAAATTACATTTACACATTTTTAAAAGTATAAAAAAGTTTATTTCACTAGTAATTTTTTTATTTTTATTGAATTATTATTTATTGTAATTTTTTTACAATCACAGGTTAATAAATTATTAAATAAATATATTTAAATTTAAAAAAAAAAGAAAAGGTAAAAATAAATATAAAAAAAATTTAACAAAAAACAAAAGATAAAATCTGATTCGAACCGATGTGCCTTTAAGATCCAAATATATCATAAATTAAAATTATAATTTTAATTTAAAATTGCAATCAAAAAGGAACGTGCACAACTAGATGTTACAACAGTGCTAAATTCAAAATTTCAACATACTATGGCTAATTGTTTTTTGAGTTATGCGAGATACATACGCACACACACATATATGCATACGTACAGACGTCACCCGAAACTAGTCAAAATGAATTCACGAATGGTCAAAATGGATAGTTCCGTTGAAATATGAAAACCGATATTTTTCGCGATCAAAATCTTCCTTTCCTTTGTAAAGGGAAGTAAAAAAAAAGTTAAAAAAAAGAAAAAAGGAGATGAAATCTGAAGATCGAAATTTTTTGCGATCACAATACTTTACTTTGTACAAGGAAATAAAAAACAAAAACGTGAAAAATTTATGCGCTCAAAATAATTTTCAATGGTTGCTTTTGGATTGTCAATTGCTTTATAGTATTTTTTTTTATATCTACATTTTTTTATAAAGAAAAGTGATGAAGAGTATGTGTTACGTTTGTAGACCTTGAGAAAGCCTTTGATAAGAGTATGAAGGTATAAATTTATGAATTTTGAAAAAAAAAGGAATTGATTGGAAAAATAGGAGCCTTATGAAAGAGTTGCATATGAACCAGAAAATAAAAGTAAGAATAAGAAATGAGACAACGCAAAAGATAGAAATAAGAAGGGGAGTGCGACAAGGACGCTGCATGTCACCTACATTATTCAATATTTATCTACAAGAAATCATCAACAATGGTTTGAAGGATAATAAAGGGTGGCAATAGGTGGTAAAAGAATATCATTTTAAGCAAGAAAAGGAACTGGCTAGGACACTGTATGAGAAGAAAATGCTTACTAATAGATGCAGTTAAAGGATTGGTAAATGGTGAGAGACAGGGGAAGAAGATTTCAGTTGACTGATGGGGTTGTGGAAAGAGGAAAATATACGGAAACAAAAACACTTGCACAGGACAGGAACAAGTGGAGAGCAGCCATGGCAAGACCTGCCTCATGGGCAGAACACAATGAATGAATGAATGAAATAACTAATGAATTTACATTTGTATAAAAAGATTTAATTTTTATTTTAATGTATTTACCTTAACATTTTTTTCCATGTATTTATATTAAAATAATTAATATGGAATTAATTCGCATCTATTTTTTACGCTATATATTTTTTTTATATTTATAATTTACCTTTTAAAGACGTGATCTAAATAATGTATTATTTTGTTCCGAGATCAGAATAGAACATATATTTACCAATTTTAATAATTAAATCCTTTAATTACAGCCACAGATTATTGGAACAAATAGATAAAACATAATTCTTTTTTTAATAAAAAAACAAGTATAAATAAAAAGTTGCAATTAGATAATAAAAGACGTGATATAAGCAAACATATATTTATATACAAAAAAAATAATAATAGAAAAGCGATCTGCTGGAAACTGTCAGTAGAGTTCAGTATCACAAATATTGATGATAGGAAAATTAATAGAATAAAATTATATTGTATAACACTATTGTATATTGTATAACAATATTAGTTTCATTATCAATCATTTCTAACTATTCATTGTCATGTCATTTAGATTTAATCTAAACACGTAGTTTCAACTGGAAAAGGTAAAGCATTATGTTATCTTTGTGAACGATGATGATATAATTCAATAAATAAATCGTACTGATAATCGAAAATGTTAATTATCTTATATATATGTGAATATAAAAAAGAATGTTTGTTTGTTTCTTTGTACCGTATGCGCCCCTATATTATTCATCAGATAGCGATGAAACTTTGGTGAGTTGTGTGCACGCCCGCGTAGGTTTATGAATTATTTTGGACCCGCTAAGTGGCGCTGTGTTTGAGATACTAGAAAAATTGCATTTATGGACCGATTAGACTCATATTCAGAATTTACAATAGTTACCTAGAATGAAAAATTTTTTGCAAACACTATACCCGCAAGGTGGTGCCGGTATCGTGATATTCAGGAAAAATCAAACAAATATATGAACAGATTTTCTTCTTCTATATATATGTATAAAAGGGCAATGTTCGTATGTGTGTCCGCTATAGACTAAAAACCTACTGAACCGATTTACGAGCGGGAAAAGGGAAAAAGGGAAGAAAGGGAAAAGGAACAAGGGAAAAAAGAGAATGTAAATTAGGGAAAGAAAAGGGAAATGGGGAAAAGAGTAACGGGTAAATGAGGAAAAGAGAAAGGAGGAATTGGAAAAAGAGGAAAGGGGGAAAGATCATGGGAAATAGGGGAAAAGGGATAAAGTGAAAGATTAAATTTTGTGAATTTCCGTAATGTATGGTTTTTAATGTTTTATCAAACTTTCAATTGTGTTAATTTAAAATATATATATATATAACTCACCGGCTTGATCTACTGGTGAACGCGTCTTCCCAAAGCAGCTGATTTGGAAGTCGAGAGTTCCAGCGTTCAAGTCCTAATAAAGTCAGTTATTTTTACACGGATTTGAATATTAGAACGTGGATACCGGTGTTCTTTGGTGGTTGGGTTTCAATTAACCATACATCTCAAGAATGATCGAAATAAGACTGTGCAAGACTACACTTAATTTACGGTCATACATATCATCCTCATTCATCCTCTGAAGTATTACCTGAAAGGTAATTATCGGAGGCTAAACAGGAAAAAAATATATAGTCAAATCTAACAATAGCGAAGCATTGCCGGGTCTGCAAGTTAATTAATAAAAAATATTTTATTAGTTATTTTGTTATTTTAGAAAAATCATGCTTCACATTTTTACAGTATACATTTTTTTAGTTTATCGATTTTTTTTTTTTTAATCGTAGAAACTCTTTTGTATTATTTTATATATTTACTAAAATACGAGTAATAAAATACAAGAACCAAAGCTTGACATAATTACTTTTTTTAAATCATTACAAAAAATATTTTTCATTTTATTTCAAAAAACCCATTAGCGGAAACCAGGGTCTTGTGCTAGCGGCATAATTCAACAGATTGAGTCAAAAATAAATAAAAAGAAAAGTATCAAAAATAAATACAAGAGACAGATAAAAAAGAAAAAAATTTTTAGTCCTCACAATAGATAATACTTAATAAGATTTTCGAGGTATAATAATTTAAGTAATAGTGTTTCCTTAAACCTCACCACGATACGTTTTAATACTTGATTTAATTTTTTTTAAATAAATAAATTATTAGCGAAAAAATTTATGAATTTGCTACTAGAAAAATCTTCTATTGATTGCTATAAAAAATGTACAAAAATTCATGAATACTGTAAAGAAACTGAAACTTGTTTTAAAAAAACAAATAATAACCTTCAAAAAGGAAGTAAATATAACATGAAAGATCATTTAAAAAACTAATGATATATTTTTACAACCAAAAAAACAGTGAAAAAAATTAAAGAACCAATAAAACTAAGTGGCGAAACGAAATGAAAAATTTTGACGAAGCATAACACCCGAGGATAGCTCATACACTTCAAATCTCAGAGAATTTACAGATCTAATACATGCAGTCGCTTTAGGTGCCTAAGAATTCGTTGTTATCCAGCTGATCAACCGCGATCCAGCCCATGTCTCTTCAGTCTTATGCAGAGAAGGATTTCCATTGAGATCCCTCAAAGAACGGTAATTGTATACATACATTGGAATTATGACTTATACAGTGTACATAAATATATAATAAACATAAATAACACAAAGATGAGTCCAAGCACATTGATCAAAGTCCAAAGTTCTGAACATAAAAAAACAAAGAAAACACTAAAATGTAGCCTTAACAATCACACAGAGAATAACTAATCAAATCTTGTCTCTTACACTTTCTTTTTCCTGTTTAGCCTCCGGTAACTACCGTTTAGATAATACTTCAGAGGATGAATGAGGATGATATGTATGAATGTGAATGAAGTGTAGTCTTGTACAGTCTCAGTTCGACCATACCTGAGATGTGTAGTTAATTGGAACCCAACCACCAAAGAACACCGGTATCCACGATCTAGTATTCAAGTCCGTGTAAAAATAGCTGGCTTTACTAGGACTTGAACGCTGGAACTCTCGACTTCCAAATCAGCTGATTTGGGAAGACGCGTTCACCACTAGACCAACTTGGTGGTACTTGTCTCTTATACTAAATCGCTGTATCTCGTCTCGAACGGTTTCCAACTTCTGTATATTTTACTGTTTTTCGGAAACCAGGGCGCTTCTATTATATTTCTCAAGAGTTTGTTCTGGAATCGTTATCCGAATTCAACGTTACTATCTCTACAGTTGGATACTGTAAGGTCAAAATCGGTTTCAGGACTGTTGAGCAATTTGTTAGATAATGAAAGTTGTGACTCCCGGCCTAGTAACTAGTACATCTCCCTCAACTTTATGTTGTACTGCGTCCTTTTCTTCCTGAAATGACCCCTACACGTCAGATGATGATCCAGGTGCAGTCCTAGGTATTGCACGCTTTTACCATGTGGGATGAAAATGCCATTAAGTTGAACTCACTGGAATTTAACTATCCTGTTGTCTTTATTTTTACGGTCTGAACTTTGGGATTTGATCTACGTCCTTTGGACACATCTTTATATGTACTTATTTATGTTTACTGTATATTTACGTGTACCAAATAAGATGTGTATACAAATGTTTATAAATTAAATATATTTCATTAATTGAAGTCTCTCAATGGATACCCCACTCTGCATGTAATTTTTTTGTATACAAATTTATTTATGATTCCGGTAAAATGGAACAGATTGTATTTAAACATTTCGGAAAAAATTATAACCAGCTGCATCTGTACGATCCACCCGATTTGAACAATCTCAGAAAAAAGAAGAAAATAAATACCTTCTTAATAAATTTCATAGTATTTATTTAGACATTATATATGGTAGAAAAGGTTTTCCTAATTCGATTATGCGACATTCTGATATCAATCCTAATATTTATTAAAATACCAAGAATTAAAATCATAAATATTATATCAAATGTGTAAGCAAAAATCCATATTTATTCATTTTATTATCCGTCTTTATACATTAAGAATATACTTTATGATATTTCAGTGCTTTCTGAGGTCTAACTAGTAATTATGAGTAAAGAAATAAGAATTTTCTTCGAAATAACGTCCAATTTTTACTTCCTTGTACAAGCAAAGGAAGTATTGTGATCGCAAAAAATTTTGGTTTTCAGATTTCAACGGAAATATCCATTTTGACCATCCCTAAATCCATATTGAATAGTTTAGGCGTGACGTTTGTATGTACGTATGTATCTCGTGTAACTAAAAAACGATAAGACGTAGGATGTTGATATTTTGGATTTAGAACAGCTGTAACATCTAGCTGTGCACCTCCCTTTTTGATTACAATCAACTTGGTTTAGTTGATTGCAATCAAAAAGTGTCAAAAAAAAGTTCAAAATCCAAAACATTTGTATATTGGCCTTTTTTTAACTGTAGTAATAAGCTCTGATGATAGCTTCAAACTCTATATCATAAGTGGTACTTATTTTCATTTGTTTTAAAGTTACAGCCAAATGAAAGTTTAATTAATGAAATATTTCGATTTTAGAAGGGGAGGTCACATCGGTTCGAATTAATAATCTCTTTTTTTAACTTTTTTTTCATTTAAATATATTGAATGATTTATTAACCTCTGATTATATTAAATGTTTTACGGTAAATAATAATTCAATAATAATAATAAAGAAAAAATATCAAAAGGTAATAATGAAAGAAAATTTGAAGTACTTTTGATTAAAAAAAAAAAAAATATATGTATATGTAATTTAATAGGTGTATAAAGAAGTCATGTGGTGCACACAGCATATTTTTAATTTTTCTAAATTAAAAAATTTAATTTCTAAAATTTTACACAACAAAAAAAGTAAAGTATTATTTTCATTTAGATTAATTTATCTTAAAATAAATTAAAAATAAAATACTTAGCTATGTTCTTGTTTGTGGAAGTGATTGATGATATAAATTTAAAAATGTAAACTTTTGTAAAGACAAAGTCAAATAGTGTAATAAAACATTTCATAAAAGCTTCTTTCAAATCCTTTTCAATTGTCTTTGCCTCAATCCTTAGAGATTGGTGCTATTGTTTTCAACCTGACGTCAGCTAATATTACTGTTAATAAGTATATAAATCTTTTATCTGATCGATGCATAAAAATACATTATGTGGGTGTTTTATAAATAAATAAAATATAATAAGTTTTTTTTTGTCTTCAGTCATTTGACTGGTTTGATGCAGCTCTCCAAGATTCCCTATCTAGTGCTAGTCGTTTCATTTCAGTATACCCTCTACATCCTACATCCCCAACAATTTGTTTTACATATTCCAAACGTGGCCTGCCTACACAATTTTTCCCTTCTACCTGTCCTTCAAATATTAAAGCGACTATTCCAGGATGCCTTAGTATGTGGCCTATAAGTCTGTCTCTTCTTTTAACTATATTTTTCCAATTGCTTCTTTCTTCATCTATTTGCCGCAATACCTCTTCATTTGTCACTTTATCCACCCGTCTGATTTTTAACATTCTCCTATAGCACCGCATTTCAAAAGCTTCTAATCTTTTCTTCTCAGGTACTCCGATTGTCCAAGTTTCACTTCCATATATAGTGACACTCCAAACATATACTTTCAAAAATCTTTTCCTGACATTTAAATTAATTTTTGATGTATACATATTTCTTACTGAAGGCTCGTTTCGCTTGTGCTATTCGGCTTTTTATATCGCTCCTGCTTCGTCTTATCTTTAGTAATTCTACTTCCCAAATAACAAAATTCTTCTACCTCCATAATCTTTTCTCCTCCTATTTACAAATTTAGTGGTCTATCTTTGTTATTTTTAATACATTTCATTACTTTTGTTTTGTACTTATTTATTTTCATGCGATAGTTCTTACGTAGGACTTCATCTATGCCATTCATTGTTTCTTCTAAATCCTTTTACTCTCGGCTAGAATTACTATATCATCAGCAAATCGTAGCATCTTTATCTTTTTACCTTGTACTGTTACTCCTAATCTAAATTGTTCTTTAACATCATTAACTGCTAGTTCCATGTAAAGATTAAAAAGTAACGGAGATAGGGAACATCCTTGTCGGACTCCCTTTCTTATTACGGCTTCTTTCTTATGTTCTTCAATTATTACTGTTGCTGTTTGGTTCCTGTACATGTTAGCAATTGTTCTTCTATCTCTGTATTTGAACTCTAATTTTTTTTAAATGTTGAACATTTTATTCCGGTCTACGTTATCGAATGCCTTTTCTAGGTCTATAAACGTCAAGTATGTTGGTTTGTTTTTCTTTAATCTTCCTTGTACTATTAATCAGAGGCCTAAAATTGCTTCCCTTGTCCCTATACTTTTCCTGAAACCAAATTGGTCTTCTCCTAACACGTTCATCCATCAGCTGCAATATATCATCTGAAACCCAAGGTTTTCTGCCAGTTCTCTTTATTCTGCCTAAGTTTGCTTCTGCTGATTTAAGAATTTCCTTTTTAACATTCTCCCATTCTTCTTCTACATTTTCTACCTACCTCTTGCGATGTCCTGATAAAATTGTATATATATATATATATATATATATATATATATATATACAATTTTATTTAATATTATATATATAATTTTGTATCAAATTTAATTCTTTCGAAAAACGAGGAATAAATAATATGTAACTATTGTTGAATCAAAAAAACAGCATCGATCAATGATCAAATGAAGTTATTAAATAATAAAAACAATTTTCCCTTTCTTCCAATAATAAAAGTAATAGAAATACAAATTGTAGATTGGGAGAGGGGTATAAATTAATAAGAGATCCTCTCATAGTATTTGAACAATACAAAATACATTTCATATTTAGATAACGCAACAAAAATTTAATTTTCGTTTAATAAATTTAGATTTCAAAACAATTAATTACGTACGTTTAATAAATCTTAAAACTGTTTTATTTGAACAAACAATACATGACGCATAATAATATATTAAAATACAAAATATGGTAATCTATAATTGAAATGAATAAATTTCGTAGCTGCATGTTGTTATATTTAAACGTTTAATCCGTTTTATTTGTTTATTTCTACTTTTGTATATATATATACGTAAGAGAATGATTTAGTAAAAGGTGTATTAATCAGAATGACAAATCTCATTAGATGTCAGATATATTTCCCTGATCCACAACCACCGTCGCCAATATATCTATTTATAATATATAGCCGATTAAACGAGGCTATTATAATGACAACAATGTGACACCATATCAATATAAGGGAGACTTGGATATTTATTGATACTAATGGCAATTTGATGGAATTTAGAACTGTTATCATTCGATATCATTTTTGTTATACAATAGGTTATGTAGAATGGTTTACGCGTATTGTATATGGTATTTATATATATATATATGCAAATAAATGTATGCGTAGATGATATTCAATAGGACTAATATTACCGTTATCAATATATGTCAAATATTTACCTGTTTTACATAAACTCTTGAAACAAATAGTATTTCAAATGACAGTCATACGAAAATGAATTAACGATTTTGTATACTAGTATCGATACGATTTAATCCGACTGAATATCCCTTCTCCCTCACCAAATCTACATAATATATTTTCTTCCCCACCATACCCCTCCAACCTAGACGCTTATTACCCGTAATAAATTCCCGTACCATAACACCTAATACTCCGTCCAATTACTCATAACTTCATCCCCTCCCCTCAATTACATCCATAACAATATTTCATATATAAGAGATATATATATATATAGAGAGAGAGAGAGAGAGAGACCATATTACAGGAAAATACGTTTCTATAATATATATATTAGAGAGAAGGTAAAATAGTAGAATCGTTGTTACGTCGAGGACAGAAAATATTATTTCCAGTATTTATTCCCTGACAACATTTTGAGTTAAATCCAGCAGATAAAGATTATCCATATATGATGGTGTATATAATATGTGATTGATTTTCAAATATTGCATGTGTGTTGTTGGTTTGTTCGTCTGTATGACTGACTATACGTCTTCCTCCCCTCACCGTGACCAATCAATGTATTCGCCTCTTTTTCCTCATTCTAACCTCTTGTCCTGTAACCTCTCCTCATCGTATATACATAAAATCGATTGTAAACCATTAATCAAATTTTGTCCCTCTTTTCATTTATGTTTTCCAACAGATGTCTAATGAAATCGAACACCTAATATTTTTAATTATAAATAAAATCTATAACGTTGTTGATTTAAATTATTTTATCATTAATTATTTTTAATCAAAATCTAATTGCAGTTTAACCGTAAAATATGTGTCACAATTTTAATCAATAATTATGAAAATAAAGATTTTTAAATCGATCTAAATAGTTACTAAATATCAACAAATAAAAAAATATATATCACAGTAAATCTTAACATTCTTCTAAGAAAAAAATCTGATGTGGATACCACATGACTTACTTGTACGCCTATTAAATTATATATACACTTTTTTTTTAAATGAATATCACATAAAGTTTTATTTTATTAATAATTTCTGATATTTTTACATTTCTTTCTTTTTTTTAAATTATTACTGAATTATTAATTACCATAAAAATATGTTTACAATCTGAGGTTAATAATTATTGATGAATCAATATATTTAAATTAAATAAAAAAAGGAGATGAAGTCTGATTCGAACCGATGTGCCGTCCCGTTATAAGATCGAAATATTTCATTAATTAAAATTTTATTTGACTATTATTCTGTAACCAATGATAACAAGTACCACTTATGATATATCGTTGAAAAGACCTCAATGAGGACTTATTGCTGCAGTTAAGAAAAAGTCCAAAATCCAATTTTTTTTTAGATTTTGGCCTTTTTTGAATACTTTTGGTTCAGTAGACTTCAATCAAAAAGGGAGGTGCACAACTAGATGTTACAACAGTTCTAAATCCAAAATTTCAACATCTTACGGTTAATCGTTTTTGAGTTATGTGAGATAAATACGTAAATACATATATATATACAGACGTCACGCTGTATTCACGCTAGTCAAAATGGATTCAGGATGGTCAAAATGGATATTTCCGTTGAAATCTGAAAACCGACATTTTTCGTGAACACAATACTTTCTTTACTTCGTACAAGGAAGTAAAAATATATATCAAGAGAAAATTTTAACGTTCTTCTAATAAGAAAAAAATCAATTATATATAAATATGTTAACTTGATTTTCAATTTGTATATTTGTTTGTCTTTGAATTTCCTGGGATCATAGCACGAGAGCAGACTTTCTCAATTTGGGGGACGCGCCTTCCTACCGTTTCATATTACTGCGACTCGTGGTAATATGAAATGGAGTCGCGGAATATGAAACAGTGGTCGCGAAATTAGCCTACAAATTTACACGTAAACAATAATGAAATCATTTTATGAGAAAAAATCATTTATAACAGCTATTTTACCTGCATTTATAAGTACATATGTAAAAATAAATAAATTAATGAAATCGTTTCGTTGTTTTCATTTAAAAGATTCTTCATAGGTGAATCTATGTTAGAACACACAATAGCCGAGTAGATAAGTTCCGAATTTAAAAAAAAATTACGAATCCATATTTCAACGCATAACTTCAAGCTTATTTGGTGAAACAACCATTACAAAAGAAAAAAAAATCTAAATTTCTGAGTAAAATAAATATAAATCTCCTTTATAAATTTAAAAAAATTCCAAAATGGTGAAAATTTCAATTATCTATTCATTAAATTATCCATTATCGGTGTACTATGGTGTTTGAGGATTCAATTAACGATGTATTTCAAGAATGGTCGGGCTGAGTCGGTACAAGACAAGACCTAATTTACATATCATCCTTATCTCATTGGGCCTTGGGGTTGTACAAACGCCATAAGCCTCCAACATGTTACAACATGCTTAGTTCATGTAAAAAGTACTATTAGAGATAAAAAAAATTATCCATAAATAATTAATAGTCAAAATTATGTGAATGTGTTCGAAAGAGTTCATTCTAAAAGAAAAGTCATTCATTTAAACACGATTTTAATTAACCGACTTAGGAAAGAATCATACGTTCCATTAAAAAAGATAAGAACGGAAAAATAAAACAATTTTGAAACCATTTTTCGTGTAGAAAAAGTTTTTCATAAGTAGGTTTTCATTTTTTAAAAGCAAGTACTACAGATTTTACCTTATAAAACATAATTTTTTTTACTTCATTAATATTTACATACATATAAAAATCTGACAAAAAATTATGATACTTTTCTGGCATTGGTTATTTATTCGTATATAGTGCAAACAAAATTATACATGAAAAGGATTACCTATTTTTTTGGGATGTTGGGGGTGATTTATGTTGAAGTATTATTGAAAAATTATATTATATGTTTAAATAAATAAAAAAAAAGTTTAAAAAATTCAAAAATCCGCTATTTTTTATTTTTTTGTGCTCTCACCTAAAAAAAAAAAAAAAATCACCTTCAATTTTTATTTTTATTTTTCTTCGTTTACTAGTTTTTAGAAACTAAAAAAAAAAAATCCACTGAAAAATGTAAACTAATTAAAAATTAACTAAGATTACTTTTTTTGTTGTAATGATGGGTGAATATGATGAAATATTATTAATAAAAATTTAAATAAATTAAAAGGTTTTAAAAAATTAAAAATTCTATATTTTTATACTGTGATATGGTGACCTGCTCCCCCATCGCCAATATTGGATCACTTGCACTACTACTGTGCCTAGGAATACAAAAAAAAAATTATATTGAAAAATCTATATAAATAAAAATGTAAATGTTCCTTTGTTCAAAACCTTAAATCTGCTAAAGTTCTTTACAGGCTACTTTGAAATTTTGACACAACGTTGCATTTGAATACGCGCGTGTTTTTATATACCTACAATTTTATTCCTAAGATGTTACACCAGGTAAAAACAGGTTTTTTTTTTTAAAAACAGCGCTACCTGTTGGACGTGAAAGCAATACACGCTATACTAAATATTTTACGATTCCATTTCAGTGTTTTCGATATGTGTTTCCGCTATAGACTAAAAAACTACTGGACCGATTTAAGCTCGGGAAAAAGGAGAAAGGGAAAAATCTAAAAAGGTTAAAGAGAAGAAAGGGAAAACGGAAAAAATAAAAAGGGGAACTTGGGGAGAAACAAAAAAAATGGCAAAAGAAATGTAAAGGGGAAAAGAGAAAAAAAGGGATGGGGAAAGTGGAAGGAGAAAGGTAATAAGACAAATAGAACTGGGGAAATGAACTGGAAAGGTGGGAAAGGGGAAATTGCGATAAGAAGGGGAATATATGGGGAAAAGGAAAGGTAATATGGTAGATATGAAAATGGGAAAAAGGAATGGGAAAAGGGAGAAAGGGAAAAAGGGAAAATGAAAAGTTAATTTTGTGAAGTTCCGTATGTTCATTTTGTTAACGTTTTATGAAACTTTCAATTGAAAAAACGAAGCATTGCCGGATCTTAGTATATCATAAATAAAACGACAGAATTTTTAGATTTTTGGAAAAGGTGAAATTTTTGGGGCAAAATCTTTTTTAAAAATGGTTAAGATAAACGGGAATGCATGTACTGAAATTAATATAAAGTTCGATTATGTTAGTAAAACTTTGAGAAAATTCATTCCAAAAAACTATTTATCCCTTCTAGAATTATTGACCCTAAAATTTTATAAAAAATTTCCTCCAAAAACAACGAATCTTTGTACAAACTTTTATCAAAATAGGTTTATTCAGTCAAAAGTTATTAAACTTCTAACAAGCCAACATTTGTACATTCGTACATACGTAGTACGAACATTAATCCTTTTTATTTAATTTTTGGGTTCCTGGGTCATGAAATATCAAGAAATGCAAAAAAAAACATACCCCATTTTTTGACTGATTAATTATAATTTCCTTCTTGTAGCACAGTTATAGAACTACGATGTTAGTAAAGTAATTAAAACGGCTACCATTTTCAAATTTTAACAACGTAAAAAATTTTTACTTAATTATATATCTGATAAAAAAATTTCGGAAGAAATATGCAAATTAAATTTAGGTAAAATAATTCAATCCGTCCCTGATCCGTTTTAGTAGATATTTCTGTTAAAGAAAAAAATCAGATAAGCAGATTGTTAGAAAATAAATTGCTTTTGATGATGTGGACCTTTATTTTGTAATTACTACTAATTTTAATTCTTTGAATCGCTTCCTGGATTTACGCTTTTTATTCATTTTACCTTTCGTTTATAGCTTTTAGCTATTACTTTAATTTTATGTACAACTGTACAATGCTTTTTGAATCGCAAAACAATGTAATTTGTACTTAATACAGATAAAAAGGTTTTAAATGAACCAAAAGACCTATCTCTAAAGAATTTTAAAGAGTTAATTACTCTCAGCCTATATACGGGGTTTTTAGCGGAGTATCAAAGAATTTGGAAATCACTACTTCGCTCGGTCACGTTTATATACATAAATAAGTATATTACGTTTTCTTCCGCTCTACCGGTCGCAATCTTTGACGAAACTTGGTAGGGTCATGTAAACCAATTGGGAATACAGCCTTCTTGTTTTTCAAGCGAATAGATTAACAGGAACTTGAGTTTACAGCCAAAAAACCGGTTTTGGGGTATATTTACAGCTTTTTTTTCGTTCTACTGGGCGGAATATTTTTTACAATTATTTAAAATGATAAGACTGGTTTAATGCTTATCAACTATTTTACACAAAGCCTATATAGTACTGGTGAAGCAAAATTTTATTTTTATTTGTATTCTCATACGGAATATCGCCACTAGAAATATTTATTTATTTTTATTTGTTTTTGATATCCTAACCAAGAAACTTAGATACTTAAAAACACAATAAGTTATTATTTTTTTTTAGTGAGTTTCAAAAAAAAAATTGAGGAATCGCTACTGCGTTCTATAAGATTTTATAAGTGGGTGTCGGTGGGAAGGGGTCCAACCTTTGTTTAGGTTTGAAGTCACCTAAACATGATTCTGCCGTGTTTATATACATATGTATATATGTAAAAAATGTTTTGTTAGTTCTACCGGAAGGAAATTTAAACTGATTCTCACGAAACTTGGTGGTCATATACACCTTTGGGGATGTGAGCCCTATTGATTTTCAAGCGAATCGATACACAGGAACAGGAGTTACAACCAAAAAATTGGGTTTTTGCGTACATTTTTATATCTTTTTTTTTCTAGTTGGCGCAATCTTTAACTGTTTTTGTTAAAACTTTGCCTGATGATGTAAACCTAGTAGAAATAGAACGCTATTGATTTTCAACCGAAGTTAGAGGCAAAAAACTGGGTTTTTTATAGATGTGTTTAAAATCTAAAATTAAGAACCGGTGGAATATATTCAGTTTAACACGTTTGAACTGAGATAATGTGTAAGATTGAAAATAACGAAGAATATTCTATATAAATTGAACTATTCTTTTATAACAATCTCAATCTGTAAAGGCCGTACCAAATTCGATGAAGTTTTAATAAGTACTAATATGTTCTTATGATAAAAAGTTTATCACTGTCGCAAAAACATGAAGGTTAGGTTTTTCGAATATCTATTTTACTGAAGGAAAATAGAAAAAAACTATATGTACATTAACATATATATTTTTCTTCTTTTTATTATTATTATTTTCAATTATGCGTGTTTAAATTTATGCAATTCTGTTTTATTTATTATCTAACTTCTTTTTTATTATTTAAATGATTGATTATTCTGTCATTTAACGAAATTGATATAACCTATATTTAATTGAATTGTATCTACGTTATATATACTTCTTATACAAAAATAAATAAATTTAAAATTCTTAATATTAAAAAATAAACAACGATTAGTAAATAAACTAACAGTTTTAGTTACTTTTATAAAGAAATAAATGTTAAAAGGTACACTGTAACGTTTATATTCCACTAATGAATCGATAAATAATATTTAAGTATTACTGTGTTAAAATAAAATGAAGCACTTTTAAAATCCATATACATTAATATGATAATACAAAAAAAGTATTCAGTATTAAAATATCCTTTCTGCTACTGCTAAAAAAATAAACAACATGTGAAAGAAATCGTAAATTAGACCGTTTTATATTTATAAAATGATTGCCAGGCTCTGTGGTGCACGTGGTAACATATCGGCCTTTCATACGAAGGTCCCGAGTTCAAATCCCGATCAGGTATGGCATCTTAAGCTAGAAAATTGTAATTTTATTTCATCCTCTGAAGTAATACCTAACGGTGGTCCCGGAGGCTAAAAAAAAATTATAGAGAAGTAATTTTGACAAAAAAAAACGTATTTTTGATGAAAAATGGTGTACCATTATAATGGTCGCCCACCGGGCTGGTCTAGTGGTTAACCAGTCGCAAATCAAAGCTGATTTTCGAAGTCGAAGGTGTGCAAGTCTTACTAAACGTTTGTTACTTTTATGTGGATTTGAATACTAGACAAAGCATACTTTGGTGGTTTTTTTTTGTACTCCCCTGGGCCGGACCGACTTGATGGTATTACGCCACCCAGGGTAGTGTCCGTTACTCTAATAGGCCCTCCCCGCCTACCGGCATGGCAGGTCAGGCCTACCGGTGGCTCTTTTGAGATTTTTTATTCTCTATTATGTCCTCTATGGAACCACATCATACCTGCAAGTCGTGATGTGACCACCGTATCTTTTATAATACGCTCTTGTCCCTACAGCACACCCCAAGGAGTCCTCAGCGGATCATTGAAACCAGCACACCTAAGCATGCTGGCTCTCACCGCTGAGGCTGTCCACCCAATCTAACATACTAGAAACCCATACTTTTTTCATCTTCATTCTTCTGTTTTAGTACTGTCTTTATATAATCAGCGACCTTCCTCCAGTTCTCCTTACTGCTGAACATGAAATCCATGGTCTCCTTTGGCGTTTTTCCATGAATACCCGCGTCGTGTCTTAGTCTTATCCATTTATTACATACTAAAAACGTATGCTCAGAATCATCGTCCTGTTCGCAGTACATGCACGCGGGTTCATTCTTCTTCCCACCTTATGGAGATAACCATTGAAACACCCATGTCCCGTCAGAAACTAGGTGATCCAATAGTCAGTCTCTCCATGACGCCTGTTAATCCATCCTGTTAATTCTGGAATTAAAGTTCTTGTCCATCCAGCCACTCCAGCCTCCGCCCATCTCTCCTGCCAGATCTATGTATGTTTTCCCTGACTTCATTTTCTGCTCTCCCTAAAAACCTGTCGGTTCTATATCCGGCGATAAGGTCAATCGGTAACATTCCCGAGAGCACACAGAGGGCCTCGTAAGAAACAGTTCTATAGGCAGATACTACTTCCAGTAGGATCCCCCTGTGTGGGGATAAAGGGGATACTTTGGTGGTTGGAGATCATTTAACCACACACCTAAGGAATGGCAAGCCTAAATCTCTACAGGACTAATTTATGTCATACATATCATCCTCATCTAATCGGGCCGTTAGAGGGGATGCTTGTTGTTCACTAGTTGAACAGATTACAACGTACGCATTAGAAAAATAAAATAAAAATAAATTATAAAAAGCGTCAATTATTTATTACGTATTATTTGAATAATTTTAACCTATAGTATCGCTTAACTCGTGTGCTGAAAGATTTAAATAATACTGGAAGAAAAGATTTTCGTTAAAAATAACAGAGAAAATATAGTGATTGATTTATTGTGTTTGAATGTAATTAAAACCATTTTTATATATACAGAATGAATCACAAGAAATACATTTTCAGAACATGTTCTACTGCTGAGGATAAAAAATAAACTTCACACAAACAAAAGTTAAGAAACGCTTTTATAGGGAGTGTCAAATGGCGAAAGTATTTCCCCGATTTCTGCGCCTAGGGTAAAATTATTTCAAACTGTAATTCTTTTGATCGAAGGAGCAAATCTAATGATTTGACATGAAAAATTGAAAAAATAGATCCCAAAACGTTTATTAAGTAGTTTCCGAGAAATTTGGGGTAAAAGACAAAACAATGCGGTAGAAAAATATACTCTTTTATCTTTACTAAACATTGTTAAATGGGCAATAGATTAAGTTTATAATAAAACTTGTATAGAATTTGTTTCCGAGTAAAATTATCTTAAAAAAGTTCAGTGAAATAAGATATAAATACAAATGTACAATTTTCCAAGTTTATTAAAAACAAAACATAAAATACGGCAGATTTTAACCAGATATTAAAGGTAACAAAATTTTCAATATTAAAGAATAAAAAAATTAAATATTTTAGAAAAATAATAAATACAAACGCAAATAATAAACCCAACTTATAAACAAGAGATCTTTACAGATTTCTCGAAAACTTCTAAAAATACAGGTCTGAGACCTATTTATTTTTTTCTATATTTCAGGTCCCTAGAATTATTGCTAGGCATAGTTTTACCGAAGTTACAGAAATCAGGGCCAAATTTTGGCCAGGTGACACTCGCTGACAAAACGTCCTGATAGAGGGAAAACTGATGCTTGTGATGTGTTGTCAAGTTTCCCCTCAGTGCTGTTGTGTTATCAAACAGAAAAAAAAAGCAGATCCCATTTGAATTTTTTTGTAAAGTTCCGTTAAGACGTGCGTTACCCGACGTGGATAAACTTTTTTGAAGCCAAATGGTCATGATAACAACTCTTGAAACATCAGGAAAAAAAGGGCCAGGTTGGAAATCGTTGAGTGACGATCTTTTCTGATTTCATCATCAATGTGTTTCAACAAGTCTTCGGTGATTATCGAGGGCTTTCCCGAACAATGGAACTTCCCTTAAGGGAACGAGGGGCTTCCTGCACATTAATTCCGTTATTTCTAAACTTTTCACACCATTTTCGGACGTTTCTTTCATTCTACAATATAACCGCACATAGCAACCGTCTGCCTATGAATTTCAGCCGGCTTAACGTTTTGATAGTTTAAAAAACGTATGACTCCACGTATTTCACTGTCTATGGCAACATCGATTTTCCTATTAATTTTATAACGTAATTACTCATACTACAATGCGACAACTTATAGACAACAATGCAGTGTGTACCTTACTAGCGTGGCTATGAACGACACTGGTTTGCCAACCTTGAACTCATCGGGTTGATCTAATGGTGAACGCTTCTTCCCAATTCATCTGATTTGGAAGTCGAGAGTTCCAGCGTTCAAGTCCTAGTAAAGACAGTTACTTTTATATGGATTTGAATACTAGATCGTGTACACCGGTGTTCTTTGGTGGTTGGATTTCAATTAACCACACATACCAGGAATGGTTGAACTGAGACTGTACAAGACTACATTTACACTCATATGTATCTTCTTCGTTCTCTGAAGTAATACCTGAATGGTAATTCCCGGAGGCTAAACAAGAAAAAGAAAAAGGTTTGCCAACCTTAAGGAGAAAAATTTCCCAGTGGTCTTTACTTTAGAGATATCCCTCGTAGTTTCTATTTTAATTTGGATAGTAAAGAAACCTCCATTAATATCTCTCTTGCTGCAAATAGAATTAAAATATTTCCTAATTTACACTTCGAACATTGAAATAAACTAAAACGTATGTGTTGGCAAAGGAAACAGAGGGCTTCAAAAATATCTAATAACCCTGGGTTGAAAGCTTTTAAGAATTTCAATGGATATAATCATTAGAAATTCCCTGGAGTCAGACATGTAAGATCGAATCGGCTTTATTATTAATTGATGAGATCAATTAAACGGACTGTTGAGATTACAGACAGATTTAATTCTGCAATTTATTTATAATACTCTGAATAACTAATAACTTAGTAGACAGAATCATAAATATATGAATTAATTGATTAAAATGATAATAAATATTTACTACTGGTATTAGAAAAATGTAACGCACTGATTTATCGATAGATGCAGTAGGTTAATTAATTGCTTTTTAGTATCTATTTCGAACATTTTTATGTAAAGCTACAAACGGCTCCAATCAGGTTTCCTTTCATGAGAGTTTCTTTTCATATCTATTAAACAAGAAATCTATGTGTTGAAGGTGGTTTGATATATAGCATGAATATCAGCTGTATTGACTACGCTATTATCGAATAGTATCCTGGACATAGGGAGGAAAGCCATGGAAAACCACTTCAATCTTCACTTTTTCTAGTAAATGTGTTTATATATATATATATATATATTCTTCAAGCTCGATTGCATTTAAAATTTAAAGTATAATTTTGTATTTAAAAAATACAACCATAAATAAACTAACGAAGTACTGAAATCTAAAAAAAAATTAAACTTACAATAAATAGGTGAAGGTAAATCGTGGCATTTGGAATAAAGTGTAACGTAAGAATAAATAGGTGAGTAACATATTGGCAACAAACCAAGGAGGTAGGGAAACAGCCAAAAAGAAAAAAAAGAAATCACGGGTAGGGAAACCAGGCACAATCACACCACATGCAATATGTCAGAATTTCTTCCTACTTTTCCCAAATTTCTTTTAACTCCTTTCTTTATTCTTATACATGTTTTATTCTTTTCACTTTTTTTTTTTTGTAAAGTTATCTCCTTTTCCTCTTTTCATACTTTACTAAGAAACATCACAAGTAAAAACAAAAGAACGAGTTACGTACTGCAAAAAAAAACACAAGAAAAAAAACGGAAACTTAGATTTGTGACGTACAGAAAAGGAAGATTCACTATGAACCACTTTTTCATTCGCCTTCTCTTTTTTCACTACTTCTTTTACGCTTACTCACACATACATTTATAGACGCGCATGTGCAGACACTCATTTTTTTTCTATCTCTCTCGAATCATACGTGAGAGTCATCAAATTTCTTTTTCTCTTATCCCTGTATTTATAACAATCTTTTCTAACTTAACTCATATATAACATAAAATTTTCACATGTATTTCAGTTCACTTCTTTTATTCTGACCTACTTTTTTGTTTTAAATAATGTGAGCTTATAGTTTTATTGTTATTATTATTTTAAAGTACTTAGTCCTGCCATTAAGAAACACATTACGGTAGTTCAAAAAATAAATAAAGATGTCAATTTTTTTTTTTATAAAATATTTGTTGAAATTTTAAAACACAGTTAAATATAACAAATGAAACAGTTTGTAGTAATTAAAATAAATTTTTTTAAAATCTGGAAATAATTTAGTTAAAAATATCTTATAATTAGTTAAACAATTTAACCATTTCCACTAGAAATTTTTTTTTTTTTTTGCGAAAAACGCCTGGGCGTTATCATCGCCCGGAATTTTATTAATAAAAGGGTAAAATAACTCCAAAATAATAAAGTTTATAAGGTGTAAATGTAATATTAATCGTACAATAAAAATTTATTAAAACAAGCCAAGAAGGCAATAGAAATGTGACTCTTAAGTTGATGCAGAAAAAGTAAAAAGAATAAAAAATAAAAACAAAGATTAGAGTGATACAGTAACAAGTATGATGTTAAAAATAAAAATCGGTAGCAAAAAAAAAACCAAATGCCCTATCAGTCGTAAATATATTATTACGAAATATTTAGTCGAGAAAAATATTTCTTTTTGTATGCTTTTAACTTGCTCTAAATACTGTGTCGTACGGTGGGATAATCAGAATTTTGTCGCCAATGTTTAACCAATTTCTAGATAAGATAGACGGCTAAAATTTTGCACACATGATAAGAAAAAATTCTATTAAAAAAAATCTTTTCATATAAAATGTGTTTACAAATAATGGAAATTTAAACTACTCATGCGTACAAAAGACTTCGACGCAGTGTGCCAATCAGATGAGCTTTCTGCTACGCGAGAAAATGTATAGCCTATGTATGTAATGCCTATAAGATGGGTTATATATAAACAGTTGTCAACTAGCGTCAATAAATTTAATTTATTTTTATTTATATATTTTAACTGAATTTTAAGTTTAGCTTATTAGAATTAATTTGTTTGAATTAACCATTTTTATTCTGATGTTAGGTTTATGAACAAGTGTGTTTGAGTCGGTTATTCATTTTGCTACATCATTAAATTTCAGAAGAAATCCATCTACGATTGTATACAATTGCGTAGAGTTACGTAATCATTTATAAAATATGTTTAAAAGTGATTAATTAATACATTTCCCTGAGAGATTGTCTCCGAGAAGTTTCATAATATATTATATAATATATAATATAATAATATATTAATAATTATATATTAATATATTAATATATAAATAATATTAAATTAATATTATATTAATTAATATTAATATAAATATATTATTAATATATTATTATATTATTATTATAATAATATTATAATTATTAATATATTAATATATTATTATAATATATTATTAATATTAAATAATATTATATTAATATAATATATATATATTAATATATTAATTAATAATATATTATATATTATATAATCGTTCGAGTAATTTTTGTAATCAAATTAATTTAATTTGATATAATTAAATTTAAATTAATTGAAATAATTAAAATAAATAATTATAATTAAATTAAATTAAATTTAATTTAATTTAATTAAATCAATTTAATTTTGAGATTAAAAAGTATAAAATATTTTTTTTCTTTTTTTAATCACAGAGTTCGTTAGAAATTCTTCGGTAAGAGTCGATGAAGTCAACGAACTACGTTTACAATTCTAACATGACCTAACCTATCAGTGGAATGAAAATGGGGGAAAAATAATAAAATAAGCGCCAAAACATTGTATTTCAGTTCAATTAGATTTGTAATAAAGAATACTTTCAAAAAACACCTCGAATTTTTTTAGAGAACGATTTTTTCCATTTGATGAACCGCAGGACTCGAATATGTCATTTTATTCATATTTTTAATGTGAACCTTTACGAATCGCGTCGCTAGATAGCAGTTCTTGATGTACTAAGTAGCGTAAGAAAACTTGATGATTTACTTGAAATAATAAAATTTAAAAGAAAATATACTACAGCTTGTTTTAATAGTAAATACTCTTAAGTAATTGAAAGTACTGAAGATGAAATAATTTTTTAATTCCCATCACTTCTTTTAAAAAAATAAAAGTATTAATTTACAAGAGATTATACTAGTTTTATTAAAAACGGAATAAATAAAACAGAAATAAATTCGATTGGAAAAATCGAATTTAACGATAAAAATCGAGGGTTAAATTTACAAAATAATAAGTGCAATATTACACCATGGATTTTCGATTCGTAAAGGTCATTACACTAGTTTTATTAAAAAAGAAAAATATGGTATGAAGTGAATGATATGACTATAAACAAAAAAAATCAGCCGTGAAATTCAATTTGTCTGTTCTAAGGCTATAAATTTTAATATAAATCCATAAGATAACATTCAGTAATTCATAAAAAAAATAAACGAATATTCTAACAAAACGCAGTGATATAAAAAAAAATTAAATGAAATTGTAAACCTATTGTAAAAGTCTCGCAGATATCATTTCTTTCGCTCAAAAAACATAAATTTATGTAATATAAATAAAAATCTTTTTAACAAAACGATACTGATATCAAAAAAGGTAAGGCACCACAATTCTATTATCAAATTCTGTTATTAATTTAGAATTTTCTTTAAAAAAAAATACATGTTAAATAAATGTAATAGACAATAAATGTACAATAATAGGTAATAAACAATGTTTAAGCGTTCTATATAATAAGCAAAAAAGAAAAATTTGTTACAAAACTCTTACTGGCCAGATTTCATTTATATGTAATACATATATTTACAGAAATAATACAATTCTTATGATTAATCATTGTTTAATAAATGAAATCGGGCCGGTAAGAGATTTGTAACAATTTTTATTTTTTTTGCTTATTGTATGGAACGCTTAAACATTCTTTATTATCTATTATTGTATATCTATTGTCTATTAAATACAGAGTGTCCCATTTAAAACGCAACCCAACCTTATATTGGTAGGTATTGAAATAATAAAATGCATGTGTAAATGAAAATGTAATTTTTATTATTACCATCCATTACCTTACATTTAGAGTAAATGTTGGAAGTGGCCGCCATCTTCTTGAATACAAGCTTCAATTCTTTTTACAGCGTTTCTTGCAACTTTTTTCAAAGTTTGTGGCTGTATATTTCATACAGATTGTTCAACATTAACTTTCAATTGTTTAAGTGTTCGTGGTTTGTTGCTGTAGGCTTTTTACTTTGAGGTAACCCCGTAGAAAAAAATCCGCCGCAGTCAAATCTGGAGATCTTGGTGGCCACTAACCTCGACCGATAACACGATTACCAAAGAATTCCTTGACGAAATCAGAAGTTGAACCTGCGTAGTGCGATGTCACACCGTCATGTTGTAGCCAGCAGTTTCTGTCTTCCTTTTCCAAGAGTGCGATGAACCGAAATAAGAAATAAAATATCCTGATATCGTTCTGCATTAACTCTGTACACGAAAAAAAAAAGGACCGATTATTTTCTTCCGCGATATCGCGCACCACACGCCCAACTTCTGTGGGTGTAATTGTTTTTCGTGGTAAACGTGGGGATTTTCAGCGCTCCAAATTCTACTGTTTTGGCTGTTTACGTAGCCATCCGAATGAAACCGTGCTTCAGCTGTGAAAAATAACGAATCCATAACATTAATTCTCTCACGCAGAAATCGACGGAACCGTTGACAATATTGCAGCCGTTTTTCTTTGTCGGGCTCAAGAAGTGATGAACCGTTTGAATGCGATAAGGTCGTAATTGTAATCGTTTGGTCGCCCGATGAACGGTTAATTTAGACAAATTAATTTCATCAGACAAACGTCTGATCGATTTATTTGGCGAGGCGAGTAATCGGTATTTGATTTCAGTGACTTTATCTGTATTCAACACTGACGCAGATCTTTTGTGTTCCTTGTTATTAACAGAACCGGTCTCTCTAAATTTTGCAACTAACTTTAAAACTGATGTTTTGTTAGGAGCTCGTTTATCTGGGTACTTATGGCGAAACAAATCTTGCACTGCAACCGCTGATTTCGTACTGAAGTACGACTCAACAATGAAAACACGTTCATCTAGCGAAAGCACCATCTTGTCTCTAGCAATACACTGAACGTTATGATTGCATTGTTGTTACTATCGGTAGTGTTCCACTGCGTCGCCGCGATGTTCAGATTTTGGACGAGTCCATTTCAGTAACGAGTAGGGGAGTAAGGTTGACTTTTGAAATTTCTTGGATGAGTGATTGATGAGCTGAGTTTTATATGAGACACCTGTATATATATATATATATATATATATATATAACATTTTTTAAAAAAAAAAATTCTAAATTAATAACAGATTTTGATGATAGAAATGCAGTGTCTTATCTCTTTTGATATCAATATCGTTTTGTTAAAAACATTTTTATTTATATAACAGAAATTTTATTTTTTAAGCGGAAGAAATGATATCTGCGTGACTCTTATCGTACGGTTTACAATTTAATTGTAATTTTTTTGGATTTAAAAATACCTTCTCATTTAAAAATGAAAGAAGTACCAAAATTTCAGTATTTTGAAATTAATGAAAGAAATTATATATAGTTTGAAAACATTTTCCAATATTTAATGATGCACTAAAAAAAAAATATAATTTCAATAAAAATAATAGTAACAAAGATATCATATAACGCTTCCAAAACAAAGTAACGAGAACAATTGCAGCGACGCCATAGTTAACACGGAATGATGAAATTCATGAATATCTGGAGTTCTCGATGGTTCGTGAGGTTATGACGCAGTGCATTGTTAAATACCAACGACTTGAAAACACGTCAATCACTTAGCAAACAAGATCTGCTTGATAACAGCAGGGACGTCCGAAGGTTGAAACGTTTCTATTTCTTTTACTTCTTTTTGACTTAGGGGCTACTGAATGACAGTTTGATTAATGGCAAACGCCAAATTTAGTGATATTGATATTATTCTTGTTTATTTTATTTCTTTATTTTTCTTTGGTTTGACTATCTATTTGGTTACTGGTTTTTTTTTTTTTATTTATTAATATTTTGTTTTTACGGACTATGAAGTGTTCGCAGAAATATCTTTTTTCTAATGGACTCTAAAATTACTACTTACTAATAACTATTATTACGAATTACTATGGTAGTTCTTTAGGAACATCTTAGCATATGCTTCAAGCGGTTTACTTATGGTTCCATTTGGAGCCGATTAAAAATATACAGGTTGTAGAACAAAAAATAAATTTCATATTAAATCCAGAATAAATTTTTATAATAAAATCTTTGAAAATGTTGATCAATAATTTTTTTTTTCTATTCACGGTACTGAATGTAATTTATTGTGAAAATTTATTTATTACATCTCTCAGCTACATTCAATTATAACAATGTATATTAAATGAATTTATTAACAAAATTTCATTATATTTTATATCACGAATTATAAAAGCGTGGGGCGCCCTTCATTGTATTACATTATATTTTATAATCATTTCATAGATAATATCTGCTGTGTTTTATAATTTAATAATTTACAATAGTGACATTTCAGTATATCTTTTTGTAATTTTCATTAATTAAATAAAAGTGCAAAATACGTATTTAAACAATTTATCAAATTTCAATAAAAAAATCTTTTTCGATCAAAACAACTTAGATTAATTAAAAATTTAATTCAACAACTGGTGACGTTGTTATCTTATTCTGATATTACCGCATTTTATTCAAGATTCTGATCCAAGAAAACTAAATAAATAACAGATAATTCAAAGAGCTGATTTAAGTAAAGAAAGAGCAGGCCCAGAGATAAGTACGAATATATCAAAAACGGTTCTTTTCATTTAATGAATAAGATGGTAGCTTTTAAAACGACGGTTTACAGACCAAACCAGATGCCGCTTCATTTGAATGCTTACCGGAAAGAAATGAAATTTATTTAAGATACAAGTTCAATGATTTTACGAGAAAGGCCTTGATAAAATTAAAAAAATAATTCACAAAAAATTTAGCAAATACAGCTAAATATCCCTTCATGATTAGATGCAATTAACAATAAATAAATCATACAGAAGAGATACATTTTACTTTCTCGTCTAGATAGCGCTATAGCTCTAGAAGGGAAAGTATTGTAATCGATCCAATTTGAGCATATGCGGTTTTCACCGCATCTTGAAATTTTGACAACTAAGGCACCCAAAAAACCGAGTGGAAATTTTCGAATGTTAATGTTCGTGTTAATACGTGTCTTCGGTATTGGCCTCTAAATTACCTTACATCTCCAGAACTACTTCACCGATTTTGACCAAACTTGGCTAGATTACTTTTGTCAATAAATTTTCAACTTAAAAGGTGAAGGGGTGAGACTGCAGAGCAAGATACCATCAATATCTCGATATTTCGCATAATTAAGGTCATATTTTTCTTAGGTACATTTGTTAACAATTAAAAAATAACAATAAAATCAAAAAATAAAATTTTGAAAAATCGCACCCCCACCCCAAAAAATACTCTAAACTACTGTATGTTGTGAAATAAATACTATGTTGTAAACAACTACTATGTTGTGACTTAACAGGTGAGCGGTAGAATTAAATAAATGAGTAATGTTTAAAGTGCAAATAAGTAACTCGGTCTGGCTGGGTCTACAACACGATCGCACGGTTTATTCGGTACCTGGTGCGTTACGCCTCCAGGTTTCACCAGTCTATTGTTCGTACCAGCAAAATTTGTTCTGTGTAAGTTGTGAAACTAAATTAGTTTATTTAGTACTGACTGTCGCCGCTATCACCGCTAAAGCTGCGCAAATTAAATACGGTATGCGCACGCGCTTTAGTTAGAATCATTGAATTAAATAAACTAAAAAATATTATATTTAAATAAAATGATAAATATTTTTAATTAAGTTGTGTGTGTGTGTGTGTGTGTGTGTGTGTAAGCCGCATCAGAAACAAAAACCACAGTTGTACGATTTTCCCGGAACGCGGCTTTAGCCGTGTGAGAGGAAAGTCCTGCAACTTTGTTTTCAGGTTTTTTATGGTACTTTAAAATATTTTTTCCAGTCTTTCTTATGGTTGTGGATTTATAGAACGTGACACCGAAATGCTCTATGATAATTTATTTCTCTGAGAGTAATGATGTTCATTACACAGCCAATCACAGTAATAAACGGATTAAGTGTGATACTACTTTTAGTGCTGAAAATCTGTAGGCTTGACATACGTACGTGCAAGGGAAATGTTTGATTTATTGATGAAGGAAACGGTAAAATGCTTTACCTTACACTTTCCAAAATTAGCCTGGAATAGAATGATGAAATTTTGAATTGCCAGTTTAAAGAATGACTGACTTGTTTACCTATTTCAAGTTACATAATCAACTTTCCAGTTATGTAATTTAAAAAAAACATTCAACAAATAAATTTACTTAAAAATAACAGAAAGGCCCGGAAAATGCACGGGGGAAAAATTCAAACTTAAATATCCGACTAGGATTTTCCAAGAATTGAGAAAAAAAAATGTTTTTAAAATCATCACATTAATGTTAGGTTACAATTAAAAAATTTAAAAGATTAAACTGAAACCTTCAAAACAGAGGAGATTTACGAATTCATTTTTAAGGACGAGAATTTTTAGTATACGATTCGTAGGGAAAATTAAAGAAAAATTTATACGAGAAAAAGAACATCTAATAAATTTAGAATTGCAGAGAAATCAATTGTGACCCATCGGGTTGGTCTAGTGGTTAACGCGTCTTCCCAAATCAGCTGATTTGGAAAGTCGGGAGTTACAGCGTTCAAGTTCTAGTAAAGCCAGTTATTTTTACACGGATTTGAATACTAGATCGTGGATACCGGTGTTCTTTGGTGGTTGGGTTTCAATTAACCACACATCTCAGGAACGGTCGAACTGAGAATGTACAAGACTACACTTCATTTACACTCATACATATCATCCTCTGAAGAATTATCTAAACGGTAGTTACCGGAGGCTAAACAGGAAAAAGAGAGAGAGAAATCAATTGTAGCGCACATTACCTGAAAACTGATCACAAAATTAGTTTATTAGAAATGAAAATTTTAAAAACAGAAATTGGATTGTTTGGAGATTTAATTGATTAACAGTCATGTAGAGATTTCATTCCTGAACAACAGTTTGGGATAAATACCTAAGAGCTTTTAATCACAGAATCATTAAAAGGTTATCCCCTCCCTTAAATTTTATTAATGGTAGGAGAAATATCTTTGATTGGTTTGTGGTTCATCTGTTTGAGAAATATTTATATTTATTTAATTTTTGGTTGATGAATTACACAGAAGCTCTAAACCACTTCGTGTAATATGGAAGTTTGTAGTGTATGAAAAATATCATACTTGACCCGGATTCGAATTTGGACTTCCGGATGAAAGGCAGAGACGCTACCACTCCACTACGGAGATCAGCTATATGTGTTATCCAATCCTATATTATGAACGTATATTAAATCATGCTGGACAATTTGAGTTAAAAGATATAACTTACATACACTTTTTAAGCTAACTTTACGCTTTCGAATGGGATTGCCTAAGTAACTAACTTTTTGATCTTCAGTTATTATTATTATTTATTAATTACTATTTCTTCATTATCATTTTTGTTTTATTTTGACTTCCTTGTACGAAATAAAGGAAGTATTGTGATCGTGAAAAATTTCAGTTTTCAGATTTCAACGGAAATATCCATTTTGACATGTTACGTTATGATGACTGTACGTACGTATGTATCACGTATAACCCAAAAGACGATTAGCCGTAGGATGTTGAAATTATCAGTTTATGACTATTGTAACATCTAGCTGTGCACCTCCTCTTTTGATTGCAATTGACTGAACCAAACGTGTCCAAAAAAGCCCAAAATAAATAAAAAATTTTGGATTTTTTATTAACTGCAGTATAAGTCCTCATTGAGCGCTTTTTAACGAAATATCATAACTGGTACTTATTTTCATTGGTTCCAGAGTTATAGCCAAATAAACTTTTAATTAATGAAATATTTGGATTTTATGAAGCATCGGTTCGAATCAAACTTCATCTCCTTTTCTTTTTTAAATTTTCTTTTTTTTTTAATTTAAATACATTGATTTATTAATAATTATTAATCTCTCACTGTAAAAAAAATTATGATAAATAATAATTCAATAATAACAATAAAAAAAATTAAAAAAAAAAACAGCAGAATTTATTAATGAAATAAAATTTGAAATATGTAAATATGAAATGTTTAATTTAATAGGCGTCCAAGGAAATCATGTGGTTTCACATCAGATATTTTATTTGATCGTTAATATTATTTTAATAAATAAACAATCTTTTTCTCGTTACAATTAATGACTGTTACCCTCTAGATTTAAATAATATACAGGGTGATTCTAAGAAACGGGAAATTTTGAAAGTTGTGTTGTAGTGGGCGATTGGTACCACTTGATAAGTGCCGCCAGCCTCTCTAACCTAATCTGCCATTTAGTTGTCATGGATCCATGGATTGGTGCGCAACGTGCATTTGCTATCAAAGCGTTTTACGAAAACAATGACAGTGCGGAGGGAGCGCGTAGAGAATTTCGCCGTCATTTTAATCTGGGACGGCAAGACCGTGTTCAATCAGCACGTGTAATTAAAACATGGATATCTAATCTTGAGGAAACCGGTTCGGCAATGAAAAAGAAACCTCCAGGCCGTGAGCGAACCGTCTGTACACCAAAGAATTTTCAAGCTTTACAAGATGCTGTCACACGAAGTCCACATCGGTCAATCGGTCGTCTCTCAGCAAATCTACAATCGCATAGTTCAAGTGCTCAAAGAATGTTAGTGAAGGACTTGCAGTACCATCCGTACAAGTTGCAAATCGTCCAGGAACTGAAACCGAACGATGCAGTTGTGCTAGCGCAATTCTGTAATGTAATGCTTCAGAATATAAATGATAACGAAGAGTTTGTTTACGGACAGTGGATGTCAGAAAAAGCACATTTCCACTTCTGTGGATTTGTTAACAAGCAAAATTTCAGATACCCGGCGCAAGAAAATCTTACGCAGCTACACCAGCGTCCGTGTGGTGTGCTATGTCATCTTACGGTGTTATAGGCCCTTATTTTTTTGAGGATGACAACGGTCTTGCGATTACAGTGACGTCGGCTCGTTACGTAGCCGTGCTTGAAACCTTTGTTGTGGAACAACAAAAGAGATTTCCACCGATTCTTAACACAGCCTGGTTTCAACAAGACGGAGCAACGTCGCATACCGCACGAACATCAGATGGCACAACGTGCCATTTCACGAAATGGTGACATTAGATGGCCTCCCAGATCGCCTGATCTCTCAGCTTGCGATGACTTTTTTTGGGGTCACCTTAAAAGCAAAGCGTTCCGCAGTAGACCTGCTACAACGGAAGAACCGAAGGCAAAGATCCGAGAAGCAATTGCGGAAATTCCAGTCGAGATGTTACGTCAAACCATGAACAATTTAACGAAAAGACTTCGTGAGTGTTTACGTAGAAGAGGAGGTCACCTGCAAGATGTCATATTTAAAAAATAAACTAAAATGTATGTATCCTAAAATGACAACATTTTTACAATTACATGAAATAAAAATCATTTTCTTAAAAAACTTTTTCATTAATGTTATTTAATTTTTAAATTTCCCGTTTCTTTGAATCACCTTGTATTAAAAGCTTTTCTTTTTAAATTTTAAATTTTGAGAGTTTCCTTTCTTAAATTTATTTAAATAAATAGCAGACCCGGCAATGCTTCGCTGTTGCTAGATTTTCGTGTACATATAGATTAAATGAACGCAATTTAAAGTTTCATAAAGAATTAACAAAATGCACATTACGGAACTTCACAAAATTTAACCTTTCCTTTTCCCCCTTTTCCCATTTTCGTTTTTAATACTTTCATTTTCCTCTTCCCCACTTTTCCTTCCCCCTTTCTTTTTCCGTCCCCATTTTCCCTTTCCCTTCCTTTGTTACATTTTCCCTTATTTTTTTTCTCTTTTCATCTTTACATTTCATTTTCCTCTTCTTCCCTTTTCCAATTTTTCCATCTTTACCTTTCCCGATTTTCCCTTTCACTCTTTCACCCACGTGAAATCACTTCAGTAGTTTTATAGTCTATAGCGGACACACATATCAGAAACATTGAAATGGAATCGTAAAATATTTAGTATAATTAATAATTCAACGTAACTCTGTCTTTGTAAATTTATTTAGATAATTCCATTATTGGATGATCAGTAAAGCTTCAACCAAGATTATATCACTTCTAAGGCGTCATTCTTTGTATGACAATATTTCGAGTCGTTTACTTAATAACAATGTCATGAATATAGCAAAATATGGTTGATATTAAAATAAATTAAAAAAATTATTTTTGTATTTAACTGATCAAAATTCGATAAAGTTGTTATCAAAGAATAATCTATTTAAAAAGAAATTTTATTGTACGATGATTTTTATAGTTGGATGATTGACGTTTTTTAGTTAACGAATGTTGTCTGTGTAGTGTGCATATAATTAAAGCTTTATAAATGATTTGAATGAAGCTTTTATTTTCATGTTAAGTTATCTTAACGTATCATACAAAACTAAATCAAAAGGGCTGTTGCTTCAATGGATTTGTTTATTTGTACCCATTATCTAAATTTGTGTCCGTTCTGCTATTTGTATGGGATTACGCATGAACGATAAATAAACTGTACAAACGAAACTTGCAGAATTTAGCTAGGTTAACTAGACATTACAATTTAAATGATTAAATTCATAGCGATGTTTGCTATTTTTCCAGTTGAAAAACTTACGAATATGCCATTCCAAAAAAAAAAAAAAAAGTTGTGTTTACTCAATCAGTATGCAATTAAAGTATTAGTATAACATTTCAAATCCGATCTCCTTTTGATAACTTTTTTCAATTATACGCTTAGAATACATGTTAGAAAAAAATTTCATGCGATGAAAATTAAAACTATTAGAATTGTATACAAATTTAAAAAAAAATATTTTTTTCATTTCAAATAGAGATTTACTACTTCTTTATCATTCAGGAATAAGTTTTTTGAGATTTGTATGCTTCGAATACGTTTTAGTATCTTTCGGTATAATAGGGGAAAAAAATAAAATAAAAGTTAAAACAATTTTCCGTTTATTTTTTTAATTTTCAGTGAATTTCCTTCCGAAACAGTAAATATGTAGATATATATTTAAATTTATATTTTTTTTTCACACATAATATTATTATGGATATCTAATATACTCATCCACTTCTAAAAGATTTTCTAATATATTTTAACAAGACCGGTATAGTAACCTGAATAACAAATTCCTGTCAATTAAGAGGTAGTAGAAAATCTAATGGGAGGGATCCAGAAAGGGACTAACAGGAACTATTTTAGTAAAGGTAACAGATCCGTTTAACAATCGTCCTTTATAATATTGTCCACTGAGACACTAAAAAGATGTTCATGAGAAGAGTTACCGGACCAAGGTTTGGAAATTTATGGGAAAATGTGAAGTCGGTCGATCGTTCTCACGTTCAACTGGGGTCCGGTCCGGCAGGTAAATAAGATAAGAGGATAAATACTCCGGGGAAGACCAGTTAAAAATCATTTACGCGAGTAGAGTCTGCGAGATGAAGTTTACAATGTGAGTTCTGCGAATCACGAGACGAATTCACGAGACGTCAATCAGCGAAAGTATTCTGCGAGGAGGTTAGTGAAGGAACGAATTTCGAGTGCAGGTTCGATGCAACTAAAGGTGACGTCACGGGTAACTCCAGTATACGAACACAAAAAAATGGGTCGGTGAGTTACTGTAAGATTATAACTGTTATAAATAACGTACTAAATTTCATTCATAAATTGTTAGGGTATTTTTATTTGTGAACAGCAAAGGTATTTGAAGTGAAATAATTGTACACTTGTCTTATCTATTGTTATTAATACAAGACGAGTGTTTAAAAATGTTAAGACTAGCGGTCATGCTAATGTATTTTGTCAATCGGACTGAATTCTGCTTTTCCATTCTATTAACCTACCTGAGAATAAATCCTGACGAGTACTTTAAATTCTGGTTTGCAGCCATAACAGAAGTGGATGAAGAACTTCTACTTAACCTCTCCTTTAACACTTACATGTAAATTAAATTAAACCAGCAATTGCGACTCCTCCGGAGAAGGGGTCGCATTGCTCCCTCCATATAGTTAGTGCCCCGTTGTGGCGTATTCCTGCTAGCCTATGAAGCGTTAGCACCGAAAGGACTTCAGTGGACGGTTTGAAGGGGAATTACGTCGGGAGGACAGGTTGCATAAGCCTAGCCTTCCGTGGTCGGCCCATAAAATGGGTTCGATAACGCTGGTTTAACAACGGATTGGAATGCAATTAAATCCGTCCTGAAAAATACAAAATATTAAATAAGACAAAACTTGAAAAATTAGACCCGTCACTTAAAATAAACCTTTTAAAAACACGCCCGATTGAATTATCCAGCAGCAAGGGACTTCGTCAGGTTCTGCGATCCGAAGGGAGAATCTATAAACTCCCGCTAACTTTGCATTCCATTCCATTCCAATTCTGGTTTCCAGGTAATCTTGTTTATTATTATTATTGACATCAATGATTATTTGTTTGTTATTCACATTTAATATTATTGTTTACTGTTGCCATTATTTTCATTATTCTAAATATTATTGGCAGATGTTTTTTTATTGTCTGTTACTATTACTCTTACTCTGATTATTACTGTCGTTGTGATTACTACACTTTATTAATTAATTGTTTTATGATTGTCGTTTACATTATTATTACTACTGTCATTATTATTGATTAATCTTGTTTTACTTACGTTTTTAAAGCAATACATTGAAATTATATAAACATTTTCAAATGTCAATCTCTCTCTATCTTGATCGAGCCGCGAATACACGACAATATTTTATATAGCACTTAAATGATTTCGAATGTTAAATTTGCGTATAGTGACGCCGGTGTATCACTCATGTGAATATTTAATACCACTTGCCTTCTCTTGCGGAATGTAAACAATTCGAAACCGGCCGGACACATAATACTACGTCTTGAATACGGCTTCTGAATACTGTTTACAAAAAAGATTATGCTTGCTATAAAAACAGAGAATGTTGCTACCTGTAGACCTTAAATCAATAAAGCTGGTCTAGAGATTTGATGCTTCCGATCGGGTATAGAAAACTATCAAAATTTTGTTTCCTTCTAATCCTAATTATAAAACTTTTGCCATTACTAAATTACAATGAGTTACTTAACACTTATTTTATTAAAAAATTAAGTAACCGTTCAGAAGGTTGCAGATCCAAAAAAAATTAAATAAGTTAAACAAGTACACAAAATGAGATATAAAATGACGTCGTTTTATCTGTCACGCGAATATATAATATTCTTTTTCTTCCTTTGCGAGAGGTAGATAGTTCAAGGTCAGTCGGACTTCTTATAGCGCTACTGTCTTGAATTCGGTACACGTGTCTGAAAGAGAGACATTGTTTTGTCTCATTTTTAGTGCTTGTATAATTTACCCTTCTCCTGGTGTAATCTAGTAAACGTTTCTAAAAATCCAGATTCTTTTAAGGACGGTAATTTAAAACTTTATTTAAAATAAAATTAAGTTTGTTGTATTATTACAACGGAATTTCCAATGGTTTCTTTTATTCTTTTTAATGAATATTTTTTTTTCTTTAATAGAAAAAATGAGCTTGAATAAAAGTTTCACGAGTCAAATTCTCAAAAATACAATACATCCTTATTATCTTCCCAAATTACAAAAAAAAAATGTTATTATATCGTAAATAAATGTAAATTTGATATAATTCACAAACTACCTTTCATGATTTCAGATTAAACTGTCCGTAATTCATAAAGAAAAACAGATCAATCATAAATACATATTTAAATATTTATATAAATATATATGAAATAATTCCTAGGTATTAAAAAAAATACTAATGTAGACACCACATGACTTCCTTGTACACCTATTAAATTAATTAAACACATTTTTAAAAGTACATAAAATTTTATTTCACTAATAAGATGCTACTATTTGCTGATGATATAGTAATTCTAGCCGAGAATAAAAAGGATTTAGAAGAAAAAATGAACGGCATAGATGAAGTCCTAGCAAGAATTACCGCATGAAAATAAACAAGAACAAAACAAAAGTAATGTAATGTAGTAGAAATAACAAAGATGGACCACTGAATGTGAAAATAGGAGGAGAAAAGATTATGGAGGTAGAAGAATTTTGTTATTTGGGAAGTAGAATTACTAAAGATGGACGAAGCAGGAGCGATATAAAATGCCGAATAGCACAAACGAAACGAGCCTTCAGTAAGAAATATGATTTGTTTACATCAAAAATTAATTTAAATGTCAGGAAAAGATTTTTGGAAGTATATGTTTGGAGTGTCGCTTTATATGGAAGTGAAACTTGGACGATCGGAGTATCTGCGAAGAAAAGATTAGAAGCTTTTGAAATGTCGTGCTATAGGAAAATATTAAAAATCAGATGGGTGGATAAAGTCACAAATGAAAAGGTGTTGCGGCAAATAGATGAAGAAAGCATTTGGAAAAATATACCTAAAAGAAGAGACAGACTTATAGGCATATTAAGGCATCCTGGAATAGTTGCTTTTCAAAAGCTTCTATTTGAAATGCGGTGGTATAGGAGAATGTTGAAAATCAGATGGGTGGATAAAGTGACAAATGAAGAGGTGTTGCGACAAATTGATGAAGAAAGAGGCATTTGGAAAAATATAGTTAAAAGAAGAGACAGACTTATGAGCCTCATACTAAGGCATCCTGGAATAGTCGCTTTAATATTGGAAGGACAGGTAGAAGGGAAAAATTGTGTAGGCAGACCACGTTTGGAATATGTAAAGCAAATTTTTAGGGATGTAGGATGTAGAGGGTATACTGAAATGAAACGACTAGCACTAGATAGGGAATCTTGGAGAGCTGCATCAAACCAGTCAAATGACTGAAGACAAAAAAAAAAAATAATTTCCGAATTTTTTTTCTTATTTTTTAAATTTTTTTATTGTTATTACTAAATTATTATTTATTGGAAAAATTTGTATAAATAATATATTTAAATTAAAAAGAAAGTTAAAAAAAAGGAAATTAAGTCGGATTTGAACTGATGTTCCTTCCTCTTATATTTTCCAACTATTTCATTAATTAAAATTTTATTTGGCTATAACTCTGGAACCAATGAAAGTCGGTACCACTTATGATGTATCGTTGAAAAGCTCTCCATGAGGACTTATTACTGCCAAAGTCCAAAATACAAATTTTTTGCATTTTGAGTTTTTTTAGAAACTTTTGGTCCACACGATTGCAATCTGACGTGGAGATGCACAACTAAATGTTATAACAGTCCTAAATCCAACATTTCAACATTCTACGGCTAATATTTTTTGAGTTATGCGAGATATCTACGTACATACATACATACGTACGTACAGACGTCACGCTGAAACTAGTCAAAATGGATTCAGGAATGGTCAAAATGGATATTTCCGTTGAAATCTAAAAACCGAAATTTTTCGCGATTACAATACTTCGTACAAGGAAGTAAAATTACCTGTAATTTAAGGATAAATAACTATCAGTAATTTTTCATTAAATAAATATAGAAATTACACAAATATTTTGCTTTTAGTTATTTTTTTAACCTTTCTTACAAAGAACATGGTTTAAAAAAAAAACGGCAAAATCTATAATTTCTTCCGTTTCAATAGTTATTACTGTGGTTAATGAATTGAATAGAGTTTGTGATTATAGCGCAAAGGTTAAACTCTTTCATTTTCCAATCAAAATGCAATAGATAATAATATAGTATTCTCTACGGTTCTGTTTCCTGCAGGGCTCTAATTAACAATCCACAGATTGGATTTGCAAACCAATGATATAAATAGTACATAGTACATTATTTCATGGACAATGTTCAGAATAAATTACATTAAAATAGATCCCAGAGATTTCCTTACAATTATATATTTTACTCAGATTTAATTAATTTTTTTTTAATGTACTGTTATGTACTACGTATATATATATAAATCCTACAGATATATGTATGTAGTAACTAACTCTGTTATAATTTATAAGATTATTTACCTTTTAATCTTTATTCTATTTTATATTTATATTCATCCTCAAATTTATTTTATAATATTTTTATTTGGTACTTTATCAACGTTTTACAAACCATTAATAGAACATTTTTGTAATTTAAATACTTTGTTTTTTTTTTCAATTATTTATATCATTTGCTAATAAAAAACCTTAAATACAAATTGATTCAGGAGGAAAAGGGAATAATTTGCAAACTAATTCTAATACTTGAAAATAAGGAAAAAATTACGCAAACATATCCGAAATCGGTTTATTATCGAATTACAGCTAGCGAAAAATTTCGCCCGGATTTCAGTTTCCCCGGTGAAATGAGGCCGTACTGAAATTAGTCTTACGGTTAGTAATGGACGCCATTACTAACAGTAAGACGGAACACCACTTTACTACCGCTTAGAAATCTGAGATTTTCTTGATAACTCGATTCCCGAGTCATTAGATTGGTCGTGAAGGTTCAATTGCGTGGCCATCTCGCAATATTTTATCCCGCTATATTTTATCTCGTGGAGTTTTATTAAAGATCAGGTTTATGTAACTCCTTTGCCTGTCGATCTTGTCGTACTAAGACTTTGAATTAACGCCGCAGATCCAGAGGTAACGTCTGATTAGTTGGCTACAGTCTGGAATGAAATCGACTTCAGTATGTAGCATTAGAATAGAAGTCATATCGAACCTAAGTGAATTTTAGGTGACAAATTTAATGTGTTTTTCTATGAAATGATACCTCATCCGAATTTTTAAGTTATTTCAGTAAATTTTTATATGCTTTTATATTTATAAAGTCTTTTTTTTTAATCACCCGGTATATATATATATATTATATACAAACACACAAACACATATATATAGACACATACACATACGCCGTAGTTTATAAAACAACTTTGTTACATTATTGTTGAAATATTACAATGAATTCAGGGATGTTTGAAAGTTGTTTTAACAGTATATAAATTTAAATTAATCCATCCACAGCAAACGAATATCTCTAGAGAATTAACAATATGAAACTCGATGACAATTAAAATTAACTGCACACAATTACACTCAAGGGAAATTATTAGTAATTCAAAATTTATTGATTTTAAATTCATTATAAGCTATATCCAATTTCAATAAAAATGCTTTCGATTTTAAAATTAATTAACGTGATTTTTAAGTGACTATTAATAAAATACAATTTTTTTTTATAATTTAAAAAAAAATGAAATAATAGTTAAATTTAAACGCTTAATATTCATACGACATAAAAATTTTATATTATTAGTGGAATCACACTTTCACTCAATATCTTAATTACTTCCAAATCAACTTCCGTATTATTTTTAAAAAAATATAAATTTTCTACAATTTTTGGGTAAAATATAAACACCCAACAACCTAGTAATCAACATCAACCGGAACGCTATTATTATATAAGATAAAAATTCTTCAGTACACTGATTAAACACACCTGCCAAACTTATCCATTTGGTTTTGATGGAAATAACCATTATTTTAGGAGTAAAAAGAATATTTTTTTTTTAAATTACAAGTTTTTCGGGTTAATAATTTTTTTTTTTTGTCTTCAGTCATTTGACTGGTTTGATGCAGCTCTCCAAGATTCCCTATCTAGTGCTAGTCGTTTCATTTCAGTATACCCTCTACATCCTACATCCCTAACAATTTGTTTTACATATTCCAAACGTGGCCTGCCTAAACAATTTTTCCCTTCTACCTGTCCTTCCAAAATTAAAGCGACTATTCCAGGATGCCTTAGTATGTGGCCTATAAGTCTGTCTCTTCTTTTAACTATATTTTTCCAAATGCTTCTTTCTTCATCTATTTGCCGCAATACCTCCTCATTTGTCACTTTATCCACCCATCTGTTTTTAACATTCTCCTATAGCACCGCATTTCAAAAGCTTCTAACCTTTTCTTCTCAGATACTCCGATTGTCCAAGTTTCACTTCCATATAAAGCGACACTCCAAACATACACTTTCAAAAATCTTTTCCTGACATTTAAATTAATTTTTGATGTAAACAACTTATATTTCTTACTGAAGGCTCGTTTAGCTTGTGCTATTCGGCATTTTATATCGCTCCTGCTTCGTCCATCTTTAGTAATTCTACTTCCCAAATAACAAAATTCTTCTACCTCCATAATCTTTTCTCCCCCTATTTTCACATTCAGTGGTCCATCTTTGTTATTTCTACTACATTTCATTACTTTTGTTTTGTTCTTGTTTATTTTCATGCGATAGTTCTTGCGTAGGACTTCATCTATGCCGTTCATTGTTTCTTCTAAATCCTTTTTATTCTCGGCTAGAATTACTATATCATCAGCAAATCGTAGCATCTTTATCTTTTCACCTTGTACTGTTACTCCGAATCTAAATTGTTCTTTAACATCATTAACTGCTAGTTCCATGTAAAGATTAAAAAGTAACGGAGATAGAGAACATCCTTGTCGGACTCCCTTTCTTATTATGGCTTCTTTCTTATGTTCTTCAATTGCTACTGTTGCTGTTTGGTTCCTGTACATGTTAGCAATTGTTCTTCTATCTCTGTATTTGAACCCTAATTTTTTTAAAATGATGAACATTTTATTCCAGTCTACGTTATTGAATGCCTTTTCTAGGTCTATAAACGCCAAGTATGTTGGTTTGTTTTTCTTTAATCTTCCTTCTACTATTAATCTGAGGCCTAAAATTGCTTCCCTTGTCCCTATACTTTTCCTGAAACCAAATTGGTCTTCTCCTAACACTTCCTCCACTCTCCTCTCAATTCTTCTGTATAGAATTCTAGTTAAGATTTTTGATGCATGACTAGTTAAACTAATTGTTCTGTATTCTTCACATTTATCTGCCCCTGATTTCTTTGGTATCATTACTATAACACTTTTTTTGAAGTCTGACGGAAATTCCCCTTTTTCATAAATATTACACACCAGTTTGTGTAATCTATCAATCGCCTCCTCCCCTGCACTGCGCAGTAATTCTACAGGTATTCCGTCAATTCCAGGAGTCTTTCTGCCATTTAAATCTTTTAATGCTCTCTTAAATTCAGATCTCAGTATTGTTTCTCCCATTTCATCCTCCTCAACTTCCTCTTCTTCCTCTATAAAACCATTTTCTAATTCATTTCCTCCGTATAATTCTTCAATATATTCCACCCATCTATCGACTTTACCTTTCGTATTATATATAGGTGTACCATCTTTGTTTAACACATTATTAGATTTTAATTTATGTACCCCAAAATTTTCCTTAACTTTCCTGTATGCTCCGTCTATTTTACCAATGTTCATTTTTCTTTCCACTTCTGAACACTTTTCTTTAATCCACTCTTCTTTCGCCAGTTTGCACTTCCTGTTTATAGCATTTCTTAATTGCCGATAGTTCCTTTTACTTTCTTCATCACTAGCATTCTTATATTTTCTACGTTCATCCATCAGCTGCAATATATCGTCTGAAACCCAAGGTTTTCTACCAGTTCTCTTTATTCCGCCTAAGTTCGCTTCTGCTGATTTAAGAATTTCCTTTTTAACATTCTCCCATTCTTCTTCTACATTTTCTATCTTATCTTTTTTACTCAGACCTCTAGCGATGTCCTCCTCAAAAATCTTCTTTACCTCCTCTTCCTCAAGCTTCTCTAAATTCCACCGATTCATCTGACACCTTTTCTTCAGGTTTTTAAACCCCAATCTACATTTCATTATCACCAAATTATGGTCGCTATCAATGTCTGCTCCAGGGTAAGTTTTGCAGTCCACGAGTTGATTTCTAAATCTTTGCTTAACCATGATATAATCTATCTGATACCTTGCAGTGTCGCCTGGCTTTTTCCAAGTGTATATTCTTTTATTATGATTTTTAAATTGGGTGTTGGCAATTACTAAATTATACTTCGTGCAAAACTCTATAAGTCGGTCCCCTCTTTCATTCCTTTTGCCCAGCCCGTATTCACCCACTATATTTCCTTCCTTGCCTTTTCCAATGCTTGCATTCCAATCTCCAACTATTATTAAATTTTCATCTCCTTTTACGTGTTTAATTGCTTCATCAATCTCTTCGTATACACATTCTACCTCATCATCATCATGGGCGCTTGTAGGCATATAGACGTTAACAATCGTTGTCGGTTTAGGTTTTGAATTTATCCTTATTACAATGACTCTATCGCTATGCGTCTTGAAATACTCCACTAAATAAATGTACTCCAATAAATAATGTAACAATATATCTTTTTAACACGATTACCCAAAAAGAGTGTTATGTACGAGTATTTAAAGTATATATATATATATATATATATATATATATATATATGTATGTATGTTTGTGCCACCATAGCAGCTCAATGGCTGAACCAATTTAGATGTATGACCCCCGCGTTGAAATCCTTCTGTTACCGAGTGTCATAGGCCATTTATATGTTTAAATAAACTTAAATCGCTCATTAATTATCCTATATTAAAGAGCAATGTTCTTTTTTGGCAGTCGTGTTTTTTAATTTTTAATATTTATCTCTTGTTTACACGGATGAATAAATGGAATTAAAGTATTTAGGGTGTCTATGTTTGTTCCATCGTAGCAGCTCAACGGTTGAACTAATTTAGATGTATGACCCTGCGATGGAATCCTTACGTTACCGGGAGTGTCATAGGCTATATAAATATGTAAGTGTGTGTGTGTATATTTAAATAAATTTAAAAAATTTGAAAAAATTATACTATATACAAAATTATTACCCGCTCTTAAATTATCCTACATTAGTAATTATCTTATATTAAGAGCAACGTTTGTTTTCGGCACTCGAGTTTTTTTAATATTTATCTCTTGTTTAAAACATAAATTGAAATTTTATACCTTATCCAGTTTTTATAGTATGAAATACTCGTATAATAATAATCAGGGAAAGCATTGTAAAGAGTCAAAACTTTGGGTTGGAATTTTTGTGCTTTCTAACGTTATTAGTACTCTATTCCAAATATAAAAAAAAAAAAACTAAAATGGAATTTTATGAATAATTAAAAGCTTATCAGTTAATTCTACATTTCTTACAAAAAGTTGTGGTGTAGGACAGATCCATTTTTACACATAAAACATCAAGTTATCTGAAATTTTATGAAAAATTTACCTCATCACTTTTGACAATTAAGCAGTACCCAAGCCCAAAAAATTCAAGCTATCCGGGTTTTACGTTTTTGTAAGTTTTAAGCAGAAACAAAAATAAAAAAATAATTTTGGAATAAAAAGGAAATTTATGCCCATGTTGAATACGGAGAAGCGTAAAGGAAAGATTACTAAACGGATATTATTTTTAATTTTACTTTCCTGACATCATAGCTTTAGAGATATGCCGAAAAAAGAAAAAAAAACGATATCAGTCGTTAAAAAGTTGAATATGGGATCATTCTCTTCGTTTCATGACCCAGGGCTCCCAAAAAACACACAAAAAAAATGAGGGCTAATTTTCGTACCTACGTACGAACGTAAGTACGTGAATTAGCGTATTTGAAACTTAATAACTTTTGACTGGATAACCTGATTTAGCTGAAACTTATCACAGAGACTCGTGTATATGTGACAATTTATTGGTAAAAGTTTAAGATTAAAAGTTAAATTATACCACTTAATATTATGCTCAGTACATGCGTGCGTCATGCGTGCATCTTACCATTTAAAAAAAAAAATTAGCTCCTAAATTATTCCCTTCCGAAAAATTAAAAACTGCAATCTTTTTATTTATATTTTTGAACCGAATTTTTTTAATTTCTTTTTAAGCATAGTAATAGTGAAAGTGATCCGAAAAATTTACTTTGGGGTTGGAGTAGTCGATCATAATTTAAATATATAAATTTTTTGAATTTGTTTCATTATCATTTTTTACTTCCTTGTACGAAGTAAAGGTAGTATTGTAATAGCGAAAAATTTCGGTTTTTTGATTTAAACGGAAATATCCATTATGACCATCCCTGAATCCATTTTGACTAGTTTCGACGTGACATCTGTACGAATGTATGTATGTACGTACGTACGTATCTCGCATAATCCAAGAATGATTAGCCGTAGAATGTCGAAATTTTGGATTTAGGACTGCTGTAAAATCCAGTTGTGCACCTCCCCTTTTGATTGCAATCGACTGGGCCAAAAGTGTCCAAAAAAGCCTAAAATCCGAAAAAAAATGGATTTTTGCCTTTTTCTTAACTGCATTAATAACCTCATTGAGAGATTTCAACGATATATCATAAGTTGTACTTATTTTCATTGGTTTCAGAGTTTTAGCCAAATAAAATTTTAATTAATGAAATATTTGGATCTTACAAGGGGAAGGCATATCGGTTCGAATCAGACTTTCTCTCCTTTTTTTTTAACTTTTTCTTTATTTAAATGTATTGATTTATTAATAATTATTAACCTCTGATTAAAAAAAAATTATAATACATAATAATTCAATAATAACAATAAAAAAAAAAATGTAAAAAAAATCAGAATTTATCAGCGGAATTAAATTTTTTGTACTTTTCATTTTAATTCAAAAACTTTTATAGTTAATTATTAATAAATCAATATATTTAAATTAAAAAAAAGTTAATAAAAATTTATGTATATAAAGACGGATTCGAACCGATGTGTCCTTGGGTTATGGATCTGACACGTTCTTACTTACACCATATATCTATTTGAGCAACGAGAAGCAAAATTAATATATAAACTAATATAAATTGATAATCTGGACACCACAAAAAAATGTGATGCAATGTGGTGTCCACCACAATGCAGTTGTGTAACTATCCACTTTATTGAAGAATTGGAGAATCGTATCTCACTTTCAAATGAAAAAAGTTTAAATGAAGTGCAGCAAAAAATGTGTACATGTAATTTAATAGGCGTAAAGGAACTCATGCGGTGTTAAAATAAGGTATTTCTTATAATAGTTAATGATGGAAATTTTTTAAGAAAATTGGACAAATAGGAAGATCCTTTGAGATCTCTAATTACTAATTTTGATCCAAGTATTAATCAAATTTATGAACAATAAATTTTTGTATATTTGTTTTAAAATTACGTTTAATTATCATTGTTTTGAAAAAAAATAGTGGAGAAATAAAAGATATATCCTCTCGTTTTTCCCAGATGATATTTTCCAATTTTTCACTGTCAGGTACAAGATTCTAATTCTGAAAACGGTGGAAGAAATGATATGGTTAAATACAACTAGGTTGTTTCATCATCACATTACTAGCTGTTTCTTTTCTATTAAGTAAAAGCATGGTGATAAAAATAAACTTATTCATATATATATATATATATATATAATACAAATATATATCAAAATGATCAAATTTTTCGAATTAAGATATTTTTCCACATTTTAAAACAGAAAAATAAAAAGGTTAATTCAGCACACTTATCGGAACCACACAGGATGTGATTATTTTGAAAAAAAAAGTACCGTCTGAGATTTGTAAATCACACTGTTTATGAAGGAAGTTTAGCCGTAAAATTTTTGTTACAAACAATTTAATTTAAGCTGAAGCATTATTTGAAATGAAACTCTAAATTACTTTACCGGAAATCTATTAAGTTTAACAAAAAGGGCGAATTTTTGGTTAATTTGTCACATTTTGCAAAAAATTTTACTTCCTATGTAATATTTAACTTTATTAAAATTCTTTACAATTAAAGTTCAACATAATTTAAACTAGATAAAATAGAGCTGTGTTGAGGCTTAGTTGTATATCCGGCTCCGAAGTGGGGGGATAAGAAATGATGCACTCAAAAAAAAATTTAAGCGGAAAGATAATCATAAATGCAATGAAAAAAATGAGAATAAATAATAATGTTAAATTAAAATTTATTGATAAAGAACGATGTTTATAATTAAAATTAACGTAGTGCTATATAAAAACACATAAAATATATTCCAAATTTTGTTAACAATTTTAAAGCTTAAAATAATTAATTCAGTTGAGAAATACCATAAAAGTTATCAAAATAAACATGAATAAAATTAAAGTGTATTTTAATTGACTACTAGAAATAACATTTAAGTACTTAAAATATTATAAGATAGTAATTATAAAGAAGGATAAGTAATCCTTTAAATTATTAAACGTACGTACGATATAAGATACTTACTACATACAGGATTCGAATATTAAAGAGAACGGATAAATAGGGGGAGTAGAAGAATAAAGATATATACGGTACATGGCAACTGTAACTTATAAGTTAGTTGTTTATTTTAGTATTTAATCCTTCTTACAACTTACAGAATATCTCATTTACTTAATCATCCCATCTCTCTTATTTTTCGAGAATATACATACCCTAACACACACACGCACGCGCGCGCACATATATATATATATATATATATATATATATATATATACTCATAAGAATATAGGTAACTGTTTCATTACATTACAATATTAACTACTTTTGTTTTAAAAATTAATAATTATTAAAATTAAAGCACACAAGTTCCCGCATGTAAGTCTAAAAAAATCTCCACACAATTATAAAATAAAATATATAAAATGACTCACGAAGAATGTAACAAACTTTCAGGAAATTTTCTACTGGTGAAAATAAAAAAAGAAATTTAATATAAATACAGGTTAGGAAACGTTTCGTTCCAGAGTATCAGCTAACGAAAGAATTCGCTTAATTAATGTGCCAATAAAAATTAAGATGAAAATTAATCCAAACTATCACTTTTGACTCAAATAAAGGGATAAATTTATTTCTTTAATATGAAATCTGACCAAAAAAAAATATTTACCAGAATTGTACATATTTAGTAATTTTTGAGAAACCTGTGATAAACGATAAAAGATTAGTGCCGAAAAATACACTATTTTATGTTTCGCGTATAATAAATTTATTAAATGGGTAATAAACTATACAAATAAATTCTACAGAAACTAAATACAAACGTAAACGTTATGAAGTTTATTAAAAACCAAACATATTAAAAAGTGAACGATTTTGATTACTTTTTAAACGAACAAGAAGATAGGGAGGAGAGTGGAGTATTTCAAGACGCATAGCGATAGAATCATTGTAATAAGGATAAAATCAAAACCTAAACCGACAACGATTGTTAACGTCTATATGCCTACAAGCGCCCATGATGATGATGAGGTAGAATGTGTATACGAAGAGATTGATGAAGCAATTAAACACGGAAAAGGAGATGAAAATTTAATAATAGTTGGAGATTGGAATGCAAGCATTGGAAAAGGCAAGGAAGAAAATATAGTGGGTAAATACGGGCTGGGCAAAAGGAATGAAAGAGGGGACCGACTTATAGAGTTTTGCACGAAGTATAATTTAGTAACACCCAATTTAAAAATCATAATAGAAGAATATACACTTGGAAAAAGCCAGGCGATACTGCAAGGTATCAGATAGATTATATCAAGGTTAAGCAAAGATTTAGAAATCAACTCGTTGACTGCAAAACTTACCCTGGAGAAGACATTGATAGCGACCATAATTTGGTGATAATGAAATGTAGATTGGGGTTTAAAAACCTGAAGAAAATGTGTCAGATGAATCGGGTGAATTTAGAGAAGCTTGAGGAAGGGGAGGTAAAGAAAATTTTTGAGGAGGACATCGCAATAGGTCTGAGTAAAAAAGATAAGGTACAAAATGTAGAAGAAGAATAGGAGATTGTTAAAAAGGAAATTCTTAAATCAGCAGAAGCAAACTTAGGCGGAATAAAGAGAACCGGTAGAAAACCTTGGGTTTCAGACGATATATAGCAGCTGATGGTTGAACGTAGAAAATATAAGAATGCTAGTGATGAAGAAAGTAAAAGGAACTATCGGCAATTAAGAAATGTTATAAACAGGAAGTGCAAACTGGCGAAAGAAGAGTGGATTAAAGAAAAGTGTTCAGAAGTGGAAAGAGAAATGAACACTGGTAAAGTAGACGGAGCATACAGGAAATTTAAGGAAAATTTTGGGGTACATAAATTAAATCTAATAATGTGTTAAACAAAGATGGTACACCAATATATAATACGAAAGGTAAAATCGATAGATGGGTGGAATATATTGAAGAGTTATACGGAGGAAGTGAATTAGAAAATGGTGTTATAGAGGAAGAAGAGGAAGTTGAGGAGGATGAAATGGGAGAAACAATACTGAGATCTGAATTTAAGAGAGCATTAAAAGATTTAAATGGCAGAAAGGCTCCTGGAATAGACGGAAAACCTGTAGAATTACTGCGCAGTGCAGGTGAGGAAGCGATTGATAGATTATACAAACTGGTGTGTAATATTTATGAAAAAGGGGAATTTTCGTCAGACTTAAAAAAAAGTGTTATAGTCATGATACAAAAGAAATCAGGGACAGATAAATGTGAAGAATACAGAACAATTAGTTTAACTAGTCATGCATCAAGTAACGCTGGAACTTTAGACTTCCAAATCAGCTGATTTTGGAAGACGCGTTCACCACTAGACCAAGTCAGTGGGGTTTTATCTCCTACTTAGCACCGGTATACCTGTAGAAAGTGATTTTTGTTTTTTTGTATTTTATTTTTTAGATAAGATTTCATATGAAACTATTAAATTTATGTTTTAGTTTGGGTTTCAAGATTTCAACATTTCAGCTTAGATTAATTTTAAAGCGCAGAAATCAGGAGGAATCGTTTGCCACCCTACGCTCGCTAAGGAAGCGTTCCCAATACTATGTTTATATGAAGTTTTTCCTTTTTTCAGAGGTAGAATACGTCCTGAAAGTTACACTCTACTTAAATTACTCTGTATAAATAAATAAATATTAATTCAGCCGCATCCATATTTAATAACAAATACTGAGCTAAACTTTTTCCCTTGCACACTTAACCTAAGTACTACAACATTTTGTAAAAAAAGAAAAAGAAATCTTGGTTTTGCAATTTATCTAAACCAATTTATTTACAAATAAAAATGTTATGTTCGTTTGTTCAAAATCTTAAATCTACGAAAGTTCTTCACCCACTTCTATTAAATTTTTACACAACGTTGCACTCAAATACGCGCGTGTTTTTATATACCTACTATTTATATAGCTAAGATGTTATACCTGTGACAGATAGAAACTTGATTTTTTTTTAAAACACCGCTATCTGTTGGCCGTAAAAGCAACACACGCTATACTAAGTATTTCAGTGTTTCCGATGTGTGTCGGCTATAGACTAAAACATTACTGGACCGATTTACGCGCAGGGGAAAAAGGAAGAAAGAGAAAAATTTGAAAAGGGAAAAATGAAAAAAGGGAATAAGGTAGAAAGAGAAGAAGGGGAAAATGAAAAAAGAGTAAAACGGGGGAAAGCAAAAACGTGAAAGGGAAAATGATAAGAAAGAAAAAGGGTGAATGGGAAAGAGAAAGGAGGACTAGGAAATAAGGGAAGAGAAATGGACAGGAAAATGGGGAAAGATATAAAGGAAATGGGGGAAATGGAATATTGTAAGAATGAAAACGGGAAAAGTAATATGGGGAAAAGATAGAAAAGGAAAGGGGGAAATGATGGAAGGGTAATACGGATAAATGGTAAAAGGGAAGGTTAAACTTTGTGAAATTCTTTAATGTTCATTTTGTTAATGTTTTACCAAACTTTCAATTGTGTTCATTTAATCATAAAAGTATATATATACTCAAATCTAGCAATAGCGAAGCATTTTCGGTTCTGCTAATCAGTTAATATAATTATTTTTCAATAATTTTTATATCTTTACATAAAACGTTAACGAACTTTTATGCTTTATTGAAAAAGAAATAATGATACTGCCATCATCCATGCAGAATTCTTTGGAGATTTCTTAATAACAGCTCAGTCGAAAATTTATGTGAGCTAAACATAAAAATTTGAAAATAATGGAAACGTTAAAGATACTCTACAAACAGATAGACGTAGAAGTAACTAGTGGCAGTGCACCCAGATGAAGGTGAAAAATAATTAAGCGAGGGTACAGTTCATGAACGCTCGTATTTTTAATATTAATAATGTCTTACTGTATGTAATTTATCAAATCCCGCTTATTAACTCACCGAATTCTAAAACCTTATCAGGATATCAAATTTTTTGGGTAGTTAATTATTAAACTTGATTATGTTATTGAAACATATTTTTCAATCCTTAATATAGCGTCAATCTCAAATGTCAAAATTTAAAGAATTGAATAAATTGTACTTTTCACTTAATGCGATTTTTAAGAAATTACATTATTTTATAAAAATTTATTGTATAATTTTAATCTTTAATTTTATTTAAAACACAGGTGAAAAAAATAGTATTGTAGAAAGGCGTGTAAAATAAATGATTAAAGCAAAAACAAAAATGCCCGGTGAGTATTAGTAAAAATTAGAAAATTAATACAAAAAAAACAATTTTAATAACAAGTATTCATCATGAGTAAAGATATATATATATATATATATATATATATATATATATATATTTTATGCATAAATATTATTTTGTTTTTACCTGTCGTTTTTTAATCAATTCTCTTGAAGTTTCATGTAAAAATATTTTAAATATTAAAATACTTTCGTGCTTTGTATACACAATTACACTATAAACATTCAATATTTAGTAATTTTGACAACAAACAGATTTAAAATATCTCTTAATATAAACGACCATGTTACGTTAAATCTTAAACAAAATAAAACGTTTATTGATGTTACTTAAAACGCGCACACACACACACACACACACACACACACACACACACACACACACACACACACACACACACACACACACACACACACACACACACACACACACACACACACACACACACACACACACACACACACACACACACACACACACACACACACACACACACACACACACACACACACACACCTTTTTTTAATATTTTTTAAAAATAGACTACGATTTTGAAAAATAACTGTTTCATTAAATAACTGTTTTAACAGTTATTCCTTTTTTAAATTTCATAGATTTTGAAGATTATAATTTTATTGCAATAATAACAATAATAATAATTACGTCACAATACGTTAAGAAACCCCCAACAAAATACGAAACATTGTTTAATTAAAAACAATACATAAATTAATCCCATACAATTTACATGAAATAACAACAAACCAGATACAAATTAAAAACAACAAGAAGATTTATTAATATAATTAAGTTTTACAATAAACATACAAAACCGAAAGAATTTGAGTGTTTACAAAAGTGAAATACGTTTGTAAGAAGGGAAAATGAAGATAGAATAAGCTCAAAGTGAAGTGAATAAAGTAAATAAGAAGAATGGTATATAGAAATATATACTTACATATATATATATATATATATACCACATGTACACAGTATATTTTTTGAAGAGCAGAATGGGAACGAGATGAAAGATGTGCGAGTTAGTTGTGTATATACAACAAATTGAGAGGAAAGAGAGGTGTGATTGTATTAGTATGTGGCGCGCGCACGCGTTTATATGATGAAATAGATAAAGTGAGGAGGATATAGATATACGTTTGCGAGTATGTGTATTTGAGAATATGTGTGCGTAAGAAAGAAAGAGATAGAAAATCTAAAATCATGTTGAAGGAGGGAAGTCTAACCTAGCTATACTGCACTGTTAATGAACAGTACGAACCGGGACAAAACATGATCCAGTTCTGTAAAGACAATGCCACTAGTGTTCTTCAATATACCTCCTCTACCCGCGTGATCTTTAGTCAGTATACACAAGGACGTACCGTACAGAACCCGCGCCTTTACTAAGGTACACACTGTATTACCGCACTGCCTTTGCCTTTAGTAACTACAGCTCTTAAACTCTTCTCTTACAACAATCCGTCCTTAAACCTCAACTAAAACCATCCGAACCAACCCTTCTTGGGTCTAGTACATATTCTATTCAATTATTTTCTTCTTACTCTTGTCCTTAAGTTTCCATTCCTTTATCCTCGACAATATCTTCATCATCATCTTCTTCGTCTTTAACATCTTTACATACCGCAAAATTACTTCAAAGTATAACCCGATTCAAAATCATCCTTAAACTTCTCACGCGTAGGTCTGCATACAACAATGATATCGACAAAAACAACAACATTATCGACAACAAAAACGATAGCAATAACAATAGAGCCTATTCATTATCTTAATATTGAACTCTCTTAACCGTAATTCAATTATGCATTAAGTACTAATAAAACCAGATTTTAATGATTCAAATCACAAACTAAACTTGGATTATCAATTTAAGTAAATAACATCGTTGGAGAACACTAATATTTATAACTTCTCAACAGTCAAAAAAAAATATAAAAAAAATAGAACATGTAGGGTAATTATTTAGAAAGATGACGTGTATTCAAAAATCAATAATTTTTCCATATGTGGTTGTTTTTATCGCGCTGAATGTAAATATACAAAAATGTTCTTTCTAGTTTTTGACTTATATAGATTTTAAAATTAAAAATTAAAAAATTATATATTCCCGTAGCGGTAAGGGTAATGTTTTAAATTTGTATCGATACTCTTCGGTTTATATTTTTTTCTTTTTCGTATAATCCGTATAAAAAGTTAATTATTCCTCCTTAAAAATACTTCACTGAAATTTGCATCGACTGATTTTAGTTACTGATAGATTTTAACGAAACCGGTACCGTGATTAAATTACAAAAAAAATGAAATTAAACGAATTTCTTAGAAGTTAAGAAATTCGTTTCAATCTCAGCAAACATAACCTAACTCTCACTTCCTCGCTAACCTCGTATAATTAACCTTATAAATTAAACCGGTTTATTTTTGGTCGGGTCAATAATTGTATAAATAATAATCGATTATTTAATTCAAAGATGAAGTATATTACACTTGTACCGTACTGAATTACGAAATTTTTGTTGAGGGTACTGTGTAATTTACGAAGGACGTATCTCGGATGAAAGCTGTCGTATTGACGATTTTTTTGTTGTTGCTATATATGAACCATTTCTAATAGAAAAGAATCTACAAAAATATAATTATTTGAATACTAATTTTTGTGTTATAATTTACTTTTATTCCCTACTCTTACTTTAAGAAAAAATAAATCTGATCTGAACACCACATGACTTCCTTGAACGCCTATTAAATTACAGATTTTTTATCCATATTTTATATTTTTTAAATATTTCGGTTTTCATGTTGACCGACGGCTTACTTTTTTTTTTCTTTTTTTTGGAGAGGTGGGAAATCCATTTTACAGATGCCATGTGGCAGTGTCGGAGTCGCTAACAGGTTCTGCAAGATGTTGTTAAATGTATATGTGTACCTGCGAATTACCAACTAAATCTACACCCCTGGCTATCCGCCCTTCCTGGAATTTCTTAAAGAAGTATTACTTCATGAAGAGGGTGATGCACCCATTCACACACCACAATGCAATACATCCAAACAATGCATAGCAATAACATTATGCCAAGAAAACGCATTCAACGACAGACAATATAAATCATGATCAAACGAAATCAAATCAAACAAAACATATACACAACAAATCTAGCAAAGAAAATTCAGACTAGTTCACATAAAACACCACAACAGCAAAGAACATAATTGCAGACAGTACATCAAAACTTATCAAATCAGCTTCTTGAGCTCTGACTGACTTCCTTATACACCTATTAAATTACATATGCACATTTAAAAAAAATGAAAAGTACATAAAATTTTACGTCATTAATAACTTCTGACATTTTTTCATATTTTTATTATTATTATTATTATTGAATCATTATTTATTGTAAAAATGTTTTTACAGTCAGAGGTTAATAATTATTAATAAGTCAATATATTTAAATTAAAAAAAAAGGTTAACAAAAAAAAGAAGGAGATCAAGCCTGATTCAAACCATGTGCCTTACCCTTGATCCAAATATTTCTTTAATTACAATTCTATTTGGCTGTAACTCTGGAACCAATGAATATAAGTAACACTTATGCTATATCGTTGAAAAAATCTCAATGAGGGCTTATTACTGCAGTTAAGAAAAAGCTCAAAATAGAATTTTTTTTGGATTTTGAGCTTCTTTGGACACAATTTAGTCCACTTGACTGCAATCAAAAAGAAAGGTGAACAACTAGGTATTATAGTCCTAAATCCAAAATTTCAGCATCCTGCGGCTAATCGTTTTTGAGTTATGTGAGGTACTTATGTACATACGTACGAACAGATGTCACACCGACACTAGTCAAAATGGATTCAGGGATGGTCAAAATGGATTTCAATGAAATCTGAACTTTTTCGCGATCACAATAATTTCTTTACTTTTTACAAGGAACTAAAAACGATTTTTTCCCCTTCTTTTCACCTAAAATTACCGATACTATCAATTAGGCTGTGGACTCATTGACACTAAAAAAAAATATAAACTCTGATTATTGCCTAGTATTTTTGAAAATATTATATTCTGAAATGATGTGTGAGACACATCAGGTCGCCTTCAATATTACGTTTATAGCACCCGACATACATACAAGCAGAGCGATCTTAAATACAAATTCACTTTTTAAGTAAGAATAGTTTTTATCATAAATCTATAATAATTGATTGTTATTCAAAATATGGATTTTCCCAAAGAAAATCTGTCTTAATATATATATATTAATATAATTGTTGTTAATATCGAATGATTCTTTATAACAGGAATCATTTTTTTTTTACGATTCTTTAATTCAACAACTACGCCGCCTATTCCCTCAACCAATTTATTACAGTTCCGTGGACGTCTTTTGTCGGTCTGCATGAATTTACTGGTCAAAAACTCCTTTAATCTCAGAAAAAAATAAAACTTACATGACGCCAAGTCCGAATTATTTGGGGAACACTCTAATATCATCATCAAAACTTTTATAACATCCTGGCGTATCTTGATAGTTTTTTTTTTTTTTTTTTTAGTTAAAATTTACTTTCCAATTTATCATTTTAAACATGATTTTTTTTTGTTTTTTAGTGTATGTTGCTTTCATGAAAAATTTTCTTAGCATTAAATAAGAAAAAATAAGATGTTTTACGTGTATTTAGGGGTGGTAGCGTCTCGGCCTTTCATCCGGAGGCTCCAGGTTCGAATTCCGGTTAAGAACGGCATTTTCACACATTAAAAAACCTCTCAAGCAATACATAACGGTGGTCCCGTAATTAAATAAAAGATAATTCATCATAATAAATTTGCTTAATTTTTTTACTTCCTTGTACGAAGTAAAGGAAGTACTGTGGTTGCGAAAAATTTCGGTTTTTAGTTTTCAATGTAAAATATCCATTTTGACCATCCCTGAATCTATTTTGACTATTTTCGACGAGGCGTCTATACGTATGTATGTATCTCCCATAACTTAGAAACGATTAGCTGTAGGACGATGAAATTTTGGATTTAGGACTGTTTAACATCTAGTTGTGCACTCCCCCTTTTAATTGCAATCGATTGGACCAAACGAGTGCAAAAAAGCCCATAATCCTAAAGGTTTCGATTTTTGACTTTTTATTAACTGTAGTAATAATCTCTCATTGAGAGATTTACAACCATATATCTATCATAAGTGGTACTTATTTTCTTTGGTTCCAGAATTGTAGCCAAATGTAATTTTAATTAATGAAATATTTGAATCTTACTAGGGGAAGGCACACTAGTTCGAATCAGACTTCATTTCCTTTTTTTTTTTAATTTAAATATATTGATCTACGATTATTAATTATCTGATTTAAAAAAAAAATTACGATAAAATATATATATATATATATATCACAAGTTATTAACAAAATAAAATTCTACGTATTTTCATTTTAAAAAGTGTGTATATGTAATTTAAAAGGCGTACAAGGAAGTCATGTAATGTCCACATAAGATTTTATTTTATTTTTTTTAATTATTTTGTTATAGTCGCACCCACAATTAAAATCATTAGCCACTTATCAGTGTAATGTAACTGTACACAGGTAAATGTGTATTCTTAAATAAATTCAGGGCAACCATTCCTGAGACGTGTGGTTGATTGAAACCCAACCACCAAAACATACCGGTATCTACGGATCTAGTATTCAAATCCTAATAAAAACAACTGCATTTATTCGACTTCGAAATCATCTGATTTATGTCGATGAGTTTACCATTAGGACAACCCGGTGGCTTATTATTATTTTTTTTTAAATTAAACGAAAATACTAATTTATATTTAAATTTTATTAACAAAGATGAACCTTTAAAAGTATATAAAATATTCAATTAAAATTTCAAAAAATTGAACAAAGTATTTAAAAACTAAAATATTATATTTTTAAATAAATATTACAACTATATTTTTGTCATATATTTAAAAATAAAAAATAAAAGGTCAAGTTTAGTTATATAAGAGATCTAGACTTTTTAATGCAAATGTCAAAGTTCATTCTTTTTTCTTATACAAAGAATATTTGTTTTATAAAGAACAGGTTTTATAGAACTGATTCTAAAATTTGCAACGCTTTATTTTACGCGCTTATTTTATTAGTAATTCAACACAATTTGTTTGTCTTAATTCTTTCTCTTAATGAAATTATTATTCAGAATTTAACTAAAACTGAATTATTTAAAATTTTAAAATTTAAGGAAATGCAAAAAATCTGATCTTTCTTACTTAAACATTCTAATATAAAACGAAAAATATTAAAAAATAATAGAAATTTTTGAAACTAACATTTTTTTAAAAGTTATTTAAGTTAAAACATTCAACTGTCATCTTGAAGAGAAAATTATTTTCACATAAAATTTGTTCCCTTCAATAAATATAGAATGAAATCATATCACTGAAAATTGCTTATATAACGTATAATACTAAATAGTGAGAAAACTTCCATTTAAGATATTATTACTGAAAAGATGTTTTCTCATGTCGTAGATAAAACGTTATGAACTGTAATATCCAACGTAATATTACTAAAACGTTGCAGGAAAAAAAGCGAAAGAAAATCGTAACCAAATTCGCACGCGCGTGCTTTGAACCTTATGTATCTATTTAAGAATATATAAAGCTTACATAAAAATCATACTCTTTACTTCATTCAAACACATACAAGAAATTTTTCTTTGTGTTAAAAATTTGTGTGGGTGTTTTGTATACTTTTATTATGTGCATACCTTTTCGTAATATCTGACAAGGAACAGAATGATTCAACCCCACCCAAAATGTTATAGTAGTAACTATAACACCTTCTTTTCATAGCTTTTCATTTCCCCCCAGCATTTTTCCCTATGAAGTCTACTTACATAAAAGATGATATTCCCTTTTTTAGAACTTATTTTTTATTATCAAATAGGCCGTGACTTGAACTGAACATCAAAAAAAGGTTAAAGGTTATACAAATATGTTTTCTACACAAAATTATTAGAATGTAGGTGATCTATGAATGGGAAAAAAATTATTATTATTATTATTATCTTAGTTTTTTGAGTTCTTTTCATATACACTGAAAAAAAAAAAACTAAAAATAAGTTATTGTAAATAAATCTACGTCTCTAATGAATCTCCAATAAATTCAGTGATGTAATGTCTAATGTAAAGTTGAAATGTCATTATTTATTATTTCAAAACAGAAAGTTATTATTAACTTGTAATGTTAAACCATGTCTTCGGATATTATGATGGCATTGATAATGAACTACTTGTAGTATTAATAAGATTTGCTTTGAATAAGCGTAATGATGTACATTAAAAAGCGAATCCTTTTGGTGTCACTTAAAGGATTGAATATCACTAATTATTTAAAGGGCTTCATAAACCGCCTTTAACATTATACGCGTATTATCCTCTGTAAAGAAGCTAACGAAAAACATCATTTAGTGGACATTTTTGTTATTCTTGAGAATGCATAATTGTTTTGTTTGTTTCTTTTTCCGTACTTTAAATTCTACTATTTTTTATATAAAATTATTAAATCTTTGTAGTTTATACACAATAAATAAGGAAAATATTGTCCTTGATTTGAATAATTGTACAATGAATGAAAAATTTGCGTCTAAGCCATACAACCGGTGTCCCGGGTTCAAATCCCGGTTAGGCACAGCATTTTTCATACTCTACAAGATTCCATTTCCATATTCCCACAAGATTCAAAGCTTCTGAAATAAAAATTTATTAAAAAAAAAAATTAAAGTTTGAGTTTTGTAAACTTTTAAAAAATATAATTTTTGTCCAAAAATTAAAAAAAAAATTTCTTTTTATATTTTTTCTATTTATTTCAGATCGTACTATATATTTAAAAAAAATTAAAATAGAGCTGTTTTTAAAATTGAAAAAAATAAATAAAATTCACTTAAAAAAAATTACTCCTGGTTAATTTAAACTCATGAAATTTGTGTTATTTTATTATGACCTTTTTTTTGTAACTTAAGATTTTTAAACCCTTTCCATGTATCTACTTATATATATATATATATTGTAACAGGGCCGATATAATGGGTCTGAGTAACGGATTCCTACCAATTATTATGAAAGCAGTAGAAAATTTAATAATGGGAGAAATCCAGAACGAGACAAAAAGAAAACTTTAAGTAAAGATAACAGGTCCGCGTAACAATTTTCTTTTTTAATACTGCCTTCTGACACCCAGTAAAAATATGTTTGTACCGTGAGAAGAATTACCGGACCATGGTTTGGAATGCGTGAGAACGAACGGACTCCGTCGATCTTTCCTCATGCTTCGAGTTGGGTCTGGTCCGGCAGATAAAGAAGATATAAGTATAAAAACTACGGGGTAAACCTTTAAAAAATCTAAATTCATTCTAAATTTCATTCATAAACTGTTAAGTAGTTTTATTTCTGAACAGCAAATATACTCGTTTTTACCAGTGAAAGAACTTTATACTTGTCTTATCTAGTTTAATATTGTTTGTGAATACAAGACTAGTAATCAAAGTAATAAGACTAGCGGTATCTTTTTTAACGGGTCTGAATTCTGGTTTTTTATTTATCTATCTGGAATAAATCCTGACGAGTACTTTAAATTCTGTTTAGTACATAATCTCTGTTTATTATTATTATTATTATTATTATTATTATTATTATTGAGATTTATGTTTATTTGTTTGTTACTAACATAATATTATTGCTTCCTGTTGATTGTCATTAATATTGAATTGTCTTGTTTTAATTATGTTTTTAAACCAATAAACAGTAATTATATAAACTTTCTAAATTTTTAATCTCTCATTATCCTGATCGTGCCGCGAACATGCAACAATATATTCGGTGTTTAGACAGAGAAGAAGGTGGGAAGAGGAAGGCGACTTTTGGTCAGGTGAATTTAGAATAATTAACTCAGCTTCAAATAATGGGCAGGCAGGAGTAGGTTTCATAATGAACAAGAAGATAGGGAAGAGAGTAGAGTATTTCAAAACGCATAGCGATAGAATCATTGTAATAAGGATAAAATCAAAACCTAAACCTACAACGATTGTTAACGTATATGCCTACAAACGCCCATGATGATGATGAGGTAGAGTGTGTATACGAAGAGATTGATGAAGCAATTAAACACGTAAAAGGAGATGAAATTTTAATAATAGTGGATATTGGAATGCAAGCATTGGAAAAGGCAAGGAAGGAAATATAGTGGGTGAATGAAGATGTATTGCGGCAAATAGATGAAGAAAGAAGCATTTAGAAAAATATAGTTAAAAGAAGAGACAGACTTATAGGCCACATACTAAGGCATCCTGGAATAGTCACTTTAATATTGGAAGGACAGGTACAAGGAAAAAATTGTGTAGGCAGGCCACGTTTGGAATATGTAAAACAAATTGTTAGGGATGTAGGATGTAGAGGGTATACTGAAATGAAACGACTAGCACTAGATAGGGAATCTTCGAGAGCTGCAACAAACCAGTCAAATGACTGAAGACAAAAAAAAAAGACGAAGAAACAAAAAATTTCAGAAAGTAAAAATAAAAAATAAACGTTAAAAACGCTTCGTTTTCGAGTTACAGATTGCGAAAAAATTTCATTCTAATTTCTTCACTAAGGGTAAAATGAAATCATACTGAAATTCTTAGAACTTAAATTAAGGGTAAATCTGACGGATTATAATGGTTTTTGACATAAAAATTAAATAAACAGATTTAAAAACTTTATCTAAAAATTTTTAGAAAATTAATGTAAACACAACAATTTAAAAAAAAAAATCATTTTTAGGTTTAGCGTACAATAATTTCGTTGAAAAAAAAATAAATAAAATCTTATGTGGTCACCACGTAACTTCCTTGTACACCTATTAAATTACATACACATTTTCTTAAAATGAGAAGTACATAAAATTTTATTTCATTAATAACTTCTGATATTTTTTCATTTTTTTTTTTTTTTTATTGTTTATCGTAAAATTTTTTGCAATCAGAGGTTAATAATTATTAATAAATCAATATGTTTAAATTAAAAAAGAGAATATAAAAAAAAGGAGATGATGTCTGATTCGAACCGATGTGCCGTCCCCTTGAAAAATCCAAATATTTCATTAATTAAAATTTCATTTGGCTATAACTCTGGAACTAATAAAAATAAGTACCTTTTATTACATATCGTTGAAAGCTCTCAATGAGGACTTATTACTGCAGTTAAGAAAACGTCAAAAATTCAAATGTTTTTGGATTTTGGATTTTTTTGACACTTTTGGTCCCGTCTATTGCAATCAAAAGGGGAGGTGCACAACTAGAAGTTACAACAGTCCTAAATCTAAAATTTCAAAATTCTACAGCTAATCGTTTTTGAGTTACGCGAGATACATACGTACGTACAGACGTCACCCCGAAACTAGTCAAAATGGATTCAGGGATGGTCAAAATGGATATTTCTGTTGAAATCTGAAAATCGTAATTTGTCGCAATCACAATACTTCCTTTTCTTCGTACAAGGAACTAAAAAAGAAAATTATTAGTAATAGCAGGGTTTAATAAATGAAATTTGCTAAATGAACTTAATAGCTGTGATGCATTATTTTTTTATTTTTTTTTTTAACTGGTACATAAGCGACATTACTCAAGGGAAAATTATGAAAAGGTTTCATAAAACAAGCTACCTTTTATTTCCTTTCTCATGTTTAGTTATTTTATTATTATAATTTTAAATTTAAAAACTGATGACGTTTTGATTTTTAAGCAAAAATTCGAAAAAAGTTTATTATGATTTAATTTAAATATCATCTTAAAACACAATTTTATTGCATATTAAACTTAAAATTTGTTACATACATCGAGATATATTATAGATAATTAAATGAAATAGGATTTATTTTTTGCTGTAATATAAATATTTAAAAAAATTTCTTTTAAAGCATTTTTATTACAGATCCTAGTCGAAGAAGTTTAAACAATTTTAATATTGAATATTATTTATTAATCATACGGCATTTCTGCTTTTTGGAAATTTAATATTCAATCACTGCCACTCCAGTGACCGAAATAAATTTAATAACATCAGCATCGTAAAAAAAACGCCAGTCAAGTGTAATTTGATAACTTCAATGAAAGCAATGAAAAAAAGTGCTTCTCATTTTGGATCTGAAATAAAATACATTTGCCAAAGCTACTTTAATTTTAATAATTCGTTAAAAGTGATGAAGAAAAATATTAAAAAATTTACTAATAAAAATAATAAGAGATATATCCAAAAAGCAAGAAAACAGAATATATATATTTTTAGATATGGGGAATAAATTTTAAGAAAGATTTTTTTCTAAAAATATTCATATATAAGTTAAGCTTAACAAATTTTCTTAAGTAAAATTTTTTTATAGATTATAACATCTTCTCCAGTAAAGACAAATATAAGAAAAAAAATATTTTTAAAAAGTTTTTTCTAAATTTTAGGTCCGGTATTGTAGTTTTTAAAAAAATGTAGACGCTTCTTGATAGCTGTATACATGAAGTATAAACTTTTTTTGTTTAACCTCCGGGATCACCTAACGGTGATCCCGGAGGGATCACCTAACTTGCTTCAGAGGAATGCTATTGCTTCAGAGGATGAGATGGATGAAAATGTAGCGTGTTCTAGTCAGGCGTGCCATGCCTGACTAGAATTTGAACCCTGGACCTGAAGTATAAACTTACAAATATTTTTTTAAATTACTAAAACCGAAGGGAGATGATGCAGCAAAAGTATAAAAAATATATATTTCAACTTAAAAAGGTGAGGGTAGATTAAAATTTTTTTTTTTGTATTATATGTATATATATATATATACATACGCATTACAGGTAACAATTTGTTTTATAAAAGTTTTCTCTAAAATGACTCGGAAATCGAAAATGGTTCTCGCGATATCTTTCATTTCCTGAACTAATTTTGAAAAAAAAGTAATATGATCAATGTCCCACATATAGAAGAAATATTTCAGCCATATTTGAAGAGAGAATTCGGTCAATCCTTAGATATATAAAGATAGATCCTTAGATATATAAAAATATGAATATGTACATAAAATATGTTTTTTTTTTTTTGGTCTAAGTGAGGTAGTTGGATCCTTAAATGTAGAAATTAACAAAAAAAAACCTATATCCTATTTTAATTTGTTTTTTTATTACTATTTTCCCCTTTAATATAGCTATTCCAGCTAAATTTTCCGGGAAAATAGAATCATTCCACGGTTCTGTAGATACATATAGTTACAAAAAGTATACATTCATAAGTTTCTATCTTCCAATTGACTTATTGTAAAGAAAAACATTTTTTTATAAATATGCAAATACTCTATCTATATGTATAAAAATGAATGTTTGGACCATAAATTCCATTTATGGTCCGATTTGGCTTACAGTCAGAATATATATTAGTTACGTGAAGAAAAAATAATTTGCAAAAAATGGCCGCTAGATGACGCTGGGGTTGAGATATTTAGAAAAATTATATGTGTGTCCGCTATAGACTAAAAAAACTACTGGACTGATTTATGGGCGGAAAAAAGGGAAATAGGGCAAATTGAAGAAGAGAAAAAGGGAAAAGGTAAATAGAGAAAACAAAATATAGTGAAAGGTTAAATTTTGTGAAGTTCTATATTGTTCATTTTTTTATCAAACTTTCAATTGTGTTCATTTAATCTACATATATACTCAAATCTAGCAATAGCGAAGCATTGCCGGGACTTCTAGTTTTAAATATATTCTTAAAGCACTAACAATGATATTCTCCGAATTAAAATTGCATTTAACTCAAAATTTAATTTTTTTGGTATTAAGTTTTCGTATAAAAATATCCCTTTCGATACGACAGAACGCGGAGTTAGGTTTCACCAGTGCTAAGTAGGAGATAAAAAAGATTTCCACCTTAAAGTTAAAAAAAAAACTTCAAATTTATTTAATACGACAATGCTTGCATGTGAAATAAGTTACACATGTTTAGCAAACAAGCTGCATCTTATAATTCCAGCAATATTTTGGTCATGCCTTGTCGTAAGGGTTAGTCATATCAAAAATTGTTTTAAACAAAAGTTTTAGGTAATGTTTAGAGAACTAATGACCGTTTTAAACCGATTCGACATTGTGCCTATTAAGGGAGGTATGATTTATTTTGTCTTCGAAACCCCATTTTTACCACCCGCTGAGCCAATGGTTGGTGATATCAAAAGACTTTACTGAGATAGGTTTTAGGCTCTTATTCAAAGAATAATAATAACTTTAAACTAAATCTATATTTTATCTAATAAGAAAGTTATAGCGATATTTTGTTTTTTTCGAAAAAGCCACCCCATTTCTACTCCCAAAGTCCGATTTTGCACAATAACGAGCTCGATTTTCTATCGTTATATTTTATGTATCAAATTGAATGTGATTGGTGAAAAATTACGGCAGGTATTGTGTGCACAAGAAAGTGATATATAAATGTTAAATGTTAAATAAACTTTTGAACTGACGGTGGATTTTGGATCTGGGGGATGTAATACGCCCATGTCGAAATTTTCCGGAAGTTTCATGGTATCCATTACAATAGGTAGCTTTTTATGAAATCTACTTAATTGTACTTAAACACGTTAAAAAAATAAAAAAACTTTCTCTTTGTGATGTCAAAATTGTACTCATGTTTGCCATCGTTACTCAAAAATGATAGAGCAAATTGTCTTGGAATTATAAATCAATAAACGTCGACTTATAACAGTATACTGTCAGAATACTTAAAACTTATGATAAGCTTTTCTAATTGTAGATTTAAAAATCTTCAAAAATTTAATTTTATCTAAAGCTGAAATTTTATAATTCATTCTTAATACTCATTATTTGCATACGGGTAGCCAAATTTACTGTTGCTCAAAAACATGTCATGTATAAAATACAGTGTTGTTAATCTAACTACAAAACTAAGTAATTTATACTCCATTGTACTCAATATTACGCTTAAAGTTAAATTTCCCATATTTCAACGATGAATTTTACCGCACATTCAAACCCACCTTTAAACATAACTAAACCGTAACTCCAACCCAAGTAATTATCAGCCTACCCTCACCAAACCTACCGATCAAAATTCTAACAAACTGTAATGATAATGTAGTAGAAGTATTTCCATTTATCCAAATTAATCCAACTTTTCACGTCGGTAATAAATACTGTTTCCGGTAAAGCTTTGTTCAAAGCTAATTAGTTTGTAACCTGTATAAAATGAGGGGAAAAGTTTTTAATCCGACCTGTATGTTGTTTTTTACGCACGCACAAACAGGATTCTTAACCGAAAAATTACGTTGTCTGTTGAAATGATTTATAAATGTTTTTTATTTCACTACCAATTTCCACCCAAAAATTTGTAAAAAACAAAGAGTAAAAATGTAAAATTTCAAATTGTTTTAACTCACAATTTGTAACAGTATCTTATGTCATTTTTCTGTTTTTTTTTGTTTTTTTTTAAATTAGCCTGATGCAGATTTCTTGTTATTTGCTGTTTGCAATTCTAATAATTGTTACCTTTTTTCAAACAGACATCGTTTATTTTTGTAGATCTATCAATATTAAAAATAAATAAATTATATAAAACTTTAAAATAAAAGAAAACTAGCTCGGTTTCCCGACATTGGCCTGGCTTTGCGCAAAGAATATTAAGGAAGCATCTTTAAATATTTTTATTTCTTGTGGATATATAAGAAGAAAATGATAGGGACGAGGTTAGTAGATAGCATACCAGCAACAGTTTTATTTATCTCAAAGCTATTACTGTAAAGCTTGACGACACATTAGGTTTATCGTTTGTCCGTCCAGGGCTCAGACAAATAAATTATTTAACGTGAGACTCTTAAGCAAACTACATATAATTGATCGTGTTAAGAACTCGGACGTTCCAAGTTAATGCTTGCGATATAAAATGATTGCCCGTGTGGCTAGTTGATACTCATTACGATTGGAAACCGGATCTGAAACTGCAGTCAAAACTCTAAAGTCGTATTTGTATTACTGGGTATCAACGGAGGGACAAACCCGTGGCATTCCCTGTGATGATCGTGGCTTCTATTATGATGGGCAACAATTCTTTTCGTTGGTGAACGATGCACGGATGGCTTTTTTTTTGGCTTTTGAAGATATTTGACCAATATTCTTTCTGTTCTTCGGTGGCATTTCGATAGGTTTGAAGGGTATGAAATCAAAAGTTTCAAAATTATTAATTTTCGAATGCCCTATTTCCAACGTAATTATCTTCCCAATATTTTTTTCCACTTCGTCCTACTATTCGAAAATAACTTTTTCAATAATGCACAATTTCCATAGTAACACTTTATTTTCTTATATTATTTTGTAAACGTAATCGAAAAAATCAGAGGTTGGTAGAGACACGGTGAACAAATGAGAAGGAGGAGTGGGAGAAAGTTTTTCAAAATGAAATGTATATAACAACTTTCCTTTGTTTGAAAATGTGATAAATGTCATCACGATCGAAATAAAACTGTATCATCTGTATAAATGTCCAATAGCCACAAAAACATATCTCTTTATACATTATAAAGAGTAAGATTTAAAGTATAACAAAAAAAAAAAAAAATACGAATTAAATAATACTTTTTCAAATATTCCTTTAATTTACTTGTTACCTATTTTTCATTAACTCACAATTTTTTTTTCTCCATTTTGTCCTGAAATCTTGGATCTTTAATTTAACATACTTCCTGACATTGCATGATGATGAAATTTTGCACAGTTACTATAGTCGGGTGACAATACAATATTCAACCATTACTTTTGCAACGTTCCCGAATGGGAGTAAATTAAGGATGAAAATTAAGGGTGCGGGTGTAAAAAATTGCAAAATATCTGCAGAACGGCTATGCGGGGTTTTTGGAGTCGCAGATGACAAATCCGATAGCCGTTTAATATACAAAAAATGACAAAACTTGGTACAGGAGTTTTTGTAATTTTGAATTTGACATTTCGTCATCACTTTATATATATATATATATAGTATAGTATATATACTATACTTATATATATAAGTATATAATATATATACTATATATATAATATTAATATAATATTATATATAATAATATATAATATATAATATTATAATATTAATATAATATAATATTATATAATATATATATAAGTATATATATATATATATAAGTGATAACGAAATGTTGTATATATATACACACACACACACACACACACACACACACACAGAGAGAGAGAGAGAGAGAGAGAGAGAGATGATTTTTGGCGGGAAAATGTTGAGCAACTCCTGACGATTCACTAGGCTCCGTACCATTCACACAGCTCCTGGCGGTTCAAAATTTGTTTGATATTTTATAAATAAATTACAAATGAGCTTATTTTTAGAAATCCAAATTAACCTATTAATTATACTCACGCAATATACGATAATAATTTGATTTAAGTACGACTAAAAAGTATAAAGCAAGTTTTTAAAAGTTGGCTAAAAATTAAAACAATATCTTGCAACTTAGTAACCATTAATTTGGCACCGATTTCCAAAACGTTGTCCTTAAAAAAAATAATAAAAAAATTATTAAACCATTTTTTAATATTTTTTTAATGTAATTTTTATTACGTATTTATTTGTATAACGACAACAGGTTAACCAAATAATTACTGAAGAATGATACATTTAATGGCATGGCTGATTGTAAATCGAAACCGGAACATTTGGATTAAATTTGCCGATCTCCGGTGATGGAATGGCAGCAACTCAGTCCGGGTTCGAATCCCGTTTATGTATAGCCATTTCATACACGCTGTAAAATTCCTTTTCCACATCCCAAGAACAAGCTTCAAACTTATGTTCGAAATTATAAAGCCAAAAAAAGCAGAGAACTACCAACACTACAACGTTATCTACAACTAATCAGATATTTATTTTATTTGATATGATATGAATAAAATTTCTCCATTTTACATGATGAGTGGTAACCATTCTAATCTTTATCCTAACAGATTCAAGTTTTAATCCCGATATAACTTTTTAGGTGTTTATACGGTAAAAATGTAGATTTTATAGAAACACAAAATAAAGAAAAATATGTCTTATTATACATATATATATGTGTGTGTGTGTCTCTCTCTCTCTCTCTCTCTCTCTCTGTGTGTGTGTGTTTGTGTAGTGTTTCATTTTAATCACCCCAGTTGATTTTCTCGTAAACTACGCAGAATAAAAAAAAAATTATCTAAACAAACGTTGCTCTAATTGGAGGGGAACACATCTAATGGTGACCTTAAATTAGACCTTGAACTTCATCTTGACCGTTATTCCAAGGATAATGAAGTTTTTTTTTAAATGGAATGACCTTTTTTTGACCCCATTAATGAAACGAACAGAAAAATTTACAAACATAGTCCAAAAACTTAATTTTTAGTCGCTTGAAGTAAAAAGGTGAAACGAGAGTAAATAAGTTGCATTGTTTTAACGTAATACGAACTGCATTGTTGTAAATTAACAGCTGATTTACTCAACTAAATTTGTAATAGATTTTTTTAAGTAAGTATTTCCAGCTGATTTGTTTCATTTACGATAAGTAAAAAATATCAGATTATATTAACGCTGGAAGTTAATTTTTATTTAGAAAATAATATCAGTTGATATAGTCGTTTAATCTGATGTTGAGTTGTTAATTATTAGTTATTATTTATAATTATCAATATTAGCACTGTTTAAAGTTCGCTAATGTATGTATTGTGAATGTAAAATGTAATAAAATTGTTTATGTACCGTATTTTACCTCGTTTTAACTTTAACACGAATTTTCCGTCATTGCAAATTTGAATGTTTATAACTCGATAAAGAATGCATTAACAGAAAAACTCGTTTCAAAATTGTGTTTTCTTATAAATTTTTAAATTAAAATCATGTGACATATGTCCACCTTCCTATTTTAAAAAAATAAGTTTGATCCAATATGAAGATGGTGGACAAAAATTAAAAAATCACTATAATGCAGATTTTGTTCAACTATGTACAACCCGACTTTTTCTGCCACCAAATATCGTTCAGATATGCAGTATAAAGCTATTTCCAGACTTAAATATCACCCAGCATATACAGAGTGTCCCATATAAAACGCAACCTATCAATCACTCATCCATGAAATTTCAAAAGTCAAGCTTACTCCTCTACTCGTTACTGAAATGGACTCGTCCAACGTCTGAACATCGCGGCGGCCCAGTAGAACACTACCGATAGTAACAACAATCCAATCATAACGTTCAGTGTATTGCTAGAGATAAGATGGTGTTTCGCCATAAGTACCGAAATAAACCAGCTCCTAACAAAACATCAGTATTAAGGTTAGTCCCAAAATTTAGAGAGACCGGTTCTGTTAATAACAAGGAACACAAAAGATCTGCGTCAGCATTGAATACAGATACAGTCCCTGAAATCAAAGACCGATTACTCGCCTCGCCAAATAAATCGATCAGACGTTTGTCTGCTGAAATTAATTTGTCTAAATTAACCGTTTATCGGGCGACCAAACGATTACAATTACGACCTTATCGCATTCAAACGGTTCATCGACTTCTTGAGCCCGACAAAGAAAAACGGCTACAATATTGTCAACGGTTCCGTCGATTTCTGCGCGAGGGAATTAATGTTATAGATTCATTATTTTTCACAGATGAAGCACGGTTTCATTCGGATGGCTACGTAAACAGCCAAAACAGTAGAATTTGGAGCGCTGAAAATCCCCACGGTTATCACGAAAAACAATTACACCCACAGAAGTTGGGCGTGTGGTGCCCGATATCGCGGAAGAAAATAATCGGTCCTATTTTTTTCGAGTACACCGTTAATGCAGAACGATATCAGGATATTTTATTTCTTATTTCGGTTCATAATATATTCTACAAAATAAAGAAGTTTGAAAATTCTATCTTTGAAAACTCCGAAATGGCAGCCATTAAAATATTTTAATCATTAATAGCTTTTTAAATAAATATAAGGTTTATTAGATAAAATAGACTAATATTGTAAAAAAATGACTTAATTTATTCGCAAACTTACTTACTTTATTTGTAATCGGCAGATAAACAGATAGACCGGCAGATATAAGAAGTTAAACCGGTTTCATTGTATTTATTAAAATGGATTGCAGTATTACGCAGTCCAAACAATTTTTTTACATGTTTTCACTTCCTTTAGTAGTTTAAATAAAAATAATTTATATTCTTTTATTTATATATTATTTCTATAGATTTTATCCAAGATAACTGATGGAAATACATTTCCACCACTAATCTTTAAGCTTGTATTTAAGTGTTACTAATATTTTTTCTCAGAAAATTCTAAACTATTGAAAAGTTAGGAAAGTAATAAAACCCTTTTGATAAAGGGAAGGGAGGTTAACAATTAAATTTAATTGTGTCAGATACACGCCATAGTTTGATAAGGCCAATTTGGTATGGGTCGGCCGTATCCTGCCGTGGGGGACTATCTGTACAACCAGGCATCGTGTACACGTCAATTACATATATACTAATTAAGCAGGCGGTTTCAAGTCAAATCTCTATTAAATACGCATCATGACAAAATCATCTGCTACTGAAATAAAGTTTTGTGCAATAAGGATTGGAAATCTGCGTATTACTGGCAGCCTTGTTATAGTACAATAAATATATATATATATATATATATATATATATATATATATATATATATCCAGTATTGAAATATTTTTTTATTAAGAATTTTTCCATTGAAGAAAGTCAAATTTTTAATTAAAAGGATATTGTAAAAGGAAATTTTGATAAATGAAATTAAAAGATAAAATATAATAGAAATTTGGTTTTAAATACTCCACATAAGGGAAAAATTAACATTAACAATACAGTAGGTTGAATAAAATATATAATTTAAAATAATATGCAAATTAAAAAAAAAAGATTTTATATATTATTTTATATTATAATTTTTTTTTCTTTTCTTTTTTTCTTATAGTCAAGAGACAACTTCTTGATACTTTAACTGAAAACTGTTTTACAAAAGTAAGTTGGATAAATATCCTAAGGGGATGAAATAGAATTCAAGTAAAAGTTTTTTTGAAAGTTAAACTTCTAACTTAAATCTTTGCTATCCCAAGCGCCATACATCGACACTTTTTTTTTGTATTTTACATCAGTTTTTCGAAAAGAATTTCTTGTGTTATTATGCATTGTACTCAGAAAGAAAAGAAAAGAAACTTACACAACGACTTAAATATTATAATTTTCATAATATTTAAATGTATATACGTTTATAAGAACTTCTATATTACGAAGCATCGAGGCGGATAGAAAAAATATAATTCATTATAGAGAAATTTCTTCGTTAAAAAATAGTACCAATTTATAGTAACCACTAAATTTTTTTTGCGAATTTTTTTCAAATAAAATATCAATGAATTTTTCAACAGCTAGAATCTACTAATTTCCTTTTTGTAACAAAAAAAAAAAAACGACTAATCGATGAAAGCGTTTTTACTCATCAAAGTGGTGGATCTGTTAAAATGTTCTAAATCTAATTTTATGATTTTCCTAAAATTATTGGTGTTTTCCAATTATTTTATGATTATATTTTTATATTGAGCTTATGTTTAGGAATAAACAACTATTTATTTTTAACGACATAATTTCTTTTTAATTCATTGTTATGATTTGTTATTAAGAACAAACATAGAAATTAAAATTTCTAAAAATCATTGAAAAATAAGTTATTAGAAATATTTATTTATCTTTAAAAAAAGAGAAAAAAAAGATAAAACAAACAATGACATTGAATAAAATTGCAATATTCACAATCAACTAGCTATAAGTTGCAAGCAAATAAATTAATTTACACTTAAGAGTGAAAAATGTAAATTAAAAAAAAAAAATTGTAAAATACTTTTTGATAAATTTTTTAACTCCTGCATAAAAGAACTAGCGTACCCCGTCGCTAGTTCTTTGCCCGCAATATAGATGCCCGCTTCACTCTCAATGCTTTTTTTAGTAGCAAACTTTTTTTTTTATAAATAAAAAATATTTAATCAACAATATTATATTTAGACTTCAATTAAATAATTAAATCCTGATAAAACAGTAAATAAAAATTTTTATGAAAAATACTGATGAAATATACGATAAACAATTAATTGTTGCCCAGAACTAAAATAAAGGAAAACAAAAAAATGGAAGATAAGAAAATTGAACAATATTTGTTAGACCAATCCATTTTATGAATGAATTAAAATAGTTCCGTATAAAAGTCCAATAAAGATAAACAAAAAATTAATTACAATCCCAAATCTAGCATCCCCATCGCGGCTTCGCCCGTGCTCTATAGTTACTTGCGCTTCCCGTCACGATCAGAGGATCATGGCTCGCTTCGCTCTCCCTTCCCGTTTCCCTTTTTGTCTCCCGTTTCTCTTTCCCTTCATCCCCCCCAATTTCCCTTACCCCTTCCTCTTTTCCCTTTCCATTTCCTTTTCCCATTTTTTTCTTTCCCCTATTTTCCCATTCCCTTTTTGATTTTTCCTTTCTCCCTTCTTCCCCGCGCGTAAATCGGTTCAGTAAATCGGTTCGCGTAAATCGCGCGTAAATTCTATAGCGGAAACACTGCAATGGAATCATAAAATATTTAATATATCGTATGTTGCTTTTACGTCCAACAAACAGCGCTAACAGAAATTTAGTTTTTTATCGATTTGAACCACTTAAAATCAAAATTTCACAAAATCCTTTTTTAGTGCACGCCTACTTTAAGATAACAAGGTACCCTGAAAATTTCGAGTCTCTATCTCTATAATAGTTTTGGTTGTACGTTGATTATGAGTCAGTGAATAAGTCAGGACATTCTGTTTTATATAAGAGATGAACTTTTATGTACTTAATACACCTTTAATTCCTGTAAGGTCCGATAGTTCGAGGTACAGACAATACGGTTAAATTCTCGATATCATAACTCTCGCCTACGTTTTGTCCGATTCTAATTAACAACACGTCCGAGCACAATGATCCATGGATGTAACCAGCTACAGATATGTTAATTAATGAACAGGAGATGCAGCTGTCTTCGGGTTCCAAATAATGAAAGATACATTAAATGTCTGGAAATATCAGAAAAAATTATACGATTCAATCGATTAATCGAGTAAAATAATATACCGATGATTTAACATATACATTACGTATATTGAATGTATTCAGTAAAACCGTTATGAATGTATGTCAATTACTATCACCAAAAATATATGGGCATAGCTGATGTTGTATGAGGTGTAAGTCATTACGAAATTAGCGTAACCATTCTGAAGTTAAAGATTGAATATCCCATGCCAGATTTATTAAGGAAGAGATTATGAAATTTAGTAAACTGACTGGTAATATATATATATATATATATATATATATATGTAAATATTTATATGTAAATATAAACAAATTTCAAAAAAGAATTATTTAAAAATAAAGTCTAAGTTTTATGAAAGTAATGAAAAAAACAAAAAACTAAACAGAATATATAAACTTTTTAGAGATGCGGAATAGATTTAAAAAAAAAATTCTAAAAATATTGTTAATAGGTTAAGCTTACAAATTTGCTAAAGTAAATTTTCCTCTAAATGTAACACCTCCCTCCAACAAGGTTAACAAAAGAACGTAAAAAATGTTGAAAAAGACATTTTTAGACAAGTTTTCTGTGATTAATTTTAGAAAATTGAAGACATTTTTCGGTAGTCCTATACACGATATATAAAATATCAAAAATTATATTTTCCCGTGTATTGTTATAGCAGAGCTGTAGGTTTTGAAGGAAAAGTATTGTAATCGATCCAATTTGGACAAATACGGTTTTCAACGGATCTTGATGTTTTAACATCTAAGTATCCCAAAATACAAAAACACCGGATTGAAATTTTCGGGATGTTGGTATGTACGTATATTCGGTGCCGTCCTGTAAACCATCTTATAACTCCACAACTACTGGGCCGATTTTGACCAAACTTGGTCAGATTACTTCTATATTTTGGACATTCAATTTTCGAATTAAAATATGAAGTGGGTGAGGCTTTAGAACAACGTCACCCTGAGTATCTCGAGATTTCGTCTTTTTAAGCTTATATTTTTCTTAGGCACATTTGTTAAGAATTAAAAAATAATAATATCCGCAGAGTTTTTTTTTGCAAAATTGCACCGCCACCCCAAAAAATGCTATAAATAAACTAGTGGCTAAGTGGTTGTAGTGCGTTGATAGTACACCCTATTACCGCAAGGAGAACTAGTGCAGCACTGATGTACAGCTGTGTAGTCATCTGCTATATTGTGACACAGGTCAGCGTCACAGGTGAGCGGTAGAATTAAATAAATGAATAATATTTAAAGTGGCCGCTAGTACTGCCAGATCCGCACGAATGAAATAGGTAAGCGGGCTCACTTTACTTAAAATCATTGAATTAAATAAACAAAAAATATTATATTTAAATAAAATGATAAATATTTTAAATTAAGTTGTGTGCATAATCCGGGAATCAGAAAAAACCGCGTGACGGGAAACTCAATACCGCAATATTAATCATTTAAATAATCAAACATGACTGTTAATTAGTCAAGGATAGAGATCGAAGCGAGCGTAGGTTAAGTTTAGTTGATTATATTTATTACAATTGTTAGCAATAATGCTTATATTTTTAATATTTAAAATATTGTTAATACCAATATTTCCTGCTATTTTGAAACATGCATATTCCCACCTAATTCTTATTGGATATTAAAAAAAATCGTTTTTTGGCCCATTGGTTAAAAAATTAAGTGTTTTTTTAATGGTGGAAGGGAATTCCCAAAAAAGATCCATTTTTTGGTCTAGATGAACTAGTAGAACACTAAAATGTAAAGAATTTCAATATCCTGTACTTGATACGCATTTTTGTCATGACTTTTAATTATAATACTATTATAAGTATATTTGCCGGAAAATTAAAAAAGAAAATTCAATCGTGCGGGGTTAATTTCTGTATTTATTAAAGTATTTATTAAAAATCTTAAGAAATAAATTATTTCTTTCTTAAGAGTTATTATTTTTTTAACAAAAAAAAATAATTCATATATTTAAATATTTCAACATCCGGAATGATTAAATAAATATCATTTATTTTTAAATATAAAAATAAAATCACTAAATACAATGGCAAATTTTTTATGAAAATGTAGTAAAATGTGTATTTTTTATCAATTAAAAAAAAACTCGGGCCTGTCCGGGAATTGAACCCGGGACCTCTCGCACCCGAAGCGAGAATCATACCCCTAGACCAACAGGCCGATTCGTTAAAGGTGGTAATAACAATTGTTGGAGTAGGGATTAAAAAAATCTTAAGAAATAAACTTTCATAAGAATTATTATTTTTTTAACAAAAAAAAATAATTAAAATATTTAAACAACCGGAACGATTAAGAAAAATATTATTATTTTTCTTTAAATATAAAAATAAAATCACTAAATACAATAGAAAAATTTTTATGAAAATAAAAGTAAAATGTGTATTTTTTATCAAATAAAAAAAAGCTCGGGCCTGTCCGGGAATTGAACCCGGGACCTCTCGCACCCGAAGCGAGAATCATACCCCTAGACCAACAGGCCGATCCATTAAAGGTAGCAATAACAATTGTTGTTTGGTCATTCACTTCTCATTGTTGGCTATAATAAAGTTTACCTGTATAATGTGTAAGTGTTATTAAAATACTTTACGTCTACGAGCGATACCGCTTGCGCGTCCGCTCAACCTTACACACACCGTAACAAGTGTATATTTCAAGAAATTTTTTTAAAGAGAAATAAATTTTTGAAAATTCTATAGACGAATAAGTTGTAAATAATCAAAAAAAAAAAAGGAATTATATGTAAAAGTTGAAAAACTGGTTAAAATTATTCATGTAGAGAAAAGTATATCAGGAAAAAAACAGGCAAAACGATGTTTCATATTATAAACTTAACTAAAATAAATGGTCATTCATTTCAAACAAAGAAAATTCAAACGACGATGATTTAAATAATAATATGTAACGAAAAGTTAAACCAATCAATAAATAAAAACAGAGATTTTTTTGTGGAACGTACAACAAAAAAAGAAAAAAAGATAACTCTTAAAAACAATTCAGTTTAAATAAATAATATTATTCAATAATTTTTTTAACATCTTTGTAATTGTACATAACAGATGAGTGAAATAGTAATAACAACAAATAATATTACAATTTATTAAAACAAATAATCAATTATTTCGAAATAATTAATTTTTTTAAAAATCATCAACTGATTTTCCACTTTACTAAAAAAATTAAAAAAAAGGAATAAAAAATAAATAAATAAAAAGATGGTAAACGAGACGAAATATATCGTAAAATTAATTAAATTATTTTCCTTTTATTGCCTATTAAAAATAAAATCTGATGTGGACCCCATATGACTTCCTTGTACGCCTATTAGATTACATACACATATTTCTTTTTAAAGGAAAAGTACATAAAATTTTATTTCATTAATAACTTTGGGTATTATTTCGTAATCTTTTTTTATTGTTATTATTGAATTATGATTTATTGTATAAATTTCTTTACAAACAGAAGTTATAAATCAATATATTTAAATAAAAAAAAAATAAGTTTAAAAAAAACGAAATGAAGTTGAATTCGAATCGATGTGCCTTTTCAATTGTAAGATCTAACTATTTCAGTAATTAAAATTTTATTTGGTTATAACTCTGTAACCAATGAAAATGTACCACTTATGATACATCGTTGAAAAGCTCTCAATGAGGACTTATTACTGCAGTTAAGAAAAATACCAAAATCCAGTTTTTCTGTATTTTGGGCTTTTTTTGGACACTTTTGGTCCAGTCGATTGCAATTAAAAGGGGGATATGCACAACTAGATGTTACAACAGTCCTAAATCCATAATTTCAACATTCTTCGGCTAATCGTTTTTGAGTTATGCAAGATACAATCGTACGTATGTACTCGTACGTACAGACGTACGAGTACGTACGTACGAATGAATAAGGGTTGGTCAAAATGGAAATTTCCGTTGAAAACTGAAATTTCGTACAGACGTCACAACGAAACTAAAAATGAATTAAGGGTTTGTCAAAATGGATATTTCCGTTGAAAACTGAAAACTGAAATTTTTAGCGATCAAAATACTTCCACAACTTACTTTGTACAAGGAAGTAAATAAAACATGTAAAATATTAGATGACTTTGTCGGCTATTAATAAAAGTTAAATTGTAACTCATTTAATTTTTTTTTTAAAAAACAGATTTTTTTAAGGGTAGGATATATTTTTTTTTTATCTTCAGTCATTTGACTGGTTTGATGCAGCTCTCCAAGATTCCCTATCTAGTGCTAGTCGTTTCATTTCAGTATACCCTCTACATCCTACATCCCTAACAATTTGTTTTACATATTCCAAACGTGGCCTGCCTACACAATTTTTCCCTTCTACCTGTCCTTCCTTAAAGTGACTATTCCAAGATGCCTTAGTATGTGGCCTATAAGTCTGTCTCTTCTTTTACCTATATTTTTCCAAATGCTTCTTTCTTCATCTATTTGCCGCAATACCTCTTCATTTATCACTTTATCCACCTATCTGATTTTTAACATTCTCCTATAGCACCGCATTTCAAAAGCTTCTAATCTTTTCTTCTCAGATACTCCGATCGTCCAAGTTTCTGACTTCCATATAAAGCGACACTCCAAACATACACTTTCAAAAATCTTTTCCTGACATTTAAATTAATTTTTGATGTAAACAAATTATATTTCTTACTGAAGGCTCGTTTCGCTTGTGCTATTCGGCATTTTATATTGCTCCTGCTTCGTCCATCTTTAGTAATTCTACTTCCCAAATAACAAAATTCTTAAACCTCCATAATCTTTTCTCCTATTTTCACATTCAGTGGTCCATCTTTGTTATTTCTACTACATTTCATTACTTTTGTTTTGTTCTTGTTTATTTTCATGCGATAGTTCTTGCGTAGGACTTCATCTATGCCGTTCATTTTTTCTTCTAAATCCTTTTTACTCTCGGCTAGAATTACTATATCATCAGCAAATCGTAGCATCTTTATCTTTTCACCTTGTACTGTTACTCCGAATCTAAATTATTCTTTAACATCATTAACTGCTAGTCCCATGTAAATATTAAAAAGTAACGGTGATAGGGAACATCCTTGTCAGACTCCCTTTCTTATTACGGCTTCTTTCTTATGTTCTTCAATTGTTACTGTTGCTGTTTGGTTACTGTACGTGTTAGCAATTGTTCTATCTCTGTTAGGATATATTTAGATATATTAAAATTTTTTAGAGGTGTGGAATAAATTTAAGAAACATAGATTTTACTAGAATACCAATTTAAAAAAATACAATATCATTTTGTTCAAAATTAAATCCTTAATATTTTAGTAAGTAACATCAATTTGGATAAAAACAATATTTACAGAGATATAACGGATTGAAAAATTAACATGACCACCATTTTATAATTTGTGTAAGTATTGAATTCCTGATTTTTTTTATAAGTTTAAAACTTTATTACCAAGACGCTTACTAAATATTAATTCGTCTATCCGAACTTGAGATATAAATTTTTATATAAAAATAACAAAATGGTGGACTGTGGGAGAACGAAAGAGAAATCTACATTTTTCCTAAGGATATTTTTTGTTTAGTTTCACAAGTAGAATTCGAAAAAGTATAGCCAGCCCACCAGTTTAGAAACACTTTGTATACGATTATTGAAAAATTACCTTCTTCAAATATTTTGAAATTTAAATATATTATTACCATATTTATTTATTTTTTACAGTATATCAGTTTATACACGAATATATTTTTATTAAAAACCTCAAATCCTTTTTAATATCAATTTCTACATGGAATATTAATTATTCCCATTTACAAATTAAATTTTGTATTTAAGGAACGCTACTAATGCATTGGGATTAACTTTTATCGAATTTTCAAAGAAAAGTACAGAATTACTTTCGTTCGCATGGTGGGAAGGTAGTAAAAATAAATTTTCTTTACATTCTGGGTATGAATAGCACGAATAAACCGTTTACTTAAATTAGAATTTGCTAATATACTTATAGGTCTATGTATAAACTTTTGTGGCTCGAAAATCTCAAAAACTACTAAATAAATTTCATTGAAATTTATATATGATGTAGTAGTCTATTTGAAGTTATGCATGTGAAAGTTTAATGAAATCTGGTTGAATCGTTTATGAGTTACGTTCAATTTAAGGTCGAAAAGATTTAAGCGGGGCAAGTTAGAAGCGTGGTTCGTTATGATGCTGCAAGTTCGAACGTAAATATCTCATCCGGTATCTATTGTTAGTAATAAACACAGAAATGCGCAATTTTTGATGCTTCTATATAAAAAACTTTTACAAAAAAAATCGGTAATTTAATTCATTTTATTAAAATAGTTTTGTTACTATAAACTATGTAATAGTAATAATAGTACTGTTGTAAAACATTGGTAATATATGCTATAGAATACATATATATATAGGAAACTAGGATATATTAGTAAAGTCTACCGTCTAGACTAGAACCATACTACTGTGTGTGGAAACTTACTGGCAAAGTACATGCCACTGCACCATTAATCTTTACAAAATGACAACAACGATAAGGGCCTCCACTTTGATTCAATTTATAATTGAGTGCTACCATTTGTCCTGCCGACCGCAAAACTCCTTAATATATCGTAATTAATTAGCCGATTCGTTATTAATGGTATTTGATATTGTAGCAGATATTCGTCGTAGGTATACTTCCACATCATTGCACACACATTATGTTCATCTCTTTCGCACTGACACTAACTCACTCGCTCTCCCGCCAGTTCCTACTGACCTTGAACGGGTTACTTTCTCTTTCTCTCCACCTATTACGGTATTTTTTTCTACTAATTCACTACACTTATTTATAAATATATATATATCTATTCCTCACAGAGAAAGTGTGTGTGTGTGTTACAAAAAGACAGTGAGAGACGTTCGAGAGAAAGAACATATCTTTCTTTTTTTCTTCATTTACATTTATTTCTTTATGATAATTAATTTTTATTTTTCATGACTTCTTCATGATATATATATATATATATATATATATATATATATATATATATATATATATATATATATATCTTATGTAACATAAGACGAGTTTATAAGTAAACTAAGATTTCTCGTTCATTCCTCACACAGAAAGTGTATGTGTGTGTGTGTGTGTGTGTTTGTTATAGAAAGAGGGTGAGAGACGTTCTCTTTTTCTTCATTTATATTTATCTCTTGATGGTCACTGTTTCATTAAATAAAAGAGTAAACAAATACCAACACTTTAATTAAAAGATATTTCTCCCTCATCTATGTAGAGATAGTGTGTATAAATATATTTTTGTCAAACAATTTCCTAATAACTGTGAAGTATTTAAAGCAACGATAAGATTCAAAATAATAATGTTTCCTCTCAAAGTAATGATGTTCACTACGTAGTGAGTTCATCTGCTTAATGGAATTAAAGTGTCATTTACACGACTGATTATTATTACATGAATTTTTACAGGTTTAACATTCCTGTTCACTGTTATACAACAGTGTATTTAACTAAATGAAAAAAAGGCAACGGAAACCACCTCTTTCCTCATATTTATTAATAATTTCGGTACGGGATTAATAATTGTTATGCCTTTTTTAGAAGTTACTGTTTAGTATCAGTTAACCCTCAAACGTTAGAGTTTATGATCTGCCTGTACTTTCAAGACTATATTTTCATACTTGAAAAGAATTTTGTTCAGAAATCATATAGTTATGAAGATTGATTGACGTAGAATAGATCAAACCAGTACAAAGAAGATTGAAAACGTTTATAAATGTCATTAATCCTACCGAAAAACAACTGTAAGATTTATTGTAAACCGTAATTTTTAAATAAAAACCTTCCTTCCAATACACACACACACACATATATATATATATAAACACATTAAAAATTGTATGTAAAAATAATCCTAAAGAAGTAAATTAATTACCTGTACATAGGACACAAATTAAATAAAAATTATAAATTATATAAATAAAAATGTAAATGTTCGTTTGTTCAAAAACTTAAATTTCCGAAATTGCTTTGAAATTTTGACACATCGTTGCATTCCAATACGCGCGTGTTTTTATATACCTACTATTTATATACCTAAGATGTCATATCTGTGACAGGTAAAAACATGCTTTTTTTGAAAAACAGCGCTATCTGTTGCTCATAAAAACAACACACGCTATACTAAATATCTTACGATTTCATTTCAATGTTTCCGATATGTGTGTCCACTATAGACTAAAAAACTACTGGACCGATTTACGCGCAGGGGAAAAGGGAGAAAGGGAAAAATGGGAAAAGGAAATGGAAAGGGGAATGGAGAAAAATAAACTGGGAAAGGGGAAAGAAAATACAAATGGGAGAAGAAAATGGAAAGGAGCCGGAACGGGGGAAATTGGAAGGGGGAAAATGGGGAAAGGGAATATGATAAACATGAACGTGGGAAAAGGAAAATGGAAAAGAGGAAAAGGGAGAAAGGGAAAAATGATAAAAGCGAAAGATTAAATTTTGTGCAGTTCCTTAATGTTCATTTTTTAATGTTTTATCAAACTTTCAATTGTGTTCATTTAATTTATATATATATTTCATATATATATATACTCAAATCTAGCAATAGCAAAGGATTGGCGGGTCTGTTAGTTCTATAAATAAATGAATAACTGCATAACTAAAAACGGTATTTATTAATTAGCTAAATATTGTGATATCCAATTTTTAACTGTCTTTTTTATACTCTGGTTTTTACTTTCCAACAATTTCATTTCGTTTGGTAGTTGAGTGCATATTTTAATTGTAGTTATTTAAGTACATTTATTTTAAATGCTTTTATTTATTTTTGAGAGCGAAATATATTTGTTTCCGTTAGTGCTAGACGATTGAAGATATTTAGATTTCAATTTTTCATAATGATGTAATAAACACTCTAGTTCTATATAAAATTATTCTTTTTAACAATAAATGTATATTTACCTAGATGATCAAGGCTCTGTCCCTGGACTCTCGGAGTTCAGATCGACCCACGCGAGTCCCGAGGCTGAGACAGGGCCCCCGGACCCTCCCTTGACCACGGACCTTCCAAAGGATCACGAAACCGAACCCAGGGCTGCAGAACACACTTCGTTAGCCATCTCGTCTGGCCAGGGGGGCTCCGCCCTCTGTACCCCAGCATTACTCGTTATCCTCAATGTTTTAAGAAAAATACTGATAAATTAAGTTATTCAGGCTTTATAAAAATCTGAAAAAAAAAACTTTTTTTTTTTTTGTTTAACCTCCGTGTCCACAGTTAAGCATTACTTCAGAGGATGAGATGAATGATTTGTAGCGTGTGTAAAAATGCCGTGCCTGACTGGGATTCGAACCCGGGACCCCTGGGTCCCGGGTTCGAAAAACAAAAGGCAGAATTATGGTAAATAAAGTACACAGATCACAAGTTGTGGAAAACTCCACAAATTGTTTCAGTTATTACGGTGACAGAAATATAATAATGAATTAAATGGATTAATTATTTTTCTTTAAACATAATTTCTTTTAAATAATAATTAAAAGTAACAATTTTTCTTTCAAACTAATTTGTTTAACGTAATTTAAAATAAACAATCGAAATAATTAAAAAATTTAACATCTACGAGGTCTGGAAAAGACGAGATCGGTATACTAGTTGAACATCAAAACAAAAGCAGAAAACCTCGACGTTTCGTCCAAGATGTAGGACTTTATAAAGACAAACCAAAAAATCAAGGTTTTCTGCTTTTGTTGTTTTTATTTTTTTTATTTTTTGGTTTTTAATACAATGAATTGTATTAGAAAATTTTCAATAATTTGGATAATTTTCTAACGTATTTAGTTTTTTTTTATTTTGGTCTAACCAAAGAATAGAGTTTAGTTATTATTTTATATATATATATATATAAATTCAATTATATAAGGTTCAAATATTTGTTTAATACACAGAAAACTGTGAAGAAATAATTGTTTTATCGACAACTGCTATCAGTAGAAGTTCCTACTGATATTTTTACGATTAAGTTTTATATTTTTTATGAAGTTTAAAATATCATAAAATGTTATATCAATGTTATCGAATGAAGTAAAATAGCAACGTAGATATTACAGAATGTTAGTGACGTGTGACGATTAGAATTCAATAAAATTTTACAATACGTAATAAAATATTGTGATAAACTAAATAGTAAAACTGCTAGAGTGAAAACTTTTACCTTTTTCAGATGACTCAACAAAATGTAAATAATCATAACATCAGATAATAAAATAAATATTTTAAATTTATCTTTGTTTTAATATGATTAAAACGTGTATAAGATATAGTTTAATTTTTATAATATTTTATTTATGTCCTGAAAATAATTAATAATATAATTTTCTGCAAAAAGCTTTTCATTTAGATAAACATATGAAGAAACATAGTTTTATAGTTACCTAGTTGCTCTTCAAAACTGCCATTGATGGTAGACCATTTGCGGTTGGCAACACTATGAATTTAGAGGCATTTGAACGTGAAGCTGCACTAAGTACACTGAGCATTTACTTTTGGCGTATGCCTAGTCTTTACCTGTGGAAAAGCATAATAAAAAATATATACTTTTTTTAATAATTTCTTTTCATTTTGATTTTCCCGGTTTATACACTTTTTTTGTTTAACTTTTTTTTTGTTTAACCTCTGGGTCCACCATTAGGTTATTGCTTCAGAGGAGATGAGATGAATGATTTGAAGCGTGTGTGAAAATGCCATGCCTGACCGGTATTCGAACCCGGGACCTCCCGGATTAGGCATACACTTATACTGTATAACTACAAAATACAGGAAAAAGTATAATAATCCTGTCAAATTTTGCACGTCAGGGTTTTTTCAAATCTTCGTTTTTCATGACCACCACTAACCCAAAAACACAATTTTATTAATGAAATATTCTAGAGGGAAAAATAAATTCGAACATAAGTAAATAGGTATGTATTTACAATGATAAATCTACATTGAATAGATCGACTTTGATGAAATTTGGCACAATGATTTCTGTATGTTAAAGTATTTAATAATTTAATGCCACTGAAAGACATTTTTTTAAATTTAGATCACAATTGGTCACGGAGCAAAGATTTTTTTTTTGTTTTGTTGGCAAAAACGCTTTGGCGTTATCATTGTTAGGAATAAAATTTTATAGAAGAAAAAATAGCGAAAACTAAAACTAGTTTGATAACTAAAAAAATAGACAAAAACTTACAACTAATATCACAGCTATAATTTCTCTTAAAATATATTTAAAAACTAATGTCACAGCTGTAAAACTAGAATTAAAAGTAAGCGTAAAACTAAAAAAAGGTAAAATTTAACTAAAAATAAATAGAATTTAATAAAGCCTAAGAGGGATGTAAACGGCCCCTTCTCGGATAACAGAACGACTAAAAGACTAAAACTAGATTACAAATTAAAATATAAAAAAAAACTAAAATTTACAACTAATAAAAGATAAAATATCACTATAAACCTAAAACTAATATCATTAAAAAATGTATAAATAATATCACAGCGGGAAACTTAATAAGGTAAAATTTATTTAAAAGAAAACACAAAGCAAAAAAAAATAATAAAATCTAAATAAACATCAATAAATTTAACGAAGTCCGAGAGGGGTGTAAAAGATCTCTTCCCGGATACAGAATAAAATAAAATATATAAAAATTATAAATGAAAAAAGGAAAACGAACACATTAAAATAATTCTTCAAAACTAGAACCAAAAGAAAAATACTACAATATTAAATTTTGTGTAAAATAATAACACTTCGTAAAAATAGTAACACCTGATCTTAAAACTTCCTTATTATTGTTCAGAATTTGACGAATGTTTCTGTTTAATTAAAATTTACGACGAAAGGTGGCATAATGTATGCAATCCACAAGAGGCAAACAGATTTTGTGGTTCTATTTCTTTCTTTTCCTGTTTATTCTCCGGGAATTACCGTTCAGGTATTACTTCAGCTGATGAATGAGGATGATATGTATGAATGTATAATCTCAGGTAGACCACTCCTGTGCGGTTAATTGAAACCCAACCACCAAAGAACACCAGTATCCACGATCTAGTATTCAAATCCGTATAAATGTAACAACTGCCTTTACTGTTCAAGTCCTAGTGAAAACTTTAATGGCAATGAAGATGTCAAAGAAAATTTATTAAACGGGCTCCGAAATCGAGACAAAGATTTCTTTATAGAAAGCATAAATATGAGGGACGATCAGAAAGTAAGTTACACCTCTTCTATGAAACAAACACATACTTATAAAACAATATTTTTAATTGAACAAAAACCTACATATCTTTATCTATTTTTGGATATAATCACCAAGTTTTTCTAAACAATTTTCATCCTTACTGACAAGTTTTTCAACTCCAAAAAAAAAAAATTTCGTCTAATCCTTCAACCATTTAAAGACCTCTTCCTTCAGTTCATCATCGTTAGCGAAACGCTCTTCTCCCAGGTCTCGCTTGAGAGTACCAAACAGGTGATAGTCGCCGGGTTCTAAGTCAGGGCTGTAAGGCGGATGAGACCACACTTTCCACTTGAATTTTTGTAGTAACTCCTTTGTCATATGAGTTGAACGAGGAGTAGCGTTGCCGTGAAGAAAAACGACCCAATCACTCAATCTTTCGGATCTTTAATGGCTTTTCGATATTTTTTTTAAAGTTTCACAGTAAGATTCGGCATTGATTGTTGTTCTTCGGGGCATAAATTCACTGTAAGCAACTCCCTCAAAATTCGAAAAAACCGTGAGTATAACCTTTCGAACATGTGGGGATGTTTTCACTATTTTTGGATGCGGCAAATTTTTATGTCTCCATTTATGTGATGCTCATTTAGTCTCAGAAGTGTAATGAAGCACTAAGTTCTCATCCCCTGTGATGATTAGTTTCAAAAACTGTGGACCAGTCATGGAATAACGTTGAAGAAAAGAAAGAGCAGAAGCAAAAAGGTTGATGTTTGTGGTTGTCGGTCAATAGATGTAGTACCCATGGTGCACACATCTTACGGTAATCTGATCGTGAATAATCTCAAACATACTATCATAACTGATGTTAAGTTTACTTGCAATTTCTGTAATTTTAATGGGCCGGTTATTTAAGATCATTTCATTCACGCGTTCCGCATTACCGTCGTATTTGCAGATGAAGGACCGCCAGTACGCAGTTCGTCATTCACATTTGTTCTTCCGTTTTTGAACATTTGGCACCATTTTGTGATCGTAGGGCGTGAAAATGCATTCTCACCGTGTACCTCAACAATTTAGTGATGAATTTTACAACTGTAATTTTTTACCTACAAAAATCGGACTACTGAACGCACTTTTGTGCTGAACGAAAAATCTAGAGGACACACTATATTAACAACGATAATACACAAATACTGAATGTCGTATAGAATTGCTGCTGTAGAAACGTAAAGATAATAACACAATCAGTTCTGCTACAACAAGATTAATATATCCCTTTCATTTCAAGAACACGGCAAGGGTATAATTTATTTTTTTATCCAACTCTCGTAATCTGATTGAGAAATGGAACAAGTGAATCAAGAAAACTAAGTAAAAGTCACATTAATTAATTAACGTGACTTTTAGCTCCAGAACAATCTGCGTCTTCAATTAATGAATGATACTCTACAAGGATCAATTTACTTAGTTTGAAGGATTAGTTTGGATTGGAGGTTTGTTTAATAACCCATATATTTCATTAAATAGCATTTATCAGTACCGTTTTCACTTCTCAACGAATTTCTAGGATAATCAACATCACAATTTAGACAAAATGTCTTTTATGACTAAGTATCTTCTGTTAAAAGAATAAATAAATTTAATTATTTTTTCTTAAAATATTTAATTGCAATTTATTTTATAATACTTGTTACAATTAATTTAAATATAAAATATCCAAATCAATGGATAAAAAACAGACAAAAATTAAAAAACAAAAACAAAAATGTTTTATTTAAAAGAAAAAAAACACTATAAAATAAAGGGGTTATATTCTATTCGTTATGTTGGTTCACCTGACTAGTACGAATATAGCGTTGACAAGTAACGGGTGCGACACTTTAGTCAACACTAGACATAGTAAATCTCCCTGCAGCAGTCAAGTCGAGAGAGAGATTGCTTTCGTGATGTCCCAAACTGTAATAATTCTCTTTTATTGCATAATATATTAAGCTTTATTTAATTTTTACCCTTCCTAAACTTTTCTCCTACAAGCAAGCCTCTTTTCCCTTTTTACACTTTAACTGAATTCAAAAAGATAAAGTATCTCTTCTAATTGCGCCATTTACATAGATTTATTTACAGATAAGCTATTATTCACTATTTAAAATTAAATGCTTGCAAAGTGAATAACAAATTTTTAGCAAAGAAACTCGACCAAATAAAAAAAAACCTACGCGTATCAAGAAAGAATATTTTTCATTTATTAATCTTTTTTTTATTTATTTAATTGTTTCAGTATATGCAAACTACAGCTATTTACTGTATTTCAGAGTTAATTAAATGCATTTCAAAGAACAAAAAATTAAATAAAAGAGAAGAAATTCTATGTAATATACATTTAAATAGTTGTAAATTATTTAATTATAGGAATTTATAAATCATCAAATATGTAATTATTTGAAATATTTACTAGGTAAAACTTGGACTAAATTTTTTTATCTTTAAAAACTCCTATCAGTCCTTACTTGATTTTACACAGCTGTTTTCTTATAATACGTAAGACATATAACATATTACTATTATTTGAAATATGATATTTATTCTTTCTTATGCCTGATAACATTTCTATTTTCCTGAGCTCAAAATTTATAAATATTGAAAAACAAAATTGTACCCAAAAACTTTTTGGTTAAGAAATTTTCTAATAATGTATATAGATAATATTTACAGAGTGAATCACTAATTTCTCCCGGGACTTAGTTCATAAAAACATGTCTTATAATTCTTCGTTTACATGTTACGATTAGCGAGATATTTCGCTCGGATTTCAGCTACCCTGGTGAAATGATGTCGTACTGAAATTTTTAGGACGTTAATTAAGGGGAAAAATTAGCGATTTCTTATGGTTTTTGACCTGAAAAATCTAATAAAGAAGGTTCCAGAACCGTTATTTGTACTAGTAGTTCATCGGGTTATCTGAAATCCGTAATTCGCAAACGAAGCATTTTGGGATATATGTTTATATGAATTTTTTCCATTATTTTCACGAGTAGAAAAGGTATAGAATAGGAAAGTCACGTGAGAACTTCGTGATAAATTCTGTGTAAAAAAAAACAATCATTTTTAATATGCAAAACTAACTTTATATTTTAGAAACGAATAAAACCTTCAATAAATTAAATTTCAACTGAGTGTAAGAAGGCTTGATCTGATTAAATATTTTTTCCAAAATTTGAATAAGGATGAAAATATTTTTTTTTTGTCTTCAATCATTTGACTGGTTTGATGCAGCTCTCCTAGATTCCCTATCTAGTGCTAGTCGTTTCATTTCAGTATACCCTCTACATCCTACATCCCTAACAATTTGTTTTACATATTCCAAAAGTGGCCTGCCTACACAATTTTGATGAAAATATATTTATCAATTGAAGGGGATTTGGATTTCATAAAAATTTTACTCTTCAGTATAATTTTTTTTCACTTTTCGGCCAACCACCAACCACGACTTTTCTTAAAATCTCCCTCCTTCCTTTTTACTGGCATTTTCCTGAAATTTTTTGTCTTGGATCTCCTTAGTCCATCCTATCCAAGATTTCTTTTAATTTTTTTTGGTTAATTTCCAATTTTCTAAATCCAGAATTTTTATTTATTTTGCATTTTAAGTCTTTCCTAAAGTTATCAAAATAAAACTTTTTCATTTTAGGTTAAATAATTCTCTTGCGGTTATCACTCGATTTTAAAATGACAAGATAACCAATCTCTTCTCATGGATTATTCCTATTACACAAATCTGCGGTGACGTAATTTATATGTATAAAGCAAATTATCTTTAATAAGACCAAATACTTTCCTAATAAATGTATTTTCATAGTTTTGATATTTTGTAAACATCCTTTTGATCATCGTCCAAAGGTTTTACAGGATACGACGCTAGACGAATCCATATTTAAATGCCTTAATTTTGCATTAATCGATAATTCATCTACATAGGTGTATTTCATTTTTTCAAAATATATCATCACTGGAAAAAACAATATAAATACTTTTAAAATTTGTAAATGAATTTTTTAAACCATCAACCAGTGACGCCTCGTAGCTAAAATTAGTGGGGGAGCTGCTTAAGAAAATATTTAGCCTTTGTTTTAAAATTGTGTAAAAGAAAACAAACATGTATAAAAAGAAAATTTATTCAGAAACTTGATAAAATCCTAAAAGAACAAAAATCAAACATTTTACACTTACATTAACCTAAATTGTTACAGTTCAACCTTGATCTATTCATTTTAAAATGTAATCCATTTTTCTTGTTTTGAAAAAAGCAAATGAATCAAATAGCTGGAAGCAGGATAATAATTTAAATGTACACTTTACCACATTCAACAATGTGGTACACGGGTTTTAAGCTCAACACACGCTGAGTATAAAAACTACCTTCCACTTAAAAGTACTTAAAAAGTACTCCATTATATTAAATTTTATTGATAACAACAAGTGAAAATAATCAATAGTGATTAATTATCAGTGAAAATAGGTAGTTCTGCAGTTCTACAGTTCCTATACGCGAGCCGCCATTGCCGGCATCGAATGAAATTTTTTATTATTAGCTTTTACTTCCTTGTACCAAATAAAAGAAGTGTTATCGTAAAAATTTCGGTTTTCAGATTTTACCGGAAATATCCATTTTGACAATCCGTGAATCCATTTTGACTAGTATCGGCGTGACGTCAGTACTCCTACGTATGTATCTCGTATAATTAAAAAATGATTAACCGTAGGATGTTGAAATTTTGGACTGTTGTAACATCTAGTTGTGCACTTCCTCTTTTGACTGCAGTCGAGTTGACCAAAATGTCCAAAAAAGCTCAAAATACCAAAATTTGGCTTATGGACTTATTCTTAACTGCTGTAATAAGCCCAGAGCTTTTCAACGATAGATAAATTGTACTTATTTCATTGGTTCAGAGTTATAGACAAATAAAATTATAATTAATAAAATAATTTGATCTTACAAGGTTAAGGTACATCCGTTCGAATTGGACGTTTTTTTTTTTAGGTAGATTTCATAAAAAAGCTACCTAATGCAACGGGTACCATGATTCGATTACCGGAAAATTTCTACATATCTTCTCGTTTCACATACCCCAGATTCCAAAACCACCGTAATTTTGCGCCAATCACTTTCAATTTGATACATAAAATAAAACGACCCAAAATCTCGGTCGAGTTCGTTAATGGGAAAAATCGGACCATGGAGGATAGAAATGGGGAGCTTTTTCGAAAAAAAAAACAAAATATTGCTATAACTTTCTTAAGTAAAATATTAAGAATAATTATTACTTTATTATTATTACTTATTAAGTAAATTTGTTTAAAAGTTCCTGCTATTCTTTTGATTAGGAGCTAAAACTTATATAAATAAAGGTTTTGGATATCACCAAACCTGAGGGTGTAAAAAAAAGGGTTTCTATGACAAAAAAAAATCGTACCTACCTTAATAGGCACAGAATTGAATCGGTTTAAAGTGGTCGTTAGTCTTCTAAACATTAGCTAAAACTTAACTGAAACAATTTTTCATGTGACCAACTATTACGGACAGGGATGACCAAAATGTTGCTGGAATTGTAAGAAGATGGGGGCTTGTCGTATGCTAAACATGTGAAACTTTTTCACATGCAACCATTGTCGTATTGAGTAAATTTGAAGTTTTTCTTAACTTTAAGGTGGAAATATTCTTTATTCCCTTCTTAGCACCGGTGAAATCTACCTCCGCCGTCCGGCGTGCCGAAAGGCTTTTTTTAACTTTTTTAAATTTAAATATATTGATTTACGAGTATTAGTATTGTAATATTACAATCCTATTATTAAATTAAATTATAATACTATTTAAATACTCACTATCAAATTAAAATTAATTTAATAAAGAATTTTAACTTGTAATTGTAAAAACAATTTTACAATGAATAAAAAATTCAATAATAACAATTTAAAAAAAAAATCAGAAGATATTAGTGAAATAAAATTTTATTTACTTTTAAAAATATGTATATATAATTTAATAGGCGTACAATGAAGTCATGAGATGTCCACATAATTTTCCTTTCTATTCATTGCTTTTAACCTTAAACACCTATGCAATCTTAACACACCTGTTGAACTTTTAACCTTAACATACCTAAACTATTTTCTACATCGTCAATTGTTTATTACACATATCACAATCTTGGTTTTCCTGAACAGTTACTAACTTTTACAAGTAACTTCATTATAAAATTTTCCTTTTGTAAGATTCTTGATACAAAAATAATTGTGTTGAGAAAAGCTTGGTAAACAGATTTGTTAAATTCTGTGTTAAATCTTATAAATTGTTTATAAATTTTTGCACCCGTAATGACAAATATGTATTAATTCTTAACGTATTTTCATCACCGGACGATCTGCCTCAACATGTGAATCATGTTTTTTTCATTGTAACATCAGTTCATTAAAATTCTGACTCAGAACGATTGTTATTTTTGAAAATGGTGTTTCCTCTATGACCGTGAGATTATATACAAGCAAAACAATCAAATTTTGCATAATGTAACTGCTTCATAATATTTCAAATCATTATATTTAAAAAAAAAAAATGTTTTGCCTGGGGCAATATACCGACTAAATTCTTTATCATAATTCCTTCATAAATTATTAGGATAATTTTCAACACTTTTTACTTCCTTGTACAAAGTAAAGGAAGTATTGTGATCGTGAAAAATGTCGGTTTTCGGGATTCAACGGAAATATTCATTTTGACTAGTTTCGGCGTGACGTCTGTACGTACGTATGTATCTCGCATAATTCAAAAACGGTTAGCCATGAGATATTTAAATTTTGGAATATTTAAATCCAAAAATATCTGGATTTCAGACTTTTTCTTAATTACAGTAATAAGCTCTCATTGAGAGCTTTTCAACGACATAGTAAGTGGTACTTATTTTTATTAGTTCCTGAGTTATAGCTCAAAATAAGTTTAATTAATAAAATATTTGGTTCTTACAACGGAAGGCATATCGATTCGAATCCGACTTCATATTCATATATTTATTTAACTTTTTTTTAATTCAAATATATTGATTTATTAATAAATATTAACCCCTCTGATTGTAAAATTTTTACAATAAATAATATTTCAATAATAACAATAAGATAAAAAAAAAAAAATAAAAAAAAATATATATATATATATATATAAAAGAAATTAGTTATTAGTGAAATAAAATTTTATGAACTTTTATAAACGTGTATATGTAATTTAATAGGGGTACAAGTAAGTCGTGTGGTGTTCACATCAGATTTTTTTTATTTAAACAACTCAAAATATTGCCATTTGGAGTGCTTTAACTACTTTTTTTATTTTATAAGATTTTAAAATGAAGTTCCATAACAGGAATAAATTTTCGCTGACTTGTATGACAATCATTATCAGGTAGAAATAATAATGACACCTGACAAAAAAATCATTTGATTTCTTCATCACACAAATTAATGACTAAAACATGATCCAGAATGAATAGAAAAACAATAACTGGAACTGCCATTCACTATTATATAAACTCATAACTTTCATAACCGCAATACACGTGTCTCTAGACTATTACAGAAAATCAATATTAATATTGAACAACAAACTTTTTCAATCACACAAAAAAATATATTTATAAACGAAAATAAATTACGTTTTACTTTCCTGGCGAATATAGGTAGAATAGCTAAATTATAAAGCGGAATATATAGTGATCAAGTCAATAATATTCGTTAAGAATTTTTCAAACCTTTATGTTTTTGGGTACAAATAGATAATCAAGTACAAAAAAGAAACAAATGTATATATACGTCACACTGCTTTTGACGTTATACTTCAGGCCTGACCAAACTAATTTTGTTCTAATTTGGCTCAAATACACACACACACACACACACACACACACACACACACACACACACACACACACACACACACACACACACACACACACACACACACACACACACACACACACACACACACACACACACACACACACACACACACACACACACACACACACACACACACACACACACACACACACACACACACACACACACACACACACACACACACACACACACACACACACACACACACACACACACACACACACACACACACACACACACACACACACACACACACACACACACACACACACACAATATAATATATATATAAGGCATTAATCATATCAATTTTTTTCAAAATTTGTTGGGGGATATCGCGAAAAAATCGATTTCGATTTTTTTAAGAGGAAGTTAAGAAAAAACTTCTATAAAGCAAATTTATTACCAACAATGCATATATAAATAATAAAAAAATTCAAACCTCACCTCTTAAAATTGAAATACTTGTATGTTTTAGTTCTTTTGTTTTACCCACTTTGGTATTAATATTTTTCAAAAATTTTTCACCGTGTCCCGGTGCGGGATCCCTTTGGGGATTTCTCATTAGTGGACAGGGGTAAAGACCGGAGTCTCAGTGGTGGGATCCCTATGGGGTCCCCTCATTAGAGGCACGGCGAATTATTAAAAGACCGAGTCCCGAGTACCTGAGGGAACCTTCGTTCCTGACGAGGTAATTTGAGGCGATGGCTCCCCCTTAGAGCTGTGTTTATGCTTAACTGCCCAGGAGGGAGGAAACATAGATGAACAAAAAAAAAATGTTGTAGACCCCGAACCTAAAATGCAGAAAGGACTGAAGATGTTAAATCTAAAAAGAATTTCACTTATGCAAATTTGTTAAGCTTAACCTATATATGAATATTTTTAGAAACCTTTTTTAAATTTATTCCCGACCTCTAAAGAAAAAAATAAAAAATAAATTGTTTTTTAACTCTAACTCTTTTAATTTTAATTACTTCTTTTTGTATTTTCCTTCATCACTTAAAAGAACTATTTAAATTAAATTAGTTTTAGCGCCTATTTTATATTACGGGCCAAAAATGAGAAGAAATTTTTTTCATTACCTTGAAAAAACTAGTACGTTATTTTTTCTGTATAATATTTTTTTATACAACATTATCATTTATATAAATTTTCTTTTTAGGGATCAATTTATAAATAATTTTTTCATAAATTTTTCTCATAGAGCAAGGAATACTTTAAAATCAATTTTTTTTTGTTCAAAATTTTGGAATTTTGATGCTGAAATTTTATTTTCGTAATCACGACCAGACAAGAGTAGTCGGAAAATCATGCAGTAATCTGACAACTTTTGCTTAATTGTAATATGCCAGAGTTACCTTTAAGGAGAAGTGGAGTAATTTATTTTTAGAATTAACGATTTCAGACAATATGGAAATTTACTGAACTTATAAATGTTCCTTAAATTTACAATACAAAATTAAAAAAAAAAATTATTTTTAAATATGCGATTAAGAATAGTTTTAAAATTAATTTTCCTGAAAAGAATTTAAAACCCGAATGATGTTTTAAATAATAATTATAATTATTGTAGTTGTTAAGAAATTTATACTTACAACGGATAGAAGGAAGTATAAATATTATTTCTATTATATTACACAGAATGAGCGATTTAAAACCGAACCGATACAGACTAAATACAATAGCGACATGTAACATTATCAAATGTTACATGTCGCTATTTCATTTATCAAAATGAAATAAAAACGTAATCTTGCAGTTTTAAATGGAGTACATATTACACATTGTCGTTGGAATATTATACGGGGTATATACATATATTTTTTAATATTATACAACATTGTAAAGAGATGTGTTTAATATAATAAAATTGCAAATATTTATTTACATTTTATATTTCATTAGCATCCCCCGTCCCGGCTTTTCCCGCGCTATGCGGATAAAACTACAAAAATAGAAAATAGTATTTTAGTTAACCCTGGATTATTCTTCTCAATTATCATTATTCATATTTTTTCTTTTTTGCTCCAAATGATGTCTGTAAATGATGATACTGTAAGGAATTATCTAAGAAATTTTTTGATAAAGGTTATATTCCCAAAACAGATTTTTATGAAATAAAAAAGATATTTACTTCAATCGAAACTCATTTAAAGAAAAAAATTATTGTTGGTGATTTCGATGTCGAGAGTTCTAAGGTTCAAATCGTAGTAAAGACAGTTACTTTTATGCGGATTTGAATACTAGATCGTGGATACCGGTGTTCTTTGCTGGTTGGGTTTCAATTAACCACACATCTCATGAATGGTCGACCTGAGACTGTACAAGACTACATTTCTTTTATATTCATACATACCATCCACTGAAGTTAATACCTTACGGTAGTTGCTAAACTGCCAGATTAGAGGATGACAATATAGTGGTAAAACACATAACTTTCTGAAGAAGTCGATATTGATGCCAAATTCTGTATTACACAAATCATCAAAACTTTGTTAAATATGTAAACTGTCGTCATTCTGTTTGATTTTATGATCAAACTAATCTGTTTTTACTTATATTTCGAAAATAATTCAAAACGATACTTTTTACATAATGATATTAAATATAGTTAATCATATAGTTACTGTCTGAAGAAGAGCATATTGATATAGTCAATAACAATTGATATCGACAACGAAATGTTTAGTAAAAGAGGTTTATTGGTTATTTATTTATACAGATCTTATTTATGATTTATATAGTGGCGAGTTTGATGAGATTTGAATTGTGATAAACATTCCGGGGGTCATAAGAAAGCTATAAAATTTCGTAATGAGTAGTTTAGTAGTTTTCGCAGTTACCGGGAATATTTGAAAAAAATTCTTTGTAATTTCATAGTAAGATATAATATCATTCCATATATACTTAATACTTATATTAAAATTATTTGAACTGTAGGTTAATAATTATTAACTTTCCAAATAATAGCTTAAATATTCTTCACTGAACTCAATAATTCAAATAAAATTATGTAAAATATGTTTTTTTTTGTTTTTTTTTTTTAACGGCCTCGATTGTTATATAATTAAATAATTACGTCGAATAATATTATTAACAAGGTGTTGATGTACAGACGGTTATGACTGATAGATATAGCTTTAAAAAAGAGCGTGGAGGAAAGTATATATGAAGGTACACCTGGTACAAACAGGTACCTTGGGTGTACCAAGGTACAACCAGATATACCAAGGTACAAACAGGTTTGTAATTTGGCACAAACTTCACAATTCTGCAAGTAATGCCATACCGTTCACACGATAATCAATTAAGATATTCGTACATTATACAAACTCGTTAAAATTTTTCCCCTTCCACTGCAAAATAGTGTACCTCTTGCACAGACAACCGCATATTATAAGTATCAAGATGTAGTAGGTATGAAATATACTTCATAAATCCCCTCGGGTGCACTCAAAATTAACAAAGAGAAAAAATTTGATATTGTAATATCTAAAGTTTCTTTTTATACAAAGTGTTCTCTTTTTGAGGTAGAACAGAATACTAAGAAGTATCATGCCGTGGTCGGAAGTAATAATGGTCAATCCGTTATATACTCAGGCCATCTTAAACTAAACAAAAAACGAATTCTTGTTTGTTGTAACTCTTTATTAAATATTAATTTTAGTAGAAAAATATAACAGAATACAGTCAAAAATTTTCGAGTGACTGATTAATAATAAAAATTACGTAATACCGTATCCAAAGTATCATCAGATTATACTGATGATATGCTTTGCTTTATAACTCTCATATATATTTAAATTGAGAATTGCAATATTTATTATTACAGCTAAAATAGGTATGCAATATCTATATGTTTGGCCTATATATTGCTAATGTTACTCTAATATATATATATATATATATATATATATATATATATATATTAGAGATACTATCAGTTAGTTATCATTGGACTGTAATGCGGAAAGAGGAATGAAGGGTGAACAGTAACAGTAGTAAATGGTATTAAAGGAAGGAGAAGGCGTTTTAGATAAAATAGCGATGAGGTAGTATACACTTATTGGGTAAGAGCCAAAAGTGGGAGAACATAGACCCTTCTCTAATAGTAAAATACATGGGTTGTAGTAAAGATGTGGAGTACATTCAACTGTTCATATTTTACTGGCGCTTTCCACTAAGTTGCTCGGTGTAACTGTTACAAACGAACATACTAAGGGTAAATCTAATAGTAATACAAATAATAGAATAAGGTTCAAGAGATTAGAATTTAGCTGGAGAATGAAGACGGAAATTGAACATATAACATTGTAGGATTATTAGGATATCATCAAATAGACTACAAGGAATTCCTTTACTTGGAAGGTTTTCAATCGATAAGAAATTACTCGCACCTTATTGTTTTAAGGCCTTTGGAATTGTTATTTAAATCAATTATTAAAAAAAAATAAAAAAATATATCTTTTCAATCTTCTACTATTTATGAAAGAAATAAAAAAAATTCTTGATGTCTAAAATGTTGCGAAAAATCACTTTGAGCCAGATATATAAAATAAGTAGGGGAAAATTGAGAGTTTGTTATTGAGACTCTAAAGCAAAATTAAATTTTCCTCCTGAAACGCATTGGGAGATCAAACTTAATGCCTGTTCTGTGTTCTTTTGCGAGGCCAATGCAGTTTACTCCACCTTGAAAGTTATCGAAGCCCGTAGCAATGCCAGCTTCCTAGTAATTACCGATTCTAGGAGTGTACATGAGAGCTTGAGCTGCAGACGTTCTGAATCCATCGTCCAGATTATTCATGATATCCTTTCAAGGATAAATAAGACTGTGGTACAGATATGGGTTCCTGGCTATTCCGTCGTCCTCAGGAATGAACGGGCCAATGAGGCTGCCAAGAGAGCTTTTAAATGGCATCCGAGTACAATCGACATGTGAGAGAGACTTCATGAGATCAGTCCGTGTAAAATTGCAGGTTCGGTGGAATAGATACTGGCTGCTGAGTCCTCCCACGGCAATACATAACATCCGCGAGAATGTGCTCGAGAAACCTCTTTTCCCGAGCAACAGAAGAGACCAAGTCATCTTAAACCGGCTAAGGATTGGACACACCAGGCTTACCCACACTTATATTTTTGGCTCTCCTCAGAAGATCTTTGAGGCTTGCGAAGTCAAATAGTCCGTGCATCATTTTTCTTTGATGACCCAATCTTTGAAACCATCCGACGAAACGTAAAACCTGGGTTTAGATATGAAATTTATATTAAATCAGAAACAAGGTATAATACGTTTGTTGCGGTTCCACTCCTACACTGGAATGAACACGATTTAATTATTTTTTCTGATTTATGTACTTTAGTTTCTATTTGTTGTTGTTACTTTATGTTTATTCTTTATTGTCTTATGTAACACTACATGATAGTGTAACTTTATTCGCTAATGACCATAATTTTTGATGCGACTGTAAATAAAAGCATTAAAAAAAATTTTTTTTAAGTATTACAGTGTATCTGATAAAAATTATTTAAGAAAAATTAAAATCATAATTAAAAAAGTAAATTAGCTTTAACTGTATCATCCAAAATTTAATATAAAAGCAAAAATAAATACGTTATTTTATTTTTAATACTATTATAATAATTACTATACTATATATTACATTTTAGTACTTGCATATGCGTAAAAGATATTATTAGGAGGCCGATCAATCCAGGTCGACCGCTATTGGCCGTAGTCATAGCAACAAACTATCATTACCGCTCTTTCAATAGTAGCATTGACGAATCATATTGTGCGTGGCTTTTCATTGGAGAGTTGTTAATAAACTACAATAGCCATATGATATATAAGAATAATAATCATGTAGGTAGTCAACTTACGTTTATAAATCTAGCCTCCCTCAATCGCTCTTTCTCACACAATATTTCACCCGATATATAAAAAAAAAAAAATAGGGTAAAACTAAAAAAACAACCTTATTTACATACTAATCTAATTTGCAGGAATCGATTTTTTCGTATTTTTTTTTTTAGTTTCGCAAGAAATTATTATTATATATAATTATATTTCGTAATGATGGCGGAGTTTTGAAAATATACGAAATTTAATTTACATTAATTTATAAATAAAATTTGTTTATTTATTAAAAATTAAGTAGATGGACAGGCATCTGAATATTACGCGCATCTTACTTAATATAAATGAAATCGTATGATCCATTTTTGAATAATTGATCTTTTTTAAAACGTTCCAAAAAGATGATTTTCGACTTCGACTGGTTCCAAAAACCATTTCGACTAACAATATCGGATTTTTCAACCGTGATTAAAAACTGGGTGGCTTCTGATTTCAATTATCCGGGTAAGTTAAACTGTTATCGGTTTACGTTAAAAGAAAAAGATTATTTTATCCAAACTATTTTATCTAAGTGACGATTCAGGTCACGTAAAACCAAAAAAGAAAAATACCGTTTGAAAATATAAAATCCATCTTTCTCTAAAACGAATGAATCAATTCTAACAGAATTTACTCACATTATTATTTTTTATTTATCAACGTTCAACTATGATTAAATTGCACACAGATGTGAATTACCTTTTACATCAATTCTTTCAAAATTGACCATATGATTTCAAAATCATATTTACAAAATACAAAAAACATTAAGAAACATACTTACATAAAACTTACGTAGAGTTTTGGTTTAGCATTATTCAACCTTACAAGAGAAATTTTTCACTAGTCACAAATCGACAACAAAGTGTTTCAGAGCTATGTTTACGTGATCTTTTTTCATTGTTTTGATGAAACGAACCCGCTTTTCAAGAATGGCATAATCTTCCTGAAACAATAGATAGGTATAGATTTTAAGAATTATTTTCAGTTAAAAAATAAAAAAATAGCTGACAACACAGCTGTAGGACTTTCCCGTCACGCGGTTTTTTCTGATGCACGGCTTACGCACACAGGTTCATTAAAAATATTTATCATTTTATTTAAATACAATATTATTATCTTTATTTAATTCAGTAATTCTAACTAAAGCACGTGCGCATACCATATTTCATTCGCGCGGGTGTGGCGGAACTAGCGAAACGTTAAATATTATTCATTTTTTAAATTCTACCGCTCACCTGCGACACTGCAACATAGCAGACGACTACAGTAGTAGTCCGGCCGCTAAGTGTGATGTGGGATGTGGGGTGTGGAAGATGGGAGCGGCTGGGTTAAGACCCCACTTTGATGGAAAACAAATTTGTCGATCCAACGAGATGCTAACAGAAAAAAACTGCACAGAAAAAGACCTACTGCACTGCCTTCTATAACGTTTCAAAATTATTACTATTTTTGATGTGGGGGTTACAATTTTGCAAACATATTTTTACATAAAAGATTTTTTTTTTTATAATTGTCAATATTTTTTTAAAAAATGCAACGAAATCACCTCTTGTACTGCCTTCCAATAACTCTTCAAAATTAAAACAAATTTAAGGGGTGGGGGTGTAATTTAACAAAAAAATCTTTTTATAAAATTTGCTAATTAATATTCACAAAATTATTACAAAAGATATAATCTTAATTATGCAAAATCTGGAGACGATTTTGTTTTCCCCCTTGTACCCCCACCCCATGAACATTTGAAGTGAAGATTTAATAGCATCAGTGCACCTACTATAAAAATATTATAGTCCAATTTGGTGAAAATCGGACAAGTAGTTCTGGAGATATAAGGCGATTTACACGCCAACATACATATGTACATAAATGTGCGCACATTTTGTCGCAGAAATTTCGATGCCATTTTTTCAGTTTTCTGAGGTCCTTAGGGGTCAATTCGTCAAGATTCGTTGAAAACCGTATATGCCCAATTTTGACCGATCACCATACTCTCCCTTCTATTCAGCTATAGCTGCTATATAAACGGGAAAGTAAAAGTTTATCCACTGTTTTTTTAATCGGAATTAACAAAGGATTATATCAGTAGCACAATTTTCTTCAGTCATTTGACTGGTTTGATGCAGTTCTCCCAAGATTCCATATCAAGGGCCAATCGTTTCTAACCTACCAACCTTTTTTATACTTCGAACATTCCACGCTCCGATTTGTAAAATGTACGTAACTTTTTTAATTTTCTAGTAACCCCGTTCTTAATAGTTCCCACCTGGAGATCCGAAAGGGGGACTACCTTACCTCTGGAATATTTTACCAAGAAAGGCGTCTCCATTTTTGTTACATGAAAATGTAGAAAGCTACAGTTTCTTGAAAAAGAAGAGAGTTGTAGTTTTGTATTGCTTTCAGTTGTACAGTACTCAGATGATTGATTAATGTTGATACGGCCGTTTAACTCTTCCTGACCTACGCCCTTAAGTACTGAAAGAGCTGATGCCGTCTTTCAGGAACCACTCCTTGATCTAGCTCTCAACAGATAACACTCCTATGGTAGCACCTTCGGTCCAGCTACTTTGTATCACTGAGCACTCAAGCCCCCTCACCATCGGCAAAGTCTCATGATTCATAGAAGGAGCTTCTACTTACACAATTACCCATGAATATAAATTTAAAAAAAATAATAACATATTAATACCATCATATTAATAATAATAATAATAATAAGTGTTTTGCCCAAAGGCAGGTTTTAACATGGCTGCCCTCCATTCTGTGCCATCCGTTTCATTTTATAGCAACTCCCTTTTTATATTGTCTACCATTTTCATTCGTCTCCGACCTCTTGCTTTCCTCTCCGTTACAAATCCTTCCAATGTCGTCACCAACAGGCAGTCACGTCTCAAGCAATGTCTCAACCAACCAACTGCATTTTCTTCTTTTTAATTTCAATAATCGCTCTCTCATCTCCCACTCTACGAAGCACCTTCTCATTCCGAACTCTCTCCATCCAGCCTCTTTTCCATTCTCCTTCAAACCCACATTTCAAAGGCCTCTATCTTCTCTCTTCTCCCTTTCTAATAGTCCATGTCTGTCCTATAAAGGGCCACACTCCACACAAAATATTTCGCAAATTTTTTCCTTAGTTGCAGATCTATTATGTTACATAGTATTCTCCTCATTTCGCTGAATGCTTCCTTTGCCCTAGCAATTCGTAATTTAACTTCCTGATCACACTTCATATCTTCCTTAATGATGCATCCCAGGCACTTGAAGGATGCCATTTGCTCGACTTTATTTTCCCCAAATCTAATTGTTGCCCTTTTGGTTGATTTAATATAATAATAAATACAATTAGTAATAATAATTATTTTTTAATGAGCGAACTATAATACTAGTTAATTAAATAAGTTTATAGTAATGCATAAGTTTACCACAAGTAATATATTTTTCATGAACTGCGTCAAAACCCATTTTATTTACAATAGCGCAAAAAGGAAACGTTTTCATTCTTTAAAAAACTGATTGTAAAGGTAAAAATCCGACCCGATTGACTGGCACATCAACCTGCTAAAACTATTTTGTCTCACGTATCAGAAGTCGATGAATTGTTCTGGACTTGTAATACACACATTATTTGGAATGAAAAAAGGTTTTATTTTCTACCTTATTCGTACAATACTTCCCTTTCAATTTTACTATCCAGTGACATAAGTCAACTCTAATTTCTCTTTCCTTCACCTTCTGTCACACTATTATGTTACTGTTCCCCTACGAAAAATCTCTTTTATCATTCCAAACATTTCTATGGCAATGTTTTTTGACTTTGGAATATGTAAAAAAGATTACGTCATTAATAAAATTATTTTGTCATTTTAGTAATTAATTTATTATATGCAATTTATTCTTTAACTGAAATATCAGAATTAATCAAAAATATATTTTTTAACTTTTTTGCATTAGAATTGTAAACAATTTGACACTCGTCCTTGGTTTCGAAATTTTAAAGAGAATATTTGACATTAGGTTGGTATATTTAGATGTGAATGATTTTTCTGTCCCACAGAAAGTGAGAGTATAACCATCACATTAAGCGTACTCTATATTTCAATTTTAATGAAACAAATAATTCTTATGTTAACAATTAAAGATATGCTTTTTAAGAAAATATAATGTTTCTCATATGAAACCAAAGTATAAAAATTTTAAATTTATATATATTTGTACTCATCATTTGTACTAAAAGATTTTCAAAATTTTGTTGTGTTTGACTGTCAATAAAAATGGATTTTAAAACTTTTATTCAGTTTTAATTAACTTTAATTACAATTTTTACAAATCTTATCTTAAAGTTTTATTTTATTATTGGCAATTTAAGAAGTAAATTTTTATTATATATAATATAAACTACTTACCAATATATTATTTATTTCCCTCAAGCGCTTTCGGCTAATCTGCCATCTTCAGGAGGAATAATAATTTATAATTATAATATATAAAAGTTTAAAACTCACATATTTAAATATACATAACAATCGATCGTAATTTTGTAAAAGTTAAAGTTTTAAGTCGAAGTAACTACGTCCGTATTGTAATAGTATCACAATTGTTATGTTTTCAACAACTTACGGGAGTTCTAATTTAGCTTTATTTAACCTTCAGAATAGAAATCTTTCATTAGTCGTAACTCAAAAACAAAGCGTTTCCGATCTATATTTAGAAAACTTTTTTTCATTATTTCGATGAAAAGAACACGCCTTTTAAGTATGGTATAATATTCCTGAAACAATGGGTATACATTTTCAATATTATTTCAGTTAAAGAATACTAAAAAAATTAAAAAATTGAAAAAAACTACGGGAAGATCTATTTATACCAAACTAACCTGCCAAGCAGCTTAATCAGATATTTCACATTAAGTTATTTAAAATTTAATATATTCTAATTAAATTGATTATACATTCCTATTAATGCGAATCTCCATGGTGGACTGATAATGTCTCAGCCTTTCATCCCTCAGGCCACGGGTTTGAATCCCGGTCAAACAAGGAATTTTTCATACGCTACAAAATTGTCATTTCATATTCCCATGCACAAACTTCGAACCTTATATGGTGAATTAATCATAAAAAAATTACAGTAGTTTTTTAGTCTATAGCGGAAATTGAATCAAAAAATATTCAATATAGCTTGTGTTGCTTTTACGTCCGACAGAGAGCGCTGTTTTTTAAAAAAAAACAGTTTTTTACCCGTCATAAGTGTGAGATCTTGGTATATAAAAACACACCTGAATTCGAATGCAACGCTGTATCAAGATTTTAAAGCAGTCTGTGAAGAACTTTCGGAGATTTCACATTTTGAACAAACGAAAATTTACATTTTTAATTAAGTAAAAAAATTTGTTTACAACTATTCTGCTCATCTTAAAAGTCTTATAATTCTGATTTTTTTTTTACAATTTTTTTTATTTGTTTAAGAAGGATACGTTAACTAATTAAAATATAGATGTATTTTTCACTTTCATTAGAAAAAAATTCTCAATTTACTAAGCTACTAGCTGTAAGATTATAGCCAACATAATTAAAAGTATTTTTTCTAAAAGAAATAAATTCAAAAATATATTAATTATATGGAAAAAAATTGGTATAATAAAAATTAATACCAGTAAATCTCAAAATAAAATTACTATTATTTCATTTAAACTGATTTTTGCATAATAGAAACGATACGATTTAAGTTCATTTAATTTGCATATTGTAATAGATTTGATATATTTAAAAACTTTTATTATGGGTCATATGTATTCATACATATTACATTATATATATATATATATATATATATCTTAGTTAAGTATGTATACTAAATCTGAAAGTTTAAAATGCAGTTTATAAAGTTTGAATTTCAAATTAACTTAGTTTTAAAGTTTGTTTTTAGTAGTTTTATAACTGGTAAAAACCTTTTTAACTAACAAAATCCAACGTTTTTATTATTAAATGTTATTTATACACTTTATACTTAACTTGTATTACCTTAAGAAGATAAAATACATTAACAAAATAGATTACTATTATGTTTCTCATATAAAATTTTTATTTATATATTTTTTGGTTTATTTAAATTTGGTTAATCGCCTCTAATGTTGGAGAATAACATAAATAATTTGTATATTTAACGTTAATTAAACCACTTAAACCATTATACCAGTTGTATTTAAATAAATTTTTTTTACAATTTTTTGACAGTCTCAAATTGTGTTCCGGTTTTTGTTTCTTCATCAGTGATTATTTCTTTCATATCTTTTCCCATATCATCGATCCTTATGTTATTTTAGGTTTTGATGTGTATGAGAATAAGTTTTGAGTCTTATGTCATTAATACAAGAAATGTGATCATAGAATTGGATGAGTTGATATGCGAATTCCAGGTTGCTTACTCGTTTGTTCATTGCTTTTTTTCAGAGATGTTGAGCATGATGGTTTCCCCAGATACTTCAATTTGCTGATTACGAATTATAATTTAATGATTTCCTTTATAAACCGTTGGAAGAAAAAAAAATTTAATACCCACATTTTTTGTTGAGTATATTGTATGAATTGTTTTAATAGCTGAACAACAGTTTAACCAGCTTTATTTTATGTGTTTCTTTGAAGAGTTATTTTGCATTTCTTTCAGTACTAAAATGTACTTCAGCCTCAGTAATACAAATCACTGTTAGTGGCAATTGTCATAAACTTTGTTAGAAAACCCATCCACTATGGAATTTGAGTATCCAATATATTATATTTGATTTGTGTTCTGTTTCTTGGACTAATATATTATTTCTTTTAAATTTATTATATTTTTAAATTTATATCATTTAAATTAGTTTAATTCACGATTTTTATCTGCATGTGTAAAATTTACATGTCATTTTATTACGTCCAGTTTTCATGAGATTACTTGCAAATGATAATTAATTCTGAAATTTAGTGTAGGTCCTAATGATTTCACTGAATGTTCAATTTTGTAAAAGAATGAAAGTGAAAACTGACAGTTTAAGAATAGAATCGAGCAGAATCTATTGACTTTGTATGGACATTTAATGAGGATGAGAAAGAACTATTTGCTTAAAAAAGTTTTTGAATGACAACCTGCAGAAAGAAGATGGAGAGATCATTCAAGAATCGTAATGGAAGATAAGAGTGTGAAAAATGAAATGTAATACTGTAAACACATAGTTTATGTATTTAATTTATATGAGAAAATTCTCATAATATTTTTGCTATTGTGGCGTATGTTCCATTTTTCGGATAGATTATTCCCTTCAGTTATGTTAAAAAATAGTTCTGTAAATTTCTTGGCAGACCAACAAGACTACAACTAAAAACAATTGTAGATTGTTCAAGTTAGAGAATTCTATGTTACAGCATAGATAAACAGTTTTTTAAATATTAAAAAAATGTAATATATTTTCTTATATTGTAATGTATGAAGTTAAGCCTTACTGAATTAAAAAGAATAAAACTAAGAATTTGTCTTACCTATATAGTAATAATGTACTATCGGTAGAAACATCCACATCTTCAGCTCATTCACTGGTTTTCACATATTTTCAAATTTCCCGGCAGAAGGCAAATAGGTAAAAGAAATTTTAAAAATTCCAAGTCTGTCTGTGGACAAAAGAATAATTTTCTCCATTAAGGAATTTATTGCTAAATAATCCAGGAACAACACAATTTCGCCACATTTATCCGTGTCAAAAGAAATAAAAACAATTCAGAATAAAATTAATAACTTAACAGAAATTAAAAATCAATATGCCATTTATTAACTCAAATCTTATTGAAAATGTCTGGAGAGATAAATAGAATAATTTTATCATATCAGTACTATGATAAATATTTCAACAGAATAATTGTTACTCTTATTTGTGTTTGTGAACATAAAAACTACATACCTGCGTAAAGAGATTAACATTTATACATAATATTAAATATCTTAGAAATAAAATCTGTACACTAAGACAAGAAAGCGCTTACATTATTTTTTTTCTTTTCTAATTCTCATTTGTCATGAAAGTAATCTTCATAATTTCTCACATCTTCTAATTTCATCTTTTTAGTCAACTGCATTTAATTAAAAATAGTGTTTTTTCATTTGTGTTTCACCTAAAAATGTAAAACACCTGTTCAGAAAAACACGCGCTATTTTGGGAATAGTGAGCGGAAATTTTCTTCAACCCATTAACCTATGCCACTCACCAAGTCTCAAAAGAGTCTCCCTGGACGAGCCAGGGGATTGTACACAAACAACAAGGGAGGATGATGCCGGAACCATAAATGTTAACCTAACCCTAACCTGTTACCCCCAATCATCCAATAATCCAATCAATCCTATCGGATATACCAAGCTGCTTGTACAACCTCCTGAAGTTAGAAGCACACGTATAGGAATAGCGCAACCTACTCATGTTTTTTTTTCCAGATCAGTGCTGGGAGCTGTATTGCTATTCCTAAGGGCTCAGAGTCCAGTCATAGGAATCGTCCAACAGGTTTTTTTTCCAGATTAGACTGAATGGACAGCCTGTATTCCTGACTATTCCTACGGGCGTGTGTGGTTAACCCTATCCCCAAACTAAGCTAGGTAGCAATTACATTTCCATAAACTTTATTGGTTATGTACTATATGAAATTGCTACCTATAATTTTGACCTACACAATCGCATTTACTAATCCTATCCCCTTTACTCTCTACTAATCCTACACCCTAAACCCTATTACTAAATGATACCCTATTACCCTAAAGATCTCTTCTATTCTATGTTTCTATTTCTCTCTCTTTTCATTCTCTCGTTCCATTTTTCTTCTTTTCTTCTGTTTTGTTCTTCCGATTCTGTTTTGCATCTGCAACATAAAATTAATATCCAGATGTAAGTTTCATATATTTCTATTTACAAGGATACAATTTAGTAAAAAAAGGGTGTGTGTATAAGCTATTGTGTATCCTGTATGCAAAGCAGAATTACATGCAAATGTAATGACATAATATCGTATATAACAGTTTACATAATATAGTGCTATTCTAACAACACTGTAAATTGCATGTTAACAAAATTAATGCTTTTGTTTGAATTACAAATATGCAGTAATAAATCTTAATTATAATTTATAGTTTTGCAAGTTTTTATTAGCCAAATTACTGAAATATATTACTTTACTGACGTTTTTTAACAAACAGAATATTTAGATTGGAAATAATACATCTGATGTAAATTACACAAACTACTTCTAATTATTAAGTCAGTGTTGATTTAGACCATTTTTAAGTCTGCATTGAATCTTTGAACATACAAATTTTCTAAAGTTGAGTAGTTTTATTGTTAAGGACCTCATTAATGCACGAATGAATTTTTACTTTTTAAAAAGTTCGATAAAATCGAACCGTGCCTAACTAAAAACATTTTTGTATTTTATTATAAAATTTCACGTGTTTATATTTAATTAATATGGTATTTAAATACAATTCTTTTGATCTATAAAATGTATTTTTATGTTCTGATCGGTTTATTTATTTGAATTAACATCTTCTGTTAAATTTTAATTCAATTCAATTCACAAAAATAAAAATTTAGACAATATATTTACATTATTATTTTTTTTGGGTTTTCACGCATAGTCTATAAATTCAATAATACATCATTTTATTATTATATATAAGCACTTATCACTTATATAAAAAAAAATCATTGAATCTTTTTGGTTTTAGGTTATACAACTTAGCTTTTAAATGGGAAAAATTTTAAAACGGTAATTGTATAATATGTGGTAACCATGTTCAATTTTTCACATTCTTATATACATACATATATATAAGTAGCTTTTGTTTTAATAATATTCTTTAACATATATCTTCATTTTTAATCAAAATGTTAAACGTTAAATAGTAAATTTTTTCAGTGTTAATTAGTTTACACTATAAAGTTTTAAAGTTATACAAAAATAAATGAGATGAGATGATTGTCTTTACTTACATTAGTATCAAAGGACAGATGAAAAAGTCTTGTAAAATACAGAAAAAATACAAAAATTTTATAACTTACCATATGTTGAATGTTTTTAAGAGTAACATATATTATTATTCTCTATTCTTATTAATACAGACTAAAAATAATATCTATTTATCTGCCCAGTTTCTCTTCATTAAGATATAATACTGAAATTTTCCTTATAGATAGTAATTGTAATTTTAGTTCAGAAAATTTCTTTTTTATTCTTGACATTTTCCCCTTACTCCTTTTTCTTTATAACTGCATTTTTGATTTTTTTAGATTTTCATCATTATAGCCGAAATTCAATTTGTTCTCACGAGTGTATATTATTTCCATTTTAATATGTGTAACATAACAGTATTTAATTATATTCATTTAAATTTTTACGTAGTTAATTCACTAATATTAATTTTCATCAATTATGGTAAGCATTTTTTAACTTTATATAAATGAAAAACATGTTTAAATGAATTAAAATTATTTAACTAAAATGAGAATCAATTGTTTGGTTACTAGGATACTGATTTCAAAATAAAAATTACGATGCATTCAGCTAATTATTATTAAAACCTATGCCAAACAACATTTTATAAAGAGTAAATTTCAGTAAGTTACAAGTTGCATAAAATATAATTTCCAACCTCCCTGATGAAGTGATAGTATCTTTCCTAAAAAAAAAAAAAATTCATCTGGAAGGTCGCAGGTTTGAATCCTATTCAGGTAATGTATTTTTTCACGGCCTTTAAAAGTTCCGTCTCATATTTCCCCACACAAGCTCCAAACCAGGTTGATGATTAATTTATCATAATAAATCTATAAAATAATCATCAATATCCCACCCCTACAAAAACAAGATATTTGTTGGAAATCAGTAATCAATAAACTGAATCTAAGAGATTTCTCAGAATAATTTGCATTTATTGCTGATAAATGGAGACTGAATTATATGCATTTCCATATGAAGCCCATTCTCACCGGTTATCGCATATTTTCCTTAAAATCTAGTGATGAAGCATATTTTCGCTATATTTATAATATTTTTCGGTGGGATACCTAGTTAATAAATGAAATCTTATGTTGTAGCCGGCCAAACCTATTAGCCGCACGGCTCTTAGAGCGCACGTCTATGCTCTCCAGCCGCGGGTCTATGGTTTTGGTAGGATAATATTATTATATGCCCAAATAAAACACAGAATCACGCGAAACAAAGACGGACGATACGGTTCTGCGTCGCGCACGTGTACTGCAGCACTCCTCCCATTAGGCAATTAAATTACGGAAGTTATTGTTGACGCGCTTATCGCTTTAGTTTAGTTTTTTATTTATTTCCGCAAACTTTAATATGTACCATGCCTCCCAACAAAAAAAAAAAAAAACAAAAAGGCCTCTTCGAAGATAGTTAACAATCCTGGAACATTTACATACGACGGAAATTTAATATGTTGTCTTCATATCTAAGGATTGTAAAAGAAAGGCCCACGAGAACAACTTATAACAGCGACAAGTAGCAGTGATTTCACTTCAAAAGGTAAACAAAAAAACTATTTTAGCGTAGATTTATGTGAAGCATTGGTTACAAGTAATATTCCTCTTCACGAACTTACAAATTCTACCTTCAAAGATTTTCTGCGAAAATATTGCTTGAATCAAAATACACCACATGAATCAGTATTGCGTAAAGATTACATACCGACGATTTACCTACATGTTATGGAAGAAACACGCAATGAACTCGAGGATAGCGTTATTTCGATTTCAGCCGACGAAACTACCGAGAGTTGCGGTTGTTACATTGCGAATTTAATCTCGGTGCATTAAAACTAGAGCCTTCTTCTTCCTATGTCCGGGCCTATAAAGATCTTGAAAAGACAAATCGTTTTTACGATCGCCAGATTTGTGAACGAGCGTATAAAAAAAATATTTCCTGAATCTTCTGCAGTTGAAAGAATGTTTATATTTCTCTCCGATGCTGCTCTCTACATGATCATGCAGCCAAAGCCCTCCAAGTATTTTTTCCCCATTTGATTCATCCGACGTGCTTTTCTCACGTCACGGGAGGGTAGCCCTCCTGTGGAGAGGCATCACGGCATCGAGAAGCGGAGGTCGTGTCGCTTCCCGTTGGGAAGGTCTAAAGGGTGGAAAATGCTGAAGGCTGGTAGCTAGACATCACGCGTCACATAAGGTCAACCGAGGCAACGTCTTCTAGCGGGGTTACCGGTTGGTCTTGTGCGGATAAAAAAAAAGTATACTAAATATAAAAATAAAATAACTCCATTTTAACAATATAAGTTTATTTTTCTAATGTTACAGTTTAATGTTTTTATCCGTTATGTTTTTAAGTTCGGTATAGAGTTTGTTTATAATATATTATCGATTGTGGATTAGCGAAAATCAGTCTGAGAAAAAGAGATGTTCATAAGAAAAAGATGACGTTCTCTATGTTTTTATGCAGAAGGGTATGAGTCGAGCTGTTTACATTACTGCTGCTAAACGTTTCTCAGCTGCTGGCCTCCGTGACATGAGTGGTAGCGTCTCGGCCTTTCATCCGGAGGTCCCGGGTTCGAATCCCGGTTTCGGATGGCATTTTCACACGCTACAAAAAAATGTCATACATCTCATCATCTGAAGCAATAACTAACGGTAGTTCCCGATGCGAAAAAAAAATGTTTAGCTACGTCATCATTCAGGTGAGAGAAACGACTTTAAAAAACTAAGTTAGTTAAACAAAGTTAAAAAAATTGCATTTTTAAATAATAAACTTATTACTTATTCAATTATGCATTTTTTACTCTAGATAATATTTATAGGCATATGAACTTGGTTAATTTCTATAAAGTACAAAATAATTGTATAATTGCAAACTTATACATTGCGAATAATAAATATTATTTTAACTCGACGTTCGATGTCCTTCTCTCAAGTTCTCTGCCACTCTCAGTGTCAATTACACTTCATTTCTTCTTTGATGTTGGGATTCCATCATAGTTCAGTATTTTGGTCACGCGAGGCTTGTCATCTTGAAGTTTTCTAATGAAAGAATCAATAAAATGTCTCAAAATAATACCGTTACTAGTTTTTGTACATAAGTAGACCGTAAAAATTGAAGTGGATTACATAAAATCTCTATTTTAAATAATGACTTATTAAAGTAATCGAATAAAATGAGGAGGTTTTGAATTGTAAAAAATCACTATTTTAAATGACTATGTGGAACTAAGGGGAAGAGTTGGTAATTAGTTCTAAAAATGAAATATCTACTTTAAATTAAATTTATTCATTAAAAGAATAGTTGATTTTCAATTTTAAAAATAATATCGCTAATTTAAATGAAAGCTATTAAAAGGACAAGAATTAGTTTCAATACTAAAAATGAAATTTCTATTTTAAATAATGACTAATGGAAGTTAAAAAAAAATGGCGTATAAAGGTAACAACCGACAATTATTAATTTGGTCAAGGGCCATTTGAAAAAAAAAATCCCTTTCGGCACACCGGAAGGCGGAAGTATATTTCACCAGTGCTAAGTAGGGGATAAAAAAGATTTCCACCTTAAAATTAAGAAAAATTTAAAATTTTCGCAATACCACAGTGGTTGCATTAGATTAAATTTTTACATGTTTAGCATATGACAAGCTAATCTTCTAACAATTTCAACAATATTTTGAACATCCCTTGCCGTAAGGGTTGGTCATATCAAAAATTCTTTCAGACAAGTTTTAGGTAATATTTAAAGGACTAACGACCACTTTAAACCGATTTGATACTGTGCCTACTAAGGGAGGAATGATATTTTTTATCTTCAAAACCCCACTTTTTACACCTTCTGGGCCAATGGTTGGTGATAACAAAAAATGTTACTTTTACAAGTTTTAGGCCCTTATCCAAAGAATAGTAGGAACTTTAAACAAATTCGATATTTTATTTAATAAGAAAGTTATAGCGATATTTTGTTTTTTCGAAAAAGGCTCCCATTTTCCATTCGTATGGTCCGATTTTGGCCGTTAAAGAACTCGACCGAGATTTTCTGACCAGTTATTTTTAAGGAACAATCTGAAAGTGATTGGCGCAACATTACGCCAGTTATCGTGGCCACAAGGAAGTGAAAAAAAAGAATAAAAAAAGTATATATATATATATATATATATATATATATATATATATATATAAACGTTTGAGCTGGCTTTGGGGTCTGGGGGTTGTGAAACGCGAAGATATGTCGAAAATTTGCGGAAGTCGAATCGTGGTACCCATTACAATAGGTAGCTTTCTTATGAAATCTACCTAAAACATTAAATTGTCCGAAAATATAATTAAATAACCTATTTTTAGATGTAGAAATAACAAAGATGGACCACTGAATGTGAAAATAGGAGGAGCAAAGATTATGGAGGTAGAAGAATTTTGTTATTTGGGAAATAGAATTACTAAAGATGGACGAAGCAGGAGCGATATAAAATGCCGAATAGCACAGGCGAAACGAGCCTTCAGCCAGAAATATAATTTGTTTACATCAAAAATTAATTTAAACGTCAGGAAAAGTTTTTTGAAGTATATTTTGGAGTGTCATTTTATATGGAAGGGAAACTTGGACGATCGGAATATCTGAGAAGAAAAGATTAGAAGCTTTTGAAATGTCGTGCTATAGGAAAATATTAAAAATCAGATGGGTGGAAAAAGTCACAAATGAAGAGGTGTTGCGGCAAATAGATGAAGAAAGCATTTGGAAAAATATACCTATAAGAAGAGACAGACTTATAGGCATATTAAGGCATCCTGGAATAGTTGCTTTAATATTGGAGGGATAGGTAGAAGGAAAAAATTGTGTAGGCAGGCAACGTTTGCAATATGTAAAACAAATTGTTAGGGAAGTAGGTTGTAGGGGGTATACCGAAATGAAACGACTAGCACTAGATAGGGAATCTTGGAGAGCTGCATTAAACCAGTCAAATGACTGAAGAGAAAAAAAATTTTTAAGTCTTTGCTATTCTACTACATATTTTGGCATTCACTTTCATATTTTCAGTTATCATTATTTTCAAATCAATTAAAATTAAATGATGAAGTTTAATTACCTTTATATATTTTGAATTCTTTAATAAGGTACTCTTACTGGACTTTGATAATTGTAAGATTTAGCTATGTTTACATATGAAAAACAAAATGCTCAACTGGTACACCCAATTGCATAAAAGAGAGGAAATCCTACTAGTTTGCCTGGGATATTAATAATAAAAATGTCTAGTTTTGTAATATTTCATATTAAAATTACTTTATTACATAATCATTATTTTTAAATCAGAATTAAATTGCAGAAACATTGATACATGATGCATACCAAGTGACTTCTAGAAAATCGATTTTATATGAAAATTTGATCTAAGTTCAAATCTTTGTGTATTGAAACATAAATTTAAGTATTACTGATCTCAATTCTGCAATTGGTAGGACTATTGCATACGTAACAAAATTTATGTTGTCATGTCCTCCAATTTACGTTCAATTCTATTAAATATTAATTGTTTTTATTTATTGTTAATTCTAGCTTTGTACATTAGTATCAAATTAATTAATAATTTCTCACAATTATAGACCTAATAATTATAATACAAAATTACAACAAAACTTTCTTCTATAACTCGACTATTTGTTAACCCATTTAAAAATAATAAATTTCATTTTGTTCAAAATAATAGGCTTAATATTTTAGCTGATAACATAAATTTTGATAAACCTAATATTTATGGAGATATAACGGATTTAAAATAAACATGGCCGCAATTTTGTAATTTACGGAGATATTTAAGTCCTGATTTTTTGCCAATTTTAAAACTTTATTTACAAGACGCTTACCAAATAGTAATGTGATTTTTCTAACCGAACTTGAGATATAAATTTTTATATAAAAATAACAAAATGGCGGACAGCGGGAGAAGCTAAGGAGAAATTGCAATTTTTCCTTAGCATATTTTTTGTATAGTTTTACAAGCAGAATCCGGAAATGTATAGCCAGCCTACAATTTTATAAACACGCTGTATATATGTATATACATATATATATATATATATATATATTTATATACAGTAAAACCCGAATTAACGGAATTTCGCGGGACCGAAAATATTTTCCGTTGTGAACAGGATTCCTCTGAATATAGGGATGAACTAGCGGACTATACAATTAAAAGGAAAAAAAAATGGTAGTGTACTTACCAGAACCCCATTTCATTTTAAGCAGTGGGTTGTATAGTAGTTAGTGAATTTGTAAGCACAAAATTTCTATCTTATGTTAGCACGTACAGTACAGTATACTGGATTTTAGAACAATTTTCGTATTTTAATTTAAAAAATCAATGTATTTAAGTCCAAATCTCTTTTTGTTCAGTGTCATACTTGTTACAGTAATACACAGTACCCGGAAGAACACTAAACTAAAAATCGCACTGTACAGTTCTGTACTTCAGGTACTGAACAGTAATACGAATCCGAAAAAATAAAATGACAATAAATTACGTATAATGCATCACGTAATTAATTTAAATAAAAATTGTGACTCGAGATAAGGAATGATGAGGATGTTAAATTTGATTCACGGAGCAGTAGGCTAGAAGGCTTTTTTCTTTTTCCTGTTTAGCCTCCGGTAACTACCGCTTAGATAATTCTTCAGAGGATGAATGTGGATGATATGTATGAGTGTTAATGAAGTGTAGTCTTGTACATTCTCAGTTCGACCATTCCTGAGATGTGTGGTTAATTGAGAACCAACCACCAAAGAACACCGGTATCCACGATCTAGTATTCAAATCCGTGTAAAAATATCTGGCTTTACTAGGACTTGAACGCTGTAACTCTCGACTTTCCAAATAAGCCGATTTGGGAAGACGCGTTAACCACTAGACCAACCCGGTGGGTAAAGGCTAGAAGGCTAGTTTACTGTAAGTAACCACAACAACGATGACTGTGTGCCGTCGCCTGTAAAGGTTTTAACATTCTCTGTCTGCCTGCCGTCGCCTGTTATGATTGGCGACAAGTTACTTAAAATATTTACGTTTATAGTGTTAAATACGAATTTATCAGTTACAACTTTGATATGAGTAATTTTTATTTTTATTTATGCAGAATAATTTGTAACATACCGTAGTACAGTATGCAGTATGTTAATACTGTAACTCACCGGGTTGGTCTAGTCGTGAACGCGTCTTCCCAAATCAGCTGATTTGGAAGATTCAAGTCGAGAGTTCCAGCGTTCAAGTTTTAGTAAAATCAGTTATTTTTACACGGATTTGAATACTAGATCGTGGATGCCGGTGATCTTTGGTGACTGGGTTTCAATTAACCACACATCTCAGGATTGGTCGAACTGAGACTGTACAAGACTACACTTCATTTACACTCATACATATCATCCTCTGAAGTAATACCTGAACGGTAGGTAATTCCTGGAGGCTAAACAGGAAAAAGAAAATATGTATATACTGTACAGGATACGTATTCAATTTTATATCGTGGAAAAATGTAATACTGTACTTTATATACAGCATATTTAATGCTGTATATAAAGCATTTACAAAAATTTTCTATCATAACTTCACTATTTGTTAAAATATTTTTAAAAAGTAAATGTCATTTTGTTCAAAATAAAAGGCTTAATATTTTAGCCGATAACATAATTTTTGATAAAACTAATATTTATGGAGATACAGGTATATGTATATTTACAGGTATACGTTTTTTCTTTCCTTAAATAACAGTATTCTACACGATTCTCAAAAAATGTTTCCGTTATTTCTGGGAAACTTAACATCATATCTTTGGCAGAATTCATGGGACCAGGGAAATTTTCCGTTGTAGACAGAATTTCGTTAAATCCATGTCTCGTTAACTCAGATTTTACTATACATATATATATATAAATATATTTTCAAAAATAATAACTTAACCACCAAAATATAACAGAAAATCTAAAAACATGTAATACCAGAAGACGACTTTCACGGGATCCCTCATCATAAGTCGATACACAATTCTATTTAATAACATCAAATAAAAAATAAAATTTATATTTTCTAAATTTTTAATTATTTTTATTTATTTGATGTAATTATAGAATTATCTACAAACTGATGATGCGGGATCCCGCGAAAATTAATTATATGAAATGTATATGAGGTCTTGTCTTGTACAGATTCAGGCTGATCATTCCTGAGACGTGTGGTTAATTGAACCCCCAACTAGCAAAGTACACCGGTATCCACTGCCTCGTATTCAAATCCGTATAAAAGCAAGTAACTACTAAAAGGATATGAATCTCAGAAAATTAGCTATTAAACAACTGATTTGCGACGACGAGTTAACCACTAGATCAACCCGATGGGCCATAATATGATGTAAAAATTTTAAACAATATTATATAATTAAAAAATATTACATTTTTAATAAATTCACTATATACACTTTTAATAAACTGCAACTTATATTATTATTAATAAAATAAATATTGCAAAAATTCATTGATGAAAACGGGCGGGAGGATAACGGAAGAAAATCAAATTGTTAATCACAAATTAAATTTAAATTGAAATTTTTATTTAGTTAGATACGTTATTCATAAATCCGGATATAAAGATAAAAAGGTTTTGATATGAAAGTTTTTATACGATAACGAAAAACAATTTGATTTTGCAACGCTGTATAAAACATAAAGTTAACACTCAAACACATACACAACTGCACACGTGCCAAAGTTATAAGACGCAATAGCAAGCCACAACTTTTCTATATTTCTTAGTATCGGAAACAATAAACCAGAAGGAAGAAAATTTGATTTATTGCTAAACTTTTACACCGTTTAATGCTTTGCTGATTAAATGAGTCATCTGTTAGCGTGATATAACTGAATGCATGACCAAAAATATTCTGTGAATTAAAAAGTAATACTGTGCATATATATATATATATATAAATAGAAAGAAAGAGAGAGAGAGACAACTGACTGATTTATTATTTTATAAGGAGTTTTGAAAAACCCATTGCACTCAAAATAAATACAATAGTCGTATAGAATTAAAAAAAAAAAAACAAAAAAAAAAAACAATTAATAAACCATAAAAGTTTTGAATAAAAAATTAAACAATCTTTTCGAAATAAACTGTAATACATTACAAATAAGAAAAAAATTTAAATAAATAATAATAAAATATATTAAATAAATAAATCAAGCGACAATATGTTTGAAACTTTATAATTACATTGATAAACATAATTTTTGTTTCCTAATATACGATAAATGATTTTAATCTGTTTTTTGTTGCTGAAAACAAATATGAACACAGAATCATTCTCACCCACCATTTTTGAAAAAGTTTTTATTTTAATTAATGGATTTTTTCATTTTTCAACGTATAGTTAGCATTTAAGCTCCTATACTGTATTTTGTTAGCTTATTTTTTATTGTTTATATCACAAGGTGCATTAATGACTTCGGTAGGGATTTAAATTTATCAAAAAATCAAGCTGAACTGTTAGGATTAAGACTGCAAGGTTGGAATTTACTTCAAAAAATACAAAGATTTCGGGCTTTCGAAGCCGACAAAAATAACTTTTTCAGTGTTTTACTGATGAAAATAATTTGGTTTATTGCACAAATATTGATGAGTTTATGTTGCACTTCGGACAAGTTCATAAACCTGAGGACTGGCGCCTTTTCTTAGATTCGTCCAAGTAAAATTTAAAAGTGGTTCTACTACACAACGGTAACAAATATCCTTCGATACCAATCGCTTACGGTATTAATTTGAAATAGATATACGATGTGATGAAAGACGTTTTTTTGAAAAAATAAATTATAATAAACTTAGGTGGAACATATGTGGTGGTTTGAAAGTTATATAGATATAGCTATTTTGTTAGGCGTGCAGTTAGGCTATACTATGTACATGTGTTTTCTTTGCGAATGGGACAGCCGAGCTAGGGATAAACATTAAGTTAGCAAAGAGTGGAAGAAACGAGACATCTTAATTCCAAATGGGAAAAATATTATTCATGAGCCCTTAGTTGAACCCAAAAATATATTTTTACCCCCTCACAATATAAAACTAGGACTAATGAAAACTTCTGTAAACCAATAACGAAGGATAGTCCCGGATTTTTGTACATCAGACAGTTATTTTCGAATGTAAGTGAAGGAAAAATTAAAGAAGGGATATTTGTTGGCCCTCAAATAGGAGAGTTGATCAAAAATGATATATTTAACTAAATGTTAAATAATGTAGAAAGTGCAGCTTGGGCTTCATTTAAAGACGTTTGCAAAAACTCGACAATTACCACGTTACTGTTAAACAACTTCTTAATTCATACAGAGCTATGGGATGTAATATGTCTTTGAAAATACATTTCCTCCACTCACATCTTTCTTTCTTTTTCCTGTTTAGCCTCCGGTAACTACCGTTTAGATAATACCTCAAAAGGATGAATGAGGATGATATGTATGAGTGTGAATGAAGTGTAGTCTTGTACATTCTCAGTTCGATCATATCTGAGATGTGTGGTTAATTGAAACACAACCACCAAAGAACACCGGTATCCACGATCTAGTATTCAAGTCCGTGTAAAAATAGCTGGCTTTACTAGGACTTGAACCCTCCACTCACATCTGGATTTTTTTCCCGGACAACCTCGGAAATCTAAGTAATGAACACGGTGAACGTTTCCACCAAGATATTTCGATGATGGAAAGCCGCTATATAGGGAAATGGAACACTAAAATGCTAGCCGTTTATTATTGGACATTAATTCGAGATGTGCCTGAGGCTATTTATAGAAAAAAAAGCATCAGCGAAATCATTCTAACACAGGTATGGCCATGAAAAATTATAAATTTTACAGATTTTAACTATATTTTCCCTTAATTTTTCTTTGAAGCGTAATTTATTTAAAACTAAGGGTGATAGAAAAATTGTATTTACAGATCTGTAATGTACGTAAAATAGCAATTCAAGAAATAGTATCATACTTAGAGAAACATTAAAAAGGTTTTTTGTCTATCAGTGCTATTTTTATTATTAATAATGAACAAAAGGTTAGTTAGAAATTTACTGATAGATTAATTATCAGTATTGTAGAAATAAAGTGAAAGAATTTCCAATACAAACTCAACCGAAATGGAAAAACGCATCTATAGAACAAAAATAAAGTTAAAATAAAAACAATCCGTAAAAAACAAAAATCAAAATCAATTAAAAAAGTGTAAGACAATATACGATTGTATTTCTCTTTAGAGAAATAAAATATTTAAGTAACAAACGATGTATGTATTCATTGGCGTAAAAAATATTTAGTTTGAAAATAAACAAGAATAAAACTTCAAGTGATGAATTGACAAACAAATGGAGATAAGGCGAGTTTAGAATTGAGAATACAGCAATCGACAATTGTGAAGGATCTAAACAAGCTGCTGAAACTTCATACATACAAAATTTAGTTAGTGTATACAATTGAAGATGATGACAAACTACGCCGTTACAATTTTTCCGAGAACATTTCTGGTAAAGTGAACGAAAATGTCCGTTTTAAAAAAAAGTAATCTTCTCTGACAAAGTACTTTCTTTGTTTTTTCTAGTAACATTAACCATCATAATTGTCGGAACTGGAATAGTGAGAACCACAAAAGATGCTCATACGGTACTTGTTTGAAGTTAACAAACGTAAACAAAACTGTTTGAAATGCCTTATGCAACAATAAAATATGCATGTAGTACACTGCTTCGTTATTTTCTTATTAACATCTAAAATTCGCGGAATAATTTATGATCAGTTTGTTTTATCAGGTTAACCACCCTCACCCAAAAATCAAACGAATAACCAAGGTTTTAATTTTTTCTGTTAATAGACAATCCTATATACACGAAATATGAAAATAAATGTGGATGAATTTGAATTTATAAGTACGCAGCCAAATAAATCATATTTTCAATTTATATTATTTATAAGAAACGTTTTCTTGTTCGCGGTAAATAATATGTTGTAATACATTAATTCTTTATGTAAGGGTTTATTTGTTGCATTACAAAATCTGTAGCATTCTTTCTTGTGAAAAAATATTCCTTATATATATATATATTCTTTTTGCCAATAATACAGATGTGCATGTTCACGGTAAAGGCAATATCAAGATTGGTTAAAGTTGAGTAACCTTTCCTCTCAATTTTTAACACCTCCCTTCTCTTTGTTCTCATCATCATCCCTTTTTTTATGCACTATATACTTACATACACATCCCTTTCCTCACTTCTTCTCTTCTACTATACATTTTTTTGCCGCATATACCCATCTTATTTTCAGTTTAGAAAATTATACCCTTTACTATACCATCACTACCAGTCCTCCTTATACCGCCACTTCAATCTAGCTCATCACCGTAGTCGTCCCAAAGCTTTTCAGTTCAGTACTCTCGGTAGATGACCCCTACAGAAACTCTCTGTCTCTTTCTCTCTCTCTCTCTCTCTTTCTATATATATATATTTATATATATAGTACCGTACACCACATCTCACGTTTTCCATTAGTAAATGTTGACCTATATCTCGGAAGCAGTATGAATATTAATAGGAAGAATGCCTCACTTACTCTACATCCTTACGCATATATTTTTCGTCCTTTTCCACCTTGGTTTGCTTACACTAGTTGTTCAGCAACCAAAGCATGCTCTGACTCTGACTCTCTTTCTCTCTCACTCTCTCTCTCTCTCTCTATATATATATATATATGTTAAATTACGTGGGTTTTTATGTGATGTCTGTATCAGAATTATCAATTATATAAAAGAAAACATGTGTATTTAAAAACATTTCTTTTAAATATAAAAAGAAGAAATCTTCATCAAATATAAGAAAAGAAAATACAGAAATTTCTATAAATGTATAACCTGTTTTTTATACATCTATTAATAAAATATTATATATATATATATATAATGCATATTTAGGTGTCTGCATGTATGTCTGTCTGTATCTAAAGTTTAAAAACATTTAGATTGTAATTATTTGTAAAAATAGAGAGTTATTTTATATTTCGGTAATGTGTTTATAATAACAGTAAAAAAATCATATAACAATAATAATAATTCATCCGGAAACGAATTTTTTTACCCTTATATCCGCTACTTCATGGTTTTCCAATAGAAATTTATATTTCTAGAATGGATTGAACTAGTTTTGTATGTGATTTTTGTATTTTTACTTTTCTGTCTATAGCGATATATGATGTTCTACCAGTTGTAGCTAAAACGGGAAAGTATATAGAGCGGTCAAAAAAAAAAATCATGATGATGAAAGGGAAAATATTTTTCAAGTGGTGCAGCTTAATCCTAACCCACCGGGTAGGTCTAGTGGTGAACGCGTCTTCCGAAATCAGCTGATTTGGAAGTTGAAAGTTCCAGCGTTCAAGTCCTAATAAATTCAGTTATTTTTACATGGATTTGAATATTAGATCGTGGATACCGGTGTTCTTTGGTGGTTGGGTTTCAACTAATCACACATCTCAGGAATGGTCGAACTGAGACTGTACAACATTACCCTTCATTTACACTCATACATATCAAACTCATTAATCCTCTGAAGTATTATCTGAACGATAATTACCGGAGGCTAAACTGGAAAAAATATCCTACATACACACGCGAAGAATTTCTACCCGACTCAACATTCCACAAAGTACATTATGGAAGACGCCTTACATTTTATAGGAGGATTTCACGGAATGTGCCCTTATCATGTTTAGAAAGTTCAACACCTCCAGCTTGGTGGCCATGCCAGACGACGATTCCTGTTTTGTAAATAAAGTTAACAATAATTACCACAGTTCCATTCATACTATTTTCTAACAAAGCTACTTTTACCCATAATGGCATAAACAACAAATTGGATACACATCGGTGGTCTGAAGGAAGCCCACATAATATTTAAATAAGCAGCAACGATTTACGGTAAAAGTTTGGTATGACGTTCTCGTTATTAATTTTCACTTTGGGTAACCAACCGGGTTGGTCTAGTGGTTAACGCGTCTTCCCAAATCAGCTGATTTAGAAGTCGAGAGTTACAGCGTTCAAGTCCTAATAAAACCAGTTATTTTTACACGGATTTGAATACTAGATCGTGGATACCGGTATTCTTTGGTGGTTGGGTTTTAATTAACCACACATCTCAGGAATGGTCGAACTGAGTATGTACAAGACTATACTTCATTTACACTCATACATATCATCCTCTGAAGAATTATCTAAACGGTAGTTACCGGAGGCTAAACAGGAAAAAGAAAGGGTAAAAGGTTATCTTATTTCAAAACATAACTTTTTTTTAATTTTTAGAAGTTTTGTTGTAATTTTTTTACTTATCTATATAATAAACAGTATTAATTATATCAGTGAAATTAAAATCACACTGTTTATTATGTCTTATGTTGGATACGAATATTAGAAAATTTAACGACAGGTTATTAAATAAAATAATTAAATTTGACCTTAAATTTACCATAAAATAATTTTTGACCTTCCCGACCGAGGCGTTATGAAAATATTAATACGTAATTGAAAGCCGAATTTATGCCAATTATGTAAATTGCTTACCATGATGGATCTGTTTAATAAAGATATCTTAATCTACAGAGTGGTACTTCACTCGCATGAGGATAAGTTCTCGCAGACGCTGCGAGATTAGAAAATGACATTAAAATGTAGTAAAACATAATAGTATTCTGAAGAGTCGATATTGATATCAAATGCTCAAACCATCAAAATTTAATAAATCGTTTTAAATGGACGGTATAGTTAGTATATGCAAACTCAACTTCCAAAAAACCGTTATCCACGAATTAAAAAAAATAATAAATAATTTTTTTCGTAGGTAAAAACATTTAAGGATTAATTGATAATAGAATTACTAAAAAAATCCTTCTCTTTTATCTGGGAAAAAATTAAATTAAGTACTGTGATAAAAGTTACAGACATTAACAAAGCAACAATACAATTTCCGGGCTTTCAAAATCTGGAACTAATAAAGAGATATTAAGTCTCGGAATGAAGGATTTTCTATAAAAGGACGTTCCAAAACAAAAAAAAAAGAAGGAATAACAGAAGAATTCAGGGAAAAGGCCAGTGAAATGGTTTAAAAATACTGATAGGTATAAAAGGGAAGAGAGAGAGAGAGAGAGTGTGCGAGAGCGTGATAGAGTGAGATGCCAAGGGAAGTGCTAAACGGTCGAAACTGGAAAAAGAATATCAATTTACATTAGTTTAATGGTTAAACCATGAATCTCATCATCAAAAATTGAGTAATTTTTATGTTTAAGAAAATTAGAAATTAACAAATCTGATTAATTTCTAAATAGGGTGGTTGAGTTCAATTCCCGGTAAAATTGTATCCTTACTATATTTTTATTAATTTTATTATCTTGTTACTAAATATATATATATATATATATATATATATATATATATATAATTATAATATAGTTATATAATAATAATATATACATACGTATTTATATGGCCTGATTTTCTTCTTTTTTTTTTTTTTGTCTTCAGTCATTTGACTGGTTTGATGCAGCTCTCCAAGATTCCCTCTCTAGATTTTCCCTATCTGATTTTCTATCCTATCGTAAAGGGTGCATATCACGGTATTATATATTTTTAGTAAACTATAACACAAAGTTCGTTAGAACTTCGTCGGTAAGAGGTAACGAAGTCAACGAACTACGTTTACAGTTCTAAATATGACCTAATCTAACAGTGAAAAGAAAACGGGGAAAAAATAAGCGTGAAAATATTATATTTCAGTTCAGTTAGATTAGTAATAAAGAATACGTTCAAAAAATACTTCCAATTTTGTTGGACAACGTTTTTTTTTCCATTTGATGAACCGGGGAACACTCATATTTCATTTTATTCATTTTTTTAATGTACCTTTACGAATCGCGCCGCTAGATAGCAGTACTTGATAGTACTAGGTAGCGTACAAAAACTTGATAATGTACTTGAAATATAAAAATTTTAAAGAAAAAATACTACTGTTTGTTTTAATTGTAAATGCTGTTATGTAAATTAAAGTAGTGAAGATGAAACAATATTTTTTAATTTCCATCAATTCTTTAGAAAAAAATAAAAATGTTAGTTTGCAAGAGATTATGTTAGTTTTATTAAATAATGGGAATATATAAAACAGAAATAAATTCAGTTGTTAAAATCGAATTTAACGATAAAAATCGAGGGTTACACTTACAAAGTAATAAGTATAATATTATATCACGGATTTTCGAGTCGTAAAGGTCATTATACTAGTTTTATTAAAAAAGGAAATATATGGTATGATATTCATATCATAAAAAAATAATTAAAAAAAATGGCAGTGAAATTCTATGTTTCAATAAATTATAATAATAAATCCATAAGATAACAATCAGTATTTCATTTAAAAAAAAAAAATGTAACAAAACGCAGTGATATAAAAAAAAATTACAATCAAATTGTAAACAGTACGGTAAGAGTTTGGCAGATATCATTTCTTCCGTTCAAAAAACAAAAACATTCTGTAATACAAATAAAACTATTTTTAACAAAACGATAGCGATATCAGAAAAGGTAAGACAGCAATTTCTATTATCCAAATCTATTACTAATTTAGGCATTTCTTTATAAAAATACATGTTAAATATATGTAATAGACAATAGATGTACAATAATAGATGATAAGAAAAATCCATATAATAAGAAAAAAAAAAATTTTTTGTTATAAAATTCATACCGATCCGATTTAATTTACGTATATGTAATAATATCACATTTACAGAAATAATACAATTCTTAAGATTATTCGTTGTTTAATAAATAAAATCGGGCCGGTAAGACTTTTGTAACAATTTTTTTTTTGCTCATATGGAACGCATAAACATTTTTTATTATCTATTATTATATACTTATTGTCTATTACATATATTTAACATGTATTTTTTTTTAAAGTAAAATTCTAAATTAATAGCAGATTTTGATGAAAGAAATGTAGTGTCTTACCTTTTTTCATAGTTTTACAATAAATAATAATGCAATAATAACAATAAAAAAAAACGTGAAAAAAATATCAAAAGTTATTAATGAAATAAAATTTTATGTACTTTTTTTAAATCTGTGTATGTAATTTAATAGGCGTACAACGAAGTCATGTGGTGTCAATATTAAATTTTTTAATAATATCATAAATAATTTATATTTAACGATTAATAAAATTTTTATTTTTCTTTAATTTTTTGTTCATCAAAATTAACTTTATTTCACTAATTATTTGATTTTTTCTTAACATCCGTAAAAACAAAATAATTATATTAAGAATTTTGATTTAAAATTAAATTTTTACTGAACTTAATTTTTATTGTATCAATTTTTATTTTAGAATTTTAACAAGGGTCAACGCCGGGTAAATAAGGTTTGTAATGCAAGCTGTTTTTGTTTTCTACCAATATAGATTACCAATATAGTTTTTATAGATTTTGATTAGAAAAAATCTTTGATCATTTCTAACTAAAATGGTTTTCAAGGAATTCCTTAAAACGGATATTTATAGCGAATTTTCGATAAAAAAATTAATGAGTATTTCGTAAATTTCTTTTTCTAATAAACAAGCAAAAAAAAAAACATCAAGACGTAGTTAATATCAAATTTTCACATTAATGTAGTATAAAATAATACAGATCCAAAAGAAAATCTTATCTTTTTGTAAGCAAAAACAAAGTTACCTGTATAATAATAAATATTTGCGTGATGTATTTTTAACGGAACTGTCTGCGCGTTATGCTTTTCATATATTTCTTTTTTATCATGAAGGTAAGAAAATTACTTTGATGTTTAACCAGTAATATCACTAGCAAAAAGAAGAAGAAGAAAAAAAGGAGCATGAAGCAGTAAAAGATGATGTTTATTCCTTTTCAGTTTTTTCTCTGCTTTCGTAAGAGGTCGGAAATTGTGTACCGCATATCAATCAATCAAGAAAGACAGCTCTTTTTCCTTAAAGAACTCTTACCGACCCATCATAAATAAAAACTAAAGATGACTGAGCTTAAATTTTTATACTTTCGTAAGTCAACAACCAAAATTCAAGACTTTTTTTTAAATTTACAAAACATGTATGTTATTAAATATCACTTACAAATATATATATATATATATATATATATATATATATAGAAACACGTTAAAAAGTTTGATTATGCATAACGTTAATATCAAAATATGCTGTTAATCACAGAGAAAAATCCATACCTATAAAAAAAAGTTAATTTTAAAAACGAAAAGTGAAATAAAAAAATCCTATGTGGACACCACATGACTTCCTTGTATCCTTAGTAAATAACATACAACATTTTTAAAAAAAATGAAAAATACATAAAATATTGTTACACTAATAACTTCTGATTTTTTTTCATATATTTTGTTTGTTTGTTATTATTGAATTATTATTTATTCTAAAACTCTTTTTATAATCAGAGGTTAATAATTATTAATAAATCAATATATTTAAATTTAAAAAAAATCGAATTCGAACCGATGTGCCTTCCCCTTGTAAGATCCAAATATTTTCATAATTTAAATTTCATTTGGCTATAACTCTGGAACCAATGAAATCATAACTACCACTTGTGTTATATCGTTGAAAAGCTCTCAATGAGGGCTTATTATTGCAGTTAAGCAAAAGTCCAAACATTTACAGATTTTGTTTCTTTTTGGGGAAAAGTACGTTACCATGACTGTGTCTAGGAAATTAATTTCGAGACATTTACTGGAAATCAGCTTAATAACAGTTAGGCTTGGGGTTCGTGCTTCCGCGAGCTCGGTTTAGCTAGTTCATAGGGCAACGATGTAGGACATTTAAGATGTCCGGACGAGGCCTACAGCGAAGGCAAAAATCACCGATGTAAATGTCTACCGAGTAATTTATATCGGTGGCATCCCAACGAGTCTAGGCTTATTACTATGAGATGTAAAAAGTTGGAGGGCGAAGACGACTCCCGTTAAAGCCAATTTGGGCTTGGAACGTGGGGAGGTTAGTGTGGGAATCGGAAGCGTCACAACGCGGGTGTCTTCCCCTACGGGGTTAGAATGTGTCTAGGATTGGTGTTTGTCCATGGAAAAGATATAGATAAACTACACTTGATCAAAGAGCAGCTTTTATATATTGATTTTTAATGAGAATAGTTGAAATTTAGGAGGCATAGCGGAATCTAAAAGAATGATTGATTCTAAAATAAAATAGTAGTGGATTATTATAAATATAATAGACAAAAGAAACAATTTATACCCTAAATCCAAAATTTTAACATTCTACGGCTAATCGTTTTTGAGTTATACGAAATAAGGATTATTTCGCATATCTTAATTGAATTATGCGTGATATCTGTACATATGTCAGACCTATGCCAAAACTAGTCAAAATGGATTCAGGGATGGTGAAACGGATTTTTGCTGATCACAATACTTCCTGTACTTCGTAAAAGGAAGTAAAAAAATACGAGAAATTTTTACCAAAGATGCTGTTGAATCTTATTCGAATGCAACTCAGTACAAACATAAAAAACTCAAATGTTTTCAATAACTTCATAGTAACTATATAAATTCCGAAAATGAGTGAAAATAAATGAAATCACTTGCGTCTATTTTTATGAAATAATTTTTGTTAGAGTCTCTGCCATTCATCCAGAATTCTCGAGTTCGAATCCCAATCTGGAATGGTATTTTTCATTTTTTAAAACACGATTTTAAAATAACAAATATAATTTAAAAAATAATATTTAGTACAAATAATCATTCAAATTTATATAAAGATAAATTTAAATAATGACAATTTTTTTAGAAAAATAATATGTTTTCCCTACTGAATAAATGTAATGTGTGTATGATTGTTGCCCACACACGATCACTAAGCTTTGATCTAAACGTCCCACCATTTATTATGATTGTGATACATTCACACTATCTGCATTACAACTGACATCAGTTATATTTATTTTCTTTCTCTAAGAGTAAGAATTTTTACTTCACACCCAATCTGCATCTTGAACAAGGCGAAGGTATCTCTTATAGAATTGAATATCAACTATATTTCTTTATGGTTGGCCAACTGATATACAACCATATATATTTCACTCTACATATATCCAAATAAATCTGATATGACATCCTGGTAATTCCTGAAAATATCAGTTTTTTTTTTTTTAGAACAATCAATGATTTATGAAGGCAATTGCAGATAACATGACATACATAAAGAAGACAAATATTAATTAAAATAGTATTCCTATCAGTAAATAAGATTAATGGAAACCACTTCATACTCCAGATAATTATCCACTTCCCCCAATGTCTTCTGTCTTTACGGTTGTGAAACTAACACAAGGAACACGTGTTAGAAAGATAAGAATTACCTACATAACTGGTTCACCGTATGGTAATATATAATATTCTCTCGCTCTCTCTCTCTCTCTCTCTTTTCCTGTTTAGCCTCCGAAACCACCGTAAGGTATTATTTCAGAGGATGATATGCATGAATGTAAATGAAGTGCAATCTTGTACAGTCTCAGGTCAAATTTTAATTTATTATAAGCGTGTCGTTCGTTACACAAGCATTATTCGTATTTTTTTATAAATTTTGTTTTTATAAGATAGGCATTTTTAATATTATTATGTTATATTGAATGAATTGTTTTATCTCCTATTTTTAAATAGGTAATTTAATTATTAAATAGCAAATGAAATAATATTTTTTTATTACTTTAGACCGGAACAGTGGTTTATAATTATATTTTGTAATATGTAGACATTACAATATAAACAACAATATATATGTGTAACCTTTTATTTCAGGGTTATTATCTTTTTTCTGTTTAGCCTCCGGAACTACCTTTCAGATAATACTTCAGGGGATGATACGTATGAATGTAAATGAAGTGTAATCTTGTAAAGTTTCAGGTCGACCATTTCTGAGATGTGTGGTTAATTGAAAACCAACCATCAAAGAACACCGGTATCCACGATCTGGTATTCAAATCCGTATAAAATTTAACTATCTTTACTAGGATTTGAACCATAGAACAATCGAATTCGAAATCAGCTGATTTGTGATGACGAGTTAACTAGTAAACCGACCCTATGGATGGTAATATATAATAAGAAATCCTTTTTTGTACATGAAATGAAACTATGGAAATTGAACGCAAGTGATGCACAATTTGTCAAATATGTATTTTACATATTACAAATATGTAATATGGGTTGGTTGGTTGTGTGTGTGTGTGTGTGTGTGTGTGTGTGCGCGCGATAAAATAGCGCACTTATATATATATATATATATATATATATATATATATATATATATATCACAGAATATATATACAGAATTAAACGAATTAATCTTGGTGATATAAATTAAAAAAAGAAATAGTAAAAGAAGAAAAAAATTAGTTTGCATTATTGCAGAATAATAACGCGACGAATGTGACTAAATTTTGTTTAATTGTGTGTTTTTTCTCTCCAACATACTTTGCCTTTCCATTGATACACATTATTTAATTTTTTTCCGGTTATTATACCGGTATTCTATTATATTCTGTTTAATTTTGCATTTTTATTAATTATATTAACTTTTTTATGGTACTATCTCTTTCAGTTATTTTTCTTTCTTGCTTTTTTTTTTGAAATTCATCTTATAATTGGACAATTTCAATTTATTTGTTATCGTTTATATTATTATAACGATATTATTATTTGATTATATTATTATAACGTTTTATAAAATTATAAAACCGAAAAAAAATGACTAAATTTACGTTTCTCACTAACAAACTTCTTATAATAGATATCATTTACGTATTATACTTTTGGCATCATAATTTATACCATAGCTTTCAATTTTTCTAATATTATTTACTATTTTCCAATTACAAACTGTCCCATAATTTTTCATATAAAGAAAAATAAATTTGTACGAATTCATTATTATTATTTAGTTTAACTAGGAAAAAGGAGGGCCCACTGCGAAAATGTTACATGGTTTATGTTTAATTATACATAATTTTGTTAAATGTTTTTATCAATTGATCATGAATTTAGCGTATTAACAGCAACAAAAATATTTACAACAAAAGATTCAAAATCCTGAACATTTTTAGCTGTTTCATGACTTTTGATATTTTAACAGGTCTAACCCCTATATTTTCCTTTTTTTATCCCCAGAACAGAAATATAATTTTATATAAATCGTTCGTATCAAGAAGTATAAAACTTTCTTTTTTTTGTCTTCAGTCATTTGACTGGTTTGATGCAGCTCTCCAAGATTTCCTATCTAGTTCTAGTCGTTTCATTTCAGTATATTCTCTACATCCTACATCCCCAACAATTTGTTTTAGATATTCCAAACGTGGCCTACCTACACAATTTTTCCCTTCTACCTGTCCTTCCAATATTAAAGCGATTATTCCAGGATCCCTTAATATGTGGCCAATAAATCTGTCTCTTCATTTAACTACATTTTTCCAAATGCCTCTTTCTTCATCAATTTGCTGCAACACCTCTGATCATTTGTCACTTTATCCACCCATCTGATTTTTAACATTCTCCTATAGCACCGCATTTCAAAAGCTTCTAATCTTTTCTTCTCAGGTACTCCGATCGTCCAAGTTTCATTTCTATATAAAGCTACGCTCCAAACATAAACTATCAAAAATGTTTTCCCGACGTTTAAATTAATTTTTGATGTAAACAAGTTGTATTTCTGACTGAAGGCTCGTTTCCCCTATGCGATTCGGAATTTTATATCTCTCTTGATTCGTCCATCTTTAGTAATTCTACTTCCCAAATAACAAAATTCTTCTATCTCCATAATCTTGTATAAATCGTTAATAAGTATTAATTCAGTATTAATTACTTATTACATATTAATTAAGTATTACATATTAAATATAAATCATTCGAATGAATGAATTGTTCGAGAAGTATAAATCGTTCGAACGAATGTATCGTTCGTGCGCTGCGTGCAGCCTCCCGGCTTACCCCCATTGGTCCGTTCTGCGCCAATAGCAGCTTAAATACAAATGTAAGCACATACAAAAAACAAACCCACGCACCTTATTTTTTTATGTGAAAGATGTATTTTATATACGAAAACTTATGGGACACTGTGTATATCCAATTTATAACTTACTAAATTTTGAAAATTGAGAAATAATATCTTTTCTTTATTTACGTATTCATTAATTTAATATATTACGAATTTACAACAGTAATATTACCTACTTGTAGTAATAAAAATAATAATAATAAAACCCTAATTATGAATAAAATTGATGAAGACGTATACTTCATAAGACAAAGTTTAATGAAATGAAACACTATATGTTAAATTAAAGATACAAAATTTTTGCAAAGAAGACAAATAAGTTTTCATTATATTAAAGAAACTGAAACCATATTAAAATATTTGACATAAAAGGATTAATTTTAAACAAAACTTTAAATAAATAATAATAAAAGAAATACGGTATTATGTACCGTAAAACAGTGCAAGTTCTTTAGTAAAATTATTTTAAAATAAAGAGGAAGTAATAAATTCCTCTTTAGGCTAGAGGTATGAGTAAATAATAATCTACTCATACCTCTAGTCGTATATTAATAAGAAATACGCTTCGTTCGTTAACCAATTCTTGAGATTTACTGGCAATACTGGGAGCCAAAGGATTTTAAATACCAAAGGATCTATCTCTATGATTCAACACGTCCGTTCAAAAATTAAAAATTTTTCATTGTAGAATAAAAAATAAAAACCCTATTTCATACAATATATATATATATATATATATATATATATATATATATATATATATATATGTAGAACTGTAAGTATTTATAAATTTCATTTATATTAGTGAAAATTATTTTTAATAATGAATACTACATGGTGGGGTAGAAGAAATAATTTTTATCTATTTGAACATCTTATTTTTTAATTCGAAAGACTTTGAGTTGAAATACCTAGATATATATTTATTAAAATTCGGCCGCTATGAATTTTTTGTATCAAACTAATTCCCCATCGCAGCTTTGCCCACGCTATAAAGTTACTTGCATTTCCCGTAGCGGTCAATCTTTTTATTTTATGTTCTTTAGTCAAGTAACCGGAGGTAGGTGCAGCCAGTCACACATACAGTAACGGTGGCAGTGACTGTGTTGGTTAAGCCGCCGCGCCGTATACTTTCACATTCCTTAAAAATAATCACAATACGAAAAAAAACTGAAAAAGATTTTTAAATATTTATCTGAAGAGTATTTTCAAGCCACATTCTAAGGAATATCACGTTTATTATAGGAATGGGAAAATTAACAATCATTGTTGAAAATGTGTTTTACCTTTCTTCACCCCCTCCAAGGTTGAATTACAAAAATCTAGAAATTGGTGTATTGACATGAAGATTACATTCACCAAAAATCAGATATATTTCTTCATTTTTTACAGAGAAATAAAAAACAAATAGCAGGGTTTCAAAAAAATTCAAAAATCTAATTCAATCATTGAAACTCAGAATTTCAAAAATCATTTCTTAACGTGCAGTTACACCGTAAGAAGAACATAAAAACAAATTTTAATCAGTTTGTATTCAGTAGTTGTTGCTTGGGATTGATTATGAATCATTCAAGATATGTTGCCAATTTCATCAATAAGACCTCTATAGAAAATACTTCTACTGAAGAATATTTTAGGAGCAGCTTACTGTAAGAAAGAAGCATGAGAATTTACCGGCTCAACATCTTGCTGCTCGAATGGGAAGTGCAGCTTCGTATTGGATTATTAATTATTTATTTACAAAAAAACAATGAATGGCATGGATGAAGTCCTACACAAGAACTACCGCATGAAAATAAACAAAAACAAAAGGAAAGTAATAAAACGTAGTAGAAATAACGAAAACCCACCGGGTTGGTCAAGTGCTGAACGCGTCTTCCCAAATCAGCTGATTTGGAAATCGAGAGTTCCAGCGTTCAAGTCCTAGTAAAGTCAGTTATTTTTACACGGATTTGAATACTAGATCGTGGATACCGGTGTTCTTTGGTGGTTGGGTTTCAATTAACCACACATCTCAGGAATGGTCGAACTGAGAATGTACAAGACTTCACTTCATTTACACTCATACATATCATCCTCATTCATCCTCTGAAGTATTAGCTGAACGGTAATTACCGGAGGCTAAACAGGAAAAAGTAAGTAGAAATAACGAAGATGGACCACTGAATGTGAAAATAGGAGGAGAAAAGATTATGGAGGTAGAAGAATTTTGTTATTTGGGAAGTAGAATTACTACATTTGGACGAAGCAGGAGCGATATAAAATGCCGATTACAACAGGCCAAACGAGCCTTCAGCCAGTAATATAATTTGTTTACATCAAAAATTAATTTAAATGTCAGGAAAAAATTTCGAAAGTATACGTTTGTACTGTCGCTTTATATGGAAGTGAAACTTGGACTATCGGAGTATATGAGGAGAAAAGATTAGAAGCTTTAGAAATGCGGTGATATAGGAGAATGTTAAAAATCAGATGAGTGGATAAAGTGAAAAATGAAGAGGTGTTGCAGCAAATAGATGAAGAAGCATTAGGAAAAATATAGCAAAAAGAAGAGCCAGATTTATAGGCCACATTTAAGGTATCCTGGAATAGTCAGTCGCTTAAATATTGGAGGGACAGGTAGACGGAAAAAATTGTATAAGCACGCAACGTTTGGAATATGTAAAACAAATTGTTAGGTATGTACGATGTAGGGGGTATACCGAAATGAAACGAATAGCACTAGATAGAGAATCTTGGAGAGCTGCATCAAACCAGTCAAATGACTGAAGACAAAAAAAAAATTATTTACACGTTTTAATAAATAATATATCATTTTAGATTACATAATAACCGTGTGATCTGTTACATCGAAAGTGTTCCTGATTGGTACAAAGTTGCTCTTCAACCTTTTAATACAAATAACCGGTTTGAATTATGAAAATCGGAAGATGTTTTGCAGAGATATTACAAGAGCACCCCATTGCACCTCCCAAAACAGCGCCCCAGGGGCACTCCGTTTGTTACCAGTTGATGGTAATGATTCGTACAGTTTCCCACGAGATGCTTGCATACCTCACTATTCTAGCCTTACATGCATTCCCCATGGGAATTCCATTATTGACAAACAGAATTTTTTTTAAATATATTTGAAATATTTTATTTAACATAAATTTAATTCTATTTTTTTGTAATATTCGTTCGATTGTTTTTGAATCAATCAGTTCAAAATAAGTTCACAGTTCATTAATTCAATTCATTGAAGTTCGTATAATAAAATAAATAAATAAATATTTTAGAGATTTTTGAGATGAACTATATCTAAAAACCTTCTTAGTTATGTCAAGAAAGATGAGTAAAAATTTAGTTGCGATTGATCGAATAGATTTTTTGTTTATCCCTAACAAAGAAAACCTCTCTTTCTCTTTATATAATACTATATAGATACCTATAACAAACAAACTTTATACGTAAAAAATATGTGATATTACTTATAAATTATTTATAAAAGATATTATCTAATCTTGAAAAATAATTAACAATTCAAGAATTTTAGCATGATCGTTACAATATTTTTATAATAAAAGAAGCAAATGAGGTCAAATAAAATTGAAGATAAAAATGTTATACAGTTCAGAAGATCCTCTTGTTTCGAAAAAATAAACATATACAGTATATAAATATATATATATATATATATATATATATATGAATAAAGCTACCATGAGGAAATCGAAAAATGACAATCAGGAAATAACATATACCTTCACATTCCGTCCACCACTTGTGTGTTCGATAAGCGAAGTACTTAACAGTTTGTGTTCACCACAGTTTATTTTTCATTTATTTTCATATTTTTCTTTTGCAATCATTCTTTATCCGATCTCATAGTAAATTTGATTATTCGTTATTTCTTGAAAAACAGGTACAGACGTTTAAAGATTGCTTATAATTAATTATGAATTTATTATTTTTTTTATGAATATATAAAAAAAATTGATATGGGCACCAGATGACTTCCTTGTACGCCTATTAAATTACATATACACATCTTTTAAATGTGCATATCATTTAAAATTATCTCATTTGAAAGCGAGATACGATCCTCCAATTCTTTAATACAAGTGGACAGTTACACAATTGCACTGTAGTGGACACACATTGCATCACATTTTTTTGTCGTGTCCGTATCAGCATATATTAATTTTGTTTCACGTCGCTCAATAATTAGGTGGTGTAAGTGACAACGTGTCGGATCCGTAACCATGGACACATCGGTTCGAATCCGACTACATATACATATATATTTTTTTAAATTTTAATTTAAATAATATTCATTGATTTATTAATAATTATTAACCTCTTTAAAAGTTTTGAATAAAAATGAATAGTACATAAAATATTATATCTCTAATAACTGTTGATTTTATTCTTGTTTATTACTGCAGTTAAGAAAAAGTCCAAAATCCACTTTTTTGGAATTTTGGGCTTTTTTAGTCTAATCTAGTTAGACACATTTAGTCTAGTCAATTTTAATGAAAAGGGAAGGCTCACAACTAGATGTTACAACAGTCCTAAATCCAAAATTTCAACATCCTACGGCTAATCGTTTTTGAGTTATGCGAGATACATACGTACGTACGTACGTACGGACTTCACGCCGAAACTAGTCAAAATGGATTCAGGGATGGTCATAATGAATATTTCCGTTGAAATTTGAAAACCGAAATTTTTCATGTTCACAATACTTCCTTTACTTCGTACAAGGAAGTAATAACGAAAATAATACTTTTAACAGATTTATCTCAGGTGTTTTTTTAATATGATTTACTATTTTCTTCCGACAATTAATATTAGAATGTTATATTTCCTTAGAAGTATTAATAATTTTTCCTAATTGATTAAAATAGCTATTTTTTTTTTTTTTTTTTTTTTTTAATTAATTTCTATGATTAATAAGATTTAGGTGTTTGTAGAAAACCCACCGGGTTGGTCTAGACTGAACGCGTCTTCCCAAATCAGTTGATATGGAAGCCAAGAGTTCCAGCATTCAAGTCCTAGTAAAGGCACTTTTATACGAATTTGAATACTAGATCGTGGACACCGGTGTTCTTTGGTGTTTGGGTTTCAATTAACTACACATCTCAGGTACGGTCGAACTGAGACAGTACAAGACTACTACACTTCATTTACACTAATACATATCATCCTCATTCATTCTCTGAAGTAACACACCTGAACGGTAATTCCTGGAAGCTAAACAGGAAAAAGAAAGAAAAGGTATTTGTAGAAAAAAAAAATTATTCTTCGCTTCCTTTTAGAAAAATATAACCGATAATTTATTAAAAAAGTTAATTTCCTGTTAGAAATTATTTTAACTATTTTTTGAAAAAGTAAGTAGGAAAACGTATGAAAAAAGAACCGAAAGAATACGAAAGTGTACAAAAAAAAAGTATGAAAACTTCATCTCCAAATCCGATCTCATTAAAAATTAACTATAGAAACTCTTTTGAACTCCACACACACACACACACACACACACACACACACACACGCACGCCCGCGCGCACACACGCACACGCACAAACACACAGAGGAGAGAGAGAGAGAGAGAGAGAGAGAGAGAGAGAGAGAGAGAGAGAGAGAGAGAGAGAGAGAGAGAGAGAGAGAGAGAGAGAGTGAGAGAGAGAGAGAGAGAGACTAGAAATAGTTCACATAATTATTAAACTTAGCATTACTTCTCTTAGTTTTATCAAGAGTTTCATTTGCGGTAATTAATACTATCTACACGTCCGTCTATCACGAAAGAAATCAAATCTTGAAATTTTAATACAATACCCACCAGTATTATTCGTCTCTAGCATTTCTTACACAAATTTCTCTTTTTTCTTAATTCGTCTTACTACCTTTGTATTTCTATTGAATTCAAAATAAAAAACATTTTTCAGATTCGATAAAAATACTACCGACTGTGTTGTAACTTATACAGTATGAAATCCACCTCAATAATCACCAAAATAAAACCAGAAGTTGTGTACTCGTTAGAATGCATATTCTTGAACGATAAAAGTTTGTTAAAAGAAATTCAGAGGGAAGAAAGGAAGATTATTAGAAAGATTCTCCGCCCAAATAGACTAAAAAGAGATCAGAATCTTAATGTACACTGAGCTGCTATACCAGACAACAACAAAACTAACAACCATCTTTAGGAAAATAAGCCTATGCTTCTGGTCATATCTAGAGGATATTAGATTCTTGGATAGACGATCTTCCGATTCTGGTTATATCAATACCCAAAAAGAGGTTATCTAAACGAATCCAAGAATTCGTAGAAAATAAAAAGACAGAAATAAACTGGTAGAAGGTAGTCGAGGACATGGGAAATACCACAACATACAAAGAAAAGATAGAAAAATAGATATACCGATAGTTAACGTGGTCTATATTAGTTAAAAACGAAACAAAAAAAAATCATTTAGATAAAGCTAAAGGTTTTAAAGTGAACATCGATACAAAAATCAAACCAAACACGCATAATTATGGACATTTTTGTTTACATAATTATGATAAATAATGGTATTAAAAAAAACATAAAATCAATTCTTAAAATTTTTAATAAGAGGAAGAGATAAATTTAAATCTCTTAGCTAATCCAGTGAAATCTCATTTATATTTTTTACATTTTTTGTTATATACTTTTTATAAACAGTGTAAGTTAACAGTATTAAAAATAATATTTTAATAAATCCTTTTTTCTTTTTTTGATTTCAGAATAAATAATTGGTTACACGGTCTAGAACCATTGTGGTTTCATGTGGTTAACGTGACACTGCATATAGCTTGTTCAATATTATTTACAAGAGTTGCAGTTAGAATTGCTGGTTTACAAACAAAATTTGCATTATTAGCTGGCCTTATTTTTGCTGCACATCCAGTACATACGGAAGCAGTAAGTATATTTAAAATTAATATAATAAATCGTTTTCATTATTAATTATATAATAATACTATTTCATAATATTATATAAGCTAAGAAATTTTCAAGTAATAAAATGTGTTTAATTTTAAAGGAAACATCTATTGGGTGGAGTTTACGTATTTAACCAATCGCGGGTCTTGTTGAAATTTTAACAATAATATTGGTATTTGTTTATCATGTTTATTTTTCTCATTATTTTATTGAATTACGAAAAATTTTTAATAAAATTCTCCAAATAAATTATACAATAAAAAAATTATGATAATCAAATTAGAAATTTTTAAGTGGGAATGACCATTTGGCAAAATAATTCCATCACAGATTTTTACTAATGCTGCATTATATTATTATCATTTGTATATCATTTATATATTATCATTTTCAGTAATGAAATGTAGTCGAAGTAAAGATGGACCACTGAATGTAAAAATAGGAAGAGAAAAGTTTATGGAGGTAGAAGAATTTCCTTATTTGAGAAGTAGAATTACTAAAGATTGACGAAGCAGAAGCGATATATAATGCCGAATAGCACAGGTGAAACGAGCCTTCAGTCAGAAATATAATTTTTTTACATCAAAAATTAATTTAAACGTCAGGAAAGCATTTTTGATAGTATATGTTTGGAGCGTAGCTTTATATAGAAGTGAAACTTGAACGATCGGAGTACCTGAGAAGAAAAGATTAGAAGCTTTTGAAACGTGGTGCTATAGGAGAATGTTAAAAATCAGATAGGTGGATAAAGTGATAAATGAAGAGGTGTTGCGGCAAATCGATTAAGAAAGAAGAATTTGGAAAAATATAGTTAAAGAAGAGACAGACTTACAACCCACATATTAAGGCATCCTGGAATAGTCGCTTTAGTATTGCAGGGACAGGTAGAAGGAAAATAATTGTGCACACAGGCAACGTTTGGATATGTAAAACAAATTGTTAGGTATGTACGATGTAGGGGGTATACCGAAATGAAACTACTAGCAGGAGACAAGGAATCTTGGAGAGCTGCATCAAACCAGTCAAATGACTGAAGACAAAAAAAATGATCATTCACCTGTGGTAACTTTTCTTTTTTTAAATTTACATTTTGATAATTTGTCAACATTTCTTAAAAAATTTGATTTTCTTTACGATCATATTACTGATTACCTAAGCCTACCTATTTTCACGACAAAACTTGTTGAGATATTCCTACATCTTTCGCAAAATTTTAATTTTTGTAAAAGCTGACTTAAAAGCATTACCTCATTAAGAGGATAAGAAATTATCGGTTAAAACTGAAATGTTATAGAATAAAACAAGTTAATCTACAAATAAATATAGTCTATTACAGTGGTTCCCCAACTTTTCCGAGTCGCGGCGCCCTTTTTCAATTAAATTTTTTCCATGTCAACCTACCCGAAGTAAAATTTTATAACTACTCGTAAGTAAGAGATAAAAATAAATAAACTCGTGTATCTTCATTATATTTTACTTTAAATTAATAATTATAAATTTCTTGGTTCAATTAATTATGAAGCTTTTACAATATTTCGCGGCGCCCCTATGAAGAGACCGCGGTTCCCCGGGGCGCCGCCGCGCACAATTTTGGAATCACTGATCTATTATGTATGATTTTTTTTAATAACATAAATAAAACTTTTGACATATGTAATAAATACGTATATATGTATGTTATTTTATTTGTTTAGGTTAGCGGAATTGTTGGAAGAGCGGATATATTAGCATGTTCAATATTTCTATTATCATTTCTTCTATATCACGAGTAAGTAGATAAAATTTACATTTTATATTTAGTATAATATTGTTTTAATTTTTAAATTTTATTATATCAGACTTTCTTTTTCCTGTTTAGCCTCCGGTAACTACTGTTTAGATAATTCTTCAGAGGATGAATGAGGATGATATGTATGAGTGTGAATGAAGTGTAGTCTTGTACATTCTCAGTTCGACCATTCCTGAGATGTGTGGTTAATTGAAACCCAACCACCAAAGAACACCGGTTATTATATCAGACTACTATAAAAATAAATTTTCAATAATTTTATTTGTTACAAAAAGTTAAACTTTAATATAATTTAGTCATAGACCATCAGCTTACATAAATACAACATAATTTCAGTACTGATCAAAAATTGTTATGAATCATCTTATTAAAAAATTTAGTAAATAAGAGAATATAGCAAATATCAAACACGAGAGGGGTAAGTTGATTTATAAGTTTTTATTTGAATTGGAATTGTTTACTTAAAGTATACTCGTTATCAACTAAAAATATGTACAACTACGTTTGAAAGGAAGAACCTTTTTGAAATATTTCCACCCTGAATTCCTATGAATTACTTTAGAAAAATTTTCAAATGGTCAATCTTTAGTTAGTATCTTAGCTTTTGTAAATATTTTTAGCATATTTTTAGTTTAAACTGCGTTTTTAGTTTAAAGCGTTTAATACTATTTTAAACTATACCTATAATCTATAAATAAGTAATCGTCCCTTAAATATATAGAATTTTTCAGTAAATTATTGGTATATGATTCTATTTAAATCAATCTGACTTAATGTAAATTATTATTAAAGAATTTGTATTAGATTTTATTAATAATAAAGTTTTAATTTCAGATTTTTTTTTTAATTACCTAAAATGAATGTTTGAATTATATGAAATATATCACACACATATCTAAAAGTGTGAAACAGGAAGGGTTTTCAAGTCTACAAAATCAAATACAGATCACGAATCTAAAAATACATAACCAGATTTGATTACATAACCAGAAATAAAAATTTTAAAAAAATATGACTGTAAACGTAAATAAAATTAACATAACTATAAACGTAAATGGGACTCACGTCTACATGAGTCCCATTTGAAATGCCTTATTTTTATTTAACTACGTATTTCAAAATATTACATTATCAACTTGAAACAAAGATTAAATTAAAGCCTGTCTTATCAAGTTATAACAAAAAATCACTTCACATCACATCACTTCCACATGGAAAATTTCAAGAAAAGACAAGAATAGTCCTAAAATTTAAACCTCCTTTTTTGAAGTAAGCTAAAAGAAAAAAAAAGTAAGCAAAGCTTGTAAGATAGGAGAATCAAATAAAATTTATTATAATATGAAACGCAGCAGACATATATTAAAAATTTATAAATTATAAAATAGAAACTTTTTAACTTATCGTTTTTTTTTTCTTGAAAAATTTGTTTTTAAGTGGTAAGATAAGAATATACGAATGTCTTAACGTAAAGTAGGGTTGTATTTGCAAAATTTTGAGAAAAATGAGCCCAAAGAAATTATCTTCTCTACCCCTGAAGATATTGACCTCCAAACTTTTCCAAACAAACTGACCCATATACACTAGTAACTGTGCCGAATTCCATCAAAATCCGTATCCAATCAAAAGTTGTTAAGCTACAAACAAGACAATCTACGTACATACTGTACGTGGAGTGTATTCCCGATATGTATGTACATCCCGATATGTACGTACGAACATTTTCCACGATTTTTATTTACTTTTTTATTTTTTTTGCGGTCAGTGGTCATGAAATGATGAGAAATTACAAAAAAAAACCATACGCCAGGGAAGTAAAATAAATAATAAAAATTAAAAGAATAAATAATTTTTTAATAATTTTATCAAACATGGTCCGTTGATATGATTTTACAATAATAATTAAAATTTAAAACCCATTTACCAACAATCTTTTAATGCATCCTAGCGCTTTCTGAAACGAATTCCATCATCAGGAACTTAATAGTTTTTTTTTTATTAACTAAACCTTTGTCATCTTGAGTAGAATTGTTATGTAAAGTGTGTAAAATATATAAAGGTGGTCTTCATGTGCTAAAATTGCGTCGACTTAACGTCATGTTATAATAAATGTCTCCAAAGTTTTAGTTAATAAAAAAAAATTTAAGTTGCTGAAGATGAAATATGTTTCCGAAAGCGCTACGATGCATTAAAAGATTATTGGTAAGTGGGTTTTATATTTTAATTATTAATTAAATAATTTTTTTTTTTTAATAATTACTATTTAATTATTAAAGGATTTGATTTTCATATTTGAATTACTTTTTTTTAAATCTAAAACTTTTTCGTAAAATTGTCATGACGTAATCAATATGATAAAATAATTTACCAAAAGTAATTTTACCCCTTTAATACGTTTAATTAAATAATAATAATAAATTATTTATTAATTAGTAACAGATTCAATCCTCCACACAAACTTTCATAACAGATGTAGATAGTATCTGACATATATACGTGATACTACAGATAAAGAGTTTTTGAGTTAAATGACATAAAACGCCAATAATCATACGAATAACCGCACAAGAAAACTTTTTAAACAAAGATATTTGCATCTTTTTTTTACTCAGATGATATTACAACTTTTATTAATAACGAAGATGGTTTTTATTCTATCAATAATAAAGTTTATTATTATTTATTAATAATACAAAACTGACGGTCAATTATAATCACAATGATTGATGATAATGAATTTCGTAGCGCATAAAAAATGGTATCTAACAGAACCTCGAACCTGGAATTACAATTAATTTAATGTAGTAGTAATCTTAATAGAAAATAAGAAAGTACTCGTCAAGCAGCAACAAGAAAGTAGAAATTGAAACAACAAGCCTATAGATTAATTCGTAACGGACAATTTTAGTTACAGGTTTCATTTGATTAAGAGTTTCAAATTAACTTTCCGAATTTGATTAGAATGGCCAAAGACGATTTTTTTACAACAGTATTTTCTGATTAGTCCTGATACAGAGACGGTTCAAGTATGACAAAACTACTACGATATTTGTCATGTATGATTCTATTAGCGTACTGCGAAGTTTCAGATACATACGCTTATTTGTAGCGATCGAGTAAACTAATAAATTGTGACATTTTATGAAAAATGGATAAACTGAAGTTCGATCTGTTGTAATTTTTTTTTTTTAAAGTTTAATCCTAATGGGTAAACACAAAGAGTTGGGTTCGACTTTTAAGGTTTTTTTTCTCTTCGTTTTCAATAGTAAAAAACTGGGCTGTTGAATTAAAAACTTGTTCATACACCATTGAAAATGAAGCTCGTTTGGAAAACCCAAATACCGGTATGACCAATGAAATCTTTAAAAAAATCTAAAATACCGTATTAAATGATCGCCGACTGAAGGGAAGCAAGCTTGCTGACAATGCATAAATATCGAATAGACCGTAAACACTACATTTTACACGATGTTTTAGGTATAAAAAAGCATTCTTCTTGAAAGGTGCAGCAGTTGTTAACGGTCGACTAAAAACGCCTTCGACTGAACACTTCTCAAGGAATTTTAAATTTATTTAAACACGATCGCGCTGAGTTTCTTAAACATTTTGTAACAGTAGATAAAACATGGATCAGTATTAAAAGCCAGAAACCAACAGAGGCTTGAAACAGATGAGAGTAAGCCTATTGTTTTTCTTACCTGTAAATTGTCCATTATTTATTGATGATTTTTTTTTTTTTTTTTTTTAATATTACTCATCGATGAATTTATAAAAATAATAATTAAAACATTTTAAAAACCTGCATTACTTGTATCTATTCAATGAATACATAAATATATGTACTCAAATAATTTTCATTAATACATTTTAAATTGTGAATTACTTTATGTAATATAAATTTTTTTATTTAATATTACCATATATTTATCTTAATATTACTTCTTTGGTGGTTGGGTTTCAATTAACCACACATCTCAGGAATGGTCGACCTGAGACTGTAGATGACTACACTTTATTTAGATTCATACAGATCATCCTCTGAAGTAATACCTTACTTCGGTGGTTCTGGAGGCTAAACAGAAAAAGAAATTTAAAATAATATAAATTATATTCACATCTATTTATATATTACTTCCTTGTACGAAATAAAGGAAGTATTGTGATCGCGAAAAATTTCGGTATTCAGATCTCACGAAAATATCCATTTTGACTAGTTTCGGTGTGACGCCTGTACGTACGTATGTATTTCGCATAACTCAAAAACGATTAGCCGTAGGATGTTGAAAATTTGGATTTAGGACTGTTGTAACATGTAGTTGTGCACCTTTCCTTTTGATTGCAATCGACTGGGCCAAATGTGTCCAAAAAAATAACGAAATTAAAAAATTTTGATTTTGAAGTTTTTGTTAACTGCAGTAATAAGCCCTTATTGAGAGCTTTTCAACGATATATCATAAGTGGTACTTATTTTAATTGTTCCAGAATTATATCCAAATGAAATTTTAATTAATAAAATATTTGGATCATACATGGGGAAGGCACATCGGTTCAAATCCAACTTCATCTCCTTTTATATATATATTGATTTATTAATGATGATTAACCTCTGATTGTAAAAAAAAAAAACTTTTACAATTAATAATTCAATAACAATAACCAAAAAAAAAAATATGAAAAGATATCAGAGATTATTAATGAAATAAAATTTTATGTACTTTTCATTAAAAAAAAAAAAAAAATGTGTATATGTAATTTAATAGTCGTACAAGGAAGTCATATGATGTCCACGTCAGATATTTTTAATACTTTTATATATAATTGCATCATGGATTAAAGTCATTAGCGACCTATCAGTGTAATGTAACTGTACCAATTAATGTGTAGTCTTGAACAAACTCAGGTCGGCCATTCCTGAGATGTTGGTTAATTGAAACCCAACTATGAAAGAGAACATCAGTATGTACGATCTAGTATTCAAATCCGAATAAAAGCAATTATCCTTATTTTATATATATCTATACGAGGTGTGTGTGAAAAGTAATGAGACACCGGCGAAGTCGTGGTTCCCACTCCTGGTAGAAGCGCTGCAAGGCTTCAACTGGTAGGTCTTTTAACTGGTCGGTCACAGTCTTTTAAATGCTCTCTAGAGTTCCAAAATGACGTCCTTTTAAGACATGTTTCAATTTCGGGAAAAGGAAAAAGTCACATGGATTTAAATCAGGTGAATAGGGGAGTTGAGGAACCGTAGGAATTTTGAGGTAAAAAATTAACTGATGGAAATGGCCGTGTGACACGGGACATTGTCATGATAAAGCATCCACTTGTCTGCAATGTCTGGTCTCACGCGAATCACTCTTTTCCTGAGCCTTTCAAGGACACCTTTGTAAAACACTTAGTTGACAGTTTGTCCTGGAGGAACAAATTCTTTATGCACGATACCCCTACTGTTAAAAAAACAAATCGGCACGGTTTTGATCTTTGATTTGCTCATTCGACATTTTGTCGGTCGAGGAGATGACGGAGTGTGCCGCTCTTTGCTTTGCCGCTTTGTTTCAGGATCGTACTCAAATATCTAGGATTCATCACCTGTGATCACACGATTGAAGAATTCTTGATCGTTGTCAATCCTCTCAAGAAGATCAACGCACCCGTTTCTTTGATTGTCCTTCTGTTCCGCTGTGTGGTTTATCGGCACCAATTTCGCATGTCCAAATCGTATTAAAATTTGATCTACGGTGATCTCACAAGAACCCGCACACGCTCGACGTTTTCGTCACATTTTGAAGTGTAAGGTCTCCCTGAGCGAGGTTGATCTTCAACGTGTTCTCGGCCTTCCAAAAATGATTTGTGCCGTCGGAAAACTTGTGCTCTTGATAACCAATGTTTCCCATAGGCCTGTTTCAACTTTTCAAAGGTCACACTTGCGGTTTCCCCAAGTTTAACACAAAACTTGATTCCATAACGTTGCTCTAAAATCCGATTCCCCATTTTCGAACGCACAATAAAAACACAACTTCACTGATGGCGCTGTCAAAAACAATGTATGGCTGAACGGAGTTGAACTCGTACTGAGCATGTGGATGGGATGATGAACACACCAATCTAGTATAAACCGGTAGAGACAGCGTTGTCAGATCGCTCGCAGTGTTACCAATCTCATTACTTTTCTCACACACTTCGTGTAAGTTGTCAGGTTGAATCTGAGAACTTCAACTTCGAAATTACTTAATTTACGATGAAGAGTTTACCAATAGACAACCCAGTGGGGGTTTCTATTTTTTTTTTCTTGTTATAAAATATTATGTGATGCGCTCTGAACAAAATTTTATCATGATTTCCTGTCCAGGAAAATGCTGGAAATTTTTTTTATACGTAAATTACCATATCCACCGATTTCTAACGTGATTTATATAATGCCCTATTATATACCCATCAGAATATAATATTTATTTATATTATAGTTATTTAACGATTGAAATGGCTGTATACTTCTTTTGGTATGTAAACGGTTTTTAAGCCTTTTATAGTATTCTAATTTATTTCAATAAAAAGTTAGTATAAATCCTTCTTTGAATTATATTTATTTACTATTATTATTATTATTATTGTTACTATTATTATTATTAACAATTCATATAATTTAATAAAACTGAAATTAATTTTATTATATTTATGGATTAAAATACAATACCCACTCCTGCTTGGGGTATTTTACACAATAAAAATTCTTTAACCAATTCCAAGGTATCGCCTTTTAAATTAAATTAAATTTTTAAAAAACCAAAGAAAGCGTAAAAAAAAATCATTAAAGTATAATAATAATAAAATATTTTTTTTAACGGTAAGTATAAGGTTTAATTTTTTTTTATGTACATATATATATATATATATATACATATATATATATATATATATATATATATATATACATATATATATATATACATATATATATATACATATACATATATACAAACTTTAGGCTTTATTTATGTATATAAATATATATACACATAAAGTCTACATTCGGAAATTTGATTTCATATTTAAAATTTTTATTCCTATCATCATTCAAAGTTAAATGAACTGTTTAGTGAATTCGAACGGAAAACTCTCTTTCACAAACAGGATTTTGAAATTGAAATTTAATAATTTTAATTAGTCTAGTCTACCCAACTTCTCCATCATCTCGTATAACCAATATTCATTAAAAAAATAATCTTGCCTCTTGGTGTATATATATATATATATATATATATATATATATATATATTATTATAACTCATAATTTAATGTGCAAATGAATAAATAATTAATTTTAGCTTTCATTAACTGGAAAGCTAAATAATTTTTTGTTTAAAACAAAATTAAAAAAAAATAAATTATTTTTACAAAAACGTTTTTTGTCTTAAAAAATCAATATATTTTAGACTTACAGTTTAAAAAACACAATATATGCTGCTATACACACTGAAGAGTATATAGCTTAAAATAATCATTTTCAGTAGTTTATATATAAAGAACATTCTGTTTTATCGAATAGGAGCACCATGTGACGTGAAATGTAAATTATGTTTCAGTTGACCTACAACAGCAACTCCTTTAAGAATTTAAAAAATATTTTACTGGTCCTAACCTGTTTAAGTGCAACGTTAAGTTGTACTTAAGACGAATTTTTTTATTTATCCAAGAATGTAAAAGATTTGTAGGTAGTATATATATATGTATAATTTTTTTTCTTCCATACTTTTAATTCTGATTAAAGCTCTACACGTATATATTTTGCGTATCGTAGTTTATTTTTTTTTTTTAATGCAATGTAACTGTTATATATAAATTAAACGGATTCAAAGGTCTCTTGACAAGAATAAATAAAAGTAATATATAAAATAAATGAAAGATTAATATCAAGGAGATGAAAACGAAATATGGACAAATTATAAAAGTTGATAAATTTAAATATCTTGGAGAATGATTAAGACAAAGAAAAAAGATCTCTAAAGCAAAGAACAAGGAAGATAAGATAGAAACAGATTATCAGAGTTATTAAAATACATATAATAAGAAAGCAGTATCCATCAGTGCCTAGATAAGACAATACTAAACTACGGTTAAGTCAGAATACTTATACCTGTTTATTTGCTTATTTACTTACACAGCACAGTGACATGATGTCAAAAGTACTCTGTAGAGATACCAAGACCTATTTGGGAGATACCGAGATCTATTCGCAGTCTGGCGTGTAAAGTGTAAAAGTACCGGTAAATGGGTAGACTTGAACAGATTAAGACCGACACTCCTTAGACGTATCGTTAATTGAAATGTAACACCGGTATCCACGTTCTAGAAGTCAAATCCATATAAAAGTGCTAACGTTAATTTATTGAGTGTTAAATTATTTGCATTTTCAAGGATTCATACTTTAAAACTCCCGATTTTGAAAATCAGCTGAATTGCTATGACGAGTTCAACCACTAGAATAACCCGGCTGGTTATGCTGTAGAATATTTACCACAACGAAAGATATTAGCAGTGGAGAAGATTAAAAGATAAAAAGGAAAATTTGGGAGAAGATTGCTAAGATAAATACAGTAAATGGGGAATGATATCTCTATAAATAAAAATGTAAATGATTGTTTGTTCAAAATCTTAAATCTCCTAAATTTCTTCGCGGATTGCTTTGAAATTTTTATACAATGTTGCATTCGAATCCGCGCGTGTTTTTATATATATATACTGTGAATATAACTAAGATATCACACCTGTGAAAGTTAAAAATCCTTTTTTTGAAAAACAGCGCTATCTGTTAGACATATGAGCAACACACACACACACACACACTATACTAAATTATTTTACAATTCCATTTCAATGTTTTTGATATGTGTGTCCGCTATAGACTAAAAAACTACTGGACCGACTGGGAAAAAGGGAGAAAGGGAAAAGTCAGAAAAAGGAAATAGGGAAAATCGAAAAAGTTAAAAAGGGAAGATGGGAAAATGGAATAGGGGAAAACGGGGAAAGGAGAAACGGGAAAAGGAAATGAAAAGGGAAAAGGAGAAAACAGGAAGGAGAAGGGGAAACAAATGTGAGAATTTAAGGGAAATGGGGGAAATTGTTGAAAGGGGAAAGGGAAAAGGAAGAAAGGATAAAAGGGAAAGGTTAAATTTTGTGAAGTTCCGTTATGTTCATTTTGTTAATGTTTTATCAAACTTACAATTGCTTTCATTTAATCTATATAACCCAAATCTAGCAATAGCGAAGTCTTCTAGTAATAAATAATATAATATAATATAATATAATAAATATCTATCTAAGAAAATTGAAAAAATATCTATCAAAGAATTTTTTTATACAAAGTAACAAAGTAACATGTCAAATTAAAAAAAAATCGGTCTGACAGTTTTCGCACAATAATTTTGCAATTCAGATTTAAAAAAAAATACAATTTTTCTAAATTGTATAGAGCCTGAAATAAAGTCTCTACACACTTGAAAATTTAAAAAAATTTTTAAAATCTTTCAAAAAAATTTTGAAAAATTTAAATCTGTTAATTAAGAGAGCCTACGAAATTTTTCAAAAATAAAAAAAAAATTAATAATTTAATAAATATTAACTGCTTTTGACAAAAGATCAATTCGTAACCCTTACCAGATAATTCTGTACAAACAAATAATAATAATATAAAGATGATGGATCATATTTTAAGGATAATTAATTTCACGGTGGTGTGTGTATGAATAATATAAAAATCGTAATGAAAGATCGAATTAAATAATCTAAGACGTGCTGGCCTCCATAGCGCGGGTAGTAGCGTTTCGGCCTTTCATCCGGAGGACCAGGGTTCGAATCCCGGTCAGGCATAGCAGTCACAAGCTACTTATTATTCATTTCATACTCTGAAGCAATACCTAACGGTGGTCCCGAAGGTTAAAAATTATAATAATAATTTAAGATGAACGATAAGAAGAAAAAAAACATTTGGTATTAAAAGATCAGGACATAATATAAGAAATAAAGTATAATTTTATCAGTCAATTAAAGTGATTAATTTAAAGATTAATGTTAAATAAAAGATGATCAATACAGGAGAACTTTAAATAACTAAAGAAATTAAATATCGTTTGAATTTGTAAATAAATGAATGGGTTAACATTTCGATAAAGACATCCGGTCCTAAAAATTCATTCAAATCCTTACAATTTAATTTTATAAAAAAAAAGAATATTAATATCTATGAAAATAAAACGAAAAAAATTTATAAGTATATAATAAATATTAAGATAGGAATATAATTTATTGAAGAAAAAAGAATGCTAATATTCAGATAAATAATGTAATGATAAGAAAATAAGGAATAAAATAAAATTCGTTAAAGAAAAGAAAAAAATATTCTGGAAAAGGGAATGCAGTAATAGCAATATGAATTATAAATTCTTTTTAAAGATATTTAATGGGAATCCATAAATTTACACTGACGAATCCAGCAAACAATAGAAAATACAGATATAAAAAGAGCGTTTAAAACAGGCTTATGTAATCCGATATCATTTATATATAAGCGTAAAAATATTAGGTCAGTTTAGAAGCGTCTTTTTAAAAGGATTATAATAGATTTGAAGAAAAATAAATTATGATATAATCCTTCGTAATAATGAGATATATATTCACGAGATGTTACAATCGTTCAAATCTACATTATTAATCTTCGTATATATATATAAATAACAAAGGTTATTTTTATTCAAAATTAAATAGAATGGATATTAAAAGAAATAATAAAAAGATAAATAATAATAATGGCATTATACGATAGAGGTTAATTTTGTGTATTACGCAGCAAATAAATGAAATATTTGAGATTAATAGAAGAAAAAGATATAATAATATTACTACTAGGAGGTGAAAATTTATAATTATTAAAGTATAAATTCCAGACTTTCAATGAATATAAAATTACATCGTTTAATAAATATTGTCTTATACAAATATTTTTTTTTCCCTACTCTCCCCGACCGGATATCCATTTAAGTATACTCAGTCGGGGAGTGTGTCCTTCTACTCAAAGGGGGCGTCCCCCATCCCCCGGCTTTACATCCGGCACGGCAGGTTGGCTCCCCCGGTCTTGGATCTTTTGTTTTACTTTTTGCCTGCCTCTAATTCCCCGCGTTAGGGCCAAGGTGCGGCGATGCCGTCCCCCAGCCCCTCCGCAGGGAAACGGGTCTCGGTCCCGTTTTTTTTTTTTTTTTTTTTTTTACGCCTATGCCTCTAACCGACGGTACCCACCCCACAAAGCGCCTAGACGCCCGCAGGGAGACACACCGCCGGCCGGGACTCGGTCTTTTCTTTTATTCCCATCTCCCCTGGAGTTCTCCCCCTTCGCAGGAACCCGCATACCAGGGCATACCGGCCCTCCACGGAGAGACTGTCCACCCTTCCCTACTTAACTTAATCACAGTCTACCGCCCTCTTCTTCCTTAGTTCTCAGGATCTCTCCAGCAAACCTTCTGAACCAGTCCCAGTTCTCTTGATTTTGTACCATCCAATTAATTAGATTATCCGGTGTTAATCGATTTGTTATAATTAACCTCCTGTTTTCAGCCCATCAAGGACATACAAATATAGTGTGCTCCGCATTATCTGTTTCCTCACAATAAACACATTGTGGTGTGTCCCTTTTTCCAATTCTGGCTATGTACTGCCCGAAAGATCCATGCCCCGATAATAACTGTGTCATATAGAAGTCAACGTTTCCGCGTCTACTTCCATACCACCTACCTATATCAGGGATTAGTCTTCTAGTCCAATCCCCGACTCTTGAGCGTGACCATTCCAACTGCCATTCTTGCTCCAATTAAGCCGCTATCTCGTCTTGTGGTAGTCCCTCATATCTAAGCATCCTGCTTTTAATCTGCAGGTCTATTGGTAGAACCTCTGTTATTACGCAAAGCGCGTCATAAGACACCGTTCTGTAACTAGCGGCCACCCTCAACAGTGCAAGTCTATGCGCGCTTCTCAATTTTCCTTTATTCCGTTTAATACTAATCTTTATGTAAATGAAAACATGTTTAAATGAATTGAAATTATTTAAATAAAATGAGAATCAGTTGTTTGGTTACTAGGATACTGATTTCAAAATAAAAATTACGATGCATTCAGCTAATTATTAAAAAAGAATTATGCCAAACAACATTTTGTAATGATTAAATTTCACTAAGTTACAAGTTAATAAAATATTAGTTGTATACCTACCCTTTTAATTGCAATCGACTTGACCAAAAGTGTTCAAAAAAGCACAAAATTCAAAAAAAAAATTGAATTTTGGACTTCTTCTTAACTGCCGTAATAAGCCCTTATCGAGAGCTTTTCGGCGATGTATCAGATAAGGGGTACTTATTTGAATTGGTTCCAGAATTATACCCGAATAAAATTTTGTTTAATAAAACATTTGAATCTTGGCACATCAGTTTGAATCCGACTTCATTTCCTTTTTTTTTTTTAATTTAAATTAATTGATTTATTAATAATTATTAACCTCTGACTGTAAAAAACGTTTTATAATAAATAATAATTCAATAATAACAATTAAAAAAAAAAAAAAAAACAGAAGTTATTAGTGAAATAAAATTGTATGTATTTTTCATTAAAAAAAAATATATATGCAATTTAATAGGGGTACAAGGAAGTCCATGTGGTGTCCACATCAGATTTCTTAAATAGATTTTATGAAAATTAAATTACGTATTTTGTTTATTTTCTTTCTGTCATCATGAATCTGTATCAAGTAACGGCTTCAACCATCGATTAATATAAGTTTAAAAAAAGTAAATTTAATGAATCGACAAAGCATAATATAAACAAACAATAAATGAATTCAACATATTTTATTTTTTCAATATAAGTAACAGGTAATATTTAATGTTAATAATATATCTATATAATATTTATATAAATAACGAGTTGAACTGCTCGATATTTCTTAGAGATACCAATACTTATAATAAATCAAAAGGAAAACCCAACCAAATTAAAAAAAAAAAAATGTTTCACATGAAATTTTTTTTATACATACTTTGTTTACTTTTTTACCCTTTATGTTAGAATAAATCTCTAGAAAAAAATCAGAAAACCCTTTCCTTGAATTTCTCTCCTGAAATTCATCTTGACATATATATTAAAAAAAAACCCGGGTCTTATTTCGAAAGGAAACAAATTCATTTAATTTTCATTTTCTGAATACTAAAATCGTTATAGTAATTATTTTTACATTAAGTAGTAATATAAAATATTAAATTGCCAATTGTAACCTTATTTGTCGTTGTAGTAATTATATTTCAACCTGTCTCATCTTAATTAAATCGCCAACTTTGTGCTATAGGTACAGTCAATCGTGTACTGCATGTGCTTTCTGTGTTTGTCACTATTCGTTATTTACATCCGACGTGGGTTTGATTGATTTAATGCGCGAGGTGCCAGATAAACTGCATGCTTTTCGTTTTTTACAAGCTAATAGGACATTACGTAATTCTAGGTTTTGCGTACAAAGTTATTCAGTGACAGCGAAGATAAATGGCGTTAAGAAAAGGCGACTTGTCGCAATTCTGTCCGTTTAAGGAGTGGTACACTGCTGCAATCCAACAAAATAAAGCTGGAAGTAGTTATTTATTTCCTGCATCCTTGGAATACGGAATATACCATTTTTAAGTTATGTTACAAAGAATTTGGTACGGGTAGTCCTACTGTAATTAATTAGAAAAAATCTCTCTTCTCTCTCTCTCTCTCTCTCTCTGTGGATGGTGTGTGTGTGTGTGTGTGTGTGTGTGTGTGTGTATGTGTGTGTGTGGACATGTTACTTCCTAAAACAGTAATAATAGACGGGAATGATCTGAACGTGGGAATAGACGAATCTCTTTTTTCAAAGCGAAAATACAGTGTGGGGACGGTTTACCCTCAGCAGTGGGTGTTTGCAGGAATTTGAGAAAAAAGAATATTTCGTGTATGTGGTCCCCTATTGAACGAAAGACACGTTACTAAGTGTTATAAAGGAGAGTGTAATTGTATTAGATCTGAGAGGAACATAATTTCTGATTGTTGACGGAGTTACGAATATATATCTAATCTACAATCTTACTGATTTAGACAATAAATTGTTAATCATTCGGTTACTTTTTGAGATCCAATTACTGAGGCGCATACAAATACAGTGGAGAGTTTATTGGGAGCAGCGAAAAGACAAGGGAGGCTACGCCAGACTCTTATTTATAACAGTTCACGTTCCGCCAACATGACATCGATAGGGGCCCGTTCGATCAAATTTTACACGACATCGCCTTCTCTTGGTTTCCATGCTAATATTTATTACTTCCTTGTACGAAGTAAAGGAAGTATAGTGATCGTAAAAATTTTGATTTTCAGATTTCAACGGAAATATCTATTTTGACCATCCCTGAATCGATTTGACTAGTTTCGGCGTGACGTCTGTTTGTACGTATAATACTTGTCTAAATTTAAAAATCAATTCTTTTGCATCGATAATGTAATAAAATTTTCATGCTCCAAAAACTTGTGTTTATATCTAATATTGTCTTGTATCAAAGCTATCGTTTTAATATTGTCTTGATTTGACTAGTGAAGTTTTATATATGTATATATTTGTGTGGCTTTGAAAGGGATTATTTTATATATTTGTCTAGATTTTCTTTATTTCTTGACATAGATCACTCTCTACATTATTCTGTAACTCTGTAAGTTACATGGTTGTTTCTTAGTAGAGGATGACGTTTATAAAAAGAAGCAGTTTGATTAGTTAGGTCGTGATTTTTCATAAAATAGCTGAAAAATTCGGCAATTCTTCCAAACTATATTATTAGCCGTGCCTATTTTAAGTAGTTGTTTTTCTTTCAACCTGTTTTTAGATAATTTAAAAATTGCTTTCCAGTAAGGTTTATGTATGCACTAAAAATGAATTTTTAAAGAAAATAATAATAAAATTATGATTTTTCAATGAAAATAAATCTAAAGCATTTGGAATATCTTTATATATTTATATACATATACAGAGTGTTTCTAAAATGGTGAGTTGGCTATACTTTTACGGGCTCTAATTGTAAAATTAAACAAAAAATTATCCTTAGGTAAAATGGCATTTCTCCTTCGTTTTCCCCCTGTTCGCCAATTTGTTATTTTTATATAAAACTTTATATCTCAAGTTCGGATAGATAAATAACATTAATATTTCATAAGCATCTTGTTAATAATGTTTTAAAATTAGCAAAAAATCAGGACTTAAATTTCTTCGTAAATTTCAAAATGGCGGTCATGTGTATTTTTCAGTCCGTTATATCTCCGTAAATACTATTTTACCAAAATTTATGACGAAAATCTTAATCGTTTTATTTTGAACAAAATGACATTTTATTTTTGAACATAGATTGACAAATAGCCGAGTTATGGCAAAAACTTCATGTTGTAATTACGTATCTGTTTTCATGTCCTCCACTTAGGTTCAATTCGATGAAATATTAATAGTTTTTATTTATTGTTAATTTTAGTATTGTAAATTAATATCAAATTAAGTAATTATTTTCTCACAATAATAACCTAACGATTATGACACAAAATTACAATATCAATTTTCTGCTGCAACTCGACTATTTGTTAACAGATTTAAAAAATTTAAATGTCATTTTATTCAAAATAAAAAGCTTAATATTTTAGCTAATAACATAAATTTTGATAAAACTTCTATTTACGGAGATACAACGGATTGAAAGATAAACACGGCCGCCATTTTGTAATTTGCGAAGGTATTTAAGTCCTGATTTTTGCTAATATTAAAACTTTATTACCAAGACGCTTACCAAATACTAATGTGATTCGTCTATCCGAACCTGCGATATAAATTATTATATAAAAATAACAATTTGTCATGGGTGGGGGGGGGGGTGAGAACGAAGGAGAAATTGCCATTTTTCCTAAGGATATTTTTTTATTTAGTTTTACAAGTAGATCCGAAAAATTATAGCCAGCCCACCATTTTAAAAACACTCTCTATGTATACAAAAATGCAATCATTACGGTATATATATATTACAAAAAAATAAATTTTTACGTGACGCGTTAGTAATAATAAATAAACTGAAATCCAATAAAATTCTGGCGTACATCATAAACAAAAATCATTTGGTCTCTGAGGACAAATAAAATGTTATAAAATCAGTGAAACACTGATCATTTATATCAACTGACTCTGCGTTAATGTTAGTATATAAATTTATAGTACAAGAGACGTTTAAATTTTACAGGATTCAGTTAACAACAAAAAAGGAAACTAATTTTTCAAAAGTTGGCAACACAATTCTTTACAATTCAGTTGTTTCATTTAATAATTTTTCATCGCTGTAGGACACGTAACTCGTATTATTGTTCCTTTTACTTCCGGAATATATTAACATTTCCGTTTAATTTTTACAGAAATAATATCACTAATTTTAACAAGAATGAAATCGTTACGTTCAAATATTTATTATTTCTTTAACGTAATAAAATGTTACATTTTAATTATTTTTTTCTAATTAAATTCATATCTTTGTTTAAATCGGGTGATATCTTAATTCGAGTAAAAAGATTCCGGATTACAGTTAAAAACAAATCATTTACTATATGAATTAATTATAACAGCTGTATCGAAATATAAACATACATAAAACCGCTGCAGTTAGCTTTATGGGTAGATATAAAATTGTTAATCAGTTGGAAAATATTCCCCGTAAAACTAATATTACTCGTAATTTCATTTAAACTTTTTTTATCGTTTTTTTAGAACCGTTTTGTTAGGTTCTGAGGGGAATAAAAAATAACTTCTCAGGACGATCCGTAAAAAATGACTATATCTTTTTTAAATATATATTTTTGAAACCGACGAATAAAAGACAATTGGTATCATTACTAAATATAGTTATTACACCTTCATATAATTCCATTAAATACATAATACAGCTACTTATAAAAAAGCCACAAAATGATTGTAGGACAGAAAAATTGGCTTTCAGATCACTATTTGAGGTCAGATCATAAATCAAGTTAAATTTGCAAGTTAGAAAAATTAGAATACATACAAAAATTAGAATTTTTATGCCAGCATGGAGATATAATCGGAGATATTTCATCCCCTTATTCGTTGCAGAGCCTGGAAATCAGTCCGTTGTTGTTGGGTCTTTCCATTAATTTAACGATTATTTTTATTTTTAATGTCTGTTAAATGTTTCAGTTTGTTTTTGAGATGCACGCAGTTTGGGATTGCGTTCCGATCCTTTGTACGTCGTGTTTGCAGCTCACCCACAAGCTAGTTCTCGCATCGAGTTAACTCGTCATCGCAGATCAGATGATTTTAAGACGAGAATTCTAAGGTTCAAATCCTAGTAAAAATAGTTAGTTATTTTTATACGGATTTGAATACTAGATCGTGAACACCGGTGTTCTTTGATGGTTGGGTTTCAGTTAACCTCACTTCTCAGAAATGGTTGACCTGAGACTGTGCAAGATTACACTTTATTCACATTCATGTATATCATCCTCTGAATTAATACTTTAAGGTAGTCCTGCAGGCTAAACTGAAAAAGAGAGGAAAATCGAATTTGTAGGGTGGTTAGGCACCCGTCTAGGCACTTTATTGGCCTAAGGTAGGCGTACTTGGTATCGAGCCCAGATTAGATCTGTTAAAGTAATATGCAGCGATGTCGTAATCGGCAGGATGGGTCCATACCCCCGAGAACGGAATGACTTCTGTTAAATTGAAATAAATTCTGAGATGAAGTTTCAATGGGAGGCGGCAGCTCTGTCCTCGTTCCCGGTGGAGCAGACCAGAGTAAAAGTAAATCTATGAAGGACTCTACGATGGAGCTGGAATGGAAGGCGGTGGGTCCCGGCGGACAGACCAGAAGTCCAGTTAAAGTCAAAGATGATTTATTTCATGATATACTTATTTAATCTAACGGAAAAATCAGGTCTAAATTACCGTAGTTGCGATCAACAAATTTCGTGTGGTAATAGTTTGAGCTGAATTTAAACCAGTTATGATATTTTCAGCCATTATTAGCCAATTAAATTAAAGTGTTGGAACATGCGCAGGGTTCGCGCTTCCGCGAACTTGGTTAGCTAGTTTTGACGGCAACGAAGTAGGACAGAAGAGAGATGTCTAAGCCTGTAGCGAAGGCAAAGGCTGAGCAATAAATCACTGATGTAAATGCACTGAGGCTTTTGCATCGGTGGCATCCCTACTGAGGCCTGGCTGATGACCATAAATTATAATTTATTATAAGCGTGTCAGTACACGGGTATTATTCGTATTTTTTATAAATTTTGTTTTTATAAGATAGGCATTTTTAATATTATTATCAAAGTATTAATATAAAACATTTCATTCAAGAGATAAAACATTTATTTAATATAAATATTAAATGAAATTTTTTATATCTTTAATTTTTAAATAGATAATTTAATTTTTAAATAGCAAATATAACAATATTTTTTATAATATTTTTTTTTTTTTCTTTAAACAGGAATACTCGTTTATAATTCTATTTTGTAATTTGTTGACATTAGGATGTAAACAACAACAAATTTATATAACCTTTTACAGAGTTATTATCTTTTTTCTGTTTAGCCTCCGTAAGTACCGTAAGGTATTACTTCAGAGGATGAATGAGGATGTTATGTATGAATGTAAATGGAAATGTAGTCTGGTGCAGTCTCAGGTCGATTATTCCTGAGATGTGTGGTTAATTGAATCCCAACCACCAAAGAACACTGTTATCCAGTATCTAGTATTTAAATCCGTATAAAAGTTATTCTTGCCTATGCTAGGATTTGAACCTTAGAACTCTCGTCTTTAAAATCAACTGATTTGCGATGACGAGTTAACCACTAGACTAACCCGGTCGATACCAATTAAGCCTGCTACTCTTTAAGATCTGCGAAATGGAATTGTTACAGCAGTGAATTCAATAACCAGAGACCAGTTACCAATAAAAATAATTTGGCACCAATTAAATATCATTTATAAATATCGATTTTTAACATCCTTTTACAAAGTAAAGGAAATGCTGTGATCGCGAAAAATTTAGTTTTTCAGATTTCAACGGAAATATGTATTTTGACCATCCCTGAATCCATTTTGTTCAGTTTCGGGGTGACGTCTATATCTCGCGTAACTCAAAAACTATTAGCCGTAGAATGTTGAAATTTTGGATTTAGGACTGTTGTAACATCTAGTTGTGCACCTCCCGTTTTGACTGCAATCGATTGGACCAAGAATATTCAAAAAAATTTGGACCTTTTTTTAACTGCAGTGAAAACCCCTGATTGAAAGCTTTTCGAAGTATCATAATGGTAGTTATTTTCATTGATTCCAGAGTTATAGCCAAATTAAATTTTAATTAATGAAATATTTGAATCTTACAAAGGGAAGGCACATCGGTGCGAATTAGACTTCATTTCCTTATTTTTTTTAAACCTTTTTCTAATTTAAATATACTGATTTATTGTAAAACATAGATTGTAAAATAATTTTTACAATAAATAATAATTCAATAATAACAATAAAAAAAAAAAATGTGAATAAAAATCAGAAGTTATTAGTGAAATAAAATTTTATGTACTTTTAAAAATGTGTATATATAATTTAATAGACGTACAAGGAACTCTGTGGAGTCACATCAGATTAAAATAAAAAAATATTTTTTTTTTTATTACAGGGGCCATGAAACGTTAATATTTGTAAACCCTCACACGATAAAATTTTTATCGATCACCAATTTTAAATTTTCACTTACAGCTATAACAAAAAAAGATCAAAGTAATTGTTTAACAAATTATTATTTTAGTACTATGCTCTCATATTTATATCAGATTTTCAATAAAAATAAGTAATTTTATTAAAATCATTAATATAATTTTACATTAAGGGAGTAATAATCAACAAATATACAATCTGTTGGTAAAATTGAGGGATTGGATTGTGCAAACTATTCAATTATTAATAAAAGAGTGAACTCGGTGAAATCGGTTTGTTATAAATTCCATAAATCCGAATCGATAATATGGAAATTATCATTTTACTTACCAAAAGCCGATCAGGATTACCGCAGACGAACAACACAAAATACCGTTGAGGTTATGTATCGACCTGAAATACCAATCAGAGAATAGAATCATTAAATAATTAATATTCAATTATTGAATAAATTAGAATTAAAAACTTTTCCTACTATTGTATTTAAAAAAGAAAAAAACTATTCCGGATATATCTTTCTTAATATGAATTTATATACCTGGAGTCTTACATAATGGAAAAAAATAATTTTTTTTATTAAACCGAACAAAAAAAAACCGTTAAGAAAAATTAAAGAAATAACTATTTTTTATTAATATTTAATTAATCTAGCTCAAATTTAGGCCCATATAAAATTCTCAAACATTTCTAAAAATATTCTATTAACCTCCTAATATATAATCATTTTTCGTTGTACTTGTTCGATTTAAATATTTTAGAACCTTTAATTTTTAATTTATTGGTGATTTTTTCTAAGTTTGAATATTTCAGTAAGGAAAAAACTTATTTTTAAAAATTAAAAAAACCGGTATGTTATTTTCTGTAATAATATTAAGAAAAGATGTATAATAATTAAGAGTAACAATTATTATTACAAGTGCCAGTTGATATTTGAAAAAATCTGACAACTAAATTGTTATACTTTCCTAGAACTGGTTATTTATTATTATTTTTACGTAAATTAAATTTCCATTTACCAATAATTTAAAAGATGTAAATCCTAGTACTTTCGAAGCTGTTATTCCATCTTCAGGGATGTTAATTTAAATTCAAATCAATAATCCTTTTTAAAATTAAACGGTTACGTTTATAATAGTCGATCTTCAAGAATAACATTAATTCGTACGTCGATAAGAACATTCCGTCAAAAGTTTTTAAGATGTTTGAGACTACTGTGAAATAGATTTAATATTAAATGATATTGTATCCTTTAATTATAATTACGATATGATATCCTTTATAAACAAATTATATAAAAATTAATTATTAATAGTTTGGTAACATTTCATTTAATATTAACTCTATTTCATAATAGTCGCAAACATCTTACAAACATGACGTTACAGTCTTATTGACGTACGAATTAATTTTATTCTTGACGACCGACTATTATAAACATGACAGTTTAATTTTAAAAACGATTATTGATTTGAATTTAAATTAAGATCTTTTAGAAAAACCATGAAGATGGAGTAACAGCTCCGTAAGTACTAAGATTTACACTTTTAAAATTGTTGAGTGGAAATTTAAAATTGTTGAAATTGGAAAGTGGAAATTTGATTTGCACAATTGTATTAATACCAACGGTGCCAAATTCTTAGTATATTATTACATAATCAAACAAGAGATAAATATTAAAAATCACAAAGCCGAAAGAAAACATTGCTGACAAACAATACTTTTAACATATGTTTATGCTTTAAAACACAACAATTGAGACCTTCATACTGACATGACGGTAACGTTAACTCTATTTTACCTTTTGACGATCAATTGTTATATTTATATTTTTATAAAATTAAATTTAATATAATGAATGATATGCGAAGTAAATAATTATAATGTATAACACATCACTGTTCCTGAGGATGAATAATCAGAAAGCGCTCTAACAATACTATTAAAGATTGTTGATAAGTGGAAACTATTATATATTAATATATATAATGTAGGAAAAAATATTTCTATTGTCATTAATAAATTAGTTTAAAAAAGAAACTAAATTTAAAAAAGTAACTAAACAACGACGAATATGGGTGCACCCAATTGTGAAGATAAGAACAGAGAAAAGTAATTTCTACACTTCTTCAAAATAAAGAAAAACGAAGAACAATTCTAAATTTTATTCGAATACCAATAAGTTCTTTTCACCAATTAATTACGATTAAAAAACAAGATGCTTTTCAAATTAAATTTTCCTTATCCTTTCAATGCTTATGATTTAATTAAATTAATAGAACATTTGTTCCAATACAGTTAAAAATCATAAAAAAAGTAATTGTTAGCTCAGGCGACTTTTGGCCTGGAAGACCAATTAACACATTGTGGTAGACTTTAGAGCGAGGTTGGACTGTATTTTCATAGATGATGAATTGAAACAACGCCTTGTTGCTTGTTGAATGTTTATTTAATTTGTTGTCGTCTTGACATTTCGATAACATACAATTAAACTGAATAACATATGACTTGATAACATATAAATAAAATTAATGTAAGCGTTCATCCGAACATTGTCCATTCGGACTGAATGTATAACACGACTGCTCTTTGCAGGATTCGAGCTCCGAATAAAGGGAGGTCCCTACCTCATAATGACCACTCCCTGCGGCATTATAGAACGTGGCGTAATCAGATCGCCTGACCGAGCTTGCCGTAGGGCCTCTAGCCCCCGCTAGGTAGCAGCACCCTACGGCACAAGTGGAACGGAACAATAATTATCAATTAAAATAAAAGATAAAAAAATGTAATTCAAATAAATAAACAGAAGAAATGAAATAGATAAAAAAAAATTACTTCGATTAATTATCTCCTCCACCCACGGAATTTGTAAGAAAACCGTCAGGCGGAGCTTATCATGGTACTCGTACGTGTCACGGTAATCGCGTCAACTTTTTCGTTGTATTGAAGAACAATTGAAATGATGTATCAGCTCGATAAACGCTTCCGTCAAAAGTCAATACCCTTAATTTGCTGTTTTATACAATCTATTCTGATTAACAACTGTGACACATATAAAGTAGCCGAAATACAAGAAGTAATGGTAAGAATCCCTTTCTCTGACAGTAGTGATGTTCTCTATACATCCCTTCTGGTGTACAGGTAGGTGTCACACACATATATTGGTACAGCGGACCTAAGTAACGGATTCCTATCGATTATTATGAAAGTAATAATTAATATAATAATATTAAGAAGAATCCAGAAAGAGACGAAAAGGAGTCCTTTTTGTAAAGTATAGGTCCGTTTAACAATCGTCCTTTGTTATACTGCCCGCTAACAAACAATAAACACCTGTTGTACGGTGAAAAGTGACCAGGTTTGGAACTCATGGGAACAAAAGCCTCGGTCGACTGTTTTCATGCTTCGACTTGGGTTCGGTCCGGTAGGTAAAGATCCTAGAAGAATAAATAGCCCAGTAAGACCAGCTAAAAGAAGAGTTATATAAGAACCAGTCTGCGAGGTGTTTCGTCAGTCCAGCAAAGGCAATTCAGCGAGGAGAGGCTGCGAGTTGTGTGGTATCGTGTGGGTTTCCAGAGTTCTGCGAATCAGTCAAGAGAGACGTACGACTACGGTCTAGCGTGGAAAGTCACGACGTCAGTCCAGCAAAGAGGTGAGTATCCAGTTCGATACGATTAAGATGACGCCACGAGTAATTCCAGTAACTAAGAATTACTATCGGTGAGTTACGGTAAAACTATAAGTGTATAAGTGAAAGAAATAATGATGCAATAGATTTCATTCATAAACTGTTAGGATAGACAACGAAAAGGAATTTGCAAGAGAATTTTATAAAACTGTTTGTTAAAGTAAGACTAGTGGTTAAAAAGGGCTAAGACTAACCGTTTCTTTTGTTAATTGTTCTAGTTTTATATTTATCTACCTGGAATAAATTCGGAATGAATATTTATTTTGAACTTTGTCTTGTGTGTAATCTGTATTTACTTATTTGCTATTTACTATCTATCACTATTATTTTATGTGTAATATTTTGATTGTTATTCTTTGTTGATTACGCTTTTTTTTATGACATACTTACGGTTTTGATTATGTATTATATCATGTACATTATTATGTATTTTTATGTTTGATTTGTTGTTACTGACACGTAATATTACTATCGTTTACTATTACTACACTGATTATTATTGTGGTTGTAAATACTATAATATTTGTGTTTATTAATTTTATTATTATTGTATTTATCACCATTGTTATAATTATTAGTAATATACCTGGTTGAATTATGAACATTTTAAACCAACAAACTATAATTATATAAACATAATTTGTCAACCTCTCAATATCCTGATCGTGCCGAAGAACTCGCGACAAATATACTGTCGCGTGTTCCGTGAAATGTAGGTAATAACCTACGTTTCGGTGAGCTTGATGTAAGCATTTATTTGTCTCCAGGTGACGGGAACCGATTTACCTCCTCGATTTCGCTATTAAGCTGGGATATTTCTTTATCGTGAAAACGTTTACGTCATTTTTAAAAAGTTAGTTGTAACTCAACTAACTTTAGATGAACAATTGAGCGAGAAAATTAATTTTATGAATTATTATTATATTTTACTGCTAGGATGTAATTTGGTAAATTATTTATTATTCAAATAAATATGTTTCATTGTTTGAAAATAAGATATTCTCTGACTTCAGGAGATAAGTGGGTTTAATAATACTTTGTTTGTCATAGTGAAGAGGAAATCTCACATAAAATTATGCGACTAACATTTTCCTCAATTTGGAATTTTAGCTTTGAAACCTTATAACGATTTCTGTTGTAATTTATTTATTTGAAATCGTACGTGAACAAGGGACGGTGGTGTCATTTTGTTCAAAAGAACTTGCTTAGTATTTTTATCTTATTACATATAATTTAAAACCGAATCGTCTTTTTTTTACAATTTTCACAATATTAAATATACCTATACGGAATAAATAAATCTGAAATTTGTATGCGTGTGCATCTCTCATACATACATATGAATGCATTTGCTTTGTAATTCTAACACATAACAATTATAAACTTAGAAAAGGCATTTGATAATATAGACTGTAATAAAATATTCAGCATTTAAAAAAAATGTAGGTTCAACTATAGAGATAGAAGAACTAAGATTTACTAGCATTTACAGGAACCAAACTGGAACAGTAATAATCGAAGAACATACGAAAGAAGCCGTAATAAAAAAGAGAATCCGATGCATGTTCCCTATCCCCGTTTCTTTTTAATCTTTATATAGAATTAACAGTTAATGATGTTAAAGAACAATTTAGATCCGGAGTAATAGTTCAATGGGAAAAGATACATGCTACAAATTGGAAATGATGTAATAATTTTAACCAAGAGTAAAAACGTTTACAAGAAACAATGAACGGCAGGGATGAAGTCCTACACAAGAACTACAGCATGAAAATAAACAAGAATACGAAAGTAATGAAATGTAGTAGAAATAATGTAGATGGACCATTGAATATAAAAATAGGAAAAGAAAAGATTACGGATGTAGAAGAATTTTGTTCTTTGGGAAGTATAATTACTAAAGATGGACGAAAGAGGATAGATATAAAATGCCGAATAGCAAGAGCGAAACCACTTTTCAGTCAGAAATATAATTTGTTTATATCAAAAATTAATTTAAACATCAGGAAAACATTTTTAAAAGTATATGTTTGGACCGTAGCTTTATATGGAAATGAAACCTGAAAATCGGGGTACCTCAGAAGAAAAGATTAGAACTTTTGAACTGCGGTGCTATAGGAGATTGTTTAAAAACAGTTGGGTGGATAAAGTGACAAATGGAAAGGTAATGCAGCAAATCGATTTAGAAAGAAACATTTGGAAAAATATAATTAAAAAGAATATTGGTTTGCTTTCTCCAAGCAAGATATATTCTAAACTCAACTTAGGAACTCAAGAATCCTAAGTTAAGTTGTATATTCTAACTCAACTTTTTATAACTTTTAGTTATATATTCTGTTATAAGACATAGAATTTATTATCGGTAGAGAATTTTTGAACAATATTTTTAATTTGTCTTAAAATATAAATTTTTGTAACAAAAGCTAGAAAATAAAACCATTTTTGGACATACGTTTACAGGAATTTCTGGCTACTTTTATGTCATAATAACATCTGAAAGTTACTTACTTATTCTCATTCCGATAACAATAGGCTTACTGCCCAATCACTGATACGTTACTCATTTTTTAAGATAAGAAACGAATTCTGTAACGGGTAAAAAGATGACTGACCTGTACGGGATTCAAATCTAAAATTTTCCGGATAAAAGCCATGCTACCACACTCCAACACTACGGAAGTTGGCGAACATGTCATTTATTTGTACTGCAATCTACAGATTACGTTCAGTTCAAATACCTACAAAAAAATTAACGATAAAAAAAAATAATACAGTAAAACTCATACTTATTTCATAAATATGTACGCGAAAAAAAATTTTCATTACCGAACTGAAACAGCCTGAGAAACATGAGTTACAAGTCACTCCCAAAACTGACATTGTCACGTACTAGAGAAAGTGAGAAATGAATGGTGTCCCGTTTACTTTTTTTTACTGTCACCAGGAAAGTAAAAACAGTTTAAAAGAGCAGGAAGAAAAAAGATTTTTAATTACATTTGAACTTAATCTATGTTAAAAAACATTTTGTTAAATATTATTTTTATTTTTTCACGATAAAATTTAAATAAAGTGATGATTTTATTTCAAGATATATATTTTGACAACATTCAAAGTGTGCTGTTTTACTACAAACAAGATAAATAAAAATTAATCTTTGCTGGAAAATTAAAAAAAATAAATATTCTTCTAGCACACACATTCATGTAAAATTAAATCTGGAATCGGCTTTGATTGTAATTTTATTATTAAATGTTATATTTCATCAGAAAAATAAACCAATCGATATCGATTCAATATATATATTAGAAAGAGTTTTCTTATGAATGACAGTATGTTGACTTAATATAGAATATCTTATGAAATTATATAAAAAAAATGCTTTTAAGTTGAAGGAAAAATGTATAAATGATTACTTACAGGATGGTAACCGGCAATATAAATGTGATTATTTACGTAAATTACTGTGCAATTTAAGTTCAGTCATAACGAATGCTTAATAGTAATAGGTGTAATCGCAGGTGTTAGTATTTAAATTCATAAGTTCACCAGTCGTTGTAGATTAATATATAATACAAAATACCGATATAGCCTAGAAATGGTCACATTAATCATTTCTATTTTCATTATTAATACAGTGAGTTCGGAAATTTGTTGTGCTCTGGTATTATGGAAGTGTATTGACAAGACTTTCGTAATTATTACTTTTTATCTTTATTTCATTATTTTATAAAAATGGATATCACAATAACTGGAATAATTTATTAAAAAAACGGTTGAAAATGTGTCGTGGTACATTCTACATTCAGTAGGTGAACCACTGACCTGCGACCATCTCTTGTCTTCAGGTCGACATGCAGGTCCTTAACTTTATCCAACAGAACCCCCTTCAGCGCAAATGCCTTATCAGCATCCTCAACCCGAATACGCAAATCTCCTGCAGGCTCCTGTTTTACCGACAGTACATTGCCTACTTTCTTCGTCACAACTGTCTCTTTTAACCGTTATGAGTAACTCAGCGTAAGAGCGCCCAGTCACCTGAACCGCAACAGTACCACCGTCAACAACCTCCGGGATAGAATTCCGTGAATGGATCACTTTCCCGTGCTTATCACCAAAGACCTGGGGCAAAACCACCCGAACCGTGGATTCCATTCGTCGAAAAAACAAACAACACCATTCGTTCCAGGCATGAGTCAATCCGGCTTCCTGGCAGGAAAAACAGCGGATCTGGGATCTCGTCGTATATCCGTCTCAGGGATGCTGGAACCACCCCCCAACGTGGTGTGGGTATCCTTCGACGAATCATAAAACAAACAAAACCGTCGACATCAGAGGAACCGGCGACTCTCTCTAGAATGCGGGAGGTATTCTCCAACAAAAAAATGTCTCCCATCAGTGCGGTTAGGTAGCTATGAAGATGTGCCGACTTCTTAAGTGACTTTAGGGCCACCAACAATGAAATTGTTTACCCGTAAACCAATCCAGTGAAGAATATTAGAAATAAATAAGTTGGCATGTAATACGGTTTAGTAGATAGTAATACTTTGACAAGTGTGTTAGATGACATGGATATATGGAAAAGCTGTAGTAAAAGCAACAGCTTTAATTATTTTTATTTTTTAAGCAAATTGAAAGATTCGAAAAGATTCAGACGTAATTTTCGTGTAATAAATGATAATTTTATAGCAGCATCAAATTTTTGAAATTTTTTTGACAATTAGAAAAAAAATCATAGCAATTTTTTTTATATTTTAATACTGTTTACAATTTATATACGTATATGGATGTTTAAAGAAATAAAAAAATTATTATATTCAAGAAAACAATTACTTTTAATTCGATGTTAATTCATTCTGTATATGTGAGCCTGTTAATTAGAGGAAGTAACGTTTGGTGGTTTGCATATGTTATGTCTTGTTTCTTCTCCTCATGTTGGTTCATTAATAATTCTATCTTAATGCAGATAAACCTCTAAATTGAACAAACAGTTCTATACGTTTCACGTAACTTAATATACATCCCGGTAAGATAATTACTACAAACAAAATTCCATTTTCTTTAACAAAATCTTTCTTTTGTTTTTAATTAACTGGAGAAAAATAATTGATAAGAATCTAATTCAGAATGAGCAGCAAAAAACCGAACCCATAACATAAACTGCTGCAAAATCGGTAGCTTATGTTGGAATGAAATTTTATCTATGATACAGATAAATTAAATAAAAATAAAAAACAACATAAAACGTAATTTAAATATTTCATTTATTTACCTTATTGTTACAAAAGATGTTGAAAATGACTACCCAGGGCATCAATGCACTTTCGAGCTCAATTGATCATATTGAGAGTCGTTTGTCGCAAAACATTGTTGTCAATTGCGTTGATCTCTCGTTGAATGTTCACCTGTAGTTCATCAATATTGTGGTGATTAGATGCATAAACTCACTCCTTTAATTAGCCTCAAAGGAAAAAATCGTAATTAGACGACCCGGGGGAATGTGGAGGCCACCGTCCTCTGCTGACAGCTCGTACATTTGTAAAAGCTGCATGAACGCTATTCAACGAGACGTTTGATGTGTGATATGTTGCTTCGTCTTGTTGGAAGAAGCCGTATTCTTTTTCATTATCAGTTAATTGCGCACAGAATTCTTCAAAAATTGTTAGGTAAAATTGTGTATTGAGACAGTCTGATCAAAAAAATATTGGTCCCACTACACGATTACCGGAAACGTTACCCCAATTTTCTCATCGTAAAGTGAACGCTCGAATATCTCGTTTTTTTTTTTTTTTTTGTTTAACCTCCGGGTTCGCGGTCAAGCAATTCTTTTCGCAGTGAATGAGATGAGTGTAATGCAATGTGTGTGATAAAAATTCCATGCCTGATCAGGATTCGAACCCAGGACATCCGGCTGAAAGGCTGAGACGCTACCATTCGCGCCACGGAGGCTAGCGCCATCAAATACTTTTTTTTGACTCTGCTCCCCTGGGCCGGTCCGACTGATTGGTATTACGCCACCCAGGGGAGTGCCTGTTATACTCTAATGGGCCTCCCCACCTACCGGCTGTATGTCCGGCAAGGCAGGTCGGCCCACCGGTCAGGTCTTTTGAGTCTCATTTGGCCTTCTGTATCGCTACGCCATACCTTGGAAAGTCGTGACGCATCGATGGATCTTTTACACTTGTATAGACCTATTCTCCCTCGGAGTCCCCCAGTGGATCCTTGGAACTGACACACCTAAGCATGCTAGCCCTCACCACTGGGGCTATCCACCCTACCCTAATCTATTCACTCAGAAGCCCAGTTTCCTCTCGTCATCGTTTTTTACTGTTAAGATATTCCTGATAGTTCCTTCAATTCTTTTCCAATTGTCCTCACTATGTAGCATTTTACTCGTAATCTCCTCAGGTCTCATAGTTGATACATTTGTGTCCCGTCTATTTTGTATCCATCTGATGCATTCCTTGAAGGTATGGTCTGCATCGTCCTCAATGCCGCAGTACATACAGGCCGGCGTTTGTCTTCTCCCAACTCTTTGAAGATAATAATTAAAATTACCGTGGCCCGTAAAGTACTGCGACAAAAAGAAGTCCACCTCCCCGTGTTTTCTATTGATCCAACTCTCAAGGTCAGGGATTAGCTGTTTTGTCCTGCTAGCAGGTCCTACCTCTCTCCACCTTTCTTTCCACCTAGTTATCAGCCTATGCCATCAAATACCTGGTGTTCTGCGAATTAACATGTCCCGGATAAATGAATCCATGCCTCGTCTGATATGAAATATGACATCGGGTCTATCTGTCCACCAAAAATGTTTTCGAGAAACCAGTTGCAATAATCGAGCTGTTTCGGTTTATCTTTCTCCTTCAGTTGGTGCACAGTTGTAATGTTGTACGGTTTCAATTTTAATTCATGAAGGATTTTACATGTGTAAAATACATATGACATTACTGAATATCATATATGTTTTAATAGTTGATGGGATGCCCATTTTACAAATATATGACAAGTGAGCGGTGGAATACGAAGGAAGTGGTGTGTGTTACCAAGCTTAGTTCGTTCACGCAATTAGCTTAGCTCTAGGAGCTAGTTAGGACACTGGTCGCTAAACTGATTCGGGGTTCACTAGTCGTTCGTGGCACAGACATTCGGTGTTATGCTTTCGGGCGACCGAATCGGGTGGTGCCCGGAGTAATGCCATGCAAACCAATTATACGTGTACTTATTGTAATTACATATCAAAAAATATTTAAATAAATTATATTTTGAATTTTTTATTTCATTTTTAATATATTAAGGTTCCCGAAATACTCTACAGTTATCATTTGAGGATATCTTTTAATATCTCCCCATCATTTCATCGTATGAGTTTTATAAAAATTGAATGGAAGCAAACCAGGTCCAGGTCACGTGAATGGGGTTTCAAAGGCGATCTTTGTTTCCCACTCAGGGGGATCGCTGGGTTGGTTATATTCCATAGACCCCGGGAATTCCCCGAAACATTACCTGGCCACAGTAAAAACATGTGATACTTTACACATATACCGCTGCCCGCCCACAACGCGGACACCCAGTCGTACTAAAGTTCACTTTATACAAGAATCTCGTGTCACAAACCGTCCATAATGTCCGACTTTCAAGTAGCTGAATTACAGGAGCACGCCACAACTCCCAGTCATGGAAACAATTCGCTAATACATATTATTACAGTGTATTATATTAAATTTTCTGATTCTAAATTAATTTGTTCCTAAGATATAAAGCCAAATATTAGCCAGATATAAGCTAAAACACATACAGATAACGGTAACCAAGAATGTATTATATTAAATTTTCTGATTCTAAGTTAATTTGTTCCTAAGATATAAAGCCAAATATTAGCCAGATATAAGCTAAAACACATACAGAGAACGGTAACCAAGAATTTTTGTGGTTTTGGAGATTTATAATGCCTAAAAACTTAGTAAATATAACCTATTGGAGGTTGTGATATTTTTCATTAATATTAAGTCTTTTTGCCATTGAAAAATATAACATCGGGGAATGAAAAAAATTATATTTTATAAAAAATTTATGTTAATACTCACAAGACCAATTTAAATTTTTTTTTGCCGTTATCGTGACTCTGATATTTTTATCAAAACTTAAATCAAATATAAATTGTCAAAATCTATCTTTAATTTTCTTCTTATATAAAAAAAAGATGATATAATATTCCTTATAGGGAGTCAAATGTAATATAAAAACTTATGTACACACGAGAATATAAATTATTTTCTGGCTTTTCATCTGAGATAACATCTATCATTGTGCTTTAATACAAAGAAAACAACTATATAAAAAAAAAATTATTAAAGTAAAAATAATTCGATGGTCAGCCGATTTTATGGATAAAAATCAGTTTATATGTCATAAAATCTATCTTGACGAAATGGATTTTTTGAAAGATTTTATTTGCATGACTTAATTCTTCTTCGATACGAATCTTCTCAAACTATCTAGCAATACAAGTATTAATTTTTTCGCATGATTTAGGTCTATCCTAAATCCGATGTTCGGTTAGCTGTACTATGCAAACAAATGTAACAGCCGTCACTATTCTACCGTCCCTTTTCAATAATATTGCATCGAATCGAGTCGATTAACCGAGGGTAAAGGATATTATTCCAGTATGCATGTCTATCTATCTATCTATCTATATAAGAATATTTATATCGTACCATTTTGTAACATCTGCATTAAAATTGATATAGTCTAATCTTTTCCTATTTCTCCATGTTCTATTTTGTTATTATTATTTACATTTGTAGATATAGTAGTATATAACTGAAGAAAATTACTATACCAATCAAAACTGTTTAGATCTTTTTTTTTTCTATTTTTCGAAGCTTTGAGAGAGTTTTCTTTATTAAAAAATGTTGTATCTATGCCTATACATATAGACATATATATATATATATATATATATATATATATATATATATATATATATACATATAGACATATATATATATATATATATATATATATATATATACATAAGTATCAGAATTTATTATTATTTTTCTTTTTGTAAATATATAAAGAAAGGGTTAATGTGTAAACATAATATTTAATATAATAGTAGTTTGTATATAGGAGGAAATGATTGTTATATTTTTTTAAATGTCAAAATTATGTTTTTAAGGTGGATGCGTTCTTGAAAAAAAAATTTAATGCGGTTTAGGAGTAAGCTTTTTTTTTGTTTAATCTTCAGGACCACCGTTAGGTATTGCTTCAGAGGATGAGATGAATGATTTGTAGCGCGTGTGAAAATGCCATACCTTACCGGGATTCGAATTCGGGAGCTGCAGATGAAAGGCCGAGATGCTACCACTCGCGCCACGAAGGCCAGCTTGTGATTTAGCTTATAAAACAGTAAACGCTTTTAGGTTAGCTCTAAGAGCTAGTTAGGACACATGTCGCTAAACTATTTCGTGGCTCAGTAGCCGTTTGTGGCGCAAACATTCGGTCTTATACTTTAGGGCGACCGAATGGAGTGGTGGCGGGAGAAATGCCAAGCAAACCAATTATCAAAAAGTAATATAACATGGAAAATTACAATGAAATTTTTTACGCTTTAAAAATTTGTTGAAAAAATATTCTGCAACCTAAAAATTTTAATTTTAATATTTTTCTTATGACTATTTCAAATTATTGGCTCAGCTAATTTTGAAGTAAATTAATTTTCTCTCCCTGAAAAGTAGAAAAGCACATATTATATATTTTTTACTGAAAGAATCGAAAAAATTAATTGTTTTTTTTTTAAACTATTGATCATTATGGATAAATAAATTAAATCCTTATGGATTCAGTATTTCTTACGGCTTTATAAGAGCTAACTCCTTTTTCTGAAAGTAATGATAAACGCTATAAATCAAGTATCGGTGGTTACGGAATAAATGTGTGTAACATATATATAGTTGTTTAATTTCTCCTGCATTTCGATGGCTTCAGATCTGCAGATCGATATCTAACGGATTAAATAAGAAAACAGAAGAATCATTTTTGATCTTAATTTTTCCATGTAAACTTGGCATAGGAAGCCGTTTAATTTCAACAATATCTATTTGAGTTTTTTTTTTTTACGAACAGTTTTTCTAAGGACCACGCGAATATTATTTCGGTTTCTCTATTCTATTTTTCCATATTTCTTTCATCAATTGACTGTCGTTCTCTCGTCTCTCTTTAGACTACCAATGTTTCTGTCTTTCTCTTCTATCTCAAAAAAACTATGCGTTACCTATTCTTTTTCTAAATTACTTTTCATGACAGTATTTTTCTGTTATTTTAACAAATTTTTAAAGGGTACAAATTTTCATTGTGATTTTCCATGTTGTATTACTTTTTGATAAGCTAAATCCTAAGCCGGTCTCCATGGCGCGAGTGGTAGCGTCTCGGCCTTTCATCCGGTGGTCCCGGGTACAAATCCCGGTCAGGCATGACATCTTCACACAGCTACAAATCATTCATCTGATCCTCTGAAGCTTCTTCAGTTCTTCTTTCATCTGTTTAATATATAAAATAAAGTTTTTGAGATGCCAAAATTTATGGAAAATAACATTATGTCTATTCAAAACTATCTTTTTAAAATGTCTATTTAAAACATTATATCTATTCGGTTCGTGGGACCTAGGAAACTTAAACTTCGATTTGAAATGGTTGTTTCTAAATCTTGATTTTTATATATCTCTGGATTTGATTTTAATCCATAACCATCATCTCTGTATTTCTGGTTCATATATTTTTTCCAAATCTTTCTTTCTATTTTTAATATGTTTTCTATTTTAGTCATATTAGATGTTTCAATCCCATATAATATTATTGGTTTTATCTCTGTGTTTCAATGCCTCATACAGATTGAAAAATCCTTTATGTAATAGACATTTTTTTTATCATACAGTTTTTCTAGACCCATCTTTCTGCTTTCTAAAGCTACACCATTTTTATTGATAGTTTCACCGAAATATTGAAATTTTTTAACCACATTTAGCATTTTTTTTAACAGATCTATTTATATTGTTTATATTTTTTTTTGCGACAGAATTTTGTCACATATCTCAAAACTTATGACAGTTTAATAAAAATATTTTTTTTTTATTCTAACAGCTCCCTGAGTTAATCTAGAGCCTACTTTCGTACAGGGGACTGAATTCGGGGAACAAATGGATCAGCTGCAGATCCGCGTATGAAACCCATTCCGTAATTCTGTACACAAGTAGATCTTACCAACTTTCTTTGCTGAACAGATGACTCAAAATCAACACTGCGTCAGCCGAGTAAGTTTTTTTACATAAGTTAAAACAGCTAATGTGGTTATATCTTCAAGCAAAAAATAAAAAAAAGTAATTTATTCTCTTTATTTTTTCCGATGTTGTAAGCTATTTATACCTTAGTAATCATTATATAGTAAACTAGGATCGCAGTCTCGGCTTCGCCAGCGCTATATGGTTAATTGTGTTTCTCGTCGCGGTCAAGGGGTATTTAGCCGGTCATCGCTCGCTTTGCTCGCCCTTCACGTCTAGCCAGGTGGCTGTTCCCCTTGGACCCTGATATGTTCATTAAATTCATGCTTGTGAGATTAATAAAGATAAACAAAAATTAAACCTTTCAATTTTAAAAAAATAATAATTTGATCAATACATTACCCGAAAGTTTGAGTGACCTAAGAATGTGGCAAACAAAGATAGTACACCAATATATAATACGAAAGGTAAAGTCGATAGATGGGTGGAATATATTGAAGAGTAACGGAGGAAATGAATTAGAAAATAGTGTTATAGAGGAAGAAGAGGAAGTTGAGGAGGATGAAATGGGAGAAACAATACTGAGATCTGAATTTAAGAGAGCATTAAAAGATTTAAATGGCAGAAAGGCTCCTGGAATAGACGGAATATCTGTAGAATTACTGCGCAGTGCAGGTGAGGAAGCGATTGATAGATTATACAAACTGGTGTGTAATATTTATGAAAAAGGGGAATTTCCGTCAGACTTAAAAAAAAGTGTTATAGTAATGATACCAAAGAAAGCAGGGGCAGATAAATATGAAGAATACAGAACAATTAGTTTAACTAGCCATGCATCAAAAATCCTAACTAGAATTCTATACAGAAGAATTGAGAGGAGAGTGGAGGAAGTGTTAGGAGAAGACCAATTTGGTTTCAGGAAAAGTGTAGGGACAAGGGAAGCAATTTTATGCCTCAGATTAATAGTAGAAGGAAGATTAAAGAAAAACAAACCGACATACTTGGCGTTTATAGACCTAGAAAAGGCATTCGATAACGTAAACTGGAATAAAATGTTCAGCATGTTAAAAAAATTAGGGTTCAAATACAGAGATAGAAGAAAAATTGCTAACATGTACAGGAACCAAAGAGCAACAGTAACAATTGAAAAACATAAGAAAGAAGCCGTAATAAGAAAGGGAGTCCTACAAGGATGTTCCCTATCTCCGTTACTTTTTAATCTTTACATGAAACTAGCAGTTAATGATGTTAAAGAACAATTGAGATTCGGAGTAACAGTACAAGGTGAAAAGATAAAGATGCTACGATTTGCTGATGATATAGTAATTCTAGCCGAGAGTAAAAAGGATTTAGAAGAAACAATGAACGGCATAGATGAAGTCCTACGCAAGAACTATCGCATGAAAATAAACAAGAACAAAACAAAAGTAATGAAATGTAGTAGAAATAACGAAGATGGACCACTGAATGTGAAAATAGGAGGAGAAAAGATTATGGAGGTAGAAGAATTTTGTTATTTGGGAAGTAGAATTACTAAAGATGGACGAAGCAGGAGCGATATCAAATGCCGAATAACACAAGCTAAACGAGCCTCCAGTAAGAAATATAATTTGTTTACATCAAACATTAATTTAAATGTCAGGAAAAGATTTTTGAAAGTGTATGTTTTTGGAGTGTCGCTTTATATGGAAGTGAAACTTGGACGATCCGAGTATCTGAGAAGAAAAGATTAGAAGCTTTTGAAATGTGGTGCTATAGGAGAATGTTAAAAATCAGATGGGTGGATAAAGTGACAAATGAAGAGGTATTGCGGCAAATAGATGAAGAAAGAAGCATTTGGAAAAATATAGTTAAAAGAAGAGACAGACTTATAGGCATATTAAGGCATCCTGGAATAGTTGCTTTAATATTGGAGGGATAGGTAGAAGGAAAAAATTGTGTAGGCAGGCCACGTTTGGAATATGTAAAACAAATTGTTAGGGATGTACGATGTAGAGGGTATAATGAAATGAAACGACTAGCACTAGATGGGGAATCTTGGAGAGCTGCATCAAACCAATCAAATGACTGAAGACAAAAAAAAAAAAAAGAATGTGGCTTTCAGAACAGTCGGACACCATCTTAAAAATATCAGTTATAACTGGTTACCCGAATGAAGCACCGACAAAACTAAATTTTGCCCAGTTCTTAGCGTTATACGACAAACAGCACTAGGAGGTAATCGTACTTTGTTTCTCTTCTTTTTTTTTAATTACTTTTATATCATTTAGTCAAGTAACCGGAGGCAGGTGCAGCCAGTCTTATCGGACATACAGTAACAGTGGCTGCGTTGGCTGAGCCGCCATGCCGTCGCAACCCTTAAAAATTCGTAATTAACAAATAAAGGTTTTTAAATATTTATATCTGAAGAATGTAAGCCCAATCTAGTTAATATGTCTTTTAACATAGTCGAAAATGGGGGAAATTTGCAATCATTGTTCGAATTTTTTTATTTTACTCTTTTCAAGGTCGAATTTTAAAAAAAATCTAAAAATTTGATTTAGTTATTTACGTGAGTGCTGGCTTCCGTGATGCGAGTGGTAGTGTCTCGGCCTTTAACCCGGAGGTACCAGGTTCGAATCCCGTTCAGGTTTCATTTTCACACACGCTACAAATCATTCGTCTCATTCTCTGAAGTAATACTCAACTGTGGATCCGGAGATTAAACAAAAAAAAAAGAAAGATAATTACGTGAAAATTACACCCTTCAAAAACCAAGTTTATGTTTTGATTTGTTACCAAGAAATCAAAAATTAGCCGGGTTTACAAAAAAAATTCAAAAATCATTGTAACATGATAAATTCGAAATTTACAAAAATTTAGAAATGATTTTTCAGATAATCATTTGAATATTGCACACACCAAAAGTGAAGTTAATATCTTGATTTGTTATTGAGAAATAAAAAAATCGGATGTGGACATCACATGACTTCCTTGTACGCCTATTAAATTACATATATTTTTCATTTGTATTTATTATTGAATTATTATATATTGTAAAAGATTTTTTACAATCAAAGGTTAATAATTATTAATAAATCAATATATTTAAATTAAAAAACTAAAATATGATGTAGATACCACTCGACTCCCTTATACGCCTTTTAAATTACATAAGTATACATTTTTAGAAAAAAATTAAAAGTAATTAAAATTTTATTTTGTTAATAACGTCTGATATTTTTTCATATTTTTTTTATTTATTGTTATTATTGAATTATTATTTACCGTATTTTTTTATTTTTTTTTACAATCAGAGGATAATAATTAATAAATCAATATATTTAAATTTAAAAAAAAAAAATTGAGATGAAGTCCGATTCGAACCGATGTGCCTTCCCCTTGTAAGATCCAAATATTTCATTAATTAAAATTTTATCCGGGTATAACTCTGGAACTAATGAAAATAAGTACTACTCATCGAGTAGTAAGTATAAGAGCTTTTCATCAAAAGCTCTCAATGAGGGATACTACTGCTTTTGGTTGAGTTGATTGCGATCAAAGGGGGGCGCCGAACTAGATATTACAACATTCCTAAATCCAAAATTTCAACCTCCTAAAGCTAATCGTTTTTGAGTTATGTCATACGTATGAACAGACGTCACGCCGAAACTAGTCAAAATAGATTCAGGGATGGTCAAGATGTACATTTTCTTTGAAATCTGAAAACCGATATTTTTTGCGATCGCTATACTTCCTTTACTTTGTACAAGGAAGTGAAAACAGTAAATTATGCACTTACACCGTAAGAAAAATATATATAAAAATTTTCATCAATTTATCTTCAGGAGTTTTTGCAGGGCGATGATGAAATAAACTTTTGGTCAGGAGAAGTTGTTTTATTGTTATAGGAGATGTACACGTAAAAATTTTTATTTTTACAATGAAAAGATTCAAATGCTCAGATATAGTATATGAACGATGCGCTATACGTTTTCCCTTGAATCCTGAGTTTCTTGTATTATACTTGGGTGTTAAAGTATTTATTTTTTTCATAAATTCGTAATAATTATGTGCTTTGGGTATTAATTTGTAGAATATATTTGTATAATCTGTAGATGCAGAGATTTTCAAGTAATTACTAAACGTAGAAATGAAGAAAAACTTCTAAGCAGGTGAAATTACTTTTAAGAATTTCCTCAGCCTTCGAATTTTTATATTCTGCAATTGTATTCTCATTTTAGGGTCAGTTTTTAAAAGTATTTTTTTCTAATTTTTTGAAAGATTAAATTTTAAGCTCAATGGATATCCCGAAAAACTCGGCAACATTGCGGGAATTTTTTTTTACCTTTTATTTTATGATACACGTTCATTTAGGTATTTATAATAAATTATTATTGAAAAGATTACTATTATCGATATTTATTTTTATGTCAGTAATGCCTGGTAATGAAATATGATATGTTAATGTAACAATAAATAAATAATCATTAACTATGAAATACGTTTGTATTCCCGTTTGTTTTCTCAACCCTCTCATTTGTTCTCTCTCACTTAATAAGCTTAGAGAGACAAGTGGATGTGTACAGTTTTGATTATAATGTATAATTAATAATGACTACATTACTAATTCATCATCATTAATGTTACATGTTAAGTAACATTAATAACGTTACGGTACTATTTATATAACATGGCAGTTGTTCCAATACGGAGAGAGGGGCTTGTTGCGCCAGTGTTGCCAAAGAGAGGAAATTATTCCATACTGACCCAACGTTATATATTGCATTCTAATTTTTTTATTATTATTATTTTCAGCCGTTGTAAATACAATTTATACTGTACAATTAATAAAATTATTAGTTACGTTATTAATTATAAATTTGTGTTTATCTTAAGAAAAATCATTGATTTACACGCATGCACACACACACACACACACACACACACACATATATATATATATTTATATACGATCCTGTTCTGATAATCGTTTTGGGTATTTAAGCTAAAAGATAGTAAGTCATTATCATACCGTTACCTTTCGTAGAAACTGATTCATTTTTCCAATATTAATAAAAATACCGAGTAATCATAAAATCAAACAACCTGTATGTAAACACCCCTAAACATGTTGGGTTCAGGTGTCGACGGTGGATGGTTGAAAGAAGCATCTGCGTATAACTAACTGGACCCCTCGATGTAGACATGATTGTTCCGACAACGCTATCTGGAGTCGACAAATTCAGGTTATGTCAGAATATATAAAACAATACTACAGCACAAAGGCAGGGACGACGATGTAGCTGGTGTGTTTGGGGAGAGGGTGATGGACAGCCTCCTGCGAAGTCGTCGCTCGTCCGGGCTTGCCGGGATGGGCAGCCACGATGTGACACGAGGACTCCCGTCTTTCTCGAGCTGTTAAGACCAAAACCCGGCTGGGCCCCCTCGAGAGATCTGCTTAGAGGCAGGTAATTGTTAAAAAAACTTACACCCGGTGTGGGCCTCCTTTGTGGGATACTCACGTTGGAGTCAAGGCATCAAGACCGAGTCCCAGCCCCTAGGCTAGGGTTCAGGAACGATATAGTCGGACCTGGATAATTTGCCGTAGGGGTTAGAGGCAGACACTGAATGAAACGATCCGTTAGAATGGACAATCCTCTGGGCTGTGCTTATGCTTCACATTGAATCCAGCCCAGGGGCGTAGGGAAAAAACTGTATGTAAAACAAATATATATTATTTAATGGCAAGAGTAATTTAATTACATAAAAGAGAAATTAAACTAAGCATACTATATTTTTAGCTTTTCTCTACTTATACATCATCATAATTGTTCAAAATATCAACTCTGAGTGTTGATGTAGTCACCAACTCGTTTTTTCATGTTCGAAGCAACTTTATTTAGGGTTCTTTCGATTCTTACTACGCGAGTTGTTTTTGAAAACAGTAACTTTCAGATAGTTCAAAGAATAAAAATCTGGTTGTAAGAGATCCCGAAGTCTCTGGAGGCATAGTCGAAGGGGAAAGTACACGGTCATTTTCAAATAATGAGAGGACACTCATTATTTGAAAAAAATATTAGCAGAAGAAATTCTCCTCTGCTAATCAGAAATATGATATATTGAACACCTTGCTGTTTAACCAACAGTTTTGCTCTTTAGTTTCAAACAACTACATGAAACGTAACAATTTCTGAATAATTTTCTGTAGTTGAAAAAACAGAGTCCAATCACGTCGTGAAATCACCAATCAAACAAATTTTTGAAAATATATTGCCCTTTCATGATAACCGTAAAGATTCTTGAAGCTCCATGTTGTATTGTTAGGAAATGCATTTAGAAACATGATACCACATATAATCTGAATAAAAAGCGTTATCTAAAACACTCACACCACCTTGAGTCAAATATTAGAACTACTTGCAGTACCGAAGTCGTTTGTTAAAATCAGGTTCCCCAAATACTTTCACAACTCGAATTCTTTCTTTTCTTGTTTAGCCTCCGGTAACTACCGTTCAGATAATACTTCAGAGGATGAATGAGGATGATATGTATGAGTGTAAATGAAGTGTAGTCTTGTACATTCTTGAGCAATCTGTTATCACGTAACACTGACAGATGACCGCTAAATTTTTTTCGATCAGCTAAATTTCCTGTTTCACGAAATCTACACACTAAATCATTTATTTTTTGTTGCACTATACGATAACTATCTCTTGGATGTTGCGTTCAGTGCTAATTTATGGAAAGAATCAAAGAGCAGAAAGGATAGTTTTAGTTGCGAGCATTGTTGTAAATTAATTCCCTTATCGTTCCACTTGATAGCGCTGAAAGCAAAGATAGCAACTTCTGAACAGAAAATATTTTCTACATTGCAGTCCTTACTGTATTGTTCAGTTTGTTTATCTATAGTTCAAAATGTGTTCAGTAGAAATTTTAATTCCAATCCTACAAACGATAATAACATTTTTCGATGGCGTAATAAGCTTTTTAACGACCCGATATCTAATTGAAGGGAAAAGTAAGGGACGACCAAAGATGTTTGAAGGAAATGTTAGGAAATGTCAGGGAGTCTTTACCGAGTAGTCCTAAAAAATTTGTTATTCGAAAGCCGCGAATTAGTATTGCCTGTAATGAAAATATTTTAAGAAAACGCTTACGTATGCGCACATATCGTTTACAGCGGTTACAGGTTTATAAACCTACCTACTGTATTGTGCTTCACGTCGGCAAGCAGGAAGATGATCTTCTTAATCGTATAATGTTGATTGACGAGTCAACATTTCATCTTACTGGAAAAGTTAACACCCATAATATCCGTGTCTGGAGATCAAAAAATCCTCATAAACTCTTACAATGTGAAAGGAATTGCAAAAAATTAAATGTTTTCTGTGCAATACCCTGATGGCATGTTTACGGTCCGTTTTTTTCGTTAAAGCAAGCTTAACGAGTGTAACTTATTTTATTGAGCAACCCTTACGGCAAGGGATGATCAAAATGTTGCTGGAATTATAAGAAGATTGGGATTGTCGTATGCTAACCATGTGAAACTTTTTTTCATATGCTACCATTGTCGTATTGAGTAAATTACAGCTGATTTCGAAGACGAGAGTTCCAATGTTCAAATCCTAGTAAAGACAGTTACTTTTATACGGATTTGAATACTAGTTCGTGGATACCGGTGTTCTTTGGGGGTTGAATTTCAATTAACCACACAGAAATGGTCGACCTGAGACTCTGAAATAATACCTGACGGTGATTCCCGGAGGCTATACAAAAAAAAATTGCCCCTTGTTGCTTTACAACGTTATTATTACAAAGTTATATATCTAAAATATAAATTGGCCAAAACCTATTACATTTACAACACGTTTCATCTCCAACCTCCTGGGTTTTCTGTTTCCTTTACTACTAAGATAAAATGCGTGCTCAAATCCTATACCCTGTCCGTCCAGGTGTTCTACTGAATGGATCGCGCTGATTTTGTTTTTGTTCACCTATGAATGGTCTGCAGATATGTTATAAAGATTTACATCCTTATGAGTAAATTAAAGCTCCAAGCTCTTTAATATTGGTGGACAGGTACTTTCTGGCATTCAACGACCTAGGTATGGCAACGAATTGCTCTCTCGATGAGATAAATTTAATTTATTGAATGTCATATATATTTTAGTAGTTGACGGGGTGCGCCTACCCATTTTTGAATATATGACAAGTGAGCGGTGGGACACGAAGCAAGTTGTATGTGGCATCATGCTTAGTTCGCTCACGCAATTAGGTTAACTGTAGGTGCTACTTAGGATACTGGTCGCTAAACTGATTCGAGGCTCAGTAGCCGTTTTTGGCACAGACATTCGGTCGTATGCTTTAGGGGGACCGAATTGAGTGGTGGCGGGAGAAACGTTATGCAAATCAATCCTTTTGAGTAATAACCCCGCAAAAGTCCTCAATCAAAGAATAAAAAAGAAATTATTGAGGATTTCTTAGAGGAATCCGATGGCTCTTGATCCATATTCATGGATCATTCCGACAGTATAAAAAAAAATCAACCAGATCCGTCCAGTAGAACGACCACATGAACTGGAAATAATTTTTAGTTCAATATTTGTAATATACACGATATACTGAACATATATATGTACATTAAAGTCAGAATCTTTAAAACATTTATATCCGTTTAATCGAATATTTTTATTGGATTTCACAAAATGAAATTAAAATAATATTTAAATTAATTTTCTGGTGTTCACTGCTACTTATTGTGTTTAAAGTCATGTAATGATAATAAATGTTCAAAATGAAATATAGATTGGAAGGAAAGATGGAAGGTTTGAATGGTGAAACCGGAAACGGAATTATTTGTATAAAGATTGAATTTATAAGCGTAAAATATATGTGTATAGTTAACTTACTAATTAATTTAACGTAGATTAGAATATAATAAATTATTTTAAGGCGAGTGTAGTCGTCGGGGGAAGTTTGTATTAATTGTAGGAATATACTCGTACAATATACGACTAGGTTTAATATCCCAGATAGGGTTACTTTCGGTGTTGGGATATATAACTGATAATACTGTATCTAGAAACGGATATCGGGAGTTGTTCTACATTCAATTGAATTCAGTTCCTTCTAACCGTATTACGATTGAATCGATCGCTTATTATTATCAAAATCTCTATTAAATGAACCGCCAGCTTCCACCCTTGTTTAAATACTACTGCTTGTTTGTAGTTTAGTTTAATATAAGGAAATTGAAAAGCTGAAAATTAGTACTCAGTTAATTTCCTCTTTTAGGATAATCATGTTATATATATATATATATATATATATATATATATATATATATATACGAGTATAACTTTAATTTCAGTTTGTTTACTATTACTATCGTTCGCATGAAGAGGTCTATTCTTCATTACTTATTTTGTTAATTATGATATTGCACAAACCATTTCCGATAAAAGTTTTATAGCAATCTAGCATTCATTCTGTTGTGATTTTTAAGTTAATTAAAAATTAAAATTTCAATCAAATAACACAAACGAAAACTAATCGATCACATTAATTAGTAAATAAGTATATAAATCAAATTATCAAAACGCAGAATATTGGAGCCCTTTTATAAAAGTAACTTTTTCCACATTTAAAAAACTGGTCTAAAAACTGGATTTTCCGCAACAAAAACGCCAAATAAATTTTATTCTTTTCTGTGTGCTGAATCTATAAATGACTTCACCTTTTCTCCATCATCCATCAGATTTTTGTTATACACTCATAAAAAGTTAATAAATAATATGAAAGTTTGAAAGTAACCAAAGTTTATAGATTCTGAGCGCTGAATCTAAAATGAAGTCAGTTTTTCTCCATCACTCATCATATTTTTATTATACATTCATAAAAAGTTACTAAATAATATGAAATTTTGAAAGTAATCAACCAAGTTTATAGGTATAATAAATTTTGTACTATGTTTTGTATATATATATATATATATACTAGCTCCACATCGCAGCTTTGCCGGCGTTACTTGTGTTTCCGGTAGCTTTCAATCTTTTTGTTTTATATTTATTAGTCAAGTAATCGGAGGCAGGTGCAACCAGCCACAGAAACAGTAACAAAGGCAGTGGCTATGGTGGTTGAGCCACAGCGCTCCTGTGTACCTTCGCACTCCTTAAAAAACCTCGGAATTAAAAAAAAAAAAAAAAACCGAAATTTTTTTAGAATATTTATCTAAAGAATATTTGTAAGCCCAAATCTCGTTTACTATAGTCGGGATTGGAAAATTTAAAATGATTGTTCAAAAATTATTTACCTTTCTTCATCACCTTTTAAGGTCGAATTTCAAAAATTTAGAAATTGGTTTATTGACGTGAAGATTATCCAAAAATAAAACTGATTTCTTCATTTGTTACCGAGTAATTAAAAAAGTAGCAGGGTTTCAAAAAAATATTTAAAAATAAATTTTAACCCCTGAAACTCGAAATGAAACAAAAAATTTAGATATTGATTTTTAGATGTTCATAATCAATCAGTTGAAACCCAGCTCAAAGTGACAGATACTCGTAGTTCATAATTCATTAAAGTTTATGCTTCAATCGGCAAATCTTCACTACTGAAGATACTGATTTTATATGTGTGTGTGTGTACACATTGTGTGTGTGTAGACATTTTTTCGAGATGAAATACATCAAAAAACCTTCTCAGTTATGGCAAGAAACGTTGGTAAAAATTTAGTTGCGAAGGATCGGGTAGTTTTTGTTTATCTAGAACCAACAATAACTCTCTTCCTCTTTATATCGTAGTGTAGATAGATGTAGATTATTTTATTTAATGTAAATTTAATTCTACTATTATTCATTCGATTGTTTGAATCATTCAGATCAAACCCTGTTCACAGTATATTAATTCAATTCATTAAAGTCTTTGCTTCAATCGACAAATCTCCACTACTACATACATATTTTCTTTTCGAGATGAAATATATTGAAAAACATTCTCAATTATACTAAGAAAAATGGATAAAAATTTAATAGCGATAGAACGAGTAGTTTTTCGTTTACCCCGAAAAAACTCTCTTCTTTATACAAAAGTAAGGATGTTCAGAGTATCCCACGAAGAAACTGAGAAATATTTTTAAAATCTTATACCGGTGAAAATAATGAAAAAGTTCATTATAAACATAGGTCTGGAAACGCTTTATTTTCGTGTTAAGGCTAGTGAAAGATTTCGTCCAGATTTCAGCTCTTTTAATATAAAGAACCTAATATAATTTTGGGACTCAAATTAAAAAGTAAAGTTGGTGGTTTCTTATATAATTTGAGCTGGGAAATAGGATAAAACTAGTTCCAGAACTATAACTTAATTTTTAAGATATCCAATGTAAAACACAAAATTCGGTGTCGAGATACAAGTTTTGTTTTAAGTTTGTAGTACAATAGCATTGATAAATGACTAAAAATGCGAAAGATTTAGTAACAAAACTGGTAGAAAATTTAATTTTGAGAAAACTAATGTAAATACGGCAAATAAAAAGTAAACACAAACTTTTAAAAATTGGTTTTTCAGTGAAACAAAACAGATGAAAAATAGACAGAAAATTGTATTTCTCTCAATTCGTTTTTTTCATAGGACACTCTGTATATTTAGTACACTTTCTTTTCTTATTAAATACAAAACCTTTGTCAAAATTTTCAACTTTGTGAAAATATTTTCATCGTTGAGTATTTTTCTAATTTGAGGTCAAAAGAATAATACTTCTTTTAATTTTTCTCTAAATTTAACCCTGCCTCTCGGAACCAGACCCACAATTAAGTATGAACACGGTTCCGGGATGTGCCTTCGTCTCTAATCGCTAGATGAAGGAAACGCCATGCCAGAGTAAGCCGTTCCCGGCCTCCATCACCCAGCAACAGGACTCAGTCCTTTGTGCTTCGCTACTAACGGGGACACCCCGGAAGGGATGGCCCTGCCAAGACTCAGTCTTTTAGCTCAGGGGCTCGAGAGTTCTCACACTTCATCGCCACCGTCTCTTCGAGCAAGAACGGGCGATCACCCCTTCGCTTCCCGATATTTCTTTTGAAGTATTCCCGACACAACACTGTCGAAGTCCACCGAACTGCGTAACATCAATCCAACGATGATCCCTACCAAAGGATAACCAGTTACGGCAGCATTCCCCGTCTTACTGCGCGCCCCGGAATATTACGTGCTCCGGCGTGTCTAAGTCTCAACAGTAGGGGCATAAGGAGTCTTCAGCTCTTCTTCGCCCACATAAGTATGAACGAAAGACCCCCATGACCGGTCAGGAATTGTATCTCAACCAGAATCCCAGTTCCCAAATTCCCTGCGTGATTAAACCATGCGTCTACCTCCTTTTCGTGGACGCATTTCTTTTAATTTGGCTGCATTTAACTTAACTCATCTTAAATATTTATATCCTTTTCCTCCTTTATTCAGTGCTTTAATAAAACTTTTCATCAATCCTAATTTTTTATGCAAAGGTGGCAAAATAATATGCACAGGAATGACTAATAAAAGTGAAAGCCACTCTTTATTGCCCGCTCTTTTACCACATAATTTCACATTTGCATGACTGTTCCAAAACTTCCCAAAAAAAAAACAGCTGAATTTAGAAAAGCAACCTTGCAGAGCGAGAAGAAGACCAATCATTTTGAAGTCGCCACAGATACGCTATACTGAGCATCGTAATTGACTGCCTTTAAAATTAATGACATACTTTCATGTCAACAGCGTGCGCTACTGCTGTAGAAAGATCTTTGTTTGAATTATGCTGTTTTTAAGCATCCTTAATGAAATATTTCATCAAGTTTTTATTCCTACTTCTAAAATTTTTAATTTTGATATTCTTAGTCAATAAATTCCACTCCTTTATTAAATGACAACCTAGAAATTTTTGCTTGTTGTTTTGATAAATTCAACTCGAAAACAAAATCGTTAAGTTCTACTTGTGAAATGAGATGTGATTTACTATTTTTATTTTTCTAGTATGAAATCATCGTCTCCTGAAGCTTGTATCGCCGTAGTAGTTTCAAAACAATCCTTTTCAGAATCTGAAATCTCTTGCCAGGAAGTTGGGGTTGACGGAATAGGTCGGAATCGTCTCCATGAGAAATTTCATACACAATATTCCTTTTATTTTTTGAAGTTAAACCAGTGTGACATTTGTTAAACAGAAATAGCAGTTGTCATAATGATTTATTGGTTCGCATCAAACCACAGCAAAAGGCAAATGCTCCCTTTTTGCTTGTAACTATACATGCGGCGCTCAATATTTATATTGATTTGTCCGATGGGATGATGTTATATATTTGATGCAGCTTTTATTTATTCTGCAATTATTTATATAAGATATGTCTATAACATATCGCATATAATAACATTTGCAAAGGATAGTTTCTATTATGAATGGGTCATAAATGATTTTTTAATTTAAAATAAATCAAAAACGTAACGTGATAGGACCTTTATTTTTGTTTCAGCATAAAAAATACTTTATAAAGCATTCATTAACGTATTAAAACCGGCTTCGACTAAAAAAAAAACATTTCATTTCATTTTTTAATTTATATTTTTGAAAATGGAGCCAAATTAAAATTTAAATAAATTCTAACAATGCCTTATTAACTGTTAATCTCGCCCAGATTTGAAAAAATCATAAAATAAAATTTATAGAATTAATGTATATTATTATCATTTTTATTATAGCCAGATTAAAAAAAAAATACGTTTTAGTGTTAACTTTAGACTAAAAAAATATATCGGATTTTAAAAACAAACCGCTCTCAAGCGAAAAGCAGTCTTGTTAAAAAAAAAAAAAAAAGAAGTAAAGATAAAAAAGAAATTGCTAACTAGTATGAACTAAAAATTTATGAAGTATAAGAATATGTTTTTTTTTTTAACCTATGTTTTCTAATTTATTAAGTTTAATTATTTTCCAATAAATACTGAATACTGATAAGAATATCAAAATAACGAATTGTTATTACATTATAACAACTCAATATAAATTAATGATTAAAAAAAAGGAAAAATATCGAAAAATCGTATGCGTAGATAATTACATTTTTTGTGACTATCAACTGAACTTTCTCTGAAAGTTATAAAAAAAAAAAAAACCATCAAAATGGCTCTCTTTTTATGAAGAGTAAGATTTCAATTTATACTAAGTGACACAGGAAGAATATAAAAAAATTTCAAAATATGTTCTACTGGTGAAAATAAAGAATAAAGTATGTATAAATAAAGAAATAATAACTTAAATAAAGATATGTCTTTTCATGTGTTACGTTTGGACCCACCGGGTTGGTCTAGTGGTGAACGCGTCTTCCCAAATCAGCTGATTTAGAAGTCGAGAGTTCCAGCGTTCAAGTCCTAGTAAAGCCAACTATTTTTACACGGATTTGAATACTAGATCGTGGATACCGGTGTTCTTTGGTGGTTGGGTTTCAATTAACCACACATCTCAGGAATGGTCGAACTGAGACTGTACAAGAAATCATCCTCATTCATCCTCTGAAGTATTATCTAAACGGTAGTTACCGGAGGCTAAACAGGAAAAAAGAGGTGTTACGTTTGGAGTCTACTTCTATACTGATATAAAATGTAGTTAATAAGATAAAGAAGTCTTACGACATTCAAAATGTAGCATAGAGAAAATTGGAGGAAATTAAATGGATGAACAGAGAAAAGAAATTACGTAATGAGAGAGGTTTTACAAGAATAGTTAGCATAATCTAAACAAAATAGGAATGATATTTATCCGGAACTTATTATCACAGATAAAAACACTATTACATGAATCCAAAAAAGGTGAAGTTAGATAAGCATAATTATTATAAATTATCTATAAGGAAACGGATTTGTAATATTTAGCAGAAAGTAGAGAATAAAGAAGATCATAGTGCAAGGAACCTGCTTAAGGGCGAATAAGTTATGGTAATATACATTTTATTCGCAATTTCCGATTCCTCATATTTTGAATATTTTAATCTGAATGCGTCATATATTATATATATATATATATAAGAGAATATATATATATTACACAAATTTTGCCGCCTTAAAGCAACAGATAGAAGTACAGTTAGAGCTTTCAAGACAACTTAAAGTTCTGTTCATATGCTTGTAACGTTTACACTTCAAAGTGTTTGTAAGAACCCTTCGATGAATCGAGTGTTATAGAATAACTTAAGCGTACGTGAGCTGTAATAGTTACTCAACACGTATAATCTCAAACAGTAAGTTTTTATGTACCTAAAAACAAAACTCCATCGATAGGAATACCGAATTTTTTTTACCGAACATTAATATTGAGAAATCATGTACATTTTAATACAGAGAAATATTGGGTAATACATTTACACATTTTATTTATAAATTTTTACAATATATATATATATATATATATATATATATATATATATATATACATATTATGGGATAAACATTGTTAGAAAGATGAGAAAAAGATCCAAAAAGTAAGAACAAAAGAGTAAAAATTGTAAATGATCTATATGGAAATGATTTCATAAGACGAAAGACATACTGTTTGATATGGAAACAGATGTGGCATGTGTAAAATTAAAAAGAAAATAAATCTGTTTAAAAAATGATATAAATTCCATCCTAGATCTTACACTTAATTTTAATTTTAGGTAGATTTCATAAGAAAGCTACCTATTGTAATGGGTGCAATGATTCGACTACCGGAAAATTTCGACATACTTTCGGGTTTCACATCTCCCAGACCCCAAAACCACAGTCAGTTCAAAAGTCTATATATACATTTATATATATTTCAGTTTCTTGTTAACACGATAACTACCGTAATTTTGCGCCAATCACTTTGAAATTGATACATAAAATATAACGACCCAAAATCTCTGTCAAGTTCGTTAATGGACCTAATCGGACCATGGGTGGTGAAAATAGAGGGGAGGCTATTTCGAAAAAATAAAATTACGCTAAAACTTTCTTATTAAAGTATCGAATTCGTTTAAAGTTCCTACTGTTATTTCATATCACCAACCACTGGTTCAAGGGGTGGAAAAAATGGGGTTTCGAAGACAAAAAAAAATCATACCTCCCTTAATAGGCACAGTATCTAATCGGTTTAAAGTCGTCGTCAGTCCTCTAAACATTACCTAAAATGTTGGTCTGAAACAATTTTTGATATTATCAACCCTTACGGCAAGGGATGACGAAAATTTTGCTGGAATGTAAGATGGGATTTTTTCTTTTTTTTGTTTAACCTCCAGGTCCACCATTAGGAATTGCTTCAGACAATAAGAATGAATGATATTATAGCGTGTGTGAAAGTGCCATGCATGACCGGGATTCGAACTCGTGACCTCCGGATGAAAGGCCGAGACGCTACCACTCGCGCCAAGGAGGCCGGCAAGAAGATGGGACTTGACGTGTCCTAAACATGTAAAAAAATTTTTTTCACATGTAACCGTTGTCGGATTATGTAAACTTGAAATTTTTCCTAACTTTATGGTGGAAATCTTTTTTATCCCCTACTTAGCACTGGTTAAATCTACCACCTCCGCCTTCCGGTGAGCCAGATGGGGATTTTTTTAAAAAGAAAAATATTTATGTAATATGTTATTTCTAAGGCAAAATATTAAGAGAAATATTATTATGTAACCTTTTTTGACAAATGATTTAATATTATAAATTAATAATAATAAAAAAAAAATCTTATCAAATATTAAACTTTGTTTAATATGTTATATAATTTTGAAATTTTTATGATTTTGTTTCATGATACTAAAAAACATGTACATTGTTTATTTAATTAAACTTTAGCAACATGTTAATATTGAAAAAATTAAATCTCATATTTTATTTCTATATAATTCAGACAGAAATTTCAAATTTATAATTAATTTATTAACAAAGAGAATAATAAATATTTTAAATTATTAAGACTTAAATAGAACCATATAGGAAAAAAATGATAAGGCCATTAAAATCAATTCGTCTAAAAAACTGAGCCAACCGGGGTTCGATTAACACGTCGTCGCAAATAAGTTGTCTAACAGCTGAATTTCAAAGTCGAACGTTCAGAGGTTAAAATCCTAGTAAAGTTAGTGGCTTTTATAAGGATTTGAATACTAAATAATGGACATCGGTGTACTTTGATGGTTGAAGTTCAATTAACCACACGTCTCAGGAATGGTCGGCCTGACTCTGTACGAGACTATACTACATTTATATATCATTCTTATCTCATTGGACCGTGAGGGGGATTACTTTTTGTTACTAGTTGAACAGATCGCAACATACACATTGTGAGTAAAATTAATTAAAAATGTAAAAAAAATGTAAAAATTAATTAATTAAAATAAATAAATAAATTATATTAATTAAAATATATATATATATATATATATATATATATATATATATATATATATATATATACACAATAATAACTAAACTCTATTCTTTGGTTTGACAAATATAAAAAAAAAACTAAATAAGTTAGAAAATTATCCAAATTAATAGCAAACTTTCTAAGGCAATTCAACTCATGTTTTGCATTATAAAGTTTTCTATTTGGATAATTTTCTAACTTATTTAGTTTATATATATATATATATATATATATATATATATATATATATATATATATAAAATTGATTCCTATATAACCCATCACAGTTACGTAAAAAGAGTAGAAGCAATATTAAAAGAACAAGCAAGGATTAAAATGGTAAAAGAATATGAATTTAGATGAATGATGAAAAAAAATATTTAAAGATTAGAAGATAAAAGGAATAAAGGATGAAATTTCATAAAATTTCACAATCATGAAAGGAGAATCTCATAAAAAAATGAAAAAAACTGATTCAAGTTTCCTGAAAATTTTTCAAAGAGCAATAATTTTTTATTCAACGTTAAGTATTAACCTTCTGCATCTTTCATTAAAAATGGTTTTGATCTTTTACACAATGAATATTAGTTTATCCTCTTTATTATGAACCAAGTTATTCATTGGGAATAAGAATTACAATATATTGATGAAAAAAACCCTTCTACAGTATATATATGAAAATTATATAGCACATCTTATTATGTACTGAATATGAAAAACTAATTTAATATGTATAAGTAAAAAACAGTATAGCCCGTCCTGTAGGGTTATTGGCCGGAATTTTTTTTATAGCTTATTTGAATTCTTCCATACACCAGCATAATTGTGGGGGAAACCAAGGAAGGGTTTTTCTAAAAGAAAGTAGCTGAATATCGAGAGTTTGGTTTAAAAATAAATTTTTATGCGGATGAATATATGACCAATGACTTTTATGAATTATTTATTAAGAGGGAATAGCATAAAACAAATAAAGTTTCTACTGCTTGATTTCAATTTTCTCTACGAATAGAACTTTAACAATAAAGAGAAACAAAGTCCTCAGTATTTTAAACCCTTTTGTTTAGAGTAGGTATATGAAAAAAAGAATGAAAGTATATCTTCATAAACAAATGTATATAAGAAACTTGTTCGGGGAGTTCTTCTCCTTGCAAAAAAAAATTCAGAATTTGTTTCTAAAATAGTTACCTTGCAATTCAATATAATATAATAAGACCGATATAGTAGACCTGAGTAACGGATTTCTGCCAATTAAAAAGGAAGTAATAGAAAATATAATAATGGGAGGAATCCAGGAAGGAGCTAAAAGAAACCCTTTTAGTAAAGGTCCGTTTAACAATCGTCTTTAGTAATACTGCCCACTGACACATCTAACCAGAAGTTATTCGTGAGAAGTGTTACCGGATCCAGGTTAGGAATGCATGGGAACGAAAGGGCTCGATCGATCGTTCTCATGCTCAACTGGGGTGTCTGGTCCGGCAGGTAAAGAAAATCGGATATAAATACTCTGGAGAAAACAAGTTAAATAGGTTCTGGGAAATCATTCTAGGCGAGACGTTATGATGTCAGTCTGCAAGTGCGAGATGTAAGTTCTGCGCGATGTCAGTCTGCGTGGAAGTCAGTGAAGAAGCTAATTTGTAGGCGTACACGTTCGAAGCGATTGGGATGACGTTACAAGTAATTCCAGTACGTGATAACGACAAATGGGGTTAAGTTAGTTACTGTTAGACTATAATTGCCGGCCTCCGTGGCGCAAGTGGTAGCGTCTCGGCCTTTCACCCGGAGGTCCTGGGTTCAAATCCCCGTCAGGCATGGCATTTTTCAGACACGCTACAAAACATTCATCTCATCCTCTGCAGAATGAATTGCTTGAATGCGGACCCGGAGGTAAAACAACCCAAATAAAAGAAAAAAGACTATAATTGAAACCCACATAGTCTAGTGGTCTAGTGGTGAACGCGTCTTTCCAAATCAGCTGACTTGGAAGTCAAGAGTTCCAGCGTTCAAGTCTTAGTAAAGCCAGTTATTTTTACACGGATTTGAATACTAGATCGTGATACCGGTGTTCTTTGATTGTTGGGTTTCAATTAACCACACATCCCAGGAATGGTCGAACTGAGAATGTACAAGACTACACTTTATTTACACTCATACATATTTTCATTCATCCTCTGAAGTATTATCTGAACGGTAGTTACCGGAGGTTAAACAGCAAAAAGAAAGAGAAAAGACTATAATTGAAAGAAATAACTTACTAAATTTTATTCATAAATTGTTACGGTAGTTTTATTTGTGAACAGTATAGGTATTTGCAGTGAAAGAACTTTATACTTGTCTTACCTATTGTACTGTTGTTGTTAATGTTCCCAATCACTGTTTGATCTCTTGGTTATAATGGTAAATTCATGTTTCGACTACAAATGTCTACGAAACTCATTCGAATCGCGTTTAAATAAGTCTAAACACTCTTTAGAACTGTTCAATCGATACGTTTTTGATCGATTGTTAACAAATACAATCTAGCGGAAAACATTTTTATAGCCAAAACATTTAGTAGAATGGACATGGTTTATCGAGATTTTTTTGATATTAACAAGTTTGCGGGCCTTCAGTTAGCGATCATTTAATACAGAATTGCGAATTTTTGTGACGATTTCTTCGATCGTAGCATTTTTGGACGTCCTAAGTTTTCATCATCTTCAGTGAATGTACGAATCACATTTAAATTCAGTAACCCACTTTTTTACAAACAAAAATTCTGGGGAAGAATCCTTTAAAGCGGAATTCTTGCCATTTTTGTACATCCATTGTTGTTAAACCTTTTAAAATATTTCTGACAGCTCGAACTTTAATTTTATCAATTTTTCAGAAAATTGTGATAACTTGTTTACTTTATTCTATCACCACACATATGTAACTAAATTCACGTGTCTGAAACTTTGCATCGCGCCATCTAAAGGATAATACTTGTAAAATATCATAATTTTTTTGCCTAACTTTCTTTAATTTACTCGATATGGGATGGTTGTTACTCTTAAGTACAACTTAAGATTTTTAGCAAAATTGTGTACGTTAATTACCAATCTGCCGTTTCTACAAAAAAAAAACATGCGTAAATTAAAATACTTTTTGTGTTTTTATTTGTGCCGATGAGCGATTAAAACATAATAACCGAGCCAGTATGAATGATTTTTTTATACTTATTTTTCTTTTAAACGTAAATTTATCTAGACAGTTATTCCATTATTGATCAATGCAATACATATGCAATAGATTTTAAGTTTAAACATACTTCGTTCTTTAAAAAAAAACAATTCTGACTGAAATGATCGTTATGTTTGGAAAAAAGAAGAAACGTAGACAAATTTGCTTTAGTTTTGTGTGAAACACAAAATATAATGAGAATACTACCATTGCAATTTTTTTATCTTTAATTTTACCGATAGGTGTATAATACAACAATAACAATAAAAGGAAACTCAATTTTTAGACTATGTAATTATATGTTTTTTCCTTTTTTTCTGTGACCATATAAAACTGCTAATATTGTGTTGGTTATTGGAGAGAGAATATGAAGTTCCGGTGAATTAGGCTTAATACCACTGATAGAAATCCGATACAGTTTGGTTTGCCCGAATAATAATGGTTTTAGAGATTTGGGAAAGGGATTTTGGTACCGACCATTAACTCGTATCATGCATTGTACAATATATTCGGTTACAATTCCGTTATACCGCAAAGGCATTCAAAATAATCAGCATATCAATACAGAAGAGCTTTATTGCTATAAATAGTCTATACAAGTAACGCTACCTACATTTACATATAATGAAATCTTTTATCCTTCAGAAACAACAATGATATAAAGAATAAATTACGTCTACTATTGTATGTTTCTGTATAAGCGAGCGTGTTTTTTTTTTTTTTTTTTCAGCTCGCCCTCGCGGCATCTCTAGCGTTAATTTTCTTTGATTGTTTAACAGCACCACATTATAAGAAAACAATATATCATACCTACTTCTAGGTGATACCTGAAATATTGTTGATGATAAACTATCAACTTATAAGTTTCTGTAATATTTTATACTTGAAAAAATAAAAACTTTACGTCTTAACTATTTATCTTTATGTCTTTCATGTCTGGAATATCTAGAAATACTTACACGAATACATAGCATTATCTAGTTTTATAAAAATTAAATTCTTGGAAAATTGAACTTTGGTATTACAAATATTATGAAGCTTAAGGAAAATATTACTTAAATAAACCACATTATTCTATTCAGGAGAATTTTAAATAATATATATATATATATCTTAACTAAATCTTATACACAAAAAATTGTCAGACTTCTTTATTTATTTTTTGTAACCTCCGCGACCACTGTTAGGTATTGCTTCAGAAGATGGCGAAGAGATGAAGGACAATATCGTGTGAAAATGCCATGTCTAACCGGGATTCGAACCCGGGACCTTCAGATGAAAAGCCGAAACAATACCATTTGCGCCACGGCCGGTAAAAAAAAAAGTAACTAAATTACAAAAACTTATTATGGCACAGATCTTCAAAATTCAAAATTGAAAAACGAATAATTGCACATCGTTTTTTTAAATACGGTTTTATTTTTTTTAAATTTGGATTATCAAATAAAAAAGTCTTTATAAAAACGACCCTGTACAATTCCAGAATTTGTGGTATATCGCTTTTTTTTATATTATAATGAACTCTTACTCTTCCACTCACTCTCTCTACACACACCCACACCCACACACACACACACACACACACACACACACACACACACACACACACACACACACACACACACACACACACACAAATATTATATATACATGTAAGTTTATAAGAATAAGTATAAAATGTTATTTTTTTCAATTTGGAAGACTAAAAGAAGGCTTTTATCAAAAATAAACCTGACAAAACAGTTGCAGGACTTTCACGTCCTTATACAAACAATTTAATATATTTATCATTTTATTTAAATATAATATTTTAAATTTAAACTTAGACCGGCTAAGTTCTGTATTAATTTCTGGAGAGGTTTTATTTTTTACTGCAATTTTAACGCGAGCGGTGACCGGCTAGTTCTGTATTAATTTCTTGAAAATTTTTAGTTTTTACTACAATTTAAATTATTTTATGTAAAATCTAAAAGATTGTGTTTTGGAAAAAAATTTCTTTTTCAATTAAAAGTTCTTTTCTCAAAAATATTTTTAAATACAGTTCTAGGATTTTTTTATTCAGTATTTCAGATAAAACCAAAATATAAAACTATCAATTTTTTCCACCAAATTTCAAAAATTTCAATGTGGCTTCATTTTACTCTTATGGTTTAAATAGAGAAATTTTTCACAAACTGTAACTCGAAAATGATAAGTTTTTAGACGTATAATTATTTATAGAGATTTTTACTTCCTTGTACGAAGTAAAGGAAGTATTATGATCGCGAAAAATATTGGTTTTTTAGATTTCAACGGAAATATACATTTTGACCATCCCTGAATCCATTTTGACTAGTTTCGACGTGACGTCTGTACGTACGAACGTATGTTTGTATCTCGCATAACTCAAAAACGATTAGCCGTAGAATGATGAAATTTTGGATTAAAGACTGTTGTAACATCTAGCTGTGCACCTCCCCGTTTGATTGCAATCGAATGGGCCAAAAGTGTCCAAAAAAACCCAAATTCCAAAAAAAAAGTGGAATCCAAATTTCTTGAATTTTGGACTTTTTCTTAATTACAGTAATAAGCCCTTATTGAAAACTTTTTAACGATATATCATAAGTGGTACTTATTTTCATTGCTTCCAGAGTTATAGCCAAAAAAATTTGATTAATGAAATATTTGGATCTTATAAGGATCGGTTCAAACCCGACTTCATCTCATTTTTTTAATTTTTATTTTTTTTTAAGTTAAATGTATTGATGTATTAATACTTACTACTAAAAAATTTTACAATAAATAATAATTCAATAATAACAATTATGGAGGTAGAAGAATTTTGTTATTTGGGAAGTAGAATTACTAAAGATGGACGATGCAGGAGCGATATAAAATGCCGAAAAGCACAAGCGATATTCCTTTAGTAAGAAATATAATTTGTTTACATCAAAAATTAATTTAAATGTCAGGAAAAGGTTTTTGAAAGTATATGTTTGGAGTGTCGCTTTATATGGAAGTGAAACTTGGACGATCAGAGTATCTGAGAAGAAAAGATTAGAAGCTTTTGAAATGCGGTGCTATAGGAGAATGTTAAAAATCAGATGGGTGGGTAAAGTGACAAATGAAGAGGTATTGCGGCAAATAGATGAAGAAAGAAGCATTTGGAAAAATATAGTTAAAAGAAGAGACAGACTTATAGGCCACATACTAAGGCCTCCTGGAATAGTCGCTTTAATATTGGAAGGACAGGTAGAAGGAAAAAATTGTGTAGGCAGGCCACGTTTGGAATATGTAAAACAAATTGTTAGGGGGTATACTGAAATGAAACGACTAGCACTAGATAGGGAATCTTGAAGAGATGCATCAAACCAGTCAAATGACTGAAGACAAAAAAAAAATAACAATAAAAGAAAAAAATATCAGAAGGTATTAAAAAAATAAAATTTTATGTATTTTTCATTTTAAAAATAGTGTATATGTAATTTAATAGGAGTACAAGGAAGTCATGTTGTGTACACATCAGAATTTTTGTTTTTATTTTTAAAACTTTTCCTGAAATTTTTTCCGTTTCTTCTTGAAACATTCTGTGTACTTATCCTTCTACATAATAAAACCCTTTTCTTAAAAACATGATTCAGTTTAAAAAAAAGAAGCATAATTTTTTTAAAAAATGCTCTTAAATTAAATTAATTATAATATATTTAACGGTTTCTTTTGTTATAAAACAACATTTACTTTGAATCTTTCCTAAGAATAAATCTTAAAACAAAGTTTTTCCTTTGTTCAAGTATTTAACTATAAAATATAACAGTTGTTACTTTTTTATTAATCAAATGTATATGATAAAAGAGACCTTTATCCTCATTAAACTAAATCGCTTTTATACGTCTCTTGAGTATATACGAGTATGTATAATAAAGATAGAGTAATCATTAGGGAAAATATTTTTTAACATTCTAAACAATAGCAATACATTTTAATTCCTATTCTTTAATTAATACACATATAATGAATATAACTGATTAAAATTCAATATAATTTGTTGACGTTAAACGTTTAAAAATAATGATTAGTTTAGGAAAATACAATTTTTTTATTTAAGTTATTCTAAAATTTTGGTTTAAAAATATATTCAAATATGAAAGGACAGGGATTCAAAAAATAAACATGATGTAACAGTTTCATTATCTAACACCAGATAGCGGAAAAATAAAACATTTTACTTCAATAACTGAGATAATAAACATAAATACTTTTATATATATTTACCCCTCCGGACTTATCTAGTGCTTAAAAAATCGCTGCAAATCAGATGTTTAATAGCTGATTTTTAGTCTAAGGTTTAATCTTAGTAAATTCTCTTTTCAAGTTTAATCCTAGTAAAAGCTAGTTGTTTTTATACAAATTTTATTACTATACTAGATAGGATTATACTTTGATAGTTGGGATTCAATGAACCAAACGTCACAGGAATGTTCGCCCCGATTCTGTAAAATACTATACCTCATTACAATAAATAAATGACGGAGTTGGGGGGACCTTCTTCTTGGATGCGCCAGGAGGAACTTGGAAAACATTTCTCATTAGATTGATTCTAGCTACAGTTCGATCAAAAAATGACATAGCCTTAGCTCTTGCTTCGTCTGGAATAGCTGCGACATTGTTACCAGGCGGAAGGACTGCGCATTCAGCTCTGAAGTTGCCATTAAACATGCAAATCATCGAGACTCCCACGCGCAATATTTCCAAAGCGTCCTGTATGGGAAAAGTATTACGAAAATGTAAACTCATTGTTTGGGATGAATGCACGATGGCACATAAAAAATCGTTTAAAGCTCTTGATCGATCGTTCGAGATTTGCGTGGAAACGTTCAACCGTTCGGGAATGCTTTGATATTGCTCGCAGGAGATTTTAGGCAAACATTGCCTGTAATTTCTCGATCGACATCAGCAGACGAAATAAATACTTGCCTGAAATATTCAACACTGCGGCTACACGTACGTACATTGCAGTCGACTACGAATATGCGTGTCCAGTTGCAGAATGATCCATCAGCTGAGTTATTCTCACGACAGTTATTGGACATTGGAAACGGACAGCTGCCAGTCGATGAGACGTCTAGACGCCTATCAGGAAATATCATTTCCTGATAATTTTTGCAATTTAGTAACATCGAAAGAAGAACCGATCGAAAAAGTATTTCCTGATATTCAAATTAATAATAGAAATCGCGATTGGCTCGGTGAACGAGCTATCCTTACCGCAAAAAATAAAGACGTCTATCAACTTAATGATGTTATTCAATCCAGCATTCAAAGCGAGGAAATTACATATAAGTCGATAGACACCGTTGTGGAAGCAGATGGAGTAATTAATTATCCAACGGAATTTTTTAAACTCACTTGATCTGCCAGGGATGCCACCACACATATTAAAATTGAAAATAGGTGTGCCAATTATCCTGTTGCGGAATATTAATCAGCTAAAACTCTGCAACGGCACGCGACTTGCAGTTAAGAAACTGATGAATAACGTAGTGGAAGCAACGATTTTAACGGCGCCTTTCAAAGGTGAAGATGTTCTCATTCCTCGAATACCCATGATCCCGACCGATACACCATTTCAATTTAAAAGATTGCAATTCCCAATTCGATTGGCATTTGCAATCACAATCGATAAAGCTCAAGGTCAATCTTTAGAATTGTGTGGTTTAGATTTAGATGCGGATTGCTTCTCACATGGACAACTGTATGTGCGTGTTCCCGAGTCGGCAAACCAGATAGCCTTTATATCTACGCAGACAGTGGAAAAACAAAAAATATTGTATATCCACAACTATTGCAAAATTAAACTTCTATGAAACGTATGCTTTGTTTTGTTTCTCATTTCTCATCCATGCAGCCACAATGTGCCACAGCAAAGTGTGGCGGGTACAGCTAGTACTTTTATATATATTTACCCCTCCGGACTTATCTAGTGCTTAAAAAATCGCTGTAAATCAGATGTTTAATAGCTGATTTTTAGTCTAACGTTTAATCTTAGTAAATCCTCTTTTCAAGTATAATCCTAGTAAAAGCTAGTTTTTTATACAAATTTTATTACTATACTAGATAGGGTTATACTTTGATATTTGTGATTCAATGAACCAAACTCACAGGAATATTCGGCCTGATTCTGTAAAATACTATACCTCATTACATATAATCCTCATCATAATGAGCCGTGAGATAGAAAAATGAATAGATGAATAGAACGTACACATTAGTAAAAACAATATTTGTATTTAAGAAATCCAACTAAAGTAATCTATAATTGAAAATCGGGTAACTACAAATGAAATATACACTTTCGATAGCTTATTAAAAATTTATTTTTTAAGAGTCGAGATGATTACATGATTATATAAAAGAATTCTTCCAAGTTTTTATTTATAAATATTCAATATGTGCACCGTTTGTAACACGACAGACACTCGAATTCATCCCAAACACGTGCAAGCATATGCCGGTCAACGGTAGAAACAGAATTTGTGATTTACTGTTTTAAGTCATCGATATGAACAGGAAAAGGCAGTAAAAAATCGTTGTCTTTTACACAACCCCATAAAAAGCAGTCGCGAGGCGTTAATTCTGGACTGCGTGGTGGCCAACGTTTAAACATCATGTTTTCCTCATTTGTACGGCCGATTCATCGCCTGGGAAGGGGTTCATCGAAATAATTTCTGTCCTGTAAGTACCAGTGAGGCGAAGTCTATCTTATACAAAAACAAAGTTGTCACTATCTTCCTCGAGTTGAGGCATTAGCATTCACTTAACAGATAAATTAATCCGGTTACTGCCACTTCGTAAAAAAAGAACGGCCCTTCACGAGATACAACGGAAAACAATTTATGGGAATCGTGTATATGTTTATAAACTTTCACTAGGGTTTTCTGTATCCCGTATTCTTACATTATGTCTATTAACTTATCCGCTAATGTGAAATGTACATTCATCATCGAAAATTACGCGATTAAAGAAGCCATCGCCATTTTCCATACGTTCCTGCTATTCCACACAAAAATGTTTACGCAAGATTTTATTGTCCACATTTACACATTGTACTAACTGTACTTTATAAGGCAATATTTTCAAACGCAGATATTTCCACACAGTCGGTTAAGGAATTTGCAATTCAAAACTCGCTGATCAAGTCGATTCTCCTGGGCTACGTTGAAACACATCACGAAGACGATCGATTTGTTCTTCTGAAATAGAAGGTTCTCCAGCACTTTTATTTTACACAGGCTCCCTGTGTTTTGAGACTGTTTATTCAGTCACAGACTGATTTTTTGTCGGTGGTGATTTATCATATTTTGTTCTGTAACGTCGCTGAATGACAGTAACTGAGTTTCTCTTGGTGAATTTGAGAACACAAAAAAGCTTTCTTTACTGCAGTATCGGCCATCTTGCCAGATTGGTATCATGACACATTAATCATGACACATTGACATTTAAAAACCAACATTAAAAGATACACCAACATAAACTTTAAAAAATTCCCTGCATAACCATAACATTTGCTATATTCACATACACCATTTTAATTTTTTATAAGCTATCGAAGTGTATATTTCATTTCCAGTCACTCTGTAATTTATTTAAAACAACTAATCATGTTCTGCTTTTAATTCCGATGCAATTGTTAGGATTTTTTCAGAAATATCCTCTTTCAATTTATTTACCTACAGTTCCAGGTTGACAACATTTTTTTATAATGACTGTCAAAAATGGAAACTGGAATGAACTTGGAAAGATAAGGTACAACTGTTTATTTAGTGGCCAAAACTATATACAGAATCAAATCACCTGAATCGGAAATAACACCATTAAAATATTATATAAAGTAGATTAATATAATATTTATATAAAGTTGAAATATATTTATTGATACGGGAAGGTTCTGGGTTCGAATTTCAATCACGCTTAAAGGATTTTACATCTGATAAGAAAATAACTTTTCATCTAACATTACAAAAAGCAACTGTATTTAGGCCTGCAGTTTTTAAGACTAAATAAATCAATCAATAAATGAAGATATACCTTTAACGTGGTAAAATTTGATTTATATTATCCAGTTATTATTTTTCTTTTTATTATTAATACAACATTTTTTAAATATTAATTATTATGATTTTTTTCTTTAAATTAATATTTTGGCATTTATTTTAAAGATATATTCAGAATGTGAAAATGATGCTGAAAAATACACCCTACAGATTTTTACTTCCTTGTACGAAGTAAAGGAAGTATTGTGATCACGAAAAATTTCGGTTTTCAAATTTAACGGAAATATCTATTTTTAACCATCCATGAATGCATTTTGACTAGTTTAAGCATATATATAGTTTATGCATATATGTATGTATCTCGCTTAACTCAAAAACGATTAGCTGTAGGATGTTGAAAGTTTGGATTTAGGATTGCTGTAACATCTAGTTGTGTACCTCCTCTTTTGATTGCAATCGACTGAACCAAAGTGTCCAAAAAAGCCCAATATTAAAAAAAACATTGAATTTTGGACTTTTTGTTAACTGCGGTAATAACCCCTCATTGAAAGGTTTTCAACGATAGTAAATGGTAGGTTCACAGTAATCATTGGTTCCACAGTTATAGCAAAAAAAAAATGTAATTAATGAACTATTTCGATCTTACAAGGGAAAAGCACATCGGTTCGAATCCGACTTCATCTCAATTTTTTTAACTTTTTTTTTTTTTAATTTAAATATATTGATTTATCAATAATTATTAACTCAGATTGTAAAATAAGTTTTACAATAAATAATAACAATAAAAAAAAAAAAAATGTGAAAAAATATGTATATGTAATTTAATAGGCGTACAAGGAAATCATGTGGTGCCTACAACAGAATTTTAATAAAAATTTAATTTTGTACTTACATAATACTTTAAATGTGTTAAAATCTTACAATTGTAACAAATATTTGGAACAAGCGTTTTACGGCTCTAATTCGGGATTTTTGTATCACCAACAGGTAGATCTCTCGGCAAAGCCTCTCTCCATTAAGGTATAAATATACCAAAGACGCATTTGTCTAAAGATACTTATACACTTAACGTGGATTTATTTCTTAACAAGGAACCAAGAACTTATTTACTTCTTTTAGTAATTATTTCTTGAATGAAATATCAATTAAAAGCTAACTTGTGGTTTTTATAAAATATTTTTCTATTAATTTTATAAAATAAAAATTTCTAATCAATTTCATTGCGATGCGACGTACCTTAACTTTCATTACAATTAATTATCATTTACCCGGAATAAAACGATATAATTCTATCAACTATTTCATTTTATTTTTATGAACGATTAAAACCTTCTTTCCTATAAATAATAAACACATAATATTTCCAAATTTTCTACAACATTTTTACAAAAAAATACCATCAAGGGTCGGTTATTATATCATTTGTCACTAATTAATAAAATTTTTTTTCATAATTAATTATGTTTTTTAAGTTTATTACACCGCAGCTCTGTACCTGTATCGTCAATATAGTAATTACACAGAAAGTGTGTTTTTAATTTATCTCTAATGAAACCAATTTAGTATTTAATTAAATTTTTCAGTGACAGGACTGCGGAATAATAAATATGGTGTCAGAATATACAACTTGATGAACTGTCTGTTTACGCGACTATTCTGAATGTTAGTATTAATAAAAGTGTAAATGTGTGTGTAAGGGTGGGTGTAGAACAAATGAATTTAGATTATCATGTACGTAAAAATATTGTATATATATATATATATTTGATAGAAAGTTAAATAAAACGAAAAAAAGATACCAAATATAGAGAAGACATAATAGGAAAAAAATCATCCAACTCTACAGTCCAGCAATAATAAAATATTATTCCTTAGATACATATATTCAACTTCTCTGTCCTTAAGTAAGAGTTAAAATTTTTTACAAAGATATATTTAAATATAACTCTTCAAAGTTTATAAATTGCTGATGTATGTTACTTTGTACGTCAACCTGAGATATCTTAAATACGTAAATATTATCACTGCTAATATTATTACAGAGGCCTAGTCCCGATGGGGGATCCTTTCGGGGATTGCCCATTAGAGGCAACATCTAGTTGCCAAGTTAACATCTAGTTATGCACCTTCCTTTTTGATTCCAATCGACTGAACTAAAAGTGTCCAAATAAGCCCAAAATCCAAAAAAGAAATTGGATTTTGGACTTTTTCTTAACAGCAGTAATAAGCCCTCATTGAGAGCTTTTCAACATGTTTTCATTGGTTCCAGAGTTATAGCTGAATGAATCTAATGAAATATTTGGATCTTAGAACGGAATGGCACATCAGTTCGAATCAGATTTCATAATACTATTTTGTAGATTTTTTTTTTTTAATTTAAATATATTGATTTATTAAAAATTATTAACCTCCGATTGTAAAAAAAACAAAAAAAAAAAAAAAAAAACAATACTGTAAATAATAAGAAATAAGAAAGAAGAGAATAAAATTCTTTGGCCACCTCTTGCGTTTGGAGGAATCAAGGAAAAGTAAACAATTCTTGGAAAGATTGCTAAAGCTAAAAACGCAACCAATGTGGGTCACTGAGGTGCTTCAAGACATCAAAAAAACAGGTATTGCAATGCAAGATCTCAGAACAGGATCTGGAAATTATGACAACTTGCCCGGTGTTAAATTTGCAGAAATGCCTAAAAAGAAAACGGGGACGGTTTGGACAGAGGAACGGAAAAGGAATTTTTTTCCAGGAAAATGAAACAGTATTGGAAAATAAGAAAAAGACTAAACATAAATGACTAATTGGTCCTTCCGGGCCGTAACAAAAAAAATTCAATAATATAAAAAAATTATGAAAAAAGTTACTAATTAAATAAATTTTATGTACTTTATATTTTTTTTAAATGTGTATTTGTAATTTCGTAGACGTACAAGGAAGTCATGTGATGTCTACATCAGACTTTTTTTTAAAAAAAGAAAGATGACAAATGTTACTAACCTTCCCCAGAATTTTCACAAAGCTAAAAATTAAATCCTAACCAATTTTGTAGTTGAAAATTACCAATGTCTTGAAGACTTTACTTAGTTTTTTATTAAGCTGAATACTAAATTGATGATGTTCCTCTCTTACCGTCACCTAAGTTACCTACACATATATTTAAACGTGTAGAATACATACAGTTGAAATTCTCTGCGATTATTCGATAATATATTCTAGTTATGAAGTTTTGTTAACAGAAAAGTTGATAAAAAATAAAGTATGGAATATAAACGAAGTAATTATGTATATGTCGGTTGTGTGGTGGGTAGTTGGGGGGGTGGGGTGTAAATTAATTTTATTTACGTTTTGAGGAATGAGGTAAACGAAAACACCATTCGCATTTTGTGGCTCGAAAATCTCCGAAATTATTAGATCCATTTCACTGAAATTCACTGAAATATTCTGTAGTAGTGTGTCTGAAGATGAATAGAAATTTGATGAAGGTTGGTTGGGTCGTTCTTGTGTTATGCTCAGTTTAATGTCGAAAAATTTGAGGTGGGCAAGTTAGAAGCCCGATTCATTATGATGCTCCAAGTTGGAACTTGCAAGTTGTACCTGCGATGTATACTGTTTTATTTTAAGCAATTTTTTTGTTTTATTTATTATATATTATATATTTTTTATTGCAGTGCGTTTTTAACGTGTAACTATTTTTTATGGATAAATATTTTTTTAAATATTTTATATTAAAAGGAAACACATGTAAAATAACGAGAAGTCGGTATTACTGCGCAGAACTATGCAAGAGTTTAATAACATGCTTATACCTAGGTGTTTTTTTTTTTTTTAATTAACCTTTACTGGAAGTGCAATCATGCATAACCATCTGTTTTTAAATAATAAAACGCGTACGCTTTGTGTATAAACAGGGAAAAAAAATGTTTTGACCTACATTATTTTAAAACCATACCAACAGTTTTCATTTCATGTTTCATTAAAGTATAATTACTTCTATTTCTCTATGCATAAGCTAGGTTATAAAATTTAATAATTTATTTTTGAATAAAGTTCGACTGGAAAAAAGTTGGACTTGTATTATGACATCACAGTCCGACAGGCAAATTTTTTTTTCCTTGGACTGTTGATGTTATAGCGAAGATGAATAGAGCATGTACGTAAATACAGGTGAATTGTAAAAAACACTGGTCTGAATATGTGCATTTGTTATTAACCGCCTATGTCTCTTTTAAATACACATTTTTCATTACATTGCATGTAAAATTAAAAATAGAATATAAAGACAAAAGATAATGCGTTACTACGTACACACTTTGTTACTGAAACGCGCATATAATACAATAAATTTTTACAAGATTTTGTCATATGACTATTACAATAACACAATTCATTTGAGTTAATTATTAAGCAAAAATAATAGCAGTATGTTTCAATATTGGTGATTTATTTATTTTATATTTCTCTTGCATTAATTTACTCATTTGGAATAATAAAGCACTATCGTAAGTAAGAGCTCTAAGTAAGGTCTTCAAGATATTGGTAATTTTCAACTACAAAATTGGTTAGGATTAAATTTTTAGCTTTGTGAAAATTCTGGGGAAAAACAAACTGGTAAGTTAATGATCGATTAATTTTTTTGCCATTTTTTTGTATTATCTGTTGTTAACCTGTAGGATTTTAGGTCCATCATGACTGGTTAGACTTCAAAAAATATGACACCTAAAAATACTAGGAGTACGCCCAGGAGAGTACTGCCTGGGATGGGATGGGTATACATAAATGAGTGTATTATATGGAGAAAAAAAGGGACTGTCGAAAAAAACAAGGTCGCCAGGAGTCGAATCGCGGACACGTTAGCGACAAGGGAGGTAGTGTCAATGCTGAGGACGTTTTTATTCCATCCACATGCGAGAGTGGTTAAATTGGAGCGCTCCGATGAAGCACTGAGGACCCTCCAGGTATGTGAGGTGGGCGCGCGATGCGTGGGATGCGTACCCGGACTCTGACTAAAGTATAGGGACGGGAAGGTTAGCCTTTCTGAGGAGGGGCGTTGTGGCAACCAGAAGTGGTGGTCATGATGTCCCAATGAACCATTGGGACATCATGGCACCCGGACGGGTAGGACAGCGATGTTAGCTGCATGCACATGGAGGGTTAATCTGCAGCCGCGTCACTCAGGGCCAACCGAGGCAGCGTCTTCTAGGCGATTACCGGTTGCCCCTGAGTGGTTAAAAATGGCTCGAAAAAAAGGATCCACCAATTGTTTTTTTAAATTTCCCGTCGCGGCTTCGCTCGAGGAAAACATAATCAGAATTATGAACATAAATTACCACCACAATGTTACCAAATCTCAGAAAGATTGATTCAATATTAGCGGTACCATAAAACGGCAAAAATGTATAAAACAATTTTTTTTACCCCTTAAAATAATAAAAATTCAAAGAACCCGAAAATAGTTTTCTGATAGTATATCTGAACTCTATTTGTAAGCCCAAATATAGTGAGTATCTCTTTAAGTGTACTCGGAAATAGGGAAAACATTTTCAATCATTATTCGAATTTTTCTTTTACTTTTATTCACCTCTTTCGAGGTCGAATTTCAAAAATATAGAAATTGATTTTTAGATATTCACGTTAAGATTACACATACCAAAAATCAACTTATATCTTCATTTGTTACAACAAATTAAAAAAATATACTAAATTTCATTTTTACTCCATCTTAACATTTTAAACTAGGAATTTCATTAAATCCTTTCTTAGTGTGAATTTCCAACATAAGAAGAACGAACATACCTATTAAGTTCATCAATTTATTTTCTGTAGTTTCTGCTTGATATTTATTATTAGTCATATGTCACTCATGACATACGACTAATAATAAATTACATAATTAATAATAAATTTACATTCATAGCTTTAGATACAGTTTATATATATATATATATATATTGTTGAGCTGAGCTCGTTTTGTTAAATTATATATTAAATGAGCTAGGCCTATTATTCAATAAAAAAAAATAAAAAAATTAATAACAAAAGAGAAAGAACCCACCGGTTTGGTCTAGTGGTATACTCGGCGTCGTAAACCACCTAATCTCGAAGTCGAGAGTTCTTAGTTTCAAATCCTAATAAAGATAATTGCTTTTATTTGGATTTGAATATTAGATCGTGAATACCGATGTTCTTTGCCGGTTTGGTTTCTGTCAATCACACATTTCAGGAATGTCGGCGTTTTTTCTTTTTTCTGTTTGACCTCCGGAACTACCATAAGGTATTACTTCAAAGGATGAATGAAAATTGTACGTATGAATGAATGTAAATGATGTAAGTGTAGTCTTGTAAAGTTTCAGGTTGACCATTCCTGAGATGTGTGGTTAATTGAAACCCAAGCACCAAAGAACGTCGGCTTCCGTGTCTCGAGTGGTAGCGTCTCGGCCTTTCGTCCGGAGGTTCCGGGTTCGAATCCCGGTCAGCCATGGCATTTTCACACACGCTACAAATCGTTCATCTCATCCTCTAAAGCATACCTAAAAAAAAACCACCAAAGAACACCTGTATCCACGATCTAGTATTCAAAATAATATATAAAAGTTTACTTACTAAAACTTTACTAGAATTTGAACCTCAGAACTCTCGATTTCGAAATCAGCTGATTTGCGATGACTAGTTCATCACTGGACAAACACGGTGGGTTAGGAATGTCGGCCTAATTTTGTTCAAGATTACATTTTTACCGGTACAGTTATATTACATTAATAAATTGCTAACGAATTGATATTATAAAAAATAGTTCCGTTATTTTTACAATGATTGACAAAAAAAATAAATAAATAATTAACTTTTACAAAAGTAATTTAAAAAAAATATATATATATATGCGCGCGGGCGTGTGTATAAATACTAATTACCATTAATTGATCACAAAATGTAAATTTCTATAAACGAATCCTGAATGGTTAACGTACGTACGTATTTGAATATCATCAAGTATTCAAATATGAAAAATATATAACACCGCTTGTAGTAACATACATGTATTTCAAAGTTATTATAAAGTAACTGTAATAGAGGAATAACTATACACAGCGTTATAACCGATTTAACTGGAATAAAAAATACAAAATCCAATTTTGTAGCAAAATATTTCATATAAGTAAAAAAAAAAAACTATGCAACTACTAAATCCTTTAAACCCGGATTTAAAAATTGAAATTAGTTTCTGAAAGTCATTAATATTTAGAAATTAAAATTAAAAAAAAAAAAAATCTCACTAACTGAGGAACAAATTTTAACCGTGCGTTAAAAAATCATGTAAAACAATCAAACGTATAAAGAAGTGTACAATTTATAAAACTGAAAGAAAAAAAATTAATTTTTATTTTAAAAAAAAAGTTCAAATGAAAAATTCAGTTAACGTTTTACATCAGCTAATCAATTTTTTTTTTTTTTTTTTTTTATTATTATTATAACGTCACAGCAATTTTACAATCTGTTCAGTAAGAGAACTGAACAATAAGTAAATAAGATCGACTTGAACCAGCTACCAGCTACCGGTGGTATCATTTAAAGATAAGTTTTATAGCTTTTTGGTGGAAATAAAGTTGAAAAGGTGTTGTGCGTGGTAATTTGTACATCAAAGATATTTTGTATCCGATATTATAAAAAAAAAGCATTGTGTATGCTTAAGACCGCATGGTCGAAGTAAAACTTCTATGGTGATCGTAATCACGTTTCAAAGTTATATATATATATATATATATATATATATATATATATATATACATACACACACATTAATAATCCTAAAATTACGAACGAAATTTTTTGGATGAATCAGGAAAAAGGCATAAATTAATATTATATACGAGTATATTTTTTTTTTTGTCTTCAGTCATTTGACTGGTTTGATGCAGCTCTCCAAGATTCCCTATCTAGTGCTAGTCGTTTCATTTCAGTATACTCTCTACATCCTACATCCCTAACAATTTGTTTTACATATTCCAAACGTGGCCTGCCTACACAATTTTTCCCTTCTACCTGTCCTTCCAATATTAAAGCGACTATTCCAGGATGCCTTAGTATGTGGCCTATAAGTCTGTCTCTTCTTTTAACTATATTTTTCCAAATGCTTCTTTCTGCATCTATTTGCCGCAATACCTCTTCATTTGTCACTTTATCCACCCATATGATTTTTAACATTCTCCTATAGCACCACATTTCAAAAGCTTCTAATCTTTTCTTCTCAGATACTCCGATTGTCCAAGTTTCACTTCCATATAAAGCGACACTCCAAACATACACTTTCAAAAATCTTTTCCTGACAAAGTATATTTATATAAATAAAATTATTTATAAAACATAATATATATATATATAATGTATATCGAATACACGAAAATAAATAAGTGCATGATGAAAAGTATGCTTTCAAGTATTATACTCCCCACCCCATATATATATATATATATATATATATATATCTGTATGTATATGTATAGATATGAGAAATACATAAATTTATGTAAGTAATCTCATGTAAGCAAATTTAATTTACTTGCATACACAACTAAATTTCTCTTCAATATTATGTTGTCCGTATTAGATCGATGAGGCACTAAACGAATACATTGAAAAATACGTTTATTAGTTACACGGATATAATTATAAATATATTATAATTTATATAAATTGGTTATCGTTTCAACTAAAACAGATTTAGAATATTGTAACAAAAATAATATATTACACAACAAATTAGAATTAGAAAAATCAAAACGCACAGTCTTGGATAGTAAAACGTAGTGATATAAAAATACGCAAAATATTAATGTTTATTTGAAATAATACCGGATCAAGAAATAAATTGTGAAAATCTACTATTCAATTTAGTAATACAAATAAATAATTGTAAATATGTTTTTTTTAGAAGTTAGAAAATTTAATTACATGGATACCAGAGATGCAATCCGTTTTGGCTATTGTGTCACATACGGGAAAAATAAAATTTTTAAATTATAAAGAAACAAAAACTAAAACACTTCAAAGAATATATCTTATCAATCTTAATAATAATAAAATTATATATAGAAATAATCCCCTAAAGTATGCAAGTGAAAGTCCCAGGAATCCAAAATAATAATGAATGTCATTTTTATAAGACTCAACATAGCCTAATAAAAATCTTGGTAACGAACGTGGATACCGGTGTTTTTTTAGTGGTTGGGTTTCAATTAACCAAACATTTCCGGAATGGTCAACCTGAAACTCTATAAGACTTCTCTTCATTTACATTCATACATATCATTCTTATTCATCCTCTGAAGTAATAATTTATAGTGGTTCCGGAGGTTAAACAGGAAAAGAAAGAAGGTTCAACAATAAATTTAATAACATTCGATTTAGATAATTTAAATTATTTTTACCCGTTATAAATTTAAAAAAAAATATTACTAGTGAAATATCTATTTGGATTTTGTTACTGTTTTTAATTTTGGTAATTATTATTTATGTAATGTATAGTGTAATATTTTTAAAAAAATTACCTGAGCCAGTTAATCAGCACCCCGGTTGTTTTATCAGGGGACAGATTAGTTCCAGCATTCAAGTCCTAGTAAAGACAGTTATTTTATACGGATTTAAATACTAGATCGTGGATACCGGTGTTCTTTGGTGGTTGGGTTTCATTTAACCACACATCTCAGGAATGGTCGAACTCAGGCTGTACAAGATTGCACTTCAATTACACTCATACATATCATCCTCATTTGTCCTCTGAGATAATACCTGAACGGTAATTCCCGGAGGCTAAACAGGAAAAAAAGTAGTTATAGCAGGGATTCCAAAACTGTGCGCCGTGGCACCCAGGGGAGCCGCGGCCTCTTCACAGGGGCACCGCGAAATATTGTAAAAGCTTTATAATTAATTAAACCAAGACATTTATAATTATTAATTTAATATTAATAAAGTAAAAAAAAACAATGAAGATGCAAGAGTTTTATTTATTTTTATCTCTTATTTAGGAGTAGTCATACTTTTACTTAGGGTAGGGTGCGATGGAAAAATTTTAATTGAAAAAGGGCACCGCGACTCGGAAAAGTTTGGCAACCACCGAGTTAGAGTATAGTGTTAGCATATTTAAGCGTTATTACTGGTATGTATTCCTGGAATAATAGTTATTCTAAATGTTTATTGTAGATGAAGCCTTTGTTACGTATGTAATTTTCTTTAGTTTTCCACAAGCTACGTTAAAATGAACATTTAATGTAAAGTCTCGTACTCCCATCGTTAGAATCGAGACAAAGTCAAACATTTAAAGTTATTAAAGTCTTGAACTTGGTTTGTTAGAAGGTATATCTGACAGAAGTCGTGTACTCATTTTATTATTTAAAGAATATGTACAAGTAAAATAAATTTTTTTTTTTTCAAAAATATTACTCATTAAGAAATAACTTATTTTAATACAAAAGATAACATTTTTTTATAAAGTTAAAACTAGATATTTAAAATTACCTTATTTTTCATCCGGTATCTAAATTATAAAATTTTGAAAATTTAAATTAATTATACATCTCTATCCACTGTTAACTGATTATCCACTTGTAAACATTTTTTTAAAATATTTCTCCAAATTATGAACTCATGACTTCTACTTTCATGTGAAAATGTGTGTGTGTGTGCGCGCGCCCGTGTGTATGTGTTTATATTTTAATCATAATTTTTGAATGATTGTTATAATACAGAATTTATAATAATTTTATTGTTTGTTATTTTAATTATTAACTTTGTATATTTCAATTTTTTTTTTTATTTTTACTTACAGTGTACAATTTTTACTTACTGGGTGGCACACGAAATGATCCGACATATTGTTTACTTAAAAAAATATTTATTTGAATTTCAAAACAGAAAAGTAAAATACAACGTGTTTACTATATACTTAGAGATTACTTTCTGCTTATCATATGTTAAATACGACTACAATCACACCTACCAACTTCTTCAACACGAACTTCTATGTTGTTAATAACTCGACGACACATTTCTTCGGTTATCTAGTTGCACGCCTCAATGAACAGTACTCGCAGTTCCATTACTGTACGAGGATGTTTAGGAGAAATCTTTTCCTTTAGAAATTCCCCAATAAAATAATTACATTCAATCAGGACGGTTCTTAGGCCAGTTCTATTCACCCGCAAAACGATTAGGAAATCGGTTTGAAATGACATTTGTGTTAATAGTTTCATCTACAGATTCAAAAATAATAGCTGTGTGTGGTCTGGTTCCATCCTGCATGAAACACTCGTTTTTCTAATCGAAACCTTTTTACAAGAAGGAGAGGAAAAAAATTATTACACAGTCTGTTTAGATAATTCACTATTCACTGTTCAAAAAAGAATAGCCCTATTATCCCGTGACTTGAGATAGCGGCACATAACGTAATACTTGGAGCGTGATCCACCTTTTCATGAAACACGTGTGGATCTTCGGAAAACGGACATTTTGTTTATTAACAACCCCGTCTAGTTGAACATGTACCTCATCTGAAAACCAAGTATTCTTCAACAATAGGTCTTGGTTCACAGGCCATTCAGTGAATGCCATGCTTTGAAGTTTGTCAACCGTTAGTTTAGGCAACACTATTATTTTTTACGGTTACAAATGTAAATTGGTTTTTAAAATTCGCTGACCAGATCGCCTAGAAATCCGAAGTCATGGTGCTGCTTTTCTTGTTGATTTGCGCGGCTCCTCAGCAACTCTGCTCTGACAGCTTCGACATTCTGTAAGAATGAGCATTGGCAGCCCTCGCGCGATTACTCTAAACTACTGAACCAGTACTGTTAAACTATTCGTAAAGTCTACGTAATGTTTTAAATAAGGACGACCACCGATTTTGAAAATGTACACGAAATCGTCTTTATGTAAGTAGCACATTTTTTTTTTAATTTTATTAAAAACAACACAGTCTTTACGTCCTTTTGAACAGACAATTTTCCTTAGTCAGGCATCGTGGAGCGATACACAAATAATGAACTCGGAAAAAGAAGAAACTAATATTCATGCGTTATAATATAACGTAATATTAACCTAAACAATGATTACCAAAACAAATGTTGGATAATTTGGTGCGCCAACCTACATGTTTAAATGACGCAGTCAAGAACTTGATCTTGATAATTGCAGCGTTGGTTAATGATCCTAATAATGGGGCACGTTAATGGGGCACGCCCTCAGGGCAGGTTGCCCTGACGAGCGGCGTCTCGGACAGGGATTATTAGGTGTCCAAAATTGACTACCTCTTGTGTAAAAATATTTTTTTGGATGATGAAAATTGATTTAATGAAAGTAAGAGGGCTGGTTGGACATTTAAAATTTAAAGATTTCTGGGCCTAAGACGACGGTCATGCTTCTCAAGGGCGCAGACAAATTATGGTACAGTCATAACCTCCATATTAAAGCGTTGGTTAATGATGTAATCCAAATAGTGAAAAACTTTTTACTAGATCGGTAACCAACAAAGTTTTAAATAACCATTTTAAAAATTTGTTATTTTCTATATAAAAAAAAAATGTTTAAAATGTTGATTTGGATCCATTTTTATGGTAAACATTTTCTACCAGTGTTCACGGATACCGGTTTTCTTTGGTGGTTGGGTTTCAATTAACGATACATCTCAGAAATAGTCGACTTGAGACTGTACATGACTACAATTCAGCTACACTCATACATACATTCACAACACTCATACTAATTTTCAATACTACGAAGTGTGTGAGAAAACTAATGACAGTGGTAACATTGCGAGGGATCTGGCAACGCTGTGTCTACCGGTCTGTACTAGACCGGTTTGTTCATCCCTTCCACATGCTCAGTACGAGTTTCAACTCCGTTCAGCCAACACATTATTTTTGACAGCGCCATCAGTGAAGTTGTGTTACGAAAATGGAGCATCGGAATTTAGAGCAACGTTGTGCAATCAATTTTTGTGTTAAACTTGGGGAATCCGCGAGTGCGACCTTTGAAAAGTTGAAACAGGCCTATGGGGAACATTGCTTATCAAGAACACAAGTTTTGCGCTGGCACAAATCATTTTTGGAAGGCCGAGAACACGTTGAAGATCAACCTCAGGGAGACCTTCAACTTCAAAATCTGACGAAAACATTGAGCGTGTGGGGGTTCTTGTTAGATCAGACCGTCGTTTGACAATAAGGATGATGAGTGAACAGTAAAATTTAAACACTTTCACCGTACATCAAATTTTGACAGACGATTTGGACATGCAAATGGTTTGTGCGAAATTGGTGCCGAAAAACCTCACAATGAAAAAATGTTGAATGTTCAAATGAAAGATCCAAACCATGATGATTTGCTTTTTTGACAGCAGCAGTATCTTGCATAAAGAATTTGTTCCTCCAGAACAAACTGTCAACCAAGTGTTTTACAAAGGTGTCCTTGAAAGGCTCAGGAAAAGAGTGATTCGCGTGAGACCAGACATTGCAGACAAGTGGATGCTTCATCATGACAATGTCCCGTTTCACACGGCCATTTCCATCAGGAAATTTTTGACCTCAAAACGCATTCCTACGGTTCCTCAATAATCCTATTCACCTGATTTTAGTCCTTGTGATTTTTTCCTTTTCCCGAAATTGAAACGTCTTAAAAGGATGTAATTTTGGAACTCTGAAGAACATTCAAAAGACTGTGACCGACCAATTAAAAGCCCTACCAGTTGAAGCCTTCCACCGCTGCTACCAGGAGTGGGAACAACGTCTCCGTCGATGTATAGCTACTTTGAAGGGGGATAATATTGTTGTTTGAAAAAAATAAAAACTTTGGTAAGTAAAAAGTCATCCTAATTACTTTTCACAACACACCTCGTGTATATATATATATAGATAGTTGCTTTTATTCGGATTTGAATACTAGATCGTAGATACCGGTGTTCTTTCGTAGTTGGGTTTCAATTAACCTCTCGCACACCTCGTAGAATTAACAACAAATAAAAACAATTTATATTTAATCGAATTGAACGTAAAGTGGAGAACATGAAAACAAAAAAAAATTACTACAACAATGTTCTGCCATAACTCGGCTTATTGTAAACCGATTTAAAAAAATAAAATGTCATTTTTTTCTAAATAATAGGCTTAAAAATTTGGCAAAACATACATTTTGATAAAACTTATATTGATGGAGATATAACGGATTGAAAAATAAAAATGGCGGCAATTTTGTAATTTGCGTAGGTATTTAAGTCCTGATTTTTTGATAATTGTAAAACTTTATTACAAAGATACTTACAAAATATTACTGTGATTCCTTTATCTGAACTTGAGATATACATTTTTATACAAAAACAACAAAATGGCAGACAGGGGGAGAACGAAGGAGAAACTGCCATTTCTCCTAAGGATATTTTTTGTTCAGTTTTACAAATAGAATCCGAAAAAAGTATAGCCAGCCCATCATTTTAGAAACACTCTGTATATTAAGATTTAGTAATAACGTTATTGAATTATATTTTGTGTGATACAGATGACAGATATCTGCCAAATTACGAAACTTTAACTGTAATAATAATAAATTTAATGTAAAATTAATAACAGTAATTCAATAAATTTTACATTATTATTGTTAATTATAAGTCTTGACCCTTTGGACCATGGATACCAGGTCTGAAATGAAATAATCTAGGAATAAAATATTTCATCTTAAGAGTATAAGCTTTTTTGAATAAAAATCATAAAACATCACACGAGTAAAATTTCATTAAATTTAATGGTAAATGTACCATTCTCTTTACATGTTCTCAACCTCATTAGATTTTACCAAAAATTTAATAGAAAAATCAATTCTCGAAATAAACTACCATAAAATTAGGGTGATTTTCAGTTTAACGGTTCATGTAATATAAGACTCAATAGAAATCAATATACGCACACACACGCGCGCGCGCACATTACCACATAATTTTATATAAAAAGTTTTAATAGGATTTTAATACAGCGTTTATTAAAAACCGTTTATTGTTGTATTATACGGGGAAAAAATTAAAAATGTAAAAGGAATATTTTTTTTTTTATCTTTCATTATTCTCCTTCTGTTATCTGTTATAACATCAGAAAAGTTTAAATATTCGGAAGAAGAATCTATTATCATCAAATTAAATTTTGTTCATTAATATTTAATTTTATTTATAACTCGATTAAACGAGAAAGTTGTATAATTAAAATTTTTATAAAACCCAGAAAAATATCATTATTAGAATTATTTTTTTTATATGAGTAAGATGAAACCTTAATTAAAAGGGGAAAAAATGCCTTTACAGTTTTAAAAATTAGGCGGTTTACACTTTAATCCAATTATTTCGACGAAGATAGGACTTTAAAAAACTATATATCTATTTCTCTGTGTTTGGATTATAAATGATAGTACAAAAAAGTTTTTTTTTCTTTAAATATTAAATTCTTTTATAAAATTTAAAATTAGAATAATTGTTTATTAATAACGGTAAAAAATTATTTTTCATCATATTTATATGGAACCAAAAATAATTTTAGAGAAACATCAAGTACACAAAATATCAAAATATGTGAAAAAAAAGTATGAAATAATTTAATAAATTTATAAGATATGTTTCTTTATTTAAAAATATTTATTTAAAAATCATAATAGAAGAATATACACTTGGAAAAAGCCAGGCGACACTGCAAGGTATCAGATAGATTATATCATGGTTAAGCAAAGATTTAGAAATCAACTCGTTGACTGCAAAACTTACCCTGGAGCAGACATTGATAGCGACCATAATTTAGTGATAATGAAATGTAGATTGGGATTTGAAAACCTGAAGAATAGGAGTCAGATGAATCGGTGGAATTTAGAGAAGCTTGAGGAAGAGGAAGTAAAGAAGATTTTTGAGGAGGACATCGCAAGAGGTCTGAGTAAAAAAGATAAGGTAGAAAATGTAGAAGAAGAATGGGAGAATGTTAAAAAGGAAATTCTTAAATCAGCAGAAGCAAACTTAGGCGGAATAAAGAGAACTGGTAGAAAACCTTGTGTTTCAGACGATATATTGCAGCTGATGGATGAACGTAGAAAATATAAGAATGCTAGTGATGAAGAAAGTAAAAGGAACTATCGGCAATTAAAAAATGCTATAAACAGGAAGTGCAAACTGGCGAAAGAAGAGTGGATTAAAGAAAAGTGTTCAGAAGTGGAAAGAGAAATGAACATTGGTAAAATAGACGAAGCATACAGGAAAGTTAAGGAAAATTTTGGGGTGCATAAATTAAAATCTAATAACGTGTTAAACAAAGATGGTACACCAATATATAATACGAAAGGTAAAGTCGATAGATGGGTGGAATATATTGAAGAGTTATACGGAGGAAATGAATTAGAAAATGGTGTTATAGAGGAAGAAGAGGAAGTTGAGCAGGATGAAATGGGAGAAACAATACTGAGATCGGAATTTAAGAGAACATTAAAAGATTTAAATGGCAGAAAGGCTCCTGGAATAGACGGAATACCTGTAGAATTACTGCGCAGTGCAGGTGAGGAAGCGATTGATAGATTATACAAACTGGTGTGTAATATTTATAAAAAAGGGGAATTTCCGTCAGACTTCAAAAAAATAAGTTATAGTCATGATACCAAAGAAAGCAGGGGCAGATAAATGTGAAGAATACTGAACAATTAATTTAACTAGTCACGCATCAAAAATCTTAACTAGAATTCTATACAGAAGAATTGAGAGGAGAGTGGAAGAAGGGTTAGGAGAAGACCAATTTGGTTTCAGGAAAAGTATAGGGACAAGGGAAGCAATTTTAGGCCTCAGATTAATAGTTGAAGGAAGATTAAAGAAAAACAAACAACATACTTGGCATTTATAGACCTACAAACAGCATTTGACAACGTAGACTGGAATCAAATGATCAGCATTTAAAAAAAATTAGGGTTCAAATACAGAGATAGAAGAACAATTGCTAACATGTACAGGAACCAAACAGCAACAGTAACAATTGAAGAACATAAGAAAGAAGCCGTAATAAGAAAGGATGTTCCCTATCTCCGTTACTTTTTAATCTTTATATGGAACTAGCAGTTAATGATGTTAAAGACCAATTTAGATTCGGAGTAACAGTACAAGGTGAAAAGATAAAGATGCTACGATTTGCTGATGATATAGTAATTCTATCCGAGAGTAAAAAGGATTTAGAAGAAACAATGAACGGCATTGATGAAGTCCTACGCAAGAACTATCGCATGAAAATAAACAAGAACAAAACAAAATTACGCGATGCAAAAACAATCATCATTTTCAACACGTTCCTGCAACTCCCAAAAAAAATTTACGTAAGATTTTATCGACCACATTTAAACTTTGTACTAACTTTGTAATTTATAAGGTGTCATTTTGAAACATTTCAGCAGAAATTTCCACACAGTCGGTCGAGGAATTTGCAATTCTAAACTTACTAATCTAGTCGATTCGCTTGGGCTACGTTGGTACACGTCACGAAGACGATCGATTTGTTTTTCTGAAATAGAGGATCTTCCAGCACTTTTATTTTTACATAAAAGGTTAAATTTTGTAAAGTTCCGTAATGTTCATCTTGTTTAATTTTTATCAAACATTCAATTGTGTTCAATTAATCTACATACATATATATATACTCAAATCTAGCAATAGCGAAGCATAGCCGGGTCTGCTAATAATAATTATAATGATATATTCAGTTTAAAACGTAATATCATTTTCAAACGTAATGCACGGTCAATATTATACAAAATCTTTTGATATTATTTAATTACTTAATAGAAATTATATGTAATAATTTTTAAACTTCTTTCGTAGATATAAGATACAGATATTTTTTGTTTAAAGCCATTTTTTAATTTGAACAGCAATAAAAGAAAAAATAAAGTAAAATTTGATGGGTATATTTAATTAGAAACCAGTATTACTTAAGAAAATACAACTTTTTATATATTTATTTTAATTAAAATCATTTATATAATATAAAAGTAAGAAATAAAATCAAAGAAACACGTAAAGTTTCAAGATATCAAAGGAAAAAGTACACAATTTACCTACAGTTAATTAATTTAAAATATACATTTAAACATAATTTTCACTGAAGTTTCTTTACATAAAAAAAAAATAAATGAAATAATGAATTCGTATTTTGTCTTTTTTTAATAATAATAGTAATAATAATAAATTAACCAGATAATTAATTAACTTCTCTGATTTTACAATTTTTTAAATTTGTGGGAAATGAAAAAAATTAAATAAAAAAAATTTAACAAATATATAATTTTAACTTTTCTTAAAAAAGAGAAAGAAAAGATGTTAAAAAAGTTTAAATAAAAATAACAATAATAAAACTAAAATAAAGTTTAAAAGGAAATGTGATAACTAAATTTCAGCTAAGTTAAAAGTAAGATATTCTATGAATCACAAGTAAATAGTGTTGTTACCAAGAATAAACAAACTTATTCTAGACCCCTAGTTATAAAAGAAAAGAAGAGGAAGAAGAAGAAAAGTTTTCAACTAAAAATAAAAGAATATGGATAGTTTCATAACTATGGAGTTTCATGGAGTTGAACTTTATGGAGTTTCATAAACACCGGCAGAATTTTCTAACGTAGTATTTTACTTCAATCCCTTCTTTGCCATAACATTCTGACCGTGTTAGTTACATCGCAATATCGTATTGAACCAACGCATCGTAAATATAACAACTCATATTCGTCTACTTTTCACGGTCATTAATTATTAAAGTAACGATACTTGTACACGCACATCCACCCTCAAAAACACAAAGACGTACACAACTATTAGTTAACAAAATATAAAATAATTTATATGAAATTATTACAGAATGGAAACTCACATCCTTAATAAAATTAGATAAATAAGTTTTTTAAACAGACTAAACGAGTGATCCATAAGAAAAATTCACAATTTTGCTTAAATTTCGATGTTTTATTTATTTTTATCAACATGGTCGGCATCATGGGTATTGAATCCTTAATATTTTCTGATTTTTTTTATCCGATCCCCACAATCGTAGTTTCATTTACATTACCGACTACATTAATCTTTTTTCAAAATAAAAAATTTATTTATTTTTTCTGTTTTTTATTTCCTTGAACGAAATAAAGGAATTATTGTGATCGCGAAAAATTTCGGTTTTCAAATTTCAACGGAAATATCCATTTTCAACATCCCTGAATCCATTTTTACTAGTTTCGGCGTAGCGTCTGTACGTACGTATGTATCTCGCATAACTCAAAAAAAGATTAGCTGTAGGATGTTGAAATTTTGAATTGAGGACTGTTGTAACGTCTAACTGTGGTACGTCTAACTGAAGTAAAAGTATCCAAAAAAAACCAAATTTAAAAAAAATGTGGATTTTGGACTTAATTTAACTGTAGTATTTTCTTATTGAGATTTTTTCAACTATGTATCTATCATAAGCGGTACTTATTTTCATTGGTTCCAGAGTAATAGTCAAATAAAATTTTAATTAATGAAATAATTTGTATTACAAGAGGAAGGCACATCGATTCAAATCCAACTTTATCTCCTTTTTTTTTAACTATTATTTTAATTTAAATATATTGATTTATTAGTAATTATTAACCTCTTAATCTAAACAAATTTTTACCACAAATAATAATTTATTAACAACAATAAAAAGAATATATGAAAAAATACCCGAAGTTATTAATGAAATATAATTTTATATAGTTTTCATTTTAAAAAAGTTTAATGTCTAATTTAATTGGCGTACAAGGAAGTCATGTAGTGTCAACATCAGATTTTTTTTTAATACTTTTATTTATAGTCGCATCAATAATAAAAGTCATTAGCGACTTATCATTGTAATGTAACTGTACCGGTAAATTTGTAGTCATGAAAAAACTCAGGTCGACTACTCCTGAGACGTATGGTTAATTGAAATCCAACCCCCAAAGACCCGGCACCACGTCACGACACACTAGGTATGGCGTGGTGTCCAAAAGGGCAATAATAATAAAGAACTCTCAAAAAGAGCTAACCGGTAGGCCGACCTGCCATGCCGGTAGGTGGGGAGACCTTCTTTCTTTCTTTTTCCTGTTTAGCCTCCGGTAACTACCGTTTAGATAATTCTTCAGAGGATGAATGAGGATGATATGTATGAGTGTAAATGAAGTGTTAGTCTTGTACATTCTCAGTTCGACCGTTCCTGAGATGTGTGGTTAATTGAAACCCAACCACCAAAGAACACCGGTATCCACGATCTAGTATTCAAATCCACGTAAAAATATCTGGCTTTACTAGGACTTGAACGCTGTAACTCTCGACTTCCAAATCAGCTGATTTGGTAAGACGCGTTAACCACTAGACCAATCCGGTGGGTTAGGTGGGGAGACCTATTTGAGTTTAAAGACACTCCCCTGGGTGGCGTAATACCAACAATTCGGTCCGGCCCAGGGGAGCTGAGAGGGAAAAAAAATAAAAACTCCAAAGAACACCGGTATCCACGATCTAGTATTCTAATACGAATAAAGTATAATAAATACCTTTATAATATAATAAATCCTAATAAATACCTTTATTAGGATTTGAACCTGAGAACTTCGACTTCGAAATCAGCTAATTTACGAGGAAGAGTTTATCACTAGACCAACTCGGCGGGTTAAAATTTATTTTATTTTATTATGGATTACATTTAAAAGAAAGTAAATTTTCAAAATAATAATAATAGTAACAAAATAATTTACAAATTATAACGACTAGCTGCAGACACGTGCCTAGGGCACGCCCTCAGGGCAGGTTGCCCTGACGAGCGGCGTCTCGGACTGGGATTATTAGGTGTCCAAAATTGACTACCTCTTGTGTAAAAATATTTTTTTGGATGATCAAAATTGATATAATGAAAATAAGAGGGCTGGTTGGACATTTAAAATTTAAAGATTTCTGGGCCTAAGACGACGGTCATGCTTTTAAGGGCGCAGACAAATTATGGTACAGTCATAACCTCCATATTAAATATAATATGGCTGTGAAATCAGCCGAGTTAGAGTTCATAAGTACCTAGGTGTTTTGTTTGATAAAAAGTTCAGCAACCACATTAGGCAAGTAACAGCGGACAAGATAAAATATTAAAAGTACAAGATAAAAGTAACTACAAGAATAGCTAAAAGTAGTACTAGTAGGTAAGAGAAGCTAAGAGTAGTATAAGATAAAAGTAGATGTAAAGTAGTTTTACACGATAAAAGTAGCGGTTGATAAAACATTAACAAGATGAACATTACGGAACTCCATAAAATTTAACCTTTCCCTTTTCCCCTATTACCCTTTCTCCCTTTTCCCCATTTTCTTTTCCCCGTTTCCCCATTACATTTTCCCATTTCACTTTTTACTATATTCCCTTACCCCATTTTCCTTTTTCCCTTCTCTTTCCTTATTTCCCTTTCTACCTTCCTCTTTCCCCTTTCCATTTCCTTTTCCCGTTTTCCTCTTTTTCTTTTTCCCATTTTTCCCTTCTTGCCTTTTACTTTTTTCGATTTTTTCCCTTTCTCTCTTTTTCCCCGCGCGTAAATCGGTCCACTAGTTTTTTTAGCCTAAAGCGGACACACACATCGGAAAAATTGAAATGGAATCGTAAAATATTTAGTACAGCGTGTGTTGCTTTTAAGTCCAACAGATAGCGCTGTTTTAAAAAAAAACATGTTTTTATCTATCACAGGTGTGACATCTTAGGTATATAAATAGTAGGTATATAGAAACACGCACGTATTCGAATACAACGTCGTGTAAAAATTTCAAAGCAATCGGTGAAGAACTTTTGGAGATTTAAGATTTTGAACAAACGAACACTTACATTTTTATTTATATAGATATTTATCCTTGATGCAGCTATCAAAAGAAACATTGAGCGCTATCCGCGAGTTTAAATCATTATAACAATCTGATAATTTATTTTTAAACAATTTTATTATCTTTTTTCATCTTCCTTAAAAAATATTATCTTATTTAAAAAGTAATAATAATTTAATTATGTAAACGAGAAAATGTATTTTGGGGATACCAGTGTAGTTACTTTATGATGTAATAAACAGAGTTTAGTGTTGCTGAACGTGTTGTTTAACGACTTCAGATTTTAGGATTGCTATTCGTAATTTATTGAAATGCTGAATGTTAATGAAGTTAGAGTGAAAACAATCAGTATAAAACGAATTTAATACTCAAATATTTACATCTGATGAAATTTGTAGTTGTGAACGTACCGATGCAAGATTACTCGGTTATATCGTCACCAACATTTTAGTGTTCTGCTATTAACAAGAAGCACATGCTTTTTGATGCCTATTGGGATAACGGAGAGAAAGTAGACCATTACTCTCCCCCCCAGAACTAAAGATGTTTTTGTCGAATGCATTTAAAAGATCTCCAAAACCCACAAATCATACAATGAGCTAAGAAGATTGAATCTATTTTATTTTTTGATTCTATATTATTACTGCATGTAGATTTCCTTACGAATCATCATATAATAATGACTGACTATATGTATACAGTTAGATTCCATTTTGAGCCTCGTCAATCCTTGAGGTCTGAATGGAACCAATAAAAAAATAATAGAAAAAGAGAAACAAAAAAAATAAAAAAATAAAACAGAAAAAATAACAGACGTAAAAATCAGTTTATTTTAAAGATTAAGTGACCATTTTTTAAACCAAAGATTATACATTCATAAATATAAAAACAGGATAAGTTAACATGTTTAATTTTCTAGATATATGTCCACACGATTCATATTTACGGGCGCTAGATAATAATCTTATAGCCCATTTTTGTAACTTGAAAATTCCTTCTGATTATTTGAGAGAAACCAAATAGATGGAGTTATAATTTATACGAGAATATTTATGTAGGCATAATAATTATTTAATAACAATGTAAGCTTAGCGTTTTATTAAGACATTTCAGAGGAAAAAAGTACGGTTTGATTTTGCTACAAACAAAATCAATTTGATCATACTTAATGATCAGCCAGTCATTACCCAAAATAAAAAAATAAATTAGATCAATTCAGCAATCAATCAGATTAAAAAAAAAAAAAAAATTGTAATTGTGAGCCTGAATGTCCTTAACCTTAATCTTTTTTCAAATTAAATTTGCTGAAAAATATGTTATATAATTAATAAAAATACAAGTTTCAAAAGTAGGAAGAGTGAAATTACCTTACTATTCTTCCTCAAAATCTGTAATGGCAGTAGCGTTTTTATCAACTCCATCATATAGTCAGGATACAATGAAGCTGTCTATTGGCCACCTAAATAGGTAAAATATGTATATTTAACGTTAATTAGACGAAGTTAGCGAGCGTAGGTTATATTGATAAAGTGCGCGATACGTCATTACACGGAATCAACATAATCGAATCAAACATAACCTACGCTCGCTTCGCTCGCTAACCTCGTCTGATTAACGTTAAAAATAAAAATTATATACAATAAGTTATACGTATAGGTGATTTTATTTTTATATAGCCAAATAATTGGATTTCAGTAGGGGTCCCGTATAACCGATAATTACCAATTTTTTTTTTTTTTTGTACATCCCAGTAAATCCAAATTACTGTTTCAGATCTTTTTTTCCCAAATCAATTTTAACAATTTTTACTTTTAATAATATAATACCTCGTAGAGTTAGCTACACCAGCTATCACACACGCCATCTAATTGCCTGTCATACAAAAGTATATTCTTCCCGGTACATTAATTGTTAGCGATTGCTGGAAGACATTTAATTGTTTACAACACGAGGGCTACCAACATTTAGGGATGAGCCAAAAATATAATTTCAAGCATCCGGACTCGGGAGCTCATACGTAGACAATCGAGCGTGCGTGGCGAGAAGTGCGTTCAAACGTTCCTCGGTAGTAAATTGTAAGCAACCCACCGGGTTGGTCTAGTGGTTAACGCGTCTTCCCAAATCAGCTGATTTCGAAGCCGAGAGTTCCAGCGTTCAAGTCCTTGTAAAGCCAGTTATTTTTACACGGACTTGAATACTAGATCGTGGATACCGGTGTTCTTTGGTGGTTGGGTTTCAATTAACCACACATCTCAGGAATGGTCGAACTGAGAATGTACAAGACTACACTTCATTTACTACACTCATACATATCATCCTCATTCATCCTCTGAAGAATTATCTAAACGGTAGTTACCGGAGGCTAAACAGGAAAAGAAAGAAAGTAAATTGTAAGCTCTACTTGCACGGACATCTTGCAGAGTTCTTTTTCAAAAGAAAATACAGGAACTACAAGATCTGAGTACATCATTTATGGTTCAACTTGCTTCACTGTATCCTTACTATACGATACAGTTGCTTAAAACAGATTTGATAACAACGCTACTGCCATTACAAATTCTAAGGAAGAATAATGAGGTAATTTCATTCTTCCGACTTTTGAAACTTTTATTTTTATTAATTATATAACATAATTTTTCAACATACTTCAATTTGAAAAAGATTAAGGTTGAAGACGTTTAGGCTCATAATTACAAAAAAATTTCAAACGTATTCAGGAACATTATATATTAACGGGAAAATTATTTTCTCCCTTTATTTTGTTTATGTTTATGACCAACGTTTGGTTCTTTCCCGGAAAATTTCTGCTTGAAAAAAATTATTCATGAAATTTAATTATAAATATTAAAACTATAATTATAGATAATTACCATCTGTTATTAATATAAACGGTTTTAATCAAAATGTAATATAAAATATTATGATTTCATATCAGTGACTGTGAGGGTGTTTTAGAAATGAATGTTTATCTTTATAGTAGTTATTTAATATTTATAACTGCATTTTTAAGTTTTAAGTTTTGTAATATTTAAGTTTTATAAAATAACATACACTTGAACCAGAGATATCTGCTGAAGAACAAAGCTTGGTTTTTTTTTGTAGTAGTGAGGAAAGGGATTGGTGAAATGCATTTACGCACTCGTGTGTAAAAATTGAGCGTATGGTCTTTTAGTGATGAACTCCTGGAAAACCAGACTACCAACTAAAACACCACCCGTGAAGACCACCAAAAACAGGCAGGCAGCTTAGGAAAACTGACACATTAGAACGACCCGAGGACCTTTATGTAACTTGCACGTCATATGGACAGATATAATTAATAAATAAAAAGGGTGATCCATGTGGGTTTTTAAGTTAATTTGTAAGCCGCAGGAAACTACGTGACTGAGCATAAGGAAAGCAATCAGGCCCTAATTATTTCAATAATTATCTTCTTAAATTGAACTTCATCCAGCCAGAAATCTACTACTAATTTTGAAATTTAACAGCAACACTAGTACAACTTTCTATTAGTGTTATAGTTGAACTATCATATGTACCTAATATACTGTAGCCTCTTATTGAGCGATACGGATTAAGGATTATTTATAGGAAGGTAGTTGTGTAAGTTTCTGTTTAAGTGAACGAGGTTAAGTAAGTTCGCCTCGAGGATAAGGATGAGTTGTTTAGATAAATCTGCCTTATTAGTGTTGCCTTGAAAGTTATTAAATTTGTATTTTATAATAAATTTAATTTAATAAAATAGTAATAATAAATTTAATATAAAATAATAATAAATTTTCTTTATCTTTCTTTTGTGAAATTCTTATAAATCTAATGTTTCAATAAATTTTTCATTATTATTCTTATATTAAATACTAACCCGTCTCTCGCTTCGCTCGCCTGGGGCTCCAGAGGGTTTCACCCCTGTACCCCCGCAGTGTTCGTTATTCTCATTGTTGTGATAATAATACTGGTAAATAGCAATTAAAATATTATTAAAGCCTTATAGAAACCCGAATAAAAAACTAAATTACAAAATACAGAATAGTAGTAGCTTTTTCTTTTTTTCTGTTTAGTCTCCGGAAATTACCGTTCAGAGGATGATATGTATGAGTGTAAATGAAGTGTAGTCTCAGGTCGACCATTCCTAAGATGTTTGTTTAATCGAAACCCAACCACCAAAGAACACCGGTATCCACGATCTAGTATTCAAATCCGTATAAAAGTAATTAGATTTATTAGGAGTTAAACGCTGGAACTCTCGACTTCCAAATCAGCTGATTTAGGAACACGCATTCACCACTAGACGAACCCGGTGAATTGGAGTAATATTAACTACAGTAACTAAACTACACACCCTAAAGTACATTGTGATGTTTCAAGAGGATATATCCAGTTTACATTCGGCTGCATTCATCATGGTCATCACTAAAAATTTAAATGGAACATCGTCTCACATAATTCGTACAATTAATGTTCTCAATACGTCTTTGGTTTCCTAAAGTAGGTTCTGAAAGAGAAAATACGCTGAAATTTAAGTCATTATGTTAATTCCACAACCATCAGATAAATTAAAACGGTGCCTCCCTCATATTACATATCAATGATTCATTAGTTTCACAGATTACTAAATCATTTACAGCGTCTAAAAATAGTTTGTATTACAGCCCCATAGATCAAAACATGGCAAAATAAAAAATTTGCCTGCCTCCGTGACGCGAATGGTAGCGTCTCGGCCTTTCATCTGGAGGTCCCGGGTTCGAATCCCGGTCAGGCATGGCATTTTCACATACGCTACAAATCATTCATCTCATCCTCCGAAGCGTGCCTAACGGTGGACCCGGAGGTTAAACAAAAAAATAAAATAAAAAATTTAGATAGTAAGATGAGTAATGCAATTCAAAAGGAGATCGTGAAAGTTAAACAATCGATAACTTGTTTCGTTCAATATACTGGATTATGAAGCTAAAAACACGTTCATTTTGCCGATTAAAAGGCAAGAAGAAAGCAACACATTTCGTACTAAAGATTTACCTTGATCTTTTAAATGTATATTTCAGCAAGACTGCTTTTCCTGTAGTAACAAATAACGTCATCTAAGGTTATATTCTAATTCCCTAAAGAACATTTAAAATTATGTAGTACAGAAGCGTGTCTTTAACACTAGATAATTAGGCTTTCTAAAAGATATTTAGTGAAAGAATTTTTTTTTAAATTAATTCGCTTGTACAGAAATTATAATCCTATTACTGATACTGCCACACAAACAATATAATAAAGTATTAAATATGTAGGTCACACGTACAAAATCTGGATTTATTTTTTTAAACTGTAATTTTAATTTAAAAATTATAATATGAAAGAAAAATAATTCTTCTTTAGCGTTTTATTTTTATTTATTTTGTTTTTAATATGTATTTTATCCTTCTAATTCGTACGTAAAACTCAAAAGTCAGACTAGACTAAATAATTCGCCATGAGGGATGACAAAGACAGTACAGCTTGTCACGTTTTCCTAATTTAAACTTTGCTTAACAACAATTTTAACTCTGTATAAAAGTGAAGTGAACTTGGTTTCTGTTAGAGAGAGTAAAAGAGACATTTTGAGGAAGAGTGAAAGAGAACGATTGGGTAAGATAATCCAGTGATGAGTGCAAGAGATAGACAGAGAAATTTTGTTGAGAAAGGATAAAATAAAGGGGTAGGAAGAACAAGTAACATTATGAAGAAGGGGTAATGAAAAGAAGAGAGTCGAGGTAAGGATAAGGACGATGAGGAAAAGGGATGAGCCATGAAGAAAGAGGCGGTGGAGAAGGAAGAGGAGAAATTGCGGCTTGTTAGAAATGCTGCCTTTCCACTGCTTCGGAGTAACGTGCACAGCAGCATCTCCGCAAATGCAATGCGGAGTATGAGGTGAATAATACAAAGTGCCGTAACTACAGCGGTGGGGAAAGTAGGAAACCGACTCTTTCCACATAGCATACGTAATGTGTTTATGCATTTATAATGGCTCAACGCGGTATACGTTTTTAGTGTAACTATATCAAGTAAACAAATTTCTACGTGTGTTACATAACGTAAACTTATATTATCTAAATATCGATAGTTATTTACGACCGTATACTAATAAAACTTACGGTTACAGTTAGCATATAAACTCGGGCCTCACCTATCGGCATACCCTTTTCGCCGGTGTCAATAATGGTAAATCAATTTTAACTTAATAATAAATTAATTGGTGGAGTGTGGATTAAACATTTTTATCAATTTTAAGGAAAAAATACTTTTTTTTTATAGATACACTAAACATATTGGATTGAAGAAAAACAAATACGGCAAAACAGAATAACTAAAATTAAACAGAATAACATGGCATTAACAGAGTACAAGATCTAACTTGGCAAACATACAAAAAAAAAGGTCTCTCAATAAACTCCAAAATTCACCATTATAACACAGTAGTTCTCCCGGTGGCGCTTTATGTTTGTGAGACTATCTTTCAGATTAAGAATGAAAGTAAAACGGAGCAATTACTTAAAACAGAAAGGCGAATTATCAGAACTTGTTTGAATAAAAGTAATCAAAAGGATGGAGTCTGGCGAATTGCCAGAAATGAAACGGTCTACAAACAAGTCGACCCGATTCTCATTACAATGAAAAAACGAAATACTTCCCATTTTTCCACGTATTAAGAATGCCTGAGAACCAAATTCTAAAACAACTGGTCACAAGGAATATTAAAAAAAAGAAACCTCTGGAAAATATGTTGAAGAAATCCAAAAACATCTTCAAGAAATTGGCTTGAAGGTTGAGGCCGCCTGTGATAAAATGAAAATTAACTACGCACTTTAAAACAATACATTCAAGGTTAAAAAATTAAAGGTATAACAAAGTGGAGGTCACAGAACAGATCAGGAAGCAACGATCCGAAAGAATGAAGAAATATTAGAAAATCAAAGGCAAGACTAATACGGAAATTCAAGAGGAACTGAAATATAGATGACTAATGTGGTCCAATGTGGGCTCAAAAAAAAAACACATACACAGGATATGTACGGAAATAATACGAATTCCCCATTAAATGGCGTAATACTTTGCCAACGAGTTACTATACTTACACGTTTCTACTTGAATAAACTACACAACGATCTGAATATTATAGATCCTAGTAATCTATGATCCGATTTTTTTGTTAAAATCCCATTACATAGTCTTTTTCGTATTCTGGATGAATGTAGCATCTCTGGAATGTACGAAAAATATTCATTCCTTCATTCATAGTGTTCTACAAATAGGGCAGGTCCTGTTTTGACTGCTACTCTCCATCTTGTTCTATCCTTTGACTAACCTCTTTGCTTCTGCATTTTTTCCTTTTTCCATAATCCCATCTGTCTTTGAAATCTCTTCCTTTTCTTCCATTCACCAAGCCTTCTATCGTATAAACTAATAAATAACTTCTTCCCATACATTGTCCTAGCCATTTACTTTTCCTATATTCAATCACATTTAGCATTTTCCTGTTTTCTTTAATTCACCTTAATACTTCTTTATTTGGGACATGGTCTTGCCAGCAGACATTTAACATTCTGCGCCACATTTCTAATACCTCAATTCGTTTTCTATCTGCCTTTCTCAACGTCAATGTTTCAACTTCATAGAACATCATATTCCAAATAAGATACTTCATTAATCTCTTCCTTAACGCTAAGTTTACCATTCCAAACAGCAGTCTTGATTTTGGCGGGATTTTCGGCTTGTTTAGAAAATTATTTGAGGAAAATTATTGCATTTTCTACTTTAAGACAATTAGGATTTATATTTCTTTGATTCTTTCCTTCGTATTAAATACCTGCTTACTTCTTAATAATCTTCTTTTAATTTCTACTGTGAATTTAGATCGTCAATTATAAAGCTCCCTAAGTACTGAAATTTCTTCACTTCCTCTCTTTTTATCTCAATCCTCTCTTCTTTTCCACCTAATACCATACATACATTTTTTTTTTTCTTTTACCCTAACTTATTATTCTCACACTGACTTTCGCAAGCTTCATTTAAGTTATCAAGCATTTCATTTAGTTTAATTGAACTCTCCGCCAGTAACGCTATGTCATCAGAAAACCGTATAAATTCTATTCATCTTTACACAATCTTTATTCCTCTTTTCCCGTTCAGACAGCATTTAATTATTTCTTGCAGATACATACTAAACAGTGTTGGTGACATGCAGCATCCCTGCCTCACTCCTCTTCTAATCCCTATTCTTCCTGTAATCTCGTCTCCTACCTTCAATTTTATTCTCTGGTTATATCACAGCTCTTTTATTAAGCAACTCTCTTTCCATTTAACTCCCTTCTTTTCCAAAATTAGCAATAATATATCCCATCTAACTCTGCCAGACACATTTTCTAGGTCGACAAATATAACCTACTATACTCTCCGCTCCTTTCCATGTAACTCTCTCTTATTACTCTTAACAGCCCTACAGCGTTCCTTGTTCCAACACCTCATCTAAACTCACATTATTCTTTCATAATATATTCAAATTCTTCCTCAATATACTTCAGCAATTTCAAATCTGAATAAAAAAATAAGAATTATAGCAGATAATGTAGAAAGTAAATATCATAAAAGATTTCTATTTCAAAAGGATTGAAAAAGGAATGTTGTTTGTCATCAATACATTTTAAGGTGTTTTTAAATTAAGTTCTCAAGAAATAAAACAGCACCCGCAGAACTATGATATGAGTATCTAGAAAGTTTTTTTTTTTTCATATTTTATATACCATTTTGGTGATGACCAGGTTTTAATGACTATATATCAGATTTTATTACGGTAAATAACAGAAATATTGTACAGTACGGCTAAAGGTAAATTTTAGTCTCTAAAATTTAAGCTTCAGTTTAAAATTACAAAAATAAAAATTTAGTCGCGTGATCGATTTAAACAATTTTGAAATTGACAGAAAGATCGTAGACTTGTGTAAAATATAAATATCAAATAAATATAAATAATTTCCGTTTCTAAATAATATCATTCAATAAGGCTTTTGATTTAATAAAATTGTCTCTTCTAATATCAGTCAATTATTTGATCGATTAAACGTATTTTACGGGCATATACAGTATTGACGTAACACACTTTAAAAAAAATTATAAAAATAAAATTATTTTTCACTAAAAAAGAATAATAATTCTAGAACAGTAATGTAGAAATTTAATTCTACGACAGATAAGCAATTAAAAAATTAGTTTGTGACTTATCGTTTGATCAAGAGCAGTATATTCAAAATAAATTAAATTAGCATTACTTAAAGGACTACATATCGAAATTTAAAAGAACGAAAAAATAAACAGATATACAATATCGGTAACCAAGTATAAAGGACGAACTCAAATCTAAGCACTTGAAATGAGAGGTTTTAAAAGAGCTATGAAGGAATTTTGTAGGAAAGACCATACATACAAGAGTTTTCCGGCAGTTATAGGCATCAGCCAAAATCAATCAAATTATCAAACGATATTAAGAAAAATGTACTGATTCATCTTTACCGAATGTCTTCCAATCGTGTGTCAAATGACTTAGTATTATTTACCGAGAGAAAGAAATGAGGTAGATCGACCGAGTGAAAAAAAATGCCGAAAGCAATCAGTTTAGTCTAATCCATGAAGAAATAGGTAACTATTTCAGTGACCGAAATTTCATGAATGTCAGCTGTTTCTTCACTACAGATTATTACCATTTGGATGCCCATCTGAGTGACTGTAAATTCTGAAAAATAAATTTTACGGAATTTACAGTCACTCATATAGTAACATAGTACTTTTGAAACTGGACTGAGTTTCATCCATCATTCGCTTTTGGGTTACTCGAATGTAGATGTATTATAGTATAAAAGAAAAAATTATTTTATTTTGAAATAAGATAAATAACGTAAACAAGAATCTAAAAAAAAATTGTTTTTATATAATTTTGTATGGATTTATAGATATTTTAATTAAATTAAATAAATAAAAATGTTATGGCTACATTCTGAAAATTAAAAGAAGAATTATGTTTCAATGTAAACTAATATGCGTCGATAGGATAAATAAATATTAATAATGATTAAAAATTATTATAAATAATAAAATTATACAGCATCATTATCTCTTATCAGTCAGCGATTGGTTGGAATTTAGTGCATTCCGATTGGTCAGTTACTTTTTTTGCTTGTGATTGGTGTTTATACAGTGATTTCTGATTGGTCAAATGTATTTATACTTGTGATCTACTATTTAAACAAAAATTTTAATGTATTCAGATTCATCCAAAATCTTTTTTATGTTTTTTATTAATTTCCGGACTGGCTAAACGAAAATTGTAATTATAAATATTGTTCTACACAGTGTATAGTAAATTACGTGTACAGTAAATTCATTGTTTATTAAAGTTTGCCTACTATGTTGTAGGTCTTTCCCCTTCCTACGCTCCTGCGCGGGACCAATAGCAAAGTATTGCACTTCACAGGGGCGTGTCTTTTAATTCAAATGGCCCTCCCCACCTACCGTCATAATGTCCGGTATGGCAGGTCAGGTCACCGGTTGGATCTTCTGTTATTTGATTTACCTACTGCAGTAAGAACAGCCATTGCATACTGTCCCACCGGTCTAGATCTAAATGTAACCCTAAAAAAATCGCTACTCATCAGGAAGACGCAAGTGATCCATTGTCCTCACCCTTCTTCGCCGCGCCAATCCAAACAAGCCCGGACGGACAGCGATTCAATGAGAAGCTAATCTTCACCCCCACAACCGCACACTTAGTAAGCCTGTAAATATTACTCATCACGTTACATGTAATAATAAAATATAAGCGTTTAATTTTTGAAATTAACTAAATTTATTCATTTCTTAGGCTCGCAAGAAATGCTAATAATTTTCTTTCTGTAGTTTAATATTGGGCGTTGTGAAATTTACAAATATTGAAGTTTAGAAAAACTTGATATTCCGTAAAATTAATTTCGTAATAACGTTCCATGTTTCTGTTTATCCGCAAGCTCGGGTGTCTGTGTATGTGTAAAAAAGAAAGAGTGAGAAAGAACTTACTTGTGCATAAACCAACCAATTAATGAAGACTAAATCGTCGTTTTTTTTAAGTAGTGCTCCAAAAATGTAATTATGAAATATATATAAAAATTACAAAGAGATTTTTATAAATAAATAAACGTCAATGGAAGACTGAATATTAAACAGAAGAAGCTTAGATTTATCATCAAAGACATCTACAATAAGAAGAATCTCTCCAAGATCGAAAAATTAAGACATTATACTATTGTAGCATTCACGACCACTAATTTTGCACGGTGCACCAAAACATTACACCTTAACGACTCAAAAAATTTCTCAAGACCTAAAAATGCTTAACTACGAAAAATCCATGGTCCAAAGGTTAAAGGATAAAGACAAAGGATAAAGATTGAAATTTAACAAAGAGATATACGGAAATCAAGAAGACTTAAAAACGGCAATAAGGAGAATAACGTTAAATTTTATGAGGCTGATGAGGATGGATGTGAACAAAATAAATAAAATAATCTTTAATAAACTGTGAAACAGAAAAGCAAATCAAATTACCTAAAACAGATGGATTAGGACCTTCAAAACTTACGCTTGGAAGAAGAGAAGATAAAGTAAAGATAAGTCATAAAGTCACGAGATATAACATGATAATTAGAATAAAGATAACTTCCGAATAATTATTTACAATATAAAAATTATTGTGGCAAAAAAAAGGGCAGGAAGAAAATGGACAAAAAAGCAATAACGAAGCCATGCTGAAAAAATTAGAAAAGCATGGAAGAAGAGAAAAGAAGTGATAATTACGTGGATCTAAGTTTGTCTTTTCTTATAAAAAAAAATAATGGATAAAATGAAATAAATGGAATATAAATAGATAATAGAATAATTATAAAAAGGCATAATTAAATTTTAAACTAAAACAGCTTTCTTGCAACTTTTTGCCAATTTTTGTGGCTTAGTTATAAAAAAAAAATTGTAGTTTTTGATAAATCCGTAAATATGTAATCCAAACTTCTTAAATACTAATTTATACATACTCCAGAAGGATAAACAGAAAAAGCAAAAATCCTGAACAAAACACAGACATAATTAAACGAAATTTCTTTACTTTTACAACCAGAAAAAGATAAACAAATTGAAACAGCTAATACGTTAACTTACTACTGCACTGATCTCCTTTCTTTTAGCTATCGTGAAGTATTAAACCGATTCAATTAAATCCTTTCATAGTTCAATTTATCCTAACAGAAACTTTAATTGGTAACTACGAAGTAATCCCGTACTATAGTTAGTGAAAACCTTTTATTCTCGGTAGTTACGTCGTTATGACCGTTAAAAAAACGAACTCCTGTAATCGGTCGAGATGTGATGATCTAATCTGATCAGATGGAAACCGGGGTCATCATATCCCTGAATGAATTAGAACTGGATTATTCAGAAGAGTTTTTGTTAGGAACAGTGAAACTTAGTTGAATCTGTGATGCACAAGAGTTAATGTATTTTGTCACAGGCATAATAAATTCAATCTGTAAGGAGAAGATCAATTCCCGTGGAAGTGTAATATTTTATTTATTCAAAGAAAATTATTTCGCTGTTTTTTTTTGTTTTTTTTTTATGGACGAAAAACGCATTGGCGTTGACATCGCCCGGCTATAAAATTTTATTGAAGAAAAAATAAATAAATAGCTAAAAAAAACTAAATATTGAAACTAAAAAACTTACAACTAATGTCACAGCTAAACTTTCTTTTTTGTTTAAAAAAAGTGACTAGTATCACAGTCTTAAAACAAAAATTAAAAATAAACGTTAAATTAAAAACGTAAAACTAAAACTAAAAAGAATATAACAAAGTCCAAGAGGCGTGTAAAGGGCCCCAACTTGGATAACGGGAAAACTAAAAAATAAAAAAAAAACTAACTCTAGGTTAAAAACGTAAAATATTAAAAAGGCTAAAACATAACAAATAATAACAGATAAAATATCATTAAAAAACTTAAAACTAAAGTCACTAAAAAATAAATATAAATAACTATATCTAAAACATAAATAACAAAATAAAATTGAAATAAATTTAACGAATTCCGAGAGGAGCGTAAAAGATTCCTTCGGATAACAGAAGAATATATAATTAAAAATCAAACACATAACAGTAAAAAAAAAGAACAAAATTAAAAGGTATGTAAAATATTTATATATCTAAGATATACAAAACCCAGTCCAAAAATTCCTTATTATTACCCAGAGATTTTTCGCTGTTATAAAAGAGTAAAGACCTGAAGATTTTCATTGAAATCTGTACGATTTTAAAAATAGTGACATCTCTTAATCTTTTCTATTTATTTATTTATTAAACTATATTTTTAAATACGGCCAATCTATACTATTATACAGGATGATTCAAAGAAACGGGAAATTTTGAAAGTTGTGTTAGTAGCCGTGGGCGATTAGTACCACTTGATAAGTGGCGCCAGCCTCTCTAACCTAACCTGCCATTTAGTTGTCATGGATCCTTGGAGTGGTGGGCAATGTGCATTTGCTATCAAAGCGTTTTACAAAAACAATGACAGTGTGGAGTGGTAATCTGGGACGGCACGACCGTGTTCCATCAGCACATGCAATTAAAACATGGATATCTAATTTTGAGGAAAGTGGTTCGGCAATGAAAAAGAAACCGTCAGGCCGTGAGCGAACCGTCCGTACACCACAGAATGTTCAAGCTTTACAAGATGCTGTCACACGAAGTCCACTTCGGTCAATCCGTCGTCTCTCAGCATCTCTACAATCGCATAGTTCAAGTGCTCAAAGAATGTTAGTGAAGGACTTGCAATACCACCCGTACAAGTTGCAGATCGTCCAGGAACTGAAACCGAACGATGCGGTTGTGCGAGCACAATTCTGTAATGGAATGCTTCAGAAGATAAACGATAACGAAGAATTTGTTCACGAACTGTGGATGTCAGACGAAGCGCATTTCCACCTCAGTTAACAAGCAACATTTCAGATACTGGGCACAAGAAAATCCTACGCAGCTACACCAGAGTCCGTTGCGCAGTGTCCGTGTGGTGTGGTATGTCATCTTACGGTGCTATAGGCCCTTATTTTTTTGAGGATGTCTTGCGATTACAGTGACGTCGGCTCGTTACGTAGCCGTGCTTGAAACCTTTGTTATGGAACAACAAAAGAGATTTCCACCAATTCTTAACACAGCCTGGTTTCAACAAGACGGAGCAACGTCACATACTGCAATATCGACGACAGCTGTACGCCGATTGTTTGGACAACGTGTCATTTCACGAAACGGTGACATTAGATGGCCTCCCAGATCGCCTGATCTCTCAGCATGCGATTACTTTTTGTGAGGTCACCTTAAAAGCAAAGTGTTCCACAGTAGACCTGCTACAACGGAAGAACTGAAGGCATAGATCCGAGAAGCAATTGCGGAAATTCCAGTCGAGATGTTACGTCAAACCATGAACAATTTAACGAAGAGACTTCGGGAGTGTTTACGTAGAAGAGGAGGTCACCTGGAAGATGTCATCTTTAAAAAATAAACTAAAATGTATGTATCCTAAAATGGCAACATTTGTAAAATTACATGAAATAAAATTCATTTTTAAAAAAAAAATTTCATTGTTATTTAATTTTTTAAATTTCCCGTTTCTTTGAATCAGCCTGTACTATCATGTTTTTATGCTGCACTTTGTATAAACACTTATCCGTAAATCTCTTCGGTTACAATTTGACTAATTAATTGTTTCTTTCTTTGATATTTTTATGTATTTTTTACTGAAAATCTTATCTGAAAAACTAACTGAAGTGTTTTAATAAAGAATTTTATACAAATTTAAACTTTTTAACATCTTTGGAAATAAATAAATATAGTTAGTTTAAGTTAAAAAAAAATTCAATGTAGTTGTCTTAATTTTTTAATATCTTTGAAAATAATTATTTTATCAAAATATATGTAAAAGCTTAAACATTTTGAAGTAAATAAAAATAGCATTAATATTTCTTTAAAATAACAATTCGTAGACGAAATCTAATGAAATAATTTTGAGCTAACATTTCATTTCATCGAAGACGAAATAACTTCTTTTTTTGTTTTGTTAAAAATTAACGTTTTTTTATAAATGAGGATGCAGAGGCTTGAACAGACACTGAGTGGTTATACATTTTTACAGTATTTATTATAAAAACCCACCGGGTTGGTCTAGTGGTGAACACGTCTTCCCTAATCAGCTGATTTGAAAGTCGAGAGTTGCAAAGTTTAAGCCCTAGTTAAGGTTGTTACTTTTATACGGATTTGAATACTAGATCGTGGATACCGGTGTTCTTTAGTAGTTGGGTTTCAATTAACCACACATCTCAGGAATGGTCGAACTGAGAATGTACAAGACTACACTTCATTTACACTGATATTTGTGATCATCCTCTGAAGTATTATCTGAAAGGTAATTCCCGGAAGCTAAACAAGAAATGAATAAACGAAGTATTTTTTTTATACAGCAATAATAAACAGAACCGTTAAAAAATGTTATCAGGAATTTTTATCGGCATATGAATAATGTATAAACAAATATCTAATTACGTTGACCATATCAAGGAAGATAAAAAAAAAAGTATTTTCAAATTTAGAAAAACCATGACAATTTTAGTAATAAATAATGACAATTTTAAACTCCGCATAAAAAAGTAGAGGAGAAAACTTTTACGCGCGCACACACACACACACTCAAAAACACGCACGCATTCACATGAAAAATGCAATTAATGAGCAAGTAAAATTTTAATATGACGACTAGCTTTGCGAAATAATGAATTTTAATTTTAATTACTCAAAAACAATCATTTTTCATCAAAATATAATTAGATATTCATGTTACAAAAATAATAGTTTCAGTTACGGTAATTATAGTTGAAGACTAATTTATTTTATTCCAGTGTCTGAGAAAATATTTCCACAATTTAAAAATGTAATTATATTTTTTATTGATTGTTGCTAAAAACAATATCTCAGCAAAAATACTTATAAGGAACAAAAAATAAAAATATTGTCACAGAATTTCAATTAATTTTAGTACGTAAAAGATAATATTTGCTGAATGAAAAACAAATTAAAAATCTATTTTTTTCAAAAAATAATATTTTTCTGAAATAATAGAGAAAATGGAGAAAGCGTACGAATTAATTAAAAGGATCCAACAAAAAAATTCCTATCATTAAAAACAAAAATAAATAACACAGTAATTAAACATCTTATAATTATGTAGTCATTGAGACAAGTGATACAGGAGATGATGAAATAAAACATAATATAGTTAACGAAATACTAACCTAAAAACATTAGTGAATAAATTTAACAAACCAAAGAATTTTTTTTTCTACCTATATAGGAGCATAAAACAATTTAAGAATAAAATTGTTTATTCAATTGTTTTATTCTCCTAAATAAAACATATTTTGGAGAAACAGCCAAACGAATGACTTTGTAAAAATGGCGATCCATAGAAAAGATTGGAATAGTGGCGAAAGAGTAAGGAATAACCAAACAAGAGATCTACAATAAAAAAAAAAAAATACCTTTCCATAAATACAAAATAAGACATCACAAAATACTATTAATTAAACCTTTTCTTTCTTTTTCCTGTTTAACCTCCGGGAATTACCGTTCAGGATGAATGAGGATATGTGTGAGTGTAAATGAAGTATAGTCTTGTCAGTTTCGTTTACCATTCCTGAGATGAGTGATTAATTGAAACCCAACCACCAAAGAACATCGTATCCACGATCCAGTATTTAATACTAATTAAACCTGAAAGAAATTTACCCGGAGGAACTGAAAGTCGGGCGAAATCTTTCACCCTGTATAACTCGCTGTTTTCGGACCTATGTTTATATGAACTTTTTTCTTATTTTTAGCCTCTAGAATGAGTTGTCAAAATATTGCCCTTTCCTCCTGAATCACTCTGTATATTAAGGTATCCAATATATTAACATCCAATGGTCTGAAGAAAGAAAGAAACGATATAGTGAAATTATAAACGAATATTACTTAAAAAATAAATAAAAGTTACAACGCGGTTCGTAATATCAAAATAAAAAAAAAGTATATGTATGTATTTTTTGGATAAATATACTCGTATTGTTTAATATCAAATACGTTGTTTCAAATAAATATTGATTGCAATGAGGGATTTTAAAGCAGTAGAATGTTTTGTCGAATTTAAAAACCTAGTTTTTTTTTAATTCTCCAGATTTTAATAAAGCTGGATTTTATTCTTGGGTATAGTACATATATTAAAACCCCTAATTAAAATATACTTAACCGTTAAGCTAGAGAATTTTGTGAAAACATCACAATTTCAAGCACTTACCGTATTTGTATGCAAAATACTACAATACGGTAGGAAGGTAGATAGGCTATCCAACTGAAGTTCATATACATAATAACGTCGAGTGTTTATTGTTTAAAGGGTTGGACCGAAGCGGGAGTGCATTCACATTCGTGTATCAAGTAGTCAAGATTCTCATGGAACTTAGATAATGACTTTATTGTCAATGTAAGCACTAATCATCATCATCATAGCTATCATCAAATCATCACCGTCATTTCTATGGAAAGCTCGATATAACGGTAATATCAAGTTTACTTTATGACGTCATCGTCTCTATATTAAACTATCGCTGCCTCAATATCACTTCGCTATTTTATGAAACTTTTCTGTGAATAATAAATAAATTCATGTTCGATTTATTAATTGATCTTAAAAATGAAAAAAAAAATAAATTTTGAAAAATGTTAAAAGATCAGGTCATCGTTCGAAATATTAATTATTTCTTTCACACACTCGTGTATATTTAATTTTACATCTACAAAAATAATAATTTTCTCGAAAATTATTGATTTAAAACAATAAAAATAATCTACCTTCCTTTCCCAAAAATTAGAAGCCATTTTTGATTTTTTAAATTTAATGAAAAAATTGTATGACATTTTGAACTGAAAATCCTTCTTCGTGAAAATGGTTGTATGTAGGGTCCCAAATTGAACAATTTTAGAAACAGTGTTAAAAAACACATTAAATATCTTTTAAACATAATTTTTTCAAAATTTTTCATACAGAAAGCAGTAAGTACATTTGTACTTAGTAGAATCTCTTGCAGCATAAATGAGACAAATCGTCTCATTTATGGTGCAAGAGATTCTACTGAGAGTTACTTTCTGTAAGTGTAATGATAGCCGATCTCGTGGCACAGTGGTAGCGTCTCGGCCTTTCATCCGTAGGTCCCGGGTTCAGGCATGACATTTTTGATACGCTAAAAAATTCCATTTCCATATTCCACGGACAAGCTTCAAGTTTATGTGGCAAAAAAAAATATACAACCAGTCCTTATTGTAAAGAGTGAAATTGTCATTTTTGGAATTGAATATCTTCTGCATATGGATGTGCATGGTCACATCGAATCGTGTGAGACATATTGGAGGGAAGTGACGAGTGTTTTTCACTCGTCACTTCCCCCTAATATGCTGACATAGGTTCGTTGAATTTTTAACAATAATTGTTACTTTCAATAGCAGTAAGTGATTCATTCGTGTGCATTTAACCAAAATTAACGGGAATTGTATTGTCGGTGGGAGGGGTATGGTTTTTCACCTCTATTGCTAGAAGATAGTAGGAAATCTTTCCAAATTAGTATGTGAGGCGACAGTGTCCTTCCTGAGAAGTGCTACGGAAGCATAAGAAATATTTAACGGCAGAGGTATTTTCCAACTTAGCAAAAACGCGATGGCTGAAAATCATCAGCAACGCATGGCCGTCAATTTTTGCTTCCTTTCATGAAAAAACCCTGTGGAAACACTTTAATCGATTCAAAAAACCAACAAAGAATCTTCGAAGACCAAAATACATGTGTACCAGTAGTTTTTACGCTACAAACGAAAAAAATTTCAATTGGATCTGCGATCTGGGCGTCATACAAACGTTTGAATCGACTAAAAATAAACAAAATTCGAAAATGACAACGAATCGTCGACAAATCAAGAATTTTACCTGGGTGTTTCTGTATGGAAAAGCGTCTAGACGTGTGACTGGTTTTTCCATCACGATAACGCTTCCACCCAGACCGCGCTCACTGTGCAGCAGGTTTGAAAAAGGGAGGATCTCTATCCTATCCACTGTATTCAGTCAGTTTCTTATCTTCTTACTTCTTTTTATTTTCAAGGATGAAAAGGGACGTCAAAGGAAAGCGATTTACCACTGTAAAATAGACGAAAACAAAAAAAAACAACCTTGAAAGTCTTAAAGTCCTTCAAAAAATGTTTTAAACAATTACAAAAAAAGTCTGGACAAGTGTATTGGATATAACTGAGAATATTTCGAAGGTTATTGAATATAAAAATAAAAAGTAAACTATTTAAAAAATAAATAGTTCCCGTTCTTTTTTGGTATTCTCTTGAATATACTAAGATTAATAGGTGAAAATATTCAGAAAATTTTATGAATCAGTTCCTAATTTTTGAATAAATGTGAAAAATTTTTGATTGTGAAAAAATTCATGTGAATTATTAAAATTACATCATTAATAATTTTCAAAAAAAAAATTTTTCGAAGTATAGACAAAAATGTATTTATGTGTGTACACACACACACACACACACACACATATATATATATATATCTATATACCATTAAAGAAAGAAAGAGATAAGAGTACTGTTAATAACTGTTTCTTTCAGTAAAAATAAATAAGAATTTAATTTTTAAATAAATACCTTCAACAGTTTAAAATAAAAATATCATTAATTTAAAATAAATATAAGCAATACAAGAAAAGTAATAAATCAAGTTACATTTATATTGTCTTTCGTATTTATTTTCGTCGGTTCTATTAAAACCCCTGATGATGATAGCTTAAAAATTAAAACGGGTATTAATCTTATTAATTTTAAGTAAAATTAAGCGTACTCTTAATTATTTTATTAAATAATTTAGCATACCTCTTTTTTGTATATAAATGAACAAAAAAAATATTATTTACCGATTATTTATTTTATTATGTTTCAGTGAAGAATTGGGAAAACGGAAAGTAACATTAAGTTGCTGTTTAGCTGGATTAGCAATGCTTGCAAAAGAAACCGGCCTAACAGTATTATTAGTAAATATAGCTTATGATTTATATAAATCATGGCCGTATGTAAAAAGGTAAGAGAAAATTAAAATATAATTTATTAATTATTAAATACTTTATTTATTTATTTTTTTTTTTTATAATTAAAAATTAACTTTTTTTTAATTATTTACAACTAGGAGACCCGGCAATGCTTCGCTATTACTAGATTTGAGTGTACATATATTGATAAAATAAACACAATTGAAAGTTTGATAAAACATTAACAAAATGAAAGTTACAGAACTTCACAAAATATAACTTTTCCCTTTCTCCCTTTTCCTCATTTCATTTTTATCATATTCCCTTTCCCTTTCACCCCTTTCCTCCTTCATTTCCCTTTTCCCTATTTTTCCTTTTCCCCATATTTTCCCCTTTTTTATTTTTTACATTTTCCCCTTCATCCATTTTTACCCTCTTCCCTATTTCCCTTTTCCAATTTTTCTCTTTCTTACTTTTCACCGCGAGTAAATCGGTCCAGCAGCTTTTTAGTCTATAGCGGGTACACATATCGGAAACATTGAAATGGAATCGTAAAATATTTATTATAGCGTGTGTTGCTTTTACGTCCGACAAATAGCGTTTTTTTTTCTCAAAAAAGCATGGTTTTACCTGTCGTAGATGTGATGTCTTAAGTATAAAAATAGGCATGGCATTTTCACACACGCTACAAATCATTCATCTTTATCCTCTGAAGAATGCCTAACGGTGGATCCGGAGGTTAAACAAAATAGTATATAAATAGTAGGTATACAGAAACACGCGCGTATTCGAATGCAACGTTGTGTCAAAATTTCAAAGTAATCGGTGAACAACTTCGGAGATTTAAGATTTTGAACAAACGAATATTTACATTTTAATTTATATAGATTGTTTAATATTCATTTGTATAAAAATGTTAACAAATTTAACGCTAAAAAAAAATAATTTTCTGATTCTAACCAGTAAAATCGAGAATCAAAATCATTTAAGAAATACAGGATTATCATAAAAGAATGGTGCGGTTTCAGTAATTCATGGGAAGATTATAGGGAGATTTCTAGATGTTATACTGGTATCCCTGAAAGCCTCCAACCCAAAAGTTTGTATATCAGCAGTTGTAACCACAACGTCAGTTCTTGTATTGTTGTTGGGGTGAGTTTAGTGAGTTACTATGTTCTCGGATAAAGACAAAGCAAAGTGTGTTTTATTGATGGCCGAATTAAAATCCGTAATTTTAGTTCAACGTGCGTTTCGACGTGAATTCGGAAGAGATCCGCCACACATAAATAACATAACACGTTGGTTCAAACGATTCGAAGAAACCGGATCGGTTAAGAAACAGAAATCAACCGGCAGATCAAGTGTACCAGACGAAACGGTTGAACTAATCAGACGATCGACAATTAGAAGTCCTGGGAAGTCCATCCCCCGTCGAAGCGTCGAATTAGGTATTCCAAAATCAACAGTTCACAAAGTTTTACATAAAAAACTGAAATTACACGCTTATAAAATCCAGATACTGCAGGAATTGAAACCCGATGATGGAATTTCGCTGTTGAAATGTGTCGGACGAAGCTACATTCCATGTGAATGGATGTGTTAACAGACACAATTCACGAATATGGGGCTTTGAAAAAACACACGCAATTATTGAGAAACAACGCGATTCGCCTAAAGTTAATGTTTGGTGTGGTGTGATGAAAAATCGTGTAATAGGACCTTTTTTCTTTGCTGAAAAAACAATTAATGGAGTCGTGTATCTTGACATGTTAACCGATTATTGCTTTCCTCAGCCGGATGAACTCGAAAACATTCATCAACTTCATTTCCAACAAGTGGTGCTCAGCCCGCACTTCAATGCGTTTGTCACAGACGCTTTGAACGAAAAATTTGGAGATCGATGAATATCGCCGGCAAGGACCCGTACTTTGCCTCGAAGGAGTCCAGACCTGACACCTTGCGATTTTTTGTTTTGAGGGTACATCAAAAGCGATGTTTATACACAAAAAATTCGCGACCTAAACCACTTAAAAGCAGGATTAATGAAGCAATGACAACCATTAACGAAGAAATGTTAACTAATATTTGGAGAGAAGTTGAGTATCGTTTGGACATTTGTCGAGCGAATAAGGGCGCACATGTTGAAATTTATTAATTATGTAAAAAAATGTTTGAAACGACAAATTTGAAAAATAGAAAACAAACTGTAAATAATTTAAACCACGTTCAAAACCGCACCATTCTTTTATGATAACTCTGTATAATGCTGACGTATGAAAAATTAAAAGTTTCTTTGAGTACAAAGTAATACTAAAAACAACAGTTAAAATCATATTAAAATTTTATAGTCTATAAAATAACTTTAGAATTAAATTTTAAATGAGATATTTGGTCATTTCTGAAGTAACATAAACAGTACAATAAGAGCAAACATTGAATAAGTAAATACATACACACATTTTTGGGCCATAAAAAGGGCTATAAACACGTATTTAATTGACAAGTTTAGTTCTATTTACTCATTAACATTCTGAAGAGTTCCACGGATTAAAGTGTTTTATAAAAGGTTAGAGAAGGGAAATGGTAGTACAAGAGATTTACTATTTTGAAAATATATTTTTTTTAATTTATCAATTATATTAAAAAAAAATATATTCTTTAAAGGTTATCTAACCTCTTCAAAGTTATTTTCAATTTTTTAACAGTGTACCATTAACTTATCAGATATTAAGTTTTCAATTGTTTACTCCTCTCTCAAGGATAGAACGCATAAGAAACAAAATTCTTACGCTAGACTTACATAATTTTTTTTTAAATACATATTTCATTTTTCTGGAAATAAATATTTATTAATTTACAGACAAGGTAATGTTACACTATTGCTAGATTTGAGCATATATATACTGGGTCATTCACGGGAACCGGATGTTTTTGAAGTGGGTTGTACTCGGGCGTTCGTGGTGGGAGGGGCACGTGGCTGTTGTCTGACGTTTCCTTTGTTGATAGCATTTACATTTTAGTTGTTGAGATGGAGCCGTGGACGCTACACCAACGCCTGTACGCGTATGACAGTTTTGTGCAAAATGACGAATCCGTAACTGTTGTTCAGCGAGATTTCCGCCGTTAGTTTAATATCCATCGTAATGCAAGTGTCCCTTCTCGTAATACAATATTGCGACGGGTAAACAACCTTCGAACAAGCGGTTCAATATTGAAGAAAAAACCACCGGGTCCCCGACGAACTGCTAGTACTCCGGAAAACATCGAACGAGTAAGGGAAGCCATTGTCAAAAGCCCACGCCGCTCTATTCAGAGGCATTTAGCAGCGCTTCAAATGAGCAAAAGACGAATTCTGCATACAGACCTGCATTTCCATCCTTACAAGATAGCCGTCGTGCAGCAGTTAAACGAGCAAGATTTCACGCAGCGATTACAATTTTGTCGACAAATGCTTACCGTTTTTGAAGAAAATGAACATTTTTTATTGTTAAAGAGTGACGAAACCCGTTTTCATCTGAATGGCTTCGTCAACAAACAGAATTGCCGGTATCGGGCAGAAAGAAACCCACATCAGCTTCACGAGAGACCACTTCATAGCCCAAAGGTGACTGTCTGGTGTGCAATAGGAAAGGTCGGTGTTATTGGACCGTATTTTTTTGAAGAAAATGACGCTGCCGTAACTGTAACAGCCGTTCGTTACATTGCGATGTTGAATACGTTTTTCATCCCCGAGTTACGAAACCGGGAAATCGATTTTCAAAATGTGTTATTCCAGCAGGATGGAGCTGCAGCGCAAACAGCGACGGCAGAGAGGGTAACGATGGCTGTTTTCCGTAACTTGTTTCCGGGACGGATCGTTTCCAGATTCGGCGACATTCCTTGGCGCCCTCGGTCCCCCGACTTGAGTAGTTGTGATTTTTTTCTGTGGGGGTTTCTGAAATCGCGTGAGTACGGTAATAAACCGCGTACATTGGAGTACCTAAAGATCGCAATTCGTCATCACGTTACCAAAATTGATGTAGACATGCTGCAAAGAATTGAGGCCAGTTACCGTGAAAGGCTACAACAATGTATTGCCCAAAATGGACATCACTTGCCGGACATAATTTTTCGTTCTTGAGTAAGTAACAAATGCTTTGATTTAACAAGTGTTTCAGTACCAATAAAACTTTTTTAAAGTAAATATTCAATTTTTTATGATTATTTTAAAAACACGCGGTTCCCGTGAATGACTGTATATACATATATAAAGTGAACACAATTTAAAGTTTGATAAAACATTAAAAAACTGAACATTACGGAACTTAACAAAATTTAAACTTTCACTTTATAAGTCAGAATGTAAATAAATCCAATTGGCAAAACAGCAGCAAAACCTATAGGATTTAATTCAATCCACTCTCTAAATACAGTGGTCGGTGGAAAATAAATTTTTGACGAAAAGAGATATGGCTGCAAAATCATCACAATTAAAACGAAATATTAAGAAATTTACATAACATTATAGAATTTCACAAAATTTAACCTTTCACCCTTTCTCCCTTTTTCCATTTCATTTTTATCATATTCCTTTTCCCCCCATTCACCTTATCTGTTTCCCACGTTTTCCCATTTAGCATCCGGGAATCACAATCATGTATTACTTCAGAGGATGATATGTACGAGTGTAACTGAAGTGTAGTCTTGCACAGTCTAAAACTGAGAAATACAAACGTAAAAATCACTCTTTCATCCAAGGAGAATGACGTTCTTTCAAAACGTCATTGGTGTTTTATGTTTAATTTCCCTGCGAATATAACTAGAATAGCAATATTAAAGAGCAAAGTATAATAATGATCATATCAAAAATGAATTATCGTTGCAAATCTTTACGTTTTACGGTTCAACTAGTTCATTTAACATAACATAAAACATACATATGTTTATCTATCTTATTACATATCTTTTAGTTATTTATTTTAATTATGTTAAGAAACATATATCTGCGTACGAATTTACTTATTGTGTCGCACTGCTTTGATCATTTATCTCATGAATGACCGAACCGATTTACTTCAAATGAGGCATTATTTTTTTTTTTAACTCGTAAAGGTTATGAAGAGATATCCAGATAAAAACAATTTTGATATTTTTCGGAGACATTTTTTATAATTTTTTTATTATAACCGGATCTAAAATACAGAAAAAGTTTTTGAAATTTTTTTTATTTATTTTAAGCATATTTCTTATTTTATTGTTTTATCTAGATTTATTGAAAGGGGTGTTGGATTTAGAGAAAACTTTACTTAAGAAAATTTGCTTAACTTAACCTATATGAATATTTTTATAAAAATTTTTCTTAAAACTTATTTCCTACCTCATATATATATATATTTTTATTTTGTTTTCTGATTCTAACTCTTTTTCTTCGTCTTTCGTTATAGCTACCTAACGACCACATAAAAATTTCATTTCCTTCTCCTTTATTATTTCCTTATCTTCCAGTACTCTTTCATCTTTTCGTTATACGTTTTTTCCTTCTCTCAGACTACTTTGTTCCAGTTATCTTATCTCCACAACCTTAAAATCTATTTTTTTCGCACTTTCCAACAAAAATCTTGTTTTTTTGTTATTTCATCTGTTTTTTATTTTATAATTTGTTATTTTTGCAATTTTTTTGTATATATTCTTAGTCAGACCATACGATAATTATACTAGATCGTGGATACCGGGTGTTCTTTGGCGGTTGGGTTTCACGTTTAAGTTTATTTATGTAATCATGAATTGATCAGCGTAGCCGGGAAGTCGGGCAACATTTACCAGTGTTTTTTTTTTATCAAACATAGTAAATAAATCAAATTAAAAAAGATTTTATAAGCTTTAACCCCTTCTCTACCGCTGGTCACTATATTAACCACTGGTAATCAATTTTTCAAATTCAAATTTCTCATGAACCATTTAACATAGAAAAAAGATTTTTATATTGATTTAATCACAACGCATTGAGTTATGAGAAAATGTAATATTAATAACAGCCGTGTATAGTGTAGATATTTCACAAGGGTCCTAACACAGTACTTTTTTTTCACTGACGTCATTGTTTAAGTCCTAGTATTTTGGTATTTTTTTTGTTTATTTGATTCTTATATTCAGCGGTTTGTTATCTTTTATATAATTGCTATGCAAACATAAATTCAACAGAATAACGAGTGAACATGTCTTTTATGAAAGGAAGCAATTTTTTTAAATTATTTTTTTATACCAAATTTGTGCGCGCGCAACATAATCACATATTAACAAAAATTAATTTTTGTTGAACAATATAAATTAATAACGCATTTTTAACATACCCTAATTTTTTCAGATCTTTTGGATGAAAAACAATTCAGTATTAGCGAGATAAACAAACTTTTACCGAAATCTCGATTCGCGCGCGAAATAAAGCGGGAGGTTAAGGGTTAAAGAGTCTTATAAAATATTTTGGTAAAAAAAAAAAAAAAACACCAAAAATTCACCCGTTCCCTGCCGAACAACCTACAGACCATTCTATTTGTTAGAACTCCAGAGTATTTTTAATAAGCGAGTGAAATTTAGAAAACGAAGAAAGTGAATGGGCCGAATTTATTTATTTACTTATTACCATCCCCATCGCCGTTTCGCCCGCGCTGTATGGTTACTTGCGTTTCCCATCGCGGTCAGGGGATATTCAGCTGTCACGGCTCGCTTCGCTCACCCTTACCGTCTAGCCAGAGGGCTCTGTCACTTGGAACCCGCTGTGTTCATTAAACTAATGCTTGTGAGTATAATGATTTATTAGACCATTCATGTTCATGAATGAAAATAATGTTAGTATAAATGTTCAGTATAAATCAATTTATACTGAACACCGAAGACAAAAGAAAATTAATCTTGAATTAATATTGTACAATTTATTTATGGTTTTTATAATATTGTCCGTTTCATTGTTGTCGTAAGTTACAAAAATGTAAAATAATCTAAAACTTCTTTTAATAAATTTTATACCGTTGTATATATCGAAATATCGATTGTCACTGTTTACATTGATCGTTGTTTATGCAATATCGACTTCCACAGACAGTTTTTTTTAAGTTCAGAACCATCGTTAGGTATCCTTCAGAGGATGAGATGAATGACATAGCGTGTGCAAATGCTATGCCTGACCGGGATTCGAACCCGAGACCTCTGGATGAAAGGCTGAGAAGCTACCACTCACGCTACGGTGGCACTCCTTAGACGGATCTTTTTCGGAATTCCCCACCACCAAAAAAAAAAACTTAATTTTTTAACTAATGAGCCAAAAATCGATGTACTTTTAATATCCAATAATAATTAGGTGGGAATATGCATGTTTCAAAATAGCAGGAAATAGTGATATTAACAATAACCCGATTGGAGAAATAACACACCAACATGCTCTTTTATACCAGTCATTTTAAACATTCTCCATTTTAACATATGAAAAATATAAGCATTATTGCTTATAATCATAGATATGAATTATAAATATAACCAACCAAACTTCACCTACCCTCGCTTCGGTCACTAACCTCGACTAATTAACAGTCACATTTTGATTATTTAAATAATAAATAATTGCCGGCCTCCGTGGCGCGAGCGGTAGCGTCTTGACCTTTCATCCGGAGGTCCAGGGTTCGAATCCCGGTCAGGCATGACATTTTCAAAAAGAAATAAATTTTTTAAAAAGTAATTGCAGCAATACTTACTGAATTTATTATTTTCGAATATTCAAAATATTACTGTTAATTATTAAGGTTAACGAGCGAAACGAGCGTAAGTTGATTTTTGATTTTGAAACAAGTATATTCCAAACTAATTCTTATTGGATATTAAAAATACATCGTATTTGAACGATTTGTTAAAAAATTAGGTGTTTTTTGGGTGGGGGGAGGGGAAATCCGGGTAAGACTCCCTCAGACAGTTATTGTGTTATTATCGTGGATACCGGTGTTCTTTGGTGGTTGGGTTTCAATTAACCACACATCTCAGGAATGGTCGAATTGAAACTGTACAAGACTACACTTCATTTACACTCATACACATCATCCACTGAAGTATTATCTGAAAGGTAACAGGAGACTAAACAGGAAAAAGAAAGAAAAGTTATTGTGTTATTAAATTTTCAATGTCTCTTTTAAACGGTCTACATTATCTGGAACTATTAACGTGTAAACAATCCCGGGACAAATAATAGTAAATTATTACATTTTCAGTGAAATCAGTTAAATAGTCTGAATTATTAGGGACCACGAGAAGAATTGTGTTTTATTTATATAAATAGATTACATCGTTATATGTTCGTTTATTTTATTTCACTACATAGGTTTTAAGGAATATAAACGAATTTCTAAAAGGTTTATTAAGAAACTGTCGTAATATATATCGGTGAAAAAAAGAAATTATCAAACAGTACGTATTCTAGGAGATATAATTTATATTTACGATTTTTATTAATGACAACAGACAATATTTTACTTTTTATTTGTTATTAATGACAATAAACAAAATTACAAACAAATAATAGTAACTGGTTTTTAATCTAAAGTAAAAATATTTAATTTTTTTTATATATGTTGTTTATCTTAAATAATTTTACCAGTAAAAAACAATATATTTATAATAAACTATCATCAAACAAATGATTGTATACGATGAGATATGACAAAACCATTAATGATACAACAATTAAACAGTTATAATAACTTATTATGGTACTTAACGTATGAACGCCACCGTAGCTACAGATTTATTTAAAAGAAAGTAGTCAATCGGATTTCGGTGGAAAATGAACAGTCTCTTTATTAATTTTAATAAATGGTTATTTATATTTATTTATTTTATAAATATAATTTAACCAAACTTAACCTACGCTCGCTTCGCTCGCTGACTTTGACTAATTAACACCGTAAATTTTTGAGTATTATTTAATAAATTCAGTAATTTGCAATTATTTATTACTTAAATAATCAAAACACTCCTGTTAATTAGTCAAGGTTAGCGATCGAAGCGAGAGTTTGGTTAAATTATATTTATAAAATATAAATATAAATAACCATTTATTAAAATTAATAAAGAGACTGTTTTGAATCTATGTTAAACTCTATATCGGCCCATTTTCCACCGAAATCCGATTGACTACTTTGTTTTTAAATAAAGCTGTAGCTGCGGTGGCGTTAATACGTAAGTACCCTTATTATCAATGTACAAACAGCCAATCGTGAAAAATAAATAATTGTTTCATTTCCTTCAAATCAGTGTATTAAATTCAGAAAATTGTCTCTAAAAAAATAATAAATTTTTTTTTACCTTAGCCAATAATTTACATACAGGATTTAAAAATTTCTTTTGAATTCTTATTTAACTTTAAACTGTAATAAATAAAATTATTTCACTAATTTATTACTAAGTGGATATTAATGTATTCATTTATTTTCTCGAGGGCTTTTAATGGAATCATTCACACATGTCGATCTAACAATAGATTTAATCACCATAGATTTGAATGCAGTATATCCAAACGAGATAATATATTGATTAATAAGTTTAAACAACGCTGTCATAACCAGTTTAGTCTGTTTAAAAATCAGCAGATAGCTAAACATTTTATTTTCAAATGATTTAATAAAAAAAAACGAAGGTGGTGGCTAAGAAAGGTTTAGGAACGTATTAGATAAAAAAAGATATTAGAAACTGAAGATTTTGAACAAGCCAGCTCTTTAAATACCTATTTTACGGTGAAAACAACGTCATTAAAATTAAATTTAATCTCTTAAGGTTGGTGTGTGTGAGAATATAAGGCGAAACGTGAAGAATAAAAATAGAATTGAGCCAGCTAAAATCTTATATGATAAGGCTGTCACCTTTAATACTGTGACATTTCCTTTCTTTCTTTTTCCTGTTTAGCCTCCGGTAACTACCGTTTAGATAATACTTCAGAGGATGAATGAGGATGATATGTATGAGTGTAGTAAATGAAGTGTAGTCTTGTACATTCTCAGTTCGACCATTTCTGAGATGTATGGTTAATTGAAACCCAACCCAACAAAGAACACCGGTATCCACGATCTAGTATTCAAATCCGTGTAAAAATAACTGGCTTTACTAGGACTTGAACGCTGGAACTCTCGACTTCCAAATCAGCTGATTTGGGAAGACGCGTTCACCACTAGACCAACCCGGCGGGTTTATATGATAAGGCTATCCCAGTGCTTTTATACGGTTTTAGCCTATATTGAGCTCTATATAGGCTGTCAAAATGTCATTTCTTCAGAGTGTCCCGTCTGGATAGAATTAGAAAAGAACATGTTCGAAAAGATTTAAAAATAGTTTCGATCAGTGAGAATATTTTTTGAATTGCAAAGAGAAATGATCAGAACATCTGTTAAGAATTCAGTACGATAGAATATCACAAAAAAAATATTAAATTATCCACCGGTTGGAAGATCAGCAAGACGTACGAGGATACGCTGGAGGGAACGATCAAGTCTCAACGGAGTTAAACCGGACAGGAAATGACGCTGTTATAACAAATTAGGAAGTTTATGCTCCCACAAATATACAATCCGGTTAAAATTTAGAAAATATTGATCTAATGATTCGATACACATTAATAAGCAAATAATTTTAAATCGAAAGTATGAATATTTTTTACATAAAAAATAATTTTTTTAGCAGCTGATTGATTTTAAGATTAATAAGTTACTGTTTTTTTTTCGATTTGGCCAAATGTTATCAATCACTCTGAATTTAGCGAAATAGCTATATCCAACGCGTTTACCCGTAATAATAAAAAAATACTGTAGCATATAATGGCATTAAATTAATTGTAGGATGTATTCTCAAGAGTTTAATATTTTTATTTAAAGTTAGTAATTACATTTATTATATTTACTACTCAATAAGAGCGCAATGGAAATAAAAGGAAAACATTAGGTACAAAGAAAGCCTTCAATTATGAACAGGAAATTACTATGAGCTAAACAAGACAAAGAAGATGCCAAGAGTAAAGAAGAGTCACAAAACCTTAATTTACCAACCATCCTTCTTTCCTCCACGTTACAATTTTGCCCTACCGTTAACACATACGACTTCCTCCGGCGAAGGGAGACCAAATAATAATTTTCAAATTTATCTTTACAAATCGGAACGCAATCCACAATTCCATCCATAAACAAAACTATTTTATAACCGACATTCACTACCCCCTAAGATAGACCCAGCAGCAAAGTACTGTTGTCTAGGTTCAGGGGGATATGTACACCACGTCCTCCTAGTTCCTTCCGTTCCGTATGTGTTGAGTCTGGACTTCGAGTTAAGGAAGAAATTAACCAAATGAGAAAGTAATGAACAGGATTAAAGACGAAAAGTTACTTATGCGGGAAATAAGCAGAAGAGAAGGAAACTGGTTATGAAATGTAGTTTTATGAAATAGAATCTTGATAATTTACTGGTGGAAGGGCCAGTAAAATGAGAAAAGAAGCGAGAAGTTAATAGATGAGGTGAAGACTAGAAACAAGAAGACAAAGAATAACGCTTAAGGCAAAAATGGATGGAGACAGCAGTGGTGTAACGGACTGTTGTCAGGCAGAATGACAGCGGCCGGACTGAAATATGTCTTGAGGCCATGAAGATGACCTCCGGTAAAGCCCCTAAGGGCTTGGTACGGAAGAGATGGCGTGGCGGTCGTACCCGTCACATGGATGATGTATTCCCCTCGAGGTCAAGATTACTTCAGTGTAATTTTTAGGTTAATCTTTTAAATTAAATCTTTTATCGTGTAAATATTTTAATCGGACGCTAATAACGACACTTCATTTTGCAACCAGTAAAAAAAAAAAAGAAAAAGAAATCTTCCATTCAACATAGTAAATGTAGAAAAATGTAAAAATATTTTCTTAGAAGGTGATTTTGGAAATGGAAGAGCAGAAAAAATCCTGATTTTTTTTAAATTTTTGTTTTTTTTAAACATAATTTTAAAATAATACATCATAAATTAGCTCCACTCTAAAAAAGAAAACGTTTAGGTAACGTAACGTTTTTTTAGGTTACGTTTTTTCATGTATAATTATTTTTCAACTACATAAGAATAAATAACCAATGCCAGGAGTATTATAACTTTGTAGTCAGCTTTTTTTTTATAAAACATAATAAAATTTAAAAAAATAATTATCGAATGATTAATTTTTCTTTCTTTGTTTAATTATAGATCAATACTTGATGGAAAACGTAGTGAAGAATCCGTCCGTTTTGCAAGACGAGCTGCTAAAGTTTTAGTAGCGGTAAGTCGTAATAATTAATTCAATATAAATATTATATTTTTGTTAGGATTATAATTGTATATTATTTAAATTTCAATCTTTCATAATTTGGTTTATACTCTAACAATATTTTTATGTAAAGATAAATCTGTTATTTAATTTTTCTTTTAACAATTTAAAATTATAGATATTTGCTCAAAAACCACTGTCATTAAAAATGAAAAAGTTAACACGTTTTTTAATAAATCGAGAAAAAATTAAACAAATTCAGGCATCCACATAATGTCCTGTTATTTAAATTTTATTCAGAATATTTATTTTAAAAAAATAAAGAAAAATTTATGTTAAAGCAAACTAACACAATATATTTCAACGGTTTTGTCTAAAACCTTGTCCATTAACTTAAAATTTCTGTCTAACTTAAAATTTCAGAAACTGTTATTCGGACGCCATATTTATGTTTTTAAAAATCTTCACTTACCAATGTAATAAACTGATTATTTATATCCTGACAATGCCTCAATTAAACAAAAATCCGAAAAGAAATTAAATAACTTTCTTAATTTTATATTACAAAGAACAAGGCAAATTAAGCGGAACATTAAAATCTGTAAGTATACAAGTAAAAAATTACTAGGTATACTTCGATAGATTACACGGAGTATGAAGAGTGGGTGAAAGCATGCATTGATGAAAATGGCGGACACTCAACTATTGTTATAAAAAAAAAATTTCTCAATAATGTTTTGCACAAATAATTGTAATATTTATAAGTAATTGCATTAAATATAACATTATTTTTATTTAAACTGGATTGCGTTTTAAAACAAAACATTCTGTTATACAATTTTTAAGTTATATGACGATAATATACCTATTAAACTTTTAAGAATATCTATCAACATCCTAAAATTATGTTTTGTTTTTATTTTCAGTTTTAAAATGTGTTATCAATTATATTAACGTGTTAAGTATATCTCGATCTATTGCTGTAATGTAAAAAAAGTTGTGTTTTAGTAATTAAAATTGTCAAATAATAACATGTTTATTGATTTTGAATCGTAGGTTATTAGCGATATGATTTTAGACATGTAACAAGGCTATTTATATTATATTTAATTACTTTTGGAAGGGGGGAGAATTACGACCAAAGAATTAAAATATGGATAACAAAATAATTATTTTGTATGGTAATATTATACAAGAAATAAACAACAAATCGTTAAGATTTCTAACAAAGTTTACAAGATCATTAAAACAAATTAAATATTCATTTACGTCTTAAATAATCTTATTTGCTATATTTGAGTAACTATTAATTTTTATTTAAAGTTATTTACCTTATAAATTTCCACTGGACGACAACTAAAATACACTGTAAATATAAATGAAGCATAAAAATTAAATATACTTAAAAAACACTATAAAAAAAAAACACTATAAATTACCGATACGCACGCTTTTATAATACTGTGACAAATGACAGAGGGAAGACGGACAGTAGTTACATCGTGAGTTACTATACACAGCCTTCTACAAAAAGAGAGTGGGGGGAACGTAGATACATCGACACAGCTTTAAGCTGTGTACTGGACACAGCCATCACTTGTGCCAGTCAATTCTGTTATTTATGTAAGGTTGGAGAGTGCAGGCAACTACTAATGGTGACGTCATATCATTATTGTAACGAACTGTTCCATCATAACAGTATAACGCTCCGCACAAATATTACTAATTACTTTGAAATAAATTTATCCAATTTTTTTTTCTGACATAAGGAAGTTTTCTACTTTTTTATTTAACTCAAATTTCATTTTTTTTTTTCTGTAATAAATGAAATCTGATAATCTTTTGCTTGTAGCTTTTAGTAAATCATATATTTTTTTCTTTTATTTTATTTCTTTCACTTTTACAAAATTAATAATTAATGGAGTAATCCTAATACTAATTATAATATGATTTAACTTAATCATACTTAATTTAACATTGTTTTATAATGCAATTTAATATTTATTACTTAACTTAATTATACTTAATTTATATTATTTGTAAAAGATGAAAGATTAGGTCTTGCCCGTTTCGTGGCACCATCCATTTTCTATTAATCTTTTTAGTTATAGTAAGGGGAAAAAGTAAACAGTTTTATCTTATATAGGAGGATTAGTTTTGGTTCAATTCATGATTTATTCTGGTGGAAACTTACATTTTCTGCAGTTAAGTATAGAGAAGATTAATCGTCGCCAAATATTTATGTTTACTAATAAACCATTCATCCAGTGCTACCCGCTAAGTTATATATGTATTAAATCTATTACTATGTTAATTCCAATAGTACAAAGCATTATAAATTATTATATATGTAATCATAAATCATGTAATTACATGGAACATACTTTCAGCGTCATCAATATTAATTAGCCATCGTCTTAGTAGCTTTAAGAAAGTGTTTGGGTTCCTACTGGTCTTATATGATTAGAAAGTATGTTATACAATCTAGGAACATTATTACTTTCAAGGTCTGTACGTGTATTTTTTCCTCTGAAATTACACATACTTTTTTTGAAAAAACATCACGGTAAAATTTAATTTTTTTATAATTTTTCTCGTTGGGAAAATTTAATAAATATTATGAATAATCAACGAAAAGATTAACGGTTTTATCAGTAGTCCCTGTCACTTAAGCGAGAATATTTTTTGTATTTATTCCCGGGTCTTATGGGTTACACGATCACTACTATTAATATCTGTCCGTTCGGTTATGAGATAACCAAATAAATATATATAAATAAATATAATTAACCAAATTTAACCTACGCTCGCTGGTCAAGGTTAGTGAGCGTAGGTTAAATTTGGTCGAATATATATTTTATAATATATATTATATATATATTTATTTATATATATATAATATATATATATATATATATATATTTATTTATTTGGTTACCCGAACATAAACAGATATCTATAGTAGTGGTCGTATACTTTCAATCCCACCATAAGAAATGTTAATCACATAGAATAACCAATTTTTAAGGAATAAAACCGGTCAAAAAGTATTACTAATAAATTAGTTTTCTACTTCAGGCTTGACGAAACCAATACCAGGTTTACAACGTAAGATGAGGTATGAACTATTTCCCGTTGCTTTTTCTTTGTGCCAAACACACAATTCCATACGGACAACCCCATAGTCCCAGCAGAATATAAGTAACATTCAACTCTAGAATTGATACGTTTAACCACAATCACTGACTAAAATTGACTATCATTACTCTTAAAGAAAGCTGCTTTGATTGATACTTCTTGTACTTTGGGTGTTTAACATGTTCTAGTCGTAGTAAAAACTGGTAAAGAATAGGAAAAAATAACAAAATAATGTATATTTTTATCAAGAAAAAATGTAGACTGAAGATTTTCCCCGACTTCTGAGTATATCAGATATTCACGCGATTTGGGTTGAAAATACTCTTCAGATAAAAATCTAAAAACCATTTTCGGGTACTGTTGAATTTTAATTTAATTATATAAATTAAAATTAATTTAATTATATAAATTAAAATTAATTTAATTATATAAATTAAAACAGCTATAAAAAAACGACGTGGGATGTTACCCTACGGAATTTTGTTTTTGCTTGACGAAGCCCGGACACACATAGCTAATCAGAGAGCGAGACAATTGGAGAAGTTCTGTTAGAAAATCTTCAATTTTCTCCCTGTCGCCCTGATTTAACTCCCAGAAATTATTTTATTTTTCTTAACCTTAAAAAGAAGCATCCATCATAAAGATTTGGCGACAACGACGGATTGAAAACTCTACAGTTTTCAATTATCCGGCTTTAAGTCACTGACAACGGAATTTTTTGAAGAGAATGAAGAAACTAGTAAAATCTTCTAAAAAAATGTGTTAAAGTAGAAGGAAGCTGTATAGAAATGAAGTAAAATATATTTTTCATGCGTAAGATATAAAGTTTGTTGCAGTTATTCAGTTTTTTCTTTTTTTAGGTAGATTTTATAAGAAAGCAAGCTAACTATTGTAATGGGTACCATGGTTCGACTTCCAGAAAATTTCAACATATCTTCCAGTTTCATATACCAAAGACCCGAAAACCATCGTCAGTTCAAAAGTTTATATATATATATATATATATATATATATATATATTTCACTTTCTTGTGAATACGATAACTGCCGTAATTTTGCGTCAATCACTTTCAAATTGATACATAAAATATAACGACCCAAAATCTCTGTCAAGTTTGTTAACGGACCAAATCGGAACATGGGTGGTGGAAATGGAGGGGAGGCTTTTTTGAAAAAACAAAATATCGCTAAAACCTTCTTATTAAAGTATCAAATTCGTTTAAAGTTCCTACTGTTCTTTGGATAAGGGCCTAAAACTTATCTAAATAAAGTTTTTTGATATCACCAACCATTGGCCCAGGGGGTGGTAAAAATGAGGTTTCGAACACAAAAAAAAATCATACCTCCCTTAATAGGCACAGTATTGAATCGGTTTAAAGTGGTCGTTAGTCTTATAAACATTACCTAAAACTTTTGTCTGAAACAATTTTTGTTATAACCAACCCTTACGGCAAGGGATGAGCAAAATGTTGCTGGAATTGTAAGATCGGACTTGTCGCATGCTAAACATATGAAAATTTTTTTCACAAACAACCATTGTCGTATTGTGTAAATTTGAAGTTTTTCTTAGCTTTAAGGTGGAATTCTTTTTTATCTCCTACTTAGCTCCGGTGAAATCTACCTCTGTCAACCGGCATGCCTAAAGGAATTTTTTTCAAAACGGACCTTACTTTTAAAACACGCCTGATAAAAGAATAAAATTCACTAAAATCCAAACAGAAGTAAATGTACATGAAACGTGTATGATTTATCGGAATTTTAACAATCCAGTAATCTCTCTACCTGTACCAATAAAGCAACTTGGCCTGACTGACTGACTGACAGATTCATCAACGTCCAGAAAAAACTATTAAAGGTAAATTAATGAAACTGTATACATGTTCTTCTTGCGGTGTAAGTGCTTACTAAAAAAGAACTTTTTGATATTCCGAGTTTAAAAGGTTAAAATGGAGTAACAATGAAATTTACTATTTTTTAATTTCTCTGTAATAAATTAAAAAATCAAGTTGATATTTGGCGCGTGTAATCTTTATGTGAATATCTAAAAATTAATGTCTAAATTTTTTTATTTCCGAATTTAAAAGGTTAAAATGGATTTTGTAATTCTTTTTTTTAAAACACGGCTATTTTTTTGTTTAATTTCTTGGTAACAAATGAATTTATAGATTTGATTTTTGTGTGTGTAATCTTTATGTGAATAACTAAAAATCAATTATTAGATTTTTCGAAATTTGACTTTGAAAGGAATGAAAAAATGTAAAAATATTTTGTAAAATGACTGAAGATTTTCCCAGGTAAAAATATTTTGTAAAATGACTGAAGACTTTCCCCGACTTCTGAGTATATCAGATATTCACGTGATTTGGGTTGAAAATACTCTTCAGATAAAAATCTAAAAACCATTTTCGGGTACTGTTGAATTAAAATTTTTTGTAAGGGGTGTTAAGTTGTACGGCGCGGCGGCTAACTAGTCTTAACACAGCCAATGCCATTGTTAATATACGTACGACACGACTGGCTGCTCCTGTCTCACGTTATTTGATTTAAAAAACATACAATAAAAATAAAAATTAAAAAAAATAGATAAAGTACGGTCACTTCCTAGTGAACATGATTACAAAAATTAATTTCTCAACCACAAGCTTATTTTATTTTTTTTATTACAAAAAATAAGTAATTATTCAAAAATATAAAAGTATCTTGAATAGAAATGAACACAGATGTTACGAAATATTCATGAGTTGAAAAAAATATATATATAGCCAATCAGGGCTATGCCTCGGGCAGAGCTCGAGAGTGTTTGTCGGGTAACGATAAGAACCAGGCAAAATAAATTTTTACCTGTACTTCGTACGGGTAACCAGTTATAACTGATATTTTTAAGATGGAGGCCCACAATTTTGAAACCCACATTTTTAGTTCACTCGAAATTTCGGGTCCTGTATTGATCAAACAGTTGCTCTGAGCAAATTGCAATACCCCGATATTTTTTAAGAAACTGAACATGTTTTAATTTTTATTTATCATTATTATTGTCGCAAGCGTGAGTTATATGAACATAACGGGGTCAAAGGGGCAGAGCTCTGATTGGTTACTTGTTTATCTTTTTTCAGCTCGTGCACATTTCCTAATATTTGTGTACCTTTTTTATCAAGATACTTTATATTTTTGAATAATTGCTCATTTTTGTAATTTAAAAAATGAAATAAGCTTGTGGTTGAGAAATTATTTTTTGTAATCATGTTTAATTTCTGATTATGCATTTCGGGAGGGGAGCAGCGACGGAAAATGCTATCTTTATAATATTATAAACAATAGAAGTGGACTAAGCAATATAAGTAAATAACAAATATAAGTGCAATAACCAATGTAGAAGTTTAGGAGCAGTGTTAGGAGAAACCAATTTGGGAAAAGTATAGGGTCAAGGAAAGCAATTTTAGGGCTCAGATTAACAGTAGAAGGAAGATAAAAGAAAAACAAACCAACTAACATGGCATTTATAGACCTACAAAAAGCGTAGACTGTAAACACACACTATACGTATTTAATTTATATGAGAAAATTCTCATAATCTTTTTGCTATTGTGGCGTATGTTCCATTTTCGGATAGATTATTCCCTTCAGTTATGTTAAAAATAATAAAATAATAAAAATAATTAATTCAGCATCAAATAATGGGCAGGCAGGAGTAGGTTTCGTGATGAACAAGAAGATAGGGAGGGGAGTGGAGTATTTTAAGACGCATAGCGATAGAGTCATTGTAATAAGGATAAAATCAAAACCTAAACCGACAACGATTGTTAAGGTCTATATGCCTACAAGCGCCCATGATGATGATGAGGTATACGAAGAGATTGATGAAGCAATTAATCACGTAAAAGAGATGAAAATTTAATAATAGTTGGAGATTGGAATGCAAGCATTGGAAAAGGCAAGGAAGGAAATATAGTGGGTGAATACGGGCTGGGCAAAAGGAATGAAAGAGGGGACCGACTTATAGAGTTTTGCACGAAGTATAATTTAGTAATTGCCAACACCCAATTTAAAAATCATAATAGAAGAATATACACTTGGAAAAAGCCAGGCGATACTGCAAGGTATCAGATAGATTATATCATGGTTAAGCAAAGATTTAGAAATCAACTCGTTGACTGCAAAACTTACCCTGGAGCAGACATTGATAGCGACCATAATTTGGTGATAATGAAATGTAGATTGGGGTTTAAAAACCTGATGAAAAGGTGTCAGATGAATCGGTGGAATTTAGAGAAGCTTGAGGAAGAGGAGGTAAAGAAGATTTTTGAGGAGGACATCGCAAGAGATCTGAGTAAAAAAGATAAGGTAGAAAATGTTGCAGAAGAATGGGAGAATGTTAATAAGGAAATTCTTAAATAGCAGAAGTAAACTTAGTCGGAATAAAGAGAACTGGTAGAAAACCTTGGGTTTCAGACGATATATTGCAGCTGATGGATGAACGTAGAAAATATAAGAATGATAGTGATGAAGAAAGTAAAAGGAACTATCGGCAATTAAGAAATGTTAAAAACAGGAAGTGCAAACTGGCGAAAGAAGAGTGGATTAAAGAAAAGTGTTCAGAAGTGAAAAGAGAAATGAGCATTGGTAAAATAGACGGAGCATACAGGAAAGTTAAGGACAATTTTGGGGTACATAAATTAAAATCTAATAATGTGTTAAACAAAGATGGTACACCAATATATAATACGAAAGGTAAAGTCGATAGATGGGTGGAATATATTGAAGAGTTATACGGAGGAAATGAATTAGAAAATGGTGTTATAGAGGAAGAAGAGGAAGTTGAGGAGGATGAAATGGGAGAAACAATACTGAGATCTGAATTAAAGAGAGCATTAATAAAAGATTTAAATGGCAGAAAGGCTCCTGGAATAGACGGAATACCTGTAGAATTACTGCGCAGTGCAGGTGAGGAAGCGATTGATAAATTATACAAACTGGTGTGTAATATTTATGAAAAAGGGAATTTCCGTCAGACTTCAAAAAAAGTGTTATAGTAATGATACCAAAGAAAGCAGGGGCAGATAAATGTGAAGAATGCAGAACAATTAATTTAACTAGTCATTCTTCAAAAATCTTAACTAGAATTCTACACAGAAGAATTGAGAGGAGAGTGGAAGAAGTGTTAGGAGAAGACCAATTTGGTTTCAGGAAAAGTATAGGGACAATGGAAGCAATTTTAGGCCTCAGATTAATAGTAGCAGGAAGATTAAAGAAAAACAAACCAACATACTTGGCGTTTATAGACCTAGAAAAGGCATTCGATAACGTCGACTGGAATAAAATGTTCAGCATTTTAAAAAGTTAGGGTTCAAATACAGAGATAGAAGAACAATTGCTAACGTGTACAGGAACCAAACAGCAACAGTAATAATTGAAGAACATAAGAAAGAAGCCGTAATAAGAAAGGGAGTCCGACAAGGATGTTCCCTATCTCCGTTACTTTTTAATCTTTAAATAGATCTAGCAGTTAATGTGATGTTAAAGAACAATTTAGATTCGGAGTAACAGTACAAGGTGAAAAGATAAAGATGCTACGATTTGCTGATGATATAGTAATTCTAGCCGAGAGTAAAAAGGATTTAGAAGAAACAATGAACGGCATAGATGAAGTCCTACGCAAGAACTATCGCATGAAAATAAACAAGAACAAAACAAAAGTAATGAAATGTAGTAGAAATAACAAAGATGGACCACTGAATGTGAAAATAGGAGAAGAATAGAAGAAAGCAAATAGATGAAGAAAGAAGCATTTGGAAAAATATAGTTAAAAGAAGAGACAGACTTATAGGCCGCATAATAAGGCATCCTGGAATAGTCGCTTTAATATTGGAAGGAAGGTAGAAGGGAAAAATTTTGTAGGCAGACAACGTTTGGAATATGTAAAACAAATTGTTAGGGATGTAGGATGTAGAGGGTATACTGAAATGAAACGACTAGCACTAGATAGGGAATCTTGGAGAGCTGCATCAAACCAGTCAAATGACTGAAGACAAAGAAAAACAATATAACAAGATTAATTTTTTTTTTTAAATTACCTTCATTCCTATAACTTTATTAAAAATACAGTTAATAATATTAAATTAGTCTTTGAATTTAATTTTGTGCGGAATTTATTTAAAAAGAAATGATTAAAAATAAAGATTTATACTTTTTCTTAATGTACTAAACTGATAAAAAAAGTTTATAAAAAAATTTAATTTAACTGCTAACTCCCGAATTTCATTCTTCAAGGAAAAAAAGAGGATGCCTTTCTTTTATCTTCAGGAATAGGATTTAAAACCAAATTAATTTATTCTTGTAAATTACGGTTTAATAATAATAATAATATTTTTCTTTATTTCTATTACAGTTCATTTTTAAAACATTAATGAATTGAAAAAGAAAAGTTGAAAAAATTTAAAAAGAGATAATTTTAGAGTTATTATCATAAAACAAAAAAAAAATAAAATAAATAAAGTAAATAGGTATCGTTAATTGAGTTTCGAAATTATGTTTCTTAAAATCTGCCACAAAAAATCTTATCAAAGAGATTTCTAAAAAAATATTTAATTTTCCTTCAGAGATTTTATTACGTAATTATTTTTAAGAAATGTATTTATTTTTTTATTTATTGAACATAAGATTTAAAAAAGTAAAAAAAAAGACAAATAAATTATCTTACCTTTAAAAAATAATATCGCTTAAATATAAATAAGTTTACCGTATAATATAAATATAAAATGTGTAATTTTTTAGATATAGATGGGTGTAAATTTAATTGGACCTCACGGTATATTTATTTTATTCAGTTTTATTTTAAACACAAAAAAAAATTATTTATATAAAATTTCAATTTTTAACAATTTACAAATATTATTTATTTCGAATTTTTTTGGGGTTTTTTTTTTGCAGACTTTTCGAAGAGAATTACGGTATTACTTTCAGTCGCACGGTGAGAGTCGGGGGTAAAAATGAATTTTCTTTAAGTTTTGAAGTGTGAGAAGTAGAAAAGTAGCATTCACTTAAAATGTAACTTTCTTATATATATATATATATATGTCTATGCAGATACATTAGCTGAATGTAACTCGTCAGCTGGGCCAGATCTAATGAAACTCCAGATATTTTTACATGGATTTGAGTACTAGATCGTGGATACCGGTGTTCTTTGGTGGTTGGGTTTCAATTAACCACACATCTCAGGAACGGTCGAACTGAGAATGTACAAGACTACACTTCATTTACACTCATACATATTATCCTCATTCATCCTCTGAAGAATTACCTAAACGGTAGTTACCGGAGGCTAAACAGGAAAAAGAAAAGATCTAATGAAACTAAAAACACCAATTTATAGGCCTACAGCATTTTCGAAGATTAATAACTAAAAACCTATTAATTTAAAAGAAAGTCTGAAATAAAATTTTAATTATTTTTTATTTTGCAAAGAATTCGATTCTGCAATAAAAAATATAAGTCCCATTAAACGAAATTAAGTTGACCTTGAAATGAGCTTTATTTGATCTTATCAAGGACAACATAGGTTGTGAAAGTATTTCCCGCTTGAAATGGAAAAACTTTAATAGGAAACATTTTTTCCTAAAATGTTTAATTTTTAAGATATAGATGTGTATCAATTTAAACGGACCACTCGGTATAATCAGTTTGTATATCCGGGCTAACGACCTAAGAACGGGGAGAATCAATATTAATTAAACTTGTAGGATGAACTTTACCTTTACAGAAATCTTAGCTTTGTACTAACTTAAAATATTTATAGGAGGAACGGCTCCCTTAATTAATTATCTAATCATTACGAGCATCACGTATTGTAGCTCTCTTAAGATTTAAAAAATAAACAAAACCATGAAATTCTGAAAACTTTTATAAATATAATTCTGTTAAAAGTTAGAAGAACGTGTTATTGATAACTTTTATTTTGATAACCTTTTATTTCATTGGCAAAGTCTAAATTTAATTTAATCTACGTGTATTTTAGAGAAAAATTTAAGATAAAATTAAAAAAGAAATTGTTTTTAAACAAAAATTTTGAACTGTTCCTTTATTTTTTTAACATTAGCCGGAAAAATGAATAAAATTAATTTCCGGGAAAATTCTATCTTTTCCTTCAAATAAATTTTCTTTTATCTATCAAAACTTTATTACTTTTCAGATAAAGGTAACTAAGAAAGATGGTATTACGGATGTTTTGTGTATGTCCCAATAACTGTAATGGTTTTTTAAAAGGTAAGGAAGTCAATATGACGTCCTCTTGGAGATAATAGTAGTAGTATGTTATTCTTTTATTCGTAACCTGATGGATTTGATTCCCGGTCAATATAATTATAATTTATTGTCATACAAAACGTCCATTTTACTGTATATTATTACCTACAACATTCAGATTTATATGGTGATTCATTTATCAACATATATGTTGATAAACATATGAATTAACATATATGTGTATATAATCAACATATATCTATTAGAATTTTATTACATTTATAAATCTATAATTAGACTTATTAGATTAGATTTATAGATTTATAAATCTAATTAATTTTAATAGAAAAGAAAGTGTGGCTCAATTATGAAAATGGGATTGATTTGTCTGGCATTTTTCCCACCACCATCCCGTTCGGTCGCCCTAAAGCATAAGACCGAATGCCAGTGCCACAAACGGCTACTGTGCCTCAAAACGGTTTAGCAATCAATATCCTAATTAATTCCTAGAGCTTACCGAACTGTGTAAGCGGAATAAGCCTGGTGTCCTACACCACTCGCTTGCGTATCCCACCGCTCACTTGTCAAATATTACTAAAATTGTTAGGCGCACATCGTCTATATACTAAAATATATGACTTGTCAATAACTTAAAATTTATTTCGTCAAAAACAGCAATCTTCTGCCACGCCTAGGTCGCTGAATGCCAGCAACTATCTGTATATCATACTATAGCCGTTGGAGCTATATTTGCCCGATGGTCAGCCATTTCTTGAGTAGCTTCCTACAGCAAGCGATAGGAGTCTTATATCCATTACAAAAAAACTACTGATGCCGGTTAAACAAATAGTACAGGCAATTTGTCATCAAAATAGGCTATATTTGAAAATCCTTACCTATTGATTGATCTTTTGTCCATGCGTTATGGGTGATGAGGGAAGCTTAACTCCAGATTTTTAACATCCTCCCTCCCATCACTCCCATAGATTTTTGAAAAACTCGAAATACTCAAAAAAAGTTTTTTAAATGCGTTTTTCTCTGAATCTATGCATTTTAAAGAAAAGTTTTAGTTTTTCAAAAAAATATGTAGAGGACATTCTCCTCTACAATTAATGTTTCTGACGTTATGCCGTATAGTTTGAAACTTAAATACTAGGTGGCGCTGAAGTTGTTTTTACAATGTTTTTTACAATTTCAGCGCCACCTAGTATTTCAGTTTCAAATTATACGGCATAACTTCAAAAACATTAATTGTAGAGGAGAATGTCCTCTACATTTTTTGTTTGAAAAACTTTTCTCTAAAATGCATAGATTCAGAAAAAAACGCATTTCAAAAACTTTTGAGTTTTTCAAAAATCTGCGGGAGGGGGATGTTAAAAATCTGGATTTAAGCTTCCCTCATCACCCCTAACATATGGAAAAAAACATCAATCGGTAGGTAAGGATTTTCAAATAAAAATACAAATTGACTGTACTAAAAGCAACGGCATCAAGGAACTCCCACACGGTCCCACAATGCGGTTCACGTCACATTGACTCGTCGCTTATGAGTGGCCAATTTTTCCCCTTGGTCTTTAAGTTCCAGGGTGGCCTGAGTTCTGGCCACGAACATTATGTGTTCGTTCGACTGGACCTCCCCGCAGACGCACAGCTCGTCAGCTGTCAGGCGAAACCGAAACAAGTATTGGTTCAAATTTGCGTAGTTGGAGAGCTCTTGGGCTCCCGTTACTCTTATAAATGAACTAAAGGCGTACCATCCCCCCAAGTCCTGTATAAATCTATAGAAGGACCTACCCTTACTCGTGGCGTGCCATTCTTGCTTCCACGCTTCCAGCACGAGGCTGTAATGTGAACGGGATATATGATGATAATAAGAAATAACATTAGCTTGATATTTTCCTCAAAAACAAAAAATCGAAATTGTTTGGAATTCAGTAAGCAGTAGTATCAAATAAGATTCTTTATAAACAAATTCAAAAAACATAAACCAAGTGGTCCATATATCAAGCGATGTGTTATGTAATTTAACGTTAACGTTTTTGTAAAAATGCACTTTAAATTTTCAAACCTCCTTTTACTTTCCTCGTATCATAGCTGGTATGAAGTAAACAATGCTAATCAGTCAAAAAATCGAGTATGGGTTTTTTTATTTCTTGACATTTCATGATTCAGGAATCCCAGAAAAACAAAAAAAAAAAAATGGAGGGGTATGTTCGTAAGTTATGTATATATGTCAATGGGCTGGCATGTTTGAAGGTTAATAACGTTTCACTGGATAAATCATTTTGATGAAATTTTGTACAAATTGCCCCATGTACTCGTGTACATGGGGCAATCTTTTAGTAAAATTTTAGGATGAATATCTCCAGGAGATGTAGTAGTTTTCTTTTGAGACTAATTTTCTCAAAATTTTGCAAACATAATCACACTTCAATCTCAGTATATGCATGCGTGGTTATCGTTACCATTTAAAATAAAATTTCCCCAAAATTCCCACCTTCCTCAAAAATCATCCTCGTTTTTTTGAAACTATATAATATTAAAGAACATAGTATTTGTGATGCCCTATAAATATGTTGGAGCTTATGATTCCCATTGTTAGAAATTTTACTAATTTTTTTAATGTCGATTTCATAATAAATATAATTTATTTATAATTTCATTAAAACTTTTGTTACATAATTTAATAAATGTAGATTGGATTAATAATGGTAGAGGGTATCGCCGTGATCTGATTATCTGATAATTTTTAACGTACCATTTGTTTTGATTTTTTTACGAAATAAATATTAAAAAAATTTTAGTTAACATTTTAATTCGATTATAATTTTAAATTTGTACATATATACAATCAAATTTCTGTAACTCGAATACCTATAACTCGTAAATTTCTACAACTCGAAATTTATTCTAATTTCCGGCCGTATTGTATTACATTACACGGAAATATAACTCGAACAAAAATCCTATAAGTCGAAGTGAAAATTTGATTAGTTTATTACAAAAAATAAAATTAAAAAAACCAAAGTTAAACATTAATAATAAAGAATTTATTTTCAGTTCAGAAGTATGAAACAAACATGATTCACTTTTTGTACTATGGGATAACAAAAAAGGATGAATCAACATATAATAAAGAGGGAAGTGAAATCATATACATCACGTGTCAGTATTCATCGATACTCGTTTGTCGTAAGAAGTGTCGGTCAATGTGTCTTTATAACCTTCATCGCTCTTATACATAGTTTCCTATGTCTGGGTTTGTTTGTTACTGTAAAGAAGTGTGTTCTCATTCTTTCCTTACAACGTTTTTTATGTTTAATTTTTGTACAATTAGGTTTAGTTAGGTTAGTTGTTTTTTTTCTGTTCTTTTTTTTTAAATGTCAAATATAAATTTAAAACAACGTCATTTTTTTTTTTTAGATGATAAATTAAGGCTCATAATGGAAGTAGACAAGGAAAAAAAGAAAAAAACGTGATCGCATCGAAATTCGGTATACCATTCAACACGCTTACAAAAATTTACATAAACTGGGAAAATATTTTGCGTTTGTAACTCAGACGTCATCAAAAGGGTAAAGTCTGTCAAGTATCCCGATGTTGAAAAAAAGTATTTTAGAGCGGTTTAAAAATAGTCGCGATCAAAATTTACCTATCAGTAGACCAATTTTACGTGAAAAAGCAGAATACTTTACGAGACAGCTCAATTGTACGTATTTCAAAGCTAGACTTTTTGGTTTGCTTAATGAGTTTATAAGTTAACCTTTCGGTTGGCTTAATAAGTTTAGAGATTAAAAAAAATATTTGTAGTGCAAGTGCCAGTGTAAACGATTAAATTTGTAATACGTGGATAAACAGTACACTCAAAGAAATTATGAGCGCATACAACGAATCAGAAATTTTTAACGTTGTCGAAACTGGACTGTTTTACAAATGTTTACCTGACAAAACTTTTAAAGATGGGAAATGAAGTAAATACTTCGTGTTTTAGGTGCGAACATGTCGGGGACAGAAAGGTGAAACCTTTCTTAATCGGTAAATCGAAAAAAACATTTTGTTTTGCTAACGTTAAATCATTGCCTATTCACTATGGAACCAATAGAAAAACCAACCAACCAATAGAACCAATAGAAAATTTTATTAGGTTACTAATAAAATTTTCGAAAAATGGTTATTCAAATTGGATCATTATTATCATGTGAAAAATAGAAAGATTTTTCTATTTATTGACAACTAGCACAACCAAAATCGTTTCCTCATGAATTATTATCGATAAATGCGTTATTTTTCCACCAAATTGTACCTCTAAACTCCAACCAATAGTTTAGGGCATTATAAAAAAAATTGAAATGTACAGGAAAATGATTATAATGAAAACGTTAAAGGTAGTTGAAAAGAAACAAAAGTCAGAAATTAATCTTCTTTATTGTCCATGGGGAGTTAAAAAATCTTAGAATGAAATCACTGAGCTATAATAATTAACCGTTTTAAAAAAGCCGGATTTAACAACAACCCGTTATTTTATCGGAATGTGAACAAACTAGCAGTGAAAACCTTTGTTCTAACAACAATAGTGGTGGTCATGACGATGATAATGAATGGTAATCAGTCACCGATGTTTTGCAATTACCCAGTAACGTAACTTTTCCGGATAAAAGTTTCTGTAGACGAAAATTTGGTAGTATCCGAATACCCTACTGACGAAGGTATTATTGTAATACGATTAACGCAAAGGCAAATGAGAATGACACCATAAAGACTGATTCGAATAAAACAATAATGAACTACCCTGCGTAACACCATCAACTATAATGGAAGTTACAGGTAACTTTGAGTCTGTTCGACGATTCGTCGACTCAAAAGACGATGTACCAGAATCGGCTTTTTCGGCGGTGGCAGATATAGAAAAATGGTTGACTACACTGCATCAGAAGAAACGTCAAGTAACTATCAACAAATTTTTTTAATCGTTTTAATTAAATTAAAAAAAAAATTAATTAAATTAAATACGAATTTTAATTAAATTTACGAAAGATGCAATTATTCTTAACATTTTATTTTATTTTTTTATAATTTTAATATTATTTTTATTTTATTTAGGGAACTTTTAAAACACGATCCTCGAATTTAAAACTAAACTGTTTTTTTATATATGATACAACAATGATAATTTTTACTATTCATAATAAGTATAGGTTTTTGTGTCTTTCATTCATTTACGGTTTTTGTGCAATAAATTATCAGTGAGAAAAAATGTGATTAATGAACAGTATTTTCGTGTATATTTATCAGCCTAAATTTTGTTTAGTGTCTTCTATGGTAATAGAATACTCTTCAAGTAAATTAAGTTTAAGTTAATAATTACATACATACTATATATACGAGCACATACTAACCAGTAGTTCGTACTGCATACTGTATTTATAATGCTGCATCATATCATGTAATAATATTAATGTGATATAATAAGACTGCATATGGAAAAAATGCAGTATTTTCTTAAATAGTGCGATGTATTTTACGTGAGTGAATTTACAGAGGGTAGTAATTTCGTAACATGTATATTTCTCTAACTCGAATTTTCCGTAAGTAGAAGTTTTTCTTTTTCCTTTTGAATATTCGAGTTATAGGAATTCCACTGTACATATATTTATATGTATATATTTCGATACTTCAGTGCTGTATTTGTCTACTTAACGCAAAAACGAATTTTACAGATTTATTAACTTGAAATTGATCAAAGAAACTTTTTTCAGGAAAAAATTAAGTGAAAAGTTAATATATTGTCGCGTGTTCGCGGTGCAATCATGATATTAAGAGATTGACAATTGAGAATGTTTATATAATTACAATTGGTTTAAAAACATAAATAAAACAAGATAAATCAATAATAATGACAATAGTAATAATAACAATGAGCCTTCGAAATCACAGAGGCCTTTAGCTGAGTGGGCGAGACATTCGGCCGCCCCATACGCTCTCGCAGTGAGCATACCCAGTCATGACTGTGCTTCTTGCACAGCCAATGGACCCGGTATCATTCGCAGCAGGAGATCCTTCGCGTTTTCTACAGGAGGAGAGGGATCGATGTCTATATAAGACAGCAGAATTCAAAATCGAGGCCTTCAGGAAAATGGAAAAGAGCAAGAAAAAAGATAAACTAAAGGAAAACCTAGGCGATAAAAGTTAAAAGAGTAAGATCAAATATCTCAATTGAGATTTTTAGAAATAAACATAATTTTAATTTTTAATTAATATACATATTTGAGATTGAATATAAGTGTTTTTTTCGTGTGATGTTAATTGGTAAGGGCCCTTTACACCTTTGTCATGTTTTCGTTTAATAGATTTTATTGACGTTTATTTAAATCTACATCATTGACAAGTTTCATTTTGAGAGTTTTTGACTAAATTTCGTAAGAAATGGCTAAAAATATTTTAAAATGACAAGGGCTTTTACACCCTTGTTATATTGTGGTTTTTGGTTTTCATTAACCACTGATAAGTCTTTTTTAGCTGTTATTTTATTTTGACAAGACTAGTCGTTCACTATGTGACACCTGAGTTTTTTGTTTTTCGGGGGGGGAGGAAAAGATATTTTGTATTTTGACTATGTCACTAGAGTTTTCGTACTGGGAGGATAAAAAAAGTTTTTTCTTTTTTGTTGTGAAAGGAGCTAATGACCATAGTAGCCGATGCCCCGAAAAAAAAAAAAAAAAACAGTGGTTACATACAAAACAAAGTTAAAGCAATTGAATTTGTCAGGATTTATTCACAAGTAGATAAATAATTAAAACCAGAATTCAGTCCCATTGACAAAAGATATAGCATAACCAACGCTGGAACTCTCGGCTTCCAAATCGGCTGATTTAGGAAGATGCGTTCACCACTAGACCAACCCGGTGGATTTCGTTTTCATGTAATATGCTCATTGGAGTGACGTCACCTTAGTCGCGCCGAACGGTACGCACTGACCTCCTCGCAGAATCTCCTAGCAGACAGACATTTCGTAGAACTCACATTATTACGACTTGCTTAGATTAATTTCGCAGTATTAATGGTCTTCCCCAGAGTATTTATACTCCTATCCTCTTTATCTGCCGGACCGAACCCAATTCATTGCGTAAGAACGATCGACCGTCCTCACATTTTCCCATGAAATTTCAAACCTTGGTCCGGTAACTCTTCTCACGGAGCAACATCTCTTTAATGTGTCAGTGGGCAGTTGTTAAACGGACCTTGTTACCAATACTAAAAGGATTACTTTTAATCCCTTTCTGGATTCCTCCCATTATTATATTTTCTTCTTAATCGGTAGGAATCCTTACTCAGGTACGTTATACCGGTCTTGTTACAATATTTTCATTTTTTTCTTGGATAATTTTAATATAAATTCTTCTTTGAATCATATACGTCTACGATTATACTACTACATCTACACAAATTCTTTTAAGAATCAAAGCGTTATTAAAATTATGAAATACTTAATAAACGTTTTTTCCTGTTTTTAAAGAAAATCAGATGCACCTTTTTTAGCTGAATTCCCGGTACCAGTAGTTAATGATTCAAATAAATCCATTAATTACCTGTAAATTCGTTAAAGAAAGTGATAGGAATTATCTTTGAAATATCCTTTCTTAGATATATTGAAAAAATTGCAATATTTTGTAAGAGAATTTTTTAATATTTATAAAATATAAATTAGTATCATAGTATTTATATATTTTAGCAAATTAAAATAAATGAAAAATAAAATTGTGAAAGCATAAGTTTTTAGCACAATATAAAAATATATAGAAGTGATAAAAATACGATTTTTTTTATTTATTTTCAGATGAGCGTGTTACTTGTTTTAAGGGTTGCCCTTCTTCAAGGATCATTACCAAAATTTTCAGCCCAAGACAACCCTTCTGCATTTCATCCATGTCCTCATGTCAGGTAAATATTAAATGCTTATATACATTTTCTATTTCTATAAAATTTATTCAGTGAATATAATTAACATTTATATTACTGACTATTTAAAAAACAAATTCATAAAATGGTTGAACTAATCCATTGCGCTATTACAGATTATGATATAAATTTGAGGTAATTATACTGAAACGTTATTTATTGCTGATACAGTTCTATTCATATATCACGGTATTTAACTAATAGTCTTTGTTAACTGAGTACTAACTGTTAACTAATCTTGCTATCACAAACTGTATATTCCATAACAAAACTACAATTACGAACTTATATGAAAAACGTTAAAAATATGACACAATCTAAAGTTCGATGGGAAATTTTCCAAATTTTAAATGGAATTTTTAATCGATCCACTGTTAAAATATTTTTACTGCCATGTTATTTGAATTTCCACTTTTATCAAAACAAATAAAAATAAATTAACGTAAAAAATAATTCTAAATCAAATTTTTAAGTGCAATTCAATAAGAGTCCTAAATATATATAAATAAATGAATTATTGTTTTTAAATTTTAAGTTTAATTGTTAAAATAATTTAAAGCGTATTTTCATTAATCATCCAATTCTCATATATATATATATATATATATGCATTGGCCCTATATCTCTGTATATATATATATATATATATATATATATATATATATATATATATATATACAGAGGTATAATATAACTGATGGTAGAGAATTTGGATGTTTAATGAAAGTACGCTTTAAATTATTTTAACAATTACACTTAAAATTTAAAAACAATAATTCATTTTTATCTTTTTATTTCGTGAGGAGAAATAAATAAACGTTTTAAGAAAATCCATTGCTTGACAAAATATTTGTATCTCTTTAAATATTTCAAAATCAAGCATCGTAAATATTTTAACTCCTACATATGTATATTTGCTGTCAGTTAACGGATCTTATCATATTTTTTTTTAAATCTGGCAAAGTATTGCATTACTTTTCCGCTTATTAATAATGATATAAAATAAACAATTTCCAGTAAAGAAATAAAATAAATGTTTTATAGAAGTGGGAATAAATTTAAAAAAAAGGTTTTTTTTCTAAAAACATTCATATATATATATATATATATATATATATAGGTTAAGTTTAAGGCATTTTCTGAAGCAAATTATTCTCTAAATTTATCACCTCCTTCAAAAATCCTAAAATAAAAAAAAGGTTTTCGAAAATACTTTTCTGCAATTAAAATCCGGGGTTTATAATTTTAAAAATTGCAGACATTCTTGATAGCTCTACGTACGAATATAAACTTTCAAAAAAACATTTAAACCTAACCTTGACACAGTAAAAGAACAAAAAAAATCAATTTTAAGAAAATGGGTTGGTTTTTTGAATAGACATTTTTTTTGGATTACTAATTTATGCATTGTAGGTTCTTTTAATAAAGTTTTCTCTAAAATTCCTCTGAAAAAAATCGAAAATGTTTTTTCGAGATTGTTGTAGAATATACATATAGTTTGGTTACGTGTGTACTTGTAGTAGGGAATGAACAGTACAATCAGTCGACTTCAACCCACCGGGTTGATCAAGTGTTGAATTCGTCTTCCCAAATCAGCTGATTTGGATGTCGAGAGTTCCAGCGTTCAAGTTCTAGTAAAGTCAGTTATTTTTACACGGATTTCAATACTAGATCGTGGACACCGGTGTTGTTTGGTGGTTGGGTTTCAATTAACCACACATCTCAGGAATGCTCGAACTGAGACTGTACAAGACTACTCTTCATTTATACTCATAGATATACTCATTCATCCTCTGAAGTATTAAACGGTAATTACCGGAGGTTAAACAGGAAAAAAAGTCAGTCGGCTTCAAGTCGAGCTGCCGATGAGAAGTGTGCGTTCAACTGCAGTGTTTAGTTAATACATATACATTTTATACAATTTATATTTTACACTTATGTATTTTATTATACAATGAACAGAAATCAATATTCAAATATATGATAGAATTATAATTTATACAGTACAATTTCCGTTATTCATATAAGCCTTTTTGTACGATAAAAATAAAACATTATTTCATAAATTCAATTGAACTTTATTTGGGAGTAGTTCATCCTCTAACAGCGATAAACCCTCATTCCCTGATAGAATTTTTTAAAAAGAATTAATATGATCAAAGCAATATATATGGAAATATTTGAGCCAAATTTGAAGAAAATCAGTTCGGTCAATCCTAATATACAAGACCAAAAACAGTGTGACTCACATGTACATACATACATATATTTTGTTAGGGTGTTTACATATCCAATTTTTGACATGATCATCATACTTTTCCCTTTAATACAGATATTCACCGGGAAAGTAAAATTCTTCAGAATAAAATAAAAATTCATTCGCAGAATAAAATGTGTACAATTTGGGCATATGCGGTTACCACCGGATCTTGACGTTTTGACACATTAGGAAACCAAAAAACCGGATTTTAATGTTCGTATGTTTATGTGTGTGTTCGGTGTCACCCTCTAAATCACCTTATAACTATCGATCGATTTTGACCAAACTTTGTCAGAATACTTCTACATACAGAGCATTGATGCCATTAAATTTTCAACTTAATAGGTCAAAAGGGTGGGGCTGTAGAGCAATATCACTCTTACTATCTCAAAATTTTGTCTAATTAAGGTATTATTTTTCTTAGGCACATCTGTTAAGAATTAAAACACAATAATATTTGCAAAAATTTATTTTTGCAAATCGCTATCCCACCCCAAAAAAATGTTCAAAATAAATTAGTGATTAAGTGGGTATATTTTTGGGTATAGTATCTCCTCTCTCAACAAGGTGTGTCACTGATGTGCAACTGTTTTAGTATTCCGCTATGTTCTGACGTCAAAGGTGAGCGGTAGATTTAAATAAATGCATAATATTTCAAGGGTAAAATAGGATTTAAAGTGGCTGCTAGTACTGTCATACCCACGCATATAAAATACGGTATAGAAACGCGATTTAGTTAGAATCATTGAATTAAATAAACGAAAAAAATATTATTATATTTAAATAAAATTATAAATATTTTAAATTAAGAACGGCGTGTAAGCCGTTCTTACAAAAACTGCGTGAACGGAAAGTCCTATAACAATGTTGTCAGCTTTTTGAAGTAGAACGTATCTGAATCTGTTTCTACCAGTCAGTTTTATTGAGTTTTACTTAATGAAACCGTCCCTAGACAACATATGTTCCGGTTTCAACATTATACAGGAATAACAAACAAACTTTCGTACAGAAACTAAATAATAACGTCATCAAAAATTCTATCCTACCCTCCTAAAGGACATTTGTATGTGTATCTGTTTGTGTGTGTGTGTCTATCCTCCTTAGCTTAGCACCGGAATGTACCGATCGCTAGCGGAAAATCCCGATTCGTTATTACGTCTCGTGGCGGTCGGGTATTTTTACAATTTTTTTTATTGTTATTGAATTATTATTTATTGTAAAAGTTTTTTTTTTACAATCAAAGGTAAATAATTATTAATAAATCAATATATTTAAATTTTAAAAAAAGTTTAAAAAAATGGTGGTGAAGTGTGATTCGAACCGATGTGCAAATTGTAAAATCTAAATACTTAACGCGTCTTCCCAAATCAGCTGATTTGGAAGTCGAGAGTTACAGCGTTCAAATCCTAGTAAAGGTAAACTTTTATTCGGATTTGAATACTAGATCGTGGATACCGGTGTTCTTTGGTGGTTGGGGTTCAATTAACCACACATCTCAGGAATGGTAGAACTGAGAATGTACAAGACTAAACTTCATTTACACTCATACATATCATCCTCTGAAGAATTATCTAAACGGTAGTTACCGGAGGCTAAACAGAAAAAAGATAAAAAAGAAATACTTCATTAATTAAACTTTTATTTGGCTATAACTCTGGAACCAGTGAAACTAACTACTATTTATAATATATCGTTGAAAAGCTCTCAATAAGGGCTTATTACTGCAGTTAAGAAAAAGCTCAAAATCCGATATTTTTTGTATCTTGAGCTTTTTGGGAACTTTTAGTTCAGTTTATTGCAATAAAAACGGGACGGGCACAACTAGATATTACAACAGTTCTAAATCCAAAATTTCAACATCCTACGGGTAATTGTTTATGAGTTATTCTAGATATATATGTACGTACGTACATACAGACGTCACGCCGAAACTAGTCAAAATAGATTCAGGGATGGTCAAAATGGATATTTCCCTTGAAATAAGAAAACGAAATTTTTCTTGTTCACAATTCTTCCTTAACTTCGTACAAGGAAGTAAAAAGTATATAAAAAGAATTTAAATTAAGAAAACTGGTCTAAGAAGAAACTAAAAATTTATATATATATATATATATATATATATATATATATATATATATATACAGATTTCTCTCTTATCACATTGTAACTGTTTTGTTGTTTCGAGTATTTAAAATTAAGAGTGCAGGTAAGGACAAAAAATATTCATTATACAAATAGTTGTATACAAGCATGCTCAACGAACTTTATCTAGGACTATTTAGGATTTAAAAGTTATTTCTCTGATGTAAATCAGCATGATACTGCATAAAGTGGTTGTATGTATTATTTAATTAAACAAATTATCTCAAAGAATACTGATAAAAATAAGCGGTAAGTGATAAGGGGAATAAATTTCACTAAGAGGTGTTACTAGAAAATATAGAGGAGAATAAGAACGTTGGTTGGATACAGAGATAGGTTCGTGGAATTAAAACGGGGTTAGTAGTCCACGAGGGGTAACAGGGTTTCCAACCCGATAGCATTCTATATTTTCCACTTTATATCATATCTTTATTTTATCTCTCTTCCCTTTTATACGTACATCCTTCTTGTATTATCTTAATAATCATCTTCTCTTTTCTCATTGTAATACGTTCATGTATTTATTTAGTAGATGCCACTAAATGAACAACGACTCATTAATCTCTACTGTTTTAACATAATATAATATATAAATGCTAATATTGTAGTGCCTACGTAACAATAACAAAATATACAAAGACATGCATCCCTGTGCGCGCGCGCGCACACACACACACACACACACACAGAGAGAGAGAGAGAGAGAATGAGTGAGAGAGAGAGAGAGAGGGGGGGGGGGAGAGAGAGAGAACACAAAATACTATACATAGCTGGTTTTGATAAACTGAAATAGAGATATCAGTGGATCAGAGAAAGATAGAATATATGTGTGAAAGAGATATTGCGCATATAATTTAAACATGACTCTTCCCAAGCGATTTGGTTGGTTTCCTTCCTGCATTAAACGCAAACGCAACGTATTCACTAAATGTTCGTTATAATACGTGAGTTGTGTATTAGATTTATACGTGGCATTTATGTATATTTATATTGTAATTTAATAAATCTTTTGAAATAAAATGTTAAATCGTTAAAAAATTAAATAATTACTTTTACGTATGAAAATCTTTCGCTTATTTAAGATGAAGTATTATGAATGGTTTCATCATAACAGAAAAACATCTGACAGCAAAGATTTTATACTTTCCTGCTATTGGTTGTTTATTCTTATATAGTGGAAAACTAATGATAAAAAAAAAATTTAAATCAACAAAAAATCGAAAGTTTTTAATTCGATATTTTAATCAATAATTTGAAAAATCTATATTTTTTAACATTGATCGGCCCCACTACTAATATTTCAGAAAAAAGTATTTTCGTGGCCACTTTTATTACTATATGCTTAGGAAGAGATAAAAAATAAAAATCTGATGTGTACACCACATGACTTCCTTGTACGCCTATTAAATTACATACACACATTTTTTTTTTTTTAAATGAAAAGTACATAAAATTTAATTCCTTAATAACTTCTGATATTTTTTCATATATTTTTTACTTCCTTGTACAAAGTAAAGGAAGTATTGTGATCGTGAAAAATGTTGGTTTTCAGATTTCAACGGAAATATCCATTTTGACTAGTTCCGCCGTGACGTCTCTACGTACGTACGTATTTAACTCGCATAAATCAAAAATGATTAACCGTAGGATGTTGACATTTTGGATTTAGGACTGCTGTAATATCTAGTTGTGCACCTCCCCTTTTGATTGCAATCAACTGAATTAAAAGTGTCCAAAATAGCCCAAAATAAAAATAAAAAAAAATATTTTGTACTTTTTCTTAACTGCAGTAATAAGTTCTCATTGAGTGTTTTGCAACGATATATCTCATAAATGATAATTATTTTCATTGGTTCCAGAGTTATAGCCAAATAAAATTTTAATTAATGAAATATTTGGATCGTACAAGGGAAGGCACATCGTTTTGAATTCGACTTCATTTCCTTTTTTCTTTTAATAAATATATAGATTTATTAATAATTATTAACCATTAATTGTAAAAAAAATTACGATAAATAGTAATTCAGTAATAGCAATAAAGAAATAAAATGTTATGTACTTTTCATTTTAAAAAAAAATATGTTTATGTAATTTAATAGGCGTACAAAGACGTCATGTTGTGTTCACATCAGATTTTTTTTATGGGTAACATTTCTATATCATGTAGGAGAATCGAATATACAGTAGGTAGCGTTGTATAATTTTAACCTATAATTTGTTGCTTAGATGCTTAAAGGAGAACAAGCAGTTTTTTTTGTTTTTTTTACGGGATTTATTGCGAGCCACTTAGAACAATCCACATTCTAAACCAATAGTATTTATGAATACAGCTGATGTATTTAATTATATAGCTCATATATATGAGTGCTATTAATTATGGGTAGGGAATCCTTAAATAGACAAATTTATTTGAAATATTAATATTTAATTAATTTGAAAAAATTTCTTATGAAATGATACATTTAGATAGTACTTCTGTGTAAGTTTGAAATGTTGATAATTAGAAAAATTTATAAAGAAACGTCTGGAGAAATTTTAACATCAAGTTAACGAAGAAAATTTTAAATGTACAGACAGAATGAAAAATGGATAATAAGTAATTAGGAGAATGAAGAAAAGAGACTAAATTACGAGTAGTGAAGGTAACTGGTCAGGGGTTATCTTAGAGAACAAAGATTGATTAAAAATTACTAGAAGGATCGGCAGAAGGTGGAGAAAGAATAGCTGGAAAATAGCAAAATCCATAGATAATCTATAGGAAATTGGAACTGTAATATTTAATTGGTAATAGAGGAGAATGGCAAAGAATATGAAAAACAGACCTGGCAAGGATTAGAAAAACGTATGATTTTACATTTGATGTTTATGTATATATATATATATATATATATATATATGTTTGTGTGTATGTATGAAGAATAAAACAAAATAATAAAAAAAACTACATATATTATCAACAACCAATAGATGTTTGTCACAGATAATTACTATCCACTAAAATTTCTTTTTCAATTCACACATACTGTACACTAATTTTTAATTTAACAGCGGCTTTATACGCCGGGTGTGATTGTGTATACAGATGCATGTTCGTACGAATAAATATGCACCATGCAAAAGGATATGAATGTGTTCGTTTATTCTTTTTTTTTTTTTTTGTTTTCTGTTAGAAAATTAATGAACGATTTAAATTTCAGAGTATGTTTGTTAAAATCCACAAAAGCCGTTGTACTAACAGCGCTTTTAATTAGACATTCCCTCATGTTTATTTTTTTCTCTCTTAAAAAAAAGATACATTGATTAACGGGTTAATGTAACTGTAGAATGGTATAAATATGTAACATTAAAATGTTTTACGTTAAAAATCAAATACAAAACATGCTTTGTTATAATTATTACCTTTGAGAAATTTTCTTTATATATATATATATATATATATATATATTCATACATATATGTGTGTGTATGTGTGTGTGTGAGTGTGTGTGTGTGTGTATACGGTTTATTCTAAATTGGTTTCAGACTTATTTATGTTAATTAAAAAAAAAACTGTTTCTTTCTTTAGTTTCAAATTTCGTATTTTTAAAATTTTATATTCAAAAAAATTCAGGAAATTCATTTTTGAAAAAAAAATAATAATTTTCTGGCAGAAAGTTTTTTTCAATTAAAACATCTTTATGATAAAATAATCTGTTTTTATTTTTAAAAAAACAGTATTCAAAACTATAAAAACATTTTGATTTTTTTTAAAATTTGGGTGCTCCCTATCAGTTTTTTTGTCTTTTTTTTTTGTCATCAGTCATTTGACTGGTTTGATGCAGCTCTCCAAGATTCCCTATCTAGTGCTAGTCGTTTCATTTCAGTATAATCTCTACAGCCTACATCCCTAACAATTTGTTTTACAAATCCCAAACGTGGCCTGCCCACACAATTTTTTCCTTCTACCTGTCCTTCCAATATCAAAGCGACTATTCCAGGATGTCTTAGTATGTGGCCTATAAGTCCGTCTCTTCTTTTAACTATATTTTTCCAAATGCTTCTTTCTTCATCTACTTGCCGCAATACCTCTTCATTTGTCTTCAATTGTGAAAAAATATGTTTTTTTTTTTACTTCGGAAGCTTCCATACTCAAGGGGAAGTATTAGAGGAAAATTAATTTTTAAGAAAATAATCTCTAAGTGGTAATAATAAATTCAAAAATGAACTTTTTAAAATTGTTTAAAAAATACAACAAAATAGCAGTAATTCTAAATAAAGTTGTAATTTTCTAGGACGGTGGTAAATATTTTTGGGTAATTTTTTTTTTTTCAATGAATAGCAAAAAGTAAGGGCTACCAAAAAATAATGTTTTTTTTTACATTTTAAATGCTATAAGGGTAACTTGTGAGATGGACTTAATTTTTTTATTTTTTTTTTGTCTTCAGTCATTTGACTGGTTAGATGCAGCTCTCCAAGATTCCCTATCTAGTGCTAGTCATTTCATTTCAGTATACCCTCTACATCCTCCATCCCTAACAATTTGCTTTACATATTCCAAACGCGGCCTGCCTGCACAATTTTTTCCTTCTACCTGTCCTTCCAATATTAAAGCGACCATTCTAGGATGCCTTAGTATGTGGCCTATAAGTCTGTCTCTTCTTTTAACTATATTTTTCCAAATGCTTCTTTCTTCATTAAAATAATTATTTTTAAATTAAAAATAATTATTTTTTAATTTAAATTATATTTTTATTACTACAGACTATTGGAGTGGGATAGGGAAAAATTTTCATAGTGGTTAGGAAGCCTAATGAAGTAGAAAATATACATGCGAAAAACTCCCATTAATCCAAATAAGTAATAATAATTATAATAATAATAATAATAATAATAATAATTATTATTATTATTATTATTATTATTAGTCTCATATTTATATTTTTTTTATGTATTAAAATAATAAAAACCTTTTCAAATCGGTGTATGAAAATAGTATTAAGTTAGTTTAATAAAAATATTTTTTTTATAAATATAAGGAATTCTATTAAATTAAACAAATTGCAAATTTTAGGAGAAACCTAATAAAATGTTTTAAAATATAATTTATTGTTATACCGAGTATGGTAGGTGAACTACATATTTTAACAAAAAGGTATCGTTTAAATAATATTTAAATAAACGAATACATTAATCTATAAAAAAGTTGTTAAAAATTTAATAGAAATCGATGCGGTTATATTAGTGGTTTAGAAATGGAAATTTGAAAATCTTTTTAAAACTACGTAAGAGATAAAAAATAAAACGCTCGCTGGGATAATTGTTCTATAACAAGTAATACAGACATCGTCAGATAAGCTATCTTCTAAAAGTCATGTCGTCGCAACGAGTCCCAGACCTAAAAACCTTTCGAAAAAGGGAGTCATGTCCCAGTACTGTTGTTTTCCATGGCCAACTAGATTAACTAATCTGTATTTCACCATTATTTTCTCGTTTTAAAAAACAATATGAAATAGTTTGTATGTAACAGTTAAAAGTAGTTGAATTATATAATTTATAAGAAAAAGGGTTGCATATTTAAGTCGTGTAATTCATATGTACATATAAATAAGTATCAAATAATTAATATTACAATATTTAGTAATAAAAATATATGAAAGTTTGAAAAAGACAAAATGGATATTCCGCCGTATATTTATATATATATATTTATAGTTCAAGAACCATCACGTACACACATATATAAAAAAGTATGATTAATCTCACTTTTAAATTTTAAGAATACAATCGCGTACTAACCGGTCAATAACGTTTCAACGAGGTCCATTAATTATAACTCAACATATGTCTTTGTTGCCGTTTGAACAATACCAGCATAGGTTTAGCAGGAGAGAGATTCACCCATCTGCTGTTATTGCGATGCGGTTGACGATGCCGAACACACTATTTTCATGTGCAGGCGATAGGAAGAACATCGCATAAATGCTGGACTGATACGTACCCGCCGGAGTAGCTCTCGGAGTGGCTCTTGGCTATGTCTGGGAACTGGCATAATTTTGAAATAGTTGCAATAGCAGTCCTCAGAATAAAAGAAGATGATGCAAGACGACTGGGATACTGAGGGTTTTATAGCAGGGTAGAGCGGACAGCCCCGTTCCTGAGGGTTCACATGCCCTGGTGTGTGGGTTCCCGTAATTGAGCGGGGACTCCTGGGGTCCGTTAGGTGTGGATTAATTAAAAGACCGAGACCCGGCCGGCGGTGTGGGTTCTCGGATACGCTTCGGCGGCTTCGGCTGCTGCGCCGTCGGTTTGAGGCTGGTAAAAGGAAACACCGAGACCCGGTCTCCGGCGGGGGGGTCTGGAAACGGCAGAGCCGGGCCTGGTTTCTTCCGTTGGAGATTAGAGGCAGGCAATTAAAGATCCGAAACCGGTGGGGCTGACCTGCTGTGCCGGGTTAATAACTGGTGGATGGGCAGTCGCAAGAACACGTCCCCGAGCCGAGTATACTTAATTGGATGTCCGGCTCGGAGATGTAGGGGGAAAAAAAGATGTCTTGTTGCCGGCCTCCGTGATGCGAGTGGTAGCGTCTCGGCCTTTCATCCAGAGATCACGGGTTCGAATCCCGGTCACATATGGCATTTTCACGCACGCTACAAATCATTCATCTCACCCTCTAAAGCAATACCTCACGGTGGTCCCAGAGGTTAAAAAAAAAGAAGGTGTATACTTGTTATATATCGACATATATGTGAAATATATATTAATAATATAATTTTTTTTATTTATGTGATTGTTTTTCTTCGTAAAATAATGACCTATAACTAAAAAGTAGAAACAGGAATGTACCGATCACTAGCGGAAACGGTAGACCAGGAGGATAAAAAAACCCTATGACAAATTCAACCTGAGCGGCATATAAAACATTAGTTACACAGACTGTAATGCCATATATATTGAAATAACCGACAGATCGTTTAGGGCAACGTTGTCAGAACATCTGAGGGCGTTCTAGAATAAGTAAAATGTTTTTCAAACATGGCGGATCACTTGTTTTCGAATAAACACATAATTAAAAAATTGGCAGATAATCTTGAGATATTAGAAATTTGTAACGTTAAAAACAAACTAAAAATTTAGAGAAATGTTACATTAATAAATATAAAAACTTCAATTTGGTGAACCATAAACACATTTCAAAAATTACGATCTATTTAAATTGGATATACATCTGCACATTGAAATATGTTTTTAACATCTCGTTATAATTTTATTTAGTTTTATCTTAGCGATCGATTATCTAATATTTTATTAATTATGTTAACAATTGATGATGAATCTGGAAGGTCCGTAAATGCCGTGTTGAATAAAAAAAAAGGATTTTAACACTTATAGGTGAGATCAGTCTTATTTTTTTTTCATATGTGTGTATATACTGATTCTTGAATTATAAATAACTTTTTCTTTTTTTTCTTATTTAGTCTCCGGTAATTACCTTTCAGATAATACTTCAGAGGATGATATGTATGAGTGTAAATGAAGTATAGTCTGGTACAGTCTCAGTTCGACCATTCCTGACATGTGTGGTTAATTGAAGCCCAACCACCAAAGAACACCGGTATCTACAATCTAGTACTCAAATCCGTGTAAAAATAACTGACTTAACTAGGATTTGAACGCTGGAACTCACGACTTCCAAATCAGCTGATTTGGGAAGACGCGTTCACCACTAGACCAACCCGGTGGTTTTAATTATAAATGACTAATTGTGATTTGACAAACGAGACAACTTTATATATATATATGGTGGTTCAATAGGAAAGGTAAATAATCTAGAAACTGATTCTAGAGCTTGAAATAAGGAAAAAACATACGTCCGAAAACATTTTGTCACCGAGTCAAGGCTAGAAAATATTTCTTGGTGATTTTTTCCACTGGTGAATTTTCATGTTAGGAGTAAACTTGCAAAGTAAACTTGCAATAGTAAACTTGATTGTTTCTTATGTTTTTGAAATGAAAAATCGAATAAAACTGATCCCAGAACTGTATTTTCTGTAGTTTTCATGATATTCAACTTAAAACAGAAAAATTCGGTGACGAATAAAATTTTTTAGGTTTGAAGTACAGCCGGTTTCCGTGGCGCGAGTGGAAGCATCTCAGCCTTTCAAACGGAGGTCCCGGGTTCGAATCCAGGTCAGGCATGGTATTTTCACACGCTACAAAAATTGTTATTCATCTCATCCTCTAAAGGTTAGGAAAAGAGTTTGAAGTAGAATAACTTTGTTAAATGACTAATAAATGCGTAAATTTTATTATCTTAAGAATTTATTCTGAGAAAATTTAAAAATTTTTTTTTAAAAATCAACTTCTATTAATAACCAAATAAATCAAAAAAATCTTATGAATTTTTAAAAATTAAAACAGCTGTTTTTAATACAATAAATTTAGACCATAAACAGGAAGTGCAAACTGACGAAAGAAGAGTGGATTAAAGAAAAGTGTTCAGAAGTGGAAAGAGAAATGAACATTGGTAAAATAGACGGAGCATACAGGAAAGTTAAGAAAAATTTGCGGTACTTAAATTAAAATCTAATAATGTGTTAAACAAAGATGGTACACCAATATATAATACGAAAGGTAAATTCGATAGGTGGGTGGAATATATTGAAGAGTTATACGGAGGAAATGAATTGGAAAATGGTTTAGAGGAAGAAGAGGAAGTTGAGGAGGATGAAATGGGAGAAACAATACTGAGATCTGAATTTAACAGAGCATTAAAAGATTTAAATGGTAGAAAGGTTCCTGGAATAGACGGAATACCTGTAGAATTACTGCGCAGTGAAGGTGAGGAAGCGATTGATAGATTATACAAACTGGTGTGTAATATTTATGAAAAACGGGAATTTCCGTCAAACTTCAAAAAAAGTGTTATAATCATGATACCAAAGAAAGCAGGGGCAGATAAATGTGAAGAATACAGAACAATTAGTTTAACTAGTCATGCATCAAAAATCAATAACAATTGAAGAACATAAGAAAGAAGCCGTAATAAGAAAGGGAGTCTAAGGATGTTCCCTATCACCGTTACTTTTTAATCTTTACATGGAACTAGCAGTTAATGATGTTAAAGAACAATTTAGATTCGGAGTAACAGTACAAGGTGAAAAGATAAAGATGCTACGATTTGCTGATGATATAGTAATTCTAGCCGAGAGTAAAAAGGATTTAGAAGAAACAATGAACGGCATAGATGAAGTCCTACACAAGAACTATCGCATGAAAATAAACAAGAACAAAACAAAAGTAATGAAATGTAGTAGAAATAACAAAGATGGACCACTGAATGTGAAAATCGGAGAAGAATAGATGAAAGCAAATAGATGAAGAAAGAAGCATTTGGAAAAATATAGTTAAAAGAAGAGACAGACTTATAGGCCACATACTAAGGCATCCTGGAATAGTCTCTTTGATATTGGAAGGACAGGTTGAAGGAAAAAATTGTGTAGGCAGGCCACGTTTGGAATATGTAAAACAAATTGTTAGGGATGTAGGATGTAGAGGGTATACTGAAATAAAACGACTAGCCCTGGATAGGGAATCTTGGAGAGCTGCATCAAACCAGTCAAATGAATGAAGACAAAAAAAAATAAAAAAAAAATAAAAAAATTTAGACCTTTGAAAAATTAAGAAATATTTAATTTACTTTTAGAAAATACTCATTGTGGTTCATACTCTAATTCACAACTGCCCAAAAAGGAGTATAATGTATTTAGGGTGTATGTATGTATGTTTTTCACCGTAGCAGCTCAACGGCTGAACCGATTTCGATGTATGACACCGCTTTGAAATCCTTATGTTACTAGGAGTGCTATAGACTATATAAATATGAAAATATATGCTTAAATAGAATTAAAAAATTTGAAAAAAGATTATGCTATATATAAAATTGTAACCCGCACGCTCTTTAATTATTCTTTATTAGTAATTATCCTGTATTAAACAGCAAGGTTTTTTCTTGGCTGTCGTGTATTTTCATTTTTAATATAATCTGTTGTTTTTTTTTTTTTTAATTCTTACATGAGTTATGAAAAAGGGATAATCCCTTTTAAATGTAGGAAGTAATTTACAATTTATACAAAAATCAGTACGAATAGAAGATGGAAAAAAGACGAGAGCTGTAACAAATGAAGTAATTTCCTGTCATTTTTTTCAAGGAATATTGAGTGCATCATCGCGCTTAACCTACCAAAATGCATGTAATATCAGCTCTATAAATGATATTTTCATCGAGTTCACCACAATATTATAATAAATAATGAACATCATTACTCTTACAGAAAATATCACAATTTTTTTTCCCTCAGCTATTTTACATGTGTCAGAACCATAATAAAATACGGGAATCCCGGCGTGGCAACAATTGAGGATGCGCAATACACAATGCAGGTCCATCCTCACTGGCAAGGAGAAAAAAAAGAAAAAATAGATATTTCCGTTGAAACTTGAAAACAAAACTTTTTCGCGATGACAATACTTCCTTTACTTCATACAAGGAAGTAAAAAATAAATTTGCACGTAATTGCGTTGCAAACACTCGATCTAAACAGACGCATCCATAAAATCAAGATCGTACTTGGACCGGTCAATAACTGGTGAATGGAAAAATACGCTGGAATGAAACGCAAAGGCGAAAAAAATCTATATTTATGATCAAAATATGAAAATGAATAAAACCACGGAAATCATTTAACCGAACGGAAGCTACTATGGAATGCGTGAATATTTATTATATTTTTAACAATAAATTTTCCAATTAATTTTCATGAATTTTCCTTTATAATAACAGAATATATCAAACTTAAATTGTATATATTACTTCTCTATGGCGTAATGATAAATATATTGGGCGATTCATTCAAAAATATTTCATGAAAAATTTGGTTTCGTTTCGTTGTTTGCTCCTCACCTAGAAATAACCGTCGAGAGGAGGTCATTCATTATTTGCCGTTTGCGAATACGGCACGCTAGGCTCAGTCATGGATATCAGATGACTCAAACAGATGCACCTGTTTGTGCTCTCTCCGACTTCCAACTAACAGTTCATCACACCCTTGTGGATTGTATCTGTTATGCGGCATTCAGTTGCAAACTATTCTAGGTTTTAATGAAATGATATTGCGTTATGTTTTACGATTTCTTAGGACCTTCTGTTTTTATTCAAATATTTTAATTACTGTAATGTTTTTCAGTTATTTATGCTGTAAATTTATCTATCTATATAAATTTATCTGTAAAGAAATTTTATTATTTTAATTAAGATAAATAATGTGGTATATCATTGTGTTTCTATTTCGCTTTTAGGATACGTTACAGGCTTTTCCTTTTAAGATGTATTTTTACCTTTTACGAGTTTTAGTTTATAATTGTCAATTTCTAAAATGTATTTATTTACAACATAAATATCGTGTCCGTAGGACGCCTCGTTGTGCGCCCAGGAAAAAAAGAACTAAAAACAAAGTTTATTTTGAATTTAGTTAATACTTGTTTTCCGGCCTCCGTGGTGCGAGTGGTAACGTCTCGGCCTTTCACCAAGAGGTTCTGGGTTCGAATTCCGGTAACATGTGGCATTTTTTATACACGCTACAAAACATTCATCTCACCCTCTGCGGAATGAATTGTTTGACTGGGGACCCGGAGGTAAAACAATCAAAAAAAAAAAAAAAAAAATACCTGTTTAATACAAAAAAAGTGAATTTTTCTACCCCAATATTTTGACTTTTACCCTAGATTTTTCAAAAATAAAAAATAAAGAGCAGTTCTGTAACCTATATTTTTTACATTTTTTTTTCAAATCAGACTTCATATGAAGCCATTAAATTTACCCTCTTAATTTGCGTCCTACGAATTACAGTCTTTTCTTTTTCCTGTTTAACCTCCGGTAACTACCGTTTAGATAATACTTCAGAGGATGATATGTATGAGTGTGAATGAAGTGTAGTCTTGTACATTCTCAGTTCGACCATACCTGAGATGTGTGATTAATTGAAACCCAACCACCAAAGAACACCGGTGTCCACGATCTAGTATTCAAGTCCCTGTAAAAATAGCTGGCTTTACTAGGTCTTGAACGCTGGAACTCTCGACTTCCAAATCATCTGATTTGGAAAGACGCGTTCACCACTAGACCAACCTGGTGTGTCAACGAATTACAGTCTGGCTTAATTTTATCGAATGCGCTGAAATCAGGGAAATATTGTTTGCCATTCGACACTCGCTAACGAAGCGTTTCCGAACTTGTTTATAAACTTTCTTCTTATTTTCAGTAGTAAAACATGTTCTGGAAGTCTGTTATTTTCATCTTAAATCACCTCGTATATTGAAAAGAAATTGGGATAAATTTTAGAAATCCTTTTTAATTCAATTGACAAACATAATAATTATAAGCCTACTAGAATACATATTTACATAAATTCAGCAATTCTATTTATATATAAAACATAATTCTTCGTCGTGAATAAATTTTATATGTATTTAATAAGTAACGAACGTTTTATGTATAACACGATCAAAGTCTTGCGTCGGTATAAATTATTGTACAAAGGCGGGGAAAAAGTTATTAGCAGAATTAATATTAAATACTTACTTGTTAAGCAGTTTATTTATTTAAGACAAAACTGAGTTTTGTTTTCCAGAGAGAAATCAAACGGTCCGTAACGTTGTATTATTTGCAACGATACTACGCAAGACCTAGTCGAAATACAGCGCCTCCGTTTCTCACCTCCCAAAGAGGAAGTGAATAGTCTGTAAGAGAGAGAGATAGAGAGAGAGAGAGAGAGAGAGACAGAAATAAAGGGGGTTGTAACTGGAGACGGAGTGAGTTTGCTTTATCGGTTGAAAACACGAGCGGATAGAATAATATTTGTTTAACAAATTTCACGTATCGCATATCTGGCCGGAAAGGCAAGACAACGAAGGAGAATATTTGAATGTAGTAATAGTAGATATAATAGAAATGGTAGTAGACATTTTCAGGGTAGGATTCGCTAGGAAAGGGATGCATCGGGCTAAAAAGGAAAAAAAAGGATGCAGGATGCATATGAATTCAGAGTGAGGTGACGTTCGGGAAAGAATAGGGTTGGAGCGTATTAGGCCTAGAGGAAATTTTACGGTGAATTGTTCTGACTTCCGAAAAAAAAAACATAAAAAATATTAAAAAAAAAAACTTTTTTTTAGATGTATACAGTTAGACGCGTACTGTACAGAAAAATATTTTAAATTTAAAATTCGTTTATAACGACATACTCGTTTGTACACAACCAAAAACCATAAAAAATCATTAAAAATAGATTCACCATTTTAGCGTAGCTGAATAAAAACAGATTGAATTAAATCACCAATGACGTTTTAAAAAATAGATTTTAAAAATATAAGAACACATTTGAGTTACATTTATTATTTCTAATACTATTATTATTATTATTATTATATATTTTAAAATATGTATTCCTAATAAAGTGACCTATATTTTTCATTCATTTTTACCCTAAATATGTATCCACTGTATTCGGGTAAAAATAAAATAAAATATTGTAAAAATAATTTTTCGGAATTGAAATAAATATTCTTTCAAATTACTATGTCCATTTTAAAATTGGCCCGCAAGGTGGCGCTAGGATTTAGATATTTAGAAAAATTTAATCACATAATAACTGTCTGTCGATATTGACATAGATAACGATCGATATAGACGATATTTCTCGATATATACAACTACATTACAATTAGTAAAAGAAGATTTAGATTACTTATTTATACGTTTCTTTATGATTTTAATTGATTTAATTAGTTTATTGAATACAGAGGGGTCCAGGGTGTAGAGCCCCCTGGTTAGACGAGATGGGCAAGCGAAGCGAGCCTTGAAAGGCTAAACATCCCTGATCGCGACGTGAAACGCCAGTAACCATTTTCCGGCCTTTCTGGCGCGAGTGGTAGTGTCTCGGCCTTTAATCCGGAAGTCCTGGGTTCGAATCCCGGTCAGGCATGACATTTTCACACACGCTACAAGTCATTCATCTTATCCTCTGAAGTAATGCCTAACGGTGTGCCGGAGGTTAAATAAAAATAAAAAAAAAGTAACCATATAGCGCGGACGAAGCCGTGACGGGTCTGCTAGTTAAAAATATTTCTTATTCATGATGTTTAATTTAATCTTATTTTTAAATAAAGGATCTGCTACTTACAATAAAATTATTATTATATAATTTTTTTACAAAATATATCATCGGTTATACCAAATGTAGTTGTAAACAACCTTGTAGAAAATGTATTTATTTTTTTAATATTTCGATAAAAACATTTTATTTGCAGCAATGGATAAGGTGTGATAAGCAAATGAAACTTAGATAATTCGATGGTAGGCCTTTAAATAGAGTTTACGTGTTTTATAGTTTAAAGGCATGTTTAACAGTAATTTAGGTGAAAATTATCGGTAACTAATCCGGTTGTGTAATGAGCTGTGTAGTCATTAAGTAGATAAGACAAGATGTTATGTCATGGACCCTCCTCCACACCTCCTGTATCATTCCATTCCACTGATACCTCTACGTGTATATACCAAGTAAATACAAACAAAACTTTCTGTTTATATATATATATATATATATATATATATATATATATTGCAAATAAATATATATATATATATATATATATATATACAACAATTCGTATCTTAAACTTTCCTGTGTAACGTTATATCTTTATTGCAGTGCAACTAATAAAAGTTATAAAAATCTGTTATCGTAATTTATTCACATTAAACCATTTTTATTACGTAATTTTCAACTTTATTATTTAGTATCCGTCTTTCATTTGATTTTCTCCTATTTCTCGTTATTTCGTTAGTCATGTTTTTTCTCTTGAACAATTACCTCATGAGGATGTTAATTCGTTTCATTAATATCTCAGCATTCGGTGTTGTAAATGCAGGATTTTGCATGAAATAAAAATTTGATATTGTGTTAGGTAAACCAATTATAAAAAGTTAATATATAACACAAAAAATACCGGAAAAAGAGTTACATAACCGGATAAGAAGGGTAATTAATGCAAATGTAATGGCTAAAGAGATCTCGCCCTCGATAGATTAGTAATAAATTTGAAATCTTTCGGCCTACCAAATTAAAACACTAAATATATTATTTCTATTTTAAAAGCCGACATAATTTTCAACCTTCATCACAGATGAAGGTTGAAGATGTACTACAATTATTTGAATTTGTAAATTTTTGGTTATATTAAAACGAAATATTACAGTTTTTTATTACAAACACATTTTTACTTTATTTACTTATTTATTTTTTACTTTGTTCGATTAAAAAACAATAGTAACGTTATTTCTTTCAGATGCCATAAACAATATTATTTAAAATTACTGAATACAAAATAAATATTACTAAAAAAAAAAAAAAATAACTCCAATTATAAACCTACATCATTTCAAAAGTTAACTTGCGTAACAATCAAGCCTTGATAAGTAAGTTTATCACAGAGTTCGTTAGAACTTCGTCGGTAAGAGGCGACTTAGTAACGAACTACGTTTACAGTTCTAAACATGACCTAATCTAACAGTGAAATGAAAGTGGGGGAAAAAAATAAGCGTGAAAACATTACATTTCAGTTCAATTAGATTAGTAATAAAGAATACTTTCAATTAATACTTCGAATTTTGTTAGGCAACTTTTTTTTCCATTTGATGAACGGCGGGACTCGAATATGCCATTTTATTCATTTTTTTTTATTGTGCCTTTACGAATCGCGCCGCTAAATAGCAGTACTTGATATTACTAAGTAGCCTACAAAAACTTGATAACTTGAAATAATAAAATTTAAATGAAAATATACTACAGCTTGTTTTAATAGTAAATGCAGTTATGTAAATGAAAGTACTTAACATGAAACAATCGTTTTAATTCTCATTACTTCTTAAAAAAAAAAAATAAAAATGTTAGTTTGCAAGAGATTATATTAGCTTTATTAAATAATGAGAATATATAAAACAGAAATAAATTCAGTTGTTAAAATCGAATTTAACGATAAAAATCGAGGGTTACACTTACAAAGTATTAAGTGCAATATTACATCACGGATCTTCGATTCGTAAAGGTCATTATACTAAGTTAAGTTTTTTAAACATGGCACAGTTGGTATATCATATTATTTATATATAAATAAATGAAATACAATCTTAACAGCAATTCGTCCGCAGTCTCTTTTCTAGTACTTTCGGTCATTCGACCATCTTCAGGAAAAGTTATAGTGCAAAGGTCGCAGTTGTTATAACAACTGCGACATAACAGACATGACTAATTTTATAACGACCAGTTGTTGTGATTTTATAAATTTACTTCTTACATAATTTAATTTTAATGATATAAATTGAAGAATAAGCTTTCCCGAAGACAATTTAATGACCGAAAGTACTAGAAAATAGACTACGGACGAATTGTTGGTAAGGCTGTGTTTTATTTATGTATATATAAATGTCAATACACTAGTTTTATTTATTTTTTTTTTGTCTTCAGTCATTTGACTGGTTTGATGTAGCTCTCCAAGATTCCCTATCTAGCGCTAGTCGTTTCATTTCAGTATACCCTCTACATCCTACATCCCTAACAATTTCTTTTACATATTCCAAACGCGGCCTGCCTACACAATTTTTTCCTTCTACCTGTCCTTCCAATATTAAAGCGACTATTCCAGGATGCCTTAGTATGTGGCCTATAAGTCTGTCTCTTCTTTTAACTATATTTTTCCAAATGCTTCTTTCTTCATCTATTTGCTGCAATACCTCTTCATTTGTCACTTTATCCATTCATCTGATTTTTAACATTCTCCTATAGCACCGCATTTCAAAAGCGTCTAATCTTTTCTTCTCAGATACTCCGATCGTCCAAGTTTCACTTCCATATAAAGCGACACTCCAAACATATACTTTAAAAAATCTTCTCCTGACATTTAAATTAATTTTTGACGTAAACAAATTATATTTCTTACTGAAGGCTCTTTTCGCTTGTGCTATTCGGCATTTTATATCGCTCCTGCTTCGTCCATCTTTAGTAATTCTACTTCCCAAATAACAAAATTCTTCTACCTCCATAATCTTTTCTCCTCCTATTTTCTCATTCAGTGGTCCATCTTTGTTATTTCTACTACATTTCATTACTTTTGTTTTGCTCTTGATTATTTTCATGCGATAGTTCTTGCGTAGGACTTCATCAATGCCGTTCATTGTTTCTTCTAAAGCCTTATTACTTTCGGCTAGAATTACTATATCGTCAGCAAATCGTAGCATCTTTATCTTTTCACCTTGTACTGTTACTCCGAATCTAAATTGTTCTTTAACATCATTAACTGCTAGTTCCATGTAAAGATTAAAAAGTAACGGAGATAGGGAACATCCTTGTCGGACTCCCTTTCTTATTACGGCTTCTTTCTTATGTTCTTCAATTATTACTGTTGCTGTTTGGTTCCTGTACATGTTAGCAATTGTTCTTCTATCTCTGTAATTGAACCCTAATTTTTTTAAAATGCTGAACATTTTATTCCAGTCTACGTTATCGAATGCCTTTTCTAGGTCTATAAACGCCAAGTATGTTGGTTTTTTTTTCTTTAATCTTCCTCCTACTATTAATCTGAAGCCTAAAATTGCTTCCCCTGTCCCTATACTTTTCCTGAAACCAAATTGGTCTTCTCCTAACACTTCTTCCACTCTCCTCTCAATTCTTCTGTACAGAATTCTAGTTAAGATTTTTGATGCATGACTAGTTAAATTAACTGTTCTGTATTCTTAAAAAAGAATACAGAACATTTTTTTGTTCTGTTCTAGTTTATTTAAAAAAGGAAAAAATTTGGTATGAAGTGTATGAAGTTTTTTTGTTGATATGACTATAAACAAAAAAATTGACCGTAAAATTTAATTATTTGTTCTAAAACAATAAATTCTAATAATAAATCCATACGATAACAACCAGTAATTCATAAAAAAAATAATAAAACAATAATTTAACAAAACGCAGTTATATCCAAAAAAATTAGAAATGAAATAATAAACCGTACGGTAACAGTCTCGCAAATATTTCTTCAGCTCAAAAAACAAAAAATTCTGTAATATAATAAAACTGTTTTTAACAAAATGATACTAATATCAAAAAAGGTAAGACACTATATTTATATTATCAGAATCTCTTACTAATTTAGAATTTATAATAAAAATACATGTTTATACGTAATAGACATATATATATATATATATATATATACGATAATATATAATAAACAATGTTTAAGCGTTCCATATAATAAGCAAAGAAATAGAAAGATTTGTTACAAAACTCTTACCAGTCCGATTTCATTTGTATGTTATAAAATTTGTATGTTCTATTATATGTAAATAAAAATGTATTTTTTTAAAACTCTAAATTAATAACAGATTTTGATAATAGAAATGTAGTGTCTTACATTTTTTGATATCAGTATCATTTTGTTAAAAACAGTTTAATTTTTTTATTTTTTATTTTTTTATTACTTTTAAGATCATATTGGATCACTTTAGTTCATTTTTTTTTTTTTTGGCAAGTTCTTTCTTTTCTTGCTGATTTGTTGTTTTTCAGCTTTTTTTTTGCCAGTAATTTCTAAGGGTTTCAGATCTTCTTGCCCTTTCTTGTTCAGAGTACACCCGGGTTATTGTTTTCTTGGGTTTTGATAGGAATCTTGTTTCTTTATTTTTTAATTTCTCATAGTTTCCGGTTTTCGTTTTTAGGTTTTCACGGGTTACGTCTAATTCCTCCATGTCTTTCTGTACTTCGTATAACCAGTTCGGTCTGCTTTTCTTGTTCCAGAAAAGTTCGATTATCCGTCTGATAAGTCTGGTCTCTTCCGTTCTGAAAATATGTTGTAGAAAGGAAATTCTCTTCTTTCTAAATTTATTAGTTATCGGGATGATAGTTTTGTAAATCTCTTCGTTTGGAATAATTCTCCAAATCCCGTCTTTTTTAATGTTTTTTCCAATGCATCGTCGTAGAATCTGGCTTTCAATATTTTGTCGGTAAACCTTGTCTGGTACGGTCCGTAAACCTTGTCTGGTACGATTTCGCATCCGTAAAGTATTTCTGGTCGGATAACTGAGTTATAATGTCTTATTTTTGTGTTTATGGACATGCATTTTTTGTTATAGATGTTTTGTGTTTTTATTGTGGCTTTGATGAGTTTATTTATACTTTCATTCCAGTTTTGATTTTCTTGGAGGTTGTGCGTGATGTTTTCCCCCAAATATTTAAAGTTTTCTACTAGTTCTATGTCATTATTGTTTATTTTTACTTTGCTTATGCATAGCGGGTCTCTCACCATAATTTTGGTTTTTTGGTATGAAATTTTTAGACCAATTTTTCCTGCAATCTCTTCCAGTGTTGACAGTTGGTATCTGGCCTCTTCTATACTTTGGGATAGTAGGGCTAAATCGTCCGCAAAGCCTAGAAATAAAACAATTTTATTTATATTACAGAAATTTTTTTATTTTTGAGCGGAAGAAATGATATCTGCGAGACTTTTACCATACGGTTTACAATTTCATTGTAATTTTTTTGGATAAAATTTTACAGTTGTATTTATAATTTACATACCGGGTCTCCGAGAAATAATTTCTTGGTTTAATGAAAAACATAGTTTTAGTTTGCTGTATTCCATTTGTTTTTGCTCAATGCGTAATCTTGAAGCGATAACAACTGGATTATAATTTACACATTATCCGTCAATTACCAGCTGCCATTAGACTGTTGCACAGGCCAAGCTGTTATGAACCCGGCCTTCAGTATCATGGCATCGTCAAATGGACGAGCACAGTGCGTGCACTGGTTTGCAGAAACAAAACTAGTGACTGTCGTATAAAGAATTATAGACGGATATATCGTAGAAATTTTCTCCGAATGATAAAATTAAGTAGTGTGAGTAGTTTTAGGAAAGCGGAAACGTTTTGAAAGGATATTCACCAGGTAGGCCTAATATAAGAGGCGAAAACATAGAAAGGGTTGGGTTGTATTCCCAACAAATTCCAAAACATTCAGTTCGTAATCGTCAACTACATTCCTATAGAACTTTTCGCTTTTTTTTTTTGTAAGTGACTGAAACTTAGTGATTTTAAATTGTAGCTACGCTGTGAAGTTAAATCTAATGATAAGCCACAAACAGTTCAATCTGTAAAAACAATGTTAGACTTCATTTTTGATGATGAAAACTACTTTCAGTCATTTTATTTTCTAAATAAATTCGCCGTATGTCAAATACTGGGCTCAGAAAATCCATTCGAATAAGTGGAATTCATCTGTTACTGAAAGTGAATTTTTGGTGTGGTATTATGGATAATCGAAATTTTGGGTATATTTTCCATGAGTAGACTTATTACAAGGCATACTGTACTTAGACATGATAGATAACTTTGTATTGAAATTACGTATTAAATTTGTAGGTTGAAATTACGGAGGGCTTAGTTTACCAGCAAAATGGAAACTCCTTCACATTATCCAGAATTTGTACGGACTGCGCTCAATGACAGATTCCCAGAAGGCTGGATAGTTACAATCTCTTGGCCACCGCGAAGTCCCAATTTTATATCGATCGATTACCTATTTTGTGGTTACTTAGAAGACATAGTACATCAAGAAAAAATCCAGTTACTCGACTATCTGCGCCAAAGAATAATAGTAGTCAGGGAAAGGATTCCCTCATCAGAATGTAAAGTGGATTATCGATTTGACGTCTGCAGGGTTGTAAACGGCGTTCATATCAAACTATATTAAGAGGTAAAAGAAACTTTAGGCTTTGTACTTTAATTAAATAAAACATAATTTTGTAATTCTAAATGTAATAAATTTAATTTCAAACTGCAGAGTTCTTTTTGGGATACCCGGCAGAATTAAATATAATTAAAATTAAATACTATAATTGAGTTTAATTAAAGAGTAAAAGAAAATATAACAATAAATCTCATTTTACAATTATAACTACAAGACAGTACTGTTCTGTGCTACAGTTAGTAGCTACGCGAAAATGCTGTGTAATATATATATATATCCAAAACATTTTAATACTAAAAAGCAATACAATAAAATGCATAAAAAATTTAATTTACCTGAGTGGGAGGCAAATTTCATATTTATATAACACTAAAAATAAAACAGATAAATAAACAAGACAAAGAATAATAGCAACAAAGAAATACAAGGTAAATAAGGGAGAATAATTTATAAGGGGAAAGAATCTGTCAAGCAGATAAATTAATAGCTTTAGCTACACAATAAAATTTATGTTTAATCAGAAGTGTAGAAACAGCGTTTCTAAATTTATTAAACTTCAATATTTTATTGCTATTTCGAATTTTATTGCATAAAGTAATACCTCGAATAAATAAATTACTAAATGTTTTTTATTAACACCCTGGGAAATCAAGTGAACATTATTTGATATTTAAATAATTTTTAACTATGATAATCAGACAAAAAATATTTTTGTGAGTTTATTTTATAGTTTTCCGCGTAAAGATCCAGGAAATATATAGTACATTGATTGTGTTAAATAACAATTAGTTCAGAGTTGTGCTACTAATTCTCAATATTTCGTAATGTAATTTTATTTTGTATTATAAAAAAAAAAAAATGGAACAAGAATAAAAGTTTGATTTGGAAAGTTAAATAGCTCAGATAGCACTGCCTCTTACGTCATTCAAAACCCTTAACTGCTCCTGCCATCGCATTCTGGATCAGCCTAAACGTTTTCTTCCCATAGGTTATTAGTCTTTGAACTACCCGGGAAATCTTCTTATATCCATTCGCTTAACATGATTTTTTCACTTAAGTTGGTATCCTTGAACCTTTTCATTCAACGGTTGCATATGTAAATCTTCTGGGATATCAAAATTATATTGTCCAAACGACTGTACCCTGCAATTGATCTCAAAAACCTCATTTTTACATTATCTAGCATCTGCCGATGTGTACTAGTCAGAGTCCTCGTTTCGCTCCCTAAAAGATAAGTTGGAACAGATAATAACTTTTAAAATTTCAAAAGTGTATCCCTTCTCAGTTTATTTCTCACAAACCGCCTAGTAGTGTTTTTTTATTCTATCGAAATTCTCAATGTTTTGATGATGAAATTCTCAATATTTCACATCCTCATTTTATGAAATATTGAAACCCAAAAACCTAAAAATTAGCTTCTAATTTCCGTAGATATAGACACCAGCGCTGAAAAAAGGAAAGTACTGTATGCTAATCAGTCAAAAAAATGGGATATGAGCTTTTTGGTATTTCACAAGGTTTCATGATCCAGGAACACCAAAAATAAAAAAGTAGGTGGGATAATGTTGGAGTGTTTTAAGCTTAACTTTCGACTGGATTAACAGATTTTGATTAAATTTTGTATAAAAACTTGTGTTTATAGGGCAATGTGTTAGTTAAATTTTGGGGTTAATATTTCCAAGGGGTGGGTAAATAGTTTTTGTGATTAATTTTCTCAAAATTTTGTAAACATTGTAATAATTTTTATATTAAGCTCGGTATATTCGTCCATTATAAAATGTTATCCATCCATTTTTAAAAACGTTTTGCCTTGAACTTCATCTCTTATCCAAAAATTGAAAAAAAACAAAAAATTTTTTTATTACATATATAAAAAAAAATGCTACACGGGACTAGCAGTTAATGATGTTAAAGAACAATTTAGATTCGGAGTAACAGTACAAGGTGAAAAGATAAAGATGCCACGATTTGCTGATGATATAGTAATTCTAGCCGAGAGTAAAAAGGGTTTAGAAGAAACAATGAACGGCATAGATGAACTCCTACGCAAGAAATATCGCATGATAACAAACAAGAACAAAACAAAAGTAATGAAATGTAGTAGAAATAACAAAGATGAAGTAGAACACACTGAATATGAAAATAGGAGGAGAAAAGATTATGGAGGTAGAAGAATTTTGTTATTTGGGATGTAGAATTACTACAGATGGACGAAGCAGGAGCGATATAAAATGCCGAATAGCACAAGCTAAACGAGCCTTCAGTAAGAAATGTAATCTGTTTACCTCAAAAATTAATTTAAATGTAGGAAAAGCTTTTTGAAAGTGTATGTTTGGAGTGTCGCTTTATATGGAAGTGAAACTTGGACGATCGGAGTATCTGAGAAGAAAAGTTTAGAAGCTTTTGAAATGTGGTGCTATAGAAGAATGTTAAAAATCAGATTGGTGGATAAAAGCCAACATATAACCATCCTCATGGTCCGATTTTGCCCATTAACGACCTGAATTTTGGATCGTCATATTTTATGTATCAATTTGAAAGTGATTTACGCAAAATTAAGACAGTTATTGTGTCCGCATGAAAGTGAAATATATATATATATATATATATATATAAATTTTTGAACTGACGGTGGTTTTGGGGTCTGGGGGATGTGAAACGCGAAGATATGTCGACATTTTCAGGAAGTCGAATCATGGTACCCATTGCAATAAGTAGCTTCGTTATTAAATCTAACTAAAAAACTTAAATCGAAACATTTGAGAATAATAAAATTAAATTATTATAAAAACAGAACAAGCAATTTAGTATAAAAAAAAAACTGATCACATATAAGAAACACAGTCAAAACCACAAAATTTAATCCATAAACAACAAAACAAAAAAATTCATGTTGCTAAAATAAAATAATATCAGCAAAAATTTCAGTAAATAAATTAAAATAAAAAACTTTTTCAACAAATAAAGATTGAAAAATGTTTTTGTTGTAGATGGGGCAAATCTTTTTTTCAAGTTTTATTTTTTTTTCATTCGGCTCATTATTTTTGATGATTTAAAGCTAATTTTTTCAAATAGAAAATATAGATTTCAATTATAGTACGAGTGGTATGCACATAAAACCTTTTTAACAAATCATGAAAACATCTTTACTGCAAAAATCAGGAAGGTTTCAATGAATGGACAAAACCTTTTATTTAGATATAAACGCAAAGAGTATTTTTTTTTTTTATGAGTTGCGAATTCAACAAATAAAATATATTTAAAAGTTTCAAATAACCCATAAAACTGTATTAAATATATTTTATACACAGTATAAGTGTATTTAATGAATGGTATCTTCTAAAATACTGAATATTAAAAGAAGTTTGAATTTTGTTTGAAGTTTTTAGGAATTCAGCAGTATCTATTCACCAAAGAAGAGAGCACTTAAGTTGATTTTGGCTGAAATCCAATTTTTTAATCAATATTTATCGTTCCTACTACTATTTTGGATATTTGACAAAACTATTAATCAGTAATTCGCGTATTATTATTATTTTAACGAAACTGATAGCATTTTTAAAGTACAATTTAAGATTTTACGTTAATAAAAAAATACTGTCGCAAGTCCGCCGCTCGATCAGGAGATTGAGAGACCGACCATTGAAAATGTTATGTAATTACAATATATTATTTTAAGAACACAGAGAAAATAAAACAAATCAATAATAATAAAAATGACAATAAGAATAATAAACAACAATCATGATAACAGCAAATAATAGTAATAATAAATGTCCATAATAAAGAAATATAATTCTGTCCATAAAATGCAATAAATACTTTGCTATTATTGTCATTATTCTAATTATTATTGTGAGATTTTTTTATTTATTATTGTGATTGTGATTACTATAAATTTTTTTAGTAGTTGTTTTATGATTGTCGTTTAATATTATTATTACTGATTTGTCTTGTTTTATTTATATTTTTATACCAATACATTTTAATTATATAAACATTCTCAATTGTCAATCTCTCAGTATCCTGATAGTGCCACTAACATGCGACAATATTGTAAAAAAATTATTTTTTCTAACAAAGAAAGTATAAAAACCTATTTCGCTTATTTACCATTATTCTTTCATAATAAATAATAATAACACGGAACAGAATATTTTAAAATTTTAACTAATGAACATATTGGAATCGAGAACTAATTTCTGTTTAATTGTGAAAATGATATGGGAAAAGGGGAAACAATTTAATAAAAAATGTTGGCTCAGATAAAGTTACAGTGAATCAAAATAAATCTATTAAAATTTCATCGGTTATAGTAACACGTCTTTCTACACCATTAATAGCGCGAACATACTGGATTGTAGCTAATTGTCTAATAAATTATAGGTTGCCAACTTGCAAGGAGTAAATTCATAAGTAATTATTTCAACTAGACATGCAGTATAAATGACCTGAGTCAATCACGAAGTTAGTCATAACTTCGCCAGTAAGAGTCGGCAGAACTGGACGGCACGGAGGAGTCAATAAATTATGTTTACAGTTCTAAACATACAGTTCTAAACATGACCTAACCTAAAAGTGAAATAAAAATCAGAAACATAATTAAAAAATAAGAATGAAAACATTATATTTCAGTTCAATTAGATTTGTAATAAAGAATACTTTCAAAAAATAACTCGAACTTTATTAGACAATGTTTCTTTTTTTTTCCATTTGATGAACCGCGGAACTCGAATATGTCACTTTTGCTTTTTTTAAAGGTGACTTTACGAATCGCCCCGCTAGGTAGCAGTACTTAATATTACTAGGTAGCGTACAAAAACTTGATAATATACTTGAAATAATAAAATTTAAAATAAAATTTTCTACAGCTTGTATATTTGTTTGTTCTAGAAAGGCAATAAATTTTAATAATAAATCCATAAAATAGCAATCAATAATTCATAAACAATAAAAAAATAATCTAACAAAATGCAGGCATATCCAAAAAAATTATAATAAAATTGTAAATTGTACGGTAAGAGTCTTGCAGGTATCATTTGTTCCGCTCAAAAAACAAAAATTTCTGTAATATAAATAAAACTGTTTTTAACAAAATGATACCGATATCAAAAAATGTAAGACACTACATTTCTATTAGGTTCGACTGATAAATTTTGCACACTAGCGTGCTACACGGAGACATAAGGTACTATCCAGTTGGGCGTGGCAGCACATGATAACTAAAATCCATCTCTGCAAACCTGCGATAATGCGTTGAACCCGTTACCGGTTTGTTTTCAGTAGCAGTTAAAATGGAGTCGAGTACGGCCAATATGTCAACACGGTTAAAACAGCGCGCAGTAATCGGAACTTTTAACAGAAGAAAATGTGAATCCTACGAATACTTTACATCGTTTAAATGCGGTTTACAGTAGTGAAACTGCTGACAGGAGTACTGTGAATAGGTGGCCGTTGAAATTTCGCAAATATGAAGCTTAAAGAGACAATTGAGGACGCACCTTGCAGCCGACGACCAGTTCTGTGACTGTCGAGAAACATCGAAAGGAGGTAAACGAATTGCTTCAAAAAGACCGGCGAATCACCCAGCTACGCATCACTATTCAGTTATGAATATCTAAAGAACGAGTAGGCCATATTATCGAGAAATTGGGATACCGTAAAATCTGTACACGATGGGTACCGCGCAAACTCTTCGCAAGCTGAAGTTTGTGCCTATTCCGCATCAGTCAGACTCACCGGATTTGGCTCCGTGGGACTTCCACTTCTTCCCTCATCACAAGAGGCATCTCAAAGATAATCATTACACTACCGACGATGAGGTGAAGGAAGCTGTGGCCACTTGGATCCGAGAAAGACGGCTAGAACTTTTCAGTGACGGAATGTAAAAATTTGTCCCAAGGTGGAAAAGGTGAAAATGTGTATCAGTGTACACAGCGATTACATTGAAAAATAAATACTGCATTTTGTAGCTAAGGTATTGTACTTTTACTCAGTTTTTATTTCATTCCAATATCTCTCTTCATTCCGCATTTATGTGCAAAATTTAACAGCAGCCTCGTATTTTCAAAATCTGTTAATAATTTAAAATTTTGTTTAAAAAAAATACACGTTAAATAATGTAATAAACAATATATTAGAAAATAGACAATAGAAAATAAACAATGTTTAAGCGTTCCAAATAATAAGCAAAAACATGTTACAAAAATCTTACCAGCCCCATTTCATTTATATGTAATATCTATCACGTTTATAGAAATAATACAACTCTTATGATTATTCGTTTTTTAATAAATGAAATCGAGCTGGTAAGAGTTTTCTAACAATTTTTTTATATTTTACTTATTATATGGAACGCTTAAACATTATTTATTATCTGTTATCGTATAACTACTGTCTATTACATATATTTAGCATGTATCTTTTTTTAAACAAAATTCTAGATTAATAACAGATTTTGGTAATAGAAATGTAGAGTCTTACCTTTTTTGATATCGGTATCGTTTTGTTAAAAACAGTTTTATTTATATTAGAGAAATTTTTGTTTTTTGCACGGAAGTAATGATACCTGCGAGACTGACGGTACGGTTTACTATTTCATTGTAATTTTTTTTTTTATATTTAATTAACCGGCATATTAATTGATTGTTTTAATTCATTCAGAATGTTTTAAAAAGTGAAGGATATAATTATTTGTTTGGGTAAGCATTTTTAACTAAGGAAAGATTAAGATTATGCAGTTATTCTTAGAACTATAACCTCTAAAGCACATTGAATTGATATTTTCATATTGTATTTTTATTAATTTTTAAATTAGTTTAAAAATAATGTACATTTTATAATCTAAATTACGGAATGGTGCAACTGGTAGACTATATTTATATTTTTGTATTACATCTTAAAGTTTTTTTTTTTTTTTTAAATGGCTTGAACTTTTATTTTGGGTTATATGTAATTATTTTTATCATATATATATATATATATATATATATATATACACGCCCATATTTGATATTTTTCCTTTGAAAAATCAACGCCCATATTTGATATTTTTCAAAGGAGTTAAACTTTTTATATTAGTGAATTTATAAACCTAATAACAGTAACTTTTTTATGAAGTAATTTTATTACTTATTTTTTGTTTAAAATTTGTTATTGAATTGAAGGTAAAAAAAAAAAAAAACAAAAAAAAATGTATTAAAACAAAAATTCTATATTTATGAAATAATAAAAATAGTATTAACAGTTCTTTAATAAGATTACTTATATATAAACATTTTATTTTTTACATAAAAAATACGTAAAAAATTTCGTTTTAATCTTTATTTCGTTTTCAGTAAAAACAAAAATATAATATTTCAGAAGGTCACTCCCACTTCTTCGTGCTTCAAAACGTTTTGTTCTGGGTGTGTGTTGTGTGTAGGTGAATATTATGTTGTTTTTTTATGTTGGAATGTGAAGTGGTGTGTAGTATAGAAGTATTTAAGTTAAGGTTATGTAAATGACATACGTGTCTGTGCGTCAGTGAGTATAATAAGTTTATATGTTCGGATTTGTAAAACCTTTCATTAAATTGTGCGTAAAACAATTCGCAGCACTTTGTTGTTTTTTCTAAATTAGCTCTGAAACAGGTCCAAATCTTTGGTGAAAAACAAAAATCTGATGTGAACAACACATAACTTCCTTGTACGCCTATTAAATTACATTTATACATTTTTTTTTTTTTTTTTAAATAAAAAGTACATAAAATTTTATTTTATTGAAAATTTCTGATATTTTTTTATTATTTTTGAGTTATTATTCCTCGTATACGTTTTTTAGAATGAGCAGTTAATAATTATTAATAAATCAATATATTTAAATTTTAAAAAAAGTTATAAAAAAAGAGATGAAGATTCGAACCGATGTGCCTTCCCCTAAGATCCAAATTCATTAATTAAAATTTTTATTTGGCTGTAACTCTGGAACCAATGAAAATAAGTACAACTTATGATATATCGTTAAAAAGCTCTCAATGAGGGCTTGTTACGGCAGTTAAGAAAAGTCCAAAATCCAATTTTTTTTTTTTGATTTTTGGCTTTTTGGACACTTTTGGTTCAGTCGATTGCAATCAAATTGGAAGATGCACAACTAGCTATTTCAACAATCCTAAATCCAAAATTTGAACATCATTTGGGTAATCGTTTTTGAGTTATGGGAGATACATACGTACGTACAGGCGTCACGCCGAAACTATTCAAAATGGATTCAAGGAAGGCCAAAATGGATATTTCGGTTGAAATCTGGAAACCGAAATTTTTCGCGATCACAATACTTTCTTTATTTTGATCAAGGATGTAAAAAGATAAATATAAATATTTTGAAGTAAAATGGGTTAAAGACCAGTGGTAGGCTTAATGCACTATTCGTGTTTTTCTCTCTACAAATGCATCCAAGAGGAGATAAAAAGTACGCAATTCGTGAAAGTCCAACATAACTCGTAAAAGGTGTCTATCTGTAAAGTATTGTTTTATTCTTATCTGTCTATTATCAATTCTATATAAGTAATGTTTACAAAAAAAAAAATGTTTTCAAAATACCGTACGTTTCCAAAAATTTCAAATTTACTACTAGTATTTGTTTATGGTAAAAAAAAAGTAAAATAATTTCACCTGATATTGGATTTTACCAATTTTATTTTATTTCTAGGAATTTAATGCATTTTTTGGTCTTTATATATATATATTACCACATGTTGTCAAATTTATCATATTCTGTAAAAGATGAAATTATAATATTTTATATTTGTAAATAGCGAATCAGTTCAAAATAAAATTGTAGTTTAAGAAATAAACATTTTACAAAAAAATAACATCAATTTCTTATTCAAAAATAAAATTCCCATTTCGCATACGAATATTTTTCGATAATATACAATATATCTCGATAAAAACAAAGTGAGATGCTGTCAGAAAAGTAGAGTACATAGTTTTTTCTCAATATAGATTTTATTTCTAAAAATAAATTTACATCAAAGAAATTGATAGAAAGAAATATGAAACTTGATATTTTATTAAATATTAATACGTAGCAATTGAGAAAATAACATCTTTTATTATTTGTTTCCTCTTTCGAGAAAATAAATATAAGGAAAAAAACAAGTTGATCTGACGGAATTAAAGTTGAATATTAAATTTTCATTCTTATTTATTTATTATTATTATTTAGATATTTTTTTAAGTGTGCATCTTTTACATATTGAATGTAGAGAAATATATTTTTCAAATAAAATGTCTCACTACATAAACGAATAAATACACTAACCTTTTTTTTTTAACCACACAAGGGCAACCGGTAACCGCCTAGAAGACGTTGCCTCGGTTGACCTTATGTGACGCGGTGATGTCTAGCCACAATCCTTCAGCATTATCCAACCATTGGACCTCCTAACGGGGTCTCTCCTGGTTCATTAAAGCAACACGACCTCCGCTTCTGGATGATGTGATGCCCCTCCACAAGAGGGGTAACCTCCTCGTCCCTATTCCTAGTCGGGGTCCGAGTGTGCCCCAATGCATACTCCCCGGACCCTCGAGCCCTTGCTTCTCAAACCTCGAGGGTCCTTAATCCTTCATCAGAGCGTCCCGACCCAGTCACTCTTGCGTGTGACCGCCAAGACGTCCTCCGCATTAGGGCTACCTCCCTGGCCTTGCACGGTTCCGCGCTTTGATCCCACTCGCTGCATTATTTAATAAATAAACTAACTTAATATTACTTGGCCCTGTTTTTATTACAGTGAAACACACGTAAAGGAATCCTACTAGAGTAGGATTACGGAGTTCTTTTCTTTGTAACTAATGATGTTGAATATGGACCCATATATATCAACTGTAATGCTGAATATCATTGCGTTAATATACGGATTTTTTGTATATTCAAGTAAGACAAGAAGGTAACGTGAGATAACGATTAATCATTCCTAGAAAGCCTGGTACGGGATAATTAATGCTTCTGATAATGTCTACATCATTTTCTTATGTTATGTTTGATCATCTTGACCATCTAGTCACAGAACCTAAATTTTGATGTCGTAAAAATTGCGAAGTATATTTATAATGGGCAAGGGAAAATAAAAAAATGAGCTTTTTAGTATTACGTCGAAGAAACTTGAAGGAATAAGAAATAAAATTAAAAGTATTATTTTCAACGCTTTATTTATTATTTTATTATTTATATATTATTTTATTTCGTAAAGTTCATTGTGAGCTCATTAAAAATCATTTCAGTTTTTTATTAAAAAGAAATAATAGTTGTGGAAATATATTTCGTTAATCATATTTTATTAAACTTTCAGGTATCAATGAATTCACAATACGATTGAAAGTTCAAAATTCAAGATTTTTATCTTATTTTGATTAATATTCAGCTTTTCGTCAAGAAAAATAATTTGATGTGTTTTAATTAAAACTTAATCTTCTTTAGAACACGGAAAATAAGATATGAATACAAATTAACCCCTCTGTTAGCCTTTATTTTTTGTGCTAACCTTGTGATCTCAAACTGCTTGGTAGTGTGTGTCTCCCTTGCAGGCTTGTACACTAAAACCTTTCCATCTATTACAACATGGGATGCCGAGCTCATTTACAGTAACCTTTCAGCATCCCACGTAACTTTACGTCCCTATATTTGGCTCCAGACTTTATTTCGCGGGAGAGTCAGGGAGAACTATTCACCCCTGAACTTCTTCAATCATCTTCATACGAACAATCTTCACCAACATCGCGGATACCGCATGCCACATCGGTCCGGTCCGCAGCATAATCTCCATGAAGTTTTCTGGGGAAAGAACGCCGAATACCCTCCGATATGTTTCTATAAGTTGCAGGAACCGATCGCATGTGAACATCGTGTGTTCTTAGATGTTCTCCTTCTCGTGTTAAGTGCATTCCGCGAGGGACTCAACATGTGAGCCCAATAGTATGTTTTGAAGCACCCGTGACTGAGTCATGGGTCATTTCATACCCCAATTCCTCGTGTTTGCGGTTCAGCCGTTTCTTGAGATCCATGTCAGCCTTTGGATCAACTGATCCCATCTGTCTTGCCACTTGCGGACGTTCGCCTTACTCGTTCCCCTGCACTGTTAGCCTTTACCTCCAATTAACCTGCGATAGTGGATGCTCTCAGGTAATTTAAAATTGTAAATTTTTACTAATTATAGTAAGAATTACATTCAGGCCTTTGTATAACTAAAACCTAATTTTTTTTTTTTTTTTAATGAATGTATATGTTAATTTAGTTCTTTTCTAGCTGTAAAAATTAAAATAAATATTAAAATTACAAAAATGTAGAGATAAATAAAATAAATTCTCATTTAAACCAATGTACGGTTGAAAAATTAAAATGATAAAACAAATAAAAATAAGGAATATAAAATAATCCTGTTGGCTGTAGTCTTGCTATAGTTAAAAAATAAATTCCCTTTAGTGTATATATATACATATATATATATATATATATATATATATATATGTATATATATACACACTCTACACATATTCATGAATGCTTAATCTAAAATAAAACAGAAAACATTAATCTAAAACATTAAATTACTGAATTTTCCTAAATAAAATATTTGTTTTTAATTTTTTTTTTAAATGAAAAAAAAACTCTGCAGCGTATTTTATAACTTATCAAAATAACATTCGAAATAATAAAATAAAAAGTTTTTTTTTTTTTTTTTAAAAAGTACGTTACGTAAAGTAAATGCCCACGTACAAAATATCTGTATTTTTGTATCTTTTAACTGATCCCGAATAATTTAAAATTGTATATTATATATATTTTTTTAAAAATAAACAAGTTATCTCAATTGCCGGCTTCCGTTGCGCGAGTGGTAGCGTCTCGGCCTTTCATCCGAAGGTCCCGGATTTGATTCCTAGTCAGGCATGGCATTTTCACACGCTACTTGTCATTCATCTCATCCTCTGAAGCAATACCTAACGGTGGTCCCGGAGGTTAAGAAACAAAAAGTTATCTCAATTAAAACAGCCACCAACTTTTAAAAATTATAAGGTAATATAAAAAAAGAAAAATAATAATTTTATTAGAAAATATGTATTATTAAACCCTTAGAATTGAAAATGTTAATGAATTTTAATTTTTACATTCCCGGTTATAATTATATTATACTACATCAGCACAGCTATAAAGGGAAAGAATATTTATCGGAAAAAAAATTAGGTATTGCAGTTTTTGACAATATCGATGTTTCAAGACTTCATTAGTAAAAAAAAAAAAAAAAAAAGCATAACATTAATATAGATTTACGGAATATGTGTGTACGTATATACAATACGGAATATGTTGGCTCATATTATAATTAATATTGCCAATATGGCTAAATTCTTCAAAAATCTTTCAAAAAATTCTATATATGGGGCAATACTGAGATTAAATTTTGGACAAAGTAGTAAAAAAGAGAGGGGTAGTTTTCGTCATTTTTACTATTTGTATTGTGGTCATACAAATCTGAGTTTTAGTACGATAAAAGTACTTTAAGTTATGTCACAATTCCTCTCCAGTCACGGAGGATTTGGTGTATTCTTACGCAGGTTTAAAAGAAGAGAATTCCGAAATTGTATGTACTGCGGTCAAGAGGACACTCCCTGCCACACCTTTTTCGAATGTGCACGTTGGGAGGATATAAAAGCAAAAAATAACGTAAAAGAGATTACCCCGGAAACTAGAACAAAGTGCATGTTGGGAGGTAAAGAGAAATGGCTGGAAATACCTCAATTCGTGGCTGAAGTTATACGAGCAAAGGAAGAAGATTACAAGAAGCGGGAAGAGTTACTTTAGGAAAAAAAAGACCAAGACTCAGCTGCTGGAGCAGGGCTCGGGAACGGCATAGCCGGTTCCGGTGTCCCTGGCCTTAACGGTTAGAGTCAGAGGCAACATGAAAATAGAAAAAAAACCGTAACCGGTGAGTCGATCTGCCATGCCGGACGTACTGTTGATAGGGTGGGGGGAAGGCTCATTACAGTCGCAAGGACACTCCCCTGAGCTGAGTAATACTTGATTGTTGAGCCGGTCCAGGGGAGCAGAAGAACAAACACAAAAAAAAGTTATGTAAAATGCCAGTTTTTAAGTTAATCGGATTTACAGGTGGGGAATATAAATTACTTTTAAATAGTTTTTCCTACATCTTGAAAACCTGTCGATCAACAAAAAAAATTAAACAAAAATATTTGGCTGTACAAATGCCAGTTTAGACCTGATTTTTTACGGTATCGGAAAAGGGAAAATTCAGGTAGTCTTTTTGGTAATTTATAATCTTTTTTATCCATGTTGAATAACATTTTATCAAACTGCGCCAACTTACTGAAATAATTACTCTAATAAATCAATTTAGTCCCAATAAACATGAAAGCTGTATAAAATCCTTACCAGAAAAATGATATCTTATACCATTTTTTTAAAACTTTTATCATTTTCAAATAATTTCTGATGCTTTATTTGTTTTTTGTTTTTTTTTTTATGTAAATTTTGGCTATTCCGTATTAAAAATATTAAATTATATTAATATCTCTCGACGAGGGGATCAAATGAGACCCAAATTTTTTTACTACGAATTTTGTTGCTTTCCTCAATTAAATTATTAATCCTGCATAATTTTTAGGATAAAAAATCATTTGATCAAAAGGAACAATTCAGACCTAAATATTTTTACTGAACATTTTATTTTAATTTTAATTGTACTCTAAAGATAGCATAATAAAGTCATTAATAATTTAAAACCCCTACATGACATTTGAGATAAATTCCCTAAATACGAAGGTCAGTTAAGCTTTGTAAACTTTCGTGGTTATTTTTCTATACAGCGCGTTTGGAATGTTTCTGTGCACTGGAAATATGAAAATTTAATGACGGAACTTTCTTAATTATTATTTTATAGTTTTATTTCATTATTTTATAGAAACGGATATTACAATAACTAGAATAGTTTATAAAAAATGTAGAAAATGACCTCTTTCAAACACTACAACACTGCAAATCTTTCAATTTTTTTTCAATCAAATTAACCAGCTGATGTACTGAAAAGTCTGGTAAACCATTATTGTGGTTTTTAGTTGATCAATCATGGGTGATCTGTTACGATACACTGCTTGTTTCGTTGCCCACTACAGAAAGTAATCTAAGGGAGTCAGATCGGGAATCGTGCAGGTCACATACCTCTCGAAATGATTAGTTTACCAAAGACAATTTGTAAAAAGTCATTGACCTGTTAACTGCGTGCGTGTGGCGCCATCTTTTTGTAACCAACCGTGACTGATATCCATTTCTGTTAACTGAATAGTGGCCTTTGTTAAAACAGCACAAAATCACTGTTAACTGTATTTTCAAAAAGGATTGGATTCACAATTCGCGTTCAACTCACATCGGCCTAGACTCCAATTTTTGCTTCGGGTAAAGATAGTTTGAGTAATTCATGGAGGTTAATTATCGACGACAGTCGTAAATTTTGTGAAATAATATGCCCTCCCAGATTAAGCCATGTTTCATGTATAAGAAACGTAATGTCGAGGGTACGTACGGAATTTTGATTAATAAAACGTAAAATCACTGACAATAATGCATTTTTTTTTGGGCATGATCTCTAGGTTTCAATTTATGAACACATATTACTTTGTGTGAGAAAAGTTTCAGTTCTTTATTTACAACTTTATTTGCGGTAGCAAGTCTGATATCTTGTTCTTATAACGAATCCACAGGGAAACCAATCTAACGCCGAAAGAAACAGAATATATCACATAATTCTAAATCATACTGCAGAGCGACTTTCCGAACGCAAATTTTTAGCGTAAAAAAATGACATGGTAAATTAATTTGATCTTTTAAACAACTTAAAAATATTTTTCATCGAGTTTTTTTTTTAAGTTTTACGTTTCATATGTTAAAAATAATTATCTTTTTGGAATATTGTCGCGTGTTTCACGGCTCGATCATGATATTGAGAGATTGACAATTTAGAATTTTATATAATTGCAGTTTATTGGTTTAAAATGTTCATAATTACAACCAGACAAATTAATGATAACAGTAACAATGGTGAGAAATACAATAATGTAATAAGAATAAGTGATAGTAAATATCAGTAGAACCCACCGGGTTGGTCTAGTGGTTAACGCGTCTTCCCAAATCAGCTGATTTGGAAGTCGAAAGTTACAGCGGTCAAGTCCTAGTAAAGCCAGATATTTTTACATGGATTTGAATACTAGATCGTGGATACCGGTGTTCTTTGGTGGTTGGGTTTCAATTAACCACACATCTCAGGAATGGTCGAACTGAGAATGTACAAGACTAACACTTCATTTACACTCATACATATTATCCTCTGAAGAATTATCTAAACGGTAGTTACCGGAGGCTAAACAGGAAAAAGAAGTAAATATCAGTAGATAATAATTAAACAGTTAATAAAAAATAGTAAATACACGAATATTAATATAGTAATTTCAACCACAATAATAATCAGGATAATAGTACTAATAATAACAGTAAATAGTACTAATATAGTATATATATATATATATATATACACTCTTATAATAATAGTAGTAATAGTAGTAAATGATATTAATGTTACATGTCAATAATAAAAAAATCAAATAATTAATACATGACATAATAGATAACATAACAAAAGAAATATGCCATAAACAGAGCGTAATCAACAAAGAATAACACTTCAAATAGCGATAAATGTCATTTGTAAATAATAAATACAGATTACACACAACATAGAGTTCAAAATAAATAATCGTTCCGAATTTATTCCAGGTAGATAAATAGAAAACTAGACCCATTAACAAAAGTAAACGCTAGTCTAATAGAAGAATAACGGTTTTTAACCACTATTCTTCTATTAACAAATAATCGTATAGTGTTCACTTGCAAATACCTTTGCTATCTACCCTAACAGTTAATGAATGAAGCCTATTGCATTATTTCTTTTACTTATATTCTTATAAGAATATAAGAATAAACTCATAAGAATAGAATAACTCATATTCTTATGAGTTTTACTGTAACTCATTGATAGTATTTTTTGATTACTGGAATTATTCGTGGCGTCATCTTACTCGTATCCAGCTGGATTCAGGAATCTCCTCGCTGAACTGACGTCTCGCTGACTCACACCTGTGACTCTCCTTGCTGGACCGTCGTTGTAACTCGCTGGACTGGTTCGCAGAACTCCGCCGAATCCACACTACTCCACTCAACCTGCAGTCTCTTCTCATTGAAGTCCTCGCAGAACTGCCCTTGCGGGACCGACGCCGTAACGCCTCGCAGACTGGTTGTAATGGAACTTTTTTTTAACTGGTATTACTAGGCTATTTACACTGCTAGCCTCTTTATCTGTCGGACCGGATCCAAGTCGAAGCGTAAGCGAACCCAAGTTGATTGAGGCTTTTGTTCCTACGAATTCCAAACCTTCACACCGTACAACCGGTGTTCATTGTGTGTTAGTGGGCAGTATAACAAAATACGATTGTAAAACGGACCTATTTTTTACAAAAAGGGTTCTTCTTTTTGTCCCTTTCTGGATTCCTCCAGTTATTATATTTTATTTTACTTTCATAATAATTGGTAGGAATCCGTTACTCAGGCCTGCTATACGCTATCCGCTATACCGGTCTTGTTGCAATATGTTATGCTATATTTTGTAACAATTGACTATTTAATAGAAATGTTTTAAAAAACTTTCAAATAATTTTCCTGTAAGTAAAAAAATAAAAAAATATTAATTAATGAATTATGTATCGTTTTACAAAAATTTTCTAATTTACCACAATGCCGGTCTCTGTGGCGCGAGTGGTCACATCTCAGCCTTTTATCCGGAGGTCCCGGGTTCGAATCCCGATCATGAATGGCATTTTCACGCGGTACAAAAATTGTCTTCAATCTCGTTATCTGAAGTAATACTTAATACTAAAACCTCCAGGTCCTGGAGGTAAAATAAAAATGTTAAAATTCATTCATCTCTTAAATAATAAATTTTCCATCATTTTTAATACTATACTTTATTTTTGATAACGTTATTAAATAAATAAATAATAGAAAAAAAAGGAGGAAAAAACAGTATTTAAATTAAATTATTTTCTACAACCGTAATTACATTCTTGTAAAATCCTATACGTTAATTTATAACAAGAGTGTTATTTATTTTTTACAGGTTAATGACGTTTTGTTATTTGGCTGTGTTTAATTGTTGGCTGTTATTTTGTCCAACAACATTGAGTCATGATTGGCAAATGGGTTCGATACCATTGGTTACTTCATTAGCCGACTGCAGAAATATAGCGACATGTATATTTTTTGGATGCTGTTTATTACTTGCGTACAGATGTTTTGCTGATTTTGAGGTTAGTATTAAATTATATAGTATTTAATACTCTGTAAGTAAAATGTATATTATGGATAGGCCAATAATAAAGGCGATTTTAGAAAATTAATATTTTTTTAATACAAGTCAGCAGTTTGTTTAGTTTCGAGCAAACTGCCAGTTTACAAAATTCTATTTCTGAATAATTCATTCTGAATTGGCTAAAATTTCCACTTATACACTCCTTATTCATAAAATTATCTAGTTGTGTGATTTGGTGCTTCATCCTAATAAAACTACCTATTAATTTTGATTTAAAGTTTTTTCCGCTGTTCGAGAAGACAAAAACTATTTAATTAATCGGTCTTTTCGCTGTAGCACTTTTATTCACATTTATTGTCATTAAATAAATATCTATCTATTAAACCACAGAATGATATTGTATACCACATAGATATATATGTTTGATATATACCACAAGAAATTTACACTCGTTCTTAATCGATTTTGTTACAGATTTTTGGTGCCTGACACCAACAGATTTGTTTATTTACAAAATTATAAACTGGAAATGTGTAAATCACTAATTTCCATATTATGAATAACGTCTTCCTTAATATTTTTTATAAAATTAAAAAATTGGTGTCAAAAGGTGATACGATTAACTCAATGGAATAATGCTGGAACTATTACAATAATTTATTTATCCAAAAAAATGACAATGAAATTGTAAACTGTACGTACGGTAAGAGTCTCGCAGATATCATTTCTTCCGTGCAAAAAATAAATATTTCTGTAATATAAATAAAAATGTTTTTAACAAAACGATACTGATATCAAAAAATTTAAGACACTACATTTCTACTATAAAAATCTGTTATGAATTTAGATATTTCTTTTTAAAAAAATACATGTAATAAACAATAGATATACAATAATAGATAATAAATAATATTTAAGCGTTCCATTTAATAAGTAAAATATATATAAACATTGTTAGAAAACTCTTACCCGCCCGATTTCATTTATTAAACTACGGATAATCATAAGTATTGTATTATTTCTGTAAATATGATATGTATTACATATACATAACTTTTACTTAATAAGAAAGTTATAGCCATATTTTGGTGTTTTTTTTTTGCCCCCACATTTCCACCCCCATGATCCGATTTTGGTCGTTAACGAACCCGACCGAGATTATGGAACGGTTACTTTTAAGGAATAGTTTTAAAATGATTTGGCACAAAAGTACTGCAGTTATCATGTCCACAAGAAAGTGAAATATATATATATATAAACCTTTGAGCTGATGGCTGTTTTGTGGTTGGGGGATGTGAAACGCGAAGATATTTCGAAATTTTCCGCAATTTGAATCATGGTACTCATTACAATAGGTAGCTTTCTTATGAAATTACCTAAAAAATCAGTTAAATTCATATGAAAATTTCGTAATAACTAATATATAAGATGTCAGTTTTTACAAAGCTCTACATGGATATTTAAATTTCTTATAATTTACAATCATTTTTTTTTGTTACAGAATCATCGCCACTCCCCATTGGTATTGGGTTGTTTATTTCTGGTAATACCATTTTTACCGGCAACTAATTTATTAGTGACTGTAGGATTTGTTTTAGCGGAGCGGGTATTGTATATACCAAGGTAAGAAAAGAAATCGATATAATTTTTTTAATGGATTATAATTTAGTTAAAAAATTAACAAACTGCAGGTGGCTGGCGAACCCTATGGTCTAAAGATTAACCTTAAAATGCGCCAAGTCATGTTCAACAATTTTGCCGAGGAAAGAAAGATTTTTGTCTCCTGGATAAGAACTCATAAAGGTAGATCATTACATACATCTTCGCCAACGGTTGTCAACTGAGGATGATACAATCAACGAAAGTTGAATGACGAATTTAGCTTGAGTGGCAAGAACAAATTATCCTTTTGCCTTAATAAGAAAGTTTTCGATCAATACATCATTTTTTTTCTTTTTTTTCCTGTTTAGCCTCCGGTAAGTACCGTTAAGATAATTCTCCAGACGATGAAATGTATGAGAGTGTAAATGAAGTGTAGTCTTGTACATTCTCAGTTCGACCATTCCTGAGATGTGTGTGGTTAATTGAAACCCAACCACCAAAGAACACCGGTATCCACGATCTAGTATTCAAATCCGTGTAAAAATATCTGGCTTTACTAGGACTTGAACGCTGGAATTACGCCGTTATGAACGTTTGGAGTTACCAGACGGGATAAGAAGACCTGTAAATGAATCAGAGAACATACTAAAGTATATGATATCATTATGAAAGTTAAAGAATTAAAATATCGGTAAGCAGGCCTTGTAGCACAAAAGGAACTGGAGGCAGATGGTCTACATTAGCACTTAAATAGATACAACAAGATGTTAAATGCCCACTAAAAAGACCAAAGGCTCGTTGGGTTGATCAATCAATATTATCTAGTAAATGGACCGAATTTGCATAAGATCGAACAAGACCATCACATTTGGAAATGAGTTGAAGAGGCTCATTCGATCAGAGGCATGTTATCCATCCTGAAGTGGTTCGAATAACGGCTGAAAAAATGATAATATTGACATGTATAAACACATTTTAAATAAATATATAAGAAGAGAAAGAAAAGGAGTTGTGGATGTTGGTTTTCATTAACAGAATGAGAGGTTTAGAAAATATCACAACCTTTAAAACTAGACCGCACAATTTCGAAACTGCGTTTGTGTTCCGGTGTTGAGTGAAGTACATATTGTCTTGACATTACACCGTTTATAGTTCAGTTTGAATTTTCTGAACACACTGTATATAATTTTACCCTTTGTTAAACTACAGTAGATTTTTTAAAAATGTATACATTCAGCAAATATTTTCTGCAGCTTCCTCCTCCAACCACCCACCACCAACCAAGAGGAAAAGTAGGATTTGTAAAGCCATTAGTATTATTATAGTTCTACAAATAAATTTTGCATGACTTGTAGATTTTGTATAATGTAGATGGTGTGTGTGTGTGTGTGTGTGTGTGTGTGTATGAAAATGATAGACATAAAGAGTAAAGTACAATACGAAGATAGAAACACATTAAGTTTGTATGTACCATAGAACTTCCGCGCTCTCTTCTTGTGAATCAAATCACAGCCAAAGTTACTACTTACTGACTTCTCACTTTCAAACTATTTCTATCTTTGTTAAATATCTTTCTTCCTTCTGTCAATTTTACGTATTTAAGTGTCTCTCGGTCTTTGTAATTCCCTCAATGCAGTTTCGCATAACAAAATAGTGATGCTATTTGTCTTTATAGAGACAGAATGATTTTTGATATGAATTTACAAAGTTGAATACTGTTTTACAAACCGAAAAATCATATTTAAATACCAATAAATTTATGCAATTATAAAAATAATTATTTAAAAATTTTGAAGCATTATAGTATTATTTTAAATATGTTGTAATTCAACTTTGACGAAAGTTTTTGTTTATTTATTTATTTTTACATGGCATACGGTACCATCACCCGCTAAAATTGTTAGTGATATACATATATATATAGGTACCAAAACTACATTGCTGTACAAAGTTTTGTCACCGAATATTGTTTCTTTCTTTTTTGCTGGAAATCCCAATCTCTGGTAAAGAGTTTCCTAGTATATCATGATAGACAAATAATTAACTATTATTATCTTTGTAAAACAATAAAAAATATATAATACAAAATCAACGCAAAATAAATAAGTAAATGCAATAATGTACAAAAAAAAGCATGCTAAAACAAAAAACTTAAACAACACTTTTTACTTCCTTATACGAAGTAAAGGAAGTATTGTGATAGCTAAAAATTCCGGTTTTCAGATTTCAACGGAAATATCCATTTTGACCATCCCTGAATCCATTTTGACTAATTCCGGTGTGACGTTTGTGCGTACGTATGTACCTCGCATAACTCTAAAACGGCCTCCGAGTGCGCGAGGGGTGGTATCTTGGCCTTTCATCCGGAGGTCCCGGGTTCGAATCCCGGTCAGGCATAGCATTTTCACATACGCTACACATAATTCATCTCATTCTCTAAAACAATAACTAACGGTCGTTCAGTAGGTTAAAAAAATAAATAAATAAATAAAAACGATTAGCCGTAGGATGTTGCAACATCTAGTTGTGCACCTCTCCTTTTGATTGCAATCGACTGGATGAAAAGAATACAAAAAAGTCAAAAATCATACAAAAAAAAAAATTGGAGTTTGAACTTTTTCTTAACTGCAGTAATAAGCCCTCATTTAGAGCTTTTCAACGATCATTTTCAATTCCTTTTTTATTAACTTTTTTTTAATTTAAATACATTCATTTATTAATAATTATTAACCTCTCTAATTGTAAATAAATTTTTACCATAAATAATAATTCATTAATAACAGTAAAAAGAAAATATGATAAAATATCAGAAGTTATTATGAAATAAAATTTTATGTACTTTACATTTAAAAAACGTGTGTATATAATTTAATAGGCATTCAAGGAAGTCATGTTGTTTCCACAACAGATTTTTTAATCTCTTATTACTACTTTTAAAAAATAATTATCAAATTTAAGATCATTATACTCATGTGTGTGTGGGTGTATGTGCACACACACACACACACACACACACACACACACACACACACACAAGTATAAAGAAAATGAAAGAAAATCGTGAGCAATCAATGCCAAGCAAAAACTACTGAAGATAAATTGATGAAAATGTTTATATACGTTCTTCCAATGGTATGTGCATATTAAGAAAGGAAATTTAGAAATTCCACTTTTAAAGGGGGTTAAAATTGAGTAATAATGAAATTTGCTAAACTTCTAATTTCTAGGTAACCGGTGAGATATGAGCTTCATTGTTGGTTTAAGTATTCTCAAGGGAATATCTACAAAACAATTTCTGTCTACATTTTTTTAAATTCAGAGTATAAAATTTTTTTTTAAACCCGGCTTTTTTTATCATTTCTCGGTAACAAATGAAGATATCAACTTGATTTCTGGTGTGTGTAACCTATATATGAGTATGTAAAAATGGTAAACTTCTAATATTTTTTTTAAATTCCGAATTCAAAGGGTTAAAATGGGATAAGATTAAACTTGATTTCTGGTGTGTGTAACCTATATATGAGTATGTAAAAATGGTAAACTTCTAATATTTTTTTTAAATTCCGAATTCAAAGGGTTAAAATGGGATAAGATTAAATTTTACTCTATTTTTTTTTAATTTCTCTGAAACAAATGAAGATAAGAACATGATTTTTGGCATGTAATCTTCATATGAATATCTAATTTGTCGTTTTTTATTTTAAATTTGACCTTTAATATTTCGAAAAATGATTGCAATTTTTTTCCATTTCCGATTATACTAAACGAGTATTTAATTTGAGCTAGGGAATAGTCTTCAGATAAATATTGCAAATCATTTTCGGTTTCTTTTAATTTTAATATTTTGCGGGGTAAAACAACATAAATCGCTTTTCTACATTTTGACCATTTTATTGTACCGCTATTGAATCAATCTTTATGAGATTTGGTAACATTGTGATAATTTATGATTGTAATTCTGATTATGTTTTTCGCGAGCAAAGCCGCAACGGAAAAGTGGGTTCTTTACTGACCAAACTGTTGCTCTGACGAAATTAAGGTTAAACAGGGTTTATTTTTATTTATCATTATTAATCTCACAAGCATGATTTAAATAACACAGGGGTATCCAGACGGATAGGTTTAGCCCTGATCGGCTAAACCCTGCTCGCAATGAGAAAACGCAAGTATCTGTATAGCGCGGGCGAAGCCGCAATGGGGATGCTTATATATATTATAAAGAAAAATTTATAAAAAAAGAAAAACTATTGATAATGAAAAAAAATCCAATTATAATCGATCTTTAGCAAAAAATAGGTGAGTTTAACTACTTGAAAAACCAATTTATTTTTAAATTACAAGAAAATTTAACGTGGTATATTAAAATTGAGCAATAATATGACCTATTTTTAAATAATAAAGTTTTTTTTATACATTGCTATTACTAGTCGATTGACTTTAATTTACTTTTCTTTTTTTTAATATAAAATTAACTTAGAAAGATTTCTAATTCAACTTTTGTTTAAAAATCGGAATAGAGATAAAGATAAATTTAGATTAAGCCGTAATTAAAAAAAAAAAAAAAATTAAAAAAACGAAAAAAATTAGATGTAAAATAACTGAAAAATAAGAAATTTTGAACCAAAAAAATGAAAAATTTAATTGTTTAGATGTAGTGAGACCAAAGACGAAATGAAACAATTTATACTATATTCTTAAATTTGTTGTAGGTCAATAAATGCAGATGAACCTTTTATTTTAAACTTCATAGAGTAAAATGGTAAAATTACTTTGCTTTTTTATTTTTATTCTCAGTTTTTTCTTTACTGAATTTAACAGATTAAGCTGTACGACTAAATAAAATGCATGAAGTAAAATTAAAATTAAAATGGAATTACAGATGATGATATTTACTCAGTGCTTAAAATAATATTACAATATTATCAGTATCATAATAATTCTTTTGAACTGAACGTTATCTATTGATTTTAGAGGGAGAAACACATTTGATGTACTGATTGTACATCCAATATATTTCCGTATAACTTATTATTTTTTAAAAAGAAATGATGTGAATACCACACGACTTCCTTGTACGCCTATTAAATTACATATACACATTTTTTTTCACAATCAGAGGTTAATAATTATTAATAAATCAATATATTTAAATTAAAAAAAGGAGATGTCTGACCCTAATCGATGTGTCTTTTCCTTTTAAGATCAAAATATTTTATTAATTGAAATTTCATTTGACTATAACTCTGGAACCAATGAAAATAAGTACCACTTATGATATAACGTTGAAAAACTCACAATGGGGCTTTCTATTGCAGTTAAGAAAAATTACAAAATCTAATTTTTTGGGGATTTTGGGCTTTTTTGGACACTTTTGGTTCAAAAGGGGAGATGCACAACTAGATTTTACAGCATTCCTAAATCCAAAATTTCAACATCCTACGGCTAATCGTTTATGAGTTATGCGAGATACATAAGTACATACGTACGTAGAGATGTCACGCTGAAACTAATCAAAATTAATTCAGGGATGGTCAAAATGAATATTTCCGTTAAAATCTGAAAATACCGACATTTTTCGCGATTACAATACTTCCTTTACTTCGTACAAGGAAGTAAAAAGGTTACTTAAGTTAGAAAATCTAACAATGACAAAGTATTAAACAATATCCAGGAAGACACTGTTTAATACATTTATAGAAGAAATATAAATCGATGTAGATCAAATGTTATAGAACAATCTCAGAGATAAATGTTTTACATAAAAACGGTGATGCAGCTCTCTAAGATTCCCTATCTAGTGCTAGTCGTTTCATTTCAGTATACCCTCTACATCCTACATCCGTAACAATTTGTTTTACATATTCCAAACGTGGCCTGCCTACACAATTTTTTCCTTCTACCTGTCCTTCCAATATTAAAGCGACTATTCCAGGATGCCTTAGTATGTGGCCTATAAGTCTGTCTCTTCTTTTAACTATATTTTTCCAAACGCTTCTTTCTTCATCTATTTGTCGCAATACCTCTTCATTTGTCACTTTATCCACCCATCTGATTTTTCATTCATTCTCCTATAGCACCGCATTTCAAAAGCTTCTAATCTTTTCTTCTCAGATAAATCCAAGATAAATCTTCTTCTTCTTCTTCTTCTTCTCCAGATAAATCCAAAGATGTAATGTTTGAAATCAAAAATAATTACAAATAAATATCATCTATTACATACTAAAAGAAAACACATCTCAACTTTAACTTTACGGCTTAATGCCACATATTAAACAAGTTTAGTGGACTTCACAAAAAAAAACCAAAAACAAACAAATAATATAAAACATACTTATAAAAAAAAATAACAGAATGCCAAAAACAATGTCAAAAACTCTAGTTAGTAAAATACTCAAACCACTTGACCTCACATAAACTATCTACTTTTACATTTAACATCTTCCAACTATTCAAAACATCCACGTAAACCACATTGAAAAACTTAATAAAATAACTTGCAGACACAAATGAATGTAACAGCGAAATCGTTGAAATAAACCAAAACAAAAAAAAAACATATAAAACACATTAACATGTGAAAATGACGACTAAAAGATATTAACTTACACATTTAAAACATTACGATACAATGTAGCTTTCAGAACAACTAACGATACAAAACAAATCATTACATAAAGAACACAATAACTATACAAACAATGCTTGTATAATATATAAACTTACCCGTTCCAATTGCACAATAACACCGGTCAAATGGTGGCGGAGCGGTTGAAACAAAAAAGAAATGAACATTTATAAAAAAGTTTTACTAGAAAATACATTTAATGTGTGCCATCCATCTCGTAGATACAAATTCACTAATAATTGACGAGTGTGATGTTATACAGAATACTCCCAACAACCGTGTACTAAATAAACAGGTAAATTCAAATCCAATATACTTTTTGATCTCATGTTAGTAAATATTTATCTAGTTAAAAAAATAAAAATAAAAATAAAATACCAGCAGTAACATCAGTTGAAACTAGGATGAAAATACTAAATTAATCATTATAGACTGTCACAACGTCAATTGAAAAGTTATGAATTAGTTAAAAATATAATTTAATTATAAAATTTAGTTCTTTATAAAAATTTATAATTTTAGATTTAATTTTCCAACAATTTGGCACTATATTATATTATACCGTCGGTTTAAATTACAATATTAATATTACTTACGGTAATATTACATTAATATTACCGTAAGTACTAGTTTAGTTCAGAATCAGTAGGCCAGTAAAACGAAAAGAAAGTATCATGTTGAAAAGGATCATTTCAATACGTTTTTTAATATGGGATTTTATTTTTAATTAATCACTGTCACTGTCAATGTCTGTAGAAGAGTTACCGGTAGTCGCTCTACCAAAGGTGATCGTTTCCACTACCATGAAGTTCATTAGATAATCTGCATTTTTTTTAACTTTTCCTTACTAATTCCGTGGAAATACCGTGGAATTTCCGTAAAAATTTTCATCAGTCATCCATTTACTGTACAGTTGTTTTAATGCAGCTTGAACAGTTTATTAATGCAGACATCTAGTTGTTGCAATAAAGATGTTAATCCGCCTGGAATTATTCTTGGTCTGTCATACCCTTTTTTAAAATGTCTTTCACTTTATCAGTTGTATGCCTTCGATAACTATCCATTACTAGCATACCGGTATTTTTTTATTAAGTAAATCTTCTGATCGCTTTTGCCGAACACACCTGATCCAATCTAAATTAAGGTTTCGTCCATCCAACCTGATTCCTGTGCTCTGATTATAACTCCATTTACCTGTACGGTAGGAAGAGTTTTTCTTTAAAAAACAATCTACGGAGGTAATTTTGATCCATCAGAAGTAATGCAAAGCATAACACAACAACTTTGTTTTTCATTACCACCAGTACGAATTGTAACAGTTTTTTCACCTTTTTTGTTTACGGTTTTGTCAAATGGCATTTCAAAATATACGGGGGTTTGATCAGCGTTTGCTATTTGTGAAGGCAAATAGCCTTTATCTTTTCTAAGATTTATTATGAATTTGTGAAAATGTAATATTTTTTGTTCATAAGCGTCTGGAAATCTTTGCGAAATGGTCGTCTTTCGTGTTATTGACAAATCATTTCGTGCAAAAAATCGTGTTATCCATCCACGGCATGCTTTAAAATCAACTTTATTTAACGATTTAGCGATTTCACGAGCATATGATCGACACATTTCTGTCGTGACAGCATAACCGCATTTCCTTTTTTCCATAACAAAGTCATATAATTTTTTTTCTACGTCTGTGTATTTTGGTTTTAGGCCACGAAAAGCCCTTTTATTACCAGTGCCTTTCAACAGAAGTTGTTTCTTCTTACGCCAGTCTCGAATTCAGCTTTCATCTACGTTTAATTTTCTTCCTGCCGCCCGATTTCCAATTTTTTCAGCCTCTTCTATAACGCGCAGTTTTTCATTTACTGTAAAAGATTGTAGACGCTGTCATTTTGTACTCATTTAAATGCCCTAATTAAAATAAATCACCGTATTAAACTTTACAAGATAAACTAACCAGATAAAATGCGCATAAACGTCCACATATACAAACAGTACAATGACTATGGAGAATAGACAAGACGACGATGGGTAACTGTAGTGTCATTAGAACCGGATGCAGCCTATACAGAATGAATCGGTTTTATAAAAATACCGTAACTTCGTTCCTATCGATAATATGAACAGGATGTTAATAATTAAGGATGTATTCTGCAAAACCGGCATGATAAACGAAAGCCTAATGTAACTATATTTATGTGATTGAATTTAGGTATTTCTAAGAGAAAACGTTTACTTTACATAAATTATCCTGGCTAAAGGCTATCTTTCAAGTAAGCTCCACACCCTTACTTTTTCTCTAAATTCCAAGGAAAAAAGTGCGGGGTACTCGAATAAATACGATATTTAAAATAAGCTTAAATAAAAAAATTTAAAAGTAGATGAATGATGAATTTTATAGGGTCTTTTCTGTTATGCTCTCTGTACCCTGTTTTTTTGTTATTTCTCCCGGATTTATATAACTTCTTAATTGATTCTTATGATGGGATATCGTTTAGATCATTACATTATTGGATGATTAAATAATGTCGTAGATAAAATAATTTTGTAAAACTGTTACCTGAGTTGGCCTGTACGGCTTACAGATAAGATCTGGTATTTCATATTTGTTTATTTATATATATATATATATACATATATATATATATATATATATATGTGTGTGTGTATATTTCCTACTGCAATGCAGCATTTAATCGTTCATAATAACAGACAGAAGTGACTCATCAGTAACGTAGTACAGTCTATCAACATCGTAGCTAGAGAAATATTTTGACGGTCCTTTATTCTTACATATGTACTGTTTTTTAACTACTTTGTAAACCAGATTATTGTAAACTGAACCATCACACATTCAGTTATTACTATTTTGCTGTGAGCGTATCTTATCGTGCGGGTACAGTATCTTCTATTTCACGTATCCTGTGAAATTCATTGAATAGTGATTTAATTATGACTTGGTTAGAGAATGGTGAAATTAATAAGGAGATCGCCCAAAAATTAGGCGTAGGTCATTTGACAATTTCGATGATATGGAAGAACCGGGAAAAAATTAAGAAAATTTTGAAACAAATTCTGTAAAATCAAAAAAATTACGGCCTAGTCAATATAATGATGCAAAATAACCGAATTTCTGCAGGCAAAATAATTTTTACAATTTTCTCTATCTTGTTTTACTCTGTCGTATTTGTATTTATTATTGCGTAGTTTTATTTTTTATAATATTTCTGCGAAAATAAATTGTTATTTTGAATAATCATTATTGTTACTGTATTACAATATCCGTGTAGATGTTTATTAAAGTATTACCATTAAGCTACCCAAGCATTGGTCATTGTGTAAATTTGTTGGTCTATCTTGGAGATCGATTTTTACGACCTCCTACGATATAAACGATATTTACTGCATTTAAAATGTTTCGTTATTCTGTGGTGAGAGTTCCATTATTATTTTTCTTCAGTGATAAAATAACAATTTTCTTCATTCACTTTTCTTACCGTGTTGTTTTCTTTCTACGTTGTGGGCTTCTGTCAAGTTTGTCTTTTTGCATACCATAATAAAGGGTACAGTTGAAGAAAAAAATTCAACAGGAAAACCAAGACTAGGTTATATTGAACAAACCCACCGGGATGGTCTAGTGGTTAACGCGTCTTCCCAAATCAGCTGATTTGGAAGTCGAGAGTTACAGCGTTCAAGTCCTCGTAAAGCCAGTTATTTTTACACGGATTTGAATACTAGATCGTGGATACCGGTGTTCTTTGGTGGTTGGGTTTCAATTAACCACACATCTCAGGAATGGTCGAACTGAGAATGTACAAGACTACACTTCATTTACACTCATACATATCATCCTCATTCATCCTCTGAAGTATTATCTAAAACGGTAGTTAACGGAGGCTAAACAGGAAAAAAGAAAGAAAGGTTATATTGAACAAACCAAATAGGATGTTAGGTGTAAAACATAGATGGAAACAAAGACATTATAACACCATAGAACAGCCTGAAGAAGGAAGACTGCTGAAAATCAATCCTAGGATTGTTTACTGCAAGATGAAAATTGTTATATGAGTTGGCCTATACGGTTTACAAATAAGATGGCGTTTTCTGATATTATTTGTCTAAATACATATACCTCTTTCTTCGGTACTGATATTTCTGATATTGTTTTTCTTCATCTATATAATAACGATTTTCATCTTCACTTTTCGTATTTGCGTTGTGGGGTTCTACCAAAAGGAAAAACCGTAAGGAGTACGGTACAAGCATACCATTTCAAATTTAACCATCCCAATTTGAATATTTATATCAGCATTGGTTGCGTCAAAACGATGCATTTCAGCAAACGTCTCGTTTTGGAAAACCTAATTACAAAATTAAAAGAAAAAGTTTGCGTTTTGTCAATAATATTCTATTATTGAATGTTTCGTTGTGAAGTTAAGGTGATGTTTTTTTGTTTCCGAGCAGTAGTATGCTGTGAAACCGTTGCTGTAAAACGTTGTTTGGTTGACATTGATTATGCGGGATAAAAATTGTTCTGCTTTACTGTGAACTCGCAGTGTCCGAGTGGAAACGTCTTATGTTCGGATGGTTGTAGGTTTCAAACTAAGTGAATATGTGTTAAAAGTCATAAATTCATAAAAAATAGTCCGGGGGAGAAGAGAAAGAGATTTTGTACTGGGTCTCAGAAAAAACAGGATGAAATGTGTCTTTTCTAACTAAGAACACCAATTTTATATTAAAGTGACTTTCTATGACGTGATTAGTGCACATTTTTTTGGTTCGGATGGAGGAAATAGGAAATTTGTTATTATACATGAAATTAATACATTTTTCTACAATTTAAGCGATTGTGCAAAATATTAAATCTATTTTAAGTAACAACTAACTTTAAAAAATTCGTTTTGTTTATTGTTACAGCTTGGGTGGTGTTCTATTAGTGGTATATGGAGCTCAACTTCTTTATGATTCAGGTATTCTACGACAGAGAGCAGCATTGATATGTTCTATAATTATTTTATTATTTTTTTCCTTAAGAACAATTGAAAGAAACAAAGACTGGTCATCAAGAGAAGCATTAATTAGGTAAGTACTTTTATATTGTGTTATTTAAATAATAAAAAAACCATAATTAAAATAAAATATTTTTAATTCGGTTAGAATATAAGTGCAATTATAAACGATGATTGATGAATTACATAAACGAAAGAAAATAAACAAATGAGTTATTTCATTTTCACAGTTATTACAAAAAAAACCACAACAGCTGTTTCGGTAAACAGTACCTTCCTCAGGTGTTACAAACACAACCCACCGGGTTGGTCTAGTTGTGAACGCGTCTTCCCAAATCAGCTGATTTGGAAGCCGAGAGTTCCAGCGTTCAAGTCCTAGTAAAGCCAGTTATTTTTACACGGATTTGAATACTAGATCATGGATACTGGTGTTCTTTGGTGGTTGGGTTACAATTAACCACACATCTTAGGAATGGTCGAACTGAGAATGTACAAGACTACACTTCATTTACATTCATACATTTCATCCTCATTCAACGGTAGTTACCGGAGGCTAAACAGGAAAAAAAGAGAGAGAGAGAGAGATGTTACAAACACGAAGGTCCTTTTTACCGAAACAGCTGTTGTGGTTTTTACTTTCTTGTACGAATTAAAGAAGGTATTGTAATCGGGAATACTTACGGTTTTCAGATTTTAACGGTAATATTCATTTTGACCATCCCTGAATCCAATTTAACTAGTTTCGGCGTGACGTCTGTACGTTTGTACGTGTGTATCTCGCGTAATTCAAAAACCATTAGTCGTAGGATGTTAATATTCTGGATTTAAAACTGATATAACATCTACTTTTGCACTTCCCCTTTTGATTGTAATCGACTGAAACAAAAGTGTCTAAAAAAGCTCAAAATCCAAAACATATTGAATTTTGGCCTTTTAGTTAACAGCAATAATAAGCCCTCATTGAGAGCTTTTCAACGGTATATCAAAAGTGGTACTTATTTTCATTGGTTCCAGAATTAAATTCAAATAAAATTTTAATTTATGAAATATTTGGATCTTACAGGGTAAAACACATCGATTCGAATCAAAATTCATCTAATTTTTTTTTAATTTTTTCTTCTTAATTTAAATATATTGATTTATTAATGATTATTAACCTCTGATTGTAAAAAAAAATATTACGATAAATAATAATTCAATAAAAAAAGAAAATTAATAATGAAATAAAATTTTACGTAGTTTTTATTTAAAAAAAATGTATATATGTAATTTAATAGGCGTACAAGGAAATCATGTGGTGTCCACATCAGATTTTTTTAAATAATCTTGTGAAAATCAAATAATATCTTTGTATATGTTTTTTTTTGTCAAGGGGATTATTTGGAAAATACTACAACTAACCGCTTATAATAATAACAATTTCATATTAATCTAGTCAGATGAGGATTTAATCTTAATCAGGTAATACATTTTTATAGTAAATGGAGCAATCGTACTATCACCCATCGGAATTAAAGTTAAAGTTTACAGTCTATCTGATTTTAAATGATATTTTAATTCGTTTTATAGTGCATTATTCAAATGATAAACCTCGGTTTAGGAATGTACTTCGTTCCGAGTCTGGTATAAGTGCAACTAGAACGAAGGATAGATAGATATCATTTAATATTTTAACATATCAGTATTCAAATAGACTTGTCAGAGATTTTAATTTAAATATATACAATTTATATATATATGTATATAAGCTGATTAATGCTAAATAAAGTAAACTTATATGTATATAAGGTGATTATTAAATCAGCTATTCAAATTATAAAATTATTATTAATAAAAAATAAATAACAGTAATATTTTATTTTCAGGGCAGGTATAAAAGCGTTACCACAAAATGCAAAAATGCATTATAATTTAGCTAACTTTCATAGAGATTCATTTCAAACACAACTAGCTGTATTACATTATAGAGAAGCATTAAGGTAAGTTTATATAATTTTTTTTTTTAATTTTATTTAACAGATACGAGTATTTAAAGTAAAATGTAGTTTCTTGATTAAATAACCTGTTAAGTAATAAAAAAATGTTTTTCTCCGAAGAGAGTTCTTAGTTAGATATTTAAGACTTGTTAGAATAGAAGAGAGTTTTCTTTAACAAAGCTTAACCTTGTTTAATCAAGCTTTAATGAAGCCAAAATCAGATAATAAACAGCAAGGATATTAATCTTCCTCTTAAGTATATCAAGGGAAAGTGATTTTCTGGTTCGGATAATGCAAAATGATCGATACAAAAGGGGAATTAAGAAGTATCTTCTTGGGTGGTAACACACGGATTTCTGGAGTAACTGGAAAAGAATGGGTCCAAACGTCCAGAATGGAACTTGAAGCACTCTAGAAGTACATAACTATTTTCTTACCATAAAGTCTTTATCTTTATCATTAAACGTTAATTTTTTCTAGTTTTAAATAACCAGTAAACCCGAGCAAAGGACGTTGCAAAATATTTCCTTACAGTACTTTGTACGAATGAGACCCTGGGTATAAAATTGTCTAATAGTATTAGACAGGTTGGATTTTTTTACAGTACCTTATCTAGTGACTTTGGTTTGCTTGGCATTTCTCCCGCCACCACCCTATTCGGTCGCCCTAAAGCATAAGACCGAAGTCTGTGCCACAAACGGCTACTGAGCCTCGAAACAGTTTAGGATTAGTTTCCTAACTTGCTTTTAGAGCAAACCTAAAAGCGTTAGCGGAATAAGCGTGGTACTATATACCGCTTGATTGCGTGTCCCACCGCCCACTTGTCATATATCACTAAAATGAGTAGGCGCACCCCGTTAACTACTAAAACATATTTGACTATCAATAATTCAATTTATCACGTTAAAGACAGCAATTCGCTGCCATGCCTAGGCAGCTGAAGTACCTATCCATCATTAAAACGCTTCGAGCCCTTATCTGGCTGGTAGTCAGCCATATCTCTCGGTTAGCTTTCTACAGCAGCGCGGTAGGAGTCTTTTCCCTTAGGTAAACTACTGATGTCGGTTGAACAAAGCACCGCATCAAGGAACTCCCACACGGTTAGACAATGCGGCTCTTCCCACATTGACTCGCCGCTTGTAAGTGGCCAATTTTACCTTTGACCTCTAAGTTCCAGGGGTGGCCTGAGTTCTGGCCCACCCCCAACAGCTGGACCTACCCGCAGATGCACAGCTCGTCAGCTACCGGGCGGAACCGAAACAAATATTGGTTTAAATTTGCGTGGTTGGAGAGCAATCGGGCTGTCGTTGTTCTTAAAAACGAAGGAGAGATAGACCATCCCTCCCCAGATCCTGTATAATCTAGTGACATTTCTTTCACAAATGGATATGAAGTATTTATGACCTGACTCAGGATTAAGTGAAAGCAATGCCTTAATTAATGAATACGCGCAAAGGAAAATGTTATACTCCGATAAAATAATAATTATTCTATAAAACGCAATTATCCTGTTACCAAATTATAAAAATTTGTCCATACAAATTCAATGAGTTTTAATACAATGAGTTTTTAATTCAATGAGCTGAACATATTAAATTCAATGAGATTTGAATTTATCTGTTTCTAGATAGATTTACATTAAAATAAAAAAGATTCTCTGAGGACATGCTTTTATAACATTCATGTAAATTTTAGTTATAGTAAAATCTACAATAAAAAAATTTATTTTTGTTGTATTTAGAGTTAAAAAAAATTATTTTTGACAATTTTTATAGCAGGATCTTGACGTTAACGTTATAAATTTAGTGGGATATGTACAATGCTACATTAATAGATGTCTGTTGAATAGCGATTAAACGTAGCCTTCAGTTAGCATTGGTAAGAAATAAAAGTACATGAAACTAAATTAGCATAAACAATATAGCAGAAATAGAATTTGATCAACTTCAAAAGCGTTGCTTGTCACTTAAATAAATTGTTCTCACTGGCACGTGTCAGTTGAATAGTTTAATAAACCATGAAAGTATCAAAGGTGAATATAGTAACTGAATGACAAAACAGTTGACGGTGTTTTTGTTTCATTATAATAGAATATTGAACCTGATATTTTACTATTAAAGTTTTATTATAAAACCCAAGTTTTTTATGATCACTAAGAAAAAAACTTCATTATTTATTAGAGATTTAAATTTTCAATTAATTCTTCATGTATTTTCTATCCCCTTATTCTCAATTAATTTTTTATTATATTGAATTTCATAATAAGACTCGTTTAACATGTAATATAAAATAACGATAGATAAATAATTAGGTGCAGTTAAATGTGATAAATTATTAATAAAACAACATGAAATAGATGGATTAGGTTTAAGTCGATAGTGTTATTCTTGGAGCACAATATAGTAATTTATATTTTAAGAAGCATTTTGTGAATTACATTAGGTTACAGAAAATTTCATAACCGTACGATTCAAAATTAATATAACCGATCAATTTACTTTCCACACACAGTATTAACTAACTTCACTTTATATACCTACCAGTATTTGATACACTTTTAAGTGGTGACTTGAAATATTTTTTTTTTATAGTATGTTTTTAATGCACAGTAGGTCGTTTCTTGCACTCTACACCCCCATTTCCTTCTTCATTGCAATGAATCACTCTCTATTCCTTTTTTTTCTACTGCGCTTTCAATGTTTTTTTTTCTGTATTTTGTTTCATTTCTACTTTTGTCTTAAACTTAAAAAGTATTATCTGTAGGTTATGCGTATTATACATACATATATATAATAATATCTTATATATATATATTATATATATATATATATATATACATATATTTTACTTAAAAATAATACCTTTATTCATTTCTTGGGCAAACCAATCAACTATACAAATTTGTAAATTAAATACACAAGTTTCACTTAGAATTCTCTAAGTTTCCTCAGATACGAGGTTCCAAGATGCATGGAGGTGCATGCGGGATGCCCTGGTTTCGGGTGGACATGTACAGACCTGAGGATTTTCAGCAGATAATGTTTCAGGGTGTGAAGCAGTGGACTATTATTGCAAATTATAGTAGAAACGTTTTAGAAGAACTTAATAAAACAGAAAAAACTCGTAGGAGATGGTGAGCATTGGCGCGGCCAGGAAGGGAATGAGAAGTCGGAGGGTGCCGGGCTGGACAGGTCTGCGGCTGAGTGCCTTGGGGGCCCTCTCGAGCATGAGGGGGTTGCTTTGGTGCGGTGAGGCCGTGGACACTCCACTTCCGGAGCCTGAGGGCGTTGCTCAGTTTTTAATGATTATGGTTGACGGTCGTGTGGGTAAGAAATAAGTAGTAAATTTGAGTTATTTGTTTGTGTGTGTGTTTTGTGTACTGTGGGTGAGGTTGTGAAAATTTAATTAACTTTTGAGTAAACCCACCGGTTTGGTCTAGTGGTGAACGCGTCTTCCCAAATCAGCTGATTTGGAAGTCGAGAGTTCCAGCGTTCAAGTCCTAGTAAAGAGTTATTTTTATACGGATTTGAATACTAGATCGTGGATACCGGTGTTCTTTGGCGGTTGGGTTTCAATTAACCACCCATCTCAGGAATGGTCGAACTGAGAATGTACAAGACTACACTTCATTTACACTCATACATATCATCCTCATTCATCCTCTGAAGAATTATCTAAACGGTAGTTACCGGAGGCTAAACAGGAAAAAAGAGAAGAGAATTAACTTTTGAGTGCACTTTGGTGGATAAGTTAAGTCTTGTGGTCATGTCTTCTTGATTATGGTGCGCTTGTCTTGTTTGGCTTGATTCTATGAATGTATAAATTGTATGAATGTACCTGTTAGGTGCTCTATTTTTTCTGAATGTTTTTCTGTTTAGGTATTTGTAGTGTGCAGTGTGTGCGTGTAGCGGTCTGGTATGGATGATGTTTGCTAGTGGAGACCGAATGTGTGTGTGGGCGCTTATCCCCCTCTACTGAAGTAATGTTTTATTAGCGGTTTCCCAGCAAGTGAGGTCCCCAGGCGTGGAGGATTAGTCGGTAGTGCGCAGGAATATATATGCATTTTCTGTAACAGCTTGCGGAACCTGTTTACGAGTCCGACACTGCTTCGTCGCCCGTAAATGGGGTTCCTCCACCTCAAAAAAAAAGCTTCCTCAGGTGACTTTACACATTCATAAACGCATCATACAAAATTCTCCTACATACTATATATTCTCTTACGTGTAAGAGAATTTTGTATTGATGCGTGTGTATCAATGAGAAGTCAGCTGAGGAAGCTTTTTCTTCCTGTTTAGCCTCCGGGAATCACCGGCAGGTATTACTTCAGAGGATGAATGAGTATAATATGTATGAGTACAAGTGAAGTGTAATTTTGTACAGTCTCAGGTCGACCATTCCTGAGATGTGTGATTAATTGATACCCAACCACCAAAGAACACCGGTATCCACGATCTAGCATTAAAACCTGAGGAAGATTAGAGAATTCTAAGTGAAACGTTGTGTATTTAATTTATAATTTTGTGTAGTTGGTTTGATAACCCAAAATATGAATAAAGGTAATTGGTTGATATTCTGCCTGTCTGGGTTCAGCTCCATAAGTTACTTATTTATATTTCTTATGATATATTTTAGTACAGTCTTGTTTTCTTCTTTTTTAACTATATATCTAGTTAGCCAAGTACAGGTGATGTTAATATATGCATTTCATTAATATTACTGTATTGTTCACTCTCACATTCATAACAAAACATATTCATCTCATCTCATTTATTAAAATACGTCACAACAATGTAAAAATCTTAAAAACATAATATAATTAAATATGTTAAAAAGTAAACAAAGAAATATTAAGTAATCATTTAACTAGTGAATCAATGCATTTTTTTTTTCACGTAAAGTTATTCTATGGATTACAGTATTAGAATAGTGCTGATGATTGTGGACACTATTAGACTCAATTGCGTGAACTTTAATATCTTAAAATAAAATATGCATTTTCATTATATTTAATCTTATCCAATCAAGAGGAAAAAATAAACTACACTTAAGTTAATATTTTCAGCTTTATAAAAAGCAGGCGAAATGTAATAAAAATATAATTTTTTTTTTTTTATACAAATATATCAAACTTATAATTTTACTAATTGACAAATAAAACTTACGAATTTTTCAAAATGAAAGTAAATCATACAATTCATGTGGTTTTATTATTTTTTATGTCATTATCCGGGTGACCTAATTACTTTCCATTTCTTATCTTCTATGCTAATCATTTAATTTCAACATAGTTCCTCCATATATATCCTCAGTAATATTTTTAATATATTTTTTAATATTTGATTTTTTCTAAACCTTTTTTTTTTACCTTTTACACTATTACAGAATAAAAACAATTATAAAAATTAAAAAATCACGACTGAAAAAAATAAAAAAAAGCTAAAATAAAAATAAACTAAATTAAAAAAACAACAATAAATTGAACTAAAAAAAAAGTAAACAAGATATGGAGTTAAAGGACTAAATATCGTTTTGCAATATTTTATTAAATAAAATAATGGATGACCAATCAACAATCGGAAATTTTTAATTTGTTTAAATATATTTTTCATGGTTAAAATATTTGTTAGCAGTAAATATTTCTTATTAGTTACGTAACTAATATCTGTTCTGATATGAGCCAAATCGGACCACAAATATAATTTTCCGAAATATCTCTACCCCAGCGCCACCTAGCGAGTCCAATTTTTGCAAAAAAATGTTTCTTTACACACACCTAATATATATTCTAAATATGAGTCAAATCGGACCATAAATACAATTACCTTGACCCCAGCGGCATCTAGCCGGTCAAAATTAATTCAGATACCTTCGCGGGCGTGTGCACAATAACTCACGAAAGTTTTATCTCAATCGGATGAATGATATAGGAACGCATACGGGACAAACAAACAAAAATTCACTTTTTTATATATATACTAGCCGCTCGGCCCGGCTTCGCCGGACCTACCAGCCAAGCCTCGCTTCGCTCGGCGCTTTGGTTTTTCAGGTTTCCAAAGTTCTTTTTTTCAATTGGAAAATTTTTGACGTTATCAACTTTACTCCAAGTTAAGAGCTTAATGTTTTTAGAAAAAAATTCATGCAATTTAGATACGTTATCTGATAACAGAAAATCCAGCTTTTTTTAATTTACCGACATGGGGGCTGCGCCCACAAACCCCCTCAAAAAATAACTCTCATATAACAACTGTAAAAACATTTTCGGTAGATAATTTGGAAAAATTTAATTTTTTTTTAACTGATGGGGGAAACCCCCCTTCTAATGTTTGCATACAGTCTGGAAAAATTACTTCAACTTTTTTACTTGAATCATTTTTAAATAAATTCAATACTTTTCTTAGTTAGGGTTCATTTTTACTCAGCTATCCTTTGTAATAAATTTTCAACCTAAATTTTGTAACTGAAAACTTTGGGACTCAATTTAAACGCTTTTATAGTTTTACATTTAGCTTTTAGTTTTACAATAATAATTACTTCTGCTCCGAATGACGTCATTTGATAACATTAATTGTATTTGCAAATGTTTGTTAAAAAGTGCCTTGCTTGACTCTTGAAGAATTTTTTTCTAACTTTTACATCTATTTTTAATGTCATTAGACTTATTTTATAAAAGGCTTTTCTTGCTCTTCCACTAAGATTTTCATGTTTTTTATTACTTCATACATTATAGAAAAGTCAGACGTTCATGTATGTAAAAAAAAAAAAGCTGAAGGAATATGAAGATGTTAGACGAATGAAAAAAATAGTTTTTGCTCGGTGTTATAGGAAGAGGCGGGGATCGCGCTTCCGTGAATCGGTTAATTTGATGATAGAGGGTTGTGTAAGTTATGGTAGATGGTCGTAGTTGGAGAAGGCCGTACGAAGGCGATGGTAGGTTATGTAAATAGTCTGATGGAAATGTCTGCGAGGCATTTGCATCGGTGGCATCCTGATAGAATCAAAACTCATGATAGTGTTATGTTATCAAGTTTAAGGGAGTCTAAAGCCGACATCTGTTTCCTAGCCATCGGGTTAAGAACGGTGGGGGTGGTGTGGTGACCGGGATCGTCACAAGGCGGGTGTCTTTCACGACTGGCGAGGGTAGGATACACAATATACTGTGATTATTTGTATAGTGCGCCGAATGGAAATACAAGCTTGGCTGTGAGAAACAAGCGCTTGTGTTATAAACATTATATTACTCTTTAACATTGTACTATAATAATTATTTTTTAAATATTCCGTGCAATATTCATTATAACTTTATAATTTCCTTTACACAGAATTCCTAAAACAGGTAATTAGAATTAAAGTTGCATTTCCTAATCTCCGATGTGTCCTCTAAATCTGTTGCGTTGGAATCTTGAAAATAAATCTGGATAACGCCAGGTTTTTCTGAAAAATGTTAGTTTTTCTCCTTTAAACCATTTCTAAATGAGTAGGGAAATATTTAACTGACCAATCTCTTCTACTACTTTTATGTGAATGTGTGTGTGTGTGTGTGTGTGTGTGTGTGTGTGTGTGTGTGTGTGTGTGTGTGTGTATGTAAAATATTATGAATTATAAAGACCACATTAAAATACTGTTTTCCACTCATTTTCTGAAAAATTAGATAGCTAAAATCGTGAATATCCCTAAAGGGACCTTAAAGAAAATAAATTAAAAAAATTTAAGAAAAAAGATTTAAAAATTCTATGTACGTGCGAAGAAGCGGGTGCGTAAACGTACTTTAACTAGTATTTATATGCAACCGGCTGGGCCACCGACCACTGCAGAGATATTGCCGAAAAAGTGGAGGGTGCTACCCTGGCTGGAACGGGTGGTAAGAGGGTCCGCGTCCTTGTTAAGGACGTGAATGCTCTCACAACGCAGGATGAGTTTCTCTGGGAAATTCGTAAAACACCTGGTGAGTCGATCGATAAAGATGTTTTATCAATGCGAACGGTTTACGGCTCGACGCAAGTAGTAATATTACCAGTGCCGCCCCTCCTTCCGGACTGTCTGATGGGCGTGTTCGCACTGGGTGGGTGGCCTGTCGGGTGATGCGTCGTGCCACCGACAAACTCTACTTTAGATGCAGGAGTTCAGGCCACAGGGCGAATTTCTACAATGGCGGAGATAGAAGTGGCCATTGTTTTATGTGCGGTAAGGCCGACCATGTACATAAAGATTGTAAGCAGAAGCCTCGATGTACATCCTGCAAGTTGTACCCCTTCGGGGGTTCCCCACTAGAGATCGGAGTCCCCACTATGGATCTAGAACGGAGTACCGAAGGGTAGTTTCCTTTTGGGAACTCCTCGTTTGAGGCATGCCATACAAAAAAACCGAGTTCCAGCTGCCTGGGCCGGACCTTGCGTCCTTCAGAGGTAGTATGAGACGAAGGCATCCCTCCGGAGCTGATCCTTAATTGTGTATCCAGATCCGGAGGGCGGGTAAACTACAGATGTATAAAAAAAAAGAACTAGTAGTTATATACTAAAGTGAAATTATCCAGAAAAAAGGAGATGAATAAATAAATAATAAATAAGCATAATTTTCTGCCATAAAATACTTACCCAGTTTTAAACAAGATATACAGCAAAAGTCTAATTTAAAAAAAATGAAGGACTTTACGAAGAGATTAAATGTAGCTTTAAAACAAAAATAAATATAAATATTTTTCAGCTATTTAAATAAAGAATAACTCAGGTCAATAAAATGTACATATATATATACATGTATTACATAAAACCTACAAAGAGAAAATATAATGAACGAACGAAAAAACAACGTGGAGAAGATACAAGCAATTTACAAATAATATATACACGTGTGAGAGTATTTCTTAATAAAATGTCAAAAAAATATACATAAAGAAACAAAACGGTAGGCTATATTACATAAAATGATGTTATATAATCCAGGGTAAAATAAATGAAAATTATATATATATATATATATATATATTTAATATAACGTTATATTCACTAAGGCTTGAATCATAATGGTTTCTTTGTCGTATTAACTAGGGAGGAAATGACTCTTTTTGTTCCGGAAATGAAATACCGCTGATGTATATTACTGAGAACATAGACAAAAGGGAGGAAAAGAAAAAAAAGAGAAAGAATAAAATAAAGTATAGAAATGAAATGAAGATGTATAAAAGAAAGAGAGAAATATACCTTTAGAGTAAAAGAGTATGATGAGGGAAATTGACATCGGTGAGAAGTAAAGGAAAATTCCCAGACCATTTTCTCCTTTTTTCCTTCTTCCCACATCACATCGTTTAAAGATTCCACTGCAGTAAGCAAGAAGCATCAGTTTAAACTAAATAGGAAATAATGGAGAAAGTCTTAATGCACACTAATATCCTGAATGAATTCATTTTTTTTTTCTTTTTTTGTACAAAAATATATTGTACAGTCTTTTTACTCATATTATATATTTGCCGCTTAAAATATAATATTTACCTTAATCTCACAACATTTCAAAAAAATAGTAGAAAGCCCTACATGTTGTCATCTCTTTTCTCTTTTTATACATTTTCTTGTTTAATTTGCCATGAATAAAAACCCCTAATAAAAAAAAGCAAATTTAGAATGATTTTATATCAAGAAATACATTATGTACGGGAAGAAATAAATTGATGTAAAATGTAAAAAAAATGTATGCACATTTTTCATTTAAAGAAAGAAAAATTAAATATGCTAACAAGCTGGGAGATAAAATAATTTTTACTAAATTAAAAAAATTGTTATAATTTCAAAATGTATAAATATGTATGATTTCGATATGTATAATCTCCAATACTTAACCAACTATTGGTTTATTCCTGCTGCTGCAACGTATCTTCGGAAAAAAGTATCGGGTTTTTTTGCAAAAATCAGAGTTTTAAGATCCTCAGTCCAAAACAACACAAATATGTTATAAAAATTTCCGGTGATGTGTGTCCGTACGTAAGGGTTGACCTACATTTTAATTAATATTTCCGAACTGAATAAATATAGATATCTTCAAAAATTGTTCAAAAAATTTCTATATTCAAAACAATATAGCATTAAATTTTGGTTAAAATTAAAAAAAAAAAAACTAGAAAAGAAATTTTTACATTTTTAATTTTCTACTTTTTATATAGTGGTCGCTGAAAAATGAGATTTTGTACAACTGAAAATTATTTAAGGGTGCATGATATTCAAAATTATTTCTAAACAGTTTTTTGCCTTATATATCAAAAACATAAAAATGTTGAAATCTGGCTATATATTAGGTTGTCTAAAATGTATTAACCCTTTGAAGACCAAAATTGAAAGCACTTTTATTGTAATTGGAAGATAACATTATGAATCCACATTAGCACCATTTTCTTTTATGACTTTCTACCATTTTTCCGGATATTCCATAATCCAGTTGCTATAGTACTTCTGTGGTTTTTATTCAAAAAATTATGATACGTGATTTTCAGAGGTCTCTTTTGAAACTAACTTACAACTTTGAGGTTACCCACTTATCATCACTCGTGATAAAACATTTTAGAAACGGTTCGATTTCGTTACGTTTCAGTAAAAATTCGCAGATAGAAATTCGATCGAGTAATCTTTTCTTAGACAAAAAATGCGGCATCCAAAAGTCGAGCTTCTTTTTGAAGCTAGCTTTCTCAAAACAGCTTAGTATTATTTGATGATGGATGTGTCATTGGGAATGTCATGACTGCTTCCGTCTTCCTAGACATCTTCAAGAATGTGCTAACGCTATCTCGTAACAAAAGACTCAATAATTTTTTAGACTCCCTATTATATCCCAGCTTTTACCTGATTTTCGACCCCAAAGGATAAGACCAGATTTCGATTTTAATAAACAAAAATTTGTTGAATATCATTGATTAAACCTTTGTTGAATATCATTGCCTCAAATTGTGCTAATTTCTTGAAATTATTAATTATTCTAATAAATAAACTATTAAGCCGCAAAATACAAGGCAGTATAGAAGACCCCTTAAAAATCTTTTAAAGTTTAGTTTTTAAGATTGAAAATCCAATCCGTTACTGACAACGAATCCTATTTATTAAATTTAATTTTTTTGGAATTTTTGATAACTGTTTTTATTTTTTAAGTTGTGGCTGTTATCAAAAGTTTTGTATTGAGATAGATTTCAAACAGGAGAGAGGGGATTAAATGGGATCAAATTATAAAATAGAGTATAATTTCAATGATTAAACGTCATTTGGTCTAGGACAGGGGTCGACAACCTTTTGAGTCAGAAGAGTAAAAAATTACAATTTACAAAATTTCAAAGTTTTTAAAGAGCCACAAAATTTTTCGAAAATAGGTTTATTAAATAACAATTTATAGGTACTTACACTTATAATTATTATTTTAACTCTAATTTTTAAATTAGAGCTCTAGTTATTTAGGGGAGAGCAATGCGCCCCCTTCTCTTGAGGGAGTCACAATTGCTGATTTGATTTAAATTATTTGATTGTAAGTATTTTAGGAATGGATAGGAGAAAATCTTTTTCATCCACTTCTTTGATGGCTGCCCTTCACGGTGCATCTCCGCTGGGCTCTCTTCCAAACTCCTGTCCGAGATGTCGTGTCGTGTAGAGGGTCTTCTTTCTTCTTCATCTTCTTCTTCAAATGACCTATAGAGCTTTTATGTAATAAAAGCTATAAAATAGATAAATAATAAAATAGGTAATTTATTAAATATATATTTTAATAAAAACACTTTCGCGGTAATATCCAACAGTACTACTTTGTTTCTTTTTTGACAATTCTTATTGACTTCAAAAAAGTAGTTAGGTATCTTATTTGGAAAAAAATATGTATAATATGTATTTTAAAAATATAATACTTATTATGTTACCTATCTTTACTTCGGTTTTTTTATTATTATATATATATATATGTGCATACATAAGTTTGAAAAGATAATTCGCTTCTAACTGTTTTACTTAAAACAACAAACTATATGTCACAGCCAAAGCACTGGTGAAGACGCCATATTGTCTTGAGTCGAAAGCGAATTAAAACCTACATAGAAACATCCGACGACAGCGTCATTCGGTAGCTTCTGATGGACTGACGACAGTGACGACGCGTGTCACGGTGGAGGGGTGCGGTGAAAAGCGAGTGCAAGTGGCAAAGAAATAGAATCGGTGCCTAATCCTCGTTAATCGATTCAGAACGATTTTTAAATATTTTTTTGATAAAATAAATAATATTTGCGTATGGAACTAAAGAGCCGCAGCTTCACATCCAAAGAGCCGCATGTGGCTCGCGAGCCGCAGGTTGCCGACCCCTGGTCTAGGAATCAGGAGTCAACTGGAAGTAAAAACCCTATTATAACGATTTTGATTTTTTTTCACTATAATTTTAATACTTTGGTTTTATTTATTTATTTTTTTAGTTTAACCTCCGAGACCACCGAAGTGAATGATTTGTAACCTGTGTGAGTATGCCGGGCCTGACCGGGATAATTTTAATACTGCATATTTTTTATGGTAAAAATTTATTTCATTAAAAGGACCAAATTTTTTTTACTGAATATTGTCACCATTTTCGTAATTTTGGATCAGATCTGTTTGTTGTACACGGTAAACCAACCTAATAAACGAAACAATAATTACAATATTACAAACAATAATAATTTACAATAATTAATAAAATATATTTAATTCCCAATTTTTAATTTTCTTTATTTTAATTTATAAAATTATTAACTTTATGACACTAATTATTGTTTGATATTTACATTTTAAAATCTTTATAATGGTAATATTATAATTTTTATTTAATACTAAATAAATTTCACTTACTACAACTTTATTTTACTATATTAATTTCCATTTTAAAATTTTGTTGACCGTAAAAGATAGCCCAGAGGAATTTTTTCAACCCTTACTTGGCTAGTTTTAACATTTATTTTATAATCGATAACAGTATAAAGAAAACAACTAGATTTCTCAGAGAAAGCGAATCTTCTAGCATCTCAGATGTTTTATATGCATTATATTACTTAGAAAAGACTGAATAAGACTGTTATTTCTTTGTATAAAGAAATTCCGATCCGGTATTTACACAAAAATCCCTGAATGAAATAACTTCTTTTACATTTTAAATAAATAAAAAGTACGATAAAAATCATCAAAATTATACAATTTATGTAATTACTATTATTCAAACATAACGTAGATTACGATAACCAATTTTCTAGCGTTCGTAATAGAGAGATTACGTATCCATGTTGGAATTACAATTAGTCATTAAAGTTTATTCGATTGCATAAACTACATCAAATTGCTTGGAAAACTGATAGAATACGTACGCAGTGGTAATATAAAATACGGTACTGTTTTCCATTATTTAGGACAAAATAAATAAAAAATAAATCGAAATATTCAACATTTCTACCGTATGATTATCCACGGACAATAGTTTCCTTTTTTATGATACAGAGTGACACACGAAATGATACAACATTTTTTTGTTTAGGTTAATAATTTATTATTAATGTGCTTTATGTTGGCAGAAATGACAGCAATTCATGAATATTAGTTTCTTCTCTTTCCCAGTGCGTTGAACAGCGCACAACGAACAGCGCTGTTCAACGCTGTTCAACACAATGAACAGCGCTATTCAACGACTGTTGAACAGCGCGTAAAGACTATGTTATTTTTTAATGAAACGAAAAGTGTGGTGTTTACACAAAGATGGTTTCGTGCACATTTTCAAACACGGTGGTCGCCCTCATTTGAAACAATACGTAGACTTTACGAAAAATTTAACAGCGGTTGGTTCAGTGTATGAGAGTAAGCGCGAACGGCCTACCGATGTTCGTTCGCCACAGAATGTTGAAGCTGTCAGAGCAGCGTTGCTGAGGAGCGCGGAAAAATCAACAACAAAAGCAGCAGCTCGTCTTGGAATTTTCTAGGCGATCTGTGTCGCAAATGATGTTCAAAAACAAACACCAAAAAATGGCATTCGCGAAACGGGCAGTGAACTGAGAGGTATTGTTGAACAATGTTTAGTTTCAAATGAGGCACGTTTTCACAAAGACGGAATTGTTAATAAACAAAATTTGCGTTTTTGGGCTTTCGAAAATCCACACGTGTTTCATGAAAAGGTAGATCACCCTCCATGAATTACGATATGGTCCGCTATCTCAAATCACGGGGTAATAGGACCATTCTTTTTTGAACAGACCGTAACGTTATCTAAACATGCTGCCTAATAACTTTGTTCCTCAGTTTCATACAAAAGAGTTTAAATTAGAAATCGAGTGGTATTAAATCTTTAACGCAAATCTCATTTCAAACCGATTTCCTTATCGTTTTGCGTGTGGACAGAACTGGCCCTCCAACAGTCCTGATTTGAATCCGTGTAATTTTTTATTTGAGGATTTCTAAAGGAAAAGATTTTCCCTAAACATCCTCTTATAGTTATAGGACGGTTAGTGCTGATCATCGAGGCGTGCAACGAGATAACTGAGGATATGTGTGGTCGAGTAATTAACAACATAGGAGTTCGTGTGATAGAAGTTGCTAGACGTGATGGTAATCATATTGAACATATGATAAACAGAACAAAATCTCTATGTATATAGTAAATTTGTTCTATTTTACTTTTCTATACTGCGATTCAAGTAAATACAGGTGTCCCATTTAATACGCAACCCAACCTTATATTGGTAGGCATTGAAATAATAAAAAGGCATGTGTAAATGTAAATGTAATTTTTATTATTACCATCCATTACCTTACATTTAGAGTAAATGTTGGAAGTGGCCTTCTTGAATACAAGCTTCAATTCTTTTTACAGCGTTTCTTGCAACTTTTTTCAAAGTTTGTGGCTGGATATTTAATACAGCTTGTTCAATATTGACTTTCAATCGTTCAAGTGTTCGTGGTTTGTTGCTGTAGGCTTTTTTTTTTAGGTAACCCCGTAGAAAAAAATCCGCCTCAGTCAAATCTGGAGATCTTGGTGGCCACAAGCCTCGACCGATAACACGATTACCAAAGAATTCCTCGACGAAATCAGAAGTTGAACCTGCGTAGTGCGATATCGCACCGTCATGTTGTAGCCAGCAGTGTCTGTCTTCCTCTTCCAAGAGTGCGATGAACTGAAATAAAATATTCTGATATCGTTCTGCAGTAATGGTGTACTCGAAAAAAATAGGACCGATTATTTTCTTCCGCGATATCGCGCACCACACGCCCGAGTTCTGCGGATGTAATTGTTTTTCGTGATAAACGTGGGGATTTTCAGCGCTCCAAATTCTACTGTTTTGGCTGTTTACGTAGCTATTCAAATGAAACCGTGCTTCATCTGTGAAAAATAACGAATCCATAACGTTAATTCCCTCACGCAGAAATCGACGGAACCGTTGACAATATTGTAGCCGTTTTTCTTTGTCGGGCTCAAGAATTCGATGAACCGTTTGAAAGTGATAAGGACGTAATTTTAATCGTTTAGTCACCCGATGAACAGTCGATTAAGACAAATTAATTTCAGCAGACAAACATCTGATCGATTTATTTGGAGAGGCGAGTAATCGGTCTTTGATTTCAGCGACTGTACCTGTATTCAACATTGACGCAAATCTTTTGTGTTCCTTGTTATTAACAGAACCGGTCTCTCTAAATTTTGCAACTAACTTTAATACTGATGTTTTGTTAGGAGCAGGTTTATCTGGGTACTTATAGCGAAACAAATATTAAACTGCAACCACTGATTTCGTACTGAAGTACGACTCGACAATGAAAACACGTTCATCTAGCGAAAACACAATTTTGTCTCTAGCAATACACTGAACGTTATGATTGCATTGTTGTGTGCTATTGCATCGCCGCGATGTTCAGATGTTGGACGAGTCCATTTCAGTTACGAGTAGGGGAGTAAGCTTGACTTTTGAAATTTCATGGATGAGTTATTGATGGGTTGTGTTTTATATGGGACACCGTGTATTTTTTACAAACCAAATGTTGGATCATTTCGTGCGCCACTCTGTTCGAAATATGTAACTAAACATATTATTTCTTCAAACATTGCAGAAAATAATTAAAGAGTATGATAAAGAGGATCGATATAATTTAAAGATATTGCAAGTGATAAATTTGAGATCGAATTAAAAAAATAATCAGAATCTAAACTATATATATATCGGTTTGAAAGATTATTATTTTTTTTGTAAGAAATGGATAGTTTCATTTTCGAAGTTAAGAAAATCGCAACTTTGGAAATACTTTCAAATCGTAGTCTGGTTTATCCATTTATAAAAACAAAATATGTACCGTAAAAATTTAATTTGAATGATAAGCTGTAATAAAATTTATTTAACTAATTGGATTATTTCAAATTCCGAGCCGACCTAATCAGCCAACCTATGCTTTTAATCTAGTAATGTTATCTCGATATGTTTTTAAATCCAGTGATGAAAAGATTAAATTGGTACTTAATCCTTTCATTTTTAAGACTTATGAAAAAAAAACATTTTCATATTTCACATTTTTTATGAAAAACACTGCATTCCTTTAATCGGTACTCCTGAACAGAACAATAAAAATAGTTCAGATACTATACGAAACTTTACATAGAAACTAAATGCCTACATAATTACTTTATGATACACAAATTTCTTTGTCATTTGATTTTTTATATCAGTGTTGAATTTTGGTGACCTAACAGGTAATTTTTTCGACTGTTTATTTCCAACCCACCCGATCTACTTTTCAGATCTCGTTTTATTTGTTTTCTTTTTCTTCAAGCTATTTCATCGCATTGGGGTTTTCACCGAAATTTATTTTTAAATAATGATTTTTTATGTCTTAATGCTATTGTGTCCAAAGAGTTGCACTATTAACTAATAACATTTAAAGGATAAACTTTTCTGAACATGGAATCATTTAATAATTGACACGTTCTCCATCCGTACAAAATACCTTCTACATGCTCATATCTCAGAAATATCTAAAATTATGAGAAGTTCGTATTTAAACTCAGATTTAAAAATATGAAAAGATAAAATATGAGAAGCTCACATCTGGTCTTCTACTTTAATCGTCTTATTTACTTAATTGTCTTATAAAGTTACAACTAATGGTAATCTGAAAATTTCCAGTGTTACAGATAACGGTTAACAGCTTCCAGAAACTATTTTTTGAGGAAATATATACATCAAAATCTTTGCTAAAAAAATAATCATATATTCTTAAAAAATCAAGCTCTTAAGTCTATCTAGCCAGGAACAGATATTCTTAACTATAATTCAACAAAATTTCGGCGTATGGCTTCGTTGCCATTTTTAATAAATTTAAAAAAATTAATCTCAGTAATTCACTTAAAATATAATTAAACGATTTTATTTTACAAAAAAAAAAAGATTCTCTGGATACATTTTTAAATAATAAATAAACATTTTCATCCTATTCAACCTGTATATAAATACTTGCTTAGAAACATTTTCAATAGCGCCTTATAATTGCAAATTATTGTATAATAATGTTTAATACGTAACATATCACCTTAATATAATTTAATATTTTAATATTTACATAATTAATATGAAGTTTAATCATATCTATTTTTACACGACTGCACAAAAAGGAGTGTAATTTATTAAGGGTGTATGTATGTACGTTTCCTTGATTATTCCGCCATAGTAGTTCAACAGCTGAACCGATTTAGATGTATGACCCAGCGTTGGAATCCTTAAATTACCGGAATTGTCATAGGTAATATATATATATATATATATATATATATATACAGAGTGTCGATATCAGGATATTTTATTTCAGTTCATCGCACTCTTGGAAGAGGAAGACAGAAACTGCCGGCTACAACATGACGGTGCGACATCGCACTAAGCAGGTTCAACTTCTGATTTCGTCGAGGAATTCTTTGGTAATCGTGTTATCGGTCGAGGCTTGTGGCCACCAAGATCTTCAGATTTGACTGCGGCGGACTTTTTTCTACGGGGTTACCTCAAAGAAAAAGCCTGCAGCAACCACAAACACTTGAACAATTAAAAGTTAATATTGAACAAGCTGTATTAAATATCCAGCTACAAACTTTGAAAAACGTTGCAAAAAACGCTGTAAAAAGATTTGAAGCTTGTATTCAAGAAAATGGCGGCCACTTCCAACATTTACTCTAAATGTAAGGTAATGGATGGTAATAATAAAAATTACATTTACATTTGCACATGCCTTTTTATTATTTCAATATCTACCAATATAAGGTTCGGTTGCGTTTTATATGGGACACACTGTATATATATATATATATATGCCGCAGTCAAGATTTGCCGGTTGAAGCACACACTTTAATGAATTGAATTAATGAACTGTGAACTATGAGCCTCTATCACTGTGTAAGTTCGGTTTGAACTGATTGATGCGAATCAACTAATTAATAATATTAACAAAATAACAGAATTAAATTTACGTTAAATAAAATAGAATAATATTAAATAAATTTCTGTTTAATAATAATGGATTTCTCGTGGAGACTGCGTGTAAGGCTAGAGTGTTGAGGTGATGCAACCACCTCGTGCGAGGCTAGACCAATCATCATCATTAACTGTTAACAAATGGGGAGCCTCTGAGGTACTGTTCTTATAGTATTTCTGCAAACAATTGTCCGATATTTAATATTCAAAAGGGGAATTTGTTAGTATGGTAAAGGCTAACCTTTGGACGCATCAGGTACACTCTCGATCTAATAGATGACGATTATACGGAAATATATATATATATATATATATATATATATATATATATATATATGTACAAAGTCTGTCTGTTTCTTATCGCATCACGTGAGAATCAACCGACCGATTACTGTTAAAATTTTCAGGATACATTCATGTTATCCCAGGAAAGGTTTTAAGCCATTGACCGAGATCGGAGCTGCCTTGAAGGTTAAGATATTAAAAATATTCATTATTTCTTCGCCCTGAAGGACGGTGAAGTTGTGAATTAAAGATATTCATTAAGGGAAAAATATATTAATCCTTTTACTTCATTATTATATTTTTGCTGCCACGGCAACGAAAAAAAAATGAATTTTTCGTCGTCAAAGGTGTATGCACTTAGTTACTATAGTTATTATTATTCTATCTTTTGTAATTTAGTTTTTTCAGGTTTCTTCAAAACCTGAATAGTATAATTATTATTTATTTATCAGTATTATTTTCACAACCATGAGGATAACGTACAGTGTGAGGGTCCAGGGGGTGGAGATCTCTGAGATTATGGAAATGGTGACCGAAGCAAGCTCTGTGGTTGTCCAGGACGCCGGTCCCGCTGGCAAATTGGGAATGGCGAATGAAGCAAGCTCTGCTGCCATGGGGTAGGTCCATGATCCCTTGGGGGGCCCGAGGAACCTGTGAGTTGTCTGTGTGATTCGCCTGGGCTGAGATCAGCCTCGAGGGTCCAGGTTCTGGTTAAATGGGCCGTCATATACGAAGATGCGGAGATTTTCCGGTTAAAAACAAACTTTAATCGCTTGAATTAATGAACTGTGAGCCTCTATCACTGTGTGAGTTGGGTTTGAACTGAATGATTTGAATCAATCGAATGACTGAGTAATATTAAAAAAATAATAGAATTAAATTTATGTTAAATAAAATAATATTAAATAAATTTCTGTTTAATAATAACGGGTTTCCCATGGCGACTTCGTGTGATGTTAGAGTGGTGAGATGATGCGAACACCTCGTGCGAAGTTAGATTCATCTTCATCATCAAGTATTATAAAATTGGGTGCTCCTGGGACGCTGTTTTGGGAGGGCAGTGGGATGTTCTTATAATATTTCTTCAAACAATTGGCCGATATTAAAAATTCAAACGAGGTATTTGTTAGTAGGTTGAAGGCTAACTTTTGCATACATCAAGTACACTCTCGATGTTACACAGATCACATGTTATTCGGAAATGTTATATCTTTGCAACCGATCTATCGTTTTTCAAAATTCAAACGAGGTATTTGCTAGTCTAATACAAAATCACAATGGAACCAAACTAGAACAAAAATTAACTGATGTACTCAGAAATGGATCTTATTACACGACTACCCAAAAAAGGGGTGTAACGTTTTTAGGATGTATATATGTATGTTCCACTGTAAAAGCCCAACGGCTGAACCGATTTAGATTTTTGATTCCGCATTGGAATCCTTATCTTACCTACGTGTTATAGGTTTTATAAATAAATTTAAAAAATTTTAAAACAAAATTATACTATATATAAAGTTGTCGCCCGCACGCTATTTAATTATCCTCTAAAAATCAATGTTTTTTTTTTTTTTTGGAAACTGTATTTTCTAATTTTAAATATTTATGTCTTGTTTAAATTATAACTAAATATGTATTATATTTATAATTTATCTTGTAATAACCTTTTCTATATTTAATATAATTATTTAACAACTTTAAAAAATTATTTATTTAGTATTTTACCTAAATTATTTCCATTTATTTAATTAAATATTAAATTATTTGCTATGTTTGCCAGGTGAGAACGTATTTTTAATTAAAACCCGATAACAAATGACGGCTTAGAATCAAATTATGAAAACGAAAATATTAAAATTTTAAGATAAAGTTTATAATATTACAAAATAGAAGACAAAATTTAACCTTTAAACCACTACAATACATAAAAGTTGTATAAAATAATAAATAAAAGTTATTTAAGGATTTATTCAGTAATTTAATAAAGTTTATGTGTGATGTAAATATTATATACATGGCAGTGGTTATAAGATTAGAATGCGACATCAAAGAATTAATCAATTGATCGACTACCTTATGAGATACCGAACATAAAATTTTTAATCGATAATTCATTTATAGGTGAAATAAAAGGCAAACTATTACCATTTTATTGGAAAATTATTAGTAAAGAGCTAACCTCCTATTAAATATTAAACGTTAATTTCAAAATAGGTTCGTACAGTTTCTTTCGACTGAGAATTATTAAAGAGGGCGGTGTTCAATTTGGAATAATCCATTTACATTACAGAGAAACTAAGTTTTTTATAGAATCCATTTTTACTACTTTATATAAAAATAGAAATTTAATTCAATACATATTAAATTTAGCAAAATTGCTAAATAGAACAAAACCTTCCGTGAAAGGACATTTAAGGATAAATTTTATTTATTTATTTATAAGACTTTTACTTAAATAAAATTGTTATTGTTTAAATAAGAGTCTCCTTTCAGGGTTTCAGTAATCATAAATTTATTAGGTTAGACGTTTAAATTATACTGGATATATTTTTAATCATTACCTACACACATTTTCTGATAAACATTGAACAAAAAACTGCTAATATTCAAAATATTGTTTTTATAAATATATATATATATATATATATATATATATATATATATATATATACTAGAGCATCTCCGTCGCGGTTTGCGTTTCCCGTTGCGGTCACTGGTGTTTAGCCGGTCAGAGCTCTCTTCGTTCGTCATCCCCGCCTAGCAAGAGGGCTCTGCTCCTTGGACTCCGCTGTGTTCATTAAATTCATGATTATCAGAATAATAATGAAAAATAAAGATTAAAGCCTATTCAATTTATAAAAAATATCAGTGTATTGTAAATTTCTTCAGAACAACAGTTTGGTAAATACAGGACCGGTCTAGTGGTCTACTGATGAACGCGTCTTCCCAAATCAGCTGATTTGAAAGTCGAGAGTTCCAGTGTTCAATTCATAGTAAAAGCAGTTAGTTTTATACGGATTTGAATGCTAGATTGTGAATACCGGTGTTCTTTGGTGTTTGGGTTTCGATTAACCACACATATGGTCGAACTGAGACTATATAAGACTATACTTCATTTACATTCATACATATCATCCTCTGAAGTAATACCTGAACGGTTTAGCCTCCGAAAATTCCCGGAGGCTAAACAGGAAAAGAAAGAAGGAACTGAAAGTATGAGTGATCTAAGAATAAGGATTTCAAAATAGTTGGTCTCGATCTTAAAAATAGTATTTATAGCTGGTTATCTGTTCTTTATACGGGTAAATGTATTGGTGTCGGTTCTTAGCTTTACCCGACAAACACCACTGGGAGGTGACCGTTCTTTATTTATCATTTACCTGGTTTTTTAATCTTTTAATTTTTTGTTATTTTATATTTTTTAGTGAAGTAACCGGAGGTAGGTACAACCAGTCGCGTCGGTCATACAGTAACAGTGGAAGAGGCTTTTTTGGTTGAACCACCGTGTCGTGCCACTGTCACACCCCTTAAAACGTCGAATTAGAAAAAATTGAGAATGTTTTTTTAGATATTTGTCTGAAGACAAATGTAAGCCCAAATTAAGTGAATACCTCGTTTTTTAGTGTAGTCAGAAATGAGGAAAATTTGCAATCATTATTCAAAATATTTTACCTTTCTTCATCTCCTTTTAAGGTCTAGAATTTAATTTTTAGATACTCAAATGAAGATTACATGCATGAAAAATGAAGTTGATATCTTCATTTGTTACCGAGAAATTAAAAAAATATAAATTTCATCGTTATCCCAGTTTAGCCCTTCGTAATTTCAAAATAAACCGTTCCTAGTGTGCATTTCACCGTAATTAAAATGTGTATACAAATTTTCATTAATTTGTCTTCAGTAGTTTTTTCTTGGCATTAATTATGAGTCTGCAAGGACATCTTGTTTTATAAATACGAGGCATGTTTTTAAAGTACCGTTGTGAAATTCCGCCGCTTCTACGCTGCGGCCGGCATTCCACACATGCGAACTGTGTACGCGCATCTGTTGGCAAGACATAGACACCATTCGACGCGTTTACGTTTGTTTGTGAGTATTTAAAATGCCTCCGCTGATCGAAAACCTCGCCGACTGTGAAATACATGGTGTGATTCGTTTTCTTAGTGTTAAAGGCGTGAAAGCGGCTGAAATTCTTCATCACATCAGTGAAGAGTATGGAGAAAACATGAGAGATGGAATGGTACGAAAATTGGTTAGAGCTTTTAAAGATGGCCGCCAGAATGTTCGTTATGAGGAACGGAATGGACCACTTTCTGTCGTTACTAAAGATTTGGTGCAGAAAGTTGACGAAAAAGTAAGAGAGAACATACATTTTACGATTTCTTCGTTATCTGAAGAGTTTCGTCAAGTTTCAAGAAGTGCTGTCTCTCTTTTTTCCTGTTTAGCCTCCGGTAACTACCGTTTAGATAATTCTTCAGAGGATGATATGTATGAGTGCAAATGAAGTGTAGTCTTGTACATTCTCAGTTCGACCATTCCTGAGATGTGTGGTTAATTGAAACCCAACCACCAAAGAACACCGGTATCCACGATCTACTATTCAAATCCGTGCTGTCTATAAAACTATGACCAAACGCTTAAATTAACGACGATGATTATGTCAAAACGACCGTCTGCCGCCTGACCACGACAGTGTTCAAAAGCTGGTTGCACGATACGACAAGTGTCTTAATATTGGTGGCAATTATGTAGAAAAGTAGATTAAAGTACAGGCTTTCACGTAAAAATAAAATTGTTAAGAATAGTGTACTTGTTTTTTTAAATTTCAAAACTGTATTTCCTTGAAAAACATGCCTTATATATATATATATATATATACTAGCATCCCCGTCGCTGCTTCGCTCGCTAAATATGTTTGCTTGCCTTTCCCATCGCAATCAATTGTTTTTTTTTTTTTATTTTATGTTTTTTAGTTAAGTAACCCAGAGGTTGATGCAGTCAGTCGTGTCACATAAACAGTAATAATGGCAGAGGCTGTGTTGGTAGAGTCATAAAAAATGAAAACCCAGTAAAACCCGAACACGGTTTTTAGACATTTTATCGCAGACGTTCATCACGTTGTTCTCGAGATTCTTGTCTACGAATTTCTGCTGCGTTTCTTGCTGCAATTTATTCTTCCGATTCATGAGCTCTCTTAACACGCATGCGTCGTGCATCTTTGCTAGACGCATTGTTAAGGTTAGATTTTTTCCGCGGCATTATACTGAAATTGAAAAAAAAATTGAAAATATTTATTATTTAAATAAATAAATTAGATCAAATTTAATGAATGAATTAATTAACAGATTAAAAAATCAAAATAAAATACAAAAAAAAAAATTAAATAAAAAGCAAGCAAGAAATACTTACACGTTTTTCAGGTGGTATGAAGATTAATAGACAAACAAAGTTATCTATAAAGTTTTATGCTATTATTTTTCTGTTAAAAATTATAATAATATCCAAACGATACACTGCACAATTATAACAAAAGTTAAAATAGTACGGTTATGTCGTGAACATAAAGAAATGTGACGATGAATAGAATGTATTATCTAGAAATCGAAACAACGCCATCTACCGGATGTCTACGCAACCTAAATGTCAAACGATGTTAGAGAGTTGTGTCGATGAATTAACTTACACCGCCTTTATTAGGAATTTATACAACTAACCAATAAATACACACTATTGTCGTATAATAAACATTTAATTTGCAATAACAAATATTGAGGTCAATAATTGAGATCAAAACTATCTTATTTTTTAAGTTGGACCAAATTACAGATAGTTACGAAATTTGATCAAAATCGGTTCAGTAGTTTCGGAGTTTATCCTCAACATACATCGTAACACGATATTTTTATAAACAGATTGTCCCATATAAAACGCAACCCAACCTTATATTGGTAGGTTTTGAAATAATAAAAAGGCATGTGTAAATGTAATTTGTATTATTACCATCCATTACCTTACATTTAGAGTAAATACTGGAAGTGGCCGCCATCTTCTAGAATACAAGCTTCAATTCTTTGTACAGCGTTTCTTGCAACTTTTTTCAAAGTTTGTAGCTGGATATTTATTACAGCTTGTTTAATGTTGACTTTCAATCGTTCAAGTGTTCGTGGTTTGTTGCTGTAGGCTTTTCCTTTGAGGTAAACCCGTAGAAAAAAATCCGCCGCAGTCAAATCTGGAGATCTTGGTGGCCACAAGCCTCGACCGATAACACGATTACCAAAGAATTCCTCGACGAAATCAGAAGTTGTACCTGCGTAGTGCGACGTCGCACCGTCATGTTGTAGCCAGCAGTGTCTGTCTTCCTCTTCTAAGAGTGCGATGAACTGAAATAAAATATCCTGATATCGTTCTGCATTAATGATGTACTCGAAAAAAATAGGACCGATTATTTTCTTCCGTGATATCGCGCACCACACGCCCGACTTCTGCGGATGTAATTGTTTTTTGTGATAAACGTGGCGATTTTCAGCGCTCCAAATTCTACTGTTTTGGCTGTTTACGTAGCCATCCAAATGAAACCGTGCTTCATCTACGAAAAATAACGAATCCATAACATTAATTCCCTCGCGCAGAAATCGACGGAACCTTTGACAATATTGTAGCCGTTTTTCTTTATCTGGCTCAAGAAGTCGATGAACCGTTTGAATGCGATAAGGTTGTAAGGTCGTAATTGTAATCGTTTGGTCGCCCGATGAACAGTCGATTTAGACAAATTAATTTCAGCAAACAAACATCTGATCGATTTATTTGGCGAGGCGAGTAATCGGTCTTTGATTTCAACGACTGTATCTGTATTCAACACCGACGCAAATCTTTTGTGTTCCTTGTTATTATCAGAACCGGTCTCTCTAAATTTTGCGACTAACTCTCTAAATTTTGCGACTAACTGATGTATTGTTAGGAGCTGGTTTATCTGGGTAATTATGGCGAAACAAATCTTGCACTGTAACCACTGATTTCGTTCTGAAGTACGACTCGACAATGAAAACACGTTCATCTAGCGAAAACACCATCTTTTCTCTAGCAATACACTAAACGTTATGATTGCATTGTTGTTACTATCGGTAGTGTTCTACTGCGTCGACACGATGTTCAGATGTTGGACGAGTCCATTTTAGTAACGAGTAGGGGAGTAAGCTTGACTTTTGAAATTTCATGGGTGAGTGATTGATGGGTTGCGTTTTATATGGGACACTCTGTATATAAGATATATATATATATATATATATATATATATATATATATATATATATATAAAATATTAATATATCTCGTATTAATGTTACATTTATCATATCATACGTACTGAAAATATCATTGTAATATTTAAGAGATATCATGTTTGATATAAATACGAAATACAAAAAGTAGATAAATAAACATATTTCAGTAAAATCAAAAAGTATTTCAGAACTGAAATACAAATGACTAAAACGTCAATTAAAACACCCAGTAAACACAAAGATCGATAAACGGACATTTCCATTGAAGCAAAGCTTTATTTGAATATAGTTTTAGATTAATTAAATAGTGTATTATTATTATTATTTTTTTTTTAATTGCTTATAGCGGATATAAACAGTCCAGATAGTTGGACATCCGGACAATTAACATTCAGTTAATCAGTGACCCGATTACTACTGTATGGGCGATAGATTATTTATACAACACTCCGTTTTTGTGTACTTGAAACTAGATACTAAAGATCTATTTTAGTTACGTGATTTTGTTCATCACCGAATGTTTTATCCTTTCTTTAAGGACATCGTCCTTAATCATAAAAATTAAAAAATTAAAACCATTAAAATACCTATTTTTTTTTTTTTTTTTTTTTTTTATTTACGACCCGGAAGGACCAATTAGTCATTTATATTTAGTCTTTCTTATCTTCCAATACTCTTTCATTTTCCTGGAAAAATCCCTCTTCCGCTCCTCTGTCCAAACCGTCCCCGTTATCTTTTTTGGCTTTTCTGCAAATTTAACACCGGGCAAGTTGTTATAATTTCCAGATCCTGTTCTGAGATCTTGCAGTGCCATGCCTGCTTCTTTGATGTCTTGAACCACCTCAGTGAGCCACACTGGATGCGTTTTTAGCTTTAGATATCTTTCCAAGAATTGTTTACTTTTCCTTGATTCCTCCAAACGCAAGAGGTGGCCAAAGAATTTTATTCTCTTCTTTCTTATTTCATCTGTAATTGGTAAAAAATAATTAAATAAAAGGCTTATTTATTTATTTGTTTTCCAAATTTTTTTTATTAATATCTATCATGTTTTTTTAAATTTTGATACAAATGTTCTTACATCTGATTAGTAGCTAGGATTTTTTATTTTATTTTATTTGCTGTTTAATATTCCTTAACACTAATAGGTTACGTTCCTTTCCCAAAGTATTATTTATCATATATATTGCGATTGATTTAATCTATGCCTTTTAGTTCATTTTTTTATTTTTTATTTTTATATTGATTTTTTAAAATTTTTCTTTATTTTACTATGAAAAAATTTGTTGTTTATTGCTCATTTTTCATGACGTAAATTATATTATTCATTATTTATCTTTGTTTCTAATTTTTCTAATGATTTCTTTGTAATTTGTAATATATATCAGATAAATTAGAAGTCAATATACCCGACTAAAAATAAGAAAACTGTTAACATAGAAAATTAAAAAATTTCTTGCGCATTTCTGCGCAGAAAGACCGACGTTTGTTATTTTATTTTATGTTTACTTTTGAAAAATTTTCACCACATTCTAATCTACAATTTTATAAAAAAAAACTTTCGATCCGTAAAAAATAATTAAATGTCAAAAACCGCACTACGATAAAAATTAAAAGTAACAATATTGTTAACAATAGATACCGTAGATAAAGAAACAATAACGTATAACTTGCAGCATCATAAAACACCACGCTTCTAACTTCCCCATTTCTTTTCCTGTTTAGCCTCCGGAACCACCGTAAGGTGTTACTTCAGAGAATGAATGAGGTTGATGTATATGAATGTCAATGAAGTATACTCTTGTACAATCTAAGTTCTACCGCTTCTCAGATGTGTGGTTAATTTAAACCCAACCACCAAAGAACACCGGTATTCATGATATAGTATTCAAATTCTTATTAAAGTAACTGCGTTTACTGGAATTTGAACCTTAGAACTTTCGACTTCAAAATCGGCTGATTTGCGATGACGAGTTCACCACTAGACCGATTCGGTGGGCTCTCGTCTTGCCCTGCTCAAATTTGTTCGACCTTAAATTGAGCGTAACTCAAAAACTACTCAACCAATGTTTAGGATATCTAAATTATATCCTATATAGGATATATCCTATATTATATATGAGATATCTAAAGGTAGTTTTGGAGATTTTTGTGCCACAAAATTTTATACTTAGGCCTACATATATATATATATATATATATATATATATATATATATATATATATAAGGCTTTTTATATATGTAAGGAACCGCAATTTAAGTGAATGGTATTTTCGTACTCCTCATAACACAAAATTAAACAAAATTCATTTTCATTCTCCACTCCTACCATGAGATCAAAAGTAATAACGTACTTTTCTTCAAAAAGTCGATTAATTATTTTTTTATTATTATTACTCGTTTAACACGCATCAGCATTAGTATTCAAAGTGTTGCTCATCTGGTCATATGCGTTATTTGCAACAATTTCATATTTTTTCAAAAAAGTATTTAACAGATTCATAAATTCAACTGAGTTTTGAATGGACAGCTTGAGACGATTCAAGTCATCTGATTACGAAGAGAATACCATGGTACATATATACAGAAATTAATCTAGCTTCTTTCCTTGAACAAAAAAATTAAGTAATTTTTAATTAATAAATATCCATAGAGATTACAGCTTCCGTTCAATAATTACATTTCTTCATTTAATTTCAGCAAACGTAAATGTGGTAGAAGCGCAGAGTCAACGTATACTTATATACTGGAACTATAAATATGAATAAATTTAAGTAAACAAAATTCACCATAAAAAAATGAAGTCGAAAACTTCTTTACCTTAATTAATCTATATAAATAAAAATTTAAATAATCGTTTGTTCAAAATCCTAAATCTCCGAAAGTTCTTCACTAATTGCTTTGAAATTTTGACACAACTTTGCATTCAAATACACGCGCATATTAGAAAAGGGAAATAGGGAAAAATCAGAAAAGGGAAAAGTTGAAAAAGATAAAAGGGAAGAAGGGGAAAACGGGAAAAGAAAATGGAAATAGGAAAGGAGAAAAAAAGAAAATGGAGAAGAGGAAGAGGAAAAAGGCAATAAGGGAACTAGAAATGGAAGAACGAATGCGAATGAAATTCCGTAATGTTCATTTTGTTAATGTTTTATCAAACTTTCAATTATGTTCATTTAATCTATATATAAGTGTCGCTTTATATGGAAGTGAAACTTGGACTATCGGAGTATCTGAGAAGAAAAGATTAGAAGTTTTGAAATGCGGTGCTATAGGAGAATGTTAAAAATCAGATGGGTGGATAAAGCGACAAATGAAGAGGTATTGCGGCAAATAGATGAAGACAGAAGCATTTGGAAAAATATAGTTAAAAGAAGAGACAGAAATAGGCCACATACTAAGGCATCCTGGAATAGTCGCTTTAATATTGGAACGACAGGTAGAAGGGAAAAATTGTGTAGGCAGGCCGCGTTTGGAATATGTAAAACAAATTGTTAGGGATGTAGGATGTAGAGGGTATACTGAAATGAAACGACTAGCACTAGATAGGGAATCTTGGAGAGTTGCATCAAACCAGTCAAATGACTGAAGAGAAAAAAAAATCTATATATATTCAAATATTGCAATAGCGAATCATTGCCGGGTCTGCTAGTAACTTATAAATAATCGTTTAAAGCTTTTCCTATGAACAAAAAAAAAGGTATAAATTGTAATTAGAAAACTATTCCGACTTTTTTTTTTCACGTACTTAAAATGAGAACATAAACCGCTTCCTATTAATCCTGTATAAGATCAATTTTTTTTTGAATAATTAGTATTAATACAGTGGATGAAGGTTACTTGTCTTTTTAAAGTGAAATTTCATAATATAATAAAACATTAATTATATTTACAACAAGAAAAATGATTTTTTTCTTTTATAAAAAATGATTTAAACAAAATTATTTCTTAAATATTTTATATATTCGTGTATTTATATTTCTTAAATAGACGAATATATTTATATAAATAATTTTTTTTATTAACAGGTTATGGCCAAGATATGCCAGTGCTCATAATAATTTGGGAACATTAATGTCAGATGGTGAAGAAGCAGAAAATCATTTCCAATCGGCAATTAGTATACAACCTGGTCATGTTAATGCACACTACAATTTAGGTCAAGTATATCGGTAAGTAAATCAATTTCTTTCCTTTTTTTTTCAAATAATTTGTGTTTTTTTTATGGTAAGTTGGCATAATTTAATTATATGACTATTCTAATCTCATATCATAATGAGATTATAAAAGTTATTATTTATTATTAACTATTAATAATAATAATAATAATGCCTTATTTACATTTCGTTTTAAAACAAATTATTAAAAAAAAAAATTATAATATATAATTAACACACTTTCTACTGCTTAATTTAAAGCTGCTTAATTTAATTCACCAGCTTGAAAGTTGGTGTATTAAGATAAGAAAAAATAAGACTAAGAATGAAACGTAAACACTACTTTGTAATCTTAGTATAATAATAAATATACAAAGGTGAAAATATTACTAAATACAAAAATAATAACATTAGTACTACAAATACTCTAATGTTATAATTATCTTCATATGAAGAAACAGTCCCGTTTAAAATAAAACAGATAGAATTTATTACAAATAACAAAATGTAATTTTAAAAAGTCCCTTTCGGGACGTCGGAAGACGGATTAGATTTCGTCGGTGCTAAGAAGGGGATAAAAAAGATTACACCTTAAAGTTAAGAAAAACTTCAAATTTAGTCAATACGACAATGGTTGCATTTGAAAAAATGTTTCATATGATTCGACAAGCCTCATCTTCTTACGATTCCAGCAATATTTCGGTCATCTCTTCCCATAAGGGTTGGTCATATAAAAAATTGTTTCAGAAAATGTTTTCGGTAATGTTTAGAAAACTAACGACCATTTTAAACCGATTCGAAACCTTGTCTCTTAAGGGAGGTATGATGCTTTTTGTCTTCGAAACCCCATTCCCCCTCCCCATGGGCCAATGGTTGGTAATATAAAAATACTTTACTTACATAAATTTTAGGGTCTTATTCAAAGAATGGTAAGAACTTTAAACAAATTCGATATTTTACTTAATAAGAATGTTATAGCCATATTTTTTTCGAAAAAGGCCCCCATTTCCATCCCCATAGTCCGATTTGGCTCATTGACAAACTCGACCGAGATTTTGGGTTGTTACATTTTATTTATCAATTTGAAAGGGATTGGCGCAAAATTACGACAGTTATCGGGTCCACAAGAAAAATGAAATATATATATATATATAAACTTTTGAACTGACGGTAGTTTTGGGGTCTGGGGGATGTAAAACGCGAAGATATGTCGAAATTTTCCGAAAGTCAAATCATGATAGTCATCACACTAGGAGCTTTCTTATGAAATCTACCCAAAAACAAATAAAAATTTTTTGGAAAAGTAGCATGATGTGTTGTGAAGGTAAATTTGCTTAACAAATATTCATATTTAACATAATTCATTACTACTAAATAATTTAACTAGCAACAAAGTATTTAAAAAATTAAAAAAAAACTGTTATCTATAACTTTTAATTTTCTTTTCACCAAAATACATTATTTTTTTCAGGTTGTCAATTAATGTAATTAAATATTACCAATGCCATTTAAGATTTTTGAGTTGTGGGTAGGTGTAGTCCAGAGGGTATGTTAGTTCCAGACCTTTGAAGATAATTCAAAAAGTTTTCCTCGAAAATGGTACGCATTCCTGCAAACAGAAATACGACGGGACTGATAGCTGCTGAATAATAAATGTGGTATTTTTTCAAATGATCAACCGGTATATGAACCAAATACGCGAGTATCATCTACATATTTTATCCATAATAGTATCTGGTGTGAACTCAATATACCATGAAGTATAATACATTAAAAATATTGTATAAAAAGATCTTAAGACAGAATTGCAAATATCTGTAAACCGGTAATCCTTCTGTTCCCTTTGTGTATAACATTCCTTCTGATATTGAAACTAATTTTGAAGATAAATATTGTTTACGTAGACCGATCGAAATAATTTTTTTACAGGGGAAAAAATTATTACCTGAACTTTTATAAGTGGAAATGGTAAAGGGACTTATAATAAACGTAAAATATAAATCTGTGGTGGTGGTGTGGGTGGCGATGGAGAGTTGATTTGGAGGGTTGAAAAGCGATGAAAAATGGTATTATTGCGATTTCCGGCGAAAGTTGACGTCAAAAAAATTTGTGGATATTTAAGACACAGAAAGGTATACTTTCACCAAGTTTCATCAAAATTAAATTACTTTTGTGGAAATGAAAAATAAAAAACGGAAAAAAAAAAGATTTTTCGCATTTTTCTTGGAAATTTTGAGGTTATGTTAAAAAGTGACCTCTACAATAGTTGTAGATTTTTGCACGATCTACAACTTTTATATTAGCTACTTTTTTCAAATTCCGCCCCCCACGCGATTTCACGCACCCTTGTCAAGTTGACATCTGTCCGTGAGGTTGATGGTCGTCCACTGCGGTCTTCATCTTCAACATTCGTTCTGCCTTCACTAAAAATTTTATGCCACCGAAAAACTTGAGCTCATGACATAACCTCCTCTCTAAAAGCCTTCTGAAGCTTACCGTAAGTTGTCGTCGCGTTTTCACCCGATTTAACGCAAAAAGAAATGGCATACTGTTGCGCAATATTTTGCGGTTTCATTTCTGTGTCGAGAGACAAAAACACGTGTTTACTTATTACAGCACAACTCACTACTGAGCAGTTGCATCAATGTGCCGCTTGGACTAGAAGTAGCTTATAGACCAAGGTCAAAGATGGTGTGCCTACGCAAGCTGTAGGGTTGCCACATCTTGAAAAGAAAAATCAGTCTCATTACTTTATTGTCGCACCTCGTATTCTTCATATCATAAATTACTAGTTTAGTCTTAGAATTATGATCTGTTAGATTTACCATAAAATATGTATGATAAAAATAATATAAAAAACCATATATACAAAATATTTAGGAATAATAATAGTAATAAAAATGATGAAGAAGATTTAAGGGCATATACAAAATTAAAAGTTATGAATGTAACATGTTTTATAAGTATTTAAAATGAAGATGAATTTTCAAAAGTATATATATATATATATATAACAAATTTTAATTATAATTATTAATTACATTACAGAAAAGCTAATAGAAGTCAAGAAGCAGTTACAATGTTGGAAAGATGCATAAGATTAGATTCTGCGTATACTCCAGCATATCTTTTATTAGCAAAATTACAACCTGGACCAATAGCAGGACGCTTATTAAAACATGTAACCAGATTACATCCAACCAATTCTGATCTGCTAGCACATTATGCCGATTGGCTACTCCAAAACTGTAAGTTAAATATTACATATCATCATTATGATTATTACAGTTATAAAATTATAAATTTTTATAAAGTATTTTAGATTGTGATGAATTTATTCGTTGCTGAAAACAACATAAATTTTCAGAATTACAATAAAAATAAAATAAATAAAAAATTCAGTTTTGACTTTCTGAAACGGTTTCACTATTTTAAGTTTAATTATATTGTTTTTTATATACACATATATTTTATACTTTTAATATAAATTTAGATAGATGTGAATGAGAAAAGCTGTTTGTAAGAAACACAAATGCGCCTCCTTGCATATTAATCAAAGTAATAAAAAGGAATGGAAAGAAATGTCGTAAGGGCGCATTGGAAGACGGAAATTCGCATTACTCTTTACTTTTAAGTTATTTCAATTATTTTTCTTGCATGTATATGAGATAGACATCAATATGTATACTCTTACAGTACAACATTCCAATAACAAAAAAAATAATATGATCAAAAATAACCATATATCTTCAGTAAATAAGATTAATTTCTTTAAGTAAATTAGCAATAATCTTCTATATGTATATTAAAATGAATGTTTGTTTGTCCCGTATGCGTTCTTATACCATTCAGCCGATTGCGATGAAACTTTGGTGATTTGTGCGCATGCCCGCAAAGGTTTCTGAATTAGTTTGGACCCGCTAGGTGGTGCTGAGGTTGACATATTTCGAAAAATTGATTTATGGTCCGGTTCAGCTCTCACATTTTGAATATATATTAATTACCTGAAAAGAAATATTTTTGTAAAAATGGAGCTCTAGGTGGCGCTGGGGTTGAGATATTTAGGAAAATTGCATTTATGGTCCAATTTGGCTTATATTCAGAAATTAATAATTTGAAAGGAATTAAAAGGAATGTTTTTGCGAAAAATGGAACCGTTTGGTGGCGCCGGTGTCGCGATATTTACGAATCAAATAAATATACAAACAGACTTTCTTCTTATATATATATATATATATATATATATATATATATATATAGACAATGTTCGTATGTGTGTTCACTATACAGTAAAAAACTACTGGACTGATTTGCGCGCGGGTTTTTTCAAAATAATCCGCATTGTCCGGAGAAGGTTTAAAGCTATTAAAATCTTCGATCTGACCAGTAGAAAGAAAGTTAAGGGTATTTTGAACCGATTACTGTGTTTAGAAAGTAGTTTGAATTAAATCCGATAGGTGCTGTTTTAACAAATGGATTTATTTACATTGTTACTTTGATAATGTGAAACATTATATTTTGTGAAGTTCCGTAATGTTTTGTAATTTTCTTAATGTTCAGTATTAATTATAATGATTTTACAGCCATCTCTTTTCATTAAAAAGTTATTTTCACCGACTACTGTGTTTAGAGAGTGGTTTGAATTAAATCCGATAGGTAGTGCTGTTATTTTGTCGGTTGGATTTATTTACATTCTGAGTTTTATAAAGTTAAAATTTGTGAAGTTCCGTAATGTTCATTTTGTTAATGTTTTATCAAACATTCAATTGTGTTCATTTTATCAATATATATACTCAAATCTAGCAATAGCAAAGCATTGCCGAGTCTGCTGGTAATACTAATAAAGGCAATCGAGTTTTTCATTAAAAAAAAACTTTTACTTTGAATCACTGGCTATCTGATAAACAGAAATCTGAACAACTGGAAAATTTTAAAAAAGGTTTCTCATCGTATAGACATATCATTCTAATATTTAATGAGAATTAAATTTAATAAAAAACGAAAATATAAAAAAGTAAATTTATTTCAGTAAAATTAAAAAGAAACTTAGAAAATGTAATAAAAAAAAAAAACAGATGCAATAATACTTTTTAAAAATATTTGTTAAGTTGAAATTTGCTACTAAAAGAAACAGAATTTCCAAAAAATTTCCAAAAAAATCAAAATTTACTTCCTTACTGTTTTATAAAAATAACAAAAAACGACTGAAGATAAATTCAGTTAAGTAACGATTTGTGTTACCGGCCTCCATGGCGCGAGTGGTAGCGTCTCGGCCTTTCATCCGGAGATCCCGGTTTCGAATCCCGGTCAGGCATGGTATTTTCACACGCTACAAATCATTTATATCATCCTCTGAAACAACTCCAACGGTATTCCCGGAACTTAAAAAAAATTATATATAATAAAAAACATAATTTTAAAGATTTAAAAAAAAACTAAAAAATTACGTGGTGTTTTATAAAATACTTGGTAAAAACCCATAATCCAAAATTGGAAAATAAAAACATTATATGATTTTTTTTTTCACAAGATTTATTAAAATGTTACAGCTATATCGATGCACAGTACCTACTTCAAATGCTAAGTACAAAATATTAAAGCATAAAAGTTAGACAAACTTAAACGAATAAAATCTGAGTAGGTATAGTACGTAAAGTGCAACAGTAGGGAGTATACTCATTTATTAGTTATATACAAATTTTATTAGTTAATACTTTTGGCTTATTTCAGAAAATGGGCGGTAGTAACATGTAAATTTGAAATTTATCTCACCATTTATAACCGATTAACTATTTAAGTTTAACCGATAATTTAAAAGTAAATTAGAACCTTTAAGTTAATTAATTTCAAATTACTAAAATATTCATTTTCACACCTTTATTTTCGACAAGCAGTTATTTGAAATTTTACTATTAAAAACACGATTTTCACCAGTTAAATGACAGGCATAATTAGAATCACTCTTGTTATTGGAAAAGTAAAATTTATGGTTCACTACAAGTTTTTTTTTTAAAAATCGACCTGTCTGTCCAATATAAAATTTATCATATTAACCAAATTCAAGTTTGTAAACTCCTGATTTTTTATGTTCATAATTTCTACTTTTGTTATTCTTAATGAATTTACGTGGTGAATAATTCGATTTAAAAACAATATAAAAATCTCTCTTTCTGAAAAATTTACAAATTTTCACTATATGTTTATTACCATCCATTTTTTTTTGAATAGATCAATAGTATTAACTGATAAATGTGTGTATTCCTTAGTGTACTTTATCTCTACTGATTTAATGCATTTCTCTGATTGCATGTAACGATTTAATGCACCTTGTTTGCATCTAACTTTTATACTTTATTATGTATTTTTATGTGTATTTAACATCTGAAGAAGTTACTGTGTATGAAAGCAGCTGTTATGTTTAAATAAATCTTGTAAAAATAAAAAAATAAAAAAAACATATAATGTTTTTACTTTCCAATTTTTAATGAAATAAAACTTAATGACGGTCAAAAATTAACATCTCCTAAAAAAATTTATTTTTTATAAGTGTAATCTCTACTTAGTTTAATTTTGATTTTCATTTATAAGCTGTAAGATCCTGTAATCGTTTTAAACAAAAAGTCCAATAGAATCGCATTATTTTTGTTGTTCTCCAAGCAATAATTCCATAGCAATAGACAAAAATTTATAAGCTTTTTCGTGTGACGGCCCAGGATAGAAGTCATTACATCATAGTTCACCAATTAATGTGATTCCATCAATCTTTTCATATATTAATGTTATAATTATTTTAACAAAGTTATAAATTTACGTATATATTGAATCAAACAAAAGCTTTTTTTGAATAAAATTTTAAGTTTTTTAAATAACGTGTAATGTTTTTTTTTTTAGAATGCCTAGTCCGGATATTTGTACCGGCCTCCATGGCCCGAGTAGTAGCATCTCGCCTTTCATCCGGAGGTCCCGGTTCGAATCCCAGTCAAGCATGGCATTTTCACGCGCTACAAAAATTTTCATTCATATCATCCTCTGAAGCAATACCTAACGGTAGTCCCAGAGGTTAAAAAAAAGTCCGGATATTTAAAAATTCGGAAAATCAACGTTTGGATAATCGGCGTCATATTGTACTTAAGTTTTCTGGATATATTTACAATTAAATTACATTTAAAATATAAAAGACTGAATCAAGATTTATCAATTTTATGTAGATAATTCCTTTTAAAAAAAATAAAAATAAAAACTGGTTCGATTTAAAAAACTCCTCGTTAGTTTGTGTACAAAAAAAAATGCTAACCTCCGCGGCTGAGTAGATAGAGTCTCAAATTTCGTGCAAAGGTCCCGGGTTCGTATCCCGATCAGACATGGTATCATTATTGTACGTTACCCAATTTCCACCGGGAAAATGACCGCAGTACCTGCTTTATCATAAAAAAAAGGAAATAATAATCCCGGTAATCATTTAATCCCTCTATTTGTTAATAAATTAAAAAGATTCCATTTTAAGAAAAAAAAAAGATTTTATATATATATATATATATATATATATATATATATATATATATATATATTATTATTATTATTAAATTAATAAAAAATTTTTAAATAAAAAAATTACAGGTGCGGCCAAAAAATATGAAAAGATGAAAAAAAAGGATTATTTTTTTAATTAATGCACTACAGTAATTCTTAATTTCGTGTATAATTAGATATTCAGAAATTTCTTTACTGAATAAAAAATTATTTTAACATTAAAATAATTGTAAAAGTGCGTTTACAATTGGATATCAAATATTACTAAAAATGAACGAATTTTCAAATAAAAATTATTTTATAATTATGTAAAAATTAATGTTAAGTTAAAATAATTTTTATAACGTATCTATTTAAAATTCATTCATTTCCTTATAATAAAACTAATATCATTCACTAATTATTATTTTTAATTAATACGGGGTACAACTATTTCTTTCTCTAATTCATTTATTTTGTACAATGAAGTACTGATGAAAATTTTAACGCATGGTTTCCTTTATCCTTTCAATTAAATACTGAAATAGTACTTTTTTTATAACAATCAGCTTACTCATAACTCCTGAAGTAATCTATAAAATTAATTATTTATTTATTTCATTCATGTATTCCCACCTTTGGTAACACTTTGCTTACACTAAGAATTAGAGCGTAATATGCGCTCTGATGAAACATGCTTCGTCAGATGTTTAATTAATGGAGTGGATACGCCTGATTTAACTAACCTACTTTTGCCAACTTGATTATATCGTATCAAATTAAAACTTTTTATTTTGTAATGTGTAATTTAGCATGTTGTTTTATAACAGTAAGGACTCCTAAATATAGTATTAACATAAAATTTAAAACCAAACACAACAAAATAGTTATGAAAGCTGAACACTGCAAACGAAAATTTAAATTATAGGCCTATTTCTCTAAAAATAATTCTAACCAAATGTTTCATTTAAATTATTTAATTTTTTTTGTTTCTTGAATTGTTTATACCAGCTAGTTATGTTTAGTTTTGTTTGGTTTTCAATAAAAACGAATTTGGAAACATTCTGTTCAGCGTTCATTAACGTTGATTACATTAGGTTTTTAAGAATTAAGTTCTCTACAAGTTTTGTAAAAAACCTTTATGCATTTATTACCAATTTAAGAAAGTTATTTTAAGCTAAACGTTAAAAAATTGTTATTTGGACCCTTAATTTTGAGTTTTAAGTTAAATATATTAAAAATTAAAGGAGATACAGTTGTGAGAGCTATTTTATTGAATTTTTCAGGTCAAAAACTATAGAAAACCATTAATTTTGTTTTTAGATTGTCCAAAAAATTTCAGTACGATCTCATTTCACTGGAGGAGCTAAGATCCAGGCGAAATCTTTCGCTAGCCATAACTCGCTAACGAAGCGTTTCCAGACATATAAACATGACCGCCATTTTGTAATTTGCGAAGGTATTTAAGTCCAAATTTTTTGATAATTTTAAAACTTTATTACCAAGAGGTTTAACAAATATTAATGTGATTCGTATATCCTAACTTGAGATAAAAATATTATATAAAAATAACAAAATGCCGGACAGAGGGAGAACGAATGAGAAATTGCCATTTTTCCTAAGGATTTTTTTTGTTTAGTTTTACAAGTAGAATTCGAAAAAGTATAGCCAGCTCACCATTTTAGAAACACTCTGTATATATATATATATATATATATATATATAATTTTTTTTTTTTGGGACGGTGAAAAAAGCTTTTGCGTAATCATCGCCCGGAAAATACATAATATAATTTAAAAAAAAAAGTATTTTAATAATTATTGCGAATACAAGCGGGTGCATCTGTCTGATTCATTTGATATTCCCATATGTAAGATTGATATGCCCTTCGTAAACGGCAAATAGTCGTCTCCTCTCAACGATTATTCCGGATTAAAGACCTCCATGGCAGCACAGTACCTTGAGGAGTTTATTACCTACTGTAACAGTCCTGTCACCTTTCCATTCCTCGAAGTGTGTGTTTAACAGAATTAATAAAATGGTAGAAATAACACGAGTGGTGAAAATACGGTCGGTTACATGCGTATTTAGCAGCGGAATCTGCACGTTTATTACCCGGGATTCCCACATGGCTAGCAATCCAGCAGAAACTCACTTGTGTTTTGCAACGATTCAACTCAGCGATTGTATTATGAATTTCGGCGATGACAGGATGTCAAGAATAGACAATTATTAAATTTAGTAAATCTATATAAATAAAAATGTAAACGTTCGTTTGTTTAAAATCTTAAATCTCCGAAAGTTCTTTAGCGATTGCTTTGAAATTTTCATACAACGTTACATTCAAATACGCGCGTGTTTTTATATAAATACTATTTATATAACTAAGATGTCACACCTGTGACAGGTTAAAACATGCATTTTTTTAAAATAGCGATATCTGTTGGACGTAAAAGCAGCACACGCTAACTAAATATTTTACGATTACATTTCACTGTTTCCGATATGTCTGTACACTGTAGAGTAAAAAGTTACTGGACCGATTTACGCGCGGGGAAAAAAGGAGAAAAAGGGAGAAATCGAGAAAGGTAAAAGATAAGAAGGGAAAAATGGAAAAAAGAAGAAAGGGGAAAACGGGGAAAAGGATAAACAGGAAAAGGAAATGGAAAGGGAAAAGGAAAAAAGACAGGGGAAATATGAAGGGGGAAGGGGAAATAAGGGAAATATAAAATGGTAAAGGAAAGGGATGGGAAGAAAGGTGATATTGGGGAATGTAAAGTGGGAAAAGTAAAAGGGGAAAGGGAAAAGGGAGAAAGGTTAAAAGGAACAAAGGGAAATGTTACATTTTGAGAAGTTTTGTAATTATTATTTTGTTAATGTTTTACCAAACTTTCAAATTTAGCAATAGCGAAGAATTGCCGGGTCAGCTAGTTACATAATAACTATACCTAATTTTAATATCAGCTTATCAAATTGCAGTTTAATTTCCTCGAGTGCTTTCGGCTATTCTGCCATCTTCAAGATGAATTTTAATTGTGATTAAAATTGTTAAACTACCATAAATGAATTATATATAAAACAATTGATCGTCATTTTATTTTATGTTAAGTTAAAGTTTAAGTCTAAGTGACTAAGTCCGTATTGTATTAGTTAATAGGAATCTATAAAAGTTAAAAGGATTATTACAAGGATAACAATTGAGAAACTATTACAATACGGACGCAGTCACTTAGATTTAAACTTTAACTTAAAATAAAATAAAATTACGAATAATAAAATGACGATCAATTTATATATATATATACCATAATTATATATATATATATATATATAAATCAATTATGGTTATTTTATAATTTTAATCGTAATTATATTCCTCTTGAAGATGGCAGAATAGCCGAAAGCGCTAAAGGAAATAAAACTGGAATTTGGTAAGCTGTTTTTTTTAAATTATATATAATTATTATTATACCAAACGATGCCATGTTCGAAAAACTAAATTATATAAAAGTTGTCTGAAGTAGACAGATTGACATAGACAATGCTCGATATATACAATTTCTATCGGTATAGATAATCACATTTCGGGTTCATAATGAATTTATCGTTAAAATGTGTTCTCTTTAGTAGTTAGATTGAATTGTCTTTTTTAGAGTAGTAGTGATATTTCTCAAAATTTGAGAGCTCGTTTATTTTTTGGAATATCAATAAATTCCCATTATTTATTGATTTTATACAAATTTGAACTATTAGTTGTATAAAATTTTTGTCTCGGGTATATTCTAAGTTAGAAATTATTAAGAAAAAATAAATAAATATAAAAATGGAAATGTTAAATGAAAAGATCTAAATTTTCATTTAAATGAAAATGAAATTAGTCTTATTAAAAGTAATCTTAGAATAGTAACAATAGCAACACCAGTATAAAATTTTTTTAAGCCTAAATGTTAAAAAATTTAATAAAAACAAAAATTCAACAAAATTGTATGAATCTGTTTTTAAAGAGAGTAATAGTAAAAGTTTAAATTTTATTACAAAAATGTTTAAATATATCATGATTACTTTCATTTTCTGAAATAAAGTAATTTATTTTATTTTAACATTTAAAATCTGTACACTATACATTACTATAATTGGGAAAAACAAAGGGAAATAAAAAAGAAAAAGAGAAACGGGAATGAAGTTGTTGGAAAAGGGGTAAATAACATTCCACATTTTTGTGGTTATTTTTTTTAAACATAACCTTGTTTAAATATATATATATATATATATATATATAGAATAACATACTTGCTATATTCGGTACTTATTTTAATTTCATGTTAGAATGTATGAGATAATTTATGGTTTGTTTTTAATGTTTATAATTTTATTTTTGTAGTGTAGTAAGTACGTATTTCATTATATAAAGCAGACCGTACATTCCAACATCCACATCGGAATTTATTAATATTCTAAATAAATACGAATAAAAATATATATAAATATAATAATAATTGTAAAATAATAAACACATATTTAAAAGTTAAATATGATAAAACATTTATCTTGTTTTTTTTTTTTTTTAAATTATATACAGAGTGTATCATGACGTTTTCCAGGGACTTTTATAACCTATTCTACCTGCAAAAATAAGGGAAAAAGTTCATAGAAACATATGTCTTAAAATGTTTCGTTTGCGAGTTAACGCTAGTGAATTATTGAACAGCGAGACATGGTAAATTTCAAACTTTTTAAAATATAATTTCGTTATGTGAACTTTGCCTAATTGTTTAGATATATCTTTAATTTACTTCTTTTATTCCCTATTCCATCTTCATCCCTCTTCCACTTAACAGTATTCCTAAATACCAGTAACTTGTAAGACATAAAAAAATAATTAATATCTACATTTCATTCATGAAATAATACAATTATCTGTAACTAAATTCAACTTAGCCTCTAAAAAATATTTAAAAATTAAAAAAAGTTGCAGTAAAATATAACACTGTTTAAAATACACTGTTTTAAATGTTCATAAAAAACTTTATCGCAAATTATTCTTAAGGTTATATTAAAAAAGCTGTAAAAAAAAGTTGTAATCCTTTCCTAGCATTGGTTATTTATTCTTAATGTAGTGGAAAAATAATTATATAAAAAAAAATTACAAAAGATATTTTTTGGGGGTGGGAATCATTTACGATGTAGTTTTATTGTAAAATTATCATTATACGTTTAAATAGATCAAAAAAAAGGTTAGAAAATCTGTATTATTAATTTTTTCTGTTCCCGAACAACAAAACCATCTTCCAAGAAATTTTGATTTTTCTAAATTTACTATTATAATTGGAAAAAACTAAAAAAATTCCACTAAAAAATGTATAACCAATAAAAATTTACCTAACTTTTCATTTTTGGAGGTAAATTATAATGAAATTTTGTTATAATATTGCTGGATGCCATATTTGTTTAAATGGCCATTAATACCCAGATAGATGTTGATATTTCGAATTTTAGGCTAAGTGTGCCGAGATTGAGTGTAAGGAATAATCGTCTTCTATGCCCAAGTCAGAAAGCAAGTTTTTCATCGTTCGGTAGAGGTATTCATATTATTTATGGACTAAGCTCGCGGTCATACGATTTTCAGCACCCCAGTTGCGTAATGTTTGCATTTTCACATTTAGCTTTGAGGATAATGTATTCATTGCTTTTGGCAAGGAAGCTCATACGACTAGGTGATCCGGGTACAGAGTTTTTATAACTTCTGTGTTTTTAAATTCTCGTGGCAAGTTATTTATCATTATATTAAACCGAATTGGACTTAAAACATCTCCTTGTGATACTCTGACACTTTGCTGCCTTAATCTTGGAGTCACCCCATTGACTGGTAGTAAAAAAGCGTTGATTAATAAAAAGATATTTCCATCGTACCTAGACAAACGAAACTTGTCCAATAGCTTCAGCTTCCATAAAGAATTGTAAGAATATTTAAAATCAGTAAACATCACCAATAGAGTTGAGAGGTAATAAGGGCTGTAATATGTAAAACTATTATCTGTAAGGCATTTTCTGAGCTATTCATAATCACGAACGGTGTTGTCAAATTTAGATTAGGCGCGGGATCCGCGCTTCCGTGGTCTCGGTCAGTTAGTTTGAGGGAATCGTGTTAGGTTGGGTGTGAAGATGTCCGTTTGAGGCCTACGTGAAGGCAAAATTTGATTTGTATTTTACTGATGTAAATGTCTACCGAGGAATTTACATCGGTGTCATCCCGACCGAAGCCTGGCTAATGACTGTGAGATGTAATCAGTTAAGAGAGTCTAAAGACGACCTCCAGTAAAGTTCCTCAGGGCTCGGAACGGATGGGGTGGTGTGGTGACTGGTAACAAGGTGGGTGTCTTCTCATACGGGGATGGGATATCATCTGTGAGATTAGCTTCCATGATATTGAATAGATGTATCTATATCTTCTTTGGTCAGAATGTTATGAACTTCTGATTTTTAGATTTTGATATTCCTTCAGAATTCCATTGTAATACTTTTAACCAAATAAATCTCAATGTAGCTCCTTTCCGGACATCCCAATGAAAGGCTGTTTTACGTCCGGATTGAATTCCACTGAGAGCATCATCATGAACTATGTAATAAGCCATTTAGCGTTACCCATAGTCGCAACATGGTGGCGGCATACGCTACACCACGGAAAAATTTTTGATTCTTGATTTTTATTGAAATTTTGGATAAAAAATATCATTTTAATTTTTAAAATGACATTTAAAAAAAAAATCAATATTTTTAAAATGAATGACATATAATAATTATAATATAATAACATATTGTATTATATATGTGTTATAATATATAATATGACAATTATAATATAATAAAACTATTAAAATGACATCTTTTTCTTTCTAAATTCAAACATAGCTTTGTAATAAAAAAGACCTGTGGAATATTTCCACATTTAAAATTTCTCATACCTCTTATAGTTCCAAGATGCTTAACCTTCTTGAAATAAATATTTCGAATATATATATATCTATTCATATAAATACATAAACATTTCTCCTAAAGTGAAATTATTATGTTGGAAATTTTATTGTTAAATATTTTTTAAAAAAACCTATATATAAAAAATTGATAAAAACCAGGTAATATTTTTCCCTCAAAAACAACAGTATATCGTAGTTTTTTTTTTGTTGTTTAAATCACATTGTATCCAATTAAATTCATAAAATACTGGGCGTACACGCTATGAATTATTTATAGAATAACTAATTATAATTTATATCTACATATTTATTTCTGTTTATTTTAATTATCCGATTTAAATTTAAAATAAACCAACATTTTCTCTTTAAAAATTTCATACATAAAAACCATTAAACTTTTATTTATAAATTTATTAAACAATATAATTCATTTAAATCAAATCGTTTTAATACAATTTATTTAAATACATTTAATACAATATTCATTTAAATAGTGTATGTAATTGAAATCAACAAAATACCACTTGAATTTTTAAAATATATATGTATATTTTTTTTATTAAAATTTAATTATTATTATTATTTTAATAAAATGAAATATTGAATATATTTTGATCATGATGTCGATAAATAACCACATCAATTTATATCCGATGACCATTTTTTAATATATATTCTTTTATAACTCCATTAAAAAAGGGGCAGCATACATCTGTTTAAATGAGAACCCTTCCAAAAATTAAAATTCATAAAATATTTCTTGAACAAGTTAAACCTTTTCAGCATATCAAGTAATAGAACTTTGGAATTTATGAAATATTACTTATTATTATTTAACAGGAATACAGAGACGGATTCCTGAACGTGTATATATATATATATATATATTGGAAAGAAATTATAAAGCATTAGGCTTGTGAAATTATAATAATTCAATTCAATATAAAATATCAAATGAATTAATTTTTTTTAGTTGTAAGTAAACTGATAGACGATCTTATTTAATCAACCGCATATACGCTTCGGTATGCAACCACAATACATTTTCACTTCAAAGAATACCAAACTACTGAGTTCGATTTCAGTTAATTCCAATTATTATAAATAATAATTGGAAACGACTAGCACTAGATAGGGAATCTTGGAGAGCTGCATCAAACCAGTCAAATGACTGAAGACAAAAGAAAATTATAAATAATTGCTAATTCGAATAACTTCTTTTATTAACAACAAAATAACAATCTGATTGTTGAAGACTAGAGATAACTGAATCAATATCTTAAAGCTTATTAGAATTTTAAATTTATTAAAAACTTTTTTTTGTAAAGCTTTTTTATATTAACAACATTAAATTGGTAACATGTTTCTTAAATTTTGTTCATGGAAGAGGATACTTGCTTGATTGATTTTACATTCTATTTTTCTTGAAAAAATTATTTTTTTTCCTTTCATATATAATATCTTGATGGGCAATCCTAGTTGAAGTTTGAAAAGTTTAAACACGTTTTATATTAACTTTCCATTTTCTACTGAGATTTTCTAAAACAAATTTTCATTGTTTTTAGGTAACAATATTTTATTTTATAAACATAAATAAAAATTCTTTACAGCATATCTTAAGTATTATTTATCGAATTATTCTTTCTTTTATTTTTATGAGAATTTTTTCAAAATTTATTTTTAATTTTTCAATATTTTACAATAACTATTCATTAGAATAAGTAGTTGTATTTAGGATTTTTTTTTATTAAATTATTACCGGTTAAAGAAGTTATTTAGTTATGAATTTATATTTTACGGAATAATTAGCGGTCAGGCGATATTTAGCCGGTAATGGCTCGTTTCGCTTACTTTTCCCGTCTAACCAGAGAGCTCTGCTCCTTGGAACCGCTGTGTTTTATTAAACTCATACTTACAAGAATAATAATATATATAAATAAAATTGTAAATGTTCGTTTATTCAAAATCTTAAATCTCCAAAAGTTGTTCATCGATTGCTTTGAAATTTTGATACAACGTTGAATTCAAATACGCGCGTTTTTTTATATACCTACTATTTATAAATACCTAAGATATCACACCTGTGACAGGTAAAAACATGTCTTTTTGAAAAAGAGCGCTATCTGCTGGACGTAAAAGCAACACACACGCTATACTAAATATTTTCCGATTCCATTTCAATGTTTCCAATATGTGTGTCCGCTATAGACTAAAAAACTACTGAAGTTATTTACGCGCGGGGAATAAGGGTGAAAGGGAAAATTGGAAAAAGGAAGGAGGGAAAAATCAGAAAAGGGAAAATGGAAAAAGGAAAAGGGAAGAAGGGGAAAATGGAAAAAGAAGAAATGGGAAAACGGAGGAAAAGGGAAAACGGGAAAAAGAAATGGAAAGGGGAAAGAAGAAAAAGAAAGGGGGAAGAGGGTAAAGAGGAAGGGAGGAAGCGAAATAAGGGAAAGAGAAATTGGGGAATGAAAGGGAAAGAATTTGAAATGTGGAAATGGAAAGGGAATTGTGAAAATAAAAACGGTAAAAGGAAACTGTGATAAGGGTGAAAGGGAAATGGCGAAGGGGAAAACAAAAGGGTGAGAGGGTGATAGGGTAAAAGGGAAAGGTTAAAGTTTGTGAAGTTCAGTAATGATCATTTTGTTAATGTTTTATCAAACTTTCAATTGTGTTCATTTAATCTATATATATACATATACACACATATATATACTCAAATGTTGCAATAGCGAAGCATTGCCGCGTCTGCTAGTGATTAATAAAAATTAAAGTCTGTTCAGTTTATAAAAAAATATGAGTGTATTATAATATCTTTAGAGCAACAGTTTGGTCCCTAAAAGACACGAAACTTTGAGTGATCTAAAAATATGGGTTTCGAAAAAGTCGGCCTCCATCTTATAAATATTAAATGTAACTGGTTACCCGTATACAGTATGGATAAAAATGTATTTTTCCCAGTACTAAGCGTTACCCGAGAAACACCAGTTGGAAGTGAACTTATTCGTTTGTCATTCTTTTAAAAACGTTTTTTATTACTTTTACCTTATGTTTTTTATTCAGGTAACCAGAGGCAGATGCAGCCATTTGCGACGCACATACAGTAACAGTGGCATTGGCTGTGTTTGTTGAATCACATATAATTACGCATCCGTTAAAAAATCTAAACTAAAAAAAATAAATAAATGGTTTTTAAAAATTTACCTGAAGAGTATTTGAAAGCTCAAACCGAATGAATATCTCGTTTAGTATTGTCGAAAATGTGGGGAAAATTTACAGTCATTTTAAAAAAAAAATTATTTTTCTTCCCCTCCCTTTCAAGGGAATTTTGAAAAATCTAGAAATTCTTTTTTATTTTCTCACATGAAGATTACATACACGAAAAATCAAGTTGATATCTTTATTTGTTACCGAGAAATTAAAAAAATAGTAAATTCCATTTTCACCCCATTTTAACCCTTTAAAGTACGAATTTCAAAATGAACAATTTTTAGTGTGCACTTAAACCATAAGAAGAACGTGTATACAAATTTTCATCATATTATCTTCATTATTTTTGCTGGGAATTGATTATGAGTCAGTTTTATGTATATATATATATGGAGAGACGGAGAGAAAGTGAGAAAGATTTATTCATTATATTTTACCTTAATAGACTCTTATTACACTCATTTCAGAAATTTTATTTATTTTTTTATGAAACTAAATTTACGCAATTAGTTTTTCTTACTTGAACACATATTCACAGATACAAAATCTTACACGTATGCAAGCATAGAAATATATTAAATGATATTGGAAATAATCAGTAAAATTATGGGCCGAATAAAATTATTTCAATAAATATTTGATAACGTTTCGTGGTAGCGTACAAAATCATAGAAAAATAATTACGTCTTTTTCAAAGAAAGTTTTGAAATATCGTTCAAATAAAATAAAAATAAATATATTTTTCTTCACTTCCAAAAGATAACACAAAAAACTTATATTTTTTTATGGTTTTATTTGAAGGGAGACTAAATAAAAAAAAAAGTACTGGGATATGAGATATAAATCACAACTGAAAATGAATAAATCGTTTTTAAGATAACTAGCATTCAAAAATACCCGGCTTAGTGAATTCAGTGATGAGTGGAACGGTTTCCCTTCGTCAACATTTCTGAGCTGAACATACTTTCTTTCTTTTCCTGTTTAACCTCCGGTAACTACCGTTTAGATAATACTTCAGAGGATGATATGTATGAGTGTAAATGAAGTGTAGTCGTGTACATTCTCAGTTCAACCATTCCAGAGATGTGTGGTTAATTGAAACCCAACCACCAAAGAACACCGGTATCCACGATCTAGTATTCAAATCCATGTAAAAACAACTGGCTCTAATAGGACTTGAACGCTGTAACTCTCGACTTTCCAAATCAGCTGATTTGGGAAGACGCGTTAACCACTAGACCAACCCGGTGGGTTCTACTGAACATACTGGAGCGTTCCAACTCCACTGAAATTCATATATACTCGTACGCTCATTTGATCCTTTAGTATATAACTTACAGGAACTTTTTTTTTAACCTCCGGGTCTACCGTTAGGGGTTGCTTCAGAAGGTGAAATGAATGATTTGTAGTGTCTGAAAATGCCATGCCTGACCGGGATTCGAACCCGGGACCTCCGGATGAAAGGCCGAGACGCTACCACTCGGACCACGGAGGCCGGCTATATACAGGAACTGGTCACAAAAAAATATAGTTTTTTTTAGAGCAAACAACTTTAACTAGTGTCTTTTATATACAAGGTACTTTACATGCATTACAGTTTTAAGAAAGACAGAAATAGATAATGTTAAGCAAAAATTCCTGTATCCTTTTAGTCGAGAAAGATTGCAATTAATCAATCATTATGTCAAATAATAGGGAATTATTTTAAAGATAAAAATCACGTAAAATGTATCTGTTTTATCCAGATATAAATTAAAGCCGTAATTAAATAAGTTCATGAAAACCTTTAATAAAATTATTTTAATATATTTACAGACAGAGTGGAAGAAGCAATATTGTACTACCAGCGTGCCTTGAAGCATCAGAGGGACCATCAAGGTGCCCTACTCGGATGGGCAAAGTCGCATTTATCAAGAGGAAAAACTTATTATTTACACTTTGCATTGTCCAGGCAAGTATTTTTTTTTTTTTTTTTTCTATGGAATTGATTAAGAAATGAGGTAGATTTGATATTCATTATTAAGAAATTTCTATATACTGACATGTGATAGTTTTTTTTTTAATTAAAGAAAGTTCTAGTTTATGTCTGACGTAATAATTTGGACACATTAAAAACGATTGCATGAGAAGACTCAACAACTTTTTAATGAAATATATTTAAAAAAAAAAAAAAAAAAAAAAAAAAAAAACAGGAATAGTATAATAAGAGAATAACTAACCGTATCCTTATTAATAATAAATATTAGTTTAGTTTTCCAACATCAAAATTTTATTAAAATATTAGATATATCTAACGATTTTTATAAAACTAGCATCCTTGAAAAATTTAATCTATATTAACACAACAATAAATTAATCAACGAACAAACTAAATTCGAGGTTGATATTTTATTCCAACAAATAAATTAATAATTGGTCCGTGAACCACCTGATTGCCTAATCTTTGGAACCATCCGGCAAAACAGACCTGGGGGTTCGGATATGAAATTTCTGTTAAACCAGAACGAGGGTATAAAACGTCTGTTGCGGTTCCTCTCCTATAAAGAAGAATACGATAAGTGATTTTTGTCTGATTTATGTATTTTATTTTGTATTTATTGTTGTCACTTGTCTATGTTTGTTATATATTGTTTCTTTTTGTAGTTTTATATAATACTACATGATAGTTTTACTGTAGTCGCTAATGAATATAATTATTGATGCGACTATAAATAAAAGCATTAAATTAAAAAAAAAAATATCAAAATACCTTACCTGTTTTTTACTCTAACAATTAAAATTCATAACAACTGCGACTTTCTTACATAATGAACAAAAAGTACTTTTATACTATGACGACCGGTTGATATGATTTTAATATTTTTTAACTTATTAATCTAATAATGTTAATTTTGATATTTTTAAATTGAAGTAGAACTTTTCCTGATGATAGTCGAATGACCGAAAGTACTTGAAAAAGCATAGAAGAATTGTTGGTGGTTGAATTTTGATTTATCTTATTTGTACATAAACAATAATTATTAATAATTCCAATTATTGGAATTTTTATTTATTTATCATAGTTAATTTTAATCGCTCATTAAAGTTTAGAAAATGTGTAATTAATAAATTACTCTAAAGAAAGTTTGAAGAGGGGAAAGGAGAAGAAAATTTACTTATCGTTTTTTTTTTAATATCTTAATAATTAATAATTTTAGGTAAAAAAATGTTACTAAGGATTTTTTAATGTTTATCAAACTCCTAACAGTTAGTTCTTTGTTTTACTTTTTACGATAAAAAATAAGAAAATTAAGAAGTCTTTAAATATTTGCATATTTGATCCCCTGATCTTGATAAAGTATTTTCTGTATACTATTTTGCGATTAACGGAAACTTAGTATATAAAAAACAAATTTACAAACAAAACATTTTAGAGAAATTAGTTGTTTTCTCCTACAAGTTTTCCAGATACTGCCGGATCTGGGTTGTGTGTGTTTAGATTATAATGCAAATTTATGTATATACACACAAACAAATATATACTAGGCGGTCAGGGCTCCACCCTCTGGATCCCCGGGCCTAGATTGCCCCAGGTGATTCCCGGAGCTGACCCAGGAGCTTCTAGGGACCGATCACGGGTACACGGGACCTTTCTCAGAGCGCAAAGCTCGCTTAGCTCGCCGTTCTCGTCTAGACAAAATAACTTCGCCCCCTGATACCTGATAGAGAATAATTATGATAAATAACAATTAAAATATTCTTCAGGCTTTATAGAAGCCTGATAAAGAAATTAAATAACAAAAGACAGAATAGTAGTAGTAGTAACTATGGTAAATAAAGTATACACTTCTTTGACGGCAAAAAATTCATAACTTATTTCTTTTGCCATGGTGATGGAAATATTATAAAGTAAAAGGATTAATCTTTTTTATTTAATAAATATCTTTAATTAACAATTTCACCCACAAGGGAGCTAGGGCCTCGGTCTATGTAATAACACGACTGTCTCCTGCAAATTTGAAAGCAATCGGTCAATTGGTTCTCGCGTGATGCCACAACAAGCAAACAGATAGACAAAAAAACTTTCAGCTTTATTTATGATATACGACGGCGGTTTGGAAAATAACCTTCGTTTGGCAACAATTAAAACATTGAAAAAGTAAAAATATTTTATTATATACAATTTAAAACTACATCTTTTAACTATTTTTAAACATAGTCACCATTTACAAATACCCTCTTCATACAATTCATCCCCCTGGGTACATAGCCAACCTTTCACGACATTTCAAAGTTCGTCTTCGTTATCGAAGTGCTGCGATGCAAACCATTTGACGCAAGTCTACTGCAAAACTTTGAAGAAACTTAGGTAAGCCATCCAGAATAAACGACGCGATATGCTGTGATCCCGTTCATCCTCACAGTACTCGAAGAACTCAAAAACTTCCGAATCAATTCCAACGGGATATTTTTGATCATCCTCTTTACAGCCGGGATTTGGCGCCGAATGATTTTCATCCCTTTACTTACGTGTAGAAATGACTTGCATGGCAGCACTTCAATGACGAGGCGGACGTTATAATGCCACGAACGGTTGGTAGGAATCCAGGCGGCTGAAATTTATGAAGAAGGTATTTTTAAGTTACAGAAACGCTATGAAAAATGCTTGAATTAAAATGGCGACTATGCTTAAAAATAATTAAAAGATGTACTTTTAAGTTGTATATAATAAAATATTTTTATGTATGCAGGTTTTTTTATTTATAATCAAACGGAGGTTGCTTTCCGAACGACCCTCGTAGTTTATTTTTTGTGTTTCTAAATTCAAAGCACCTACAAGTACCAAGAAGTGATTAAAGCCGGAAGCTGTTGTTAATAATTCTGTATTATACAGTATTTACAAGATCTAGGAAAGTAAAAATCTGAGATATGATAATTGCATAATTTTTTATAGACATTCATTTGTGCTGAAACAATATAACCAAAATAAGCGGAACACATCAAAGTCGCCTTGTGAGTGATTGATTATTAAATACGTTTTTAATATATATATATATATATATATCTTATTTTTTACAGAGTATTTTCAATCAGTAGAGTTTATTTACCGAGAAAATTTTAATACGAATGAAAACAGACTTTTCGTTATTTTATTTTGTATAATTTTTTTGTTCAAGAAATATACAAATTATAAAACTAGAAGAGAAATGTGAAAACTAAAAGAGAAGTAATATTTTTTTATTTAATATTAAATTATATTTTTCATTTATGTTAAAATTAAATTTCCATAAACGAAATGTAATAAAATAATTAAAAAAAAAATCCCTTTCGACTCACCGGAAAACGAAGGTAGATTTCACCGGTGCTAAGTAGGGGATAAAAAAGATTTACACCTTATAGTTAAGAATAACTTTAAATTTACTCAATACGACAATGATATAATGTAAGAAAAAATTTCACATGTTTAGCATACGAGCCCCATCTTAAAATTCCAGCAATATTTTGGTCATCCCTTGCCGTAAGGGTTGGTCATATCCAAAACTGTTTCAGAAAAAAGTTTTAGGTAATGTTTAGGGGACTAACGACCACTTTAAACCGATTCGATACTGTGCCTACTTAGGGAGGTATGATGTTTCTTGTCTTCAAAACCCCATTCTTTCCACCCCCTGGGCCGATGGTTGGTGATATATAAAAAAAATTTACTTAGGTAAGTTTTAGACGCTTATTCAAAGCATAGTAGGAACTTTAAACGAATTCGATATTTTACTTAGTAAGAAAGTTATAGCGATATTTTGTTTTTTCGAAAATCCCTCCCCCCCCCATTTCAACCCCCATGGTCCGATTTTGCCCATTATCGAACTCGACCGAGATTTTGGGTCGTTATAGTTTATGTATAAATTTCAAAAATGATTGGCGCAACATTAAGGCAGTTACAGTGTTCACAAGAAAGTGTTACATATATATAACACACACACACACACACACACACACACACATATATATATATATATATATATATAAACTTTTGAGCTGACGGTGGTTTTGTTGGCTGGGGGATGTGAAACCTGAAGAGATGTCGAAATTTCCCGGAAGTCGAATCATGGTCGACGAATCATTACAATAGATAGCTTTCTTATGAAATCTACCTAATAACGAGTAGATCCTAGGCAAAAGCAAACCTGTTCCAAGTGTAAATATGTTTGCTCATCATTGTGACTAATTGCATAAGGACGTATAAAAAATACACTAAAACAAATTCTTCATAAAATTTTCACATACACAATTTCAAACACACTACTATAGCATAACTAAATTTCAATGAAATCGATTTCATAGTTTTCGAAATTCTTGTACCACAAAATTTTCAAACTTTTTGAAACCATTAAGCGTATTTAAGGAACGATTGAAGAAATTTCCATCAAATTTTCACATGCACAACTTTAGATACTCTACTACAACATATCTAAATTTCATTGAAATTAGTTTAGTAGTTTGAAGATTTTCGAGCCATAACTTTTTGTAAATGCGGTATCAAAACGTATAGAAAATTCATTTTCATCGCCAGCATGTAACTAAAAGTAATACCGTACTTTTCTTTGAAAATTCGATAAAAACTTAAACAATTAATTATAGGATCTTAAGGATAAAATTGTGAAACTTTATGGAAAACTTGAAGTTTTCAAGAACCAAATGTTAATGGTCAATTTTTATTAAGGTACGGAGTATAGCGTTCGTTTGCCTTTTTCCCCACGTTATAAATACCATGAACCTATCGATGATGCCGTCTTATACTAAGATTAAACCATTCTTCAGATGAATGAAATTAATGGGTTTTTTGTTTTTTTTTATCCGATTTGTTTTAATTCAAATCTTTATTAGAAAAATGTATCATCTCATAATGAATCCTTTATAAAATAAAATATATTTAAAATAAAACTTTGTAATTCGACAAGGTTTTAATTTACAGAAAATTTCTTCTACTTTGTAACTGAATAAAGATAGTAATGATTATTTTAAAAAAATTGCATCATTACTGTATAAAATAGCATCATAAAACTTACGCCATTTCTTTATATAAAGAATACGTATTAATATTCTTATAATAAACTAAAATTATATATTTGAAGTCTTTTGTACTCCTTAAGCATCTTTGTTCATCATATATATTTTTCCATTTTTCATCTCCCTATTTTTTTTTCTCCATTTTTTTGCTTTATTAGTTGGTCGTTAGTCTTTCTACTCTTGTTATATTAGAGATGAAATTTTCTTTCTACCAATGTTATACGAAGTACCGACCGTATGTATACATACCTATTTTTCTTTATTCTATACGTTATAAGTAAACTCACACTAATCGTTATTTTATGTATTACTTTCAGTTTTAACTAGAAAAATAAAACAGAGATAATATTAATGTCATAATATTTCTCTCTTATAATCATGACTGTGGATTTACAAATAAATGTTTTTTTCATTTCTTTGAACTGTTATTTATTTATACAAACGTTTTGTATAAAACGTGTAAAAAACGTTTTACAAGTCTTGTTTTTTTATGCAATGGATATAACATTCTCAAATTTCTTTATATCCTTTATAAAAAATATAAAAGCACAAAGGAAGTTTTGCAGCACGACTTTATTTTTTATAATTTTTTTAAAAAATTCAACCGCACATAAAGTTGTCCATCCTTTGAAACCTCTTCAAAGAAACCCTTCCGATTTCCGTCGAAGATCTGGGCACACATATCATCCCAAGCCGATAGGAGGTCATCATCATTCATAAAATACCTCCCTTTTCGTCTGCTCATCATCTGAGGGAACAGCGCAAAGTCATATGGAGCGAGATCAGGACTTAAGAGAGGGTATTCTAATAAGTCCAATGCTGACCGAATACTCATAACAAACATACAGACTCGGCATTGGAACTTCATCGTGGTGAAAAAGTAATGTTGTGTCCATTTTTGAGATTGGATGCAGTTCTTGAGATCTTTGACAACTTTAGGCTATACAACTTCCCTGTAATTGTCTTCTGAGTTTCCAACACAACTTGGTTTAAAATCTCTATCACACTAAAAAATACGGCTACCATTCTCTTTTTGATTTATTTGGATTTTCCAATAGCCAAGGAATCTCCTCGTTTTAGAACAGCCACACTTTTTTCTAAGCCTTAGTCAGGATGTCGTAATAGTACACTCAAGTTTTGTCATCTGCCACAATACTATTCGCATATGGAGATTTCCCATTTTCCAAATTTTATTGTAGTATTTTACGGCATCATGAAACAAGTGCCATCTGATCGTCGGTCAAGTTACACGGCATCTAAATCTTTCTAACTTGAAAGTGATCTCGCAGAATAACACAAATTCCTAGTGCATTAATTCCCAAGAAAATCTATATTTGGTGGTAGATCGAACCACCAACTTAAGCATTTTTTGTACTAAAGGTATGTTTCTCTTAGTCACAGATGAAGACAGTCGATCTGATCTTGAAGCGTCTTGAAGGCCAATATTTTCTCTTTCAAACTCTTTTTACCATCTAAATATTGTTGTATGATGAGGACGATCCTCTCCAAGGACAGGAGTTATTTCCTCTAAACATTGATCAACACTTAATCCACGTGAAAAATTGTAACGCAAATTGCAAATTGTATATAGATGACATCACTGCATCTTTTCACTAAAACAGCTAAAAAAGCAAATGATACTGAGACTGTGATCAGAGGCCCTGCAGTGTAGGTTGGGACTTGTCAACGCGTACTAACTTATAATCGCTTGTGATGATTCGTTACGTCCGTCGTACTGCAAAACTTTTCTACTGACTTTTTTTTACACACACGCACACACACACACACACACACACAGACATACACACACACACACACACACACACACACACACACACACACACACACACACACACACACACACACACACACATACTGTATCTATTGTTTCATATATATCTAAGAAAATATGTTATACCTAATTTAATATTACATTGTATTATCATTATTTTAATTCTTCATTTCCTTAACACAATGGTTCCCATAATAGGCAGGGTAACCCTGCCTATTATGGAAACTAGATGAGGTGAAAGTTCAATTCAGAAGATTTGTGGTTTTATAATCGACAGGTTTATATTGTAAAAAAAGCAATATTATTACACTAGTTAATTTCTAACATTTTTATCTATATTTCCAAAATCAAAAATTTATGGTACCTGTGAAAGTGATTTAAGGTTTAAAAAGATCTACCAATGTAAAAAAAAATTATTGTTCTATTAGTGAACATATTAGGAAAAATAAGATTTTTCCCTAATTTTAATTAGCTCGTCTAGCAATTTAAAAATTGACAGAAACTGATAATTTGTGGTATATTATATAAAATTTATACGCAATCATATATTTATATGCAATCCGTACAAAACATGACAAAAATATTAAATCTAATTTAAGGGAAAAATAATTATTAGCACTTTAAGTACAAAGACTTTCTCTAGAATTCTTTTTTTGCTCTTTATCAAGAAATAAAACTTACTATATATGCTGTTATGTTAATTTTAATTTTTCTTTGTCTTCAGTCATTTGACTGGTTTGGTGCAGCTCTCCAAGCTTCCCTATTTATTCCTAGTCGTTTCATTTCGGTATACCCTCTACATTTTACATCCCAAATAATACTTTTTACATATTCCAAACGTCGTCTGCACAATTTTTCCCACTTACCTGTCCCTCCAATATGCCGTAAGATGTGGCCTATAAGTCTGTCTCTTCTTTTAGCTAGATTTTTCTAAATGCTTCTTTCTTCATCAATTTGCCGTAACACCTCTTCATTTGTCACTTTATCCAGTCATCTGATTTTTAACATTCTCCTATAGCACCACATTTCAAAAGCTTCTAATGTTTTCTTCTCAGGTACTCCGATCGTCCAAGTTTTACTTTCTTATACAGCTACGCTCCAAACACGTACTTTTAAAAAAATTTCCCTAATGTTTAAATTAATTTTTGATGTAAGAAAATTATATTTCTGATTGAAAGCAAGTTTCGCCTGTGATATTCGACATTTTATATCACTCCTGTTTCGTCCATCTTTAGTAATTCTGCTTCCTAAATAACAAAATTCTTCTACCTCCATAGTCTTTTCTCATCATATTTTTATATTCAGTGGTCCATCTACTTTACTTCCACTACTTTCATTACTTTCGTTTTGTTCTTTTTTAGTTTCTTGTGGTAGTTCTTGCGTAGGACTTCATCTATGACATTTATTGTTTCTTCTAATTGTTTTTTACTGTCTGCTAGAATTACTATATCATCAGCAAATCGTAGCATCTTTATCTTTTCACCTTGTACTGTTACTCCGGATCTAAATTGTTTTTTAATCTCATTAACTGCTAGTTCTATGTAAATTTTAATTTATAAGTTAATATTACTAAATTATTATATAATATATAAAAATTAGATAACTATACCTGTTATTTATATTTATAAGTTATCATATAACTTAATTATTTAACCCATCTAAATTACAGGAGTAAATATTTATCAATTTTATTCTATCTAATAAAAATCTGAATTTTGTTTATCTAAAGAAAAGAATATATAATTTTAAATAGTTACACATAGTGTCCAATTCGAAAACCATTAGTAAATGGAATTCAAAAATAGAACATTCTGCAGCTCTTTCTAGTGATGGCTCAGGAAATTATAGCGCAGTAATATCTTCCTTCTCTTCGCTTACATTACCTTAAATACCTTAATTTGTTAAATACCTTAATTTAATAGGGTAGTTTATACTCAGTCATTTTTTAACAAAAGTTTTTAATTGTTTTTCTTTTCTTTTAATTTATCTAGATGGAGGGCAATGAAACAACAAAATGAAAACAAATCAAGAATATATTCAATAGTAAATACAGCTGATTTATTTATAAGATCATGGGATTTATATAAACAAGGTCAAGTTACGTCTCAATTTCATCATAGCACCACACCATCTGTCCTTTATCAGGTAATTTAATCATTTTATTCATAATTATGGTTATATGTAAATGTTTATTTAAAACAGCATTACTGGTTCATCCAGTATAGGCTTGAAACTCATGAGAATACTAATTCCAAACAATATTTAATAAAAATCTTTGAATAATTATTTTAATATAATAAAATTTGTTAATTTTACATTGTATGAAATTTTGTAATTTTATTACTTTAAATTTAATTAGTTTATCTGTTGCATTAAAATTAAAATAATTGTTTATAATTAAAGATAATATATGATAAATAATCAAATTTGTTTGATCATCAAAGTATTATACTATGCAGTCTTTTATTATTTGAGTTAAACGATTTAAACGGGTGACCATATAAAATTATAAAACGATAAATTTAGTAATAAAATTCTTCTTCTTCAAAGAAAAACTCATTTTATTTGTTTTCTGCAGTTCAAATGAGAAGGGAATAAACGAATAGTAACTTATAGGTCGTTTGATTGCTAAGAGTGTTTGTCTGAGTATGCACACTAAAACTCCTGTGTTCTCCTCAGACCCTATAATCTAAAGTAAACTGTTATGTTAAAAATATAATACAGAAACAATAGTTGAAGCATGTTGTAACTGGATATACAATAAAAACTTAGTGTGTTTTGATTGGGTGTTTTGTTGTATTAAAAACAACATTTTGAGAGAATTTCTTAGCAAAAATAATAACTCTACGTTATAAAAATGTTAAATTCATCTTTGGAAATTACTAAATAATATAAAAATTTGATGGTTATAAATTTCGTAAGCATGTATTATTCAATCGTATAATACATTCATTATGAATAATTTATCCATAAAAATGTATTTAAAAAGTCCTTTTTCCAGCTAGTGAGAAACGTTTTTATATACTTAATTTATTTAAGTACTGCACGGTTCTATTTAAGAATATTTTGATAAATTTTATTTACTACTAAACAACCTTTTCAAAATCAATTGAAAAAACCTGATGTGGACACCACATGGTATTCTTGTACGCCTCTTAAATTACATATACACATTTTTATTGCATTTCATTTAAGCTTACTTCATTTGAAAGTGCGATACGATCCCATAATTAAAATATAAAATCAAAATGTAATTAAAAGCAAAGGTAACAAGAAGAAACATAAAATGAAATATATATTGTCAAAAAAATATTATTTAGATTTATAAAAGTATGTCAATAATGCCTTTGAACGATTTCCGGACAATATACATCAAAAACTGATTGAAATTGAAAATTCCCTTGTAGTTAAAAATAAAACTACCTAAAGAATCTTAGAAATGAAGAACTGAAATTTTGAAAAAGGAAAAAACAAAAGACTTCACCAAGTCTATGCCGGCTCGTTGTTAAGAAATCACCTAAATCAATAACACATGGATCATATTCAACAGGAAGAGATGCTTAAGAAAGAAATCTTTTTTTGTCAGACGTTTTATTTTAAATATCTCCGTTGCCGATGTTTCGTTAATCAAAGATCTTCAACTTGTCATCTGAGATGTATTTGTCTTAAAATAAAATTTGAAGCTTATAATTCGTTTCATGTAGAATTCAGAGCTTATGAATATATTAAACTTAATAAACCAAGTATTTGGCCTCAAGGAACTTTAATTATGCTCTGAGAAGGTTGTTTATACCCAAAAAATAATTTGTTCAAATGGATGTAATATGAATATCGAATTACTTTTCGATAAATATTCATATTGGATGAATTGATTTTGTTCAAACTTCGTCATTATGTATATATTTTGTATATACATTGGGAAATTTTCGTGTTAAAATTTTGAGCTGATTTTTATATGGAGAAAATTTGGAAATTCTTCATATTAGATTTTTTATTTAGGCGCATTAGAAACAAAATTTAAAAAAAAATTAGAAGCTTAGATAGTTCATAAACATTATGTAATAATTATAAGAAATCATTATTCCCGTTCTCAAAAAATGAGAGAATACAATTTTAGTTTTAGAATACTTCAGCCGGAATTAGTAACACATTTAGAATAACCAAGCAGGTTCACTGATAATATAATTTGCCTATTGTGTATTGACAAGCAATACGTGTTAGAAAAGCGTTTTTACCTTTGAGCACTTTACTCATAGTTTGCAAATATTGTTTATTTTTTGTTGTTTTTTTTACACAATTAAACATTTATTTTTTTTTTAATTAATTTTTGTTTCTATAATGTATTCCATAATCTAATTTCAAATAAGATACAAAACTTTTTAAGTAGATCTTTAATTCATTTTCTTTAAATAAGGTTTTAAAACGAAAAAGCTATTAAGAAAATCTTGAAAAACAAGTTTTCAAAACGCAGTTTCAGTTTCTCAGAGCCAAGAGAATCCATTGGCAGAATTTTTATTTTTTTTTTATTTTCACATTTTAGTTAAAAAATAAATGTATTACTAAGTAGCAAATATATAGTTATATAATCTTAACTTTTGAGTATGCATATTATATATATTTAAAACGTTAAAATATATATAATATATATATATATATATATTTGTGTGTGTGTGTGTGTGTGTGAGTGAGAGAGAGATAGAGTGAGAGAGAAAATATTCAAAAGAAAGAGATAAGCTTTGAAAAAAAATTTCGAATAAACCATATACTAAATAGATACTGTGAATAAGGTTTTAACCTGAATTTTGTAGATAAGAAAAACTAAGCTCCAACTACTTTTTTATATAAAATATTTTAAAAAAAGAAAGAAACTGGAGAATTTTTTTTTTAAAGAAAGCATAAAGACGAGAGTTACATTAAATGTGACATTTATGTTAAATTAAGAGGAGATAAGACAACCGGAGTTTTCCAGTTTTATATATATATATATAAAATAAAAAAATAAGTTGGTAATACTGAAACAGTAACATGTTGGTAACATTTCCTGTATGCTCTTTAAGATATGCCACATAATAGAGTATTAAATTAAATTTTTTATTATGTTATCAGTGATTAGTAACAAAATGCATCTCTTATTTTCAGTTAACATTTGCATATAAGTGTTTCTTACACTTACAAGAAATAATTTATATAAAAAATATACCTGTGTATACTGTGCCAACTTTATATAAAATTTGTTTCTTTTCAAATTATTTCTAACCTTTATCTAAATAACATTTCTAAAAGACCACAAATTATATTTATTTATTTTTCCAATTATAATTTGATAAAGATAAATACACATTAACTACAGTTTAATGAAAACTTTTCTCCTTTTTATACAGAATTACGTCATTGAAATATGAATAACACAACGATATTAAATGAAATAAAGATAGAATAATAATATTAATATATACAAATAAAACATAATACTTTAATAGAAAAAGGTATTGTGGAAATTATCTAATGAAGGAAAAAAAGAGAAATCTGATAATGAAATAAATGAGAGTGTATAATGACGATGGAGAATGCAGAAAACATGTAAGAAAAATTAAAAAGAAGACTATTGAGAAGAAGAGGAAGAATCAGAAGGGATGACAAGATGAAGAAAATAAAAAATACAAACGAAGGAAAGAAAAAAGAAAAGGAAGAAGAAGGATAATGAAAAGATTATATAAAATAACATTGAAAAGAATTAGTTAAATTTTTTACATATTGTAACAAATTCTAATTTGCCAAAAATTCATATCTTTTATATTACAATATCTCTAATAAAAGATGTCTAATATAAATATTAAAATACTTTAATGTTAAAAATAAAAATTTATCATTTATTTTTATAAAGAATTTTTCTAAATATAAAAAAAATTAACTAAAAATTTTAGTTATTCATATTAATAATACAGATAAGATTTACATCGAAAATCATGCAAAATTTCGTATAATTACTAACTGAAAGCGAACTTACAGAATAAAAACTTGACTGGGAATCAAAATTAAAAAAAATATGCGAGCTAAAATTCACGCAACTTATTCGAAAATGTATCTCTTCACAGCAGAGACACGTAGGGAAATTTCTTAGATACTGCTAGTAACACTTTATTTTTTCTTTAACGTGGCGTTCCTCGAATTAGACAGTAAGTTATATACTTTTTCGCTATTAAACCAACAAATTTTTGATTGCACAAAAAATAATTAGTGAACTATTTCTAACATAAGATACATATTGGAACATGTTTCTTATTAATCATCTACTGAATAAATCCAGTACAAACATACCCTCAATTCCTTTCATAAAAATGGGATGTAAGAGATAATCTGTTCATCCTTCAGATTTATATTTCGAAATTATTAACTGTAATATCGACTGCTATATTCTCTTAGAAAATTATTGTATAAACTTTTCAGATCAGAACATACTTAAGAATAACACACAAGACACTCGAAATTTCAGTTATACAAAATGTTGTTCAATGACTTAAAAAAAAAAAATCAAAATCCTAATTACCGGAAACGAATTCGTCGTTTGTTAAAATTAACAATATACGATATTAGATAATCTTTATTTCAGTGAGAAAGCGCGCTGTTACATAAATTGCAACATTAAAGCCCAAAATTACCCAATTTGTCAATCAATACTAGTTTCAAAAATTGTCACGTAGTGAAAAAATCCAAAATAGGTGTACTTTTGGTACACTTTTGTTGTTTGAATATAAATACTATTACGTACCACAAGACGGGTACCCGCACGACAAAAGCAAACGAAACATTTAACTTTTCACGACTCCGTCCATAGGAGGAGTGGTATGATATATAACTATTATATATGTATATTTGTTGTTCCCTTCTGTAGCTTCAAAGATGCACCAATAACAACCAACTTTTGAGTATTATCACGTCTTACGTTTGCAAGTAAGATAGGCGGCTATCTTAACTTGTCTTATCTGAAGGGGAGGTCGCTAAAATGCGGGACAAATTAAAAAATTCCGTTCGTTCAAATTTTATTAGTGGTATTCCATAAAACAATTAAAAAAAACACCATTTGCTTCTTATGATTTTTTTTGGTAAGATTCATCGTTCTCGAGATATAACCGAAAAAGTTGGGCGGGGCTGTGTCAAGGCCCACGGCCGTTGGTTTAACCTTTCACGTTACAAACTTTCGATGAAGTTCCTCCGAGCTACAGGCCGACCAAATTATTTGTAGAGTTAAATGGGAGAGCCACCATCGTATTTTTTGTGAACAAAACTGAAAGTCTACAATGAAAAGTTTTAGTTCGTTCATTTGGCCAACTCCACAGATAAATTGGTCGGTCTGTATATCGGCGAGTCGCTTTTAGTGTATTGAATTGAAATAAAAACGAGCCATTTGACTGCGTACTAAATTTAATTTTAACATAAAAATACACTAAATGGTACATGATATTTATTTTGGCTAATATTCCCCGATAATTTTGTTCAATATTGGTCTGTGATGTAAGAAGAGACATAAGGCGTAATAAGCAGCGGTAGATATGCTCGCGCCGTCGGCATCGTTCACTGAGCGCGCCGCATCAGCTGTGTGACGATCCTGAAATTAGTCTTGCTTGTTCGGTACCGGATATTGGGGTACCTATGCGCGGCCCATAACCTCCCTTTTCCAACGATAAGAGTAATTTATATTTCCGGCTGGCTTTTGCGCAGGCTGAGGCTGATGTATTGAATTTTTATACTTTTTACATGCTTACTTTAAATTTTTACCCGTAAATATTGTCCAAAATATACTTATTATTAATTAAATAGAACTATCGATCTATCTTGACAAACTGTAAACACAAACACACGAATCACCGCGCTATCACGTCTAAGTCGTGAGCTACACTCAATAGAAACGAGCGAGAACGTTAGTTTGGGCCGATCTGGGCTGTGCCCCCTCGCCACCAACCCGGTTGCCAGTGACGCAAATTTAAAGTCGTATCGGCGAGCTGATAATGTAAGTTATAAAATGAAACCGCATTTACGTCTCTTTTAATAATTATTTCATTACTATCAGACAGTAATGCTTCGCTATTGGTAGATTTGAGTATATATATATTAAATGAAAACAATTGAAAGTCTGATAAAACGTTAACAAAATGAACATTACGGAACTCCAAAAAATTTAACCTTTCCCTTTTTCCCTTTTCCCTTTTCCTTTTCCCTTTTAACTTTTACCATTTTCATTTTTCCCGTTTCCATTCTACTATTTCCTTTCCCCGTGTCTCTTTCCTTTATTTCCATTTCCCCTTTCAATTTCCTTGTCCCGTTTTCCCCCCGTTTTTCCTTTTTATTTTAAAATTTTCCCCTTTACCTTTTTAGATTTTCCCTTTTCCGATTTTCCTCTATTTCCTTTTTCCGATGTTTTCCTTTCTCCCTTTTTCCCCGCCCTTAAATCGGTCCATTAGTTTTTTAGTTTAAAGCGGACACACATATCGAAAACATTGAGATGGACTCGTAAAATATTTACTATACCGTGTGTTGCTTATACATCCAACAGATATTTTTCAAAAAAAGCATGTTTTTACTTGTCACAGGTGTGACATCTTAGGTATATAAATAGTAAGTATACAAAAACAGGCGCGTATTCGAATGCAACGTTGTGTCTAAATTTTAAAGGAATCGGTGTAGAACTTTCGGAGATTTAATATTTTGAACATGTGAACGATCCACCAATTTCATCAAAAGAATGAAATCTTACGTAGAAATAAGTGTTGGACATTTCAAAAACTATTATGTTTTAATAAAAAAGAAATAAATAAATTAAAACATTCAAAAATAATGTTGATCATCAAAAACTACTCCAAAAAAGTAAATTAGCATATAATACAGAAATTTTAAAGTAGTATCTGGATTCAAATATTTAGAGAAACAATAAGATAATACAGGAAGGTAGAGCGGCAATAAAAGAGAGAAGAAATTGTGACCGTTGTAAACTTTTTGTGACCAAAAAAAATCATATAATAAAAAGAACTCTCAAAAAGGAGCAAAGTCAGATACTACGTCACAATGGGTGAGACCAAGGGTACTATACGAAATTGAAATGTTACACCTTACCAACCTTCTATCTTTTTCTGTTTAACCTCCGGAACCACCGTAAGGTATTACTTCAGAGGGTGATATGTATGAATATAAAAGAAGTATAATCTTATACAGTCTGAGCTCGACCATTCCTGAGGTGTGTGGTTAATTGAAACCCAACCACCAAAGAACACCGGTATTCACGATTTAGTATTCAAATCTGTATAAAAGTAACAACTGTCTTTACCAGGATTTGAACCTTAGACCTCTCGACTCCGATATCAGCTGATTTGCGATAATGAGTTCACCGCTAGACCAACCCGGTGAGTTATACTTTACCAACCTGGAACCGTTAAAGGAAATAAAGAGAACACTGAGGATGAGTTCTAGGCCCTAACAATATAACAGAAAGATACATACCGAACTCCTTCAAAGAACTTTATAAAGAAATACACGTAATCTAAAAATTGATAAAAAGAAGGAGACTGAGATTTCTGGTTCATGTGTACTAAATGGATAAACAGAGACAAATAAACAAAATAAACTAATATCATTAAAGACTAATTAAAAAAATATCATTAAACTCTAGGAACAAAAGAACAACCTTGGGTACCTAACTATTCAAACAAAATAACAAGATATTAAGTATAAAATCAGAGGAAAGAAAAAATCACATCGAACTGAAATGGTCAAACATTTTTGCAACGTGATGTTTTTTGATTGTATAATACAAACAACTTACGCACAGGTGTGTGCTCCTAGGTGTTGTGTCTGCATACAAGACAGTGTGTTATGCCGCCCTGTGCGTGTTATCGGGTGCACCTCCTATTGACCTAATCGCAAAAAAAGAGGGTGTAGAGGGCACAAGGCATGCCAGAACAAGAGGTCAGGGATGCTGTTTGTAATATCTGGCAGGAAAGATGGTCGCAGGAAGGTGTGGGTCGATGGACGAGAACCCTCATCCCCAACATCAAGCCGTGGTTGTCGAGAAGATTTGGTGAGGTTAACTATCACCTATCGCAGTTTTTTACAGGACATGGTTCCTTTAATAACTACCTGCACAAAATAGGCAAGAGAGAAGAGCCGATTTGCAACTACTGCAACGAGATAGATGATGCTAAGCACACCTTTTTTGAGTGCAATAGGTGGGACACACTTAGACATAGTAAGGCACTCACAGGTATAACTCCAGAGACGACAATTGAATACATGCTAAGAAGCGAGTTAAACTGGAATAATTTTGCTAGTTTTTGTTAGACAAGTCGTACTACAGAAATACTTCGATGAGAGAAGACAAGGTGTTGGCTAGAATAGGACTGGGTGGACAGCCTTGCCGGTGAGGTCCAGCATGCTACGGTGTGTTGGCACTGATGAGCCACCAAGGACTCCGTGGTTAACAGTCAGGTAACAGCACACTGAATACCGAAAAGACCCGGCACCACCTCACGACACACTAGGTATGGCGTGGTATCCAAAAGGGCAATAATAATAAAGAACTCTCAAAAAGAGCTAACCGGTAGGCCGACTTGCCGTGCCGGTATATAGCCGGTAGGTGGGAAGGCCTATTTGAGTTTAAAGACACTCCCCTGGGTGGCGTAATACCAAAAAGTCCCAGGAGAGCTGAAAAAAAAAATTAATACAAACAACTTACAAAAATGAGTATATGTGCTATTAAAAGTGGACTTTTTTATTCCTTTGGTTTAGTTTCAGAAAGATCCGAATTGATCTGAAAAATTCTTCACTTAAAAAATCTTCTTTCCGAGTGACAGGAAACTAAACAATAATCAACTTCCCCCCATTACCACTATCACTTCCTATTTTTTAGTCCTTCCCGTAATCTCGAAAATAATTTATTAAATTTTAAAATGTATCATGAAATATTTTTATTAAAAAACCACAAAACCATATTATCAGATTTTTATGGATCTAGGACGGATCTTCATATGACATAAGTGACTAAGCTTCCATAAGCTCCGAAATTAACACAGAAAAATATTAAAATAACGCGTTGTATGAATTATCTATTTTTAAAATATATTCAATCTTCAGGAACAAGTAAAATTTGAACGGTGAGAATAATGTTCAAACACTCTTGGTTCCCATGACTTCCGACCTTAAAAATTAAAATTAATATTGTGTTGTTTTGTTAAAAAAAAGAAGAAAAAAACCAGAAAACTAAAAAATTCTGATTCTAGAGGAAATACTGGACAGTTTTGGGTTTTCTATATCTCCTGATATTTTAGATATCCTAGGCTCCCTTAAATTAAAAATAACTTAGATTTTATGATTTTTGATGGTTCTTATTTTAAAGCTGAGATTTAGCCTTCTGATACAAGGAAGAAATTTAATAATTTTCTAATTTTTAGGGATTTATCAGGCCCTTAAATCCTTCTAGGTGAACAAAAATTGAATTATTTTGATTTTAACGCAGTTTTTTACTTCCTAAGTAAAGTAAATATTGTAATCGTGAAAAATTTCGGTTTTCAGATTTCAATGGAAATATTTTGAACATCCCTGAATCTATTTTGACTAGTTTTGGCGTGACGTATGTACGTGTCTCGCCTAACTCAAAAACGATTAGCCGTAGAATGTTGACATTTTTGATTTAGAATGCTGTAACATCTAGTTGTGCACCTCCGATTTTGGTTGCAATCGACTGAACCAAAAGTGTCCAAAAAAGGCAAAATCCAGAACATTTGGATTTTGGACTTTTTCTTAACAGTAGTAATAAACCCTGATTGAGAGCTTTTCACTATATATCATAAGTGGTACTTATTTTCATTTGTTTCAGAGTTATAGCCAAATGTAAATTTAAATAACGAAATATTTGGATCTTAGAAGGGGAAGGCAGATCGGTTCGAATCAGACTTCCTCTTATTTTATTTTTTTTTTTTAATTTAAATATATTGATTTATTGATAATTATAAACCTCTGATTGTAAAAAAAAATTACGGTAAATAATAATTCAATAATAACAATAAAAAAATATCAGAAATTGTTAATGAAATAAAATTTTATGTACTTTTTATTAAAAAAAAAAAAAAAAATGTGTATATCATTTAATAGGCGTCAAAGGAAGTCATCTGGTCACAACATCAGATTTTTATAAAATTAAGTTAGATGGGAAGAAATAAATTTAATGTTAATTTTAAGGTTTACTTGCTCTTATCCGACAGCCTCTAGTACAACTTCATTAACATAAAATATAATATTACAAGCCGTTACTTATGAAAATATATTGTATTTTTAGGAAATAATTAAAACCTTAATAAATTTGAAGAGATCCAATTTCTTATATTTAGAAGGCCCTACAGAATCCAATAATGAAATATGAAGGATGAAAAAAAAAATTAATTGAATAATGTCATGATTAGTAGAGAACAGTAGGAAAACCTAAAATTAATCTAATTAAGCGATGAATGATGAGGAAAGAAGATAAAATAAAGGCAATATAAATATAAAATCATAAAATTAGTTTCCATCATTTTTTTTTTTAATACAGCATATTTATTTTTCAATTTAATTTACTTATTTATTAAGTGTTTTCGACAAACCTAAAAAAAAAATATGAAAAAACTATAATTACACTTCAATAAGAATATTCCATTTATTTCCGAGAGACAGGGAATTATAATTAGAGGTGGATAAGTTACTTTTATAGACAACTAGCAATTCTACATTCTACTACTGTTAAACAGAAATAAAAACTAAGATTAATAAATAAACGAAATAAAGGCGTGAAATGTGATGATCAAGTATAAATTTTCTTAATTCATGAAAATACATTAAGTAGAACACGGTGACATCTTTTATTACTAAAAAAGACAATAATACAAAACATTAAGATAAACATAACTTACATATATATATATATATATATATATATATATATATATATACAGTACACATTTACGAAGTATACCATTTGGGAGGTATGAAACACAGCTTAAACTGACAGTTCTCAGGTGTCCCTTGTGTTCCCATTAATTTCTCGTTCATTTTCAGACAGGCTAATTGCTTTTTACACTAAAGATAAGTAAAGAGAATTTGCTGTATCGCAGTTTTGTTTTCTATCTTTCATTTTATAATAATTTACGTTACATCTTTTCTTAATTTTATTTTTCATGAAAAGGATCTACACTTCGTATTAAATCCTTTTAACTCATCTCTAAAGTAAATTAAATAAAAGCATTATTTTATATAATTCCTAACAATAATTTCAAAAAAGAATAAAAACGATTAAGGATATCTAAGAAATATTGACAAATGAAAATTCATTAAATTTAAACTGAATAAGGAACGAAGTAAGATTTTTAAAACAGAAGCCTAATTTTGGGGGACCTCATTAATATAATTTTTTTATATTTACTCTAAATAAATCATGCACTGTTTTATAAAAATAAAAGTCCAATTAAAGTTCAATGTTTATTTTGTATGATTAATTAATAATAAATATTAATCGATATTAGTTGATTTTTAAACCCCTTAAAATGTTTGTGATGCTACAAGTCAATCACAGTTAGATTTTACAAATGTTTCTTATTTTCAAATTAATATTAAAAAAAATAAATTGTTTTGAATACATAAATTTATAAAATATTATTTTTCTGGTTTTATAAATGAGCTGAAATTTTAATTTTGTAATAAAACAAATTTTTTATTTGACAATATTTTTGCATTTGCAGAAAGAAATGACAAGAAGATTATATGTGATCTGAAAAATGTGAAAAATGAGAGCCCTAAGCTAGACTTTACATGTTCACTCTTTTCACAGAATTTCCAAACCATGTTGACATAATTGCTGGGAAATGCCGACAATGATGTGTCGAATTTCTTCTGTGATAGCCCTCAGTTGTTTGTGGTGTACTGATGTACACTTTATCCTTAAGTTAACCCCAAAGAAAAGAATCTGATGTAGACACCACATAAATTCCTTGTACGCCTATTAAATTACATATACACATATTTAAATGTACATAAAATTTTATTTCTCTAATAACTTTTAATTTTTTTCATATTTTTTTTATTGTTATTATTTATTGTAAAAATTGTTTTACCATCAGAGGTTAATAACGATTAATAAATCAATATATTTAAATTAAAAAAAAAAAAGTTAAAAAAAAGGGAGATGAAGTCTGATTTGAACCGATGTGCCTTCGCCTTGTTAAATCGAAAAATTTCATCAATTAAAATCTTATTTTGCTATAACTTTGGAACCAATGAAAATAAGTACCGCTTATGATATATCGTTGAAAAGATGTCAATGAGGGTTTATTACTGCAGTTAACAAAAAGTCCAAAATCCAGTTTGTTTTGGATTTTGGGCTTTTTTGGACACCTTTGGTCCAGTTGATTGCAATGAAAAGGGGAGGTGCACAACTAGATGTTACAACAGTCCTAAATCGCAAATTTTAACATCCTACGGCTAATAGTTTTTGAGTTATGCGAGATACATACGTACGTAGAGACGTCACACCGAAACTAGTCAATATGGATTCAGGGATGGTCAAACTGGATATTTCTGTTGAAATCTAAAAACCGAAATTTTTTCGACTACAATACTCCCTTGTACTTCGTAAATACAAGGAAGAAAAAATTGACAACACAGTTGTAGGACTTTCCCGTTTCGCCTATAATTAGATAATTTAGTACATCAGTGCTACACTAGCGCTTCTTCTGGTGATGGGGGTATTAACGACGCAGTATACTACTTAGCTGCTTGTTTAGAACATTTTTTGGGGTGGCGGTGCGATTTTGCAAAATTTTCTTTTGCAAATATGATTATTTTCTAATTTAAAAAATGTACCTAAGAAAAACTAGCCAGTAATTAGGCGAAATCTCCAGATACTGAGAGTAACCTTGCTCTACAGTCTCATTGAAAATTTAATGGCATCAATGCCTCATATATAGAAGTAATCTGACCAAGTTCAGTCAAAATCGGTCTATTAGTTTTGGAGATATAAATTTAGAATTTAGAGTGCGACACCGAACATGTACGTACGAACATCAATCGGGTTTTTTGGGTTTCTTAGGTGTCAAAACGTGAAGACCCGGTGAAAACCGCACATGTCCAAATTGGACCGATTACAATAATTTCCCTTCTAAAGCTATAACGCAAGACGGGAAAGTAAAAATCCAGTCGTGTCAAGTCAGATGATCTTGGCGAACGATTCACATCAAATTACAATGAGAAAACACAATCACTAAATTTTTCTTGCATTATTGCAAGAAATATTTAATAATTTAAATTTGCATTTATTTAAGATATAATTTCTCTTGCAGTTATTGGTTTCAATGACAATTGAAACCAATTGTTTTACTGTCTTATTGAAACCACATGTCTTCCACATCCAATTTTAGGCCATAAAACGTTTGAAATCATCTCACGATATCGAACTCTATTGACGATAACGGCAATTCCAATCTCATTTTCGAAAAAATAATGTCCAACCAATCCTCCAGCTCAAAATCAGCATCAAACCATCCACGGTTTGGTGCTGATTTTGGGCTTGGGGGTTTGGATACTGTGGATGGTATCCAAACCCGTCGAGGATGCATAGGAAGTTCTTTAATAATTTTTGGATTTTGTAATCACCAAATTTTACAATTCTGTTTATCGACAAAACCGGTAAGAAGAAAACGGGTGAATAATTTCAGATAGATTATTACAGCATATCTTAATTTCAATCGAATTGATTTTGTAGTTCTGGAGGTTTTCTAGCCACAACGTTTTATAATATGGTCATAGATATATATATCGAAACCACTCGTTTTTAACCGAGTGGTATTTTCTCATAACTAAAAACCCCATTATTATAAAACTATTATAAACTGAGTTCACCCCACCCAACCATACTACTATGCACTGCATATAATACTATCCTTCAAAATGTCAACAAAAAATAAAATTGTAATAGTAATAAATATCAAAAAATACATAATGTTGTAAACAAGCAAATACAAAATTTCGTTGTGTATTTTTCTTTAACTACACACAAACAAAAATATATAACTTGAATAATAAAATATTGATAAACAAAATTTTAAAGTAAAATCATATGAAGGAAACACTCAAAATGAAATTAAAGTTAAAATAATTTAAAAAAATCTAGATTCATAATTATAAAATAAGATAAAAGGTTTAATCCATTACATATATTAATGGAATTAAACAAGTACTTAGATGGAAACAAAATAATATAGAAGGAAATTAATATATATTTAATGACTGGCAAAAATTTATAAAATGATATTTAAAATACAGAGTGATTACAAATGAAATATACACTTCCGCGGTTTATTAAAAAACTATTTTTTAAGAGTTGATATGATTATTTACACGATTATATAGAAGAATTCTTTAAGTTTTTATATTTATAAATGTTCAATATGTGCACCGTTTGTAACACGACAGATATCAAAACGGTAGTCGAATTCGTCCCAAACACGTGCAAGCACGTGCCGGTCAACGGCAGCAACAGAATTTGTGATGCGTTACGTCATCGATGTCAACAGAATGGGACGGTACAAAAAATTTGATTTTTAAATAACCCCATAAAACGTACTCTCAAGGCGTTAAGTCTGGACTACGTGGTGGCCAAAGCTTAAAACCATGTTTTCCTCACTTGTACGGCCGATCCATCGTCTGGGAAGGCGTTCATCCAGATAATTTCTGTTCTGTAAGTATCAGTGAGGCGGAGCTCCATCTTGTAAAAAAACAAAGTTGTCACTATCTTCCTCGAGTTGAGGCATTAGCCATTCGCTTAAAATGTCCAGATAAATTACTCCGATTACTGTCACTTCGTAAAAAAAAGAACGGCCCGTACACCCTTTCACGAGATACAACGGAAAACACGTTCACTTTAGGGGAATCGCGTATATATTTCAAACTTTTTTTTGGGTTTTCTGTACCCCATATTTTTATATTATGTCTATTAACTTTTTCACTAATGTGAAACGTATATTTATCACCGAATATTAGGCGTTGAAAAGATGCCATCGTCATTTTCAACACGTCCTGCAACTCCACACAAAAATGATTACGTAATACTTTATCGTCGACATTTAAATTTTGTATTAACTGAATTTATAAGGTGTCATTTTCAAACGTTTCCGCAGGATTTTCCATACAGTTGGTTCAATTCTAAACTTGTTGATCTAGTCGATTTTCCTGGGCTGCGTTGATACACATCACAAAAACAACCGATCTGTTCTTCTGAAACAGAAGGTTTACCAGCAATTTTCTTTTTACATCCTGTGTTTTGAAACTGTTTATTCCAGTCATAGATGATTTACCATATTTTGTTCTAAAACGTCGCAGCACGACAGTAACAGAGTTAGTTTCGGCTAATTCGAGCACAAAGAAAGCTTTCTCTACTACAGTAGTGGATCTTGCCAGACTGGTATCATGACACATCAATCAATGATATTAGCAACAAAGCAGATTAACCAACATAAACTTTAAAAAATTCCCTGAAAAATCATATCATTTATTGTATTCAAATACACCAGTTTAAATTTTTATAAGGTATCGAATGTGTATATTTTATTTGTTATAAACCTATATGTATAATTTTTTGTAAAAATAATGATTTTTCTTTTGATTTCAGTACGATTTTGCACCAGTTATGGAAAAAGGATTAGATTCTGAATCATTAAGAGGTATTCCACAACAACGTAATCCAGGCTCAAAGAGATAGTAGGGAAGATGAACTTAATAAAAAAGATATTTAATATAAAACAATATAAAAAAATATGTTCCTGTGGGCTAAAAATAAAAGTTACGTAAATACATAAAATCATATTTACTGTACTTATATAATAATGAATAAATAAAAATATTTCTACAACGTACAGTATTATTACATCGTATAATTAATTCTATATTGAATATTAATATTTTAGTATAATGAATATTATATATATATTGTAATAAAATATACATAATATTAGCCCAGCTTTATATTTCGACAATACGATTTATTATTTAAAATAATAATAATAATAATAATGAACTGTGTAAAAAATAAATAAAATTCTTAAAATAAGTTATATATTATACATAGATATACGGTATTATTACAATGACTGACATTTAATTAAAAATTAATATTTTATGATATAATTAACAAATATATTTCTTTATTTTTTTATTATAAAAGAGTGGGCATCAACATCTATGGTCATTAGCCCGGTGGAAATTGGTAGCGATTGATAAGATGCTTAACCGGGAATCAAACCCGGGATCTCCGCATGAAATGTCAAGACGTTACCTATTCATTAACGGAGGTCAACTTTTTTATTTTTATTGTACAAAGAAAAAAAAATTAATAAAATTTAAAGTTCCAATTACATCCGATTAGTTCAGATTAAAAAAAAAATCTATAACAGGTATTTATATCTTTTCAGTAACCACAAAATTATTAAACTGGATAAATAAATAATGGTTTTAAAACAATTAAGTCTTGTTTCGTTCAAAATATATAAATTTTGTATATTTATTTTTTTTTTAATATTTTTTTTTTTTTGGTTTTACTTGGCCGGATCCCATAGCAATTTTATTTTTTCATATTTTTTTTGTTGTTTTTCACGTTTCATTTCCAATATTCTTCTTCGTTTCATTTTGCCGTTTTCCTTTCTTTCTTTTTCCAATAGTTGGATCTTAATTCGTAATTGCTATATTTTGATTTATAAATATCTTTGAATTTTTCATAAAATTTTCCTATATTTGATTTCTTCTTCATATATTTGTTTTCCCTCCGAAATCTTTCTGATCTGTTTAAACCAAATAAATTCATGTTTCTACGTTTTTAAGGAATTTTAGTATTTTCTTTGTTAATTTCTTTTTTCTATTCTTGAAAGATTTTTTTTTTACAATCGGCCCTGTAGAGCCATAAGTAAGTTTCCTGACAAAAGCACGTAATAAGAAGGTTCTTAAGGAACCCCCAAAATAAATAATACACAATAAACAGTTGCAAGCAAACTTAAAGTCAAATATGAAATATCAAGTTCGGTCATAAATCACAAACCATTAATTTCAGCAACATATAGTTCACAAAAAAACCATTAACAACAAATAGAAAAAAAAGAAAGAGAAGTAACAAGAAATTAGATACGACACCACTAAACATGACGGTTTTAGATTCCAAACTGTTACACAGACCCTGAGAAGATGAATCTAAAAAAAATAATTTTTCTTTTCTTATAAAATTTTTCTTTTAATATAAATTCGAAATTATTTTTTATTCTCCAGGTTTTTTTTCTGTTTTTGGAGTCTTTAAATTCATTTTTTTTTTAATTTTCCATTTTCTCATTTACTGTTTAAATATTCCAATATATAAAGACTTTTCAGGTTTAATTACTATTTTATAATAGTAAGTAAACATTTCTTAAAAGAGTAATTAATAATTAATATTATTATTAATTGTTTTTTGAAAGGCACTCGTCTTGTAGGACAAAACGGACTACAGGTCAATATATCCAAAGGTGTAAGACAAATATGTGGATTGTCACACTCTTATCGTTCAACTTATGTACCATGAAAGAATTTATGAAAACCAGCAGATGGGATAAAGACAGGTGGTGAGTAATAAAAAACCATTCGATTCCGGATGACAATACCTTAATTGGTAATAATGACGAAGAATTTCAAACGCCTTACATAACATGAACATGATTTTAAAAAATGAATGTGTTATGAAAATAAATAGAAGAAAAACAAAAATTATGAAATTTACGAAAGATTGGTTGAATTGGTTTACGAAAGATTGATTATTGAAGTACGAAAGATTGGTTGCAGAAAACTCAGGATGGTTAGAAGTGGAAAAACGAATAAAAAGACCTGTTTACTAAAATCAAAGCGAATCGCTCGTATAATAAGGAAGCACCTGGTAGAAAGTTTATTCATTTGTTATAAACCTCTGAGATATAGACCCTAAGAAAAACAGAAAAAATAAATGTGAGGCTTCCGAGATGTGTTACTGGAGAAGAATTTTGAAAGTTTCTTGAACAGAAAGAATGATAAATGAGGAACTATAACAGAAAATAGGGATAAAGCACATTACTATCACAATAACGAGAATAAAAAGTATGTCTGGCAACTTGCTTCGATATTCCAGTTGGTTTATTAGAGCGTTTAATGGATGGAAGAAAGGTTATACGAAGACCTATTCCTGAAGTGAAGGAATGAAACGAAACTTCAAGGATTTCGGTGAGTGCTAAACCTTCCTTCTTATTGCAGTATGCGGACATACATCCTTTACTGCTGGGTTTTCTACTAATCTGACGTTATATTTATGATGAATATGAATTTTAGGAGTACGTGCCGATCAAAATTAGTTTTCAGTGGCGGTAACTCGACGGAACAATGTGTTTATAAGCTTGACATCTGTGGTGCGCTCCCTTTCCGTCCAGACTGGGCAGAAGTCTTATAATTAGGGTTCACACTGCCATATGGGATGGAGGCCGAAGGCCATTTTAGAGCCTAATACCATACAGGATTATAACTAGAATATAGTCGAGTACAACTTGGTCAAGCTGATTTAGGATGTAGTGAAGAAATGAAAACGTTACAAAGTACTTAGAGATTGATTTTGAATAGAATACTGTAAGTTGAGAGAATAAATACCTCCAGTAATTCAGTTTCTCACTTTTTATTGATTTTTTCATGGATTGCTGCTTTTTCTAGGCCGTTTTTCTGGATGTTTCTCTTAAATATTTAAATTAAAATAAACTATTATTTTGATCTTGGTTTTTGTTTTATTAAGTTTACAATAGATTTATTAACATTTTTTGTTTCATATTTACCTGTTTTCTACGACTTATGTCGTGGAAATTCATTAACTTTCAATTAACCTATTTCCAAAATATTTTTTTAGAATGACTTGTTTGGTGTAAATTATGTTATAGTTTTTTTTTTTTCATTATAAACTGCATCCACAGCTCATTTTTTTCCTGATCGATTATATTGTTATACATATATAAGAAAAATTATTTTGGTTTAAAAATGAATCTTTTCAATACTGGTTTGGTTGGCCTAATAATGTAGTATTTCAGTTACTAAATTACTATCCAAAATTCGATTCATTCCACAAAAATATATTATACATACAGCGATGAAACTTACAGATATAAAAAGGTCAAAACTTTTCCATGCAAACTTAATGAATATCCATTACAATTATTTAACATGCAGATAAGCTGCGTTTTGTTTGTAACGATTTACACATGTGGAACACAACATACGGTATTCCGGTATGTAAACGACCACAGCGGACTGACTGCTAGCAGTATCTGATTGTTAACAAGAGAGTTAAGCTAATTAAAACCCTACATTTCCATTGAATTTAGTTTAAATTTGTAAGTGAGATTCATATTTATATAGAAGGGAATGTATGCTTAATCTATTTAAAAGATATTTATAATCAAAAAATTAGTAAATGAGTCGGGAATTGTGAATTGTGTACGTTAAAAAAGATACGTAAATGATTCTGTTATAATTAATTTACTTTGTTAAAATTAATGTAATACTAGTTTAATGTTTCTAAAAAAAAAAAAACCTTTAATAAAGATTTAAAATGAAATCACGAATTTTCATATGAATTAAATTTACATTAAAATAGTGGTTATCTTGTATAATTTTTTTTTATATTCGTATCTCTCAAAATTATAAAGATTTTAAAAACTATTGTTATGGCCTGGAAAGAATCGTAGAAAAAAGGATTAAGTAATTGCATGTTTTAAAAATATAATATAAATCAAATTTTTTCAATATTAATTCGAAAATAACAAAAAATATTTTAATTGATTTAAATTAATAAAGTATAAGGAAGTAAATAAATATTAATGATAAACAAGAAATTTTATATTAAAATAAAATTTACTTTTTAAGTTACAATTTATATTGTTATAATTATAATCACAATTAATATTAATATATAATTATTATATAAGTCATGATATCATATTTTCATAATAGCATTAAATTTTATTATATATATTAAAAGCAATAAAATGTAAAAAAAAAAAAAAAAAAAAAAAAAATAATAAATAAATAATATTAATAAATTGTATGTTATTTCTGAAAATTTTGCACTTTTATTATTTAAAATTTTTATTTATATTTAACATCAATTTTCCTTATTACGTTTTAATAACTCCTTCCTGAATCCCTAAATTTCCCTTAATTCCCTTTTACTAACAGAGATAAGTATTAAAAATTGGTCTGCCGAAAAAAAAAACATTGCTGGAAAACATTTCTCTTTTTATTATGGTCTGGGTCCATCGTAATTTTGTATTATACTAACAAATCCACCATACCGACCTCCGTGGCGCAAGCGGTAGCGTCTCAGCCTTTCATCCGGAGGTCCCGGATTCGAATCCCGGTCAGTTATGGCATTTTAACACACGCTACAAATCATTCATCTTATTTTATGAAGCATGCCTAACAGTGGACCCGGAGGTTAAACAAAAAAATAAAACAAATCCACCGTTTGAATTTAAAAAAAAAGAAAATTAGTAGCGTAGATAAAACAACATTTCCGAATAACATCAGTTTGATGGAGAGTGTATCTGATGCGTGCAAAAGTTAGCCATCAACCTGCTAACAAATACCACGTTTAAATTTTAATAATCTGACGATCATTTACAGAGATATTATAAGAGCATCCCGTTGCATTTCCCAAAACATCGCCTCAGGGGCAGCCCGTTTGTTATCAGTTGATGGTGATGATTACTCTAGCTTTGTACCAGGTGCTGGCATCACCTCACCCTTCTGTACTCACACGCAGTCCTCAAGGGAAACCCATTATTATTAAACAGAAATTTGTTAAATTTATTTAATATTGTTTTATTTTATTTAACGTAGATTTAATTTTATTATTTTTGTAATATTAATCATTCGAATCGTTTAATTCAATCCCAGCTCACACAGTGATAGAGACTCACAGTTCATTATTTCAATTTATTTATGTTTGTGCTTCAATCGGCAAATCTCCTCTAGTACATAATTATATATATATATATATATATATATATATATATACACACACACACACACACACACACACACACACACATTAATATAGTCTATGACGTATATCTCGATAAAATAAGGATTTCAACACGGGATCATTCACCTAAAATCGGTTTGGCCGTTGAGCTGCTACGGTGGAACATACATACATACACCCTAATTACATAACTCTCCTTTCTGGGCTGTCGTGTAAAAATACTTTACATATAATTTTATATAAATTTTTAACGTATTCATTAATAATAAATAAAGGAAGATACAAAATTTAGCAACCTCTCTACAGCATTAGAAATTTTAGGTTAATAAATCTTAAAACGTATGCAGAACGTATGATATTTTAATAGAAGATTTTTTAGTTTGATTACAAACTATAGATTTATCGCAATTATTTTTAAATATTAATTAATTAATATTATTATACTGACTTTTTTTAAAAATATTAATTTTGCTCACCCGGCTGGTCTAGTACTTAACTCGTCGTCGCAGATCAGTTGTTTAACTGCTTATTTTCGAAATCGAAGGTTGTAAGATTCAAATCCTAGTAAACGTTAGCTGCTTTTATACGGATTTAAATATTAGAAAGCGGATACCGGTGGATTTCGGTGTTTGAGGTCCAAGTAACTACACTTCTTAGGAATGGTCGGCATGAGCCAACACAAGTCTACATCTCATTTACATATCATACACATCATCCTCATCTCATTGGGTCGTGGGAGGTTGCTTATTGTTCTTTAGTTGAACATATTGCAACGTACACATTAGGGGGTAAAATAATTAATTTAAATTATACTCATCAACTGTGTTTTTTTTTTCTATTTTCATGTGCTTCAAAAATTAACTCTTTTACAATTAATTAATTAATAGATGGAAGAAATTTTAGCTGACAAGAAAAAAATCGTTAATAAGAAACAAGAAATTTATAAATTAAATAAAACCCTTAAATATGTAAGCAGGACGGATTACATGTACAACCAAAAAAAATTTACGTTCTCATTCGAACGGTGTATTTTGCATCTTACTCTATAACACATATAGTGATTCATAAAACATATTTTTCCATTTTTCACTTTCCAGTAACAGTAGATGCATCAAACAATAAATTGACCTTCATTTTCACAAAAAAAATTGGTAATATTGAATCCAAAGGATAAAGAGGGGATATATTCGAAAAAAAAATCACGAAAAAATAACTCAAAGTTTATTTATGCATATTGCCATTCGTGATAATATACTTAACCATAAACATAAAAATTATTTTAATCCACTTCAGTTCAGTAGATTATAGTATAAAAATATTTTTTATCTATGATTATATTATGAAAATTAATATAATTAATTTTCAAACATCCTGTCTATTTTATACGTTTTAAATCAACGAGGACAGCGATGCGTATTTGTATGGACTCCAGGGCATGCTGGTATTACAGGTAATGAGAGCGCAGACGAAGCTGGCAGAAAGGCAACAGTCTGCAATGATTTGGATGCATTTCCTGTAAGAGTGGCAGATATTAAAAACCGTCTAACTAATATAGTAAGAAGTAAATGGAGTACTGATTGGAGGAGTTTAAATACAAAATTAAACTCGGTTAAAACTTCTCCATATAAATGGAAAAGCGACGTAAAGTTAACTCGCCGTGAACAAGTAGCTGTGAACAGACTTAGAATTGGTCACACGCGATTAACAAATTCATATTTGTTAACCGGCGAAGAGAGACCAATGTGCGGTGTTTGTAATAAACACTGACAGTCAAGCATCTAATGGAAGAGTGTACCATATATAAGGACCTCAGAAAGAGGTTCCGTCTTAGAAATGATATTACTGCTGATCTGGATAATGGAAATGAAGAAAAGATAGTTGCATTTTTACACGCCAGTGGACTTCTTAGAAGTCTGTAAAAGTGAAAAATTTATAGCTGTGATAAAGAGTCTCTAAGAGGTAGTTTCATTTATTTATATATGGGAGTCTCGAAGCGTGGCACGTATAGTAACGGGAGGTAGCCCACTTGCCTAGGCCACCCTGGATCGTCTGCATTCAAGAGCAGTGAGTCGGGGTGTGTCCGATGCCATGGGGGACCCTCAAGGGTGGACTGAGGGCGCGAGGCTATGGGTAAGCGCAATGGCTGCCTGTAGCCTGTTTATAAGGAGGCAACTGCCACGGCATCCTGGCGCGACTAATATCCTGCTTCACGGCGGTTCTTGTCGCCCCGAGGGTGCTAAAATTAACAACTAAACGAGACGGGTATAAGAAAATAAATGGAATTGTATGGTATTGTTTTTTATAGTTTTACTTTTATCTTCTTTGGGAATTTTATCTCAAATTTTAATTTTGGGGCCCTTTACACCCCATAAGTGTTGTTTTGTTTTTGTGGTGTTTTAATGTTTCTGTGTAGATTGTGTTTTTAAATAAAATGTAAGGGCCCTTTACACCCTTACATATGACGATCCTCATGGTGATACTAATTTCCTTTAAGAATGTGACGAGGGCTAATGACCTTAATAGTCGATGCCCGTAAAAATACACAAAAAAAAATATATATAATGAAGTTGAACTTGCAGAATTTCGTTATTTAGAATGTAAAATCGATAATAAAAGAATATATCAAAATCAGAGTAGAAGATCGAGAAAAAAATATTTGCGCAAATGAAACCTGCTGATAAAAACACATGAATTAATGAAATTAGCTATATATCTTTGAAAATATTTGTAAGGAAAGTAACATTTTATGCCGTCGAAAGATGGATCATAAAGGAAGCCTGAAAAATAATACCGGATAGTTAATGGAGAATATAAACATCTTAAAACTTAATAGATAAGTAATTGTGCCGGCCTCCGTGGGGCGAGTGGTAGCGTATCGGCCTTTCATCCGGAGGTCCCGGGCTTGAATCCCGGTCAGGCATGGCATTTTCACACACGCTACAAATTATTCATCTCATCCTCTGATGAATGCCTAACGGTGGATCTGGAGGTTAAAAAAAAAAGTGAAAGAGAGTTTTAAATGGAACAGGTAAAAGGATATGGTTGGTGACCATACAGTAATGAATCAACGGGTAGTTAATTCGAATTTTTGGAAGAAAAATATATAGAGTAGAAAACGTAAAAAAGATAAATATTAGAATACGTAAAATAAATAATTATTTTGTTAAATAAACTTTGAAGATTAGAACATAATATTAAAGAACAGAAATCCATCAAACGAGTCAAACGGCTTTGGAACAAAAAGTAAAAAATCAAAAAAATCCTTTGCTCATCAACTAGTTTTGTTTTATCTTTTATTCTGTGGTTTAGATTATCCATTTTTAGCATAATAATACTGGGTTTAATCAGAATTTTCCTGATTAAAATCTAATCACAAGGATGGGTGGAAAACTCTATAAGCATAAGCGCTTAACCGAACTACGCCAAAATAAAATCCTTTAAGATTAAAGGCATTCTTATTAAAAATTCAGGAGGGACTATGCTAGAAACTCACAGAATACAATCGGATCAAAGGTAAGGAAAATATACCGACCAAGTCATACAATACCTTGCACAGATTTATCATTGAATTGATTGAATTTAAAAATAAGGGTCTGACTTTTATTTAAAAAATAATAATTTAAAAAAGAACTGTTTCAAAATATTGAATAAATAAAATGTACTTTTATGAAAGTAATGAAAAATATTGTTTCTCATTTTGGGTCCGTAATATACATTGGTGCCAAAGCAAATTTACTTTTAAAAATTATTTAAGTATTGAAGAAAAATACAAAAAAAAATTAATGATAAAACTTAAAAGATTTAGAGCCAAAAAAATAATATGTATATTAGAGGTGGGATATACATTTTAAGAAATTTTTTTCTAAAAATATTCGTATATAGATAGTTAAGCTTAACAAATCTAGTTAAGTAAAGTTTTCACTAAATCTAACACTTCCTCTTATAAAGGCTAAAATAAAATAAATCTGATGTGAATCCCACATGACTTCCTCGTACGTCTATTAAATTACATATAGACACATTTTTTCTGCGCTTCATCTAAATTTATTTCATTTGAAAGTGAGATACGGTCCTCCAATTTTTTAATAAAAGTGGACAGTTTTACAATTGAAAAAAAAATTAGTTTTTATTAACATCAAATAATATTTATACAATTATTAATTCAACTATCTTACCTGAAATAATAGGTTAGAGTAAAAGTCCCTCGATTACTCTTTAAATAAAGTGTCTACCAAATAATCCAGTAATAAAAAGTGATCGTAACACACCGTAAGGTCAAATTATTATCTATAACCAGTATACAGGAATTCACTAAACGTTATTACGTTTAGTAAATTAAACTAATGTTTAATTATTATTAATTTTTATTTATGCGACACCAGAATTCTGAAATGTACACCAGAAATCTTGTACATATCACGCACGTGAAAAAAAATTTTCAACAATAAATTTAAATAGAATACAATTCAAAATGTATTTTATTTTTCTGTCAAATAATTAAATAAAATTATTTTTTTTAAATATACATACAATTTCTATAAAATTTGCTAAGAAAATCCAAAAATAATACGATTCTAAATTATAATTTTCAATTAATATTAAATAATCAGAAGTTTCACCAAATTTATTATTTTTATTTTATTTCACTAACAATTAAAAAAAAAAATTTGTTATCAATGAATTATTATATAATATATATATATATATATATATTAAATTACTGGTTAATAATTATTAAATCAATTTATTTAAATTAAATAAAAAAGTTTAAAAAAACAAAATGAGATGAAGTCTGCTGATTCGAACGTGCCTTCCCTTTAAGATCCTAATATTCGTTAATTAAAATTTTAATTTTAATTTCGATTGCAATGAACTAGATTTCGATTGCACAACTAGATGTTCCAACAGAGCTAAATTCAAAATTTCAACATGCTACTGCTAATCGTTTTTGAGTATGCGAGATACATACGTATGTACGTACAGACGTCACGCCGAAACTAGTCAAAATATATTCAGGGATGGTCAAAATGGATATTTCGTTTAAATATGAAACCGTAATGTTATGGGATCAAAATATTTTCTTTACTTCTTACAAGGAAGTAAAAAATAAAATTTCCAAAAAAATTCTTTGTGTTTTAGGTTCGGCGTCTATAATTTAAAAAAATGTATTTCTTGATAGCACCATCACGAATATAGACTTTCAAAACATGTTTGAAAAATATTTAAACCGAAACGTTAAATACTAAAATTTAAACCTTTCGGTTTAATCTTTAAAGGGGGGATTGATTTTTTGAAAATAATTATTTTGATTATTTATATACACATTGTAAGCTACAAATGTGCTTTAATAAAACTACCTCAAATGCCTCTGAAGTAAATCAAAATTGTTTTTTTTTACCCCACCTCCTTAATAAAATTTTGAAAAAAGTAATATGAACAGTGCTCCGTATACAAAAAAAAAATCTAATTTCATGACACCACATGACTTCCTTGTACGCCTATGAAATTACATATACACATTATTTAAAAATGAAAAGTACATAAAATTCTATTTCATTAATAACTTCGAAATTTTTATCAAACTTTTTTTTTATTGTTATTATTGAATTATTAATTATTATATATATATTTTTTTTTACTATCGGAGGTTAATAACTATTAATAAATCAATATATTTAAATTAAAAAAGGAGATAAATCGGATTTGAAACGATGTGCCTTCCCCATTTAAGATCCACTCATTGATTAAAATTTTATTATAACTCTGGAACCACTGCTGCCCCTTTCCTATAGTAAAATGATTCACATTATCGTATGCAATATTCCATTGCAGTTTTTGATGTAATTATGGTTAAGTTAAATAATTCCATATGTATATCTCCTGTTTTTTGAAAATATATATTTTTTTTAATTAAAAAAAATAATAATAAAAAAGTTAATAGTTTTCAAAAAAAAAAAAAAACTCATTTTTTTTCATAAAATCTGATGTAGAGATCATCATGACTTTCTTGTACGCCTACTAAATTACACTTTTTTTTTCTTTTTTTTTTAAATTAAAAGTGCATAAAATTTTATTTCATTAATAACTACTGATATTTTTTCATATATATATTTTTCTTTGTTATTGAATTATTCATCGTAAACATTTTTTTACAATCACAGGTTAATAATCATTAGTAAATCAATATATTTAAATTAAAAAAAAAAAAGGTAAAAAAAAGAAGATGAAGTCTGATTCGAACCAATGTGCCTTCCCCATTTAAGATCCAAATATTTCATTAATTAAAATTTTATTTAAACCACTGAGAATAAGTACCACTTATAATATATCGCAGAAACGTTCTCAACGAGGGCTTCTTACAGCAGTTAAGAAAAAGTCTGAAATCCAAATCGTTTGGATTTTGGGCTTTTTTGGGATATTTTTGGTTAAAACGATTGCAATTAAAGGACCTCCCCTTCTGATTGTTTTAAAAAATAAAGTAAAATATAATAGTAATAATAATATATAACATTAATAAAATAAAATGTTAAATAGTTTTTAAATTTAAATTTTAATTTCTATTGCAATCAAAAAGGGAGGTGCACATTACATGTTACAACAATCCTAAATCCGAAATGTCAACATTCTACTCCTAATCGTTTTTCAGTTATGCAAGATACATACGTACATTTGTAGAGACGTCACACCGAAACTAGTCAAAATGAATTCAGGGATGATAAAAATGAATATTTCTGTTGCAATCTGAAAACCGAAATTTTTCGCGATTACAATACGTCCTTGTACAAGGAAGTAATAATTGAGCCACATTTGAAGTAAATTGGTTGAATAAATGCTGTGACATAAGACCAAATCAGTGCGACACACATTTGCGTACGTACGTTTTTTTTTTTTTGAACGTACAACGAAGGTCGTTATCAGCGGTCGGAGGTAAAATTACGACAATACGCGATTTAGCCAAATCATACATCATATTTAAATAACAATATAATAAAAGAAGTAAAATGCACAACATCATTACCAAAAATATTCTTCATGTGGTACAGCATAATTTTAAACATCCTATTTTGTACGCTAAAGACGAAATAAACCACAATAAAATACCATATGGATTTTATTGTGACGGACAGCGTTAAAAATTTGTAAAACATTTCATAACAACCACTCATCGTTCCCTAAGATAAGTAATTCAATTATTAGGCGTAATTTAAATGCCAAATAACAGACACATTTACAGGGATGTGGTGTACCGTTAGTTGGTAGTCGCAGCAAACACAAACGAGTGCATCGGTCTAAATCATAAGATATCTATGAGTGTGCTTAGTGTGTCCTATTCGTAAACGGCAAATGATAACCTCCTCTCGACGGTTTCTCTATGCGTGAGAAGCTCCACAGTGATATAGTGTTCTTAACTGGACTGAAAAAACGTATTAATATTACACAAATCTGTATTTAAAATTAATAATGTGCAAGTATATAAAGTTACAAATAAATAAATAAATGATTTAATTAATAAACAAATTAAATAAGTGAGTAGGTTGAGTAACATGAATTCATTTGACAGGGTAGATAATATTTATATATATATATCTATATATATTGCCGTGGAAGCCATTCGGCACTTACTAACCTTATGGTGGCCCTGAAAAGGGCCGTCTTTGTCGTAGATTGGCTTCGATAGTTCGTTATAACTGCTAACCTTAGGGCAGCCCTGTGAAGGGCTATTGTCGTCGAATGGCTTCGACGGTTCGTATCCATAACCTTATAGTGGCCTTGAAAAGGGCCTTTTTTGCGTTAGCTCTTAGAAGAGCTGTCGGGTCCCGAAGCTGGTCTCCGGCGAAGTTGGGGAGTTACGACTCGTCCATTAAAGTCCGACTGGGCTTTCCCTCAACGGCAATTGGGTTCTCACTACAGCGTGACAGTGTGCCTCCCAAAGCCCCGCAGTGTCGGGTCGACGTCGGTCGTCCTTCGCCGGCGCGGACGAGGCGGTTCTCCCCGAGCGATCCCGTGCTGGGCCGACTACTGCTACCGAGTCCGCCGGCCAGGGAGATTGAAGCCCGGGGAGCTGGAGCTGGAACCGGAAGGTAGCGACCGCGTCTAGTGACTCCCTCGGCGAGCCGGCCAGACCTGCTGCTCCAGCAAGGATGTTCGCATCCGCCAGGAGGTCCCACGTCGAGCCGGCCAAGGAACGTCTTCCCGGCCAAAAATTCTCCCCATACGGGGGTAAACTAAGGGTGGAAATTAAAGGTGCAGTTGTAGTAATTTATCGTACTTGTTGACATTTCCTATTGATGAAATAGGAATAAGTCAGATGATAAGGTGATATATCACAGTTACTAAGGTCAGGTGATCTTAGAATATTCCACCATTACTTTTGCAAACATCTCCCCTTACGAGAGTAAATTTGTAAAGTGTATATAAGCGACAAAAAAAAAGTTTTTTAATTTACAATTGTATTTCAATAATCAGAAACTTTACAATTTTGTTACTTTGTATAATAAATATTTGATTGAAAATTTGTTTGATATTTTATAAATACATTAGAACTTTCAATACATGATGTTACCTTTTGAAATCCAAATTAACCTTAAACTCATGCAATGCATAATAATAATCTGATTAAAGTACGACTAATAAGTATTAAGCAAGTTTTTAAAATTGTTTGTAATATTATTTTAATTTGATAGATAGAAAAAACATGTCATGTCATGTCACACAAAAGAAAAACAAATTCTTAGTAACTTTTTAACCACCTCTTTTTTTCTCATTAATTACCAATATTATGAAAAAATAGGAACAAGAAAAATCCAACTGAAACTGAAAATTAGACATAATATGCATTTAAAAGGAAAGTAAACTGTAACGGAAAAAACAAAGTAAATAAATAGAAAAAAATAAATGAATAAATCAGCTAAGAGAGTTGATTACATGAACTAAAGGTTAATTAGATAAACTAAAGTTTGAGATCACTAGCCGGAGAATTTTTCCTTTTAATTTTATTATAAAAACTTTGTTCTTTCTTACAGTTTTCTTGCTTTTTTTACTTTAACATAATGTAATTACAACTAAAGTCAAATAATGTGGAAAACAAGATTCTTTTAAATTATATATTAATATAAGATGTTTCTTTACGAGGCAATAATCAAAATAAAAAATTAATAATATATATCGATACAAATAAAATGTTAATTTAATTATTACTTTTTATTTTCAAAGATGTTCAAAAATTTTTCGATCACATATTGATGATGTACTTGTGATGAGTTTAGTTATAGAGGACGTCCCCCGCTAAATAAAAGAAATGTAAAAATTTTGAATTTTAATTGATACATAAATTTCTTTCTATAAAACTGTACTTCTGTTATTTGTTGTTTTTTAAAATCTTTATTAAAAACTGATTTTATCTTAATACAATTACAGTTACTATAAATTAGTACGACAAATTCAAAATCACCTAGTGGTCTATTTGTTACAAGAAATACTAGTGACGTTAAATCACATAAAAGTTTTAGGTAACCAACTAAGCTTAAGCAATTGATATAAACCAACTGAAGATTCAGTTCGATGTTTTTTTACCTCCGAGACCACCGTTATATGTTGTTTCAAAGGATGAGATTAATGATTTGTAGCGTGTGTGAAAATGCCATGCCTGGCCGGAATTCGAACCTGGGACCTCCGGATGAAAGGCCGTGAAGCTACCACTCGCGCCACGGAGGCCGGCACAGCTGTTCAATGTTAATGTGACTTAACTTGACTAGCACAACATCTTACAGCTAAAGAATATTTTTTCAAGCATTTTTTAATATTAAGAAGTTACCTGTAATTTAATTAATTATCTATTGTCATTTTCTATGCAGAACTTATAAATATTGTATATATATATATATATATATATATATATAATATCTGGTCGGGGATCCCTGCTATCCGTCCTGGACGAGGTCGGCGCAGGAGAGCCACGGGGCTAATCCCATGGCTGCAGAACTCGTTTCACTCGCCATTCCCGCCTAGACAGGACCCTCATAGTGTAAGAATAATATTAATAATTAACAATTAAAGTAGTGAGGCTTTATAGAAACCTGACAAAGAAATTACATCTCAAAAGACAGGATGTTAGTAACTACAGCTACGAAAAATTCGTATCTTATTTCTGTTGCTGTGGTGAAAAAAATTAATGTAATTTTTAATTTTTTTCTTTTTTACTAAATATCTTTGACAACTTCATTCCGAAGGAGCCTAAGGCCTCGGTTTATGGCTTAAGGCTTAAAATCTTCGCTAGGATAATATTAATACGAGGGCTATTCAGAAAGTAAGGAACGTTTTGGAATTTTAAAAAACCAAGTACAAGAAAAACTTTTTATTATATACATGTGAAAGAGGGACTAAAATAGTACTTTTCAACATAATCACCATACAAATTCAGGCACTTATCATAGCGGTGGACAAGCTTTGAAATCCCTGTGTCATAGAATTCTGCCGCCTGTGATCTCAATGCACCCATCTTGCACAAAATTAGTGGTAGCCTAGCTTCTGTGAAACAATTTCAAACAATAAAGTCCGTGAAACTTGTGGGAAACATAGAGAAAGCTCAGTTATTGTGAAACGACGATTTTCACGTATCTTTTCGTCAACTTTGGAGACCAGATCATCAGTCACAATGCTCGGACGTCCACTCTTCTCTTTATCGTGAACGTTTTTTCGGCCATTTTTAAATTGAATGCAGGACTTCCTGACAGACCTTTCACTCATTACGTTGTTCCCGTACACTTCACACAGTTCCCGATGAATTTCTATTGGTTTTAAGTTTTTTGCCAACAAAATACGAATCACAGACCGCACCTCACAACAGGCGGGATTTTCGATTGCAGCACACATTTAAAATTTGTATATAAAAAAAAAGGGCAGTGCGGAGATGTTCCCGTTGTCACGGCTGGACGCTGACTGAGGTGCCTGGAATGGAATGGAATGCAAAGTTGGCAGGAGTCTATTACTCCCTACTTTATCCCTACTTTAGAACCTGGACAGAGTCCCTTGCTGCTGGATCATTCAAATCGGGCTTGTTTATTTAAAGGGTTAATTTTAAATAGCGGGTCTAATTTTTACAAGTTTTGTTTATTATTATTTAGTGTTTTAAGGACGGATTTAATTGCATTCCAATTCCTTTGTTAAACCAGCGTTATCGAACCCATTTTACGGGCCGACCGCGGAAGGCTAGGCTTATAAAGCCTGTCCTCCCGACGTAATTCCCCTTCAGACCGTCCACTGAAGTCCTTTCGGTGCTAACTCTTTAATAGGCTAGCAGGAATACGCCACAACGGGGCACTACCTGTAAGGAGGGAGCAATGTGTCCCCTTTTCCGGAGGAGTCGCAATTGCTGGGTTATTTTATCTTATTGTAAGTTTTGAAAAGGAGAGGATGTTTAGAAGCTCTTCATCCGCTTCTGGTATGGCTGCCCTTCAGGACGCATCTCTGCTGGGCTCTGTTCCGGACTCCAGTCCGTGATGTTGAGACGAGTGGCTGGTCTTCCTTCTTCCTCATCTTCTCCCGAAGACCTCTTCGTTCTTCTTTGGCCTGCACATTCCAAGAATTGGTAGTAACCGAAGTTACATACCATTAACCTTGTAATTCCCGAAGCCCCGAAGGGCTGAACGGGGGAAAGTGCAGGTTTCTTCGCTCTTCTGTGCTGTCAGTGGCTGCTGGGCAGGTCGCTGCTGGGCAGGTGGCTGCTGGGCTTGCGACTGCTGGGCTGATGGCTGCTGGGCTCGTTCCCTCTTTCTTCTTTCTTGAAAGGAAAGGAAGGTAATAGGGAACTTACAATGGTGACACCTATTCGCGATCGCGGTTTTGGGGCGGCGATTTTCTGGAAGAAGTAAACAGTAATTATTCACTCCACGTAATCATTAACCTTCAGACACACGTGCGTCTGAGAAGGAGTTGGGGGGACCGCGTGGCCGCAGTGAAGAAACCATTTGTTTTGTGGTGGCTGTTGGTATCTGCAACAAAAGAAGCAAAACACACACACGGAAAAAAAAAAAAAAAAATTTAATTTTTACTTTCTTTCGACTGGCAGGATGAGACGGCACGATGAGTCGTTCCACATCCACGATGTTTCTCCCGTTTCTGAAACAAGAGAAACAGAACAAAACACACGCGAAAAAAAAAAATAAAAAAAAAATAAAAAAATAAAAAAAAATAAAAATTTTTAAATTTAGACCGCGTTTTTGTTGTATGCGCGACTTACCGTATTTGAAGTCTTCAAACTATATAAACTATATAACTCGCGAAAAAACTATTCACTCGCGACCCCGGAAACGCGTCTGACGCACTATTCCGTTTATGGCTCATGCGATATGGAGGCCCCTAAGCCTGGTTTGTCGATTTTCGGCTACCGCACCGCACCATCACGGTGGTTCGTCCAGTACGGCGTGAGGCGGCTTCCTTACAACTGTCGGATTTGGGTCCTCTCGGCAGATGTCTCGAAGATGACTGTGTTCGGACACAGCCGCTCTCCCGAACAGTCTGCGCGCCTGCGCCACCCCCACCTCGGACACGGATTGAAATCTCGCATCAGATCGGAGAGTGGCGTTCCTGACGAACCACGGAGCTCCAAAGATCGTCCGCAACGCGATGTTTTGGACGGCCTCGATCTTCTCTTGAAGCGAGGAGCTCAACATTGCCCCCCATGCCGGGTAAGCATATGTTAGAATCGGCAGTACGTCGGGTCACATAATTTATATGTTCGCCGAAGGTAAGCCGCCTGTCCAACACCACCCCCAGGTACTTAACCGTTTTCTCAAAAGGGATTTTCTCCCCTGAGATTTCCAGCTCTCTGGTCGGTTTTCGTGTCTTGCATGTGAACATCACGGCCACCGATTTTTCACCGTTGACCCTGATTCTCCACATGTCGAGCCACGGTTCCACTAAGTCCAGCTGCCTTTGGAGCCTCCGGACCGCGTAATCCACATTTGCGGATTCGTAGAAATATGCCGTGTCGTCTGCGTAAAGGGCCGTTTTGACCCCTTCCGACAGCGGCATATCGTTCACGTACAAAGTGTACAAGAACGGGGAAAGTACTGCTCCTTGGGGAACCCCAGCGGCTATTTCTCTGGTGGAGGAAATCGTTTCCCCTACGCGCACGACAAAATGTCGGTCCAGCAGATATGACCGCATCAGTCTGACATAGCGGTAGGGGATCGCCGATCGCGCTAGCTTATAAAGCAGCCCGCTATGCCAAACTTTGTCAAAGGCCTTGGCCACATCCAGAAAAACGGCTGCAGTCACCCGTTTCCTGTTCAGGCCTCCGACAAGGTCGTCTATTATTTTTACGAGTTGGAGGGTAGTTGAGTGACCCTCCCTGAACCCAAATTGCTCGGGCCGCACTTCTCCCTCCATGTATCGCCTCAGTTTTTCGAGAAAAATCCTCTCGAACAACTTAGACATACCGGTAACAGGGAGATTGGCCTATAATTCCGCGGGAAAAGTAAACTTTTCCCCGGTTTGGGTAAACATACGACTTTGGCCGTTTTCCAACAATTCGTGAAATATCCAACGTACAAAATGGACGTGAATATCACCGAAATTGCTGTAATCACGGAGGCCGGTATGTTCCGGAATGCACGGGCGCTGATCCCGTCGACACCCGGGGCCTTGTCGGGGCTTGTGGCCTTAATGGCTGCGGAAACTTCCGCTTCAGTGACTTGGTCAATCTCTAGAGGGGCGTCCTCCACCTGTGAGAAATAATCTACAAGAAAGGATTCCACCTCGGTTGTGTGCTTGTCGTTCAGGGAGGGAGGGGGGTTTGGAGTGAACTGCTCCTCCAAGGTATCGGCGAAAACCTCGGCCCTCTCCGCCTCCGAGTATGCAAGAAAACCTCGCTGCCCCACAACCGGATGGCGAGGCTTCTTCCCTTCTCGCAGTCTCCTGTTCAACCTGAACACCGAGGAGATGTCGTCAGAGACCGAGGCGAGGTATTCGTTCCACGAATCCTCTCGATTGCTTGTCAGCAGTTGTTTTACCCTGTCCGTTTGATTATAAAAGGCCCGCTTATCAGCGGGGGACAGGGTGATTCGATATCTCCTCCTCAGTCTTCGTTTCTCCGTTATGGCTTCGGAGATATGAGGAGGGAGGTCGTTTCGAACAACTGCTCGAGTTTTGGCCGATGAGCTGCCTGCCAGGGCCTCGGTCATTGACGACGTGACGCGCCCGACAGTGTCGTCGATTTCCTCAGGGGTGTTCAGGAGCTCAGGATTTACCGGCCTGTACTCCCGCTGGAGGGTCTCGTAGAACCTTTTCCAGTTGACTGACCTTCGGGGTATAGGCGGGGGATCTCGGCCACCCCCTGCCTGACCTAGTTCCAACAGGACTGGGGAATGGTCCGAGCTGAGGTCTTCTATCGTTTCAATCATGAATGGGAGGGTACCCCCCTTCATGACTGCGATATCCAGCACGTCAGGCCTAGATCTGCCTGAGCGATGCACGAACGTGAGCACCTCAGGGCCTACGACGACCAAGCGGCGGGCTCTCGCCCTTTCGTACAGCAATCTGCCATTCGGATTTGTCAGAATGCTGTTCCATGACACGTGTTTGGCATTGAGGTCGCCCATGAGTATCATGGGCCCATCCCAATTTTCCAGCACGGCATCCAGATCTGCGCCGGTTACCGCGTCGTTCGGCTTGCTATAAGCCGAAACCAGCCGATACACCGTGCCCAGATGCTCCACATGCACACACGTTTGCTCCATCACGTTTGTATGAAGAGCAACGCGCGCATGCATGTGGCGTCTGTGGACTAAAACCGCAGTTCCACCAGAGGTGCGAGATCCGGGTCGAACTGGCCTATCCGTCCTATATGTAAAATAGTTCCGAAGGGTCAGTTGCTTGTTTGGGTTCAAGCACGTCTCAGACAACAGTATCACGTCTATCAGTAGATCCTCGGCCAGACGGCATAGTTCCTCCGTCCGGCCTACTACTGAGTTGGCGTTCCACTGCAAGAGTCTGAGGGTGGGCCTAACCATACCTGGACAGTACAGCCATGAGGCACTCTATTAAGGACTGAATACAGTCCTTGAGAGATTTTGCCTGGAGCAGGCGTGGCAAAACCATCATGATATCTGGCAGGATATCCTTCACTGTCATCTGCGACAGGAAGTCCATGCCAGTGGTCTCCAACGGGGTAGCCGGTTTTGGATTGCCGCTGGAGGTGCCTTTTGGCGCGGCCGCCCTTTTGGTGGGGCGCGGGGCCACAGGGGCCGCGGTGTTTTTTACAGCCTGCTTGGCCTTCCCAGCCGGAGCAGGCTTTGCCTTTCCCGTCGAGGAAGGCTTGGCCTTCTTCGCCGGGGCCGGCTTTGTCGCCGCCTTTTGTTTCACCACCTTCTTGGTGGTCGCCGCCGGTTTTGGCTTGGCGGGTGTTGGGGAGGGTACCTCCCCTTTTTTCACTACCGCCTTGGCCACAGGTGCCGGCACCTCCGGTTTGGGGGCTGATATTCCCCCACCGGCAACATGGGCCCAGCTGCGGCCGTCAACAGTCGAGGGCTTTTTAATGCCCTTGACCTTATTGACTTGCTCCTTATAATAGGGGCAACCCCGGTAATTAGCCGGATGAGTCCCCTTGCAGTTAACGCATGAGGCTGGTTCCTCACGCGGCTTAACGCATGTGGCAGTGTCGTGGTCCCCACCACACTTGACACATTGCTGGGCCCTTTGGCAGTAATTGGACGAGTGTCCAAATTTTTGGCATCTGTGGCACTGGGGCGGCCCCCCTCGTGACACAAATGCAGTCACTGAGACCTTGCAATAGAAAATATTGCTGAGGTCATAAATTTTCCTCGCGCTTGGGGTCCTTTTCAGGGCCACTAGGCAGGTCGGGGTTTCCCGACCGTCCCTCGTGAGGAGCTTCTTGACCGAAGTCACCTCAAAACCAAGGGAGGTCAGTTCCTCCCTTACTTCTTCCGGGGCAGCCCCATAGGGGATCCCCCGTATAACTACCTTCAGCTCCCTGTCCTTCGGGAGCTGAAAGGAGTGAAAGGCGATTCCCTTTGAGTGCAGGAAACACTGAGGTGCCGAGCACGGCACATCAATATATACGCGATTGGCGTGCGCCTGGCGGCGTCAGGTGGAAACGTTCCTTACTTTCTGAATAGCCCTCGTATATCCTAGAAATTTCAAAGTAATCAGTCCGTTGGTTTTTGCGTGATGAGAAAGGATACAAAAAGACAGGCAAACATAAAAATGTTCGGTTTTATATAAATATATGGTATGATAAATAACGTGTCCCACGAAGAGGTACGTTTTTGATTTATTACCACTCGCCTGTTCTCTAACTGATTCTATTAAAAGCTTAGAGATCTTTTAACTAATGTTATAAAAATGTTCTTTGAAAATTTTAACCTTCCAGGATTTATGGAAACAAAATGGCGGCTTTCAAAGAAAATCAGTTTCAGATAAACCACGTTTTTTATTCATTACAAAATAGCTGGTAAAAATTATTAAAAACACATGATGTACTCTTGAACAGCTGTTAAAAATTGAATAAGACATGTAATATAATTAATTAGTCATAGATATGAATAATTTGTTTGAGACTTAAATTCTCTACAATGTTAACTAGGAATTTTTATTTGTTTATTGATAAATTAAAAAAGTTATTTTATTCCAAACTAAAAAAGGTATTTCCCAACAAAACGTTTTCGTGTTTTACCCCGCTTTTCTTAAAACATAAGTATTAATAATGGTTATGACTAATTAGTAACTTGTTTTATTAAATTTGAACTGTTCAGCAATATATCATTTCTTTTTAAAAATTTTTACCAGCTTCGTAATGAATAATAAATGTTATTTATCTGAAATTGAAGTTGTTGTTTGAAAGCAGCCATTTTGTTTCTATAAAACCTAGGACGTTGAAATTTTCATAGAAAATTTTTAGAAACTCAGTTAAAAGGTCTGTAACGTTTCAATAGAATTAGTTTGGGAATGGATGAGTGGTACCAAATAAAAAGAGTATATCTCTTCGTGGAAGAAAAATTTATATATTTTTTGCGGTTAGGGCATCGATGTTGTTGTTTGAAAACAGCCATTTTGTTTCTATAAAACCTAGGACGTTGAAATTTTCATAGAAAATTTTTAGAAACTCAGTTAAAAGGTCTGTAACGTTTCAATAGAATTAGTTTGGGAATGGATGAGTGGTACCAAATAAAAAGAGTATATCTCTTCGTGGAAGAAAAATTTATATATTTTTTGCGGTTAGGGCATCGATGGATTTTTCAAATATCATTTCTTCTGTTTTTTTTCTTTTCTTCCAATACTATTTCATTCTCTTCGCATGTTTAATCTTTTTCTATTCCGACGAATTCATTTTGGTGGGATACTTTTTCCTTTTTCACCGTTTCAAAATCAACTTCGTGTATTATTGTTTGAATAGCTTTCCATTTTCTGTTCCTGGATTCCTAAATTTGTAATTACATCTTCATTTATTATGAACCTATGATTGGTCCTTTCTGGAATAAAATGTTCAGCATTTTATAAAATTAGGGTTCAAATACAGAGATAGAAGAACAATTGCTAACATTTACAGGAACCAAACAGCAACAGTAATAATTGAAGAACATAAGAAAGAAGCCGTAATAAGAAAGGGAGTCCGACAAGGATGTTCCCTATCCCCGTTACTTTTTAATCTTTACATGGAAGTAGCAGTTAATGATGTTAAAGAACAATTTAGATTCGGAGTAACAGTACAAGGTGAAGAGATAAATATGCTACGATTTGCTGATGATATAATAGCTGAAAGTAAAAAGGATTTAGATGAAACAATGAATGGCATGGATGTCCTACGTAAGAACGATCGCATGAAAATAAACAAGAACAAAACAAAAGTAATGAAATGTATTAGAAATAACAAAGATGGACCACTGAATATGAAAATAGGAGGAGAAAAGATTATGGAGGTAGAAGAATTTTGTTATTTGGGAAGTAGAATTACTAAAGATGGACGAAGCAGGAGCGATATAAAATGCGGAATAGCACAGGCGAAACGAGTCTTCAGTCAGAAATATAATTTGTTTACATCAAAAATTAATTTAAATGTCAGGAGAAGATTTTTGAAGCATATGTTTGGAGTGTCGCTTTATATGGAAGTGAAGCTTGGACAATCGGAGTATCTGAGAAGAAAAGATTAGAAGCTTTTGAAATGTGGTGCAATAGGAGAATGTTAAAAATCAGATGGGTGGATAAAGTGACAAATGAAGAGGTATTGCAGCAAACAGATGAAGAAAAAAGCATTTGGAAAAATATAGTTAAAAGAAGAGACAGACTTATAGGCCACATACTAAGACATCTTGGAATAGTCGCTTTAATATTGGAAGGACAGGTAGAAGGAAAAAATTGTGTAGGCAGGCCACCTTTGGAATATGCAAAACAAATTGTTAGTGATGTAGAATGTAGGGGGTATACTGAAATGAAACGACTAGCACTAGATAGGGAATCTTGGAGAGCTGCATTAAACCAGTCAAATGACTGAAGACCAAAAAAAAAAAAAAGATTAGTCTTTTATTTTGAGAGTTTAATGGATATATTTTTATATTTAATCTCTGTTCGTCATACATAGCCCCAGTAAACTCAGTTTCCTTCTTATTATCGCTTTATCCTTTAGTTCATGCAGTTCGTTAGATCTCAGTCTGTATCCTTCTGTTGTTTTATTCGAACCTATGACTGTTTTCAGTGTTCTTTACTCTATTTTCTTTAATTATTCAAAGTTGGTAAGGTGTAACGTTTCATTTTCGTATAGCATCATTACTGTCACCACTGTGGCGTAATGCCTGAGTTTGACCCTTTTTGAGAATTTTTATCTTAGATATCTTTGGTCAAAAAATATGATTTATTCATTTTGTTTTCTCTCTCTTCTCTTACCGCTCTATCTCTACTGTTATATTTTATCGTTTTCCTAAACATTTGAAACTAAACGTTACTTTAAAGATTCCGAATTATGTGTTAATTTCCTTTTTGTTGGTCATTATTTATTTAACTTTTCAAAGGATATATGTAGGCCTGCTCTCTCAGCCAACTATTTATTTTCTCTTTAATTAATTATTATTTATATGTTCATTTGTTATAATAATATAAATATTTCGTGTACAATTTATTAAACAAAACAAAAATAATTTCAGTATTCGGGCAATAAAATAACGATTAAGACGTAATCTTACGTATATGAGCATTGAAAGCGAATGTAATACTTACAACTGAACAGAACCACTGCTGCCCCTTTCCTGTAGTAAAATGATTCTCATTATCGTATTTCCATTTCGTAATATTCCATTGCAGATTTCGATGTAATTATGATTAAAGTTAAATAATTCCATATGTATAATCTCATGTTTATTGAAATTATATATTTTTTTTAATTAAAAAAAAAATAAATAATAATAATAAAGATTAATATTTTTCAATTAAAAAAAAAAAAAAAATTAATTTTTTTTCAAAACGTAAAAACTGATGTAGACATCACATGAATTTCTTGTACGCCTACTAAATTACACGTTTTTTTTTTGTTTTTTTAAAATGAAAAGTACATAAAATATTATTTCATTAATAACTATTAATATTTTTTCATACATATATTTTTCTTTGTTATTAATTGGATTTTGGACTTTTTTGTACACTTTTGATTTAGTCGATTACAATGAAAAGGAATGATGCACAATTAGATGTTACAACAGTTCTAAATCGAAAATCTCAACATCCTATGGCTAGTTTTTTTTTTTAGTTATGCGAGATACGTACATACGTACGTTTAGAAGTCACGCCGAAACTAGTCAAAATGGATTCAAAGATGGTCAAAATGGATATTCTCGTTAAAAACCAGTATTACGTAGTAATACTGAAATGCTATCTCTTAGAGTATTATGCAGTTTTATTTTTAAAAGTTTTTTTAAAGAACAGAATTATTTTCAAGTTGATTTATTTATATGTAATATTCTAATATGTAGTCCATAGGAAATGAAAGGCATATTGTAGAGGGTTTTAGTGTAAAATACCATTTCACTAAATCAAATGTACATAATGTAATAAAATTATTTTCAAACCTGTTTGAAATTTGCAGTAGTAGTTTTTTGTTTCTTAGAAACTATTCATATAGAATGTAGGTCGTGTAATTTCTCATTCTAAAGACCTATCCAGAGTTAAATTTATTTTTAACATTCTCAGAATAACATTTTGATACTTAAAATTTACGACTGTTACTTTTACGGTGAATTATTATCAAATAAAGAATAGTTTTAACATAATACTTGTTATTATCACATGTAATTCAAACTTAAATAAGATTAAAACAAAAGTTAAAAAGAAATATTAAAACAGGATCTTTAAAATATTCATTTGTTCACGGTTTAAAAGTTATTAAATATAAAGGAAACTAAGTAGTAGCTCACTGTAAAACGTTCAGAAAGGTGAATATTTCCTTTTAACTTTTTCAATTGTTAACTAATTGAGCGCAAATAGATTTAAACTACAAAATAATTTCTAAGTCGACGGAAACTTTTGGAAAATATTATAAAATATAGCTGAAATATTAGAATATAAACGGTTGAAGAACATTACTCTTATGCAAACTTTTTTATTTAATAAAAAATATAAAAATTAACAAAAAAAGCTTATAAAAAAGTCATTACACTTTCCTGGCATTTTATATTTATTCTTATATAGTGGAAAAATAATCATACGTAGGAAAAGTTTTAAAAACTCGATATTTTTACATTCTGATCGGCTCCCCGACCCACAATATTTTCAAAATCGGTTAATCCAGTTAAAAGTAATTAAACTTTTAACACGCCAGCACAGGTAATTACATATGTATGGATATTACCCCACACTATTTTTGGGGGATCCCTTGGTCATGAAACGTTGAGAAAGGCAGAAAAACCTATACCCAATTTTTTGACTATTCATTATATTTTCCTTCTAGCAGCGCAGTCTAAAACTTACATGCCAGAAAATTAAACAGTACTTATTTTTTGATAGAAACATCACTGGTCTAAGCATCGTTCTTTTAATAGATTACAACAAAAAAGCAGAGAATACTGCAATATAGTGTCTTCCACTTTTCCACTTTTAGGAATAATAGTATCCTCAATATATATATATATATATATATATATATATATATGTATAGGTATGATATCACGCGAAGAATGCAACAAACTTTCAGCTACTGGTGAAAGTGAAAAAGAAAGTTTGTTTAAATAAAGGTTCAGAAACTTTTCATTAGCGAGTGTCGCCAGGTGAAAGATTTCCTCTGCCGTTTCTATAAAAATTAATCCAAAATGAAATTTTGGAACACGAAATCAAGGGGTTAATTTAGTGGTTTTATGTGAAATATGAGCTGAAAATTTTAAAAGAATAGGTCTCACAGTTGTAGTTTTTAAGAAGTTTTGTGAAAACACAAGATTGTAGTCAAAAAACTCAGTGTTTTAGATTCGGTGCCAAATAACTTTATTAAATAGGTAATTAACACAAAAAAAATATGTATAAACAAAACTTATAGAGAATTTAAATTTGAGTAAAATGGTATGAATAAAGTCTACAAAGGTTGGACTGAAACGTAAAAATATTAAAGTTTATTAATAATAAAATATCAAAATATGACAAATTTTATTACGTATTAAACGAAACAGTTTTCAGTATATACCGTAATACAGCTGAGATAACTATAAAGTATGTGATATATGAATGGCATAGTCAGAATTGCTTTTTCTGAGATTGATACTGTCTACTGCCGGCCTCCGTGGCGCGAGTGGTAGCGTCTCGGCTTTCATCTGGAGGTCCCGGGTTTGAATCCCGGTAAGGCATTTCACACACGCTACAAATCATTCATCTCATCCTCTTAAGCAATACCTAAAGCTGGTCACGGAGGTTAAACAAAAAAATAAAAAAAAATAAGAAAAATAAAGAATACTGTCCACTATTTTGGTAGAAAAAACTTTGAGTTATGGGAAATACATACGTACGTACAGGCATCGCGCCGAAACTAGTGAAAAAGGATTCACAGATGGTCAGAATGAATATTTCCGTTAAAATCTGAAAACCGACATTTTTCACGATCACAATACCTCCTTTACTTCGTGCAAGGAAGTTAAAATGATGTTACTCGGCCACAATTTTTTAATGTTTTACTGTAGTAATTTGTAATTTACTTTTTAATTTTGTAATCTTTTACTCGTATATACACTTAAATATAGCAATAGCAAAGCATTGTTGGGTCTGCTAGTAGTATATGAATTTCAATATAACTTCATTTTATCCTTAGAGCAAAATTAGGGCAAAATTTCTTGTAAGCTGTATACGATAATGAAACTTTTCCTCACATTTTATCTTTATTTTCACTGTAGAACATGTTCTGAAACGTTGAGTTATGCGAAATACATACGTACGTACAAGCATCGCGCCGAAACTAGTGAAAAAGGATTCACAGATGGTCAGAATGAATATTTCCGTTAAAATCTGAAAACCGACATTTTTCGCAATCACAATACCTCCTTTACTTCGTGCAAGGAAGTTAAAATGATGTTACTCGGCCACAATTTTTTAATGTTTTACTGTAGTAATTTGTAATTTATTTTTTAATTTTGTAATCTTTTACTCGTATATACACATAAATCTAGCAATAGCAAAGCATTGCTGGGTCTGCTAGTACTATATGAATTTCAATATAACTTCATTTTATCCTTAGAGCAAAAATTAGGGCAAAATTTCTTGTAACCTGTATACGATAATGAAACTTTTCCTCACATTTTATCTTTATTTTCGCTGTAGAACATGTTCTGAACGTCTACCGTTTCTTCGTGAGATATTCTGTACATACTTTGTGTTGCGTCCATCAAATAAACTTTGAGTGGAAGATTTATTAATTTTTATCAAAAGTAAAACTATGGCAATGCTGTAAAAATACTGCATTACCACGGAAATCATTAGTATGAGGTTCGTTTTCGTTTGGGCGGGTCAACTAAACGGAAATATTTCTCATATTATTTGGTGATTTTCTCTCCAGAAAACCTTCCTATAACAATTTTTAAACCTTCTTCATTATCTACGTAATGTAATATTGAACGGGAAATTTAAACTAGAGTGTAAGACGAGCAGTTCTACATATTTAACGGGTCTAAAATCGATTGACTATCTTTCAACTTTCTTTTAAAGGCTGTTCGACTAATTTATGTCTTTTAAGATAATACTTTACACCGTTTTTTAAAACTTAAGATCACAAAGAGAAAATTTAAACCCTCACATTTTCCAATTTATTGTTATTCATGAACTATTTTATATTTAAATTATTTTTTCTTGTTTGCCGGTTGGTTATCTTTTTAAAAGATTCTTTCTTCGTAAGAGTTATGTAATTTTTTTTCTAGAATGATTCGATGAGCTACCACCATCTTTTCTATTCTCTATTTTTGTTTATTACCGTCGGTGATAATTTTTTTTAAACTGTAAATTTATTTAAAGGTGAACTAAACAAAAAATTTTAATAAATATAGGAATTAAAAAATTTATTTCATAATATTTCCGGTCAATCCTGAGGCTATTTCCATTGCTTCTAGATCAGAGTACTATCTTCTTTAGACTCGACTCCTGCATAACTTTTTATATTCTTTTCAGGCTCACTTTAAACTTCTGAATCTGTTTGTATTCTTATGTATATCCAATTTTTTTGTTTTGTTTTTTTTTAATCTCTGGGACCACCGTTAGGTATTGTTTCAGAGGATGAGATGAATTATTTGTAGCGTGTGTGAAAATTCCATGCCTGATGCCTGACCGGGATTCGAACCCGGGACTGCTGGACGAAAAGCCGAGACCTATCACTCGCCACATTCAGTTGTTTGAAATTTTAATTCGATCTACTTAGTCAGTTATTTAAAAGAAAAGAGGTAATAATGATAATAATAATACAGAATGTCCGGGATAATGGTACCCAAAAGTAATGGCCTATATTTAGAAAATCAGTCGTCGTATTCTCTTAAAAGTAGGTTCAAACGACAGAAAATATCTTCAAATTTGTTGTGCATACTCTCAAGATCTGCGAAATACGCATGTATAGGCAAACCGACTCAAAATGTAATTGTATTCAGTAGTCACTTTCAGTGTCAGTTTGTTGCAGAGGTAAGGCGCAAAAACAATCCTTATTATCTTCATACGTTATTATTTAATGATAAGGCAACCTTTCATATGTCCGGGAAAGTTAATAAACGCAATCGTCGAATTTTAGGCACCCAAAATCCCTATATAACAATCAAAAATGAAAGGGACGCACCGAAATATTTGTCTGTTAGGACTACACAAAAATGGTATCATCAGTCCGTATTTATTTTTCTCATGAAGGCCACTGTAACAAGACACATCTACCTCGACATGAGAATTTTGCTGTTCCTCAGATTCCTGCAGGCTTCAGTTTTCAAAAAAATGGTTCTCCACCACACTTTCCCGAGATTTTGCCGTGTTCTTAAACAATACTTTCCCCGGATTTTGGATAGGACGTGGAGGTCTAACTGAAAGGCCACCTAGATCTCCAAATATCACTTCTTTGAACATCTTTGCTGGGGATTTATTATAAGTTATATGTACAAAAGAAAATTTCGAGATTTGGATGATTTTAAATGAGAATTGTTGAAGTTGTTGGTCTAATAACGCCGCAGGAACTCTTAAACACCTGGCAAGTGTTAGATTATCATCTAGACATCTGCTTAACTACAAAAGTTGCACAGATTGAACTTGGCTAAACTAAATTAAAAGTTGACGATTTACTGTGTTCATTAAAAAAGAAATTATTAAATTATACTGTTCTCTTGATACAAGTTGTTACTTTTGGATTCCCGTTAAAGCCCATCAGAGCTATGAACGTGGCGGGGAGGTGGGTGGCGACCAGAAGCGTCACAAGACAGGTGTCTTCTCCTACCGGGTTGGGATGTTATTTGTATTTCATTAACTTTAAAAATTTGCAATATTTTAACAATCATTTTTTTTTTTTAATAAAAATGTAAATGTAAGGAAATAAATTTAAAAACAACATCAAAAACAAAATCATGGATATAAATAAGAAAGTAAGAGTAAAAACAATTTCCAACTTTATTATTAACAGGGGTGTTAAATTTTAAACTCTATTCAAATTTTGGTAAAGTACAGCAACATGGTTGCTATTTTTCTCCCGCAAGTTCTTCAACGAGGAAAAAACTAGTTTTACGAGTATAACACCAACCTGCAATGCTAGTTGGAAGTAAAGGTTAAACATATACTTGAATTACCAAAGCCTTTTTTTTTTTTACAATGTAAGTAGCATATATATATATAGACGGCCCACTGTAGTAACTCTAGATATAGAGTACGGTCTACCGCACACTAGATTGATCGACCGTCCGGTACATCCCAGTACACACAACAGTGTAGTATAACCTGTAAATAGTTAATGCTCGGCGGAGATGAGATTTGTCGGTACGCCGTTTTGTCCTAGACTGTCCACATCTGATCTTTAATCTTTTATTAGCAAAGAAACCATCAGTGTTTGCTCTTTTATATTTTTAAAAAAAAACTTCGACTGACTAACAAATTTTATTTTTAACTTAGAAGAAAATGTACATTTTTTCCACCATTATTCATGGATTACCAAAAAATAAAACTGTTTAAAAAAACATTAAAAGAAAAGTGTTTCAGTAAAAAATTTTTAAGAAATGATATTACAAAATTGAATGTATTATTTTTTAGTTTTATTGAAATATTTCTACATATTTAACGTTCCATTTAAAATATGATTTTCTTAAGTAAATTTTCATTAAAAAGAATTAAATATATATATATCTTGTTCGTATGATTTAATTGTATACACCAGAAACCATATTCTTATGTCTAATAAGTCCACCAGTTTCATAATATTAGATAAAATTTTAGCGTATGAAATACGATAAACCTGACCGAAGTTTGAATGTATTTGTAAAAACTTTTTCATGTTTGAATACACTCCGCTAAAATCATCCAAGTATTTTTAATGGTACACGAAACGTTTTTATTACAAATATTAAAAACATTTTAATAGTACATTTTCATAGTAAAAACTCATTTTAAATTTAAACGTTACGAATGTATTCCTATTATTCAGTTAATACCTAATTTTCTACTCGTTAAATAGTAAAACCTTTATAATAGACTGTTTTTCTAGATTAATATCTTCATTCTACTCATTCTACCACTTTTTACTTGAAATTTTTAACACAGGTTTTTACTTGAGCTTTCTGAATTTCTAATTATCGTTAAGCTTGTAGGTAATATGTTGTGATTAATGAATATCTCCTCTACATTTTCTCGCTTGTAACTTATAAAAGCTAGTAAATCTATCAGGTTTTTAGTATCTTTTAATGTTTTAAATTAAACAGTTAATTAGATAACTGTATAGGGTTTTTGCAACGTTGAATGATGAGCATGCTAAAATGTTTAAGATGTTATTTATCTCAATCGATAATATTTTATTTCTATAATACTTATTATAGTCCTTATAACTGGTCTAAATTTTCTGTTTACTGTTTGGATAAAATACACTAGCAAAAAATAGACATATACATATATATACATACACATACGCGCGCACGTATGTGTGTTACATATTTATAAACTACACGTACATGTATATATTACCCATATATATATATATATATAGAAAGAGAGAGAGAGAGAGCGAGAGAGAAAAGATTACGGAGGTAGAAGAATTTTGTTATTTAAGAAGCAGAATTACTAAAGATAGACGAAGGAGGAGAGATATAAACTGCCGAATAGCACTGGCGAAACGAGCCTTCAGTCAGAAATATAATTTATTTACATCAAAAATTAATTTAAACGTCAGGAAAACATTTTTGAAAAATTGTTTGGAACGTAGCTTTTATACGGAAGGGAAACTTGGACGATCGGGGTACCTGAAAAGAAATGTTTAGAAGCTTGTGAAATGTGGTGCTATAAGAGAATATTAAAAATCAGATGGGTGGGTAAAATGACAAAGGTGTGGTGGCAAATTGATGAAGAAAGAAGCATTTGGAAAAATATAGTTAAAAGAAGAGACAGACTTACAACCCACATATTAAGGCATCCTGGAATAGTCACTTTAATATTGGAATGACAGGTAGAAGAATAAAATTGTACAGACAGACAACGTTTGGAATATGTAAAACAAATTGTTAGGGATGTAGGATGTAGGGGGTATACCGGAATAAAACAACTAGCACTAGGTAGGGAGTCTTGGAGAGCTGCATCAAACCAGCCAAATGATCGAAGACAATATGTATATTTATATGGAAAATATAAGCATATAATGTATATATGCTAACGATTTACAAAACACGTTGTTTTGTAATCATTTGGGAAATGATTTAAAATTAGTTTAGGAACGCAACTGGATTAGATTGGTGTAAATATGGGGTTTTGCAATCGGTCAAATGAATCCAATATTGTGATTAGTTACGTAAATACGATAATGTGATTGGTTAAAAATCAGTGTATTGTGATTAGACAATTCCCCATTGGAACTACAGCTGAGTTACATTTTAGAGCCGGGAATCTGTTATACGCCAGGAAGGTCGTGTTTAGCGATTGGTTAATTTGTAAATATATAGATTTTTCAGGTATAGAATCATTTATATTAGTTGGGACAAATTTCATTTTATTTAAACAAATTACTTCAATTTCAAATTATTTAAAATTAACTACGAATGATCTTAAATGAAGAAAAGAAACAACCTCATAAGATATATTTTGAGAGTTTACGTATACAGCCCAACAAAGAATAAACAGAATAAGATGATCAACCAGAAACTGTAATAAAATATACTTTAAATCCAGAACAACATAAAAGAAAAGCATAAATAAATCCAGGATAATTTAAATTAAAGGGAAAATCAAAATAATAAAGAAACAACCAAACCGAAAATAGGAACTAAAAACTAAATAAAATAATTACTAAAAGAAAGAAAATAAAATTCCTTTCTAAATAATTTTAAAGCATCACTGAAGGGTTGAAATAAACCAAACATACAAACTAAACAGATTCTTGATATTGAAATTGAATTTATTTGGTACTTTTTTGGAATTTCACAGCCAGAATATTTCGTTTTACGCCCCCCACTTTTTTCACATAAAAATTACTTAATATAGCATGTTTTATAATAATTGATGAATAAAACATTAAAGAAATACCTTAGTAACCATATAACTTAATAAAAAAAATCCCTTTCGGCACGCCAAAAGGCGGAAGTAGATTTCACCGGTGCTAAGTAGGGAATAAAAAAGATTTCCACCTTAAAGTTAAGGAAATCTTCAGATTTACTCAATACAACAATGGTTACACGTGAAAAAAATTTCACATGTTTAACATACGATAAGCCCCACCTTCTTACAATTCCAGCAATATTTTTGGTCATCTCTTGCCGTAAAGGTTGGTCATATCAAAAATTGTTTCAGAAAAAAGTTTTAGGTAATGTTTAGAGGACTAACGACCACTTTATACCGATTCGATACTGTGCCTATTAAGGAATGACTTTTTGTCTTCGAAACCCCATTTTATCCACTCCCTGGGTTGGTGATATCAAAATACTTTACTTGGATAAATTTTAGGCCCTTTTCCAAATAATAGCGTTCCGGTGAAGATTCAGGATAAAATAAGCTTTTGAGAAGATGAGAAGACTCTTATTGAAAATTTGAGGAAATTGCGTACTGACTGGAGATTATCTTTGGAGATGTAGTCACTTATGGATTGGTTTAGTCCTTCTTTATTTCCTTTTCCTTTCTTATTTCCTGGTTTAGTCCCCATTCCTTCCTTGCTACCTAGCCTCTTCTGTCCGACTGGAGTGCAGTGGTTACACGTTGGTGGTGGGGGGGGGGGGGTGCAACATAAGAATGAAAATAAAAAATTCTTAAGGTTATTATTTAACATTCGTCTTGATTATAACTCTGGTAGTTATGTTCATTTTTATGAATTTATAATTATTATTTTTAAAACGTATTAATATTAATACTGTGTTCTGGATTTTGTATATTTTCAATTAAGTGTTTTTGAATTTTTAAAATATAAATTTTTAACTGTGCAATTTTTGTGAAATTAAGTTATGTATATATGTTTATCTGTATTTTTGTGAAATATACGAAGGCAATATGAAGCTGTTCTATTGCATAAACAAAATAAATAAATAATTATTATTATTAAATATTTACTTATTATTTAAGCTGCTATATAAAATATAGAACTTTATCAATTTAAAATGCTATATCTTATCAATGAATCATCTAATATTGTAATAATTACGTAAGTAATTTTTTTATGATAGAAAAAAATTATCTGTAATTTGTTTTTATTCTTGAAAGTATAATGAGTTAATTATTAGAATCCACTTAGAAATGAATTTATGTTCCATAATAGCTGTTATTTTACGTAAGTATTAATTATTCATTTTATGATATTTTTATTTATATGGATTTTAGTTTTCTTAATATTATAGTAAAGAATAGGGTGAAATAGTGTTTAAATTTTGGAGACCGTATTTTTTTAATTTAATTTCTTGTCATTTTGAAGTCAGCTTAGGCAAAAAAAAATTAAGGCAAAGTCTTTTATTTCATGTATGAATAATTTTTATTTTTGTGATTATTATGAAATTTTGTTTACTTATTCGTTATTAAATTTTTATGAAAATCGGTAAGGGAGTTAACTAAGTCTCTTTTAACACACATTTTAGAATAATGGAAAATTAATCGGGTAAAATTACTTTTCTCCCATCATTTAAAAACGAAACAAAAATTAAATAATTTAAATACTAAAAAATGTTTTAACCATTTTCTGCTTTCTTGTACGAAATAAAGGAAGTATTGTGATCGTGAAAAATTTTGGTTTTCAAGTTTCAATGGATTTCAATTCATTTTGACTAGTTTCAGCGTGACATCTGTACGTACGTATTTCGCATAACTCAAAAACGATTAGCCGTATAATATTGAAATATTGGATTTAGGGTATTTGTAACATCTAGTTGTGCACCTCCCCTTTTTAACTGCAATCAACTGAACCAAAAGTGTTCAAAAAAGCCCAAAATCAAAAAAATTTAGATTTTTTCTTTACGGCAGTAATCAGCCCTCATTGACAGCTTTTCAACGATATAACATAAGTGGTACTTATTTTCATTTGTGTCAGAGTTATAGCCAAATAAAATTTTAATTAATGAAATATTTGGATCGTACAATGAGAAAGCACATCGTTTCGAATCAGACGTCATCTCCTTTTTTTTTTAAATTTAAATATATTGATTTATTAATAATTATTATCCTCTGATTTTAACAGAAAACTAGTATATGTAATTTAACAGGCGCACAAGGAAGTCATGTGGTGTCCATATCAGATTTTTTTTTTTAAATTAATTTTTACACAACTATGAATTTTTAAAATTTAGTGATCAAAGCCAAAGTTTTTACACACCCAGATGTATTTAAAAAGAAAATTAAATAATATAAAAATATTTATAAAAACCTTCCGTACCACTGACTCATTAAAAAAAATAAATAATAATAATAATTAAAAAAATATTTGCGCTTTTATTATTTTATATAAAAAAAAAAACAAAAAAATTAAATATTTTTTGGGGAAATCAGAGAGAATATTAGTTATAACTGATTTAGAAAGTTCTAGAAATGATGGGAACTTACCCGTTCCTGATTTAGCAGTTTAGAAATGTGAACTTACCCGTAAAAAAGATGGGTCAAAATTTATTTTCTTCTGTTCTTAGCGTTGCCTGACAAACATCACTATACCACTTTGATTATACCACAATAATTAGAACCAATATGTACGGTAGTTACCGTACTTTGTTTCTAATTTTTTTTAAATTTTTTTATGGTATTTAGTTAAGTAATCGCAAGGAAATGCAGCCAGTCACGTCATACAAATAGTAAAAGTGACTGTGTTGGTTGAGTAGACCGTCAAACCGTTTAAATAATCGATGTTTAATAAAACCCGCAAATGGTTTTTTAGATTATTATCTGAAGAATATTTTGAAGTTCCAATCTAGTCAATATCTCATTTAGTATAATTGGAAATGAGAAAACTTTGCAAGCATCGTTCAAATTTTTTTACCTTTTTCACCCTCTTTTAGGTTGAATTTAGAAAAATCCTGAAATTTATTTCAGATATTTACGTGAAAATTGGACACACAAAAAATCAAGTTGATATTTTCGTTTGTTACCGAGAAATAAAAAAAAAATTGCCGGGTTTAAAAAAAATTCAAAATTCATTTTAAATCTTAAAATTCGGAATTTCAAGAAATCTAAAAATTAAGATTTGTATATTCATAAGAAGATTACACTTAACAAAAATCAAGTTGATATCTTCATTTTTTGCCGAGCAATTAAAAAAGAGTAAATTTAATTGACACTCCATTTTAACCCATTAAACATAGAATTTCAAAAGATCCTTTCTTAGTGTGCACTAAGAGCACTGTAAGAAGTTAAATACAGATTTTCATTAATTTATCTTTATTCGTTTTCCCTGGGCGTTGATGAATCAGTCCATCAGTCAGGACATGTCCTTTTATATTTGTATAAATATATAATAATTCAAATTTTAATACACTTGAATTAATAGGAAGACATTCTAACCCGTATTCCAAAACAGCAAATAATGTGAATTAAAAAAAATACTTCAGTAATCTTTGGTAATTTCTAAAAACTTTTAATTATATGTAAAAAAAATTCATATTCGAAATAATAAATAAAAATTTGTATGAAGATTTCACGTGTGAATTGTTTAAAATTTTTGAAATAGAGTATAAGAGAAACAACGGGACAAAAAAAGAACATTTTCCATAGTTGATGAAAATTTGCGTTTGATTAAACCGAATACCTTTTTGCAGAGATTTACATTTGTGACTCTCTTGATTTTGTCTCTTGAATAAAGAATATACAAATTTACTAATAAATATAAGTTTACTTAATTTTGAGTTTATTCTCCCTCGAATACAGCAAGAATACCTACATCAAAGGGAAAAGTATGGTGATGTTGATAAAAATTGGGTTTCAGATTTTAACCTGTCGGGTTGGTCTAGTGGTAAACGCGTCTTTCCAAATCAGCTGATTTGGAAGTCGAGAGTTCCAGCGTTAATTCCTAGTAAAGTCAGTTATTTTTACACGGATTTGAATACTAGATCGTGGATTCCGGTGTTATTTGGTGGTTGGATTTCAATTAACCACATACCTCAGGAATGGTCAAACTGAGACTGTACAAGACTACATTTCATTTACACTCATACATATCACCCTCTGAAGTAATACCTGAATGGTAATTCCCGGAGGCTAAACAGGAAAAAAAGGAGTTCCAGGTTTTGCAAACCATTACGTTTTAGGGATCGAACTAGTTTATACAGACCTAACAAAAGTATATGTATTTGCGTGCTTGCAAACATATTTACGTGTCGCATGCTTTTAGCCTTATATTTTAGGACTGAACGGACCGATTTTCTTCAAATTTCTCTCAATTATTTTTATATGTGAGTCGAATGAATTTTTTTTTTTTTTATATTTGTAAAAGGGTTGGGAGTTATCGCGAGAAAACCAATTTTGACTTTCTTTAGAGGCATTTTAGAAAAAACTAAAAGCAAATTTTTTATCAACAATGCATACTTTAATAATCTAAAAAGAGTCCAAAAATCAACCCCCATCACTTAAAATTGAAATATATGTTTATATTTTTTTGCTCTATCTGGCTGTCAATTTTAATATTTAAAAATTTTGGTTTTTTTTATACAAGGTATGTAGGGCTACCAAAAAAGTGTATATTATTTTTAAAATTATAAACTCCGAAATTATAAACACAGAAAAGATTTTTTTTTTAATTTTTACGATCTTGTTTTAGTCTTTATTGGAGGGTGTTAGAATTAGAGGAACTTTATTGAAGAAAATCTGTTAAGATTAATATATATATATATATTATCCTAATGTGTACGATGAAATCAACTCAACTACTGAACAATAAGCAACCCTCCCATGGATCAATGAGATGAAGATGATATATATGACTTATAAATGAGTTGAGTCTTGTACAGACTCAGGCCGAGACGAATGGCTAATTGAATCCCAACCACCAAACTATACCGATATCCACTGTCTAGTATTCATATCCGTATTTAAGCAACTAACTTTCAGTACGACTTGAACCTCAGAACCAACGACTTCGAAAATCAGTTGTTAAATGATTTTCAACGCCGAATTAATAACTGTTAGACCAGCCCAGTTAAAATACATACGAATATTTTGAAACGTTTTGTTTAAATTCTTCCCCATCTCTAAAAATATAATATTTTGTTTTTATTTGGCTTTCACTCTTTTAATTTTTCTTTGTTACTTTATTCAAAAACTTTTATTAAATTTTAAATAGCTTTATCCACTACAATATACCCCCGGACCGAAAATAAGAGCAATTTTTTTTTTTTATTATAAAAATTACAATTTATTTTTTAAATAATTATATTTTTATATCATTACTTAATAATTTGTATTTTTTATATTAATTCTTTATGTTAAGGGATCACTTTTTGTAAAAAAAAAAAATTTTGTAATTTGTCTCCACTGATTAACGGAGTCCCCAATTTTTTTTTTCTTAATTTGAAAATGTTGCGGCTTAAATTTTATTTTGGTCATCATTACAATCAATAAAAATCTCTTTTGGCATGCCGGAAGGTGGAGGTAGATTTCACCGGTGCTAAGTAAGGAATAAAAAATATTTCCACCTTAAAGTTAAAAAAAACTTCAAATTTACTCAATACGACAATGGTTGCATGTGAAAATAAGTTTCACATGTTTAGCATTTTTGAAAGTGTATATTTGGAGTGTCGCTTTATATGGAAGTGAAACTTGGACTATCGGAGTATCTGAGAAGAAAAGATTAGAAGCTTTTGAAATGCGTTGCTATAGGAGAATATTAAAAATCAGATGGTTGGATAAAGTGACAAATGAAGAGGTATTGCGGCAAATAGATGAAGAAAGTAGCATTTGGAAAAATATAGTTAAAAGAAGAGACAGACTTATAGGCCACATACTAAGGCATCCTGGAATAGTCGCTTTAATATTGGAAGGACAGGTAGAAGGGAAAAATTGTGTAGGCAGACCACGTTTGGAATATGTAAAACAAATTGTTAGGGATGTAGGATGTAAAGGTTATACTGAACTGAAACGACTAGCACTAGATAGGGAATCTTGGAGAGCTGCATCAAACCAGTCAAATGACAAAAAAAAAATTTAAAAAATGTTTAGCATAAGACAAGACCATCTTCTTATAATTCTAGCAATATTTTGGTCATACCTTGCCGTAAGGGTTGGTCATATCAAAAATTGTTTCAGACAAAAGTTTTAGATAATATTTAGAGGACTAACCATCACTTTAAACTGATTCTATACTGTGCTTATTAAGGGAGGTATGATTTTTTGTCTTCGAAACACTATTTTTTCCACCCCCTGGGGCAATGATTGGTGATATCAAAACAGGCCCATATCAAAAGAATAGTAGGAACTTTAAACGAATTCGAAATTTTACTTAATAGAAAAGTTATAGTGATATTTTGTTTTTTTCTAAAAAGCCCTCCCATTTCCACTCCCATAGTCCGATTTTGCCCATTAACAAACTCGATCGAGATTTTGGTTCGTTATATTTTATGTATAAATTTGAAAGTGACTGGCAAAAAAATTACGGCAGTTATGTGTCTACAAGAAAGTGAAATATATAATATATATATATATATGTATGTACGTAAAATTTTGAATTGACAGTGGTTTTCGGGTCTGGGGGATGTGAAACGTGAAGATATGGCGAAATTTTCTGGAAGTCGAATCATGGTACCCATTGCAATAGGTGGATTTCTTATAAATTCTACCTAAAAAGCTCCACTGTGATCAAGTCCCAAACACTTTAAATGATTCGGACAATTTTTGTTTTTGTTATTTATATTTAAATATTTTCATGAAAATAAAAGTAAAACATTTAATGATTTAACTGCAAAGTCTTTCCGGTGAAGCAGGAAAGGTGTATTATGAGATATTTATTGAAAAAAAAAAACAATTTGTAAAAAAAAAACAAATTTAAATGTGTTCATCGAAAACTCCTCTAGATTATTTCGATATACTCTTTTTCATATAATCTTAACTTTTAAATCTTTACCTCTTTTCATAATCTTTTTAACGTACTTGTAAATGATTTGAAATAGTTTAGCTGTATCGATAGAAAATTTAAAAAAAATATATATTATTTCGACATTAAAAAACCTTGTTAAATATTATTATAATTGTTTTACAGTTATTTTCAAACCGATGAGTACAAACTGTTTTAAAACTTACAGACGTCAAAGTAATGTAGCAAGAGGTAAAAAAACGAATATCGAAAAACATCCTTATCAAGTAAGTTAAACATTAAAAATTTTGTACAGAATGGCGCACGAATGATCCAACATTTGGTTTTGTTAAAATATATTTATTTGAATGGCAATACAGAAAGTAAAATACAACGTGTTTACTGGATATTATGTTCTGTATATCACATGCTTAATATGAGGACCACCACGTTTAGTAACGTCTTCAACACGAACTCCTATGTTGTTAATAAGTTGATGGCACATATCCTCTGTTATCTCGTTGCACGCCTCAACGATCAGCACTTTCAGTTCCGTTACTATACGAGGATACTTAGGAAAAATCTTTTCCTTTAGAAATTCTTAAAGAAAATAATCACACGGATTCAAATCAGAACTGTTCGGAGGCCATATCTGTTCACACGCAAAACGATTAGGAAATCGGTTTGAATGACATTTGCGTTAATTTTTATGCAAAAAATCTAAAACAACATTAGCTGTTTGTAGTCTGGCTCAATTCTGCATGAACCACTGGTTTTTCTAATCGAAATCCTTTTGCAGGAATTTCTTTTTCACCTTCTTTCTGGGACCGATCCTGCAGAAGTATAACACAGCCCAGGGGAGTTTCCCTGGGCTGGGTTTAACGCTTCCTCGTCGCGGTCCACCAGTCGGATCTTACTACTGGCATTATTAACCTAAATAATTATTGCCAAAGCAAATGTTGAATCATTTCGTGCGCCACTTTGTAAGATAAAAAATTCTTGCGCGATTCCGTGCAAGAAGATTAACTTTTCTTTATTTTATTTTAGATGATATTTTTCATATAATTAATTTTTTGCGTAAGAAATATATAAAACAAAAATTAAATCGGTTATTCTAAGAATTGTTTATTGAAGCTGAAGACTTTGTCTTTTTAATATGGATTATATTTAGTTCTGCTATAGATCTTGCTCCGTAAAGTTCTGTATTAGAGTTAATCGATAAACATGTCTGAAAGTACTGTTAACGTCTTATTATTATAATATTAGCAAGTACCGGAAATATATAATCTTATAATTAAAATTAATAATAAGTAAATGTATGTAATTTTTGTAAAGTATTAATTGAAATTTTAAAAAAAAATTGTTTTTTAAAACCACCCTTTGTTAAGAAACTATTCTTAACTTATATATATATATATGTGTGTGTGTTTGTGTAAGGAAATTGCGTTTTAACTGAATATTATTTTTGTACTTCTCATACCTCAAAACGTAGAGAAAATTCAATTTACCCCTCTCCACAAATCACACCATGCTACCGAATGTAATACCGTACACTTCTTTGAAAAGTCGATAAAAAAACTATAATAAAAATATAATATTTTTATTTTATTTTAAATTAAAATTCGTACAAATAATTAAATATTAGTTTTACGAATGTACGATTAGTTTCATCTATTATCCATAAATGACTATAAAATTTAAGTCTTTGTCTATTTTCAATCTATAATCTGTTTTTTCAAAATGTTGGTAAATGCCTTCTGATTTTCTTAATTTATAAATATTATCTTCGAGTATAAATATTATATATGGATTTTTATTAAACTTTTTTAAACTTTTACTAGACTTTATCCTGAGAAATTTTGCAGGCCATTTACATAATGCATCCAGACACTACGAAATAATAATAATAAAACATAATTATTGTTAAGTTATTTTATTAAACATTCAGCATTCAAAATAGATGCGAAAAATTATTACAAAAAAAGTATAATTTTTATTAGCATTTGCGTAAAAATTGCTTTCAATTATTAGTAGAAAAACAGCAAAAATTATATAAATACACATATATATATATATATATATATATATATATATATATCTTATATATTTATTATATACATATATATCATGATGGTTGTGATATATATATATGTTACTTTATTATCGCGTGAAATACATGAAAAACCAAATTTTCAGGGCATTTGTAACCTTAAAAAAAAAGGTTTTACGACTTTTTATAAACTGGTTAGAGAACTCAATTACTAGAACACTCCAGAATTTGAATAAGTGATAAAACTAAACATGTTACCCAAAAAGATATAAGAATTTTTTTGTTATAAACCTTTCTTTATGGTTTATTTTTGTTGTATGAATTCATTTCCCCATCTTTTTATACGATGCTAGGAAAAAATATGCATGATAAGTGATGAATGGCTTAAGGGTCATTCATCACGTATATGAAAAAATTGGCAAAAACATCAAATTTTTAATATGAAGCTCTATGACTTTCACGTAATTTTACATATCACCATCAAGGCTTGTTTGTCAAATTCATTCCGAGATGCTGTCCTAAAATTATTTTTTACCTTTTAGTGCGTTTAATTTAAGAGTAGTGTGTAAAAAATATTTTTCATATATTTTTTACTTTTTAGTCTTCATAAGTTTACATTTTAAAGCTGCGCTAGCGAACAGGTTTGAGCGTTCATTCGAAGTATTCATGTCGCCAATTTCCAAAACGGCAGGTAAGAGTATAGTAGTAACATTGAAATCTATCAAAGGCGTAAAAGTAGCGTTATTCTGAAGTAGAGATTAAATACATTTTTTTTTCAAAAGGCTTCTTATAATAAATCATTTTTAAATTTTATCTGAAAAGAAAAAAATTTTGAAGTGGAAATTTCTATAACTGCAATTTAATATAGTTAAGAAATTTTAATTTTCATTAAAAGATTTTTTAAATGTTCATTAACCGTTTGTATAAAAATGAAATAAAATACGACTTGCAAAATCTAAAAACGTTATGAATGTGCCATATTATTTTTCAAAAGTAAATCTTTACATAAGAAAGAATAGCAAATTTTTACCATTAAGCTATTAGAATTATAAAAGGACTGTTTTTCAAGTAAATGTTTTAATCAGAGACTGAAATATGTTTTTCGAAGTCGAGAGTTCCAACGTTCAAATCCTAGTAAAGGCAGTAGTTTAGTAGTAGTAGTAGGTTAGTAGCCTAGTAAAAGTAACAATTTTTATGCGGGTTTGCATATTAGATCGCGGATACCGGTGTTCTTGGTGGTTGGGTTTCAATTAACGACACATCTAAGGAATGGTCGATCTGAAGCTGGACAGACTATACTTCACTTACACTCATAAATATCATCCTCTGAAGTAATACCTGACGGTGATTCCCGGAGGCTAAACAGGAAAAAAGAATTACATATCTAAATATGACCATAATCAGAAACCGTTCACAAAAGAGTAGCAACAGTATGATTATTTGTAGACGATTGTTGCATGTACTGTGTTATCAGCTAATGCATAACGCTAGTTTTTTTTTAGCATCCAGTAAGTTACTTCCGTTAGGTATTGCTTCAGAGGATAAGATGAAATGACTATTTTTGTAGCGAGTGAAAATGTCATGCCTGACCGGGACTTTAGGAGTTAGTTTAAGTTAATCAACGCATCTTAGCGACTTGCAAATGTTGCTAAAATGTGTTGTCATCAGGAGCAAACCTGTATGCAAAATTTCAGGGCGAATGGATAAGCGGAAGTGCTTCAAAATTCGACTGAAAGGTTCGGTACCATGAATTTCATATAATAGTCCAAGAGCAAGTTAATATACGAATGGTAAAAATATATACGTTCTTACACAGGTAAGATTTATTTTTACTCATTCAATAAAAAATATAAAAAGTAAAATTTAGTATTACGTTCATCACGGAGTAAAATAAAATGTATCGAATATGGTATATAGAAAGGAAACAACCGGATAGCGAGCAGAACGTAATCAGCAGTCTAAAGAAATATGCTGAATTGTGAAATGGGGTTGATAATTGTGGGACAGTAGACTGAAGTTGCATTGTCTTTGGAAACACCTTAGTCACGTTTTCTCAGAACTTAGATAACGAGTAATAAATGTAACCATTGAACTGTAATGAAACGTTGTACGAAGTACGAGTAACTTATGTTATTTTTTTGTTAAATCAATAAAAGATTTTATAACAAGAAAAATTATTTGACCTGCTCGTACATCAGATAAGATTTATATTTAATAAGTAATAATAAAATTATCAGTTTAAATTAAATTAAATAAATCACTGTATAAAATCATAATATGAAAAAGAAATTTTGTTTAATATTAAATGATAACTGAACATAAATAAATGTAGGCGGAAAATATAAGTGTTTGCATTTTATTACGATACAGGCAATTAATAATTTAAAATTTTCTACTTTATATTTTGTCAAAAAAGAAGTAAATTGTAATTAACTTGTTTACAAAACAAAAGGGGTTGTTTATTTGTCAATAATTTTTTTATAAAATTATTATTATTTATTAGATTTATTTATTTTTTTATGTATTATTTTACATTTATTTTTATCTCGATGATGATAATTAATTAACAATTGAAATTTTATACAGTTATATAGATTTTAAATATAATTATTCTAAATGAAAATTAAAAAACGCTTTTTTTAATTTAATTTTTTACAAAAATCTTTAAGTGTACAATTAAAATACAAATTAAAAATATAATAAAAGTATATCCATAGAAAAAACGTCGACTATCAAAGCAGAATTATCCAATTACATTATAAAAACTAAAAAAAAAATCAATGTTACATTCGGAAATAAAATAAACCGTCTAGAAATATGGGTATTAAACTATTGGAAATATAAAATACATTACACAGGGCAAACAGGATGTACCTTTACAGATAAATTCAAAGAATACAGACTGATAAAAATGAAATTTAACACCTGGTCACGAGATTACATGAAATCTAAAAGATATTTTTAAATTTGGGAAAATTTAACTAGTCTAGGATTACTTTATAAAAGAAAAAATCTGATGTGGACATCACATGACTTCATTGTACGCTTAAATTACATATACATATTTAAAAAAAAAAAAATGAAAAGTACATAAAATGCTATTTCATTAATAACTTCTTATATTATTTTCTTTTTCTTTTTTATTGTATTATTGAATTATTATTTATTGTATTATTGAATTATTATTTATTGTATTATTTTTTTTTTTTACAATCAGTGGATGGTCATTGGTTGATCATCAGCAGTCATTGATTAATAAATCAATGTATTTAAATTGAGAAAAAATAGTTACAAAAAAAATATAAATGAAGTCGGATTCTAACCAATGTACCTTCCCCTTGTAAGTTTCAAATATTTCATTAATTAAAATTTTATTTGGCTATAATTCTGGAACCAATGAAAATAAGTTCCACTTCTGATATATCATTGAAAAGCGCTTATAATTGCAATTAAGAAAAAGTCAAAAATTCATTTTTTTTTTTTTTAATTTTGGGCTTTTTTGTACACTTTTGATCCAGTCAATTGCAATCAAAAAGGGAGGAGCTCAACTAGATGTTACAACAGTGCTAGATACAAAATTTCAACTTTCTACGCCTAATCATTTTGAGTTATACGAGATACATACGTACGTACGTACGTAAAAAGGTCATGCCGAAACTAGTGAAAATGGATTCAGGGATGGTTACAATGGATATTTCAGTTGAAATCTGAAAACCGAAATTTTTCACGATCACAATACTTTCTTTACTTCGTACGAGGAAGTAAAAATAATGTCACATCTTTTATCAGTATACTTTTCATCTGTAATTTCTATTTATTTTTAATTCAAATAGATTCACGCGGAATGGAATTACAGGCTTTTGTGTTATGTTTTTTATTTTTAAATTCATCAGTTTGATTTAGAATACAGTTTAATAGAAAACAATTTATAAATCAAAGTACTTCCTTTAATTTCTTAAAATATAACTGAAAGTAGAAAAACTTTGATAAAAAAAATATATAAAAAACGTTTTCCAAAAAATTAAAAAAAAAAGTTAATTAAAGAATTAGTAAAAGAATGTGTAACGGTTTTCATGTTATATAAACATTAATTTATCCTTCCGGACAATCACTTTGAGTGTAAAAAATCACAGTTAAGGAGTTTTTTTTTTTAAATATTAGAAAGGGTTTAATAGTAAAATAATGGGGAGATGCACTAATAGTAAAATGTTAAAATTATTTAGGCATTGAAAAAATATTATAAATAAAAAGATTGAACGTTCCGAAGTATGATAGAGAACAAACGATAGAATTTGAGAAGTAATAACGGTAAAAAGTAGAGCTAGAGAAGTTGGAAGAAATTACACTGTAGAAAACATATAACGGAGAAATCAGAGGAGGAGGATACGAGAATTGAGATCAATGAAGATTGGCGACTCCATATATGCTGAAGAAGATATTAAGTTGTGATTTTATCTTGATCTAAATCTTTCTAGGAACTCAAAACAAACAAACAAATAAAGAAACAAAATTAATGATCTAGTTGACCTGCAACCTCGAAAAAAATTATTTACAAGAAGTATATCCCATACAGGAAAAATTTGTACCGGTATTAACATTCTAAGTCATTCCTAAATTCTGTTATTTATTATCAGTAGTTTTATTTCTATCTATATCTTTAACACTGTAAAAAACATGCTCGGTTTCATGATACAGTAGATATTAGAAGGAAAGCATTCTGATCGTCTAGTAAATGATTCGTAGATTGAAAATAATAGCAACTAATATACTAAAAATTATTATTTTAATTTTATTTAATTATTTTTTGTTACTCCACCTTCAAGCCGAATCTTTTTTGATAAGGATACAACCCCAAGAGAGATTCAGGAGGAATTACTCACTCATGCACTTTTCCACCATATTTCTTTAATTATGTTAACCAATATCGTGGACATTGCATGAAATCGTTGGGTTCGCATTACAATTCCAAAGTTGTCAACTGGGATAAGAACGTCGAATTTTCTCCAAAGTGTTTCCCTATACTTCAGGAACCGATTGCACACGAACACCGTGTGTTCTGCGGTATCGTCTTCCACGCAATAATCACCAATCCACGGATGGTCTTAGACACTGCCCATACAGGTACGCTATATAACATCCATGATTAATTGGGAACTGGAAAATTTGAACACCGGTTCCTTGTGTTTATGGTACAGCCATTTCTAAAGGTCAGGGAGAAGCCTGTAAGTTCATCTGCCATTCGTCGACAGACCTATATTATTTTAAAATATTTTCACAAATAAATATGCTAATATTGTCATTTTATATATATATATAAATTATAAATACATAGGCTAATATAATGCATAACCCATTCAATTTTTGCAACATTTTCCCTTGATTTATTTTGAATTAAATAAAAGGAATACATCAGACATTTTTTTTTAAAGTTTAATCACTTTCTGACACCAAGCGACTGAAAAACAAATTGAAAATATTAATAAGACCTTAAGAATAATTTTAAAAAGAACGGCGAATAACATTGGGCTGGAAGGCAGTGTTAAGCATAAAATAAAGATACTAACTAGTCTTGGCAGTAAGTGCCGGCTAGTCCATGATATCATCTTCCCTATAACAATCTATAGATGTAAAAATTGGCCCCTGAATAGGAAAAATAGAAGAAGGATTGATGCTTTCGAACTATGGTGCTGGAGAAAATGCTGCGAATACCATTGATAGCCAAAATTACCAACCGGGCAGTTCTGAAGCGGGTAAAACCAGCCATGTCCCTTGAAGGCAAACTACTTTGGCTCAAGCTCTCGTACTTTGGAAACGTCATGCAGTCAAATTTATTAAAAAAGTCAAAAAGACCTGAAAAGTCAAAAGTTTAGAAAACCTGAAAAGAAAACCTTGAACACCTGAAAAGCATAGAAAAGTCAAAAGGAGACTTTGCCGTCCAAGGACCCGTTGGCTTGATACCATCAAAGCCGACACAGGCATGGCCATGAAAGAAGCAATAAGTGGCAGAAACGGATGGAGAAAATTTGTCCATAGAATCACCGAGGGTCGGACACGACTGAACGGATGACAACGACAATAAGAACTTAAATAATTATAAAAATAGTCATCCATTAAAAACAAAATTTCTTTTTTTAACAAAAATTCTAATTATTTTTTTTTTAAATATTTTTATTTATAGTAGCATCAACAATTAAAGGCATTACCGACTTATCAGTGTAATCTAACTATACCGGAAAATATGTCGTCTTAAACAAACTCAGTCTGAAATTCCTGAGACGTGTGGTTTATTGAAACCCGAAAACCAAAAAAAACACCAGTATCCGCGCTCTCTTTTTCTGTTTAGCATCTGGAGATATTACTTCAGAGGATGATATGTATGGATGTAAATGAAGTGTAGTCTTGAACAGTCCCAGGTTGACCATTTCTGAGATGTGTGTTTAATTAAAACTTAAACACCAAAGAACACCGGTATACACGATCTAGTATTCAAATCCGTAAAAAAGTAACTGTTTTTATTAGGATTTGATACGTTTAACTCCCGAATTGAAATCAGCTGATTTGCGATGACGAGTTAATCACTAGACCAACCCGGTGGGTTATACTATATAGCAGTCGAATCCGAATAAAAAGCAATTACATTTATTAGGATTTGAACTTGAGAACTCTCAATTTCAAAATTAGCTGATTTATGACGATTTAATTTGTGATTATTAATTTTTTAAATTATTAATTTGTTTATGATTTACGATGCATTAAATAGACTTTAATTTTGTATTATTATTGTTAAAAAATAAATATTGTTTAAAAAACTGTTAAAAAATATATATTTTTGTTGCAGATAGGTTATTATCAAGTAATAGAGACTAATGACGATGAATATGAAGAAACATACAGAATGACAAAATTTTGTTCAGGTTGTATTCTAAATGATAGGTGGGTGTTAACGGCTGGACACTGCCTTGATAGGTAAGAATATTCAATTTTAATTATAACGAAACACTAATTTATATTTGTTTAAATAATTGTTTAAGATATGTTTTTTTTTAAATTTCTCGGTTTGTTTGAAAAATATCTCATAACTCAGATAAGTTGAAATTTGGTTTAGGCTTTACGTTCCAGCAATTTTCATGCTGATAGAATCGATATCTTTAACATTTAATCTAGGAGAAAACTGACACATAATCCTCAGTAATTTTTAATAATTGCTAAAGAATATATCGCTGAATTATCTGGAAATAGTAATAAGTTGCTATATATAAGGGATAATAAAAATTATGTTTTGTAGGTTGTGCCTATATATATAGTCACAACTCGATAGGCTATTGAGAGTTATATCTCTTCAAAGCTATATAGCTTTGCAATATTATAAATATTACAGCTTTGCAATATATTTAAGCAATATAGCAAGGAATTTTCCTTGCTTAATGAGGGAAAATTAAGGAAAAATTTACTACACATGGGAGCAGTTAAATTTTTTATTACTTTTTTAACTTTATTCTGTACGAGTAAACTTCAAAAAAATATTTTTCATTAAGAAATTAGCGTTCGACTGATACCTCATGTGAAAAAAATATCTGAAATTATAGACTTAATCGAACAGATTACTTTCTTAGGTAAGTATTCATTTAATTTTTATTGAAACAAGTCAAGGTCATTTATGTATAAACCATTAAAATAAACATAAATTGAAATAATGGTCACAAATTGAATAGAAGAATACAATTAAACAAAAAAACCCTAATGTTTTAATTTTGTATAGAATCCGAAGGTAATATGAAAAAAATTGATATGGACACCACGTAACTTCCTTGTACGCCTATTAAATTACATATACACATTTTTTTTTTTTAAATGAAAAGTACATAAAATTTTATTTTATTAACAACTTCTAATTTTTTTTTCATATATATATTTTTTTATTGTAAAAATTTTTTTACAATCCAAGGTTAATAAATCAATATATATAAATTGAAAAAAAGAAATGAAGTCGGATTCGAAGCGATGTTCTTTGATGTAAGACCAAAATAATTCATTAATTAAAATTTTATTTGGCTATAACTCTGGAATCAATGAAAATAAGTACCACTTCTGTATATTATTGAAAGGCTCTCAATGAGGGGTTATGACTGAAGTTAAGAAAAAATCCATAAATCAAAATCTTTAGGATTTTGGGCTTTTTTTGGACATTTTTGGTAAGGCGATTGCAATAAAAAGGGGTAGGTGCGTAACTAGATATTACAATAGACCTAAATCCAAAATTTTAACATTCTACGGTTAATCGTTTTTGAGATATGCAAGATAAATCAGTACGTACAGACGTCACGTCGAAACCACTTAAAATGGATTCAGGGATGGTCAGAATGGATATTTCCGTTGAAATCTGAAAACCGAATTTTTTTGCGATCACAAAAAAAAACGGAATTTATAAAATATTCATATACGTAATTTTCGTTAAATATGGAGCACATAGATAGCGCTCACGAATTAAAAATTACGTTGAGTGGACGACCAGTGTAAATCGTTAAACAATAATTTTATTTATTAATTGCCGATGTAACGTTATGATAAACAAAATAATCAAATTAAATTCCCTTAATTTTCTACATTTCACTCGTGGGGATCATATAGAAAGTGATTTAGTTAGCAACTCAAATAATATTGTATGTAAAATTACATTATAAAATAACACAGATTCTATTCACTGTTTACTGCTTATTTAGTAATGAAAATATATTAATAAATTTATCATTAGAACCATAAAATAAAATGGCTATTAGTAATAGAATAGTATGATTTTGACGGAGTGGTATTGTCATTATGGAGTGGGCAGGGATGAATCATCTTTTTAAGCTTCTGCGGTGAATTAATTCATCAATCCAGAGAAGAAAAGAACATAACTGTACAGATTTTTTTTTTTCAGTTTGAGAATATATAAGCTATGATATCCCTAACCTAAGTGAAGACCAGGTAATATTTAAGCTGCTATTTAAAATGTTTTAGTTGTCCTAAATTTGGGCTTAGAATCTTGTGGTCTCATATCTAAAAATTGTTCGTTTCGCGTTAGGAGTATTTGATAAATTTTATTTTTAATTGTTTGACTGTCAAGCACTTATTTCTAAGATACTATTTTTTCTGTGTAGCCTCCGGAACCACCGTATGGTATTACTTCAGACAATGATATGTATGTAGTCTTGTACAGTCACAGGTCGACCATACCTGGGATGTGTAGTTAATTGAAACCCAACCACCAAAGAATACCGGTATTCGCGATCTAGTATTTAAATCCGTTTAAAAGCAACTGCCTTTACTAGGATTTGAACCTTAAAACTTTCGACTTCGAAATCAGCTTATTTGCAATGACGAGATAGCCACACTAGATCAACTCGGTGGGTTCAATGTGACATGTGAGAGATTGTAATTGATATTTATTATTCTACTTTAATTCCTACGATCAAATTTAGAAAATAAAACTCAATTTCATATATATCATTTTACTTTGAAGTTTTAATTCTTTGTTAGTGAATATTTTATAACCGAAATACGTTTAATTTTTTTTTTTAGGTCGATAGAATATAGAATTTACATTAACCTTCTTTCTTTATAATAATATTCTTTAAAAAATTCAAAATATACAATTTGCCTTTGAAGAAGTAACTATGTACGTTAAAAGTTATAACACCTAAAATCACATCACCTGTTGGAGACAGAATTAGATATTATGTAATTATATCCGTACTCATTTTTAAATAATTTTTTTTTTTCAGGAAACACGAAGGAGCTTTTACCGATTTCATATGTTCAGGATCTTCGTTTATAAACTGTAAAAACGGTACGCTTCATAAAATAGAGAAAAGAATTATTCATCCAGATTATAAAGAAGTATTTAATAAGACTATAAATGATATAGGTCTACTGAGAGTTAAAAACCCCTTTGTCTACAGCGAAAGAGTACAAAGAATCGCACTTGCAACTTATCAGCCTAGTATTTTTACTAGAGCAACAGTTACCGGTTGGGGAGTGAGTGAGGTGATTTAAATTATTTATATTACAATTATTTTATAATGTTAATTTATAATAAAAATATGAAAATTTGTTAAACAATAAATATCGCCCATTTTTTGTTAAATTTAATAAGTGAAAATTATTGCATTGATATGCCATAAAATAAAAATTTATAAAGAAAATTTTCAGCTTTGTGAAATTTAATATTCTACAAATACATCTTACTAGAATAGTTTAAGTCTGCAAGAACGCATGCTAGGGAATCGTTTGATGTGTGACACGTTGCTCAGTCTTGTTGGAAGAAGACATACACTTTTTCATAAAATGTTAACTAGGCGTAGAATTATTCGAAAATTACTGACTATAAACTTCCATATTTCACTCAAGTGCGTGATTGGCGCAAAATTACGACAGTTATCATTCTTGGCCGTCCCACACTTCTTTTGCCTTTCGGTCGATAGTGTATTATTTCCTTGGGGAACCTTCCGTCCACCATCCTATTAATATGGTCCTTTCCACCTCTCCCTGTTCTCCATTATTGTGTCCCACAAGGGTAGAATATTTAACTCTCAAGATAGTTCCTAAAACTATCTTGTTTAGTGTACTAATTTGTTTAAATACATTTTTCATGTTGTAGAAATAACAGGCAATTAAAGTGTCTAATGATTAAGTTCTCACCAGGTCTTAGTTGATAAGAAAATTCTGTCCTTCAACGAAAATACTTAAATGCAGTCCGGGTGCTCTGAATAGTAATTGACCTATGTTAAAGAGCTCGGAGCAGTAATTATTCTGTATTAAAGACCCCCCCGACTGCATTTAAATATATTCGTAGCAGCTGAACGGTTGAGCCGATTTATATGTATGATCCCTCGTTGGAATCCTTACGTTACCGGGAGTGTCATAGGCATATGTATATATATATATATCTGTTTAAATAAATTTTAGAAAAATTCGAAAAAAGATTATACTATGTAGTATAATCTTTTCAAGCGAAAGAAATATGAATCATGAATGGTTAACGTCTTCCATTAGGAATTTAATTCGTTTCTATAAAATAATGAAATAAAAATACAATTAATAATTAAAAAAATTTCGTCATTACACTTCCAGATTTCCAGTGCACAGCAACTTTCCGAACGCTCTGTAATAAATTTCATTACCCCAGTAACCATTCATTAACTAAGTTTATTCAGTTATATAAAGAAAATTGCAAAAAGAAAACTTTTATAGTTTCTATACATCGGAAAGCTTCTTTTGTTGAATTTTCCAACTCAAAAGTTTTTTAAAGATATTTTTTTAATTTCAACATTTAAAAATTTTCTCTTCTATTTAGTTTACATTACATTTGTTTGGTTTGGTACAAGGGGATGTATAATATTTAAATATAACAGGAAATTTTATCGGATTACAAGTTAAATACTACGAGATTTTAAAAAAAATATTCAGTTTAAAGAGGAAACCTTTAAAAGTCTTTAGTTACTATCAGTTCTATGTCAGCACTATAGTTCATACTATTAGACTTTATATGGTGTTTAAAAATTCAGCAAAAACTAAGAATGGACTTTTTGACTGAACCGTGAATCATTCGATTTAGTATTTTACCCCGCCTTCGATGAGGAAAGAATGAAACAATATAATAGACATTTGTTTTACTAGTTAAGTCGCTTTTGTTATCGCTTGATTGGTTAACACAGCTTTTGTTCAGTTGTACTCTACTTGTTTTTATATGATTTTTATATATAAGTTTGTCACCTACGCTCCCGCAGTGCCGGGTCCTGGCGTGCTGGTGGAAGTTAGTTTTTTTTTTTACTCCCCCTGTGTTGTGCTTAAATACCGTGTACAACATTCTTAAATGTGATAAAGTGTATAATTAGATTTTATCTTGCCGGCCTCCGTGGCGCGAGTGGTAGCATCTCGGCATTTAAACTGGAGGTCCCGGGTTCGAATCCCGATCAGGCAAGGCATTTTCACACACGCTAAAAATCGTTCATCACATCCTCTGAAGCAATACCTAACGGTGGTCCCGGAGGTTAAATAGGAGAAATAAAAGGGGGGGGGTACTAGTGACCTAACCCATTCCTGGTTCTAATTTTGATGTCCATATTGCTAACACATTCAATGAAAAAAAAATATTTACTTTTAGATAAGCAGGTGATAAGGAAAACTGTATATAGTTCATAGTATGAGCCCACCGGACTGGTCTAGTGGTTAACTTATCATCGCAAATCAACTGATTTCGAAATCCAGAGTTCTAAGGTTCAAATCCTTGTAAAGATAGTTACTTTTATACGGATTTCAATACCAGATCGTGGATACCGATGTTCTTTGGTGGTTGGTTTTCAATTAACCACACATCTCAGGAATGGTCGACCTGAGACTGTACAAGACTACATTTCGTTTTCATTCATACATATCATCCTTTGAAGTAATACCTTACGGTGGTTCAGGAGGCTAAACAGAAAAAGAGGCTTCATTGTACGAGGTCTGTTTGTTATTTTTAAATTTCTTCTAAATTAACTAAGGTAAAACAGATTTTATTCATGTTTTAATAAAGATTTAAAATTAAGATATTATTTGTAATTATTATAATTATAAGTTTAGAAATGTGGTTTGTGCAGTGAATTAACGAAAATATGGTCTATGTACCTGATGTATTCAGAATGGAACAATGTCAGCTCAGCTAATGGAAACAACACATATCATTGAACCGTATTTCATCTGCAAATTAATTCTTGGAAAGAAATTATTCGAAGATTTAAAGAATGATACAGTTATTTGCAGCCTGTCACGATCGTTCATATGCGCAGTAAGATATTATATTTATTATTATTAATATTAAATTAGAGCTTCGATTAACCGGAAAAAAAACTTAATATTTAAACTGATTAAAAAACCGAAAATTTCTCTTCGTCATATAAAAAATTAGGCATGATGACAGAAAAAGTAGTTTTGGGACTACCTGTCCCAAAAATAGTTTTGGGTAGTACCTTGGGGACTGTACGTAGCGTGAATATACTCGTATGTTTGCATATATTTTTTCTGTTGAGTAGGAGTAATTTGAACAGTTGTACGAACGATTATACACGCTGTAAAACCCTTTTGACATACCAATAAAAAAAATTTTCTTTATTAATATTTTTTAAATTGGAATTTAAAGAAATTTTAATTTTTTAATATGATTTTACGAGAGGTTACCTCTAAATTAAAGACCGTTTCATGGTAAAAGCGTTTATTCTGAAAACTTTATAAATATTTTTTATTTCTCTTAAACTACATACCTTATACTACTTCTCTATATAATCGCCACATGAATTAAGACATTTATCGTAGCGATACACCAGCTTCAATATATCCCATCGTATTCTTCTGCCGCTAGTCCATTTAGCCACTGATTATCAACATTTTTAAGTTCATCGTTACCGGCAAATCGCTTACCACTCAAAAATTCTTTCAATTTCCCAAAAAATGGTAATAAGAAGGAGGTAAGTCCGGATTATATGGTGAGTAATCGTAAATTTCCCATCCAAATATTCTCAGTAAAACACGTATTGGACCCGCAACATATGGACGTGTATTGTCGTGAAGCGGGACAACGCTGTCGGTCAGCCACCCAAGTCGCCGATTTTGAATGTCGTGCCATAACTTAGTAGAATTTCGCAGTAGGTTTCTGCATTTATAGTCGTTCCACGTAACATGAAATCGATCAGCAGTATGCCAAACCGATTCCAAAAGACAGTGGCCATAAGTTTGCGTCCAAATGGCTGTGGCTTGTCTTTTGCTGGTAATTGAGTATGACGATGACGCCATTCACTTGAGCCGTCTTCTCTCTAGCGTATAATACGAAATCCATGTTTCATCGCCGGTAACATTCGAATTAAGACACTCACTTTCACTTTCATCTGCGTAGCGCATCAAAAATTCCAAAGTAGATCCCATTCGGATTTTTTTATGACGTTTCGTTAAGAACGTGCGGTTCCCAACATGCACAAACCTTTCTGAAGCAAAATGGTCATGAACAATGCAATCAATAACAGCTGTGGAAACATCATGAAAAAGAAGGGCCATGTCGGAAATCGTTGAGCGACGATCTTTTCTCATTTCATCATCACGCGTTTCAACAAGTCCTCGGTGATTACACCAAGGGCCTCCCCGAACGTTCTTCATCATTCGCACTAATTTTGTTATTTCTAAACTTTTCACACTATTTTCGGACGTTTCGTTCATTTATTAAATTTTTACCGGATACAACAACCAACCGCCTATGAATTTCAACCGGCTTAACGTTTTGATGGTTTAAAAAACGTATGATTCCACGTATTTCACAGCCGGCGGCAACATTGATTTTCCTATTCATTTTATAACATAATAAGGCATACGTAAACGCTTACAACGCGACTACTTACAGACAACAATGCAGTGTGTATATTACTAGCGTGGCCATCAACGACACAGATTCGCCAACCTTTAGAAGAGAAATTCCCAGCGGTCTTTACTTTAGAGATCTCCCTCGTAATTAAAACAAAGTTTATAAACTGAAGTTACTTTACAGTAACAAAAAATATAAAATTTAGAATTTTATTCATTGATAAATATTTTGATTAATGTACCGTATTGGAAGTAGCTCAACCTTTAGTTCGGAAGGTCTCAGAGCATACACCTTAAGCTTGCCATTTTTGAACTAGAATATTTCCATCCATACTTATTGCTATAAAATTTCGTATCCTTTCAATTTCGTTTTTCTTTTCAATTTGTTGATGCTTACATAATAATAATTTTAAAAAAACATAGTATTAGATAAATATAAGACTTATATTTATTCAAAGAATAGTAAAGGGACTTTTACTTTAACCTAATATCTGAGGTAAGATTGTTGAATTAATAATTGTATAAATATTTGATGTTAATAAAAACTAATATTTTAGCAATTGTGTAACAGTCCACTTCATTAAAGAATTGGAGGATCGTATCTCTCACTTTCAAATAAAATAAGTTTAAATGAAGTGCAGCAAAAATGTGTGTATGTAATTTAACATGCGTACAAGGAAGTCATGTGGTGTTCACATCAGATTTTTAGTAAAGTTTTCCTTATAATTTATTACCCACCTCTTAAAAATATATATACTCTTTTAATCTTTATTATTAATAGCTGGGAAAGTCATGCAATACTTTTCCAGCATTTTTTTATAATCTAAACAAACTGCGAAACATCTTTAAAGCATCTTAATTGATCTAAAATTAATATTAATATATACATTTATTAAATAAATAATGATTTTTGCTTTTTAAATATTACTTCAGAAAAAAATGTCTGACTGTTCATTTTATTTACCCAAAAAAATCAAAAATGATTCTTAAAATATTGTTAAATATAGAAAAAAATAACGAATAAAATCGATTACGTTAAAAAAAATAGTTTTCCTCAATTATTATTTAAAATTATTATAATTAATTTGATAAAAAGACTGGATAAATATCTTAATTATTGCTACCTTTTCGATTAGATTCAATAAATACGAATATTAGAGACTATTTCAAAACATAAATCTTTTGTTTAGTTTTACTTATGCTCATTCGTTCTAAATATTTATAAGAAAATATTTTTTGATCGTTCAATTTTCTTTTTGTCCATATTCTCCTGATTTTTTGTGTGGGTTAAGCGGTATAAATCTTATGCAGTACTGATGGTTGCACTTCCTGACATCGGCTACTGGTGAAGAGGTATCGACGTTTATTATGTAAGGTCATGCACTGATCTTGACCTACGTTTAAAAACACTGTAACGCTAATCGCTACAATTTTTGTAGCCTCAAAACGTAAAGAAAATTCATTTTCATCCCACACTCCTACCAATCGACCGAAAGTAATACCTTACTTTATTCCGAAAGATCGTTAAAAAATTTTATTAAACTTAACACTGAGGTTTTTGATAATAGTGTAAGATTATGATATACATAACAACTTATATTTTTTCTCCTCTCCCCGAATCGGATTCCAAAGTGAAGCATAACACAATCCGGGGGAGTGTCCTTTTACTCTAATAAGCCGGCTGGATCTTATCTACTAATGCCTGCCTCTAACTCTCAGAGTAGAGTTACCAGGTCCGACTATGTCGTTCCTGTTTCCCTAACCTAGGAGCCGGGCTCGGTTTTTATGCCTTTTTGCCTCAAACGACAACATCCAAAAAAGCATTCTCGCCGGGACTACTGTCTTTTCTACAAGAGGATGAGAGAGTCCCCGTGCCTCATCTCTGCTACCCATCTGTGCATGTACAACGAATAGCAGCTCAGCAAGAAGCTGTCCCTCATCCCTTCGTTGTCCTAGCTGCTACCCTATCTCGGAAGTAAAGGTCCCTGACGTCCGTAACATCCCCAGCATTTTCAGCCGATTTTACATTAAAATCACCAGTAGACTTTCATTCCGATGACGCCGAATTTTCAAAAATAAACTCTCCAGGAATTCAACACGTAACACCTTATATGCAAATAGTTTAACGTGTTTATTCTATCCTACAGAAAACTAAACAATTTAATTTATTAATCAAATTTCCCGTTAGAATAAACAATTTTTGTAATTAAATTATATTTTTACAGGGCGATTCTGGTGGACCGCTGGTTGTTGATAATACATTAATCGGTATAATATCTATGGGGCTAACACAAGAATATTGTGAATCGTTATGGTTTGCGCAATCATTTTTTACAACAATATCTCAGTACTATAATTGGATTAACGAGACCGTTAATGAGGAAAGTAGGTATACAAAGCTAAGCCGTTAACACTTTAAGTATTTAAATTATATAAAAGTTATGTTTTCTCAAATAATTTATTACTTTTACTTTCTTTTTGTTTTACAAATCATTACAAGATAAAAAACAAAAACATATAAATGTAACAGTAACAAAAATAAAACTATATCATGCAGTATTACGAGTTAAATTTATATCTAAAAGAATAATATAAAATTATAATTGTTTAATTTTTTCAGGTGACTACGAATCTAATTTTGATGAAAATTATTTCATGCCGAAAATAACATAAAAAAAAGGAAATATTTTTATAAAGAGCAGGTTTATTTTTATAAAGCAATATTGTAAAACAGGATATTTTACTACGTAAAATTCAACTCATCTTTTTAGATAAGATAATAAAATTGATAAATTGTTTAATCTATAAGTATTTTTATGTGAAAGTGTAAAACGTATTAGTAATGAAAACATTTAAATTTATAATTTAAATAAATATCACTTCCGTTTTAAATTTGTTTTGTAATTATTTGCTTTATTATAGGTTGAATATTGATTTCGACGAAGATTTTTTTGGGAGATTTGTAATTTTATTAATAACTAGCGGATCCGACAATGCTTCGCTATTGCTAGATTTGAATTTGTATATATATATATATATACAGATTAAATGAACACAACTGAAAGAGTTTGATACAACATCAAAAAAATGAACATTACGGAACTTCACAAAATTTAACCTTTCTCTTACCATTTCTCTCTTTCCCCCTTTTATTTTCCCTTTTTCATTTTCCCCTTTTCCTCGTTTTTCTTTTCCCATTTTATTTTTACCACGCTCCCTTTCCCTTTCTCCATTTTCCCCTTAACTTTCGCTCATTTCCCCTTTTCCTGCTCATTTCCCTTTCATTCCCCCCATTTCTATTTCCCTTTTTCCTTTTTCTCTTCCTCTTTCGCCATTTCCCAATTCCTTTTTATTGTTTCCCCTAACCTATTCCTTTGCCCCGTTTTCCTTTTTTTTATTTTTTTCATTTTCCTCTTCTTAACTTTTACCTTTTTCGATTTTCCTCTTTCCCTTTCCCCCTAAAAAAGGGGAAGTAACCCCTTTTAGGGGTTTTCCCAAAAAGGGATTTTTCCCTTTTCTGATTTTCCCTTTCTCTCTTTTCCCCGCGACTAAATAGGTTCAGTAGTTTTTTAGTCTACAGCGGATCCACATATCGGAAACACTGAAATGGAATCGTAAAATATTTATTATACCGTGTGTTGCTTTTACGTCCAACAGATAGCGCTGTTTTTCAAAAAAAGTATGTTTTTATCTCTGTTATATAATTAGTACGTATATAAAAACACGCGCGTATTCGAATGCAACGTTGTATCAATATTTCAAAGCAATCGGTGAAGAATTTTCGGTGATTTAATATTTTTAATAAACGAACATTTACATTTTTATTTATATAGATGAAACTAACTAAAAATAGTATAAAATAATTCAAAAATAAACAAAAATCTTTCTTTTGATATAACATATTTCTACAATAAAAACAATACAAAAAAAACAATTACAATAAAAACAATAAAAAATGTTTATTAACATTATTAAATTCTACCATCATCTAATGCTGCTTCATCATATAATTTGTAATAATGTTTTGATTTTTTTTTGTAAATACGTCCATTGGTACACATTTATTTATTTTGTGAAAGATATTAAAAATAGTATGACCGGAATATGAACTTTACACGTGTTCAGAGCCCAGAACCGTACACCAACGCGACGCGGTGAACAACCTCAGTGGCGAGTCGTAGCTAAAATTAATGGGGGTGCTGCTCTAGAAATATTTTAGTCTTTGTTTTAAAATTGTGTAAAAGGAAACAAACAGGTATAAAAACAAAATTTATTCAGAAACTTGATACTATACTAGAACAATCAAACATTTTTTACCCTTTAACTTAAATTGTTACAGTTCAAGATTGACCTATTCATTTAAAATTTAAATCCATTCTTCTTGTTTAAAAAAAAAAGGGAAGCTGAAAGCAGGATAATAATGTTTTTTTTCTTATTTTAACCTTCAGGACCACCGTTATTGCTTCAGAGTGTGAGATGAACAATTTGTAGCGTGTGTGAAAATGCCGTGCCTGATCGGGATTCGAACCCGGGACCTCCAGTTTAAAGGTCGAGATGCTACCACTCGTGCCACGGAGGTCGACGAGATAATAATTTAATTATACACTTAATCACATTTAAGAATATTGTAGACGGTAAGCACAAAACACGCGGAGTAAAAAAAAAAAAACTAACTTCCACCAGCACGCCAAGATCCGGCACTGCGGGAGCGAAAGTGCTCTCTCTCTCTCTCTCCCCCTCGCAGCCTCGCGTGCATCTTCCTATTTGCGCATGCGAACAACAGCAAAACACCACAATGCTGGAACTGTGAAACGCACAGTTCCATCCAAAGATTTTTGTATATTTTTCATAAACTGGGGGATGGCTACTGACATTAAGCTCAAGGATTATATATTATACAATTATTAAAAAAAAATTGAAAAAAGAACTCATATTAAATGTAATCGATAACGTCAAGTGAAAATAACAGGTGCTACAGTTCAACAGTACCTATACGCCAGCCGTAGCTGGACCTTGATCGTGTCATTATTGAGCTCTTTAATTGTTAGTGCAGCAGATAATCATATCATTCATAGCCTATATGAGATTTCTTTATCCCAGACCGAGTTTAATCATGTATAAAAATTAAAATAATTAAAATTAACATTACACTAACTGTACTCAGTATACCGTATTATGTGCACGCAGTGAGAAGATGTCAACCTAAAAATGCTATGACACATTCATAAGAAATGAGAATAAGAAAGAAAACACAGAAGAGAAGAAATCGAAAAAAAATAAAGGAGAGACCTACATTTTGCACTGTGTCGCTTTTTTTAAAACTCGTAGGCACAAAAGGCAGTAAACAAATAACCATGGAGAGTGAAATTACAGAAAAAAATCTCAAGATAAGCAGAGAGATCCGAAGCCGGTTAGCGTATTAAATCAATTATTCGCCTGATATCCGTGGCAGAGTGGTAGTTCCTCGGCATTTCATCTGGAGGTCCCGGGACCAAATCCCGGTCAGGCATTGAAATTTTTATATGCTACAAAATTCCATCTCCATATCTCACGCACATTCTTCAAGCTTATGTGACGGTATTAAAAAGCAAAAAAAAAATTATGTGATGAAGATAAGTGCAGCCCCTTCTCATTCTTCTATTTCCTTCTCCTGCTAACCTGATTCGATAATCAGATAGTCTAATAACTTATTCGGTAAAACTAGTACAACTTTTCCAGATCGTAAAGTGTATACTTCGTTTCTGCACAACCTAAAACTCTGCAATGCACATTGCTGCTAAACAATTGATTATCGTAGCACCAAATTGACTTTCAGAAAAATTAAATTAATGAAAGCTACATTCAGGAGAATAAACGGGAGTAGTTATCTTCATGAGAATCAGCCTAGTATAATTTGGAAAAAGATTTACCAACTAAATGATCAGAACATAAATTTTCTTTCATCCATTGAATTATCTTTAATCGGTTAACTGGTTTCATGTTTTTCCCATTCGTTTCTATTCTGTACTAAGCTTTCAGCAATAATTTTACTGTCTACAATAAACTATATTCTCAATTTTCTGTTTTATATACTGCAATCTTTTACTTTTTCTATAATTCTTACCTTCTATAATTCTGTAATAATTTTATTAATACACTTTCTTGAATGTAATCCGAAGGACTAGTATTTGTTCTTTAAATTGTGTTATTGTTTTCTTTGTGAGTGTTAGATGAATACTTAATCTGTTAACATTATTGTTGGAGATTAACATATCAAAGAGCATTTACAGTACCACTTGACCGATATTTGAAGTGGAGAGTATAATCCCATTTGACCTGCTAGATCAGTCATTCACTTTCCTTTATTATAATTTATCATTGCCTCAGTCTTTGTAATCAATTTATCAGTGTGCATTGTTTTGTTTATTAGGATATCACTTTAAATTTATTTCATAAAAGTCAGCTGTTATGTTTATGAAAATTACGTAAAATTTATAATTTTTGGAAATAGGTTTGTAACTTTTTTTTAATGCGCCAATACATAAAGAAGCTAAATATACCGTTGGAATCGTCATTAACGTGTAAGTTGCAATCTGTTCAATGTCGTATTCCCTATGGCCCAATGAGATGTGAATGATTTGAATGGCATGTAAATGAGGTGTAGTTTTATACAGACTCAGGCTGAGCATTCCTACCCACCGGATTGGTCTAGTGGTGAACGCATCTTCCCAAATCAGCTGATTTGGAAGTGGAGAGTTCCAGCGTTCAAGTCCTAGTAAAGCCAGCTATTTTTACACGGATTTGAATACTAGATCGTGGATACCGGTGTTCTTTGGTGGTTGGGTTTCAATTAACCACACATGTCAGGAGTGGTCAAACTGAGACTGTACAAGACTACACTTCATTTACACTCATACATATCATCCTCATTCATCCTCTGAAGTATTATCTAAACAGTAGTTACCGGAGGCTAAACAAGAAAAGAAAGGAGAAAGGCCGACCATTCCTAAAACGTATAGTTAATTGAAAATCAACCTTTAAATACACCGGCGTCATATGTCTAGTATACAAATCCGTATAAAAGTAAACTAACCTTTACTAGGTTTGAATTTTCGATTTTAAAAATTAGTTGTAAACTGATTTTCTATGACGAGTTAACCACTAGAAAAATAAGTCATATTATTTTTAAGTCATATTTATAGGTCATACAGTATGACTTTTTTCTGAGAAAATGAGATGAAAAACAGATCCTTAGTAGCTGGAAATTTCTATTATATTGTGACATCAAAACCTGTTTTACAGCCCAGCTGAATGTATAACCTAAGACCACTAATCGGATCTCAAAGCAGTTACTATTAATAAACAAAAGTATATATTAAAAAAAAATGTTAACGCTTAGATTAAAAGTTTCTTGACCCGCTCAGGGACAAAATTTTAAAATAATATTTGATAAAAAAATAGTAAAAAAAAAAACTAAAATTATATTTACATTGTAAAATTTAAACCAAAAAAAAAAAATAATAATTAAAATGCTTTAAAAAATATTCATAAAAAGAGAAAAGAAAACAAGGATGAAAATTAAGCAATAACAATAAAAGGATATAAAGTGGAAAGTGTTAAAAAAAGGGGATCAATTTAGCGGGCAAAACAGCCAAATAGAAGCGAACATGAGTACGCCATTATCCAAGAGAAGACGGAAATGCCAGAAGGAAGATGGAATGTCCTAATGGGCGTACAGTGTTTCAAGGTTAATATTAAGCATAGAATATATACTTAATCTATTTCTGTACTTTAGTCTTTAACCTAAATACATTAGGTTTTCTTCTTCTTCCTTTTAACACCCCTTCGCTTTTAATTGTAGCACCCCTTTTTGTGTATTATCAAACTATTGTACTACATGAACCCTTAATATCATTATAACATTAGACTATGTACTAAATATAATACGTATAGCACCGAAATATTTTTCCAGAAATAGAGAGATAAGTTTGACGTTAAAATCCTCACCGAAGCGTAAATTAATAAATTGCCCTAATAATGTCCGTTATAGCACACACTACATTCCAAAAAATGTTATTTTTTAATTTATTTTTAAAAATAAAAAAACAAAATGATTGATTGATCGTTTTTCATGACCTGAAAAATATTCAGGATTTTTTTATTAATTTGGAACCAACTATTATTCTCTTTTTATTGAAAAGTAAGTGCAAAGTTTAAATTTATAGTAGTGGTATTTTATGCTACAACTGTGTGGTCAAGCATGTTATTCTGAAATACTAATCTATATAAATAAAAATATAAATGTTCATTTATTATAAATCTTAAATCTCCGAAAGTTCTTCACCGATTGCTTTAAAATTTGGACACAACGTTGCATTCGAATACGCGCGTGTTTTTATAAACCTACTATTTGTATACCTAAGATATCACATTTGTGACAGATAAAAACATGTTTTTTTTTTAAAAAACAGCGCTATCTGTTGGACGTAAATGCAACAACACACGCTATACTAAATACTTTACGATTCCATTTCGATGTTTCCGATACGTGTGTCCACTATAGATTGAAGATAATGTTTGATGCTATAGAAGAAAATGTTTTAAGTTGCTTACAAAAAATGTCAATATAAATGAAAGAAAGAAGAACTAATACATATTTATTTATTCTGATAACTAAAATCAAAACACTTAAAAAACACTATAATCAAATCAAGGTTGAAAACATGGTGGTCCACCAATATGTAACGTACTGGTCCACCATGTTTTCAACCTTCACTGTTAGTGAATAAAAATAATGACAAACTTGTTAATAGTATTGGGTCAAATTAAAATAACAACTTTTGAGCACGAAGCGCAGCTTAGAGTTGGTGAATCCAAACATAAAACTTGCTTGCTTTTTTTTATTTATACACTCTTCAATGAGCTGTCTGTATGTGTGTATATTTGATATATATGTATAATATATACATGTGTGTATGTACACACACACACATACACATATATATATATACGCGCGCGCGTGTGTGTGTGTGTGTGTGTACAAGCTTACTTAACAGATCTTACACAAATCTAATCTACACAAGTAGATAAGTTTATTTTAAATATTAAAAAAAAAACTTTCAAGGATTTTAAGAGAATATAAAGAACAAAACCCAAAAAGAGAACTCTATAACATGAAGAAGAAAAAGAGTTATTTTATATAACAACAAAAAGAAATTAAATTCGAAAGAAAAAATCTTAAAACTTTACAGAAGAACTATAATATATAAAACTAAGGAAGAACTAAAATATCATCAATACCATAATAATAGAACTTAAGAAGTTAATAATAAAACTAAAGAAAACTGATATAACTTCAGATAAAGAAAAGAGGAACGGAAATGGTAAACCGATAACGATACTGGCGGGGTTGGTTAAGAAGGGTGTTGAGGAGGACCCCATCTTGAAAATTGTTCTCGCTTAATATATTAATTTTTAAAAAACTAAAACTATATAAAATAATAACTAATGAAACTGAATACTTATTTTTACTTGCCGTGAAAATTATGCATAGGAAAAATGAAAAAAAAAACATTAGTTTAATACATAGATGTTTTATTATTTATACTATAATTAAAAATACTTGTGTATCATAGAATTGGGTGATCTCAGAAACGTAACGAAAATTATTATACTAATGATTATATTTAATTTTTGAATGTGTAAACAAATTTTATACATAAATTATTTAGGTAACAGCCAATTTTATAAAAATAGCATCCTTCAAATCATTATTTTGTTATATTCACTGTTACCACTATTGATTAGTTCACTCATTACTCTTTACAGCAATTCCACAGAACACTGATTAATTTCTAATTAGATTTAATGTTTCAAAACTGAATAATGTAGTTTATAAATACTAGAAAGAAGATAAAGGGTCTTGGTACATGGTCCAGTCTTGTGAACCATATCATGTATGGTTAATAAGATTATTAGGAAAAAATTCTGCAAAATATTTTTAGATATTCATTAGGTATAAATTTACTTAAACAAAAAAACATACAGCTACATCTTCCTAAAAATAAAATGATTAATGATAAGCCACTTCAAGATCTGAAATCATATTTAACAAATTAAAATAAGGGGGTTCTAATGACAGCGATAACCTTCCTCTACCCTTTTTAAAAACATAAGGTCAAATAATTCCTCAAGAAGAGGTCATACAACATATAGTAACATTGTGGAATTGTTACTGGTATATTCACCTGATGAAGAATTGTGATATGAAGTGCTACTACTGCCTTTGTGGGAGACAATTTAAAGATTTGTTTATTAACAAAATCCGATTGATATATGAAAAATAGCTACTCTCATCGGTGAGTTGTTTACTAATTTTTGGTTAATAAATTGTAAAAACACATGGTAAAATTTTCTTTGGTTTTCCAAGATTTATCTATAGTGGACATGTATCTTAAATTTACTAGTGTAGATTTTTAGGAAAAATATACCCAACAATTACTTCAATCTGAGTAACACAGATTGGCATAGACTCTGTTCAGTGGCCTCTCTCATTGACAATGCATTCTATCCACCGGGTTGGTCTAGTGGTGAACTCTCATCATAAATCAACTAACTTTGAAGTCAAGAGTTCTAAGGTTCAAATCCTACTAAACGCAATTAATTTTATGTGAATTTGAATACTATTTTAGATTGTGGATACTGGTGTTCTTTGATGGTTGGGTCTCAATTAACCACACATCTCAGGAATAGTTGACCTGAGACTATACAAGACTATACTTCTTTTACATTCATACATATCATGATCATTCATCCTCTGAAGTAATATGTTATGGTGGTTCCAGAGGCTAAATAGGAAAAATATTTGACACTACATTCTTCGGTATTTGCACTGTTTTTTTCACCATCACTTTCTTTAGCAACATATAAAAATTCTTTCTTAATATACTACCTTCAAAATTTTGAATTCAAGATCACAGACTGATGCAATAGGACGACTGTGATGAATACTGAACTGTTTTTGAAACTCATGTTGTGCAAACACAAATTATCAAGACTTTTGTAAGTGGAGTTCACAGTAAAAGCACATTGCACTGGTAGTCCATGACTACCTGTACAACACAGTATAATAACCTTGAAGAATGATGAAATACAACAATATTTGTTGTGTGATGAAATGCTGGATTATTAGATGCATTATTTTTTTTAAAAAGATTTTGCAGCTTGGTTTTACCAATGTAATACCTGTTAAGCTATCTGTGCAGCTCTGGCAAAGAAAAGGAGTTGTTGAATCGGTCCACAAACAGGGAGCCGTGTACTACTCATAAAAGTTTAGAAAATTCAGCTGACAGGAAAGCACAAGAAATATCTACACAAATGTACGCAGAATGCATGCACATGAGGGTGGTATAAAGCGAACGTTTCTGTTCCTCATTATTATCTGCCTTAATGATATTTTTATTCATAAATTTATCTTTAATATCCAGTTCTTTAAAGAATTTTATTTGCTTCATTTCTGTTTTTGAATTCTATTTATTATTTTTAAATTTTATACCTACATTTCTTTATTTTAACAAAAAGATAAAATAGAAAAGAAGGTTAAGAATAGTTCTTAATTAGCTGTCTATCCCACCCTTGTCATCTGTATCATCACTATCTGATAACTGAATTTCAACAGCTTTATTGACACCTGCTTTCGTTACCATTGTTAGCTATAAACTTTTCAGTTTGCCTGTCGGCAACACTGTTTCTCTTATAATAATTCTGCACTAAGAAGTATTAGTAACATTTCTTCCAATATTTAGCTGAAATTTCAAGAAAATGATTTTTCAGTCATGTCTTTTATTATATTTTTCCAGCATGACACATTTTCTTCCACAACCTGACTTTATTTTCACACAAATCAGCTCAATCGAGCATTATACAGTGACAGTTTCATATGTTATGACTGTAACCGTCCAATATTTTTTAGAATTATTACTCTTCACAACAACGCTTACATATAGAGTGAGTCTTTGAAACCTGACAATTTTAAAGCAAAATAAGTTGGTAACCGTGACGTGTAGGAGAGAATCAAAATACCTGTAACCTAGCGTACTTTTTTTTCAGCATGCTAAACCAGGATAACCGGATCACCTGATGATATGCTTAGAATCCTGGTGTATAGTCCACATCTGGACTAACTCAAACTGCCACCTCCTCCGCTGACTTTCGTTGCATAATCGAGACCACCATACCGCTGATAAAGTCCTAATTCTGATTTGGTTGTAGCATGGCCTCTACAAAATTATCTTTGGTCACATACCGACGGCCCTGTTAACCTCGACTCTGGTATCGTCCCACCTCTTCCAATTGAAAATTAAGTCCGTTTGGGCGCATAGGTTGGAAAGAAATCGAGCACATATTCAAAATTGAAGGAGTGCCCAGCGCAGCGCTTTAATCCTAGGCACTAGTGTGTTATAAGACTTCTACTGCTTGCCGTAGAAGCTACCCTAGAGAAATGGCTGGCCATCGGTCAAATATAGTTCCAAGCGCTACAATTTGGTGGCTATGATTTGCTGACATTCAGCAACCTAGGCGTGGCAGAAAATTGCTGTCCTTGGGAGAATAAATTTTATTTTATTGACAAGTCATATATTTTAGTATGTAGACGGGGTGCACCTACCCATTTTAGTAATATATGACAAGTGAGCGGTGGGACACGCAAGCGAGTGGTGTAGGGCACCACGCTTATTCCGCTCACGCAGTTAGGTAAGCTGTCGGAGCTAATTAGGATATTGGTCGCTAAACCGTTTTGAGAAACAGTAGCCGTTTGTGGTACGTACATTCGGTCTTATGCTTTAGGGCGATAAAATAGGGTGGTGGTGGGAGAAATGGCAGACAAACCAATTAGATGCAATTGAAAATTGTATATTCTGATGTGTTCACTACCCGCAGTAAATGCATGGATCAGAGGACCACCTTTTCATTCGGTGTAAATAATTGTTAAAACTGCCATGTCCGGTGAGAAATTGTGTAACATCGTAACTTAACTCTCCATGCTTCCTGCCGGACAATGGCTTAATATCGGGAATCAGCCTCTTCATCAGCGAGTCATGCTGCAGTCCGTCTGACATCCATTGCCGCTTGTCCAATAATTCAACTCTTGTGGCCTTAGTTTGCCAGTCGCTCTCTGAATGTCCTCTTCCGCCAACAACTCCATGGGGGAACGGAAGTAACTACAAAGATTGATTCCCTGGCTACAGTGCGGTAAGTGCAATCTATACCTACGGTGAACTTCCGCTCTAGGCATTCCATCTTATGCAACGCGGATTTACTCTTCAGAAGCCTGAACCATGCAGGGACTGCGTACCATACAACGAACCGCACCGCTGAAACGAGAACCCATCCTCTATGACATGCGTGGCCCGCTCGCTCAGCTCATAAGCCTTGTAACTGCCGCGACACTCCTTACTGCTTTTGCGATCATCTTCTCAACAGCGACCTAGGATAATAGATGCCATTTTTGTTACAATGGGGCAGCAGACTGCTGTATAACGTTCGTTCTTAGTGGAAAAAGTATTTTAAAATAGTTGCTCGGTTTTGATTACATAGCGGTATTTTGATGTCCTAAATCAGTTCCCTAAGTTCGGTAAACGTCTTCCAGGGCATTATATATACATTTTTTTAAAATAATTATTAATATGTTATGATACAACAATTTTAAATAAATAACAATGTTGATATGACGAAGTTTTATGACACAATTGATAAATGCTTATTACGTATAAAGAAGCAGTCTATGTAACGTAAGTGTATATTATAAGTTTTTTATAGTATGAATGTACTTTTTCTTCTCACGGATAAAATATTATTTTGATAAAAGATATAATGAAACACGTAATAGATAACTAAATTATATTAACATACAAGATTGCAAAAATATTATAAAGTTTATTTTTAAACCAAACCACTTAAAATTTCGTAAATTACATTTTTTAAAAAGATAAAAGGAAATAATTTTATCGGATTACCCTATCTAAAAAAATATTTACACTAAACATAGAAACATGAGGTTTTTATTTTATATTGTTGTGACGTGTAATCTAGACCTCTGATGTTGAACAAATTATTATACTGTGATATCACTTCATACGTGCATTTATTTGTAGGTGTATATATTTGCTTTTAAATGATACGATTTATCTCATAAAAAAAAAATATTAATCAACCCATAGGGCCATAAAGTAATTAACTAAATTTAGTATTTATCTTATTATTTATTTATTATTATATAAAAATAGATGTACTGTCTCTTTATGAATATAAGTATTATTATATTTACAATTATTATCAATAAGAAAAAAATTATGATCGTTAGGTACTCAGAAATACTATTTTTAGTACAAAAATAAATAAATATTTTGTTCAAATAGAAAAAATATAACTTTTACAGCAAAAATTGCTCTAAAATCGTTAAAAAAATTTTACAAATACATTTAAAACTAGATTTCAAAAAACAAAAAAAACATTAAATACTACAGAGAAAATGACGATGAAAAATCTATAAAATATATAAAATTTACTAAAGAAACTGACTACAGTAAAAAACCAATTTTTGATTCTTCTAAATTTAAAAAAAAATATATATAATATATATAATTATATATATATATATATATATAATTATTATTATAATTATATATATATATAATTTTTTTTTTATTAATTCGTAAATTTAAAAAAAAAAAAAAAATTTAATTTATAGTCGTATCAATAATTAACGTCATTAACGACTGGATTGCAACTATATCTGTACTAGTAAACGTGTAATCTTTAACAGACTAAAACGTTCCTAAAATCTGTGCTTAATTGAATCCCAACGAGCAAAGAACACTAGTATTCACGATCTTATATTCAAATCCGAATAAACTTAAAGTACCTAAGGAGAATTTGAACCTAAGAATCCGACATCGAAATCAACTCATTTACGATGACGAATTTTACCAGTACAGCAAACAACTAAATAATTTATGATAAAATCCTAATCAACAGTTTTTTAATTTTATTTTAATTTTATCCTAAAAATATTATTAATTCTTCATTTTTAATGTTTGTTCAAATATATTTAATTTTCAATTTAATCTATTAATATATATATATATATATATATATAAAGAAACGGTTTTTATAATTTTGTCTTTGAGATATTAGTACTAAGGGGAATATGAATAAATACAATAACAAAAGAGTTGTTATTTCTAGTTAATATATATTTGTGGTGAGTGTGCGTGTGTGTGTGTGTGCACGCGCTCGCGCGCATGTACTCATGTATATATATATATATATATATACACGCGCGCGCACGGACACACAATCACACATAAACTATTTATAAATTTATTTATTTTCTCATTCAAACTGTTTCTTTAATATCCATTAATGGTGATTAATTTACAAACTAAATAGCCATCTAGTTTTTTTAATTTTAAGTAAATTTTTTTATAACAATTTTTTTTTTTTGAGCATAAATTTATTTTTAAATTTATACAATAACCGTTTTTCATGACCTTTTTTTGTATTTGATACGTAATAAAAAATGGATGTCTGTGTTAATCCATATATTATAGAGTGATATTAAACTATGGAAATGGTTTTATATCTCAAAACTGAAAGATGCAAGTAGGTAAGAATAAGTGCGGATCTATGTAATGGAAAAATTACTCCTACTTTACGGTGTGTTTGAAAATTTTTCTTGCATCTTAGATTTCCTTGTTTGAATTAATTTTTTTTTTAAGTAGAAACATAGGTATGTGATACATGATTTTAATGTAAAACCTTAAACGAAAATCATTTCTGGCTAAATGCCTTCATTTTGTATTGTCTTGGTTTCAGCTTAATGGTTTTATGTTTTATATTATACGATTAAATGATTCACATATCACTTGTAAATGCCGTACTATATCACGGAACCTGTACACCATCAACAGAATTAGTTTTTCAGTTTCATTAGAAGGCTACTTTATTATTTGAAAAAAATTAAATTAATAAATAAAGATAATAATAATAATAATAAAATTTTCACTATGAAAAAATATTTGAACCCTTACAACTTATTCTCCAATATCTAATTAATTTAGGTAAAATCAAATACTGTATTTTTACGTTGTAGAAAGAAGCCAAAATAAGATGTAAATAACTTGTATTGGTGTAAAATAACACAAATTACATTTCTGAAAAGTAAATGCTGAATTAAAACTCTAAATGTGTAATAAATTTTAAAATTTCAAATTATTTTTTGTAAATTTTTTTCAATATTTATATAATTAACTAATTTAAGACCGAAAACATTTAAATAAATTTTAAAATTAAATATTGTGGTAATTAAAGTAAATAAAATCAGTTCAAAATTATGACAATACATCTTTTGAAAGATAAATCAGTTATATTAATTTTTTCCAAAGTACGCAAAAAAGTAAAACCAAATTCAGTTTTAGATTTTTTATGGTATATTTAACCCCAAAATTAGTTAAATAATAAATGGAAGGTTTAAAAACAAGCTGGAAAAATTAATTGATAAAATCGATTTTAATAGATAGTCTGTTTAATCAATATGAAAGGAGATGGGAACGATAAGGATTTTAATATTTGACAAGGAATTCTGATGGATGGAAGTAAAATTTTGCAAGAACTACCCTCACGGCAAATAACCGTATGTTGATGACAATAAGAAAAGAAATTCTCAAAGGTTAGAAACTGAAATCTTAATAGAAAGAAATTAAATAAGTTGAAGTTACGTAAAGAGGCAAAGAAATTACTACTGATCATGAGTACCCGGGACGGGAATAAGTAGTAATACAGTAGAAGTAGCGTATAACGAGATCGTTTCTAACGAAAATTCGGTTGTTATAAGCAAAGTTAAAAAAAATGATCGGTTTCCTATATTATTAATATTTAGTGAAGTTTATTTTAACGAGCTAATAACGAAATTAAAAGTCGATTATAACGAGCAAATTATTTTCTTTCTAATAATAAATTTGTTCCCCGTGTAATTATAAACTTAAATGATTTTAAAATACAGGAACAGAAAGCAAATGTTGAAATCATTAGTACTGTATGTTTGTAATATTGAATGTTATTCAGTTAGGTTAGGGAGGCAATGACCTATTCATAATAAGTGAAAGCGGGTAGTAAGATAAACACCAGATGCAGTAGTAAACCATATACAGTTTTGTACTGGCTATTTCTGGATTCTGGAAAATTTCATTCCTCCACTATTATGAAGTTTATACAGATAACATGGTGTTGAGAAGTGCGAGTAATCTTACACTCGAATTTCGGTAGTCGATTCTTAAACGAATCTGTTGCTACTTTTTACAGTATGTTCTTGTGTTTAAATCGAGCTGAAGTAAATATATTTTGAACGAGCGTGTTGTGGTATTTTTTGATAAATTTTTCTAGCGCAGATGTATTAAAAAGAAAAAAATCTTTCAGTTTGCGACAAATTAAAAATTATTGAAGTTATATATGAGAGTCTTTTGATTCAAGTATAGCATTGTACCGGTTAGCAAAAGGCGAATAAACATTGTATTTCTATTAATTAACGTCTAACATTTCTTACCAATCGCCAACAAGCTTTCAATTAATACCATAAATATTCTAGCTCCATTAATATAAACTAAACAATATTTATTACTTACTTAGTAGTTCTGCTAAATGTTTTACGTTAAATTAAGAATCTTCTGTATACATTTTTCAATATTTATTTAATTTTTACACTTACTGTTAATATTAGAAACGTAAATATTTAAATAAAGCAATGACCCCTTGCTTCTCTGACGTGTTATTATTAAAAATAATAATATGCATTTAAAAACAAATTGGCTAAAAACCTAGTGGACCGATGCAGCGTTATTATTACAAAGTAATCTTATGAATGAAAAAAATCGGCTAAAAACCTATTCCATTTACAAAAGTGTCACCTTCAACCTCTTTGTTTTTTTTCTTTCCTTTCCTTCCACTGGTCAGATGTGTGCTCAAAATCTATCTCCAGTCCATTCAGACAATCTATTAGACGATTCCGGCTAATTTTATTTTATTCTGTTCAGAATGGTTTGCAAATATTTCATTAAACATTGATTGACCTTTAAATTAATTTTCCTCTGAGTAATAACTTTGAAAACATCCTCAATTAAGTCGTAAATAAAGATTTTTTTGAGGAATTCTCAGAATACTTAAATTTGGGATTCGATGCACTGGAAGACATATGTGTGGGCCATTCCCAACAAAATGAAAAAAAAATCAGCCCGATTCGTTCAGTAGAAGCCCAGACGGACTGGATATAAGTTTACAACCCAATTTTTAAATATATGCATATATATATATAAAGGTAATATTAAAATATTTGCTTATAAACCCTGGATGCTAGTACCTGTTCGTTTTAAGAAAAGTAACCTTGAACGTTCTTTTGCTATTTTGAACGTCTAACAGGAAAAAAATCGTTCGTTTAGGCTTTTTAATTTTTTTTTAAATAAATTTACTGTAAATCGGGCTAAGAAGATCATATACGACCTTTGGATGACAGGTTTTGTAGTAGAGTGTTGGGCTTGTTGCTATAGTCATTATGGTCCTAAGAATAAAGCTTTCAAAATGATAAAATAATTTATCAACAATATTTTATCTAAAATTTAAACTCAATTCAAATGAAAAGTGTTAAGTAATACTTCATTTTTATGAAATTTCAATAAAAAATTGAGCTCAAACATTTTTTTTTAATAAACATGCTTAACGATATGGTATAAATAAATGTAAACACGAAGAAATATTTATTAATAAATAAATAGTGTTAACGAAAACTATAAAACACAATTGTTAATACGACAACAGTCGTATTAACAAGTAATTTTTCTAGTTTTTGTTAATTTCAGCGTAAGCATAAATTTCTCTTAATAATAAAATCGAAATAACTGAAACCATTTTAAATTGCACCAATACTTAATTGTGACGTCACAGTTATAAAGGTTTGATAGATAAAGCTTATCGCAAGAAAGATAAAAGTACAATGAACCACTCAACGAGGTATCTTGTTTGAGAACCAGAGAGGGGATAGTCTTTTAGGAAAAATATTTTCATTAAGTTTAAAAACCGAGAAGCCTATTTGACATCATCTCTCTAACACAGTAACAAAAGTAAATGTTTTTTGCATCATTGTTGATAAAGTTATTTTTTTAAGAAACAAATTACTGTTTAATACGTATATTTTTAAAACTATATTTTAATATAAACTAATTTGCCTACATCCTAGTGATTTTTAAAAAATATATATATTATGTAAACGTTATAAAAATTATGCGTTCGTAATATTTATTGTTCAAATCTATAATATATTCGAAATCTGATTTTAAATCGCTTTTGTGTGATACCTATTTTTGTAAATTTTGAACTACTTTCCTTACTCGTGTTATTTACGCCATCATTATATTCACTTACTATCATATTACACACACATTTTTACTTCCTTGTACGAAATAAAGGAAGTATTGTGATCGCGAAAAATTTCGGTTTTCAGATTTCAACGGAAGATCAATTTTGACCTTCCCTGAATATATTTTAACTAGTTTCGGCGTGAGGTCTGTACGTAAGTATGTATCTCGCATAACTCAAAAACGATTAGTCATAGAATGTTGAAATTTTGGATTTAGGACTGTTGTAACATCTAGTTGTGCACCTCCCCTTTTGACTGCAATCAATTGAACCAAAAGTGTCCAAAAAAGCCCAAAATCCCAAAAAATTGAATATTGGACTTTTTCTTAACCGCAGTAATAAGCCCTCATTGAGAGCTTTTCAGTGATTTACCGTCAGTGGTACTTATTTTCACTGATATCAGAGTTATAGCCCAATAAAAGTTTAATTAATGAAATATTTGTATCTTAAAGGTGCACATCGGCGAGATTCCGACTTCATTTCCTTCTTTTTTTAAATTTAAATATATATTTATTATTAATTATTAACCCGTGATTGTAAAAAAATGTTTACTAATTAATAACTAGTAAAAATGTAATAATTAAAAATAAAAAAGCAGGTATTAGTAAAATAAAATTTTATGTACTTTTAAAAATCTGTATATGTAATTTAATAGGCATTTTTACATATGTGTATATGTAATAGATTTGGTGAAACATCTGATTATTTAATTTTAATTGAAAATTATAATTTAGAATCTTATTAATTTTGGATTTTCTAGTTTGATTTCTGTTCAATTTTATTTATTTTTCTAGAATTTCTGTTTAATTTTATCTACATTAAACTTAACTAAAGAGTGATTGAAAAATAGACCCTCACAAGAACAACTTATACACTGAGGCATACTTTAAGATAAATTGCAAAAAATTCTTATCTTTTAGTTCATTACTTCTCTTTAAATTTTTTTATTTTCTCTTAATCTTTTTATTCTTTCTTTGGTTTAAACATTTTCTTCCTCTTCATATTCATCTTCTTGTCGTTTTTTTAGATATATTTCTTTATGTTATTTTTCTTTTTCCTGTATGATTGTTTATTTCGCAATTTTGGTTATTCACCAATTAATCCAATAATAAAAACGAAATATTATGCACCGTAAGGTCGAAATTAATATTTGTAATCAGTACACAGGAGTTTACTAAACGGAATAGTTTAATTATTGTTAACTATTATTTACACGATACACAAGAGATCTAAAACTTTTGTTTATAAGCAACTCACGAAGATATGAATAATACTGAACTAGTCATGTAATAAAAGGACTTTTATTCTATCCTAATATTTCATGTAAATTGTTGAATTAATAATTGCATAAATATATGATATGTTAATAAAAACTAATATTTCAACCATTATGTAACTGTCCACTTTATTAAAGAATTGGAGGATGGTATCTCGCTTTCAAATGAAATAAGTTTAAATGAAGTGCAGCAAAAATATGTATATGTAATTTAATAGGTGGGCAACTACTTATATGGGGTCCATATCAGATTTTTTGATTACATTATAATTTATATAGGTTTATAATGAAACTAATATCCCCACTCTGGTTCAAACGGTCAAACGAGTCAGAAAAGGTATGCCAAAAATAGAAGCTGAATTTCCCGATTTTGATAAGTGTATGGTTAAGTGGTTAAACAGAGCAGAGCAAAAACATAATTCTAGGGTCCACTTTTGAAAGAAAAGACAGAAATATTTTGTTAGAAGATCGCAAATGGGTAAAAATACAATTTTTACCAACTTATGTGACATCAAAACTCCACACCCTAGACCGGGGGTTAATTAAGAACACCAAAACTTTGAACTGGACTGAAGTTATAAGAAAATATACCTCATGCATTGAAAAGGCTCAAGAAGGTAGTATTAATTTGCTAAAAGCTATGAGAATAGTTGATAAATGCTGGAAAAATGTTAAAAAGGATACGATCGTAAATTGTTTTCAAACTTTTCATTTTCTGCCAAAAAAGAGCACAAATGAAGACGCCAAAAAAGAGGTTACAACACCAGCAATTCTTAATATGAATGCTGTGTGGAAGACAATAACCTGGTATCTAAAAGAAACTCACCGAGTTGGTCTAGTGATGAACGCGTCTTCCCAAATCAGCCGATTTGGAAGTCGAGAGTTCCAGTGTTCAAGTCCTAGTAAACGCAGTTTGAATATTAGAACATCGATACCGGTGTTCTTTGGTGGTTGGGTTTCTATTAACCACACATCTCAGGAACGGTCGAACTGAGGATGTACAAGACTACACTTCATTTACATTCATACATATTATCCTCATTCATCCTCTATCTGAAGGGTAATTCCCGGAGGCTAAACAGGAAACGAAAAAGAAAAGGTGCCTAAAAGAAGATCTATTTGAAGAATTGACCAGAGTAGATGAGAATATAGCAGTCACAAAAACATTAACTGATAGTGACAAAGTAACATCATTAAATAATGATGGAAATTATTCGTTTACATCTCTGTAACTCAAAATAATTTATAACTTCTATAAGTCGAAAAATATTGGAAATTAACTTCGGTAACTAGAACTCTAACCCTCACATAACTTGAAGTAATTTCTTTTTCCCTCGCGATTTGATTTATTAACAATCAATTTATCAACTTAATAGCATAGAAAATGCTAACAGAAAGACGGGGGAAAGGGTTAAATGTAGTCGAGGAATATGTTGAAAAGTAGCCTTAGTTTCATTACCATTGAATAAAAAATAATTTTTCTGCATTCATTTGTTTTTTTTTTTCATATATTCTCTTGTTTATGAACTCTTATGATTGTTTATATTTTGTGATGAATTATTCTTGTTTTGTGATGACCTGTTTAACCTAACTTTATATGAGTGTACTTACAACTATTTTTTATTAGTTAGCATTTAAAATCGGTACCTCATAGGAGACTAAAGTAAATTTTATTAATGATAATCACGCGAAGAGAGGTCCCCGACGAAAACCTTCATTAAAGCATTCAAAGGTACAACACCTCATATATATATAAAAACCACTTGCGTAAGTGAAGTAAATCCAATTAAAATTCAATATTTAGCATTGGGCCGGCTTCCGTGTCTCGAGTGGTAATGTCTCGGCCTTTCATCCGGAAGTTCCGGGTTCGAATCCCGGCTAGCATGGCATTTTTATACATGCTAAAAATCATTCATCTCATCCTCTGAAGCAATACCTAATGGTAGATTCAGAGGTTAAAAAAAAATAAAAAAATAAAAAAGTAATATTGCACTAGAAATAAATCACAACTAGAAAAGAATAAGTGGTTAAACAGAGCAGAGCAAAAACATAATTTTGGAGTCCACTTTTGAAAGAAAAGGCAAAAATATTTTGTTAGAAGATTGCAAATGGGTAAAAATACAATTTTTACCAACTTATGTGACATCAAAACTCCACACCCTAGACCGGGGTTTAATTAAGAACACCAAAATTTTGAACTGGACTGAAGTTATAAGAAAATATACCTCATGCATTGAAAAGGCTCCAGAAGGTAGTATTAATTTGCTAAAAGCTATGAGAATGGTTGATAAATGCTGGAAGAATGTTAAAAATCAGATGGGTGGATAAAGTGACAAATGAAGAGGTGTTGCGGCAAATAGATGAAGAAAGAAGCATTTGGAAAAATATAGTTAAAAGAAGAGACAGACTTATAGGCCACATACTAAGGCATCCTGGAATAGTCGCTTTAGTATTGGAAGGACAGGTAGAAGGGAAAAATTGTGTAGGCAGGCCACGTTTGGAATATGTAAAACAAATTGTTAGGGATGTAGGATGTAGATGGTATACTGAAATGATACGACTAGCACCAGATAGGGAATCTTGGAGAGCTGCATCAAACCAGTCAAATGACTGAAGACAAAAAAAAAAGAAAAGAATAAAAATAAAAACAATGCCACCAATACCAACCAGTATATCAAAACAACACTATAAATAAAACAAATTTTCATTGGTAATAGGAAAAAATAGTTGTAATTTGTAGACCATCAAAGTGACGTTCCCTACGCACTCATTCTGTGTTCCCACTTCTAGGTTCTTTCTTCCGGTCACGCCTCTAGTTACATCTCCCCGGTCCAGCAAATGGAAACATTTTATTCGCCTTATGCCATAGCTGTTGTCCAATAAATTTACTGACAGAAAATTGACATATTTGTATAATCTCTGTTTGTACTGCTAAGTTTTCGGATCTCTTCGTAAACAGTAGCTAATCTAAGACAAACATGAATTTAACTACCTCTAACAAACCACGGCGCCTCTGTTACTGTCCTCACCAACATATTTTGGAATTATTGAATTATTTCAGTATTGTTGTTACTCGTCATCTCCAGAGCTGATCCATACGTCCAGATCGGTTTAAGGATAACTCTGTAGATCAACAATTTATTAGATTACGATAACTGTGAGTTTCTTTCCAGTAACCGGCTTAGTTTCCAGTACTTGATGTTAAGCCGTTTCCTCTTTACTACCACGTGGCCCTTCCACGTTACTACCCAAATGTAGGTCAAGATACCGTACCCGATCCGTGTGAGAGATATAGACGACATTCAGGTAGACCCGTGGACAATCACCTCTTCGCATCCTAAATAACATGTAGCTCAATTTATTCTGATTCACCCTCATTTTCTATTTCATCAGGTACGCTTAGATCTCGTCTAACTCTGATTGTAGTTTAGTAGAGGTTTGATTCGGATTTTTATTCTCAGCTAGGATTGCCGAATCGCCTGCAAGTGATGCGACATTGACGTAATCCGAAGCAGGAAGGTCTAATATGAAAATCGAATTCAGAACAGCCCCCAGAAGAGAGCCCGAATAACTACCGACTTCGTATCGAAGAACCCAGATAACTCCTTATTTAACAACCTGGGAAAATCAACCATCAATGTAATTCCGTAGGACTAAGTGAAATGGCTGAGGGAGGCTTTGTTTTGACTTATTCTACAAACTAGACTTCCGTAACTTATCAAAGGACATCCAATATCGCTGCTTCGCTATATATTTTCTCTTCCAAGTATCTGGTTATGATGATAAGTGCTCTAGGGGTCTGTTCAATGGTAGCGTGCCCATTCCTGAAGCCTAATTGATGATTTTGTATAATCTCCTTCCGCTTCAAGATACGCTACAGTTTCTGAAAAACCAGCTTTTCAAACAACTTGGTTAGTGCCGGTAGCCGGCCTCCGTGGCGCAAGTGGTAGCTTCTCGACCTTTCATCCGGAAGTCCCGGATTCGAATCCTGGTCAGATATAGCATTTTCACACACTAAATTGTCATCCATCTCATTCTCTGAAGCAATACCTAATGGTGGTCCCGGAGGTTGAAAAAAAGGGATAGTATCGGTAGACGATATATCTGTCTGCATCATGGGGAAGTTTATCTGGCTTTAGAATCATTATCAAATGGAAGACCGTCCACTCACATTTGAAACAAGTTATTCTGATATTCTAAAGATCCCATTGAAAAGATCTGTTATGAACCGGATGGCCTTGAACGGAAGCCACGGCCTTCCGTTCAAGGAATCAAAAAAGAATCTATATATATATATATATATATATATATAAATAAATAATTTATAAATATTTAATATATTATGAGTAATCAAATCAAAGCTTGGAACCTTTTATTAACGTCTTCCCTTCATTGATTACTCCTAGAATTTCCGATGTTGAAAAAGGCCTAATTGGCAGACATAAAGGGATCGGGCTGTCTAGAAATTCAAGTATTTCATCTTCATCAGAACCATGTACTTCGAGAGGTGAAAAGACCTTGCTCAGATAAGAAGCAAATAGGTCGGCCTTTTCGGAGTTACTTCTAACCCATGTCACAATCGAAGCTTTCAAAGGAAGCAACGTAGGTGTAGCTGACGGAGGTACTTGGCTGCTTTCCACAAAGAGTGCCTGCCGCTGTTCAGGGGGGGATTCTCAAACTACTTGAATGTTTCATTTCCAACAGACTTCACCAATCGTTTTAACCTGTGTGCCGTTCTGCTGAAAGAAGTGTTATCTTCAGGCTTCTTTATACGTGGTTGCAGGTCGTCATCATCATATTTACTTATGGTTTCTGTAATAATGTAAACGATTGTAAATTTTATTTTGTGATAAAAAATTGTCTCTTAATTATTGAAGGATCCATATGTATATATACATATATATTTTTAAGTATTTTTTTTCAATTGCACATATTATTTACTTTAGAAGACATATTTTTATTTTTGACATTATGTTGGAAATGCTAAGTTTTTTGGTAGGTATCAGTGTCATAATGGCCTATCAAAGTCCATCAATTGAAGTGTGTCATTCTGATAGCTTTATAATTGGTTATTGATTTCAGAGTGTACTTCTGAAACCGAGTTAATTTGATTTCATGCATATAACTCCTGCAACTCGTAGTATTTATGTATCTTATGATAGTTTCCAATATAGTACAGATATAATTAATACCTCGATACAAATATTACACTCGATTCTACTTAAATTGTTGCGTCATAAATTCTACTGTTTTTATCATGTGTAAATATTATTATTTATCCATAATTATTTACGTGTATTCATTCATTCAATTTTATAAAATTTGTACAATCATTTGATTAGTTAGAAATAATACTACTTAGTCTTGTTTTCCTTTTCCTTATAGTTTCCTACTAACCTAATTTTAATTAAAATTAGTAACTTAAAAATTAAATAAATGATAATTATAATATCCGACTTCAAAACTTAAGGAAAAATATAATATAAAATCTCTAAAAAAATTCACCAGAATTATTTTGTTACTCTATTTGAATTAACAGAAACAAGTCTATTATAATATTTTAAACGTTCTATAATATTGAAAAAGAGTCCAGTTTAACATTGAGGTTGTAATATTTATAATTTTTTATGAAAAAATAATATTATTTTGAGATCGGATATTTCAAAACAGATTAAACCGTAAAATAATTCAAGTGTTTGAATCACGATTATAACACTTAAGAATTTATAATAATAATAACAATTTTAATATATACAATAAATGCAATAAATACGCAGAATTAGTAAATCACAAGTACTTAAAAAATGCACTAAACTTGTTATATTTTTACGTGTACAGAATTGTGAATTACTAAACTATAAGATTTATTATAATGATCGATTATAATTTGATAATCCATTAAAATAGATAAAATAACCGAAATAATATCTATATAAAAGCAGTGATGCATTGAAAATTAACATTAGTTTTGTTTTGAATTAAAACAAAGAAGACTGACATAAGTTATACGATTATACGAAAAATATTTATTGTGATCGTTAGTGATTTTTTTCTACAACATATTTAAAATATTATTTTATAAAAATGTATACTAATCTACATAAATCGTTTTTTATACTATTCACAATTATTATAATTTTAAACGTAAATTTTATAAAAATTAGCAATTGTTTACCGTTAACTAAGAACAACATTAATGAAGATTTTGATAATAATGTAGGAAAAATGTCAATGATGCCAACATTACAAAATTTAAATATAATACAACGAGGAATATTTAATAAAAATTGTTCGACGGATACAGTATTTTTTCAACCTGCAGAGGAATTAACATTTTCACATAAAGACAGGTACGTTACAAACAACATTGGTGCGTGTCCGACCGTTTACGAAATTTATAAAATTAACAAGAAGTATACACCGAATAAATTCTTAATAGCTAAATGTTCTGATCAATGTGAAGGATCAATTTGTTCTAAAAACGGACATCATAAGTGCGTTCAAATGAAATATCGTGTTCCTACAACATATTTATCTTCAGACGGTAATATTAAAACAGAACATTTTACAATACCTGTCGGTTGTATATGTACGGCGTTATTGGCACAAATAACTGAACCGAAAGCAGTTCCTATTGTTATTTAATTTAAATAATAAAATCAATATAAGGTAATGCGTGAAATATGTGTGAGTATGCGGTTTACGTAGATGTTAATTTATTTACCATCAATGTCACATTTACAAATTCAAATCAAATCGTCAAGCAATATTCTATATTTTCTAAGTTTATTTTATAATTTTTTTATTACATATTTATTTTTTTTAATGAAATACTGTATATACTTATACTTTTATGTAATATTTATTTTTATTGTTATGTCCAAATAATTGTTAAAATATTTTTTACTTTTTTTAATTTTATATTTTTATATCCACATTAAATTATTTATTAATTAAAATTTACGTAATATACATAAAGGGTGTACATTTTATTTTAATATGATTTAATTCTCCTCAATTCAATTATGAATTGGGTTTTTAAAATAACAAAAATGAGTTAATTAAAAAGTTACATCTCAGTTTAGGATAAAATTATTTATAAAAAAAAAATAATAAAAGAATAATAAAGCATATAATCCTTTATATATTTTAGGGTAAAACATAGTTAATTAAACTTTACAATTACAATTTTTTCATATTTATTTAAATTTTTCAAATTGATGAATTCATTATTTACATTTAATCAAAATGCAAAAATGCCTCAATTATAAAAATAATTGTAATATCTTATAACATAAGATTTATGTAGCAGTTAACGATTTTAATTAATAAATGAAATTTTCATTGATCATCTGATTAAAATTTTTAATGTAAAATAAATACATATTTGTAAACAAAAAAATCTGTGAGGAAAATTAATGAAATAATATACATGGTACATAATTTTTTTTTTTAATATTTTAACAAATAAATAAAAAAATGTAAAAATATGAATTTAAAATTCATATTTAATAAGAATATATTTTTTTAATATGAATATTTAATAGTTTTATTTAAAATGTTAAAATATTAATTTTGAAAATGTTCAATCTTTGTTGCAATGGTTTTGTTTATTATTATTAAGTGTTTAAATTGTATATTTCAACATTTCATTTGTATCAACACTCTCATCTAACACACACACACACACACACACACACACACACACACACACACAAATTCATACAAATGAATAATTATAAAAATTTATTGTAAAAGAAACATTACGATGAATTAACAAAATTTTTATTTGTGATATACATGTATACATATATTTTATTTTAAACTTTAAAATTTTAATGTTTTTTATAAATTTTTGATAATTTTTATGATTACATGTGTATATTTTTTTTGGGATATATTCCATTGCATATGTATATAAATCTTTTCAATTGTAAATATTAATGTCTTTTTTATACTTATTTTTAGATCTCATCGTTTATTTACAGATTAAAATTTTATTATATATCAAATGTTAATATTTTTGTACAGATTTAGAGTTTTGTAATTATCAGAATTTTGTACTTTTATATTTTATATAATTAAAATTATTTATTATTTTTTTAAATTTTTCTTTATATTATTATTAATCCCATTTTATATCATGTGCCTACTAAACAGTACATCAAACAATATAACTGAAATTATAACTAAATAAAGAAATTTACAGATTAAATAGGTATACCAATAATTAATTAAATAATAACTGTTACCCTTCGGAGGTTAATTATTAAACCTACGTTAATAGGATATATATATATATATATATATATATATGTAAAAGCTGCCTCAACTTTCCCGGCTCTTAATAATAAACATTAAAAGGGTTAGAGCCAAAAAATAAACAAAAACTCCCTTTTGGCACACCGGAAGGTAAATGTAGATTTCACCGGTGCTAAGTAGGAGATAAATAGATTTCTACCATAAAGTTAAGAAAATCTACAAATTTACTCGATACGACAATGGTTGCATGTGAAAAAAGTTTCACATATTTAACATATGACAATCTTCTTACAATCCCAGCAAAATTTTGGTCATCCCTTGCCGTAAAAGTTCGTCATATCAATAATTGTTTCAGAGAATAGTTTTAGGTAATGTTTACAGGACTGAGGTCCACTTTAAACCGATTCGATAATGTGCCTATTAAGGGAGGTATGATTTTTTTCTTCGAAACCCCATTTTTTTCACCCCCTGGGCCAACGGTTGGTGATATCAAAAAACTTTACTGATGTAAGTGTTAGGCTCTTATCCAAACAATAGTAGCAACTTTAAACGAATCGGATATTTTACTTAATAAGAAAGTTATAGTGATATTTTATTTTTATCAAAAAGCGACCCTCATTCTACCCCCATAGTTCGATTTTGCCCGTTAACTAACTCGACCGAGATTTTGGGCCAAGTTATTTTTAAGGAAAAATGTGAAAGTGATTGACGCAAAATTACCGTTATCGTGTCCACAAGAGAGTGAAATATATATATAAACTTTTGAACTGATAGTGAGTGATATTGGGGTCTGGGGGATATTAAACGTGACGATATATCGAAATTTTCCGGAAGTCGAATCATCGTACTCATTTTCATAGGTAGCTTTTTTATGAAATCTACCTAAAAGAATATTTTTTTAGAAAAAATTTTAAGAAAACGTTTTCTAAAAATATTCATATGCAGGTTAAGCTTATCAAATTTTTTAATTAGTTTTCATTAAATCTAACACATCCTTCAATAAAGGCTAAAATAAAATTTTCAAAAGAACCTTTCTGCATTTTAGGTCCGGGATCCACACAATTTTTTTTTTAAATTGTAAAGGTTTTTTGATACACCAATAGTTGAAGTATAAACTTTTAACAAAATTTAAAAAAAAATATTTAAACCGAAGGGAAATAGAGAGAAAAAACAAAAAAACATATATTTCATTTTTAAGAGGTGGGGTTGTTTTTTTGAAATAAAAAGTTAATTTTCTCTAATATGCTTCTGAATAAAACTGAAATCTTTCGTGATATCCCCTACTCCCTTAAGAAAACAACAAATAATACATGATCTTTATATAAAAATATTTGAGCCAAATTTAAAGAAAATTGATTTTGTCAAGTACAGGATTTTGTACAAGTGCTTTTTGGTTTAGATGAACTAATTGAATCGAAAATCGTAAAGATTTTCAAAAAAAAAACTGATACCCCATTTTTGACATGATTACTATAATTTCCTCTTTAATATAGTTATTCCAGCTACATTTTTCTGGAAAGTAATATGTATTAGTAAAACAGAAAAAAAGATTTATATTCATGGGATATTGAAAAAATGAACAAAAAAGTTACCAACATTTTACCTAAAATCTAAAATTGATGATCATTTAAATGATAAGGAATCATCCATCATTTGCAGAAAAAGTATAAACTAAAAATAAATAAATGAAAAAAGTAGTAATGATAATAATAAATATAAATTGGGTAAAAAAATGTCTATAAAATAAGTATTTATAGGAAGGTCTTCAGAATTTTTTTTTTGTCTTCAGTCATTTGACTGGTTTGATGCAGCTCTCCAAGATTCCCTATCTAGTGCTAGTCGTTTCATTTCAGTATACCCTCTGCATCATACATCCCTAACAATTTGTTTTACATATTCAAAACGTGGCCTGCCTACACAATTTTTCCCTTCTACCTGTCCTTCCAATATTAAAGCGACTATTCCAGGATGACTTAGTATGTGGCCTATAAGTCTGTCTCTTCTTTTAACTATATTTTTCCAAATGCTTCTTTCTTCATCTATTTGCCGCAATACCTCTTCATTTGTCACTTGATCCACCCATCTGATTTTTAAAATTCTCCTACAGCACCTCATTTCAAAAGCTTCTAATCTTTTCTTCTCAGATACTCCGATCGTCCAAGTTTCACTTCCATATAAAGCGACACTCCAAACATACACTTTCAAAAATCTTTTCCTGACATTTAAATTAATTTTTGATGTAAACAAATTATATTTCTTACTGAAGGCTCGTTTAGCTTGTGCTATTTCGCATTTTATATCGCTCCTGCTTCGTCCATCTTTAGTGATTCTACTTCCCAAATAACAAAATTCTTCTACCACCATAATCTTTTCTCCTCCTATTTTCACATTCAGTGGTCCATCTTTGTTACTTCTACTACATTTCAGTACTTTTGTTTTGTTGTTGTTTATTTACATGCGATAGTTCTTGCGTAGGACTTCATCTATGCCGTTCATTGTTTCTTCTAAATCCTTTTTACTTTCGGCTAGAATTACTATATCATCAGCAAATCGTAGCATCTTTATCTTTTCACCTTGTACTGTTACTCCCAATCTAAATTGTTCTTTAACATCATTAACAGCTAGTTCCATGTAAAGATTAAAAAGTAACGGAGATAGGGAACATCCTCGTCGGACTCCCTTTCTTATTACGGCTTCTTTCTTATGTTCTTCAATTGTTACTGTTGCTGTTTGGTTCTTGTACATGTTAGCAATTGTGCTTCTATCTCTGTATTTGAACCATAATTTTTTTTTAAATGCTGAACATTTTATTCCAGTCTACGTTATCGAATGCCTTTTCTAGTTCTATAAACGCCAAGTATGTCGGTTTGTTTTTCTTTAATCTTCCTTCTACTATTAATCTGAGGCCTAAAATTGCTTCCCTTGTCCCTAAACTTTTCCTGAAACCAAATTGGTCTTCTCCTAACACTTCTTCCACTCTCCTCCATTTTTTTGGTTATACTTTATTTTTATCGATGTGGGGCAATGTAGATGTCACACACACACATACATGCATTCTCTGTTGTTTCGCAACTAGTATATTTGCAATCGCTCCCTAAGTAGAATCATAAATCGTTTGATAATAAGCACATGATACGGGATTCTTAAGGAACTCCTATAAGTCATTCATAACAAAACTTATTAGTAAGCAAAGTTCTCAAGTTGGTTAATAAAGAATATATTCGATTCTATAAAAACATAAAAATGTAGAAATTGACAGGAAAAATACAACTAGAAATGAAATACAAAAGGTAATCAAGTAAACTACCATTCAGTAACCCCTAAGTCAAGTACATGGAGACGTTTCGGATGTCCTCATTGTTACAAGATTGATCGCTAGGTGGTTGACGTGATTTTCTAGACATTGTTTAACACTGCACTGTCTCACAACCTCACAAACCGTCGGAATCTGCAGATATTTGTGAATCACATCGTTCCGCTTGAACCATGGCGCCTCCAAAATTGTCTTCGTTACCTTTTTGGAAGCGTTGTATATCTACTTTACTATCACACACACACAGAGAAAGAGAGAGAGAGAGAGAGAGCCATCATGTCAAAGTTTAGAGCCATTAAAGTACTTTCCTTTATTTATATTTTCCTGTTATAATATATGTAGAAATTTAAAAAAATAATAATACTTATTACTTTTAAACAAATGAACATGAATGTGACCCTTTTTATTCTCAAGAGGAAATTAAGCAAAACAATTTACAAATTAATATATATATATATATATATATATATTTATATATATATATTTTCTCTTGTAATAATTAATAATCAGAAAACGTCAAACAATCCCCCTTTGTTTTTCATTATAAAAAAAAATGCACGTAGAGGTAGGAAGAAGACAAAGTGAGAGAGAAAGAAGAAGAGAGACAGAGTGAACGAAAGCATGTAAGAGAGAATAAGTGAGTGAACGAGGAACTGCAAAGTCAGCCGAGACAGAGCCAAATCTGTAGTAAATGTAAGTGGAATGAACACACTTTGGCAGAATCTGTCAAAACGGCTCCCCCAGCAGTCATCTTGTCGAGGGAAAGACTGCGGTGTAGCGGTGTTAACAGGGCAGTAAGTTTATCAATTCCACGTCCTAGGTTTACAAAACTTACTTGTTGACTGGCGAATAGTTACCACCGTACGTTTAACTAATCAGCAGACGAGCGAAACTAAACTTGTTCAGTAGTCCCGTCTAATGTTGGTTAATAAATTACTAACAAACCGATAAGGTTTTTTTTTTTTTTATATTTATTATCCAATAAACTATGGAAGTAACTCTTATTACTGCATATACAAAACTATAAAACTCCTTTATCGTTCAAACCAGTTTATTAATTGTTTAATTTATACTCGTAGATATTTTAAACTATAAGAAACATGCTGTTTATCTTTAAAGAAGTTTCAAAAAGGAAATTTCAGATAAAAAAATTTAATTAATATATATATATATGAAATTTTAATCAAATATATTTCAAAAACAATCTAAAAAAATTCGACAAAACATCCGACAAAACTTAGGCCTGGGTCTGGAAATTTCTATTAAACCAGAACGAAGGTATAAAACATCTGTTGCGGTTCCTCTCCTACAGTGGAATGAAGAATACAATTTAGCAATTTTTTTCTGATTTATGTATTTCATTTTGTATTTATTGTTGTCACTTGTCGATGTTTATTATTTATTGTTCCTATTTCTTTATTGTCTATTTTTTGCTCTTTATGATTTTTGTTGTTTTATATAATACTACATGATAGCGTTGCTGTAGTCCCTAATGTCTATAATTGTTGATGCGACTATAAATAAAACCATTAAAATAATATATGTATACTGATTTATTAATAATTATTAACGTCTGATTGTAAAAAAAGTTTACAATAAATAATAATTCAACAATAACAAATAAAAAAAAAAAAAATATGAAAAAATATTAGAAGTTATTAATGAAATAAAATTTTATCTAATTTCTATTTAAAATAAAAATGTGTATATGTAATTTAATTAGCGTACAAGGAAGTCATGTGGCGTCCACATCAGATCTTTTTCATTTAGATTTACATTTAATGTCACTGAACTGTTTGGTATTTATTTAATTAAAATCAGCGAATTAGTTTTGAAGTAACAGATCCGCATATTTACAGTTATACAATTAATTGTTGGAGAGTAATCTTTTGGCAGTTTAATTTGAAAATTATTTTAGAAAAGCCGTCATAAATATTAATAATATTTTCGGACATTATATAATTCTTTAAATTAAAATTTTATTTCTGATAATTACGTCATAAGTAATTAATGACTTCAGGCTAAAATTTATCTTTTATTTATTTTTCTTATACTTAACGACCAAAAAATATACTTAGACGACCAAAAAATTAAAATAATTTTTGGTCGTCAAATATTTCTTGTTTATATTAGGTATGAATACTTAAAAATGAAAAAAAGATCGAATTTTAAAAATACTTACAACTTAACATTTTAACTTCACTTTTGAACAATATAGACTCGTAATTTACTATATTTTGACTTCAACAGCCGTCAACGATGCAACAGAAGAAGCAGTTAGCTGAAAACGTGCTCAACTATGTGATTGGTTGTGTCCCCTTCGGTTCGATTCAGTTAAAAACACACAAACGCGCGTACACACTTGTGTGTGTGTGTGTATATATATATATATATATATATATAAAATACACACTCGCACAAAATGTTTGAAACCATTTGTTAGTGACAGATGGAAAATTGGTTCGACACTACTCGACAAAATGTAAGCAATATACTCAACATCGGTTCTGCTTTCTACCATATCATGTCGTGGTAAGTTCTTCTTAACATGTGCCATACTACAGTAAATATACGTTACATTATTGAAAAGAACAGCACGACTCCTGATATTTCCACTTTTTAAAGTAATAATATGAGAAAAGACAGAGCGATGCTGGTATACTTTTTTTGCGAATTTTCTTCTCTTCTTTTTTTAGTAATATATTTTTTTTTTCTGTTTGCTTTGTACAGATATTTCAAAGTCGTTTTGAATCTTGTAACACGGTAAACTTAATTATTTTTCTTTGACATGAGTTCAAATATTTCAAAAATATTTTATATTTGATGGACTTACAGAATCAAAAATATTATTTTTAATTTTTAACATAATCATAATTATTTTTAGTTATATTTTATTAAAATTATTATGAGGCTTTAAGTAAAGCTTTTATTTATAAATGATCGTAAACTTTAACAAATAACAAGATTTTTATACAAAATCAGCAGGATACAAATCCTTTTTTTTAATTTCATTAAATATCTATACTAAAAATCTTTAAAAAAGTGATCCACACCAAAAGTTAATAAATATAATTGGAACAAACTTAAAAACATGATTTCCTAAGAGAAATTTAGAGGGGAACTTTCCGAACCATCCAAAATAAAATCAGGACATCGACAAGGGGATGTACTCTCCTCTTTACTGTTTAATTACGCCCTGGAGAAGTTAATGAGAGAATGGACTAAAAAGTGCGGGTCGACAGTTAAGATTGGTATCATTATCACCTTTATTTGCCTTGCATTCGCTGATGATCTTGCTCTACTTTCGAACAACTGGAAGAAACTCAACACAAATCGAAGAACTGGGAAAAAAGCAGTGAAAATTGGATTACTGATCTCATTAGAGAAAACAGAAGTTATGCTCACTTTTAAAATAGAATCTCTAGTCTTTCAAGTAAATAACAAAAAGAAATTAAAAACAGTCTACAGATTTAAATACCTACCTAAAAGATCAGAGAAATCTGCTCAGTTCATCACCTAGAAACTAATAAAAATATTAGTTTACATAAAACAGTAGCTTTAAAAAGAGTGCCTAAGTACAATAATTAGGTACTTGAAAAATTTACATTATCATTAATGATGCGGACGATTACTTGTCTTACAACGATAAGGGACTGATATCTTACAGAGTTGTTAATTTTTTAATTTTATTAAAAACGTTTTAGGACATTTTTTTCATTCATAAGAACATTTATCTTGTAAAGCTTTTACTAGTGTGGATATCAATTTCATTGATTTTTTGTTCATCTTGTTATTATCTTTCACGAGATAATTTTTATTTATTCAACCTCTTATAAGTGGTATTTATTAATTCGAGGTGGGCGATCTGAAATATAGGAAACATTTTTACGCTAAATTTATACTGCCTGCGGGTCCACCTTAATTTCATTGCAATTCTGAAAACTGAAAGTTTGAGATACCTAGATCTACACCTCGACCTTCGAATAACGTGGAAATTTCATATAAGAGAGAAGAAAAGATAACTTGAGTAAAGTTAAAAGAAATGTTTTGATTGTTTGGCAGACGCTCTCTCTTGTTCTTATCTAATAAGCTGGTGGTATACTCAACGATCCTAAAACCTATCTGACGTATGGGATAAACTATGGGGAACCGCGAACAAAAGAAATGTCACCAAAACTAGTATCCAGATAGGATACTAGTATCCAACTAGTATCCAAACTAGTATCCAAAAGGTATCCAGATGTATAACAGAGGCTCCTTGGTTTGCATGACCCAATGAGAATTATTTAGGGAGCAGATACAAGGTTTCAGTTCAAAGTACAAGCACAACGGCTTAACTATCACACAAATCATTTGGCAGTAAACCGGTCAGACAATGGGGTTTACATTAGTAGGTTAAACCGAACGCACGTTCTAGGTCTAAGTGTCTCGGACGTGAATATTGTCCATTATCTATTCGACCTTTAATTTCAAAATTTGTTACATATACTTTTTTTTTTTAATTTATTATATTTTTCTTATTACTATCTTATTTTTCTTTCTATTATTCTAGTTATGTTGAGCGTCATTCATAATTGTTAATTGTATGCGCTTGGTATAAAAGTTTTTATTATACTAGTATGTAATTTTTTATGAGTTTCGCTGAAGGCTTCTTATAATGTGATTTGAGTTATTATCCAGTTTACTAAAGGTTTATATAATGTAACCGATATCAAATAAGCTTTAAAACAATAAAAGGAAAAATCTGATATGCACACCACATGACTTCCTTGTACGCCTATTAAATTACATATACACATTTTTAAAAGTACATAAAATTGTATTTCATTAATAACTTCTAATATCTTTTTCTTGTTATTATAGAATTATTATTTTTACAATCACAGGTTTATGATTATTAATAAATCAATATATTTAAATTAAAAAGAAAAAAGTTAAAGAAAAATGAGGAAATGAAGGCCTTCCCCTTGTAAGATCCAAATATTTCATTAATAAAATTTTTTTTCGGCTATAACTCTGGAACCAATGAAAATAAGTACCGTTTATGATACATCGTTGAAAAGTTCCCAGTACTGCAGACTTAATTACTCAGGCCTTATTACTCCAAATCTTTTGGATTTTGGGCTTTTTTGAACACTTTTGGTCCAGTCGATTGCAATCAAAAGGAGAGGTACACAACTAGATGTTACAACAGTCCTAAATCCAAAATGTTAACATCCTACGATTAATCGTTTTTGAGTTATGCGAGATACATACTGTACGTAGAGACGTCACGCCGAAACTAGTCAAAATGGATTCATGGATGGTCAAAATGGATATTTCCGTTGAAATCTTAAAACCGAAATTTTTCGCGATCAAAAACACTTCCTTTACTTTGTACAAGGAAGTAAAAAGTTTACGTTTCCTATTATGTTTGTCTAAAAAAAAGTAACGTGTTTTTACGTTACACCAGTCCTTTTATACGTAGTATTTCATGAGTACTTTTCATTTATATTATTAATTTTTTTCAATTTATTTTTGCCAGACAGATTTATTTATGGAGAGTGTTACAGGACGTATTCGCCATATTTATGGACCTGATACAGAACACCTGAAATGAGCAAAAAAGTTCATATTGACGCCACTTTGCGATTTTTAACAAAAAATACTATTTTTCAGGAACGGGTAAAGCTACTTTAACGAAATTTGGAAAATCTAAGACTTTGCATTATTCTATAAAATAAATAATTTTGAAAACTTCACCTTCAAAAATTTACAAGTCCTACTAAAGTCAGTTACTGTTATACGGATTTGAATACTAGATCGTGGATACCGTTGTTCTTTGGTAGTTGGGTTTCAATTAACCACACATCTCAGGAATGGTCGAACTGAGACTGTAAAAGACTATATACTTCATTTACATTCATACATATCATACTCTGAAGTATTATCTGAGCGGTAAATACCGGAGGCTAAACAGGAAAAAGAATGCCCTACGAATAGATTTTTATACATCATTAGTTCATTTCATGAAATTTGTGTTCCTACAATTAAATAAGCTATGGATTAAATAATTACTGTTAGAAATTTTTGCTTATTAGTTTTCAAATTACAGTTAAGATTTTTACAATAAGATAATTACAATAAGATTTTTAAAAAAACATGCATTTTGCTCTTTTTTCGAATGATCTTCATCAGTTTTAATCATAATTTTACAATTTTGAAATTTTTTGGCGAAGAGATGAATTACTTTAGAGCATGAAATATTACCAGATATCTTATTTAATCTGGCAATTTTAGATAAATTTCATATTTTACAATAAAAATAAATCTTACAATTATAATTACATTCTACATCTAATGAAAGGAAAGATGTAATTTACAAAGCAATTTTAAGTTGTACAGTAAAAAGTTAGGACAAAAAAATAAATTATTGCTCAGTTCCTCGCAAAAAGATCGGCTTATCGTCATTTTATTCTGTTTCCTTTTGAAAAAGTATCACTCAATCTAATCTAAAATTTAATTAAAAAACAATCTTTGATCCACAAAAAATAGTTACACATCAAAAATTCACTACAATAAAAAATAAATAGTTTTTTGCCGCAAAATTTCAGTGTTCGGAAAAATATGTCATGTTCAACTTAACAAAGATACGGCAGATAAAGGAACGTCAACATTCCAACTTGCAGCATCATAACTAACCACGCTTATAACTTTCTCCATTCAAATTATTTCGATATTCAATTGAGAGTAACTCAAGAACGACTCAACCAATCTTCATCAAATTTTCACATGCACAACTTAAGATGCCCTATTACAGCTTATCTAAATATCAATGTAATTTATTTCATGGTTTTAGAAATTTTTGAGCCACAAAAGTCTATATAGGCCAGTGTATATATATATATATATATAATATGTCTTGTTATTATTTTATATATATATATAAATGGTGTATTGTCACCTGAGGAAGCTAAGAGAATTTTAAGTAAAACGTAGTGTATTTAATTTGTAAGTTTGTATAATTGACTGGTTAATCTAAGAGATTAATAAAGATAATATTTTTTAAGTAGAATATGTCTTATTATTATATTTAATTCTATCCAGTCAAGAGGAAAATAAACTTAAAATACATTTAATATATATATATATATATATATATGTAAAATATACATATATGTATAAATGTATATATAAAATAAATATATGTATATACATATATATATATATATATATATATATGTAAAAAGAAATCACAATTTAAATAAACGGTATTTTTGTATTCATCATGCCTCAAAAGTTCAAAAACTTCATTTTTATCCCATCCCCCAATCATATCATGCGTTTATAATACTATACAAAAAGTCGGTAAAACACATCTCATAAATCATTTCAATATATGTAATGCCTATTTAATGAAACCGTTGTTATAGAAAAGTGAAGGACCTTTTAGGGTGCCCTAATCCAAGCAGTATTAAAAAGGGCCAGTTCCTTTCCGATTAGAAGAATATGTTATAGACCGGTGTATTACCTATATTAATAAAATCTAAAAAATTAATAAACTTCTACAACCTTATGAAACAATACAAAATTAAAATAACATAAAACATTTTTAAAAATCAAACTGCGATTTAAATTTCATGTAATAAAATAATACAAAATACTTAGCTCACGATGTATAGAAATGCATGAATATTTTGTCGGTACGTGGAAGTGTATAACATGAATATTGCATGAAGACAATTCCATTAAATTAGGGAATAGAATACAAGCATACGAAAAACCCCCCGTTAGTTACCTACTAGTTTTCTGTAACATTAAGCACAACGGTACGACATATACTATCCCGTCCGTAACAGTGTCCAATGCAAACATACCGGTAATTGCAACCTACGTACTCACTCCTGTATTTCACTCTCATTTGTATATACCCTCTTCCCCCTCTTCAACTCTTCAAAAACACTATTTCTCTTTCCTTTAATATATTACATACAAATGTGCACGAACGTAGACTATCATAATAAGTCTATATATATATATATATATATATATATATAATAAATACAAAACGTAAAGTAGGCCGCAATCACTAAAGTTTATCGTATTTCCTTTTTTTTGTGTTGGGGGATACAAATTAATGAAAGTTTAAAGGGTATAAAAAACTGATTTTTTTTATTAAAAATTGTAAAAATAAATATTTTACACTAAAATAAAATTACTTAAATAATGATATTTAGGCAACAATTTTAATGAAAGAAAATATTCAATATTATTAATATTTTTATTATTACTAACTCTTCAAAACTGATAAACTTTCAATATGTTTTATATTATTGTTAGAGAAATGCAAAAATGCATGACTTTTACTTTTATCTTGAGATAATTGGAAAATGTCATTATACACAAGAACTTCTTACAAAAATTCTACTTAAAATCTATAAATAAATGGGTATTTCAATTGTTAAACAACCATTAATAAAATTGAGGAAATTTAAGGAAATAAGGAAATTAATATTTTCCTTAGAAAAATAAGTCAAAGTTATAATAAAGTTAAAGTAAAATAAGTTTGTTTCACATTTAATATTTAAAAAAAAAAAAAACATTTTGTTTTCATTAATAATTATAGAATATTTCAATAAGAAAAATTAGATGTGAATACCAGATGACTTCCTTGTACGCCTATTAAATTATATATACACATTTTCTGCTGCACTTCATTTAAACTTATTTCATTTGAAAGTGAGATACGATCCTCCAATTCTTTAATAAAAGCGTAAAGAACATCATCACCAACATGTTGCGGAGCCCCAAGAGTTTTGATACCGTTGCAGGGTTCGTGGCGAGGGTTCTTCAGGAGAAGGCTCGGGGATGAGGGACAGCCCTCTGCGGAGCTGCCGTTCGCACGTGCTTGCACAAGTGGGTGGTAGCGATGAGGCACGGGGACTCTCGCATTCCCGAGCGAAAAAGACCGAGTCCCGGTGGGGATGCCCCACTCAGGGTGTTCTCGTTAGAGGCATTGGCATAAAGACCGAGTCCCGGCTTCCGGAGTGGGGACCCAGAGACGGCATAGCCAGGCCTGGTGGATCCTCCTCTGGGGGTTTGAGGCAGCACAAAGTGAGATCCGACCGGCGGGCCGAGACTCTTTAAAAAAAGAGAAGATTAAAAAAACTCTTTAATAAAAAACACTGGGTTGGTCTAGTGGTGAACGCGTTTTCCCAAATCAACTGATTTCGAAGTCGAGAGTTCCAACGTTCAAATTCTAGTAAAGGCTAGGTACTTTTATACGGATTTGAATACTAGATCGTGGATCGGTATCCACGATCCAAAGAACACCGGTGTGTTCTTTGGTGGTTGGGTTTCAAACCACACATCTCAGGAATGATCGAACTGAGACTGTACAAGAGTACACTTCACTTACACTCACACATATCATCCTCATTCATCCTCTGAAGTAACACGTGACGGTTATTCCCAGAGGAGTAAGGAGGAAAAAAATTCTTTAATAAAATGGACAGTTACACAATTGATGAAATTTAGTTTTTATTTACATCAAATATTTATACAATTATTAATTCAAAAATCTTACCTGATATATTAGGATAGAGTAAAAGTCCCTTTATTATTCTTTAAATAAATGTAAGTCTTATATCTATCTAACACTATGTTTTTTAAATTATTATGACGTAACCATCAACTAAATGAAAACAAAACCGAATAATCAGATGTTTCACCAAATCTGATGTGGACACCAGATGATTTACTTGTACACCTATTAAATTACATATATGCTTATTTTTAAAATGAAATGTACATAAAAACCTTATTTCATTAATAACTCCTGTTATTTTTTCATTTTCTTTTTTTTTATTGTTATTATTGAATTATTATTATTTATCATAATTTTTTTTTACAATCAGAGGTTAATAATTATTAATAAATCAATACATTTAAATTTAAAAAAAAAAAAGTTAAAAAATAGGATTTGGACATTTTTAGTCCAGTCAATTGCAATCAAAAGGGGACGTTCATTCACATCTAGATATAACAACAGTCCTAAATCAAAAATTTTAAGAAATCTAGGTTTCCTCTCCGTCTAACGGGATCTTGCAAAGTTGAAATCGTAGTATGATCATAATACCCAAACTTTAAACTTTAAAATTCATGCATCTTTCGAATAAATAAGGGTAATTCAAGACATAAAAAATTAAAAGTGCATGTTTATGGCTTCCTTATGAATTAGAGCTGTAGTTCTGGAGAGATCGGAAGAGTAAACACATATAAATAATTAGGTTTAACAGTTGGCCGTCAGTGGGTCTCTTATATTTAACCCATCGGGCTGGTCTAGTGGTTAACGTGTCTTCCCAAATCAACTGATTTGGAAAGTCGAGAGTTACAGCGTTCAAGTCCTAGTAAAGCCAGTTATTTTTACACGGATTTGAATACTAGATCGTGGATACCGGTGTTCTTTGGTGGTTGGGTTTCAATTAACCACACATCTCAGAAATGGTCGAACTGAGAATGTACAAGACTGCACTTCATTTACACTCATACATATCATCCTCATTCATCCTCTGAAGAATTATCTAAACGGTAGTTACCGGAGGCTAAACAGGAAAAAGAGAGGGTCCCTTAAATTTACAGAGTATTGTAGTAAAACTGCGTAATGGATATTTGTGTTACGACAAATAAACTGTATGCTAAATATAGATGAACTGAGGTTATTGTATTACGTTCGTTCATCTCCGTTCACTAATTTCGGGAGGGGATAATTGTGTATGGAGGAGCCTATCAATCTATAATAGAACCGATGAATATCATACAAAGATTTATTATGAAAGCCGCCCTTAATAAGAACCATTTATATACACAGATTGTATTCAACAGATTTAGTCTTAAGTATCAATAGCAATTTATTAAGATCCTGCTCGTGTTTGAGTGTGATAATAATCAACAAATGTTCAAGACAGCTGTCTATGAATACACGCGGTATTGCAAGGTATTGAGGTATTGTGATTCTCGGGAGAAATTTAAATACTCACATTAAAACAAATTCACACTATACTGTCCAAATTTTTCTCAGAAATATCCCAAAAATTAAAAATATTTGGTACAATTTCATTGGTAACCAATAAAAATAAAATTAATGAATGGATCTTAGAAATTGGAATGCAAGAATCAAATAATATCATCCATTCTGCATACAGGCAACGGAAACTAAAATTGTAAGCTTTAATAAGATTTGTTTTTTTTTTTTACTTTTTATTTAATCACTTGAGAGCAACCGGTAACCGCCTAGAAAACGTTACTTCGGAAGGTCCGAATTGACGTGGCTGAAGACTAGCCCCCCTTAGTACAGCTTGAAGTTGATCTCCCGACGGGGTCTCTCTTGGATCATTGAGACATCACGATATCCCTCCTGGTTACCATGGTCAATCCTTTCCCTTCCTTATCACTTAGTCTGGGTACGGGTATGCATAAACCCTGAATCGCGCGCCCACCTCACAAACCTCGTGAGTCCTAAATGCGTCATCAGAACGTCCTGATCCAGCCATTTGCTGGACCCGAACGCTCTCAGCAAAAAGGCTGCCTCCCTGTCCCTCCCTGCACGTATCCAAGATTCGACCCCCTGGTGACAGAAACTTTTTCGCCAGTTCCCCCCGAATTTTTTTTTCCAAATTCACATTATTGGAGTTTGATATCCGCACAGTATAGTTTTATTAGCTCCACTCAGTATGCAAAATTATAAAATAAACATGGATGAAGTCAGTATTTACAAGTTAATCTACATATTTACAGATTTCCTTCTCAGAGTACCTGGCAGACTTGATGGTTGTCTTGCAGTCAGATGGTCTAGCTGTCAGTCTCCTCCCCTTAGTTCTGCCTCTCTCGCTTTCGTAATCAAGATGCGAGAGGCGAGTGATGCAACCAACCTCTTCCCGTAGCCGTCTTCCCCGGAGCATGTAATTTACTAAGTTATCAGGGATAATCCATGATAGTCCCAGGAGTCTCCTGACTCCTTCCCGTAGTCTACGGTAAAAAATTACGAGTTCCGGGGTATCCTCCTCTTCACAGTAGATACATATTGATTTGGCTCGTCTTCTGAAGCAGAACAGATAGGAACCAAATTCCCCGTGCCCCTAATAATGATTTATCTGGCCGTATACGTTAACACTTTGTACTTTTATAATATACTAGCTCCCCGTCGCAGCTTCGCCCGAGCTATACGATTACTTGCGTTTACCATAGCGGTCAATCTTTTTATTATGCTTTTTAGTCGAGTAACTGGAGGCCATTCACAGATAAAAATGGTGGGAGTAACTGTGTTCGTTGAGCCAAAGGGGCCGAAAAACTTCGTACCCCCTTAAAAAAATCGCAATTCAAAAAAGCCCGAAAATTGTTATTAAATATATATCTGAAGATTATTTTCAAGCCCAAATCTATTGAATATCTCGTTTAATATAGTCGGGATTGGGAAAATTAACAATCATTGTTCAAAATTATTTTACCCTTCTTCAATCTGCTTTCAAGGTCGACCATTTCAAAAATCTAGAATTGGTTTATTCTCATGAAGCTTACATTCACCAAAAATCAGGTTGATTTCTTAATTTGTTGGTCTCAATTGTTATGTGCGACTAACTACTACTTTCCTACATAACGGATGCAATTACTTATGCAATATGACAACCGGTTGTTATGATTTTACTATTTTATAACTTTTTTAATCTAATTATGTTAATTTTAACTTTAATACTTTTAAATTAAAACAAAACTTCCTGATGTTGGTCGAATGACCAAAAGTAGTAGAAAAAACATAGACGAATTGTTGGTAAGGATGAATTTTAATTTATTTTATCTATATATAAAAAATCTTATATACCAACGGTGCCATGCTCGAAAAATTAAACTTTTCTAAAATTATTCATACGATTGATTCAGTTCAAACCCAGCTCGCACAGTGATATATGCTCACAGTTCACAGTTCATTAATTCAATTCGTTAAAATGTCTTCAACCAGCAAATCTCCACTATTACATATATATTATAGATAGGTAGATATCATAAGAAAGCTACCTATTGTAATGGGTACCATGATTCGACTTCCGGAAAATTTCTACATATCTTCGCGTTTCACATTTCCCAGATCCCAAAACCACCGTCAGCTCAAAAGTTTATATATACATTTATATATATTTCACTTTTTTGTGGACACGATAACTGTCGTAATTTTACGCCAATCACGTTCAAATTGTTCCTTAAAAATAACTCATCCCAAAATGGATGAGGAAGTGGAAATGAGGGGGCTTTTTCGAAAAAAAACAACAAAATATCGCTATTACTTTCTTATTAAGTAATATATCGAATTCGTTTAAAATTTCTACTGTTCTTTGAATATGGGCCTAAAAATTATTTAAGTAAATTTTTTTTATATCACCAACCATTGGCCCAGTGGGTGAAAAGAAATGGAGTTTCGAAGACAAAAAAATCATACCTCCCTTAACAGGCACGATATCGAATCGGTTTGACATGGCCGTTAGTCCTCCAAACATTACCTAAAACTTTTGTCTGAAATAATTTTTTATGTCATGTTTAACTTAACAGTAGATACGGCAGATAAAGGAACGTCAACGTTCCAACTTACAACATCATAACTAACCACGCTTCTAACTTGCTCCATTCAAATTATTTCGATATTCAATTGAGCGTAACTCAAGAACGACTCAACCAATCTTCATCAGATTTTCACATGCACAACTTAAGATACACTATTTATATAATCAACTCTTACGGCAAGAGAGGACCAAAACAAAAATCAACAAAATATTGCGCTATTACTTTGTTATTAAGTTAAATATCGAATTTTTAAACAAATTCGATATTCCTACTATTCTTTTTATAAGGACCTAAAACGTATCAAGTAAATCTTTTTTATATCACCAACCATTCGCCCAGGAGTGGAAAAAATGGGGTTTCAAAGACAAAAAAAAATCATACCTCCCTTAATAGGCACGATATCAAATCATTTTTAACATGGTCGTTAGTTCTCTAAACATTAACTAAAACTTTTGTCCGAAACATTTTTTGATATGACCAACCCTTACGGCAAGGGATGACCAAAATGTTTTTGGAAATCTAAGAAGAGGAAGCTTGTCGTATGCTAAACATGTGAACCTTTTTTCACATGCAACCATTATTGTATTGAGTAAAATTTGAAATTTTTCTTAACTTTAAGCTGGAAATCTTTTTTATTCCTTACTTAGCACCGGTGAAATCTAACTCCGCCTTCCGGCGTGCCGAAAGGGATTTTATTTTAGTGATTTTTCGAGATGAAATATATCTATAAACCTCCTCAGTTATGCCAAGAAACATAGGTAAAAATTTGGTTACGATTGATCGAGTAGTTTTTTTTTATCCCGAAAAACAAAACTCTCTTCCTCTTTATATAATAGTATAGATATAACTGAATTTTGTGACTTTTACGTATTGAGGAATTTTTAATTTAGCTTCTATCAATTTGCAAGCACTGTTACAATAAGTGTTAATATTTTTGATGTACGAGCTTTCATTCCGCAGCCGATGAGATGTTTTAGGTGAACGATTCGGACACACAGCAGCTAGATCTGAAGCGCATGAAATATGTATATGTGGAGAGAAAACACATGAGTGTGACCCATGTAAAGACCCTCCAATCTGCGTTAACTGTAAAGGGCATCACAACTGTCGTTCTAGGAATTGCCCTACATATAAATTAGAAACAACCATACAGGAAGTTAAAACGCTTCAGAAGGCCAGTAATCCTGAAGCGAAGAAAATTGTTAATCAGCGTACACTACGACCATCGACTTATGCAGACGAAGTGGCTGCCCCTTCCAACATCTAAAATTAATGTGGAGCAGTTGCTTAACACGATGGCACCAAGTCTTGCGACAATGATTGAAAGAATCATTGATTCAAAGATTGAGTCGACTCATCGGAGAAAACAAAGTAAAGATGAGACGGCTCAACCACGGACTGACGCCATTGACACGAGAGACGCACCAGCGCCGTTTAAAAAACCAGCCAAATCTGCGATCGTAAAGCCACCAACTAGTGTAAAAATTAAAAATCTTGACTTATCTGATAAAGAGAAACAGATCACTCCGTCGACTAGTCACAAGCCTAAAGAAATTGTGACAAGAAAATCCGAGTCTACCGAAATGGAGGTGCAAGTTATTATTGAAAAAGCACCAGACGCAGGTGATATAAAAACTGCAACAATGGAGGCTCCAAAAGCTCACAGAACAGCTTCGGTGAGAGAATCTATTTCAGCTGGACCCATCACTGCAGTAGAGATAGAATCCAGCTCATCAGCCGCGGAAAGTGTATCGCTTGCTAGTTTAGATTCAATTGCAAAGATGTTAACAGCACCAATGAAGCTTTCATCACCTGATGTAAGCCGGCGAACGTCATTGGCATCAGAAAGAGAAGACGATGCCATGTCCGAGGCCTCAGACACTCTTTCGTCAGAAGTTGAGGCCGTTCGCAGGATGGAAAAACGGTGCAAGAAAGGCTGGCCGAAAGGAAAGCCTAGAAGTAATTTGTTGGATTTGAAATTATAGAAGAATGTGAAATTTTGAACATTTTTTCATGAGAATGTGAATTATTGAACCTTTTTTTTTATTTTTTATTTTTTTGAAGTGAGATGGGGCTAATGACCAAAGTAGTCGATGCCCCTAAAAACCTCAAAAAAAAAATATATTTTTGCATTGTTTTATAATTAATTCATATTATCTAAATCATTGCAATGTGTATGCCACTTTTAAGTATTATAATTTTATATTTTTTCAAACCATTACGAATGAATAATCCATTATACAATGGTTTGTACAACATTATTCATACAGGACTCTTACCCAGTCACGTGTCACGAGGCATATTTGCATAGAAGTTCCATTTTAGTTAATTTGTTTTGCGATAATCAAAATTACAATTTAAGTTAATTATTTGAAACTTACGAAGATAAAACTAATTTGTTTATATTAATGAGAATTATGATGTAAAGCTCTATTTAATTCAATGGAAAAAATTTGATTTGATTTGAGCTGTTATCCAGACATTACTCATTTATTAAAAAATAACAAAAAGGAAAACATGATAAGGTTGTATGATTTCTCATCACTAGTTAGTAACAGGAAAATAAAGTAAAAATTCTAAATGATTTTCAGTAAGCAGAAGGATGTATCGGAGTGAAAAATTTGAAGATAATTTTTTGTCAGACACACCTAGTTAGTTATTCTCGGAACCGTCTCGCGTCGACTACATTGAACTACAAATTTTCCGAGTTTGAGTTTGAGCAGAAAAAAATGTTTTCATTAAAATTATTTTTTTTTTTAGTTAAATATAACTCAAGAGAAGTTAATTAATAAATTATAACCACTCTTATTTACGCAACCGATTTTAGATAAAATAATAAAGTAGTAAACAATATAAAAAAGTCTGGAAGAAAAGTATGAAACTATCTCTACCTTAAAGGTTAAAAGGAGAAAAAAAGATTAAAAAAGCTAGATACTTTCATTTACCAAGGATGTACAATTCAAAAATATTTTTTTAAGTTGAAAGAAAATAGAAGTGATTGGGATAAGATACAGAAATAAACTGTAATAAAAGCAGTCTTCACAGCAAAAAAATCAAATCGGTGAACACGTAACTCACTCAAAGTAATAAGAAAATCCACAAATTTCTAAAAACAGTTTCAAAATATAGTAATATAATTAAATCTTATTTAATTAGAACACTTTTTAATTTTCCGAATATACTGTGATATATGCTGCTGTGTAGGTAAACCATACCAGGAAAGTACATAGATAAAAAAATTGAAAAAAATCTATTTTAGTCAAACGGACGTTTGTGCGTTCGTCAATATATATATATGTATTTGACCGGTATTTGGTCTTATAATTCTGGATCCGTTAATACATTTTTTTTTAAACTTGGTAGATAGATACTACCTTCGAGAAGAAAGAATATATTTAATTTTTGCAAAAATTGGATAAAAGATGGGAAGTGTTTTGGCCGAAATAGAATTTCAAATTTTTACTAGGAAACATTTTTTTTTTGTCTTTAGTAATTTGACTGGTTTGATGCAGTTCTCCAAGATTCTCTATCTAGTGCTAGTCGTTTCATTTCAGTATACCCTCTACATCCTACATCCCTAACAATTTGTTTTACATATTCCAAACGTAGCCTGTCTACACAATTTTTCCCTTCTATCTGTCCTTCCAATATTAAAGCGACTATTCCAGGATGTCTTAGTATGTGGCCTATAAGTCTGTCTCTTCTTTTAAATATATTTTTCCAAATGCTCCTTTCTTCATCTATTTGCCGCAATACCTCTTCATTTGTCACTTTATCCACCCATCTGATGTTTAACATTCTCCTATAGCACTACATTTCAATAGCTTCTAATCTTTACTTCTCAGATACTCCGATTGTCCAAGTTTCACTTCCATATATAGCGACACTCCAAACATATATTTTCAAAAATCTTAAAAGTATATGTTTGACATATACTTAAGCAAAAGGATTTTCTTAAAAAGTTGAAGTTTTTTATCGAGATAAATTACCAGAAATTTTTATTCTATGAATAATTTTTATTCTATTTATAGAATATTCTATTTATTTTTTATGTTTATTCTATTTTTATTCTATACCCTCTCCCCCAAAAATGACTAAATCTATTTTTTTGTAGCTATATCTTGCTTTAGTAAAGGCGTTTTTTGCATCTGCATTTTCTACATCAATAGGCCTTTAAGAGACTAAACATTTTTTGCCTATCCATTCCAATAAACTATGCTAATTAAAAAAAAATGTAATTTATTTTAAATTTAAAAACATCTCACAAGTTACCTGTAGCATTTAAAACATAAAAAACTTAATTTTTCGATAGCTCTTATTCTTCAGTATTTCTTAAAAAAAGTTAACCAAAATGTTTCACCCTCTTCCTAGAAAATTAAAGCTTTGTTTATTTGGAATTATTGATGAATTTTTGTATATTTTAAAACAATAATTTTTAAAAAATTTCTTTTTAATTTTTTAACACTACTTAGGAATTATTCGTAAAAGATTAATTTTACTCGATTTATTCCCTTTAATGTGGGAACGTCCAGAATTAAACAAAAAAAAAACCGTTTACGCAATTTCAAATATTTAATGCTCAAAACGAATTCTATTCAAAAACTTTATGTATAAACAAATTATTTTCATAAGAAAACGAAAAAATAACAACCCATATATTTCATATTTTACAATCTTCAGATGGTATCCCTATTGTCAAACTTCAAATATGGACCTAATCAGACGGAAAACATAAGGTTCAGTAAATGTAAAATTCAATAAAATTATAAATTAATAAAATATATTTATTTTTTTTAATACTTATTCTAATTGCTTACCGGTTCGGTGACACTTTTCCTCATAGAATTTGTTTTAAAACATAAACGAATTTGTCAAAGCGAATCTATATATAGAGAAAGATTTCCAATACCAAAATTTTTTATAACATTAAAACCGTTAAACAAATCGAGTTACATCTAAAAAACCGTGATTTTTGTTACAGGATTAAGCTTGTGTGTAAAAGTAATATAATTTATTCCAATAGATGAAAAACTAGATAAAATAACAAAACTCGAATCAAAAGTCACTGTCCTTATAAATCATCCTTCAAAACTGTTTAAATCGTCAGTAGAAGGAAATTTTATGATGGGAAACCAAAGAAATAATGTTCAAAAATTGGATTAAATTCACTCAGACAGACAATATCAAACAAAAAATATTTCGAAAATTAAAACGGTTTAATTGTAACCAGTCATAAAGACTTTGGAGCTCCAGAACAAACCAGTTCGTTCAATTTTTTTTTATTAAGAAAACCGGAAGGAAAGACTTAAATCTTTTTTTGTTAAAGTTGTTGTATATATCTTAAAACTTGCGAAATTATTGTTGAAACTAACTGTGATCACCAGGACGGAGATTTCTTTGAAAAAGAAATAATTTTGTGTTTAACGGGGGAACTCAGTAGGAAATGTAGAGAAGTATTCACTCAGTTTACATCATATCTTCGTGAATGAAGCTTTCCTTTAAAAATAGTGGAAAAAAAATGTAAAAACAAATTAGAAATTAGATTTAAATCTAATCTAAAAAGAGATGGATTTGTGAAACAAATTATAAATTATTTAACTCATATCCAAAACCCAAGTTTATAAATTTAGGATATGATTTTCGAGGTTACTTGATAGTTATTTTGGTCAAATCGAGAACGCCTTGAATGGGGAAAATCAATCCAACAGTTCTGGAACATAAATAGCGAATTCAATTAACAAATTATAGTGTAAACAGCACTAAATTAAATTCAAAGAACACCTGTAATTGTGTAAATTAAAATTCCAATTATCAACAACATAAAAAGTGTAAACCCTAGTACTTTTGGAGCTGTTACTCCAACTTTAGGGATTTTCTAAAAGATGTTAATTTAAAAAATAAAATCAATTCGTTTTTTTTTTCAAAATTAAATCAATTGAATTTAAGAATAAAATCAATTCGTACGTCAATAAGACAGTAACGTCATATTTGTAAGATGTTTGTGACTATGATTAGATAATAGTAATTAGATAATCCTAGTTGTTAGATAATAGTCGCAAACATCATACAAACATGACTCTTACTGTCTCATTGACGTACGAATTAATTTTATTTTTCACGACCTACTATTATGAACATAACGGTTTTCTTTAAAAACGATTTTGATTCGAATTTATATTAAAATCTATTAGAAAATCCCTGAAGATGGAGTAACAGCTCCGAAAGTACCAGGATTTTCACTTATTAAATTGTTGGTAAGTGGAAATTTAATTTATATAATTGTATTAATACCAACGGTGCCAAATGCTTAGTAAATTACATTTGTAATTTTTCAGTTCATAAGAGCTGAATGTTATCCCAAAGAATTTCAATGCACTTATATCAAGACGTCAGAGAGAAAAAACTAATGTTTGAAAATTTTAAGTTAAAAGCAAAAAAAAAAAATACTAGTCAGGTCTTGGGACCTTTATTCCCTGCACTCACAGTCGAATTTAATAATGTTGAACATGTAAAAAATCTGATGTGGACACCACATAACTTCCTTATACGCCTATAAAATTATATATATACACACAATTTTGAAAATGAAAAGTACATAAAAGTTTACTCCATTAATAACTTTATTATTGATATTTATTTTTTTTTATTGTTATTATTGAATTATTATATATCGTAAAACTTTTTTTCAATGAGAGGTTAATAATTATTAATAAATCAATATATTCAAATTAAAAAAAGAAAGGAGATGACATCTGATTTGAACCGATATTCCTTCCCCTTTTAAGATCGAAATATATCATTAATTAAAATTTCATTTGGCTATTACTCTGGTACCAATGAAAGTCTCACATATGATATATCATTGAAAAGCGCTCAATGAGGGCTTATTACTGGAGTTAAGAAAAAGTAAAAAATCCAATTTTTTTTAGATTTTGAGCTTTTTTGGATACTTTTAGTTCAGCCGATTGCAACCGAAAGGAAAGGTGCACAACTAGATGTTACAACAATACTAAATCCGAAATTTCATTATTCTACGGCTAATCGTTTTTGAGTTACGCGAGATATGTACAGACGTCACACCGAAACTAGTTAAAGTGGATTTAGGGATATTCAAAATGGATATATCTGTTGAAATCTGAAAACCGAAACTTATCGCGATCACAATACTTCCTTTACTTCGTACAAGGAAGTAAAACGGCCTCAATTCGAACAAATTACAAGTGACATACTTGTATAACTCAATCATAATATTATTGTTATTATTCTTTATAACATTGTAACGTAATAAAATAATAATACAAAGAAATAGTAAATTACAAATACTTGAAAATTTTATTAAACTTTAAACATGCAAATAATTGGGAATTACAAAATTAAAAGCTTTATTGTAATGATCAACTATAATTTGATAATCCATTAAAATGAAAGATTAAAGTAATTTAAGTAATATATTTGTATATTTATATAAAAGCCGTCCTGAAATGAAAATTTACAATATTTTAATTTTTAATTATCACAAAGAAGATTAATTTAAGTTAAAAAAGTGTATTTACTAATAATTATTTTATGATCGTAACTGATATTTTTTCTATTAATATTTTATACATAAAAATGTATAAGTTAAATAAATTGTTTGTTATACTATATTCAATTATTATAATTTTAAACGTAAATTTTATAAAAATTAGTGATTGTTTTACCGTTAATTAAGTACAAAATTAATGAAGATAATAATGTAGGAAAAATGACAGTGATACCAACATTAAAAAATTTAAATATAATACAACCAGGAATATTTAGTAAAAATTGTACAACGGATTAAATAGGTTTTAAACCTGCAGAGGAATTAATATTTTCACATAAAGATAAGTACGACACAACCAACATCGGTGCATGTCCGACCGTTTACAAAACTTATAAAATTAATAAAAAATATACGCGGAATAAATTCTTAATAGCTAAATATTTTGATGAATGTGAAGGATCAAGTTTGTTCTAAAAGTGGACATCATAAATGCGTACAAATAAAATATCGTGTTCCTGCAACATATTTATTTATCTTCAGACGGTAATATATAAACAGAACATTTTACAATACCTGTCGGTTGTATATGTACGGCGTTATTGGCACAAATAACTGAATTTAATGGAATTCCTATTGTTAATTAGTTTAAATATTAAAGTAAATATAGTGTAAGATAATGCGTAAAATATGCATAAGAATGCATTATGAATTAACCAGTGATTAAGTTAATTTTTTTGATATAAATTTATGTTTTTATAAAATATATTATTTATGATTTAGATTTTTATAACTATATATATATATATATAAATATAAATATAATATATATATATATATATTAATAAATAAGAAAAGTTGATAAAATAATTGAAGATGAATAATTTGTTAAAATAGGCAAACAATAATATCATTCTACTTAGTTATTATTTTAACAAATAGAGTAATATGTGATTATAAGTTGTTTTTTTCTTAAAATAACTTAGAAAAAAACAACTTATAATCACAGATTACTCTATTTGTTAAAATATTTTGTATTCATGATTTTTTTATTTACGTTTTATTCATATATTATAAAAAAGACTTTTATAAACATTATAAAAAGACTCTTGTAAAAAATACTGAATATTATCTATAATTTAAAAAAGACTGTATTATCTACGTAAAACAAAAGGTATATAACAATAAAATCACAATAATATTTGTTAATTCAACCTTTTCAAATCAGTTGTTAATTTAAAAATTCCTATTATTTCTTTCATTACACTAATTGGGTATTAAAATAAATTAGAATAGAAATTACACTGAAATATCATTTACATGTATTTTCCATAAAACCTAAAGCTACATAATACTAAACAATCATCATTAAACGTAAAAATTGCAGAAAAAAAAATAATAAAAAAGGAAAAAAAAATATAATAACAAAAACGCTGAAAACACAGTTATAGAACTTCTCCTTCATGCGGGTTTTTCTGATGAACGGCTTACACACATATACATACACATATAACTTAATTTAAAATATTTATAATTATATTTAAATACAATATTATTTGTTTATTTAATTCAATTATTCTAACTAAAGCCCGTGCGCGTACCATATTTCATTTGCGCGGGTGTGGTGGTACTAGCGGCCACTTTAAATAAGTTTTTACAATTTAAATATTATTCATTTATTTAATTTTACCGCTCACCTGTGACATCACAACAAGCAGACGATTACATCAGTAGTCCGGCCGATAAGTGGGGTGTAGAATGTGTAATGGAGGTGGTCGGGTTAATACCCCACTTTGATGGGGAAAAAATTTGTGGTTCCAACGAGATGCTAAGAGGAAAAAACTCCTACGAAGAAGATGTACTGTACTGCCTCCTACAACATTTCAAAATTATTATTTTTTGGAGTGGGGGTGCAATTTAGCAAAAATCTTTTTACATAAAAGATGATTTATTTTATAATTCTTCACAAAAATATTTAAAAAGAAAGAAAATGCAACGAAAATTACCCCTTGCACTCTCTTCTGTTACTCTTAAAAATTAAAATCATTTTTACGGGTGGGGGTGAAATTTATCAAAAGATTTGATTTACAAAAATTGTTCATTAATATTTAAAAAATTATCAAAACAAAAATTTTACCTTAATTATGCAAAATCTGGAGACGATTTCGTTTTTCCTCCTGTACCCCCATCCACTGACATTTTGAATTGAAAATTTAATAGCATTAATGCCCCTATTAGAGTAATTTTTAGCCCAGTTTGGTGGAAATGGGTGAAATAATTTTGGAAATATAAGGCGATTTTACACGCAAACATACGTACGAAAAATGGCATCAGAAATTTCGATGCCATTTTTCAGTTTTCTGGGGTAAGGACCCCAGAAATTGATGAATTGACCCCTAAGGAGGGGTCAATTCATCAAGATTCGGAGAAAACCGGATATATACAATTTTGACCGATCACCATACTTTCCCTTCTATATAGATATAGCTGCTATATAGAAGGGAAAGTAATATAAACTTTCAAATAAACAATATTTTGGAAAAAATGATATAAAACGAGTATTTTAGCAGAGATTCCTTAATATAAAAATTACAAGTACAAATAATTGTTGTAATTTTAAATAATTTCAATAGAACGCGTAAATCTAAAACATTTTGCTCAAAACGATTAAAATTTCAACTGAAGACTGCCTAGCATGACTTAATGCGCATCTCCTTTATAGTCTAAACAGATAAAATTAATCAAAAGAAAGATAAAGATTGAATCAAAACCTCTAACGAATCAAAAAGATACGCGCTTGAATAAAATTTAACATTAGGAGGATAACCGATTAATGTTAGTATGATTGGAAAATTTGCACAAAATCATTTTTAATAAATTAAAAAAAGTTGTTAGATACTGGTTTCCTGTCTTTTTACAACAGCGAAGTAGGGCATTACTATTGATAAAGATAAGAGACACTACCGCTGTATTATATTGAACATGTTGTGACATTCTACGTCCTATTTTTACTTTGGGTTGTTCTCTATAGGAAAGAGAAGGAACAGTTTACAAAAACCTTTCCGTTTTTATACGGAATGTATGTACCGAATGAAAACTGATATTTGATCAAATTTTCCACCGATAGGTAAGGAGAATAAATGTGTGTATTTACTAGGAATACATGTTTGTTAGGTATCGTAAAAAATGAATTTTACAAGCAACCTGAGATGAGATAAAATTTCCTCCCATAAATGGCACGGTCATTCTATTGATAAAAGAATAAGAAACTACTTTAACTAGAGGAAAAAAGAACATTTCTACTGCCTTATTCACTGAGATTTACACTATAGCATATTGGAGTTAAATTTTCACTAAATGAGAGAAATGTTCGCTTCAGTTTTACATGATGTACCATAATTCTATTCCCTGAAAGGACTGACATGTAAAATGAAAAACATTACTTTCAGAAAAAAATAATCTAATTATTATTTTTTTTGAGGTCAAAGGAGGATATAAAATAGTGCTATCGTTCGGGGGGGGGGGAATTGATGTCTAATAAATTTTACCATTAAATGTCTGATAAAAGCCTTCTGTTACTGTCGGGTAAGACAGTAACAGCTTCTACATGTGTACTTGGTCAGCTCTTGCTAGAAAATCTTATTCCCATGCATCCTTAGTCAGATGGTGATAATACCACCATATTTTTGAAGCTCAAAGAGAAGATAACAAAAAATATTTCAAATAATACAGAAGTTAGACAAGGAGATTGAGTTTCACCACCTATTTTTTAATACACAGAATATATCACGAAGTTCTCCTGGGACTTTCGTAACCTATTCTACTCGTCTGGGGATGTATGAAAAGTATTGTATACAAAACAAAAATACATTCTCGTGAGGAATTCAGGACAATCCTAAAGAACTAAAAAAAGAACAAAAGTGTGACAAAAAATGTGTTGAAAATGGCAGATTCATTTTTGAATAATTATTATATACTGGTACGTACACTTTTGTCTAGTGTACTGTTTCTAAATAGAATTAAAAACTTTTTTAACTTTTCTTTGTTTTATTTAATTTATCTTACACCATTTTGTTTAAAATTAAATTCTCTACAAATTTTGTTAAAACGTTTTACGTGTTATTACTCATTTAACAAAGTACGTCAAACATAAAAAACATAGATTTTAACTAAACTTATTGGTTTTCACCCCAGATTTCTCAAAAGCTACAGCAAATACGATTTTGGGACTGATTTTATTCAATTTTTCAGGTAAAAACCATAAGAAATTATTAATTTTGTTTCTTAATTAAAATCCTAAAAGTACACTGTGTACATTGACGTCATGTTGCGAACATGGAAAAATTTTATTTAGCTGGATGATGATGAGAAGTGTAGTTTATTGTCGTATACTGATGATATGATCATAGTTCAAGAAATTAAAGGTGAAATACAGAAAGCAATATTTTCTCTACAGAAAATTGTTGCGTGTTACAGTTCTATTTTATCTGAAACTAACTAAGACTATTGAATTTGAGGAAAGATGAAAATTTGAGAACGAAAATTATGATCAACAATTTGAGTATACAGCAGGTCAGTAATTATAAACCCACCGGGTTGGTCTAGTGGTGAACGCGTCTTCCCAAATCAGCTGATTTGGAAGTCGAGAGTTCCAGCGTTCAAGTACTAGTAAAGTCAGTTGTTATTTTTACACGGATTTGAATACTAGATTGTGGATACCGGTGTTCTTTGGTGGTTGGGTTTCATTTAAATTAATCACACGTCAGTAATGGTTGAACTGAGACGGTACAAGACTACACTTCATTTACACTCATACATATCATCCTCTGAAGTATTATCTGAAAGGTAATTACCGGAGGCTAAACAGGAAAAGAAAGAAGGTCAGTAATTATAAGTGTTAAGGATGTGACATTTCATATGGAGAGGATGATGATATTAAGGATAAATTTGCCAAATTCCAAAACATCTCTGGAAAAATCCACTGTACATTAAGTAATAAAGTAAGGGTAGAAACACGTATAAAGTTTTACAACGCGTAGGCGGTTCTGCCTACACTTTATTTTGCAAGCAAAACCTGGACCAACTCGAAACAAAATTCAGGTTGTTGAAATGAAATTAGGAATTTACTTTGCGGTGTACCTTAACTGACAGATATACAAACATTAGTGTAAGAGAACATTTAGGAGTTTCGTCTGTAAAAAAAGAAATAAATAATTACAAGAAATTGCTGAAGGGAGGAGAGATGTTGGAAATCCTTTAAGGAGATACATAACTCATAGGTTCAATAACCTAATTCTTGACTGAAGAAGAGAGGAATATTTTTTTGTACCTCAGGTGCTTTACTTTTGTCACAACCGGTAAGAATGACTGAGAAATAATAAAAAAAATTATATATCCCGTATCGAGTAGTGATCAATTGCATACACCACAACTAATAAAAAATAGTAATGTGCAAGTCTGAATAGATTCTCAAATACAAAGGAACAGCTACTAGTAAAGTTTTAAACAATTAGTAAGTAGCGGTTTGAAAAGAAAACAATAAGGGCTTTGAATGTTCTCCAACTTTTGATATTCATATAAGTAATTCGTAAATTTTATGTACGATCACTTCATATGGGTAGAAAAACTCAGAAATTTTTATCTACGTCCTTTATTTCATTTTAGAATTAACTCGATACTTCAGAATACAAATCCGGAATTAAGCTTTTGGGTAAGAATGTTAATATATTTTTTTTCAAATACCTTACGGTGTATAGTAGAATATTCAAACAGCATCAGACTAACGTCCTACGTTTATTATACGGGCAAACAATTTATGGAATCTAATGGCACTACATTTAAAAGATTTAAAAAATAATTACAATCTCATACAAATCGTTCTTGATATAGTTCCATTAATTTAATCCTAATTACTAAAGTATATGAATAACATTCACATTAAAATAAAGTTAAAAGTAATTAAACATCTTTATTAAACTTCAGTTTTCTCATCCGTTTAACAAATACTAATATTAAAAACAGACATAAAAAAATAGATTTTCTGCCAACTCAGTAGGGGTGAAGAAGCTGTCATATTACATGGACGATAGGGTAGTAAATTTCATTAGTTTCAACAATGTTCATAATCAATCTTCTTACTAACGTAGAAATAATAAAACCAATATATATATATATATATATATTATTTTTTTAAGTAGCTAAATTAAAGAAATACATAGGATAAATTTCAGACAGTATTTTTTTTTCATATTTTTAATACACAAACGGTGTCTCGGGTGATTTATATATTAGTCTTTAACGAACAGTTTTCTAGCTAAAGATGCTGAAGTACTCTATAGTAATTTAAAAAATATTATGTTTGACTAAGATGTATTGTGCAATAATCTTTTCCCCCGTAGGCGAACTAATTTTATTATTATTATTACTATTATTACGTTGAGAAAAAGAGATAGAAACAGTGAATGAGTGAGAAGAAGGAAATAGAAAGTACTGTATCTCTCACACTCCTATATTCTTTAATATTTCATCATTGTGTACTTAGAAATATTTTCTCTTAACAAGACTTTTTTTATTTATCCGTTTTATGTATAATATAATAACAATAACAATAATAATAATAAAAAATAATAGTAATAAGAATAAAAATAAATAAATAAATGTATCACTTAAATAATAATTGGAAATTTAAAAACATAACTGGATAATAAATATATATAAATACGAATACGCACATTATTTTATTAAAAAAGAATATATAATTTATGACTAGATTGGGAGAAATTTGGATTATTTCAACGGTGGAACATAGCCTTCTTTAAACACATTTTACCCAATATATATATAAACAAATTTATATATATATAATACTTATGTATAAAGCCACAAGTTTGATTGTTTATCTGTCTATATGTTCATGCATCACGCGATAAAAAAACCCACTGATTGCTTTCAAATTTCCAGGATACATCCAGCCATTGACCGGGCCCTAGACAACTTGGGGGTGAATTTATGAATTAAAAATATTTATTAAAGAAAAAAACTGACAAAAAAGTTGTAGGATTTTCCCGCCATGAGGCTTTTTTGGATGCACGGCTTACACGCACAAATTAATTAAAAATATTTTCATTTTATTTAATTATAATATTTTTTTACTATTTAATTCAATGATTCTAACTAAAGCGCTCGCGCATACCGTATATCATTCGCACAATAGGCGATAATAGCGGCCACTTTAAATATTTTTTTTAAATTTAAATATTATTTATTTATTTAATTCTACCGCTCACCTGTAATGTTACAATATGCAACGTTGAAGACGACCAAAGCAGCTGTTCATCAGTACTATCTTAGCGTTCCTTGTGGTGAGAGGGGATACTAATGACACACTATACCCCCTTTGCCGCTAGATTATTTAAAGCAGTTTTTTGCTTGCCGGTGCAATTTTGCAAAGATTTTTTTAAAAATATTATTATCTTTTAATTGTTAACAATTGTACCTAAAAAATATAAGAAATTAATTAGACGAAATCTTGAGATACTGAGGATGAGTTTGCTCTACAGCCTCATCCTCCTTGGCCTTCTAAGTTGAAAATTTAATGCCATCAATGTCTCCTATACATAAAAGTAATCTGACCAAGTTAAATCAAAATCGATCCAGTAGTTCTGGAGATATAAGGTGAGTTATGGTGCGACATGTAACACCGAACACCCGCGCGTACATAAAAACATCCAGAAAATTTAAATCTGGTTTTTTGGATTCCTTAGGTGTCAAAACGTAAAGATCCAGTGAAAACCGCATATGCCCAAATTGGACCGATTACCGTAATTTCCTTTCTATTTCCTTTTTAGGGGGTAAAGCAAAGGCTTAATCCTTTTACTTCATTATTATATTTCTGTCACCATGGCAACAGAGATAAATTATAAATTTTTCGTCGACAAAGATATGTGTACACTCCTAGGTGTTTTGTAGTTTCTATAAAGCCCGAATAATTTAATTGTCATTTGTTAGTATTATTCTCACAACTGCGAATGTAAACGAACAGTGCGGGGTCCAGGGAGCGGGACCCTCTTAAAGAGGGAATGGTGAGTAAAATTTGCGGCCTTGCCGTAGACTCCGTGGCCCTGAGAAGCCCTCGTGAGTCCCTGGGTCGGCTGCGGGATTCGCCTGGGCCGGAGGTCCAGGGAGCTCCGCTCTATGTCTAGTCTGTTGGACGAGCAAAGCGACCCTCGACCGGCTAGTATATATACACAAAGTTACATCAGGAAGAATTTCAGGACACAACAGAAAAATATGTTCATGATACGCTTCGTTTTTATCGCTTTCAAAAGAGTTCACTCTTTATGCAGCAGTTAGAGTTAAAATGAAGTGTACTGAAATACTTGAAACTTAAATGAAAAGATAAATTTTTTATGATTTCATAAGATTTTTGACCTAAAATATAATATAATAGAGATTCCAAAATTGTATATCTAGCCATTTTTTTTTTTTTTAAATTATTCTAAAACAGAAGAATTCGTAACACAAACCAGATTTTTTAAAATTGACATTCAATAACATTACCACTAAACAGAATCAAAGTTTCTCGTGGATTTGATTTTGAGAAAATCTATGTATTTAACGTCAATTGAACACGAAGAAAAGTTTAATAAAGTTTTGCTTTATTATATTAAAAAAAGAAAGATTGAAACGTAGCAAAAAGATACTGTATTATAAACTAAAACTAAAACAAAAAATATTTCATTACTGAAAAATATCATTGTAAATATTTCCATTTCCATTTCAAAGGTCCGATTTTGGCCGTTAACGAACTCGACCGAGATTTAAGTAGTAATTTTTAAGGAACAATTTAAACGTGATTGGTGCAAAATTACGGCAGTTTTCATGCTCATATAGATATTAACTTTTAGAGCTGACGGTGGTTTTGGGGTCTGAAGGATGTGAAACGCGAAGATATATCGAAGTTTTCCGGAAGTCGAATCGCGGTACTCATTATAATAGGTAGCTTGTTTATGAAACTACCAAAAAACATTAGATTGTCCAAAAATATAATAAAATAAACTATTTTGTAATTTGGGGAATTTTTCCCATTTATAACCCCTTTAAACTGGATAATTCATAAGGTGTGAAAAGATATTTTAAGTAAAAATGAAAACAATAATTAATTTTGAATTATTAAAGATTTTTTATTGATTTTGAATAAAAATCCATTTAAAATCATGACTGCGTTTATATTACAGTAAAAGTTAGACCTTTAATTATTACAGATAATCATTATTTACATGTCATTTAAAAATAAAGTAATGTGTGGATATTAAAGTATAAGCTACCCAATCCTATTCTTATTGTATTAAAATATAATATTAAATTTAAACTTCTTTTTATATAATCGTTTATTATAAGCGTGTCATTATTCGTGTATTATGGTATTTTTTTTTATAAACTTTGTTTTTGTAAGATAGGAATTTTTAATATAATTACGTTCTGTTAAATGAAATGCTTTATCTATATAATTTTTAAATCGCAAATGTTATAATATTTTTTATTACTTTAGACCGGAACACTGGTTTATAATTCTATTTTGTAATATGTAAACATCTGAATGTAAAAAAATACATATATGTACCTTTTACTTCAGGATTATTATCTTTTTTTCTGTTTAGCCTCCAGAATTACCGTAAGGTATTACTTCAGAGAATGAATGAGTATGAATGAAGTGTAGTGAATGAGTGTAATGAAGTGTAGTTTTGTACAGTCTTAGGTGGACCATTCCTGAGTTGTGTGGTTAATTGAATCCCAACCACCAAAGAACACTGGTAACTGGTATTCACAATCTAGTATTCAAATGCGTAAAAATTTTATTCTAGCCTTTGCTAGGATTTGAACCTTACAACTCGATTTCCAAATCAATGACGAGTTAACCCCTAGACCAACCCGGTGAGTTTAACAATTAAGCCTGCTATTCTTCAAGATCTGCGAAATCGAATTGTTACAGCAGTTAATTCAATAACCAGAGACCAGTTAGTTACCAATAAAAATTATTTGGGACCATATACAATAATTAACTGTTATTTATAAATCTCGATTTTTACATCCTTGTACGAAGTAAAGGAAGTAGTGTGATCGCGAAAAATTTCGGTTTTCAGATTTCAACGGAAATTTTCATTTGACCATCCATGAATAAATTTTGACTATTTTTGGCGAGACGTCTGTATATATGTATCTCGCATAACTCAAAAACGATTAGGCGTAGAATGTTGAAATTTTGGATTTAAGACTGTTGTAACATCTAATTGTGCACCTTCCTTCTTGATTGCAATCGACATGACTAAATGTGTTCAAAAAAGCCCAAAATCCAAAATATTAGGATTTTGGAATTTTTTTAACTGCAGTTAAGAAAAAAAGCCCTCATTGAGAGCTTTTCAACGATGTATCATAAGTGGTATTTATTTTCATTGATTCCAGAGTTATAGCCAAATAAAATTTTAATTAAATATGACGGTGGTTTTGGGGTCTGGGGGATGTTAAACGCAAAGATATGTCGAAATTTTCCGGAAGTCGAATCATGGTACGCATTACAGTAGGTAGATTTCTTATGAAATCTACCTAAAAGTTATGAGTAATCTGCTCAGTCCATTACCAAGAAACTAATAAAAAAATTAGATTTTATAAGAAAGCTACCTATTGTTATTTTGTTATTATTATTTATTGTAAAACTTTGTTTTACAATCAGAGGTTAATAATTATTTACAAATCAGTAAAATAAAAATAAAAATAGATTTCACTAGTGCTATAAAGGAATAAAAAAAATTTCCATCTTAAAGTTAAGAAAAAATTCAAATTTACTCAATACGACTATGGTTACACGTAACAAAAAGTTTCACATATTTAGCATACAAGCCCCATATTACAATTCCAGCAATATTTGGTCATCCCTTGCCGTAAGGGTTGGTTGTATCAACGTAAGGGTTGGAAATAAGTTTAGGTAATGCTTAGAGGACTAACGACCACTTGAAACCAATTTAATATTGTGCCTATTAAGGGAAATATGATTTTTTTTTTGTTTTCAAAACCCCATTTTTTTCATCCTCCGAGTCAATGGTTGGTGATATAAAAAGAAATTTATTTAGTAGGTTTTAGGCCCTTATCCAAAAAATCGGACTCTAAATGAATTCCATATTTTCTTTAATAAAAACTTTATAGCAATATTTTGTTTTTCAAAAAGCTACCCCATGGTCTGATTTTGGCCGTTAACGAACTCGACTGAGATTTTGGTTCAAGGTTTTTAGAGAACAGTTTGAAAGTGAAATATATATTTAAATGTATATATAAACTTAAAAGCTGAAAAGCTGACGGTTTGTTTTGGGGTGTGGGGATGTGAAACGCGAAAATATGTCAAAATTTTCCGGAAGTCGAATCATTGTACGCATTAAAATAGGTAGCTTTCTTATGAAATCTACCTAAAATTTAAGAGTAATCTGTTCAGTCTAATTACCACCTAGAAACTGATAAAAAATTAGATTTCATAAGAAAGCTACCTGTTGTAATGGGTATCATCCATTACAATAGCATATCATTATAAAAATGTTAGATATTAGTATTCCGTACAATATTTTAACAAACGAAGCTCCATTTATAAGTTAATTACTGAAAAACCATACAAGACATTAAAGTTTAATTACACATATTTATTACATGAATATAATATACCTAAAATAAAATTTTGTTAACAGAGTAATACGTTACACAATAATTTCATTAAAAAAAAAGTTTTTGTTTTTTTTTTTAATAATGATAATTATTATTATTTTGAATTAAACCTTAAAAACTAACTCGGTATTTCACTACTTGTATAATGAATTTCAAAAGCAGAATACCCTACGTGCTTTTGTTTTGTACCAGGCCACTATTAATTGGATTGCTCGTACAGTAAGAGAAGGACAGCCCCAAAATTAAATTACTGAAAAGTTGCATTGAGTTTGTAGACTGAAAATCTAATAATACATTTTCTTTTATTCGATTTCTATCCTCTCCAACCCCCTACATACAGCATCCAGCTCGACCTTTCCACTTTTAAAACAATTCTACCCCCTTTTATTCGCTCTCTCTTTCTCTTTATATATATATATATACACAACCCCCCCTTCAACTCCATTTTCCTCTTGTGACACAACTCTCCAATTTTTTTTATTTTATCCACTATTTCTCTCGTATAGTAAATGCTTTTATTCATTTTCAATTCACTTACTGTACACGGTCAATTACAGCGTTTTTGTTTATATTAAAAATAAATTATACTTTAAATCTTTCATTAGGATAAAACACTTTTATTCTATTCAAATTCAGAATAAAATAAAAAATTCAAACAATTTTATTATTTAATTTTATTTAATAATACATTTTTTTTCTGAAAATAATATCTGTCCCTTATCCCATCCTACTAAAAGTCATTTGTATGAGTGTCTGTGTGTGCGTCACCCTTAGCTTAGCACCGAAATCTACCGATCACTAGCGGAAAATCCCGATTCGTTAGTATATGTTTCGTGATGGTCAGGTGTATACTTTTTATATTATTATATATCGATTACCGTATATTCATATATATATATGCGAAATATCTATTCATATATCTATTCGAAATATCTATTCAATATCTATTCGAAAAATCTACCGATCACTAGCGGAAAATCCCGATTCGTTAGTATATGTTTCGTGATGGTCAGGTGTATACTTTTTATATTATTATATATCGATTACCGTATATTCATATATATATATATATATATATATATATATATGCGAAATATCTATTCAATAAAAATTTAGATGTTCGTTTGTTCAAAATCTTAGATCTCCGAAAGTTCTCCACCGATTGCTTTGAAATTTTGACACAATGTTGCATCCGAATACGCGCCTGTTTTTATATACCTAAGATGTCACACATGAGACTGTAAAAAACATGCTCATTTTGAAAAACGACGCTATCTGTTGGACGTAAAAGCAACATGCGCTGTACTAAATATTTTAGTTTTTCCATTTTAATGTTTCCGATATCTGTTGTAGACTAAAAACTACTGGACCGATTTACGCGCGGGAAAAATGGAGAAAGAAAAAAGGGAAAACGGGGAAATTAAATGGAAAGGACTAAAAAGAAAAGGTGAAAGGGTAAAAGTTGAAGGGAAAAGATAATGTGAGGATCGGAAATGGGAAAGGGGAAAGGGGTAGATGGAAGGAAAGGGGGAAATTTGGTGAAGGGAATATGCCAAAAATGAAAATGAGAAAATAGGGAAATGGAAAGGAGGAAGGGGGAAAGTGTAAAAGGGAAACGTTAAATTTTATAAAGTTCCGTAATGTTCATTTTGTTAATGTTTTGTCAAACTTTCGATTGTGTTCATTTAATCTATATATATATATATATATATATATATTTAAAGACTAAATGGAATTATTTAGATCTAGTAATAGCAAAGCATTGCCGGGTCAGTTAGTATATTAATAGCTTTTACCACTCTTATATTAACTCGCTCTTGGACTATGTATGCAAGATGGACTAGGTTGCTGAGTGAAAAAAATTCCCCTTCAACTTATGCAACCTCGTTTAGATCGTATTTTTTTTTTGAAATAAATTTTTTTAGTGAAAGATAACTTAGCTTGTTTCGATAAAATTCACACACGTTTGAAATACATAATTTTAGTAAAGCGTAGGGCTCTACCTACTATAACAACCGACTAAACGATAACACGCTATTATAAACAAGAGAGATATATATTAGGGTAAACAGTTGCTAGTAAGAAATTGTCTACAGTAGTATCAATCAAAGTTTGGGAAAATTTAGCACTTTTTTAATCGAATCCGAATTTTTGAACGAAATTCGCAAATATATCGAAAACGGTCGGTCCTAGCGCTCTGAAAAATCTGTTTAACTCCCAGCCGATCCCCATCTGGGTAACGGATGGGGTTAATCTGAGATGTAGGGCTCATTGGCTTAAATATTTTTTACACATAATTGACACTTTCTATTAAAATTCTCTAAAAAAATATTAGTTGTGTGTATTACAACAGTTCTTTCGTAGTGTTTAAGTACCAACCCAACGGATTAATCTATTGACGAACTCTTTTGACAAATCAGCTGATTTCAAAGTCGAGAGTTCGAAGGTTTAAATCCTAGTAATGGCAATTAATTTTATACGGATTTGAATACTAGATCGTGGTTTTTTGGTGGATTCAATTAACCATACATGTCAGGAATGGTCGACCTAAGACTGTACAAGATTACACTTCATTTATATTCTTGCTAAATTTCATCCCCACCACTAAAAATGGTGTTGGTCATAAATCACCTTATATCTCCAGAACTACTCGACCGATTTTGACCGAACTTGGTCAGATTACTTCTATATATGGGGCATTGATGATATGAAATTTTCAATTCAAGTGGTCAGGAGGTGGGGGATATAGAGAGAAAAAACCAAATCGTCTCCAGATTTTTCATAATTAAGGTTTTATATATTTATATATATTTATAATTTTGTGAACATTAATAAATAACTTTTGTAAAAAAAAAAAAACATTTTTTCTTAAATTACACCCCCACCCGTAAAAATGGTTTGAATTTTGAAGAGTTATAAAAGGTAGTACAAGGGGTGTTTTTTGCATTTTTAAAAAAATACTTTTGTGAACAATTATAAAAAAACTTCTTTAATGTAAACATTTTTTTTTGGTAAATTTCACATCTACTCCAAAAAATAATAATTTTGAAACGTAGAAGAAAGTACACTGGGTCTTTTTCGTTGCAATTTTTTTATCTTAGCATCTCGTTGGATCTACAAATTTTTTCCCCATCAAAGTGGAGTCTCAACCCGGCCACTCCCTTTATACATCCCACTTATCGGCCGGACTACTGAGGTAGCCGTCTGTTATGTTATGTCACAGGTGAGATGTAGAATTAAATAAATGAATAATATTTAAAGTGGCTGCAAGTACCGTCATATCCCCGCGAATGAAATACGGTATGCGAGCGCGTTTTAGTTAGAATCAACGAATTAAATAAACAAAAAATATTGAATTTAAAATAAAATTATAAATATTTTTAATTAAGATGTCTGTTTTTGTGTATGTAAACCGTGCATCATAGGGCCAAGTTTTGCGTCAGCCCAGACCGAAGTGGTCATTGTTTTGCCTGCGGTATGGCCGGCCACGTGAGGAGGAACTGCACACAGGAACCTCGCTGTCTGTCATGTAGATCGCACGGACATGCAGCCGGAGATCGAGGATGTAAGATGGCCCACCTACGCCAGCACCACCAATAAATATACAGCTGCACTGTGGTATCTGCAAGGGACAGCCTCATCCAGAAGGGGTGGGAGGCTCCGGCGTCTCATCTTCGATAATCGGGTGGGGACTCTCTCGCAGCGCCATTGGGGGGAAAAGTAAGACCGTAGTCCCGGCGGGGAATCTCTTTGGGGTTCCTCGTTAGAGGCGAGGCGGTAAGACCGGAGTTCCGGTGAGGGAACCTTTTGGGATCCCCTCATTTGTGTCATGGAAAGCGAGGAAGATCGAGTCCCGACTGCCTGGGCGAGGCCTTGTGTTCTTCCGAGGGAGTTTGAGACGATGGCATCCCTTGGAGCTCAGCTTATGCTTAGTCGCGAATCCGGCTCCAAGGGGCAGGGAATTCGACGGAGAAAAAAAGGCCGTTCATCAGAAAAAAACCACAAGATGGGAAAGTCCTACGACTGTGTTGTCAGCTTTTTTTTTGTATTACTTATATATATTACAAATGGCTATAATTTTCTTTGCAAATCTTCAGGATTTAACGTCATGAAATATTCAGTGGCATTGATAATGAAAAAGTAAAAAGAAAATTTTAAGAAAAAATAATAATTTTAATTTTATAAAAGTACAAAATTTTAATCTATAAAAATATTAAAAACAGATATTCAACAAAATTTTTCTCTTACAAATAAACAAAGATATCTAAAAATAAATATAAAAACATTAACCTTTACGATTAAATACATATATACAAATATACAATCGAATATATCACAAAAGAAAATATACAGATGAATTCAATAAAATTATTGAATTTTTTGTAAAAACAAGAAATAAAATTTTATAACTTCAAAAAAATATTAACTTTAATATCACAAATTATAATTTTATTAATACCTGCTAATATTTTTATAATATATATTTATAATTATTAGTTTTCAGTGTGTGAACTTCAACTTCTTTTTGATAGAGCTCCATTTGAGCAAACTCTATGGTGTGTGTGTGTATGTATGTATATATATATATATATATATATATATATGTGTGTGTGTGTGTGTGTGTGTGTGTGTGTGTGTGTGTGTGTGTGCGAGTGTGTGTGTGTGTGTGTGTGTGTTTTTTATGAAACTAAAAAGCTGAAATGTACAATATAAATAATATTTAATAATTAAGAAAAAAGTCATTGTAATAAAGATTAATTTTCTTAAATTAATGACATTTTATTGTAATTTTTGGCTATAACATTCAAAAAGATGAAATTATATATCGTATAATTTTACTAAATTTGTAAACATATTGTTCTATTTACATATTTATACCTATTTTACTTTTAAGATTTTAGTCAAATTATTATTAATAATAATTATTTATGAAATTAATATTTAGGATTTTTTTAGGAATCAATAGTTTCTAGTAACGCCTAAAAAATTAATTCCTATTAATTTAAAAAAAATTTAAATATATTAATTAATTAATAGTTTATAAGAAACTATTAACTCCTATATCAATCTTAAGAAATACTATAGGATAGTATTTTAGGACAGTAAACAGTACTTTTAGGATAGAATTTTTAATCGTATACTGTAGGATACATTTTATAAAATATAAATAATAAATTCATCAATACGATGTATTTTATATGTATGTAAGATTAAATAAATACGAAAAAATTGTCATTAAGAAGTTCAATTAACTATGTATTTTACACCTTAAATAATATAAATAAAAATTTTATTTTTTATTATTATTGCTATTTTTTTATTTACTTATTTTTTTTTAAAAATTATGTCATCCTAAACTAAGATGTAACTTTTATTATTTTAAAACCCCCAACTCCCAATCGAATTGAATGTATTAATTTAAGTTAAAATAAAATGTACCCTTCACGAAAATTACGTAAATTTTAATTAATAAATAATTTATGTGGATATAAAAGTATAAAATTAAAAAAAGTAAAAAATATTTTAACAATTATTTGGGCATAACAATAAAAGTAAATATTACAAAAAAAATATATGTATATACACTATTTCATTAAAAAATAAATATATAATAAAAAATTATATAATAAGCTTGGAGAATTTAAGATATTGCTTGACGATTTGATTTGAATTTGTAAATGTGACGTTGATGGTAACTAAATTAACATCTACGTAAACCGCATACTCACACATATTTCACGCATTAACTTATTATTGATTTTATTATTTAAATTAAATAACAACAGGAACTCCTTTCGGTTCAGTTGTTTGTGCCAATAACGCCGTACATATACAACCGACAGGTATTGTAAAATGTTCTGTTTTAATATTACCGTCTGAAGATAAATATGTTGTAGGAACACGATATTTCATCTGAACGCACTTATGATGTCCGTTTTTAGAACAAACTGATCCTTCACATTCACCAGCACATTTAGCTATTAAGAATTTATTCGGCGTATATTTTTTATTAATTCTATACGTATCGTAAACGGTCCGACACGCACCGATGTTGTTTGTAACGTACCTGTCTTTACGTGAAAATATTAATTCCTCTGCAGGTCGAAAAAATATTGTATCCGTTATAGAATTTTTATTAAATATTCCTCGTTGTATAATATTTAAATTTTGTAATGTTGGCATCACTGATATTTCTCCTAAATTATTACTATCGCTGTCTTCAATAATATTGTTCTTAGTTAACGGTAAACAATCACTAATTTTTATAACATATACGTTTAAAATTATATTAATTGTAAACACTATAAAAAACGATTTATGTAGATCAGTATACATTTTGATAGAAAAGAATTATATATATATAGTACAAAAAAAAAAGTACTGAAGATCACAGAATAAATATTTGGTACGTACCCTTTTAAATAATATCAGTCTTCGTTGTGTTAATTCAGAATGTTAATTTTCAATACAATGCAGCTTTTATATAAATATTATTTCGGTTATTTTATCTTTTATTGTAATAGATTATCAAATTATTATAGATAATTACAATAAATCTTGTAGTTTAGTAATTCACAATTCTGTAAACGTAAAAATGTTTAACGTATTAATGAATTTTTCAAGTACTTGTGATTTACTATTTCTTGTACTTATTGCAATATCATATTAGATTGTAATATAAATTAAAATTTTATTATTATTATTATAAATTTTTAAGTGGTTTAATTGATATTATAACACTTAAAGTCTTATTACGGTTTTAATTTGTTTTGAAATATCTGAACTCAAAATAATATCATTCATTAACACAAAAACAAAATAATTACAATCTCACTACTTAAAAAAAAGCACTTCCGCAACATCATGGAAAAATAGAAATACGATCTAAATAGATAAATAGATACAGATCTAAATAATCTAAATAGATACAGTAGCAAAACTACTGCTAGCCAATTTTTATAGAAAGATTATATTACATTTTTCCTTAGTTTTTGGAGTCGGAAATTATAATAATTATTTATTTAATTTTTAAATGACTAATTTTAATTAAAATTAAGTTAATAAGAAACTATAAGGAAAAGTTACACAGAAAAAAGTGGTATTATTTCTAACTAACCAAATGATTGTACAATTTTATAAAATTAAATCGATGAATGAACGCACGTAAATGAATAATGATTAAGAATAATATTTTCCCATGATAAAAACAATAAATTATAAAGAGTGCGTGAGACAGCAATTTAAGCAGAATCAAGTGCAATATTTGTATTGAATTATTGATTATATATAAACGATTTTACTCGAAACTATTATAAGATACGGAAGTACTACGAGTGGCAGGATTTGTATGCGTGAGATCAAATTAACTCGATTTCAGAAGTACACTCTGAAATTAATAGCCAATTATAAAGCTGTCAGAATGGCACACTTCATTTGATGGATTTTTATATAGAATTAAGAAGGGTTATTTGCCATTATGACACTAATACTTACATAAAAATCTAAAGACCACCCACACAATAACAAAAAATAGAAATATCTGTCACCTGAAGTAAATAATAATAGTACTACGAACAAAACTATTTTATACAAAATTTCATTAACTATACAATGATATCCATTTCATTCTACCCATCCGACAAAAAATCTCTCTTTCTTTCTCTCTTGCTTTTTATATCTATCTATCTGTATATACATACATACGAGGTCTGTTAGTAAAGTTATCAGACTAGTTTTTTTTTTTTTTGCCGCCAAAGTGACAAAACTGTAAAGTTACTAGTAAACATATGGTTATATGAACAACTGATTTATATAAGATATTATTATTTTTAGTCTATTGTTGCCACGTTAGACGAAAACAAACTTTTCGTGAAACGAATTTTTGTTGTGCGTTACAAAAATGAGTGATATTAATTATGAACAATTTTTTTTTCAAAAACTCGGGAAGAATGTTACTGAAATCTTTTCAAAATTGAAAAGGACGTATAGATGATGCTTTGTTATAGCCCAAGTTTTTAGGTGGTTTAAAGCATTTTCAGATGGCCGAGAATCAGTTTTGGACGATCCACGCTCTGGAAGACCGTTAACATCAAAAAATGACGACAATGTTGAGCTAATAAGAGACTTGATACGGTACGACCGGCGATTATCTGTCACAATGATTGCAGAACGATTGAATTTGAACCGTACCACAGATCATCAAATTTTGAGAAACGAATTGGACATGAAAAAATTTTGTGCAAAACTGGTCCCAAAAAACTTCACTGTTGAACAGAAAAACAAGAGGGTGGAAGTCTGCCGCGATCTTCTATGGCGAATTTAAACTGATCCTGATTTTCTAAAAAATGTTATTACTGGTGAAGAATCTTGGATATTTAAGTACGACCCCCAGAAACAAAACGTCAAAACAAGGACTGGCACAGTTCAAATTCACAAGTCCCAAAAAGCAAACAAGCAAATCAAAACGATGCTAATTTGTTTCTTCGATAGTAATGGCATTGTCTATTAGGAGTTTTTGCCTATAGATAGAGTATAAATCATAATGTTTACCGAATAATTCTTGAAAGACTGCGGAAAAGAGTTGCCCGGGTGAGACCAGCCATTAAATACAAACGGTTGCTGCATCATGACAATGCACCTTGTCACACTGCCATGTCAATTAATGAGTTTTTGGCAAAGAAAAGCATTCCTGTAGTTCCTCAACCACCTTATTCACCTGTCGGGTCCCTGCGACTTTTTTCTGTTCCCGACTTTAAAAAAACACCTCAAAGGACATCATTTTGGAGCAGTAGAAAACATTAAAAAAATGTAACCGACAATCTGAAGAATATTCCGGTTTCTGAGTTTCAACACTGCTACGAAGAGTGGGAAAATCGTTTGAAGCATTGCGTGGCTTCCCAACGGAACTATTTTGAAGGTGATAGAGTCCATATGAATTTGGATCGTAAATAAAACGTTTTTCTGAACCAGTCTCATTACTTTATTTACAGACCTCATATATATACACAGAGGATGTACACAGAAGCAGATGTGATCTGGATGTACGAAGATGTATATCGAGAAACATCGCATAAACTACATACGACGTAAATTATAGATAAAAAGAAACAAATTATTGCAAAACGATTATTATTTAATCAATGAAACTAACGAATGCTACTTTTCAACATAATCCAGGTCAACATTTAATCACTTCTCTTGCCTTTCTATTAGCTTATTATTCTATGAGTAATTGTTTATCACGGTGTCTGGCTCGTTCTTGATTAGCATATTGTTGCCAAACTATGTGCAACGTAAAAAATCTCTGAGTGAACCAAATAAAAATAAAATCTGTGGGAGATCGGGACATAAATATAATATGGCAACACCTTCCTTCCAATGTGTTGAATTATGAATATTTTTATAGCGAATTTATAACCATCAAAATATTTTAAGTCAATAAATGTATAAAGATAAAAAAAATCTTTTTTTCTTTTTTTTAATTAAGTGATACACAGTGATTTACGAAGACAGTAACAACTTTAAGAATACGTTTTAATAATGAAAATAAAGAAGAAGAGTTTGTATAAACATAGGTTTGGAAACGCTTTGTTAGCGAGTATTGGCTGGCGAAAGATTTCGCCCTGATTTCTGCGCTTTCGTTAAAATTAAGCCAGAATGTAATTCTTGGGATTTAAATTAAACAAGGACTAAATTTAGTGGTTTTATATGAAAACTGGGATAAAAATTGGAAATAATAAATCGAAGAATTATATTTTTAGTAGTTTTTGAGAAATCTGGAATAAAAGACAAAGTTTGAGGTCGAAAACACACATTATTTTAACTCTTTTGTTTCGTAATATTGGCAATGTTTACTGTTTAATATCTAGTTAAAATCTGCCACATTTTAATATGTTTTATTTTTAATGAATTTAAAAATTCTTACGTTTGCATTTAGTTTCTGTTATACAATTTTACCCAGAATCAAATTCTCCACTACAAGTTTTGTTTAAAACGTTTATTTCTTTATTACTCATTTGACAAATTTATTTTAAGCCAAACAAAAATTTGGTATTTTTCAACCCCAATCTTTTTTTTTACCCCAGATTTCTCGAAAATTATGAAAATTACAGATCTGGGATCTATTTTTATTTCGTTTTTTTCAGATCAAATTAAATAAATCTATAAAACTAAATTGAATTACTCCAATTAAAACGAACTGTAATAAAAATTGTACGTCGGCACACCTTAATAAGTTAAAATGTTAATAGTAGTAGGTGATCTGATAAGAAATATAACTTCCCGTAACTGGCCTAACCGCACTCTTTCTTTTTTCTATTTAGCCTCCGGTAATTACCTTTCAAATAATACTTCAGAGGATGATATGTATGAGTGTAAATGAAGTGTAGTCTTGTACAGTCTCAGTTCGACCATTCCTGAGATGTGTTAATTGAAACCCAACCACCAAAGAACACCGGTATCCACGATTTAGTATTCAAACCTGCGTAAAAATAACTGGCTTTACTAGGACTTGAACGCTGGAACTCTTGATTTCCAAATCAGCTGATTTGGGAAGACGTGTTCACCAGTAGACTAACCCGATGGATTAAGGCCTAACCACACTCAAGAATAACAATCATCACATACCAGACTTATTAGGGAATGAAAATTATGAAAATCATTCCACTCTTTTTCCATTGAAATTTCAAGCTTCACTAAATTGATACACAAATTGTTTCACATCGCTACAGAAAATCTACCGAAATACATGATCGCAAGTGACACCGTCACACCGCTTACATCAAGGAATAAATGGTATATAATGAGAATCATTATTCCTACAAAAATAAACCATGAATGGGGGGGCACCTTCTACTTTAAGTGCTTTACATGTATTAATAAGAAACACTGGAACACAATTAAAATACAAACGAAAAAAACAACATAAATGAATTTCTAATTCTAATCAATAGATATTTAATCAATACATATTTAATACATTCATGTAAATCACGATGGATTGAATTCACGGCTTAAAAGTAAAATTGTCTTAAAGTTTCCTGGATGAATCAAGGAAAACCGAGGTAAAATGAATTAATGTACACTCCTATTCTGTTATGAATCAATGCATTATGTTGCTTCAACTGATAAAATGATTGATCATTGTAATCTTTTAGATGTGTGATCAAATACTTGGCTTCGTTCATTTAGTTTTAAAATATGTACGTAAAGTTCTATAATTGTAACAGTTATAGGAGGATTTGATGTAAATCAAAAGTTACCTGAAAGTAATACAGCCATAACAACAAGATAAAGAAGGATTTCATGCCAGACTAATTAGTGAAAGTGAACAATATGATGTAGGATTTCCCGTTCCGTTTTTAATCGAACACGAGAGTTACTGAATAATTAAAAACATAAAATACTACGGAGACAAAACAATTCGTAAGAGGATTATGATATTTTCAGAACAGTAAGTTGGTAACCCTATGAGGATTTTTGATAAGGTATTTGGGTAAAATTGTTTTATTTATAACCTCAACATTTCATTTTACGATGGCAAGTCCTCTTGAAAATTACAAATTAAACAACACGCAAAGATCCGTTTTTTTGCTTTCCGAAGCTAAACAAAACTCTAATATGATCAAAAAATACGGTCAAAGTTGTATAAACCTCAGTAACTTTAAAATCCAGTTGACAAATTTAAAGGCGGTCGAACTTCAGTGTCTGACCCACCATTCAGAACGTCCGATTGAAGTTTCAACTCCAACGCTTGAAACTCGCATAAACTCTCTCATCCATGAATACCGATTAATTGCAGTTGAGATTATAGCTGAAAAATTACAAATAAGTGTCGTTATAGTTCATAACATTATCACCAACAAGCTTAAGTACCGTTAAAAAAGCGATTAAAGATTGGTTCCGTGAGAGATGACAATCAATAAAAAGAGAAGACTACGCATGTGCACTGAGCTAAAAGAACTGTATCAGAGCAGGATAATGGTTTTTTGGACAGCATTCTAACCTGTAATGAGACCTGAATTATCATTATAAACCGGAATAAAAAAGACAAAGTATGGAATGGAACAAATAAATTCGCTTTTCAAGAAAAAATTTCAAACACGACCATCAACAGAAAAAATCATAATGAGAATCTTTTTCGATGCAAAAAGTCCGTTTTTGTCAATTATTTTACAAGGTCAGAGAACAATAAACAACGCATATTACTGTAACTTGCTTATCAACAAAGTGAAGCGAGTATTGTTGAAAGTATACCCTTGATCTCAGCGGAAAGGCATCATTCTGCTTCATGATAACGACTAGCATCACATAACTCAGGTAACTTGAAAAACCACCTACAAATTTCATAGGGTACTACTTTATCCCCACATAAAGTCCTAACTCATCCCTACCGGATCTTCATTTCTTTGATCTTCATAAGAAGGGGCTAAGTGATAAGAAATTTAATGGTAAAGACGACGTCAAAGAAAATGCGCTAAATTGGGTCTGATATCAAGAAAAAGATTTCTTTGCAGCAGGCATAAATCGGCAGATTCAAAGATGGGACATGTGAATTAATGTTGCTGGAAATTTTGTTTAAAAATTGATTAAATAAATAAACCGGTTTTAGCTCCAGAACAATTTGTTTTTTTAATTATTATTATATTAGTTTCGTATATTGTTGCTTATCTGCCAGCCAAATTCAACCCTACAAATAACATCGTTACTCTCTATTCAGCTCAGAGATTAGCGGTGTAATGAACATCATTATTTTGAATTAAAAAATAATTCAGACTGATTTCTTATATCTCAGGTACTTTACATATATTGCAACCAGATAAAAAGCTGGGATATATGATGCAACGTAATCTATTATTCTAGTTTTATTCTAGTTTTAGAACGGTTGCCGTTTTCTTGCCTTTGACTGACAATTCTTCTACGTGCCTCTGGAACGTGGCGTTTTTGTCTATCCACACCCCGAGATATTTCACTGCAGGAGTACAGTGGACTATTGCGGTATCGGTACCCGATACTGAGACCAATGGTCTTCTCCGGCGAAAACTGAAGTCCGATCTCCTGCAGGTACGAAACAATAATGTTTATTGCCCCGTTCCAGTGCCCATCACCACGCGTTCCGACTTCTATCTGTCGTCTTGAAGACGACTTGATGGCGGAACGCCATTAAGTCGTCTTCAAGTGCCAAGTCGTCGTCGAACCCGGTAAAGGCTGCCCCAACGGAAAGCGCGACGGACACGAGGTCACCATACGCGATATTTCTCAGTGCTGGCCCCAATACACTGAACCCTGTGAAACACCGCAACTCATTCTGATCCGTACCTCTCCCTCGGCGGTATTATCTCCTCTCTTCTCTTTCGAATAGGTAACACTGGAATATCCTCCTTAGGTATAGACTGATACAACACCACGCCTCTTTAGTGCCCGGAATATCATGCCCACGAATCACTGTTGAACGTGTCTTTTACATCAAACAGGATCACCGCCAGAATCAAATACTTATGCCTTGAGCCTCCTGGACGTTGATCTGACTCTATATATGGCATCTACAATAGACCTGCCTTTACGGAAACCAAACTGGAGGTTGCTAAGACCGCCAGCTCTTGATTGAGCCTGTTAACGCGCTGTCAAAAAGCTTACTTAGGTAATTGAGCTAGCTCTTCGGCCTAAAGTATGCTGTTTTGCTGCCGTTCCTCCCCCTTCTTTCTAAGAAGCACAAGCCAGGCGGACTTTCAGGAGTCTGGAAACCATTCCTGATGATGGTATAGTTGAATACATCAACTACGCACCATGGAACAAGTTTTACAACAAGCTTGACGCCTCTGAGGGCAAGCCTACCAATCCAGGGTTCTTATTGCGCTTGATATTACAACTGGCAACCATGATTTAAATAGGTTTTTCATGGGGAATATTATAGCATATTTGGATTCCTGAACGAGGCAACGAGAAACTACATCACTTCTTATTTTTCTTAACAATTCTTGCGTGGATTGTTTTTAAAATGTTTACGGATAATATGAGTGCTATTTCTGGTTTCCAGTAATGATTGTGATTATCGGTATCTGACAGTTTTATGTAAATACCTGGAAAATATTGAAATTATACACGTTTGTTTGAGCGTGCGCCTGTGTTTTAAAATAATTTAATTGTGAGCTTTTTCTAAATTATTTAATTTACTCAAAGGAACATCTTTTTTTATAATCTTCGAATTTGTTCAGTACTTTTAAGCGTTTAGCAAATCAGGAATTAATTGTTTTTTAATGTATAAAATATATCTTTCTAAAAATATTCTATAATTAAACCTGGTTTTACTTAATGTTTGTTAAAATTTAAACTTTATTTTCCTTAACAGAAAGAAATACTTTTACCGGTATACCGAAGATAAACATTGAACATTTTTTTTTATCGCAACTGCGTTGTTTTATTCTTAGTATCACAGGCATGTTTCTCATGTAATCACTTCAGTAGTATCGGAAACAAATTTACAAAGGATTTCTGTATCGTTAAAACACGGTTCAAAGGGAGTTCAAAGTAAAACCGAATAAAACCTGAATTGGAAAGCACACATTACACTTAAGTTACTGCAGTAAAAAGCAGACTGCAGACGTTTGCTATATTGATCAAAGAATTATACGTAATTTATTTCCAGTACTTATTTAACCACAAAGTATGTAAATATATCATATATTAACATTTGTAGTTGTAATTGGAAAATTCACTGTAGCTTTGATTAAACGTAACAACTAAAGCATAAAATATACAGAAGAAAAAAATTATAAATTTCAAAGTGATCGCAATACATGAAAAATACATATAAAAACACACATACTACTTATAAAAAGATAATCGTATATATTTTATCCGCATTTTAAAATAATATAAATTTATCAACAGATAAAGACAGTTATAATAACTTATGATTTCTATCAACATAAATTATACGGAGCATGTAATCCGCTCGGTAACATGAACAAGAAAAACTTTTTATGTTGAAAGCCAAAAAAGAGTTTTCAGCTTCACCAATGATTATTTTTTAATTTCGATTAAAAAATATTTTTAAATATTAATGACTTTTTTTACGTTACTAGCTAAGGTCATTACATATTAAATCAAACACAAAAGAAAAAAGCTTTCTTTCCCACTCTGATAAAATCACTAGCAAATTATTCAGAAAACTAATCTTGTCATACAAACCCAAATATAGACTTGTCATAGAACGTTAAAACCCCAAAGGAATACAAGATGACAAGGTTGTAAAGGACTCTTGCAACTTACAAACATGCAATTCATTTTTCTAAGGAAATTTTGTCAAAATTAACACAACAGCTATAAAGTCATACAATTATTAAAATACTCATCCTTTCATTAAATTTGTCAAAAGCTCATAAAACTGTCTATATTTTCTATTGCCTAGGTTTACCCTTAGGCCATCCTTTCGTTGTTTTTTTTCCAATCTTCCTGTCGGTCTCCACCTTTAATTCTAGATTGTCTGAGGTCTTATAGGAGGAATCTTCGGATCCTCCGCGGTAAATTACGGAGGATATTTTGCTATCGGCATCAAATTTCAAGCCGGTTCAGATGGTGAATATTCTTTTCAATACTTCACATCAAATTTTATGTAAAACCACAAAATTTGGGTTGCAAGAAATGAAGCTTGGTTTAGTATTACCGAAGGCGCAAAAATCAGAGTGAAGGCTTTCACCAGTCAGGGTGAAGTCTTTCACCGATCAACACTCGCTAACGAAGCGTTTTCGAAGCTATGTTTATTCAGAACTTTATTCTTTATTTTCACCAGTAGAACATGTCGTAAAAATCTGTTATATTCTTCATGAATTATTCTGTATATCATTACGTTATAATTGGAATAAGCATTTATTTATTTAAGGGTGATAAAGGTTCAAAAAACGTCTACATACGATTCGGATAATAAAATATAAATTTTAAAGATCATTACGCTTTTTCTTCATTTGATCATTTGCAATTCAAATAATTGATTTATTATTTGGATAAAAGCATTCGTAATTTAAAAACGATCGATTTAAATTTATTACGATTTACTTTTTATATTTTATACTTACTGTGCATAAAAAAAAAAGGTTCCTTATATGAAATCAGCAGATATAATATTCATAGGTAGAATATAAATCTTCAGTAAAAAAACTTGATTTTTAAAGAAATTATTAAGTTTTTATAGAACTTCCTTTCTTATTTTTTACAGGAATAATTACAAAGAACATGAGATAAACTTTTAAACAAATCACATCGATTAAACCTCTTTTACTACTAGCAGACCCGGCAATTCTTTGCTATTGCTAGATTTGAGTATATATATATAGATTAAATGAACACAAGTGAAAGTTTGATAAAACAATGAAAAACTGAACATTATGCAAATTTATAAAATTAAATTTTTCACTTAATAAAAGTTAAAATGTAAATAAATCCAACTGGCAAAACAACAGCATTACCTATCGGATTTAATTCTAACTAATCTCTAAATACAGTAGTGGGTTCAAAATACCCCTAACTTTCTTTCTATTGGTCAGATCGAGGTTTCAGTAGCTTTAAACCTTCTCCAAACAAAACGGACTATTTTTCAAAAATCCGCGCTTAAATCGGTTCAGTAGTTTTTAGTCACACACATAGGAACATTGCGGACACACATACGAACATTACCTTTTGTATATATAGAAGAAGAAAGTCAGTTTGTATATTTATTGTTTTTTTTTTTTGTTTTTTTTTGGGAATATCTCTACACCGGCGCCATCTATCGGGTATAGTTTTTGCAGAAATTATTCTTTTCAAGTAACTAATATATATTCTGAATATGAGCCAAATCGGTCCATAATTACAAAGTTTCCAAATATCTCAACCCCAGCACCATCTAAGGGGTCCATTTTTTGCAGCGGTATTTTTTTCCATTAAGTAACACATATTCTGAATATGAGACAAATCGGACCATAAATCCAATTTTTCGAAATATCTTGACCCCAGCGCAACCTAGGGGGTCGAAACTAATTCAGAAACCTTCACGAGTGTGCGCACAACAAATCCCCAAATTTTCATCGCAATCGGATGAATGGTTAGGAACGCATATGGAACAAACAACACTCATTTTTATATACATAAAGAGACGATAAAATTGAAAAAAAAAATGGTATATAAAATTTTTTTATCCGATAAGTTTTGTTAAACTCTATTGGTAAATTAACCAATTAAGAATAATATATATGTAATTGAATAAGTTAATTACTATATATTTGACGCTTGTATTACCTAAACATAGATGTCATTAACACCTGTAAGAAAGTGACATGACAAGAAACCTTAAGAAAAACTAGTAACAGGTGTGGATGAGTTACACACAAACCGTTGTAATAAGCTACACAGCTTATGTGCAACTGTTCCTGTCATAGAACAATTTAATCCAGTAGACAATTGAAGATAATGGCAACCGTTATATATATATATATATATATATATATATATATATATATATATATATATAAAAGAGAAGGATAAAGGAGAATACGAGTAAAGTAGGTTTGTAAGAGATGAGAACAGACTCCTGTTCGTAAGGTTATCATGTAAATTGCCTTCTAGCCAATAGTACTTAACCTTTTCTCCTTCCTTGTTTATCACTCACTCTATTACTCTCTCACTCACTCTCTCTCTCATTTATAGCTTTTCCTCATACATCCCCCACCCTCTTCGTTTACATCTTTCTTCTCAAACTAGAGGTGTAATTCCCTACATGATCATTTGCATGAGTGGCCAACTCACGAATGTCCGTTACAAATGTAATAAAATTAATAGTACAAATAAATAGGATTTAATGAAATAAAAAGATCATAATATAATAACCAAAAAATGCATTTCTAATATAAGTAAATATATTTTCTTATTGAAATTTTAAACGTAACAAAGATTTGAATAGTATAAATAAAATTTGAGTGTGTGCGTGCGTGCGCGCGCATGTGTCTGGGTATGTGTACCCATAAACCAACTTGTCCTGAATCACTGAGTGACTGACGGATTCATCAACGCCCAGCAAAAACCACTGCAGATAAATTTATAAAAATTTACATACAGGTTTTTCTTACACTGTAAATGCACACTAACACAGAATTATTTAAATACCAATTTTAAAGAGTTAAAATGAATTAATAAAATTTACTATTTATTTTATTTTATTTTTTTTTTTAATTTCTCGGAAATAAATGAAGATATCAGCTTGGTTTTTGGCGTGTGTAATTTATATGTAAATATCTAAAAACCAATTGCTATATTTTTCGTATTTCAACCTTGAAAGGTGGTGAAGAAAGGTAAAAATATTTGAACAATGCTTGCAAATTTTCTTCATTTCCGACTAAACTAAAATAAAACCTTTCGGCACGCCAGAAGGCGGAGATAGATTTCACCGGTACTAAGGAGGATAAAAGAGATTTCCACCTTAAAGTTAAAAACTTCAAATTTGCATGTGAATAAAAGTTACACATGTTTAGTATACGACACGCCCCATCTCCTTACAATTTCAGCAATATTTTGGTCATCCCTTTGACCAAAAAGAGTTGGTCATATCAAAAATTGTTTCAGACAAAAGTTTTAGCTAATGTTTAGAGGACTAACGAATACTTTAAACCGATTCGATACTGTGCGTATTAAGGAAGGTATGATTTTTTTGTCTTCAAAACCCTATTTTTTCCACCCTCTGGACAATTTTTGGTGACATCAAAAAACTTTACTCACATACGTTTTAGACCCTTACTCAAAGGATAGTAGGAATTTTAAACGAATTCGATATTTTATTTAATAAGAATGTTATAGCGACATTGTTTTTTTTTTAAAAAAAAGCCCTCCCATTTCGACTCCCATTAACCAATTTTTCCCAATAACGAACCCCACCGAGATTTTGGGTCGTTATATTTTATGTCCCAATTTAGAATTGATTGGCGCAAAATTACGCAGTTAACGTGCCCTCACGAAAGTGGGATTATAATATATTTTTTCTTTGTTTTTATTGGGCTTTTGCTTATCAGTTTATACTGGACTATCTCAATTCTTTAAGATGAATTTGTCTGACAAAGATTGTTCAATTTTGTCGCCATCTTATTTAAGCGTTGAACAACTATTCATTGTTTATCGTATTTGCCTTGTATATTTTTAATACAAATTTTTATTTATAAATAAATATATTTTTATAAAAAAAAAATATTGCGAGTGAAACCGCGACGTGGGAAGGCAAGGAAATATGTGTGTATATAGATATATATACATAAGTATACCTGTACCTATAAAACATATCTCACTGATTCATAATCAACGCCTAGCAAAAAATACTAAAGATTGATGAAAATCTGTCTATATGTTCTTCTTATGGTGTAAGTGCACACTAAGAAAGTAGTTTTTGAAATTCCAAGTTAAAGGGTTAAAATGGAACAACAATCAAATTTTCTACTTTTTTTTAATTTCTCAGTAACAAATAAAGATATCAACTTGATTTTTGGTGTTTGTAATTTGTAATCTTCGTGTTTTTTTCAAATTTCCATAATTTTTTCAAATTAATTTTTTTCATAATTAAATTAACTTAAACGTCAGAAAAACATTTTTGAAAGTATATGTTTGAAGCGTAGCTTTATATGGAAGTGAAACTTGGACGATTGCACTATCTGAGAAGAAAAGATTAGAAGATTTTGAAATGTGGTGCTATAAGAGAATGTTAAAAATCAGATGGGTGATAAAGTGACAAATGAAGAGGTATTGCGGCAAATCGATGAAGAAAGAAGCATTTGGAAAAATATAGTTAGAAGAAGAGAGAGACTTATAGGCCACATATTAAGGCATCCTTGAATAGTCGCTTTAATATTGGAGGGACAGGTAGAAGGGAAAAATTATGCAGGTAGGTAACGTTTGGAGTATGTAAAACAAATTGTTAGGGATGTAGGATGTAGGGAGTATACCGAAATAAAACGACTGGCACTAGATAGGGAATGGAGAGGTGCATCAAACCAGTCAAATGACTGACGACAAAAAAAAAATAAATAAAATATTAATTACGCGAAAAGAAAAATTTTTGCAAAAACCTATACCCGCTAGGTGGCGCCGGTGTCGAGATATTTATCAAAGAAACAAGAAAATATGCTAACAGACTTTCTTCTTCTATGTATATAAAAGGTAATGCTCGTATGTGTGTCCGCTACAGACTAAAAAACGACGAGACCAATTTATGCGCGGGTTTTGGCAAAATGATCCGCGTTGTCCAGAGAAAGTATAAAGCTATTAAAATATAATTTCCACCTTTATGGTCCGATTTTGGCCGTTAACAAACTTGACCGAGATTTTGGGACGACTTATTTTTAAATTCAATTTGAAAGTTATTGGGGAAAAATGACGGCAGTTATCGTATCTACAAGACAGTGTAATATAGATATATATATATATAAACTTTTGAGACGACGGTGGTTTTAAGGTCTGGGGGATGTGAAACGCGAAGATATATCGAAATTTTCCGGAAGTGAATTATGGTACCCGTTACAATACGTAGCTTTTTTATCAATCTACCTAAAAGACTCTAAAAGTTTTGAAGTAGAATATTTTATAAAGACAAACTAGGAAGCCATGTTAGACCTACAAATTAAATTAATTTGAAAATAGAGGACAAAACGTTTCGCTTAAAATGAAGACAAAGAATAAAATATAGAATAATAAGGTTAAAAATTAGTACAGAACAAAAAGGAATGTCAAATAACTTCAAACCAGTCACCCCTGACTTATGAATAGTAGAGTAATACACACAATTGTGGTAGAAAATTTGTCGAAATTTTAAAGGGTAATTCCTTCCCTCATCATTTATTAGTTTTTTATTATAAATTCGTTGGAGATTTATTTTAAAAAAACGATTTTAGAGAAGTTTTAATTATATACTTTTTAATGCCTATATAATATTATTATATATATATATATATATATATATATATATATATATATATATATAATGTACGAATTTAAATATCTTTGCTTTTTTTTGAAGGGGGAACATTTTCACCGAAGATTCCCTTTCGGGTAGCAAACGAGAACAAGTACTACCCGAAGAAATATTGGGTAATTGAGTTTGTAAATGAATATTTATAATTCTTAAAAATGGTATATTTTTATAATCAATTTAAATATATATAAAAGAAAGTTGTACAACAAATTACTTCTTCAGTATCATGGAACAAAACTACTTAATAAGTTATAATAAAGACTGTAAACTTCATAGTTTCTATGAAGAAAAAGGGTAGAAGAAGAAATATACAAAGTGTATTAAGAACTCTTGTTAGCTTCCACTTTTCCTTCTACTACTGAGCTTGGAAGTAACAGTGCTTTCCATTGAACGAGCTGTGGTTAATTATTTTCTTATTCATGAACCACAACTCATAAAAAGCGTTACCTTTAACTTTGTAGCTTCCCCTTTTTTCTCCCTTTCTACTTCTTTCTCTATCTCTTTTTCTCGATGAATTTTAATATTTAAAGATCTGAATTTCTATCAGATCTCTTTCTTATGTAAACTTAAAAAAGTCTTTCTCTCTCTTACCAACATTATTTCAACTGTACCCTTCTCCTACCGTACGTTTCTTACTCCTTCCGACGATTCAATTCTCACTATTTCCCGTTCTTCTTCCGCTCTTATACTAATACATCAGTCTTTGACAGTTTAACGTTTTTTTTTTAATTATTTAAATAATAGATCTATCAAAAATAAAGTCCGGTTTACTTTTATGAAATACAAATTAAAATAATTTATAAAATTAAAATAAAAACCGATTTCAAAAAATGATAATACTAAAAAGTTATCAATAGTTATATTTTTATTTAAAAAATGGTCATATTCTTTCTAGTCTAAATACAACATCTTACATCGTATAAACGTCGTTCAAATTGTGTAATAAAACTGATTCCTTTGTGAATATAAAACAAAATAACTGACTTAGATGCCATATAAAATGATTTTATAACAGCGTTTTAAAACGTACGCCGTACATAACCAGTTCCAAGGCTACATGATCTGAAAAGGTTAAATAAAGTAAAAGTATTTACAAAAATAACTATTTTTGAAGTCAGTGCCAACACAAATTAAACATAAAGTTACGTTTAGTTAGCGCCTCAACCGACTACTAGGCGGCTAAAGGGGGTTCCCACATGTAAAATGGGATCTCAGGTCATCTTGAGTTCCCATTATATTGTATTGTATATATATATATATATATATATATATACAATGTATGTATATTTTTTATTTCTTTTTCCTGTTTAGCCTCCGGGAATTACCGTTCAAGTACAGAGGATGAATGAGGATGATATGTATGAATGTAAGTGAAGTGTAGTCTTGTACAGTCTCAGTTCAACCATTGCTGAGATGTGTGGTTAATTAAAACTCAACAACCAACAAACACCGCTATCCACGATCTAGTATTCAAATCCGTATAAAAGTAACTGCCTTTACTAGGACTTGAACGCTGGAACTCTCGATTTCGAAATCAGCTGATTTGGGAAGACGCGTTTACCACTAGACCAACCCGATGGGTAATGTGTGTAGCTAACCATCTATAAAGTAATCTTATATCATATTTTTGTACGTTGGATTTTATTGTAGTAAAACTTCTATAACCAAGTTTGCATTGTTTGAAATAGAATTTGATAAAAATTAATAAATAGAATTTGAAAAAATAATAATTTTTTTTTTTTATTAACATGTCTTGGCTTGCACAGGCTTAAAAATAATTGTTCATTGTAAATACGTTTACTTTAGTGTATAAATAAAAACATTATTTTTAACTTGTAACAATATTTAACTAAAGTAAATAATTAAGTAAAAATTTAACAATTAATTTATAAATTTTTAGTTCTATTCTTTTTTGAAGTCGGTTTTAATTTTTATTTTTTAAATTACTTTATTTCAAAATTTTTAGTGGTATCTAACACCTTTATCACGAGTTCGTCAGACCTTGGTCGGTAAGAAGAGACGATGTCAGCGAACTACGTTTACAGTTTTAAACCAGATATAACCAAACAGTGAAATGAGAATGGGAAAAAATTAATAAAATAAGCGTGAAAAATTATATTTCAGTTCAGTTAGATTTGTAATAAAGAATACTTTAAAAAATACCTCGAATTTTGTTAAACAACTTTTTTTTTTTTCATTTGAAGAACTACGGGGCCCAAATATATCATTTTATTCATTTTTTAATGTACCTTTACAAATTGCGCCGCCAGATAGCAGTACTTGATACACTAGGTAGCGTACAAAAACATGATAATGTACTTGAAATAATAAAATTCAAAAGAAAATACACGACAGCTTGTTTTAATAGTAAATGCTGTTATGTAAATCAAAGTACTGAAGATGAAACAATTTTTTTAATTCCCCATCACTTCTGCCTCATCCCATCTGGCCTGCCATAAAGTAGTACCAGATGGGATGAAAAAACAACCGTTCAATTCCGGTTTCCTGGATTATAGCCACTTACCGCTCCTTAAACAAACAGAATCACGATAACTCGCATTTACAAAAAGTCATTTATCATCCTTGTCGCTTAACGATAAAAAAATTTCACGACGCGGTACGTAAAACCTAGGATTATGTAAAATCTCTTTGTCCTGTAAAAAAGAAAAAAATTTGATTACCAGGCACCTCAGGGATTAGTTAATCAAACCCATATCGGATGAAAATAATTAATAGTTACAAGCATAGCAAATACACACATGACACGATTGAAATATCTGACTGCAGCGATTAGTACATGGCCATTAATATTGATAGTGTGTTGAAAAAATAAAGCAGGTTGCAGACTGTACGGTAAGATTAACATTAGCAATTTAATGTTATATATATTACTAGCAGACCCGGCAATGCTTCGATACTGCTAGATATGAGTATATATTAAACGAACAAAATTGAAAGTTTAATAAAAGATTAACAAAATGAACATTACGGAACTTAACAAAATTTAAACTTTCCCTTTCTCCCTTTTCCCCCTTTCCTTTTTTGCCTTTTCCCAATTTTCATTTTTACCACATATTTATTTCAACAGTGCCACACCATTATGTAGCATTCATTTTTATTTTCGTCTTATATTTGACAACAGTTACTCCTCCAGTTCTAATTTTTTTTTAATTTATGAATAAATAGAAGGTAGGTTAAGTAAGATTAATTTTGTGGATTTAAAAATGATTTTGAAACAAATACACACACATTTCTCTTTCTAGAAATAAAGAAACACAAAAAAAGACAAATAAATTTCACTACTTACATCAGGTTATTAGATATTCACTTCCAACGACCAGACCTATTCCATAGGTGTCAATATTTCGTATGTGTACTACGAAAAAGGGTTCTTCTTTCCCAATCGACGACGCCGCATGAATTTACTTAAGTATCTTTCCATGTGTTGTCACATGGTTCAACAGTGTTTTTTATTTCGTTGCTTAGCAGATGACCACATCCTTTCGATTGTCTTGAGAGTGAGCGCCTATATCAGGACCTGTAAAATTATAATTGTGTTTTACGCACTTCGAATTTATTTATTACTGTATGTATTAATTTATTTTTATTTACACACCTCACCAGTCCGATATTATGCTCTATCCTTCCACTCACCTTTTGTTAAAATTATCACACTGCAATACATGTATTATATAGTATATTACGATTCGTTTAATACAAATTAAACGAATCCTGAATGAGATGGTCGAACTATGAATTATTTTTTTCATATCAATCATAAAATTTCATCTACTTCGAAAAATTTGTTTACGACCTTTTTAAAAAACTGGGGACTTATGCATCAAGGTATTTTAATGATTAAAATAATCACTAAAGTCGTTTTTAAATAAAATTAAAATTGAGTTTTATAAAACTTTTCAATTGTTTTTTTTTTTTTTAATTTTGTAACTACCCCATCAGAAGAGTTATTGTAGTGACTTTATTGTTTTGAAAATAAAAACAAATAAAATACGTTCTTAGAATTAAAAAATTTGAAATTGCGAAAAATATTTTTTCCATTTTGTGGGTTTTCATACATAAGGGAAAGCATTCGGGTAAAATTAATTTTTATGAAAATCCCTTAGTGGTGAAAATAATTTTTTTTTTTAAATTGGTTTGAAAATATATCAAGTTACTATAATTTAAATCTTTACTAAAAATGAGAAAACAAAAAGAAGTACAATTATTTTTAATTTTAAAATATATTTTCTGTTTATAAATAGTGAATTATTATAACCGTAATTCAATGATATAATTAAAAAATCTGATCTGCACATCAAATGACTTACGCCTGTTAAATTACTTACACCCATATTTTTAAAATGAAAAGTACATAAAATTTTTTTTCATTACTAACGTCTGATACTATTTTGTAAATTTTTTTTATTGTTATGACTGAATTATTTATCATAAAAATGTTTTTACAATCAGAGATTAATAATTATTAATAAATCCATATATTTAAATTTAAAAAAAATAATAGGAGATGAACTCTAATTCGAACCGATGTGACTTCCCCTTATAAGATCCAAATTTTCATTAATTAAAATTTCATTTGGCTATAACTCTGGAACCGATGAAAATAAGTACCACTTATTATATATGTTATTGAAAAGCTATCAGTGAGGGCTTATTACTGCAGCAGATAAGAAAAACTCCAAAATCCAAATGTTTTAGATTTTGGGATTTTTTGACACTTTTGATCCAATCGATAGCAACCAAAAGGACAGGCGCACAACTAGGTGTTACAACAGTCCTAAATCCAAAATTTCAACACCCTAAGGCTAAATTATGCGAGATAGATACGTAAGTACGTATAGACGTCACGCCGAAACTAGTCAAAATGGATTCAGGGATGGTCAAGATGTATATTTCCGTTGAAATCTGAAAACCGAAATTTTTGCGATCACAATACTTCCTTTTACTTCGTACAAGGAAATAAAAAGTAATAATAGACTGCGATATTTAAAATAACTTATTCAGATGTTTGAAATTTTGTTTTAGTAATTAGAAATCTTGTGCCACTATGTGCGGGTAAATACTGAAAATGATTATAAAAAAAAAACGTCAACGTTAAAACTTACAGCATCATAATGAACCAAGTTTCTAATTTTCCCCGGTTAAATATTTTCGACCTTAAATTTAGCGTAACTAAAGACACAAGCAATCTTCATTAAATTTTCTCATGCATAACTTCAAATAGATTACTACAGCATATCTAAATTTCAATTAAATATATTAAGTATTTTTAGAGATTTTCGAGCCACAAACGTTTTATACATAACCCTATAAATATATAAGAAAATCAAAATTTTATGAATGGTATTTTCGTACAACTCATACCCCAAAACGTAATGAAAATTCATTTTCAGCTCCACCAGCGATCGAAAATAATTCCATAGATTTCTTCGAAGTCGGTAAAGAATAAGTGTAGTAACTTTACAACTTCAAGTTGTAATTATTTAGGAAGGCGTGGAAAATTGTGGATTAGTTTTTTTTATCAAGAAATACTAAAGAGTAAGTCTATTAAAAAATTTAGATTTTTACAATTTAAATAGGTTAGGTAATTTGCGAAATGGTTTTAAATTAACTTTTTTTTTTTTTTGTTAATTAAAAAAATATTTTTTGTGACTACAGACCACATTGCAGTGGGATGATCAAAAAACTTTTATAGCTGTTTGAAGGCTTATTTATGTAGAAAATATGGATGCAAAATCTCCCATTAACTTATTTTTTTCTGCAGCAATATATAACTAAAAAGAAAAATATATAAAGAAGTTTTTTGGTGAAAAGGGTGAATATAAAACGAAAATCTTCAATAATTTGTGATTTTGATAAACTAAAATTCAACTTTTGTGAAGAAAGTTTTTTTATCTAAAGTCCCCCAAGAAAGATTTGAAACTATTTTGACCAAATCATCCCACACCCTTTTATCCAATTTTTCAAAAAGTTTCAAAAAATAAAATCTTATTTTCGCAGACTATTTACAGTTTTTAAAATCTATTTTACGTTTTTGTTAAAAGGATTTTTTTTTAATGTCTAATTTAGTTCTACAAACTTAAAAAAAGAACTAGTATTTTTAGATTTTTTTTTTTTACCAATCCATATACTTTCCCTATATATGTGTTGCAGCATATATTACTATAACCGAAAAAGAATAATAGGAAAAGTATAATGAAACACAACAGTACAATATTACAGATAGTTTTTCGATGTTTAATTTTTTAAGATTTTAAAGTAATGAATTTCATAGGAATGAGATAACAAATATGTAGAGATTACAAAATATACAGTTCGGATTAGGTTAAATCTTTGAGTTTATTTATAATTTTTTTTCTTGCGTTAAAGATTAAGCTATTTAAGTGAAAGTTGTGTTAGGTTAGGAGGTGATTCACGGAAGAAATGATTTTGTGTACTGAACTTCATACGATATCAACCATTTGATTTTTTTAGCCTTCGGGACCACGGTTAGGTATCGATTGTTTCAGAGGATGAGATCAAATGACAATTTTGGAGCGTGTAAAAATGTCATGCCTGAGCGGGATTCGAACCCTGTGAAAATTTAAAACCTTTAAATCCTAATAACGATTAATTAAAAAAAAATTATTTTTAAATTTCATATTCTCGTCAGGATGGAATCGAACAGTAAATGTTTAATAAAACAATCCTTAATTTTAAACCAGGAATTCTATTTACCATTTCTTAATTATAAAAAAAAAACTGTTCTTTTCCTAATATCAACTCATTAAAATATAATTGTTTTTAATAGTAATTACATTTATAGATATTTATATTTAGTGATTTATTATGTTTTTATCTTCTATTCTTCTACCGAAGAAAATAAAACTTCACTTAGAGGAAAAGAAAAATATTCCAAATCGGAAAATTGTAAAAGTATAAAATTCGAAAAATTTATAAAAATCAATTTTTTTAGTATAATTTGAGATATAACATCGAAACACACACACACACACACACACACACACACACACACACACACACACAAAAACACACACCATAGATTTTGCTCAAATGGAGCTCTATCAAAAAGAAATATGATTAACAAACAAGTATCATAGATTTTATAAATATTTACGTACCTCAGAGATTTTTTATTGTTGCATTTAAAAAACAAACTAAATTAAATATCACACACACACACACACTAAAAAGTAATGAGCACGATTTTATAACGCACAACAAACTGGTTATTAAATTTGGCTACGCGTCTAACGAACACTGTAACCTGTAATGATAAGCGACTATTTGGTACTGTATCGAGTAGTTCGTTACTATACGCGTATAATCGGTTATCATCGGCATTTAATGCGTAGCACGATGACGTACATCAGTTTATTAGCCGGGTTGATAAAAATTTGTCACTGGTTCTTTCATTTAACATATAACCATTAAAAGTATGAAAAACATAAATTAAATAAATTTATGGTTAAAATGACAAAATTTTATTTAAGATTTACCGTATTTTAAGTTATAAATATTCATTTATTTTATTTCAATTGATTGAAATTTCTTTTATTTATATAATAAAATACATACAAATTTATGTGGTACTTATGTATAAAATGTTTTTATTCACACACACACGCGCGCACGCAACACACACACACACACACACACATACATATATATATATATATATATACACCCAATAGTTCAATGGATTTTACAGTAAAAAAAAATATTTTCTTCTCCATGTACCGTGTTCGTTATCGAATGTTAATATCTACCTGAGTAATTTAAACTCTCTATAGCTGACCGGAATAAAAAGCTTCTTGACCCAGGAATATACTCCCTTACATTACTTAAACATAGAATTCTACAATTAATTCTTTTTTTTTTAATATTTTTATTAAACTTTTTAGTGTTTATTTGAATTAATTTCATTCAAATAAATTTACAATTATTTAGTTTTTTACAAAAATAAATTCCTTTTATAAAAGTACCTAGTTGGTATTATTCTCGATTTTTTGGGGGGAATTAAATATTTATATATAAACCAGATGATTCAAATAGTACTTCACAACTTTAAAAGTATATAAAAAGTCTGAGAGATAACTTATAGATTTGGTTGAGGTCTCATTTCATAAAAAAAATCAAGTTTCTCACCCAACATTCACTTTGCTTCGATATGGCTTCCATTTGTAACGCGACATACATCACACCTGAAGTATTCATTCCAGACTGTATCCAGCAACTTAGGCCTTACTGCTGTAACTGAGGCGTTAATTTGAAGTCTTAGCTCAACAAGATGAATAGGCAAAGATAGTACACAAACCCGATCTTTCATGAAACCTCCCAAGAAAAAATCTAACGGAGTCAAATTTGCGGAGCAAAGTGCCCATGCAATTGGACCTTCACGGCCGATCCACCCACCTGGGAATCGAATATCAAGAAAATTTCGGACTTCTAGATAGTAGTGAAGTGTTGTCCTGTCTTGCTGATAGTAATGGCGTTCATCTTGGTCATCATAGTCTAACTAAGTAAATAGAAAATTTTGAAGCACGTCCAGATAAAAACTATATTATTTACGGTAACACCTTGGAAGAAGAACGATCTGAAGAGTCTTTGTTTGCTTAGAGCACAAAACCCTCTATCATTAATTATATGCCTCATAGGGGGCTCCCTACCGTACTCTGTACAAAATTTACGTAGAACTGTAGCTACTGACTGCAAATCGTGAAACCAAAACACACAGTGAGTACGTTCCGCACCTGTATATGTATCCATTTTTAACAACACTGTGACAGCGCTGGAGATGGCCTAATGCGGTACTAATGATATTTTTTTTTTTGAGGTGAAGGAACCCCATTTATAGGCGCCTAATCAGAGTCGGGCTCGGTAACAGGTTTCGCAGGGTTATTAAGTGCGTATGTAAACCTGCGCACTACCGACTAAACTTCCACCATTGGCAACATTCCCCCCTGGAACAGCTAGTAGAGCATTTCTTCAGGGAGAGGGTTAATGCCTCCATACACACAATTGGTCACCACAAGGCAACATCAAAGTCATACCATCACGAGCATCTCATAAAATAGCACATCACAAAAGGTTATCAAACACAGTTTCATCTAAGGACAAACTCTCCTACAGACACATGAGACTTCCTCGAACACACACACCACACGGGTACAGACCACGCCAATGCACAGACACAGACATCGCACGAAACCAAGCACGAAAGGTACTATCGAAAGAGGCGCCCATCAACCACACATGCTCTCGCCAGGCACGCACACTTACATACGCCTAGCAAAACATGCACTCAACTCGCATACTTACCCGTAAACAGCCATCAGTCGTTTCTTCAGTGATGATGACAAGACGCTCAGGCACACCGGGAACGATTGTCCACGGCTTCAACGCGACTCCCGCACGCTCGCAAGAGCCCCTCAGGCACTTAGCTGCAGACCTGTCCAGCTCGGTAACCTGGACCACTTCTTCTCACCCGGAATTCCTCCCACGGTCGGAGTCCTGTTTACCTGAGTAAAAACTTGATGTGTTTTGCTATGAAATGAGACCTTTATCAGATCTTTAAGTTATCTAAATAAATTTTTATATACTTTTAAAGTTTTGATTTTTGAATCATACGGTGTATACAAATCCCATCTTTATTTTACAACAAAATTTTATATTTTCATGTATATGAAGTTCAGAAATATAAGTAACAACTTGTTATTTCCAGCACTTCATCTGAAACAGTAATCAGAATAAATAATAATAACAGTAGTAATCAGTAAATTACAATTTACACCAAACATTAACTATTAAATAACAATAAAATACAAATAAAATCTGCTCAGACAGAAATTCGTATGTTTGAAATCATTTGTGAGACGGCGTAGTTAATTTCTGAAATTCGTTTTTATTTTTTCAAATATTACTTATATTAAAAGAGAGGCTATAAGTAAGAAAAAAGTTGTACTTCTGAAATTTTGATTGGGATACAATATTAAAAACTTTTTATCTCCCCATTTCTTTGAATTTTCTCTAAAATTTAATAGGATGATTGTTTTTTGCTGAATCACGATGCTTTCTAATATCCTGAATCAGAAAAAATACACGCACACAAATATATATATATATATATATATATATATATATATATATATATATATATATAGTGTTATTTTTAACGCAAAACCATTTATTTTAATTTTCTTACATAATATCGATAAAAATAAAGATAGATGAAATCTAAATGTTTGCATTAAAAGATACAAGTGAAATAAATTAAAGAAAGAAAATTTACAGTTATTTTATTTTTCAAATTCTCCATCTCATATACATATATGCATATATTCTTAAAACAATAAAAATGAGAAATAAACATAATAAAATTATATTTAAAATTTAAAATTCTACATATATTTTTTTGTAAGCTTATACTTACCTTTAAAAGTGTTAAAAAAAATTATTATGAGAATTTACGGTTATTATTTTTCCATCTTCTGAAACGGTAGACTTATTTCAAAAAATGATAACGTTATAAATATACATACATACATACGTATAAAGAGTGAAATTTATTCAAGAGTAATAGAACATTATATTACTTCATCTATATAGATTGCAGCACGTACGTCGTTTTCCGTTATGGCTAATTTTTCAATGCATCAAAGAAAAAAAAAATTTCAGCCGTTGAGTTAGGTAATTGTTCTTTTACTTTTATTCACATCTTTCTGAATAAAATCAAAAAATAGATTATGAAACAAAAGTAAATTTCTGCTCACATAGGTATGAAAAATGTTGTTTCATTTACGTTCATACTTTTAAAAGAATTCCCTTCTTTTTTTAATGTTTAGTTCTCTCTATATTCATTTTATTTTATTTTATTTTTTTTTATTTTTATTTTTATATACTTTTTTCAAACTTTTATGATTGTCATTTGATACTGAAAAAGTTTCCGGTTTAATTTACTGTAAAACGGTGGAAATTTTCCACTCTTTGTTTTGTGTTTTTTTTTTACGGTCTATTTAAATTTTGTTTTACGATTCCCTTTTTTTTTAAATATTATTTATGAGGCTTTTAGTGCTCGAATATTAAAGTTTAATATTTAAATTACAAATATTTTTTATCTATGCATCATCTAATATCTGTTGAACTGAAGCATCGGTCTTTAACTTAAATCGCATACTTATTTTTTTGAATTTAAGGCAAATTAGTAGGATTTCCACTCTTTTATACAATTGGGAGTCCCTGTTGGGCATTTCATTTTTCATATGTAAATATAGCCTAAATCTTTCAATTATCACAGTCCAATAAAAGTACTTTATTAAAGAATTCAAAATATATGAAGGTAAATAAACTTCATCATTTAATTTTAATTGATTTGAAAATAATGATAACTGAAAATATGAAGGTGAATGCCAAAATATGTAAATTTTTTTTTTGTCTTCAGTCATTTGACTGGTTTAATGCAGCTCTCCAAGATTCCCTATCTAGTGCTAGTCGTTTCATTTCGGTATACCCCCTACATCCTACTTCCCTAACAATTTGTTTTACATATTGCAAACGTTGCCTGCCTAAACAATTTTTTCCTTGTACCTGTCCCTCCAATATTAAAGCAACTATTCCGGGATGCCTTAATATGTGGCCTATAAGTCTGTCTTCTTTTAGCTATATTTTTCCTAATGCTTCTTTCTTCATCTATTTGCCGCAATACCTCTTCATTTGTCACTCTATCCACCCATCTTATTTTTAACATTCTCCTATAACACCGCATTTCAAAAGCTTCTAACCATTTCATCTCAGATACTCCGATCGTCCAAGTTTCACTTCCATATAAAGCGACACTCCAAACATATACTTTCAAAAATCTTTTCCTGACATTTAAATTAATTTTTGATGTAAACAAATTATATTTCTTACTGAAGGCTCACACCATGACACCATAACACTATAACACCATTTTCTAATTCATTTCCTTCGTATAACTCCTCAATATATTCCACCCACTTATCGACTTTACCTTTCATATTATAAATCGGTGTACCATCTTTGTTTAACACATTATTGGATTTTAATTTATGTACCCCAAAACTTTCCTTAAATTTCCTGTATGCTCCGTCTATTTTACCAATGTTCATTTCTCTTTCCAGTTCTGAACACTTTTCTTTAATCCTCACTTCTTTCGCTAGTTTGCACTTACTGTTTATAGCATTTCTTAATTGTCAATAGTTCATTAGACTTTTTTCATCACCAGCATTCTTATTTTTTCTACGTTCATCCATCAGCTGCAATATATCGTCTGAAACCCAAGGTTTTCTACCGGTTCTCTTTATTCCGCCTAAGTTTGCTTCTGCTGATTTAAGAATTTCCTTTTTAACATTCTCCCATTCTTCTTCTACATTTTCTACCTTATCTTTTTTACTCAGACCTCTTGCGATGCCCTCCTCAAAAATCATCTTTACCTCCTCTTCCTCAAGCTTCTCTAAATTCCACCGATTCATCTGACACCTTTTCTTCAGGTTTTTAAACCCCAATCTACATTTCATTATCACCAAATTATGGTCGCTATCAATGTCTGCTCCAGGGTAAGTTTTGCAGTCAACGAGTTGATTTCTAAATCTTTGCTTAACCATGATATATTCTATCTGATACCTTGCAGTATCGCCTGGTTTTTTCCAAGTGTATATTCTTCTATTATGATTTTTAAATTGGGTGTTGGCAATTACTAAATTATACTTCGTGCAAAACTCTATAAGTCGGTGCCCTCTTTCATTCCTTTTGCCCAGCCCGTATTCACCCACTATATTTTCTTCCTTGCCTTTTTCAATGCTTGCATTCCAATCTCAAACTATTATTATTAAATTGTCACCTCCTTTTAATTGCTGTTTAATTGCTTCATCAATTTCTTCGTATACAGACTCTACCTCATCATCATCATCGGCACTTGTAGGCGTTAACAATCGTTGACGGTTTAGGTTTTGATTTTATCCTTATTACAATGATTCTATCGCTATGCATTTTCAAATACTCTACTCTCTTCCTTATCTTTTTGTTCATAACAAAACCTACTCCTGCCTGCCCATTATTTGAAGCTGAGTTGATTATTATGAAATCACCTGACCAAAAGTTGTTTTCCTCTTCCCACCGAACCTCACTAATTCCTACTACATCTACATTTATCTTAATTGGTAAACCCACCGGGTTAGTCTAGTGGTTAACTAGTCATCGTAAATCAGCTGATTTCAAAGTCGAGAGTTCTAAGGTTCAAATTCTAGCAAAGGTAAAAATACATTTTTTACGGATTTGAATATTAGATAGTGGATACCATTTTTCTTTTGTGGTTGGGATTCAATTAACCACACATCTCAGGAATGGTTAATCTGAGACTGTACAAGACTACACTTCATTTATATTCATACATATAATCGTCATTCATCCTCTGAAGTAATACCTTACAATTGTTCTGAAGGCTAAATGTAAAAGATAATATCCCTGAAGTAAAAGGTTACATATATATATATTCGTTGTTTGTATTTTAATGTCGACATATTACAAAATAGAACTATAAACAAGTGTTCCCGTTTTAAGTAATAAAAAATATTATTACATTTAAAAAAAAATACGAATAATACACGCATATAATAAATAATAATATGAAAAATAAGTTTAAATTAGTAATATATTATAATACAATACAAATAGGGAAGGGCAGTTTACAGTTTAATATCAACGCATAACTTTATATTTAAATGACTAGAAAATAATGACGTGGTATTTAATAATTAAAGGTCCGATGTTTAATATAAACGAGATGATGGTTTTAAATGGACTTTTATTCAAAATCAATAAAAGATCTTTAATAATTAAAAATAAATTATTGTTTTTATTTTTACGAAAAATATATATTTTTCAACCTAATGAATTACCCAGTTTTAAGGGGTTATAGTATAGATGGGTAAAACCCCACCAAATTACAAAATAGTTTATTTAATTATATTTTTGGGCAATTTAATGTTTTAGGTAGATTTCATAAGAAAGCTATCTATTGTAATGGGTACCACGATTCGACTTCCACAAAATTTCGACATATCTTCACATTTCACATCCCTCAGATCCCAAAGCCACCGTCAGCTCAAACGTTTATATATATATATATTTTTTTTTTTTCCACTTTCTTGTGGCCACGATAACTGCCTTAATGTTACACCAATCACTTTCTGATTGTTCCTTAAAAATAACTGGTCAGAAAATCCCGGTCGAGTTCGTTAACAGCCAAAATTGGGCCATGTGAATGGAAAATGCGAGCCTTTTTGAAAAAAATAGATCGCTATAACTTTCTTATTAAATAAAATGTCGAATTTCTTTAAAGTTCCTACTATTCTTTGGATAAGGAACTAAAACTTACGTAATTAATTTTTAATTAATAGGCACAGTATCCCTTAATGGCCACAGTATCGAATCGGTTTAAAGTGGTCGTTAGTCCTTTAAATATTACCTAAAACTTTGTCTGAAACAATTATTGATATGACCAACCCTTACGGCAAGAGATGTTCAAAATATTATTGAAATTGTTAGAAGATTAAGTTGTCTTATGCTAAACATGTGAAACATGCAACCACTGTGGTATTGCGAAAATAAGAAATTATTCTTAATTTTAAGATGGAAATCTTTTTTATCCCCTATTTCGCACCGGTGAAATATAATTTCGCCGATCGTTGTGCCGAAAGGGATTTTTTTTCAAATAGCCCTTGACCAAATTAATAAGTGTCGGTTGTTACCTTTATACGCCATTTTTTTTTTAACTTCCATTAGTCATTATTTAAAATAGATATTTCATTTTTAGAACTAATTACCAACTCTTCCCCTTAGTTCCACATAGTCATTTAAAATAGTGATTTTTTTACAATTCAAAACCTCTCCTTTTATTCGATTACTTAAATAAGTCATTATTTAAGATAGAGATTTTATATAATCCACTTCAATTTTTACGGTATAGTTATGTAAAAAAACTAGTAACGGTATTATTTTGAGACAATTTGTTGATTCTTTCATTAGGAAACTTCAAGATGACAAGCCTCGCGTGACCAAAATACTGAACTATGATTAAATCCCGACATCAAAGAAGAAGTGGTGTAATTGGCACTGAGAGTGACAGAGAACTTGAGAAAACGACATCGAACGTCGACTTAAAATAATATTTATTATTCGCAATGTGTAAGTTTGCAATTATACAATTAGTTTATACTTTATAGAAATTAAACGAGTACATATACCTATAAATATTATCTAGAGTAAAAAATGCATAATTTAATAAGTAATAAATTTATTGTTTAAAAATGCAATTTTTTTTAACTTTTTTTAACTGACTTACTTTTTGTAAGTCGTTTCTCTCACCTTAATGATGACGTAGCTAAGCATATTTTTTTTTTAACATCGGGAACCACCGTTAGTTATTGCTTCAGATGATTAGATGTATGACAATTTTTGTAGCGTGTGAAAATGCCATGCTTGACCGGGATTCGAACACGGGACCACCAGATGAAAGGCCGAGACGGTACCACTCGCGTCACGGAGGCCGACAGCTGAGAAACGTTTAACAGCAGTAATGTAAAAATAATAATTTTAAAACGTTGGGAAAGACAATACAGTGGGTCTTTTTCGTTGCAGTTTTTTCTATTAGCATGTCGTTGGATCCACAAATTTGTTCATCAAAGCGGGTTGTTAACTGTGAATCTGTAATTACATTTCAACGTGCGTTCCATAAAAAATTTAATTATGATCTTTCAAAAGACAATAACATACGTCGATGTCTTAATCAGTTTGAAATTGTGTAAAGAGTAAAATACGGGATAATCCTGAAAAAAATGCTGATAGTGTCGAAGACTTTTTCCTTTATAGTCCTAGAAAATCTGTTAGGAAGACCAGCTGTGAACTAGCGGTGCCGTTGATGACAGAATGAAATGTTTTAGTACCGCTTAGTGCTGCAACAGGCTTTGAAATCGACCGGTTATTCTGTCTATGTCAACTTCGACATCGTATGTTGCAGCATGATGATGATAATTTTATTGATCGTATGATGTTTAGTGATGAGTCAACATTTCATCTAAATGGAAAATCACCTAATTTCCATATCGGAGGTCAGGAAAACTTCGTAAAATATTACAATACAAAAGTGACTCCAAAAAATTAAGTGTTTTCAGTGCGATATCTGGATGGCAATTTCCGGACCGTTCTTTTTCATTGAAGCTTGCATAAAAGGAGTCGCTTATTTCGATATGGCAGTACACGGCTCTTTATTTGATTACTAAATAGACTCGAGAATTTTATTTGGCAAAAGAGAAGCTGCATCTCCTCACTTGCAAAACTCCATACGGGCGGTCGAATGACGTTGTCCCCGACCATTGGATTGGTCGAGACGGACAGAGATTTTTTGCGGTGGCCTTCAAAGTCATTCGATTTGATCCCATGTTATTTTGTAAAGAATGTATACCTTCGCTATCTACTAATCTACCCGATTTGAGGCACACGATTTAAACAGTAGTCTAGACGTACTGATTAAAATGGGAAATGAAATCTTCTATCTATGTCCCGCGTTTTCTGAGATTTTCATCACCTTAAATTTTGACATTTTCCTTTTCTATGTCTTCTTAACTTCTTTTAACCAGTGTTATCGCTTTCCGTTTGTTTTTTCCAAAATAGTCTACTAACATTTTTACTGCACTATCTTTATTCATTCTTTTAATGTATCCATAGAATATTAACCTTCTCTTCTTCAATGTTGTTGATATTCTTTCAATATTCTTATATCAATTTTTATTGCTTCTGAATTTATATTTTCAATTTATTCTAATTCGTCTTAAAATCTTACTCAGAATTTCCGTTTTTTTCTTTCTTTTCATCATCACCATCGCCATTATCTTTCTTTATGGTAAACATTCTATAGCATATAATGCTTCTGATTTAAAATCTCAGGTTCGTAATATGTTATATTTGCACTGATGAAAAGTTCTTTCTTATTATCTGATAAGCTTTTCTTTCTTTTTTCCTCTTTCTATATAGTAAGTTTTTCTGTTACTGTTAACCATTTTCCAACATATTTAAATTTACGGATTCTTCTAATTTTTCTATATTTCGTTTACATCTCCCCGGTTTCATCTTCTCTATCATTAAATCAATATTTCTCCCTTTCAAAAGACACATATGTATCAATTATCATAAAATTAAAGTATTTATTATTTATATTTTTATATCTTTAATGGATGAATTACGGGGTCCATGTAGTAATGTAAAAACATGGTAATATAATTGTAATTATAAATTAGAATTTGTTAGTTTAATATCATTTTAATATAGGCTTATATTTCCTTTTTATATTGTCCGAAATTTTTTTTTGTTATTTACCTTTCTTTTTCAGATTTTCATTTTTTACAATATTGCCTCTCATAGACTGTCGAATGAGCATAAGTATTGAGTTCAATGTTCAAATCTGTTTTATGAGAGGAAGAGAGACAGAAAGAAAGAGTGAGAGAGAGAGGACATATCTTTTAAACATACGATACGATTGATTGTAGATTTGTGTTTATTATTTATATACCATGAAAACCGATGAATCCTTACAGATGAAAAAATATTTTTAAATTAAAATGAGTCTACGTCTTTTTTCTCGATGCGATTATAAAAATTTAAGCATGGAAAAATTGGGTTTTATTATTTCAGCGTTATACATAAAAAATTATGCATACCTGGTATAATTTGAATACTCATTCAATTTTTTATAAAAATAAAATCAGATAAAAACATTTTTTACTTTGACTTTTTAGCTATTATTTTAAATATTTTTCTTTTTTAATTTTGAAATTATAATTTTTAAGTAATATGTTAATAAATGTATAACTGAAATCTTATGTAAGAATATTTTGGAATCTACCTAGCCGTAAGATTAAGTGGGATTTGAAGTGGGAAAAAAAAATTAATGAACGTTATTAATTAATTGCTACATGAAAAGAAATAGTCAAAAATAGGATTTTTCTTATTTTTTTAACCTATACTTCGAAAAAGTAATAAAAAAAAGTTATAAAGAAAATTTTAAGTCAGGAGTAAAACTTTAGAAGCAAAACTAAAATTAATTAAAAATTTTCCCGTGATATTAACACAGAATAATTTATTAAATTTAGAAATTCTATTATTTTTTTAAATTAAATCAGTACGATTTAATAAAACTTCAATTTTTCTCCCTTTTATCAGTGATACTGTTAAATAATAGGCAGATCGATCAATTATTAAAACTGGTCAAGCTGTTAGCTCAAAAATGTTTATAAGATGTTACAGATCCGCTGTAAATAGATTTGAATACATATGTTAACTAATGTATTCACATCTATGTACAGCGCATCTGTATAATTATTTACATATATATATGTATAAAGTTAGTGTATATAACTTCTCTGTCACGGCTTCACCCGCGCTTGATTTTCCACAATTTTTTCCGCAAATTTTTTTTATTTTGTTTTTTAGATAAGTAACTGGAAACAGTCGCGTCGCACATACGTATTACGGTGGCAATAACTGTGTTGGTTGAACCGACGCGCTGTAACCGTTGTACCCCTTAAAAATCGAAATACAAAAATTGGATTTTAGATATTTATCTGAAGAGTATTTGCAAGCGTAAATCGAGTGAATATCTCGTTTAGTACAGTCGGAAATGAGAAAAATTTGCAATCATTTTCCAAAATTCTTTTACCTTTTTTCACCCCTTTCAAGATCGAATTTCTAAAATTCTAGAAAATAAATTTTAAATATTCACCTAAAGATTATATTCAAAAAAACTCAAACGTGAAACCCGTTTAAACCCCTTTAAACGTGGAATTTAAAAAAAAAATTATAAATTAGTTTTTCAGATATTCCCATGAAGATACACGAACTAAAAGGTAAGATGATATTTTCATTTTTTAATGAAAAAAATTGTAAATTTCATTGTTACTCCATTTTAATGCTTTAAACTCGGAATTAAAAACAAAAAGGCTGACAACACAGTTGTAGGACTTTCCCCGAACGCGGCTTTAGCCGCGCGACAATCAAATTAACCAGAAAACAACGGCTTACACACACACCCACACAACTTAACAAAAAATATTTATCATTTTATTTAAATATAAACTTTTCGTTATTTAATTAAATGATTTTAAATAAAGCGCGCGCGCATACCGCATTTAATTCACACGGGTGTGGTAGTACTAGCGGTGACGGTAGGCACTAAATAAACTGATATAATTTCACTACTTAATAGAACAAATTTCGCTTGCACGGTCGGCAGACTGATGTTGCCACAAAGCTTAACGCACCAGATACCGAGGAGTCAACCGGGCGATCGAGTTTGAGACCCTACCAGACCGAGTTACTTTTTTCACCTTGAATATTATTAATTTACTTAATTGTACCACTCATCTGTGATGTCATAACATAGCAACAGTTTAGGACATTTTTTAGGGGTGAAGGAGGGTTTTTGAAATTTTGAAAATTTTTGAAAAAAAAATTTGTATACAAGAATTTTTATTTTTTAATCGTTAACAAATATGCCTAAGAAAAATATGAACTTAATTAGGTGAAATCTCGACATACTAAGGGTAACCTTGCTGTACAGTCTCATCCCCTTGACCTTTTAAGTTGGAAATTTAATGGCATCAATGCCTCATATATAGAAGTAATCTGACCAAGTTTACTTGCGCAAATCGGTCCAGTAGGTCTGGAGATGTAAAGAGTGTGACTCCGAACACTGATAAATACATTCGAATATCCGGAAAATTTTCCATCCGGTTTTTTGGGTTCCTTAGTTGTCAAAACGTCAAGATCCGGTGAAAGCCGCCTACGTCCAAATTGGACCGATTGAAATACTTTGCCTACTACAGCTATAGCGCTATGTGGACGGGAAATTAAAATCCTTTCTTAGTGTTCATCTCAGCGTTAGAAGAAAATATGTAAATACTTTCAATTAACCTTTACTGGGCGTTTATTACGAATCATTCAGCACATGTTATTTTATATACATTAAATATTAACTTTTCGACCAGCATTTTCATCCTATAGTATATATATATATATATTGCTAAAATCACATACACAATTTTATCGTCTCATCATAAATGTCATAGGAATTTCGCAGATGTTTCACCGCATCAACGTATCAGCATTATCAGGGTATGAATACGTTTCGTCAGTTAGATATAAAAAATATATCACCCAACTTCAGGTCTAGACTTAGACCGGATAACACGGCAATTATGCTTGCGTGCTTCTTGTAAATATGTACTTTAATATGTAATATTGTGATGTGATATGTTTCTTGTATATATGTAAGAATGAAACATAATTGTGGATATTTTCATTCTGTGATGATGCTGATAGGGCAAAACATGTAAGAAATTCCTATGACAAGACGACAATAAAAATTATTTATGTGTATTCAGTAAAGATAAAATATATATATATAAATAAATATATTAATGAAACTACAAGTTAATTCATAAAAGAAATATTAAATTTAAAATTATTCCTAAATTTTTGTTAATAAATTTAAAAATATTGATTTCCGTAATAAAACGATAAACATTATAATATTAATAAATTTTTAGTACAATATTTCTACCTTGAACTGCAGGCACTATTACTGTCTATTCGAAACATTGCGTATCCGATAGATCGCGCCAGTTCTCTACTTCTTAGTACTAAATATTTACCGACGCTCTTTTCTCTTACACTCGGATGCGAGGCTAAGAAGGAACAATCAAATGTTTCATTTATTTTAAATCTATCAAAGAGCTTAGCTTTTTCTCTTATATCAGCAAAAACAAGTCATTCTGTATGCCGGATCATCTTTTATTTCTTTTTCTGTAAATAATTAAATACATCAGTTAATAACAATTTTAAATTCTTCTCTAATATCTTGATTAAATAAATCAGCATATTAAAAAGCTGACAACACAAATGTAGGATTTTCCCGTCACGCGATTTTTTCTGATGCACGACTTACACACACACAAGAGCGCACGTACGCACACGGACGTACATACAGAACGAGGACATTTTTTCAGTGTAATTGTTTTATTAAAATTTCATAAAATTGTATGATACTTATATTTAAAAAAAATAAAATTTTATTTAATACCAAACATAACTACAGAGTGGAGCATGAAAAAATTCAATATTTGGTTTTGAAAAAATATTTTAATTGCAATACAGAAAAGTAAAATAAAATACATGTTTACTGTATACCTAGAAATTATGTTCTGCTTATCATGTGTTCAATTTGGCCACCGTATTGTCTAGCAACTTCTTCATCACGATACGTTGATAATAACTCGACGATACATATCTTCGGTTACGTTGTTGCACTCCTCAATTATCAGGTCTCACAGTTCCATCACTGTACGAGATTGTTTAGGAAAATATATTCCTAAATAACTTGTTATAAACTTGTAATACTTTTCTAAATGTTAATATTATTTTGTAAATTAATAAAAAGGCTTCTAAAACACAATTTATTGTCATTTGGGTTGCGTGACTTTAGGATGACTCGTGATATATATAAATGTGTACGCACACGTGTGTTTGTACGTATGAACATGTGCGTAAAGTACGTATGTGTGGCTTACCGTTACTAAGCAGTATGATTGCTGTGAGCAGAAACGGCTCCTGGTTAGTCAAAATCAACCCGGCATCTACGGCCAATTAAAGGGCCATTAGAGGTTGATATCACAGTACATTATATAGTTGCACTGTCGTGGTATGCCTTGTTAGAGTATGAAACACTCACACCAACTCCGTATTCACAGTTATGCATTTATCTAAACTCGAGTCATCCGCATCACATTAGTTTTCATGTCCGTCATAATTGTCTGCTGTATTACGTACTCTGCGTTACTGTACAAATACAAATAAAACAATAAAACATTACACACACGCATACACAAAACGTGATTTACGATAACGTTCAGAGTTCACATTCCCGATGATTTAGGATACATTTTTATTTATTTATTTTTTGAACAAATAAAGAGTCTAATGTACATTTTTCATTCTAGATGAGCATATTTTGCAATATAAAAAAGTTTACATTTTATATACGATTAAAAATTTGTTTAAATGAATAATTATGTAATTTTATATAACAATCATAAACTTATGAGTAAATACGAATGATTTGATTATAAAAATATAAAGAACGTTTTATTTACTATGCTTTCCGTTTCCTTTTAGATTATTTACTGCTTTTACATCCTTCTAGAATTTTATACAGAAGAATTGAGAGGAGAGTGGAAGAAGTGTTAGGAGAAGACCAAATTGGTTTCAGGAAAAGTATAGGGACAAGGGAAGCAATTTTAGGCCTCAGATTAATAGTAGAAGGAAGATTAAAAAAAAACAAACCAACATACTTGGCGTTTATAGACCTAGAAAAGGCTTTCGATAACGTAGACTGGAATAAAATGTTCAGCATTTTAAAAAAATTAGGGTTCAAATACAGAGATAGAAGAACAATTGCTAACATGTACAGGAACCAAACAGCAACAATAACAATTGAAGAACATAAGAAAGAAGCCCTAATAAGAAAGGGAGTCCGACAAGGATGTTCCCTATCGCCGTTACTTTTTAATCTTTACATGGAACTAGCAGTTAATGATGTTAAAGAACAATTTAGATTCGGAGTAACAGTACAAGGTGAAAAGATAAAGATGCTACGATTTGCTGATGATATAGTAATTCTAGCCGAGAGTAAAAAGGATTTAGAAGAAACAATGAACGGCATAGATGAAGTCCTACGCAAAAACTATCGCGTGAAAATAAACAAGAACAAAACAAAAGTAATGAAATGTAGTAGAAATAACAAAAATGGACCACTGAATGTGAAAATAGGAGGAGAAAAGATTTTGGAGGTAGAAGAATTTTGTTATTTGGGAAGTAAAATTACTAAAGATGGACGAAGCAGGAGCGATATAAAATGCCGAATAGCACAAGCGAAACGAGCCTTCAGTAAGAAATATAATTTGTTTACATCAAAAATGAATTTAAATGTCAGGAAAAGATTTTTGAAAGTGTATGTTTGGAGTGTCGCTTTATATGGAAGTGAAACTTGGACAATCGGAGTATCTGAGAAGAAAAGATTAGAAGCTTTTGAAATGCGGTGCTATAGGAGAATGTTAAAAATCAGATGGGTGGATAAAGTGACAAATGAAGAGGTATTGCGGCAAATAGGTGAAGAAAGTAGCATCTGGAAAAATATAGTTAAAAGAAGAAACAGACTTATAGGACACATACTAAGGCATCCTGGAATAGTCGCTTTAATATTGGAAGGACAGGTAGAAGGGAAAAATTGTGTAGGCAGGCCACGTTTGGAGTATGTAAAACAAATTGTTAGGGATGTAGGATGTAGATTGTATATTAAAATGAAACGACTAGCACTAGATAGGGAATCTTGGAGAGCTGCATCAAACCAGTCAAATGACTGAAGACAAAAAAACATCCTTCTTTATCACCTATTTCAATTAATTTTCCAAGAATTGTTTAAGTTAATCCTTTTCTATTCATGATATATTCCAAACGATTAGTTTTCTTATTCTGATAGTTCACCCTCATCATTACTTCTTTATCTTTCATTCTGTCAATATAATCATCATTTTTTTTTTTCAATTTCCGTATTTAAAATGCTTCCAGCCTTTATTTTTCTCTTTTTCTTTGTATCTATGTTTCATAAAGATATAGAAAAATTACATTCCAAACGTAGAATATTTTAGTAAATTCTTCAACATTTCTTCAACTGTTTATTTCTATCAGTCGCTTCCTTAGATATTAATATTCTCGTTTTCATTTCATATTGACATTTTCCAGCTTTCATTAACATTATAAGCCGTAATTTTTTACTAGTTAAATTCTTACTTCTTTTGAGTAGACTTTTAATGATTTATTAGTAGATTAATGCTGCTTCACTGCGGCTATAATCTATTCTATTCACAACAGGTCTCCTCTCCAAAATCCTTTTGTTTTTCTCTTTCCTTTCCTAACAAAGTTAAAAGCGTGCTTAAAAACTATTTCCAGTTTGTCCAAACGTGGTATTGGACGGATCGGGCAGATTTTTTTTTTTGTGGTGCTCGGAATAGCTGCAGGTCATCAAACATCGAAGACTTCAAAGTGATTTTCCAATGAGTAATAGCCCCGGAAAGTTCCTCAGTTAAGGAATGAATAGGATTTTTTTAGGATTTCTCAGAGAAGTCTCAAGTTTAGTGACGCTTAATGATATAACTGTGGCTATTACCGAGCAGAATAAAAAAAAACCCCGATCCGTTCACTAGAACGCCCAGACGGACTGGCGATAGGTTTTTAGTCCATCTTTTTTCTCATAAGATTATACCTTATTTTTCTCACTTTTATTTACCTTACATTTATTATTACTCCTCATTCTGTGCAAGATGTTCTCAAATTGTGAATAATTGATTATTATTTACTTCATCTACTATAAAAAAAAAAATATAAAATTTGTGAAATTTATACAGTATATATTTTCCTTCCCCCACTGATGATACCTCTTTATCATCTTGTAGAACATTTTTTATTATATCTTCGGTATAAATAAAGAACGTAGTTAAGAAATAGCAAGTACTCATTGTCATGTTCCTTCTACTATACAAAAAAAGCCGACAATATAATTGTAGTACTTGCCCGCCAGGCGGCTTTTTTGTGATGCACAGCTACAGACACAACATAGTTTAAAATGCCTATCATTTTATTTAAATATAATATTCTTTGTTTATTTAATTTAATGACTGTAACTAAAGCACGCGTGCATACAGTATTTCATTCGTGCGGGTGTGGCGATACTGGCGGCGACGGTCGGCACTAACTATGCAATTTCACAACCTACATAGAACAAATTTTGCTTGTACGATCGGCAGATTGGTGTAGCCGCGAGGCTACTTAACGCACCAGGTACCGAGTCAACCGAGTGATCGAGTTCGAGACTCAATTACTTTTTTTTTTACACCTTAAATATTATTTATTTATTTAATTGTACTCCTCACCTGTGACGTCACAACATAGCGGTAGCTTAGAACTTTTTTTGGGGCGGGAGATTTGACAAAAATTGCTTTTTGAAAATATTTTTGGTTTTTAATTGTGAGTAATTTAATTGTAATTCTTAGAGTGACCTTGTTCTACAACTTCACCTTCTTGACCTTTTAAGTTGAAGATTTAATTGCATCAATGCCCTACATATAGAAGTAAACTTTTTTTTATTTTGTTTTGTTTTCTTTTTTAGAAATGGAGGTAATCCATTTATAAGCGCCGAACCAGTGTCGGATTCGCTAACAGGTTCCGCAAGCTGTCACAGAAAATGCAACTTCGTAGTTTTAGTTTACCTTCTTGACACTTGTTTTAATAAATTTTTATTATATGATTAATATTAATTTTATAACTTATAAGTTTTATTATTTTGGACTTATTTTACCCTTATATTAATAAAATTCCGGACGATAATAACGCCCAGGCGGTTTTTGACCACAAACAAAAAGAAAAAAAAATCAGAAAATGCGTATGTATTCCTGCGCACTACCGACTAAACCTCCATCCCAGGCGACCCCACCTCCTGAGAAACCGCTAATAATAAAGCATTACTTCAGTAGGGAGGGTAAGCGCCCACACACGCATTCGGTCTACACAAGCAAACATCAACCATACCAAACCACTACACGCACACACTGCACACCACAAATACCTAAAGGAGGAAAACATCTAGGAACATAGCACATCCCAACCCCGTAGAGGGAAGACGGTGGGGGTACCTTCTGTCGTCACCGTTTGACACACCACCCCTCCGTTCCAAGCCCTGAAGGGCTTTACCGGAGGTCGTCTTTAGACCCTCTAACTGATTACATCACACAGTCATCAGACAGGCCTCGTTCGGGATGCCACCGATGTAAATGCCTCGGTAGACATTTGCATCAGTAAATACATATCAAATTTCGCCTTCACGTAGGCCTCAAATGTACATCTTCATATCCAACCTTACATGATTCCCTCAAACTAACTAACCGTAACTGCGAACCCCGCGCCTAGTACTGATTTGATAACACCGTTCGTGACTGTGAATGCCTCAGAAGATGAACGAATTTGAAGGTAAATCAGTGCTATACTCATACCAATCAAAATTGTATTTTACATAACATAGAAATTTAGACCTACATAGAATAAGTCGACAATTTTAAGTCACTTAACAGGGGGAACACAACCTCATTTCGGTCCGCGAAGGAGCCGGGGACAAACCCCGCACCACCACCCGGGGTTGGGACGTAACACACCTAACAGGTATTACACGTACTTCACATATACATTCACACAATCAAGACAAACGCACTACAATCACGAATACATGGCCACAAGACATAACTTATCCACTAAAGCGCACTGAACAGTTTATTAAATTTCCACAATCTCACCCATAATACACAAACACACAACTCAACTATTTACCAAATTATTACTTACCGACAAGACCGTCCGCCATAACACTAAAGATGTGGACAACGCCCTCAGGCACCGGGAACAGAGTGTCATATATAGAAGTAATCTGACCAAGTTTGGTCAAAATCGCTCCAATAGTTCTGGAAATATAAAGTGATTTAGAGGTCAACACCGAACACACACAGAAGTATATACGAACATTATCACTTTTTGGTTTTATTGGATTCCTTAGATGTCAAAACGACAAAATCCGTTGAAAATCGTGTAAGCCCAAATTGGATCGATTACAATACTTTCCCTTCTAAAGCTATAGTTCTACTACAGCGCTATCTAAACGCGAAAGTAAAAAGATATGTATTATTTTGTTTTTTGTCTTCAGTCATTTGACTGGTTGATGCAGCTCTCCAAGATTCCCTATCTAGTGCTAGTCGTTTCATTTTAATATACAATCTACATCCTACATCCCTAACAATTTGTTTTACATATTCCAAACGTGGCCTGCCTACACAATTTTTCCCTTCTACCTATCCTTCCAACATTAAAGCGACTATTCCAGGATACCTTACTATGTGGTCTATAAGTCTATCTCTTCTTTTAACTATATTTTTCCAAATGCTTCTTTCTTCATCTATTTGCCGCAATACCTCTTCATTTGTCACTTTATCCATCCGTCTGATTTTTAACATTCTCCTATAACACCGCATTTCAAAAGCTTCTAATCTTTTCTTCTCAGATACTCCGATCGTCCAAGTTTCACTTCCATATAAAGCGACGGTCCAAACATGTACTTTCAAAAATTTTTTTCTGACATTTAAATTAATTTTTGATGTAAACAAATTATATTTCTTACTGAAGACTCGTTTAGCTTGTGCTATTCGGCATTTTATATCGCTCCTGCTTCGTCCATCTTTAGTAATTCTACTTCCCAAATAACAAAATTATTCTACCTCCGTAATCTTTTCTCCTCCTATTTTCACATTCAGTGGTCCATCTTTGTTATTTCTACTACATTTCATTACTTTTGTTTTGTTCTTGTTTATTTTCATGCGATAGTTCTTGCGTAGGACTTCATCTATGCCGTTCATTGTTTCTTCTAAATCCTTTTTACTCTCGGCTAGAATTACTATATCATCAGCAAATCGTAGCATCTTTATCTTTTCACCTTGTACTGTTACTCCGAATCTAAATTGTTCTTTAACATCATTAACTGCAAGTTCCATGTAAAGATTAAAAAGTAACGGAGATAGGGAACATCCTTGTCGGACTCCCTTTCTTATTACGGCTTCTTTCATATGTTCTTCAATTATTACTGTTGCTGTTTGGTTCCTGTACATGTTAGCAATTGTTCTATCTCTGTATTTGAACCCTAATTATTTTTAAATGCGGAACATTTTATTCCATCTACGTTATCGAATGCCTTTTCTACGTCTATAAACGCCAAGTATGTCGGTTTGTTTTAATTTAATCTTCCTTATACTATTCATCTGAGACCTAAAATTCCTTCCCTTGTCCCTATACTTTTCCTGAAACCAAATTGGTCTTCTCCTAACACTTCTTCCACTCTCCTCTCAATTCTTCTGTATAGATATGTATTAATAAAAGTAAAATAAGTGCATATCAGATATTAAGTTTAAACAAATATATGAAGCATAAATTTGCATCGATATTTATTTGTGTAGGGAAGGAGCTCATGTAGAAAAAAATCATTTAATTTATTAGCGATTCGAACTATTTTAACCGTATAAAAGTGTTTGTAATACATCGTCGCATAAAACAAAAGATATTACAGAAGTTTAAATTATAGAATAAAATAGAATAGACAAAAAGAGATGTAAAAAAAGGAAATAACAGTTCTTTGGTTAAACGAAGAAAAGAAGTATGCGGGCAGAAGGTAAGAAATACAGCAACTATATAAAACCATCGGTAGTCCGTGGTTTACTTGAATATTCCGACCTCAGTCCTTCAAAGTAAGATCTGATCTCGGTTTATTGACCGTAAACCGGTAACGGAAACCTCAGTCGGTGAATAAATAATGAGTTTGAACAACGGCTACTGACCGGAGTTTATAGACCGGAGGGGTAAATCATGTTCATGCAATAGTATACATAGAGTACATGTAATAAAAGTAAAAAGTATTAAAAGGAGAAGAGGATAGGTGAAGTAAAAGAAAGAACGAACTTTAAAAATCTTTATGGTACCTCCATGTTTTATTCTTTAGTTTCTTGCCTTCACTAAAAGAAAAAAAAAGGGGTAAATAAGGCATTTGATGTTAGTTTCTATAAACAAGTGATAAAATAAGACTGTAAAACAGTTGGATTATATAATTTAAAACTTTAAGAAAAATAAAAGAAATTAAAAATTTTATATACGTTAATCGTAACTATTTTCTTTATTAAATATTTTATGTTAATGAAATGCTCATAAAAAACTAAAACGTAACTAATCACACTGACGAATTAAATATACAAATAAAAAAATGACGATACAGTTGTTTCTGAAGCATGACTTCGACTTATAAACACGTAGCTTAATTTAAAATATTTATCATTTTATTTAAATATAATATTTTTTCGTTTATTTTATTAAATGATTCTATCTAAACCGCGCGTGCATATCGTATTTCAATCGCGCGTGTGTGGCGGTAAGTGAACACTTTTAATACCTTTTAACGCTGTAAATATTATTCATTTATTTAATTCTACCTCTCACCTGTGACGTTACAACACACCTGGTGCCGGAGGCTAAAGAGAAAGAAAGACGACTATAGCAGCTGTACGTCAGTACTACAGTAGCACTGTAACCCCTTTTACCTTTTCTTTTTTTTTCTTCCGTTTAGCCTCCGGGAATTACCGTTTAGGTATTATTTCAGAGGATGATATGTATGAGTATAAATGAAGGGTGCAGTCTCAGTTCGACAGTTCCTGAGATGTGTGGTTAATTAAAAGCCAACCACCAAAGAACGCCGGTATCAACGACCTAGTATTCAGATTCGTATAAAAAAAACCTTTTACCTGTAATACCGCTGTAACCTAATCCTGTAACCCATTTTCATTGAACAACAACTTTATAGGTAATTCAGAGGACAGTATTACAAAGGATAATTGTTAAACGGAAATGTTGCTTTATTAAAAGGGGTTCTTTTAGCCCCTTTCTGGATTTCTCCCGTTATTATATTTTCTACTACTTTCTTCTTAATCGGTAGGAGGAATCCGTTGTTCAGTACCATTACACCGGTCTTGTTTACTCATATACAGTGTATGTCGAAAGGTAACTAACCAAATTTGTGGGACTTACTCGGAGACGTAAAAATAAACAAAAATTATTTTTATGAACAAACGCCCATTACTTCATTTTGCGTGTTCGTTTGTTTGTTTTATTATTTTTTTTAATAAACTTCTATAACTTAAGATCCAATCGAAATATTTCAACGAAATTTTATATTTTTTTTACCCCAAACTTTTAAAAAAAAAAGAGTACCTTTGAAAATATTATATTCAAAAATTTTTAAACGGTAGGCCTTTAAATTCGTTAATATTTTTTCCAGCTTCGTAACATTTTAATTACATCAAATTATGTTTTTATAGGTAAAATATTACATTTTACTGTGCAAAAAAAGAAATGAAATTTGTTAAAGTTGGTTGGCCATTAGATAAGCTGTAATATATTTACACAGTAAGCTTCCTGTAAATAAGTAGACTTACAACTGTTAAAAGAATATTTAGAGTATGCTTAAAGAAAAATAATGCAGTCTATTTTTTTTTCTATTTGGAAATAAGGAATTTATCAAAATAAATCTTTTAAATCTATTTTGATGCCTTGAATCGTTCAAATTTTACGAATTCCTCCATAGATACAATTGTAATTTTCTTCGATATCTACTGATGATGATTGTTTAAAAATGGAATTGATCATGCAAGTTTTTTAATATTTCAACAAACAATTATCGAGCGTAATCTAGTTTTCGAATTTAAATATTGAAATATTATACCAGAAGTCCACAACCCTTCTTTCTATTTTAAAGGAGTAGAAATGAAAACAACAAAAAGGAGGAAATGAATTAGAAAATGGTTTTATAGAGGAAGAAGAGGAAGTTGAGGAGGATGAAATGGGAGAAACAATACTGAGATCTGAATTTAAGAGAGCATTAAAAGATTTAAATGGCAGAAAGGCTCCTGGAATAGACGGAATACCTGTAGAATTACTGCGCAGTGCAGGGGAGGACGCGATTGATAGATTATACAAACTGGTGTGTAATATTTATGAAAAAGGGGAATTTCCGTCAGACTTCAAAAAAAGTGTTATAGTAATGATACCAAAGAAATCAGGGGCAGATAAATGTGAAGAATACAGAACAATTAGTTTAACTAGTCATGCATCAAAAATCTTAACTAGAATTCTATACAGAAGAATTGAGAGGAGAGTGGAGGAAGTGTTAGGAGAAGACCAATTTGGTTTCAGGAAAAGTATAGGGACAAGGGAAGCAATTTTAGGCCTCAGATTAATAGTAGAAGGAAGATTAAAGAAAAACAAACCAACATACTTGGCGTTTATAGACCTAAAAAAGGCATTCGATAACGTAGACTGGAATAAAATGTTCAGCATTTTAAAAAAATTAGGGTTCAAATACAGAGATAGAAGAACAATTGCTAACATGTACAGGAACCAAACAGCAACAGTAGCAATTGAAGAACATAAGAAAGAAGCCATAATAAGAAAGGGAGTCCGACAAGGATGTTCTCTATCTCCGTTACTTTTTAATCTTTACATGGAACTAGCAGTTAATGATGTTAAAGAACAATTTAGATTCGGAGTAACAGTACAAGGTGAAAAGATAAAGATGCTACGATTTGCTGATGATATAGTAATTCTAGCCGAGAATAAAAAGGATTTAGAAGAAACAATGAACGGCATAGATGAAGTCCTACGCAAGAACTATCGCATGAAAATAAACAAGAACAAAACAAAAGTAATGAAATGTAGTAGAAATAACAAAGATGGACCACTGAATGTGAAAATAGGAGGAGAAAAGATTACGGAGGTAGAAGAATTTTGTTATTTGGGAAGTAGAATTACTAAAGATGGGCGAAGCAGGAACGATATAAAATGCCGAATAGCACAAGCTAAACGAGTCTTCAGTAAGAAATATAATTTGTTTACATCAAAAATTAATTTAAATGTCAGAAAAAAATTTTTGAAAGTACATGTTTGGACCGTCGCTTTATATGGAAGTGAAACTTGGACGATCGGAGTATCTGAGAAGAAAAGATTAGAAGCTTTTGAAATGTGGTGCTATAGGAGAAAGTTAAAAATCAGATGGGTGGATAGTGACAAATGAGGAGGTATTGCGGCAAATAGATGAAGAAAGAAGCATTTGGAAAAATATAGTTAAAAGAAGAGACAGACTTATAGGCCACATACTAAGGCATCCTGGAATAGTCGCTTTAATATTGGAAGGACAGGTAGAAGGGAAATATTGTGTAGGCAGGCCACGTTTGGAATATGTAAAACAAATTGTTAGGGATGTGGAATGTAGAGGGTATACTGAAATGAAACGAATAGCACTAGATAGGGAATCTTGGAGAGCTGCATCAAACCAGTCAAATGACTGAAGACAAAAAAAAAAAGAAATGAAAACAAATCGACATCAAAATTGTAATATTCTTGACATCGGTTACTTATTTCTATATACTAGAAAATTACCTAATAGTACATGGAAAAAATTACCAGAAAAAAAAGATCGATTTTTTCTGTTTCTCCCTCCAAAATCACCTTCAAAGAATTTTTTCTACGTTTACTATTTTAAATAGAAGAAACTAAAAAAAAAATTACTAAAAAAAAAAAAAGTTACTTAAGATTTGTTTTTTGGCGGTAGGAAAGAACTATAATTCCCACCATATTCTTTTTAATATTATTAAAAATATAAATAAACCAAAAAACATTTTGAAAAATTCAAAATGTTTCAATCGATATTTCAATCGTATTCAATGTAATCGATGTTTTTATAGGTTGAAAGATTTAAAAACCCACAATATTGTCTCCTAGATTTTTTTAGAGCCATATACACTAGCATGTGGCTCTAAAAGAGTATAAAAATACTGTCATAGTATAAAAATAGTAGTCTGTATGCCTAGGAAGACATAAAAAAAATTTGGTTAAAAAAATGCAATAAATAGAAAGATAGAATTTTTTGATTTTTAGGGAACCAAGAATTTTGGGGCAAAATCACACCCCTCATGAGTATTATCATTTTAAAAATGATAATACTAGCATGCATTTATGTATTCAGCTTAATGTAAAATGGCGTTATATTAACAAAATTTTGATAAAATTGACCCTAAAAATCTATCTATTCCATCCGTAGATATTATCCCCAAAATTTTACCAAAAAATTACCCCATATACCTGAGCCCTTGTTCAAGATTTCATTACATTCGTTTTATCAAGTCGACCCCATTTTTTGGTTTTTTTAAGGTTTCTTGAACAAGAAACGTCAAGAAAACGCAAAAAAACGTATATCTCATTTTTTCACTGATTACATTCTTTCTTTCTTTCTTTCAGCATACCTCTACAGCTATAAGACCAGGAAAATAAAAAAGGTTGACTATGAATTAACGTATAGAACAAAAAAAGATAAGGTAAAAATAAGGAGAGCTTGTATTCAGAAAAGAAATCGATAAATATCAAACTTGGTAGATTAATGAATCAGAAAGATATTATTTTAAATATATGTATTTAATCTACAACTTTATATGCTAAATAAATAAAAATATGTAGAGCATGTAAGGAAAAAAGTAGCGGTTTTATTTCTGAAATGAAATGTTACACAAGAGGTTATTCAAATTTAATAGATCATTTAAAAAACGAAATTAAGTGATGTTATGATAAATAGGGAAAATTAAAAGTTTATTCTAAAAAAAAATTATTCCATGAACGGCAACAAAATTATAATTTTATTAACATGTTTTAATAATACAAGTATATCAAAATTAAAATTTTTGATATACTGAAATAATTACAGATGGTTATGTAGTAAATAATAATAAAATTGTTAATTTTCCCCGTTTACAAAATAAATTACTAAAGTTATCGTTAATAGATAACGATCAGTTGAGGGGCACGGGCAAACAGAACAAAGCAACAAAATATAATGTAAGTAACCTTCACTATATTATTTCACAATACAAATAACACGTAGAACAAATCGTCCATGGTACATAATTTTAGGCAATGAATATAACCTAATGATTGCGAAAATTAAGTGAAATTGGGCGGGAAAGCCTGTATAGTGTAATTGCTGTTTATAAATAGCTGTATACGGGTAGTACAAACACACACGCACATTAAATTCAAAGGTCGGTTCATTTATACAGGTAGATAGACCAACAAAAATAGTTTTCAGTTTCAATGGAACGTACATTGTTTGTTTTTGTTACTCCATCAGTGTTTAGACTGTACGAATAACAGACCAATCGTGCAAAGATTTTTTTCAAATCGTTTTATTTACCTTTTAGGACGATTTATTTAGATAACGTTGCATAAATCGATATTTTTTTATTTTTTTTTATTTCTCTCTCTCATGATTTGTCTTCCCACAAACACACACACGCACACCCTCATTCTCTCTCTCTCTCTCTCTCTCCCCCTCTCTCTTATATATGAGGTGTGATAAAAAAATACGGTAAATAATTTTTTATTTAAAAAAGTAATAAGTTTACATAGAATCCGATTTAATCTCCTTCAAAATACTGTCCTTGGGTAGCAATGCATTTATCCCAACGTTGACTCCATGACTGGAGGCATTTCTGGAAGGCGTCTTTCGGAAGGGCTTTCAGCTGCTCGGTCGTGGCCCTCTCAATGTCAGCAATGGTGTCAAAACGTTTTCCTTTAAGCACAGTTTTAATTTTTGGGAAGAGCCAAAAGTCGCGTGGTGCTAAATCCGGTGAGTATGGCGGATGTGGACAGACAGGAACACTTTTTTCGGCCAAAAACTCGCGAATGAGAAGCGAGGTGTGACACGGCGCGTTGTCGTGTCGTGTCTTCCGATAGCTCTCGAATAGTCATTCGCCTTTTGAACGAACCGTTGTTTCCACTTTTTGCATATTTTCAATTGTTTTTGAGGTTACTGGACGCCCCGCACGCTGCTCGTCTTCATCAGACTCATTTCCGTTTTTAAATCGGTCATACCACTTGTACACAGTCTTCAAAGTTACCGCATTATCGCCGTACACCGATTCTAACATTTCATGAACTTCTTTGGCACTCTTTTGCAACTTAACATGAAAACACAAGCTCACTCTAACGGCTCTGGCAGCTGAGTGGTAAGCTCGAACGTGTTACAACTTGTCCCTGCCTGTATCAGTTGATCACGCTAATGGACATATTACAGCACATAGATGTAGCGTCGGCAGTTGCCGCTATAAAAATTCATTCACCGTATTTTTTTTATGACACCTCGTATATAGATAAATCATGAAAAAAGACATTTCGATTACATATATAGACATTAACATATACTCGTTTATATTGTAACAAGACCAGTACAGCGAGCCTGAGTAACGGATTCCTACCCATTATTATAAAAATAATAATGTAATAATTGGAAGAATCAGGAAAGGGACAAAAAGAAGAAATCTTTTTGTAAAGAAAAGAACCATTTTACAATTTTTTTTTTTGTTATACTGCTCGCTAACACACAATGAATGCCTCTTGTACGGGGAGAAGACACCAGGCTTGGGATTCATGGGAACAAAGCCTTGGTCGATTCTTCTGACGCTTCGACTTGGATCCGGTCCGACAGGTAAACAGGCTAGCAGTATAAATAGCCCAGTAAGATCAGCTAAAAATCAGTTCGGCAGAGTTCTATTACAACCAGTCTGCGAGGCATTATGGCGTCAGTCCAGCAAAGGCAATTCAGCGAGGAGAGGCTGCGAGTTGTGTGGATTCGTGTGGGTTTTCAGAGTTCTGCGAATAAGTCAAGAGAGACGTACGACTACGGTCTAGCGTGGAAAGTCACGACGTCAGTCCAGCAAAGAGGTGAGTATCCAGTTCGATACGATTAAGATGACGCCACGAGTAATTCCAGTAACTAAGAATTACTATCGGTGAGTTACGGTAAAACTGTAAGTGTATAAGCGAAAGAAATAATGCAATAGACATCATTCATATACTGTTAGGGTAGACAACAAAAGGGATTTGCAAGTGAATTTTATAAGATTGTTTGTTAATATAAGACTAGCGGTTTCTTTTGTTAATGGGTCTAGTTTTATATTTATTTACCTGGAATAAATTCCGAAAGATTATTTATTTTAAACTTTGTCTTGTGCATATCCTGATTGTTATTCTTTGTTGATTACGCTCTGTTTTTATGTTATACTTAATGTTTTACTTATGTATTATGTCATATACTTATTTTTATGTTTGATTTGTTATTATTGACTAATAATATATTTATCGTTCACTACTGTTATCCTGATTATTATTGTAGTTGTAATTACTATATTAATATTTGGGTTTATTAACTGTTTTATTATTGTTATTGTATTATTATTATTATTATTATTATTATTATTATTATTATTGTATTTATCACCATTGTTATTATTATTAATTTGTCTGGTTGTAATTATGAACATTTCAAACCAATAAACTGTAATTATATAAACGTTCTAAATTATCAATATCATGATCGAGCCGCGGAACACGCGACAATATATATATAATGATAATGATATGATGTAATCCTATCATATTAAATATATGTTTAATCAACAAAATTATATATATATATATATATATTTTTTTTTTTTTCATCTTTTAGAATTTAATATAATTTCATTATAGCTCTTTCAATGATGACGTCTTCTTCAGTTTAACATTGTTTTTATTAAATTTTAAAAATAGACTAAAATCACATTAATATTACACTATGTTTTAATTACACATCAATTATCAAAAAAATAAACTAAAGTTATTACAAAAAACTGTATCAAACTCATTATTAATTCATGTATTATCCCTAAAAGTTTCAGATATAAAGTGTAGTTTTCTTAAATCGGGATTACATAACAGAGCTGCGTCTTATGTAATGAATGTACTTTACTTGTTTCTTAAATTCATGAATCGCTGAGCCAGGCGATTATTTTAATTAGAATACGAAAACCCAACGGTGTCCAAGGACAATAATGGGTAATGATAAAATATAATCTGTTCGGGTCTTGAGTTATCAGTTTCAAGCACGGAAATCTAGCGTTCTAATCATCTGTGATATTTCCAAACATTATATTAAACAGACAATGAAGCTAACATCAAAACACAACCTTAGTTATTAAATTTTAAAAATAAATTTTTACAAAAGTAATTTCAAAGGGGAAAAACTTATTTTTCATTTAGCATTTAAAATAATAACGAAATTAATTTTAAACAAATCCTTTCGGCACGCCGGAAGGCGGAAGTAGATTTCACCGGTGGCTAAGTGGGGCATAAAAAATATTTCCACCTTAAAGTTAAGAAAAACTTCAAATTTACTCAATAGGACAATGGTTTATGTGAAAAAAATTCACATATTTAGCATAAGACAAGCTTCTTACAATTCCAGCAACATTTTTATCATCCCTTGCCGTAAGGGTTGACATATCAAAAATTGTTTCAGACGATAGTTTTATGTAATATTTGGAGGACTAACGACCACTTTAAACCGATTCGATATTGTGCCTATTAAGGAAGGTACGATCTTTTTTGTCTTCAAAATCCCATTTTTTCCACCCCCTGGACCAATGGTTGGTGATATCAAAAAAACTTTACTTATATAAGTTTTAGTCCCTATCCAAAGAGTAGTAGGAACTTTAAACGAATTCGATATTTTAATTAATAAAAAAGTTATAACGAATTTTTTTTTTCGAAAAAGCCCCATTTCCTCCCTCTCATGGTCCGATTTTGTCCATTAACGAACTCCACCGAGACTTTGGGATGGGTTATTTTTAAGGAACAATTTGAAAGTGATTGTCGCAAAATTACGGCAGTTATCGTGTGCACAATAAAGTGAAGTATATTATATATATATATATATATATATATATATATATATATATATATATATATATATATATAAATAAATGTTTATATAACTGATTGATCTGATGGTGGTTTTGGGGCCTGGGGATGATAAGTGCGAACATATTCAAAATTTTCCGGAAGTTGAATCACGGTACCCATTACAATGGGTAACTTTCTTATTAAACCTACCTAATATCTAGGACTGGGGATGATAACAGCATCATTTCATCCGTTCTGTAATTCTCATGTTTCAGTAGTAAATTCTGTTTTGAGGACCTCATAGTTTTCAAATTAAAAAAAACAAAACATTATTTATATGCCATCGTCTTTGTCTTTCTTCCGAAAAAATTTTCCGCTTCAATTCTTTACAGAATGACAATTTTTATAAGTCAAAATTTTCATCTTTCGTACGTACTATAACAAAGATAGTTCGTGATTAATTTTGAAAAAATTAAACATTTGGGAAATATTTAAAAAAAAAAAACACAATTTATTACTCATTAACAACGTAATAGACCGACACATTATAAGACAAATTAACATACTTTAATCATAAAAGCAGAAAGGTTTTGAAAGTTTATACATTGTGTAAAGAATGTGTAACATTAATTGTGTAAATAATTATGAATGAGTGGCTATTTTACGGGGTGAAATTCATGAAAATATTACCGTATGAAACTTGTACCTAAGATAAAACAAAAGTTAAAAAAAAAAAATACTTTTTTAAACCTAAAAAAAAAGTATTTAAAAAAAATGAGTTTAAAAAAAGAGATTTTTTTTTAGAAAATACGTTTACTTACTTGAAGAGTTTATTCCCTCTCCAACAATAAACAAATTTTAATATAGAAATTTCGTAAATTTTTCTAAGTTTACAAATTATTAATTTAAGATCTTTAACTAGTACACTAAACTCAATACTTTTTCCCTTTGCTCCCCCGGGTCGGTTCAACATTCAAGTATAACTCGACCCAGGGGAATGTCCTTCTGACTCTAACGGGTCTCCCCACCCACCGGCTGTACGCCAGCACGGCAGGTCGGCCCTCCGGTTCTGAATATTTTATTTATTCATCTTTGCCGTGCCTCTAACTAGTAGAACAGGGGTAAACCCAGACCCGGCTATGCCATTCCCGAGGGTCCCTGCCCAAGCAGTCAGGAGTCGGTCTTTCAACTTTTTTTTTTACTAAACTCAGCATTGATCACTAAAAAAAAAATCTGTTGTGGACACCACATGACTTCCATGTACATCTATTAAATTACATATACACATTTTTAAAAGTACATAAAATTTTATTTCACCAACAACATTGATTATTTTTTATTGTTATTATTGGATTATAATTTATTGTAAAACTTTTTTTATAATCAAAGGTTAAAACTAATTATTAATAAATCAATATATTTAAATTAAGAAAAAAATTTAAAAAAAAGAAATAAGTTGGATACGAACCAATGTGTCTTCCCCTTGTGAGAATCAAATATTTCATTAATTAAACTTTTATTTGTCTATAACTTTGGAACCGATGAAAATAAGTACTACTTATGATACATCGTTAAAAAGCTTTCATTGAGGACTTATTACTGCAATTAAGTAAAAGTCCAAAACAAATTGTTTTGGATTTTCGTTTTTTTGGACATTTTTTGGTCAAGTTGATTGCAAACAAAAGGAGAAGTGCACAACTAGATGTTGCAAAAATCCAAAATCCAAAATTTCAACATCCTACGGGTAATCGTTTTTGAGTTATGCGAGATACGTTTGACCATTATTCGATAAATAATTTGTTTATTATTTTACTCACTGAAAATAACTGGATGGTAATCTCCAATACAGTTATTATTGTAGGGGGTACCTAGTTCCACAAGATTATGTAATAATTGTTTACTTTATTACTTTATACTTTTTGGTTGTTTGTCCACTAAGCTTATGTATTAAGAATTTATAATTGCAAATCATTTTATTTTAATTTGTAATCTGTTTATTTTGTTAAAAAAGATTATTATTATTATTATTACATACGTACAGACGTCACGCCGAAACAAGTCAAAATGGATGTTTCCATTGAAATCTGAAAACCGAATCGATCGAATTCGCGATCACAATGCTTCCTTTAGTTCGTACAAGGAAGTATAAATTAATATGTATATTAAATATACATTTATGAAATGAGGTCGAAGGTTAAATTTTGATTTGGTCGTGTCCCTGATTAAATATACGTTATGTAGTGTTCTAAAAATATCCAATGTGTAACCGCCAATTTGCCGGTTTAAGTTTGGTACATATCTAAAAGATTATCGCTCATCGTTTTCTACAATCTTTAAATGACGTCGTTTGAATGTCACGACGTATGATACTAAGAACGCTATATTTCATTATTTCTTCCTAAAAATTACAACCAACTAATCCGATTTCATAAAAAATATCCAACCATTAATAAAAGTACTTAAGTTTCAGTTATTTTAACTGGGCTATACGATCAGAGAGTTCAGTCCGGTAAATTAAAAAAAAATTTCTATGTTAATGTGTGTAATATGGGCACAGAATTGAGAGAAACTTTGTACTATGATTATAATTATCATTATTACTATTTTCTGTGGCGTTGTGGTAGCGTCTCGGCATTTCATCCGAAGATCTAGGGTTCGAATCCCGGTTGGGTATGGCATTTTCATACGATACAAAATTCATCTACAAAAATTAACTGTAATCGGGTATAACCCTACTGTGGCTTTCAAATAAATAAACAAATAATGATTATTATAGAACTCGTGAATCGGTTACCAAATTAAATATTTATGAGTTTTATTAATGAATCGAGTGACGCAAGATTTCTACACCACAAATTAACTGAAAAATTAAAAAATTTGTTTTGTAATTGAACGCATTTGATAAATAGTAAATATAGTTTTCCAAAATGAGCTGACATTTCAATTTTTTAACAAAACAAAATCTTTATTTGATAAATGATTATATTTTTGCTTCATTAGAAAGTAGTAACATGGAAGGAAGTCTGATACAAAAAATCTGACAAATGAGGGCCTTGGCCTATTCACGTTTTTGAAAACATTTTCCAAAACATATCGACGAAATTTCGGGGAAACGTCGGTATGTTACGTCAAATTTCTTATTTGAGGTCCTCAATTGTTTGTAGTTTATTGATGTACACTTTATTCTTAAGATAACACCAAAGAAATATGTCTTACGGTGTCAATTCACATGATCTCGGCGGCCAATTCACATCACCATACTGCGAGATAACACGAATAATAATTTTTTCTTGCAAATGAAACTCGATAGTTTCATTGGTACTGTGACATGTTGTACCGTCTTGTTGAAACCATATCATTAATTTTAGACCATAAAAATTCTGAACCATCTCACGATATCTAATACCATTGACGATAACGGCAACTCCATTTTTATTTTCAAAAAAGCAAGGTCCAATCAATCCCCCAGCTCAAAATTCTCACCAAACTGTGATCCATCGAGGATGCATGAGAAATTCTATAATCTTTTTTGGATTTTCTGATCCCAAATTCGACAATTTTATTTACTGACAAAACCGGTTAAAAGAAAATGTGCTTCATTTCAAGAAAAAATTATGATTTGTTTTCGAAAATTCGTTATCAATTTCATGATTTTCCAAAACCCAATTTTCTACGCGATATTCAAGCGTGTAGTTGTTTATTTAATATAAAGGAAAAGAAATGAATAACGAAATCACATTTAGATTTAATTTACTAAGCATTTGGAACCGTTGGTATTAATAAAATTGTATAAATTAAATTTCCACTTACAAACAATTTTAAAAGTACATATCCGAGTACTTTTTTGGAGCCATCATCAGAGATTTCCCATAAGATGTTAATTAAAATTCAAATGTATAATCATATTTAAATTAAAACTGTTAACGTTCATAATAGTCGGTCAACGGTAATAGTTTCAAACATCTTACGAACATGACATACTGTCTTATTGATGTACAATTTAATTTTATTTCTTGATGACCGACTATTATGAATGTAACAAATTTAAATACAATTATACACTTAAATTTGAATTAACATCTTTTGGGAAATCCCTGATGATGGAGTAAAGGCTCCGAAAGCACTCGGATATATACTTTTAAAATTGTTGGTAAGTGGAACTTAATTTTATAAAATTTTATTTCCTTTTATCATTTCGTCGTATCAATCCCATTTTATGAGAGAAAAATAAAAGAATCAATAAAATTACATCCCCATAGATTTAAAAAAAAAAGTTTCCTTAACTCTTTAATGTATTTTCCCGCGTTTAAGCTAGATTGAGGCATAGTTTTTTCTGATAGTTTCAGTCATAGTATTTTTCTATTAAAAGTTACTTTAAGTAAATTGAATAAAAACTAAATAAAATTACACATTTCTAATTCTTTTTTAATTTAATTAAACTTTACGTTTATGCGAAATGCTCACAAGGGAAATTTAAAACTTACGTCCTACTAATTGTAAAGTAATTTTTGTATAACTAATGGTAAGCCAGCCCCCGTGGCGCGAGTGGTAGCGTCTCGGCCTTTCATCCGGAGGTACCGGGTTCGAATCCCGGACAGAAATGGCATTTTCACACACGCTAAAAATCATTCATCTCATCCTCTGAAGCATGCCTAACGGTGGACCCAGAGTTAAAAAAAAAGAATTATAAAGTAATTGGATTTTTCTTTCTTTCCTCTTCTGGTCTGCCAATTTACATACCAACGGTCAATAAGCTATTCAATTGTATTTTTATTTTTTTGAAAAATTTTTTTAAGCTAAAAATGGTATTTACAAAAAATTATTTTAAAATAATTGCAATATTAATTGCTGTAGAGAGGAAAGAGATATAAACTTGATATAAATTGTATGATATAAATTTTCTAAAACCCCTGTTGTTCATAAGACAATGTTCTTACGAGTCACCTTTTCTTCCTAAATCATCTGTTCTGGTATAAAATATTAAATAATTTACTTATTTACAGATATTACTTTTCCCACGACTTAATAATGGTTATATTTTATATAACGTATTTTTCAGTTTATCAAAATAAATATACCAGGGTGTTTTTTTATTATTTATAAACGGATTTGCCTGACTGGAATGGAAAAACCACCGTTTTTCACTACTGGAAAACTGTTGGTCCAACAGTGCCTAAATTGGATTTAAGAATAAAATTATTAGTTATAACACAATAAATAAGTACACTTTTATATTTTTTTTTCATTTCTTGTGAGATAAATAAAAAACCAACCAAATTTTCTTTAGTTTTTCTAATTACCAGGTCAACAAAAATTAAAGAATTTGAAAGTTGTTTCTAATTTTATAACTAATTTTTATGTTATTTTTTGTGCCAATTTCAAGTACGGCCACCGTGTTTTTTTAACATGTAAGACTTTTCACAATACTAAAAAAAAGAAAATGGAAAAATATCATATTGTATATAATCCCTCGTGGAAAACCTTTCTTTATAAAAAAAGTAATATTACTTGAAAAAATAATTTTTAAACATTTTTTATCTCTACGAAGATTTGTACTGCTTTTTATTTTCCTTTCAACGCTTCTCAGGCCACATTTTCTGTTGGTTCATCTCTATGGATGCACCAACAGTATTCTGCAATCATGTTCACATCCCATCTTCTATGATATCTGCGTTTCATTTTCTTTATATTTTGGTAAAATCTTTCATCGAGTTCTTCACTTGCAGCACCAAAATTTTCGGGAATATAACCAATATGAGAATGCAGAAAATGAACCTTTAAGCTCATAGATCAATCCACGTCTTGGAATTTCAATGGATGTTATTCCAACATAGAAATTTCTTTAGGTTTTTTTGAATGCTTTCCGTGTTTCTTTTTCAATGTCCTACATTTATGTTTGAAATACTTGCATCTTTAAAAGGTTTACGAATACCTGGACCAGTGAAAATGTCTTGTTTCACTTTAGCTTCTGACAGTTGTGGAACCTTGTGACATATGTATTTAAAAAACTTTCCTTCTTTAGATAGAGCCTTTACAAATTATTTCATCAATCCCAGTTTGATGTGAAGTGGAAGTAGGAGGATTTTCCATGGATCAATCAAATTTTTCCGTATTACATTTTTGCTCCTAGGTTCTAATAATACCATACGTGGCTATTCTTTTCTGATCCAATGTTCTTTCTTGTCCCATTCATACAAGAAGCAGGGATATTTGGTGTTATCCTCCCTGCTACCCAAAAGCATAGAGATTACTTTTAAGTCACCATATATTATCCATTCATGGTTGCAATATTTCGTTTAGGCAGGACTAATTCTAAATTCTCGTAGCATTTTTTCAGATTGTCCTACCGGCACTGAACCATATTTGTTGCCATTGTGAAGAATAACAGCGTTGAGGTTTCTTTTTGAAGAGTCAATAAACAACCTCCATTAATTCACATCATACTTTATGTTCAAATGTTCCATTACACCAGGAACTTTGTTACAATGAATTAAGCTTCCATCTTCAGAAAAGTATGGAGTAAAGAACTTTTCTCTGTTTCTGTATCACGAGAAAGAAAGAGCCAGTAAGTTTTTTTATTTTAATCTAGATCCTAAAGGTACTGTTGAATTTTTAGGAAGCTTAAATCTCTGACCAAGTCATTCGGTTCATGCTATGAAAAAAGTTGTGGTTTGGAACTACCAGAAATAAAATTATCATCATCATCGTTGTCATCCTCCAACTCTGTTTCAGAGTTGTTCAGTATATCTTCGTTTTTTTCTGGAACTGAAAGTATTGGAACAGGACGTATTGTCGAATAACAATTTGGATATACAATTTCATTCTTATTTTATAAATTGAATCCTTGTACATTACAAGAACAAAAGTAGTAATCATCATTTTGATTTTGTGGTTCCCTCCAGATCATTGGTACTCCAAACGGAAAAGCCTTTTTCTTACATTTTGTCCATTTGCGTAGCTCTTCCACACAAGTAGAACAAACTACATAAGGGGCCCACGTTTTATCTTTGGTGAAAAAGTTTTACCCCAAAATAAGTGTAGTACAATTTTTTAACAAAATCTGTAATATTTCTTTGCTGTTTCTTCACCACAAACTCCCCGCAAATGTAATAGAAGTTATTAGGAGAATTAAGAGAATCCCTTGAAGCCATTTCGAAATATAAAAACACAAGAAGGACAGCACAAATAAAATAACTTCAAAAAATAAAACACTTTAGAAGATTTAGAAAACTATTTAACACTAGTAAAACCTTTCAACACAATGTTCTAATTGCAACTGATTTATTTTTATTTTACCAGAGTGAAGAGGAATAGAAATGAGTGAGACATCTTAGTTAATAGCTTGACAAAAATGACTTATTATTTTAAACTAAAATTATGAACACTACTTGCATTCATTCCATATAACCAAAATAATATTAAGTATCAAAAAAATTAACATAGGCCAAATTTTTTATTTAACGTTTTATAAATAAAATATATTGATTATAAATTTTAGGAATGTAAAAAAAATTGATTTCGTGAAAAAATTAAGTGTGAAGGAATTTTTTTACTATTTTTCCTAAGACCAGGACATAAAAATCTATAATAACCATTTATTAGTTTTCAAATAACTTTTACATTGTTGACCTGTATTATTATTTATATTTTTTAACAAAATTTTTAGCAATGAAATAAACTTTCAATAGATAAAAAAGTAATTGGTGTAACAAAAATTTTGACTAATTCTATATAAGAAACGAGCAATTAAATTTCAAACTTATCGAAAAAAATATAAATTACTAATTGCTTTTGTAATTAAAACCAAATAGCCGTGATATTTACACGGGTTTGGTTAATTTTAAAAACCCATTTAAAAAAAAATTTAAGATTATTTACCTAAAATAAAAATTGTGAATCAATAAAAATCTATTATCGTTAGAGTGGACCGGATTTTTAAAAATTTTAAAACATGAATCTTTTTTTTGTTAAGAAAGAGCGGGTATCAACAGCTACGGTCATTAACTGATTGGAAATTAGTACTATAAGTACGTATTATACATATATACATACGTACCTATGTATGTATTTACATACGTACGTACGTACTTATGTATCTCGCATAACTCATAAACGATTGGCCGTAGGATGTTGAAATTTTGGATTTAGGACTTTTGTAACATCTAGATGTACACCTCCGCTTTTGATTGCTATCAACTGAACCAAAAGTATCCAAAAAAGCCCAAAATCCAAAAAAAATCTAATCAGACTTCATCTTTTTTTTAACTACTTTTTTAATTTAAATATATTGATTTATTAATAATTATTAACCTCTGATTGTAAAAAAAAAAATTACAATGAATAATAATTCAATAATAATAACAATATAAAATATATGAAAAAATATCAGAAGTTATTAACGAAATAAAATTTTATGCACTTTTCTTTTTAAAAATTGTATACATGTAATTTAATGGTGTACAAGTAAGTCACGTGGTATCCGTATCAGATTTGGTGAAACATCTGATTATTGGTTCTTATTTTCATTTTGTTGATGGTTACATCATAATAATTTTAATAACGTAGTATTAGATATAAGTGTTATATTTATTTAGATAGTACTAAAGGGATTTTTACTCTATCCTAATATTTCAGGTAAGGTTGTTAAATTAATAATTGTATAAATATTTGATGTAAATAAAAACTAATATTTCAGCAATTGTGTAACTGTCCACTTTATTAAAAGATTTTTTTTCCTTCGGGAATCACCGTCAGGTATTACTTCAGAGGATGATATGTATGAATGTAAATGAAATATAGTCTTATACAGTCTCAGGTTGACCATTCCTGAGATATGTGGTTAATTGAAATCCAACCACCAAAGAACACCGGTATTCACGATGTAATATTCAAATCCGTATAAAGTAACTAAGATTTAAACTCTCGACTTCGAAATCAGCTGATTTATGATGACAAGTTCACCGCTAGACCAACTCGGTGGGTTAGATATTAGAGCTAGGCAGCATGTAAATTGCAATTTATCGACCTCGAGACACTTAACTTCTATTTCAGGATCTATTCATATTATAGTACATCATGAACACTTCCATTATGAATTTGGGACAGGATTAGTGAATTCGGTATCGCATGAGGATTTTTAAATGAGGTTGAACAACAAATAAAATAAAAACGCATTTTTTTAACGATTTGATTACTTAATATTAAAAAATACAAAAAATTTTTTAACAAGATATTACTTTTTTATGTTAATATATATAAAAAAAAATTTACATTATAAAAATTAAGAACCATTTTTAATGATGACCTTTACTAAAACCGAATTCTTTACTGTCTTTATGACCAGATTTCTTTTTATAATCGCTATAATTATCATGATGAGACTCATGACCGGATGATCCTTTATGACCAGAAGCTCCTTCATCGTGATGTCCTTTGGAAAAATGTCCTTTTTTATCTTTATGACCTTCTTTAAAAGCAGCATCAGAATGACCGCCTTTATGATGACTACCGTGTTTTTTACCGTGTTCTTCATGATTATCCCCGTATTTAGAATTGTGTCCATCCTTATGCGCGTTATCATAAAAGCTATGTTCTTTCTTATATTCATCTTTATGGAAAACGGTGTGATATCCTGTCGTCTTATGTCCTTTTTTATGAGCTTCATGACTAGCGTGTTCCGATCCTTTTTTACCGTGTCCAGAACCGTGTTCCGATCCGTACTTACCGGCAGAAGAATGATGTGCATCTTTGTGTCCAGAACTCGACGAGTAATGACCGGAATTTCCGTCTTTACCGAAATGACCTTTTTTCGCTTTGTCGAAATCGTGATGACCTTTGTAACCTTTATCGCCTTTGCTACCGTGACTCGAGTGTTGACTTGAATGATGCGATGAGCCGCCGCCCTTTTCAAAATGATGAGGTTTGTGTTCGTGATGATGATCGCCGTCGATTTCGTCGTGTTGACTCGATTCGTGGTAACTTATCGGACCGGAATCGTACGAGTGGTATGTCACGTGATTTGTAACCGGCGTGTCGTGGTGGCTTGCGTACGACGATTCGTGATTATAAGAGTCGTGTTGTACCGGAGGTGAGTGTACTTTAAATATCGGTGCTACGTATGCTTTGCTCGGTCCTGGTGCTGCACCTCTTACAAAATTGACTGGTTGTTGTGATCTTGAATATATTGCTGCAGGTACTTCATCGAGAGCTGAAAAATTACAAAAAATTATCTTAGAAAAAAGTAAAGAAAAACAAGTGATTTATATCGGTAAAACATATACTATAAGGAAGTAATAAACAATTGTGAGATACTGTATTTACAAGATTACAAAATCCCAAAAATAACTCTGTAAGTGCATTAGAAAGACGGATTTCCGCTTTTAATTAAGAAAGAAAGGATCTTGGACTGCTGTAATGATTTTTGAAAATAATATTGCTTTCGGTGTTTTTTGTATTTCATGTAATGTAAGTTATCGTGTGTTCTTTTATAATACTGCAAGGTATATTATACTGGTATATTTATGGTATTTCTTCCTCTTCACATAGTTTTTGAACTACGAACTGTGACTATTTGCGAAGAACCCGCTTTGACCCTGTTACTATAATTTGTGTAGTATCGCAAAAATCTGATTTCGGCTATAAACTTGATATGTTGAGACCATTGGGAAGCTATCTCGCTCCTACTGGTGCTCGCATAAATCTAATTTTGGATTTCTAACATGCTACCCTTCAAGTTACAAAATGAAAACCTTGAAAACCTACCCAAAAACCAAGTTTTTTGCCTTTAATTTCAGTTCCTGTGAACCGATTTACTTGAAAATTAATATAGTTCTATTTCTACTAGATTTACATCCTCCTACAAAATCAAATGAAAATAGGTTAAAAATTGCGCCCAATAGTACTATAAAAGTTGAAATTGTATCGAAAAACCTCGTTTTTGACTCTAAATCCGGTTTTATAAACCGATTTATTTGAAAATCAATAGGGATCTATTTCCAATAGGTTTACATTAACCCAACAATTTTCGTTAAAATCGATTAAAATTTACGTCCTGTAGAGAGAAGATAAAATCTTATACATAATATTGCAGAATCGTGTTTTTAGGAAAAAATTTAAATAAAAGTTGCTCCCCCTTCTACACCCCAGTGGAATTTAATTAGTGTTTGAATCTCACAACAACACATTTTCAAATCGCTGGATTGGACGTGATGGACCGATCGCTTGGCCATCTTGATAACCGGATATAACTCCATATGATTTTTTCCTGTGGGGATTTCATCAAGGATAATGTATACAAAATTCGTTTAGCGAATATTCATGATCTTAAGGAGAGGATTTTTAACGCATTCAAACTCATAAATTTGGGTACGTTGCAACGAATATAGCATGAAATTGATTACCGGTTGATTATTTTGCAAATTACTAATGGTACACACATTGAATGTCGTTGATTACTGGAAAAATAAACTTTCAGTGTTAATTTTTCTAAATTCAAACAACCCGTTTTTGTATCTTAATAAATAAATTATTTACTTAATATTAAAGTTATTCAGATAATTATCGGACACCCGGAGATATATATATATATATATCGTAACAACACCGATATAACGTAACGGATTCCTGCCAATTAAGAAGAAAGTAATAGAAAATGTAATAATGAGAGGAATCCAGAAAGGGGCTAATAGAAACCCTTTTAGTAAAGCTAACAAGTCCGTTTAACAATCGTTCTTTGTAATACTGCCGGCTGTTACACCTAAACAGATGTTGTTCCGTGAGAAGAGTTACCTCACGTTTCGAATCTGGTTCTGCAGGTAAAGAGGATAGAAGTATAAATATACTAGGGAAGACCGGTTTTGACAGTCACTCTGCGAGGAGAGTCTGCAAGAGAGTGCTACGATAGAGTCATGCGAGAAAGTTCTAAGCGAGGAATTATTATGCGAGAGTATTCTAGGAGGAGGCCGGTGAAAGAAAGAATTTCTAGTGCTTATGATGCGATTAAGGTAACTCGCAAGTAATTCCAGTGTGAACAGTACATGAAAACAAGAAATGGTTTGGTGAGTTACTGTTAGACTATAAGTGAAAGAGATAATGTACTAAATTTCATCCGCAAATTGTTGGGTAGTTTTATTTGTAAAGGTATTTGCAGAGAAAGAACTTTATACTTGTCTTATCTACCGTACTATTATACAATCGTTGTTAATACAAGACTAGCGGTTAAAAGTGCGAAGACCAGCGGTCATGCTAATGTCTTTTGTCTATGGGACTAAATTCTTGTTTTCAATATTTAACTACCTGTAAATAAATTCTGACGATTACTTTAAATTTTGTTTTATATGTAATCACTAATATAGTTAAAAGAAAAGACAGACTTTTGAATTCCGTCTATACTATACTGAATTTTATACAGAAGGATTTGAAATAATAACAAAATATAATGGTCGTACATATTTAAATTTTGTTTCATCTTTAAAATATAGGTACTAAAATGTAACGCTTTAAATAAATATAACTTAATTCATGTAACATTTTTTTTTTTTAAGAGTATTATATGCTAAGTATATATTTTACTACTGCGACAGACAACTAAATAGATTCAATGTAAAGGAAGAAAGAAAATTGTTATTTTTTAATCTTCTCTCTAATAAAAGAGAATAAAACATAAAAGACCTAGAAAAAAAAATTATCTTTTCAATTCTAACATTATTCGATCACTCGAGTGTCCCTCTTAGAAAATATATATAATTTATAAATATTTAATTGCAACAGAGACGTCGTGTCAGAACAAAAAAATATGAAAATTTTCAGTGAGTAAAGAATTTCTCCTTTTATAAAATTATAACATTATATTTTGTTAATATTTATAAAAATTAATTTATCAAAAACATTTCAAAATGTACGAGATCGAATAAAATAACAAAAAGAACATAGGTAAATGTTTTTATAATTTTTATTGTTAAAAAAAGTAAGTAAACAAACAAGATTAAATAATTGTTAAATTATAAATCGTATACGATAATTAGAGGTAAATAAAAATAAAATTATTTTTATTTTTTTTATTTATGATTTCGCCACAAAATTTTGAAGCTTATATCTGTGATATGGAAATGTAATTTTGTAGCGTATGAAAAATGCTATGCCTGACCGGTATTCGAATATGGAATCTCCGGATGAAAGGCCGAGACGCTAGAATTTAATTTAGACGTCATCCGTATAACTCTGTAGTACATACATTTTAAAAACTTTTCCTTTTTGTATTTAATTTTTTTTTTCATCTGATTAGTATTTTTACGAGGAAATATTATGTTTCTTTGTGTATGAACTTTATCAATTTTCTTGGAATGGAATTGTTTGTTTCAAACAAATTAGTGATAATGGATAAAATAAGATTTCAAGAAAAAAATAGATAGAAATAGTATTAAAAATATTTTTAAAAACTTGCTTCATACTTTTTAGTCATACTTTAATCAAATTATTATCATACATTGCATGAGTTTAATTAGTAGCTTAATTTGGATTTGAAAAGATAACATCGTATATTGAAATTTCTAATATATTTATGTATTGTGTTACACTCCCTTAATTTATATTACGGGGGGAATGTTTGCAAAAGAAATGGTGGAATATTGTATTGTTACCCGACCTTAGTAACTGAGCAAATGATATGAATGTCAAAAAGTATGTTAAATTAAGGATGCAAGTTTTTAAGACAAACATGAAAAAAGAAACATTGTGAGTTAAAGAAAAGGAGGTAAAAACATTTATAACACGTTGAAAAAATTATTTTAAATTAAAAATTATTTTTATTTTAACTCAATTAGGAAATCGAATAAAAATATACAAAAAGGGAATTTAAAATATTTATGTTTATATATTACAGAGTTGAAAGATGATTATGTATGTAAAACCGTATATTACATTTTGTAAAATTTAACAAAACACTAATTTTAACAGGTTCGATTTTTTATTAAATAATTGCTAAATTATTTACCATAATCTTTATGTGTTATCAGGGACATAACGGTTTGGAGAAAACAATGATAAAAGACAGATGCTGTTGTCGTTCAAACTGGGTAACCAAAATTTTATAACATATAATATTTATCAAATAAAAGAACAAATTAAAAAGAATCTCAGAATATATTTTTGACAAAGTTCCTTGACTTAGTTTTTATGAGTGTATTCCAACTACTAATTATTTTTAAATAATTTAATAAATTATTTTAAAAAATTATAAATTAATTAATAAATTATTTAAACTTTTTTTTTTTATATGCTTTGAGTAATCATAATTGAAACTTAATTAAAAAATTAAATAATTATTAACAAGGAAATCTAAAATAAATAGTTAAAATAGCCGTAAAAGTTATTTAAATAAAAAAGGTAAAGAACCAAAAAGTAGTATAAAAAATTTAAAAAAAACAAACAATTTTAGGCCTCAGATTAATAGTAGAAGGAAGATTAAAGAAAAACAAACCAACATACTTGGCGTTTATAGACCTAGAAAAGGCATTCGATAACGTAGACTCGAATAAAATGTTAAGCATTTAAAAAAAATTAGGGTTCAAATACAGAGATAGAAGAACAATTGCTAACATGTACAGGAACCAAACAGCAACAATAACAATTGAAGAACATAAGAAAGAAGCCCTAATAAGAAAGGGAGTCCGACAAGGATGTTCCCTATCTCCGTTACTTTTTAATCTTTACATGGAACTAGCAGTTAATGATGTTAAAGAACAATTTAGACTCGGAGTAATAGTACAAGGTGAAAAGATAAAGATGCTACGATTTGCTGATGATATAGTAGTAATTCTAGCCGAGAATAAAAAGGATTTAGAAGAAACAATGAACGGCATAGATGAAGTGCTACGCAACAAGTATCGCATGAAAATAAACAAGAACAAAACAAAAGGAAAAGAAATGTAGTAGAAATAATAAAGATGGATCACTGAATGTGAAAACAGGAGGAGAAAAGATTATGGAGGTAGAAGAATTTTGTTATTTGGGAAGTAGAATTACTAAAGATGGACGAAGCAGGAGCAATATAAAATGCCGAATAGTACAAGCTAAACGAGCCTTCAGTAAGAAATATAATTTGTTTACATCAAAAATTAACTTAAATGTCAGAAAAAGATTTTTTGAAAGTGTATGTTTGGAGTGTCGCTTTATATGGAAGTGAAACATGGACGATCGGAGTATCTGAGAAGAAAAGATTAGTAGCTTTTGAAATGCGGTGCTATAGGAGAATGTTAAAAATCAGATGGGTGGATAAAGTGACAAATGAAGAGGTATTGCGGCAAATAGATGAAGAAAGAAGCATTTGGAAGAATATAGTTAAAAGAAGAGACAGACTTACAGGCCACATACTAAGGCATCCTGGAATAGTCGCTTTAATATTGGAAGGACAGGTAGAAGGGAAAAATTGTGTAGGCAGGCCACGTTTGGAATATGTAAAACAAATTGTTACGGATGTAGGATGTAGAGGGTATACTGAAATGAAACGAATAGCACTAGATAGGGAATCTTGGAGAGCTGCCATCAAACCAGTCAAATGACTGAAAACAAAAAAAAAAAAAAAACAAACTGCTATAAAATATTTCAAATTAATAAAAGAATTGAAATTTAAAGAAAAAAAATTAAACAATTATTAAATGTAGATTTACAGCCTTTAAAAAATATAAGCCTAACTCGCCGTCGCAAATCGGCTGTTAGCAACTGATTTTCGAAGTCAAAAGTTCTAAGGTTGAAATCGTAGTAAAAGATTTGAATATTAGACAGTGAATATTGAATATTAGTTCGGTGGTTGGGTTTCAATTAACCACTTATCAGGATCGGTCGGCCTAACTGTACAAGACTACACCTCATTTATATTCTTATATATCATCTTCATCTTATTGTGTCATGGGTTGTTTAATGTTCACAAGTTGAACAGATTGCAACGTACACGTTGGGGAAAAACTTATAAATAAAAAAAAAATAGTTTAAACTTTTATCATTTACTGCTTACATTTCATATAAAATAATTTTAAAAGACAACAAAAACGTTTTTTTTTTAAATATTAAGAATATAACTTAGTATGTATGAAACTTTAAAAATTATTTCCTTCTTTTATCAGAAATCGTTAGGGTTTTCTTGTTTCGTATTAAATATTATATAAATTAATTATTATAAATTATTGAAATTCTACTTCAAAAAGACCTCTCGAAACAAGTTAACAGCATCTTATGTCTACTGTAGCTGTTAATCATTAACAACAACGCTACCGTTAATTCTCTTTTAGGTTCTTTAAATTTAAAAGAATCTTTGGAATAAGAAATTCTATTATTTTAAAAGCGAGCCTTTGTTTAAATATTTTAATTTATAATTTAAAAACGTAATTACGTTTCATCAAGTTGTTCAACAAAAATTATTTATTTATTCTGTGATAAATATTTGATAGATTAACTTTAATCTACTTTTTCTTTCGTTGTTTGATTTTTTTAAATAAATTTTTTCACCCCATTTGTTTAGAAATTTTTTTTGACATTCAATTTAATGAACACATTAATTTATTGAATAAATCAAAATTTAATTTATTTGTTTAAATATTCGTTAGAAAGTACTTCGATTCAGACACAAGAACTTTGTCATTTTATAAATTTTTTTTACACTTAAAAAAACAGAAAAACTTTAGATCGCATGATTCGATTGTGGGGAGGGGGAGATGAAAATAATTTTCTTTACGTTTTGAGCTATGAGAAGTACGAAAATAGCATTAACTTAGATGTTTCCTTATATATTCTATGTTTAAAATTTTGTGGCTCAAAAATCTCCAAAATTACTCGATAAATTTCATTCAAATTTAGATATGCTATGGTAATGTATTTGAAGTTGTGCGTGTGAAAATTTGATGAAGATTGACTAAGTCGTTTTTTATTTACGCTTAAAGTTGAAAAAATTGAGCGCGGCAAGTTAGAAGCGTGATTCGTTATGATGCTGCAAGTTGGAACGTTGACGTTTCTTTATTTGTAATATCTATTGTTAGCAATATTAAACAAAATTAAAAAAAGAAAATTAAAACTAAATAAATTCACAAAAAGTCAAACTTCTTGCGTAGAATTGCGGTGCAAGAGGTTTTTCAAATTTTAACAAACGTATTTTTAATAAAATATGTTAAAAAATTTTTAAGTCTCTTTCAATCAGTTTAAATTAATATAATTAATATATTATTATAATTGAAAGATCACTTAATTGCTTCCGAGTAATTAAAATGTTTATTCACACACTTAAAGGAAAAAAGTGCAACATATAGGTTTACAGATTAATGAACATAGAAACCAGGTGGAAAGCTAAAGTATAAGTTGTGGGAGGGGGTTTATTCCTTCATTATAGATAATCCATACAATTATAGATAATGACCGATGCATTAGTCCGAAACAACGCGATAGCATCTATTACGTTAATGGACTTCACTCCGTGTTAGGTTAACATTTAGTCTAATCAGTCTAGAGCTGGAGTAAAGGATATATATATATATATATATATATATATATATATATATATATATATGTATTATGTTAGTTAAAATTTGTTTACAAATATTCGCTTTAAACTACGGATCCGTATGACTCCATTGTATTTAATAAATACTAAGAAAGTTTTATATGTAAATTTAATCATAAAACTGCATAATTGAGTCAGCAGAAAAAATTAAACCGTGGTCATGTCGTATTTTACAGCGTTATTTCCCATATAATAATGTTTTGGGTTGCGGATTAATTACTTTCTGTAAAGGTTAAATATCTTTATCATTAAAACTTAAAAAATAGGCTAATTTTTGTTAGATTTACTGTTGGCAGACGGACGAATAATCTTTCGATAACGAACTGTATATACATAACTAATAATGTGCGTCTTAACCAACAAAGTGGCTGTAGGTGACTTGTGACAAGATGTAAATTTCTCTTAAAACCATTTTCAGGAGCCATTTGAAAACTATTTTCTTGAGGATGGTCGTGCCATCGACAATCCTCAAGAAACAAGCATCATATGCCGAGGATACTGAAGGAGATAAAAAGGGAAATAGTCTCCCGTTGCCTTCTTCATTAAGCCAGATATACTGTGTCAACTACATCTACAGATACATATATATATTTTAGATGCATTACAATCTTAAGAAACAATGACAGAGGTAGTATAAAGTAACAAATCAAAATGTTTCTTCTCTCGAGAAACGATGTTAACGATGCACATTGACACTAATACGTAGAAGAAAGCGCGCGATATAAGTATAAAATTAATCTTTATTGTCCGTACATTGTAAAGGATAAGTTTTCTGAAATATATGCAATATATATTTTACGGAAACCTCAAAAAAAACATGTTATATCGATCTGTATGTGAATATGTCTAAAATATTTTTGTTCGGTCTCTTCAACAAACGGCCCCATTGATTTTTATAAAGTTTTAATATAATCATATTTTAACTCAGACTTAAATTAAACGGACAATAAGGTAGCATTTTGATGTTTATTCATTCAATATGTATAACAACAAAAAAGCTATTGCGAAAAAATAAAAACTATAAAATATTTTAAATATTTAATATATTTCAAAGAAGGTTGTAGTTTTGATCATGTTCAAACGGTTACGTAAATTTTTATTTAAGATTATAAGCTTTTGAAATGTAGCGCTACAGGAGAATTTAAAAAATCAGATGGGTGGATAAAGTGACGAATGAAGAGGTATTGCGGTAAACAGATGAATAAAGAAATATTTGGTAAAGTATAGTTAAAGAAGAGACAGACTTATAGGCCACATATTGAGTCATCCTGGAATAGTTTATTAGATATTGGAGGGATAGGTAGACGGGAAAAATTGTGTAAGCAGACAACGTTTGGAATATGTAAAACAAATTGTTAGGGATGTAGGATGTAGGGAGTATACCGAAATGAAACGACAGGCATTAGATAGGGAATCTTAAGTGCAGCATAAAGCCAGTTAAATAAGACAAAAAATAATATTTTATTTACTTGCAGAAGATATAACTGGCAAAAAAAAATATTTTTTCTTATTAATAGGAGACCAGGCAATGATTCGCTAATGCAATATTTGAGTATGTATATAGATTAAATGAACACAATTGAAAGTTTGATAAAACATTAACAAAATGAACATTACGGAACTTCACAATATTTAACATTTCCCTTTCTCTTTCTTACCCTTTCTCCCTTTCCTCTTTCCCATTTTCATTTTTACCATATTACCTTTCCCCTTTTCCCCATATCTTCCTTTCCTCTCCCTTTCCTTCCAAGAATTCTATTTCCCTTGTTTCCCTACCCCCTTCGTCTTCCCTCTTTTCCCCTTTTCTCGTTTTTTCATTTTCTCTTTATTTTCTTTTTACCTTCTTACTTTTTACATTTTTCGATTTTTCCCTTTCTCCCTTTTTCCCTGCGCGTAAATCGGTTCGGTAATTTTTTAGTCTACAGCGGACACTCATAACGGAAACATTGAAATGGAATCGTAAAATATTTAGTATAGCGTCTGTTGCTTTTACGTCCAACATATAGCGCTGTTTTAAAAAAAAAACAACATGTTTTTACCTGTCACAGGTGTGACATCTTAGATATATAAATAATAGGTATAAAAAATACGCTCGTATTCGAATGCAAAAGTGTGTTAAAATTTCAAAGCAATCTGTAAAGAACTTTCGGAGATTTAAGATTTTGAACAAACAAACATTTACATTTAATATAGATTTATTTTTTTTTTTTGCTAGATGAAATTCGGTGTAGAAACTTGAAACTTGGGCGTAGGAATATGAATGTAAGTTTTTTGTAACGTATGAAAAATACCATTCCTGACTGGGATTCATACCCGGGACCTCCAGGTTTTATACGGTTAATAAAATATTTAATCTTGATTTACATTATTAAAAATTCAAATGAATTGAAAAAAAAATGTCTTAGATTTCATAATACTTGTTATCTGATTTAAAATTATCTAGATTCCTTTTAAAGTTTTTATTTAATATTTTTTTACTTGTTACGGCACATTTTAAAGAAAACATAAAGCAAAAATTTAAAGAATTTTTACATGGAACCTTTTTTTATATTTCAAATCCGGCTCTTTTTTAGTTTTTTATTTTTTTATGTAGATATATTATACTAAAAGGTTTCATAATGTCAGAATAATTAAAGCAAACACATTTTTTTTAAATTTCATAGAAAAAATGTTTAAATATTTTAACTTTTCCAGACAATATATAAAAGATGAATACCAAATAAATCAGTTTGTACTTCTGTAAATTACATCATATAGCTGCTACCAGAGATTACAAAATTAAATTATGTATTTAAAAGGATAGAAAACTGAAAAATACTTGCGTTATTTAAATTATTGCAATTATTTCATATAAAAAAACACACTTTATTTAAAAACATATTACTTATTTAGAAACTATTTAAAACTATTATTTTTCTTGTTTTGACCTATGCTAACGACTGAAATAAGAAATAAGAGTTACATACAAAAGGACATTTAATGTGGAAAAAAATATTGATCAATGTTCGATTTCAGTAAGAGAGAAGAAAAGATGATGTTTTTAATAAAATAGAGTGAATCTCCAATATTACTAAACTTTTTAACCCATGTAATCAGGTATAAAAGCTTCCATTAAAACTATTTAGTACCAATTACATTTTAACTTATCTCGTTCACTATTAACTTTAATTACACTACAATGTGTGTTCGTTATCCTTATAAAATGTCATTTCATTTAACTTTATACGGGAGTTAAATAAATATCTAAAAACAACGACCTAATTATTTGTTAATGTTATTTATTCGTTGTTTAATTATTTAATTCGTTTTAATAATTATTCATCTATATCTAACAAATTTTTTCTCAACTGGGAGGGAGATAACTTCCATTTTTTCTCCATCTTTTCCTTGTAGTTTCCAAAATTCCATTCATCTACTAACTTCATCCTTCTTCTTCGATTTCTTTCTCCTTCCACTGATTCTTCTAATGCGGTTATCAAGATTCTATTTCCTTTAACCACATGTTCTAACCAGTTTTCTTTTCTTTTACGTAGTTCTCATATAAATGCTCTTTCTTTTTCAATCCTGTTAATTACTTCCAAATTTCTCACTTTATTCCTACATTTTCTTTTCTCGATATCCACATCTCAAAATTATCTAAACTAAATTAAATTTATTTTTTTGTATATATAAACATAAACATATAAATCAATTTTTTTTTGTCTTCATTCATTTGACTGGTTTAATGCAGCTTTCCAAGCTTCCCTATCTAGTGCTAGTCGTTTCATTTCAGTATACCCTCTACATCCTACATCCCTAACAATTTGTTTTACATATTACAAACGTGGCCTGCCTACACAATTTTTCCCTTCTACCAGTCCTTCCAATATTAAAGCGACTATTCCAGGATGCCTTAGTATGCGGCCTATAAGTCTGCCTCATCTTTCAACTATATTTTTCCAAATGCTTCTTTCTTCATCTATTTGCCGCAATACCTCTTCATTTGTCACTTTATCCATCCATCTGATTTTTAACATTCTCCTGTAGCACCGCATTTCAAAAGCTTCTAATCTTTTCTTCTCAGATACTCCGATCGTCCAAGTTTCACTTCCATATAAAGCGACACTACAAACATACACTTTCAAAAATCTTTTCCTGACATTTAAATTAATTTTTGATGTAAACAATTTATATTTCTTACTGAAGGCTCGTTTACCTTGTGCTATTCGGCATTTTATATCGCTCCTGCTTGTCAATCATTAGTAATTCTACTTGCGAAATAACAAAATTCTTCTTCCTCCATAATCTTTTCTCCTCCTATTTTCACATTCAGCGGTCCATCTTTGTTATTTCTACTACATTTCATTACTTTTGTTTTGTTCTTGTTTATTTTCATGCGATAATTCTTGCGTAGGACTTCATCTATGCCGTTCATTGTTTCTTCTAAATCCTCTTTACACTCGGCTAGAATTACTATATCATCAGCAAATCGTAGCATCTTTATCTTTTCACCTTGTACTGTTACTCCGAATCTAAATTGTTCTTTAACATCATTAACTGCTAGTTCCATGTAAAGATTAAAAAGTAACGGTGACAGGGAACATTCTTGTCGGACTCCCTTTAAATAAATCAATATACTGATAAAGTATTAGCGTATTAATTTTATAATAAATTAGTTTTCGGTGAAATTCCTGACGGATGTTTGTGATTTATAAATATTGAAATTGAAATTTCTTGTAAGAAAAAACAAAAAGTAAATAAAATTTTAATTTTTTTTCTTAAAAAAAAAAAATACAATTTTTAAATAAATTTAAAACTAAGCCGCATATTAAAACTGGTTTACTGGTAAAGTAATACAATGCATACACATAAATAAATATATATATAAACTGAACAAGTATTGCATCACTTTGCCGATTATTCATAATAAAGATTAAAAGAGTTAGAGCTAAAATAAAAAAAAAAGAATATATATTTTTGGTGGTGCCGAATAAATTTTAAGAAAAAACGTCAAAAAATATTCATATATAGATTAAACTTAACAAATTTGCTTAACTGAAATTTTCTCTATATGTAACACCTTTAATAAAGGCTAAAATAAGAAAAAGAACATTTTTAAAAACCTTTTCTGCATTTTAGGTCCGGGATCAATAATTTTTAAAAAATTGTACTTTTTTAATACTAAGTATAGAAAAAAAAATTGAAAAGTATTTAAAATGAAAAGATATAGAGTAAAAGAACAAAATATACATATTCCAGTTTTAAAGGATGGGAGGTGATTTTTTTGTAAAAGGTTTTTTCTGGATTATTTATATATGCACTGTAGGTAAGAAATATTTTAATCAATGTTTCTCTATAACATATATATATATCTAAAACCTTTGAAGAAAGTCGAGATTTGTTTTTTCATGATAAGAGGGTAAAAGAATCTTCACCCCTTAACAAACTTTGAAAAAATTAAAACAATCAATCCTCCACATAATAAAATATTTGAGCTAAATTTGAAGAAAATTGTGTTTGGTCAATCCTTACACATAAGGTGAAAAGCAGTGAGACACATACGTATGCGCATATATATATGCTTTATTGGTCTACATCATTCGTTCTCAAAATGGGCGATAACGCCCCCGTGTGGGTGCTGGAGGCTTTCAGGGGGGGGGGCAGTAGAAGGACCACAGAAAATTGGGGGCGTTTAGGCGGTTTAGGAAGGCGATGGCTGATTACAAAATATGCAAAAATTATGTTTTCCTGATATTTCAAAACTAAAATTAAATACCTACTAAACTAGTATAAAAAAATTAAAGGAGCACCTATACTTTATGATAAAAAATGATTGTATTCACACTACTTTAACTTTGCAACCATGAGGCTTAGAGAGACGAATAAAAAACAACATTAAAGCTTAAATAATCTACTTTTTTACAGTATACTTCAGATTTCAAAAATCATCAAATTAAAAAAAAAAAATTGTGTGAAGAAAAGTTTTAGAAATTTGAAATTTATTCTTCGTGTTTGATCAAGCACATGGGGGAAACAAAATTATTTTCAGTAACTGCATTAAAATCCTTTAAAAGCATAAGACTTCAGCTTTAATTTACTTTTTTTATGTCTTTCTACGATTTTTCTGAACGAAATATTCCACTTCAAAGAGAAAAGGTCACTTTTGTCTTTAATGCTACATATTTCCCGATAATCGACGTATTGATACAAATAAATATGGAAATTAAAGGGTTTAGATCTAGCTTTAATAAAAAATTGTGAGGTTTGTGGTGTAGCGTTACAGTTTTTGGCTTTTGTTAATTTTGTGCCGAGATATTGAAATCTTTAAATAAAGATTGAAACTGCAACGTGTATCATCCGTTTATGTATTAAGTTACACTAATGTAAGTTTAATTTTTCAATTTAAAGCTTTGTTTTAATTATTGTACTGTTATATTGAATACGCTATCACTATTGTTGTTATATAACGATATAGATACAATTGGAATTTTTTTGAAAGCAGTTTTAACAAAAATATTTCCAAATATGATTAAATATGCGTTTTAATTGCTCTTATTTAAAATATAAGTTTCAAGTCAGAAATAGTTTAAAAACAATAGTTTCAATTGCAATTATTATTTTTAACAGATGGTAAGTTTAAAATTTTGGGGGCGCTAAGAAAATTGTTGATTCTTAATGTGGGCGGTGGGAGAAAACGTTTGAGAATCAATTGTCTAAATGGACTAGTTGGGCACTAAAACCTAAAAATTTGCAAAAAACTCGGTACCTCATTTTTCACGTAATCACTATATCTTCTCGTTTAATCTAGCTATATAGTTACATTCGTCGGGAAATATATATATATATATATATATATATATACTTTATATATATATATAAAGTATATTTATATATATATATATTTATATATATATAAAGTATATTTATATTTATATATATATTTATAAAGTATATATATAGTATATAAAGTAACAATTAGTAAGATTTCTTGATAATATTTTACTTTAAAACTAATAATGAGTAAAAAACACAAAGAAATGGATTAATCATTGAGAGAAAAATTAAATATGTAAAGTAAAATATGAGTAATCCAAGGGTTACGAATTGTCATAACCAAGAATGGAATATTGAAATAAAAGATATTATAATATATAATACCCACGTAATATGTAAAATTTTGTTAGATCCCTTAGGAATGACATTCTTAGCATAAAAAGTATTAACGAAATAGAATAGAGATCAGAACGAAATTAAGCCATGAGATTTTCACGTAAAAATAAATGGATGGATTTTATAGAAATGTGATGCATATTCATAGAGAAAATTAACAAATTTTATATGCATATTCTCTTTAGAATTTTAAAACAATTAAAAATTGGAAAAATGAAAAGAAAAGTCGTTTTAGATATTTTTCTTATAATTTTTTTTTTTTTTTTTAAATAAGGTGAGTTGAGTGGTAACTAAATGATATTTTATGATAAAATAAAAAAAGTATCCTTTAAAACGAATGTTATATAGATTAAAAGAGGATTGATAAACTATATTATGATAGAACACTCAAAATATAAAAATTTTATTGCAGAAAGAAATTTAAAAACTCATTTAAAAGACAAAGATTATAATATAAAAAAAAGATTAAGATATATGACGTCCAAAGCATGTACACAACAAACATTCAATTAACGAAGATAAGTAATGCATAAAAATTATTAAAATACTACCTTTTTTCTTAGCATCATAAATATAATGTAAATTTATTATATTTTAGCTATAAATAAGTTTTCCTTTAATTCATGATTTATTGTCAAGAATTTTCACTTTCACTTAACTCCTTATAGTAATCCAGTATCTTATAGGCCTATCGACTACTGCTGATTAGTTCATATCTATTGCACAATAACTTCCTTGTTCACGATCGATTGGTCTAAGCTTAAAAAGAAAATAAAGGAATTCTAATTAAAGACCGTATAATCAATAAATCAGTGACCTAATTTTTAATTAAGTATATTTTTTATAATGTAAAAACCGAAGTTCAGTTTCATTTCAAAAAAACATCTGTGCACATTAAACTTGTTAGAGAACTAGAAACTTGTAAGCCAGCAATCTTAATTTTATTTGTAAATCTTTTAAGTATTGTTACCGAATTACTTTTTTTTATATAATTTTATATATTTTCAAATTTTTCTAGATTGGTATCTACCAATCTATCGTTTCATAAGAAAAAATAGGCTTGTGGTTGATGTAAAACTTGTAAATGACAGGTGTTGTAAGTGACTGAGATTAATTAATCAATAAAAAACGCGGTCTAATCTGCATAATACGAACAAAGTGTATGTGAAAAGTGGGCATATCGTACCTTGAAAAATTATTAAGAATAACAAGAAACCCGTGCCCGGCTTACTAAGTTACGTGAGAAACGAAGGGTTTTTCGGTTGTCTTCTTCACTGAACCAAATAAAGTTTGGACATAAATATGTCAAGCTTATTAAAATTAAGGTGATATTCAGCTTTAAAAGCTGATGAGATATTAAATTTTATTCACCAAACGAACTGATTATAAAATGAACATCATTACTTTCAGAGAAATCAATACTAATCATTGCTATCTGAGATAGTGAACACGCATTACAATCGTAATAGATAGAGAAAACAAGAAATTACCCCTTTCTGTGAGATAGAATAAATTATTAACCTTGTCTACTCATGAGGGGAAATTCGTATTTAGTTATTTATATTGCTTGTCGTACACCAAAAATTAACACGCTAATATTTAAACCTTAATGCTGAACCTATTTAAGCGACGATATTATCAAATGTTTAGATGATAGAGTAATTAGATTTCAATTCGAATTTATGGAAAATTTGTAATAAATAGTTTGCTTATTTTTAAGGTAGATGTGTTGAAATAATATAATAAAGATTGATTGAAATATTTTCTTTTATTGTAGTTGATTTTTTCACAATTTAAATCACAACTAACTGAATTAACACCAAGTATTTAGTACGTGCTTATGTACTTAAGTTTTTCTTTTCCACAACTATATGGTAAAAATAACGGAAATTATTATTTAAAATTGTTAAAAAATGCATCACGGAAATATAGATAAATACATAATGATAAAGAGAGAGAGAGAGAGAGAGAGTGATTGAATGAGGAAGAGAAAATAAGAACCTGGCAAAAGCAAATAAAATGTATAAAGATGTTATTTTTAAATCAAGCTTTTTGTTTGATGTCCCAATTTGTAACTTTCGAACAATGTACCTGAATATTAATCGTACGGTTGGGAACTCGTTTTCTGTTTATTTCAAGAAAAACCAATACAGATATCTATGAACTACAGGGGTACAAAGAAACTTAATTACCTTACTCCTACTGTAATTGTAATAATAAACTGATTTTTTTTTTTTCATTAAAAAAACCAAACAAAAACTAACATTTTGTTAAAACCGTAAATGATGTACATAGTTTACAATTTTTATAATAAATTTTAACAACAAAATTTTAAACTAAAAATAACATTTTTTAAATTTTTTTTTATTATTAAATATGATGTTGACAGCACATGACTTCCTTGTACGCCTATTAAATTAAACAATAACATTTTTTTAAAATGAAAAGTAAGTAAATTTTATTTCATAAATAACTTCTGATAGTTTTTCGTATTTTTATTTTTTTTAGTTGTTATTATTGAATTATTATTTATTGTAAAACTAGTTTTACAATCAGAAGTTAATAACTATTAATAAATAAATATGTTTGAATTTAAAAAAAGTTAAATAAAAAAGGAAAAGTCGGATTCTAACAGATGTGCCTTCCCCTTGTAAGATCTATATATTTCATTAATTAAACTTTTATTTGGCTGTAACTCGAAACCAATGAAAATAAGTACCACTTAAAAGTTAAAAAGTTCTCAATCAGGGCTTATTACTGTAGTTAAGAAAAAATCCAATATCATTTTTTTTTTTTTTGATTTTGGGATGTTTTGGACACTTGGTTCAGTCGATTCCAATCAAAATGAAGGTGCAAAACTAGATGTTACAAAAGTCCTAAATCCAAAATTTCAATACCCTACGGCTAATCGTTTTTGAGTTATGCAATTAACTCAAAACTCGTCAAAATGGATTCAGGGATGATCAAAATAGATATTTCCGTTGAAATCTGAAACCTGAAATTTTTCACGATCACAATATTTCCAACACTTCGGACCGGAAAGTAAAAATTAAATCATTTAAAAAAAATTTCAGTTCATGATTTTCCTTATGTGTACGTTGCAATTTGTTCAACTAGTGAACAACAAGTAACCCCGTCCCCATGGTCCAATTAGATGACGATGACATGCATGTCATGTTAATCAGGTGTAGTTTGCGACTCAGGTCGATCATTCCTGACACGTGTGGTTAATTGAACCCCAACTATCAAAGTACACAGATATCCTCTGTCTATAAATCAAATTCGTATAAAAACAATAGTATTTGAATCTCAAAACCTTCGACTTCGAAAAGGGTGTTGTTAAAAAAAAAAAACAAAAAACAAATACATAAAATTAATATAAATTTAAAAATAATAATAATTATTATTATTTTAAATTATACGTTACTTGAGTACGGTTAGAAATACGTTCCAACACGACGACAAATGGGTTGTACTTCCAAGTCATTGGATTCCATAAAGTGACACAAAGACAAACGAAGAAAATAGAAAAAATATAGAGAAAAATAAAGTTCATTGAATTTACCAAAAAGAAATTGGATTCAAGCCATAAAAAATAAGGGGAAAATATATGGTTAAGAGGTTTTTATACTTTATTTATAAATGGATTCGTAAATAATTTATTACATTTCAGTAATTTATATTACTTCATTTAATATAATTTCTTTTTGAATAATAATATTTATAATAATAATAAAGAAACCAAACATCCTTTGGAACTGCATAAAAATTAATACTTTCTTACTTTTATTAAAATAAATTAAATGTAAATGCAACAAAAAAATTCAATATAAAAAAACGTTTGGATGTAATTTCAGTTAAACTAAAAGATTAAATATCTGGATATTTATAATACATACTGATACGATATCCTGTATATAAAAAAATAAGTAACATAAATTGTGATAAGTAAAGCCAACAGAAAATAAATAAATAAGTGTTGCTTTCAAGAGACAACGCATTACGTGTTTTATGGTATGAAACAAATTTATAGTTTATAAATCATTAATTTTTTAACTTATGATTCGGTAGGGAGTAAGAAAGAAAAGAGATAAGAATAAATAGTGTACCCCATCTTTTTAACGCTATAAATTCAGTGTAGGAAAATATATATGTTCCCTATCAAAAGAAAATATAAAAATGAAATGGAATAAAAAATAATCCGTTTAAATATTCTGAAATTTTTGAAAAGATTATACAATTAAATAGTCATTTATTTTATAAATTACCAAATAATTGTCTAATTTTTCTTAAACATAGATGGTTTTTTTATAAACCTATAATTTTTTTTTAATGCTTTTATTTACAGTCGCATCAAGAATTACAGTCATTAGCGGCTACAGTAACACTGTCATGCAATATTATATAAAACAACAAAAATCATAAAGAACAAAAATAAACAATAAAGAATAAGCATAGACAAGTGACAATAATAAATACAAAATAAAATACATAAATCAGGAAAAAAATCAGTAAATCATATTCTTCATTCCACTGTTGGAGAGAAATCGCAACAGACGTTTTACACTTTCTTTCTGGTTTAATAGAAATTTCATATCCGAACCCAGGTTTAAGTTTTGTCGGATGTTTCCAAAGATTGGGTAATCAAAGAGCAGGTGGTACACAGATAATTTGACCTTGAAAACCTCACAGATCTTCTGAGAGCCAAGTAGATGAGCGTGGGTAAGTCTGATGGGTCCAATCCTTAGTCGAGTTAAAATGACTTGATTTCTTCTGTTGTTCGGGGAAAGAGGTTTCTCGAGCACGTTATGTAATGCCGTGGGAGGACTCAGCAGCCAGAATCTATTCCACATAGCCCGCAATTTTGCACGGACATGAAGTCTCTCTCACATGTCGATTGTACTCGGATGCCATTTATCATCAGCATCGGCCCGTACGTTCCTGAGCATGCCACAACGGTCAAGGACCCATATCAGTACCACAGTCTTATTTATCCTTGAAAGAATATCATGAATAATCTGGACGATGGATTCAGCACGTTTGCAGCTCGTCAAGTACACTCCTAGAGTCTGTGATTACTAGGAAGATGTCATCGCTACGGGTTTCTATAACTTTCAAGGCGGAGTAAATCGTAAAGGCCTCACAAAAGAACACAGAACAGGTATTAAAGTTTATATAATATCTCGGTGTCAGGAAGAACAATAGAACAGCCACATCCATCGGCCCAGACAGACCCATCTGTGAAGATCAGTGTACAATAAGCCATGTTGTAACCCATTGTACGTCTTAGCCATGTTGTTAAAGAGAAAAGACTGGAAAGCTGTGTCTCTTTACGAATTTTATTTATAATATTTTTATTTATTATCGCATCAACAACTAAAGCAATTAGTGACTATCAGTGTTGCGTAACAGTACCGGTAGACATGAATTCTTGAACAAACTCAGGCCGACCATTCCTGAGACGTGTGGTTAATTGAAAGCCAACCACCAAAGAACTTTGATATTCACGATCTACTATTCAAATCCGAATAAAAGCAAATACCTTTATTAGGATTTAAACCTTAGAACTCCCGACTTCGAAATCATCAGCTGATTTACAACGACGAGTTTACCACTAGACCAACCCGGCGGGGTACCTATAATTTCATCTACTAAGAACTTAATAATACTATTATCATCAACATTTATTGTATAAGCTTAATGAAAATATATATTTAAGTTATTTCAATAATTTTTCTTATCTTTAGTCCGGATAAACGAAATTATATTTAAAAAAAAGAATTTAAATTATGTTCTAGTTATTACTATTTCTTTTCTTTTTTAAATTAATTATGAAATTTATAAACAGCTGTTCTACCTAATAACAGATTTAATATATTTCTGTTACGGAATCACGTTTTAACGGTTCAACAGTTTTTAATAAAACGTAACAAATGATACCGGGTTTTTGTTTTCCATCTTCTCTCTGATTCAAACTTTGACTGTATTAACACATCGACTAATAAATATAACTACAAGGAGACTCGTTCCGGTCGATCAAAATGAACTTTTGCTTTTAATAAAAATAATAATAAAAATTACGTAATCCAAAAAAAAAATTTGCGCATAATGCAAAGTTCTACCAAATATCGTAATCTCTGTACTAATGAAATAAATGATTTTATCAATGGTTTTTCTGAGCATGTAAAATGTGTGAAATAAATTTCATCTGGGTTTTAAATATCATAAAAATAATGTGTGTATATGTATATATATATATATATATATATATATGGACAAGGTGTTTCTAAAATGGTGAGCTGGCTGTACGTAATGGGATTTTAGTTGTAAAACTAAATAAAAAATACCCTGGGAAAAATGGCGATTTCTCCTTCGTTCTCCCACTTTCCGCTATTTTGTATAATAATTTATATCTCAAATACGGATAGACAAATCACATTAACATAAATTACAAAATGGCGGCCATATTTATTTTTTAATCCATTATATCTCCTTAAATATTAGTTTTATCAAAATGTATGTTTTGCTAACATATTAGGCCTTTTATTTTGAACAAAATGACATTTTAGTTTTGAAAATCGGTTAACAAATAGCCGAATTATGGCAGAAAATTGAAGTTGTAATTATGTGTTTTCATGTCCTCCACTTTAAGTTCAATTCGATGAAATATTAATTATTTTTATTTATTGTTGATTCTAGTATTGTAAATTAGTATCAAATTGAATAATAATTTTCTCACAATAATAGACCTAATAATTATGACACAAAATTACAACATTAATTTTCTTCTATAAATCGAAGAGAAATTACTGCAGTTAAGAAAAAATCCAATTTTTGGGGGATTTTCGGTTTTTTTGGACACTTTTGGTCGAGTCGATTGCAATCAAAAGAGGAGATGCACAACTAGACGTTGCAACATTCCTAAATTCAAAATTTCAAAATTCTACGGTTAATCTTTTTTGAGTTATGCGAGATACATACGTACGTACAGATGTCACGTCGAAACTAGTCAAAATGGATTCAGGGATGGTCAAAATAAATATTTCTGTTGAAATCTGAAAACCAAAATTTTTCGCTATCACAATACTTCTTTTACTTTGTACAAAGAAGTAACAAAATAAGTAAATTAATATTTTATAAACGAAACGAAACGATCTTACGATGATACTATAGTTTTGGAATAAAATAGGTTTCATAGAATCATTAAAAGGAAAAGGGCATTTAATTTGAAAATGAATAAAATTAAAACGATATTAATGAATTACTAAAAAATTAAATATAATAAGTTATGTATTAAGATAAAAATACATGTTATTTAAGTGGTAAACTTACTTAGAATAAACAAAATTCGGAAGTCACAGAATTCGAATCCCGTTGAGGCATAGCATTTTTCATGTATTATAAAAAAAATTTTCCATTTCATACTCCTACGCAAAATCTTTGAAGCTTACATGATGAATTAATGATGAAAACTTTATTGTGAACAACGTATTTCAACAGTAAAAAAAAAAAATCCTAAAATTTTTAATGTAAAACAAACACTTCGCGTTGTAAAAAATTTTCTTGCAAACTCAAATAAGAGTTAATTTTTTAATTCTAGTCTCCAGAATTAAAATTTAGCTCTTTTTCTTTTAGAGGTTAGAGGATTTTAATTATGATAAACAAGAAATCTATCTGAAATCAGATCGATGGTGATCTGAAATCGATTTAATAGGATCATCTACAATTTAATTTGGTCAGATCAGTAAGACACTTTTATAGAGATATTTTATGAAACAAAATGCAAATTCCTCAACAAAAAAAAAAAAAAAAAATCGAAAATATCATTTTTATAATAGTACGAGATTGGTTAAAATTTATACTATTGAACAATGAATTTCCCTTTCAAGCTATAACTACATGTACACCGTTCTTACAAAGACAAAGCAAATTATAAGGGTTTGAATGGGAATTAATATCTTTTAACCAAGTAATCCCCTTTTGTAGCATTAACTATTTCATAATTTGATCATAATTTTTATTTAAACGGGATAAATATTATTTGCTTAAAGGGAATGATTATCACATTTAAATAAGACTTATGCTACCAAACCACACAAAGGGAATGTTACAGAAGAATGTTAATAATCACACGGGTGGTTAAAGTGACAAATGAAGAGGTATTGCGGCAAATAGATGAAGAAAGAAGCATTTGGAAAAATATACTTAAAAGAAGAGACAGACTTATAGCCCACATATTAAGGCATCCTGGAATAGTCGCATTAATATTGGAGGGACAAGTAGAAGGGAAAAATTATGCAGGCAGGCAACGTTTGGAATATGTTAAACAAACTATAAGGGATATAAGATGTAGGGGGTATACCTAAATGAAACAATTGGCACCAGATAGAGAATCTTGGAGAGCTGCATCAAACCGATCAAATGACTGAAGACAAAAAAAAGAGATACACTTAATGTTTATTTACTTTAAAGTAACGTAGATTTAAAAGGAAAAACTTAAACATCCTGGAATATTAAATTAACTTAAGTATAGAAATTTTTTGATTTTGTAAAAAGTTAATAAGTTATTTATCGAATTAAATTGATCAACTTGAAAATTTTTGGGAATCGATTTTTGTTTCAAAAATAGAATCCTCCTGGCAGAATGGCATAATGACTCTGACTCTCAGCCGGAGACCCAAAATTCGAATTCCGGCCAGGAATAGCATTTTTCAAACGATATGTATTTTTATTATCCAACAGGAATTAGCCTGTTGTAAAAATAAATAATTACATATATTTTAATAAAATAAAAAATATTTTAAATTAAGTTTTTAATAAATAATATGTATCTGACAATTTTAATTACTAAAAAAGAAAAATTTATTTGATTTAAAAAAAAAATTTGGATTGATAAAATTATTAGTATTAAATTCTTATTTAACCCATATAAGTGATATTAAATAGAACAAGAGACAGACTGGCAACTAAAAATGAAAAAATGCCAAGTTTTTTGCTATAAATAGCTACTTGAAAAAACATCTGTTAATACGTTAGTAAAATTTAAATCAACTAAAAATATAACAGATTAGTTAATAGTCTGTAAATTAAATTATTTTCTAATAACAACTAAAAAAATTTTTACTTCAATTTTAACTTTTTTTTTAAAAATTAAACATTCTTTAATAAAGTAATATTAAATTAATTACACTAGATTAAAGATTAAAAAAAACTAAATACAAATAACTTTTACATTTTTTTTAAAAAGATATAAATATTTTATAACGCATTTCGATCTGTATCATAATACTTAAATGATTTTTATCCATGTTTGAGTACTATCATATTTTAAGATACAATCGGAAGTCATTGAATCATCAATTATGAAACGTTCATTAATAGAGGCAATGCGAAAAGAAAAAAAATATTCGTTTCTGATGATTATATTTTTATTTATATGCATACTACATACTAAATCACATTGAGCAATCTTGTTTTCACATTGTCTAAAACGTCATCTGTCAAGCGAGTTAGTCGACCGCCGTCTTCTATCGCAAACACTACCTGTCTCTCGAAATCGGTTTTCTAGCCTAGAAATTGACATTTTTTCTGGCGGAGGAACACCAAAAAATTTAATTTGTAATGATTCTTCTTACACTCGCATAGGATTTCGTAGCAAAATATTGTTTAAGAATGAAAACTCGTTGTTCTACGGTAAAAGACATTCTGTTCGTAACACGACCGAAAACGGCATAAAAGTTTACACAGCTCAAGGAGAATCAACTCACACTCCCGTATCTATACCGGTTGAGTAGCGATACCAACTTCGTGTCGTAAAACAAAATTTCCCTTTCTTAGAAAAAAATTACCAGAATTTAAAAATTGGGTAACAGGACTAAAAAATCAACCTGTATTTAGAAAGTGTATTTATGGATCCGTTAATATATAAGTAAAGTATGTGGAAGGAAGATTTTGCTAATATTACGACAATTTTACAAGTAACTTCTAAGTTTGTGTTTCAGAAACTGAGTTAAAACTTCATAAATGTGTTTGAGTATATATATATATGGAAACGGCTTTATATTTCAAAACGAGTCATACCAGGTGGTAGAGAAGACAAACGCGGATTTAGATAATTATTACAGAATTACTACTTTAAGGTGTGTTTGAAAGTTTTGTCCGCCATCTTGGATCTTCCATATCGAATCAAACATTTTTAATAGGAAGGTGGACATGTAATAAATGATTTTCATTTCAGAATTGATGAGAAAATCAATGGGGGAACCCGTTTCTCGATAAATGTCTTCGTTTTCGACTTATAATCGATCAAATTTGCAAAGAGGGAAAAATCGATGTGGTAATAAGTGAGGTTAGATGCCCTGTAGCATCTTCTTTAATTCGTATTACCTTCAGAGTTACATCCAATAACAGATTTTAAACAGTTAATATACAAAACATTAATAAATAGCACTATTAATAATATTATTATTTTAGACGTTACTTAAAACAATGTATTTGTATTTAAATAATTAATATGAAATTTAGACCATCTTCTTTTTAATCTTATAAACTGGTTTTATATCTAGAATCTATATTATATAGAAGCGATCAATATAATGCACTGATCAGAATAAAGATTTATTTATTTCCAATAAAATTCCGTATTTTAAAAATATAAAAATATAACTTAAAGAGACGTGTAATATCAAAAAATTTGTTTTATATTATTTTTGTAGAAATATTTAAAAAAAGAAACATATTTACAAATGTTTTTTTAGTTTTCCGCACAATGAGATTATATACTGTACACTAGCCCCCCGTCACAACTTCACCAGTGCTATATAGTTATTTGTGTTTCCCGTAGCGGTCATTCTTTTTATTTTATATTTATTAATCAAGTAACCGGAGTCAGGTGCAGCCAGTCACACATACAATAACGATACCAATGGCTATGGTGGTTGAGTCAAGCACACACATCTTAAAAAAATCGGAATTAAAAAAAACCCGAAAATAATTTTAAAATATCTATCTAAAGAGTATTTGAAAGCCCAAATCTATTGAATATTTACTACAGTCGCGATTGGAAAATTTAAAATCATAGTTTAAAAATTTTTTCACTTTTCATCATCCCTTTTCAAGGTAAAATTTCAAAAATTTAGAAATTGTTTTGTTGAGATGAAGATTACACACACCAAAAATCAAATTGATTTCTTCATTTGTTACAGAGAAATTAAAAAAATAACAGTGTTTCAAGAAAAAAAAATACAAAAATCAATTTTAACCCTTGAAACTCGAAATAAAATTGAAAGGATCTAAAAATTGATTTTTAGATGTTCATAATCTCAATAAATTCAAACCCAGCTCACAAAGTGGTAGACAATCACAGTTAAACTAAATATATCTAAAAAACTTCTCAGATTTCCCAAGAAATATAGGTGAAAATCTAATAGGGATAAATCGGGTAGTTTTTCGTTTATCGCGAACAAATGAATCCTTTTCCTCTTTATATAATAGCATATATACCTATATACACGTATATATATATAAACAAGTAAATACAAAATGATGATAATTTATTTTTCTAATCAATATTTCAAAATAATCGTACGGAAGTAAATATAAAACAACGGAAAAAATTCACTTGAATTTTTATAACCAAATAATTAAGCTGAAAGAATTAAATGCATATCCAATTTTTGAAAATTGGGATGAACGCTTCCTTAAAATTTTCAAAAATTTTCATCATTTATAAATTTATTTCCTTTTTTTACTTCCTTGTACGAATTAAAAAGGAAATATTGTGATCGCGAAAAATTTCGGTCTACAGATTTCAACGGAACTATTTATTTTGACCATCCCTGAATCCATTTTGACTAGTTTCAGCGTAATGTCTGTATGCAAAGATGTATCTCGCATAATTCAAAAACTATTAGCCGTAGAATGTTGAAATTTTGGATTTAGGACTATTATATCATCTAGTTGTGTACCTCTCCTTTTGATTGCAATCGAGTGGACCAAAAGTGTCCACAAGAGCCCAAAATTCAAAATATTTGGATTTTAGACTTTTTCTTCACTGCATTGAAAAGCTCTCATTGAGAGCTTTTCAACGATTTATCATAACTGGTACTTATTTTCATTGGTTCCAGAGTTATAGTCAAATTTTAACATTTTAATTAATGAAATATTTGGATCTTACAAGGGGAAGGCACATCGGTTCAAATCCGACTTCATTTCCTTTTTTATTTTCTTTAATTTAAATATATTGATTTATTAATAATTTTTAACCTCCGATTACAATTAATAGTAATTCAATAATAATAAAGAAAAAAAAAATATCAGAAGTTTTTAATGAAATATAATTTTATGTACTTTTCATAAAAAAAAAAAAAAAAAAAAAAAATGTGTAAATGTAATTTAATAGGCGTACAAGGAAGTCATGTATTGTCCACATCAGATTTAAAAAAAAATTGTTTGTCATAAATTTCTCTCTTCCACCAATTCAATAAAAAATTCCTCATTTAGTAATTTTATCAGTCTAAAAAAGCTAAAATTAGTCAGAACGCAAACTTTACTTACAGCACGATGGCGCGCCTGTCCACTTCTCTTGTGCCGTTTCCACTCGATTTAAATCATCATTTCCCTGAGAAATGGATCGATCATGGTGGTCCACATTCCTGCCCACCAAGATCGCCTGATCTAACATCTTTAGATTTTTACGTCAGGAAATGAATTAAAAATATTGTATACAAACAAAAATACATTCTTGGGAAGAATTAATTGTCCGCATTATGGATGCGGTTGAGCAACTTAAGGACATCCCTGAAGATCTAAAAAGAGCAACAAAATCAGTACAGAAGCGTGCTAACAAATTTGTTGGAAATGGCGGAGTTATTTTTGAACATTTATTATAAACTGATACTTATTATACTTTGGTCAAGTGTAATGTTTCTAAATAAAATTCGAATTTTTCTAACTTTCTTTCTATTATTCAACTTACCTTACACTAATTTATTCAGAATTAAATTCTCTACAAGTTTTTAAATGTCGACAAAAAACATAAAAGCATGTTTTTTTACTTCAATTTTGAGAAATATGGGGTTTTCACTCCAGATTTCTCAAAAACTACGATATGTATATTTCTGAAACCTATTTTATTTGATCTTTCAGGTTAAAAATCATAAGAAATCGTTAAATCTGCTCTTCAATTAAACATCCTAAAAATTTCATTTTGACTTCATTTCACCGGGGTAACTGAAATCCGAACGATACATTCACTAGCCGTAACTCACAAACGAAGCATTTTAAGGCATATGTTTGTATGAACCTTTTCAATTATTTTCACGATTAGATTAAAGTAACAGGAGAAATAAAAAAATAAAAAATGTATCACGATTACTTAAGCTAATCTTTCTCAATCGATACCTCATTATCGATCAATTTTAACCACATTATTAAAGTATTATATATATATATATATACATATTAATGCACAGCTTGTCGTGCATGATACTTTACTCTATAATTATAAATATGGTTTTATACATTAAGGTATTTATTGATAATAATAAATTAAATGTTACAATATCTTGAATAAACTACAGTGTAACGTTTTAATGAATGTTTTATGTTTTATTTTTATATCAGCTACAAACAGTACAGAACAAATTTCCTTTATAGCATTCTTGTTAAAGCCAGTAAAAGATTCAAATTTTTATCAGGAAGGGAAACAAAGTGTTAATAATTTTAAAATAACTGGAAAATTATTACGCGACTTTCCCAACTAATAATAATACAAATTAAATTAGTTAAGGGCCAAATAAATTTTTTTTAAATATAAAATAAATATCTTTTTACAGGAGAATAAATTTAAAAAACTTTTCTAAAAAATATTCAGATGTTAAAAAAAATATATTAAGAGGTTAAGTTTAACAGATTTTCTTAAGTAAAGTTTTCTCTAAACTTAACAACGTCTTCAGCAAAAGCTAAAATAGGAAAATGAACGTTTTCATATTGCTATTCGGCATTTTAGAACTTGGATCTGTATTGAAAAAGAAACAAAATAATGTTAAACATTTATTGATAGTTCTATATATGAAGTATAAACTTTGAAAACAATCTTTCTAATATTTAAACCGATGGGAAATATAGCAAAGAATAAAAAAAACCGTTTTATTTCAATTTTAAGAAATGGGAGTTGATTTTTTAGAAAACAATTTTTTGGTTATTTACATGTGCATGAAATTAACAAATTTTCTTTCTCAAAATGCCTCTGAAGAAAATCGAAATTCGTTTTTTTGTGATAAACTTCCCTCAACAAATTTTTCAAAAAAAAAAAAAAAATTATATATGACCCTTCCTCCATATGTAAAAATATTAGTGTCAAACTTGAAAAAAAGAAAACGGTTTGGTCAATTGAAAAATAAGGCCAAAAGCGTGCAACACATGTAGGTACATGTTATTTTATGGTATAAATAAATATTTTAACCCTAAAAGGTAAATTTTAGCAAAAAAAAAAACCTGTTACTCCATTTTTGACATAATCACCATCCTCTTCCCTTTAATATCGTTATTCTAACTATATTCTCCGGGGAAATAAAGAATATTCCCTACGAATTATTAAAAGTTTTTTTCCCCGTTAAATTTTAATTTTTTAATTCTATTGGATATCTAAAAAAAATTGGAATTAAGAAATGAATCCAGTTTACAGTTTAAAAAGTACTTAAAAATAAAAATTTTATTGGCTTTAATTTTTCTTTATAACCAAATAATTAAGCTGAAAGAATTAAATGCATATACAATTTTTGAAAATTGGGATGAACTCTTTCTTAAAATTTTCAAAATATTTTGAGAAAATTATATTATATTATCTTATCATTATATTATCTTAAAATATTTCGTAGTAAGTATAAAAAGACTTAAAATAAGGATGAAAAACTGTATTACTAAATGAGAATAGGCCTTATAACCATTTTTTAAAATACAGAAACTAAACAAGAAACTTATACCTAGATTGTGGATAAAGCTAATCGACCGGATATGTCTAGTGATGAAGGCGTCTTCCCAAATCAGCTGATTTGGAAGTCGAGAGTTCCATCGTTCAAATCCTAGTAATGGCTTTGATACGGAACTACTAAATAATTTTATACAGATTTAAATACTAGATCGTGGATACCGGTGTTCTTTGGTGGAGGGGTTTCAATTAACTATACATCTCAGGATTGGTCGAACTGGGACTGTACAAGATTATACTTTATTACACTCATACATATCATCCTCAAGTAATATCTGAACGGTAATTCCCGGAGGGTAAACAGGAAAATTAAAGAAAAGATTGGGGATAAAGCTGCCATTGAAAATAATAATTTTTTACAAGAATTTAAAAAAGGAAATATTCTCACCCACAACTTGAATTCTATTATTTTATTATTTTAGATTTTAATAGTATATCTTTAATTTTTTTAATTTATATTATCAGTCATTTGATTAGTTTGGTACAATTCTCTATTCGTTGATATTCTGCATTAATTTTTTCAACAATTTAATCATATTCGTCATAATAGAAACAGGTAAAGAATTATTTTTATTTATAAGAAATTAAGACTAAAACTAAATGAGTGTTTCGCTTGTAAAAAAAAAAATAAATAAAACAAAATACAAAAGCTTACAAAAAGAAAAGTCTTTTTGTCTCTGTATAGAGATTAAAAATTAAAATAGGAATATCTTAAAAAATAATACCAAGTAAGAAAAAAAAGAATTATGAATCGGTCGTGGAAAAACAGTACACAAAATAATTTTTTTCAAAATATTTATTGTTAAAAGAAATTTAAATTATTGGAAAATCTATCAACGATACAGATAATTTATTGTTGAATAATAAAAATAGTGAGCGAATTATCTAATAGCCTATTTAAAATTGATTAATTAATTTTTCTTGTTTATTTTAGTGAAATTATGTTTAAGGAATATTGATATTACGCTTAAACTTTATAGTTCCTTGACTTTCTCGAAATAACAGGATCTCTAATCTTGTTTACTACGTAAAAAAATAAACAGACGTTATGTGACCAGTCCTAGTCGAGAGTTTAAAAGTTATACATTCCTTTCTTACCGAATGTTCTTTTCTCCTTTCAATTCGAATTGTACACAGATAGTTTTTATCTTTAATTTTCAGTTGTTTATATATTATAACATTTATCTACTGAAGATTTTATTTTTCATAATTATTTTTATCATAGATTAATTAACCAGTCCAATATTTTATATTGGACTGGTATATGTCCAGTCCAAATATTTTTTTTTTTTTTTTTTTAAGAATTTGTTACAATTAAATCTCTTGTCTGTTGCGGTTCCTCTCCTACGAGTACAGTGGAATGAAGAATACGATTTAGTGATTTTGTGTGATTTATCTATTTTATTTTGTATTTATTGTTGTTACGTATCTATGTTTATTCTTTATTGTTCCTGTTTCTTTATTGCTTATTTTTGTTGTTTTATAGTAAACTACATGATAGCGTTACTTTAGACTATAATTGTTGATGCGACTATAAATAAATGCCTTAAAAAAAAAAAGAAGAAATCTCTTAATTTTATTTTTTATTATTTTTTCCCCTTCTTTTTCCCGCCCGGTCTCGAATTCGCAACTAAACATACACTCGGCTCCGAGGATGCCATAGTTAATTCTATTGCCTTTTGTGAACCCCACCATATAAATTTTAGTATATTTTTTTTATAATACCGTATTTAAATATCCTTTTATTATTTTTATTTTTTTTACTTTTGTGTAACGTAAATAATTGTAGTTTTTCGATGGTTTTTTCACAATATTTTTTTTGAAAATATAACCTGTTGTATTGTTTTGTAAATCTGCTTTTTCTTTTTATTTTTAAATAATATGTTTTTCATACTCTCTCTTTAAAAAAAAAAAATTATATTATTGTATAAAATACAAATAAAAGTTTAACTCTGTCCTTTAAATGTAGCAAAAAATATATAGCTAATAAAAAAAAAATTAAAGATTTTAAAACATAAACAGGTCATATTGAAATTCTCTCTATATCTGAAATTTACCTCCTGAGAATATTTAAAATTAAGATATATTTCAGATATTAACAGAAGCTAAAATAATATAATTTTTATAAGCTTTATTGAAATCGGTAGAGCCATTCTTAAATTTATGAACAAACAGATGTGTAAATTAATTTACTTAGTTCAAATTTTGGAATTTAAACACAGAGATATTATACAAAAAATATTATTTTGAAGTGAAGAATGTACAGAAGAATTTTAATTTTGTTTTTAACTTAATTTTAATACTGATACGCAAATTATCAAGTCAATTGTTTTTAATATATATAACAAATCTTCTTCTTTATAAAACTTTGATTTCAAATACTTGTACTGTTTTTGTTTTCTTTTTATATCTCTTCTATTATTTGTTATAGATAGTTAATTTATTTACCATAAGATGTAACTATGATTTCAAACACGTGTATAATTTTTTTTAAGAATGTACAAAAAACAATATGTAAAATATATTTGGCCTTACAGTTACAGAATGTAAACTGGGAATTGAATTAAAAGAGATACAATCAAATTTTCAACAACAAAGAAATTTGTAAGAACAAATGAACTGAATTTGATTTTACTTTATCAAATTTCTTTTTGGAAATTATAGTTATAGAATTTGGAAAAATATAGTTAAAAGAAGAGACAGACTTTAGGCCACATACTAATGCATTCTGGAATAGTCGCTTTAATATTGGAAGGACAGGTAGAAGGAAAAAATTGTGTAGGCAGGCCACGTTTGGAGTATGTAAAACAAATTGTTAGGGATGTAGGATGTGTGGACTGAAATGAGACGACTAGCACTAGATAGGGAATCTTGGAGAGATGCATCAAACCAGTCAAATGACTGGACAAAAAAAAAAAACAAATTTCTTATAAATTATAAAATTCACTAAAAAGTGATAAAAAAACCTTTTTAAATGAGTGGCTAGGATAGAAAACGTTTGAAAAAATTTGTTGCAAATCATATCAGATTTAATTGTTCCCATTAATAATCTTTTGATAGGAATAAAAAAAAATAAAAAGATAAAAACTTCATAAAGGAGAATAAATCAAATATATATTTTTTCTAATAATTAGGCTATCCACTGCAAAAGTTATTAATCAAATCGGATCATTGGTTTTAAATTGAATTTTAACAAAGGAAACGCAAATTAAAAAAATAAAATCTTAAGCAGTTCTACGCAAGAAGACCAGCTTTGAGATATTTTATTTTGTTTCCACATTCCAACTTGTAGCATGAATAACAAACCACGTTTCTAACTTGCCCCGTTCAAATTTTTTCGATTTTAAATTGAGCATTACTCAAGAACGACTCAACTAATCTTCATTAAATTTTCACACGCACAACTTCAGATATACTACTATTACAACTTTTTTAAATATGAAAGAATTTTATGTGATAGTTTTGAAGATTTTCGAGTAATAAATTTTTATACATAGCCTATATAAATTTATAAGGACACCAAAATTTAGGTCAGTAGTATTTTCGTACTCCTCATACTCAAAACATAAAGAAAATTCATTTTCACCCCCCACTCCAACCATGCAACCGAAAGTTATTGTAGAAAAATTTATAAAAACCAATGTTACTACGTATTTATATTTTTAAAGCAAACTTTTAAATTCTGAACCACCCAGTGTGATATAATTTATAATTTTTTTTTTAAATTAACAAATATTTAAATACCTTTTTCAGCTAGATACTGTCCGTATGGTCCGCCTTGATCTCCAAGTCTAATAAACGTAGCAGGCCCATTGCCATCACTTCTATAAATATATCCAGTCGCTTGTGAATCCAGATCGGATGTTTTCATTCTTTCAACGTACAATTTTTCTCTATGTACCGTTGGATTAGATGCGTTTATCTTATCGGTAATAAATCCAATAAATAATAAAACTAAAAACTTCAAAAAAATCATATTGTCCTTTTGAGATTTATCTACCTAATATGTATTGAATAGATAAGTACTAGAAAAATCTGCTATAATTTTTTTATAAAATAACACTTATATACAAAACATTGAATACTTACATTCAATCTATACAACTCAACTGATATCCGGTCCCTTATATTCATGTTATTTAACAAGAAATATTCCCCCCACTACCTCATTTTAACAAAAATAATTTCTAAATGGGTTGACCGCCACGCCACGCCAGTGACGCCGGTTATATCGCGTCATTGCCAATCCAATAGCAAGCGACATTACTTTACCGCGAGAAAAGTATGTAATGACTATGACACAGAGTCGCGACCACAACGCAAATCGGCCTTCAGAGTTTTTTTTTTATCATTATTATTATTACTGTTATTATTATTATTTTTTTTTTTTTTATTAAAACTTACCTTTCATTCACACGTATAGACACTAGCTTTAACAAACAATAACATAACATAAAACGTATCTACATTGCAAACCTATCAATCATATCATATCAATTGAATATAACGAATTTGTAATAATCACATATCCCCTCTTACTAGAAATAAATTTTTAAACTGGTCATTTTTTTTTAACACATCTAACATATCAGTTGACATGTTATAGAATAACATATCATCAATATTAAAAATAAAAACAAAGTTTTTTACTTTATTTATTTGTTATTTTTATATCTAATTGTTTATATTAAGATAATTATATTTAAAATACGGTAAACGTAAGCATCGAATTTACATATAATTCAATTTGTCGTAGAAACATTCCGCATGCGAAATTTCGTATGAATTGGTCAATCGATTTAGGATAGAATAATAAACATAACCTCAAAATATTACTATGGACGATATAAAAAGAGGTAAGTTTTTTTAATATATAATTTAATATAAAAATGACTAATAATGTATTATATTTTATATGAATTGTTTAAAAAATTAAATAATTTTTACTTTCAAATCAAATTATAACCGTTATTTAATTTATTCGTATTCTTTCCCTTATTTTTATAACAGAAGATTTATTTTTTTATTTCTTTTTAGATAAAATATCCGATGAACTTTTGAGTAAAAATTTTTATCTCTTATTACTCAGGTGGGAATATTCGGGGAAAATTAAAAAAAAGAAAAAATTCTATTGAAAGCTTTTTAAATTTTTTTAGAATTAATTCATTAGTTGTATTTATTACTTAAACGTTTTATCAAGTAATTAGATTAGGAATTTAAAAATTAAATGTTAAAGAAACTAAAAGCTTCATTTAAAATTACCAAAAATTCCTTATTTATGAATTACTTTAATTCTTTTACTGATTTCCAATTTAATACGATTATTTTTTTTTTGTCTTCAGTCATTTGACTGGTTTGATGCAGCTTTCCAAGATTCCCTTTCTAGCGCTAGAGGTTTCATTTCAGTATACCCCCTACATCCTACATCCCTAACAATTTATTTTACATATTCCAAACGTTGCCTGCTTACACAATTTTTTCCTTCTACCTGTTCCTACAATATTAAAACGACTATTCCAGGATGCCTTAATAAGTAGCCTATAAGTCTGCCTCTTTTTTTAACTGTATTTTTCCAAAAGCTTCTTTCTTCATCAATCTGCTGCAACATCTCTTCATTTGTAATTTTATCCACCCATCTGATTTTTAACATTCTCCTATAGCACCGCAATTCAAAAGCTTCTAATCTTTTCTTCTTAGGTACTCCGATCGTCCAAGTTTCACTTCCATATAAATCTACGCTCCAAACATATATTTTCAAAAATTCTTTCTTGACATTTAAATTAAGTTTTGATGTAAACAAATTGTATATCTGATTGAAGGTTCGTTTTGTCTGTGCCATTCGGCATTTTATATCGCTCCTGCTTCGTCCAGCTTTAATAATTCTACTTCCTCTATATCAAAATTCTTCTACTTCCGTAATGTTTTCTCTTCCTATTTTTACATTCAGTGATCCATCTTCGTTATTTCTACTAAATTTCATTACTTTCGTTTTGTTCTTGTTTATTTTCATGCAGTAATTATTGTGTAGGACTTCATCCATGCCGTTCATTGTTCCTTCTAAATCTTTTTTTACTCTCCGTTAGAATTACTGAATCATCAGCAAATCGTAGCATTTTTTTCTTTTCACCTTGTACTGTTACTCTGGATCTAAATTGGTCTTTACCATCTTTAACTGCTCGTTCTATGTAAAGATTAAAAAGTAACGGGGATAGGGAACATCCTTGTCGAACTTCATTTCTTATTACGGCTTCTTTCTTATGTTCTTTAATTATTACTGTTGCTGTTTGGTTCCTGTAAATGTTAGCAATCGTTCTTCTATCTCTGTATTTGAACCCTATTTTTTTTTTTAAATTCTGAATATTTTATTCCAGTCTACGTTATCGAATGCCTTTGCTAGGTTTACAAATGCCAAGTATGTTGGTTTCTTTTTCTTTAATCTTCCTAAAAGGATTATAAAAAAATTTAATTAAAAAAAAGATTTTATTTCATTTTTTTTTCTTTAAATATTTTATTAACATTTCTTATTAAAGTTTTAACTTAAAAATAAAGGATAATTTTATTAAAAATAGAATGGATTTTTTAAAATTAGAAATAAATTCTACTCAGTAATTTTTATCAGTTGAAATATTTTACTTTAGTATATCTCTTTAGATAACCACCAATGAAAAGGCTACACGGAACCTTCATTTAAAATTTCCTACAAAGATTATTACAAATTTTTTTATATATTATTTATTTTTATTTATTATAAATAATTAAGTTTTTGTTAGATACATCCCAAGACATTAAAAATTCTAATGATAAAATAAAGTACTGTAAAAAATTAACTATTTCAATCCGACAAATTGTATAAAAATAATTTCGATATAGTTTCATGATATTTAGCCAATCAGTAACATATATACAAATCAAAATAGTGAATTAAATTATTTCAGTTTTGTATGAAATACAATATTATCGTGATAAAATAGCTTATATATCAATGTTATCAACGGCTTGAATAACATTTTTTTTTTTTTTTTTTTTTTATAAATCGTAATGTACGAAGTATAATTTGCGTAAATTACGAATTAATTCATGAGATCAATATAGATATTCTGAATGGCATACCTAAAAATAAAACTTCTAAACTTGTTGGCGAAGTCCAAATAAGATCCATATACTGATTTAACGGGTTGGTCTAGTGGTGAACTCGTCATCGCAAATCAACTGGTTTCCAAGTGGAGAGTTGTAAGGTTCAAATCCTAGTAAAATTAGTTAATTTATACGAATTTGAATACTAGATCGTGGATATCGGTGTTCTTTGGTGGTTAGGTTTCAATTAACCACACATCTCAGGAATAATCGAGCTGAGACTGTTGTACGAGCTAAATTTCATTTATATTCATACATATCATACTGATTCATCCTCTGATGTAATATGTTACACCCAGAGGCTAAACAGAAAATTAAGTAAGATCCATATATATATATATATATGGATCTTAAATTTTTTTTTATTTATTAAATATTCTATATAATAATTCATATTAAAAAATTCGTAAAAATAAGAACAATTGGTCGATTTTTAATTAAAAACATTATAATAGTTTACAAAATATTTTTTATAAATATAGTTAGAAAGAAGTAACTGTACTAAATGCTTTCGAAGTATTGAATTACTTATAAAACAGCGACAACAGAAACAGGTAATTAAACAAAATGACATTAAAAATTCTTTTTACGTATTAAACGGAAAACAATAATTATTTCATTTTATCCCGAATAGCAACAAAATAAAAATTTGTCATAAATATTTGCAAAAGAATCTTAAGAAAAATAAAATAAAAATTATTTTGATTATCAATCATTAAATTAAATAAAATAAGAATTGAAAATCTAAAATGTAAACCTGGCAGTTGAAATCCATTTACGTAGTAAATTATAAACAAGTCATATTTTTCATTAACTAAAATGTAAAAGGATAAAAAAGATGCAAACTAATTTTTTAACCTTAATTGACCTTAAAAGCTAAAATTCTAAGGATTCGGTTAACGCTCCTGGAATTTAGCAGTATTTATTCCAAATATTTTCAAAATAATATTAATTTTATCTTAAAAAATTTTCCTTAAAATCAATCAAGAAAAAATGGATGGAAAATAATTCCAATTCTTGCCCTATGTATGTATTGTGAAGAGGTCATAATGGAAAAATGGATTCCAATATAGATGAAACAAAAAATCAGTAACAGGATACGGTTTTGCTTTACATTACTTTTAAAAAATGAAACATTATAAGCATAAATTCGTTCATCGCAAAATCAGCTGATTTTTGAGGTCGTGAGTTCTAAGGTTCAAATCCTTGTAAAGCAATTGTTTTTGATAGATTTGATTGCTAGACTGTGTATACCAGTGTTCTTTGGCGGTTAGGTTTCAGCTAATCACATGTTTCAGGAGTGTTCGACCTGAGTCTATTCCAAACTACATATTAACCCGTAGATTTACATTTACATTGCAGCTACATCAGGCAAGCCGGTAGTGGTTATTGCATTTGCCTATCACACATACGCACACCCAGAACCGGCAGTAGATGAAAAACTGGTTGGAGAAATACAAATATAAGCATAGATTCTCTAACTATTATAGAATTCTAATAAATTTTATATAAAATTTAAATTGATTTGCTGTATCTAAATCGGATTATATTACCAAATATTTTTTTTTGCATGATGATTTGCAAGAAATTTATTTATTTTTTTTTTTTTGTACTTCTAAAGTACTGAAAACATATAACTCGGTATTGAGACACTAAATCTACGTATTATATTAAACGGAAAAGTCCGAATTTACTCATTCGTCATTAATTCTACCCCTTTAAAATTGTGCCCATTAAATCACCCCTTTAGAGATATGTAGAAAAAATAATTTAAAATTAGTTTCATTACAATATCTTAATGAAGATTTTGTGTTTACCCTTACAAAGAATGGGTAGTTAAACCAGTAAATATATTAAATATTAAAACCAAAAAAGAAGAAAACTAATATTTATTTTATTATTGTTTTAATATAGATATTTATATATATATATATATATATATATATATATATATATATAACTAAACTGGATTAGTTCTTTTACAGTTTACTAGATCTATGATAAATTTTTACTTCCTTGTACGAAGTAAAGGAAGTATTGTGATCGCAAAACATTTCGGTTTTCAAGTTTCAACGGAAATATACATTTTGACCATCCCTGCATCTAATTTGACTAGTTTCGACGTGACGTCTGTACGTACGTATGTATCTCGTATAACTCAAAAACGATTAGCCACAGTATGTTAAAATTTTGGATTTAGAAGTGTTACAACTTTTAGTTGTGCACCATCCCTTTTGATTGCAATCGACTGAACTAAAAGTGTACAAAAAAGGTCAAAATCCGAAAAAAATTTGGATTTTGGACATTTTATTAACTGCAGTAATAAGTTCTCATTGAGAATTTTTCAACGATATATCATAAGTGGTACTTATTTTCATTGTTTCCAGAATTATAGCAAAATGAAATTTTAATTAATGAGATATTTGGATCTTACAAGGGAAGGCCATCGGTTCGAATCAGACTTCATCTCCTTTTTTTAACTTTTTTTTTTTTAACTTAAATATATTGATGTTTTAATAATTATTAACCCGAGATTGTAAAAAAATGTTTACAATATATAATAATTCAATAATAATAAAAAAAGCAATATGAAAAAATCAGAAATTATTAATGAAATAAAATTTTATGTACTTTTAAAAATGTGTATATGTCATTGAATAAGCATTATTACATAAATGTATACGTAATACATTTGGTGAAACATGTGATTATTTAATATTAATTGAAAATTATAATTTAGAATCGTATTATTTTTTCATTTTCTAGTTTAATTTCTGTTTAATTTTAACTACATTAAAGTTAACTACAGAGTGACTGAAAAATAGACCCTCACAAGAACAACATATACACTTCCGAAAAATAGATCTTGCGTAATCTTTAATTGGTTGTACCTTTTTTAATGGAAGTTTTTTTAATTTGTTTTCCCATTTAGGAAAGTAAACGTAGAAAACAAAAAAAAAATTTGAAGGTAATTTTGAAAGGAGAGAAAAAAAATTGTTTTTTTAATATTTAAAACCTTTTTACTTAAATACATAATTATAATTTTACAAATACTTCATCATAAATTACCCCAACCCAAAAAAAAATATCGGGTAACGTTTTTCATATATAATTATTTTTCTACTTAATAAGAATAAATAACCAATGCCATGAAATTATAACAACTATTTAATTTTTTTTTCAACCAAATTTCGGGTAAAAATTTTATTTTTATAACGATCCAATATTAAGTAATAATAACAAACAAACCATATGTCATTTAAAAAGGCTTTTCATTGATTTTATTTAGGATAAACCTATAAGAACAGCGAAAAAACCTTATAAAATGTGAAAAAAGATAACATTGTACAGAAGAAGAAATTGTACAAGAAATGTCAAGTCAGGGAGTGATTCAGTGTCGCAGACTAACCATGCGAAGAAATGGTGAAGTTCTACCTTCGGCCTCGCATGTTTTAACATTTAATAGGCCGAACCTTCCTGAAAAGGTGCGAGCTGGCATCCATCGGCTCGATGTTCGGGCATTCGTCCCGCAACCGATGAGATGTTTTAAGTGTCAACGATTTGGACACACAGCAGCAAGATGTGAAGCTCAGGAAATATGTATATGTGGAGTGAAAACACATGAGGGTGACCCATGTAAAGACCCTGCAATCTGCGTTAACTGTAAAGGGCACCACAACTGTCGTTCAAGGAACTGCCCTATATATAAATTAGAAACGGCAATTCAAGTAGTTAAAACACTTCAAAAGGTCAGTTATCATGAAGCGAAGAAAATTGTTAATCAGCGTACACCTCGACCATCGACTTCTTATGCAGAAGCAGCGGCTGCCCCTTCCACATCTAAAATTAATGTGGAGCAGTTGCTTAACACGATGGCACCAAGTCTTGCGACAATCGTTGATTCAAAGTTTGAGTCGACTCATCGGATGGAACAAAGTAAAGATGAGAAGGCTCACTCTCCGTCTGAGGCCGTTGACATGAGAGACGCACCAGCGCAGTTTAAAAAACCAGCCAAACCTACGATTATAAAGCCACCAACTGAAGTAAAAATAAAAAATCTTGACTTATCTAGCAAAGAGAAACAGATCACTCCTTCGTCTAGCCTAAGAAATTGTGACAAGAAAATCTGAATCTACGGAAATGGAAGTGCAAGTTATTATTGAGAAAGCACCAGACGTAGAGGATATAAAACCTGTACCAATAGAGCCTCCAAAAGCGCAAAGAACAGCTTCGGTGAGAGCATCTACTTCAGCTGGACCCAGCACTGCAGTAGAGATAGAATCCAGCTCATCAGCCGCGGAAAGTGCGTCGCTTGCTAGCATAGATTCCTTAGCAACGATGCTAACAGCACCGACGAAACTTTCATCACCTGATGTAGGTCGGCGAACGTCATTGGCATCAGATAAAAAGGATGATGCCATGTCCGAAGCCTCAGACACTCTCTCGTCAGAAGTTGAGGCCGTTCGCAGGATGGAAAAACGGTACAAGAAAGGATGGGCCAAAGGAAAGCCTAGGAAGTAATTTTTTGGATTCGAAGTTACAGGAAAATGTAATTTTTTGAATCTTTTTTGATTCATGATTATGTGAATCATTGAACCTTTTTTTTTTCTTTTTTTTCTTTTTGAAGTGGGATGGGGCTAATGACCAAAGTAGTCGATGCCCCTAAAAACCTCAAAAAAAAATAAAAAAATAACATCAAAATCGGTCAGTTTTATTCGGATGTGAATTCGAAAAAATTTAGGATAAAACAAATGGATCAAAGCTTGAAATCGGTTAATAAATATTCTACATTATCTATTCTATTTTGAATCCATCATATACGTTTATTTGTTACCAAAATAACATTAATTATATCCATTTAAAAAAAAAAAAAAATGTTATGTAACACCACCACATAATAAAAATTAAAAATAATCAGTTTCGCTATCGAAGACAATTTTAAACAGTACACAAGGTAAGTAAAGAAAAAACGCAATAAAAATAAAAGAAAAGGAACCAAAGTAAATTATTTAATAAAAAAGCATACAGGATCAAATTTACACCATGACCTGTACATCCGTTGTCGTTTGGTTTCACTTGCTTAAAATTACTTTTTTTTTTAATTCGATTATTTTAACACATAGTAGTTAATATTATTATTGCAAAAAAGTCTTGCATATTATTACAGATATATATATATATATATATATATATACTTTTTAGTAATAACAGAATAAATAAAAAGATTTTGGAAAATATTTTGTATTACCTGATATTGGAATACACCGATAGTGTTTGACATGATTCATTTACGTCTGTTTAAATATGAACTTTATTATAACATTATGATATTATTTCAATAAAAATAAATTAATAATAAATTGAAAATATAATATTATAACCGATTACCTATGTTAAGTGACATAGCCTTATTTGTTATAGGTGAAACATAAATCATAAGCCACTCCTGAAAATTATATAAAATTTTTAATAAAAAAGGAAGAATTTCCATACCAGATTAATGAAATACATTCAGGAGTGAAGTGGTTTCGCTTTACCTATTTCAATCAACCGAATAAAGTATGAATTACAATAATCCTAAGCCCGATGAAATGCAGAAGATATTCAATTCTAATCATAACATCTATATTTTCCACGTTACAACGAATACCATTAATCTTAGAGAAAGCAACATTTACTGATGTTATTTGTATCTTGGGTGATATGCACAACTTAAAATTGTAATAAAAAAAATATTAATGTAACGCTTTTTGTAATGAATAGATCTTATTTTTATCTGTACCTAAAAAACACATTATATAGATTGTATCAGGAATGGGTAGGTTTGCTGGTAATAAAAATTAACTGCATCAGAATTTTCTTAGATGGATGAAGGAAAACGAAGGTAAAACTTTGATCAAAGCAAAATAAAAATAGAAATTTAATTAAAAATATTTATAATAATAATAATAATAATAATAATAAAAAATAAATAAAAAAATAGTATTAGTTAAATAATATTTTAGGGTGTAAAAGTATTTAAAGTGACCGCTAGTACCGCCACACCCATGTGAATGAAATTCAATATGCGCGCCCGCTTTTAGTTTGAATAACTGAATTAAATTAACAAAAAATATTACACTTAAATAAAATTATAAATATTTTAAATTAAATTGCGTATGTAAGTCGTACATCAGAAAAAAGCCGCGTGGTGGGAAAGTCCTATAACTGTGGGACACTAACTCAAAACATATTTACAATTTAAAATATAAATATATAAAATAATAAGAATTAATTAAATACAAGACACTAAACAAATTAATTAATAATATTCTAATAACTGCAAAAAACTATTTGAATTTAATGAATATAATAAATAGAGAGGTAGAAAATTCATATTAGTTTATTCGTTTTGTTCTTCTAACAGAAAATATTTTCTTTTTTTTTTAAAGAAAATTATTTAGTTGCTTGGAAAACCTTTTAAATTGTTTAATAATTTATGTGTAAAACAACAACGGATTTAACAGTAAGGCCCTTTCACGTAAAGCGCGTGGATTTACGCGAAAACAGCTTTATTTAATTTGATAGATGTGGAAATTGTTATCTTTAAAAATAAGTGATTAACATTGTGTAATGTATTTTACTTACAAATACATTATTGCGACTATATTGATTCTAAAAGTGTATATATATATATATATATATATTTAAAAGACCTACACAGAATTTTATTCATAAAAGAGCTATTTTATAAGGATTGTAAATAAGTGCCGCATTATCAGAAGTCATTTCCAGTTTGACAAGGTAAAATTATAAAACCTTTACTTCAACAAATCAAGTGAAAATTATGTTCACAATGCTTTTAAATTTTTAGTTTAATTTACAATTCACAAACCTAATTTTTATTTTTCATCTAGAACAACGCAAAACGATAAGATATTATACAAAAAAAAAATAGCTGACAACACAGTTGTAGGACTTTTTTTGATGCACAGCTTACACACACAACGTTTTTTTTTTGGCTCAATAACAATTATAATTACAATCGGCTCTCCTGCGGAGCCATAAGTAAGTTTCCTGACAAAAGCACGTGATAAGAAGGTCCTTAAGGAACCCCCAAAATAAATAATGCACAATAAACAGTTGGAAGCAAACTAAAAGTCAAATATGAAATTTCAAGCTCAGTCATAAATCACAAACCAATAATTTCAGCACCATATAGTCCACAAAACAAACATTAATACCAAATATGAAGAAAAAGAAAGAGTAGTAACAAGAAATTAGATACGACACCACTAAACTTGATGGAATTAGATTCCAAACTGTTACGAACCCTAAGTCGAGTACATGGGCTTGTTTCAACCGTCGGACGTCTCTGCGGTTATGGAGTAGATTAATTGCAAAGTGGTTTACATGATTCTCAAGCCTCTGCAGGTATTTGACATTGCGCTGTCGTGCAATCTCACGATGGGAGCTCCAGATAATCCTGAATCTCATCATTCCGCGAGAACCACGGAGCTTCAGCAATTACCCTCACTACTTTGTTCTGAAATCGTTGTATAATTTCCACATTAATAGTACTAGCCGTTCCCCACAATTCTACACCGTACGTCCAGATTGGGTGCAGGATAGCATTGTAAATTAAGATCTTGTTTGATAACGTGAGGCCTGAGTTCCTCCGTAGCAACCAATGAAGTTCCCTGTACCTTGCGTTTAGTTGTTTCCTCTTCATTCACGTGACACTTTCAGGTAGTCCCAGATACCGTACAGTCTCCGTTTGCGGGATTGTGCACACAACTTAATTAAAAATATTTATAATTTTATTTAGATACTAGCAGACCTGGCAATGCTAGATTGAGTATACTTTATATAGATTAAATGAACGCAATTGAAAATTTGATAAAACATTAATAAAATGAACATTACGGAACTTCACAAAATTTAATCTTTCCCGTTTTTCCTTTTACCCTTTCTCCGTTTTCCCTTTCCCTTTCCCCTGTCCCCATTTTCCTTTTACCATATTCCCTTTTTCCCGTTTCCGCTCTTTCCTTTTCCTCATGACATTTCTTTTTCCGTTATTTCCTTTTCCCTGTTCCTCTTTCCCCCTTCATTTTTTTCTCACCTTTTCATTTTCTTTTCCCGTTTTTTCCTTTCCCCGTTTATTTCTTTTTTCCATTTTCCCCTTCTTCCGTTTTTCGATTTTTCCCTTCTCCATTTTCCTCGGGAGTAAATCGATCCAGTAGTTTTTTAGTCTATAGTGGAAACACATATCGGAAACATTGAAATGGAATCGTAAAATATTTAGAATAGCGTGAATTGCTTTTACGTCCAACAGATAGCACTATTTTTCAAAAACAACCTGTTTTTACCTGTCAGAGGTGTGATATCTTAGGCATATAAATACTAGGTATATAAAAACACGGGGCGCGTATTCGAATGAAACACTGTGTCAAAAATTCAAAATAATCGGTGATGAACTTTCGGAGAGTTAAGATTTTGAACAAACGAGCATTTACATTTTTATTTATATAGATAATATTTTTTATTTATTTAATTCAATGATTCTAACTAAAGCGCGCGCGCATACCGTATCTCATTTGCGCGGATGTGGCGGTAGTAGCAGCCACTTTAAATACTTTTTACACTTATAACTAAATATTATTTACTTATTTAATTTTACCACTCATCTGTGACGTCACAACATAGCAGGCGACTCAGCAGTTGTACGTCAGTGCTGCACTAGCGCTCTTTGTGGAGAGAAGGATATACTATTGAGCAGTATACGCACTTAGCCGCAACTTTATTTAAAGCATTTTTTTGTGGTGGAGGTGCGATTTTAAAAAAATGTTTTTTTGCAGATGTGTTTTTTAACTGTTAACAAATGTGTCTAAGAAAAATAAGACCTTAATTAGGAGAAATCTCGAGATACTGAGGTTAACCTTGCTCTACAGCCTCACCCCCTTGACCATTTAAATTGAAAATTTAATGGCATCAATGCCCCATATATAAAAGTAGGGCGATTAAGTTTGGTCAAAATCGGTCGAGTAGTTTTGGAGATATAAAGTGATTTACAGGCCGATACCGAAAATACACACGTACATACGAATATGTGAAATATTTCCATCCGATTTTTTGGGTTCTTATATATCAAGAAATGTCAAGATCCGGTGAAAACCGTATATTCCCAAAGTGGACCGATTACACTTTCTTTTCTAAAGCTACAGCTCTGTTATAGCGCTAGACGGGAAAGTAATTAATTTATTAAATTAAAATTTATCAATTATTAAATTGATTTACTTCAATTTAATATAAACATGAAATTGCATGAAAATAAAAGAAATATTCCTTCAATATACTGTTTTATGAATAAATAATTAATAAATTAAATTGAAGTAAAAAAAAAAAGTTATTTGAAAATAATAAAGGGAATTAATTATTGAGAAGATCCGTGCCTTATTTTCGTTTCAATATTAGAATAAAATTAACGAATTCCCTAGAGGTATGACCAGTTGATTTTTGTGGACAGATAATTGGAAGTGCAACTCTTTTATAGCAAAATCTGTAAAAGTAGCTATTAAATAGGAATATAATATATAATTGGATGAATTTTTTACTGGAAAATTTCAATCGACTTTAAATTAATTTTATTTTTTTTTCTTACTGCTTAAACTTTGTGCACGATACCTTCAGATGCGTTGAAGAATAACTTTTATTTTAATTATTTGTTTTATGCACGTGTTCATACTACTAAGACGCTGTCTTAATTCCAATTGTAAAATGTTTTGATCATAGGTAAGCCGTTAATTGAGATCAAGCCCAAATTAGGAAACAGTGGAATGTTGGGAAATAGCTGTGACATCTCTCTGCGTAAAATAACCAGATGTACGATGATTTTGCGGGTTTAATCTTCATTCTCCAAACAATATTTCTACTAAATTCATGTTAACTAAGTTTAAAGTAGACGTAGATAAAAAACAAAATTGTAGACATGAAAAAAATTAGAAAAATATTTTTTAGCGATTTAAAAATTAAAAAGGTTTGTAATTTTCAATTTTTTTAAACGAAAAACGTTCATATTTATTCTTTTCAAAGAAAATTTTTTATATAAAATGTTATTAAAATATTTTAAATCTGATATTTAGATAAATAAACGGAAAATGAAACATTTTCCGGAAATCTGTAAAAAAAAAAACATTTTTTGGTAAGCTTTTCCTTTTTATTTTTATGCAAGAAACGTACTTTTTAAGTCATTTCTCCCTCTCCGTTGGCGAAATAAAGGAAAATAAATAGTAATACCAGAAATGAAATATAGCTTCATAATTTTTAAAAAATATTTCCTGTGAAAAGGTTTTTAAATTTATTTTCTGGTCTTAACGTATATTTCTCATAAAAATTATTTCGTGGTGTCTCCAAAGAAAATAATTATTTAAAATACAGGTTGATTCAGGAGAAAAGGGAAATAATTTGGGAACCGATTCTATAGCTTGAAATAAGGAAAAAAAATCATACGTACTAAGTTAAAACTAGCGTTTTGCTTTTTTATAAAAAATTTGATTTTTTTTGTTTTTCGTAACTTTATTATCATTTTTGTTAGAATTAAATTCTCTGCAAGCCCCTATAATGTAATTTAGTAGTCATTTAACAAATTTATTATAATTCAAACCTAAAAAACGTGTTTTTCATCAACGAATGTTTCTGTTTTACGTTGAATATCACAAAAGTTACGAGAAGTACAGTTTTCTGGAACCTGTTCTATTCGATTTTTCACGTCAAATAACATAAAAAATCATCAGGTTTCCGAATGTACTACCTTAAAAGACCACATTTCACCGGGCGAAAGAAATCCGGGCGAAAATTTTCGCTAGCCGTAACTCGATAACTAAGCGTGTTCGGGAATGTTTGTATGAACTTTTTTCTTTATTTCAAACTCTATAAACAGTTCCCAAATAATTTCATTTTCCTTGTGAATCACTGTTTATAATTTTTTTTTAAATATAGATTTATTTAAATAAAAATACGGAATCGACTTTAAGACGATGTAATGTGAGGCGCGTATATAGAATTATAAAATTCCTGTTATCCTTACCGATGGTACGTATTATATATACTGTGTATCGGATCTGAAACGTTTAAGACGAGATATCTCGATTTTTTATGATCTTATTAACGGTGTTGCATCTCTTGTGCAGAAACTTACATTACCTGCCCTACAGAAGACATCTCAATTGCCCCCCGAGGGGAAAAGATCCCGCCTCGTAGCGTGTCAGGTCGCTACACCACCCACTCCGTTCCTACAAAAGACAATATAACATCATCTAATGTGACGCGTAGATACAGAATATCAGGATTCCCACTGTCCTAAATCAATTTGCCACCCAGCGGATACCCGCTGGATGGCAAAAAGATATTTTTGTCAATTTTCTGATCGATTTTCTTTGTTTAAAATATATTTCAACATCATGGTACCACCGTGAAAAGCAGCTGAGTTGATTGCAACAAGATTTATTTCAATCCGATAATTAGGAGAAAAGTTATGTGCAAACAAATCTGTATAAATAAAAATGTAAATGTTCGTTTGTTCAAAATCTTAAATCTCCGAAAGTACTTCAACGATTGCTTTGCAATTTTTACACAACGTTGTATTTGAATACGCGAGTGTTTTTATATACCTAGTATTTATATGCCTAAGATATCACACCTCTGACAGGTAAAAACAGGTTGTTTTTGAAAGATAGCGCTATCTGTTGGACGTAAAAGCAACACACGCTATACTAAATATTTTACAATTGCATTTCAATGTTTGTCTACTGTAGACTAAAAAACTACTGGATCGATTTACGCGTGGGGGAAAAAGGGAGAAAGGGAAAAATCGGAAAAGGGAAAAGAGGAGAAGGTTAAAAGGAAACAAGGGGAAAAGGAAATGGAAAGAGGAAAGGAGAAAAGAAAAGGGAAAAGAGGAAGGAAAAACTTGTATTTCTCATAAAAATTATTTCGTGCTGTCTGCAAAGTAAATAATTATTTAAAATACAGGTCGATTCAGGAGGAAAGGGAAATAATTTGAGAACCGATTCTATAGCTTGGAATAAGGAAAACAATTCATACAAACATACTATGTTACGACTAGCGTTTTGTTTTTCCTGTAGAAAAAGGAACTAAATAAAAACGTGAAAAGGAAATAAAGGAAAGAGAAATGGTGGAGGAAGGGGAAAGGTGAAAAAATGGGAAATTGTAGAAAGGGGAAAGGAATGTGATAAAATGAAAATGGGAAAATGCAGGGGAAAGGGAAAAGGGAGAAAGGGGAAGGTTAAATTTTACGAAGTTCGGTTCATTTTTAAAATTTTTATCAAACGTTCAATTATGTTCATTAATCTATGTATATATATATATATATATACTCAAATATAGCAATAACGAAGCACTGCCGCGTCTGCTATATACATATATATGTATATAAATATAAAAAACCTAATTTTTTAAAGTCGGTTGAAAATGTATACTTTTTTTTTATTTCCACGCTATTAATTCATCTTATTATTAATATAAATTATTAATGATAAATAATATCATAAGCCTACTAATAAATATATCAAAGGATATTTTGGCCAATTTTTAACTTGAAATAGGAAACAGGCTATACGCATATAAAAAAAAATTGTAAATTTTTGTACCGTTGTACGTAAATTGTTATAACTATATCAAACATTTTAGAAAGATAAAATATTCGTTTGTCAAAGAAAACCTAAAATATGGTATTACAATGCGTTACTTATTTTTACAAAAAAAAAATATGATAAAAAAATATATATTTACAATTTGTCTTTCATTTGAAATAAATGATGCATAAAAACATGATTGGCACATAAATATAGCATATACAAACAATTTTTTTTTTCTTAACCGTGTTCTTTTATTGCATTTGTGCAACATTCAATGCAGTTTGCATAATATTTATACTCAAGCGAAATTTAGTACCGAATAAGTCGTCGTCTAGACTGTACCGCATTCCAGTCGCATTTGAATCGGAGCCATTAATACGTGCGAAACTATCACCGCAGACTGGTTTAAAATATATACTATATAGAATTGCAGAAAAGTAAGCCGTTACAATCGAAATGAAAAAAAAAAGCGAGAGCATGTTACTTTCCATAATCCGTTGATAGTACTTAACCGATATCCGCAATCTTACATTTGTTGTATTACATTTGTATACAAAACATAACAAATAAAATATAGAAAACTTTTACCACATATTCTTTATAAAGAATCTACCTTTCTTATTTAATATCGATAACAATCGTTCTTACTTATTTCAGTAATTGATCGATTACTACTGTCGATATCCAATAAAAAATTTAGCCTAACTATATCGTCAACAGTATTAACAAGAACATTAACCGTTAAAAAACGATTTCTTTTTATTACTGAAAATTCATCTTGAGAAAAGTGAACAAATAAACAGAAACTGTCTAAAATAAACAGAAATTTGTTCATAATCATCCATGTTAAATCGCTGAATGTTAAAAAAAATTGCAATAATGTTTTTCCATAGTTTGTTTATAGTCGCATGAACGATAATAGTCATTAGCGACTTAATTAAAACTAAATGATCATAAATAATTAGGCAAAATAAACACCAAACATTGAACATTGAACACCGCAACGGTGTTTTGATGTATTTCTTTCGTTTGAATAAAACCTTCACATCTAAACTCAGGTTTGATTGTCATCGAATAGACACGAACATTGGTTAATCAAGGAGTAAATTGTTTACGGACCATTTTACAATGTACTCCTCACAGTTCTGTTGAGGAGAGCCAAATAAGCTTTGAGCGCCCAATCTTCAGCCGAGTTAGAATGACTTGATATGTTGTTTGGGATAAAAAAATTCTCGAAGACGTTCTCCCGGATGCCATGGAGGCCGTGCCGGCACTCAGCCGTCAGAACTTATCCAGTGAGAACGTAGTTTAACACAGATTGTCTTCATGAAGTCGCTCTCACACGTTAATTCTAACCGGAGGACATTTGTTACCGCTCTCTTGGAAGCCTTCATCGAGCCGTTTGACCTGGCCGCAATGGGCCAGGATCCATATGAATACTACTGTTTTGTTTACTTTTTACAGGGTATCATAAATTATTTGAACGATGGGTTCAGACCGTCTACAGCTCAAGCTCTCAAGTACACTCTTTGAGTCGGTTATAATCAGGAAGCTGTCGTCACTACGGGTCTCAATAACTCTTTAGGCAGAGTCAATTGCGTATACCTCAGAAAAGAACACAAGGAAATAAGTATTAAACTTATATGTTACCTCGTTATCAGGGAGTATCATTGAACAGCTACACCCATCGGCCGAGACAGTAGGATGTATGTGTGTAACTGTTAAATTGCTAGAGGTTGTACGGGCACGTTATAAACTCTATACTGTATGAAATTTCAGTGTCGGGGGAATGCCCTGGAATTCGGAAACCATCGCCGCAGAACGGAAGGGGTGCAACGGAGGATAGCGCTGCGTATCATTCTGCTTACGCGTCAGTTTCTACCGACGGAGTCCTAGTGTTAGCAGGCATTCTCCCCTCACCCTGATTGCTCGCATAGGAACAGAGTGGAGGAAGGGAAAGACTGGATAGTGGTGCGCAGACGACTGTTCCAGGAGTGGCAGGAACGGTGGGACCAATCGACCACTGGAAGATGGACCCACCAGTTAATAAGAGAGGTCGAACCACGATTCAACCGCAAGTTCGGGGACTTGAACTACTGGTTGACTCAACTGCTGACGGGCTATGGCGTGTTCCGAACTTACCTCTATGGTAGGAGAAGAGCGGAAGACGAACTATGTCGATACTGCGGAGAGACCGATACCCCGAAGCACGTCATGTTCGAATGTAGGCACAGGAAGGGTGAACGGCGCAGATTCGTCAACGTCACCAGATCTATAATTACTGACACGATAATACAAGTGATGTTAAGCAGCAGAGATAAATTTAGCACTGTGGCGAGATACGCACACAATCAAAAACAGAGAGGACAGAACGGCAAGAGACCAAGGATAACCTCCACAAAACAGCGTCAACAACTACCATTTATCACTATAAATTGGGGGTTACTCCAGAAAAACATTCCGTTAACCATTCAGTAAACCATGTTAGAACTATATGCTTATACGTGTAAATAAAGTAACTGAACCATGAAATATGATTTCTATATATCCTCTATTGAATGCAGGTAAATGTTTGTATCCTGTATGATAAATCATGATAATTCCTATGTATTCCATAATTGTTGTGACACAAATAAAAAATAATGATGTAATAACCATGTTTATCTGTACTGTATTTCCTTGTAAAGAAAATGTGTAATAGTTGGACCTGGCCGAATAGTTGAACCTGGCCACTTCACTCTAGGAGCTAGAGGCAACCAACAGAACAGAGAACTGACCTGTAACATACGCTACTGGTGGATGGGAAGACCACAAGACGTAAATTGAACAGAGAGCGAAGGGATGAAGGACAGCCCTCTGCGGAGCCATCATACGTCTGCACCTGAGTGGATGGATGCTGGTGATGAGGCACGAGGACTCTTAACCCCCTGAGCTCAAAAGTCATTCCCGAGGTTGTGCTATGCTTGACTGTTGATCCGACGTCGGGTGGGGAAATACGGGGAAATAGGAGTTTTAGTCGGTAGGGTACTGTTATATATAGGTTCTAATAACAACATCTAGCCGAACTTGTACGAGTCTGACACTCCCCCACTTTGTTTGGGGGGTACGTAAATGGTATTTCTCCGCAACAATGTAAAAAAAAAAAAAAAAACTGTAAAATTGCTAAACTGGTCTCTAGCAGTTCGGTAATTTGAGTCTCGTTTGCGTCTTCCAGATGGTAAATATTTAATTTTTAGAGATGCGCGCAGCAAAGGAGCGCCACATTCTAATTCTTTACCGAGAATCCTCGGAACAGACAGGCCTAGTTTCTAGAGATAGCGAAACTGTCTGAGGTCGAAAGGCTGGGGTAAGGACTTTTCCTCGAATTGTAGAACGCGAGCGGGCTTCGTCGCCTGTCTTGAGCAGTGGGAGTAACGGGATCTGCAAAATTTTATAACTTAACTTGCAAATGAAAGGATTGCAGAGACGGTTTACGGTTCTGATTGGGTTTTCCCGCTTTAACTTTTTTTGTTGTTATGTTATATTATTTAAGTTTTGCTGTTGATTTTGTGTTGTGTTTAGTATTAGTGTTGTTATCGTTATTGTTATTGTGTTTTAATGTTCTTGTTTTACGTTTTATGTTTCGTGTTGTGTGCTCAACTCCCTTTTACCTACTTTGGATAGGTAGTTCAGTTGCTTCGTGTAGTTCATTCAACCTTATTTAAGACTTGGCATGATGTGTTTTGTTTATAAGTTCACGATACATCGATGGAAATGTCACTTATGTCATTCGCATCGGTGGCATCCTGGCTGACGTTAGACTGAAAGATATCAATTCCGAGGTGTTGAAGATGACCTCAAGCAAAGCTCTTAAGAGCTAGTGGACTATAGAGGGTGGTATGGCGACCGAAATCGTCACTAAAATGGTGTCTGCGCCTACGGGGTCAGGATGACCAAGTATAATTTTATTTTGACCTATGATAATCTTTATTCGTTAAAAGTTGAATTTAAAAAAAAAAAAAAAAGAAGTAAAATGTTGGATATTACACGGAGAGGCAGTGTAGTTATGTCCTTGAATGTGATGAGATTATCAAATTGGGTACCAATTCTCTAGTTTTTTCTTTTTTTCTTCTACATATAGACATAAATACTCTTGTAACATTATTACTTTAACTGTAGCAAATTATGTAAAATGTTAGAAAGATTGAAATTAGCAGATTAAGAATAATTGTTTTGTTAAATTCCATTATTAATTACTAAAATATTTCACCATCGTACAAATAAAATCTATTTTTATTTATCTAACAGTTTTATTTATCAGATATTTATTTTAATTTTTCGTCCAATATTATTATTTTTTAAATATATTCTTTTTGACTGATTATTTTTCTTTAAAAGGGACGATTGTATGGGTAAATATTTCATATGAAGGAATAACAGATAAAATGTCAGTTGAATAAATTGCAATCTATAGTTAAAATAATTTTTTTTTTTTAAATTTCGTCAGAACAGAATATCTGTTAGTGTATTTTGTGTGTGCGTACGCGCGAGTGTGTGTGTGTGTGTGTTATAAAAATTACAACAAAAATAATTACAAATGATAAATATGCACAAAGTTAAAAAAAAAAGATAGATAACGTAAATAAAGAACTAGCATTCCTCAAAGAAAAAGTAGAAAAATTAGGTTTAGAAGTGATATTCGAAAAAAACATATAAAATGGCCGACGAGAAAAATTTTCCAGAAAATTAAAAAAAATAACAATAAAGAAATATCAAAAAATAAACAATTTTAAATTCTAGAAAAAAATATAAACATCAAAAATGAAAAAAAGAACCAGCTAGAACTAAATAGTTAAAAAGTCTTTTATGAAAGTTAGAAATTTGCAAAAAAATAATTTTATGTAAATATATAAGATACCAAAGAAAGCAGGGGCAGATAAATGTGAAGAATACAGAACAATTAGTTTAACTAGTCATGCATCAAAAATCTTAACTAGAATTCTATACAGCAGAATTGAGAGGAGAGTGGAGGAAGTGTTAGGAGAAGACCAATTTGGTTTCAGGAAAAGTATAGGGACAAGGGAAGCAATTTTAGGCCTAAGATTAATAGTAGAAGGAAGATTAAAGAAAAACAAACCAACATACTTGGGGTTTATAGACCTAGAAAAGGCATTCATTAACGTAGACTGGAATAAAATGTTCAGCATTTTAAAAAATTTAGGGTTCAAATACAGAGATAGAAGAACAATTGCTAACATGTACAGGAACCAAACAGCAACAGTAATAATTGAAGAACATAAGAAAGAAGCCGTAATAAGAAAGGGAGTCCAACAAGGATGTTCCCTATCTCCGTTACTTTTTAATCTTTACATGGAACTAGCAGTTAATGATGTTAAAGAACAATTTAGATTCGGAGTAACAGTACAAGGTGAAAAGATAAAGATGCTACGATTTGCTGATGATATAGTAATTCTAGCCGAGAGTAAAAAGGATTTAGAAGAAACAATGAACGGCATAGATGAAGTCCTACGCAAGAACTATCGCATGAAAATAAACAAGAACAAAACAAAAGTAATGAAATTTAGTAGAAATAACAAAGATGGACCACTGAATGTGAAAATAGGAGGAGAAAAGTTTACGGAGGTAGAAGAATTTTGTTATTTGGGAAGTAGAATTACTAAAGATGGACGAAGCAGGAGTAATATAAAATGCCGAATAGCACAAGCTAAACGAGTCTTCAGTAAGAAATATAATTTGTTTACATCAAAAATCAATTTAAATGTCAGGAAAAGATTTTTGGAAGTGTATGTTTAGAGTGTCGCTTTATATGGAAGTGAAACTTGGACAATCGGAGTATCTGAGAAGAAAAGGTTAGAAGCTTTTGAAATGCGGTGCTATAGGAGAATGTTAAAAATCAGATGGGTGGATAAAGTGACAAATGAGGAGGTATTGCGGCAAATAGATGAAGAAAGAAGCATTTGGAAAAATATAGTTAAAAGAAGAGACAGAGTTATAGGCCACATACTAAGGCATCCTGGAATAGTCGCTTTAATATTGGAAGGACAGGTAGAAGGGAAAAATTGTGTAGGCAGGCCACGTTTGGAATATGTAAAACAAATTGTTAGGAATGTAGGATGTAGAGGGTATAATGTAATGAAACGACTAGCACTAGATAGGGAATCTTGGAAAGCTGCATCAAACCACTCAAATGACTGAAGACAAAAAAAAAAAAAAATATAAATATATTAAATTAGACTCTGCAATATAATTCTACGGTTTGGAAATATTATTTTTATCAGGATGTAAAATAGTATTAGAAGCTCTTAAGAAAAAGAATACAAGGAAAACTTTAGGTCCAATTATAATAAAAAAAAGGAAATTATTTGTTTGAAATCAAACAAATAACATTTTGAATTCCGTCCTAAGACAATAAATGAATTCAGAAAAATACGAATTACTTTATACGGAAATATTGGTAAAATGAATGAAAAAATTACACAGTTTCTTCCAAAACTACTTATAGCTAAATATTGTAAAAAATATGATCAATTTTCGACGGATTTTCAAGTTAAGAAAAAAATCACTGTTTAAAAATTATGTTGAATATCCCCTCACCACTAAATCCAATTTTATTATTTTTTTTTAATTCACTTAAAACTTTTGAATTTTAAGTACTTTCATCGTACAAAGATGAATTTTCTATTAAAAAGTAAAAATTAAAAACTAACCTTCTCCTTTTTTAATATTGCTAAAACCTTAATCCCTTGAACAAAATATTTTAACTCATTTTGAAAAATTCATGTTGTCGGTACAGAGATATTAATCAGACAAGAAATAAATATTAAAAATCATTACTACAAAAAAAAAAAAAAAACGCTGTTTAATATAGGATAATTAAAGAGCGTGCGGATGACAGTTTTGTATAAAGTAAATCTTTTTTTCAACAATTTTTTAAAATTTATTTAAACATATTTATATATAAAACCTACGACACTCTCGGTAACGTAAGGATTCCAAAGCGGGATCATACATCTAAATCGGTTCAGCCGTTGAGTGTAAATAAATTACACTCTTTTTACAAGACTACTCAAAAAGGAATTTAATATCTTTAGGGTGTATTTATGTATTTTGTTCCACCGTAGTAGCTCAACGGCCGAACCGATTTAGATGTATGACCCCGCGTTGGAATCCTTACGTAACGGGAAGAGTCATAGGCTACATAAATATATATATATATATATATATATATATATATATATATATATATATATATATATATATATATATGTTTAATTGTGACTACAAGGGAAAAAAAATCTGTTGTTGACACTACTTGACTTCCTTGTACGTCTATTAAATTACACATACACATTTTATAAAATGAAAAGTATTTAAGATTTTTTTCATTAATTCTGAATTTTTTTTTGTTATTATTGAATTGCAGCTGTGTATTTTCAGGGTAAATTGTTTCCTTTAGAAATCCACAAAAAAAATAATAACACGGATTTAAATCAGGACTATTCTAGGGAAGTTCTGCACACATGCAAAACGATTAGGAAATCGGTTTGAAATAACACTTAATAGTTTCATGAAGAGTCTAAAACAACTTTAGCTCTGTACGGTTGGATCCATCCTGCATGAATAACTCGTTTTCTAATCGAATCCCTTTTACAAGAAGGTGAGGAACAAAATTATTATGCAGCCTGTTTATTTAACGTTCACTTTTCACTGTCTGCTCAGAAAAAGAATGGCCCTATTACCCCGTGACTTGAGAGAGCAGCCCAAAGCGTAATTCCTGGAGCGTGATACACCTTTTCATGAAGCACGTGTGGATTTTTGGAAGCCCAAAAACGCATATTTTGTTTATTAACAACCCCATCTAGGTGAAACTGTGCGTCATCTGTAAACCAAACATTATTCAACAATACGTCTCCGTTCACACCCCGTTCAGCGAATGCCATTCTTTGATGTTTGTTTGAACCGTTAATTTAGGCAACGCTATTATTTTGTACGGATACAAATGCAAATCAGTTTATAAAATTCGCTGCACAGATCGCCTACAAATCCCAAGTCGTGCTGCTGCTTTTCTTGTTGATTTGTCCGGGCTCCTCAGCAACGGTGCTCTGACAGCTTCGACATTCTGTGGAGAACGAACATCGGCAGGCCGTTCGCGCTTACTCTCAAATACTGAACCGTAGCTATTAGCGACGGTTCAATCTACGTACGTCCTGTTTTAAATGAGGGTGACCACCGAGTCTGAAAGTGTGCACGAAATCGTTTTTGCGTAAGCACCACACTTTTCGTTTCATTAAAAAACAATACAGTCTTTACGCGCTGTTTAACAGTCAGTCCCTTTGTCAGCCGTCTTGGAGCGATACACAAACGGAGCACTCGGAAAGAGAAGAATCAAATATTCATGAAACGCTGTCAATTCTGCCAACATAAAACACATTAATTATTTTTAATCTAAGCAATTACTGCCTAAGTAATCTTTATTCATGAGCAAATGTTTTATTTATTATTATTATTTATTTTAATTATAAACTTACGTACTTTGTTATCCGTGAAGGGGCCTTTACACCCCTAACGGATTTTGTTAAATTTTTTTATCTCATTTTGTACTTATTTTTAAATAAATTTATTTTACTGTTGATTCTGACTGTGATGTTAGCTTTAAGTTTTAATTGGTTTTTTCCTCGGTTTTAATATTTTAATTTTAATCTAGTTTTAGTTTTTAGCTTTTTATTTTTATTTCTGTTGTATGTGATATTAGTCTAAGTTTTTAAATTTTTATTCATATTTTATATAATTTACTTTCATTGATTAATTTTATTCTAGTTTTAGTTTGATCCGGGATAAAGCGAAAGCGTTTTCGCCTTCCAAAAAAAAAATCATTTCGTACGGCACCCTGCATTAAAATAAAAATTGTAGTATAAAAAAAAATTGGGATAAGTTTTTCCGTATGTGTTGTAAAATACGTAAATTTATGTTCTTGAATTTCATTATTTTAGATAAATGAAATAGTTTTTCCTTATTTTATCCTTGTAAATATAATAGTATGATTATATGACCCTTATTTATGTCTCATTCATTGAATTTTTTTTTCTTTTTTTGGGGCACCGATTTGTATCTAATTCACTTAAATGCTGTAATTTTAAATTACATTTTTTTTAAATTATAATTACACAGAATTTATATATAGAATAAAATTACGTGTAGTTTGAAAAGATAAAGAAATCTGGGAAAAATATTTCTAGCAATAAAAAAATGTAATTTTGTTTTGCGTGAAGGAGTGAAATCAATATTTTTGTTGGTCATCATGAAATACCCCATGGGTGCTTGTGGTATATTCGAAAAAATCGAACACTGAGATCTTAACTCTTGCTAAATTCCATTCTTAAATGCTTAAACTTTAAAAAGTATTTAAGGATTTCCATGCTTTAATTAACAGCTAGTATGTAAAATTTTAAATACTGGAGTTAATTAAACGAGATGACTGTTCTTATAAATAAATACATTTATATTCCTTGAATATAAATTATAATAAACTGTTATATAACTAAAAAAACATTATAATGTTCAAGGTGAAAAATATTTTAAAGTAAAAAACAGTGGTATAAAATGACATATAAAAACGTTATAAATCGATTTTAAATAATAAAATACATACATACATACATATTTTATTATGAATTATAATTACACGGTAAAATGTAATGTTTAAGCATATAAAGAAAAAATACCATAAAACTTTCTATCTGGTAGTCACAGCAGTACATATATATAGATTTATATATATATATATATATAGATGTTTTCTTTCACACATTCCTCTATTGTGCACTCGATATTGCAGCAATAGTTCATTTATTCATATTCAAGGTTTAAATATACTATATTTCAGCAAATAAATGTTATCCCTCAGTGATTTTTCCTAACCTATATATTATACATATTTTCCAAATACACTATGTTTTTTAATTTTAAACCACATGATTTCAAAACTGCATATATATATATATAAAATATAAAAATATCCAGACTTTGTTTTATAAATAAAAATATATATATATATATATAAAAAATGGAATAACGAAATCAAATAAAATGAAATTAATGATTAATAACTATATTAATCTGCGTCATTAAACATACAGTTAATTGTTTTAAGACTTCTAATGAAACCAACGTTTCAAAACAGTTAATGATTATTACGAAATTACTTTTTCTAAAATACACACACGCGCGCGCGCTTACAAAATATACACGCACACGCTCATATAGACACAAAACTCATATTTATTTTTTATTTCCTAATTTGTACGTTGAAAACTCTTCAACTAGTGAATAATAAGCAACCCCCCCCTATTGATCCAATGAGATGTAAATGAGGTGTAGTCTTGTATAGACTCAGACCGACCATTCCTGAAACATATGGTTATTAGAACCCCACCCACAAAATTACACCGATATCCACTATCTAGAATTCAAATTCGTATAAAAGAAAATAGCTTTTACTAGAATTCGAACCTCAGAACCTTCGATTTCAAAAATCAGCTGTTAAATAACTGATTTGCGACGACCAGTTAATCCCTATACCAGGCCGGTGGGCTAAAATCACACTTGAATGATTAATTTAGGTTTTTTAAAAGGTTCTATGTGTCATCCAGTTCTTGGGGGAAAAAATGATTTGTTGATATCACCTGCTAGGTGGGATTAGCATAATGATATGCTACACCATATTCGGCCCAGTAATGAAGGTAAAACTATTTCACTTATTATTGTTTCTAGTAAACCTCGTACGGGTTAGTTGTTTTCCTTGAGAAACGCATAAAAACGCTTGGAAGTGACCTGATATCTCTTTTCCGGTCTTCAACGATTATACATAAAATAACATTTTTATGAACGTAAATTTTTTAAACAAAATTGTTTATTTTTAAAGACTTAATAAAACCACTGTTGTTTTTTTTCGTAATTAGTAATTACTTGTTGCAGATTTCTTAGAGGATTTCTCAATTTAATCCGCCTGCTTTATTCTAGCAGTGGGTGTTAAAAAAATTCGTCCTGTTTCGATATCCTTTATCACTTACTTCAATATAACAAATATTTCATGAAAAAGTATCGTACAGAATAGATTTTTTTTTAAAGTAGAAATTCATTTAAATAACGGTTTGAAATAATTTAATAAAATTTGTTACATATGAATTATTACTACTGACTATCGTTAATTTACAAATCATTAACATCAGGTACAATTACTTTAATAAAATTACGTTTCTTTAATTAGAAGAATAAAGAATCACAACTAATTTAGTTGAATGTATACTAACGACTGAATTGTTAAAGAAATTTTTAACACTGAAGTTAAAATTCCCAAGGGAAAAATATTCGGCCTGAAGAAATAATTGCGTACCAGAATTTTCTCCTTCATTAAAAAAAAAAAAAGTCATTTGTAATAATCATTAACTGTTTTAATAGTATTTGTTTTAAGTAATTTGTTTCAAGGTAATTGTTTTAAGTCTTAAAACAATTACCTGTTTATTTAATGACACAAATTACTGTAGATAATAATCATTAAATTATTTTCTTTGATTTCATCATGATTCTATATTTTACATTTTATATACGAGTATACATAAATATATATATACTCCTATATATAAAAAATGTATATATATATAGTTTTGAAATCATGTGGTTTAAAATCAAAAACATTCAAGTAATTTGAAATTCTAATTGAAATTTTTGAAGCAAATAATAAATATTTGCCAACAGTTCTAAATTTTTATTACGGAAAGAATAACTCTTTGAGGTCTTTTTCTTAGTGTTAAGTTTTTTAAAAATATTTTATAAAATCCCATTTATAATTGTGTTATTATACTACTCAGGCATAAATAAAAAAACATCTGTCGCACCAAGTGTGACAGAAGGGCGGATTTCCGGTTTTAGTTAACGTTAAAAACGTACTCAAAAAAACCAGTTTTTTACCTCTAACTCCGGTTCCTGTGAACCGATTCGCTTGAAAATCAATAGGACCCTATTCCTAATAGGTTTACATTACCCCATCAATTTTCGTAAAAATCAGTTGATTTCTATCCAGTAAAGCGGGCGAAAATATTTTATACATACATACACATGTATCTAAATATTGCATAATCCTGTTCAGGAGACTCCAAAACGTAAAGAAAAGGTGGTTCCCATTCCCATTCATATCTCTAAGTAATTTATTTTTCATTTATTTTTAAATTATTATAAATTAAATTTATATTTCGAGAAAATAAAAAGTTTAACTAATTATAAATAAAAAAAAGAATAAATTTCGCTTATTTTTGTATTTGTTTTTATTAAAAACCAATCAATATAGTCGCCCTAGTTTTAAAATTATTGAATCGAACGAAAGCAATGAAAATGAAGGTTACAAAAATGAAGTATAGGAAGATCAAGGTTAAATGGATTGGGGCCATGTGACATCACTGTATCATTCGATACCCTCCAATGATTTTCCGACACGCGATTGATTCACATTACATAACCTAATCAACGAACGATGCGATCCATTATATAGATTCTTGGTATTGTTTTTATATAACAATAACAAAAGAAAATAGAAAATATCAAATATCATTCTTTAATATTTTCAATTACAAGCTTTGACTTGTACAAATCATTTCATAGGATTGATTAAATAATGTATTTATTTGGAAAAATAGGAAAATTAATAAAAAAAAATTCGGGAATTATTGAATCAGGCTTTATTAATTTACCTCCACGTATTTGCGTCTGTGATTATAAGTGAATTGATTTTCTTACAAGAAAAAAAAGGGCTAATTTGAAAGTATTTATACTTTTCTGATATTGGTTATTTATTCTTATATAGAGGAAAAATATTGATACATGAAAAAAGTTTGAAAATCGATATTTTTAAAATCTGATCGGTTAAACCAACTACTAATATTGTCAAAAATATTTTTATTTTATTTTATTTTTTTTTGGCGACTTACTCTATTACTATGCCTAGAAAGACATAAATAGAATTTGGTTTCAGGAAAAGTATAGGGACAAGGGAAGCAATTTTATGGCTCATATTAATAGTAGAAGGAAGATTAAAGAAAAATAAACCAACATACTTGACATTGACTAAAAAAAGGCATTTGATAACGTAGACAGAAATAAAATGTTCAGCATTTTAAAAAAAAAAATTAGGGTTCAAATACAGAGAAAGAAGAACAATTTAATTTATAATAATTTACAAATAAATGAAAAATAAATTACTTAGAGATATGAATGGGAATGGGAACCACCTTTTCTTTACGTTTTGGAGTCTCCTGAACAGGATTATGCAATATTTAGATACTGTTGCTAACATGTACAGGAACCAAAAAGCAACAGTAATAATTGAATAACATTAGAAAGAAATCGTATAAGAACAGGAGTCCGGCAGGGATGTACCCCATCATCGTTACTTTTTAATCTTTGCATACAACTAGCAGTTAATGATATTAAAGAACAATTTAGATCCGGAGTAACAGTACAAGGTGAAAAGATAAGATGCTACGATTTGCTGATGATATAGTAATTCTTGCCGAGAGTAAAAAAGATTTAGAAGGAACAATGAACGGCATAGATAAAGTCCTACTCAAGAACTACCGCATGAAAATAAACAAGAACAATACGAAAGTAATGAAATACAAGTAACAAAAATGGTCCACTGAATGTGAAAATACGAAGAGAAGAGTATATAGAGATAGAAGAATTTTGTTATTTGGGAAGTAGAATTACTAAAGATGGACGAAGCAGGAGCGATATAAAATGCCGAATAGCAAAAGCGAAACGAGCCTTCAGTAAGAAATATAATTTGTTTACATCAAAAATTAATCTAAATGTCAGGAAAATATTTTAAAAAAATATGTTTGGAGTTTCGCTTTATATGGAAGTGAAACTTGGACGATCGGAGTATCTGAGAAGAAAAGATTAGAAGCTTTTGAAATGCGGTGCTACAGGACAATGTTAAAAATCAGGGGTGGACAAATTAAGAGGTTTGCGGCAAATCGATGAAGAAAGAAGCATTGGGAAAAATATAGTTAAAAGAAGATACAGAGGCCACATATTACGGCATACTGGAATAATCGCTTTAATATTGGAGGGACAGGTATAAGCAAAACATTCTGCAGGTAGACAACGTTTGGAATATATAAAACAAATTGTTAGGGATGTAGGATACAGGGGGTATACCAAAATGAAACGTCTAGCACTAAATAGGAAACTTGGAGATCTACATCAAACCAGTCAAATGACTGAAGACAAAAAAAATTCTGTTAAAAAAATACGTAATAAATAAAAGACAGTTTTTTGATTTTGGGGAAGGGGAGAATTTGGAGGCAAAATGGTTTTTTAATGGTAAATAAGCATGTTCAATAGGGTAGTTAATATATATATATAAAATATTCATATATTTTAATAATTTTGTGAATATTAAACAACTTTTGTAAAATGAAAGTTTTGCTAAATTTCACCCGCACCACTAAAAATGGTTTTATTTTTGAAAAATTATAGAAGGCAGTACAAGAGTAATTTTCGTTGCATTTTTTTTTTAATATATTTTTGTGAACATTATAAAAAAAATCTTTTATATACAAATATTTTTGCTAAATTGCACCCCCATTCCAAAAACTAGTAATAAATTTGAAACGTAGTAGAAAGCAGTACAGTCGTTCTTTTTCGTTGCAGTTTTTTCTATTATCATTTCGTTGTATTCGCAAATTTGTTTCCCCCTCAAATTGGGGTCTTAATCCAGCCATTCTTCCCTTACACACCCCATATCCCACTTATCGGCCGGACTACTGTTGTAGTCATCTGCATGTGGATGTCACACGTAAGCGGTAGAATTTCATTACGATATGCGCGCGAGCTTTAATTAGAATTATTGAATTAAATAAACGGAGAAATATTGTATTTAAATAAAATGATAAATATTTTAAATTAAGTTGTGTGTTTAAGTCGTCATCAGAAAAAAACCGCGTGACGGGAAAATCCTACAACTGTGTTGTCATCTTCTTTTTTTTGTAGCAATTTTCTTAGCTTAATCCATATAATTTACGGAGGTCGTTGAGCTTTAGCATCTTTTTACATCAGTCGATTGTAATTTAATTTTCTTCACTTCACGGCTAATGATAATTATAAAAACAGTGACACTTAATTTTTCGTAATAAAAATATAACTGCATGATTAATTACAACCTTTCAATAAAATATGTTCGCTGAATCATTTTTATCTTTATAACTGTATAAGAGATCTCAATAAGTTGTCTTATCTGCTTAATTTAGTTACAGTTTTAAAATTAAAGATAAAAAATATCTAACATTAAAACTAGGCAAACAAGGTTTGCCTAGTTTAAGTACATTCGTAATTATTTTTAATAAAAACGAAAAACGGTTGCATAAATTCTCCCCCCGTATTACCTTTGGGTGATTTTTATTTGAAATAACTGCAGGTTTTTAAATATTCATAACATAGTTATCGATTTTAAATCTCAATTTTACAGTGTGATTGAGGAGGAAAGAGAAATAATTTGGAAACTAATTCTAGAGCTTGAAATAAGGAAAAACGTTCAAATAAACATATTTCCGAAAACGATTTGTTATCGATTAACGACTAGAAAAATATTTCGTTTGGATTTCAGTTCTCCCGATTAAATGAGATCATAAGGGGTTAAGGGTTAAACTTTATATTTTTTGACCCGAAAAATGGAATAAAACAGGATAGCCATCCCGCAGCCTTTCATCCAACGTAACATAGAAAACTTCGCGTGATTGTTCTACGACTTTTTTTTTGTTTTACGCCTAGGACTTAGCTGTACCAACTGACATTTATTGAAAATTGATACGGTATAAATTAAAGTGAATATTTTTTAAACTAAATTAAAAGTATTTTACAAAGGTTTAGGTTTATTTTACTAAAAACTTATGTTTTTAATTTTTCCAGATTCATGATATTTTTCTCTTAATTTTTTTTTTTTTAATAATTCATTCATTCATAGTATTCTGCAATTAGGGCCGGTCCTGTCACTACTGCTGCATCTTGTTCTATCCCTTTCTAACCTCTTTGTTTCAGCATATTTCCTCATTCATCATCTGCAGAATTATCTAAACGGTAGTTACCGGAGGCTAAACAGGAAAAACAGAGAGATAACTAAATTGGAAAATTATTTAAAAGAAAAGTTAGGTTAACAATACAAAAAATCTGAAGATATATTTTTTATTTTATAATCGACAACGTCTGTTAGTACTGGATTATTGTGACATAACTCCATTCTGATATCCAAAATATTTTATGAAAACTTAGTTGGAAAATTCAAGGTAAAAGTATGAAACATAAATCGAAGCCGTAATTGACAATTAGTTATAATACCTTTCGGTTTTCTCTACATTACTTTTATCAAGATAAAAATAATCTTAAATGGACACCGTATGAATTCTTTTAACGCCTATTAAATTACATATACGCATTATACAGTAAGTGCAATTCACGCATAAGTTAAGTTTCAAACTCAACCAAGTCCGTTTTAAAAAAAAACGAACTTTATTTACACAATTTTTTTAAAGCTCTGGGACCACCGTTAGGTATAACTTCAGAGGATGAGATGAGTGATTTGAAGCGAGTGAAAATGCCATGCCTGACCGGGATTCGAACCGAGGTCCTCCGGATGAACGGCCGAGATGCTACCACTCGCGCCACGGAGGCCGACTTCTTTACACAATTAATATTATTACAATTAACGGAATAGTTTAATTATTATTAATTTTATTTATGCGACACACCAGAATTCTGAAACTTTTGTTAATCAGCAGTTCACCAATATACGAATAATACTAATGTGGAATAGTATATTAAAAACAACAGTATTTTTTTCCTGTTCAGCCTCCAGGAATTACCGTTCAGGTATTACTTCAGAGGATGATATGTATGAGTGTAAATGAAGTGTAGTCTTGTACAGTCTCAGGTCGATTATTCCTGAGATGTGTGGTTAATTGAAACCCAACCACCAAAGAACACCGGTATCCACGATCTAGTATTTATACGATCCGTATAAAAGTAACTGCCTTTACTAGGACTTGAACGCTGGAACTCTCGACTTCCAAATCAGCTGATATGGGAAGATGCTTTTACCACTAGACCAACCCGATGGGTTAACAATCACTTTAAATTGTATACAATTCAAAAAATTATTTTAATTTTCTGTCAAATAATTAAATAAAATGATTTTTTTTAAAATAAATTTACAATTTTTAGAAGATTTTGCTAAGAAAATCCAAAAATACTACGATTCTAAATTATAATTTTCAATTAATATTAAACACTCAGCTGTTTCAAATCTGTTACATATAAACATATGTAATAATGCCTATTAAATTACATCTACACATTTTTAAAAGTTCATAAAATTTTATTTCACTAACAACTTCTATTTTCATTTCTTTATTTGTTGTAAATTTTTTCAACGTAAATGTGCCTTCCCCTTATCCAAATACTTCATTAATTAAAATTTTATTTGGCTATAACTCTGGAAGGAATGAAAATAAGCAGCACTTAATATCGTTGAAAAGATCTCAATGAAAGCTGAGTACTGCAGTTAAGAAAAATTCAAAAATCCATTTTGTTTGGATTTTGGGCGTTTTTGGTTTAGCCAATTGCAATCAAAAGGAAAGGTGCACAACTATATGTTAAACAGTCCTAAATCCAAAACTTTAACATTCTACGGCTAATCGTTTTTTAATTATGCGAGATACGTACAGACGTCACGCCAAAACTAGTCAAATGGATTCTGGGATAGTCAAAATAGATATTTCCGTTTAAATCTGAAAACCGAAATTTTCCCCATCACAATACTTCCTTTACTTCGTACAAGGAAGTAAGAAACAGTAATATATATATTCCATATTCCAAAGAACTCATAAAATTCATGCTCGGTTTGCACATTCCCTTTATGTTGTTTCTCTACATTCCTTTTGAGAGCGGAATTTATTTTTATGCAGATACCATTGTTTGGAGACATATCAAGATTTAAGTGTGAAAACATTTGTGCGTAAAAACTAAAAAATTTTTAATCGAATTTTTTAATAGAAATTTAAAAATGAAGATTTACAATGTTTAAATAGTTTTTTATCAAGTTCTGCACATTGAAATCTGAATACGAATAATTTTTTTCAGATTTTCGTGCAACTTTTTAAGTTAGTTTTAATATGTTTTTTTTTTAATTTATTTTATAATGAATAATTAATTTTATATCAATTACTTACAAAATATAAAATAAGAAAAATAATAACCGTTTTTTTTAAATAAAATTTTACATGTTGCAAAATAATTGTTGAAGCTATAATCCAAAAGTAGTAGAATATTTGCTCTCTATTTCTACAGGTTACAAGATATTGCTAGAGAGTAATATTCTGATACAAAAATAAATACCACCGTCAATTAACTGGACTTCTTGTCTAGAGTTGTTGGTAAACCCCTAAAAAGGATTCCGTATTAATTCAGCAGCAAGAAATAACTTTAAAATAATTCTGCATGCATAATTATAAAGCAGTTGCGTATGCAAGTATTGTTCTGTTAGTTATACAAACACATATATACGGTTTGGAATAACAGTATTAGAACGGTGTAGACGGATAACGAGGAGTAAACAAGAGTGAGTATGAAGTGTTGTCAGAAGGGGCGCATAAATTTCTTGTCGGGGAAGCGTAACTACAGAAATATTTTATCTTCAATGCTATAAGTTTAAAGATCCCTTTGATAACTATTTTTTAGTTTTATATTTATATTATAGTAGTTATTTATATATGCATATATTTAATACGAAATAAAACAGAATATTTATAAAAAAAAAAGTTTTTTTGGTTGATTTAACCAGTCATCTTTGTACTTCTTGGTATTAAAAAAATCTGATGTGGAGACCACATGAATTCCTTGTACGCCTATTAAATTACATGTACATTTTTTTTTTTTTTTTTTTTTAATGAAAAGTACATAACATTTTATTTCGTTAATAACTTCTGATATTTTTTAATAAGGTTTTTTTATTGTTATTATTGAATTATTATTTATTGTAAAATGTTTTTACAATCAGAGGTTAATAATTATGAATAAATCAATAAATTTAAATTAAAAAAAAAGCTTAAAAAAAAGGAGATGAAGTCTGATTCGAACCGATGTGCCTACCCCTTCCTTATAAGATCCAAATATTTCATTAATTAAAAGTTTTTGGCTAAAACTCTGAAACCAATGAAAATAAGTACCACTTATGAAATATCGCTTAACATCCCTTAATGAGGGCTTATTACTACAGTTAAGAAAAAAATCCAAAATTTTCGATTGCAATCAACAACTAGAGGTCATGACGTCAATTTCAACATTCGACGGCTAATCCGTTTTGAGTTCTGAGATATATATACGTACGTACAAACGTCACGCCGAAACTAGTTAAAATGGATTCAAGGATGGTGAAAATGGATATTTCCGTTGAAAACTGAACCCGAAATTTTTCACGATCACAATACTTCCTTTACTGCGTACAAGGAAGTAAAAAGAATGGGTTCAAATTTTATTTAAAAAAAAATAAATAAATATTCCGCTTCAAAATAATAGCATAACTAAATAATGTTTTTGCTTTTTAAATAAAACATAAAATAAATAAAACTTACTCTCAAATAATAAGATGGTCAAAAAATTGTTTACAAATAAAATCAAGACAAAAAAATTAGATACACATTTCAATTGTTAAACGATCATCTTCAGTAAATACAGGGGGAATTATTAGATAAATATAAACGTATAACTTCAACCAAAAAGAATTACAGACGAAAATGTTGGCAAAAAAGTTGTTTCTGATGCACTGCTTACATACACATACACACACAATTTAATTACAAATATTTATCATTTTACTTAAATATAATATTTTTTGTTTAATTAAATGATACTAACTGAAGCCCGCGCACCATATTCCAGTCGCGCGGGTGTCGCAGTACTAGCGGCCTTTTTAAATAAATGTTTACACTTTAAATATTATTCATTTATTTAATTCTACCGCTCACCTGTGACGTCACAACATAGCGGACCACTACAAGGTCATTGCTACACTAGCGCTCCTTTAGGTGAGAGAGAGTAATATTGTGGCAGTATATCCATTTAGCCGCTAGTTTATTTAAATCGTTTATTTTTAGGGGGTGCGATTTGGACAAAATTTTTTTTTGCAAATATTATTATCTTTAATCGTTAACAAATTTGGCTATGCAAAATAAAAAAACCTTAATTAGGCTACATCTCGAAATACTTAGAGTGACCTTTCTGTACACCCTCACATACTTAACCTTTTAAGTTGAAAATTTAATGGCATCAATGCCGTATATATAGAAGTAATATCACCAAGTTTGGTCAAAATCGGTCCAGCAGTTCTGGAAATATTAGGGCTCCAAGACCGAACATATACACACACGTACATATGAACATCCAGAAAATTTCCATTCGGTTTTTTGGGTTAGTTAGGTGTTAAAACGTCAAGATTCGGGAGAAAACCGCGTATGTTCAAATCGGATCGAATGCAGTACTTTTCCTTTTAAAGCTATGGCATAGATTGGAATGTAAAATAAAAAATAAATATTCGTAACTTATGAAACATCCAGAAGAGAACAATTTTACCAGCGTATATAAACAAACAAATAATAAAATTAAACGTAAATTTTGACGAAAAAATATTGTACAATATCGTTTTACACGATTCAAGTTAAAAAGCACCTATCTCAAATGAACTCTAAACTAACTACCAATCAGAACTTCTCAATCAGACTGACTTTTTTTAAAAGACAATTCTAAGGATTTTATCAGATTATTTCAAAAGTAAATCAAAAGTAAAAGTAAATATTTCAAAAGTGAATCGGATAGCTATTTAAAAGATAAAAAAAGTCCGTACAAATAATCCTTTCATTCATTTAAAGGTTTGTTTTTATAACAATGGCCTATAATAATTTTCTTACACAGATAATTTTGACTTATGTATGTATTTTTTTTATACTTAATGCAAATATGTCATCGAAAATTCAATATGTACATAAGTTAAGTTTTTTCTTAACGAAGTTTCTTTTTAAAAAAAAAAAAACTTTTATTTACGTATAAAATTTACACGTGTAGACGTTATTTCTATAATATTATTTTGGATATATCATCCAAATGCAAATTTAATAAACAATGTTATCGCTGCAGGCTTAACAATGTGTGAGTTCGAGAACGAACCTTTACATTAGATGTTCCAATGTAGTGAGTCCAAGACTTTGTCAGATGTTCATTCAAACAGAGTGAGTGAAAGATTAAAGAAAAATTACATAAAGAACAAAACACAATAACATTTCTTAGAATTACTGAATTCCACGAATACATTACAGTAGTAATGCTTGCATATGCTAAATACTATATTTCATCGAATACGGAATGTGTGTGTGTGTGTGTGTGTGTGTGTGTGTGTGTGTGTGTGCATGCGTGTTTGTGTGTGTGTGTGCGTGTGTGCGTGCGTGCGTGTGTGTGTGTGTGTGTGTGTGTGTGTGTGTGTGTGTGTGTGTGTGTGTATTTAATTCTCAAACATGGTATCGCTGATATATTAAATAAATTAATTAATAATTAATATAATCCACCTTACCAGCATGTTGATACTTTCTCTAGATCATTCGGCTTACTTGGAAGCCATCATCAACAGTTAAAATTAACGTATAACGTTAATGTTTAAAAAATCATAGTTAAAATTTAAAAACAGTCATGACTGTACCCGTCCTACTAGTATACTAGTAATATATTACTACTAGTATACTTTGACTTCAATTCATTAATTTTAACTCCTGAAGTTGGCTACCAAGTAAGCCGAAAGATCTAGAGAACGTTATCAACGTGGTAAGGTGTATTATATTAATTGTTAATTTATATATATATATATATATAAATAATAGATAGATATATATTTATGTAATGATATAATGAAATAATGAATATTTATTTATAATAATAATGAAATATTATCGCTACATATATTTATAAACGGTTCAATATGGAATAATTTGGAGTAGGCCAAGAAATTCAGTTTCGTTCTGGTTTTCCTCTCGAGTTTGGTCTTTTATTTTATTCCTACTTTTTAATATAACGTGCATTGTTTCTGTTGTTCTTTATACATATTTTTTTTTTGTATTGTTAATAATTTATAAAAAAACCATCGTAGTTGTATGAATAATCCCAACAATTTTTACTATGTGTAATGAATTAACTTTAAAAAAAATATATATTTTTCCTTTGGTTAAAACTATCATACGAATTCTATTTTGGGTGTAAAATAGACCTGGACAATCTTTACAACCCTTATATCTGCTGTAATTCTTATGCAAGTCATCACAAGTAAATTCCAGAAAATTCTTGCACAGTCTAGTCTTCCTTCGTAAGATCTATTCCATACAATGAAGAAGAGTTACCTGTACCAGTTCTGCCAGAAACAAGAATTTGGAATAAAATTTTGACAGTAAATAAGGCTATAGTGATTTATAAAGTAATAAAGAAAAAGGTGATCTAGATTTTTCCAAGGTGAGAGCACTGAACCTCACAAATTACTCAACCAGAACTTAATGATTTGGTTTGTGATCTTAATTTGCTTAAAATGCAGTCAGAGTTAATGGCTTCAAGGTTAAAAGGCTAGAACCTCCTCTAAAGTGGCAATAAAATATACTTTTCCATAAAGACAGCAAGAATTTTAGCACCGTTCTTCTTACAAAATAATATAGTTTACTGCAATGATATAAATTCATTATAGGATTTACTTAACATCATAAACCAACAGATTAATTTTAGATTTCACTAAAACGAATTTTAAAACCATCTTCCTTCCCAATGTAAATGAGAAATCAATAATTTCTCTTGTTTACGTAGCACAAATGAAGAAGGAAATATGAAAAATTTACTGACGATGATACATTATTAAAAGTCTTATTGCCATTTATATGGAGATCTAAGTGGTAGAGGTACAAGTACTGTTTTTTCTTATGCAAGTAGGACAGGTAAATTACCTCTATACTAAAGTTTAGTTTTTTCTGTTAAGCCTCCGGAACCATCACAAGGTATTACTTCAGAGGATGATATGTATGAATGTAAATGAAGTGTAGTCCTGTATATTCTCCAGGTCGACCATTCCTGAGATGTATGGTTAACGGAAACTCAACCAACAAAGAAAACCGGTATCCACGATCTAGTATTGAAATCCGTATAAAAAACCTTTACTAGGATTTGAACCTTAGAACTTTCGACTTCGGAATCAGCTGATTTGTGACGACGAGTTCACCACTTGACCAACCCAGTGAGTGGGTTACGTTAAAAAATATTGGCCCGAGAGAGAAGCACTCAGAGTTGGGAAGAAAAAATGTCAAGTTCAAATAAATCCGAAGATTGTGTATTTTAAATGATTGCACATGACATACGTTTTGATAAAAACTTTTGTCAAAGCTATGTATCCTAATGGCCAAGGTTTCTTATACTTTAAGAACAAATTTTCAAGGATCAGTGAAACAAATATCAAAGAAGGAAATCTGTTGGATCACAGATACGTAAGCTAATGAAAGATTCAGATTTTGAGATGAATCTGAAAGAGCATTACGGGTACCATTTCAAACTGGTTTTAAATCAATTTCGGATAGGAAAAACGGTTGAGAACTATGTAGAAATGGTGAGTGAACTTCTTGAAAACGATCAAAATAAGGGATGCAATATATCTCTAAAAATACACATGGTCCATTTATATTTGGACTTTTTTCCGCTTAATCTTTTGGATATTAGTGATGAGCACGGTGAACACTTTCATCAGGATATTCAGTGCTGGAAACTCGTTGCTAGGGAAAATGGATCCTGAATATGTTTGTCGATTATTGCTGAAAAGTGAAAAGGGTTATTCCAGAGGCTGAATGCAGGAGAAAACTAACAGAAAATCAGATATTAGGTTTGAAAATACCCTATTTCAGACTATATAATAAAATTCAGGGTTTCTTTAAATTCGCGTTTATAATAAACATTCATTCAGTTTTGTTTGCAGGTGTTGAAATCAACACAAAAAAAATATGACACCTTAATGTTTATACATTAACAAAATGTTTTTTCTAATCAACGTAATTTTCTCTTTACCTAAACCACTGATGTTTGTGGGCGTTTCATAATGTTCTTAGGAGTTACAAAAATTCAGTACAAAAAAAATATTTCACGAGGTGATACAGAGACTCAAACAGTTTTTGTTAAAATCTATAAATGTTCAATATGTGCTCCTCTGGAGACACGGCACAAATCAACACGAAAGTCTAGCTCTTGCCAAACTCGTTCTAACATGTCATTTTTGATAGAGTTGATTGCATTGATTATGCGATCCTTTAGCTCAGCGATATCGTGCGGCATTGGTGGGATAAACACCTTATCTTTCGCGTAACCCCAAAGAAAGGAATCACATGGCGTGCGGTCTGGTGATCTTGGTGGCCACAGCATAATGTGTTGGTCTTCTTCAGACGCACGTCCTATCCAGCGCCGAGGTAATGTTGTGTTAAGGTACTGTCGAACCTCGTTATGAAAACGGGCAGGACAACCATCTTGCTGGAAAATGAAGTCGTTGAGTAGCTGAGGCATAAGCCATAATTGTAACATATCCAGGTATATCATGCAGGTTACTGTCGTTTCCAAAAAAAAGAACTGCCCATACACTGCCTCACGAGAGATCGCACAAAAACATTTACTTTCGGAAAATCCCGAATATGTTCCGCATAAGCGTGTAAGTTTTCAGTTCCCCAAATTCGCACGTTATGACAGTTTACTTTGGAACGGATGGAACGGTTTACTTTGACGGATTCCAAAATATGGAAAGTAGCTTCATCGCTGAAAATTATTTTGTTTAGAAAATCTTCATCTAACAACATCTTTTCCTGCAACTGTAAACAAAAATCGAGCCTACGTGTTTTATCTCCATCAGAAAGACGCTGGATTAATTGAAGATGTTACGGTTTGCATAATAACCTTTTACGGAGAACTCTCTACACTGTTGTTTTCGGAACTTCTAATTCTCTGCCTGCAACCGCAGTCGATTTTGACGGGCTGCGAATGAAACTTGCACGCACACGTTCGACATTGACTTCTGAGGTTGATGGACGACCAGTTGATTTTCGCTTGCAACCAGTTTCACTGAATTGTTTATACTGTGCACGAATTGAATTGTCACTTGGTGGCTCCTTATGAAATTTCAACCGAAACGCACGTTGCACAGTAATTACTGACTTTAACAAATGAAATTCTAACACACAAAACGACTTCTCGCTTCCGTTGGCAGCCATTTTCTCTACTGACGCCTAGCGAGCAAATGGTTTACTAACTGCCTAGTATATTTGGAAAAAAACTATTTGAAGTACTCTTTCGTACAGTACTTGTTTTATTCTTATGAGTGAAATAGTTTTTTGTTAATGAATTTTCAAAACTCCGAAGAACATTATGAAACGCCCTGTAAGTAATAAGCAATCACGACTATTGTTAAATAGTGCGGTTATATTCCGAAGAACTGTGTTCGATTCCTGGCTAGAGACATTGGTATTACCATCAAAAAATCACATTTGTAAATAGTAATCGATTACCAATCATTTGGTAAATCAACAAGGATTTTAATCAAATGTATAAAATAAGATTTTATACATTTATTTTATAAATAACAAGAAGCAATGAATGTCAAGGTTGAAGTCCTACGCAAGAACTATCGCATGAAAATAAACAAGAACAAAACGAAAGTAATGAAATGTAGTAGAAATAATGTAGTTGGACCACTGAGTATAAAAATAGGAAGAGAAAATATTACATAGGTAGAAGAATTTTGTTATTTGGGAAGTAGAATTACTAAAGATGGACGAAGCAGAAGCGATATAAAATACTGAATAACATTGGCGAAACGAAACTTTTATAATCTTGTTAGTAGATTTTGTTATTGTTTTACAAAAATATGAAATTATTTTATTATAAAGGTCAGACCCTTAATGTTTTGAAGTGATTTCCGGCTTCGCCGAAAAGATTTTTTAACGAAAATGCTGAACAAGTTAATGTATGATTTGACACCCTTTGCCTGTGCAAATGTAAACAAGAAAGTCATGCCAGTTTTTTTTTTGTAACAAGTAATCTGTAACTTGTATGACAGTAGACAACTGACTGTTAATAAGTATGACTGTATAATCATCTAAATAAGTTATACTTCCGAGTTTAAATCTCCATTACACTAGTTAACCGACAAGTATTTACTGTTACTGAAGGTAACATGTAAGAATTAAATGTTTATGTAGATTATATTAGAATCGACTAAAACTGACAAATTGTGATGGATTTTCTATATAACTTGAAAATTAACTTGTTTGTTATAGACTAAGAATAAAACAAACTTAAATCACAGCCTTTTGGTGTAAAATCTCGTACAATTGTCGCAAAATCTTTCTTAGAAAACTAGTTTTCAAACAAAGGAAAAAACAAACTCCAGATAATTTTGTCAGCGAGTAAAATTTAAAAAACATTTTTTTTCAAAAATTACAAAGATTTTTTTTAACTAGAATTTAAAATTACAAAATTGGATTAATTATTTTAAAAAAGTTATATTTTTATAATGGCAGATCTAAATTTTTAGAGAGCTTATTTATTTCTATAAATATAAAAGGGAAATCTCAGTCAAAATTACAAAACCAGTATGAAAATAGTTTCAACTATTTTATTTACGTGTCACACAAAAATCTTTTATTTTTAAAAATTAATTAATGCAATATAAATCACAAAGAAAATTGTTCGAGTAAGATTGAAAATTGGAACTCAAATAGAAACAAAAAAAACTCTTACACAGTTCTGAGCAAGAAGGCCGACTTTTTTTCTGACATCCTAACTACTTTGCAGTCAGAAACGGGCTGATTTTCCGAGTATAACGCGCTATATACGTTCGATACAGAGTATACCCTAGTTACAAGCATGAAATTTAAACTAATTCACCATTGAGATATACTGAATAAACATAAGTGTATGAAAAGTACACCATTTCACAGTCAACATAACCTCAAATTAAGATTATGTTGTCTGTTGTCGACCTTAAATTGAGCCTAACTGTAGAACAACTTAACCAGTCTTCATAAAATATTCATATGATCAACGCCAAATACAATACTACAACATATCTGAATTTGAATGAAATTGATCCAGTAGTTTTAGAGATTTTTGAATCACAAATTTTAAACGTAGGCCTATACATACATATATATATGGAAACATAAGGAGAGTCGAAAAATTCAAATACCTAGAAGAATATATACAAATGGAAGGATCAAACAAGGTATCCAACATGGAAAGAACAGAAAAACTTTAGAAAGCATACAAACTCACATGGTCGCCCTCTAACAAGCGAAGTATTTCGAGTGCGGCAAAATTCAAACAATACAAGACGGTTGTGCTACCGAAGACACTGTACGCATTAAAAACTACTACAATTGGAACATCAAGTATCACAGAAACAGAAAAAATAAAACAGAAAATACAAGATTTTTGGAACAGAACATAGAGATAGCATATGGATGAAGAGACCGACGAGGGAATTATATGAACGATTGGACACACTCACAGACATAATCAGAAAACGCAGACTTACATTCTACGGGCACATACAGCAAATGAACGGCAATGGACTCACGAAGAGGATCTTTGATGTAGTGAACGGCTCGATCAGAAATACCAATTGACATCACGAAATAGAATAGGCCTAAGAAAGGCAGGGATCAACAAGGAAATCATGGAAGAAAGAAGTAATTAGAAACAAAATTACGAACATGAAATTTGAAGCGAAAGAAAATAAGAAAACAGAATCAAAGTGGACAGAAAAAAGGAAACAGGAGTACAGTCAAAGAATGAAGAGATTTTGGAAAGAGAAATATAAGGTGGAAAAAACTTAGGATCGTATAATCATGAAACATTCAAGTTCAAACACTCTTATTAAGGGGAAAAGTTAATAATAATAATATAAACAAGGAAATAACATTCTAAGTGAATGGTATTTTGGTACTCTTCATATTTCAAAACGTAAAGAAAATTCAATGTCACCCCGCAATCCCATTGTGTGATCGAAAGTAATACTTTTCTTCGAAAATTCGCATATACGACTATTTGCTTTAATTTTTAACGCTTGAAAACTTTTACTAAGACACGAGGTATGACTATTAAATAACGAGACTAATGCTGCTACAGAAGTACTACGCATGCGCCAAATTCGTACGACCGTCAGCTGTATAGCGTAAAACCTTCTCTTTCGATTGTTCTCACTCCATTTTCTGTAGACATATTAGCCTGGCCGTGGTCTTCGTTTGGATAACAGCTATATTTTTGTTTTCCCGAAGCAATGATAAGTATTTTATAAGAGCAAAGAATTGTCGTGAAATTTCATATGAAACTAAAAAATACCGCTACTGAAATTTATTTTTTATTAAAAAAGTATATGGCAATGAATGTTTATAACGTAAGCGGGTTTTTCAATGGTTTAAGCGTTTCCAAGATTGCCGAGAAAACGTTGAAAATGATCAAAATTCAAAGCGGTGGTGATTTTTCGATATTTATGAGATTGTGTACCTTCACTGGGTTTTTGAAAGTCAAATTATTAATCAATATTACTACCTTGAAGTCCTTGCTTAATTCCGTGAAAAGATAAGAAAATACCGACCCGAATTGTGGAAGAACAAGTCATGAGTTTTTCATCAAGCTTTCAAGATGTTTCTAGCCAAGTATAACATCCTAAACCCTACGGGTTGGTCTAGTGGTGAACGCGTCTTTGCAAATCAGCTGATTTCGAAGTCAAGAGCTCCAATGTTCAAATCCTAATAAAGAGAGTTACTGTAATACGGATTTGAATATTAGATCGTAGATACCTGTGTTCTTTGGTGGTTGGGTTTCAATTAACCACATATCTCAGAAATGGTCGATCTGAGACTTTACAAGTCTAAGTGTAATTTTGTAAAGTTTCAGATTAAAGTGTTACTGTTAAAGTGTAAGTAAAGTGTTACTTACACTCATACATAGCATCCTCTGAAGTGATACCTGACGGTGATTCCCGGAGACTAAACAGGAAAAAAGTATAAAAATCCAGTGTTAAACCATCCGCCTTATTTCTTGACCTGGCACCATGTGACTTTAATGTTCCCTAACGTCAAACCTGCATTAAAAGGAACAAGATTTCAGACCGTCGAAGCTGTGAAAGAAAATGCGGCATGCGCATGAAAGACCTCACAGAAGAAGACTTCCAGCACTGTTGCAAACAATGGAAAATTCGCACGGAACGTCGTAGGGTTAGAGGAGGGGTGTATATTGAAGGGGGTAATAACTAAATATGTATAAATTTAAAATAAAATATTTTACAGCATTAATCTCGTACGCACGGAAAGTATAAATTGAATAAAGTTTTACCAGAAGTGAAGCAGATTAAATTTTTTATCTTAATTTTTTTTTGACAGCGTATTATGTCATTAATAAATGCATAATCCTATAAGAACAGTAGAACGGACATTAATTATGATAGGGGATATTTAAAAAAAAACTCAAAGCAACTTTTATTCTTTGATTTTATAGTTAAAGCAAATACAACTAATCTAGATAATTAGTAATAAATAATCTAAGCAGTAATAACATAACGTTTTTACATTTACACTAATAGAATGCTAAAATAAAATTACTTTTAAACATCATGACTTTTGTGTATATTCTCCCTTCCTCTTTCGCTCTCGCACTCTCTCTCTTTCTCTCTTGTATTTTATAAACTGCATAAAAAATATTTATGTCATATTTCTTTAACATACTATTTTAGAAGATTTCATTCATTTATTCTTGAAATTATTTTTTTGATTTTCAATAAGGAGACTGGGGCAAAAGAGGGTCGAGACGAGGAATAATTTGTAAATACCGATAAGTTCAATACGGTTACCAAGAATTTTAAATTTAGTTTCCTAAAAAGTGCGAGACAACTGACACAATACTATTTTTAAGCAATTCAATGAAATACTAATATAATGTTTTCCGCATACCACAAACAAGGAAATGTTTAAAGAAAGGAGAAAGATTCTTTATTGTATTATTTAGTTTTATTCTATTTTTTTAAATAATTTTTTGTTATGTAGAGTTACACTCCTGGTTTTTTTCTCTAATTTAAAATTGTTTACTGGAAGAACCACTGATGTTTTTTAATAATATTATTTCATAACACAGCAAGTAAAATGTATATATTTTTACAAGATTATACAAAAGAAAATCCATTATGAACATATTCCTTCAATGTAGAACTATGCGAGCTTGGATTTTTAAATCAGAGATGACACTTTTTATACGATTTATCTGATCTTACTTTAGCAATATTTTAAAATAGATTTTATCTGATTTTTCATTTAAATAAATTATGAACTAAGTACCTAGATGTTGAACATTAATTTATTTTTAACTAATTTTACTTTCCCGTCTATATAGCAGCTATAGATCTTATGTAGAAGGGAAAGTATGGTGATCGGTAAAAATCTGGCATATCCGGTTTTCACCGAATCTAGACGAATTGACCCCTAAGGACCCCAGAAAACCAAAAAGTGACATCCGTCAAAATTGGGTATATTCGGTCTTCACCGAATCTTGACGAATTGATCTCTAAGGACCCCAGAAAACCAAAATATGACTGGTCAAAATTGGGTATATTCGGTTTTCACCGAATCTTGACGAATTGACCCCTAAGGACCCCAGAAAACCAAAAAGTGACATCAGTCAAAATTTGGTATATTTTCACCGAATTTTGACGAATTGATCTCTAAGGACCCCAGAAAGCCGAAATATGACATCGTCAAAATTGGGTATATCCGGTTTTCACCCAATCTAGACGAATTGACCACTAAGGACTCCAGAAAACTGAAAAATTGCATCGAATTTTCCGCGACAAAATGTGCGTTCGTATGTATGTATGTATGTATGTTGGCGTGTATGTTCTATCTCCAGAACTACTTTTCCGATTTTCACAAAACTTGGCTATAATATTTCTATAATAGAGCTATTGATGCTATTACATTTTCAATTCAAAAGGTCAGTGGGTGGTAAATACAAGGGAAAAACGAAATAATCTCCAGATTTTGTATAATTAAGGTTATTATTTAAAAAACGACCTTTGTAAAAAGATTTCAGCTAAATTTCACCCCCATCCTTAAAAATGGTTTTAGGTGTTCGCCTATAAATCACCAAATACCTGCAGACCTTCTCGACCTATTTTGACCAAACTTGGTCCGATTACTTTTATAAATGTGGCATTCATGCAATTTAATTTTCGATTTAAAAGTTCAGAGGGTTGGGGTTACAGAGGGAAAAACGAAATTATCTCCAAATTTTCCATAATTAAGGTTATATATTTTTTTAAATAATTTTATGAATATTAAAAAGTATACAATTTTTGTAAAAAAAAAACGGTTTCACCCTCCTCTAAAAATAGTTTTAATTTTGAAGAGCTTGAAGGGTAATTTTTGTTGCAGTTTTTTCTATTGGTTTCTTGTTGTGCCTAAAAATTTTTCATTCGCAAAATAGGGGCTTTAACCCCTACCTATCGGCCGAACCCTAAAAACCCCCATTTGGGGTTTGCATTAAAAGTTACAAACATAGTGATGTGGGTATCGATTTTCACATTTTCAAAGACTGGCTTATTTTTTAAATATTTTCGTGAACAATTATAAAAAAAAAAAAACAACTTTTGTATAAACATTTTTTTATAGAGTGATGTGTGTGTTAGCCGTACAGTAGAAAAAAAACGCGTGACAGGAAAGTCCTAAAACTTTGTTTTCGGTTTTTTTTTTTTAAATGATGGATTAATTTTTGAAGCTTCTACGTAAGAATATGGAAACCTCATCATAATTATAATATTTTAAATCATGTTAACTTATAAGAAAAGCGTTTTCTAACAGGAAGTATACTTGAAAATATTTACATAACGATCTCCATGGCGGAGTGGTAGGTTCTGGGCCTTTCATCCGGAGGTTCGAATCCCGGTCAGGCATGGCATTTCTCATACGTTAAAAAATTTTCATTTCATATTATCATGCACAAACTGTAAGCTTATACGGAAAATTAATCATCCAAAAAAAAAATATAAAATATTGTAAAAATATATTACTATATAAATCTAGTTTAATCCAAATATTATATTTATTATCAAACGTTAAGAAAACATAAATAATTAAAATTTCCAGAAAATTTTTACTAAAGAGAAAGTAACAGACTCAACATTAAGTTTTGGTTGTGTTTTAATAGACGCGATAGTTGTGTGGTCAGTGGTATAGACGCGATTTAATTTTTTTACTAAAAGTTTCTGGTTGGATTCCTGACTAAGTTCTAAAAATTTCACTAATACTTATCATAAAATAATAATTTATTTTATTATAAACAAATAAGAATGTAACAAGAAACGACGGATATAAAAATCACTACACAAGAGACGGTATCCAATTTAACAAAAGCTGTAAAAAGATATCCGGAGACTTCCGGTATTTCATATTGATCAATAAAACAGTACTATATAAAAATCAGCTGAAAGTAAAAAATAAATTGGGATAATTTTTAATAAATAAACATAACAAAACAGTTTTTAATGTGTTTATTATTAATATTTTTGTTTAAGTTTATTTTCAAATAATTAAAACAATTACAACAAATAATCAAAATGAATTAAATTATAACATAAATAACAGTAACTTCACGCAAAAACAGAATCAAATAATAACAATAAAAATAACAAAATATTAAAATAATTACCAAATAATAAAAATTAGAACTTATTTTTAAATTAATTAATTTTTAAATGAATAATAAAAATAATTCATTTGATTTTTTCTTTTTTAAATTACATAATTAATAAAAAAATACATGTAATGTTACAATGTTTTTAATGATGAGTGTTTTGAAAACAAGTGTTATGGAATTACATTTGTAACAAAAATATAACAGGTAAAAAAAGCTGTCTAAATCACTCATTCGATAATGAGTCGTTTGATTTTTGAATAGATAAACCTTTTTCAAGCGTTAGTAAATTTTATTTAAAATGAAAAGATAAAAACACTTTTGAAAATTATATAATATTTAAAATAACCATTTTATGTTTGATAATCGACATATCAATTATTAATTTACCACTAATTATTCCATTAACCATTTTATGTTTGATAATCCTATCTATAATTTATCATTAATTATCCATTTATTTATTCTAACTGAATGCCAATTATCTAATTTTACATCAAATCAGCTTGTTATTAATTAATGCCAATAATTCAAGAGTTTAAAATAGGTAAATTCGAACGAAAAAAATTTAATTTTGTAATAAGGCAAAAGTATCAAAACAAATTAAAAATTAAAAAAATAATAAATATTTATTACTATATTGATTTTCTTGGCCATTCTTCCAATACTTAGTTCAAAAAAAATTTATTCTTTTAAAATTATCATGGCTATTAAAAAAAATAAATGAAAACTGAACTCGTAAGGCTCAGAATTCAAAAACACTATTTGGATTAAAATAATAACATTTAATAATTAGGATTTAAAATATACCATTAATCTAAAAAAAAAGAAGAACTGATTTTTATACTGTATAACTAAAAAGTGCAAATTTAAAAATTATACATTTATATAATGAACTAAAATGTATAGAATATATTTATAAGAACAATATAATAAAAAAAAACAACAAATTTTAATTAAAAATTCACCGATTGTTATAAATATGAATACTTTTTTGTTCAATTAATGTATTTTACTAAATAATCTATGACTTAGATAACAACGTTTGTTAATTATAATAACATTACCTAATAAATATCGATTAAGCAATTAAACGATTAAAATTAATTATTAACATAATAAATAAATAATAAGCCTATAAACTTAACGATGATTTTAATATATAAAATTTTATCATAATATCCAGTCGAGTATACGTTTCTATAAAGCTAATATAAGAAGAACGTTACTGAATCGTCGGGATCGTGTAAGCGAGTTAAGTGGCAGAGCGGTCGTTGCTATGGAAACGTAGAAGTTAGCCGATAAAATGAATCGGTAACATACGTTGCTATAGCGACTGTTACTCCCACCCATTCGCTTTTATTCATGACCCCGCCTTTTCATAACTTTTCTTTACAAATATAGCTTGATAGGATTATATATTTTTATAATATATTTATTTTAATGTTTTTTACTGAATCCCCATTTTTTATGATCTTCATGACCGCCCTTCTTACCGAAATCAGAATGATGAGACCAATGTTTATCATGACCGCCTGCATCTTTATGTCCTTTGTGTTCGTGGAAATGACCTCCTTTATGATGATGACCTTTTTTACCTTTATGGTCGTGATGATGTCCTGAGTGCTTATGTCCTTTCTTGTAGTGACCTCCGTGTTTATGACCGTGTTCGTGATGGTAGCCGCCGTGTTTCTTATGATGACCGGCATCGTGATGTTCGTCGAAGAAATCTTTATGTTTCTTGTATTCGTCTAATTTGTGTACTTCGTGTTTACCTTTTGTGCTGTGACCTTTTTTATAACTTCCTTTATCGTGGAATTTATGTCCTTTATGTCCCTTTTCACCTTTATGCGCTTCGTGATGATAACCGTCGGTATGATGAAATTTCTTTTTATGTCCGCCGTGTTCTTCGTGATGTTTCTTATGTCCACCTTTATCATGATGACCTTTTTTACCGTGATGATGATGATGATCACCGTGGTAACCTTTCGATGCTTTATGTCCGTGTTTCGAATGATGATCGGAATGATGTTCTTCTCCGCCTCCTTTAGACCAATGGTGAGACGCTTGCGTATCTTGATCTAATAAACCGTCGACTTTAGTCGATACGACTTCAACGTTTTTAACTTCATCATTTTTATTATCTTTTACGGCATCGTCTGCAGAACATCTAACTACAATAAACACAAACACTAAACACCAACTAAACCACATCTTAAGATACCGAGTTACTTCTGATATCTTCACCACAAAACATCGAACTTTATATAAATATATATTTAATCGCAAATTAATCCCTACCCTTTTAGTTTATTTATATATTTTCATACCGGTAAGGAACTTACTCTACGGAACCGATTTTTCACCAATAGAAAATAATATAAGAGTTAACCTAATTATTTACAAAACGCTTCATTTTTTTATTTTTATTTCTCTGGTAACACTTATCTCATTCTAATTTAATAAAAAAAAAAAAATTAATGCTTTCACTTCATTTTCAAATAAACAGCAACATAACTAACAACAGTAGACGCTTCATTGATTCCATCACTGTATCGTCGCAACGTATAACTAACGAATCAATTGTTTCGTACGATAGATTATTATGTAATTCTTTAGTAGGTATATAAGTCAATCGTTACATTTCATTTACTGCTTATTTCGCTTTGTTTCTTTTTTTTTAATTTTTGCATAATATAAACAAATAAATGAATATATAAATACTTTACTTCTCTTTAATTATGTGATTTTTTTTCTATGTTTCCCCTTTCCTCAAACAACCGTAGTTAGTAATTTATTTTTGAACGTAGCTGTCATAATTAAATAGAATAAATTGTTAATATTTTTTACAGTGATAGCAAATATAAAAATTTACTTTTAGTGTATTGCGTACAGAATAAATTTATAAATTATATGATTCATAACTTAATTTTGAAAAAAAACACCAAATATTACATTTTACTTATCTATATTTCAAAACATATATTACAAATTATAAATTACAGCTACCTTTTTTCTACCAGTATTTACAGTTTATATCCAGTAATGGATTAAAGATAATTTAATTTTGGTTTTAAATGGTTTAAATATGCTTTTTTGGTACAATAGTTATTTTTAAATATAATCGATCATACCAAATTTTAAACGTATATATTTCTAAAACTTTTTTTTGGAATGGGAATAAATTTTTAACAGATTTCAATAATTAAAGACGGTTTAAAATTCGATTCCTGTATATTTTTGGAGGACATTCTTCCAAAGATCCTATTGTAAGGTTAATTTTAACCTTATGATATATAATCTAATATTAGACATATATTCGTGTCAAACTGGAAAGAAATTAATTCAAAATCAACAGCAAAAAAAAAAAAAGATAAGAGATAAAATTTCTACGTTTAAAGAACCTTAGCTCACGCTCAGTAATAGAATACCATGCTTATTCTAAACATAGTTCTATCATATATTTCCTTATTTTCATCAGGAACAGATGTTTTAGGATTTTTGTATAAAAAAATAAATATCAAATTTCTTGCAACCGGAATATTTTTTTTTAATATTGGTAATCTTGTTTTGTTTTATGTTTGTCAATATCAAATAAAAATAAGATAACCTTTAAAACATTTTTTTTACCAAAAAAACCCGCAAAAGAATTTTTTAAACCTATCTAATTATTCTGAAAATCCTAATTGTTTGACGTCAATGAGAAATTTTTAGTCAGTAAGTGTATAGTAATTTTTTGTTTGATTTTATTTTTTGTAAGAATAAAAGTGAACGAAGTTAAAAAATCATATTAAACTTTAGTCAAAAATAATCAAAACAAAAAGGGTTCCTAAAAAGGAAAAGAGTACATGGATATTCTTTGGTTTGTGCAATGATTTTTCGTAATAGTTCAAATTTTTAGAATACAATTTTTTTTTTTTAAATATAGAATTTAAAAAGCTGACAACTGAGGGTTGTTTCTGATGCACGGCTTTTAAATACATACACATACAACTTAATTTCAAATGTTTATCATTTTATTTAAATTTAATATTTTTTTGTTAATTTAATTCAATTTTTCCAATTAAAATGCGCGAATACCGTATTTAATTCGGATGGGTGTGGCGGTACTAGCGTTGGTGGTACGCACTAACTAAACTAATGTAATTTCACAACTTACATAGAATGAATTTCGCTTCTACCATTGGCAAACTGGAGGCTTAACACACCAGGTACCGAGTCAACCGAGCGATCAAGTTCGAAATCCATCTAAAACGAATTACTTTTTTACACTTCCAATATTATTAATTTATACAATTCTATCGTTCACCTGTGACGTCACAACATAGTAACGTTTAGAACATTTTTTGAGGCGTGGCTGCGATTTGCAAATTTTGTAGTTTTTAATAGTTAACAAATGTGACCTTAATTAGGCGAAATTTTGAGATGAGGGTGACCTTGCTCTACAGCCTCACCCCTTTGACCTTTTAAGTTGAAAATTTAATGGCATAAATGCTCCATATATAGGAAGTAATCTGATCAATTTTTTGTCAAAATCAGTACAGTGGAGATATAAGGTTACTTAGAGGCCAACAGCGAACACACGTACATACCGGAAAATTACCATCCGTTTTTTTTTTGTTTTTTCGGATTCCTTAGGTGTCAAAACGTCAACATCCGGTGAAAATCGCATGTGCTCAAATTTTATAGATTACTGTACTTTCCTTTCTAGAACTTTACCTCTGTTATAGTGCTATCTAGACGGGAAAAAATTAAGCTGTAGGAACAGATGAGAAAATTAAGAGTTTTTGTTTTATTTATATATTTTACTGCAATTACAGGCTAAAATTGGGATTCGAACCCAAAACCTTTCGTATGAAAGTGCAGAGATGCACTTTCATACGAAAAATGGTATGAAAATGGTATTTTTCGATTTTAAAGTGAAAAATGGTATTATTGCGATTTCCGGCGAAAGTTGACTTGAAAAAGATTTTCACGTCATTTAAAGGTATACTTGGTGAAAGTATACCTTTCACCAAGTTTTGTCAAAACCAAATTGTTTATGCGGAAATTAAAAATAAAAAACGAAAAAAAAATTTTTTCACATTTTTCTCAGAAATTTTGAGGTTATGTTAAAAAGTGAACTCTACAAAATTTGTAGATTTTTGCATGATCTACAAATTTTGTGTTGCAACATTTTTTACAATCCCCAACCGTCCCAAATCACCCCTCCACAACCTCCGCTCAGGCATTTATTTTTTTTTACGTTTATTATAAGCCCCTTTAAAATTTACACTTGTAAATTTGAAAGTCCAAGTTTTTTTTTTAGTGTAATTTGGTTGGACTATGATGTGGACACAACATGACTTTCTTGTACGATTATTAAAGTATATATACACATTTTTTTACTATTAGAGTTTAATAATTATTAATAAATCAATATATTTAAATTTAAAAAAAAGTTTAAAAAAAATTAAAAAAAGATTTGTTTACAATCAGAGGTTATAATTATTAAAAAATCAGATGTGGACAACACATGACTTCCTTGTACGCCTATTAAATTACATTTTTAAAAAAAATGAAAGTACATAAGATGTTATTTCATTAGTAATTTCTGATATTTTTTCATATCTTTTATTTATTGTTATTGAATTATTTTATTCATCGTATTTTTTTTTAAATGACAAGTTAATAATTATTAATAAATCAACATATTTAAATTAAAAAAAAGTTAAAAAAAAAAAGAGATGAAGTCTGATTCGAACCGACGTGCCTTCCCCCTTTTTTTTGTCTTCAGTCATTTGACTGGTTTGATGCAGCTCTCCAAGATTCCCTATCTAGTGCTAGTCGTTTCATTTCAGTATACCCTCTACATCCTACATCCCTAACAATTTGTTTTACATATTCCAAACGTGGCCTGCCTACACAATTTTTCCCTTCTACCTGTCCTTCCAATATTAAAGCGACTATTCCAGGATGCCTTAGTATGTGGCCTATAAGTCTGTCTCATCTTTTAACTATATTTTTCCAAATGCTTCTTTCTTCATCTATTTGCCGGAGTGTCGCTTTATATGGAAGTGAAACTTGGACGATCGGAGTATCTGAGAAGAAAAGATTAGAAGCTTTTGAAACGCGGTGCTATAGAAGAATGTTAAAAATCAGATGGGTGGATAAAGTCAGAAATGAAGAGGTATTGCGGCAAATAGATGAAGAAAGAAGCATTTGGAAAAATATAGTTAAAAGAAGAGACAGACTTATAGGCCACATACTAAGGCATCCTGGAATAGTCGCTTTAATATTGGAAGGACAGGTAGAAGGAAAAAATTGTGTAGGCCGGCCACGTTTGGAATATGTAAAACAAATTGTTAGGGATGTAGGATGTAGAGGGTATACTGAAATGAAACGACTAGCACTAGATAGGGAATCTTGGAGAGCTGCATCAAAACAGTCAAATGACTGAAGACAAAAAAAAAATGGCCTAATTAAGTAAAGTAAGTAAAGTTTTATGATATCACCAACCATTGCCCCAGGGGATGGAAAAAATATGATTTCGAAGACAAAAAATCATACCTCTCTTAATAGGCACAGCATCGAATCGGTTTAAACTTGTTAATTTTCTTAACATTACCTAAAACTTTTGTCTGAAACGATTTTTGATATGATCAACCCTTACAGTAAGGGATGACCAAAATATTGCTGGAATTAAAAGAAGATTGGGCTTGTCGTATGCTAAATATATGAAACGTTTTTCACATGCAACCGTTGTCGTATTAAGTAAATTTGAAGTTTTTCTTAACTTTAAGGTGAAAATCTTTTTATCCCCTACTTAGCACCGGTGAAATCTACCTCCGCCTTCCGGAGTGCTGAAAGGAAATTTTTTTATTTTTTAAGCAGTTATTTTTAACGTTTATAGAGTGGAGGGTCAAAATTTGAATTAAAAATTTTTTCTGCGTTTATCCTAGAATTCTTTCATAAAATTAATATAATATATAAAACTAACGCTGAGTAACTCAACATTATTTTTACTTAATTTTATGTACTTTTAAATCATTTTTAATCACTTAGATAATAAAACAGTGTTAAAACATTGTTACATATAATAGAATAAATAAATATTGAAAATATATTATTAATTAATAATGATTGTTCTCTATATTAAATTTTATGATTTTTTTTATAATTAAATTCGATGGAGCATAAAATATTGAATAATTGTTATTATTAGAAACTTAAGTAATAATTATATAAAAAACTAATACTAATTATAATAGTAAGTGTTATATAAACGTTGCATTATTTCTTTTTTTATTAAGTTAAAAAAACAAAACTATAACGAATTTTTAAAAAAAAAGTGGTTTTGTGGTTTATTTCACGCAATAATTTCTAATACGATTTTCATAATTAGTAAAAAAATTCATTGTACTGAATTATATGGTTGATGTATCACAAAATTATACAACTAAAAAAACACTTACTTTAAACTTTAAAGTTTTTTTACAGAAATATTTGTAAATTTCCGATAAATGTCATTTTTATTTTATTAAAATCTTTACTTTAACCTTGTTTTTATCATTTATTTTTATAACTAAGTTTTTAATTTTTTTCTTCAGTTAAAAAAAAATCGTTTTATATCTTTTTGCCTTTTTGGTCAGGTTATTCTTTGCATTTTTTACATTTTATGAATTAAGATAAACGAATCGAGATAAAATTTATCAAGAATGAAAGGAATATTTATTTTATCCTAATTATAGGAAAGGGATTATTATTGGAATATTTGTTCCAAATCGAGTAGAATATTAGAATCAATTTTCATTAAACATAAACTTTCTTGCGCAGTTTTGTCGTGTAAAAAAATTTAATAGCGCTAATTTTCATCAAAATTAGTTTTATCAAAGTTCAGATCGAAAAAAAATTTCCGAATTATTAAAAATTTGGGAGCCCAAGTATAAAGAAAGTTTTTTTATTACAGTCTATGAAGAGTACCAAAATAATATTTAAAAATCAAAAATTTAAATTCCCAAATTTTTGATAAAATTTATTTGATTACGTTCCTTACTCTGTGGGAAATTTTATTTTTTAAAGAAGCGATTCCTAATAAAGGAAAATTAATTTAAAAGGGAATTTTTTAAAAATATTGAAAAAATAAATCTTTCATAAATGTAATGAAAAAAAATTGTTTCTCATTTTGGGTCCGTAATATAATAAATATATATCAAAGCTACATTAATTTTAATAGATCTTTAAGCGATGAAGAAAAATACAAAAAAAAATTATAAATAAAAGAGTTAGAAGCAGAAAAATTTGATGTAGACACCACGTGACTTCCTTGTATGACTATTAAATTACATATACATATTTTTCAAAGTACATAAAATTTTATTTCATTAATAACTTATGATATTTTTTCTAATTTAATTTTTTTATTGTTATTATAGATTTATTATTTTATTGTATTTTTTTTAACAATCGCAGGGTTATTAATAAATCAATATATTTAAATTAGAAAAAAGTTAAAAAAAAAAGATATGAAGTCTGATTCTAACCGATGTACATTCCCCTTATAGGATCTAAATATTTCATGAATTAAAACTTCATTTGGTTGTTTAACTCTGGAACCAATAAAAATAAGTATCACTTATAGTATATCATTGAAAATCTCTCAACGAGGGCTTTATTACTGCAGTAAAGAAAAAGTCAAGAATCATAAAAATTGGATTTTGAGCTTTTTTGGACACTTTTTGTTCAGCTGTCCAGTCGACTGCAACCAAAAGGGAAAGTTCACAACTAGGTGTTATAACAGTCCTAAATTCAAAATTTCAATATTCTACAGCTAATCGTTTTTGAGTTATGCGAGATACATACACACAAGTGTACGTACATATACACGTCATGCCGAAACGTGTCAAAATTAATTCCGGGATGGTCAAAATGGATATTTCCGTTGAAATCTAAAAACCGTAATTTTTCGCGATCACAATACTTCCTTTACTTCGTACAAGGAAGTAAAAACAAAGAACATATTTTTTAAAGGTGGGGAATAAATTAAAATTTTTTTTTTTTTTAATATCCATACACAGGTTAAGCTTATAAAATATGATTCAGTATAGTTTTATCTAAATTAAGCCCTTTTAACAAAGGCTATAATAAGAAAAATTTTTTTTCAAAAACCTTTCTCCACTTTAGTCCCGGAGTTTCATTGACATTTCGACATTTTGACAGTTTCAACGGACATTTCTTGATGACTGCATCTAGCTTTCAACCGTAGAAATTTAGTATAACAACATAAAAAAACTTTATTTCAATTTTAAGAGGTGTGAGGGTTGATAATAAAAAAAAAATTTTTTGGGGGTTATTAAATACCTGAAATACCTCTGAAGAAATTCGAAGTTGGGTTTTTCGCAATATCCCCCCACTCTCTTAACGAATTTTGAAAAGAAATTAATATGATGATTGTCCCATATATAGAAATATTAGAGCAGAATTTGAAGAAAATCGGTCCGTTTTATCCTGAGATATAAGGCCAAAAATAATGCGACACATACAGAATGTTTCACGAGGAATCTGCTGCAGTAATTTACAGGCGTATTCCGCTTATCAAAACAATGAAAAAAGTTTACATAAACGTGGTCTTCATTAGAAACGCTTCGTGAGCGAGTTACAGCTAGCGAATGATTTCGCCTGAATCTCAGCTCCCCCTGTGAAAAGAGGTCTTGCTGAAATTTTTTGGACGTAATCTAGATGCGAAATTAATCGTTTTCTATAGTTTTTGACCTAAAAAAATCAATAAAATAGGTCCTGCAACTACACCTTTTTTTAGTTTTTAAGATATCTGATCTAAAACAATAAATTAGGGGCCCAAAAAACAACTTTTTAATGTTTAGCCTTAAAATAACTTTCTTAAATAAGTAGTAAATGCATAAACGTTTTCTATAAAACCTGTAGAGAATTTAATTCTTCAAAAAGTGTCGTAATCACGTCAATGAACACTGAAAACAATGTGCATATATAAGTGTTTTTTTGTTCTACATGAACTAATTGGATCTTAAAAAGAAAAAAATTTGTAAAAAAACCCAATTTTTGACATGATCACCACACTTTTCCACTTTAAAAACTAGAGACAGTGCAAAATTCAACCATTAGAGGTTGCCTTTAATGCCCCATGACCACTTCCATCGAAACATTGCAGATCGAACTCATTATTGAGCCATTGACGTTGTTCATTAAAAGAAAAAATTGGACAAAATTCTTGAAGCACAAAACATACCCGTACACTCATCCCCTGAGACAACTTCGACTTACGGAAAGGCATTTAAACAGTCCTTTTGCTACACCATGGATGCACTTGAGAAGGAACTTATTAGCACGAATCTACAGAATATTCCGCCGGTACGTATTATCCCTCCAAGGTCTTAGACCAGACCTAATACCAACAGTGAGCTTCCAGACCATCTAATAAAACAAGAGAACACTGCATTATTTAGACAAAGCTCTATAGGAATTATAAAATAAAAATTTAAAACTTTTCTTCACGTTTATACTTATGGCACATTTAGGGCTGACAATTGTCTCTCAGGCTCCGGGGACTACATTCCAGATCTAAATATGCAATATTTGGTGTCTTTTTGTCTTCATCTAGTCTTCAAACTGAATTGATGGCTATACTCGTGCGTTTCAGATATGCTGTGATATGCCTCACTATAACATATGCAATTTGACCGACTCGAAAACATCCCTGTATACATTCTCTAACTATAAGCCCTCGTTTTTTTCTGCTATATTAAGGAAATACATGACCTGCTTTACAAAACAAAGAAAAAAATAAATTTCCAGTGGATTCCAGCACACTGTGGTCCAGCAGGCAACGAAGTGTAGATAAATTGGCTGCGATCGCGTCAAACCTAAAACCTAAGCGAGAGAAAATGGTAATAATGACAACAGTTTTGAATCAAGGCAGAGAAATCCTCAAAAAACTTTGGATAGAAAGATGTAAATCCTTCCAGATGTAAGGGCAGAACACTATAACATACAGAAAAAACCAAAAGATCTAACGGTTTACAAAGGAATGATAACAGTGCAGACGTTGGCGGCCAGAATCAGAACCGGTTATATAATTACGCAACGATATTAATACAGGTTTCATCCGACTGAATCTCCAATGTGTGGAAGATGTGGTGTTGCTGTGGAAACAATAAATATCTTCAAACACATTTACAGCAAGGAAAACCAAGCCAAACGAGATCTGATTGAGTATCTGAAGTCCTTGGATCAAACTGGAACATGAGCTGACGTTATTTTAAAGTACAAGAAACTTCTAAAAATAGCTGGGAAATTGTACGAGATCCATCGTTCTGTCGATGTCGGATAATGTTGGATGAAGTAAGTACCATATTTTTCCCTTTTAATATAACTTTAAAATTCAAGTTATATTCAAGTAAAATATAAAGAAAACTAAACATACATTTGGCGGGTGAGAAGACACTAATTATATACAAAAAATTATTTGACTGAAGACAAAAAAAAAAGTGTACGTTAAATAACAGAACGAAAAATGACGAGTACAAGGTAAAATTCCTTATACCACATATCTTCTGCCTGTAACACGATAGATTCTATCAAATTTATTTACACGTAAAATCTAAATTAAATTGATGAAAAGAAATAACCCTTCAGTAGAATGAAGCGAGATAAACCAAGTAAGCCAAAATTCAATTCTATCCCTTTCATTCCTTCATTACAATGTTGGTTTTCATAAGCTGTAATAAAAAACAAACAATTTTCTATTACTTTAAATGAAATATACATTCCTAATTATGGTTCATTACGATTATTACTTTTTGGACTTATTGATAAAATTTTAATTGGTGATACAACAGAAAATAATAAAGATTTGTTCATTTCAAATGAACAAGGAGTTTATTTAGAACTAGTATTTTTCCTTATGTTTTTTTTTTTTTGTTGAATCCTTTATTTAAATTCAGCTTCTATACTGAAGCTATAAGTAAATCATATGACAGACCAGTCACTTGAAATAGGATCATCCATTGATAATCCTCAACGAGTATAAAAATAATACATGAATAAATACAAGAAAGAAACTAGTAACAATGAAATAACTTAATAATATTTGATAATTTCTTTGAAGGTAGTTAAATATGTTCACAACATTAATCAAGCAGGATACATCAGGATAGGATACAAATCCTATCCTGATGTAGAACATCAATAAATGAAACATTAAGATAACCATATATACTATGGTTATCTTACTATTAATTATCATTAATAAATGTAAGCAACCATAAATTTGATTAACCGAAAATAAAAAAAAAGCTGCTGACAAAACACAGTTCTTTCTTTTTTCCTGTTTAGCCTCCGGTAATTACCTATCAGATAATACTTCAGAGGATGATATGTATGAGTGTAAATGAAGTGTAGTCTTGTGCAGTCTCAGTTCGACCGTTCCTGAGATGTGTGGTTAATTGAAACCCAACCACCAAAGAACACCGATATCCACGATCTAGTATTCAAATCCGTATAAAAGTACCTGCCTTTAATAGGACTTGAACGCTGGAATTCTCGATTTCCAAGTCAGCTGATTTGGGAAGACGCGTTCACCATTAGACCAACCCGGTGGGTTGGCTTATTGTTTACTAGCTGAACAGATTGCAAGGTACGCATTAAGAGAAAAGAATAAAAAATAAGTAGAGTCTGAAATAAATACAATACGATAAGTATGAAGTTTAATTTTAACAAAATTTTGTGTTGAGCCCTCACTACGATCACCAATGGTAATGGTAAACGTAGCACCCACTACGGTTAAGGAATAAAGAGACCAAAAGGTTTCATCGAAAAAAAAGAAAAAAGAAAATGGATGTCAAAAATTATATATACAAAACATCAGTTTATTCTCCTTAAAAACAGTTTTTATAATAAAATATTTACCTTGGAATTAAAATTTAATTAACAAAACAAATTTAATTATAATGTCAGTCCTTTTTAAAGAATTGAAAGAGCTAATTTTTAATTTAAAATTTAAAAAAAAACAAATCATAAAAACCAATTTACCTTAAGGAATTTCCTAAAAGATAGAAAGAAACAACAGGATTTTCTTACAATTATTAAAATGTTTGTAAGATCAGTTACTACAATTAATATTTACAAAAAATTAAAATATAAAAATTTGATAAGTAAATAAATATTTGGTTTTAAGATTGCTAATAAGAAACAAGATCTGAATTCTATAACCATCCATTAATATTTCTCTCTCTCTTTCATTTATTTTATCCTTGTCATACTCCCTTTTGTCTCTTTATACATTAACTCTATCTCTCTCACACAATCAATCTATTTCAACCCTTCAATTAATTTTTATAAGAGTAAATATTAACAATAAAAATAAAAAAGTTCATAGTTTAAAAAACATGGAATACTTTTATATAGGAATCATATACAAGCGTAATTTTCTTTTTTAATTATCTAGCTGCATTATTTTAATTAATTACAATTAAAATTTCTATATATAAAAATTAAATGAAAAAAAAATATTTTATTAAAAACAAGAAATTTTTGGATATAAGTTAGCCCAGGTTAATTGATAAAATTTTAAAACCGAATTACGGTAAAAAGAAAAATAAAGAAAATTTATTAAAGGAATTTTTTATGCAAGTATATGTAATTAACGAAAATGTTGGTGATACACTATAAATCTAAATCCTAAAACAAAATAAATATTTCTATACCACAAAGAAGAAAAAAAAACAATAATAAATAAACTAAGACCGGGGTAACCAATTAAAAGTTTCGGCAATAAAGGAAAAAAAAAAGACAGAAGAAGATTGATTGAGTGATTGATTTGCTTTTTTTTTATTTAAGACCCTTTGACTTCGTAATGTGTGGAGGGGGTAGATGTTACTTTATCGAAGAAGAAATCTGTTAGAAAAACCTCCTTAGTTAATAGCACGAAATGCACGTGAACCCGTACGCGTACGCACAAACAAAAAAAAACCAATTAGCAGAAAAGACTAATCATCTGAACTACTGGTTAGCAGAATCACATTCTTAAAGTAAACATTTTGATAAATTGGAAAAATTTCTACTTTTTGATAAATCATGTCATATTTTTTATTTATATAAATAAAAATGTAAAAAATATTATCAAAATTGAATGTAAAAAATTGCCCTTTAAAATAAAAAATATTGCGTCTCCATTCTTTAAATTTTAACATGATTTATTTTGAAATAAATTCTAGAAATTAAAAAAGAAAAAATTAACTATTTTACTTCCAAAATCATTTTCTCTTTGGGTAATATATTATAGTAAAAACCTTCTGGTTGACAAAGATTAAAGGAATAAAAAATTTAACATATAATTTTTTTTTTTAATTTTGACGTAAATTTATTTTAACGAAGATTAACTGACATCTAAAGGAATTCAACCGTTTTCATTTCTATCAAGGTACTGTCAAATATTATCAGGGATTATATAACCGCAATATTGATAATAACTGGATTCCAAATTAATATAAAAATCAGTGTCCTGACTGACTGATCACTAACGGACAGCTCAAACCGCTTAATCTGTTAAAAGTTACAATTTTTTGAAACGTAGACACCCACTAAGGATGAAGTTTGGAAAAATCCTTCAATAAGGAGGTTAAAAGGGAGAACCAATCGTTTTATGAAAATTTTATACCTCTGAACCGAAAGAAATAAAGTTGTGAAAATTGATATTTAAACGATCCTTTGAAAATATAATTATATGTAATTTACTATTTAAAAAAATCGAATTTGGAGAATAAGATATGGGAAACTTTATCAAGGTGTTATTTTAATGAAAACTAGTAAAGTTCTAGTAAAGGCAGTTATTTTTATACGGATTTGAATACTAAATCGTGGATACCGGTGTTCTTTGGTGGTTGGGTTTCAATTAACCACACATCTCAAGAACGGTCGAACTGAGACTGTACAAGATTACACTTCATTTACACTCATTCATTTACTTCATTTACGTAATACCTGAACGGTAATTCCCGGAGGCTAAACAGGAAAAAGAAAAGTATTTAGCATTTACTTAGAAACAAAAAGACACGTGTTTCAATTGTTTTTCAAAAATTCAATTTGACAGGAAGAGAGCAGATAAAAAGTTATTGTAAATCTCAACAGTGCATAATATAATGATTCTTCTTCTTCTTTTAAACCCTACCTGATGCTTGGATTGGATCGACTTCTAAGCTCATACGCTGTTGTGGATGCCAATGGTTGTCTGATTTCACTAACAAGACGCTTAGACGCATGGCGATCCATGGCCGTTGTTCTGGCCTCATTAAGGTTTAGCCTGCGGCTTTTTATATCATCATCGATCTGCTTAAACCCCGTTTTCTTTAGAGCTGTTCGTTGGACTCTCCAATGGGTAAATCGTTGATGCCAGAGGGCTTTATACGGTAGTCGGTTTCCACTTATTATGTAGATGTAGACAAGGCCAAAACATTGCACTATTCGTTTTTGAATCTGTTCCTGGATTATTGGCTGTTCTCAGCGATAGCGGATATCCTCATTTCGGATACGATCGCGAAGTGAGACTCTGATGATCTGGCGTAGGCATCGCATTTTGAACATTTCAAGTTCGCTCACGTCTGTCTTAAGCAGTGTCCACATTTCCTGTCCGTACAATAAAATTGGCAGAATCAGGGTTCGGAAAAGACGAATTTTGGTCTTCAGCGAGATGTTGCTTTGTTTCCAGAAATATCACTTCAGAGAAGCAAATGGGCTTGCTTGACCAATTCGACTGTGGATTTCTGCCGTAGCAGAAATCCACACTTTCTTCCTCTAGACCAGTAAGCCCAAATATAATTATTATATTCTAAAATATGTTTCGAAGATTTTGCGTAAACACGAGTTTAGTATTTGTTCGGTGTTCTTCAATTTGGTAATGTTCTCGATGTCTGTATAATTCCATGATGAAATTCAAGGTCGTAAAGTTTACACAAATGAATGAAAGCAAATTATATTCGACATACGAGATATCGTATTACATTGCGTACCATCTTTTGACAAATTTAAAAACCGTAAAATCGTAAGATAAAATATAATTTTGTAAATTCAATTTTATATATATATATTATTTATTTTCCTAATATGTACGTTACAATCTGTTCAACTAGTGAATAATAAGCAAACCCCCCCCTTCCCGTACCAAGATGAAGATGATATGTATGACATAAAAATGAAGTGTACTCTTGTATACTCAGGCCGACCATTCCTGAGAAGTGTCATTAATTGAACCCGTATTAACAAAGTACACCGGTATTTATTGTCTAGTATTCAAATACGTATAAAAGAAACTAAATTTTATTACGATTTGGACCTCAGAACTTTCGACTTCAAAGATCACTTGTTAAAATACTAATCTGCAACGACGAGTTAAGCACTATACAATCCCGGTGGATTTAATTTTATATATATGATTAACCTTTTTGTATTTCATTTATTAAGTTGATAATCTGATATCACATTCTCAATATATAGCAAACCAGTGGAAATAATTTAACAAAATAACTCTCCGTAGTAAATAGACAAATTTACCACTATGCTCAAAAAAAAAAAACACCTCTAGATTATGGTAGAATTTTAACAAAAATCTATTGTTTCTGTTGAAAACTTATTCTAGGCTCAAATCCAAATTTCACGCCAGCAAATTCGCAAAAAGTAATTTGCTATTTAAAAAAACATGATTGCGACTCAACATAACACTTTACAAAAGGGATATTTTATGAAATATTTTAAAAAATTTCTGATATTCCACATTACGACTGACTAAATTAAGTCATTTGCGACTTTGAGTTTAACCGTTTACCTGTTTAAAAGTGATAACATTTTTTAAGTTATACTTTTTTGGCGCGTTAGGAGAAACTGATCAGAGTGTAACTGATTTCTTCCAGAAAGTTACGGAAGTTGCGCGCGCTGATGTAACACACCATGAAGATCTGCGCAGGCCCAAGCGGATCAGTTTGCACGCACATGCGTGTAGTGTGTAATTCAGTCAGTCGTTAAATGAAATTAAGTGATTAGCACATGTTGTAAACGTATATTGAGTCGTAATAAAAATATATTAATTCATATTCACGGATTTCTGAAGACGTATATTTTAAACTATGAATATTTTTGTTCATATTCATAAAACTTTATTTATATTGCAGCGTATATTTTTGTGAAAATTGTGTATCAAGATTTGAGGTTATATTTATGTAAGCATTATTTTTTACGAGTAAAATTATATTTTTTAATGACAGAAAATAGTATACATCAGATAAATTTTGCATAAATAATTTTAGATTTACCAAAAAACAAAATTTTTTATAAAATAAACTTTTATAAAATAAGACTATTTGTATTATATTTTTCATATCATAAGCCGCCGAAAGCTCACGTGCCTATTCAATCGTCATCCGAAGAATTAATGGAACTAAACTAATCGAAATATATTCCATGAACTTTTTTTTTATATGAGAACGAATACTTCAATAATTTTTAAACTGTATAAAATAAATATTTAATTTAATTGTTATTTGTTCAAACTTTAATTCATGATATTTAATGTCGTCTATCGATCGTTTAACTCAGTTCAAATTTGTTTGAATGCGTTAAAAATTATTTTTTTTATACACGACAAAGAAGTATAACTTCTTACGCGCATACATAAGTACACACGCGATTATTTTTAAGGTTTATATGAAGTAATTTATTTAAAAAGTCAAATATAATTTTTTTAAACCAATTAGTGTTACTGATATTGAGAATGAAAAAAACAATTAAATTTCATTACGAAATATTCACAGGAGGGTAAAAATATATATCTGAGAACATGTTATAAATTATATATATCATAAACAGTAAAAAGATTAAAGATAAAAAAAAGAAATTAAAACAAAATAGTATAAATTTTTTTATTACTTGTTATTAGTATAACAAATAATCCCGGTCACCCTATTTAATAGATTTAACATATTACTGTTCCATTTCAAATAAATAAATACAAAGAAATGTCATTATAATATTATGTAAGAGTAATTTTTCTATGGCTGATTCTACTAATTGCAATAAGAATTAAATTAAAAAAACTTATATAAACATATATATATATATTCCAGATACTAGTGCTAGAAATTGGTACTAAATACATAATAAATTGTTTCGAAATAATGTTACAAACATTACAACTAAAAAAAAGAAAAAAAAAACCAGATACAGATACAGTTCATGGATAATTGATACAGTATCTAAAGTAATATGAACGCAATAACAAAACATAAAAATGGAGGAAAATAAGTCAGTCGAGCAAATAAATGTGAAAAAAAAAGAAATAATGATAAAAAGAAATAGAGATATGCATAAAAAGAGATAGGAAATAAAATGTATATAACTCGTAAAGGTTAGTAAGATATGGTCTAATATGCAAATAATTGTTTAAATCGTTAAATTGAAAGAGATATAAATGTTATTATATAACTACTGTTTTCTTTTCATTCAATAATATTCAGTAGATAAATTTTTAATCTGATTATAAGTTTTTTTTTTTTTAAAAGAAATAATATACATCGTACAGGATACTGTTCGTTACCCTTAAAGAAATACAGCAATAACAGTAAAAAAAAAATGAAAAAAATTATTTCTTTTTAGTGGAACAAATAACATAAAGATAAATAGATTTTATTCAGAGTATATAAGCTATATAAAAACTGCGATAAATGAAGAAGAGGAAACAGATTTGAGTAGTCAGCGGCTGACCGAAGCATACATATGATTGTAAAACAGAGCTAAACTTAAACATAAAATGTAGGTGATAAAAAGTTACATCGCAACCTCAAAGTATATACACACAATAGGCTAAAAACCCCTGCATGAAGATCAAAATTCTGAAAAAGGTGGTAATAAATTATAGTTTGTACGCGATAATAAAAAACAAATGATTTAATTAAAATTCAATCGTTGGTAAACACATTTTTATTTCCTAGTACGTATTGTAATCGGGAATACTTACGGTTTTCAAATTTTAACAGAAATATTCATTTTTACCATCCCTGAATTCATTTTGACTGGTTTCAGCGGGACATCTGTAAGTATGTATCTCGCATAACTCAAACGATTAGCCGTAGGATGTTGAAATTTCGGATTTAGGACTAATGTAACATAGATGTTACCTTCCCTATTGATTGCTATCGACTGAACCAAAAGTGTCCAAGAAAGCCAAAAATCCAAAAAAAATTTAGATTTTGGAATTTTTTTAACTGCAGTAACAAGCTCTCATTGAGAACTTTTCAACGATATATCATAAGTGGAACTTATGTTCATTGGCTGTAGAGTTATAGCCAATTAAAATTTTAATGAAATATTTTGATCTTACAAGGGTAATTCGATAGGTGGGTGAAATATATTGAAAAGTTATACGGAGTAAATGAATTAGAAAATGGTGTTATAGAGGAAGAAGAGGAAGTTGAAGAGAATGAAATGGGAGAAACAACACTAAGATCTGAATTTAAGAGAGCATTAAAAGATTTGAATGGCAGAAAGGCTGGAAAAGACGGAATACCTGCAGAATTACTGCGCAGTGCAGGTGAGGAAGCGATTGATAGATTATGCAAACTAGTGTGTAATATTTAGGAAAAAGGGGAATTTCCGTCAGACTTTAAAAAGAGTTTTATAGTCATGATACCAAAGCAAGTAGGAGCAGATAAATGTGAAGAATACTGAACAATTAACTTACCTAGCCATGCATCAAAAATCTTAACTAGAATTCTGTACAGAAAAATTGAGAGGAGAGTGGAAGAAGTGTTAGGAGAAGACCAATTTGGTTTCAGAAAACGTATAGGGACAAGGGAAGCAATTTTAGCGCTCAGATTAACAGTAAAAGGACGATTAAAATAGGATGTTTTAAGTTTACAAATTCATTTTTTGAAATATAATAGTTGATTATTTTGTTTAAGAGTTACTTTATTATGTTAATTTTCTCAGAAAAAATATACATGCACGTTTCCTGAAACCAAATTGGTTTTCTAACACTTCTTCCACTCTCCTCTCAATTCTTCTGTACTGAATTCTAGTTAAGATTTTTGGATACATGAATAGTTAAGCTAATTTTTCTGTATTCTTCACATTTATATACTCCTACTTTCTTTGGTATCATGACAATAACACTATTTTTGAAGTCTGACGGAACTTTCACTTTTTCGTAAATATTGCACACCAGTTTGTTTAATTTATCTACTTCTTTCTCACCGGAACTGCGCAGTAATTATAGAAATGTAAATGTATAGTACGTTAATGCATCAACGTTTATGTATAGGACATAATAAATGGTAAGATTTCAGTAGCAGAGATTAGGCGTTAAGAACATTCAGAGTACTACTGAAGGCCTCTCCAAAAATGTCTTATTTATTACGTTTTCCGTTCAAGAAAAAATTTGTTTTTATCTGATATGCTGAAGTGAAGTCGTTAATTGTAGTTCAACGTGCATTTAGATGTACATTTGAACAAATATGAAGCTATTATATGAAAACACTACTTCAAAGAAACAGGATCTGTTCTTAAACAGAAATAGTATGGAAGGCATATTCGTCGAAGCCTCAAATTAAAAATTCCAAACCATCAATTCATAGTTTCCATAAAATTTTGAACTAATATGCGTACAAAAAATTCAACTACTTCAAGAAATAAAACCAGCTGATACAGAAAAACATTTTCTGGTGAAAATTTAAAGAAAATGCACGGAAACGAATCGTTTTTAAATTATGTAAATTTTACGGATATAGCTTTAATGGATATGATAACAAACAGAATTCACGAATGTGATGATTTTAAAATCGGTATAAATCTTTTAAGAAAGCGTGTGACATCTAAATGTTTGATGTGGTTTAATCAAGAATCATATAATCGGGTGTTTTGCTGAGCCGAAAAGACTATTAATGAACATGTTTATCTAGCTACATTGAATGATTATCTCTTTCTTCACCTGGATTAACTCGAAAATATTCACAAAATTTATTTCCAACAAGAGTGCACCTCTTCATTTTAATGCATTTTTTAGCCAAGTTTTCAATGATAAATTTGCAAATACGTGAATATTCTGTGAAGATCCTGGCCCCTATGAAGTCCAGAACTAACTCCTTTTGATTTTGTTCTTATGTAGTAACGATAAATATATTGTTTACTTGTAAAAATGTCTGTTATCATATAACTTTGTTAGAAAACCCATCCACTATGGAATTTGCGTATCCAGTATATTAAATTTGATTTGTGATCTGTTTCTTGGACTAATATATTATTCCTTTTAAATTTATTATATTATTAAATTAGTTTAATTCACGTTTTTTATCTGCATGTGTAAAATTTACATGTCATTTTATTACGTCCAGTTTTCATGAGGTTACTTGCAAATGATAATTAATTCTGAAATTTAGTGTAGGTCCTTGTAGAATATTATGATTTCACTGAATGTTCAGTTTTGTAAAAGAATGAAAGTGAAAACTGACATTTTAAGAATAGAATCGAGCAGAATCTATTGACTTTGTATGGACATTTAATGAGGATGAGAAAGAACTATTTGCTTAAGAAAGTTTTTGAATGACAACCTGCAGAAAGAAGATGGAGAGATCATTCAAGAATCGTAATGGAAGATAAGAGTGTGAAAAATGACATGTAATACTGTAAACACATACTATACGTATTTAATTTATATGAGAAAATTCTCAATCTTTTTGCTATTGTGGCGTATGTCCCATTTTTCGGATAGATAATTCCCTTCAGTTATGTTAAAAAATAGTTGGTCTGCCAAGAAATTGGCAGACCAACAAGAGTACAACTAAAAACAATTGTAGATTGTTCAAGATAGAGAATTCTATGTTACAGCATAGATAAACAGTTTTCTAAATATTAAAATAATGTAGCATATTTTCTTATATTGTAATGTATAAAATTAAGCCTTACTGAATTAAAAAGAATAAAACTAAGAATTTATCTTACCTATATAGTGATAATGTACTATCGGTAGAAACATCCACATCTTCAGCTCATTCACTGGTTTTCACATATTTTCAAATTTACCGGCAGAAGGCAAACAGTTGAAAGAAATTTTAAAAATTGAAGTCTGTCTGGACTAAAGATAACAATTTTCTCCATTAAGGAATTTATTGATAAATGATCCAGGAACTACAAAATTCCGCCACATTTATCCGTATCAAAAGAAATAAAAACTATTCAAAATAAAATTAAAAACTTAAGAGAAATTAAAAATCAATATGCCATTTATTAACTAAAATCTTATTGAAAATGTCTGGACAGATAAATAGAATAATTTTATCATATCAGTACTATGATAAATATTTCAAAAGAATAATTTTTACTCTTATTTGTATTTATGAACATAAAAACTACATACCTGTATAAAGAGAATAACATTTATACATAATGTTAAATATCTTAGAAATAAAATCTGTAAACTAAGATAAGAAAGCGCTTATTATTATTTTTCTTTTCTAATTCTCATTTGTCATGAAAGTAATCTTCATACTTTCTCACATCTTCTAACGTCATCTTTTTAGTCAGCGGGATTTAATCTTCATAATTTCTCACATCTAACTTTATCCTTTTAGTTAACTGCATTTAAGCTTTATAATTTCTCACATCTTCTAATTTCATCTTTTTAGTCAGCTGCATTTAATTAAAAATAGAGTTTCTTCATTTGTGTTTCACCTGAAAATGTAAAAAAACCTGTTCAGAAAAACACGCGATATTTTGTGAATAGTAAGCGGAAATTTTCTTCCCCCCATTCACCCCCATTAACCTACGCCACTCACCAAGACTCAAAAGAGTCTCCCTGGACAAGCCAGGGGATTGTACACGAAAACAACCAAGGGAGGATGATGCCCTAACCATAAATGTTACCCTAACCCTAACCTGTTACCCCCAATCATCCAACAATCCTATCGGATATACCAAGGTGCTTGTACAACCTCCTGCGGTTATAATAAACAAACACACTTATAGGAATAGTGTAACCAACTCTCTTCCTTTTTTTTTCCAGATCAGTGCTGGGAGCTGTTACACTATTACTAAGGGCTCAGAGTCCAGTCATAGGAATCGTCCAACAGGCTTTTTTTTCCAGATTAGACTGGATGGACAGCCTTTATTCCGGACTATTCCTATGGGCGTGTGTGGTTAACCCTATCCCCCAACTAAGCTAGGTAGCAATTACATTTCCATAAACTTTATTGGTTATGTACTATATGAAATTGCTACCTACAATTTTGACCTACACAATCGCATATACTAATCCTATCCCCTTTAACCTCTACTAATCCTATACCCTATAACCTATTACCCTCTAAAATATCTAGCCCCTTTCTAAATGTTTAAATTTCCACTATTCACTGTCGTAAACATCTCTTCTATTCTACGTTTCTATTTCTCTCTCTTCATTCACTCATTCAATTTTTCTTCTTTTCTTCTGTTTTGTTCTTCCGATTCTGTTTTGCATCTGCAACATAAAATTAATATCCAGATGTAAGTGTAATATTTATTACTACTTACAAGGATACAATTTAGTAAACAAAGGGTGAGTGTATAAGCTACTGTGTATCCTGTACGTAAAGCAGAATTGTAAAAGACAAATGTAATGTCTGAAGATCCATAAAAGTTCTAAAATCTAAAGTGTATCGTCATTGGTTTCCCTTATTTTTACTGCGTAAAACAAAAAAGTACCGGATAAAGATTGTATTGCTATAACTTCAGCTGAAACTCCAGTGAATAACAACTACAATATGCTTTCACTGATAAAATCGAACCGTACCAAACTAAAAATATTTTTGTATTTTATTATAAAATTTCACGTGTTTACATTTAATTAATATGGTCTTTAAATACAATTGTTTTGATCTATAAAATGTATTTTTATGTTCTGATCGGTTTAAAAGTTTATTTATTTGAATTAAAATCTTGTTAAATTTTAATTCAATTCAGTTCACAAAAATAAAAATTTAGACAATATATTTACATTATAATCTTTTTTTCGTTTTCACGCATAGTTTTTAAATTCAATAATACATCATTTTAGTATTATACTTAGATAAGCACTTATTACTTATATAAAAAAAATCATTGAATCTTTTTGGTTGTAGGTTATAAAACTTAGCTTTTAATTGTGAAAAATTTTAAACGGTAATTGAATAGTATGTGGTAACCATGTTCAATTTTTTTCATACTTATATATATATAACGTACTCATATATATAAGTAGCTCTCGTTTTAAAAATATTCTTTAACAAATATCTTGCATTTTTAATCAAAACGTTAAACAATATATATATATATATATATATATATATATATATATATATATATAGTAAAATTTTTCAGTGTTAATTAGTTTACACTATAACGTTTTAAAGTTATACAAAAATAAATGAGATGAGATGATTGTCTTTACTTACATTAGTATCAAAGGACAGATGAAAAAGTCTTGTAAAATACAGAAAAAATATAAACATTTTATAACTTACCATATGTTGAATGTTTTTAAGAGTATAAGAGTGATATTATTATTCTCTATTCTTATTAATACAGACTAAAAATAATATCTATTTATCTGCCCAGTTTCTCTTCATTAAGATATAATACTGAAATTTTCCTTATGGATATTAATTGTAATTTTAGTTCAGAAAATTTCTCTTTTATTCTTGACATTTTCCCCTTACTCCTTTTTCTTTAAAACTGGATTTCCGATTTTTTTAGATTTTATTCATTATAGTAGAAATTTCTACCATTTCTTTCTTCATTATAGTAGAAATCTTTTAAATAGACCAGCACGTGAAGACAAGTCTTCATATCGCAGGATTGTAAAAGAAAGGCCCACGAGAACAAATTATAACAGCGACAAGTAGCAGTGATTTCACTTCATAAGTAAACAAAAAAAAAAAAAAATTTTAGCGTAGATTTACGTGAAGTATTGGTTACAAGTAATATTCCTCTTTACGAACTTACAAATTCTACCTTCAAAGATTTTCTGCGAAAATATTGCTTGAATCAAAATACACCACATGAATCAATATTGCGTAAAGATTACATACCGACGATTTACCTACAATTTATGGAAGAAATACGCAATGAACTCGAGGATAGCATTATTAGGGTTTCAGCCGACGAAACTACCGAGAGATTTTCTGACCAGTTATTTTTAAGGAACAATCTGAAAGTGATTGGCGCAACATTAAGACACTTATCGTGGCCACAAGAAAGTAAAAAATAAAAATAAAGTAAAAATAAAATATATATATATATATATATATATATATATATATATATATATATATAAACGTTTGAGCTGACGGTGGCTTTGGGATCTGGGAAATGTGAAACGCGAAGATATGTCGAAATTTTGCGGAAGTCGAATCGTGGTACCCATTACAATAGGTAGCTTTCTTATGAAATCTACCTAAAACATTAAATTGTCCAAATTACAATATATTACTAACTTAAGCTTATTTTTCATATTATAATTTATTATATGCGTGTATTATTCGTATTTTTTTAAAATGTAATAATATTTTTCATTACTTTAAACCGGAACATTTGTTTATAGTTCTATTTCGTAATATGTCGACATTAAAATATAAACAACGAATATATATATATACCTTTTACTTCAGGGATATTATCTTTCTTTTACATTTAGCCTCCAGAACTATGGTAAGGTATTACTTCAGAGGATGAATGACGATGATATGTATGAATGTAAATGAAGTGTAGTCTTGTACAGTCTCAGATCGACCATTCCTGAGATGTGTGGTTAATTGAATCCCAACCACCAAAGAAAAATGGTATCCGCTATCTAATATTCAAATGCGTAAAAAATTTATTTTTGCCTTTGCTAGAATTTGAACCTTAGAACTCTCGACTTTGAAATCAGCTGATTTACGATGACGATTTAACCACTAGACTAACCCGGTGGGTTTACCAATTAAGATAAATGTAGATGTAGTAGGAATTAGTGAGGTTCGGTGGGAAGAGGAAAACAACTTTTGGTCAGGTGATTTTAGAATAATTAACTCAGCTTCAAATAATGGGCAGGCAGGAGTAGGTTTTGTAATGAACAAAAAGATAGGGTAGAGAGTAAAGCATTTCAAAATGCATAGCGATAGAATCATTGTAATAAGGATAAGATCAAAACCTAAACCGTCAATGATTGTTAACGTCTATATGCCTACAAGCGCCCATGATGATGATGAGGTAGAGTGTGTATACGAAGAGATTGATGAAGCAATTAAACACGTAAAAGGAGATGAAAATTTAATAATAGTTGGAGATTGGAATGCAAGCATTGGAAAAGGCAAGGAAGAAAATATAGTGGGTGAATACGGGCTGGGCAAAAGGAATGAAAGAGGGAACCGACTTATAGAGTTTTGCACGAAGTATAATTTAGTAATTGCCAACACCCAGTTTAAAAATCATAATAGAAGAATATACACTTGGAAAAAACCAGGCTATACTGCAAGGTATCAGATAGATTATATCATGGTTAAGCAAAGATTTAGAAATCAACTCGTTGATTGCAAAACTTACCCTGGAGCAGACATTGATAGCGATCATAGTTTAGTGATAATGAAATGTAGATTGGGGTTTAAAAACCTGAACAAAAGGAGTCAGATGAATCGGTGGAATTTAGAGAAGCTTGAGGAAGAGGAGGTAAAGAAGATTTTTGAGGAGGACATCGCAAGAGGTCTGAATAAAAAAGATAAGGTAGAAAATGTAGAAGTAGAATGGGAGAATGTTAAAAAGGAAATTCTTAAATCAGCAGAAGCGAACTTAGGCGGAATAAAGAGAACCGGTAGAAAACCTTGGGTTTCAGACGATATATTGCAGCTGATGGATGAACGTAGAAAATATAAGAAATGAACATTGGTAAAATAGACGGAGCATACAGGAAAGTTAAGGCAAATTTTGGGGTACATAAATTAAAATCTAATATGTGTTAAACAAAGATGGTACACCAATATATAATACGAAAGGTAAAGTCGATAGATGGGTGGAATATATTGAAGAGTTATACGGAGGAAATGAATTAGAAAATGGTGTTATAGAGGAAGAAGAGGAAGTTGAGGAGGAAGAAATGGGAGAAACTCAGTAAAGAATTTAAGAGAGCATTAAAAGATTTAAATGGCAGAAAGGCTCCTGGAATAGACGGAATACCCGTAGAATTACTGCGCAGTGCAGGTGAGGAAGCGATCGATAGATTATACAAACTGGTGTGTAATATTTATGAAAAAGGGGAATTTCCGTCAGACTTCAAAAAAAGTGTTATAGTAATGATACCAAAGAAAGCAGGTGCAGATAAATGTGAAGAATACAGAACAATTAGTTTAACTAGTCATGCATCAAAAATCTTAACTAGAATTCTATACAGAAGAATTGAGAGGAGAGTGGAAGAAGTGTTAGAAGAAGACCAATTTGGTTTGAGAAAACGTATAGGGACAAGGAAGCAATTTTAGCGCTCAGATTAACAGTAAAAGGAAGATTAAACTAAACAAATCAACATACTTGTCATTGATAGACCTAGAAAAGGCATTCGATAAAGTAGAATGGAATAAAATGTTCAGCATTTAAACAAAATTAGGGTTCAAAAACAGACATAGCTAACATTTACAGGAACCAAGCAGCAACAGTAATAATTCAATAACATAAGAAAGAAGCCGTAATAAGAAAGGGTGTCCGACAAGGATGTTCCCTATCCCAGTTACTTCTTAATCTTTACATAGAACTAGCAAGTAATAACGCTAAAGAACAATTTAGATCCGGAGTAATAGTTCAAGGTGAAAAGATAAAGATGCTACGATTTGCCGATGATATAGTAATTTTAGCTGAGAGTAAAAAGGATTTAGAAGAAACAATGAACGGCATGGCTGAAGAGCTACGCAAGAACTACCGTATAAAAATAAACAAGAACAAAACGAAAATAATGAAATGTAGTAGAAATAACCTAGATGGACGGATCACTGAATGTAAAAATAGAAAGAGAAAAGTTTATGGAGGAACAAGAATTTTGTTATTTGGGAAGTAGAATTACTGAAGATGGACGAAGCAGGAGCGATATAAAATGCAGAATAGCACAGGCGAAACGATCCTTCAGTCAGAAATATAATTTTTTTACATCTTAAATTAATTTAAATATCAGGAAAGAATTTTTGAAAGTACATGTTTGGAGCGTCGCTTCATCTGGAAGTGAAACTTGGACGAGTACCTGAGAAGAAAAGATTAGTAGCTTTTGAAATGCGGTGCTATAGGAGAATGTTAAAAATGAGATGGGTGGATAAAGTGACAAATGAAGAGGTGTTGCAGCAAATAGATGAGGAAAGAAGAATTTGGAAAAATATAGTTAAAAAAAGAGACAGACTTACAGGCCACATATTAAGGCATCCTAGAATAGTCGCTTTAATACTGGAGGGACAGATAGAAGGAAAAAATTGTGTAGGCAAGAAACGTTTGGAATATATAAAATAAATTGTTAGGGATGTATGATATACGAGGTATACGGAAATGAAACGACGCACTAGATAGGTAATCTTGGAGAGCTGCAACAAACCAGGCAAATGACTGAAGCCAAAACAAAAAAAAAACAAGAAGAGTAAGGCAGATCGGCTCGATTCAGACTTCATCTATTCTTTTTTTTAACTTTTTTTTTTAATTTAAATATATTGATTTATTAATAATTATTAACCTCTGACTATAAAAAAAATTTACGATGAATAATATTCATTAACAAATAAAAAAGAAAAAAAAGAAGTTTTTAATAAAATAAAATTTTAAGTACTTTTAAAAATATGTATATGTAATTTAATAGGCGTACAAGGAAGTCATGTGTCCACACCAGATTTTTTATCAGTATTGAGAAAAAATAATAATCAGAAAAAATAATATTGAGAATTTTAAAAATCAGATGGGTGGATAAAATGACAAATGAAGAGGTATTGCGGCAAATAGATGAAGAAAGAAGCATTTCTTTCTTCATCTAAAAAAATGGAAAAATTGTGTAGGCAGGCCACGTTTGGAATATGTAAAACAAATTGTTAGGGATTTAGGATGTAGAGGGTATACTGAAATGAAACGACTAGCACTAGATAAGGAATCTTGGAGAGCTGCATCAAACCAGTCAAATGACTGAAGACAAAAAAAAATGAAGTATTCAATAAAAAAAAAAAAAATGTGTATCTGTATTTTATTAGGCGTACAAGGAAGTGACCAAATAATTTTTTTTTATTTTTACATAGATTTTAAAAGTAATATTTACTATAATTGAACGTCTATGAAAAAATTAAAACCTCAATACTTAAAAATTACACACATCTCATATTTCTAATGTCGAAATTTTACATTATACTAGTGAGATCACTAAAGTAAAGACCGCTGGAAAGTTTCTCTCCTTAAGGTTGGCGAACCTGGGTCGTACATGGTCACTCTAGTAATGTACACACTGCATTGTTGACTTAAGTTGTCGCGTTGTGAGTTATTACGTTATAAAATGAACAGGAAAATCGATGTTGCCGCCGACTGTGAAATGTGTGACACGTTTTTTAAACGATAAAAACGTTAAGCCGGCTGAAATTCATAGCCAGTTGGCACGGTGTAATGTGTACGGTGACAATGTAATGAATGAAAAAAACCTCTGAAAATGGTGTGAAAGATTTAGAAATAACAAAATTAATGTGCACGATGAAGAACGTTCGGGGAGGCCCACGATCATCAACGAAGACTTGTTGAAACGCGTCGATGATGAAATCAGAAAAAATCGTCGCTCAACGATTCCCGACCTCTCTTTTTTTTCCTGATGTTGTAACAGCTGTTATCGGTCACATTATTCATGACCATTTAGGCTTCAGAAAGGTTCGAACATGTTAGTTGTCGCAGTTCTTAACAGAACGTCACAAAAAAAGGATCTGCTTTGGAATTTTTGATGCTCTACATAGAAAAAGGCGATCAGTTCCTTAATTCAATTGTTACCGGCGATGAAACATGGATTTTCTTATTACACGCCACATAGAAAACGGCAGTCAAGTGAAATTATTAAAATCCAAACTCATCAGCAAGCCTATATTGAAGTTTCAATTGTCCATGATACATTTACATATCTTTCTGATATTAAAATGCCACATAATTTATTTTTCAATACAATTTTTTATTAACTATTAAATTATTCATTTATTTATACCGCTGTTATTATAATAAAACCATAAAAACAAATCACGTGCAGTGAAGGACTCATAAGCCGTGCGTAAGTGGATACTGTGTTATATTCACAGCGTTTGTTTTTATTCACTGTCGGTGAACAGGAATTCGTTGGCTATTTATTCTTGTTTTATTTCATTTTTTTACGTTAAAAAAGAAGCTGGTCTTCTATTTATTTTATCACCAACAACAATCTTCAAATGGGTATAGAATTGTAAAAAAAGTACAGCGGTTTAAAAAAAAGTTTCAATTTTTCTAAAAGCATATACGAATAGCGGTTAATAGTTATTCTAAAATATAACAGATAGCAGCACTGATAAAGAATTGATATAATAGTTGAGAAGTATTACTTTTCAAAGTTTATTGATGCACAGAGTGGGGTTAGATTGCTGGAATAGTGGGAAGGCACATCGGTGGGAATATAAACACAAACGCATGCAGCAAAACGATTTGCTATCTTTGACGTTATCTACTGTCGCTGTACAATACCCCTCCACGATCACTACTATAACAAAGAATAATACAACTTCATACACTGCATACAGAACATCTACGTTTCAAACTTTAAAAAGTTATATCAATCTTTCCAGGATTCCAGACAAAACTGATGGAGATTATACCAATTATTTTATATGTATTACAGTCGTATTGATTTTTTTTAAAGCAATTTGATGTAAAAAACGTCTGATTCTATTTCAGTGGAAAGAAAGTACATGTTTAGATATTTGTTATCGGCTAAGAAAAGATCTTTTCACAGAATTCGATAACGTATTTGTTGGTTACTCTGCATTAAGAAAATAAATCATTTATTTTTGATTGGGTGAAAACAACAGTAAAAAAAAAAAAATCTGATGTGAGCACCACATGACTTCCTTGTACGCCTATTAAATTACATACACACATTTTTAAAAGTAAATAAAATTTTATTTCATTAATATTTCTGATATTTTTTTATTGAATTATTATTTATTGTAATATTTTTTTTACAATCAGAGGTTAATAATTATTAATAAATAAATAATTTCAATTAAAAAAACAACTAAAAAAAAAGTAGATGAAGTCTGATTCGAACCGATGTGCCTTCCCTTTGTAAGATCCAAATACTTCATTAATTAAAATTTAATTGGATATAACTCTGGAACTAATGAAAATAAGTACCACTTATGATACATCGTTGAAAAGATCTCAAAGAGGACTTATTACTGCAGTTAAGAAAAAGTTCAAAATCTAAATTTATTTGGATTTTGAGATTTTTTAGATACTTTTGGTTCAGTCGATTGTAATAAAAAAGGGAGGTGCACAAGTATAAGTTACAAGAGTCCTAAATTCAAAATTTCAACATCCTACGGCTAATCGATTTTGAGTTATGCGAGATACATAGATGCATACGTATAGACGTCACACCGTAACTAGTCAAAATGGATTCAGGGATGGTGAAAATGGATATTTCCGTTAAAATCTAAAAACCGAAATTTTTCGCGATTACAATACTTCCATTACTTCGAACAAGGAAGTAAAACATATAACACTACGGTAACAAATATTTATTTTCTTTAAATAATATTTTTAATGAAAACGAAAATCTTAAAATCGTTACACGTTTTTGATATAGTTTCAGTTTTTTAATGGCATTTTCCCCTTTATTACTTTTCGGTCTATATAGCAGCTGTAGCTATATAAAAAGGAATGTAAAGTGATCGGTCAAAATTGGGTATATCCGGTTTTGGATCTTAACAAATTGCCTCCTAAGGACCTCAGAAAACCGAAAAAATGGCATCGAAATTTCCGCGACAGAATGTGTATGTATGTATGTATGTATGTATGTATGTATGTATATATGTATTTTGGCTTGTAAATCGCCTTATATCTCCAGACCTACTGGACCGATATGAGCAATCTTGAACAGATTACTTTTATATATGTGGCATTGATGCTATTCAATTTTCAATTCAAAAGGCCTGGTGGTTGGGTTTACAGGGGGGAAAAACGAAATCGTCTCCAGATTTTGAATGATTTAATTAATTTTTTTTTTTTGATAATTTTGTGAATATTAATAAGCAAATTTTATAAAAAGATTTTTTTGGAAAATTACACCCCCACTCCTTAAAATGCTTTTAATTTTGAAGAATTATAAAAGGCAGTACAAGGGTTGATTTTCGTTGCATTTTTTAAAAATATTTTTGTGAAAAATTATTTTAAAAATTCTTCTGTGTAAAACATTTTTTTCTAAATTTCACCTCCACTCCAAAAAATTGTAATAATTTTGAAACGTTGTAGACGGCAGTACGGTTGGCTTATCGTTACATTTTTATCTATTAGCATATCGCTGGAACCACAAATTTCTTCACCATCAAAGTGGGGTCTTAAACCAGCTAGCTACCCTCCCTTATAAATCCCACATAGCAGCCGGACTACTGCGGTAGTCGACCACTACGTTGTGACGTCACAGGTGAGCGGTAGAATTAAATTAATGAATAATATTTAAAGTGCCGCTAATCCCACTATACCCACACGAATCCCATTCAGGCATGGCAGCTTGAATGGCACACCACGACTAAGGGTAGATCCTTGTATAATTTTATACAGGATTTGGGGGGATGGTATGCCTCGAGTTCCTTTTTAAGGGCGTCGGGTGCCCAGGTGCTCACCAACCATGTGAATAAACCAATATCTGTTTCGGTTTCGCCTGGTGGCTGATGAGTTGTGTGTCTGCGGGGAGGTCCAGTCGAATGTATATATGATGTACGACTGCCCGGCCCTTGGGGGGGGGGGGGCAGAGACCGAGCCACCCTGGAACTTAGAGGTCAGGGGGAAACCTGGCCGCTCACAAGCGGCGAGTCAGTGTGGCGAGAGCCGCACTGTCGGACCGTGTGGGAGTTCTTCGATGAGGTTGCTATGTTCAACCGTCATCGGTAAATGTAAGGGATTAAATGTAAAATGCAATTTGACTCCTACAGCTCTGCTGCTGGAAACCAACCTTGATAATAGGGCTGGCCATCAGCCAAATCAGCTCCAAGCGCTGTTAAATGGTGGACAGGTACTAGCTGGCATACAGCGACCGAGGCGTGGCAGCCAATATTGCTGTCTTTTTATTATTGACTCGTATAGTTTTAAATTGTTACAAGGGGTGCGCCTTCCCGATCTAGTTTTATGTTTGACAAGTGAGCGATTGGGACACTTAAGCGGGTGCTGCATGGCACCCTGCTTGATTCGCTCACGCACGTTAGGTAGCTCACTAGGAGCTTTTAGGATTTGGGTCGCTAAACCGTCTGAGGCTCAGTAGCCGCTCTTGGCACGGAACATTTGGTCTATGCTCTAGGGCGACCGAATGGGGTGGAGGCGGGAGAAATGCCAGTTAACCAAATACCCACACGAATGAAATACGGTACACGCGCGCGCTTTAGTTACAATCACTGAATTAAATACACAAAAAAAAAGGATTTACATAAAATGATAAATATTTTAAATTAAGTTGTGTGTGTTAAGTTCCTGCATTCGAAAAAAACCGCGTGACGGTTTTTTACAATACAGTCCTACAACTGTATTGTCAACGTCTTTTTTTGAGTAAGCAACAAAATTACAATTTATTGCAAAAGAAGATATAAAATCGCGTCATTGTAATCTCGATTTATTTAATTAAAAACAATTCAATTACTTTGTACTCAAACGCAAAGCAATTAAATTAATGAATATTGTTTCTTTATAGACGACAGCACTAGAAAATCTACATCGATCTTTTAAAAAAATAGCAATAAATTTGCTTGCACCACCTTCCGACGATGAAAATATCATCGTAATACATATTATTATCTTCACGCAATGCGTTTTTGTATATACTCGTATAATTTATAAAACATGAAGTTACTTGAAGGAATTTTATAAATTTTAAAGAATAGATTATTTATTCATTTAATTATCAGATTTGTGCTATTATTCTGCGTACTACATAAATTATATTTTGGCATATATAAGATTATACGTCATCGTAAAATTAAACAATCCATACCAAAGTATAAATATTTTTCTCTCGTTTGTCATAATTATAGGAATTATTTCGAGAAATTTAGTTTAGCTTTCTTTTTTATATAGTATTTTTGTCTGTAATGCAAATGCAATACCTTTTGCGTTCAGTCTAAGTATTTATAATATCGGTTGTAAATACAATCTATTAACTCGCTAATTCAATTAGTTACAGTCAGAATTTAATTTTAAATGAAATTTTCACAATATTAAAAGTAACCCTGAAAATTTTCTCAATAAAAGAGAAAAAAAGAATTTCATAATAAAAATAAACGTTTATGGTTCATTATATAATTCTTGGTTGATTATTTTTATTTCATTCAATAGGAATTTCAACAAATGATAAAAAAAATTACTGTCTGTAAATTACACACAATAAACAAGGTCACAAATAAATTTTAACGTATAAAAAAGATGATTTCAACGGAATTAAAACACCATTTCTATTAGACTTTCTAATATATTTCTCCTTTTTTATTCTTTAGATAAGAAATAATAGCTTAATGTTTAAATACTGATAATAATTTGTAAATTTATCATTCGGGAAAGGATTAAATTTTTGTCTCTGTGGAAATAATACTGAAAAAATTCGAAAAAATTGTTTATAGGTTTCTCCTTCACAATTTGGACGTTACTAAAAAAAACCTATAAAAATTCAACGAAAAATATTTACCAGGTCAACCTGGACTGTATAAGACTGCATTTCAATTACATTCATACATATCATCCTCTGAAGTAGTACCTTACGGTGGTTCAGGAGGCTAAACAGAAAAAAAAACGGTTGCAGGTAACCTGACAAACATTAAAAACTTATGAAGGAATTTTTAAGACCAAGAAAATTCCATGCCAGGCATTCCAACGAATCGGTTTTAACACTGTTTTTCACCTTAGAAGTAAGTTGTATTTTGAACATCATTACTCTCAAAGAAATTTTAGGGAAACCTGTACCTTATACCATTACATTTTAATCATCTAAAAAAAATAATAGGTGATCTAAAAGTAAACCGGGAACGAAGAGAATCTTAAAAGTAGACCTGAGAATAAAGGAGAATGGAGATGGTGATAGTGCGGGGGACCTACCTAAGGGCAAATAACCATATGATAGGGATGATAAATAAAAAGAAATTAAATAATATTCATCTGATGTACAGACTAACGGCAAGTCCCTTACGCCTTGTTTTCATCCATTTGTTGCAAGCCTTCTCCTTCATCCCCTTGTAGTTTCCAATCTTCACCTCATCTGTTAACTTCATCCTACCTCTTCCTCACCACCTTTCTTCTTCTAGCGACCCTTTTCAATGCAACTGTCAAAATTCTACTTCGTCTAACCTCATGCCCTAACCGGTCTCTTTTTCTTTTGTACACTATCTGCATAAATGCTCGTTCTTCTTTATTCCTGTTCATTACTTCATTCCTTACTTTATCGATCCATCTCGTCACTACCAGAACATGCTACTCCCTCCGGAAAGAGGAGCGCATTGCATCCTCCAAACATTAGGGCCCCCGAATTAGGCGCATTACTGGTAGGCTGTAGTACCGAAAGGACTTCAGGGGAATGACTGAAGAGGACTCACGCCGGGAGAACGAAGCTTATACGCGACTTATCTCCCAAGGTCATCCTGACCCCACAGGGGAAGATACCCTCGACCGAAACCTGTGACGGTTTCGGTCGAATCTCCTCTACTATCGTCAGCCCCGTTCAAATAATTTCACCCCGGTCTAAAAAATCCGAATTCAACCAATAATTTCGTCCATAAATAAAACACTATAATTATAACGGTCAGTAAATAAATAATTACCCGCTCGATAAAGGAAAAACAGCAGCAAGGAAAATTTATTCAGGTTTTGCGATTAATAGAGATAAAAACTCTCCCGCTATCCTTGCGTTCCGTTACGTTCCATCCATCTTACTTTCTTACTATCCACATCTCAAAATCCTGAATCCAGTCCCTCTCCCTGTCTTTTCGTACACGCTTCACAGTACAACAATCCATTTTATATAAATGAATTGTTGTACTGTTTATTTAATGGATTGTTGTAGGAAGATTTTAGCTAAATGTATATAACATTTATCTAAACTCTTCCTTAACTTTAAATCCGGACTTTTACCGCTTAGGAATTTCTTCTTTGTACTGAAAAGCCTTCCTTTTCCATTAAAATTCTTACTTTTATTTCCATTGCACTCTTCTAATCCTTTCTCACCATAATACCCATTTGTAATTTTTTACTTTTTCTATTCTTACTTCATTTCTCCTTACCGTAAAATCCTCTTTGTTAATTTCATTAGTTTAGTTTTCCTATAATAATAGCAGCGATAAAAAAATAATAAATAATATTCGTGAAACATTAAAAAATCTTAAGCCATTTTTACATGAAAAAATAAAAACGACAGTTTAACAAAAAAAAAAAATTAATTTTTCATGTTATTGTAAGGAATACTCTTTTTGTAAATTTCACGAATATTATTTTTTACCTATTTTTTTATCTATTAATGATGACAATTTAACAATAAAAATACATATTTAGTTTTATCATTTACTATTTATTAGTTTATTTGAGTAATCATAAAGTATAATTCTTGTTTTCAAAAGAATATATTTTTTTTTGTTTTAATTTATATAAATAATTATACAACAGAATTCTTCTATAAAATTAAAATATTTTGAAGTTTTTGGATATAATGAATCAGTATCTCGTGACTAATCGGCAAAAAAAACGAATACTGTTAATTTCTAGTGCGTTGATAAAGTTTTTTTTTTTGTATTTTTACGTTTATTATTTTTATTTATTCATTTGTTTTTAAGCTTATAAATTAATTTACTGTAGAAGCTTATAGAGCTGCTTGTACGTGGGAATATGGAATACGGAATTTTGTAGCGTATGAAAAATTTCATGCCTGATCGTGATTCGAACCCAAAATCGCTGGAAGAATGGCTGAAAAGCTACACCACTTCATCACTGAATGTATACTTTTTAAGTAATTTTTTTTTTCACTTATTTTCAAAAAATATATATTTTTTTTGTCTTCAGTCATTTGACTGGTTTGATGCAGCTCTCCAAGATTCCCTATCTAGTGCTAGTCGTTTCATTTCGGTATACCCCCTAAATCCTACATCCCTAACAATTTGTTTTACATAATCCAAACGTTGTCTGCCTACACAATTCTTTCCTTCTACCTGTCCTTCCAATATTAAAGCGACTATTCCAGGATGTGGCCTATAAGTCTGTCTCTTCTTTTAACTATATTTTTCCAAATGCTTCTTTCTTCATCTATTTGCCGCAATACCTCTTCATTTGTCACTTTATCCACCCATCTGATTTTTAACACTCTCCTATAGCACCGCATTTCAAAAGCTTCTAATCTTTTCTTCTCAGATACTCCGATCGTCCAAGTTTCACTTCCATATAAAGCGACACTCCAAACGTATACTTTCAAAAACCTTTTCCTGACATTTAAATTAATTTTTGATGTAAACAAATTATATTTCTTACTGAAGGCTCGTTTCGCTTGTGCTATTCGGCATTTTATATCGCTCCTGCTTCGTCCATCTTTAGTAATTCTACTTCCCAAATAACAAAATTCTTCTACCTCCATAATCTTTTCTCCTCCTATTTCCACATTCAGTGGTCCATCTTTGTTATTTCTACTACACTTCATTACTTTTGTTTTGTTCTTGTTTATTTTCATGCGATAGTTCTTGCGTAGGACTTTATCTATGCCGTTCATTGTTTCTTCTAAATCCTTTTACTCTCGGCTAGAATTACTATAAAATCAGTAAAAAAAATATATTTAATTTTAAAATCATTCGGAAAAATGTTCATTGTCTCCCTCCCACAGTATATAATTTTTCAAATCGGCATATACCCGACAGATGCCACATGGACAATAGAAGAAAATCATTTTATTCTTTTTTATAACGAATTGGAAATTCATAGTCGTTTTGGTTTATTTTGAGCAGGGGGATAAAAAATTTAATACCCAATGCATTATTAATCTCCTAAGGGGGATATTGGGGTAAAAATAATATTTATTTTTGTACCGTTCGTAATGTCGACTTCATTTTACAAGAAGAAAATTTGCTGTAAAACTTGGTATGAGTGTATTTGTATGGGTGTTATTTTCCTTTAAAATACGACTAGTTTTAACAAGTAAGTTTGGATGTTGGTATAGAATGATTTATGATCCATTATCATGGTATATGATAAGACAAGTCGGTCGTGTATTATATGAAATGTAATGCAAGTGATGGAGTGGTGTTCAATGAATTCAACCACTTCTCCCCCTCCCACCAACATAGCGAGCTCTGTCTTCTTCTTGTTCACCCTTTACTCATTTATGTATAACCTTTTTATATTTATCCTCCCTCTGTAAAATTCCCTTTCTAAGTAATTTATTTTTATATATATTATGTAAAACTGAAGAGTTTTTTTTGTATACTTAATTCAGAACACCCTTTGTTTACGATCTTAGAATTTCATATTATATACTAAAGTAGATTATGCCATTAATTCGATTAGTATCGGTTTGTTTGTTAAAACTCCCCGAAAAAATGGATGAATACATTACAATAAAATTTAAAGAACTGATTAATCTTCGTCTAGTTTATTGATTTATATCTTAAATTTAAATATATTATAAGGATCTGCCGCGGGTTACAATAGGTTATTTTTTTTTAGCACTATGGAACAAAGCCCGGGGATGGCATAGCCGGGCCCGGTGTCCTTGGTCTTAGCGGTTACAGGCAGAGGCAAGATGAGAACAAGGAAAAGATTCGGAACCGGTGAGCCAACCTGCCATTCCGGACGTACTGCCGGTAGGCGGTGAGGCTCATTAATGTGGCACGGACACTTACCTGGGCTGAGTAATACTTGATTGTTGAGCCCCTCCAGGGGAGCTGAAGAACAAATACAAAAAAAAAAGAAATTTAACACCAACATTTTAAGGAAAAATTCTACCAAACATCGGAAAAAGTTTAATGAAATATTTTTCACGTTCGGGTGAAACATATTTGTGTTACAATATGCTAGGAAAATTTTTTTTTTCCGATCCGCGTATTTTAATTCTTCCCACATATTTCCAGAAAAGATTATAAGAAATATCTCATAACGGTAACGGTTTAGATGACTTGATTTCAATAAAATATCTTTCTTAAAATTGAAAAGTTAACTAGATTTGATACCAAAGCTACCTAAGAAAATTGATGTAATTGCATCCTTTCCCGAGCTAAATATACAATCGCATATCAGAACGCGGAATCTACCAAAAACCAAGTGATATTCAGCTCTAAAGGTGATTCTTTTACTTTATTCACCACAAGGCTTAATCGCCACTGCTCTTAAAAAATGCTACTGTGATTTTCTGAAATCCACTTTCATCTGAATTTTTTTTTTTACAAGCATCATACCGATAAAAATATCTATGACCGATAGTTTTTTTCCTAAACGCACAACGAAGTGTCGTTATCGGCGTCCGGACACGGTATTTATAGACTAAATAAATAAATATGAAAAATTAACAATTAAAAATTAAAATCCAGTAACATGAAAACACAGCATAAATGGTATAAATAGCTGAAGAATACTATAGAAAACTCAAATATTTGAAGATAATCATAAATTATTCGATAACATCGACACAGTGTTTCCTAAGATATTTCGGAAGTTATCCTTAATTTAAAATTCAACGTAATGCCGCATAGCAGAAACTACCCAGAAGGATAACGTGTGCAATTAGTTGGCAGCGCAGCGAACACAAACGGGTGCATCGGTCTGAGTCATGAGATATCCATGAGTGAGACTAGTGTACCCTTTACGAAAACGACCAATAATAACCTGTTCACGACGATTATTCCTGCGTGAGGAACTCTACGGTGATAAAAGATTCTAAAACAGGACGAAGTTTATTGTTGATGATAGCATTCCATTCAGTTTTTCACTAATCACGGATCACCATCTTCAGAAAACATACGATTAATGAAAAAAAGGGTGGAAATAAGCCTCTTTTGCCGCACTATTAGCGCGCTCATTGCCTGAAATTCCAATATGGCTAGAGATCCAGTAGCATCTCACAGTTTCATTACGCTGAGTCATTTCAGAGATAACAGACTGCGTCTTCCCAAATCAGCTTATTTGGAAGTCAAGATTTTCAGCGTTCAATTCCTACTAAAGGCAGTTACTTTTGATTTGAATACTACATCGTGGATACCGGTGTTCCTTGGTGATTGAGTTTCAATTAATCACACATCTCAGAAAAGGATGAACTGAGACTGTACTTCATTTACACACATACATATCATCCTCAATCATTCTCTGAAGTGATATCTGAACGGTGACTCCTGGAGGCTAAACAAGAAAAAAAGAGATAACAGACTGTATCTCACAGAGTCTGGAGAACATGTCATTAATCGCCCCTAAGGCGCTCAGGAAATCTGAACGCAATTTGGACGTGAAAATCACCAACAGAAACAAAAGGCACTGTCAGCCGATCGATCAGAAGTATAATTCTTCTTCATAATGCCAGGCTTCATATAGCCATTAGCAATCTGAATAAATTGGAAGAAATTTACTGGAGAACCTTAAAAAAAGTTAAGAAAAAAGGAGATGAAGTCTGATTCTAACCGATGTGCCATCCCTTGTAAGATCCAAATATTTCCTTAATTAAAATTTTATTTGGCTATAACTCTGGAACAACTGAAAAGAAGTACCTCTTATGATATATCTTTTAAAAATTTTTTTTTTTGATTTTGTGCTTTTTTGGTTCGGTCGATTGCAATCAAAACGGGATGTGCACAACTAGATATTACAACAGTCCTAAATCCAAAATTTCAACGTCCTACGGCTAATTATTTTTGAGTTAAGCGAGTTACGTACATACATACGTACGTACGTATAGACGTCACGCCGAAGTAGTCAAAATGGATTCAAGGATAATCAAAAAGTATATTACCGTTGAAATCTGAAAACCGAAATTTTCCGCGATACTTCCTTTTACTTCGTACAAGGAAGTAAAAATCAAAATTTTTAGTAAAACCTTCTGAGACGCATTAGATTCCCTTACTCGAAAGCTACCTCATATGACATATGTAACAACAGCCATGAGTTAAAAAACAGATAAATTAACAGAAATTAGTTTTGAAACAAACAAAAAATTTAATTATTAAGTCGCGTTCTACGGAATCCGTTTGTTTTAAAAAGTCCCCACATCTTCTACCTTATACTAGATAGAGTTGCATTTTCAATCAAGAAAGTTTAAAATAATTGATATTTTAAGTACGATTGAAATTAGCCTCTCGTTTTTGTGGGGTTTAAAAGTTTGTTTATTGGGGTAATTGTTTACAATAATAAAACAGCCCTTAATATATATATATATATATATATATATATATATATATATAGCTACCGTGATATTACTTGTTCGATGGGATCAAATCTTAACCTGGATTTATGATTTGTGAAACCAAAGATATTTGTGCCAAAATTCAACATTTTTGGTCAATGAGTTTTCAAGATATGAAGCAAAAACTGTTTAGAAAAAATATTGAATATTCTTCATCCCTAAATCTGATTGACTTAAACTTTTGAAATTTTAAATAACTAAATAAAATACTTTCATCCCATTAATCTACGATCTCTACTAAAAAAAGTCACGAAAAATTAAAAATAGCGAAAACTACCCCTCCCCTTTGTCTATGTTATCTAAAATATTATTCCATAAATGTTCCATGTATAAAAACATTTGAGCCTTTTTTGAAGAACTTAAGTTGAGTCAGTATTTATCTTTTTTCTGTTTAGCCTCCGGAACCACCGTAGGGTATAACTTCAGAGGATGAAATGAATGAACGTAAATGAAGTGTAGTCTTGTACAGTCTCAGATCGACCATTCCTGAGATGTTTGGTTAATTGAATCCCAACCATCAAAGAATTCACGATCTAGTATTCACAAATCCGTATAAAAGTAACTGCCTTTGCTAGTATTTGAACCTTAGAACTCTCGACTTCGAAATCATTTGATTTGCGATGACGAATTAACAATTAGACCAACCCGGTGAGGTATGTTGAGTCAGTTTGAAGATATAATAATCAAAATATCAACTCACTAACGTACATATTCCTGGAATTTCTATAACTTCTTTGTTTTTATTTTTTTGACTAAGGAAACTCGAAACATCAATATTTGAAAAAACTCTGATACCTAAAAATTTTGTTGATTGTATAATTTCATTTTATAACTATGCTGATGCAGGACCAATAGAGTCATAGCCGGAAAATAGAAAAATAATGGGGTTTATAAATTTTTCGATAATTTAAACTAGAAATATAAATTATACAAGATGGAATTCCTGCTGGAGTTGGAAAAGAGGGAATAATTAAACAAAAAATTATAATTACTTATTAGTTTCACAAACTATTTTTATAAAGTATAAACATAAGCCATTTCTTCAAAAAGCATCTAAAAAACATCTGATGTGGAAACCACATGACTTCCTTGTACGCCTATTAAATTACACATACACATTTTTAAAAGTACATAAAATGTTATTTGTCTAATAACTTCTGATCTTTTTAATATATATATATATATATATATTTTTATTGTTATTATTGAATTATTATTTGTTGTATTTTTTTTTTTACAACCAGAGGTTAATAATGGAAGAAAATGTTGCAAACAAAGAAAGAATAAAAATATTAAGAGAAGATGAATATAAAGAAAGAGAAAATTTGAAAATGAGTACAGTAATTAAGATTAGAAGAATTATATCAAACATAAGAGCGATTAAATAATCGACAACAAAAAAAAAAAATAAACGAAATGATGATCAACTCCAACTTAGGGAGAATATTGTACGACAATATCATAGGAGTAATCAACTAAAAGATAAGAATTTTTTTGCATTTTATTAAAGATAGGTCATGTATGCCTCAGGGTATATGGTGTTCTTGTGAGGGTCTATTTTTCAGTCACTCTGTAGTTAAATTTAATGTAGATAAAATTAAACAGAAATTCCAGAATAATTAAATAAAATTAAACTAGAAAATTCGAAAATAATAAAATTCTAAATCACGAAGTTCGTTAAAACTTCGTTGATAAGTCTGGAGACGGCGAAGTCAACTTTACATTTCTAAACATGACCAAACCTAACAGTGAAATGAAAATGATAAAAATAAAATAACCGTGAAAACATTATATTTCAGTTCAATTAGATTTGTATTAAAGAATACTTTCAAAAATACCTCGGAATTTTGTTACACAAAGTTTTTTTTTTCCATTTGATGAACCGCGAGCTTCGAATGTGTCATTTTATTCAACTTACTTTAACGAATCGCGCCGCTAGATAGCAGTACGTGATAGTACTAGTAAGCGTACAAAAACTTGATAATGCACTTGAAATAATAAAATTTAAAAGAAAATATACTACAGCTTGTTTTAATAATAAATGCTGTTATGTAAATGAAAGTATAGAAAAAGAAACAATTTTTTTTAATTCCCATCACTTCTTTAAAAAAAGGAAAAAAAAAAGTGTAGTTTACAAGAGATTGTACTAGTTTTATTAAAAAATGAAACAGAAATAAATTTGATTGGTAAAATCGAATTTAACGATAAAAATCGAGGGTTTCACTTTCAAAGTAATAAGTGCATCACGATTCGGGAAAGTCATTATACTAGTTTTATTAAAAAAGAAAAAAATATGGTACGAAGTGAATTATATGACTAACAACAAAAAAAAATTCATCGTAAATTCAATTTGTTTGTTCTAGAAAGGCAATAAATTTTAAAAATAAATCCATAAGATAACAATCAGTAATTCATACAAAAAAAATAAAAGAATAATCTAACAAAACGCAGGGATATCAAAAAAAGTTACAATGAAATTGTAAACCGCAAGGTAAGAGTTTGGGACATATCATGTCTTCCGCTCAAAAAGCAAATATTTCTGTATTGTAAATAAAACAGTTTTTAACAAAACGATAGTGATATCAAAAAAGGTAAGACACTACATTTCTATTATCAAAAATTGGTATTAATTTAGAATTTTCTTTAAAAAAAATAAATGTCATATATATGTAATAATATATAATACGAAAGGTAAAGTCGATAGATGGGTGGAATATATTGAAGAGTTATACGGACGAAATGAATTAGAAAATGGTGTTATAGTGGAAGAAGAGGAAGTTGAGGAGGATCAAATGGGAGAAACAATACTGAGATCTGAATTTAAGAGAGCATTAAAAGATTTAAATGGCAGAAAGGCTCCTGGAATAGACGGAATACCTGTAGAATTACTGCGCAGTGCAGGTGAGGAAGCGATCGATAGATTATACAAACTGGTGTCTAATATTTATGAAAAAGGGGAATTTCCGTCAGACTTCAAAAAAAGTGTTATAGTAATGATACCAAAGAAAGCAGGTGCAGATAAATGTGAAGAATACAGAACAATTAGTTTTAACTAGTCATGCATCAAAAATCTTAACTAGAATTCTATAGAGAAGAATTGAGAGGAGAGTGGAAGAAGTGTTAGGAGAAGACCAATTTGGTTTCAGGAAAAGTATAGTGATAAGGGAAGCAATTTTAGGCCTCAGATGAATAGTAGAAGGAAGATTAAAGAAAAACAAACCGACATATTTGGCGTTTATAGACCTAGAAAAAGCATTCGATAACGTAGACTGGAATAAAATGTTCAGCATTTTAAAAAAGTTAGGGTTCAAATACAGAGATAGAAGAACAATTGCTAACATGTACAGGAACCAAACAGCAACAGTAATAATTGAAGAACATAAGAAAGAAGCCGTAATAAGAAAGAGAGTCCGACAAGGATGTTCCCTATCTCCGTTACTTTTTAATCTTAACATGGATGTAGCAGTTAACGATGTTAAAGAACAATTTAGATTTTCGGAGTAACAGTACAAGGTGAAAAGATAAAGATGCTACGATTTGCTGATGATATAGTAATTCTAGCCGAGAATAAAAAGGATTTAGAAGAAACAATGAACGGCATAGATGAAGTCCTACGCAAGAACTATCGCATGAAAATAAACAAGAAGAAAATAAAAGTAATGAAATGTAGTAGAAATAACAAAGATGGACCACTGAATATGAAAATAGGAGGAGAAAAGATTTTGGAGGTAGAAGAATTTTGTTATTTGGGAAGTAGAATTACTAAAGATGGACGAAGCAGGAGCGTTATAAAATGCCGAATAGCACAAGCGAAACGAGCCTTCAGTCAGAAATATAATTTGTTTACATCGAAAATTAATTTAAATGTCAGGAAAATATTTTTGAAAGTAAATGTTTGGAGTGTCGCTTTATATGGAAGTGAAACTTGGACAATCGGAGTATCTGAGAAGAAAAGATTAGAAGCTTTTGAAACGCGGTGCTATAGGAGAATGTTAAAAATCAGATGGGTGGATAAAGTGACAAATGAAGAGGTATTGCGACAAACAGATGAAGAAAGAAGCATTTGGAAAAATATAGTTAAAAGAAGAGACATTTATAGGCCACATACTAAGGCATCCTGGAATAGTCGCTTTAATATTGGAAGGACAGGTAGAAGGAAAAAATCGTGTAGGCAGGCCACCTTTGGAATATGTAAAACAAATTGTTAGGGATGTAGGACGGTAGGATGTAGAGGGTATACTGAAATGAAACGACTAGCACTAGATAGGGAATCTTGGAGAGCTGCATCAAACCAGTCAAATCACTAAAAATTATATGTAATAAAATTATATGACAAAAATTATATGTAATAGACAATAGATGTACAATAATAGATTGTAAATGATGTTAAAGCCAAGTAAAAAATAGAAAAATTTGTTACATAACTCTTCCCGGCCCGATTTCATTTATTAAACAACGAATAATCATAAGAATTGTATTATTTATGTTAAAATGTGATATTATTACATATAAATGAAATCAGGCTGTTAAGTTTTGTAAAAGATTTTTCTATTTTATGCATGGAATGCTTAAACATCGTTTATTATCTATTATTATACATCTTATTGTCTATTACATATATTTAACACGTATTTTTTTCTTTTAAGAAAATTTTTAATTAATAAAAGATTTTGATAACAGAAATGTAGTGTCTTACTTTTTTATATCAGTATCATTTTGTTAAAAACAGTTTTATTTATATTACAGAAATATTTGTTTTTTGAGCGGAAAAAATAACTTAGCGAGACTTACCGTACGGTTTAAAATTTCACTGTAATTTTTTTGGATTATGATTTTCAATTAATATTAAATAATCAGATGTTTCACCAATCTACTATACAGAAACATATGTAATAATGCCTATTAAATTGTATATACACATTTTTAAAAGTGAATAAATTTTTATTTCAGTAATAACTTCTGAATTTTTTTATTATTATCACTGAATAATCATTTATTGTAATTTTTTTTTTACTATCACGGGTTAATAATTACTAATAAATCAATACATTTAAATTTAAAAAAAGGAGATGAAGTCTGATTCGAATCGATGTGCATTCCCTTGTAAGATCCAGATATTTCATTAATTAAAAATTTATTTGGCTATAACTCTGGAACCAATGAAAATAAGTACCAGTTACGCTATATGGTTGGAAAGCTCGAAATGAGGATTTATTACTGCAGTTTAGAAAAAGTCCAAAATCCAAACGTTTTTGGATTTTGGGCTTTCTTGATTCACTCGATTGGAATCAAAAGGAGAGGTGCACAATTAGATGTTACCATACTTAAATCCAAAATTTCAACATACTACGATTAATATTTTGAATTATGCGAGATACATACGTACGTACAGACGTCACGCCGAAACTAGTCAAAACGGATTCATAGATGGTCATAATGGATATTTCGTTGATATCTGAAAACCGAAATTTTTCGCGATCGTAATACTTCATTTCCTTCGTACAAGGAAGTAAAAAATGAACAAAAAATTACAGTCAAAAGTTTTAGTTTAAAGTACGATAATAAATATATTTAACAGTGTATTTAAAAAAAAAAAATATTTATTCGGTCCAAATAAGTGATAAATAATTAATAATTGGGAATTGTGAAATTCACCAAAAGTTATGTACGTGCAAATACGTTACATTATAATCAGATTTTTAAATATTTTTTTCAATTGAAGATTTTTTTTTAACGAGATGTTGCTGCAAGGTGAGAGCTGTCTTACAAAATAAAAAAAAAAATATCTTTAAAAAGAATAGTTAAAGAAACTGGTAAATAACTAAATAAGAAAGTAATTAAGATTCAAAGCTTAATAAATATTGTAACTTTCAGATTTATGACAGCAACAAAGAATTATATATTTTTCTTTTTTCATTTTTAATTAGCATTGAAATAATGCTCTACTGTGAAATCATTCATAAGATAAATAAAAGAACAATGAAAGAGAAGTAATATCCTTTCTTTTCCTTTAATTCTTTTCCTAGTAATTTTTCTTCTTGTCAGGAAATCGATATTCTATTTCTTTTGTTTTTAATAGTTATTTAATGTAAATCTCTTTTCATCGTTTATGAAATTATAGTATTTACGTGATGATTTATAAGTACACGAAACTAGTTTACATCAATTTAAATATTGTCCTGCTATATATTTATTTATTAAGAAATTAAAAAAATACGAAAAATCACTAAAAAACTTTTTGATAATTTCTTTAGCATCAATGATAATTAATGAAGGAAAATAAAAGAAATATAATTTTTCTGTAACAGGAGCGTTCAGATTAAATTATTCAAAAAACAATATAAAAACATTACTTTATATATTCAATATAATTTTCCATTAAAATTTCCTATCTTTAATATGCAGTGATGTCATCTTTTCAGTACCTTTCGTGTCCCTTGAAAATAAATACCATGTAGTTGCAGACGCACCCATTCCAAAACAACCTCATGATATTTACAATTTTATTAAACCGTTCTCCTTTAGAAATTCTTTTAAGGGTCCAAACACATAAAGCCCTATTGAACGAGTACCAAACTACAGAACGGAGGAAGAAAACGCAACTATACTTTTCAAATTGTATGAGTACAGATATCCTTTTTTTTCTAGTGCCGCTCCGTGACGGGTCCGCAATGAAGCAAATAATATCGCATCCGGAGAGGTGTCCTTCTGACTAACGGGCCTCCTCAACTACCGGCTGTACGTCCGGCATGGCAGGTCAGCCCGTATCGTCTGGATCGCCTTTTTTTTCACTACGCTTTCCGGCACAGTACGCTGTTCCTGAACCCATTCCATGAGTTCGAATGGCTGTTGTTCTATCAATTCTCAAATAAAACGTTAGTAAGCGCCGTTATGTAGTCTCGTCTTCTCGCGTCTGTGTCTACCGGACGATCCAATTCTGGCATTCCTCTTCTTTCGTTTTTAGGATCAAGGTGACGTATCTTTCTACTACGTCCGTATCTTAACTGCGTCCGGACGCAGTTAACTTGCAGAAAAACCCACCCGGTTTGGTCTAGTGCAGGGATCGGTAACCTTTTGAGTCAGAAGAGTCAAAAATTACAATTTACAAAATTTCAAAGTTTTTAAAGAGCCACAAACGTTTTTCGAAAATAGGTTTATTAAATAACAATTTATACATACTTACACTTATAATTATTATTTTAACTCTAATTTTTAAATAATAAAAGCTATAAAATAGATAAATAATAAAATAGGTTAATTTATTAAATATATATTTTAATAAAAACACTTTCGCGGTACTTTGTTTCTGTTTTGACAATTCTTATTGACTTCAAAAAAGTAGTTAGGTATCTTATTTGGAAAAAAATATGTATAATATGTATTTTACAAATATAATACTTATTATGTTACCTATCTTTACTTCGGTTTTTTCCATTATTATTATTATATATATATATGTACATACATAACTTTGAGAAGATAATTCGCTTCTAACTCTTTCACTTGAAACAACAAACTATACGTCACAGCCAAATCACTGGTAAAGTCGCCAAATTGTCTTGCGTCGAAAGCGAATTAAAACCTACATAGAAACATCCGACGACGGCGTCATTCGAGAGCTTCTGACGGACTGACGACAGTGACGACGCGTGTCAAGGGGGAGGGGTGCGGTGAAAAGCGAGTACAAGAGTGGCAAAGCGATAGAATCGGTGCTTAATCCTCGTTAATCGATTCAGAACGATTTTTAAATGTTTTTTTTTTAATAAAATAAATAATATTTGCGTATGGAACTAAAGAGCCGCAGCTTCACATCCAAAGAGCCGCAGGTTGCCGACCCCTGGTCTAGTGGAGAACATGTCATCGCAATTCAGTTGATTTTGTAGTCGAGTATCAAGTATAAAAGTAACTATGTTTTACGGATTTGAATATTAGATTGTAGATCCCGTTGTTCTTTGGTGGTCGGGTTTCAATTAACCAAACATCTCAGGAATGGTCGATCTGAGACTGTACAAGACTACACTTCATTTACATTCATACATATTATCCTCTGAAGTAATAATACCTTACGGTGGTTCCGGAAGCTAAATAGAAAAAATAAAGAGTTAACTTGTAAAAAAAAAATACAGAAAGAATGCTGGACTATTTTACGCATTTTTCCGCTATTTTTATTGACCGGTTCATTACATTGGAGTTTTTTTTTTGTTTTTGTAAGGGGTGGAAAATGCTCTGCCAGCCGCCGATAGGCCCGCACTGACGGCAGTGCGGAGTTCTCACCCGCTAAAAAACCTCTCCTCTAATCATGCAGGGGCCGATCTAAGATATGGTATGTACATGTACAGCCCCTGCATGATCACCCAGGCACTCTATTATCCGAATCCGGATGACCAGAAGGCATCCCCAGGGGGCAATCGACGAGCGACGACTCCGAGGAGCCCCCGCCGCCCACCACCAAAAGCTCGCTCTCCTTGGTCGCCCGTCATCGAACTCCATATCTCTATCGATCCGCATCTCCTCAGCCTGTCGTCGCCTCTCTTCATTGGTCTTCTATCCTATCATTGATGCGATCGTAGTCGAGACACGCTCCCACTTGTTGCTATTGCTGAGCATTACCTCGATTATATTGTTGGCCTCCTCCACACCCTGATCCTCGACCACTACTCTTAAGTCGCGCCATCTAGGGCAAAAAAATACCACATGCTCTGCTGTATCCAGTCCGCCGCAATCATGACCCTTGTATGGCATCTGCCCATCCTGTACAAATAGTCCCGAAAATATCCACGTCCAGACAGGAGCTGGCTGAATTCGTAGCCTGTGGTACCATGCTTTCGCTCCACCCAGTTCCTGTCGTCGCTTATGAGCCCGTAGGTCCACCTTCCTTTGTCCGAATCCCGCCATCTGTCACGCCAAGCCATGTAGAGACGGTCAATTGCTTCCTTTCTGTCCCGTCCGGTCACTATTGAAGCTCTCATTTGCGCTTGTAAGCCTATGGGCAGTACCCCAGCTATAACCGATACGGCCTCGGAAAACTGGAGTATTACTTTGTATTTGTAGTTCATTATTTTTAATGTAAATCAATATGTAAAATGATCTTCATATCCCAAAAGAATGAAATCGTAATTTTTCCCACTGAAAAATAATTATATTTATTTATTTTTTTGGAAGTTTTGGAGTTTTGCCACTGCTCGATGTTCTTTTGCTTTCTGAGGTGAAATGAAATACCCAGGTTTCATCAGCAATAACAATAGATTGATAAAAAGGTCCACTTCCTTTGTTCTTCATATCTACCCGATTGTGGATGAGTCACACGCAAGCGTATTGCTTGTGTTCATCCGTTCTTCATCTTTCTTGGAATCCAACGTAACATTATCAAAATAGATCCCTGATAATGCTATCCGTATTACCAATATCAAATGTAGAAGTAATATCCTGCAGCATAATTCGACCATTATTTTAATTAATTCTCTTATCTATAATTCTTTTGTTATTAATGATTTTGGGCATCAAGATTCTGGTTCATTCTCCGCCGGTTTTAAAGTCGTTGCGCGATATATAGATGGACAACGTTTCTTTATAAAATAGTTATTAATAATTTTATGGACTTTATTCGTAAGAATATAATGATGTAATTCATTGTTCTTTGCTTGAATATACCTTTTTACTCACATTTGTCGAATGAACCACAATGCATTCTGGTGACTAAACGGTTGGAACATGTTAATACTTGTTAAAGCCCACGTCAGATAATACGTACAATTCCGACAACATTGTTGTCGGAATTGTTTGTAAGAGAAAATTATAATTTAAATTTCAAAACTTTTCTTAGAATGGAAAATATTTCAAACAATTTTTACCGAATTTTAAGAGTAAACATATTTTTTTAATAAAATTAGCGGAAATTGTGTATCTTTTACAGTGATTTATTCAGCTGCAAAATATATACTAAACAAAAAATTATGATGTAAAATATGAAACGCCCTCGATTTAAGCCCTGTTGCTAACCCGATCACAAAAGATCTTTGTTATTTTACCACTTAAACTTCCGTTAAATTTCAATTAACGATCCAAAGAAAAATGAATTATAGAGATCAACCAGCGGTTCCAGAATTTTAACTAGACGTCAATGAAAGAAAATAAGGATGTCTTGCTGGTTTGGTGTTTTAAACGACTGTAAAAACACTCACACACTATATTCAAACAAAAATAATTTAATTTTATTTATTTCAACATATATCATTTCAAATTACTAAATATAGAACGAAGCAGGAGCAATATAAAATGCCGAATAGCACAGGCGAAACGAGCCTTCATTCCGAAATATAATTTGTTTATATCAAAAATTAATTTAAACGTCTCGAAAACATTTTTGAAAGTATATGATTGGAGCGTAGCTTTATATAGAAGTGAAACTTAGACGATCGGATTACCTGAGAAGAAAAGATTAGAAGATTTTGAAATGCGGTGCTATAAGAAAATGTTAAAAATCAGATGGGTGGATAAAGTGACAAATGAAGAGGTATTGCGGCAATGATGAAAAAAGAAGCGTTTGGAAAAATATAATTAAAAGAAGAGTAAGACTTATATGTCACATATTAAGGCATCCTGAAATAGTCGCTTTAATATTGGAAGGACAGGTAGAAGGGAAAAATTATGCAGGGCAACGTTTGGAATATGTAATTGTTAGGAATGTACGATTAAGGGGGTTTATAGAAATGAAACGACTGGGACTAGATAGGGAATCTTGAAGAACTGCATCAAACCAGTCAAATGACTGAAGACAAAGAAAAAAATTTCAATAAATTTTAATCTTTGGAATTCAAGTAACGATCCGCTCAGAAGTGATTACGTCTAACATAAGTAAGACTAATTAACCCACCGGGTTGGTCTAGTGGTGAACGGGTCTTCGCAAATCATCTGATTTCGAAGTCGAGAGTTCCAATGTTCAAATCCTAGTAAAGGCCGTTACTTTTATAGAGATTTGAATATTATATCGTGAATACCGGTTTCTTTGGTGGTTGGGTTTCAATTAACTACATATCTCAGAGATGGAGACTGTATAAGACTACACTTTACTTACACTCATACATATCATCTTTTGAAGTAATACCTGACGGTGATTCCCGGAAAACAGAAAATAAAGGTAAGACTAATTAGTTTTTTAAAATTATTTTATTACCTGACATAATACCTTATATATATATGATAATGTAAAAAGAACGAAAAAATTGTATGGAGTAACGTTAATTAGTGAATTAAAGGTAGTTAATTAAAAAAAAAAATTATTTTTTATAGTGATATAAAAAGTACAGCAGACGTTACAAAACAAATATAGAAAAATCTACTGTATTATTCTGCGAAGAAGTAGTTTATTTTGTGAAATTCCACAGAGGAAAATTAAATTAAAAATTCATCAAAGCCAGTAATAGTAGAAGGTGGTAAATATAAATTAAAAATTTAAACATAGCTGTTTCCTTTCTTTTTTATTTAACGCTTTGCAACTGTACTATAAAAGTGGACAGCACCTGTATACGAATTCAAAAATACAAGCTAAAATTTAATAAATAAATAAAAAAAGCAAATAACAGCAATAAGAAAAAATACATAACACGAACGAGAAATGTGGTCAACCTTAATTTTTAAACTTTTCATAAAAAATGCACAACACTATTGCAAGTTGACGTCTAGAGTAGAGTAGGTCGTGTACAATATTTACGAAAAGTTTAATTTATCCTTATTAGGTAACACTTTATTTCTTCTACGTTTAATAATATTACAAACATTTTTCAAAATTTTGAAAAACTTGTTTTATACTTTTTAGTCGTACTTTAATAAAATTATTATCATACATCGGATGAAAAAATACATCGTACATTGTAAATTATTATCATACGGAGCCGAGTGAACCTCCAGGAGCTGTGTCTCAACATACTGTCCGCCAAAAATCATCTATATATATGAGCGATGACGAAATGTTGTCAAATTCGAAACCACAAAAACTCCTGTACCAAATTTACATCATTTTTTTATGTCAAACGGCTGTCGGATTTGTCAATATTAAATTTGGTCGATTCATTGTTGATAATAATTAATTGATTGTGGTAATAATAAAATATTGTGTGTGTGTGTGTGTGTGCCTTTTTCAATTTTTCAACGGGTATAACCGAAAAATGGGATTTACCAAAAATTAAAATATATTAAAATTTAGTTCTATTCAAATCACTGTATCGAATAAAAAGTAAAAAGCAATTTAAAATATTTTTTTAACTTTTAAAATTAAATAAAAGGTGATGGCCGATGAAAATAAATTTAAGTTATAAAACTTTTAAACGGCAGTTCGTTTTATAAAGCAAATGTAATTGTAAATTTAGTTCTTTGAATTGCCGCTAGCTCACCACTAGCGTATTCGTGTTGGCTAATCAAGTCAGTCGTTCAGATAAATTCGACCTTTATCTTATTCCTGCTTAGCCTCCGGGAATTACAGTTCATATAATATTTAAGAGGATGAATCAGGATGATATGTATGAGTGTAAATGAAGTGAAGTCTTGTACAGTCTCAGGTCGACCGTTCCTGAGATGTGTAGTTAATTGAAACCCAACCACCAAAGAACACCCGTATCCACTATGTAATATTCAAATCCGTATAAAAGTAACAACCTTTACTAAGAATTGAACGCTGGAACTCTCAACTTCCAAATCAGCTGATTTAGGAAGACGCGTTCACTACTAGACCAATCCGGTGGGTTAGATAAATTCGACCTGGCAGCAAGTAGTCACGTAATCAAAATTTTATTTCATTCAATTACGTTTTTAACGGTTTCGTTTATCATTTGCATATACTTTAAAGACATAAACTATAATATAAATTAAGTTATAAATTACTTAAATCTAAATTTAGAAGTCCTTTATCATACAGTTTATTATATACAGAGTGATTCAAAATTGCTCGGCAATCTCTGGGGAGATGATTCTATAACCAAAAATATTCAAAAAGGTTCACATAAAGAGAGGTCAGAAAACGGTTCGTTAGCGAGTTTCGACTTGGGAAACATTTTGAAAAAATTAATGTAAATAATCATCTATTAAAATAAATATAAATTTGAAAAATTCAACTGTAATTAGAAATAAAACACACAATCCGAATCGGAAAAGTCATAAGATTTTAAAGGAAACAATTTTCATCAATATTTGAACAACATAATGTAAATGAAAACAAAGAGAAAACTTACCAGTAACAGAAAAAAATAAATAAGAAATAGATTTAGAAAGTTAAAACTCACATTTTTTTAATTTTTTTTTTTTTAAATTATTTAATATAAATATGGTTACTCGATAAAGTTGCAAACATTTCTTCAAAGCAGTTGCTAAATGGGGCCATCATTCTATTCAATGCGTAGTTCAGCTCTGCGAATCCATGCTATCTGGGCACATTTAATAGCATCAATAATATATATAATAGTAACTTCAGCTTCTACTAAACGATGTCTCAATTCTTTTTGTGTTCCAAAACGAGCGGAATAGACTAACGACTTCATCCGACCTCAAAGGGAAAAGTTCGCTGACGTGAGATCGGGAGATCAAGATGGCCATTTTACTGGTCCATTTCGATCAACCGATTTTTCACTATATATATTATTTAAATGATTCATCACATCAAGACAGTAGTGAGCAGGTGCGTCATCATTGAAAAACCATTCTATTTGCAATATATTCCAAGAGTTCCATCAGAATTGTTTGTCAAAAATGCGGTCCGTTGAGCCTTGGCGGTAAGAAAAAAGGGTCTATAATATTGTCACTAAGAAGACTATACCACACATATTAAACGACTAAGTACGTTGGAAATGACTTGTAGCATTTTCATGGGGATTTTCTTCTGCCTAAGTGTGAACGTTTCAATAATTTACAACGTCATGTTTTGTAAAACAGGATCCATCAGTAATTAGAATATCGATTAAGAAATCAGGATGAAGTTCACATTTTCTAATTAACCATCGACAGAATTTTATCCGATTATTAATATCAGATGGTAATAACTCTTGTACAGGTGTTGTTTGGTACGGGTAAAATTGTTACTCCTGTAAAGTTTATCGAACACCTAATCGCAAAACATGAAAGGGATGCGACAACCTTCTGGTTCCTGATCTGGGAGATAATTGTACTGCATTCAATATTGGTTCTTTAGCGTTGAAATTTCTCACAATAACGTTCACGACCGGCATTGAATCGTTGTGGTTTAAGCATATCTGTTTCTCGAACTCGCCTGTCCAATGCCTCAAATAGTTTACGATCCGGTAATTTCAGATCTGGATAATTTTCCCGGTATTCACGCACAGCAGTCAAGCCATTTTTATTACTTTACTATAAATTAACATGTCCGTCAACTCTCCAAATGAAAACAAAATTTGTGGTATCATCCATTTTGAATGACTGACCTAATAATAATACCTAATAATGACCTAATAATAATATAAACCTACTAATAATATGAATATTAAAACCCTACAAATTAAACTTAATAGTTCATAAATTGTTTTTACAAAAATCTATAAAAAAAAATAAAAGTTTTAATATGTTTTAGAAGGATGTCTTTCAGAATTTTTTTTAATAATTTTTAGCATTTGTATGTAAATTGTTCTGTTAAAAATCGTATCACTTTTCCAATCCAGTTTCTGTGTTTTATTTTTAATTATTTAAACTTCTCAAATTTGTGTTTAATTTTAATAAGCGGTGTTTACATCAATTTTCTCAGAATTAAATTCTGTACAAAGCTAATTAGAAATTTATATTTTTTATCGGTAAATTAATAAAATTATTTTACTCCAAACCTAAAAAAGTATTTTCCGACAAAATATTTTCGTGTTTTACCTGTTCTTCTTAAACCCTAAGTGACATAGAGGTCTGGGACCACTTTTATTCAATTTCTTAGATAAAAAACCATAAAGAAACACCAAATTTACCTCTCGCGTTGTACCCCAAAAAGTTTTGTACGGTTTAATTTCACAGAGGGAGCAGAAAGCAGGGCTAAATATTTTGCGAGCCGGATTAGCTAACGAACCGTTTTCTGACCTCTGTTTATATGAAATTTTTTCCTTATTTTTGTCTAAAGAAACATCTCCCGAGAGATTGCCGCGCAATTTAATATCACTCTGAACATTCATTCAAATAACGCTTAATTCATGTGTTTTATACCGCTTATTCGGTAATATTCTCCGACTCCGAGATTTTCTTAAGGATGAAATGTGTAATATTAAAACACTACGTTAAAGAAATGATTCCCAAATCGTGCGCCGCGGGCTCTTCAGAGGGGCGCGGTGAAATATTGTCAAAGCTTCATAATTAATTAAACTAAGACATTTATAATTATTAATTTAATGTTACTAAAGTAAATAAAATAATGAAGCTACACGAGTTTTATTTATTTTTATTTCTTAATTACGAGTAGTCGTAGTTAGGGTACGGCGCCATGGAAAAATTAATTGAAAAACGGCACCCCGACTCGGAAAAATTTTGAAACCACTGCGTTAACAAATAGAAAATAACACTTGTACAAGTATTCCTAATTTTTTACTCTAAGAATTCCTTGTCGAAACAAATACAAACAACTAATTAATATTGTACGTCATAATAAAATACAATTTAAAGAAATATTAATTTATTTTAGTTTTATTTTTTTATCATTATTTTATTGAAAATATGAATTTTTTTTGTCTTCAGTCATTTGACTGGTTTGATGCAGCTCTCCAAAATTCCCTATCTAGTGCTAGTCGCTTCATTTCGGTATACCCCCATAAATAAGCTTCCAAATAAGTGAAAATATGAATAAGCTTCCAAAAAAACGCTACCCGGATAAAAATTAATAAGCGTTAATAAGGTATAAAAAAAAGATAAAAAACTTGTACCTTAATAACAAATGTAAAACAAAAATCAACATAAAGAAACTACTACCAACTGTAATTGCTAATTTAGATTTGGAAAATCTTTTTTATTTTAAAAATGTTAACTAATTCTCTTGATGTTTCGCGCGAAAATCACTTCAAACATGATATTAAATGTAATTAAATGCTAACCACCGATGATAAAAAAAGAAAAGAAAGAAGCAAATTATCTATAAACGTGACGTAATTTTTCGTTAAAAAATTTTCCCAAACTCTCTCTATAAAATAAATAAATACGGACTGAATTGAGAAATTTCAATTATTTGAAAATGATAAAATATTTCTTAAAAAATTTGAAAAGTGAGAACGGACACTCTATTTTCAATCTATTGTGAATAGATATTTGGATAAAATTATAACATTTATTTATGAATAACGGTATCATTTACGTGTTATGATTTATTACGCGGAGGAACGGAGTCTTAATCCAAAAACTGTGGTAGGTGTTTAAGGGATAAAAAATATTTTTTTTTTTTAATTTATCAAAAATACTCGGTTTCGCTAATAAAATTGAGAAAGAGTATGAAAATTCACGTTACTTAATTCAAATTTTAAAACTGATTTAATTCGTATCTAAACGAATTCCCGGCTATATTAAAGGGAAAAGTATAGTGATCTCGTCAAAAATGGAGTATTGTATGTTTTTTCAAATCTTTACATTTTAGGGTCCAACTAGTTCATCTTGAGCAAAAAAGGTGGGTCGTACTGCTTTTACCGAACCGATTTTCTTCAAATTTGGCCTAAATATTTTTAAATAAAAAGCCTTGATCATATTAATTCGTTAAGGGAGTGTGAGATATCGCGGATATCACGATTTCGATTTTCTTATTTTAGTGAAAAGTTTGTTGAAGCATATTTGTTACCTACAACGCATATATAAATAATCCAACATTTTCTTTCATAATTGTACCTCCACCTCTTAAAATTAAAATATAATATTTTCGTTTTTTTTGCTGTATTTTCCTTCAGTTTAAATATTTACCAAATTCTGAAAGTTTATGCTTCATATATAGCGCTATCAAGAAATATTTATAATACTGTTAAATAATAGATCCAAGGATTTAAAATATAGAAAAGTTTTTTAACTTTTTTTCTAATTTTAGCCTTTATTGAAAGAGGTGTTAAATTTAGAGAAAACTTTAGTTAATAAAATTTATTAAGGCAAATCTATTTATGGATATTTTTAGAAAATTTTTTTCTAAAATTTATTCCCCACCACTAAAAAATATTATATATTCTGTCTTTTATTTCTCTCTTAATTGTTACTATTAATAGCAAAGAAAAACATTCAACACTTTCCAGTTTTTTTGTTTATCCCTCAATAGTAGTAACTTCCGATAAATAAAACATTTTAAAATGAAGAAACTTTATGAAGCATCCAACTCAAAAGTATAACGATCTAAAATTTCCCTCTACTTAAAAGTATCGAAACTTAAGTAGATAAAATGTGATAATCGAAGCATAGATAACGTAAATTACAATAAAGTAAAGACTATTATTATTAAATAAACAAAACATGTTTAAAAACAAATCGAAAGTAAAATAAAAATAAAATTATACATTTACATTGAAAAGGAGAAAATAATTTTTGTGTACTATGCTCTCAATATTTTTATATTTGAAACTTATTTTTCTGATGGCGGCTAAAATTGTACGAGATAGGAATTACGAAATTTAATTAAAATATAGCTTCATAAAAATTCTTAAATTTGAGGCCGTTTTCGAAAAATAAATTTTAAAGATTGTACTGAGAACGTAGTGGAAAAATTAAAATTTCTTTCTCATTGCTATATATATATATATATTTTGTTTTCCTATTTTTGAGATTTTTTTGTGTTATCCTTTTTAGTCTTATAACTTTTGTCGAAGCGGAAATACGGGCAGAGACCTACAAAAGAGATTACTTGTAAGAGAAAAGTACGGAAGAAAACAGGTTCATCCAAAACGTCTTAAAGATTCGGGGAAAAGGATGTCTATGATTTTAATATCGTACATGAGCAGAGACTTTCTAAAATTCGGAAATACGTGAAATGTAGATTGTCTAAAAAAATGTAGTTGAAAAGAAACGTCGATCTTATTCCACAAGCGTCTTTCACACGAGAATTAAAAAAAAATATATCACACCGTTTTTCGGTGTTTCTAATATATTTGCAATGAAACACTTAAAGAACGTTCACATAAATTTCCTGAAGTAAGACAGTGTCAAAAATTATGAAAGCAAAAAGCCGATGAATTACGTATTTTCAGAAAATACGTATAAAATCGGGTATTCTAAGACATTTATTTAATGTAGAAACGTTTTGAAAAGATGTATACACGTTCTATTCCCAAAATCGAAATTTTTTGACCGGTACTTTTTTTGATTGTTTAAGTACCAACCATAATGGTGTGAGATCATCCTAAATATCAAATAATAAAATATATTAAACTATATTAAACAAGTAATAAAATATCATCCAAACTCTTGCAGTGCATCTTGTGTAAAGTTATATCCCGACAAAAAAAGTTTTTTTTAATATTCCGATTAAATTGTGATGGACCTCCTTTATTGAAGTCTATTATTAAAAAAAAAATCATTTTTTTCCCAAAAAATGTATTTTAATTTTAAGAAATGCTGGTGACTAACCAAAATAAATCTAAATAAATAAAAGTTATTTTATCGCTATAAAAAATAATTTAAAAAAAATGTAAATAAGTAAAATACCCGATTAATTCGCTATTTATTTTAAATCGAAATAAAATAAAAGATATGATGAATAATGAACATAAATTTGTTTATATTAGGATGAGTGAGATAAAAAAATAAAAAATAAAAAACATAAATAAAGCAATACACTTTTATTAATAACAATCAACAACAGTAACAAACAACTGATCATTATCATTATTACTTCATAAATAACAAATTAATTGTAATAACAATAACAAATACGTACAACAACATTAACAACAATATAACATAATCGTAGAATAATAATAATATTACAATTTTATTAATTAATTGTACCAATAATAATAATTATTGTTATAAATAAATAATTTGTACAATTTAATTAATTAAAATATTGTAAAATTATTTTAACGTGATGATGGTGTTAATTATGTAATTATTATTTATGATATAAGAACATTTGAATAACTTAATTTATATAAATATATATATATTGACTAGTTAATTAATTGATTTAAAATTATTAAAAATGATACAATATTTTTATAATTTTAAATTATAATCTCCAATAATTATAATCATTTTATTATTTGATCCAAATAGCACGAAGATAACATTATGCAATTTTACGAATACGTAGAAGTATAATAAAAGTGGGAGGAGTATAACAAAAAAATCAGTGTTAACAACATATTTTCCAAAACATCCCTAATATTAAAAAGATAATAATTGTAAACTTCCAATAAAATAATTTGTAAATTTATAAAATATCATTAAAATAAATCGAAAATCTTTCCTTCTTTTTAATTTAAATATTATAATGTTACAATTTGACATCCCATTATAGGTGATGTGAAAATATATGCTATAGGCATTTTCTTTTAAATAGCTTTACAAATATGAAGTAACGCACGATTATTAAAATAAATATAACAGTAAAAAAAAAAAAAAATTACAAACATTTTTAAAGTAATATTATCATAAAATAACAATATATTATCAAATTAAAATACTGTTTCTCTTTAATATGAACAAAAATTACTTTATTAATTTGTAAAATAGAAATGTATATATTTTCTCTCTCTCTCTCTCTCTATGTGTGTGTGTGTGTGTGTGTGTGTGTGTGTGTGTGTGTGTGTGTGTTTGTATGAATGTAAATATGTACGTATGTTTGAAAAAATAAATGTCAATACAAACAAAACCTTTTATTCCTGCAATTTTTAAGTTAATAGCCACGGACTAAGAGCATATGCCATTAACATAAAACAACAATATGTAATATAATAGTAAACATTTAAGTTTTTTCTTTCTGTAGAACAGAAAATAATAATGATTTTTTTTTTTAAATTGCAAATACTGTAAGAAAATAAACATTCTATTAATAATATTAAAATTTAGTTATTATATTAAAATAAAAACAAAAAAACAATAAAGTTACTAAAAGTTAAAAGTGTTATTTTATTACAGGATTATAACACAAACAATATGAAAGTGAATAATTAATTTGATTTTTTCTTACAAAAATAATTGTTTAAAATTTTCTGATAATTTTACGTTTAATATCAAGGAATTTTATTCAGTAAAAAATATGTTTTTTTTTTTTTTTAAATTAACGGATAGAAATAGTAAACAATATTAATTATTAATATATTTACTGTATAATAAAATTTTCCCTGAAAAATAAAATGTAACATTTTGATAGTGCTATTTTTTTTTTAATTCCCGAGAAAATATAAAACTGATAATAAAAAGCAAAAAAATAAGTATAATTATAATTATAGAAGAAATAAATAATAATAATAAAATAAATTGCCATTTGATATAATAATAATGGTAATAATAAATTATAATTGAAATTATTATAGTAATAATAGTAGTGATAAAGATTAATGGTGACCTTTTTTGAAGCCGTATTTCTTGCCGCCAGAATGTCCACCTTTCTTTCCGTAATCAGATTTATGGGAATGATGTTCTTCGTGACCTTTATGCCCTTTATGACCTTTATGTTCGTCTTCGTAATGGCCTTTATGATGATGTCCTTTCTTACCGTAATGATCGTCGTGATATCCTGATTTATGATGACCGCCTTTCTTGTGGTGTCCCGCCTTCTTTCCGTGATGTCCGTGGAAAGCGCCGTGCTTGCTGTGATGACCACCCTTATGGAAATCGTCGTAAAATTTATGTTCCTTATGGTATTCGTCCTTATGAAATTTATTATGATAACCTTTAGTCTTATGACCTTTTTTATGTCCGCCTTTTTCACCGTATTTTGCGGCTTTATGACCTTTTTCACCTTTATGATGGTGTCCGTACTTTTCCGCTTCGTCGTGATGTTTCTTTTTGTGTCCGCCGTGATCGCTGTAATAACCGGAATGTTGATCTTTGCCGTGTTTACCGTGATCGCCTTTATCGAAATGATGATGACTTTTGTAACCTTTATCCGATTTTTTACCGTGTTTCGAATGGTGTTCGCCGTGATGTTTATGACCACCGCCTTTTGAAAAATGATGACTGTGCCTTTTTTGATGAGCGGCGGCCGTTACTTGATCGCTACTCGGTTTATTATTTGTATTAGCGACAGAAGAATCATCTTGTTTCGTCGAAATATCCGATAGATCTTTAGGTTCCTCCGCGTTTCTTTTGTCCCTTAATACAAGTCCGTTATTTATAATACTACCCCTATTAAAATACGACAAGTCGTAATTATCCTCACTGTTTAACGATAAATCATCTTTACACAAAACACTACTATAATTATTAAAGCACGATAGTGCTATTAATACTGTAAAGTAGTTAAACAAACTGTTCACGTCTCTAGCCATCACTGTACTCTCGATTCGGATACCGCCGGCATTTATAACGAGCGATTCATCAACCCGTCACAATCCTCGATGGCACGGAACAGTAAATATAACAAAGCCTATTCGATATAGATATAGATATAGAAACGATATTGTATGTAATGTTGATGATCGAATCGATCGGTATCCTAGCCTAACCCGACGTTCGTATTCTTAACCGCCTAACCTATCATAACCAGTCAATCGTGTACCGATCGATCGATCGCTATACCGCGTAGCGTCACGCTTTCCGCTTTCACACAATTGTTTCTGTTCGTTTGTCAGTAGCACAGGCTATTCAGTCTTTGCTCTTCGTTCTAGACTCGACAAATTCAGTCGTTATTTGTTTTGCTTCGGTTCGGTTCGGTTTGGTTATTACAAGTTTGTGTTGTCCGTTCTAATCCCAATATTCAATATACTCGTACGTTGTTCAAACGTTGATTTCATTAAACAGATTCGATTCGAGAGATTGATAAAAACGTAATAACATATTAATAGCAATTTAAACGATTATTTTTCTTTTTAATTATTGAAAAAGATTAAATAAATAACAAATATGAAAACGTACTATATATTTATGTAACCTATATTTTTAAATATAATTAAAACAATAAGCCTAGGGGAAAAATACATAACTAATATATAATTCCTATAGGTAGACTATATCGAATTTAAATCGTAAAATTGATATAAAAATATGAAAAACATTAATAAAAATACCCTAAAAAGTTCGTTTTTTTGCGGGTTAGTCTTCGGTTACGATGAAATATTTTGAGTGACGATTGTAAACTAAAAGTAAAAGAGATTTCCTTAAATCATAACACGTAAACGGTAAATTATTAAAAATGAACAAAAAACGAAAAATAGAAATTACAGTTTAGTAAATATTCTCAGTTGAAAGAATAAAAAATTTTTATACTTATTGTGGATAATAATAAAAATAAAGGAGAAGAAAAAATTATATTTATTAAATAAAAGAGTTTTCTATCACGGCAAATACTGCTTCCGTACTTATTATGCTCTAAACAAATTGTATTTTTTAAATCTTTTATTATATGACATGATACAGTGTATATATATATATAATTTTTTTAGGACATATATAAATATTTATATACATTATTGATGATAATTCGGGTAGTTTTTTTTTTAAATCAATTTATTCAAATGAAGTTTATATTAATTTAATCCAAAATGGGATGTATTTCTTTTCCTTAATTACCAAATTAAAAAAAAAAAAAAATTAATTTCATTGATTTAATTAAAATTTACTTTTAAATTACTAGTTAATTTTATTATTAGTTATGGTTTTTACTGAATTTTACCTAATACGCTTTCTTATTTATCTTTTATTCTTTTTTTTTTATTTTGAAAACTGAACAGATATATAAGATATTATTAAAATCAAACAAAATGAATTCATTTTTACAAACATCCTATAAAGAAAATTTTAATTAATTATTATTCCGTAGAAAAAACAAAAAAAAAAAAGAATAAAGAATAGCCTTAAATAAAGTGGAATAATTAATTAATTCACCAAAGTGGTTTTAATTAATTGATTTATTACGATATCTCTTTCTTAGATGATTATTTTTTTTTTAGATGATTTTTATTTTTAATTCAACAGAAAGTAGACGGTGCTTAATGAAGTGTTAAACGAATCAGGAAGTAAAAATTTCTTCTTTTTTTTTTTTAAAAGAAAAGAGATGAAAGGAAAATTACAAAGAGAAAAAAAAGGGATATTCTTTTTTATTATTGCAATAAAATTATTCATCCTTCCGCAATAACATCAAAGAAAAAAAATAAGAAGAATTATAAATTTATAATTCTATAATTACTTCTTGTTGTTAATAAATTTACTTTGCGACCACTAAATGAATTACATTGAGATCTGCGCGTTTCAGATCGATTATCTTATAAGAATGTATGTTCTTTTAACTGAAACGATACTTTTCAAAAATTACTTTCGTTTACTATTTAAAATAACAGTTTGTATTGTAATTTCCTGATAGAATTAAAAATAACCATTTATAACATATGATGATAGATTATATTTCGGTTAGAAAATGTTAACACCAGAAGTTGAGCTACAATTATTTTATAAAATGCAGTTTAAATTAATAAAACCCACTTTACAAATATTTAATAAAAAAAAATCAATTAATATTATTAATTACATGTTTCTTCTTTACATAAGTATATTTTAAAACGAAATTAAATCGTTAATTTGGTTCCTGATTCAAAAATTCATAATTTAAAGGAAATTTTTAAAAACGGGTTTTTTAAGTTTATTATACTATCAATATGAGCAGGACATCAAAATAGTAAGAAATCCGGATATAGATTTTATAACAATAACAAAAAATAATGTAAAGAAATGACGCCAAGTACTACAACCGAGTTAACTAAGACTATATTGAAATGGCATGAAAACAATTTAAATATCAGCCTATACCCAGGCTGGAAATAAATAAAATAAAATAAATCAGTAAAAAAAAATAAATAAAACAAATAATGACAAATAATATAAATATATTCAGTTTGTTTCGTTTGTTTTTTCAGTTTGAACGAGATCACGGTAGATTTTCGCTAAAGTAAAAAAAAAAAAAATAAATAAATAAATAAAAAAACACTGAAATCGTTGCATTTGATAAAAAATACAGTTTGAACAAATAAATATAAATTTATAAGGGTTGAGTTGGATCCAAATTTTTTCTTTTTTTTTTTTTGTTATAAAAACGATACTAAAAAAATTTATCAAATCAAAGTTTATTTATTAAAAAAAAAAAAAATTTTTAATGTATATTTATAAGAAATGTGTTGTATATACGTTTAGAAAAAAGCTGACAATACAGTTGTAGGACTTTCCCGTTACGCGGCTTTTTACTGATGCACGGCTTACACACATAACTTAATTGAAAATATTTAACATTTTATTTAAATATAATATTTTTCTTTATTTAATTAAATGATTCTAACTAAAGCGCGCGCACATATCGTGTTTCATTCGCGCGGGAATGGCGATACCAGCGACAATATTAAATACTTTTTTACGCTTTAAATATTATTCATTTATTTAATTATATCGCTCACCTGTGACGTCAAAACATAGCAGACGACTACAGCAGCTGTACGTCAGTGCTACAATAGCGCTCCTTGTGCTGAGAGGTGGTACTATTGATGGAGTATATCCGTTTAGCCGAAAGTTTATTTAGAACATTTTTTGAGGCGGGGGTGCGATTTTGAAAGAAACGTTTTTCCAAATATTATTATTTGTTAATTCTTAACAAATGCGCCTAAGAAAAATAAGATCTTATGCGAAATTTCAAGATACTGAGGGTGATATTGCTCTACAGCCTCGCCCCCTAGGGCTTTTATGTTGAAAATTTAATGACATCAATGTCCCGTACATAGAAGTAATATGACCAATTTTGGTCAAAATCAGTCCAATAGTTCTGGAGATATAAGGAGTGCAAGACCGAACACACACACTCACGTACATATGACCATTAACATTGGGAAAATTTTCATCCGGTTTTTTGGGTTCCTTAGATGTCAAAACGGCAAGGTCCAGCGAAAACCGCACATCCAAAATTGAATCGATTACAATACTTTCCCTTTTACAGATATAGCACTAGACGGGAAACTAAAAATACGACGCCTTTTTTGTAGTATAAACAATTTTCAAGTCCAATTAGTTTGATAAGACAATTTCAAAAAAAAAAAAATTCAATTAACATAAATTGTCAAAATGTGGATTTTGTTTTTACTACCGTAGAATTCCTCATCGTTTAACTATTACATAGTTTCAATTATTGTATTTCAGGTATGCAAGGTAATTAAAAAAAAAAAATTGGCAATTATGTTAAACATAGCCGTATATTAAACTGAAAAATTGAAGATTTCGTTGCATCATGAATCGGAAGAAAATTTTACCTTTTTAAAGAGTAATAAAAAAATCTGAACGAATAAAATTTTAATTACATAACCCCCTACCCCTTTTATCATTCGTTTGAGAATTTGACCTGTAAATATTAACAGCATTTAATGCCTTATATATAAGTTATCATTACGCTATATTTGAAGATATTTGGTCCAGCCAATCCCAAATTACTAACACAAATAAACAACACTAGAAAATATAATTTACCCCTAAACCGTTTTTTTTTTCATTTTTCAAAGTTCCATGTTTCCCACACAAAAAAAAACTAATTTTTTTACATGATTACCATAATCTTCACTTATTTTCATTATATATGTAATATGAAATATAAACCAAACAATAAACACGGTTAAATTATTTAAAACAATTCACGTGTTTGATTTCAACCGTTATAATATAGAGAGACGGTTTTTGTACACTAAAGACAATTTCATAAAAAAAATTTAAATTAGTCATCCAGAAAAACTTATAAAAATATTTAATAATAGAAAATGAAAAAAAAAACTATTTTACAGATCCACGGTTTGTTTTTGTATGTAAGAGAATAAAACCTAAAGAATAAAAAAGATGAATTTACATTTAAAAATAAAACATTTTTATAATTGATCAGTTACTATTAATAGTAAATGTCCTAGGTTTTACATATCTTCAATTGGTAGTTTACATTTTTAAATAATTTTATTTTACGTTAATGCCTCTTCTTTTTTTTCAAACTTTTGTGTCTCTTTTTCAACCGCTAAACAAATTTAATTAAAATAACTAAATTTAAATTACAGTAAAAAATATAAATTTGTTTATGACGTTAATAAATCGTTTCGATGTGATTCATTGGCATTTAAATAATAATATATTTTTTAAACGATCGGTGAAATACTAAATAAAATAGCCGGTGGTTAAATAAATAAAAATAATATACGTTACTAGATATTTTTTTAATTGTTCTTTCCAATTTATGAACCGTAGAAATCTTATTGTATATATGTATAGATACATGTTATATTTGGATCACCGTCACGGCTTCGCCGGCACTATACGGTTACATACGTTTCCTGTCACAATAAGGGAATGTTTAGCCGGTCACGGCTCTGCCCCCTGGACCTCTCTGTAATCATTAAACATTTGCTTCTGAGAATAACGATAAATAAAAATTAAATGTATTGTAATTTTTTCAGAGCATCAGTACAAAACCACTAATCGGTTTTTAAGTCTCCCGTCGTGGCTACGTTCGCGAGATACATATCAGAATAACAAATATAAATTACGATCGTAACGAAATCTCAAAAAGATTGATTCAATAACGGTACATAAAAAGGCAAAAATGTATAAAACGATTTATTTTTTTACCCCTAAAAATATTGAAATTAAAAAAATCGGAAAACGGTTTTTAGATATCAATCTTAAGAGTATTTTAGAACTCAAATCGAGGTGAATATCTAGTTTAGTGTAGTCGGAAATAGGGAATATTTGCAATCATTGTTAGAAATAGTTTTACCTTTTTTCTTCACCTCTTTCAAGGGCGAATATAAAAAAAATCTAGAAACTGGTTTTTAGATATTCGCATGAAAATTACACACACCGAAGATTAAGATGATAACTTCATTTGTTACTGAGAAATTAAAAAAAAATAGTAAATTTCATTGTTACTCCATTTTAATACTATAAACTCAGAATTTCAAAAAAGGCTTTCATGTGCACTTACATCGTCAGTAATTTTTGCTGGACTTTGATTTTCAATCTATAACGAGATGTATTTTAATGTATTTTATATATATATATATATAAAACAGTCGCAAATCTATTCTATTTCTAGAAAAATAAACTAACACGTTATTAGAAATTTTAATAAGCTTTCAAAAATATCAAAAAAAGTTTTCTTTAATTTTGTATATAATTACTACAAAATTATTAAAAAATCAAACTTTGTTTTTTCGTTATACAAACCGCAGTCCAATTACCTGGCATTTCTAAGAGTAGTAGCTGTTACTTACTACCCCGAAGAAAACTATAACACCAAATTAAAAATATAGTAAATTCCCTAGCTACAGTTATTTCTATTTCTACCCAATTTTTGACCGTTAAAAACCTTATTTTCTAAAATGCATTATCAGTAAATCAATCACGAAACATATTTCCCTGGACATTTCGAATACAGAGTGATTCACGAAGAATCTAACAAACTTTAAGGATATGTTCTTCTGGCGAAAATAAAGAAGAAAATTCATATAAACGTATGTTACAAAAAAGCTTAGTAAGCGAGTATCAGCTGGCGAAAGATTTCCTCCTGATTTCTGCGCCTGTCGTAAAATTAAGCCAGAGGATAATTCTTGGGATCTAAATTACGGGATAAATTTAGTAGCGGTTTTATATGAAATCTTATCTGAAAAATTGAAAAAAAAATTGATCCAGAACTGAGAAATACGGGGTAAAAAACAAAGGTTTGTTGTCAAAAACATATTTTTACGTTATTCGTAAAATAATTCTTAAACGGGTAATAAACATACAAAAGGTTTAAACAAAACTTGTAGATAATTTGATTGTAAGTATAATAATATGAATATAGTAAACAGAAACTACACGTAAATCAGACTTTACAAATTAATAAAACTTGACGGTGCCGAGTGGAGTTCGTGATTCCATATATAACTTCGAAATCAATATTTTTGAATTAAAAATTCCACTAATGAAAAAATATTAGAAATATTTTTTATAAATCTGCAAATTGTGATATGGTTTGTTTTTAATAAACTTCGGATTATCTTATATTTTTATTAAGTTTCTGTGGACTTTATTCAAACCAAATTACTCAAAATAAAATTTTCTTCACAGATTTGTTTAAGACTTGTTTTACGACCGTTCAACAAAGTTATAAGCCAAAAACAAAATAGTGTGTTTTTCGACAGTAATATTTTGTCTTTTATCCCAGATTTCTTGAAAGCAATTAAATATACAGTTTTGTGACCTATATTTTCACCCACCAGGTCGGTCTAGTGATGAACGCGTATTCGCAAGTCGGCTGATTTAGAAGTCGAGAGTTCCAGCGTTCAAGTCCTAGTAAAGGCAGTTATTTTTATACGGATATGAATTGTAGAGCGTGGATACCGGTGTTCTTTGATGGTTGGGTTACAATTAACCATTCATCTCAAAAATGGTTAACCTGAGACTGTACAAGACTACACTTCATTTACAGTAATACATATCATCCTCATTCATCCTGTGAAGTAATACCTGACGATAATACCCGGAGGGTAAACAGGAAAAAAGGAAGGGACTTAGATTTTCAAATTTTCAGGTTAGATTTAATATAACCACTTAATTTAAACCTTAATTCGGATAATTTAGTGTTTCTTAATTGTACCGAAACCGCAAAATCTTCACCAGTCGACACTCGCTAACGAAATTTCATATATTTGCACCAGAAGAAAATAATGTCCTGAAAATTTGTTAGATTGTTCATGAATTATTTATATAAAGTTATTAGGGAAAAAATATTAAAGAGTTCCATTGGATGTAATCTATATTTAATTGACATATCTTGTGAAGAAAAATCTCTGTATTGATCGTAAAAAAAAGAACAGATTAATACTATATTTAGTTATACTATTACATTCTATAATGTACAATTCTTAGAGAGACCTGTTAGCAATTTCCCTCCCCGCCACATTCTCTTAAGCGATAGTTCAGTCTTTTATTTGTAATTCTAATGATAAGAGAGGGAAATCTACACAAATGTAAGTAGGTATTAAACTGTAAGAAGACTATTAATAAAGTAAAAGATTTCACATTTTCACTCAACTAATGTTTTACATTAACATTTTAATCTTTGAAAACAACTATAAACTAGACCGTTTCTCCGGGCACCAGTTGTTACTTATCGCTTAAAAGAACTCTAGAAGTAATTCTAAACAATTTTTATTCAAAGTTTTCCTTTTTTTTATTATTATTAATATTATTATTACTATCAATATTTTGTTTTAAAAAACTAATCACCTAAGAAATAAAAAAAGGATTTCCGCAATAAAGAAACAAGAGGTTATTTTTAAATCTTGAAAAGAAATCTACAATAAATATTTATAAAGATAAATATTCATTGACGGAATGATTTATTTATTTTTCTCTTTTTTTCTGAGTTGAGCGATACAATAGAGGAGGTCTTTACTTTGTCAAAAAGTATGAAAATTTCGATTTAACAAATTTTTAGTAATATTAATTTTTATATTTTTAATATTACTTAACTATATTTTTAATTATAAATTAAAAATATATATCTGTAAGTTCTGATGAAAGATCTCTACGAAAGCATTCAAAGTTAATAATAAAAATAAAAAATTATAACTACAAGCAAATAAAAAGTTATTTTTATAAATAATTATGTTTACTGTTAGAATACATTTTTTTACATTACTTATATCCATAAAAACTGTTTAAAATTTTATGCAGTTAATTTTTATTTCATTAAAACAATGGTATTTTTTGGATTTAATTTCCTAAACATTTAGCACCGTTGGTATTAATACAATTGTATAAATTAAATCTCCACTTATCAACAATTTAAAAAATGTAAATCCTAGTACTTTCAGAGCTGTTATTCTATCTTCAGAAATTTTCAGGGATGTTAATTTCAATTTAAATCAATAATCTTTGTAAATTAAACTGTTATGTGTATAAAGGTCGGTCGTTAAAATTTGTACGTCAATAAGACAGTAACGTCATGTTTGTAAGATGTTTGCGACTATAGTCGCAAATATGACGTTACTGTCTTCGGACCATTATAAACATAACAGTTTAATTTTAAAAAGATTACCGATTTGTATTTAAATTAACCTCCTTGAAAATCCCTGAAGATGGAGTAACAGCAACGAAAGTACTAGGATTTACACTTTTTAAATTGTCGGTAAGTGGAAACTTAATTTACGCAGTGGTATTTTATTTCAATATTTTCATAAAAATATTTTTCAATGTTTATTTTTTCGTTAAAAAGTTTTTCTTAAATAAATAAAAAATAAAAATAAAAAAATGAAAAGATACGATATATTTTTTCCCATAGATTTTTATATAATTATTACGCAATTATTATTACATAATTAAATCACGTAAGGAACATATCAGTTTTGTTAATTCACGAATAAATAAAATAACTGGCCCACCATTTATTTGCGTAGATTAAGGTAAACGACTGCGATACTTTCAACAGAATACGCCGCAAAATACAAAATTAATTATTAAAAATAAAAAATTACATAAAATAATGTTAAATTAGCTATGTGAGGTAACATAAAAAATAAAATGCATTTAAGGCGTTTATGAAAATTATTTGAGCACGTATTACTAGAATACAAAAAAAACCCTTTCGGCACGCCGGAAGGCGGAGGTAGATTTCACCGGTGCTAAGTAAGGGTTCTGTTAATTCCGTTAATTCTGCTAAGTAAGGTGTCCTGTTAATTCCAGAATTAACAGGATGGATTAACAGGCGGCATGGAAAAACTGACTATTGGATCACCCAGTTCCTGACGGCACATGGGTGTTTCAATGGTTATCTCCATAAGGTGGGAAGAAGGAATGAACCCACGTGCATGTACTGCGAACAGGACGATGATTCGGAACATACGTTTTTAGTATGTAATAAATGGATAAGACTAAGACACGACGCGGGTATTCATGGAAAAACGCCGAAGGAGACCATGGATTTCACGATCAGCAGTAAGGAGAACTGGAGGAAGGTCGCTGATTATATAAAGACAGTACTAAAACAGAAGAATGAAGATGAAATAAGTATGTGTTTCTAGTATGTTAGGTCGGGTGGACAGCCTCAGCGGTGAGAGCCAGCATGCTTAGGTGTGCTGGTTTCAACCCACCGGGTTGGTCTAGTGGTTAACGCGTCTTCCCAAATCAGCTGATTTGGAAGTCGAGAGTTACAGCGTTCGAGTCCTAGTAAAGCCAGATATTTTTACACGGATTTGAATACTAGATCGTGGATATTGGTGTTCTTTGGTGGTTGGGTTTCAATTAACCACACATCTCAGGAACGGTCGAACTGAGAATGTACAAGACTACACTTCATTTACACTCATACATATCATCCTCATTTATCCTCTGAAGAATTATCTAAACGGTAGTTACCGGAGGCTAAACAGGAAAAAGAAAGGTGTGCTGGTTTCAATGATCCGGTGAGGACTCCTTGGGGTGTGCTGTAGGGACAAGAGAGTATTATAAAAGATCCGGGGGTCACATCACGACTTGTAGGTATGATGTGGTTCCATAGAGGACATAATAGAGAATAAAAAATCTCAAAAGAGCCACCGGTAGGCCTGATCTGCCTTGCCGGTATATAGCCGGTAGGAAGGGCCTATTAGAGTAACGGATACTCCCCTGGGTGGCGTAATACCGTCAAGTCGAAATATTTCCACCTTAAAGTTAAGAAAAACTTCAAATTTACTCAATACGACAATCGTTGCATGTGAAAAAATGTTTCACATGTCTAGCAAACGACAAACCCTATCTTCTTACACTACCAGCAACATTTTGGTCACTCCTTGCCGTAAGGGTTGATCATATCAAAAATTGTTACAAATAAAATTTTTAGGTATTATTTAGAGGACTAACGACCACTTTAAACCAATTCGATACTGTGCCTTTTAAGGGAGGTATGATTTTTTTTGTCTTTCAAACCTAATGTTTTCCACCCCTTTGGCCACTGATTGGTGATATAAAAAACCTTTACGTAGATAAGTTTTAGGATCTTATTCAAAGAATGGTAAGAACTTTAAACAAATTCGATATTTTACTTAATAAGAAAGTTATAGCGATATTTCTTTTTTCGAAAAAGTCCCCCTCACCCTCATGGTCCGATTTTGGCCGTTAACGAACTCGACCGAGATTTATTTTTAAGGAATAATTTGAAAGTGATTGCCGCAAAATTACAGCAGTTATCGTATCCACAAGAAAATGAAATGTAAACTGAAAAATAAAAACTACATTTTGCAGCTAAGGTATTGTACTTTTATTCCTTTTTTATTTCATTGCAATATCTCTTTTCATTCCCATGCTACGCATATATATGCAAAAATTTATCAGCCGAGACTCGTACTATCCTCATATCGCAACAACGATAATTTTTTCGTACAATTCAATTTACCCAAAGTCCTTTTGATTTAATTAAAAGTCGAGAAAAGATTCACAAATTTAATATGCCTAATTAAAAACACACCTTATTTCTCTCTGCCTGGTCTGCTTTCGGGAGCGAGGTCAATGTCTGCACCCTCCTACACCGCAGCTACGTCAATGAGTTCTCCACAGACATTCTCATTTTAACAGCGAATATCTCAGCTAATCGGGGCTTGATGCCATAACGTCTACCTTGGCAAAGTTAGCATACAGGCGGGTGCCTAGCCACCAGGGGTTGCTATTCTATCTATACATCTATAACACCATCAGACCCCCTTAGCCATTTTCCGCAAGGCTAAGAATCTAAGGAAGCCAGCAACTACCTATGTTCCATTCTCTTTCGGCTTTTTCATTTAACTTGCAGATCAAAACCAGATTTGATCCTTGCAAGCTCTGTAGCTGCTTTGGTATGTTCACCTTCGTACCCGGGACAGATATATAAGACGTGGCGTACGTCATCAATGGCCTGAATTTACATTTAGGATAGATTTACACCCCAGACACAAGCCAGAATTAATCTAACCAAATCTTGCTAACATATCTCGAAAAGCGCAATGTTCTAAAAGAGACTGTATGCCGATTGTGGGAAATCCACCTAACTACCTGCATAATTCTCACATCAGGGAAAATACCATACCTGTAACGGCTATTGGACGATTCAGTCCAGCTGACCTGGCATAAATGGAAACCTTTGGTCGGCTATTTCATATAATGCGCCCAGAGTTAAGTTGGAGCAATACACAGCTTGTTGAATTTAAGTACAATGCAACGAGTAATAAACGAAAGCTGAACGGTTTAATATAAATTTAAATTTAACTCAGGGAAAGGAAGAAAAGGATACTGCTGCTGAATATAACATTTCATCTAGCGCGTTATTATCTACAATTTTGTTTTTAACTCTGTACCTCGACGTATGCTCATTTACATTTCTGTATCTCAAAATTATCTATAACCTCTGTGTAATAAAATTATCTATAACGTGCGAATTCCGTTACAAAAGATGCATGTAGCCAACCGCCTTTCTCCATTCGAGTTACAACTACAGATTTCATCGATTCTGTTAAACATAGACTTCGAAGTAGGTGGCAAGATGACTGGATTGCTACAGCGGACAATAAAATCCGACACATAAAAGATACGGTGTTACAATAGGACTTTCCATGCAGAAAAATTCGCCGAGAGGAATTAGTCCTGTGTCGATTGCGATTAGGACGTACCAAAGCTACTCACGGACAACTGATGTCAGCGGAGAACGCACCACTGTGCTTCCGATGCGAATGCCGCTTGACTGTGAACCACATCCTTGTGGACTGCATATGCTATGCAGACTTACGTCGTCAATTTAAACTGTCGGAAGACATACGGCGCGTTCTAAAAAATGACTAGAATGTACGAGACCGGATATTATTACTTCTAAAAAGAATTAATATACCCAATAAAATTTAACCCGTCAAAATTTTGATATTCAAGTTTCATGTATTATCCTAATTGTTGCGTTTCTTTTACGGTTTCAATTTTATTCCTATTATTACAGGGTTATCATAAAAGAATGGTGCGGTTTCAGTAATTCATAGGAAGATTGTAGGGAAATTTCTAGGTGATTTAAAGGTATCCCTGAAAGCCTACAACCCAAAATTTTGTTTGTCAGCAGTTGTAACCGCAACGTCAGTTCGTGTATTGTTGTTGCGGTGAGTTTAGTGAGTTACTATGTTCTCGGATAAAGACAAAGCAAAGTGTGTTTTATTGATACCTGAATTAAAATTCGTAATTTTAGTTCAACGTGCGTTTTGACGTGAATTCAGAAGAGATCCGCCACACAAAAATAACATAACACGTAGGTTCAAACGATTCGAAGAAACTGGATCGGTTAAGAAACAGAAATCAACCGGCAGACCAAGTATACCAGACGAAATGGTTGAACTAATTAGACGATCGGCACTTAGAAGTCCTGGGAAGTCCATCTCCCATCGAAGCGTCAAATTAGGTATTCCAAAGTCAACAGTTTACAAAGTTTTACATAAAAAACTGAAATAAAATCCAGATACTGCAGGAATTGAAACCCGATGATGGTGTAAAATATTACAATTTCGCTGTTGAAATGTCGGACAGAATAAGTGAAAACGAATCGTTTTTAGACGATATAATTTTTACAGACGAAGCTAAATTCCATGTGAATGGATGTGTTAACAGACACAATTCACGAAAAGGTGCTGCCTCTTACTTCAATGCATTGCTCACGGACGCTTTCTACAAAAAATTTGGAGATCGATGGATAGGCCGGCAAGGACCCGTACTTTCGCCTCCAAGGAGTCCAGACCTGACACCTTGCGATTTTTTCTTGTGGGGTACATCAAAAGCGTTGTTTATACACAAAAAATTCGCGACCTAAACCGCTTAAAAAACAGGATTATTGAAGCCATGACAACCATTAACGAATAAATGTTAACTAATGTTTTGAGAGAAGTTGAGTATCGTTTGGACATTTGTCGAGCGACTAAGGGCGCACATATTGAAATTTATTAATTATGTAAAAAAATGTTTGAAACGAAAAATTTGAAACATAAAAAAAACATAAACTTTAAGTAATTCTGTTTTAATTAAAACCATGTTCAAAACCGCACCATTCTTTTATGATAACCCTGTATTTTAATATTCATCAGAGTATTAATCATATTTTGTTAATATTTTAATATCCTAGAAGAAGCCTCTTATGTATATTTTTATTAATCTCCGGGACCACCGATAGGTATTGTTTCAGAGGATAAGATGAATGATTTGTAGCTTGCGTGAAAATGCCATGCCTGACCGGGATTCGAAACCGAGACTTTCGGATGAAAGACCGAGATGCTACCACTCGCGCCACGGAAGGCGGGCCCCTCTTATTATTTTAACCCGGGTGATGATAACGCGAAAGAGTTTTTCGTTCAAAAAAAATAAAAAAATATATAGGCTATATATATATATATATATATATAAATTAACCTCTACAACACGAACTATATATAACTCGAAATAATATTTGTTATTCCCTTGGGATTCGTTAAAGAGATTCGACTGTATTATACATAAATATTAAAAGTATAAAATGTACTGTTTTTCTAGATGAAATATTGCTTGAAATATTTTTTAATTTATATATTACATTATAAATGCACTTATTTTTATTTAATGTCATTTTAAAATTAAACAAATTTCAACTTAATATATTATCAGGGTTTTGTTATACAATATTTAAACAATTACCTACTCATATAGAAGTGAGAGAGAGTGCGCGCGTGTGTGTGTGTGTGTTATAATATACGAATGAAAAACATTCATACGGAAATTTAAATATTTATATGAGCATAGATATCCATCCATGCATATTTTATAAAAATTATTTTACTGCACGGTAATGTTATTTAAAAAGAACAATTTATTATGTAAACAAATGAATCGGGAAAGTTTAATTTAAAATAAATGACAGTTTAATTTAAAATTTTAAGTAATTTATTAAAATAAAAAGTTATAAACAAATAAATAAAGGATTTATTGTATGCAGAATTTAAAGTAGAAATTATAAAATGAACAGGATTTTACGTCATAGTTTTTAAAAATAAGAAATTTTAAAATAATGAAATATTATTTTTATAAAACGTTTATTTCTCACAGTTTAAAATATCGAGAGAAGAAACGCTAAACACAATAAAAACTTCTATCAACTTTCCAGTTTTACGATCCGCAGTCTCTTGAAATAAACCTACCGTGTTGGTCTAGCGGTGAACTCATCACTGCAAATCAGCTGATTTCCAAGTCGAGAGTTCTAAGGTTCAAATCCTAGTAAAGGCACTTACGTTTATGCGGATTTGAATACTAGATCGTGGATACCGGTGTTCTTTGGTGGTTGAGTTTCAATTAATCACACATCTCAGGAATGGTCGACCTGAGACTGTACAAGACTATACTTCATTTACATTCATACCCTCATTCATCCTCTGAAGTAATACCTTACTTTTTTCCGGAGGTTAAACAGAAAAAGAGCAGTCTCTTGAAACAAATTACTTCATATAAAATTTCAAAATAATTTAAAGTATAATGTAAAAATGTTACGGAAAGAACGAAGTTCTTCGTTTATTTTTTATGACAAACGGAGGTGAGTATACTCAAAAACTAATATATTACAGGAGTTTTTATTTTGTCTTCAGTCATTTGACTGGTTTGATGCAGCTCTCCAAGATTCCCTATCCAGTGCTAGTAGTTTCATTTCAGTATACCCTCTACATCCTACATCTTTAACAATTTGTTTTACATATTCCAAACGTGGCCTGCCTACACAATTTTTCCCTTCTACCTGTCCTTCCAATATTAAAGCGACTATTCCAGGATGCCTTAGTATGTGGCTTATAAATCTGTCTCTTCTTTTGCTTATATTTTTTCAAATGCTTCTTTCTTCATCTATTTGCCGCAATACCTCTTCATTTGTCACTTTATCCACCCTTGTCCCTATACTTTTCCTGAAACCAAATTGGTCTTCTCCTAACACTTCTTCCACTCTCCTCTCAATTCTTCTGTATAGAATTCTAGTTAAGATTTTTGATGCATGACTAGTTAAACTAATTGTTCTGTATTGTTCACATTTATCTGCCCCTGCTTTCTTTGGTATCATTACTATAACACTTTTTTTGAAGTCTGACGGAAATTCCCCTTTTTCATAAATATTACACACCAGTTTGTATAATCTATCGATCGCTTCCTCACCTGCACTGCGCAGTAATTCTACAGGTATTCCGTCTATTCCAGGAGCCTTTCTGCCATTTAAATCTTTTAATGCTCTCTTAAATTCAAATCTCAGTATTGTTTCTCCCATTTCTTCCTCCTCAACTTCCTCTATAACACCATTTTCTAATTCATTTCCTCCGTATAGCTCTTCAATATATTCCACCCATCTATCGACTTTACCTTTCGTATTATATATTGGTGTACCATCTTTGTTTAACACATATTAGATTTTAATTTATGTACCCCAAAATTTTCCTTAACTTTCCTGTATGCTCCGTCTATTTTACCAATGTTCATTTCTCTTTCCACTTCTGAACACTTTTCTTTAATCCACTTTTCTTTCGCCAGTTTGCACTTCCTGTTTATAGCATTTCGTAATTGCCGATAGTTCCTTTTACTTTCTTTATCACTAGCATTCTTATATTTTCTACGTTCATCCATCAGCTGCAATATATCGTCTGAAACCCAAGGTTTTCTACCGGTTCTCTTTATTCCGCCTAAGTTCGCTTCTGCTGATTTAAAAATTTCCTTTTTAACATTCTCCCATTCTACTTCTACATTTTCTATCTTATCTTTTTTATTCAGACCTCTTGCGATGTCCTCCTCAAAAATCTTCTTTACCTCCTCTTCCTCAAGCTTCTCTAAATTCCACCGATTCATCTGACACCTTTTCTTCAGGTTTTTAAACCCCAATCTACATTTCATTATCACCAAATTATGGTCGCTATCAATGTCTGCTCCAGGGTAAGTTTTGCAGTCAACGAGTTGATTTCTAAATCTTTGCTTAACCATGATATAATCTATCTGATACCTTGCAGTATCGCCTGGTTTTTTGCAAGTGTATATTCTTCTATTATGATTTTTAAACTGGGTGTTGGCAATTACTAAATTATACTTCGTGCAAAACTCTATAAGTCGGTTCCCTCTTTCATTCCTTTTGCCCAGCCCGTATTCACCCTCTATATTTCCTTCCTTGCCTTTTCCAATGCTTGCATTCTAATCTCCAACTATTATTAAGTTTAGGTTTTGATTTTATCCTTATTACAATGATTCTATCGCTATTTGTTTTGAAATGCTCTACTCTCTTCCCTATCTTCTTGTTCATTATGAAATTACAGGAGAGGCGACCCGAAATGGACAAAATCGTAATATCAATAAATCTTTTATATAACCAAATAATTCAAATTTTCTAAAACAATCTAAGAACTCGAATGATCTTAGGGACAACAGAAGCACACGTTATAACTATAAATAAAGAAAAAACGTAATACAACCTGAATCTTTACACAATAATTATTTTTACAATTTTATTTTTGTAGAGATATAATATGTTAAGTTTATAATGGTTATAGATGCTACGCCACATAAGTTACTTTTATAAATGACATAGCTATTCTCAAAAATAATATTTTAGGTTTACCTTTTGATAGAGGAATATGAAGTGTTGAATATTAGCGTACCGAGATCTCATAAAGCAGATGATATTCAGTACTAAAAGTGTGACTTCTTTCCACTCTTTACCGTGACTGTTTCGTGAACATCATTATTTTCATAAAAAGTAACCGATTCATAGCTATTATACATCAGATATCTAGAAAGAGTGAGAAGAATAGCGGAAAGCAACAAATAAATATAACTTTTTTCCTTTGTGTAATAACGGGTTATATATATACATACATGTATTTATCGCTTCTATTAAGAAGGAGAGTCATTGCCTCCAGCGTGGATTATCATTAACCGATCACCTTTATTAATCGATACTTTTACTCCTGCACTACTGTCATCCGAGCATGAATTTTTCGTCGAGGGCGTTAAAATAAACGTTCAAATAAATATCAAAGAATTTTCTTTTCTGAAATCGGCCATTTTTCTTAAATATTCTATCCTGTTGTACTGAATCAAAGTTTCCTATTATTTTCAGTTTTACACCGTTTAAACTCTGACTATTTCAGGACAGCTAATAGTGTAGTTCTAGAACTTTAAGATTGAATAATGTTTTGAAAACGTTCAAGTAATTTATTTAATGTAGGCAGTTCGTTATGTTTTGCGTGAAACTCGTTCGTTTTTCTTCTTACAACGCCTTGATCAAAATTGTCTAATCCAATAAATGTTTTTGAACATTGTTTATTTTTTGGTATGCTGAACGATTACAACTGCGATATAGCTTTAAGAAGATCCTACTTTTCTTTTCAGAATTTTTGAACTTGTGATCTGAAAAACAGTTGAATTTGAAATCCCACAAGCTGAGCCGAATTAGAAATTGATCCCGGTACCGAGCCAAATAATAAACTGTAAACATTTCAATCTATTTATTTAATTACCGTACACCAATTTAAACTTATAGATTTCTCAATCGGTTAAGTTTCTCGAGAAACCTTTATTCGTGCGGATCATACAGCAATTTTCTGGGAACAAATCAACAAATGAGTAAACTCTCCAGTTTTTTCACGCGACTCAGTGCTACGTAGACCTGGCCCTTGGAAAAGATGCGAGTGCTCAAATCTACGACAGCTCTATTTAGGATAGTCCTATGTAGTTTATTTACCGTTAAAGCCCACCATATTAGCGGCAGCATACGCCGTTCTCCTTCGTCCTGTCCTCCTAAAGCATCAAATTCAACAGTGAGCTCGATTTGGCATTACAAATTTTAATCGGTCGCTGTTGTGATTATTTGGAAAAAGAAAGAAGATATATGAGTTTTTATCTTTGAAATCGTTTATATAAAATTTCGATTCAACATTTGAAAAAGTATTTATTTTTTAGTATGAAAAAACGACAAACAGACGGAAAAAATATTTCTAATTTTATATTCGATAAAATTTTTACAATGATTTCTCGAAGTAACCATAACTAAAAAATGAAAAAAATAAGTTTTTTACGAACTAATTTTTTTTTTAAATTTGAAATATTTTTTTAATACATCTTAAAATAGTGACGAAATATCGAGTGGAGGTATTATCTGAGCCGAAAAGAAATGTGATGTGGACACAACAAGACTTTTTTGTACGCCTATTAAATTACGTATATTTTTTTATTTCTTCTTTATCTTTTAGTTATTAATGAATTATTATTTATAGTAATTTTTTTTTACAACCGGAAATTAATAATTATTAATAACTCAATATATTCGTTTTTAATTGAAAAAAATTAAAAAAAAAGAAAGGAAATGAAGTCGGATTCGAACCGATGTGCCCTTCCTCTTGTAAGATCCAAATATTTCATTAATTAAACTTTTGTTGGGCTATAACTGTGGAAACAATGAAAATAAGTACTACTTATGATATATCGTTGAAAAGCTCTCAATGAGGGCTTATCACTGCAGTTAAGAAAAATACCAAAATCCAAATCTTTTGGATTTTGGACTTTTTTGACACTTTTGGTCCAGTCGATTACAATCAAAAGGGGAGGAGTACAACTCAATGTTACAACAGTCCCTAAAAATCCAAAATTTTAACATCCTAATCGTTTTTTAGTAATGCGAGATACATACGTACAGACGTCACGCCGGAACTAGTCAAAATGGATTCAAGGATGATCAAAATGAATATATCCGTTAAAATCTGAAAAAATGAAATTTTTCGCGATCACAATACTTTACTTCGTACAAGGAACTAAAAATGTTAATAATAATTAATAACATTGATCGATAAAATTTAAAATGATATTGCTTAGAGAGGAATTCAAATTGACAGCAAATAAAAAAGATCTGAAAGAAATGTAAGGGAAAGAAAGATAATGAGAATATAAATATTACGATAAAGGAACATAACATATAATAGCTAAAAAAAATTTAGTATTTATTAATAAAATTACAAAGGATGAACGAAGAAGATATTAAAAGGACACGCAAAGAAAACTTTCATGAAAAAGATAAGTTTACTATTATCAATAAAACATCTGACAATAAAAAAAAATGTATGAAACTATTTTCATGAAATATAGCTTTTATGGTAGTGAATATGTACAACGGGAAAAACAGTAAAGAAAAAGAAAAGAAGAGACATTTTAATTGTGGTGATACAGGAGGATATTGAAATATTAGGAGAATGGAGATTTGAAGAAATTTTAAATTAAGTTTTAAAACGAATGAAACAGAAGGAAAATTTCTAAGGAATTTTGTAAAAAAGAAAACTTGGTTGGGTGTGTTAAAACATCCAATTTTAGTTAATTAAATGACGTAAGGTCATGGATGAGATAAAAATTGTAGGAAAAGACATAGATTGAAATATATGATAGCGATGTCAACAATGTTGTACACTTGTTGAGGTAAAGTAGATAGCCCAAAACAAACAAAAAATTGAGAATACTATCACAAATAAAGTAATAACTCAAAAAAAAAAAAAATAATAATAAATATATTTCAATATATATATTTTTTAAAATAGATCCAGAAACTCATTTCGAAATGAAATAATTCAATTTACTTTACTCCTATTCATTTTAAACAACCAAAACTAAAATAAATTTAAAAATAAATAAACAAAATACATAACACCAACTTCAAAAAAAGAGAAAAATGAACGAAAAAATATAACACTAGTAATAGAGTTCAATATTTCTATTTACAAACTTCACGTAGTCTTGTCATGAACTTCTATTCAATTCAGAATCAAAAAGGAGAAAGAAAAATATAACTAAAAAAGAAGAAGGAGGAAATAAAGAAAGAAGTATACATGAAAAGAGAAACAGAATTCACCAGAAGACCGCACTAAGTTCAACTATAAGTATTATAGGCCTTCTGTTCAAATCTAACTTGTTTTCAAAACCAATATCATTCTATTACCCGTGTAGATGGTGGCAGAGGAGGATGAAGCGGAAGAAACAGTCCGATAAAATAAACTAAAGAAGAGGAAGAGAACTAGAAAGAAACAGTGTGATAGAAAAAGAAAGTATATATGTCGTTGGTGTGGGGAAAGAGGGATGAGAAAAAGATAGACGCTTCAATTCTATTACTATACCGCAACGTGACCCTTATGTTGAATACACTATTTTGTTATTATTATTATTATTTTTTAACAAACAAAAATAATAAAAATTTCTTTTTTAAAGTATTTATACTTTCACTTCTTTATTCTAAATATATTTTATAAAATTCACAAACTGTTAACACACACACACACAAACAAAAAAACAATCAAGCGAAGAAATAATATTTTAAAAACCTGCATTGAATTGAATAAAAATAAAACACGTTTTATGGAATATAAATAAATAAATTTATTCAGATCATAAAATTACTCTTAAATATTTGGATCGCATAAAATTCTGGCAAAAGGCTGGAGAATTGCCGTGAAGACATGTCTAGCAAAATGATATAAAAAAACATGAATTTATTTAGAGACATCCTATTAGAAAAAAAAATTCTCTTTCGGTGTTAAGTAGGGGATAAAAAATATTTCCACCTTAAAATTAAGAAAAACTTCAAATTTATTTAATACAACAATGGTTACATGTGAAAAAAAGTTTCACGTACGACAAGCCGCATCTTCTTACAATTCCATCAAAATTTTCGTCATCCCTTACCGTAAGGGTTGGTCATATCAAAAATTGTTATTTTCGACCACTTTAAACAGATTCGATACTGTGGCTGTTATTAAGGGAGGTATAATTTTTTTGTCTTCGAAACCCCATTTTTCCATCCCCTGGGCCAATGGTTGGTGATATCCATAAACTTTACGTAGATAATTTTTAGGGTCCTTACCCAAAGAGTAGTAGAAACTTTAAATGAATTCGATATTTTAATTAATATGAATGTTATAGTGATATTTTGTTTTTTTCGAAAATTTCCTCCATTTCCATCCCCATGGTCCAATTTTGCCCATTAATGAACTAGACCAACATTTTGGGTCGTTATATTTTATATATCAATTTGAAAATGATCGGCGCAAAATTACGGCAGTTATCATGTCGACAAGAAAGTGAAATAAACTTTTGAACTGACGGTGGTTTTGGGGTCTAGGGGATGTGAAACGCAAAGACATGTCGAAATTTTCCGGAAGTCGAATCATGGTACCCATTACAATACGTAGATTTCTTATGAAATCTATCTAAAATAGTTTATAATAATATGTAGTACAATTTTAGAATAAATTAATATATTCAGTTATTTAGATAGAAATGTTGGTCGTAGTTTGTCAGCTACGAACAAATTTCTATCTTTGTGTTGAATAATTCATCGTACCTTAAATGTAGAGGCATTGAAGACGGAAGTAAGGTTTACAAAACGTTTTTTTTTTCTATGTGATATAGTTATCAAGAAAAATTAAACGATACGAATAAAATATTTAATAAAGAAATTGCTAGAACTTATTAAATGTAACTGCTTAATAGATCTTCGATCCTACATCAACAATTAAAAGTAATGTAAACTAGTTTCTTGAGAAACTCAGATGGAATTGGTTATTTGCATATAGGTAAGTAGAAGCAGACGATAGAAGGCCAAAGATTGTGGAAGCATAAAGACCAAGGAGAAGACACGAATCGGGAAGACCTCAAAAGAGTTGAAAGTCCTGAAAAGGACTTTCAACTGAAACTCTTTTCCCTCTTTCCTGAAAAGGACTTTTGAGGTCAGAAAGACCTGAAAAGAGTTCTTGAGACCGGGACAGGCGGATGATAAATCCTTTGTATAGAAGACGAACATGGATCTTATTAAGAATGGTAGGTTTGTTATTTTCCACGAGTAAAACAATTTGTTTGCTCCAGTGAGCTGCCTGAAAAGATCAAGGGAATCAATGGACAACCTTGATCTGCACAGTTAATACAGAGTATATAAAATAAAACATAAAAAAATTCAAATTGTGTATATTCAACGCTAATAAATAAAACTAGTTATTTTATAATTAACGATAAAGAAATAACAGTGATAAAGGTAATGAAAGATAAAATTTGTACAAAATACTAGTACTATAAAGCCGTTACTTGTTAAATATTTCAGATATCAAAGAAATTAAATTCTTCTAATTACACACATAAATAAGACTATCTATATAAATAAAGATGTAAATATTAGTTTGTTCAAAATCTTAAATCTCCGAAATTTCGTCACGGATTGCTCTGAAATTTTGACGCAAAGTTGCATTCGAATACGCGCGTGTTTTTATATACCTACTATATATATATATATATATATCTAAGATGTCACACCTGTGACAGGTAAAAACATGCTTTTTTAAAAAAAAAACGCTATCTGTTGGACGTAAAAGCAACACACACTATACTAAACACTTTACGATTCTATTTCAATGTTTCCGAAATGTGTGTTCGCTATAGACTAAAAAACTACTGGACCGATTTACGCGCGGGGAAAAAGGCTAACGGGAAAAATCGGAAAGGGAAAATCGAAAAAGGTAAAATGAACGAAGGGAAAATAGAAAAAAGGGGAAAAAGGAAAAAAAGAAAGGGGAAACAGGAAAGGGAACAAGGGGAAGAAAAATAAGGGTCAGAAAGGGGGAAACGGGGAAAATGAAAGGAAATGTGGGGAAAATAAAAATGGGAAAATGAAAAGGAGGAAAATTAAAAAGGAAAAGGGGAAAAGGGATAGGTAAATTTTGTGAAGTTCCGTAATGTTCAATTTGTTAATGTTTTATCAAACTTTCAATTGTGTTCATTTAATATATATAAATACTGAAATCTACCAATAGCGAAGTATTAGCGCGTCTGCTAGTTTATAAATATTGATCGTCATATCTATGGGTTGGAGTGTAGAATTTACAAATAAATTAATATTTTTCGGAATAAATGGTTATATACACATATGGAAATGCTAAAAACTTTTAAATAACTAAAAATATATGTATGTCTTTACATTCTTTACATTTCACCGGAGGCCAGAATTTATAAATATATCACGTAAAAGACAAACTTGATATTTTATATACCCGTTTGTCGCGACAAACTCTTAATATATTATTCCTGGCAGTTTACATTACTATAAAAATAACTACATTACAAACAGGATCAAGAAGTTCCACGAGTAACAATCTTTTTCATTCATTACCTAGTAAATTTTGGAAACTTATTGGTTTTTACAATAACGAAAGCCTAGTACAAATATATGTCCTATAAAATTTTATAAAATAGATAATTTTTTATGTTTTACTTCCTTGCACGAAGTAAAGGAAGTATTGTGATCGACAATAATTTCGGTTATCAGATTTCAGGGGATGTATCCACTTTGACCATCCCTGAATCCATTTTGTCTAGTTTCGGCGTGACGTCTGTACGTATGTATGAAACTCGCATAACTCAAAAACGATTAGCCACAGAATGTTGAAATTTTGGATTTTTAGGACTGCTGCGACATCTAGTTGTGCTCCTCCCCTTTTGATTGCAACCGACTGGACCAAAAGTGTCCAAAAAGCCCAAAATACAGAAAAACTGGATTTTTGAGTTTTTCTTAACTGCAGTAATAAGCCGTCATTGAGAGCTGATCAACGATATATCATAAGTGTTACATATTTTCATTGGTTCCAGAGTTATAGCCAAATAAAATTTTAATTAATGAAATATTTGGATCTTACAAGGGGAAGGCATATCGGTTCGAATCTGCTTCATATTTTTTTTTTTACCTTTTTTTTTAATTTAAATATATTGATTTATTAATAATTGTTAACCTCTGATCGTAAAAAAATGTTTATGCTACATAATAAATTATCTATAATTATTTTTAAATTATCAGAAGTTAATAATGAAATAAAATTTTATGTACTTTCGTTAAAAAAAAAAAAAATAAAATGTTTATATGTAATTTAATAGGAGTGCAAGGAAGTCATGTGGTACCCATACCAGATTTTTTAATCTAACAATTACTTTTAATGAGCAGATTTGTGGTACAGTTACTTTATAATGGATTTAACTGAAGTTGATGATGAGAAAAAATTTCTTTTTCATTAAAGTTTTAAAATGAAAATTAATACTGGAATGAAAAACAAAAACGGGTTCGTATTTAAAACTAAGCAAACGTGCTTTTACACTTCCACGGCGTGCGTGATTATGAAAGGGGAATGGATGCTTTGTAGAGAGAAAGACAGACTGGTGAGCCACAATCGACACTTTGTTTACAAGGTTTCTATATTATGTATTAGCAATGCTGTTACACATGTTGGCTGTACCAGCATGCTGTAACATGGAATGGGAAATAGTTTTACCACAAACAATCCCCTCAGTAATGTTGACACACAACTAGATCTACTCTACTGTGTGTATATTTGTGCGCGCGCACGTGTATGGATTTTTGTGTGTGTGAGCGCATATACAATGTAGGTTTCTATCTTTTAGTATATCCCCTTTGTTTTCAACAGCTCTTATGTCGTACTCATTGCTACAACATTTTCATAGATTATTACCAATATAAGATAGATCTGAAAGAGGTTTTACATTTTAAAATAATAATAATTTTTGGCAAATATACATTGGTACTTATTTTTTCTGAAAAATAAAATTACTTTCTCCGTTTGATGTTACACATATGGCTACCTCGAATTTATTTTAAATTTTACATTATAATTTATTATTATTATTTATTTTTAAAAAATAATAAATTATACAATTATTAACTTCAATAATTTGGTTGGAATTTTTTTCAACAGTTAGAAATAGGAAAATGGTATTTAATAAATTCTCTTACCTGGAAACAACGTTTTTTTTTTATATTAGACCACACCATCATAATCATTTAGAAAGCCCCCACGGGATGTAACTTAAAAATTTCAAAGGAAAAGGGTAAGGTTGTAGTAAATTACTTTAAAACACAAAAAAAAAAAATTGATGTTAAAACATCGTGCTGCGACAATCCTAATCTAAATAGCGGCAATTTTTATCCATAGCTAATTTCTAAATTGGTGTGCACATTTTTTAAATAAATGCTTACAGTAAAACACAGAAAAATAAAATTTACCAAGTTTTTCACTCTTTTTTTCTGTTTAGCCTCCGGAACCACCGTAAGGTATTATTTCTGAGGATGATATGTATGAATATAAAAGAAGTATAGTCTTGTACAGTCTCAGGTCGACCATTCCTGAGACCCAACCACCAAAAAACACCGGTATGTACGATCTAGTATTCAAATCCGTATAAAAGTAACTGCCTTTACTAGGATTTGAACGTTAGAACTCTCCACTTCAAAATCAGTTGGTTTGCGACGACAAGTTCGCAACTAGACCAGTCCGATGGGTAAATTTTTTCGCTTCAAAAGGATGTATTTTTCGGAATGAAACTTTTTGTAACGTAAACTAGTTTGGAAACTAGCACTAAAAAATATTAAATGGCTGCCATTTTCATTATGGTTGTCATAGCCCGAAGTTTTTCTTTTATTTCAATTTTTTTTTATTTTCAATGCCCTTTAAAATGATGTGTCATAATCTTACCTTTTAGTTTAAAACTTTGGAGTTGACTCCATCGGGGCTTTGTGGGTAGGATGATTTCATATCAAAAATAGACCGTTTCAAGAAAGAAAGATTTTTTAAATTTCATTTTCTAATGTTTAATGGTTAAAATGTTATTTAAGTTCCTATACTTTTATATTGTTCGTACACACATGATCAATCCCTCCTTACAGGTTTGATGATAAATTAGAGGACACAACTTGTACCCTAACTGAAATACGAGTACCTCTCTACCTCAGTGTTTTGTCTGACCACAAACTCCTTTACCTGATCTATTCTTCGCATCCACCGTCATAGCTCTTCAACATCATATTTCTGAGTAGTAACCAAGTTTTAAATTTTAAATAAAAATTTCTAAACGTTTTTTCAGTGTTTTCTTAGATTTCAAATTAATATAAAAAAATTCTAAGTTTTTCTCATGAATATAAATTAAAATTAATACAACTTAACCGTTTCATTATTTCTAAAAATTCATAACTCAAAAACATTTTAATAAAATTTTAATATATATGTTTTAAAGCTAACTTGGAAAAAAAATTACATTTAATATTTCAAAACAGCAGAAAGTTTTCTTTTTTAAATCATTCATTTTTTAAAAAAATATGTATAAAATTTAAAAAATTTGTGAATAAAACGATATAACATTTTTTTTGGAATGCAATTCTAAACAATTTACTTGTTAAAATAAAAAAATAATGACATATAAAGAAATAATTCTGTTGTAGATTTCACTTCATTAAAATATAAATTTTACTAATATTTTGAAAAATATTAATGATTTAAAAATAAAACACGATTATTATTTTGAAATTTAAAAACGTAAAATTTCTATAATTAATAGTATTATATTTGTTTGAAACTGTCAATTTAAATATTTATATCAATATTATTTAAATACTACACCTAAATCCTATTTAATGATTTAATTTCTAGAAGAAAACACTGCTAAAATATTTTATATTATTTTTTTGTTACAACTAGTCTACCTTTCAAAAGAGTATTAGTAATATATAATACTATAAAACAAGTGTTTAACATTTCAATATATAAAACAAAAAGTAACGAAAATACGAAAAAACCCGGCCTCCGTGTTTTTGATAATACATATCTTTAAAACATCAAGATAATCCAATTAAAAAAAAAAAAACTGTACATCAAAAAGTAAACTAATATATAAATAAATATATATATATATATATATATATGTGTGTGTGTGTGTGTGTATATATATATATATATATACATGTGTGTGGATGTGTGTTAATTTAATTGTATACTGGTTGATACTGGTTGACACAATGGAAAGGTAAAGTACAAAATTAATTAAAAATAAGGAAATATTGTAAGGATAAAAAATAATAAAAAAAAAAATTAATTAACAATTAAATGGTGTATTTATGTTCAAATATTAATAATTGACATAATACAGAACATTAGAATTAACAAGTGTTCTTTTTTTCAAACTAATTAATATTAACAACAATTTAATTACTGCTTTATTTTATTATTATCATTAATTTATTTTTAATAAATTAAAATATAAGACTAGATGAAAATGTTTTCTCTCTTTATTTTCTCATAATAAATAATAAGTCCAAAAATTATATTAAACTTGAAAGAAAAGTTTTTTCCCATAATTTTGTTCATAATTTAAATTAAAAAAAAAAAAAAAAACAACCAAACAAACAAAAATAAATAAGTGGCGGGATATTTTTGATTAGTAAGTTGGTAATACTATTATATTAATAATAATCGGATTCACCGCCTGATGAATAATAATCACCTTCATATTCACCGTCATCACCTTCTTCCGATTCGCCACCTTCATCGTAATAATAATCGCCTTCGGTCGCCGCCGTTTGTGGATCTTTTGTGCGTTTTTTCTGGTTTATAACTTTTCTCGGTCGTCTAGTAGATTTTTTCGCCGCCGATGAGGAATATTGGCCGCTTCTATCGCCGAGGCTTTGATATTTCGGTCCGGATATAGGTCCCGTTATAACGACATCTTTAGGTACGTTGGTGATTTCCGACGATGACAGTTTAGTCTCTTCGATATCACCGTCGTCCTCGGTGTCATCGTCGACGTCGGTATTACCTATATCATGATCATCATCCTCTTCGACGTATTTTTTAACGGGGCTACCGCTTTTACTTTCGAAATGATACGAGGTAAATTTCGGTTTGTTAACGGTACCCGCTTTGTCACCGGTATCGTAAGATGAACTTTCAGCGTACTCGCCGTTTTTACCGCCGTTATTTTTATTACCGTACGATACGTGCTTTTCAAAACCTACTTTATCGCCGTCTTTTTTATGAAAACTATCGAACAATTTATAACCGTCGCCGCTTCTCGTAGAATGCGAACGTATGTAACCTTTACCGTCTTTTGAATCACCTTTTCCTTTATTGTATGTCGAATGATCACCGGCGGCCATTAAATCGGGTGCGGCAGCGATAACATGATGCAGCGACGAACCGACTACTTCCGTGTCGGTAGGACCACCGAAAACTATTAAAATTTCATACATAACTAATAATAAAAACACTTCGATAAAATTACTCATAATTATTATTTCTCTATTTATTTATAAATAAATAAAGATATATATATAGTTAAAATGTGTAAACTTATTTTCACAAAAGAAAACTAAATGTTTAACTGCCCGATACTTTGATACTAATAAAACCAACGAGGTCCAACACTTTATATTTATCTTATAAAACTATCAGAAAATTCAATCGACTGGAAAGTTAAGGTATATTGTTTTATCGATATAATAATAAAGATTCGATTAGTAATACTAATAGTAATAGTGCAATGAACTATCGAATAAAAACATGTCCGCGATAGACCGTATCCTCCTGTAAGCCGCCGGTGTATTATATCGATAAATAAACGAATCGTTTATTTTATGTTGTAATCCGATAATTTCCCCTAAACGCTATTATAAGATAACAACAAATTGAATCAAATAAGAATTTAAAACCCAACTAATTAACAAAATAAAAAAAAGATCCTATGTAGTAATTCTAAAATAAAAAGAAAAAAAAATATATATATATTAACCGACGAATAATAGGAAAAGAAAAATTAATAAAAAAAAAATAAATAAAAACAAAGCAGATACACTCTAATTACTTTCAATGTAGATAGCGCTTCAATAATTATTGCAAAAGAATCGTTGTCAATTGTTGTCAATTAATTAACAATATTTTCTAATAATTTTGTTTAATCGCATATAAATTCTTTTAATCTTAAGTACAAAAAAAAAACAAAACATTATTATAATAATTGCATTAAATTAAAATTGCATAATATTATGCAATAATTATGTTAAAACGAAGAAAATAAATTAATTAGAATATTCGAGAAAGAAATTTTACGTAACTATTTAATCACGATTTTCTAGAACTGGAAGAAAACCACAACCGATTAACGATATTACACAAACTCTCTTTTTATTTACAGTAAAATGATTTTCTAAATGCTACTTATTAATATCGAGTTATAAGATATTCCATCCCTTTTATTCAATCACATAAAAATATTATAACAAAAATTATTTTTTGGTAACTAAAAAAAAAAATCTTAAAAACAAGGATAATGAAGAATTAGATATTAAGAAAGAGGAATAAAATGCACTACGTATTAATAAAATTTTGTTTTTAAGGAAATAAAGAATGGACGATGTACAGATATTAAAAAGTGATTAAGGAAGGAGACCCTTTATGGAAATAATTTATATTTCCTTTTTATCAGAAATATTTAAATAAGAAATAAACTTTTTAATTTTTTAAAATTATCTCTTGGTTGGTGGGAAGAAAAAACGAACAGATTATTAAAAATAATAAGAAGAAACCCTTTAAAAATCTATATCAAAAGTCTTGATGATTTAGTAAAATGTTAAAAACGTTTTAAATTCTTACATGAAGTACTATATTTGTAGCCTGTATTATAATCCTGAATCCTAATTGGCTAAATACCTTTATCCTTTACGTTATAATGCTGTAAACAGTTAAAAAAATTCATGTATGTCTTATTGGCTGATACAAAATGAGAACGATGAACGTATTTTTACATATTTTTTGGCTTATAAAGCGTTAATAAATAAATTAGCATTCAAATAACGGTACTAGTAAACGGTCAACTCAACTGAAATTGTTCATATCAAGGAATGATATGAACTGGAAATAATTTTGACCCTTTATATATATATTGCTGCATTCCTTCACTTCAAACAGCAAAATTATTTCATTATATATTGAAATGAAAAAACAAGCAAAGAAATAACTAATTAGTTGATTCAGAAAAACAGTTACCATAATAATAATAATAATAATAATAATAATAACAATAATGATAATAATAACAATAATGATAATAAAAGTAATTTGTAATAATATTTTATTCCAAGAGAAATTATTTATGCTGCAGTATTAAGAATGAAATTAAATAAATTAATAGGTTAAAGATAATATATATGAGTAAGACAATCGATGAATTAACAAAAACTGACTCGATTCTATCACTCTACATATAACTACATAATTATTAGCGACTACCTTCGAAAATTTAACCCGGTGTAAATAAATACTAAGCACTTTAATGAAAAAAAGACATACGATGATAAAATTTAAACCCAAAATCCGTTTTATAAGTTTCACACCCCAAAATAGTTAATTATTTGTTTTTTTTTAACAGAATAGAAGAAGGCGGAAATGTAGAAAGAATTTTATTGTAGTGGTTAATTTTTTATTCGACTCCTGATTAGCTAGATTCCATTATCTCATTCATCTGTATAAACCAATAGAATTTTGACGGCTCTTCTCATTGGTTGAATTTTATTATTCAACCAATAGAATTTTGACGGCTCTTCTCATTGGTTGAATTTTATTATTCAACCAATAGAATTTTGACAGCTCTTCTCATTGGTTGAATTTTATTATTCAACCAATAGAATTTTGACGGCTCTTCTCATTGGTTGAATTTTATTATTCAACCAATAGAATTTTGACGACTCTTCTCATTGGTTGAATTTTATTATTTATTCTAAATATTATTACACAATTTTCCATATGCGTGCATATCTACAGGATTATAACAATTAATTTGTAGCTACAGTAATTGTTCAATTTCAATCGCAGATATTACCAAACTATTGTTTTATTTCAAGGAATAATTATTTTTATTAATAAAAACTATATCTCGAATAATAAATTTAAAAATTTCAAATTATTTAAAAAATTATTTTGCCAGTTCCTAAAAAAAACATATCAGATTAGATTTTATCATTTAAAACTGAATAAAAAAGTCAAAAGCTAGAAAGATAAGAAGAAAATCTGAGATTTAAGGGATAAGCTAAAATCCCTGTTGGTTAGATTCATTTATCTTATATATCTCTAAAATTGCAATAGATAAAACTCCTTAAATTCTTACTGGATTAAATAATTTTTACAGTGTTAATAATAATATAAGCGCGCGCGCGTATGTGTACGCGAGAGAGAGAAAGAGGGCGTATGTGTGTGTATGTGTGTGTGTGTGTGTGTGTAGGCGCGCGCGCGGTTTGTTTGTTTATTTGTATGTATAACTTACAACTGTACAACTAAAAACCTATACCACGAAAAAGCTTTATTTTTAAATAACATATGAATTCATTTAGTAAATATTTCTTTTGGTTGAAAATAAAGTTATATAAATAAACAAATTACAAATCATACACTAGTATTTTTATTTTATTTTTTTTAATGTAAATATCTCTTTCATTAATACCCATTTCGTAACATATCTTTGTACCCACTTAGTAGTTTATATTTTCCGTTGGTGTTTATCGATCGATGTTATGTACCCTTACCAGTCCACAGCGTTGTACAGTTACCTTTTTTTATATTTTTTTGATTTATCGTATTTGAAGATGATTGTTATTTATGTTATATAAGATTTCTGTAAAACGTGAATAAATACGAAAAAAATGTATATAAATAAAAATTATATACTTATATATATATATATATTTTTTGTCTTCAGTCATTTGACTGGTTTGATGCAGCTCTCCAAGATTCCCTATCTAGTGCTAGTCGTTTCATTTCAGTATACCCTCTACAACCTACATCCCTAACAATTTGTTTTACATATTTCAAACGTGGCCTGCCTACACAATTTTTTCCTTCTACCTGTCCTTCCAATATTAAAGAGACTATTCCAGGATGCCTTAGTATGTGGCCTATAAGTCTGTCTCTTCTTTTAACTATATTTTTCCAAATGCTTCTTTCTTCATCTATTTGCCGCAATACCTCTTCATACATATATATATATATATATATATTTTGACAATAAACCAGTCCATATAACAATCATTGTTAAAGAAGTTTATTCATTATCTACAATAAAAAGAAAAGATTGCAGCATATGTTCAGTACCTAAATATTATTACGTTATAAAGTACAGGGACACAGATCCCATCAAATCCTTTAATTCAAAAAATACATAGAACAAAAATATGTTCCAGTAAACTAAACATTGTAACTGATCTTTTAGGTAAAGGTTGAGCCGAAGTTTTACTTATTCATCGGAGAGATCGTGAAAATAGAAAAAAATAAAGAAAACAAGGAAAAAAGAAAATTTTTTACTATTCATTTCACCTTGTTTTTCCCACCCTACTCAAGTCTAATACATCCATATTATTTATCTTCATTTCCCTTTTATGATTCTCTAATTTTCCACTGTAACAGCCGAACGCTATGTATAGACTGTCCTGTTGTATATGGAGTGAAACAAGAACAATGAGAAAGAGTGAGAAGGGACTGGATTCAGTCTTTTAAGATTTGAGTATGTAGGAAGATGGAGAAAGTAATTTGGCCGGATAAAGTGAGGAATGAGAAATTAATGAACAGGATTAAAAAAGAATGAACAATTATACGGGAAGTACGCAAATAAAAAGGAAATAGGTTATGACATGTGGTTAAAGGAACTGAAATCGTGACAACAGGATTGCAAGGATCAGTAGAAGTAGAAAGGAAGCTAGGAAGAAGAACGGTGAAATTAATAGATGAGATGAAAGTTGGAAACTACAAAGGGATGAAGGAGAAAACTGAGACAGAAATGAATGGTGACAAAGGGTGATAAGGGATTAGTCATAATACCAGATGATGTATGTTTCTCTGTATGTTTTTTCGAAATTCAATCTCTAATAATAATTATTCAATCTCGAATAATTTGATACATCGTACTGTTTAATTATATTGATATGGTTTTTATGTGAAATCTTTAATACGTCCAAGTTATGTTTAATGTCTTCGTATGTATTTCATTTTTATTTTCAGAAGTTGATGATTTTATTGTTAAGTTTAACGCTTGAAGGTGTTCTTTGTGTCGAAGGATCAATATACTATCCAGTCTACCTTATGTATTACTTAATTCAACAACGACGGATTAATTTGTGTATCAATAATTTTTTGAATTTGTCAATATGCTTTTCTTTAATTTACTCTTTAAATTAATTTTTAACTTTATATTTAAAAAATATTTTTATTACAAAAAAAAAAAAAAAAAACAATTGGAGAAAAAGATAACAAAATCAGAACTAGAAAAATATCATTTCAGTTAATGAAGGATGTGTATAACAAAATAATAATGTTTATAAAAACAAAAATTAAATTAAATTAGTAAACCAGAATTTTATATGTAGCGGAATTTTTATCCTTAACGAGGAAAGAAAAAATAAAGAGGAATTGGAGAAGAAAATAGAAAAATTGTGAAAAAGATCTTAGACCTAACAAAAGGCAGAAGAAGGATACAGAAAAAGGAGTAAAAAAAAAAGATTATTTAGAAAATGAAAAGCTATGGATTACAAAAAAAGAAGAATATTTAAGAACATTTAATGTCACCAGATATTTGACGACAGATTATCCTAAAAAAATATTTGAATATTTCAACTCTAATCCTAAAGCAATTAATAAATGGACAATTAAAAGTAAGACTTTATGAAAAGAATAACGTTTAAAGGAAAAGGTAAAAATGTTAGGTTTTCCTCAATCCTAAAGAAGAAGGAGGTAGAAAACAGAATGACCAAAAATACCTGGTCAAAAGGAAGAAAGAAAAAACTTAGTGAAAGGATGAAAAACATATTGGATAAAAAATAAAAAAATAAAAGTAATCACCAAGTTATTTCACGAGATATAGATGTGGTTAAAATAAACAAGAAGAAAATGTATTTCATATTCCGAATAATTCAATAATTTTATAAATTATATTTCAAATATTATTCTGTTAGGTAAATGAAATATTCAAGTTATGTATTTAATTATAATATTTATAAAATAATATTAATATTTTAATATATTTAAAAAAATTAATATATTTTATTAACATAAAAAAATTTAATAATACATATTATTTTTTACTTATACAAGGAAGTAAAGTAAGCGAATTTTTTACTCGTAATAGGAAGTAATGTGATCGCGAAAAATTTCGGTTTTGAGATTCAACGGAAAATCCATTTTGTGTATCCCTGAATCCATTTTCACTAGTTTCCGCGTGACGTCTGTACGTACGTATGTATCTTGTATAACTCAAAAACGATTAGACGGATGTTAAAAATTTGGATTTAGGATTGTTGTAACATCTTGTTGTACACCTCCCCTTTTGATTGCAATCGACCGGTCCAAAAAAGTCTAAAACCAAACAAATTCGAATTTTGGACTTTTTCTTAACTGCAGTAATAAACCTTCATTAAGGGCTTTTCAACGATATATCATAAGTGGTACTTATTTTCATTAGTTCCAAAGTTATAGCCAAATAAATTTTTAATTAATGAGATATTTGGATCTTACAAGGGGAAAACACATCGGTTCTAATCAGACTTTATATCCTTTTTTTTTTAACTTTTTTTTATTAATTTAAATATATTGATTTATTAATCTCTAACTATAAAAAAAATTTACGATAAATAATAATTCAATAATAACAATAAAAAAAAATATCAGAAATTTTTAATGAAAAAAATATTATGAACTTTTCATCTTAAAAAAAAAAAAATCGTGTATATATAATTTAATATACGTACAAGAAAGTCATGCATGTGATGTCCACATCAGATTTTTTATTTTAAATAAAATGAAACAATTTATTATTAAAAAATAAATTGTTAAAGTAATTTATATGTAATTTCTAATTATTTTAGAACAGTGTAATTATTCTTACTCTGTACTGGCTGAAGTGAATTTGGAATAACAGTCCGTTAAAATAAAAATAGGGAATATCGCTTTAAAAAAACTCATATAAGAAAGAAAAAAATTATATTTAAACGAAAAAAAATTATATTTTCCAATTTTAATAATTCGAAGTAAATATAATTTTAAAACAAAATCTATAGGAAAATAGATATTTTAGATTAAAAAATTAAAATTAAAATAACATGACATCTTTTCTTTAAACAGGATGTTTCCTACCGTATAACATTAAATTACCAGAATACAAAAGAAATAATAATAATTCAGATGATACAATACGAAAGAATGTACTCGTATTTTTAAAATAATGGAAAAGAAAAGAAATAACGAATTTAATTTCAAAAAAGTTGAGTGAAAGGTACAAAAGTTTTATATATCAGATTAAGAGAGGAAGGCAAATTATTGAAAAAAAAAGAAAAGTTGTACGATATTTGTAGATCATTAAAAAACTTTTGACGATGTTAACGGACTATAATAAAATTGTTGAAATTGCGAAAAAATAATAATGAAAAATCCAGAAAGAAATTCTAAAGTAGAAGAATGATTTGCATTGTTTATAAATATCACGTAAAAGTAATAACAATAAACGAAGAGAAAAAAAATTGTAAAAAATATATTATATTATAAAAGAAATTACATTAGTCCTTAACAAAAAATATAGACTTGCTGAAATCACTAAATAAAAAGTCACTAAATTAATATTAAAAATAAATAAATACATTTCTATTCATAAATGATCGACGTAATTATTATTTATTTGCATCGATATAAAGATATTTGTTTAAAACTTAATGATCGCCAAACGGATTTCAATTTTTCTTATATCATCACATTTAATGAATTTTAAGCAGAATATTTTGCTTTATTAATGAGTAAACAAAGGGTTAAATCAAAGTGTGTCATTTTTTAGATCAATGTTTGCGTTTTAATATTCTTAGTTCCTTTTTCTGCAAATGACATTAAGGAAATAGATTGAATACTTTTTAGTATTTCCATAACAAATATTTGACCGATCCGTTTTCCAGACATCAAAAATTTAATAAAAAATTTTATTATTCCATATTTATGTAAACACCCTTCTCTATGAATCATGAGACCTTGCCGTTTGTGAGGGGGCTTGAGTGCTCAGGGATACAGAGTAGCTGGACCGAAGGTGCAACCATATCGGAGAGGTATCTGTTGAGAGCCAGACTAAGGAATGATTCCTGAAAGAGGGCAGCAGCTCTTTCAGTAGTTGTTAGGGGCGTGAGTCACAATTACTTAAACGGCCACATCAACATCACTCAGTCCTCTGAGTACTGCGCAGCTGAAAGCAATGGAAAACTACAGCTGTTTTTTTTCCAAGAAAATGTGGCTCTCTGCATTTTCACATAACAATAATGGAGGCGCCTTCCTTGGTAAAATATTCCGGAGGTAAACTAGTCCCCCGTTCGGATCTCCGGGTGGGGACTACTAAGGAAGGGGTCACCAGAAAACTAAACAATAACATTCTACGAGTCGGAACGTGGAACGTTAGAAGCTTAAAAAAGGTTGGTAGGGTAGAAAATTTAAAAAGGGAAATGAATAGGGTAAATGTGGATATAGTAGGAATTAGTGAGGTTCGGTGGGAAGAGGTAGGCGACCTTTGGTCAGGTGAGTTTAGAGTAATTAACTCAGCGTCAAATAATGGGCAGGCAGGAGTAGGTTTCGTGATGAACAAGAAGATAGGGAGGAGAGTGGAGTATTTCAAAACGCATAGCGATAGAATCATTGTAATAAGGATAAAATCAAAACCTAAACCGACAACGATTGTTAACGTCTATATGCCTACAAGCGCCCATGAAGATGATGATGAGGTAGAGTGTGTATACGAAGAGATTGATGACGCAATTAAACACGTAAAAGGAGATGAAAATTTAATAATAGTTGGAGATTGGAATGCAAGCATTGGAAAAGGCAAGAAAGGAAATATAGTGGGTGAATACGGGCTGGGCAAAAGGAATGAAAGAGGGGACCGACTTATAGAGTTTTGCACGAAGTATAATTTAGTAATTGCCAACACCCAATTAAAAAATCATAATAGAAGAATATACACTTGGAAAAAGCCAGGCGATACTGCAAGGTATCAGATAGATTATATCATGGTTAAGCAAAGATTTAGAAATCAACTATTTGACTGCAAAACTTACCATGGAGCAGACCATAATTTGGTGATAATGAAATGTAGATTGGGGTTTAAAAACCTGAAGAAAAGGTGTCGGATGAATCGGTGGAATTTAGAGAAGCTTGAGGAAGAGGAGGTAAAGAAGATTTTTGAGGGGTATATCGCAAGAGGTCTGAGTAAAAAAGATAAGGTAGAAAATGTAGAAGAAGAATGGGAGAATGTTAAAAAGGAAATTCTTAAATCACCAAAATCAAACTTAGGCGAAACAAAGAGAGCTGGTAGAAAGCCTTGCGTTTCAGACGATGTATTGCAGCTGATGGATGAACGTAGAAAATATAAGAATGCTAGTGATGAAGAAAGTAAAAGGAACTATCGGCAATTAAGAAATGTTATAAACAGGAAGTGCAAACTGGCGAAAGAAGAGTGGATTAAAGAAAAGTGTTCAGAAGTGGAAAGAGTAATGAACATTGGTAAAATAGACGGAGCATACAGGAAAGTTAAGGAAAATTTTGGGGTACATAAATTAAAATCTAATAATGTGTTAAACAAAGATGGTACACCAATATATAATACGAAAGGTAAAGTCGATAGATGGGTGGAATATATTGAAGAGTTATACGGAGGAAATGAATTAGAAAATGGTGTTATAGAGGAAGAAGAGGAAGTTGAGGAGGATTAAATGGGAGAAACAATACTGAGATCTGAATTTAAGAGAGTATTAAAAGATTTAAATGGCAGAAAGGCTCCTGGAATAGACGGAACTTGTAGAATTACTGCGCAGTGCAGGTGAGGAAGCGATTGATAGATTATACAAACTGGTGTGTAATATTTATGAAAAAGGGGAATTCCCATCAGACTTCAAAAAAAGTGTTATAGTAATGATACCAAAGAAAGCAGGGGCAGATAAATGTGAACAATACAGGACAATTAGTTTAACTAGTCATGCATCAAAAATCTTAACTAGAATTCTATACAGAAGAATTGAGAGGAGAGTGGAAGAAGTGTTAGGAGAAGACCAATTTGGTTTCAGGAAAAGTATAGGGACAAGGGAAGCAATTTTAGGCCTCAGATTAATAGTGGAAGGAAGATTAAAGAAAAACAAACCAACATACTTGGCGATTATAGACCTAGAAAAGGCATTCGATAACGTAGACTGGAATAAAATGTTCAGCATTTTAAAAAAATTAGGGATCAAATACAGAGATAGAAGAACAATTGCTAACATGTACAGGAACCAAACAGCAACAGTAACAATTGAAGAACTTAAGAAAGAAGCCGTAATAAGAAAGGGAGTCCGACAAGTATGTTCCCTATCTCCATTACTTTTTAATCTTTACATGGAAGTAGCAGTTAATGATGTTAAAGAACAATTTAGATTCGGAGTAACAGTACAAGGTGAAAAGATAAAGATGCTACGATTTTCTGATGATATAGTAATTCTAGCCGAGAGTAAAAAGGATTTAGAAGAAACAATGAACGGCATAGATGAAGTCCTACGCAAGAATTATCGCATGAAAATAAACAAGAACAAAACAAAAGTAATGAAATGTAGTAGAAATAACAAAGATGGACCACTGAATATTAAAGTAGGAGGAGAAAAGATTATGGAGGTAGAAGAATTTTGTTATTTGGGAAGTAGAATTACTAAAGATGGACGAAGCAGGAGCGATATAAAATGCCGAATAGCACAAGCTAAACGAGCCTTCAGTAAGAAATATAATTTGTTTACATCAAAAATTAATTTAAATGTCAGGAAAAGATTTTTGAAAGTGTATGTTTGGAGTGTCGCTTTATATGGAAGTGAAACTTGGACGATCGGAGTATCTGAGAAGAAAAGATTAGAAGCTTTGGAAATGCGGTGCTATAGGAAAATGTTAAAAATCAGGGTGGATAAAGTGACAAATGAAGAGGTATTGCGGCAAATAGATGAAGAAAGAAGCATTTGGAAAAATATAGTTAAAAGAAGAGACAGACTTATAGGCCACATACTAAGGCATCCTGGAATAGTAGTCGCTTTAATATTGGAAGGACAGGTAGTAGGAAAAAATTGTGTAGGCAGGCCACGTTTGGAATATGTAAAACAAATTTTTAGGGATGTAGGATGTAGAGGGTATACTGAAATGAAACGACTAGCACTAGATAGGGACTCTTGGAGAGCTGCATCAAACCAGTCAAATGACTGAAGAAAAAAAAAATGTAAACACGTGAGTTAACTTTTCATAAAACTGTATACTAAAATAAAATTTATGTCAGTAAGTTCAAATAGGTCTTTTTTTAACAACATTTCAAAGAAATCTCGTTAAAATTTACGTTTTAATCAAAGGAATTTTATTTCAGTTTGCAACAGTTTTCATATTTCCCATTATATAAATTTGTTTTTTTATTATCTTAGAAAATATTAATTGCTGAAGATGGTTTAACAAAAACATGCAGAATAAATTTATTTTATTTAGACCGAATGAGTTGTACAACTAAAAATTTATTACGACTAAAACATAATGATTTAAAATAAGGGTCATTGAAATAGGTTGTAGCTATAAAAAAAAAAAAAAACATCTCCATATGTAAATGAGAAAAATTTTTAGTTGTAACTACAAAATAATCGGGATATCACCAAATTTTTTAGATGTAACCAGCCGTGACCTTCAGCCACAATGACCTTTGGTCGTGACGCACACAATGGCACGACGCTTCTGCGCCACCACTGTCAGTCAGTGCATTGGTGATAGTTCAACAGAAAGCACAGTAGGTTCTGTAATTAGCGAGGTATAAATCAATTATAACTGTTCAACGGACTTCCCGGCATGTTTAAGGCAATTATTCACCTCATGAAAACATCATTAGACAATAGTACGAGCAGTCTAATGAATCTGACAACGTGGAAGTGAAAAGCTCCCACAGACGACCCAAAACGAGTGACGAAGCAGTTGAGTGTATACGCCAAAGTTGTTTAAGAAACCCTAAAAAATCAATCTCTCTGCGAATTTTACAGTTAGGGATTCCAAAGACAACTATTCAAAATGTGTTGCACAAACGTTTACGCCCTCACGCTTACAAAATTCAGCTTAAATATCAAATTAAACCTACCGATCATGCTAAATGTGTTGAATTTGCAAGTAAAATTCTTAATAACATTGAAGATGACGAAATATTTTTAAAATGCGTTATTTTTAAGGGTGATGCATAACTGTGGCTATTGCAACAGTTTAGACTGCGATGATACAGTGGACCTGGGCAGTCGATTATCGGCTGGATGTTTGTAGAGCGACCAAAGGAACTGATATTGAAACAATCTAAGATATATAAAAAAACTTTTTGAGTTGGTGCGTTTAAAACAAAATATATATATATATATGTATATATATATACTCGTTTCATTATCTGTACTAGTTTTTGAGATACGATTTTTTTAAATTGCTGCAACCTTTTTCGATGACTCTGTACAGCGTAATTAACGACGGATGTAACGAAAATGTTCTACTGGTGATAGGTTCGGAAACGCTTCGATAAATTTCGCCCTGATTTCTACGTCTCCAATAAAATTAAGTCGTACTGTAATTCTTGGGATCCAAATTAATGGTTAATTATAGTGGTTTAAAATGAAATCTAACCTGAAAAACTGAAAAAAAATAAAAATAGATACCTGAAGTAGTTTCTCAGAAATTTGAGGAAAAAGACAAAAGACTGGAGTCGGAAAACATACTATATTAAATGTTTGGAGTAAAATAACTTTGTTAAACTGCTAATAAAAACATAAACGTTTTAAATACATCTTAAAAAAATTTGATTATGAGTGAAATGGAATCAATAAAATCCAGAGAAACTAACGTAAAAATTTTGAACTTTTCAAAAACTAAAACATATCAAAATATAGTAGATTTTAATTAGATATAATACGAATAAAAATTTCAGTATTATAAAATAAAAGAATTAAATATTATTGAAGAATAAACAATAAAAATTAGAAGAAAAAAAAAATTATAAAAGGAAAGATTAAAATTTTTATCTCGACAATGTTAATAACATAAATTCTATTTGTTTACCGATGAAGCCACATTTCCTGGAAGTGGAATTTTTATAGAATTCACACACAGAGTCACGAAAATCCATATGACACAGATCCTAAGAATCCTTCTTTTGGAATAAAATTCGAATTTCTTAAATTGTTTTTGTTCAGTCGACGTTACTTAGATATATTTTTTCTCGGAAGCTACAACAAAGTATATGGTGAAAGGTAAAGAGGAATGGCTGACAACAGAGAGATTCGTGGCTGAGGTTATACGAGCAAAGGAAGTGGATTATAAGAAGTGAAAGGAGTTGCTTTAGGAGAGACCCGGCTGCTGAGGCGGGGCCCGGGAACGGCATAGCCGGGCTCATTAGAGTCGCAAGGACACTCCCCTGGGCTGAGTAATACTTGATTGTTGAGCCGGTCCAGGGGCGCAGGAGAACAAACAATACAAAAAAAGAAGATATATTTTTCTCAAAATTAATTTTTTATAAAATATGTTGCAACATTTTACTTATTCACTGCCAATTTAATTTAATTATTTTATAACAAACCTTAAAAATAGTTTTGCGCCACCCATATTTTGTAATTCGCAATCGTTTTCATAAAAATGACTAAGGATGCAGTTCTGGGACCTGTGTTTTCATGGTTTAGTCAAAAGCATATGGCCTTTTATCTAAGTTAAAAAATTTCAGTAAGTCTTCAATTTATCTTTGGATCAGAAATCAGTTCGAAATTTCTTGCAAGTTATAATTAAAGAACGAAACGAGTTTGGGGCCCACATTTATACGAACGTTTTTCTTTATTTTCACTTCTAGAATATACCCTGAAACTCGATCCGTTTCTTCATGATACACAGTATGTCTGAAAAGTTTCCAAATAAAATAAAATAAAAATACAGATTTAAAGATAAATGAATTTACTCACATCAGCCCTGTACGTAGAACCCTTCTCTAGTTATACACTCGTTGCAGCGCCAGTAGAACCGGTCAAACGCTCTGGAGAAATCACTTTGTAGGATCGCCTTCAACTGCTCGGTGCAAGTCCTTTGGACGGCTAGAATGTCGTCGAAAAAGCGGCCTTTCATCTTCAACACTTGAGTTTCTGGAACAGAAAATAGTCTACTGGATCCAAGTCGGATGAATAGGGCGGGTGGGATAAGACGGTATTTTGATTTACGGCTTAATAACGTGGTAATTGTTGCCATATGTGCCGGGACATTGTCGTGCAAGAGAGTCCAGCTGTCCGGATCCCGGTACTCGGGCCAGATTCGAGAAATGCGACGCATCAGACGTTTCATTACTTCAAAATCGAATTTAAAATTCACGGTTTGACCGGTTGAGACAAATTCGTGATGAATCACAAATTCAGCTCTTTGAACCGAAGAATGCAATCAACATCGTTTTCACTCTTGCTTTTTGCTGCTTGAATTTGTCGGTCTTTGTGCTCCGGGACTCAACCAAACAGCGCATTGACGCTTCGTTTGCGGATCATACATAAGCACCACCTTTCATCCCAGTTACAATTGTTTGCGAAAAATTCGGGTCGCTATTGGCAGTTTCAACGAAGTCTTAAGCGCAAGAAAGACGCACCTATTTTTGTCTTCGGTCAAGAACTGTGGAACGAAACGAGAACACACCTTTCGGCGGTTCAATTTTTTTGTTAGAATTGTACGTAGCGCGTCTATACCGATGCTCTTCTGTTATGGCCCGAAGGGTAAGATGAGGTTGTCTGAGCTGGAGCGCGCGCACTTTCGCAACGTTTACTCGTAAATATATATTGCGGTTTTTTTTCTTTCCTGGGATCACAACGAAGATCGTCATTAGCGCCCCAACAAACAAACACACACAGACATACACACATACATATATATATTGGAGTAAATATATGAATAAAATATTACAGAATTAGAAAGAAATTGATATTTCCATATCAAATCGATTAATATTAAATGTATATTTTACTTAAACTTTGATTAATGGTTCATATTGTTTCTAATGAAATTAAAATTTTAAAAGATAACTGAGCTAAAGTTTCATAGCTAAATAAGGAAATTCATACAATAAGATGCGTAGAAAGGATGAAAATAAGGAATTAAGGAAATCGAGTTGAAAAACTGTAATTTACTTTTCCTACAATACAGTTAAAATTTACTCTAATATACGAGGCAATTTATGAATTTAAGTGAAAGGAAACTTATCCAAAATACTTCCTTTAGAAAAAAATGCAACTGACTACAGAATCGTAAATAATGAACGCAGTGAAAAGGTTTTTGCATCAATAATAAACCAAAGAGCGGAACTATTTTCGTATATCTCAACACAATATTTCGACTTAAGAGCCTCTCTCTTATTATACTTGTATTAATGACTTTTTAAAAGGTTAAAAAAATATCATTCTACTAATTTATTTAAAATGCAATTAAAAGACTTACTCTGTCGATGAATTTTTAAATAATACTAATTAAAAAAGACCTTGATTATTTCGGATACCACTTAACGTAAATATAAATTATATACTTAAAATTAAACGCCTACTGAATTGTAAATTATCTTGAAGTAATTTGTTATATGTAATGTATTCATCTGGGCATTATCTCATCGGTGAATATTATTCAGAATGTGACGCTCTATGGAGCCGAAACGTGGACGATGAGATAGGCAGAAAGAAAACGAATTGAGGCTTTTGAGATGTGGGTGTGGCGCAGAATGATAAATATGAGATGCCAGGACCGTGTAACAAATGAAGAAGTATCAAGAAGAATCGGAGAGAATAGGAAAATGTTAAATGTGAATGAACATAGGAAAACGAACTGGCTAGGACATTGGATGAGAAAAAGGTGTTCATTAGTGAATGCGATAGAAGACTTGGTGAATGGAAGGAAAGGAATAGATTTCAAATTATCGATGAGATTATGGAAAACGGAAAATATGCGGAAACAAAGAGGTTAGCAAAGGACATAACAAGGTGGAAAACAGCAGCCGAGACAAGTCTGCCTTAATGGCAGAACACTATGAATGAATGAAATACCTTTAACAAAATTAATATGGGCTTTAAAATCCTTTCATATTTACCTTATATATATTTTTTTTTTTACTGATAAATTAATTCCCAACAGACGCTTACAAAAAGTAGCTTATATGGGAGTAAAAAATGAAAGTGTATGAAATATACTATGCCCGACTGGGATTTTAACCCGGGACCTCCAGAAGAAAAGTTAAAACGCTACCACTCCCTCACGGAAATCTCCACTATATATTTTCATATTTATAATTTATCTTATAATGACGTAATCTATATAATATATATCTATAACTAACATTTACCGTTGCGGATTCGCTAGCGAAAAATACAAATCAAAATTTGAACATAAATACAACTAATTTTCTCAGTGCCAATTTTATTTTCGAATTACGAAAAATGATTAATTATTCAAAAATACAAAGTATCTGAAAAATAAATGAATGCAAATAATATGAAATGTACATGAGTTTAGAAAAATATACCCGACAAACACCACTAGAGGGAAACCGTACTTCTTTTCCTTTACTTTTTATTTTTATTTTTTTTAGTCAAGTAACCGGAGTCAGGTGTAGTCGCCACTCTCGTCGAAAACTTAACATAAAAATGTTAAGGATTTGTAAAGATGAAAAACGTCGTAACTATTTCTCTTAGTTTTTCTTACGTTTAATTTTTATTGATAAAAGTTAATATTTTTTTGTATTTATCATAGATTTTATTACATCAATTTTCTCAAAATTAAATTTCCTATAAGTTTTTATAATAAAATTTCCGCCTTTATTAGTTATTTAACACAGTTATTGTACTTCAAACCTAAAAAAAAGTTTTTTTCTTCATCGAATTGTTTTTGTATTACGTTGGATATCATAAAAACTAAGGAAGTTACAGTTCTGGGACTTGTTTTATTCGATTTTTCAGTTCATAGAACGTAAGAAATCATCAAGTTTATCGCTTGCATAACGCCTTAAAAATTTCAGCATGATCTCTTGACACCGGGGGAACTGAAATCCGGGCAAAATTTTTCGCCGGCCATAACTCGATACCAAAACGTTTTCGGTCGTATGCTTGCATAAACCTTTTTCAAGCTGTAGACTTATTTCAAGCTGTTTAGACTTCATAGACAAGCTTATTTCATAACTTATTTCAAGCTGCAGACTCAGTTTCCAAATTATCTCCCTTTCCTCGTCAATCATTCCGTATAGATCGCGTTAAGAATGGGTAGATAGCTATTCTACAGATAAAAATAGTAATTTCCTTAGATTTTTCTTGGATGTATCAAAAGAAACCGGAGATCTTGATCAAATCACCGTCATAAAATGCGTAATTAATTATAAAATAGAAAATAGATGTGATGGAAATAATTTAATTAGCTAATAATTATTTTGCCTCCTCATATCCGTTATAGCCAACCACATCCTCAATAGGAACTTACAGGGAGTGGCTGGGAAGAGGCAAGTTGAAGGGAAATAACTGGCAAAATAGTAAAACCCTTTGTATACCGCTGCATCAATCAAAAGTCGTAGTAAAAATTAGACATACAAATAAAAACAATAAATAAAAATTAAAAACTATCCAGCAGAAAAAAATCATAAGATAAAAGCCCATAAAACGACACCGATACAATTATAATTAAGCAATTAAGAGCTGAAAAAGATGACAAAAAAGCAGATACAATAAATGATTTTATTAATCAAACAAAACAGATCAAACTTATAATTCAGCCCCTATTATTGCCAATTACCCGATGAGTTACTTTGTTTTCTTTTCTCTCAAACATAACGATTGAATCAGGAAATCTATTTGCTAGGAACCTTGTGACAGGAGAACATTAAGAAAGTCTTCATTTATAAAAAGTCCAAAAACTTATATTTCTCGTAGGAATCCTGAAAGTAATCTCCTGATTAAATCGTAAACTTCCATGTAGATAATCCGTAATGAATTTCAAATCCATGAAAGTTCGTCGATAACTCCGTACGTAGAATAACAAACGATTTGATGTCAAATACACCAGAACTATCTCAACATTCACAAAAACCTTTTCTGGACAGTTTCCACCATATTGGAGAAAAACTTTCACGAATCCAGATAATCATATTCGCTATGTGAACGTACTATCACGTTATACAGCTGGATTATGTACCTATATTCGAAAGTACAAACACAGCCATCTCGTCAAAACCGAATTTCATCTATGTATTGAAACCGTTATTTCAATATGCCGCAAAAACGAGAGCATGAGATTTTTAATATCATAAACCTTTTAATTGAAATATTGGACGTAACACACCGAAAACGTGATGTTCCTTGTCAACATCGTTTAAAATCTTTGTTTATCAAAATTTAAATAAGTTATTTATAATAACAGATAATTAATTTAATATGCCATTTTAAAATTATCTTTCAAAATTTTTGGATAGATTTCGGTAAAAAAAGAAATTTTTTTTCCCCCCGTTTTTTTACATATTTTATTACTGTTGATTATAAACAATTTATAAAACTAAATAATACTGGTTATTTTAGTTAGTCGCAATATACAATACGAGAAATAAATACCGAAGAGAAACAGTGAATAGGAGAGAGAGTGAGAGAACAATCGAATTAATTCAGCGTCAAATACGATAAAAATAACCGAAGAAAAGAATTACTAGTAACTATAACAAAAATAATACGGCAGGCAGGTAGTAACTTCAGTTGATTTGATACGAAGTAATATAATGATAGCTCATGCATGTAAGTGAAAGTGTGAATTCAGATAATAAATGAATGAACTGAGGTAACGGATTTTAACGGATGATCGGTCTATTTAAGATGAAACATTACAAACTAAACAATAAAATTATTACTATTACTATTATTATTATTATTAGTAGCAGCGTAATGTCCAGGCTTTGTACGGATACTCGGATCATTATTAGCTTTCATAACGTACTTAGTGGTTAATTCTAGCGAGAGTAATTGAAACTATTGACATATTTACGGTCTTATAGTTGGATTAACGTATAAAATTACACATTATTATCTAATATATTAAACATAATAAAAGATAAAAAAAGAGGAACATAGAAAAAAATAATAATAAAATACAGATTTCACCCCTGTATGTATGTTTTACATTTCAAATTACTTCCAATCTTTTCCTACCGACCAAAACGTAAATAAATACAGTATTTATTCGCATAAGCCTCGCCGCATTTTTTTTTTGATTTCCTTTTAAAATTTCTGGGTGCGAGCTTATTCCGATCATTCTAATGATGGATTATTACTGCACGAAAGTTGTATTGTATTTGACTATAATATTTTACAGGCCAATATCGTATATGACATAGACTATGAAAGGTTATACAAAAGCAGGTAAACACGTAAACTAAGATGAATTCTTATTATAATAACCGTCTCTAACACTAGACTAAGAGTTCTTTATTCTGTAAAAAAATACTTAGAATAAAACGAGTTTCTTGAAATACTACAAATTCCAGTTTTCAGTTTCATTCATTTCAAAGTGTGAACTTCGTTCGTTCCCACTTTTTATTTACTTTTCAGTACTCAGTTGATTTCAAAGTTTTAAACGTGCCGTATCTCAGCCACATTTCTCCGTTTTTATTTAAAAAATACTTTTTGATTAAAAGTTATGTTTTCAACCAAAAAAAAAAGATTTTTTATTTACCGTTTCCGAAAGATTAAAAAAGTTGTGTCAATAAGCTGAAATTATGAGTAACCAAGCAGCGTGTAAAAAATATGACAACGATGAGTCATGTATTCGATATTGGCGAAAGAAAAAGGATTTATTGTTTGTTGCTTCTTAAAAAAGGATGTTACTGGCAAGTGGAAAAGATTCAATTCGAACGATCATAAACAGGTAACGTTGATCAAACATCTGTATATTTTGAAATACCGCAGAATTCCACTAAAAGTTTGATCGGTGAAAGAACCGTTCTTATTCGAAATGTTGGTTATAAAAAACAAAGGTTATGCTCGATACATATTTTAGCAACCGGAATAAAACTTCCACCGTTTGCAATTTTCAAGCAAAAACTTAGCCCCAAAAAAATTTGCCAAATGAGGATGACTGTTTGATATAAAAAAAATTGACGGATGTATACTCATTTACTAATAAATGAACGATTGAAATTAGTGAGATTTCGTATATCCAAAAGCTTGCCAAATATAAAATTTACGCCCTTCCTTGATAGCTTTCGGGGATATTTAACCGAAAATGTGAAAAATTCATTATTGAAAAATAATTCTGAATTAGTAATCCTAGGAAAATTAACTTTTCTCTTTCAACTTTTAGATTTTGTAAGCCTTTTAAGGGATAAATTGAAATAATTTTATTTTTCTTGTACGGCCAACAATGATCATTCATTTAGACTCGTTAGACGAATTAAAAGACCTCCTGGTCTATGAGGCGATATTGATTGCGTAATAATACAGATAGGATGGAAGACTCTGATAGGACTCTGATTCTGAATCTGAAAATGGATACGAAAGGTGACTAAAGAATAAGGTGACTAAGTGGAAAAGTTAGCAATTACAAGTAGTTATTTATAATAACAATAAAAAAATAAATTTGTGAGACTGAGTGTTGTTTATATTTTACTAATACCAAATATTCTATCTATTAATATATCTAGTGTAAATAAGAATATATTCTAAACCTTTTTTTTTTTTTTTCATTAATCTTATAAGTAGCCTGCGAGTTTTATGCAGAGGTGGGGGCTTATCGGGAAAAGTACGATATGATACCAAGAAGAATGATTTTCTTTTTCTGTTTAACCTTCGGAACCACCGTAAGGCATTACTTCAAAGGATGATGTATATGAATGTAAATGAAATGTACTCTTGGACAGTCTCAGGTCGACCATTCTTGAGATGTATGGGTAATTGAAACCCAACCACCAAAGAACACCGGTAACTCCGATCTAGTATTAAAATCCGTGTAAAAATAACTGACTTTACTACGATTTGAACCTTAGAATTCTCGACTTCGAAATCGGCTGATTTGCGATGACGAGTTCACCACTATAGACCAACCCGTTGCGTTAAGAAGAATTTTCTGTAATATATATAAGATGGCTCCATCGGTATCTGGTACTGCTTCTTCACGGAACATCATGGCATCTCTGTGGAACAGCCCCATCCGGGAGGAGGTGGAAGAACTCGGTCTACCGCTTACGATGATCGGATGGGGACTCCTTTCCAGTTCCGTTGGGGGGGGGGGGGAATAAGACCTAGTACCGGTGGGGGATCCTTTCGGAGGTTCCCCCATTAGAGGCAAGGCAAAATGACCAAGACCCGGTAGAGGATCCTTTAGGGTACCCTCATTAGAGGCATGACACCTAAAAGACCAAGACCCGGGGGATATCTGACGGGAACTTTGTTCCTGACGAGGTAGCTAGAGGCAATGGCACCTCTGGAAGCTGAATTTATGCTGTTGCGGGTACGGCATCGGTGGTGGGGTAAAAAAGAAAAAAATATATATATGTATATTAACAGTCTATAACCGTAATTGTTGTAGACGAATTTTTATGAACCAAAGATCACTCCAAAAAAGGACAAAGCCGATTTCTAGAATAAGAAATCCCATTCCAGGCTTACTAAAAAAGTGGTTTTTCGTTATCTTTTCAAGCCAACCCAGCGAAATGCAGTTAAAAGCTCGACAAAAGATACCTTTACTCAGTTAACCTTAAAGACTGGTAAGAAATTAAGCATCATTACTCTCAGGGAAAGAAATTCTAATTTGTATATCTTATACTTCGATTGCGTCACAAGTATCACGGTCATAAGAAAGATTAAAACAGACAGATCAACAAATCATTTTACCTCTTCGTTTGAAAAATAAAATGAAAACATAGTTCGGAAAACAATATCTTTACTTAATAGGAAATAAATACATTTTATAACGAATACTGTTAATAATAATTAAAAGGAATTAGCTTAGAATAGAAAGGAATGAAAAAGTTGACCGGTTAAGAGATTACTGATATAAAAAAAATAATAAATTCAAACTATTGAGAAATGTATCAAGAATCTAGCCATACTAACTTTTTTCTGTTGATTAAAGGCAAAAAAAAATACGATACATTGTTTCTCCAGAGATAAGAAAAAATTTATGGTAAGAAGTAAAAGCGCAATTTATCAGTGTTTTTTGTGAAAATAATTATGACTAAACAACTAGACCCTGCAATGAAAACAGTGAAGGTAACACTCATAGACTTGAATATCAATTGCATTTCGGCTCAGTGAAACAGTAGAGTAGGTCGGGCTAATTTTGGAAGTGCTCTCAATGTAATGAGATCAATTTTCTTGGATCCAGGACGTGCTGCGATCTTGCGAACATTCTGTAAACTAACTAGGCAGTCAGTCTAGCCTTCTCGGGTAATAGCTAGTGTTTTACATGAACTGCAAGAGTGTGGTGGAGTTTTTTCGTTTTGTTCATGCTCAAGATTTTCTTAGTGGTAGCTATCGAATATTATATCTCTAAAATGGTAATAATTTTAAGTGATATTTTTATCGCTTTTCTATGTACATATTTAGTGAAGTATCAAGCAGGTTTGATCTCCATTTGTTTGCTTTATAATACTAAGGAAAACTCACAGGGTATATTTTTACATTTGGTGTATACTAATTCGGGTAGATGTCGTGTTGCCTAATTTTGGGAGCCGCAAATTGCGCTTGCCTTACATTTTTCAAAGTTCTATCGCATTTCTTTAAATATCTAGGGGTGTTAATGGATAAACACCTCAAATACTTCAGTCACGTGGTCATGATCTGCGACAGAATGGAAACAAAAATCCGTGCCTTGCGAGGTCTCTTTGCGGGACAAGGAATTCCACGTGCGTCGAAGAGGCGACTTATCACCTCGGTGATAACGTCGTCTCTGTTGTACGCCGCCCCGGTATGGGCCGATGCGGTTAATGTCAAGCGCAACAGACGAAAATTAACTAGCACTCATAGGAAGTCGCTTCTGGGCGTAGTTTCGAGGTACCGAACCTTATCGTATGATGCACTGTGCGTGCTTTCTTCGGTGCCCCCGATAGAATTGCAGATTAAAGGACGAAAACTGAGGGCGTCGGGTGTAGCCAAAGTTGAGGCCAATTCTATAATACGGCAACAATGAAAGGTGGCATGGGCGGGTTCAGCAGTGGCCGCATGGACCAGAAGAATTATCCCGAATCTGGATGCTTGGCTAGAACGCTCTCATGGCGAATTAGATTACCACACAACGCAACTCATGTCGGGACTTGGAGCAATACCTGCATAGGTTTGGCAGTACAGAGTCACCCATCTGCTGTTACTTGGATTCGGTTAACGATGCCGAACACACTATTTTCGTGTGCAGACTACGGGAGAAACGTCGTATAAATGCAGGGTTGATGCATACCCGACCGGAGCAGCTCTCGGAGTGGCTCTTGGCTATGTACGGAAACTGGCATAATTTTGCAATATTTGCAAGAGCAGTCCTCTGAATAAAAGAAGATGATGCAAGACAACTGGGATACTGAGGGTTTTAGTTTATAGCAGGGCTGGGCGGACAACCCCGTTCCTGAGGGCTCACATGCCCTGGTGTGTGGGTTCCCGTGATGGAGCGAGGACTCCTAGGGTCCGTTAGATGTGGATTAATGAAATGACCGAGACCCGGCCGGTGGTGTGGGTTCCCGGATACGCTTTGGCGGCTTCGGCTCCTACGCCGTCGGTTTGAGGCTGGCAAAAAGAGAGACCGAGACCAGGTCTCCGGCGGATGGGCTGGGAACGGCATAGCCGGGCGTGGTTTCTTCCGTCGGAGATTAGAGGCAATTTAAAGATCCGGAAAGGATACGTCCCCGAGTCGAGTATACTTAATTGGATGACCCGATCGAGGATGTAGGGAAAAAAGGTAAGATTGGTAGGCAGCCAAAATTGGTCAAATGTTCTGAAGAGGACCTTGCAAAATACTGTACCATTCCAGTTTAAATTTTATGAATTAACTACAAGAGATATGCGTGCAGTGGCGTTCAAAATAGCTTCATTCAGATTTTTTCGCAGGAATCCAAATTTTTCAGAATGACAACCACAGGCACTGTCTTTTTATAGAGCTAAAAGGTTCAACCCTGAAGATGTATCAAAATGTTTTAAATGGTATGATCCTTGTCTCCACCAAATAAAAAGTAACCATCACGTTATTTTTTTTTTTTTTAATTGTGATAAAACTGTAATCCCAATTTTACAGCACAAGCACAGGAAATTAACACCATTGAAGGGTAAGGTTATAGTCCGCAGAACGTGGAGCCCTGATGACAGTGGTGCCTCCTTGCCTAGGAGGCACCACTTTCGCTCGCCCTCACAGAAGATCGGGGAAGTTGGGCTGCTTCCAATGATGGCACGGAGGACCCTGATGGTATGAGAGGGAGTGTTGAGGGGAAGGGCCTGCAAGATGCATGCCTGGAACCTAGTAGGTTAGTGCCGGGAAGAACAGGTCCCCTGGGTAGGGACATCTCGGCTACCCATAAACGGAAGTCGGGTTGTTCCTATGATCCAGGGGAGACACCGATGGGGGTCCCTGGGGAGGCCAAGTCAGGGTGGGGCAATCTGCTGCCACGGCACTCCGGAGCGATCGAGGTATTAAGGCTGTACCGGTCGCTCTGGGAGTGACCAAAAAAAAAAGAAAAAGAAAAGGTTTAACTTCATTAAATTGCCGGTAAACTAACAAAATTCGTAAATAATTTAGTTAAAGAAATTTTACTTTTATTGTAAATAAAAAAGATCGAAACTTGAAAGAAAAAAGGGCAATGGAGTAATCTACCAATTCAGACGGGCGTATTTTTGAAAACTTTACCCCTTCCGGAGGGACACGCAATGTTTCATTCGAAATTTCCCGAAAGATCCCCATAATTTGTGATAGAGAAACCAACCTGGCCTCAAATACCGGAGGCCGAATAGTCTGTGAATTCACCCGAACTGAATTGGTAGATTACTAGGCACACAACAATTTTAAATACAATTTTAAATAAAAAAAAAAAAAATAATGGAAAATATGTAAAAACAAAATAAATTATTTAAAATACCATTTCAATTTTTTTTTTAAATACTTCTCTCAAAAATTACTACAGATACAAGTTGTGTACCTGTTTTATTCAATTTTTCATGTTACAATCCATATGAAACTAACAGATGCATCCCATAATTTAAATTGTAATAAATTTCAGATATCACGAAAAATTTCCAAGTTATAAATGAAAAATCTAAGCGTTTCCGGACCTATTAATATGAAATTATTTTTTTTTATTTTCATTTACATAACATACCCCGAATAAAATTCGTTTCTTTTTGAGATAACCCAAACATAGCTTTATTAAAATATCTATTTTAAAATTCAAGATGAGACATTTTTTTTTAATAAATTTCAATCGCTCTTTAAAATTAAATTATTCATTCTTTATCTTTCTTTTAATTTTCATATTTGTTTCAAATCGATTTTTTTTTGAACGGTCTTAATAAATACAGTAATCAAAATTCAATTATTTATATAAAAATTTACTTGAAAAAAAAATGTACCATAACAAAATATATCCTACTATACGAAATACTACAAAGAGGTTAAGTCAGGTTAGGTTAGGTCACAGTTCGGTGAACCAGGCCGATATTCATGCACAGTACGTTACCACAGTTATTATGCAATATAAAAATAAAATTGTTATAGTCACACTTCATTTGTTACAAAATGGAATCTTTAACCGATTAAATGTAATATTTATATATATATATAGAAAAATCTAGAAAAGAAATATCACTTCTATTTCATTTTTAAAAAAAAGAAAAAAAATATTATCAAAGGATAGTGGAATAACAATTTTTTATATTTTGAAATGACTTTCAGAGAAATTTTAACTAGGAAAAGAGTACATAATTTGATTGTAATAAATGTAAATAATAATTCTGCAGAAAAATAGTTATATTGCTTTCCCCGCGATATAGTTAAAATAACTATAATTAAGGAGAAAATATGAGTCAAAAATGGGGTAAAGTACATATATGTACTGTAAAGTACATATATGTAAATGGGGTACATATATGTAATCTACCAATTCAGACGGGCGTATTTTAGAAAACTTTACATATATACATACGTATATATGTCCATACATATATACATATGTTTGTCGCATTGCTTTGGCCTTATATTTTAGGATTGACCAACCGATTTTTTTACGAATGCGACTTAAATATTTCTTTACATTGGCACTGATCACATTCATATTTTTCAAAATTTTTTAACGGCGGAGATATCTCGTTTTTTCGAGATAACCAATATCGATTTTCATTAGAGGCATTTTAGAGAAGATTTCATTAAAGCAGATTTTTTACCTACGATGCATCTGTAAATAATCCAAATATAAATATTTTTTCAAATCAACTCCCACCTCTTAAAATTAAAATTCATGTGTTTTGTTCTATTTCCCTTCGCTTTAAAAATTTTTAGAAATTTGTTGAAAACTTATAGTTGATATATAGAGCTATCAAGAAATATTTGCAATTTTTTTTTTTTAAATTATAAATCCCTTACCTTTCATTTTCTATTTAGCCTCCGAATTCACTGTTAAGGTACCACCTCCGAGGATGATATTTATGAATGTAAATAAATTGTAACCTTGTACAGTCAATGGTCGACCATTCCCGAGATGTGTGGTTAATTGAAACCCAACCACCAAAGAACACCCACGGGGATGATCTAGTGGTGAACGCGTCTTCGTAAATCAGCTGGAAGTCGAGAGTTTCAAATTCAAATCCTAATAATGGCAGGTTCTTTTATACGAATTTTAATATTAGATTGTAGATACCGGTGTTCTTTGGTGGTTGGGTTTCAATTAATCATACATGTCAGAAATGGTGGACCTTGGACTGTACAAGACTACACTTCATTTACACTTTACATACCATCCTCTGAAGAAATACCTGACGTTGATAACCATAGGCTAAACAGAAAAAATAAACACCAAAGAAGACTAGTATACACGATCTCCTATTAAAATAATAGCCTTTACTAGGATTTGAATCTTAGAACTCTCGACTTCGAAATCAGTTGATCTGCGATGATTTTGATGATTTAAATTACAGATCCCGAACCTAAGATGTAAAAGGTTATTTTTTTGAGAATTTTCATTTTCTTATCTTCCCCTTATAGAAGGGAGTATTTGATTTATGTAAAATCTTATTTAAGAAAATTTGTTAAACTTAAACCACGTATGAATATTATTAGAAAAATGTTCTTAAAATTTTTTCCCCGACTTTAAAAAATATGTATTCTGCTTTTTGAATCTAATCCTTCTAATTTTTATTATTAACAGCTAAGAAATTCATGCATCACTTTTCCAGCTTATTTTTCCTATTAATATACACCATTTTTATATAAATACTAAGTAAGTAGTAACGAATTTTGTTGAATTTTTACTGCATTTATATAGAACTTAAAATTTGATCTTTTCTCTTTTTTTTCAACCCTGCTTTCCGGAACCAGATCCTCAATTAAGCATGAACCCGTTCCAGGAGGTGCCTTTGCCTCTAGCCACCAAACGAGGGAAACGCCAGGCCTGGGTATGCCGTTCCCGGCCTCCATCACCCAGCAACCGGGACTCGGTCCTTTGTGCTTCCTCTGAAGGGGACACCCCCGCCGGGACTCTGTCTTTTAGCTCAGGGGCTCAAGAGTCCCCGCACTTCATCACCACCGTCCACCCTTGCAAGCACGGGCGAACGGCAGCTCCTTACGGAGCTGTCCCTCACCCCATCGCTTCCCGTTATTTAATTTGTAATATTCCCGAAACAAAACCTGTCATACTGTAGAATTCCACCGAACTGCGGAACATCGTTCTAACGATGGTCTTCATCTCGAGATCCCAGTTACGGCAGTACAATCGCGGCGTTCCTCGTCCCACCACTGGCACTGGAATATCACGTGTTCCGGCGTATCTAACTCCCGACAGTAAGGGCAGGAGTCTTCAGCTTTTCTTCGTCCACACAGGTATGAACGAAAGACCCCATGGCCAGTCAGGAATTGTGTCAACCAGAATCCCAGTTCGCTAAACTTCCTCCCGATCCTTGGCTCAATGTATGTCCTCGATAAAATTAAAAATTACTATTTATGTTACGAACTTATTTATCTATAATACATAAATCAAATAACCTCGTTTGTATCTGTACGTAGGATTTTATATACCGATGTTGCTAAAATTTTAAAACTAACCTGTTTGAATAACATACCAATATTTTTATTAGTACATATTTTCCCAATATCTTTATTATATTTTCAACATTATCTGAGGTACATTTATCCATATAACATTTCTAAGCTCAAACAGACAGCAAAAAGCATTATTTTTACAACGCTATTTTAAATGTTGTAATATTTGAATTTTTTAGGTAAATCAAATTCTGGTAAAAGATTTTTACATGGTACCTGCAAACGAAATTTAGAAAAAAATACTTAATTTTATTTTATTATTTCAATAAAAAACCAGATAAACTTTTACTGAAATCAGTTAAATTTTTTTTTTTTTACGCGATTTAATTTTTTATTGCGTACGATGTTTGTGTAATATATAGAAGTTACTTCTGTAAGTAATTACTAAGATGGGCTTCATTTTCACGTTACATTTACTTTCCATTGAAAATTAAAGCAAAAGCGCTTTTGTTTCAAAGGCTTTGTTTATTTAAATTCGTTCCCATTAACTCGACTTATATCTATTTTACTGTTTTTACGGGATTACATACAAATGAAATAACCTAAAACTTGACGATTTTAACATATAATATGTATACGATTTTAACATGTATCTCTAACAATCTACATGATTGAAACAATCCAACATTTGTTTTCTTACATAAAAATAAAAAATAGAAGATAACAGAACATAAAATTAAACCTGCTTCCGTTTTCTAATACTTTTATTTAATTTAAACTCTCATTCTACATTTTAATTATTCAATTTCAAGCGATGCAAAATATTAAAATAAATAAAATTGTGTCAAAATTTCACAAAAACGTTTTAAAATTTCAAACGAAATTTGAAATGTGAGGAAAGGTTTTTCGTTATTTATAAACTTTTCAAAATTTTTTGAAAGAAATAACTTTCGGAATCAAAACGAAGTTACATTCCGGAACAACAAATTATATTTCGGTAAGTACCACCATAGATATTTTACTTATATTCTTACAAAAAGAGGAGAATTTATTTCCTTACTGCACAATCTACAGTGTAAAATTACATTAACTTGGTTCTACTATTTTCAAAATAAAAGGTACATACAGTATGTATCCTTTATTGATGCAAATTAAGATTGTATCACGGCAGAAGGAGCACAGGAAGTTTGTTGTTCTTTCATACTATCTGACCTGGTCTTTTTTATACTGTGACGAATATATGAAGTACTTGTACCAACAAGCTGTTTTCCCTGGGAACAAGGATCTAAATTTTATTCACTATACAACGGGTTCCCGTGGTGAACGAGTGAAGGTACTACTTAAGTTGAACATCTGCATTATGTTGAGTTCGAATTGTCGATGTACTTTTACAGGAAAAACATAAAAAATATATTTTATCCCTCATTTTTTTTTTTAATTTCCTGGTATTGAAAGCTTGATATTCTGAAAACAATTTCCCTATTTTGGAACTGACTTGACTTTTGTTGGATCACTTTCCACTTTTTTTCAGTTGTGACATTTAACGTATTTACAAGACTAAACAAATTGCCAACACGAATTAATAATTTATAATATCGTTTATCAATTGTAATATTTTTGGATTTAAAACGTTGAAAAATTTTTAAAAAAACCGACAACACAGTTATAGACTTTCCCACAGGACTTGAACTTGTAAGACTTACCCGGAACGCGGCTTAGCCGCGTGACGGGTTATTTCTGATGCACAGCTTACACGCACACAACTTAATTTATAATTTTATTTAAGTATAGTACTTATTCGTCTATTTAATTCAATGATTCTAACTAAAGAGCGCGCGCATAACGTATTGAATTCGCGCAGATGTGGCGGTACTGGAAGCGTCGGTCGGCACTATGTTTCTTTTTTTCCTGTTTAACCTCCGGGAACCACCGTAAGGTATTACTTCAGAGGATGATATGTATGAGTTTAAGTGAAGTGTAGTCTTGTCCAGTCTCAAGTCGGACCATTTCTGAGATGTGTGGTTAATTGAAACCCAACCACCAAAGAACACCGGTATCCACGATCTAGTATTCAAATCCGTATAAAAGTAACTGCTTTTACTAGGATTTCAACGTTGGAATTCTCGACTTCGAAATCAACTGATTTGCAAAGACGCGTGCACCGCTAGATCAACCAGGTGGTTAAGGCCAGTACTAACTAAATTAATGTAATTTCATAACTTACGTAGAACAAATTTCGCTTGTACGGTCGGCAGACTGATATAGCCGGGAGACTTAACGCACTAGGTAACTACCGGGTAATCGAGTTCGAGATCCAGCCAGACGGAGTTATTTTTTAATACTTTAAAAATTATTCATTAATTTATTTGTCCCGTTCACCTGTGACTTGACAACGTAGCAGAATACTACAACAGACTTTTCAGGGGTAAAGGTGCGATGTTGCATAAAGATTTTCTTTGCAAATATTTTTAATTCACAAATGTACCTAAGAAAAACGTGACCTTAGTCAGGCAAAATCTCGACCTATTGAGAGTCAACAGGGGGACGTCAACCTCTCCCTGTTGACCTTTTAAGTTGAAAATTTAATAGCAACAATGCCCCATATACAGAAGTAATCTGACCAAGTTTGGTTAAAATCAGTTCAGTGGTTCTGGAGACATAAGGTGATTTAGAAGCCAAACCGAACGTACATTTGAACATTAACATACAAAAAATTTCCATCCGGTTTTTCTGGGTTTCTTAGGGGTCAAGATCCGGTGAAACCCGCATATGTCCAAATTGTACTGATTACAATACTTTCCCTTCTAGAGTAATAGTTAGGCTATAATGCTATTTAGACGGCAAAATAAAAATTGTTAAGTCAATAATTTTTCTCTATTCGATCGATAACAATATTGAACTTCTATATTACCTACATTATTACAGCCGGAAAATAAAACTGGTAAATTCCAAAATAACAAATTAGAAAACAAATCCTGTAATTTAATCACGTATTAGTTTTGTTATAACATGGTTTTATTTTTAACTAAAAATAAACCTTCTTGAATAAAAGAGGAATGAAAAAAGTAATTTATCAAAAGAAAGTCACTGTTTTTCACAAAACATTCAAAGTTTTTGTATCTATAAAATAAATTCAGATAATAAAAAGCTCAATTTAAAGACGGAAATGATATTTGTAAGGTCACAAAGTACTACAGCTTTGTTTACAAGCAGTAAATTAGAACGCTGAATAAAATCGATGTTTTGAAGAAAGTTTTACATCGGAAAAAGTTTCAAGTTATATTACTATTTACTATTAAGTAAAAATATAAAACAAAAATGATATTAATAAAGACGAAATAAAATAAAAAGATCTTCAAAGAAAAATAGATAGAAGTTGGTGCGATATTATCTTTCAGAAAAAACGTTTCCGTCCAGTATATTATTTCGTAATTATTCAATGTTTCCTTCGGGATAGTAATTTATTATACGTAACAGTACAATTCAATTCTTTTAAGCTTATTTTTTGGTATACCGCAAGGTTCGTTTTTAGTTCGCCTACGCAATAAAAATATATTCAATATTCTATCCTCACCGAACGCAGTTTTTGGTTCATCACCAGGAAACAAAGTGATTCTTTCAAATTATAAATGGGAATAGTATCAACCTATCTTCAAAGATACATCTTCTAGTCGATCCAGTTAGAAAATCGGGCATTTTAAAATCCCAGAGCCGATCCTTTCAAAACACAACAAATTACACATACATTTCGGACATTATGTCCATCCATTTTTTTATACAATATTCCTTCGTCTACATGATTCTACACATTACTTAAGGTTATACAACGTCAGACTAATAACATGGAACATGTAGCAACATGTTCCATGTTATTAGCACTATGTGATTAGCACTATGTTCCATGTTATAGCACTAATCATGTGATTCTTGATAAATTCACTTCTATCAGGGAAGCTGGGACGTTTAAGCTACCTACAAACACAAATTTAATACTGTATAAATACCTTTTGAGATCTTTTTGTTCCACTTATCCACTTTAAGATGAGTTTTTACCGTCCCTACAAGTCTCCACCATTCCTCATGATCCTTAACTATATTTCTTTATCCCGTTACTCGGATTCTCTTAAGCTCTTTTCACCTCATTCATCCATCTAATCCTCGGTCTATCAACCTGCCTTTTATCTATGGCACAGTAATTCCCTGGTAATCTACCGTCATTATGCCCTGGACGTATGTCCCTAATATCTGGCAATATTATCTTTTATATAAATGTGGCAGAGAAGTAATAACACATTTTTTTTTTCAAAAATGCTGTTTTAATTTGAAACATCAATGTTATCACCTTCACAGTAGTTTCCTTGGACAGCTATACATCGGCAGATGTGTTGTTTCCGATAACATAAGGCTTCAACTGGAATTGCCGTTAGCTCCTTGGTTACGCTCCTTCAGATATTTTCCACAATATCAAAATGATGTCCTTTCAAGTTAGGTTTGATCCTGAAGAACAAAAAAAAAGTCACACGGACTAAGATCAGTCAAATAGTGAAGCCGAGGTACTACTGGAATTCCTTTTTTTGTCAAAAATTGGTTGAAGGAGATGGCTGTGCGACCGGGACACTGTCATAGGGGAGCACCCAAGTGTTTGAAAAATTTGGTCTGATACTTTCCGAGCCTTTCAAGGACTTCTTTATAGAAAAACTTGGCAGTTTGTCTATAAAGGGCACAAATTCTGTGCCACAATTCCCTTCTGTCAAAAAAAAAAAATTAACATGATCTTGATTTGCTCGTTCCAGCTTTCTTTGGTCGAGGAGAAGTGTAGTGTACCACTCTTGATTTTGACGTTCTGTTACTGGATCGTTCTCAAAAATTCACGATTCATCACCGGTGATCACACGACTGAAGAAATCTGGATCATTTTCGATTCTGTCGAGGTAGTAAAGTCATACATTCTTCCGATTGTCTTTCCATTTTAAAAATCTTTTCATTTGAGATTTGGACATGAGAAAGGTGTGTGCCAAGGCACACACCTTTCTCATGTCCAAATCTTGAGTCAAAATCTGATGAAGGGTAAAACGATTCAAATTTTACGCACTACTCATCAGTTTCAATATTACTCGACGGCATGGCCTCAAAAGAGCCCTCCTCAATCTTTCCACATTTCCTCAGTTTTCGATATTGAAAGCCTCCATGAGCGAAGATCGTCTTCCACTGCTTCCCCGCCTCTGAAAATGCTTTTTGGACCACCGAAAAACTTGATAGGGCTTTTTACAATTTTTCCTAGGTCAAACTCGCAATTCACCAAGTGTAAAACAAAATTTAATGACACAACGTTGCTCCAAATTTCGTTGTTCCATTTTCGTAACGCACTACAAAAACACAACCTCACTTATCACGCTCTCTAGGGTCGTGTAAGTAACGCGCAAGGTTGAAACTTTCACTGAGCGTCTAGGAATATCTGATGCACAAACTATATATGTACAGGAACAGCTTGCATTGTTGCCAGACCACTCCCACTGTTGCCAGTATCATTACTCTTCTGCCGCATTTCGTGTGTGTGTGTGTGTGTGTGTGTGTGTGTGTGTGTGTGTGTGTGTATATAATTATGATACTATTTATTTTTTATTTTCTTATAAATCGCATACAATTTTCGATTAAATATTCTAATATAAGAATAATTTTTATAACCAGATCGATAATTCGTTTAACGTTTTCCTCTCAAGAGTATTTTATTTTTGGATTTTTCATATTTCTATACCATGGGTTACAACAGCTCAGATCATAATCTTGTTGGACTTACGCGGATGAAATATGTACCTATATAAAACTATTAGTTATCATGCGTATTTAACGATGTCGATGAAAAAATTAAAATAAAATTAACGACAGATGCACTAACCAAAATAATTACGATAACCAACCCATCCCTTATGTCAATAACGTTGATTTGAAATTACAGAAACTATTTAAAGACAAATTTGTCACTCCGATCCGTAGTTAATTATTTGTTCACATTCTGACAATCCCTTAAGAAAGCTGAACTGATTATATAGCAGAGATTTTCTAAATATTAACTATAAGTGTTTGATAACATTTTACATTATTATTTTTTTAATATTATATATTGTTTATTTATCGCTAGTAAAGAAACTCAGTTTAAAAATTAATAACGACAAAACAGAAATTATGAAACGTGAGAGGAAGGATCATAATAATAAAGAGCTAAATTTATGAAAAAGGGAACGATATATTAGAAATTACAAAAGTTTTTTAATTAGTTAATAAAAAAAAGTAAAGAATGAAAGAAGTAAAGCAGATATCAAAACCGGAATAGCGAAACTAGACATTTAACGTTAAAAAAGACATCTGTTATTATCTAATATCTTTCTTTTTTATTTATTGTATTACATTGAATATGAGCAGACAAACACAAAATAATACGTAATAAACAAGTAAATTACCTTTTTAATTATATTAAAAACACATAAACACTAACGGGTAGCAGTAAATCAAAAACGATTCAAAAGAAAAATATTAACATGAAGAATTTTTGAGGTTAATTTATTATTTACAAAAAGGAAGCACTATTAGTAACCGATAAATAATCATATGAATCTACAAAATTATTTTAACCTAGATTATTAGACATTATTATTATACAAACTACATTATTTTTTTTTTTAATTAAAACTTTTTAAGATTTAAAAAATATATTTATTTAAATTCTAAGAGATTTAAGTATGAAAATATTTATTACAAAATTAAAAAAAAAATATGCAAACCGTTTAATAATAGAAAGAATTTACAAATAAAGAGATTATTTTACTTAAATATTAATAACTGTAAATTTGAAAGCGGGTAAAAAAAACACAAAAAAATAAACATCTATATCTAATACAGATCTAAAATTATAAAGATTTTTATGTAGAGTTTAGCGTTTTAAGGTAGGAAAAAATTTAAAATAGAAAAAAAAAATGGGGAAGAAAACCAACAGAGGACTTTGAAAAGTAATATTATTGAAGAATACATTGGAAATAAGGTAGATGGATAAATAACAAAATGCAGACAAATTAAGACGAAAAGAAAAATATACGATTTCCAAGAAAATCTTGTAAACATACCAATTAGAATGGTTAGCCCCATAATAATACAGAACGATTTAATTACTTTTGTAATTAAATCACACATCATAAATGTATAGCAAAACACTATGGGATATAGTAGAGTATGTACATTAAATCTCATTATAGTTACGGATATAGGTTACCTAAAAAAGGTAAAGTCACTCTCAAAAATACCATAGCCATATTTAAGAACAACAAGCATCCTATGCCAGCTCACTAAGGATATTAAAGGATGTAACTGATTTTCCGTTGCTTTCTTCGTTGAGCTAATTACATCGCTGTATATCATCACGTGATATTTACCGTAAAATAAGCACATTCGTTCTGTTTACTACATGGACTGGATAAATAACAATATTATTAAGCTTAGAAAAGCATCTTTGATTACTAATGCTTATAACAAACCCTTTAAGTACATCATAGTCATGAAAAAGCCTAAGAGATAAGCTGTAAAGTAACTAATTTACTGCACGAGAAACGATGCGTTACAGTAGTGTTTCCACTTAATAAATATGTTAAACTTGAAGATTAGTGCAGAAAAAAACGGAAAGTAAGACAGCGTAAAACCAATCAAATCGCTGATGATCTTACTTTCCTGGCATTATAGCTCTAGAACTATGTTACAAGAAGGAAAGCATAGTAATCAATCAAAAAATGGGATACGGGTTTCATGAGCAGGGATCCCAGCAAAAAACAAAACAAAAAGTAGAGGAAGGTATGTGCGTGTTTTCGCGTACTTGAAACTTAATACCTTTTTATTGGATGAACCAATTTTGATGAAATTTGACATATATACTCATATATTTGGAGAAATTTTTTGGTAAAGGTTTGAGTCAATATCTTCAAGGAGGGAGTAGACAGTTTCTTTGGGGTCAATTTTCTCAAACATTTACAAACATAATCCCAATTACACTCAGTAATGCGTACATGCTTACGTTACCAATTTTAAGGATAAATAACCAATACCAGGAAAGTTAAGAACTTTGTTGTCAGCTTTTTTTATAAATAAATAAAAAAATTGTAAAACAACTTTGAGTAACTTCATGAAATTTTATTCAAAATTTCACTATCTTTTATATATATATATATAATGGTATAGAAATATTCAAGTAAGCACAATTAAAAGCCCCGGCAAAAAGCAAGTGTATCCTCTTCACGGGTAGGAGAAGACTGCGCGGCGTTCGGGTTATGATCCGTGGAAAGGTTATAACTGAGGTCAAGGATACAAAATACCTAGGGGTGACAATAGATAAAAGTCTCAAGTTTGGTGGGCACATAGAAAATGTGTGCAAAAAAGTAGGGCTCACCATAAAAGCCATCAGGAGAATATTCGTGGAACACACAGTACCGGGGGCCTCCAAACGGAAACTGATTGCGTCGGCGGCGGTGTCTGCGGCGTTATACGCGGCGCCGGTTTGGGCTGATGCAATTACGATACAAAGAAACAAGGATAAACTGCGAAGAATGCACAGAACGGCATTGTTGGGAGTGGTGGCAGGGTATCGTACTCTGTCATATGAAGCTATATATGTGCTTGCGTCGGTCCCGCCGATAGAACTTCAGATCAAGAGCAGGAAAGCGAGAGCGGAAGGGTGTAGTAGAGCTGAGACCGAGGCGATGACCCGACAGTGGTGGAAGGAAGTACGGGCAAAGACTAACGCTGCGGCCTGGACCAGAAGGTTAATACGTGATTTGGACGCATGGCTGGATCGCCAACATGGCGAGGTGAACTTTTACATAACACAGATGATGTCGGGTCATGGATGTTTTGGTTACTACTTAAAAAGATTCGGCAAGAGAGACACACCTAACTGCGACTACTGCCAGGAGGTGGACGACGCAGAGCATACGATGTTCGAATGCCGAAGATGGGCACAATACAGACAATTCATAGCAGTCGATAACCTGAACGCGAATAACATAGTAGAGTGGTCGCTAAGGAGGGAGCAGAACTGGAACGTTTTTAACAATTTCGCCGGTACGGTTCTTCGCACTAAGGAAGAGGAGGCGCGACGAAGGAATCGTTAAGTTCAATCGTAAATAGGGATAGGTGGACAGCCCCGTCTCTGAGAGCCTGTATGCCCTGGCGTGCAGGTTTCGGTGAGGGGACGGGGAGATTTCGCGGGATAAAATTAAAAGACCTAGACCCGGCCGGCGTGGTTGGTTTTGGGGGTGCGCGCGCTCCTTGTGCTGGTCGCGCCGGTTTGAGGCAAATGGCATAAAGACAGAGACCCGCTTTCTGTCGGCGGGGGTGGGGAAATGCATAGCCGGGCTTTGCCCTCGTCGGCGGGAATTAGAGGCAGGCAAGAAAAGATCTAGTGCCGGGGCGGTTGACCTGCCATGCCGGGTGTAAAACCGGTGGGCGGGAAGACCGCCTTAGAGTCAAAAGACACGTCTCTGGGCCGAGTATACTTAATTGGATGTCCGGCCCAGGGATGTAGGGGGAAAAAAAAAGCACAATTAAAAGACATCTGTCGCCACCGAGCGAGATGCGGCGCGTGTGAACTCCCATACGAGGAAAACTGATCATCTCATGCGAGACTCGGCTGCGCTCTTTTTAAAAGCGTGCACGCTAGCCTGTTTGCTATTGAAAAGCGTGCAGGGTAGTCTAGCACGAAGTGCTCCTTGCCTCGTCTAGCCTCGTACTGGGGTTCACGCATGCCGCGCCTCGAGATGGTGAGGGATGGCCTTTTGAATTTGTGCTCGCTTAAACATTTCTATACTACTTATATTTTTATGTACATACAATTTTTTTCTTTCTTTACTAAAATGAATAATAATGCAGGATACTTTCAAAACAACAAAGTATCTTTAATATTTTACATCTATTTTTCAGCACGCTACCTCAAGATATCCTCAAAAATTCGCTAAAATTTTTATACTTGAACCTTTATGCACTTCTTTTAAAATGTCTAGAAATTTACATACAATTTATATCATCTTAAAGTTTTTAAATTGTGTATCATTTGTTTTTTACTGTTTTTATTAGGAGGAGGTAAAACCCCGAAAAATTAAAGGAAAATTTATACTGCGTTAAAACCTTTCTTCCCTACCAATAAATCATATTGTTTCTTGTTCTTTCACGACCTTGAATGTTTTCTTTTTATAAGCGAGTATGGGTAGTTAACGTTTATATACCGTTATATTACATACTACGTATTTTTTTCATCGATTGTTTTTTTTAACCTATCTCTTTATAGTCACGGATAACTTAATCCGCAGATTGTATAATCGTTGCGTAGTTAATCGAAATTTGATTATGAGGTATGAGTAAATAAAATAAACATGTTTATTGACGTTTAACCAAGTTGAATGACCTGTTATCCACTATATAATAAAGATAGAGAATTATTTCACTTTCTCTGGAACAATCACACTTGATTTTTTTCATTGTTAAAAAATTATAAAAAACTATTATAATTTCTGAGATAATTTATTTGATATAAACACTTACAAATTAGTAACTTTATTAATACGATACAGTTAAAGAAAAAAAAAAATATGTGAAAATAACGTCAAATGATGAATAATTAAATTAAAATCCCAAACATATATTTTAAAAACAAATATATACATACGGGATATTATTTATTTTTCCGCTTATATTCACCACTCACAACGAATTACTTTTTTAGACAATTAACCAAAAAAAAAAAACTGTGATAAATTATCACCGAGTAGTATCTCATTAATTAAAAAAAAAAAAAAAATATTTAATCTTTTTCGTATATAAAATGGTGACCGACCAATTATATCCGAAATTCTAACATAGATTACTTCAATTTTTCAATCAATCCTTCAAATTTATAATCCTACATATTACGACATCAAGAAACACAGTTTTAAATGAGAAAAGATAATCTTATATGCATTACTAAACTCATTTTTTGTGCAAATCAACCAAATATTTTCTACGTAAATACTATTTAAAATATTTCGGGTAATGTTTTCAACATTAATAAGTGATGTGAGCTTTTTGTAATGTCCTAAATAGTAAAAAAAAGCACTTTTCACACACCGTAAGGCGGAGGTAGATTTCATCGGTGCTAAGTAGGGGATAAAAAAAATTTCCAACTTAAAGCTAAGAAAAATTTCAAATTTAATCAATACGACAATGGTTGCATGTGAAAAATGTTTCAAATGTTTACAACAAGACAAGCCCAATCTTACAATTCCAGCAATATTTTGGTTATTCCTTGCCGTAAGGGATTGCCATATCAAAAATTGTTTCAGACAAAGGTTTTAGGTAATGTTTAGAGGACTAAATATCTCTTCAAACCGATTCGATACTTTGCATATTAAGGTAGGTATGGTTTCTTTTCTTGGAAACCCCATTTTTTCCACTCCTGAGCCAATGGTTGGTGATATAAAAAAAAATTACTTAAATAAGTTTTAGGCCCTTATCCAAAGAATAGTAGGAACTTCAAACGAATTCGATAGTTTACTTAATAATTAAGTTATAGAGATATTTTGTTTTTTCTGTTTGTTTTTTTTGTTTTTTGGATTAAAATACTTTCCCTTCTAAAGATGTAGCTCTGCTATAACGCTAAAGGGAAAAGTAAAAATTAGTAAGTGAAGAAAATTGGAGGAAATAACACCTTACAAAAATAAAACGTTTCCTATGTTGTGCTAAATTTGTATACAGACAAAACAAAAAAAAAACATAGGTTTTTGTAGTTTTCCTTACCTTTCCCTATCACATATATTTTAGGAGTGAGTGATGAATTTATGCCATATATTAAAAATGATTTTTCCTAAATTTTTTCTTTGTCGGTTTAACTTACGTCTACAACTCATATTTTTTTTTTAAATATTTAAGTAAAATTTAATATTTAAAATTTAATACATTCAACGTGAATCACCATATATATACATATATATATATATATATATATATATAACATATTTTCAGGACAACTTCTACTGGTAAAAATAAAGAAAAAATTTCATAAAAATGGAGGTTCGGAAACGCTTCATTAGCAAATGTCAGCCGTCAGCTAGCGAAAACTATCGTCCTGATTACTAAGCCTTCGGTAAAATTAAACTAGACTGTAATCCTTGAGACCCGAATTAAGAAATAAATTAAATGAGAGACATATAACCTGTAAAAACTGAGAAAAAAACCGGTTACAGAATTGTATTTTTAGTAGTTTTTGAGAAATCTAGGATAAAAAGCAAAATATCGGGCCGAAAAATACACTATTTTATATTTGGCATAAAATAACACTGTGAAATGGGTAAACTACTAAAAATACATCACACCAAATAGAAATAATAACATTTGTAGACCGCATAATAAAAATACATCACACCGAATATCTAATAACAAAGAAAGATCTAACCAAAAATAATAAATACATGTACATCTAAATAAAAATGTAAATGTTAGTTTGTTCAAAACCTTAAATCTCCGAAAGTTCTTCACAGATTGCTTTGAAATTTTGACAAAACGTTGCATTTGAATACGCGCGTTTTTTTCTCTACCTACTACGTATATGCTTAAGATATCAACACATGTGACAGGTAAAAACATGCTTTTTTTAATAACACCGTTGTCTGTTGGACGTAAAAGCAACACACGCTATACTAAATATTTTACGATATCATTTCAATGTTTATAATATGTGTGTCCGTTATAGACTAAAAAACTGTTGGACCGATTTATGCGCGGGTAAATAGGGAGAAAGGGAAAAATTATAAAAGGTAAATAGGGAAAAACAGGAAAAGGAAATGAGAAAAAATAAATGGAAAGGAGGAAATATGAAGGGAAATAAGGGAAAGATAAACGGGGAAAGGAGGAGGAAATGTGGGAAAACTGGAGAGAGAAAGAAGTAAATGGTGGAAGGGAAGGGAATATGGTAAAAATGAAAATTGGAAAAACTGTTAAACGAAAATGGGGAAAAGGAAGAAAGGGTAAAAGGGAAAGGTTAAATTTTGTGAAGTTCCGTAATGTTCATTTTGTTAATGTTTTATTAAACTTCCAATTGTATTCATTTAATCTATATATATATTCAAATCTAGTAATAGCGAAGCATTACCAGGTCTACTAGTTTTTTAAATAAAAATAAAACTAAAACCAGCTTTAGACATTACAAATTTTTTTTTTCTAGTTTAAATTTCGAAAATTTAAAATTTGATGTCACATTTAAAAAACCTGCTATAAACGATTTATTCTTGTTAATTTCGATTCGACTTTGAAAAGTAAATATTAAACAAAAAAAGATTGGAAAAATATTAACTTTTTTTTTAACAATAAATAATTAATTTTAATTATAAATTGATATTTCTGTAATATCTGTATTGCTTTTGTATTTATATATTTATTTTTTTAATAAAAAAAAAAGTTAATCAAAATTAATTAAGCACCAAAAACAATAAAATAATTGAATATTTTACAAAACTATTTTATAATTTTAGTATTTTAATTAAAAAACAAAATTTAGCTTATTAGTTATATCCACTACAAGTATGTAATTCCATTTTTATTTATATTTAATAATTAATTACAGGTAGTGTACAGAATCATTGATTAAAGATATTTATCGAAGTATTTTTTTTTATTTGTTATTACTGAGAGACATGTAAACCCAGCACTCACAAACATGAGTGTGTCTGTGTATTTATTATATATATATATATAAACAGGTTTATATCTGATTGTGCGTATGCATGCGCGCGCGCACACACACACACACACACACACACACACATAAACAATCATGAACGCGTATGTGTTACCTCTTACCCCTTTTAATTAAATTGGAAAATACATATTTTAATAAAAGTAATAAAACGATATTCTACATTCTAATAAGAGTAATGTAAATTTAATCAAAATGATTATTTCCTGTGTATAAAGTACGATAAACATCGAAAACAAAATAAATATTCAGACAACAGGCGCTAGTGCCCACACGCAATCTAGATAAGCAACAGATCACCAGAATTATGAAGAATTTCAATTTACCTACTATTCGAATACCCTTCCAGACCGCTAATCTTCAGCGTGTTACACGTAATATTAAAAATACAGATCAAAAGATTCCGGGTTCGAATACCCCGGTCAGGCAGACATTTTTTTCACGGCACGAAATTCAAATTATTATCAGTCTTTAACTGTTGAGCGAATCCCAACCGCCAAAAAATATTGGTATTAACGATTTACTATTCTTCTTCTTCTTGTTTAGCGTCCGGTAACTACCTTTCGGATAATACTTCAGAGGATGAATGAGGATGATATGTATAAGTGAAAATGAAGTGTAGTCTTGTCACGTCGACCATTGCTGAGACTTGCGGTTAATTGAAACCCAACCACCGAAGAACACCGGTATCCACGATCTAGCATTCAAATCCGTGTAAAAATAATTGATTTTACTAGGACTTCAATGCTAGAACTCTCGACTTCCAAATCAGCTGATTTGAGAAGACGCGTTCATCACTAAACCAACCCGGTGGGTACGATTTACTATTTACTATTCAAATCCGTATAAAATTAACTGCTTTTATTAAGATTTGACTTCGAAACGAGCTGATTTCTGATGACGCGTTCACCACTATACCATCCCGGTGGATTCTTTTAATATGTACTCATCTTGATTCTGCAAGTTGAAATATTGATGTTTTTTCATCTACGTTATCTATAGTTAGCAATATTTTTCAGCGTATTCAGATAGCGTTACTTAATTTGAGAGTCATGATAATTGGGTATATGTTTGAACGGGGCAGAAGTAAACAAAATAAAATAACGAAAAGTCGGTCTTATTTTTTTTTAACTTAAAATATGAAATCGCTTCTCGCTAGAAAAAATAATTAAAAAAAAACAAAATTTGCAACTCAATAAAAAGTACGAAATGGTTCATAAAAAAACGAATTAAATCTATAGCTACCCAGGGAAATTGGTTTGCTTGGCATTTCTCCCGCCACCACCCCATTCGGTCACCCTAAAACATAAGACCGATTGTCTGTGCCACAAACTGCTACTGATCCACGAAATAGTTTAGCGACCGGTGTCCTAAACAGCTCCTAGAGCTTACCTAACAGCGTAAGTGAACTAGATTAGTCAGAGCTAATCGTTTTTGAGTTATGCGAGATACATACGTACGTACGTACAGATGTCACGCCAAAACTAGTCAAAATGGATATTTCCGTTGAAATCTGAAAACCGACATTTTTTGCGATTACAATAGTTCCTTGTACGATTTTTACTTCTTTACAATGAAGAAAAAAGTACCGTCTGTTCAATGAATGATAATTATTTATATGTTTACAACATAAGAAATTTTGCTAGATTAACTTAATCGCTTGTGGATTTTAGTTTCAAAAAAATGTTTAAGTTAACACAAAAGAAAATTAGAAGTTTTCTGATTTATGTTTACATGATTGTTTTTTTATTTTATTATTATTATTATTATTATTATTATTATTATTATTATTCTGTAGAACACAATATCAAAATATTGGAAAACCTTTTTTTACGTGGTACATTCGGTATATGTTTTCACATTTTATAAAGGATTAATACAGGTTTCCAGGGTTACCCTATTTGGTTTAAACCTTGATACCACTATTATAATTCTGTTATTATAATAAGGAACGAGAGAGCATTATAAGTTTATAACCATGTGCAATTTTATCCTAGTTTATTAAAGACTCGAAAATATATTACAGAAAGGACATTGTATTATCTGAATTAATCCGTCATTTTCTTTACTTCATCATTTATTTTTTTTCTTTTTATTTTATTTAGCATTTCCTTTTGTAATAAATTAATAAAATATTTCAATATAAGAAAAATTCTTGTTATACGTTGTACATATATTTTTTTAAGGCTTGACAACCATAAATTTATTTGTTATTTTTAATTTAGTCATTATTCATTTTTTTTTTTTAATTAATTTTATAATAATTTATCTGAGTAAAAAACAAAAACGTAAGGGTAAATTTTAATTAGTTTTTTTTTAATTAATACTTTTCAAAATTATAAATAATAATGTCAATCATGCTGAATTTAATTACCGATCCGTAATCTTTATTATGTACTAGCATCCCCGTCGCGGCTTCGCCCGCCCTCTATGGTTATATGTAATTAATTGTATGTCGACCAATATTTTATCGTTTTGAACAAATATGGGCTAATTCGGATCATAAATACAATTTTTCGAAATATTTCGACCCCAGCGCCACCTAGCGGGTCCAAACTAAATCAGAAACCTTCGTGAGCATGCGCACAACTCCCAAACTTTTAATAAAATCTTGTTATCTTAATTATGCATCCGTACGTAAATTTGTTAAACACTTTTTTTTTACACATTATTCACTAATGCACTTTTTCGCAGTCCTTTTTCTGGCCACTAACGAAAAAGTGACAGAGCTTAAATACTTTTGTCTGTGAGATCTTCAGGTTTTTTACTTGCGAGATCTTCTAGACGAATTTAAAAAATGTAAAATTTTGTAATATGTATCTTATCCGCACGGGTAATCTTCTGTCTTCTATATATATATATATATATATAAGGAAGAAAGTTTGTTTGTTTCGTAAATATCTCGACACCGGCGCCATCTAGCGAGTATAGTTTATGAAAAATTATCTCTTTTCACGTAACTAATATATATTCTGAATACGAGCCAAATCGGACCATAAATACAATTTTTCAAAATATCTCGTTCCCAGCGCCACCTAGCGGGTCCAACCTAATTCAGAAACCTTCCCCGGCATGGCAACCAACCATTCCCCAAAGTTTCATCGCAATCGGATGAACGGTTTAGGAAGGCATAAGAGACATACAAACAGACAAATATTAATTTTTATATATATATAGATGTACTGGGTAATTCACGAAGAATGTAACAAACTTTCAGGACATGTTCTACAGGTAAAAATATGAAGAACCCTCATATAAACATAGTCGAAAACGCTTCGTTAGTACGCCTTGGCTGACGGAAAACGTCGCTCTGATTTCTGCATCTTCGGCAAAATTAAGCCCGATAGTAATTTTTACCCCAAATTGAGGGGTAAATCAAGCGGTTTCTAACCTGAAAAATTGAAAATAAAATAGATCCCAGAACTGTACTTTTTGTAGTTTTCGAGAAATCTATGGTAAAAGACAAAAGATTTCGGTCAAAAATCAAACTATTTTATGTTTCGCGTAAAATAACTTTGTTAATCGGGTATTAAACAAGCAAAAGTTTTAAACAGAAATTGTATAGAATTTGATTCAGAGTAAAACGGTGTGAATATGGCTCACGGAAATTAATATAAATCTATGTTTATTAAAACAAAACAAATTAAAATCAACAGATTTTACCGAAGACCCATAAATAGGGGCGAAATCTTTCACCTATCGACAATCGCTAACAAAGCATTTCCGAACCTATGTTTATATGAACTTTCTTTTTTATTTTTACCAGCATAATATATTGGTAACATGGGTTGTCGTGTTTCAAGCTTAGTAACTTTTTACTGGATAAACCGATTTTGATGAAATTTTGTACAGAGACTTGCGTACATGAACCTATTTGTCGGTAAAATTTTGAAGTCAATTGTTCCAAGAGGTGGAGAGGTTTTCTAGAGTCAATTTTCTCAAAATTATTCAAATCTAATCCCACTTTGTATTAACCTCACTACTTGCGTGCGTGCTTAATTTACTATTTAAAAAAAAAACAATTGCCCCAAAATTCCCCTTCCCAAAAATCGAAATAACCTACTTATTTTTTTTATTGCATAGAATCTTATTTAATAATTAACTGTATTTACAATACGTAGTTTGTGGTAAACATAAAAATATATGCAAAGCTATAAATTTATAAAAATGTATGATTAATCATCGATGCTTGACATTCCTTTCTTCCTGCTATCGCTTCACATTCCTTGAGATTAACGTCTACATTTCATATTTATCGGTTGATCCGCATGCAGGTTCGTCGTAACTCTGTCTTGCCCGTCTGGAGATTATTTAAAGTAAAAAATATGAAATTAAATACATAAAATGCTATTTTAATTTTTCGGGAAGGGGAAAAAATTTCCCCTGTAAAAATGTTTTCTTCAATAGGGCGGCGGACCCCTCTTATCGCATCTCTTATGGCAAACAATAGGGGCATCGCAAAAGATTGTCACACAAAAACCATCTCCATTTGCTACGGCCCTGCCCGCACGATATACTAAAAAAATACCTTTTTTTTGCTCGCGGTTGATAGTATTTGCCTACCACTGCTCTAAGCGGGCATCGATTTAGGAAAAAATGGTAATCTACCGACGTAATGAAAACCATGACGATATTTTTCCATGCATTTTAGATAAAGTACTCAAAATATTCACAAGTACCTAAATTTGAGGCGTGTTACATCTTTCATGATATCAATTTTTTTCTACTGTTTTACAACAGCCGGAAAACTAAACTTCTATGATAAAATTATCATCCCCGAGGCAGGTCCCTCCTGCTTTACGTTTGTCTTCATTCTGGTCTATTAGGAGTGAACCTTTGACTTCTGGATATCTACCGTTTTTTTTTCGTACATTCACCAAATTTTTACTCCTTTCCGACTTCTCTTCGAACCTTTTGGCAATATTTTAATCGATCATTCTCCTTTCATAATATATCCTGAGCGGTTAGATTTCCTATTTTGAATAGTTTCGATTAAGCTTTTGTTCTCATTACTTATTTATTGTAAATCTACAACCCTCAGTGGACATCCGCTTACATTTAATTTCGCAACGACAATTTTATTTACAGAGCCGATTCCTCAACACTACGCCCAACCCCCGACTTGGAGGATCACTGACCGCTTTGTCGGGGATCACCGTACTCTACCCGAATTGTTCTGCTTAAAGGTGCAGGGCTTTTCACTTCTCTCCAACCGATTACATAACGAACGACTCGCATGGACCTTTGTGTTGCCCGACAATTGAGTCAATTACTCTCACGATTAAAACAGTAAATACTGTTTAGTACCAGAAAATAACTGGTATTATTTTTAATTTTACTAGTAAAATACAGGGTAATCATAAAATAACGGTGCGGTTTCAGTAATTCATAGCAAGATTGTAGGGAAATTTCTAGATGTTTTATTGGTATCCCTGAAAGCATCCAACCCAAAAGTTTGTTTATCAGGAGTTGTAACCACAACGTCAGTTCTAGTATTGTTGTTGCGGTGAGTTTAGTGAGTTACTACGTTCTCGGATAAAGACAAAGCAAAGTGTGTTTTATTGATGGCTGAATTAAAATCCGTAATTCTAGTTCAACGTGCGTTTCGACGTAAATTCGGAAGAGATCCACCGCACAAAAATAACATAACACGTCGGTTCAAACGATTCGAAGAAACCGGATCAGTTAAGAAATAGAAATCAACCGGCAGACCAAGTGTACCAGACGAAACGGTTGAACTAATTAGACGATCGGCAATTAGAAGTCCTGGGAAGTCCATCCCCCGTCGAAGCGTCGAATTAGGTATTCCAAAATCAACGGTTCACAAAGTTTTACATAAAAAACTGAAATTACACGCTTATAAAATGCAGATACTGCAGGAATTGAAACCCGATGATGGTGTAAAACGTTACAATTTCGCTGTTGAAATGTCGAACAGAATAAGTGAAAATGAATCATTTTTAGACGATATAATTTTTACAGACGAAGCTACATTCCACGTGAATGGATGTGTTAACAGACACAATTCACGAATATGGGGCTCTGAAAACCCACACGCAATTATTGAGAAACAACGCGATTCGCCTAAAGTTAATGTTTGGTGTGGCGTGATGAAAAATCGTGTAATAGGGTCTTTCTTCTTTGCTGAAAAAACAATTAATGGAGTTGTGTATCTTGACATGTTAACCAGTTATTGCTTTCCTCAGCCGAATGAACTCGAAAACATTCATTGACTTCATTTCCAACCGCGCTTCAATGCATCGGTCACGGACGCTTTGAAAAAAAAATTTAGAAATCGATGGATAGGCCGGCAAGGACCCATATTTTGTCATCCAAGGAGTCCAGACCTGACACCTTGCGATTTTCTTGTGGGGGTACATCAAAAGCGTTGTTTATACACAAAAAATTCGCGACCTAAACCGCTTAAAAAAACAGGATTAATGAAGGAATGACAACCATTAACGAAGAAATGTTAACTAATGTTAGGAGAGAAGTTGAGTATCGTTTGGACATTTGTCGAGCGACTAAGGTCGCACATATTGAAATTTATTAATTATGTAAATAAATGTTTGAGACGACAAATTTGAAAAATAAAAAAACATAAACTGTAAGTAATTCTGTTTTAATTTAAACCATGTACAAAACCGCACCATTCTTTTATGATAACCCTGTATATTAGGCATCGGTTCCCCGAGATCACCTTTTAACCGTGGTCAAAAACCTCCTTAGGCCAAATTCCAGGACCCATCTGTTATCCATAAACTTATTTTTCTCTATTTGTACATATAATTTTCTCTAATCTCATTCATGCCCAGATTTTTATCTTTTCTTAGTGTCCATATTCTACGTCGTACATTAGTAGAGTACAAACACAACATTTCACGAAATTAAAAGAATATATTCATTCAAAATTAATTAAAGAAGATATTTAGTTTTAAGTAAAATTATTTTTAATATCGTTTAACGAAATAGTGAATCTAAATTAAAAAATATAAGTAAAAATTAAATTTAAGAATAAATTAGAAGAACGCTACGGATTAAAACCGGTTCACATTACGTTTTATTTCACTGATATACCGACATCAAAATTGAAAATATTTCTAAGGCTACCTTCGTTCACGTTTATTTGTTTATTTATTGTTAAACGGCCTTTGTAGGATTTGTCCTACAATCATCGAATAATTCGTTTTAATTAAATTGTACCGTTACGAAATAATTACAAAGGAAAAGCGCGTAAAATGTACGTATAAAGGTTCAGTTTAATGCGGTCAACAAATCCTACCGCATTATTATTTACAAATCTGCATATTGTTTTTGTTTATAGAGTCTATTAATATAATAAATTATATTACACCGGCGCGTGTATATAATAAAGTAATATGCAAAATAATTACTTTTTAAAACGTACATGGTCTAACACACGAATACGCATTATACGGTATCGCTATTCAACGTAACAGGGAAATTGTTCAGAAATTGGAATTCCTCTTGTCAGTACCAGGCGCCGGTTAGGCAAAATCAATGCGCATTCACGGCATGCCTACAAACGTAGTAAACTTTCCATTCGCTCACCCTCTGCAATCTACCTCATTCTAACCCATCGTTTCATTCAGTTATAAGACAGTTACAGCATTTATTGAGACGGCCCGACATCTTCCACTGTTTATTACTATTTATTTACTTCATGGTAAGAATCTTAACAATATTAATATTATACGTACAGTATCTATTGATAATTTAAATTTAATAACCGATTACACGTAACAGTAGCAAAACATAACAAGATAAAATATAGATTAAACAAAATTAAAATAGAAAAAAAAATCATAACGATAATGTAAATTATTTAAAAACTCTATAAATCAACAACCGACAGTTGTACGAAATAACAAAAATTAAAATAATCGTTTTGTACAAATTCGGATAGGCCAGAAAAAAATTATAATTATTTTGGAAACTTTAGCAATGTAATAGTAGTAAAACTGAGTTTGAATCCTGGTAATACATGGAATTTTTCGGATAGCGAAATTCATTTCTCATTAAAAACGAGTAGTCATCCTGTAGTTGACAGATTAAAAATAAAAATAAAATTATTCAAATTAATATAAAATCAATTTATTTTGATAAGAAAAACTGTTAAAAAATTAATCTTGTGCGAACTAAACGCTTATTTTTTTTTTTTGAAAATGTTAAACTATTTATTAAATCCAACAATGTATTTAATTTTCAAATTTATAAACTTATTTTTTTTATCATATATACATTTGGTAATAATCTCTTTTCTTTCAATGGAAAACTAAATTTTTAAAATATATACTGTTACTGATTTTTTTTTCAAAAAAACTTTTCTATGAATTACATTTAAATTAAATTACTTCTGTTATACTCTACCTTCTTCCACACGCCAACCGTTCCTCTTTCTTTAATTTTCTGTTCTTTTTTGTTTAGTTTTCTTTCTATATGAAACGGTATAAAATAATAATCAATATGATAACAAAAATAATACTGATTTCTTATTTCCTGCGTAACTATATAGCTTCTGCTAGCGATGTAAACTTATAAAAGTATAAAATTTTTCAATCTATTTCTATTATTTTATATTATTTTCATAAGTATATTATTATTATTAAAAATCTCTTTTGTTTTTTTATTTTAAACACTTTATTTCCATTTTTAATATTTTCTGTATATTTACCAAATAAATGAAACAATTTTACCATTGCTTTTCTTTATTAGCTGAATTCTCTACTGCAATCTATGTGATTACTGTGAAATTATTTTAAAAGTTAATTTAGTTTACTTCCATAAGTAGTAATAATAATTTCTTATTTAATGAACATTTATATCACTGAAAATCAGATTTGAATTAAAGTGTTGAAAAAATGATGCAACCTTATCGGAAAATGAGTAAGTTACGATACATGTTGCAAGTCGCCTACAATCGAAAATGACGCTACATACTCTTAAAAACAAATTGTAACGTTTGCTGAGGAACTTCAGGGTCACACTGTTCAATTTTGCTTTGCGATTCGGGAATGATGTGAAAATGAGTTTCGTAAGCAGCATCCTTAAGGTATCCTCGCAGGAAAAAGCCAGAATAAGTCAGGTGATCGAGGGAGCCACAACCCTTTCGAAATCACTTGTCCATGGAAACATTGATATAAGAAAGTCATAGTTTTATTGGCTGTATGAGCCGTAGCATTGTTCCGCTGAAACCATGTGTACTCTATCCGGTCTGTAAGTTGTCACGTTGTAGTATTTTTGATTACATGTGAATTATTACGTAATAAAATGGATAGGAAAATCGATGTTGCTGCTGACTGTGAAATGCGTGGAGTCATACGTTTTTTAAACCATCAATACGTTAACGCTAAAATTTATAGGCAGTTGGTTGCTGTGTACGGAGATAATATAATGAATGAAAGAAACGCCCGAAGATGGTGTGAAACGTTTAGAAATAACAGAAATAATGTACACGATGAAGAACGTTCGGGGAAGCCCTCGACAATCACCGAGGGCTTGTTGAAACGCGTCTATGATGAAACAGACGCGTTTTAACAAGTCCTCGCTCAACTATTTCTGACCTGGCCCTTCTTTTTCCTGATGTTTCAAGAGCTGTTGGTCGCATTGTTCGTGACCATTTAGACTTCAGAAAGGTTTGTGCACGTTGGGTGCTGCACTTCTTGACGGATAAAATCGCTGTTAGGTAAACGCAACAGGGAGGTAGGTTTTTGATGGATCCCTAGCCACATTGGAATTCTAGGTAACAAAAAGAGCAGATTCTGCTGCCAAGGAAGCGTGTATTCAGCCTCCTTTCACCACCCGAGTTACTACCTTTGATTTTATCAATCGTATAAAACAATCACTGCGAGCGAGGTGGCAAAGTGACTGGACGACTACCGTCGATAATAAACTCCGACGGATTAAAGATTCAGTATTGCCGTGGGGCTCCTCTTGCAGAAACTCTCGTCGTGAGGAAGTGGTCCTCTGCCGGTTACGGTTGGGACATACGAGGGTCACACATGAATGCCTAATGTCAGGAGAAGACCCACCCCTGTGCACACGATGCAACTGCCGCATGACCGTGCACCACATTCTCGTGGGCTGCGTATGTTATGCGGCGTTGCGTCGTCAGTTTAATATACCCAGAAACATCCGTGATATCTTGTGCAACGATAGCGGGGTTTTGGAACGGGTGTTTCCCTTTTTTCATAGTACCGGGTTACTGCAAAGGATTTAATATACTCATGTATGTTTTTCTGTAAGGAGAGTTTTTTTAATAATTTTAACCTTTATTTTCAAATTGATTTTTTGGTTCTATGTACTTAATTTTACTATCCGGGGAGGGGATTTTTGCACAACCCATCGGAGTTAGGTAAGTTTTATATACTTTCTTTATTCTATTATTTTAACTTTTATATTTTATCAACTTTGTCTATGGTACTGGTTTTGAGTTTTATTTTGCCTTCTTGGCTTGTTTTAGTAAATTTTTATTATGATTAATATTACGTTTACACCTTGTATAGTTTATTATTTCGGAGTTATTTTACCCTTTTACTAATATCTACCGGGCGATGATAACGACCAGGCGTTTTTCGCCCACAGACAAAAAAAAAAAAACTTCTTGACGGAACGTCACAAAAAATTCGAATGGGATCTGCTTTCGAATTTTTGTTGCGCTACACAGAAAAAAGTAATGAGTTCCTTAATTCGGTTATTACCGGAGATGAGACATGAATTTCGTGTTACAAGCCAGAGAGTAAACGGCAATCAAGTGAATGGCGTCATCCTCAATCACCGACCAGACCAACAAAGTTCAAGCCACAGACGCAAACTGATGGCCGCAGTCCTTTTTGATCGGTTTGGCATGCAGCTGATTGATATCATGCCACGTGGAACTGCTATAAATGCAGAAGTCTATTGTGAAACTCTTCGCAAGTTACGGCGCGCCATTCAAAATCGACAACATGGGCGGCTGACCGACAGCTTCGTCCTACTGCACGATACGCACGTTCACATGTGGCGGGTCCGATACGTGATTTACCGAGAACATTTGGATGAGAAATTTACGATCACCCACAACATAGTCCGGACTTAGCGCTCTTTCTGATTTTCATTTGTTTGGGAAATCGAAAGAAGTTTTGAGCGGTAAACGATTTGCGGGTGACGATGAACTTAAAAATGCTGTTAATCAATGGCTAAATGAACTGGCGCCAGAAGAATACGACGACGGTATATTGAAGCTGTTGATTCGCTACGATAAATGTCTTAATTCATCGAGCGATTATACGAAGCAGTAGTATAAAGTATTCAGTTTAATAGAAATAAAAAATATTTATAAAGTTTTCAGAATAGATTTTTTTTTTACAATGAAACGATCTTTATTTTAGAGATAAATTCTCGTAGATATGCGTATTTTTAATCATCATTATTCATGCCTGGTAATTAATTGTTACTTGGAAAGTAAAAAATTTAATAAACTCATTAACTCACACACAGCTTTTTAGTATTTTACAACATAAAATTATTTTAAAATCGTTAAAAAAATATGTCTGACGGAAATCGAACCCGAATTAGTTGAGCCAAGCAATCTGATGGCCGGAAATTTGTCGATCCAGGCAGTCGCTAAAGAAGGCAACTATGGTGACCATTCATCATCGGTGTTTGTTAAGAGTGATTTAAGATAAATATATCTAAATATACACCACGAGTATATATGATTAAAATTAATTTCTTTTTTGGATCCGATAACTGGGTTGAAGCTATTATCCAAAGCTTTCTGTTCTATGCTATTTTTTTTTTTTTATTTTAACAAATTTAAATCAAACTACATTCTCGATTATTATTTCGTATATTCCAGTTTTTTCCTCCTACACGCTACATCATCAGTAAACGAACTATATCATAATACATAGCCCTCCAACTTAGTTTGTCTTATTACAAGGTCCTGATAAAAACTTTTTTCACCTATTTGTCTTTTTAATTTCATTATTAATTAATTTCAATTTGTTTTTTTAATTTCATTATCCAACTAATTTTCAATCTTCTAGTGTAAACCCGTATTTCAAAGTGCGCAATACACATATATAAAAGTGTAACCATATTTCAAAGTGTGCTTCACTCCACACGTATGATTCTAAGAATTTAATCCTATTTCTTATATCTATATTTTTAAACTAACAAATTTATTATGCGTGTGAATTATTTGATCGCTTGTGAGAATCTGCTTTTAATATTTACATTACTTTGTTCATACTTTATAATTTTACTACCTAAATACAAAAATTTCTGGATAATTATGTTTCCCTAGCTACCTTTCTTTTTCTCTTACTTCAAGGCTAAATTTCGCTCCCTGCATTAAATTCATGATACTCAATGTTTCTATTTATAATATTAAGTTATTTAAAATAATAATCACTTCATTTTTTTTCGTAAAGAGTGATTCACGAAGAATGTAACAAAATTTCAGGACATTTTCTGAAAATAAATAAGTTTCAGAAAGAAATGAATCTAGTACAAAAATAATTAATACGAATAAATACAAGAGAACCGGTAACTATCAAATAAGTTGATAATATTTGATAGTGTCTGAAAATACAGTTAAATGCAGAATTAATAAACATATTCATACCATTAAGGTATGTAAATAGAACAATAAATGAAACAGTTACTTCAAGATATTTATAAATAAATAATAAACATAAGCGTTCATAAATTTTATTAAAACAAAATAAAAATAGTTATGGATCCAACAAACCGGATGGATCATCATAACCGTCCATCAACCAGGTCAAGCATATAGAGTTATCTCATCCTCCTAACGTCCTAACTGTTGTCTAGAAAATTCAAACCTAGATGATTAACAAGCATCTCCAACCTTGACACATATCTCAAAACTAGGCATTCAGCTTCTCAAATGTATGGAACCCCTATGTAATTCTGTATTTCTGTGTTCGTTGAGAATCACGGTGCTTGTGTTATTGTGTTCCATAGTATTTTATTCTGGAACCAATGAATGATGTCCTCATTTCTGTTACTGTTTAAATTCTACAGTTCATACCGGCTTCAAAAAACCTTTTATATTAGAACCATGTTAGGCAAAGAACAAGATCCTTTACCTAATATCAAGCGCATTCTTTTAAACTTAATGTCAAGCAGTCTCCCTTTTCTCCCTTACATATCTCGCAAGTTAAACGACGATTAAGGTATAAGCCCAGGATACCTTACCTTAAAATTTAATCCGTTGGAAAATTTGTAAATTACTTTAAGTTTGCCGTTATATAGTTTATTTGCTTTTTTATCTAAAAAAAATTTATTAAACAAATAAAATTAATTCCAAATTTAACTTTCCTGAGATTATTTATCTTTTTTTTTTCTTTTTTTCCTTTTTAGCCTTCGGTAACTACCGTTAAGATAATTCTTCAGAGGATGAATGAGGATGATATGTATGAGTGTAAATGAAGTGTACATTCTCAGTTCGACCATTCCTGAGATGTGTGGTTAATTGAAACCCAACCACCAAAGAACACTGGTATCCACGATCTAGTATTCAAATTCGTATAAAAATATCTGGCTTTACTAGGACTTGAACGCTGGAACTCTCGACTTCCAAATCAGCTGATTTGGGAAGACGCGTTCACCACTAGACCAACCCGGTGGGTTATAGATTATTTATCTATATTCAATTAAATTACGTCTATCAAGAAAGAACAGGAAGTAGGAAATTGATATAAAATCTAATGGCAGGATTGTCTATCAAAAGAACTTGATCGGGTCTCTTAACAAATATTTAATAATTTTTTTAAAGTTTTAGAATATTTTTTTATCAAACTGGTGTGAATTTCTACTTCTCATAAAGATATTGATGAATTAAATGGTATACAGTATATGAACAAACCATATTTGGTATTTTTTAAATGTTTAGTTTAAAACGTGGATAATGTTTTTACTAATATTGGTTTTTAGATTTCTACCGTACCATTTACTTAAGAGAATTTTATCCAGTATAGATTTTAAACTTTTTGCTTACAATCGATTTATTAAATCGGGTACCTTAATTTGTTTAAAAACATTTTAGTGAAAATTCTTCTGTACTATATTCTCCCATTCTAGAATGGCATAGATAATATTATTATAACACAGTGTTTTCCACCTAATGGGGTGCATTAAGTTGACATGTTATCCTGCCTATCACAGTATTTCTTACGAATGTAAAAAAAATGCATTGAAGTGACTGTATGTCATTGTAAAGCATTTTAGGTAGAGCCCAAATGTTTCTCTGGGGTATAATGTTTACAAATTGTTGCAAAATCTGTATGTAGAACTCACTATTCACTGTCCCATAGAAGAATGTTGTGAAGATTCATCTAAGTAACACTGCACACTAAATGCCCACTTTTTGTCCTTGCAAAGGAAACTCGTACAGCTGATGTGAATTTTTTGTACAACGTGAGTTCATGATTCATCATGAACTCGATGAATGGTTTTAGTCTCATCAGACTAAAATTAATCATAAAGTTCTTCCCCATCTGGCGTTACAGATGACATAAACCACTGTCAGAGACCCGTTTTCGAGTGTTTGCAGGTAACAACTCGTGAACAACACAAATCCTATACGGATGCATCTTTAAACATTTGCCGGACGTTATATGGGCACTACTAAAGGAGAGAGCAGACCGGCTAGTTAAGAGTCACATAGACTTGTTGGAACAAACATAATATGCAGCTTGCACATCAATCAACTTTTCTGGTTTAGTAGTTTCAGTCTACAACTTTGGTTGCTACTGCCACGTTCCCTGTCTTTTGGAACTTGCGGTACAACTGATTGATTGAGGACTTGTTTGGTGCATCCACACCGTACTTTTCTGTGAAGGCATTCTGGGTCTCGGCATAACTGGTACATCTAATATATTGAGAGACAAAGAATATTCTCAGCTGCATTAAGTAATCCATTTTTCCTCAATTAAACCAGCAAAAAGAGGAGACATTTTTCTACAAGATATATATTTAGTGTTTTGAACACTCTGTATATACAACAATTAATTGTCAAGTGAAGATAATAAAATTATATAATTATTTATACGTTGACATCCAATTATGTTAGGTTTGTTTTTATGATAATTAATGTATTAATAAATAATAAATAACATAACATGTAAAAAACATTTTAATGAAAGAAAACATTATTTAGTTAATAAAGCAAAATTATGGCCTTGATTTTTACCCTCCATTCACATCTATAAAAATTATTTGCAAATCAATTAGATAATTCCACATCCATTTGAATGTTTTCCAATGTCTTTTTATTATATTCTAGCATCCACACTTTATAGATGAAAAAGCATTCATAAATAATATCTTACTCCCATTCTACAGAAATGTACCCTGACATCTTAAGGCTATTTATTTGAATGAACTCCACTACCTGAAGGAAGGTCTTGACATACTCCTTTAAGCAAGGTTGTTTGTCTTTCATTTTCTTTTTTTTATTTTGCTTGATAATTTCACCACATAATCCTGAAGCTTGTATGCGGGATAAAGAAAAGGAATTTTGTAGCGTATAAAAAAATACCATACCTGCCTGGAATTGTAACTCGGGAGAAATCTGGATGAAAGGCCGAGACAATAACACTCTGCCACGGAGATCGGTAATTTTGATTCTTTTTAAGGTATATCACCTGTTCTCTCAATCTACCCTCTTTTTTTTATCTCTGATCCCTTAATCCACAGCTATGTTCATACATTTTTTCAAACATTCATTAGATTCATTCAAAGACAGGGAGAGTCCAACCTGAAGGTGCGGTCTACTAATCGGATAAATAATAACTCATAAAATATTCCCGAGCATATACTTTGGAATAAACATATAAATTTTAATTGTAAGATTTTTTTCAATTAAAGTTCTACTACATAAATATTAGTTCATAAAAAAATATATATATATAAATGTTCTTTAAGATGGGAAGATTTTTTTCATAAGTCATTTAACTAGTATGATGCACTTATAAATTTCAATCATATCTATTCTAACCTCCTCTATGAATCATGAGACCTTGCCGTTGGTGAGGGGGCTTGAGTGCTCAGGGATACAGAGTAGCTGGACTGAAGGTGCAACCATATCAGAGAGGTATCTGTTGAGAGCCAGACTAAGGAATGATTCCTGAAAGAGGGCAGCAACTCTTTCAGTAGTTGTTAGGGGTGTGAGTCAGAATGACTTAAACGACCATATCAACATCACTCAGTCCTCTGAGTACTGCGCAGCTGAAAGCAATGGAAAACTACAGCTGCTTTTTTTCCAAGAAAATGTGGCTCTCTGCATTTTCATATAACAATGATGGAAGCGCCTTCCTTGGCAAAATATTCCGGAGGTAAACTAGTCCCCCGTTCGGATCTCCGGGTGGGGACTACTAAAGAAGGGGTCACCAGAAAAGTAAAAAATAACATTCTACGAGTCGGAGCGTGGAACGTTAGAAGTTTAAAAAAGGTTGGTAGGCTAGAAAATTTAAAAAGGGAAATGGATAGGATTAATGTAGATGTAGTAGGAATTAGTGAGGTTCGGTGGGAAGAGGAAGGCGACTTTTGGTCAGGTGATTTTAGATTAATTAACTCAGCTTCAAATAATGGGCAGGCAGGAGTAGGGAACAAGAAGATAGTAAGAGAATAGAGTATTTCAAAACGCATAGTGATAGAATCGTTGTAATAAGGATAAAATCAAAACCTAAACCGACAACGATTGTTAACGTCTATATGCCTACAAGCGCCCGTGATGATGATGAGGTAGAGTGTGTATACGAAGAGATTGATGACGCAATTAAACACGAAAAAGGAGATGAAAATTTAATAATAGTTGGAGATTGGAATGCAAGCATTGGAAAAGGCAAGGAAGGAAATATAGTGGGTGAATACGGGCTGGGCAAAAGGAATGAAAGAGGGGACCGACTTATAGAGTTTTGCACGAAGTATAATTTAGTAATTGCCAACACCCAATTTAAAAATCATAATAGAAGAATATACACTTGGAAAAAGCCAGGCGATACTGCAAGGTATCAGATAGATTATATCATGGTTAAGCAAAGATTTAGAAATCAACTAGTTGACTGCAAAACTTACCCTGGAGCAGACATTGATAGCGACGATAATTTGGTGATAATGAAATGTAGATTGGGGTTTAAAAACCTGAAGAAAAGGTGTCAGATGAATTGGTGGAATTTAGAGAAGCTTGAGGAAGAGGAGGTAAAGAAGATTTTTGAGGAGGACATCGCAAGAGGTCTGGGTAAAAAAGATAAGGTAGAAAATGAAGAAGAAGAATGGGAGAATGTTAAAAAGGAAATTCTTAAATCAGCAGAAGCAAACTTAGGCGGAATAAAGAGAACTTGTAGAAAACCTTCGGTTTCAGACGATATATTGCAGCTGATGGATGAACGTAGAAAATATAAGAATGCTAGTGATGAAGAATTGAGAGGAGAGTGGAAGAAGTGTTAGAAGATCAATTTGGTTTCAGGAAAAGTATAGGGACAAGGGAAGCAATATTAGGCCTCAGATTAATTGCAGAAGGAAGATTAAAGAAAAACAAACCAACATACTTGGCGTTTATAGACCTAGAAAAGGCATTCGATAACGTAGACTGGAATAAAATGTTCAGCATTTTAAAAAAATTAGGGTTCAAATACAGAGATAGAAGAACAATTTCTAACATGTACAGGAACCAAACAGCAACATTAATAATTGAAGAACATAAGAAAGAAGCCGTAATAAGAAAGGGAGTCCAACAAGGATGCTCCATATCTCCGTTACTTTTTAATCTTTACATGGATCTAGCAGTTAATGATGTTAAAGAACAATTTAGATTCAGAGTAACAGTATAAGGTGAAAAGATAAAGATGCTATGATTTGCTGATGATATAGTAATTCTAGCCGAGAATAAAAAGGATTTAGAAGAAACAATGAACGGCATAGATGAAGTCCTACGCAAGATCTATCGCATGAAAATAAACAAGAACAAAACAAAAGTAATGAAATGTAGTAGAAATAACGAAGATGGACCACTGAATGTGAAAATAGGAGGAGAAAAGATTATGGAGGTAGAAGAATTACTAAAGATGGACGAAGCAGGAGCGATATAAAATGCTGAATAGCACAAGCTAAACGAGCCTTCAGTAAGAAATATAATTTGTTTACATCAAAAATTAATTTAAATCTCAGAAAAGATTTTTGAAAGTGTATGTTTGGAGTGTAGCTTTATATGGAAGTGAAACTTGAACAATCGGAGTATCTGAGAAGAAAAGATTAGAAGCTTTTGAAATGTGGTGCTATAGGAGAATGTTAAAAATCAGATGGGTGAATAAAGTGACAAAATGAAAAATGAAGAGGTATTGTGGCAAATAGATGAAGAAAGAAGCATTTGGAAAAATACAGTTAAAAGAAGAGACAGACTTATAGACCACATACTAAGGCATCCTGGAATAGTCACTTTAATATTGGAAGGACAGGTAGAAGGAAAAAATTGTGTAGGCAGGCCACGTTTGGAATATGTAAAACAAATTGTTAGGGATGTAGGATGTAGAGGGTATACTGAAATGAAACGACTAGCACTAGATAGGGAATCTTGGAGAGCTGCATCAAACCAGTCAAATGACTGAAGACAAAAAAAAAAAAATCTATTCTAAATAATTTCTTCGATTCAAAATAATAAATTTCTTAGGCTGTATTTCTTACATCCTTAACAACAGATAATTTGTCTATTGACTATTGTCTATTATCTCAGAAGATGAAGTATCTTTATAGTTTTTTTTTAATATTATTCAATTTGTACTTGCATTTTTAATCAGGCTGAGGTCCCCCAATTGAATTTTAAATTTGTGTTAAAATTAACATAACTGTTAAAATTTACGTTAATTGCTTTTATTAGAAAATGCTAAAGGCTAAAATTTTAATTAAAGTATTTTGTTTAAACGAAGGAGAATAATCCTTTTGTTAATTAGAATCCTTATTCCTTCAAAAAGAGATACATTTATTACATTTAGTTTATTTTTTTTCAGCAAAAATACTAAAAGTTCATTTTTGTTCAAAATCCTTGTTGCTATTATCAATCTCGGTATAACCCCCACCTTTTATTACAACATAAAATTGAATAATCTTTGTTAAATATTAATAAATTAATTTCTAAAATGTTTACTTCAATAAATTATAGTTTTACCCAGTAAGTTATAATCTAACCAATTTAATCCCACATGCTGATTGAGGAGAATTAGGGCTGTTTAATCCAGTAATCACTGTAACCAAATGCTTAATATGGTAGCTTCTCAGCCTTTCATCCGGAGGTCCCAGGTTTGAATCCTGGTCAGGCATGGCAATTTTACACATATTACAAATCATTCATCTCATCCTCTGAAGCAATACTTAATGGTAGACCCCAACAGTTAAAATAAAAAATAATTTTATGGAACTGACCATATAGTTCCTGAATGAGTGGTAATAGTCTGTATGTTGTAGAATTTCTGATTAATTATATATTTGAACTAACACAATGTTTAAGAGAATACATAACACACAACCAATAATTTATAATAACTATTGAGATATCTGATCAAGAAAAATGTGTGAAACAGTTGCTGACAGCTAATATTGTTTTCTAGACAATAAATTTCTGAACACTAGGAAAAAAAACTCTAATTTAGTCAAGTTTTTTACTTATCAGCAACAAGTTAAACTATTAGGGAGCAGACGAAATACTATTTTCTATCCAGTTTGTTGTATGAAATCCCTCCTAATTATTGAGTAGTGAGTAAGTATTAATCATCAAAGGTTATTTAACAAAACTGCTAAATTTTGCAACAGAAAAGTTTTTTCCTTATTAACTTCTGATAGGAATAATTTAGCGTAAACCAAAATAATTTTGCAACCTTATAAAAAATTGTGAATGTTATTAGAAAGTATAGGAAAATCAGTAATATGAGCTAATTACTTCCTGAATTCACACACATGTGTGCACGCACATTTTTTATAAAACAGTAACAGAGCTAAATAAATCATCAGAAAATAAATGTTAGTGTACAAACAGTATTACGTGTTAACAAACCAATACAAACTAGTTAAAACTAGTATTGTATTACGCTGGATCAACCGATCATTATTCCCCAATTACAGTTATACAAACTAATCAAGTCAGTGTAACAAACAACCTGTTTAATATACAAACCCCAAGAGCTAATTCCCAAATGAAAACAAATGGCTGCAGAACCTATTAATCATTTTGTATTTATAATGTTTTGAAAATTATAATTTCATTTACTTTACGCGTACGTGTAATAATATATCACTATTTATTTACCGAATTTGTAAGATGTAAGTTGAGAGATAAACATTTTACTTGCACCTCAATTATAAGAGAAATATAGTACAAACTTATAAATTAACTACCCTTTTCTACAGAAAAATAATGAAACAACGTGTTCACATTGTCTTTACTCAGTAAAGTTAACTACTGTAGGTTAATTAATGAAAATTTTTTATGTCAAATTATTGTTAATCGATGTGATTTTATTATCATCAGACAAGCATTGACTCTTGTGTTTTGTAAGATGTCTTGCACTACTGTTTTCATATGTACATAGGATAGACATGTAAACATAGAATTAAGCTAAGACCGAACCAGAATTAAATAGCGAGTTGTATTATATACTTCATCTTATTAATAGCATGCTAGATTAGCAGATTTTATAATGTGCTTAATCATTATGTTATATCTTTTCAGAGATTCTTTCTCATCTGATCACCCCATTCTTTTAATGCTTCTACTAGTAATATTAATGATTAGTTGCTGGTTATCAACTAGCAATAGTAATATATCAGTCACAGACAATATTATATAAAACTCTACAGCCTAGTTTTGTTTTAACAATTCCCTTTCTTCTCAAACTCTTTTTAACGATTCTTCATTTTTAACCCACAACATAAGTTAATTTATTTCATTTTTTTCCTGTACATCACCTTATGACTTTCCATCCATTTTAGTAATAAAATATCTACACAGAATTACTCATGATGAAATTTTTTGCTCGTCTATTCTTTAGCATGAGTTTCCATGCAGCAATTTTTATTTTCATTATATTTTATTTTCTATAGAATTATGCATTTTTACTTTCTTACAGCAATACAATTCTAGTTAAATTAATCATTCTTAAATCAAGGGCATGTACACCATACATGCTGTGTCAAGGATATGTGCCACTGCCAATGACACCATTAAGTGACGAAATCACAACAGACAAAGTACTGCACCCTTATCAGGCTCAACATGAAGGACAAGTGCTGGTCAAAGATAATGCAGATAATACTGGCACTTGACATACCTGCTTATCTGAAAAGAGTAATAGCCTCATACCTTTCAGTTAGAAGTTTCCGGTTCAACACCAACAAAGGAGTTAAGGTGTGTAAAATCACCAGAAGTGTTCCGCAGGAACCCATACCACAGAACCTGATGTATGACGATCTGTTCAGGATACTTTAGCCTGATGGGGTAACTCTCACAGGTCATCAGTTTTTGTTGATGACCTGGCATTGGTCGTGATCTCAGAAAGCTTTGAAGAACTAGTTGAGTGTGTCCAGGCCTCTTTTTATGCAGTATTGTATGGAGGAGACAGGCTAAGCTGTATTTTTCTGTTATAATCTTTTGTTTTTGCTGAAAAACTTGTGATGGATGTCATCTCAAATTTGAAAAGAGATGTAAATACTGTTGTAGATGAAGCATTATGTATTAATGCGTAGAATATTGATATCCAGTACTGTCACATTTATGCTACTCTATGAGGCTCCAGTGTGGGTGGGGGCACTGAGCAGTGTCTGTAACAACAAACATATGGTGGCAGTAGCATAGGTGCAGCTGCCTTAGGATCTGTTCCACCTGCTGGACAGTGTCCAGAGAGGCAATGATTGACACAATATCTAAGGTATTCAAACGCAGATGTCCATAGCTACAGAGGACGTAGGAGGGCTTTCAAACAAACAATTTCGATTTCGTAGAGGGAGACAGCCTTAGATGAAGTTGGAGGAGGTTGTGGGGATGGTGAGAAAAATAACTCGTGAAAAGAAGTTATGTGTACTTGTGGCGTTGAATGTTCGCAACACTTTTAACTGTATAACCCACAGCGCCATCAGGACCGCGACGGTGAACAGGAGAGTTCCCCATACCTTCGATGGATAATCTTTATTATCTCAATGGCTGCAAACTCATCTGCAAGGTGACAGATGGACCGGTTGAAAGGGTCAGTCCTTGGATCAACCCTTTGGAATATTGTCTACAAAAGTGTTTTCCGGGTTCCGTTACCGCCAGGAGTCATGGTTATAGAGTGTACGGATGACCTAGCCCTCATGGTTGAGGCAACCACACTGAGGGAGTCTGCTGTCTGATTACAGGCATCCTATGTCGCAATTAGAGATTGGATGACAGGAGCAGGGCTAACCATGACAAGACTGAGGTCATTGTTATTACAACTACCAAGAGAAGACCAACTTTGAAAATGGTCCTTGAGGGTCAGATGGTAGTTTTGAAGGCTGCCATAAAGTATCTCGGTGTATGGGTGGATGTGAGGTTATGCTTTGGCACTCATGTTATGGAGACAAAACAAAAATTATGGAATCTACCAAAAGGCAATAAAGGTGAGGCAACTAATAACTTGTTTTCTACTGAATAACAGGGAACCCAGGCAACAAAGGAGGAGGCTCCTGTCTGGCATTGTGTTTTCTGCGTTACTATATGGTGCCGAAGTCTGGGGAGGAGTCACCAAATATGGTAAATACAGGGGTGCTCTCAAATCAATACAAAGAAGGAGCAGTCTCTGAATCACAGCAGCATACCACACGATTTCCCGTGAGGCTGTGGACGTCTTAGCAGGAATAATGCCAGTAGACCTTGAGATTCTTTGTAGGAAGAGTATGAAAGAACAAGGTGTTCTAACACCCGCTGAAAAAAGGAGATTGGCCAGTTCCATCATGGAACATTTGAGAAGGGAATGGCAGAGACAGTGGGATAACAGTGAAGAGTCGATGGACATACCGCATGATCAAGGAACTGGAGGGTTGGTGCAGGCGTACCCATGGCTCGCTGGATTACTGTCTTACATAGTTTCTGGTAGGCCATGGAGGGTTTAGAGAGTACCTTTATAGGTTTAGACTTGACTACTCCCCATGCTGTCCGGTTTGTGGGAGTATGGAGGAACCACATACCACATACACATTTTTTCAGCAGTACCAGATTCAAGAATTATAGGAGTGAAGTACTGCATGCAATAGGCAGAAGGGATATGTTTTCACCTGAGGAAGTGCAATGGATCATGCTTGAGAGTGAAAATAATTGGACAGCCATAGCAAGATAGTTGGATGGTCAGTAGTGCGCAGGAATACATACGCACCTAATATCATCTTACAGAACCTGTTACCGAGTCCGACACTCCTTTGACGCCCATAAATGGGGTTCCTCTATCTCTTTAACAAACAAAAAAAAAAGGTTTGGAACATGCCCATCAAAGAATCTTAGGATTTCTGGAGATATTGTTGCTTTTTTTAACAGATTTTCTGCCTCCAAACTAGAACTATAAAATCTATTTTGATAATTGGTTCTCACCGATACCTCTTGTTGAGCATTTAAAGGAGAAGGGAAAGTGGAGCAACAGAACTATTCGCTCAGACAGAATGGAAAAATGTCCTTTACTGTCTGAAGGAGAATTAAAGGAACAAGGACATGCATCTTAAGACTGGGAAGTGAAAATAGATTCAAATATAGCTAATATTGGTTAGATAATAAATGTATTCAGCTGGTTTCTCCATACGGTGTTATTGAGCTTGTTGACAAATGCAAAAGATATAGCCAAAAAATAAATACAACCCCTATATTATAAAAGAATATAATAAATTAATGGTGGTAGTTGACATTACTAACATGCTAATAGAATTATACAGATTCAATCTGTATTCCACTAAATGGTTCTCAAGAGTTGTGTACTGGTGTCTCAATGTTAGTGTTGTGAATGGTTGATTATTCTACAAGAACCATCAAACTCAAAGAGGCTCAGAGAAGAATGAAATTTTGAGTTTGTTACAATTTCAATCAAAAATTATATCAAGTTTGCATATTAAAAAATTAATATAAGGAATATTGGTTTTGTTTCTGGCCCACTGGGCCATTGGACACAATATGTTAAGTCAAAGAAGAGATGCAAATGTTGCACCAAGGGAGTGATGGCAGTTATTTGTAAGAAATGCAATACACACTTGTTTCACACCTGGCAGAAACTGTTTCTTTTTATTTTAAAATAAGTATAATTATATAATAAATTTATGTAGTAAATATTATGTATATTATAATAAATAAAAGTTTCCTATTCAGCCATATTTTATTATTTCATTACATGTTTTTCAGTGGATTGTTATTGTAATAAGAATTACCAAATTGAGCATGATAAATCTGTAATTTTGATTAGATATGTAGCAAAATTTTTTATAAACAAATCTACAAGATAAAATAATTATCATTCAGTATCAGTTTATTATAAAGGAAAAAGATTTTGTTTTATATTTATAGGCCTAGTATAAAGAATATTTTATATGACACAAAATAGGTTAGACAGAAATAATACGTACCAATATGAAATTTATTTCATTTCCAATATATAATATTCATATACATTTTAGAATGAAATTTTAAATTAGATATTAAGTTTAATGGTGCAAATGTAATAATAAAAAATAAAAATTAACATCACAATGAAAGAGTCTATTGATTTATCATAACTTCTCAATGTAACTCCAGTTCATATTCATGTATTTTTCAAAATATTCATGAAATTTTACGTTTTTTGTGCAAAACTGATTTTGATTACACACAATTATGTTGTCTTCAAATTCAATAAGATCTCATTTGGAAATATCTTTACTGAAAAACATCTTGGGAGCTGCTCACTGTAAGAAAGGAGCTGAGAATTTAGCTGCTCACCACCTAGTGGCATTAATGAGAAGTGCAGCACCGTAACGAATTATTTATTATTTAAATGTTTTAATAAATAATTTTTCATTTTTAGGTAACATTTCCAAATAATTGTGATCTGTTAGATTGAGAGTGTAACCGATGCATACAAAAGTTAGCTTTTAACCTAATAACAAATACCCCGTTAAAATTTTGAACAGATTGTTTGCAAAGATATTATAAGAACAGTCCATTGAACCTCCTAAAACAGCATCCCAAGGGCACCCTGTTTGATAGTGATTATTGGTCTAGCTTTCCACTAGGAGCTTACATACCTCACCACTCTAGCCTCCCTCACACAGTCCCCCTAGGAAGCCCATTATCATTAAACAGACATTTTTTTTAATTTATTTAAACCCAGCTCATGTAGTGATAAAGAATAATAATATAATAAAAGTTCATTAATTCAATTCCATTAAAGTTTTTGCTTCAACCAGCAAATCTCCACTACTACATACATACATATATACATTTTTTCAAGATTTTCTGAGATGAAATATATCTAAAAACCTTCTCAGATACACCAAGAAACACGGGTAAAATTTGGTTGCGATTGATCAAGTAATTTTTGTTTATCACGAACAAAAAAAATCCTCTTCCTCTTTATATAGTAGTATACACATGTGTGCACACACACACATATATACACACACACACACACACACACACACACACACACACACACACACACACACACACACACACACACACATACACACACACACACACACACACACACACACACACACACACACACACACACACACACACACACATACACACACGAGTATGTAACAAATTTCATCAAAATCGGTCTATTCAATCAGACGTTGTTAAGCTTCAAACATACCAAGTAGATTTAACCACATTTATTTTTAAATGTACTTCATATTTCAGAAGCATAAATATGAATCCTTGAACATGCTTCAAACAGCTTTGTAGTACATACAAACATTACCCTTTTTTGTTTTTTGGACTCTCTGGGTCATGAAACATCAAGAAATGCAGAAAAACCCTTATCCGATTTTTTTACTGATTACCATACTTTCCTTCTCATAGAATATCTATGATTCCAAGATGGTAAAAATGATTTAAAAAAATTCTTTAGAATTTGTATTTTGCATGAATCAGTACACTTAAAATAAAATAGTACATATATTCCCAAATTCTGTAGTCTCAGCTCATGATTGGCAGTAGCCTGCCATTTACAAATTTTTTAAAAATATTTTTATGAAGTTATATTTATCCAATTTTTTTGTTTCTTATGAACAACTCTCTTCCATACTGGTAACATTTTGTTGGTCTACCAGTATTTTAAATCGAAATAATTAAAAAAAAAAAAATTAATCTAATTGATATTTCTAAAAGTATAACAAAAGTAAACAAAATTATATATCTAAATTAAATTGATTAAATTAATCTTTTAATTATTTATTTTTAAACAATTTTTAAGATTAGCATAAAAAAAATTAAAACGTATTACTGATTTTTTAATTTTTATAAGTGTCCGTTTTGAATAAGTTTTATTTTTTGTTAAAAGTTTTTTTTAAATAACATTTTTATATTTTCCTAATGAAAGTTGTTTAAAATTTTTACTTTTTTTGTAATTACTCTGAAGTTACATATTTCCAGTTAAAAGTAGCATCAGAATTGGCAGAATGTCAGATTAATTTTTTTTTATTTTTATGTGTATGTAAATGTAAAAAAATAAACTACTCCAACATCCCTACAACTGAATATTAGAAACAGAACATTTACAACATACCGTTTCCTTCAATTCATTATTTCCACTAACATTCACAACCTTTGATTTACAAGTGGCTCAAAGCAAAATTGCTTTCTCTGAAAGTAATAACATTTATTATATACCAGGTCTTTAATGAATAAAATGAAGATGTCAGACATAAGACTGTATATCACTTGCGTTTTAGTGGGCTTAAAATGTTGCTTAAATTTGGCTTAGAGAAGGGGGGCAGTAGAAACCACCAAATTCCTCAATATTCTTTTATAAGCCTGGTCATTCTCCATATCAAGTCTTCTATAAACATTACTATTATGGCACATAACATATATAACACTTCTCTTTCAGATAGGAGTGGGATTTCTGATAAATTTAAAAAAAAACAGTTTAAATTTTAGTTAAGGTTAAATAAATTCATTACGCAGTTCTGTTTAAACTAATCTGTTTGATCTGTTTTTGTGTGAGCAAATAAACACAAATTGGACAACAAAAGAATTTGTTTTATTCATAAACAAAACCCAAAAAAATATATCAAGAAAAGTGAACTGATATTTTGAAAAATTTAAAACTAAAATGTCAGGTTACACACAGAGTATTTACAAGTTACTTTATACAAAGAGATTTATAAAAAAAATATATAATTATGTTTTAATGATTTATCATCAGCAAATATTTTAAATAATACTGAATAATAAGTGAAATGAAAGTCATTCTATGAACAGTTGAAAATACATTGAAACCAGTATGACAATGGAATGTACAATACCCATTACAGAGGAAATAGAAATCTGGTAATTTCATATAAACATAATTTCATCACACAGATATGATAATGTACGCTTGACTTAATATCACTGGTTCAGAAAGGCCAAAATACCATTCTATTTATTACCTGGAAAGCATTAATATTCATAAATATTATGTTTGCACATATCAACAAGTTTTGAATCCCCTAGTGGTTTTGCTATTATTATACGACTAAGCCATATTATTTAGTTTAATTTCCATTTCAGTAGATTAATATAATCATGAATAGCATACTTTCATGAACATTAAAGGTAACAATTAATTGATAATTAAATATTTTTTTATCACTAGTAATGTGACCTTTGCTTCCAAAACTGATGATATAATTCTCTCCCACACACTTCTAATAAACCTTTATTCAGGCACATCTAAAAATAAATCTGTATTTGCATTCCGGAAAAAAAAATTCTTTTGCTTACAATTTCAATTTCCTGGTTTTTATGACCCCGAGGTTTACATTAATGTTCGCCCTGCTATCGCATACATATTACAAAACGGATGTTTATTCCTTCAAAATAATTTCTTACAAATTTTTCTTTGTAATTCAACTTTAACCATATTTACTACAGTCACTTTTATAATTTTTTTCAAGAACACAATTCAAATTTTAGTATAATTATTTACATTTTTTTTCACAACAAGAAAAATAATATTTAGATCACATTTATTTAGATTTCATTTTCAAATCTTGAGATAAATTTCCTTCAATCATAATGAATATAATTATCACATCTTTCATGTTCACTCAATAATCTTTAAAATTTCACTTTCAATGATAATTTTCAATTAGGTAGTGTATGAAGATAAAAAATAATAATTAATACACTTATAGAAAATTGTGCAAGAAGAATTGGTTTATAATTATACAAAACAAAATGGTTTTTCCAATAATAAAAGTAAAATCCAATCAATAAAAATCACTGAAGAAGAATCAATCAAGAGTCCAAAAATTTAAATATTCAGGTGAAATAATTACCCTGAAATTTTTTGGAAAAAACAAATAAAAGCCATAATATAAAAAGTGTAACTGGCTTATCATCTTACAAGAAACATTAAAAATAAAAAATCTTTAATAAAAAACACTTAATTTAGACATTATAAAACCACATTTAAGTGTAAGCATTATATGGGACAAAAGGCCAAACAGAATTTTTTTCAGGAATCAAACTTTTTTTCTTAAAAAAAGAATTTTAAGAAAAATCCACAGATCAAAACTTGAAGATAATATTTATAAATTAAGAAATTTACCAAAATTTTAAAAAATAGACCATGCATTGAGAGAAATAACTAACATTTAAATTTAAGAAAAAAAACTGGTTCAAAATAATTGAAGAGATTAAAAATTATATAATGTTTTCAAAGAAATAATTTCCAACAGACAATCTTTCAGAAAACTAGTTTTAATTTAATCTATATTAAATTCTAATTCAAATTTCCAGAAGTACAGAAAAGGAAACACGGTGGATGGCCAAAAAAAATAGAGAAAAGCTAAATAAAAGAATGAAAAATTTTAGAAAAGAAAGTAAGTCAGAAATATGCATGCATGATCCTTAGGATATATTTCAAAAAAAGTACCGAACTGGCAGTATATAAGTTTAACTATTAACAAGCTTAGAATGTAGAACATATCAGGCTGCTTTATTGCTTCACATTTTTTGGAAGCACTAATGTACCAACCTTATTTATATTTTTACGCCATTCATGATTATTTAAGCAATTACTGTAGTACTAGAAAATACAACTATAAATGTGAAACATGAAATGTTATTTGGATTATTTATAAAATACACTGAGGACTTGGAGTGAATTATAATTTTTTTTTTATAAAACTGATGAAATCAGTGAGAATACATTTTATCAAATAATAACATTTTGTAAATTGTAATTAGTATTATTATTTCACTGCATAATATTTCTTTTTAATTTGATAACCAACAATGTTAATTATTTTTATAAAATAAAGTAGTAAACATGTTCAAAATAGAATTTATATTATTTTGATTACAAGCATTGGTAAACTGAGATAAATTTATAGAAGATTCAAACATTTTGTACATTTTTCTACGTTTTTCAATTAAATATTTTTAGATCTCGTAACATTTCTGTTCTTCTATTCATCCTCTTTCCATTGCTTCCAGTACTTTTATCATTCTTCCTCACTCTTCTGCTTGTTCTTGCTCTTCTGTAAATTTTCTGAAGTTATTATTCTTGGTTATTCCTTTTCATCTAATTTGAAATCATCAACTGTTTTTTGAAACTCTTTCCCAATAAAAAAAGTAGTTTAAACCAGTTTAACCCTCTTAATAAACTTTATATGCTCGTGTGTAGAGCATATCAAGTTGCTTTATTACTTAATTACAAGAAAGAATTTAATAATATAGAAATCAAATTTAAAATTTTAAAAAATATGCATTTAAATACAGAAAAGGATAAGTATAATCAACATAAAAATCAAGTATCACTTAGGAGAGTAAAAAAGTCTTTAAATGAAAAAAAGATGAAATATGGTTTAAAAAGAATGGAAGTCTCTCCCTATTGAATTTTTCAATTTGTACACAGAAGAAGCAACTCAAAAACTGAAGAGAAAATTTGAGAATGAAATAATTATCCAAGAAAAAAAAAGATTTTTAATTTTTTTTAATGATATTTCTCTTTAAGAGAAATCAAGATGAGTTAGAAGAAATATTGAGTGATGTGGATTTATATTTTATCAAAATTAATAAGAATAAAAACAAAAATAATGAACTATGATAGAAAGGAGAATAATTCTGGGCATTATGATAAAGGAGGAATTAAATATTAACTTAGGAGAATACAAAATATCAGCAGTAGGAGAATTTTATTATTTAGGTAGTAAAATTATGAAAGATGGAGAAAGTAATGCAGAAATAGATCGGCACAAGCAAGAGAACTCTCAAACAGAAAAGTTATCTGCTATTATCAAATATAGTGTACAAATCTGAAAGAAATTCTTGAAAATATTTGTGTTGTGAGTGCCACTTAATGTTTGTGAACAAGGATGACATAAAAAACAATGAATAAGCATAAAATCTTTGATATGTGATGTTATAGCAAGATGTTGAAAATTAGTTGAGTTGGGCGATACCAATGGGATAGTGGCTGCCCTTGCACCCTGAACCTCTTCGTTTAGAAGAGGAAGGTGATGTACCAGTGTGTAAGTAAGGTGGCCGAAAGGGATCACTTCTTCGCAGGTGGTAGGAAATACGGGACCAGTCAGTAAAAGGCAGATGGACCCCCGTAGACTGATCCTGGACCTCAAGAAATGGTTCTTTCACAAGCGCGGGGAACTGGGGTGTGAGTAGACCCAGATCCTGATCAGTCATGATTGCTTCAAAGCATACCCAGCATTGACACCAATCACCGAGTGCAATTACTGTGGAAGAGAGGACACCAAAGAGCATACTATAGTCAAATGTAACAGGTTTTTGCACCACATGGTAGTGTGCTGAAGTGAATTCAGTATGCTAACCCCCAATATATCAAAGAGACTATGCTACAGACTGAACAGGCATGGCATATAGTGTTGAGGATGTTAGTTAACCATCTGAACAAATATGTCAGAAGAAGTTCAAGGATAAATATCACCTGATTTTCTCTAGGGGCTGTGTTCATAATTAAAGTAGGTCCAGCCTCAAGGAAACATAACATATAAAAAAGGGTAGTTAATAAAATTCAAAACAAAGAGACTTTAGGGTGAACAGGAAATAAACATGTAGCAGAATCTCATAAGAGATGAAATAGGTAGTTGGTCTAGATATTAAGATATATAGGGTTTAATTAATTTAGTTAGGGCTAAGGTTTAATTAATTTAGGGTTTAATTATCAGATTTAATTAACTTAATTAAGGAGAGATAAATAGAAGGTAGAAACTAAACAGAAAGATTAAGAATGGACTATATGTAATAGAAATAGTTTAAGATGTAAGCTATAGTAATTATGTTAAGTAAAATATTAACACAGAAAAGAAAGTAATAAGGAACAGCATCAAATAAGCCAAGTTTAGTTTTAAAAATATTCCATGCAGAAACAACAAACATTATTAAGAAATTTCAGGTTCCGGTTTTTTATTTAACTAACTTCATAATGGTAGCATCTCAGCATTTCATGTGGAAGTTCAAATCCTGATTGCATATTTTCATACTCTACCAAGTACCAATGGGATAATGACCATAGCTGTTAATATGTGCTCTTTCATAAAAAAAAAATCTTCGTAATAATTGTATCACAGCTGCATCATTACTGAACAATAACCCAGCAATGATTCTAACAACTTATTAACCCGATAAATAAAAAAATAATTGCGATCTCAAATCCCAAAACAAATCAAGTACTAACAAAAAAATGATTTCTTTTCATGCACATTAAAACTTCCCACAAAATGATTTATAATTTTCTTGTAAATTATTTACCAAATACTCTTCTCACAACAAAAGCCTGCACTTAGCTATGTATAGCTGCTATAATGAATTTTGAAGCTTGAACTACAACAGCTAGTACAGTGACTGTTATCCAAACTGAAAAACGTTCAGTTTAGTTATCACGTGCAGAAACAAACTGCTTTCTTATAAATAAAACTTATTATTTTATGTTACTGGATGGTATTATAAATTAATTTTAAATATTTTTTAATTCTACTATTTATATTTTATAAAATTATTAAGTATTTTGCCATAAAAAGAAATGTTCTGCTATACATTTAAATGTTATAAAATTGACCTATTCTCAACAAGTATAATTACATCAGCAAACAAACACTAAATGATAAATTAACTAACATTATAATTGTCTGACATATATAAACACACTTTATAATCTATTGTGACAAAATCTTTGTAAAAAATAAACATGGGACAAGCAAAGTATTATAACTCAGGAAATGAGTTGTCACCTTTTTTAGAATCATATCAAGAAACAATATAGCTATATTGCTTGCTATGTGCTCATAGTTTTCAAATACAGCCAAGCTACTGTAAAAATAAATAATTACCCATAAGCCTATGTTATTGAATGCTTGAGTATAATCCAAATAACTAGTTATTATGTATCTGTTGATCCTGTAAGAGCACTTGTGCATATTCTATTTCTTTTTATTCGAGTTTGATTGAGAAAAGTAATCATATTTTATAAATAGTTGTGCATTTTTAGTGTTTTATAATTTTGAGTAAACTTATGTCTACCAATAAAAACCAAAAAAACTAAAATGGCAGGCCTGGAAAATAATAAATAGCATGTATGAGTTTATGAAACAAGAAGGTGAACAATTACCAAAGTCGGAAAAAGAAGATAAACATCTGATCCACATTAAAAAATATGAATAAAAACACCCCACTGCATGTGGGTGTCATGATCCCATGTCCAAAGAGTGAGAAAAGAGAAAAGCGGTTGTTAGAAAACAGCCGAAAATCTGGCGAAGACTTCTTTCTCTACTCCAATAAAATACAAACCCCATTAAATGCCTTCAATGGAACTAGATAACTTTGACATACCAGCCTTCACGCAAATGATAGCGTCTCACCCTTTCATCCAGAGGTCCTGGGTTCGAATCCCGGTCAGGCATGGCATTTTCACATTCTACAAAAATTTCTTCATTCATCTCATTCTCTGAAGCAATACCTAACGGTGATCCCGGAGGTTAAAAAAAAGATGACTTTGACAACTGTATTGTGAAATGAACCAAAAACGAATTTCATGAAATTCATAAACTGCCTATGGTGAAAAAGATAATGTTAGTATTTAACAATGCCATTGGTTATTCAGTAAAAGAGATAAGTTTGAAAAAAATAATACAAGAACTAGGCTTTAGGTGGAGAAAAACCAAAAATAATAAGAAGGTGGTCAGTGAGCGACATGACATAAGGTTTAAGCATATATCTGACTAAAAAAATTTAGAACGAAAAATAGGCCGATAGTGTACCTCAACAAGTCATATATATTATCTTCTCACACTACAAATAAATCTTGGTGTAGTGATTCAGGGGACTGGCTGAAAGTTACTATTTTAATGGTTATTAGTCCTATTATAGTACACGCCGCAGGAAAAATGGGTTTTATACCAAACACCTTACTAACTTGGTAAGCAAGTCTAAAAAGTGGCAATTACAGAGGTCAAATGAAAGCAGAAAATTACTTAAAATAGAAAGAATAGATTTTAATTCCAAACCTTCCCAATAATCCTATGGTAATTTCTGATAACGAATTCTACCACACTGACGTTTTAGAATAATCACCAGCTTCCAGAAAAGAAGATATGATAAAGTGGTTGCAGAAACTTTCTGTTCCTCATCTTCCCGAAATCACAGTTGGTCAAATTGGTAAAAGCAAACAAGGAAAAGTTTACTGTATATGTATTTGACTAACTTTTACAAAAACAAAAAGGGCATGACATTCTCCAACTAGCTCCCTCCATACCACTCTTTATTTAAATCTTATTGAAATGGATCGGTCAGAAGTTAAAGGATACATTCCTTTAACATATCTTTTGATATCAAAGATGTTCAAAAGCTATATGGAAGTAAAATGGCCAATATGAATGAAAAATAGTGGAAGGTGTATAGTGATAAAGTTAAGGAAACAGAAACTGAATATATGCCACAAGAACACATTATTGACAATACTATGGAATCATTTATTTCTTTACAAAAAGATAGTGAAAGTGACAGTATGATTACAATGATGATTCTGACGACAGTAACCTTGGAAATAATAATATTTCTTGCAAAGTGGATGGCATTCACCCTCTTTAATTAAAATTGTTTTGTTTTGTACTAACATTTAAAAAATAATTAGTTCTGGTGTAACTTCCAATTCCATTATTTTGCGTACTTTATTTTTATCTTACATTAACTTTTGAATATCTGTTTAAAAATAAAATGGAACACCAGCACTCAATGAAGGTAATACATTTTGATTTGCATATAATACCACTTTATGTGTACGCCTATTATTGTACAACTCCCAGCTTCAGATTAGTGCTTCTATAATTCTTATCAAATTTACCATTTTCAAAAATGCATAATAACATTTTTTTTTGCAGAAAATGGTCAGATATTAATTAAAGATTATTCAATCAGCCGATTAAATTTGACATTATATACTCGTATATATAATTAAATCAAATTAATTTTAAAAAGTAATAAAGTTCAAAATATTAGCTATTAAGGTGATTATTAAGGTGATTTTAATTTATTAAGGTGAATTAAATTTCAAAAAAAATTGTGATCTGGAATCCAATAATAAATAACACCACTATACATCTTACGAAGGTCCATTTGCTGTTAGGTAATGAAACAGATTTTATGCTAAAAATTTAGTAGAATGATTCAAATTACAACTGTTGCTACTGTGGCACCAAGCATCAAGATTGATTATACCAGCTGTACATAATTAAATTACATCACATCCCAAATTAAAGACAAAAAACAGAACAACTTAAAAAAGAAATATTAGAAAGTATGCTACTTTTATCGATCCGAACACTTTTGCAGTTTAAACGTTCTGTAATTTCAAACATATAACTGATTTTAAATACCAGCAACTTAAAACAAAAATTCATGAAAATAGTAAATTACTACTTTAAAATTAACAATTTACTTAATTAAAGGTAGCATTTCTGTTACCTATGCCAAAATAAATAAAATCTTTTTCAATCATATCAGAATACAAGCAAAGGATACCAATGAATATAACAATAAATAATAAAAATATAAATGATGAATAAATACTTACATTTAAAACAGAGGTGTGTGCAGGTGCTGTAGATATGAGACTCAGTTACTTCTAATAAGACTTATAGCACTACCAAGTAAAACAGCTTATAAAAAATGCCATAAAATATGACACCAAATTCCAATAAGCTGTTCAAAGTAATTTCATTAGTCACTTATGCATGACATGATACAGCAGCTACCACTGCAACAGAAAAATCTGTTTTATTTACATATATGAATGTATGAATAATTTTTATGAATTTACTGAAACCACCAAAATGACAGACAGGGCAACGTGTATTTGATACTCTCTTCATTAATATATGTTTATTACCTGGTATGCACAAACCAACCAGTGTGACAGCGCAGAACACAAAACATTAATTTAGGAGCATAATCAAGATAGAATAAATCAATAAAGCTGAAGAGAAAAGGTAGAAAAACCTAGAATATGATTTGGTATGTCAAAAGGATGGATAAGCATCAAATTCCTAATATAAATAAAAAATTAATAGTTGGATAAAAAAGAATAAGAAGAAAGCACAAACTGAAGTGAGAAAATGATGACAGAGAAAGAAGAGTTGTAAATTTGGATATAGGAGAAACAGAAGGAATATGAAAAGAGGGGACAAAGTGGGCAAGGTTAGTAAATTCCAGATAAATAGGTATGTATGAACAAAACTGTCAATATATATATATATATATATATATATATATATATATATATCTTGATTATAAAAGATTAGCAGGGTATTAGAAGAATTAAGAAATTAATTAAACAATTAAAGTAACTTGACTCCAAATTTATTTTTTCTGGTGTTTTTCTACTGACACCAGAAAAAACACACATTAGAATAGTATCCTATATTACAAAATAAAATTGTCAATATATTAATTTTTCAGGTATCTAACTGACTTTATCAATAGTGAAAAATAAACAACTAAGAAATTATCATAAAAAAATAACAAAAAATTCATACCTACCACTTACACATGTAAGTACAAAAAAAAAATATGGCTGAAGTATATAAAGAAACAGAAAATAAGGAAAAAAAGATTAATAAGGATAATGCGAGTAACAGAATAGAAGAACAAAAAGTAACAGAAGAAAAAAAATCTAATGTAAAATTAAATTGCGATGAAATTAAACATAAAGTAGTGACAGCTTACGCAAAAATGAATTTAAAACCAGAAAAAGGTGAATCTACAAAAGATTATTTAATAATGATTAGAGAAACAAATGATTTAAAGGCTAAACCTCAATGGGATACAAGTAAAAATACATTAACATTATCGATGATAAAAGCAAGAAAAAATGTAATTACAGCACAAAATTTATTAGAAGATAAACAAAAGGAATTTAAAAAATATTGTAAAGAAAGGGATGAAGAAATAAAAGAAATAACAGAAAAAGAAAATAAATTAAGAGAATCATTTGAATTTTTTGATGGATTCGTAAGAGAAAATATTGAAAAAAGGGTACGCGCTGAAGAAAAAATTAAAAAAGAAAAAGAAGAACGCGAAAAAATTAATGATGAAATAAATAAAGTAAAAGAGCGATTGGTTCATTTAAATCAACTAAAAAATGGCATGATAAAGGCAACTGAAGAAAATAAAATATTTGAAAATTATTTAATCGAAGTTGGTAAAGCACTGCCAGAAGTATTCAGGTAAATACTCATATTTTATTTAGAAATAACTCAAAATTTTTCAGTCTTTTATTACTGATTTTATATTAACATAGGTTTCATTTTTATACAAAAAATTATTCTTTTTTTAAAAATTACATTACTCTAACTAAGCCAATAGGCAAACATCAAAGTGTAATACAATAATAATTTAGTATTTTTTTTCTTCAATTGACTGGTTTGATGTTATTTTCCATTCATTTACAGCTAGCTATCTATAAATTTCAATCTTTGTTTTCCTATACAGTTTTTACCCTTTACATATCTCTCTATCACCAAATTAATAAAACCAGTCTAGTATTTGACTGTAAAGTAGCCTCTACCTAGTTCTGTGTTTATAGATCATGCCGAAAATTTCTCTCTTCTTCCATCTTAAAATTTTTCCATTTTTAATTTTATAAATCCACTTAATGTTTCTGGATGAATCAAGAAAAACTTTGATAAAACTTTTATCAGGGCTACACTACAAAATAAACAATAATAAAAGAGAAAAGAAGTAGTTGAAGTCCACCCTCATAGATATGTTTGCTACAATAACTATAACAATTATAGGTGACCTAACAAAAGTTACAAGTTATTTCTGAAGATAAAATGACAACCCCAGAATTAACATATACCCTATACCAAGCTTATTAGGGAAAATGAGACAGAAACTTGTTACTGATTGCCTTTTTCACAGAGTCAAATATAATCCATATTATTATATAAAAATAAGAAACATTTTAAAATAGTTTGTCGGTTGGTCTCCAACCAGTTTCCTGCTACTGCTGGGTTGTGTGTGTGTGTATGTGTTTGTGTGTGTGTGTGTGTGTTTTGTGTAGTTTTCACTACCAGGTGTTTTTAACAACGTAATTAATTACACCATTTTAAATAATTATCTTCAAAGGTAATAAATTAACATATATGCAGTATTGTATTTTAAGATTGGTGCTAACTAAATACATATTGAATTAGAATGATTAATTGATTATTGGTAATGAAATAAGTACTGGTAGAATAAAAGTAGTTTACTATAAAATAATTTAAAAAGCATTTTAGTAAAAAAAGTAAGAAAATATACATATTATTTGTTCGAAGTACAGCTTTTTGACTTATTGGTAGGTTAAAAGCTGACTTATGTCTAATAATATGCACTGAGTAATTATTCATATGACTTTTTAGTCATACTGACTTATTAATGAATTACGATTTTCTTTAAAACAAGCCAATATTTGCCAAAACAACACAGTGTAGCCAAACTATAAAACAACAGTTATCATGTCTACCATTGTTTTTAAATGAAACATATGCAATTAAATATTTAAAAAACTAATTATATCTTTAAACAGACTTAAGCTACAGTTTTATAGCATTATAGACCATCTGCAATAACTCCTAATTAGTAATAATGTGAATCTTCCACTCAACAGACTGCTTGTAGATACAAAAAGAAAAAAAGTGAGCCCCACTTTCTGTATTCAGTTGATTTCAGCAACTTCTTCCACTTTCCCAAAACCAAAATCAGCTTCAAGGAAGAAAAGAAAAATGTTCTTAAGATCAAACATTTTCTAATTATAAAAAACTAGTTCGAATGAAAAATTAATACAGATTATCATTAAAAATTTACGATGTAAAATTTCATTAACAAGAAAACTTTAACAATATTTAGAAATATATTTCTAGAATAGTCCTTAATTCCTCCTTCATTAGTGATATAGGTACCACTGAATATCAAAGAAAAGCATTCCAATTAATAACAAATAATAAACTTATAATTACTGACTCAAAGCAACCATACTGAAAGAAACACACTTCATATCATCAACACAGCAATTAAAAGTACAACTTAAAGGAACAAACATAATTCTCATACATATGAGAATTATACTAGAGAACAGGTTTAATACAAAAATCAAAAATAAATAATTGACAAAATCATAAATATTCTCATAAAAATCCTGTAAAATAAACAATTCTAAAAAAAATTATCAATAAAAACTATAACCTTGCCACTAGCTCTAAAAAAATACAAAATATTTTGCTCATCAAAAGAAACTACACTCAACCATGCCTACGAGTAGGCTCGCCAATCCAGTTTGATATATTTTTACACCAAATCCCGGGGTAAGAGCTCAAATTACTAAATTTTTTTTTCTCTTCTCGTTCTTTTGATCCCTAGTTGGTATTTTGATTGGATCGAATCCTATGCCCATACGCTGCTGTGGATGCCAATGGTTATCTGATTTCACTAACAAGACATTTCCATGCCTTAAATCTTTTTGAGGTTTAGTCTATGGTTTTTTATATTATCATCGATCTGCTTCATCCACATTTCCTTTGGAGCTGTTCACTGGACTTTCCAATGGGTGGGTCGTTCAAGTCAGAAGAGTAAGTGTGGTAGTCAGTTTCCACTCATTCTGCAGACATGGCCAAACCATCACAGTCTTCGTTTTAGAATCTGTTCCTCAATTGTTGAATGTTGTTCACAGCAATGTCGAATATTCTCATTTCAGATGTGATTGCAAAGTAAGACTCTGATCTGGTATATGCGTCGCATTTGGAACACTTCAAGTTTGCTCAGGTTTGTCTTAAGTAGTGTTCATGTTTCTGCTCCATACAATAAAATTTGCAGGATCAAGGTTCAAAAAGATGAATGATTTTGTTTCCACAAGCACCACTTCAGGGAAGTCCAATTGGTTCCTTGACCAATTCGAATGTGGATTTCCAACGTAGCTGCTATTTTCTTCTCTTGGGACAGTGAGCTCTAATATTTGAATTTTTGCACTTATAAAATTTGCATACCATCCAGTTGGGCAATGGTGCATGAGCCATCTGTCGTTAGTACATGTCTTATCCACATTTATTTTCAGGCCATAAGATTAGACAATGCCAATCTTAAGAGTTCTTAAATCTCTTATTAGACCTCATCTTATCAAAAAGTAGATGATAAGCAAATTTTCAAATGTTACTAGAGTCCCACCACAATTTACTTACTTATAAACAATACATGTAATATATAATACAGCTTTCTTATACATGTTACACATATACAAAATTGGTGGACAAAAGAGAAAAAAGTAAAAAAAAATTAAATATCTAGCAAATGTTGTTATTTGTACATACTTATAAAACTACTTTGTATAGAATACAAAACGTAGTAATAAAAAATGTATAACATATAATAAATATATAAAAATGTATAACTAACATATAATAAATGAGATTTACCAAAAAAAAACAATCAGGAAAAAGTTTGCTATATTGTTCCAAAAATTACTCTCCAACAATTTAAAAGATATTTTTTTTAGCCAAACTAAAAAAAAATCATGAGCATATTCTAAGTTAAATTTCCAAAACTGTACAAATACATAATACAATGGGCTATCTGAATACTCATACTAGCAAGAACAGATTCATTACATACAAATCAGAATCAATCAATCAATCAATCAATCTTTGTAAATAACTTAAATGAGAAATATGAGAAAAAGATAAATATATTTATAAATATGCATAAAAAATGTCAACAAAAACATTAAAAATTTGATATACAGTTTCACATGTAAACTCCTAGAACTCAATACTCTCAAAAAAAATAAAATATTTTCTAATATTTATACAATTTTATGAAAATAAATATATAAAAAAAAAAAACTATCGCAACATACATCAAATTTATTATTCAACCGGATAAAAGAGATTTCTTCATAATCTTTACAAGGCATACCATTTCATCCAGAAGCTAACATGCTCTGTTGGAAAGTTTATCCCCTATTATGTAAATACAACTAATACATTTACAGCTATAGTCAGTCATCAATCAAATAAACATTCTATTCTAGTAAGCATAAAATTAATATATTAAATTACATGTAAAAATAATTTCTTATATTTTATCTGTTCAATTTATTATACGTATCTTTTCACTAGTAGAAGTTAATTATTTACAGTCCACTATATATGAATACTGTTTCAGCCAGCAAATTAAACAATGCATAGGTTATCATAATCCCAAACAGACTATGTTTAATAAATTCCATGAAAATGAAGAGATTAATAAAAACATGAAAAAATCTTTTGGTAACATATATCCATACATTTTGTAAAACATTATTTATATAATTGTTTTTTCAAAAGATTAACTACATTTTTTTTTTTTTTTTTTTGCTAACTGTATTAATTTCCATAAATTTCTTGTTATTGCAGTTCTGATCCTGAAATGATAATAGAAAGGTATGAATTATTAAAAGAAGTAAGTGATGAACTGTCAAGATTGCAGTGGCAACATATTGAATCATTACAAGAGATTAGTAACAAAATTGATGAAGAAACAGAACGTAGATCAGAACAATTAATAGATCTAAATAATTTATTAACAGATTTATATAGTAGAAGACAAGTTGCTGGCCGAGAAGTATGGAGGTAAATAGATTCATATTTTAATATAATATACAATATGTAAGAAGTATATTTTGGTAAATGTTTTATTAAGAAAATACCATTGCTTTTTATTTAACAATAATATTCAAAAGCATGAATCACCTTAACAAGCAGAAATATAAAAGGAAGATATATTTATTCATTGATTATTATTACCTTTTTTTTAATGAATATTGAATTTTCAGATGTACCTCATCTCTTAGTTCTTTTATAAATATATATATATCATCATTCTTTTGTAATTAGCACCAATTCTAAAAAATTAAATGTCATAAAAAATTAGAATTAAATAGATATTAAACTAAAACGCACAGATCAAAAAAATCTTAATAAGGAAGAGCCATGGTCCAAAGGTAACACAGGAAGGATACAGATTGAAAGTTAACAAAGAGATCTATGAAAATCAAGAAGGCGTAGTAATAATGATAATAAAATGAAAGTAAATTTCTTGGGACATATGATCAGAATATACCCAAACAGATCAAATAGCAAATTGTTGACAAGATGAGGAACAAGAAAAGCAAATTGAATTACCTGAAACAGATAGAAGAGGACCTCCAGTTGTGATAGAGGTAACTTCCAAAAAATAAATTATGTTATAAGAGCTCTTGTGACAGAAAAAAGGACAGGAAGAAAGTGAACAGCCGAGCAAAAATGAAGCCATGCTGGAATAATGAGAAACGTATAGAACAAAAGAAAAGAAACCAGAAATAGCTAATATTTGGTGGTCCTATGTTATTCTTTTCATGTTAAAAAAAAATAAAAATGCAGTGTCACTTAATCAAATTCCCCCATGTAACTGAATGATATTATTAATATTTATTACTGATAGTATATCCATATGCTAAGCTTTACTGTACAATATTTGATAATTTAAACAAAATGTTGTTATAGTCATCCTGTGAATTATTAACTTTTGTTGTTTTTTTTTGTTTTAATTTAAATAAGAAATACTTACTATTATTAATTATTTACTTCTAAACCTATTTTTTCTGTAATAATTACAATATGTTTGATTTAAATAAGATGTCGATCAGCTATACGAGATAGATTTACACTTTTATTTTCTAACTATATATTTTCTACGTATGCTCTCATACGTTTTAAAAATCTTATTTTAAATAACGTGTTTGTTTTTTTCTATTATACATATATTCACATAAATTTATTTTATTTTATAAATATCACAATATTAATACAATGAGAATGGTTATTATAAATAGGTTTTTAAATATTTTATAAAATTAATTCTTTTTTGTTTCAATATATATTTCTTATTTATAAAAATAAATCTTTCCACTTACTTTTTTTTTGTTTCCTCTACATTTCTCACTTCCACAGAGATTTCTGCTTCTTAAGAACATAAATGTGAAAATTTAGATTAGATTTAAAACTAACATCATAAGCATACTCTCTATATTAAAAAATGTATAAATTATGTTTCTAATCTAAATTCACACAATCATATTTATATATATATGTTTAGATCTCTGTGAAAGAACTGAGTGTTGACAAAAAGAAAAAAATGAAACAATAACTGGAAAATTTTATTTTTATAAATAATTATACTCCCTGCTGCCACAATGCAATTTGCTAGACTATTTATTTCTTTATTATATATTCTTCTAAAAAAATCTTCTGCTGTTTTATTTACATTTTAAATTATATCTTTATTTTTATATATAAATATATTAAATTTACATTTTACAAACAATTTTATATAATTTTTCTTTTATTAATTTGTTAATTACTGGGCATACTTTTATTGTTTCTGTAAGACTCAGTTGTTACCTATCAATCATTATAGTTGATTTGTATAAATATTATCTTTTTCATATCTATTTAAAACAGGTAGTACACATGCTAAGAAACATGTACAAGTTGGGAGGAATTTATAAGTACAATAAATCAACAGTTTAGATGTATTGCATGTACAACAGAAAATAAACGGAGAGTATGATGTTTTATCACAAATGAAAGAATCCAACCTTAAATTCTAACAATAAAATAACCTCTTCAGAGATGACTCAAACATATCCATACTTGAATATGAAACCCACTTCATTACTTGACCTCAGTGAGATGGTGAGGTTAAGTGAGGCTCTACAGGGTCTTTTCCACCCAGAATTTTTACAAAAAACAAAATTAGTACCTATCAAGTAAATATGAGCCTCATACTTTCCATGCAATGTAACATTTATATGTAAATAATTCTAATACATAACAGAATTAAATTAAAACCTGAATTTTACACTATTATGTTCACAAGTATGTGTTAAAAAATATTCATTTACACCTTCTGAGATTTGTAATTATTATGTTTATTTAACATCTACACACATCTAATTTCTATTACTTCATGTATTTTTATTTTTAATTAATAATATGGACTTTTTACCAGTTCATTTTCTTATTTTAGAATGACATGTATATTTAGTACAACATAATTATAACAGAATTAAATTTAAAAAAATAAACATTTATTAATATAAAAATTTCAGATTAATTTAAAGTAAAATAATAGCATTAACCTGACATTTTTGGATGAAACAGGGCTTTAGTCTCTCTCACCTAACAAGCCATTACTGAGTAGTGCCTTAAGTTTAACATGAAGAGAATTCTGTCATCACATATAATACAGTTATTTTATCACGTAACCAATTAAATGCATTTGATATCTTTGTTAAAAGATTTTGATGAAATCAAAGGATACAATTCATTCATTAAAAATTAAATTAAAATTATATCCTGCCAGGATCTGTTTTTAGCCATGAATTAATGATACGTCATGCCTGGTGAATAATATAGAAAATATAAAATTATCATACATTAATATACGTACTGTACAAGTCCTAACTAAATAGTTCCATTACGTATCCGGGATACGTTCAGATTATCACACAATGTGATCTAAGCAAGCAGTATTCAAAAGGAGATATCAATTACAATAAGTATCAATCTTCAAAATTTGATTATGATTTTTAGAAAGGATCATAATTATATGCAAATAACTATCATTTTGATTATAAATTTAGTTTCGTATTAACAAATTAATGATTTAACTAAGTAGATTTACAAACTCACATAAATAAATTACCACACTTATTAATTTATATATTACAGGTGGAAATGCGTATTAAAAAGAGTACAAATAGCTGCGGCTGAATCAGCATTAGAAACAGAGCAAGCACAGACAGCGTGTGATGATCTTTATTCACAAGTTTGTAGAGAAATGGGAGGACCAGCAGATTCACCAATACAAGAAGATAACAGCAAAAAATTACATGTAATATTGGATAGGATATTAGAACTACGTAGTATTTTGAAAAAAGCCAATGAAAGGGCATCATGTAACTATTCAAACAGACCGAATTCAAATTTATCTCGACCTAAAACTGAAAATCCAAAACCAAGAACTAGGCCTTAACAAATGTTTGTAATGATATGTTTCTGTACTGTAATGATAATGGTACAGTACATTTACCTTTTCTACATGCAGATTTAGTTTTTATATAATGGTATCAACTAAATTACCTACTTAACAATGGTTCATTTATTATTTCTTATGATTTACCATGAGGTAAACCCCTAGTCAAAATTAAAAACAATGTTGTTTAAAAATTTGTTTTATATTATTTATATGAGAAAATTCTAAAAAAATTGTAGCATCTTTAAACTGAAAGTCAGTATTTCCAAGAAAGATGAATCGTGATCACTATCTTATTTCCCAATAAAAGTTACTTCAAACCATCAGTTAAAGAAGAACTTGAAGCAACCATTCAGAATAAACAGATTATTTACATTACCCACCTGTAATTGGACATATTTGTAAACTTAAGATGAGATTCCAAACTCTTTTAATATTCGAATGAAATAAAGTAAAACTGTCATACTGACAGTATGTCAAAGAACAATAATATAACAGTTTTAAATTCTGGAATGAGCTTTGAATTTGCTTTTAGCTAATCATTAATGGTGTTAACCATCCTACTCAGTTGAGATGTGAAGAGTACAAAGAAAATTGCATTCTTTGGCATGGCAAATTTGAATCTGTGATTTTTATTTGATATGAATGTTATCAAATTTTTAACAAAAAATCATCACGTGAAAATAATATTAATCACTGGGATTACAATTTTATGGAAACTGGTAGCTTGTTTGAAATAGATTTTCTACCAGACCATCTGTTAATGACAAGTAAGTTACTTTTCTTTTTCCTGTTTAGCCTCCGGTAACTACCGTTTAGATAATACTTCAGAGGATGAATGAGGATGATATGTATGAGTGTGAATGAAGTGTAGTCTTGTACATTCTCAGCTCGACCATACCTGAGATGTGTGGTTAATTGAAACCCAACCACCAAAGAACACCAGTATCCATGATCTAGTATTCAAATCTGTGTAAAAATAAACTGGCTTTACTAGGACTTGAATGCTGGAACTCTCGACTTCCAAATCAGCTGATTTGGGAAGACGCGTTCACCACTAGACCAACCCGGTGGGTCAATGACAAGTAAGTTAAAAATACTTAACTTAACATAGGTTGAGCAACATATGAAGTGTGCTCAAGAGCTAGTCATTAAAAATTACTGGGAGTTGATAAAAATGTTTGTTAGAATTAACTTTATTGAGAAATGTCCCTCACTCAATCACTAGGGTTTTATCACATAAAATAAAAAATTATATATAAAAAATATATATAAAATGTGTATCTATCTATTCAGTAATTTGTGTGGAATAAATAGTAATCTACTTATATAATTTGAACTATTAAACTCTTTGAATACCAAATCCAGTGAGATAAACTGGATCATCAAAATGTCAGGACAAATTACATTGGATCACTGTAAACATTTTCATTTTTTGTCATATTTTTTAAATACATCATTAAATGTATAATATATTTCTATATTTTGTTCATAGATTTTGCTGTTTCTTTTTTATTTTGAAAAAAAATAACAGTACTGATGATTTCATGTCTGGTCCATGTAAGCAGGTGGTGTCAAAGGAAACTTCTTAATAACAGTTAAATTTTAAACATCAAATTATTCAAAAGCTCTCCAAGCTTTTAAATAAACACAGTTTCTGTAGTAAATTTTTTGCTTATTGAAATGGTTAAGTTGGTAGAAAACAATTTTAATTCAAACTCAGGAAAATAATAATTTTTTTCTATAAAAATTAAATTTGATAAGATTGTTGGTGAAGAAAGTGATATATTAGTCTATTAAATATTTCTTGAATTAAAAATTATTAAAAAAAATAATAATAATAACACAGTCCTTAATTCTTGAGAAATTAAATTTTCAAATTATTAGAGTAAAATATCTGTTTACAACTTGGCACTGTTATCATAACTGCTGCATATGGTCTGGAAGTTAACTGGTTAGTAAAATTTTTCTGGCCATTTTTAAAGACAATGTTTTTGTAATATATAGTATTATTTGAATGCTTTATTATTATTAGTCTATCAAAATAATACATTTATATTACTTTTAATAAGTTCTCTGAATATTTTTATATTATTTCTGGCTTAAAAAATAAATAAATAGGTTATCTAAGAAAAGGATATTATTATTATTATTATTATTACATCACAAAAACTCTTTTTTTTCATAACTTTCATTTATTTTCTAATACAACTGTCACTATTAGATGATAATTGTTATTTGATGTTCGATTCAACAAATATTAAATTAAAAACGAATTTATATGAACATTTTATATTTTAACATTACAATAAGTGAAATGTATTATCTATACTGTTATATAAACAAGAAAAGAGTTTTTGTTTTTTCAAGATAAATAAAAAACTACTTGATCAATTGCAATCACATTTTTACCCATGGATTAACTACGAAGATTTTTATATGTATTTCGTCTCAAAAAATCTCAAAGAATCAACTGATCGATTGCTTTAAAATTTTCAGGATACATTCATATTATAGCATGGAAGGTTTTAAGCCGTAGACTAAAGCTCTAGCTCCATTGAAGGTTAAAATATTAAAAATGTTCATTATTTTTTCACCCCCAAGGAGGATGAAATTGTAAATTATAATAGATATTCCTTAAGGGAAAAAAGATTAATCCGTTTACTTCAATATCATATTTTTGCCTTCATGGCAAAGAAATAAGTTATGAATTTTTCATTGTCAAAGGAGTGTGTTCTTTAGTTACCATAGACACTATTCCTGTCTTCTCACAATCATGAGGATAACAAACAGTGTGGAGGTCCAGGGAGCCCTGGGGAGGAACCCTCTAGGTGGACGGGAATGGCGACCAAAGCGAGCTCTGCAGGTGTCCAAGGTGCTGTTCCCTTACAACACAGGAATGGTGAGTAAAGTAAGCTCTGTAGCCCTTGGATAGACCCCATGGTCCCATAAAGCCCCAAGGAGCCCCTAAGTTGGCTTCGGGGTTTGCCAGGGCCAACCTGGGCTCTGAGGGTCCTGGTTCTGGGTAGACAGGGCAGCTAGTATTTAAATAAATAAATTACAAATTTTTGTGAACTTGTCAGGTAAGATTTGTTTTATTTTTTGTACTCTTACTTATCATAACTAACTTATTAAATTAAGATATTACTTTATTTTATTGAAATTCAATTTAATTTAGTGACTGCTAAATAAAAAAAAAGGTTATTCCAAAATTCTCTATTAACGTTCATCTTACAAAGATGATATAGGTAGTGATTATTATCTGATGCAACAAAACCTAATGAAGTACTAAGTATATTAATATGTTGAATGACTGCAGATCAAAACTAAAAATAAAGTCATTAAGAAGGTTGTTTTAAATTAATTTTTAATTTAAAGCAACCTCTTTGTAAAGAGTAAAAGCATTATTTTTAATGCTGTGGGAGAAGCTAAAAGAAGCTTTTAAAACAACTGAGTAAATAGCATATATTAGAGCATACCATAATCATCTAATTAAAATGCATACATCTTATTATGATTCCAGTATAAATTTAAACAACCCACCGGGTTGGTCTAGTGGTGAACGCGTCTTCCCAAATCAGCTGATTTGGAAGTCGAGAGTTCCAGCGTTCAAGTCCTAGTAAAGCCAGATATTTTTACACGGACTTGAATACTAGATCGTGGATACCGGTGTTCTTTGGTGGTTGGGTTTTCAATTAACCACACATCTCAGGAATGGTCGAACTGAGAATGTACAAGACTACACTTCATTCACACTCATACATATCATCCTCTGAAGTATTATCTAAACGGTAGTTACCGGAGGCTAAACAAGAAAAAGAAAGTATAAATTTAAACGATGATCTACTTTACATTTATAACGAAGGAAACCCTTATTCATTAAGAAGTAAAAAACCTAACCGCTAATTTACATATATTTTGAAATTCCACAAAATTATTCAAAATTTTTCATTTATAGAAGAGGGATCAGTGGTTAGACATAAAGAACAGTTACATAGTGCTTGGTAATTGTTTATAATAGTAATAAAAATTTACAGTTAAACTCATAAAGTGAAAGAATAAAAATTGGCATATTTTGGCCAGTAATCTAATAAAATGAGGAAAATTTGAAAAATATAATTAGTGAAGTAGATGCGGCTGAAACCGCATCTGATATTGTTAAACTGAAAAAAAAATCTTAAATCAATAATATGAGAGAAGAATTTGGAAGTTAATGAAATATTCAAATGAAAATTTAGAAAACAGAATTAAAAATCTAATATTTTAAATGTAAACTATTGAGTCATCACAATTCATACTTTCCATAAATTAATGGTTATCAGATCAAACTGCTTCTTATGAAACTCCACTTATTCTCTTCAGCATTCCAACCTGAAAATTTTCTCTGCTGCTGTACTCTTTTCAGGTGTTCCTTTAACAATCTAACCATATATTTTTATTAAGATTTCCCCAACATCTTCTTCCAATTAAATTTAGATTAAGATTTTCTTTTGCTGCTTCTTCACTTGGCATTCTTTGTGTGTGCCCCCAAACTATTTTCATCTACCTGTTCAGTTCTCTCCTGTAGTATTCTACATTCTCTTACTAAAGCATTTCTAGCTCAATCTCTTTTGTATAATGCTTCTTAGAAACTTACCTAAAATTACTTGTATTTACTGTGTTCTCTTCTATAGTTGCCTCTATGACAAACTGGTAGCATCTTCACTATATCTAAAGGTGACATCTTTCTTCATCTTCTATAATTAGAAGATGCTACCTGTTTCAATCCTGGCTATGCTTGAAGTTTTTAATACACTATAAACACTCATCTTAACATATTATGAATCTATAATTGATCAATATTTTATGTTTCTAATGAAAATAAATAAAACATTTTTGAACTGTTTTATATTAAAATAGAGACATTAGTTCATAAATAAGGAAGTTTATATTTCACTGGTTCTTGCTTATTCAACTAATACTTTTGGTAAAAATCTCCTACCCTCTTATGATGAAACAACTATGTATTTTTAATATAAATTAGGAAAAATAATGGTGATGGATCATCATCCAAAAATAAATAGATGTACGATAGAATTTTTCAGAAATTTAGAGGTAATGTAATGAGAGAAATAACATTCTTTATAAGTGACGTTTATGTTGTCAGTCCTTGTAAGTGATAACTGTCTGTCAGACAACAATCTCTGAAAAACACAGATGATATTATTTTTATTCTGATTAGAATACAATGATGGTATTTCATGAAAATAATGGTTCGCAAGACGTTTCATCAAAAAGAAATCACTGGAGCTTGTTGGTTATAGAAAGAAAAACAAACAGTTCATATAACTTTGATTCCATTAAAGGATTAAATCTGAGCGTTTTGACAAGTTATACAGATCTATCAGGGGATTTGTAAATTGAAATTTCTGTTTTGCAGTAAACTAATGGATTTGAATGTGTCCTACATGGTCTGATAAATGCTGTAAGGGTTATTCATCGATTTACAACATACAGGCTTTTCCTTTGGCTACCACTTTATTAAATTATCAGCTGTTCAATGAATCACTCAAAGAATGAATTCCAGATAACTAATTTGTGTTACTTCTGTTCTATGGATATTACCTAATAAAATACTATTTAGGAAAAAAACAAATAGTATACCACAGCTACTAAGTTTTTCAGTAAAAAATGTGGAACTAAATCAAATGCTTTACTGAATTTGCAGAAAATTTAAATAGAATATATTTGATATCTATGCAATTTAAAATAGTTTTCAAAAAATGAGAAGTGGCTATCGGTAGACATTTTTTTCTTAAAACTATGATGAAAGTTTGTTGGTACATTGTAATTTCAAGAAATGTTGAAGACATAATATCAAAAAAATCAAAAAACCCTGAACCAATCAGATGAGGAAGTTTCTAGAAGAAACTCCTCCTTAAGTGCCCTCTGGCTCTGCCTCACTCTGAACCCATTATCTCACAATCCCAATAACACTAATTATGGTTACATCACAGGCCTTCATTTATAGATATTGAACACCTTCTTTATTAAAATTTCAGAATAGCTTCATCAACAAATAAATTACTGAATGATCTATTTAAATAACAAAAACATAAATAAATAAATTAAATTAATAAGAAAAATTTTCTTTTTAGAATAAATAAATTGAAAATCAACATCAAAAGAAAACAAAAGAAGCAAACATATAAAAAGATGAAAGATAGTAAGGACACAGAAAGAATAGAATCGCCTTAGATTGTTACAAATGCTTAATATATATGAGACAATAGAAATAGAACATGTAACAAAAAAAAAAGAACCAAACAAAAATAAAAATGTAAATTAAAATATTAAAATCAGAATTGACAGCTACTAAAATAAAACCTGTTAATACAAATCCAATATCAATTCTCACATTTGTTTTAAAATGGAGCAAACAGCCCTAGACACTAACTTCATAACATTTCTACAAACAGGGATCTAATACATTCACTTGATAATAAACACATTTACACTTGACAAGCTAAAAGAAGCAAGAGGACTAAAATGTGAATTGAATTACAACCAGTTAGACAACCTAGGAAAATATTTCGCAGAAACTAGAAACATTCGCAAAGCAATAATACATAAAGAACTGCTTCCACATTGCTCAAGTTTCAGAAACCAAACATACAATCCTATTACAAACATAGTAATGAAAGACCATCTGGACCAACCATGGATAAACAGACAAGCATCCAATTTGTTCCAATGTTTGACTAAGAAAAGGAAACATCTACAGTGAAACAGAAGGATTTACAATCAGAGAAAATCAGGATCTAATTATTATTACAAGGAACTACAATAAAATATGTGATCAATGACTGCAAAACATTCAAATGCAGGTTACATGAGCAACAAATAATAACAATAATACAAGATTATAATGTACAAGGAGCAAATAAAATGTAATGCATACTGGAACATAACGGGAGAAAAAATTGTCGCAAAAACCATCAGATGCAACTGTCTGTAGTTCAATTTTCTACTATTAACACTCAAAAATTCATTATTCTGTGCTCTCTCATATCCTATAACAGTCACCACTGTCATGGAGTCGAGTACGCCTGCTATGTCAATGCATAAAAAACAATACTGACATCCTTGTCAATCACCTTACAACCCAAAAGAAAAACAGCACAGAATGGAATACCAGCATTATATTTTGTCACAATAAAAAAAATTCAAAACCACAACCTTCTGCAAAAAAAAATTCTCTCGATAGTGTTCTGGCATTCCACACATGTATACATGACTGACCAACTGGTAGCTGGGTCAAAAGTAATTTCTGAGTAATCTTTAAAGATGTTAAAATACCTTATGAAATGTGTGCATCATGTTTTACAATCCACAGAGCCAATGCTCCATGGATTGTTGAATGCTCAGCCCCACACATCGTATATATTTCCCAAGGATCTTGTGAAGTTGCAATTAGAACTTATTACACATCCTCCACACTCACCAAATTTATCACCCTTCAATTTTCACTTATTTCTACAATTGAAGAGTAATTAAGGGTATTTGTTTCACCACGGATAATGAACTGAAGGAATTACGTGAGGTCGTGGATCAAGGAAAGACCACCACTACATTCTTCACTGATGAAATGAGAAAACTGGTTTACCATTGGTAGATATATGCAGCTATAAATGGTAACTATGTGGAAAAACAAATGTAAGTTTTTTAGCAAATAAAATGAACTTTTATGCCTATTTTTTTCAATTTACTACCACTTTTTATTTGTGAATAATGGCATCACATTTCAGCTACCCCTTATAATAACAAACATACACGTATTGAAATCAATGTTGTTTAAGAACATAGACATTCTTCCCCACAGATTAATCTTAGTTTAAGAAAAATAAGATTGTCTACACAGCGTAGGTAGATCTGCAGAAGATATTTAAATAATGCAAGCTGGATCAAAATGTTTTAAATTTCATGTATAATTGGAATGAAATATGAGAAAAGAGGATACATTCAGTTTGTGTAAGATTAAGGTCACAGTGACTAGAGTAGAAGATAATGAAAGGCTTTGACCTATAGCAGAAATAAAATACTAAATTTTAATAATAATAACAATAATGAAAATTTCAGAAGAAGAATTAATCAAAAGATTTCAAAAATGGAAATATTTAGCAAAAATAATTACCCTGAATGTATTTAAAAAATAAGGAATAAAAACCGGAACCAGAAAAAAATGAAAATAGCTTTTTATCTTACCAGAAACATTTGCAACAAAAGATTGTTATTAAAAAATGTGAAATTAAGACAATATAAAACTGTACTTTCTCCAAGTACAGTAGAAGTCCGATAATCCGGCACGTTCGGGACCGGCTCGGTGCCGGACTACCGAAAATTCCGGTCTATCGGGCGGTAATTATAAGAACAATTAGGTTAATAATTAAACTACAAATACAGTATGCAAATACATACAACAAAGTTCATTTTACTTTTCATATAATGTATGTACACGTACTGTAAAACATATTTCACTTAGATTTAAAAAAGTCAAGAATGTCTTTTTGTTTTCTTGACTTTTGGCGTTTAGTATAAAATTTATATCTAATGATATGAAATCAATACTTTCTGAAGCACTGTAGCTAGTACTAGCCTCAGCAAAAGAGATAAAATTATTTAGTGATTCTGCAGCTTCTGCCCAGCTGATTTTTTTCCTTTTCTTCCGTTTCGGCATCTGAGTCACTTTCTTCAAGATTTTGAGTAGGCTGAGGGTTTACTACAATGTTGATAATGTCCTCATCGGTTAGTTCTTGTTCAACAGGCTCATTCTCGTCGATTAGAGCTACTCCTCTACCTCATCTTCAGGCAGGTTTTTCAAGGGATTGTCAGCACTTCTAACGACATCCAAAACTTTGGTCAGAGCGTCTTGATGGTTTTCTTCCTCATCAGTCTGTAGAGTTAGGTCAGATGCAGGGTTTGCAGCTGGCCAAAGTTTTCTCCAGCATTTTTGGAGTGTTGTATTTTTTACCTGGTTCCAAGACAGTGCAATAGCATAGACAGCATCTTTTACTGTAAACTTTTTTTGAAAATCAGTCACATCACAGTCGGCATTTAACAGGCCTTGAATAAACACTGTACAGTTAGAATGAAAATCACTTTTTTTATAAACAGTTTCAAAAGTTACGGTTTGATTTTACAAACCCGCAACTCTTAAAATTGAAATATACATTTTTTCTGTGTTTTATTTTTACCTTAGCTCTGTTCGGGTTTAATATTTAAAAAATTTGTTTTAGTATTTTACGCATCATACATAGGGCTTTTAATAAATGTATATAATTTTCCAAAATTGTAAGTCCTGGACCTTAAACACAGAAAAGGTTTTTGAACATTTTTCATTCTTGTTTCAACCATTATTGAAGGAGCTGATGTTAGATTTAGAGAAAACTTTATTTAAGCAAAATTTTTAAGGTTAACCTATATATGGACATGTTTAGAATTTTTTTTTTTTTTTATTCCCCACCTCTAAGAAATATAGTATTCTGTTTTTTGTTCTTTGTTACATTAAAATAATCAAAATTTAAATAGTTTTGGCCTCTATAATATAAACCATATCTAAAATAAAAAGCAATTTTGTTCATTACTATAATAAAAGTAATACTTTTACTGTTACAATATTTTTAAACAATCCATTTTGTAATTTTTTTTATAAAGAATCACTTTATAAAAAAACGTTTAATAAATTGTCTCCACTAAGTAAGTGAGCACTCAAAATTAAAAATTTTATTTGAAATATAGAAATATTGATTAAATTTTTTTTATTAATCATTATAATCAATAAAAAGCCCCACTGATAGGACCCTAAAGTTTAAAAAAATTTGGAAAAGTTTTTTTTTGTTTCTTATATTTAAAAGTTTATTATGAAAATAAAAATAAGACTTTTAATGAATGAATTGTAAAGATTTTTCGGTAAAAACAGGTTTGTGTTAATTTAATGTAAATGCACTATATCTTTGCTGATGAGTTTGAAACGCTTGGTCACCTCATAATAGTCATAAAAAATTATGAATGGATATATTTTATTACTCAATCAGTTTCACAGAGAAGAAAAGGTAATGTAAAAGATCAAGTAACAACACAGGTCTGCTACAAGACAGCTGTAGCTATCATTTTTCTGTGATAGTTACTATTGATTTCTCCCTTACTGACACAGGTACAAAGTATTTAGTGCCGTTTTTATTTATAAATCATCATTTTACACTGGAAGGTATAGTTATTATACTAATTTTCTTATTCAGTATCTAAATCAACTTGCAATGTTTTTAAATTTTTAACCCAAAAAAACACTGAAATTAGATGGGGAACAAAGAGAAAAGATTAATCACGGTTATACGCATAAAATATTATAACCGTATTGGTTTCGTGCAACCTGAATGCCCCTAATCATTATCGAAAATGATATAATCATTGTTAAAGGATAATTGGATATTTCAGACTTATTAGGGAAAATAAGGAATGAAGTAGTTTTGTATTGACTTTTTCACTGAACCAAATATATGACTGCATATTAACAAGTACATCTTGCTGAAATGCAAGTGATATTGAGCTCTGAAAAAGACACCTTAATTCTGTTTACCACAGGAACATCAACACTGAATAGTTACCACATGGAACATTACCACAGGAAAGTTGTGTACACTGATCATCATTACCCTAAAATAAATTAATTCTGATTGATGCCTATTGCACTTCAGGTGCTTTACACACTTCACAGACAGGAGAGTTTTCAGAATAAGAAAACATGTATACTAGTATCGAATAAACATCCAAGAATTAAAATTTGAATGAAATTCTAAATAAATAAATATTTTATTCGGATAACAAAAAAAATCATACATTTTACTGATCCAGTCAGGAACGGTTTGCCTAAAAAAATAAAGTAGTATTTTACCGGCATCTAACAGGAAAATCAAATGAAACCCATGGAGAAAGAACGAGTATAGTAGTTTAAGAAGTAAACAATACTTAATGAACAAAAATGAGTGATATAATTTCATATCAATACAGAAAAATAATAATTACTAAAACAACACTGATGTAAATGTACGTAGATAATCGGGATGGTTATCTACGTATAATTAATTGTATGACTTTTTGAAAGCATTAATCGATAAATATTAGAGCACGAATTTAAAGTAATTAAAGTAAAAATTAAATAAAGTATACAAAAAACTAAGATTTATTTAATTAATGGCTATCATTTGAAATCCCATAAAAACAGTATATTGTTTGGTAAACGGAATTTCATTAAAAAATAATAAACGTAAGTATTCTCGTAGGCTATTATATTGCTTTAAATAGAACAAATGATTTCCCCTCATTTGATTTAATACAAATGAATGTATTTTTTTATATAAAATTTTTTTTATATGGTTGCAACTTACAAATATACGAATAAAAGAATAGTAAATGTTAAAACGTTTTATTTACTAAAAAATCAATCAAAACAATTCACACTTCACTGGCCCGAAACAAACATTTACTAACCCATTTTTAAAACGAAAATCGATATAACTTTTTAAAATAAAAAATTCGTCAACTGTAAATGCTAAATGGTAAGGAAACATAAGCCAAAAAAAGCAAGAAAAAGAGTTTTTTAAATTTAGAAAAAATTGGGTAGGTTGATATGACGGTACGAACTGAAGAGATCTTTTAACTGGAGACAAATAGGCGGGTGAGCAATTTGTAACAATAATGTCGAAAGATAAACTAAGACATATATGTAGATACCATTAAGACACCTATGTTTAATAAGAATTATTATAGAAGGTAAAATATGACAACTTGAAATGTACAAACGGAAAATAGGGAATAATAAACTTCGAAATTAAAATATTAGCACAAAAAAATAGTAATGAGGAACAATATCAAACCGTTCAAATGACTGATAAATCGAAAGAAATATTTACGTAATAACCAATAATATATACTTTCTTATAATTGTGCGTGAGCACGCGTGGATATAAAGACAGAAAGAAATAAATACGAATAGTGATTAGCGAGGCATTAACAGAAACAGAAGGAAATGAAATGGTATGACCTTGGTAAAAAACAAAGTTTAGTATATAAAAACAGTACACGTCCGTTCGCTTTTTTTTAGCCTAGTCAGCAAGAAATGGGATAAAACCCCTAGCATTTGCATTCTGTTTGAAAAATTATTGCAGTTCAGCGTACGATTTATCTTAATAATCTTGAATAGAAACATCTCGTTTATTCATAATAATTCTTAATATTAAAGATTATTTAGTGATAGATATGAAAAAATTATTTTTGTTATTAATTTTAATTATGTTAATTAATTCTGTGATCAGTGACAGTGGTAATGATTATTCAATAAATCAATCTATAAAAACAATTAATAGAGATGGAGATAAATGTGAATTAAAAAGATTTAAGTGTAATAATAATGAAAGTAGCAATTATAATAAAAAAGTAACAGCCGATTGGATTGCTGAACCATTAATGGAAGCACTATGGGCATTTGCACCAAATCTGGAATCGAATGAAATATCTGAATTGTGTAAAAAACATGTAAGATTATACAAGGAACACTTGAAAAATAATACATTATGGGCTGTTCAAAGTAAGTAAATCATATGTTTATTAACATTATTAAAAAAATAAATAAATGTATATTGTAATAGATATTAATTCTTATTTAACAATCAGTTGGGAGGAAACCCACAGTAAAGACTTCTATCTAAGAAAGTTTGAGCCACTGGGTTGATTTAGTGGTAAAATTGTTGTCGCAAACCAGCTGTTTAACAGCTGATTTTTGAAGATGAAGGCTCCGAGATTCAAATTCTAGTAAATTAATTTTATGTGAATTTTAAAACTAATTGATGAATACCGGTGTATTTTTGTGGTTAGGATTCAATTAACCACAAACTTTAAGAGTGGTCTGAATCTGTACAAGACTACACCGCATTTACATGTCAAACACATCCTCATCCCATTGGGCCATGGACTTGCTTATGGTTCACAAGTTGAACAAATTGCAACACAGACATTGAGAATATAAAATAAAATAAGAAGAAAAGTTTAAATTTAATAAAAAAAAATTGTTTCACCAACAGCATGAGAGAGCAGACTTTTCTAAATTAAAAATACTTTCTCCAGTAAATGTTTAAAAATTTATTTTCTTTAATTTCTTTCCCTTAAAATATTTCTGTATAATTATTAATAAATAAATCTAAGAAAAATGCAAGCAAAACGTTTTAGCGTAATTATTTTCCAACAATTTTTGATTTTTTTTTTTCTTGGCTATACCATCAAAATTAACTATGGATAAAAAACATGCAAAAAATGAATCATATATTAATTTTTTTTTTTTTTTTATAATTTGTGTTAAATTAAGTCTAAAAAGGTATATAAAAACTTTTCTATTTTTACTTCCTTGTACGAGTAAAGGAAGTATTGTGATCACGAAAAATTTTGGTTTTCAGATTTCAACAGAACATCCATTTTTACCGTCCCTGAACCCATTTTGACTAATCTCGGCGTGATATCTCTACGTACATATTTATGTGTGTATGTACCTATATATGTATTTTGCATAACTCAAAAATGATTAGACATATGAAGTTGAAATTTTGGGTTTAGAGTTTAGTTGTACACCTTTCTTTTAGACTGCAATCAGCTGAACAAAAAGTGTTCAATAAATCCCAAAATCCAAATTGTTTTGGACTTTTTCTTAACTGCAGTAATAAGCCTTCATTGAGAGCTTTTCAACGATATATCATAAGTGATACTTATTTTCATTGATTTCAAAATTACAGCTAAATGAGATTTTAATTAATGAAATATTTGGATCTTACAAGGCATATCAGTTTGAATCAGACTTCATCTCCTTTTTTTAACTTTTTTTTTTTTTTATTTAAATATGATTTATTAATAATTATTAACATCTGTACAAAAGTTTTTTACGATAAATAATAATTCAACATAATAAAAAAAAATATGATAAAATATCAGAAATTATTAATGAAATAAAATTTTATGTACTTTTCATTTTAAAAAAAAATGTGTATATATAATTTAATAGGCATACAAGGAAGTCATTTGGTGCCCACATCAGATTTTTTAAAGTGTGTTTGTAAATTTATTTAAAATATTGCTTTTCATATGATAAAAAAATCTTAATTTTCCATAATCATTTAAATGTTTTATAAGTCATAAAACATAATAATATATAGTAATTTTTTTTATCAAAACAATGTTTGAATAATGTAATATAAGCTGTTACAACACTGCAACTGTACATGCATGAAATTGGTGTAAAAGGTTGCAATTAGTGGTACTATATAAACAAAAATTAATCAAATATAACCTAGCCTACATAAGACTTTCAAAGGAAACTCCACAACAATAATGCATAATGGCTTACTAAATGATAAAATCATAGAACGGTTTAATAAGATGACAAAAGAACAAAAATCTGATCACACAGTAATATTTTAAACTAAGATAAAGCAACAACTGAAACAATTATAAACAAATACACCCCCTGTCATATTAAAAGCACAACTCCAAGAACATAGACAAGATACATTGTTTAGACCTGTCATCAACTATAATGCTGTACCCATACACTAACTAGTTAAAGGCATAGATTGCACCGAATACTTGAAAACAGTTAATACATAAGCAACACAAAACAACTCATCGATAAAACTGATATAACTGATTCCTGTGTTAAAATACCAACAAATAACTAAAAAACAATAACCAAATTATGTAACTAAATTCAAGGCTTAACACAAGCTACAATTAACAAAATTACATCAAATACTGTAAGTAAAATAATCAACAAGATCTACCGATGAGTTCACCCATTTTTATCTCCTGAGTAATATTTTTACAATACTGTTTAAAATACTTTTTATTTATAGTAATTTTATTCTACATTTGACATGAAAATAAAACCTGAAATACCAAATGCTATTATCAGAACGATAAGCAGCAACACTCATGACAGCTGTGAAAGATTTCCACTTGTTTTAGAAGATTATATTTAATAAATTTGGCTCAATTTTTCATTGAAAAATTACTAAATTTACATAACTTTCATCGCTGACTATCATGAGAAAATGGATGTTGTATCATGATATAAGGTAAACATGCTTTTGTAGAATGTTATTACATACTGTGTTTCCATTATTATTATTATCTTGCATGTTACAGTTATCTTATGTAATAAGTTGTTACAAAAGATAAAACATCAATTATTTATACTGTTTTCTTAGAAAATACATTCAGGAATATCCAGTAGACTAAAATGGGACAAGGATATTCAAATAAAAATAAAATTGTTTCGTTTGAATGCATGCAAATATTTAGATCAGTGAAGTCCAATTTTAACAGAACACATTACTGTTTATTAATAAAATTATTTTTAATGTTGTCAACATAATTACTTTTTGCTTATTTCTTGGAATATTAATTATTTGAGAAAAAATTATAGGAAATTTATTTCATACTTCTTATAGGTATGATACTAAAATAATCTTACTTACATTTTTTCTGGTCGTTTGCATGATGCTACAGCAATTATTATTATTCTATTACAAAAGGAAGTGTTTTTTCTGTGTAGGTCACAGACAAGAGGTAACAACAAACACCGAAAAATTTACATTTCAAAAGTAAGCATTTCTTCATATTAGAATGTCTGGAATGAAAATCATACAAAAGAGATTAAATAGAAAATTAAACATATGTTTAGCTTGAATAAATCATTTGAAAATTAATTACACAGGTTAATATTTTACTGACTGCCTTTTTAAAGAAGTTGGTTTTTTAACACTCAAGGTTAGGATAAAGATATAACCCTATGAGTTATAATATGAATATCGTTACATCATATTTAAAATTTAAGGTTACAGTCTTTTTTCAAATTGGCTTCTGAATGCATTTCAATTTCGACTAATAAAAAGTTCATTTTTCTCTATTACAACGTATAAATAATTTTATCATCTATTATTTAAATTGTAAAATAAGAATACATTATTCAAATTACCATATACCATAAAATCTGCTAATTACTTTACCTAAACTACTTGTTTGTTTGATGATTTTGAAGCGTTATTTACGGTATGTTATTTAGTAAAATTATTAACTGCATGTTAAAATTACAGAGAGCTGAAATTAATCAAGAAAATATTTTCTCTAACAAAAAAAAATTGAACACCATCATTTAACGCTTGCTAGTACCTCGAGCCCGCGTTAACCGCTGCTGATTAAATCTCTTTTACTCTGTATTAGCTGTTGACGAATATATTATAACAGTTCTCAAAGCTGTTATCAAACGTCTCGTCTTGGTTTTCCTCTGATATTTTGTTACGATTTTTAGTTATTATAATCAAAGTAAAAACTTAAGTTAAATTTATGCAGAGTTGTGGATTTGTTACCAATAACGACGGCGATGATATCAGGCAAATTTTACGTTAATGACGTTCTAACTTATCTTGGGACTTAACAAAGTTCATGGGTGTTTAACCTGGTGCGCGCTGCTGTTTGTTGTATAGTTTGATTTATTATAATTGTTTTAATACTTTTCTAATGTTACAAAAAAATTATTACCTAGGAATAAAAAATATTTGGCATTTATTTTGGTTTATTCTGTTTAAGATGTAGTTAACGTCAATTTGTTATTAAGAGTTTCGAACGTACTCTTTCATATTCATTCGATTTGTTATAATAGAATAAAAATGTAAGAAAAAAATAAACGAAAAAAATATTAGTGAATCTTTTAGCGAAAGTGAATTTCTGTATGGTGAGGATGTAAATTTTTAATTTAGATAAAAAATATACGGTTACACAGATAACATTATGGTTTCTCTTAAATAGTGCAATTCTTAACTTTTTCACTCCAACCGTTATGATAAAAAATTATAGAATTAAAAAAAAGAGTTTTTCCATCATACCTTTCTAAGATTAATTTTTAGTAAGTTATTGCTTACTTATAAAAAGCAATTTGGATATAGTATCAACATCAGTAAATTAGTTAACATTCAACCTGAGTTGTCTAATGTGGTTGTTATAAAAACGAGAAATAATGTTAGTTGTATCATTGTGTAATGTATAAAAATAATAGTATTACTAAACAAGCTTGTATTTTTTACTTAAAGGAGTTAATTGTATATTTCATCATCATTTACAAAAATTATTTTCTGAAAAACCTGAAATTTTAAATAATCTTAGATAAAATTAATACAACTTCATAATACATTATCCTCTAACATAATAAAATATACTGTACAATGTGATAATTTATCTAATAAATTCATTATACAAATGTTAACAGTTAATAACAAATATTTTTGCATAAATGCAATAAACTGTAACCATACCGAGCACAGTAAAAATTGTACTAAACTTCAATACTAACTAATATTAATATTAATACCTCATAGTTCCAAGAATTAATCGTAATTATTATAGTTAATTAATTTCAATATTATTTTTCTGCTCTTCCTACCATGTTATTCTAACATTTATAGTTGACACGTTTTGGAGTACCTCCATTCTCAAAACTACTTTTAACAACTTTTAAGAATGAAGGTACTCTGAAATCCATCAACTACAAATGTTAAGAGTGACAGTGCTAGGAAGGGGGGCAGAAAATACTGAAATCAATTATAGTAATCCCTGAAGTATGAAACATTGTGAAAATTATAATAGTTAAGTTTAAATAATGTTTTAGAGTATTGCAGTTATTACAAATTATTACAAATGATGTAGATTGAATGCTACTTGCAAGGTAATATTTTCTCAAAGATAATCTTAGATTAATATTGTTGTATAGTAAATAATTTACCATAAAACTGATTTACTATAAAACAGTAAAGTGTATAATTATTCATATTATTATTTTTTTAAATACTCAATTACATTATAAATAACATTTGATGAGTTAGCCTACACTGTACCTCAGCCATTTTTGTACAAAGGGATTACTATTTTCTGAACATGTGTGGTTTTTCTTTTAAGTTAGTCAACTGAAGGCTTTGTTGTTTGAGCTGTAGGGCTTATATTACTTTTTTGTGAATGTAAGCCTTCTTATTTAAAATCAGATCCAATAAGAAATATTGCAAGATATTGGATGACCTGAATTTTTTATTAAAAGCCTAAACAATTTTTAATAAAAAAACCTTTATTCTATCGAAGATAACTTTTCCTAAAATAAGGGAGGAAAGTTAAGATTCCCTCTGCCAATCATAAATATATTAGGCAATTTTAGGTAAATTCATTTTGTAAATTTTAAAATTATGCATTTGCAGATTTATTACAAATTTTTTTAATTTTTTTTGGTGTGCAAGAACCATAAATAGAATTCAATATTTTTGTTTAAAAATATTAAGCTGAAGTATATATTGATACAAACTACATATGAGAGAACTTAAAACAATGCATTGATTTAGTTTCTACTGATATATCACTTCAATGTAGATTAGTTAGACAAAAAATAATTTGATTATATTAAGTGGATGTATAAAAATATTTTTTTTTTTTATTATTACTGATAGTCTCTACAAGATTCAGTAACATGTTAAAGTTTAATTTTAGTTGCTAATTAAAAAGTATTTCTATTTAGATGACAGTAGGCTATGTATGTTTCACCTACACATTGTTTCCGTGTGATAAATAATTACTAATTCTTTTTTATTAGTGTTAGATTCATCTACTTTGTCTCCCAGTGGTATATTATCTGGTGATAATTATCAATTGGGTCATTTTGATCAGTGTTTGGATATCAGGGTTAATTTAGATAGTGAAAACAGCAATGGTGATCTGATTAACGGTAAATATTGTTTACCAAAAATAATAATTAATCCTTCTTACAATGCTTTACCACATTATTATAGCGATGATTTTGTCAAACAACCGTATAGTCTTCATTATGATCCTCTTTTATCTTCTTGGACAAAGATGAAGGTAAGTCTTCTTGATTATATCAATTTTCCTTTCTATAGTATATTTAATGGAATTTGTATATAGTTTTATGAGAAAGAAACCAATTTACTCTATCAGAAAATATTTCATTTATACTTTAAGGTTTATGACAAAAATGTTTTTCATAGTTAGTAAGAGATACGAAAGTTCACTTTTTTATTAAACTATTAGGTGACCATGATAATGTATCGTATTCATAATATTGCTATTACAGGTAATGTTTTTGTTCAGTATAATCATTGTGAATGTAATTACATTTAAAATTAAGAGAGGTATTTAAAATTCCCCAAAAGAGATTAGGGATCAATTATATTTAATATTACATATATCATGGAGAATAAACAGAAAGTTTGTTTTTTGAACCTTCCAATATGAGGTAATTTTTATTAATATATTGAAAATTTATTTGCAATAATTACCTGAATAGGTTAAAATACTGATTGAATTTTTTGTTTTATGATTGTATTTAGTAATAAGATATAAAGGAATGATTTTTGGCATAAGAAAAGAGAAAAATAAACGTTATAACCGATAAACTGAACCAAATTTTTAGCAATTGGTGTTACTATTGTTACCCTTGTAAGCTGCTTTTTTTTCTTTTTTTTTGCTCTCCTGGGCTGACTCGACAATCGAGTATTACTCAGCCCTGGGGAGTGTGATTCCTTACAACTTTGATGAGCCTCCCTGCCTACTGGCAGGTCGGCTCACAAGTTGTGGATCTTTTCCTTATTTTCATCTTGCCTCTGCCTCTAACCACTAAGGCCAGGTAGCTACTGTGAGTTTAGAAGTGTCTTCAAAGCTACATCCTGTTTGACCAATGTACAACATTATGCAATCTGAACAATTCAGTTTATTTGGTAATTGTGTTATGTGTGTAATGGTTTGTTTTGTTTATTATTTTAAAAATTTTCCCTTTCATTAAGTTTTGTTTGTTAGTGTGATGTAATTTTTTTTAAATTTATCTAATTTGTACAAGAATGTTTAATATTGTTATTTTATTAAATTTGGTTTAGTTCATTTGAAAAACAAATTCTAAATAATTTTCATTACCAACTGTTAAGAACTTTCATATGAAAAGTCAGAAATGTTTTTTAAAGTATTGGTGTTCATTATACAACCAGTCATGTGATGAACAGAATGAAGGTATCACTTGCATTTGATTATATGATTTACAAAAGTGTATTTAGCTGAGTATAAAAGGCAATGGAAAATACTTTTTCTTGTACACCTGGCATAAGGTGCTTTTCCTTGATAATAATTAATCTACTTTTTTGACTTGTATTTTAATGTTTTGGTCACCCTTTCAATTTTTCTGAGTTCTGTAATAGCAGAGCTTTAGGCTTAAAAATTTTATTGCGTGATTGAAAGATCTATGTCAAGGATTTCTTAATTCTTCATCAAAAATTGAAATGCACACTTAAGATTTAATTTTTTTTATTTAATAATTTTATTGTATTTCTTTTTCAAGGTAACTGTTGATCTATCAAAAAAACAGAGGAATTTAATATATTGGGCTGTATGTGTGCCATCATCATGTACGGTAGATGAAATAAAAATTAGTTTAAAAGAAAGGATCATTCCAATTCTAGCCAAAAAAGGAATTGTTGCTACTGTTGAACTGGATAAAAAATATTGTCACATCAAAACGCCATTAACATTTACCAACAATAGCATCACATTAATGTAGGTATTATATTTTATATTTTTGAAATTATATTTTAATTGAGCAACACTTATCTAAACAAATTTGAACTGAGAATTCTGAACGTGATGGAGAAAGAATGTGCTGTTGTCTTTGTTGGCCCAAATTTTTTTTTTTATTTATAAATAAATATATTTTTTTTAAATCTCTTTAAAATGTATATTGAGATTTCCCATAGTAGTATCCTTATAAGCTGTTTTCAACATCACAATAATTTTTAGGGAATTCCCCAGCATGAAGCAAAACTTCAAGGCCATGCTCTGTTTATTGAAGTACACTTTTGACAAGAAACGAGAAGCAGGCAAAACAGCTTTCGCAAAGGCAGACATAACCTTTCCAGGTGACGCTTTCCAGCGTTCAAGTCCTAGTAAAGCCAGTTATTTTTACACAGATTTGAATACTAGATTGTGGATACCGGTGTTCTTTGGTGGTTGGGTTTCAATTAACCACACATCTCAGGAATGGTCGAACTGAGAATGTACAAGACTACACTTCATTTACACTCATACATATCATCCTCTGAAGAATTATCTAAACGGTAGTTACCGGAGGCTAAACAGGAAAAAGAAAGAAAAGATGACGCCACTTGGTAAACAGATACAGAAAAAGTCATATGATGTTTTCCTTGCAAGAAAATTGTGTAGTACAGAAACTCCATCCACCACAATTCAATTTCAGATATTTATGGGTACCCCTCATATTCAAAATTTTACAAAATCAACTTAATAAAAGAAACAAATATAAAATTTAATATTGAATGCATTTTTTGATTATATACCAAAGGGATTTTACTACTAAAGAAGCAACAGTGCTTTTGGAAACTGCTGAAGAAAGTACTGATAATTAGATATAATTTTTGTGTTAAAACAACTTCCATTATTTGAAAATGAGTTTTAAAATTTTTAATTTTTTGCCATTTCATCACTGTCAACAAAAAGTATTACTGTTGTTAATATTGTGTTCCAAAAGCATGCATAGCATGATCAGAAAGTATTCGACTTTAACTCATAAAAACAAAAATACTCTACTTATTTAGTTCAGTGACCCTTTCAAAGTAAGTCCCTTCTGATGTAACATACTTATCCCAGTGATGTCTCCATTGTTGAAAATATTTAGTTGTCAGTTTTAGGGGTCTGTAAGTCCTCTTATCACATTTCTTTTGATCTCTCTCTATCTTTAAATTTATTTCCTTAAAGTGATATTTTAAGCCTAGGAAAAAGCTAAAAATTTTAGGGAGCTATGTCTAGTGAATAAGCAGCTGCTGAAGTTCAATCATGTAATTTGCCAAGAAACTCTGGATAAGTTGTGATGCATGAGCTGAAGCATTTACTACTAAAGTTACGCTGGTACTTACGTATTAACGCCACCGCAGCTACAGCTTTATTAAAAAACAAAGTAGTCAATCAGATTTCGGTGGAAAATGAACAGTCTCTTTATTAATTTTAATAAATGGTTATTTATATTTATTTATTTTATAAATATAATTTAACCAAACTTAACCTACGCTCGCTTCCCTCGCTAACCTTGACTAATTAACACCGTAATTTTTTGAATATTTATTTAATAAATGCAGTAATTATTGCAATTATTTATTATTTAAATAATCAAAACACTCCTGTTAATTAGTCAAGGTTAGCGAGCGTAGGTTAAGTTTGGTTAAATTATAAAATAAATAAATATAAATAACCATTTATTAAAATTAATAAAGAGACTGTTTTGAATCTATGTTAAACTCTATTTGGCCCATTTTCCACCGAAATACGATTGACTACTTTGTTTAAAGCTGTAGCTGCGGTGGCGTTTATACGTAATTACCGTTACACTTTACTTTAATATCTGATTCAATTCTACTAACCATTTAATTCATTAATCTTTATCTTGTGGTAACTTACTAACAGCTAGAAAATGCATCAAATAGCAGAGTACAACAGTGCAGCACACTGGTATCAAATAAAATTATATTTGTTCTTTGTTCAAAGAAGTATTTGATTAAATTGTTGTACTTTTTTAGGCTACATTTAAATTGTATTTATAATTTATAGCTACTTTTTACAAGTATGAGTTATACTATAAACCATGTGTGGAGTGGATACCACTGTTGGCAACAATTTTATCTGCCTCCCAGGAATGAAAATATATATATATATATATATATACACCTAATGTGTATTGAATGCTGATGTCTATTTAATATTATGTGATGTGGATAGGATAATTTAAATTAAAAAAAGAACACAAAACCTTTCATCTACAGTGGAAAGTTTAAATATACATAAGTGGCAGTCATTGTGCTTAAGCGCATTAATGTTCCCAAAATATAGAATTAAGTTTGATTTTTATGATTTGAATGAAATTTTGAAGTAACTGTATTAATGTACTTATACTGACTGTATTCAGTTAGCTTGTAGAGTTAAGAGTAAACAAATGTTGTATTTGTGTTAGTAATTTCATCATGTTTCTGCTGAATCGCATCCCTTGTATCAGTGATGATTCACAACACAACCGATTTGTATACAACACCATAATCATTTTTCATATTAGTCAACATGTAATTAATTAGTCATTCATGTAATCAATCGTTTATAAATTCATAATATTAGGTCTTTCAATTCTATAAAACCCTTGATCTTTTCATATGATCAATCTTTTGTTCTCATGTTCAGTTTTTGTGTTTATGTTACTTATTTTATTACTCTAATATTATTTAAAGTTAATATAATACCGATAATGTAATTTTATTAAGTTTACTGGAACGAGAGTGTAGTGTATAGTCTAGATTTGTGTCTGTACGTCTTGAATTAGACTATTATTTTGACACTATGTCTGATACCAGTTTAGCTGATAATAGTGCACAATTATTGATATCCCCTCCAAAAAAAAAGGCCATGAAAAAGCCCTTAAGTCGTGTGGAAAAACACATCATTTTAAATGCTTAAAAAAGCAAATTACAGAGTTATCTTATGGCGTTGATTTCAGACGTCATTAATAAAACTGCTAACGTAAGTGGAAGTGTGCTGCTTCACTATACAATGTGATTCGTGAGTATAAATCTACTAATGAATTACAACAGTCTCTTAAGAAAACAAAACTCCTGCAGGTCACTTGAAGAAAAAGTTGACAGTTTTGATAAAAACGTGATTTGTAAAAAAGTATTTGAATTTTATTTATTGAGAAATAGTTCAGCGATGTGTTACCTCCTCTGAAAGATAATTCAGTTATTGTCTTAGACAGCAGTCATTATAATTCATGTAAAATGGAAAAATTCCAGCCGTATCTTCAAAAAAAAAATGATATCGAAATGTGGCTTAGTTCAAAAGGAGTGATTTTTAAGAGGATGAATTTAAGGTCCAATTATTGTAAAGGGTTTTGCGTATTAAAAGTAATTTTAATGTGTCTAAAACTGATGAGTTAACAAGATGCAGTGGTAAAACTGTACTTCAATTACCTCCCTATCGTTGTGTACTCAACCTGATTGAGTTAATTTGGACACAAGTCAAACTTTACATAACATCAGAAAATACTGCTTTTAAAATATATGATATTAAAAATTTATGCTTAAAAGCTATCAATAAAACAAGCCAGCAGGAATGAAAAAATGATTTAAAACATGTAATGGATACTATTGAACCAAATTATTGGGAATTTGATATATAATAGAAAACAAAATTGAGCCTCTTATACTGACAGCATTACGAATTTCTTGTAATCAGATGACGAAAACTGAATTGAATTTATTATTTGTTTATTATCATAGAAATTTAACCTAAGATATTGGTGAAATTTTACTGTTTGTGAACGATTGGCAGTTCCATTACTCTTAAAATCTCAAATAAAATGTTTTAATTTATTTAAATTTAAAATATATTAATAGTTTGAAATATAATAGCACGTGGTTACTGAATATTAGCATCTTGTAGTTTCTTTTATACGCATCGGGATTTACAGGAGATAAATGCTCATATGCACAGTTTGTTTACTTGAACTCTATAAGCTAACTGAATAGGATATAGTTATATTTTTTAAATATAATGTATTTGTTGCATATGACAATATTGTTTTAGGTTATTTATTCTTTTCATGATAGTGTTGGTGGTGAACTTTTCAGTTATTGATATACTATTTTATAGAAATTCTAAGTGGGAGAAACTTGAGAAAAAAGGTAAATATTAATCTTATAAATTTATGAAACTAATTTGAAATTTTTAAATTAAATTTATATTTTTCATGATACTCATCACCAAGAATAACAGTTCCCAGTTAGAAGACATCTATGGCAGCAGAATGTGTTATAAGTCAATCTGTATAAGACATGTTTTATGAATATTAAAAAGATTTTTTAATGAAATGATATTACAAATTTGAGTTTTTAAATAATATATACTAAATAAGCCAGTATTTTATGTGACTTGTCTAAATTTGTACTTTAATGAAGATGAATTATTTAAAACTGGCCTACTGCAAAATTCTGCATCTGCACAACCACTTCTTGCACAAAGAAGGACTTACAGGCTTTGTAGTAGGTTTCTTCATTAATTTAATTTTTCTTATAGATTTTTGGAACGAGATAGAAAAAAGCCTACTCCAAAAAGTTCTAATACTCATGTTTCTTTTTACAAGTTCGTAGCATTAGTACTTATAAAAGATGGTGGAAGTGAACTTTCCGTAAGTCAATGAAATTATGTTACAATCTTGTTGAAATACCCTCACAAAGTGGTAGTAAGTGGTGTCAATATTGCTTAGAATATTTACTGTTAGTTCATTCATAAAATTCAGAAATTTCTTTTTTGTGAACTGATTTCCAAACAGTTGAAAACATGCTTTATTATTGTTCTGTTCCTAGTTTGAGCCAGGTAGTGCTGCGCTCTAGTATCTATTAGTGCTGGCCTGCAAGTCAGTTTTACACTTTCATTCGAGCGAACAATCCCGTCCGGCGCGGTCATGCGTTCTCTTAGTCTAATGTAACTTGTTTTGTATAGTATTTTAAGTGTGTCTAATGTGACAAAATTAAATTCAACTATCCTAGAAGAACATGGTTTCATCATTTCATCGGAATATCAATACAGTCCATACTAGCTCTAAAGACTTAACAATTATATACATAATACAAGGCTGCATGTAATTCCCTATCACCAATTTTTTTGAGATGCTAGTAACAGTAATTTGGATGACTGTTCTGTTTGTTTTCTGTTTATTTTTCTGATATATAAATAATATATCTTTAAATATAGATTTAAATATATAAGTTTACATTTTTGGATGGGTATCAGTTAGCAGAAACCAGTTTCAGTTAGTGAAGCACTAGAAATGAGGTGGACTCTATAATCAGATATTTCTTCATTAAGCCAAGTTGCTTGTATTCTGGACTGTTTATTTATTATGTGAATTTTTATTGTATACAGGTTATCACAATAAATTTCACAAATTAATTCTATAAAATTCATTTATTGAAAAAAGTAATATAATTACAAATTGCAGCTTTCAAAATACTCCCCTGAGCTGTAATGCATTTCTCCATTTACCTTTTCTAGCTTTTGAAATGCTTTTGAAATTTTTCCTCTGTTACTCATGACAGCACCTCTGATGTTATCTCTTTAATGGCCTCCAGAGTCTGAAAATGATGCCCTTTCAATTTTTCTTTAATTGTTGGAAATAAAAAAATTAAAGGAGACAAAATCCAGTGAGTAGGGGAGGTTGTTCAAGGACCAGGTAGGTATTTTGGCTAAAAACTGCTCGACAATGATGACTATCGAGAGAATACATTGTCGTAGTGAAGCATCCACGAATGGTCTTGCCACAAATGGGTCTCTTTCTGTGAACTCTTTCATGCAGATGTTTCATTACTTCCAGGTAATAAGCAGAATTCCACATGAGTCTGTGAAGCACATGAGTCTATAACTCATGGAGTATAATACACATGAATCTAAAAAACCATCATCATTAAAATAAAATGAGTCCACAAACTTTATTGTCATAGCTTGTACATCATTCCACATATTATATTTATTATTAACTATTTTTTTTTTTTTTAATTGGCACCGGCCTGTTAAGGATCACTATACACAGTTTCACTTATTGGCATTGCTTTTCTTTGTTCCAAGTATTTTTTAATTCTGCATGAGTGTTCTTCTCATCTTCGCTGGGTCAATTCATTGTTATCTTCTAAAATCCTTCACATATTTTGAGTTTATGTCTGAACTTGTCTCTGTGATTTCATGTGTTTCTATCTTAGTATCTTTTTAATCTATTGACTTGTGCTTTTTTTGTTCTTTGAACCATTTGGTAGTTGTCTTTTTGTTGTTTAATTATAAAAAATTTCTTTGGTTAGTCTGTTTTCACTCAATCTCATTAAGTGTCTGTAGAGGGTAAGTCAGCATTTTCTATTCACCTTTAGTAATTTGTCTAACTTCCATAATTTTTTTTTAGTTTCCAACCAACTTCTGTTTTTTGGGTACTGGTATTTTTCTTTCTATGTTTCCAATTTTTTTTATTTTTACTCATTTAACGTTGTGCATTCCCTATTCTTGAGATTTTTTTCTCATTTTTTTGAACATCATTTTGTTTAGAATTAAATTCTCTACAAGCTTTATGTGTTTATTACCCATTTAACAAAGTCATTTTACATCAAACTAAAAACCAGCTTTTTACCCTAATTTATTGATTTTCACCCCAAATTTCTCAACAAATACTGCAGAAATGGTACTGGGATCTATTTTATTTGATTTTTTAGGTCAAAAACCATAAGAAGTCACTAATTTTGCACCTTAATTAACTTCCTAAAAATTCTACTTCAACCTCATTTCACCAGCATAGATGAAATTCGAGCGAAGTCTTTCACTAGCCGTAACTCGCAAATGAAGAATTTTAGGACATATGTTATGTGAACTTTTTCCATTATTTTCACAAGTAGAATAGGTTATTATATATATATATATTTTAATCCTATTAATATAAACTACCTAGTACAAAATACTGAGATAAGATATCTTACTTTAATTTTACTATGAAAGTTCTTTTGCAGGATCCTACATTCTCAGTCATAATTGAGATATTTGACTGAGTATTAAAAAACTAAAATATTTCAATCATGACTGAGGATGTGGGATCCCACAAAAATACTTAAGGTATATCTTATTTCAGTATACTGTATTAGGTGATTTAGGTGGTTTATATTAATAAAATTAAAAATATAATTGAACAGTACAAAGGAATAATATGAGTTCAAAGGTTTGTGTGTGTGTGTGTGCGCGCGCATGTGTGTATTTTATATATGAAAATTATTTCAAATTTTGTTTGACATAATTCTTTCTCCTTGAGATTTTTTACTAAAAAAAATTTCAATATATCTTAATAAATATATTTAAATAAAGTATATCCTCAAACAAGTAAATTACAAAAAAAAATTAAGTGAGTGGAAAAAAGTACCATTTAAAATTTCAAAAAAAATTTATGAAACTTATATAAAATTCACTTCTCTTTATTTTTATTTTAAACTTTCTTTCTCAACTATTAAATCATAAAATATCAGTTTTATCTCAAAATGAGGAGGAAAAGAATTAATGGTACTTATCAGAAATGAAAATGAGAATGTCTAGTAGCTAGAGGGATCCATAGGTAGTGTCAAATATTTCATCTAAGAGATATAAGCAGTAAATACATAGCAGTGAGATATATCATACTGCTATGACATGACAAGTTAATCATGTGATAACTTGAAAGAATCTTATTAATTGGTATATTACATTAAAATACATTCACTCTGCTAGTATTGTTGTACTAGGTTTTGATATTCATGTGTTATGCTGTGCAAACAGAATACTAAATGGAAGTCAAAATAATAGACAAAAATTAAATAGTGGTTTTCTGTAAGTTTTTTATAAAATACAAAGGTAATATGTATATAAAATACTTGCACCTTAGTAACTTATGTAAATTACTTTAATTATTTGTACAGTTTACAAACAGAACATGCTTTATTAACTTAATTAACTCGACAATCTATAAAAGTTTTAAACTTTCTACAAAATCATAATATTTTGAAAATAATTTAACAAATTTTTATAAACTAAATACTTAAATAAAATTCATTCTAATTTTAAATCTTAAAACCATGCAGCTGTCTCTTATAGAATCTTGTTTAGCCAGTACCTCAGATTATTACTTCATGTTCACTTTTTAAGCCTTTACATTTCCTGCTCACTCAGTTATGGAATTTCCTGGAAAATTTACACCTAAAATCTTCATCAAAGTTCAATAAATCACAGAGGTAAAAGAAATCTCAGACTGGCTCAGCAGTTCTTTATTAGACCGGCGATTCTGGTCCAGTGGCAGATGTTTTAGTAAACATCAATTCCTATGCGTGCGCACAGACACACACAAGGATTTATGTGTAAAAATTACAATTTTATGTCATGTAAATTGAAGAGCTTAGATAATCTGTGAGCTTTGGCTAAAATGAGCTTGAATGTCAAAGATTTTATTTGATGCAGGGAAACTCTATAAGCACCATCCTTTGCCACCAAATTCTTTATGTACAAAGGCAATAGGTTTACTACATTAAAAAATCTGTATGTAACATCTCTCTATATTTCAAAACAAAGAAAAATGGATATAAATGACAGGCTGTTTAGCTTACATAGTATTAAGTTTTATCTATGTGTACATTTAGTGTTCATAACTACACCTTATATGGGTCCCATTTGTAAGTTTTTACTTTATGGTTATATGAAAAAAATAATTCATAAAATATCTTTACAAAGTTTTTTCATTCTCTGTTTTCATGTACCTCATTTTAGAGAGGTTATTCTCAACCGTTTTAGCTCCTTGACCTCCAAAAATAAAAAAAATATATATTGAATATTTTGTGACCCCCCCCTCCCCTGCAACCCAATGAAACATAGCTGAAACTATATTTAGCTGCTTTGACAGCAATGGGTATGAACATGCATGAATGAAGTGTAAAGATTTGAGCAATCTATAGGTTTCAACTTCATGTGTGTATTCTTGTAATTTGGTCTGCTTGCATGATATTTGTTCTGAGAACATCATGTTCGAACATGATGCGTTTGAATGTCATGGTCTCAGTAGTATAAAAGGGGTGTAAGGGATTGCATTATGTCAGTTTAGTGTTGAATGAGAAGTGTGTGCATGTGGTGCCTTTATTTAAGTTTTTAAAGCAGAGTTTCATTTAAAATAATGACTTAGGTATCATTTTTTAGTGTATAGTCAAATGCTGTAACTTTTTACTTTTATGCAAAATCGATAAATTTGTGAAAAAACAAAGTGAGTCATCTACATCCAGAATATATTGATAAAAAGACAAGATTTTACATTGAAAATTATTTAAATTATGATTTTACCTTTTTGGATGGAAAACTACAGTGTGTTTTTTACTTTTATGTCCTCTCCAATGAAAGCATGAAGCCATCAAAATTAATTCAAAACTTGGAAACTAAACATCCAGATCATAATTGGAATTTTCAAAAGAAAATTACATTATTTGAGAAATCAACAAGCTTCTATTTGTAAATCAAGCCCTACTGATAAAAGTACACTTGAAGCATCTTATCTTGTTGCATTAAGAAGATGTACAAATCCCATACAATTGCAGAAAATCTTATATTGCTTGCTGCAATATGGTCAGTTAATTAATTACTGCTGATATGGTCAGTGTTTTAATAGGTGTGGAAGAAGCAAAAAAATGAAAAAATCCCACTTTCTAATGATACAGTATCAAGGCGAATCAATGACATGACTGCTGATGATCACAATCATATAATTCAGCAAGTGAGTTCTAGTGATGTTTTTTGTATTCAGTTTGATAAATCAACAGATGTGGCAGATATTTCTCATTTCTTATCTTTTATGAGATGTGAATGCAATAAAGACAGATTAATCAAAGAAAATATGTTGTTTTGCAAATCAGTACCTGATCATGCAACAGGACAATGTCTTTCTGATGTTTTTTATGAAGCTACTAAAATCTATAATATAGATTGCACAAAATGAATTGTAGTATGTAGTGATGGTGCAAAGGCTATAACAGGAAAGAACGTGGATTTCTGAAAAAAATTAAAAGATCATCTTATACCAAGGGTGGAATGGACGCACTGCTTCCTTCACAGACATGCTCTTGCCACAAAAAATATGCCGGAAAATCACAATCAAATTCTTTTTAAAGCTGTAAAAATTGATAATTCTATTAAAAGTTGACGGTTACAGAATAGGTTGTTTGTTAACTCTGTGATGAAATGGGCGAAAAGTAAAAAATCTTGTTTTCCATACAGAAGTCAGATGGCTATTACAAGGGTAAGTGTTAACCCAGACCCATCATTGGAATTATGAGATGAATTAATAATATTTTTCTAGGATAAACAAATGCCATTCTCAGTGTTTTTACAGAATAGTAAGTATATGTTGCTGTAGGCTTACTTAGCTAATATATTTTTACTTTTAAATGATTTGAATGTGAATTTACAAGGATGTGATAAAAACATTTTATTAATGATAAACAAAGTCCTTGCCTTCATTAAAAACCTTCATATCTAGATTATTTATCTTCAAAGCAAAAATTTTTATATGTTTCCACTCACTTCCAATTATATTGAGAAAAATTTGGACAAAGACTAATATACACCTCACTTTGGATAGAATGAAGATATGTTTGCGTTAGCTAAAAATTCAACTGCTGGAGTATTTCCTAGAAGATAAAAATGATTTCTCAAAGAGATGGGTCCTGAATCCATTTAGTGAAAATGTTGTTGCAACTGCTAAGTTGCCAGTTGAGATTCACAAGCTCATCGAAATGTCTGCCAGTAATGTTTTACAACTACAATTCATATCTGAAGATTTAGATATATTTTGGCTTGCTCGTCAAAGTGAATATGCAAATTAAGTCACAGAAGCATTGAAAATATTAATCCCTTTTGCCATTTCTTACATCTGTGAATAGAGTTTGTCATCTATGTTAGCGTTAAAAACTAAATATAGGAATCATCTTTTATCATTTGAAAACAATTTGCTTTTATGTGTTTCTAACATAGATCCACACATGAAGAAACTTTTAAATGAAAAACAAACTCGACGATCTCATTAATTTGTTTTCTTTACATGTGAACTTATAAATGTAAGTAAAATGTTTAATAAATGATTTTTTTTTCTCATAAAATGATTTCATTATAATTTTCATGTAAAGTTGTAGGCTAATTTTGCGATCCCTCTTTCAAATCACCATGAATTACAGGTTGAGAAACATTTTTATAGAGTATGATTTTGCTGTAGAGATTTACTGTTAAAAAAGTATTGGGCTCTATTTATCTACGTAAAAAAAAGTAATGTAAGTTGAAGGAGGTTTTGTCTCGGTCAATAACTATTTTATAATCTGTAATAAATTTAGACTAAATAAAGTTCATTCTTTTCATTAGAAAAAAACTCTTCATACATAAACTCAGATCATATACCATCATATAATAGCTATTTTTCAGAATTATAGTAATAATAACCTATTAATATAACCAGTGATTAGGTTTTGTAACATGTAGAAAATATATTTATTATATGATAAACTATAGTTTTTGGTTAAACCTAGACAAGGATGCTGCTGTCATTCTGTTTACAAAATGGTGTAAACTCTCTCTCTCTCTCTCCCCATTATTCTGCTTTATTTTTTAAGCTTAATCTTTGTTGGAAAATATAAAGCTGTATTTCTAGAGTACCGTTATTTATTTAATCTGTTAATTTTAGAATTAATATTCTACGTTATTTTTAATACAAGAATTTGTATTAATTTCTTAATTTTTATTTATCAATTTATTTTAATTTTTTGTTTTTTAGGTAAATTTACATTAGTAATGTTATCATTTTCGATTTATGAGACATTTTCAAATCTAAAAAAGCCTGATAGTTTTGTTGATTTATCTATAATTAATGGAATGAGAACATACACTACATTACTTGTAATGCTTGGCCATCGTTTTATGTTTACATATGGAAGTCCATTTCACAATCCTGAATTTTTAGAACATGTAAGTTGTCTTTTGCTTTTTTATTACATTTACTTTGGTAAGTATATTCATTTATATAACATACTGAACTGCTGAAGAAATTAACTTGTAATGATTTTATGTTGATTTAATTTATAAATTGAAAAGTTTGGAGTAACTGAAAGTATATTAAATATATATAATTTTTATTATCATTATTTTTCTTTCAATTTTATCACTGTATTCTTGTATTGTATTTATGGTTCTTGGTTAAATAACCATAATCTGTGTGTATCTATAATCTTCTCACTAGTTTGAATTTTTAGTACTACAAGACTTGCATCTTGTAATTAATTTTGTAATCCACTAGAAAATCTACACTTGACCATTTTTCAATAAATGATTAGTTTATTATTTTAGTCACTGAAAATAATTGGATGCTAACCTCCAATACAGTTATTACTATAGCGGGTACCTAGTTTCACAAGATTATAAAATAAATGTTTACTTTTATTATTTTACTTATATTTTATATTATTGTTTGGTTATACATCTATTAAGCTTATGTTTTAAGAATTTATTACCATAAATAATTTTATTTTCTCTTGTAATCTGTTTATATTTCGTGAAATAAAGATTATTATTATTATATTTTAATAGTAAAAAATTTATTAATTATAAATAATGATATATTATGTTTCTATTCTACCATTTTGGTACTATTATTTTTTATTGATGGTATAGAATTCTATGGATACATTTCTGCCTATCAAGAGATTGAGAATTTTTTTTAAATTTGCTTCATGTAACTGCTATTAGAAATCAAGTAATTTCCCGCTAGACACGATATACTGAATGTAGTCAGTCATTCTTGTATTAAATTTTGCACAATTTTACAAATTATTAGTCATTTTACTCCGTAATTGTAGTTAGTTAAAGGTATAAATATTTAAAAAACTATAATGTGCATGGACAGTAATCTAAATATCGTTATTCAGCAAAATAATACTTCACTTTCAATAGTTATAGAAATATGATATTGCCGTTTGATATTTATGATATATTTTCTTTTGACAGCTAAATATTCTTATAATCGATTGTTTTTTTTTTGTTTGTAATTTGTCTACTGAAAATTAAGTGAAATACCAGTTGAGCAACGTAATACTAAACCAAGCTGGCAAAAACTGCAGTTATTTGATAAGTTAATATTTGCAGTTAATATTGATACTATTAGTGTCACTACTGTTTATGTGTTGCTACTCTCATCTTCTGATTTTAATTATAAACTGTTGTGTATTGCTTCAATGCAGTATAGTTTCATCCTTTATAGTTATGTTTTTCTAAAATGCCTAATTGATCAAGGAAAGGGTTGCTATTGTAGAAGCTTGTGCATTCAGTTAAGATAATAGACAAATCAAGATATGACAACAACATTTTGCATCAGATGGTTCTCAATATGATCTCTCAAGCTCAAAAATACATTGCTACTCAGAGCACTCACTTTGAATATTTTGTAAAAATATGTAAACTAATGTAACTACAGAATTTACATTTTCATGTTATTCATAAAATATTACATGTCGCAACTGTGTTTAGTCTGTAGTGATTTAGTTTTAAGTTGCTCACCCGGTTTGATTTCAGTTTTATTATTGCTAAAGATGATATTTGTGATGTGCTTAAAAACAATGTTGCTAATGCTCAGATACAACACAGCTTAAGTTCCAGTACTAATTAATTAATACTTTTCTGTGGATAAGTGATCTTTTTATTTCTACTAATTACTGCAATTTCTACATTTCAAATAAATGAATATCAAATTAACATTTTAATAATTTAAGTAGAAAAATAATCATATCTTGGCTGTTGAGCATGTACTACCAACCAAACAGAAAGGATTTAGAAAAATACTTAACCACTTTTCGTTGTGTGAGAAATGTTTCTTGGTAATTTTTCAAGTATGAAAAAGATTGATGTAGTTAAAGAGAAAATTTTAGTTCATCTTTCATTCTGCAGTTTCTTCTGAATAATAAAAATGTAGGAGTTAAGTATTGAAATTTTATTTTTTAGCAGTTACATGAAAAGATAAATTTTACTTTGGTTCACATATTAGGTGGTCATAAATCTTGTTATACCATTCTGAACCCTTCTAACATTTTTTTTATCAATTTTTGATTTTCCTCATGATTGTGTTTTCTGTCACTCCCCCCATTGCCGAGTGATAGTATCTTGGCCTTTCATCCAGATGCTCCAGGTTTGAATCCCAGTCAAGCATGTAATTTTTCATATGCTACAAAATTCCATTTCCATATTCCATGCACAAGCTACAAGCTTATGTAGTGATATTATCAAGCAAAAAGAGGATTAAAAAATCGAGAATTAAGTGTACTTCATATTTGATAAGAAAACTAATACACATAAAATATTATTTATATTGTTAAACAGGTAGACATTGTGTTCTTTTCCCTCGTTTTTTTGGCCTCGCTTGAATTGTCTGGTCTCTGTTGATGCAAGTATTACATTTTACCTCTTCTTATATCCGTAGGTTGTAACATCTGTTGGATATACCTAAAACCAAATATGATAATTTGTACTAATATGTATTTTTATTAATGTACATACTTATACTCTTAAATTATGTTTAGTAAGTTTGTAAAATAAATAGTTCCATTAAAAATAAGATTTATTGCAGTCAATTACTGAAAAATAGTTAATAAATGTGTTAGAATTTTTTTTAAAACTGTTTGTTATTGAATAATTGTTAATTGTTCAATAATTTTATAATTGTTAATAACTGTTTAGTTATTTTGAAATGTAGTAAAATATATTTTTGTAAACATATTAAATAAGATGACTGAAACACAAACTGTAAGCAGGTACCTTAACTATTAATGCTGGATTAAAGTAACAGTTATGAAAATTCAGTCTGAGACTTGCTGCTTGGTGAGTTCTTTTAAGAACATACTACAATAATATATATATATTTTTTTTTAAATCGGATTATTGAAAAATTATAAAACATTACTATAATAAAAATAATACCTTTTAAAATACATAATTATAAAAAATTAGAATTGTAAGTTTTGTTATTTATGTTAAAAGAATTTGTTTGAGAATAATTGTTAAATTTACAATTTGGAGATTTAAAAGAGCAAACTGTATGATACATTGTAATCATTAATGATTTGTTAGAAGTATTTTTGCTTAGAAAGATGTTTTAGTTGGGCTCATTTTTAAGAAACAGATAATTGAAAAAAAACCAAATAAATAAACAATATTTTAAAATATATAGATCCAAAACTTTAAGAAAATAATAACAAAAGAAAAAGAAAGTAGCGGATTTAATAACACAATATAAGTTGTAAGTTAGTAGTGACTTAAGATTATTATTCTAATAAAGAGTTATTGCATTTCCTTTGCAAAAGATTGAAAATTATAACAAAAAAAATCTTGTATTATAAATGGACTCATTCTGAGCGCTGTGCTAAATCAAGAAATCAGTCCAGTTTTGGATTCCATCATAGATGATAAAAACAGACTTTATGTAGACAGTGAGAGAAGTCAGTATGTTTTTATTGATTTCATTGTTTCCTTTTTTTCCTGGTGTATTTTTAATAGATAATTCAATTTTTTCTTCTCTTTTGTTACAGAGGTACAGAAGTTTTGATGAGATCATTGTACTCAACGGATTCTTAATAGTGGATACATTTTTTGTAATAAGTGGATTTCTCACATGCTATTTAATTCTTAATGATTTAAAAACTAATACTTTCAATTTATTAATTATTTATTTACATAGATTGTTGCGGTAAGAAAGAATTTTTAAAATTAATTTAATAATTGTGCTCTGATTCTGTTTGTTGTTTCATGCTTTCCAGCTCACCTTACCATCTGTGCTTGTAAAAGTTTTGGTAGTTATAATGATAGGTACTAGTTAGAATCATATGTTACATTCTGGATTGATTTTTTTTTTTTTGTCTTCAGTCATTTGACTGGTTTGATGCAGCTCTCCAAGATTCCCTATCTAGTGCTAGTCGTTTCATTTCAGTATACCCTCTACATCCTACATCCCCAACAATTTGTTTTACATTCTGGATTGATAGTGGACTAAATTCTAACTGATGGCATAAAGTAATGATTTAATATTACTATTTTTGTTAGGAAATAATGCATTATATATTCATATACTTTACTTCATTTAGCAGAGAAAACTGTAATAATTATTTATCTTTGTTGAATTCCATTCTAGAATTATTTTTTATAAGACCAGTTGTTCATTACTAAATATATTATTGTTAGAAAGTGTGTGTATGAATAGTTTATTTCTCTCTTTCTGTTTAACCTCTGGAACCACCGTAAGGTATTACTTCTAAGGATAAATGAGGATGATGTATGTGAATGTAAATGAAGTGTAGTCTTGTATAATCTCAGGTCAACCATTCCTAAACCAACCGGGTTGGTCTAGTGGTGAATGCGTCTTCCCAAATCAGCTGATTTGGAAGTCGAGAGATCCAGCGTTCAAGTCCTAGTAAAGCCAGTTATTTTTACACGGATTTGAATACTAGATCGTGGATACCGGTGTTCTTTGGTGGTTGGGTTTCAATTAACCACACATCTCAGGAATGGTCGAACTGAGAATGTACAAGACTACACTTCATTTATACTCATACATATCATCCTCATTCATCCTCTGAAGAATTATCTAAACGGTAGTTACCGGAGGCTAAACAGGAAAGAAAGAAGAAGTTCAACCATTCCTGAGATGTGCGGTTAATTGAAACACAACCACCATCTACATTCATTTTTAATTTTTCAATAGAAAGACTTTTTTAAAAGTACCTCTATCATTGTTTCTTTTATAAACTGCATATCTGTTGAAAATAAAAATGAAATATTAAATTTATCAACTATGTTAATTATTTTATTCTCTTGAAACATTAATGTTTAAAACATTGGTATTAGCAAAAAAAAAGTTATAAAAGTCATAACATGTGTTATATGATATTTATTATAATAAATTTTTTTTTTTCAAACACCTACGATGGTGTAAAATTTTAGTGTCTTTTGTTAAGAGGTTACATTAATTGTATTAATATTAATGTGATAGTAACATTTTTGTATGTATGTATGCATATTTTAAATTACATATTCTTTTTTAGGTTAACTCCTTCATATGCAATTGTTATTGCTATCTATGCTTATATCTTACCCTTATTGGGAGACGGTCCATTATGGTCTGTTAAGGTTGGTCTGGAAGCTGAAAGATGTCAAAATAACTGGTGGATGAATATATTATTTATTAATAATTACGGTAATGCAGATATTGTAAGTAATGAATGTTCTATTAAGTTATAACAAAACAGTTTGTCACTTTTTATATTTTTTTGACTTTTAATTATCTAAATTTTGCTATTATAATATTTGTTTGTAAGGTTGGGTAACAAAGACAAATGAATATACAGATGACAGCACTATTAACAATATCCTGGTCAGCTATTTTTCTCTTTTATTGAAATGATCAAATCCTAAATATCAATTCAGTTGGTTGTGTTGGCTGACTTGGTATGTGTTTGGCAGACTGTAAAAGAAGCTCTCAGTGATTTTTGTAAAATGAAAAAAGGAAGTTTGTTCACTCATCAAATTCTATTTTTTAAAGAGAAAATTGCTAATGAAAAAAACCTGCTATATGCAGTTCTTGGTGAGTCTGCACCATTATTTGTTCATTCATGAGTCAAGTTTAAATGTGGTCAAACGAACTATGAAAATGAACATGAACTCTATATTGGATGTCCAAATATACTGAAAAGAGATAGTGACAGAAATTGGTAAAATCATTTTACAAGACCACAAATTGAAAATAAAAAAAATTGATGAACTGGTAAGCATCTCATATGTGTGTGTTCACTACATCTGACATAAACATTTGGGTACAAAAAAGCTTTGTATGTGATAAGTTCACATTTGCTTACATTTTACATAAATGTTTTTCAGACTATATATCTGTGAGTTTAGAGGATTTCAAGCAAAATCAAATAACTTTTTTGCCATTTCATAACCATTGATGAAACTTGGGTTTATTACTATGTGTTTAAACCAAACAATCAGTCAAAACAATGAACAAGTGGCAAATTGATCCCAAAGAAGACAATGTCATTGCTCTCTGATTCTCTCTATTCTTGAGCCTAAACAAATTAATCAAAGAAAAAGCATTTTTTGTTACAATGAAATGGTCAGTGCTTTGAATTGATATTCTGAAGATTAGAAAAATAATTTTATAAATATGATATAATTGCCATCAAACATTATCAAATGTGTACTGAGCCAAAGGACCCTACAATGAAAACAAATATTCAACCAGACTGTTTTTTTCCGTTTTACTTAATAGCTAGAATAGCTATATTAAAAGTATGGAGGCCATACTATATGGGAAAGTACAGTGACCATGTCAAAAATGGTGTATCGAGTTTTTTTGTAAATCTTTATGTTTTAGGGTCCAACAAGTTCATATAGACCAAAAAAATAACATTTAATTTAATGTATTTAATTTTTTTAACTTCAAAAGTTTTATTTGTTACTTATAAATGGCAAAAAACTGTTTATAACAAATAAAAACCTTTGCAAATTATTGCATTTGAAAAAGCTGTGAAAGTTATTGTATTATAGCTGGGAAAGTCATGCAATACTTTGCCAGCTTTATTTATCATCTGACCAACTTCATACAGATTTATTTTATAAGAAATTGGTTAATAATTAATTACATAAAGGTTTATTGATATAAAACAGTCTCCTGTTTTATGTTTAACATTTTGTTTCAGTGTATGTTCCAGTCATGGTTCTTAACATGTGATATGCATTTTTTTTTATTTGGACCAATATTAGCATATTTACTTCATAAAAGGCCTAAATTGGGTATTGTTATTACATTAATGTTGTTATTAATCAGTATTATTATACCATTTCTGGTCATTTACACAAACAATTTGGATGGTGTTCTCAAACTTTACATGAGGTAAATTGTGTTTATTTAAATGCTCTAAATTTATTTTATATCTTTTCCATAAAAAAGGATGGTGCGTGGGTTTGTTTGTTTGTTGCGTGTGCTCACATTTTTATTGTAGCTGCTACTGGCGTAGAGTGGAGTGCACAAATGATTCATTTGTTTAAACGATTTATACTTTTATACTTCTCAAACTATTCATTCATTTGAACAATTTATACTTATTTATACAAACGATCTTTCTAAAATTTTATTTGTGTTTTGGGATAAAAAAGGAGAACACTGAGGTTAGAGCTGCGTTAAAAATCACAATTCAAGAAACAGCTAAAAATGTTCAGGATTTTTGTTGTTGTTAGTAGGCTAAATTCATGAATTTTATTTAGTTACAGTTGGCAAAAACATTTAACAAAATCATGTGTAGTGAAACAACAACCGTGTAACATTTTTGCAGCAGGCTGTAGGCCTGCCTTTTTTCTGGTAAAAATTATTTCCTCTGTGGATTAGATGCATTATTAAGTTTTGAAAGGATTGCAAATTCATCTTGTGTTGTAGGCCTAGTATGGTTTTCAATCAACAGTACCTGCCATATAAGAAATTGTTAGTATAATTGTGTAGCTAAGTATTAACTGCTGATTATAAAAATAAAGTCATCTGAGAAATTTTAAACATTTTAATACTGTCTATTACTTGATTTGTCATGCATAGTGAAAAAACTAAATATTTATATTCTATGAATCAAGAATAAATATTATTATACAGTTTATTTTTATATTGATTTAAAAGTATTATTCATTATTTTATACTTAATGGTTGCATAAAATTAAATAAAAACCATGTACTTTAGAAATAATATACTCTGTGTAATAATTAAAATTATTAATTAGATGGCATTGAGTAATTCATTAACTATCTAACTTCAGTAAAATTTCAATTCAGAAAAATACAATATTGAAAAAGATCTTTCAAAATATCAGCTGCAGAGTGGAAAAAGTACTGTAATAATCATGTAAGAGCAATTCACTACAAACTGCTTTTGTAAAATGCTGCTCATAAGACATTCTACCAGCTAATCATTTTCTTGGAAAAGTTGCTGTACATTGCTTACTTTAGCATGTAATATTTAATCAAATTTTTATTTACAGATATCAGATATTACAGCTATTTATTGGTGGGTTACGGGGAAACTGTTGATCAAAATCAACCCAAATTTCATTGGAAAATTAACAATGACTTTCAGTACTTAATAGGGCATATGTAACTTTCCTTTTTTTGGTTTCACTTAAGCAATTCTAGTAAGGTTAAAAATTTGACAATGAAAATGTAATTTTAATTTTTGTAGCTTAATAAAAAAATGGAAACAATGAATTCAAATAGCTCTCTGTTTGTCACATTTTTATCATATCAATTATTTATCATATTTGTTATTTATCCATATCATATCATTATCAATTATTTTATCACATCAATTTTTTTTATCAATTTTATCCTATATCTCTGTATATGATAAAATTGAAGATCTGGAAGTAACAATAAAAAAGAACTAAAATTCTATGGACTAATGATCCAAAAACCCAATAAGTCTAAACAAATAGATTTTTTATAAACTGTAGAGCTACAAAGGTGAAAGAAGCTATATTAACAGATGTAAGAAGCATTCAACATTTCAATATTACAGAAAAAGGCTGAATGGTTCAAAAGCATAGAAGAAAGATTTTTGATATATAGTCCTTGGTCCTTGCAGGCCTCTTAACAAAGAAAAAAAAATTGATTTGCATAGATTGATAGAAATCTGCTTTGAGGTAAGACTGTCTATGATTCTTTTATCATATTTTAGGTGAATTTATTTGAGTTCAACTTGTCAGCAAAGATGTAGCACAAGTAGTATAGTTTTGTTTTGGCAGAAAAAGAAAACTGGGAAATCAGATGTGTTATATTCAAAAACTATTTATTTGGAAAAGCTTGTTATTCAATTTCTACAAAAGACTGATGTCTTATTTTCAGGTTCTAATATGCTCACACGCTAGCATGCTCTGGAACTAGTAATAATGCTAATAAATTATAAAAAAGTATAAACATGATTTAATGAAAATTATTTAAAACGATAATAATAGTTTATGGTTTGTTGTTCAAAAAGTATACAGTTTTGAATAGATAATAATAGGTTAGAATACTAAAATTTTATTTAAAATATTCAAATTTTATTAGTAATATGAGAGCTGTTTTTATTTCAACCTCTGATCGTGTATCTAAGTAAACAAGAGATAGGCAGGAGCCAGGTCTGCGTGTTGTGTGATTGCGCTGCCCCTCCACCTTAATTTCTCCCATTGCCAGCTTCATTGCATCAGTCTGAGCCGAACTATAGGCAATTGAACACGGCTGTTATGATCAATGCTCCCGCCAAGTGTGATAAGTTTTCTGCAAACAGAAGGATGTAGCATTGCTAACATCCATCGCAGAATGAGCCTAGTGTATGGTGAAAACTTTATGAATGATAGTAGTGTACGGGAATGGTGTAGAAAATTTAAAGAAGGGTGAACAAACGTCCATAACGAAGGTAGGCAAGGCACAAGTCTGTTGCTACTGTACACCTGGCTGAGCATGTTAATGATTTTGTCCGCAAGAATGGAGGTTTACGATAAGAGAATTTTCTGAAGAAATCCTAGAAATTTCAAGGTCTTCTTGAATACCTAGGATACCGGAAAGTGTGCGCATGTTGGGTCCCAAAAACTTTGAGTGACAATCACAAAACACAGCAAATGGCAATAGCTTTAATGTTTCTCACATGTTACAATAATGCTGGGGAAGAGTTTATAAAGTCTAACGTTACTGGCGATGAGACTTGGATTTCAGAAACCAAAGAACAGTCTAAGCAGTGGATGCACATTTCTTCCCCAAACAAGCCATAAAAGTTCTATCAGACACTGAGCAACAGGAAAACAATGGTTACAATTTTTTTTAGGACCATAAAGGTGTCTTCTAGGTTGACTTTAAGGAGTAGAGGATAACAATAACAAAGGAAGTTTATTGTGAATCTTTACGTTGCCTCTGCAGAGCGATCCAGAACAAACAAAAAGGCATGCTCTCATTGGGCGTGGTTTTAATCCATGACAATGCACGACCGCACTATGCCAACATGACGCAAGACCTTTTCAAGTCATTCAAGTGGGAAGTTTTTGATCATCCTCCGCATTTTCACCTTTTTCAGGAATTGAAGGCACCGTTGGGTGGACAACACTTTGTCACCAACGAAGAACTTCAGGAGGCTGTCAAAACATACCTTACCTCACTGGCAGTAAACGTTTTTGAAGAGGGCATCAGAAAGCTGGTGTCACAATATAACAAATGCCTCAATTGTTTTGGTGATTATGTAGAAAATTAAGTTAGATACCGCTGAACTTTTAGTAATAAAATCATTTTGTTATGTCAATGTGTCTGTTTTTTACAGCTCATCAGAGGTTAAAAAAATAACTGCCCTTATATTTATCATCTCATTCATTATTATAAAATAAGCTAGTCTATTGCAATCTGTTGGTGGGTAATAAAACTATTGTTTTGAATATAATTTGGAAAAAAAAATGTATATAAACTAGCTGACCTGGCAATGCTTTGCTATTACTAGATTTGAGTATATATACATATATAGATTAAATGAACACAAATGAAAGTTTGGTACAACATTAACAAACTGAACATTACAGAACATCACAAAATTTAGCCTTTCCCTTTTTCTTACATTCATTTTTTTTCAAATATTCATGTTTATCTTTTTTATTTTGTGACAGAAATTTGTTTTTATTAATATTCTCTATGATTTTTTTAATAAAGATGTACATGTAATATTAACTCTTTATATATATATATATATATATATATATTTATGTATATTTTAACTTTTTTAATTTACTTTTCAGCGTTGTTGAAGATCCTATGACCAATGGTTATGTAAAAAATATATACATCAAAACTCACAATCGTGCAGGACCATATATTGTTGGAATACTAGCAGGATATTTATATTATATCCTTAAAAATAAAAATTTTAAATTTTCTGTTGTAAGTGTGTGTAGTCTACAGTAAAATTTAATTTATTTAATTGAAAATTTGGTCAATATAATTTATTAATTCTAATCATGGTAGATGTCATAGATGTGATATTATCATTCTTAATGGTTTTTTTTTATAACACAGATACTCATATGTTTTAACATAATCTGTTTTATTAAGATTAATATGTTTTATGAGTAGGAGTGGTTCATTTTTTCAGTACTTTTTTTAAATTGATGTTAAATAATTTCTGTTGAAGTTGGTAAATTATGTGAAATGCACAAATAAATAAGTTTTTAATCAATTTACCCATAAAACAAGATTATTTACGTTTACTAAACTATGTTTAGATTTAGATTTATTTAATTGTCATCAATAAAGATAAATAACCTTGACCACTGCTGTTGAAGTGTACAAAAAAAAATGGTATAAAGAGAGTAATGCATTTACATAGTGGGAAATTATGTGTGAAGAGGGAAAAGTAACTTAAAATGTAATACTTATATTTCCTGATGCAGTTTATTGGCGTACTTTGACAATTTAAGCTTGTTAAGAAATTTCCATAACAAGTACTTCAAAGATTGTTAATGGTCCTGTAGGAAGCAGTAAAAGAGAACGGAATGAAAATCAGTATAGGAAAACTAAAGCAATAGAAGTAAACAACAAAGAGAATTAAGTGGTAAGGACATGTTTGGGTGCAATGGTAACACAGGACTGGAAGAGTGAATAGAAGTAAAAGAAATGATGAAAATAGCAAAGAAAGCCTTCAGTAAGAGGGAATTGCTATTTACTAAAAGTCCAAAGTTAAGAAAGAGGATAACTGATTATTATACATGAGAATTTTTTTTTGGGAGTGAAACATAGATGCTGAAGATGGAGAGAGACTGGGTTGAAGCCTTTGAGATTTCGTTATGGATAAGGATGGAGAAAATAAGATGACAGATAAAGTGATGAATGAGTAAGTGATTAAAGAAGAAAGAGTTCTTGCATTAGAATTGAACAAAAAAAAGTGTTTGCACAGTGTGGTTGAAGGAAGTAGAATCTTGTCAATTGTATTGGAACAGTAATAGAAGTAAGAAAAAAAAAGTTTGAAGTTAGTAGATGAGGTGAAAATTGGAAATTGTGAACAGAAATGAATGGTGGTAACGGTGGCATAAGGAGACCTGCCATTAGGCAGAACACCTGATGATGAATTTGCAGGGAGTTAATTGAAAACACAACTTGCACGCCCTTTTGTCTTATACCAATTTGATGTTTCTTTCTCTCTACTTTCTATATGGAATTTTATTATATTAATTGCTGAAGGTTACATAATATCACAAGTTTTGCTGTGATAAAAAAATAATTGATTCAAAATCATTACTATTACTATTTATCTGGAATGTTTTCAATTCAAATGTTTTATTTTTTTAATTTTGCTTCCTGACTATATTTATTTTTTCTTATAATTTCTTTTCTGTCATAAATTCTGTTTCCTTTTACTTTTATTATAAACCATGTTCAGTTACATAATTGGTCTTAGATGGATTCTTTTATTCGCTTGTTTATTCATTATCACTAGAATTTTTAGTTTGTGATTTTCTTAGTAAAATAAAATGTCAAAACAAAGTAAATTATTTTCCAAACAAGAATAGCTTCTATAAAATAATTCTTAACAAACGGGTTATTTTAAGTTTTTTTACCCTTCTATTTGCAGCAGTAACAAACATTTTTAACGTAGAAAAAATAATTGTGGGACTAATTCTTTCCAAATAAATTAGTAATTAATTATACACTTTAGTATATAGTAGATGTTAATTTTATTGTTTTAATTTAGATTTTTGATGTAATATTTCATTGTGATTTTAAATTTTCTGGGTTTTTATGTGTAATTTTTTAATATTTATTTATGCATTATACAAATATTGTGTTAAGGTGCTGATAAGAACTTTTTGTTGTGCGCCAAGGAAAAAAAATGTTTCTGTTTTAAAGCTTTTGGATGGATGTACCCAACAAAGTTTCCAAATGGTTTAATGTTACAAATTTCATGAATGTCTCTAATTATATTCTACATTTACATGTATATGTTAAATTCTATACCCAGAAAGGTTTTAAGCGGCTTGATTTAGTTGATCCCAGAAATAGCACAGCCAGTCCCAATAGCACAAGCATCCCATATAAAGCCTACTAAGGAGGGTGAGGAATAAAGCGATTTCCTTTTATCCTCTTCATTGAACTAAATAAATTGTTTCATTTCAACATGCCATGCTTATTGAAGTACATATGATACTTAGCCCTACAAGTGACAGCTACTGGTGGCTGTATAATAAATTATTGCTCTTAGAGAAAGTAAGTCGTGAGTAGCACAGCTTTTGCCTTAGATGCTTCATAAGAAATACTGTAATTGATAGTGTAAAGTAACAAATTAATGTAGAAAACAATTCATCTCTTTCTGTAGGAAACAATATATTATAAAATTGTCTCCTTTCATTAGGGAAAATATTCTACTACTATGTTATATTAAGAGAAAAAATCTTAATGTTCTTCTTAAAATATTTTTAAATAATTCAAATTATAAAAAGATCAATTAAAAAATATTAATATTTCTTTCAGTTTCAGGTTGTGTATGGATCAATTATTTGTACTGTAGTTTCTTTATTATCTTTATTAATTGCTTGGATTTTTTATATTCCTGGAAGAGAATATAGTGGGATGGAAAGTGCATTGTATGCTTCATTACATCGTATCACTTGGTCTGCTTGTATGTCATGGATTATTATTGCTGGAGGTGTCACGGGTTATGGTATGTTTTATAATTTACTTAAAGGAGATTTAAAATTCATTATTAATTCATTTGTTAGGTATTGTAATTTTAATCTTATAGTATATTTCTCTATTCAGTATTTTTTATTTTTAAAAGATAATTTATTTGATCGTTATCAATTTAATCGTTTAATATAATTTTTTATTTAATCCAAACCTGATTCTTGTTATTAGTTTCCATTAATGAATTAATGGAATGAATTACACAAATAAATATAAAATTGAATTGTTATTGACCTTCTTTCTCTGTATTATTTGTCTGACCCACATTTACTTTCTTATTTTAATGTATCTCTTTTTTATTGCTACATTAGAGTTCAGAATATCAATGATCTGGTGTGTGCAAATCATTGATTGGCTGTCAGAGAACTTGCAGAAGAGGTTAGCTTCTCGATAGGATCATGCAATGACATTTTAACTGAAAAATTGAACATGTATTGAGTCACAGAAAAGTTTGTTCCTTGTTTGATTATTGAACAGCAGAAAGAACATCGAGTGGATGTTCGTCAACAACTTGAACAAGCGGATGACAATGAAACATTCATGCAAAGGATCATAACGAGAGACGAAACTGGGTTTACAGCTATGACTCAAGGTTCAATCATTACAATGGATTGGCAAAGAATTTCCACACTCCAAGAAAGCACATCAGTCTCAATCTGACGTCAAAGTGATGCTAACTGTTTCTTTTTTTTTTATTTTAATGGAATTTTGAATTTTTGCCTCAAGGTGAAGCAGTGAACCATGCATGCATACTGTCAAGGTATTGAAAAAAATCTGCAAAAAGAGACCAGAGTTGTGGCGAGACAACTCACGGTTCATTCACCATAACAATGCGCCCGCACACTCAGCTTTGTCTGTCAGTTTTGTGCCAGGCTGTTCTTCTTCAGCTCCCTACTCACCAGATCTGGCTCCTTACAATTTTTTGAAAAATTTCCAATTTTTCAAAATTAAAATCAGTGATGAAAGGATGTCTTTTTGAGACTATTGATGACATAAAAGGAAATTCGTCGTACACCTTAAAGACCATTCCAAATGAAGCTATCTAGGACTGCTTCGCAAAGAGGAAACACCACTGGGAAAAGTGTGTGAATAGGGAAGGCTTTGAAGCGAACAAAGACCAATAATTTATAAAATTAATAATAAAGATTAAAAAAATATAATACAAGATTATTATTTTACTTTATTATTTTTATCCTACATACTTTTCCAGCAATCAAATTAAGTATAACCCCACATGCCTTGATTTGTACTTCATAAGCTTTGACTTTCTTTTTCTCTTCAACTCAACTCTTTTTAAAACCTTCATTTAATATTTCTTATCTGTTTTCTTATCACTGTTTCTACAAAAACATCAGGGAAAATCTGTTTTAACTTGTTATGAAAGTCAAACTTTGATTTGTGTAATTTTGAAGTGTAATAAATTTCAATATAAAGTGTAAGAAGTCTAGCAGTCTTCTATTGTGATGTATTATTAAAAGAGAGAAGTAGCAGTTTCAATTTTAATAAAGACTAACTGTAAGGCATAAAATGTTACCTAATGAGTTTGAATGATTTGCTGGATTCAGAATAAATAAGGTATTCTACGTAATATAACGTCTTGTATTATACAAGTAACATTCTTTACCTATTTCTTGGCCCACTTTTATTAAAAAACTGTTAACAATAAGGGAAAAATATAATAATTTAGGAAAATTTTAATTTGGATTTTAGTGAAAATATTTCTTATTTACACTGCATCATTATTAAGTGATAAAAAAATCTTTTGAGAGCAAATTTTGAACAGATACATAAAAAAAATTATTTTTCCTTTTAATTAATGAAAAAAAATTACAATAATTACTTTGTCATGAATTTATTTGAAATATGTAAAAATAAATTATTAAAATTTGTACTTTGTTATACCATTTTAAAAATTAGTTGCAGTACTTTTTATCAGAAAAGACATAAAACTTTATCCTTATTTGAACCAGTGTTCAGAATTAATTATTGAAAAGATTTAAACTGCTGGCAACCTGTGGATTGAAAATTTCAATGAATTAGTAGTCATGCAGAAAATGTTGAATTAAAAATTATTTTCATTGTAAAAAAAAACTGAGTGTTATTCTATAAGGCAAAACAATGTTTAGTTTGATAATTTGACTTTTTCAGGAATTTTTGATCCAATTTTACGTATGGAAATACTTATTCCATTAAGTAGATTAACGTATTCTGCATTTCTTATACATGGAATTGTTCAGTTATATTCAGTTGCTACAATACGTGTCTCTGAATATGTAAGATATCCTAAACTGGTAAGTTATTTAGTAATTTTAATTAAATTTATATGTAATTGTAATATACTGTTATAATTAAATTACTGAACAATTTAGAAATTCAATTATTTTGGATGTAATTATAGCATTAAATACAGTATTGATGATTCTGCATATATATTGATTCTTGAAAAAATGTAAAAAAATTTCAGGCTATTTGAAAAAATGTAAAAAAATTTCAGGCTATTTGAAAAAATGTAAAAAAATTTCAGGTATTTTATACTGATGAAAATAAAGAAGAAAGTTCATGTAAACATAGGTTTGGAACTTACATCAGTGAGTGTCAATTGGTGAAAGATTTTGGTGGTTTTGTATGAAATCTCACCTGAAAAATTGAAAAAAACATATATCCCAGAACTGTATTTTTTATAGTTTTTTGAGAAATCTGGGATGTTTTGTTTTAAACAAACTTCAAAATTCTTACATGTGTATTTTAGTTTCTGTGGATTTTATTCATACCATTTTACTAAGAATTAAATTCTCTACAAGTTTTATTTAAAACTTTTGTGTGTTTATTACCCATTTTATAAAGTTATTATGTGGTAAACATAAATGTGTATTTTTTGACATGCAATCTTTTGTCTTTTATCCCACATTTCCTAAAACCTACTAAAAAGTCAGTTCTTGGAATTACTTTTTTTTCAAGTGAGATTTTCATATAAATTATTAAATCTATCTCTTAATTTGAGCCCCAAGAATTGTACAATTTTGCTTCATTTTACAGAAGGTACAGAAAGAAAGAAATCATTTTCTAATCAAGTGTATCCGATTCTATGTTTGTATGAACTTCCTTCTTTATTTTCACCAGCAGAAAATGTCCTGAAAGTTTGTTACATTCTTTGTGAATCATTCTATATATTATTTACTGTTATTGGGTTCTAATTACAACACTTTCTGGCCTGTTTTGTTCAATGTTGAAACAAGCTACATAGGTATAGTTACTTACTCCACACGTGTTGCAGTTATCTGCAGGTTTAGAATCATTCACTAGTTAAACACGGTATGCTTGCTAATTCTTCTTAATTCATCCTTAAGTTATTAATTTTTTTATTTTTTGTAAAGAACTTTTCATGAATATATATTTTAAACCCTCTGAATTCATTCAGAGGTTCTATGTTTTACATATGTTTTGTGTTTAATGTTTTATGTTTAAGCCTTTTTATATGTGTTCTTTTCATTAATGCTATCATTATTAAGTATTGATGTCTAAAAGAGTTCATTCGGAATAGATATTCTGTCATATTGTTACCTTAAAGTCTTATGTAATATAATTTTAAATACAGTATTGGAGTATTTATATGTTATGTTAACATGAATGTACATGTTGCATTGCATGCATATCAGTAACAGGAATCCTAGACAATGGTAATAAATAACAGATTTATCAAAACTACAGAAAAGTGTTGATTCATCAGTAGGAAATTTATTATCAGAAAATTGTGTTAAAAATAATTGAAAGAATGAGAACAATTGCTTGTTTTAATAAAAATATTTATAAATCACAAAATAATATTTTAATAATCACAAAATATTTTATCTGGTCAACATATATGTTAAATTCAATCTTAGAATATCCAACATTCAAGTTTTCAGAAACACCAAAATATTTTGTCATCAGTGGCATGTAAAAGCAAAGAGAAAGCAGTTTCAGGTATATATAGGGATTGCATGAACTGAAAAAATGTAATTTAAAAAACTATTAACAGATACAATATTCAAATAAAATAAAAAAATAAAAATAAAAATTAACAAATCCATTATTAATAAATGTAAGTTTAAAAATTGTATAAAAATAGAAACACCCATAAACAGAAACATTCATTTTTTCTTTGTATTCTTTTATTCATTGTTCTAAGTATTCCTTTAGATAATATTATCAGCATGTATTAATTTTAAAAAAACTCTTGTGCTGTAATGACTTTTCATTATTTTCTTTATTCCTTTTGAAAAAGTATCAACTCATTCTAATCTAGAGTTTTACAAATAACTCAACAATGACTACCAATCTACATCAAATTTCATCAAACTGATATAGTAGTTTTAGAGATTTTTGAGCCACAATATTTTATACATGAATGGTATTTTCATACCTCATACCTCAAAACCTGAAGAAAATTCATTTTCACATCCTCAATCCTATCATGCAACCAAGAACAATTTCATACGTTTCTTTGAAAAGTTTGTAAAAAAAATTTAACTGTTATAAAATAGCTTTTAGAACTATAAAATAATTAAGAAGTCTAATTTTTTTTACTTATAATAAATCGGGCGTTTATGAAATAGAAGATGTAGAGTAAAATATTAAAAACTCAATGTATGAATAAAATGAAAAAAATTTAAAAATTATTCTTTCACTCGTAGCGTTTTCACAATAAACTTCATTAATTTACTGATAAATATCAGTTTTTAAAATGTTAAAATCTGGTAACTGCCTTAATTTCATAATCATCAGGATTTTCAATGGACATAAACATTTATATTATAATGGCATTTGTTGAAAACTAATGAATGAGAATCTGGCAAGGATTCTCAAAACTGCAATTACAGTGCTGCAGTGGTAATAGTAAGAAAAACTACTTACTTTCCAGGTGTGCTTTCTAATTTTAGAGTGAATTAATACTTTATAAAAATAATTTTTTTTTATTCAGTATAATATATGCAATATATTTACAGTTGTGGATGTGGTCAGCAGATATAACATGTTCTTTTGTGTTTGCATTAATATTACATGTATTATTTGAAGCTCCTATTAATGGATTATCAAAAGCAGTATTTTTATCTTTCAGATCGCAAGGTAAGTCATAATTTTAATTACCATTTTGAATTTTAAAACTCTTTGTTTTAATTACTCTTTCGAATCCTTTATTATTAATTTTATTATTCATTAAATTGAAAGTTATGTACTGAAAGTTACTGTAATTAAGAGTCGGTTACAAAAGGTTACGATAGCACAAAAAGTTTTCATTGAAGCAGATTCAACTAATTCATGTTAATATACTCAGGATAATAGTAATATCCCCTGTTGAGTGACTCAGTACTGAGTTAGGGAGTCAGAATTTGATAAAAATCAGTTTATAAGATTAATAAAACTTAAAAGGTGATAAATCTAATCATAAACGTACAACTATCTAAGCTATTATTAGAAAGGGAACATAATTTTTTACTAGATTAGGAAGTTGTTTAATTAAATATCGCATTAGCCTTGAACATTATTTAAATTATAATAAAACAAATGTATAAAAAATCTTATAATGTTTATGTAAAAGTCACTCTTTGGACGGGTTATATATAGAGTGGCTTATATTTAAACATTATTTTTTTATATTATAATTACGAACATCTAAATTTATTTTTAAATCATTATGGTGTGTTGATTATTGCTTCATAAATAATTATTGAAGGGGCGCAGTCATTAAAAGTTATGTTTAAAAGATTATTCTAATGTTTTCACGTTTCCTTATCCCTGTAACATTTCCTTTAATGTTTGTTCAATCTCAAATGTTAATAAAAGGTATCATCGATACCTTTTAAAATAGTTAATATAATAAAGGGTATATCAATGCAGTGGTGGAAAACCAATTGGTATTTTGCCTTTCATTTTGTGTTAAATTCCTAGTCATAAGAAACAGAAGGTATGATTTTAACCTGTCATGACTTTTATCTGTATTTTAGGTACAACATACAGTATACAGCATGAAGTATCCTTCTATGCCTGCCAAATTATTTGGTGAGATGGATCATCTGAATCATAATCATAAACAGGTTTTTTATCTTGAAACAAACACTTGAATTTTCACTACCTGTTGTAAATTCTATAGTATTTTATTATCTTTCTTCCCTTTTAATGCTAAATAAAAATTATTGCTTTTTAATTTTGTATTGAATAAATTTTACAAAATTGTGTTGCATGATCATTTTTTTATATGAAGCATATAAAAATCAACAGTACTACTTAGCTATGAGTAAAATATCTGCTTCAATTTGTACTGTACTGTACATGTTTTGTAGATGACCAATTTTGAAGAATGAAGAATAATGAATTAATATTAAATTTTATGCCAGGTTAAGTAAAATAAAGTGGTACAAATATGCAAACTTACTGTGGTGAGTAGTAAGTTGTATAAAAGTTATCAGTAGTTGTTAACAAAATGATTTGTTTTTATGTTCATTTGATCGTCCCAGAAATAAAGAATTATATTCTTTCATTACTCAGTCATAATGAGATATTGGGATAAACCAGGAATCCATCACTACAACAAGCTAATGCTATAGTTGAGAACAAAGTAGCAGAAACTAAAATGATGTTATACTATTTTAGTATTTAGTTAAATAAATAGTTACTATTATAATGATAAAACATGGATTTACGAGTATGATACTGAGACCAGACCCCCAGTTGTCATAGAAGATTGACAAACATTATTAAATTAAATTTCTTATGAAACGCAGTTTCATAAAAATCAACTGTGTGTGTATAGAATTCAGTAAGTTACAGAAATTTACATTTCATTTTAAAAAAATAAATAAATTTTATTCTTTGGATTTTGATTCACTTTTCACTTGCTCATTTCATTGCTCAACTGTTTGAAGTTGATTTGGGGCAAAGCAACTTTTTAATTCCTTTCTTTAACTGTACATAGGACCAACTATGAAAAATGAAAAATTGATGGAAAATTTTGTGATAAAATAGTTCAGAACTGTTTGAATTTTTGTTTTCTATTTACAAAATATGGTATTCATATTTTTTTTGTCTTCAGTCATTTGACTGTTTGACGCAGCTGTCCAAGATTCCCTATCTAGTGCCAGTCTTTTCATTTCAGTATATCCCCTACATCCTACATCCCTAACAATTTGTTTTACATACTCCAAATGTTTTCTGCTTGCACAATTGTTTCCTTCGACCTGTCTCTCTAATATTAAAGCAACTATTCCAGGATGCCTTTATATGTGGCCTATAAGTCTGCTTCTTCTTTTTTTCCAAATGCTTCTTTCTTCAGCTATTTTCCGCAACACCTCTTTTCATTTTTCACTTTATCCACCCATCTCATTTTTAACATTTTCCTATAGCACCACATTTCAAAAGCTTGTAATCTTTTCTTCTCAGGTACTCCCTGATCATCCAAGTTTCACTTCCATATAAAACTATGCTCCAAAACATATGCCTTCACAAATATTTTCCTGATGTTTAAATTAATTTTTGATGTAAACAAATTTAATTATATTTTTGACTGAAGTCTCGTTTCATATGTGCTATTCGGCATTTTATGTCACTCCTGCTTCGTCCATCTTTAGTAATTCTACTTCCCAAATAACAAAATTTTCTTCTACCTCCATAATCTTTTCTCTTCCCATTTTTACATTCAGTGGTCCATTTTTGTTATTTCTACTACATTAGTTTTGTTTTGTTCTTGTTTATTTTACTGTCAGCTAGAATTATTATATCATCAGTAAATCGTAGCATCTTTATCTTTTCACCTTGCACTGTTACTCCGGATCTAAATCATTCTTTAACATCATTAACTGCTAGTTCTATGTAAAGATTAAGAAGTAACGAGGATAGGGAGCATCCGTGTCAGACTTCCTTTCTTATTACGGTTTCTTTCTTATGTTCTTCAATTATTACTGTTGCTGTTTGGTTCCTGTAAATGTTAGCAATTATTCTTTTATGTCTGTATTTGAACCCTAATTTTTTTTAAAATGCTGAACATTTTATTCCAGTCTACATTTTTGAATTCCCTTTCTAGGTCTATAAATTCCAAGTATTTTGGTTTATTTTTCTTTAATCTTCCTTCTACTATTAATCTGAGGCCTAAAATTGCTTCCCTTGTCCCTATATTTTTCCTGAAACCAAATTGGTCTTCTCCTAACACTTCTTCCACTCTCCTTTCAATTCTTCTGTACAGAATTCTAGTTAAGATTTTTGATGCATGGCTAGTTAAGCTAATTGTTCTGTATTCTTCACATTTATATTATATTTGTTCCTGCTTTCTTTGGTATTATGACTATAACACTCTTGTTTGAAGGCTGATGGAACTTCCCCTTTTTTGTAAATATTACACACCAGTTTGTATAATCTATCAATCACTTCTAAACCTGCACTGTGCAGTAATTCTACAGGTATTCCATCTATTCCAGGAGCCTTTCTGCCATTCAAATCTTTTAATGGTCTATTAAATTCAGATCTCAGTAATGTTTCTCCCCTTTCATCTTCTTCGACTTCCTTTTCTTCATCTATTAACACCATTTTCTAATTCATTTTCTCCGTATAACTCTTCAACATATTACAGCCACCTATCGACTTTGCCTTTTGTATTATATATCATGTACCAAATCTTTGTTTAACACATTATTATATTTTTATTTATGCACCCCAAAATTTTCCTTAACTTTCCTGTATGCTCCGTCTATTATACCAATGTTCATTTCTCTTTCCACTTCTGAACACTCTTCTTTTGCTAGTTTGTAGTTCCTGTTTATAGTATTTCTTAATTGTCGATAGTTCCTTTTACTTTCTTCATCACTAGCATTCTTATATTTTTTACGTTCATTCAATAGCTGATATATATCATCTGAAATCCAAGGTTTTTACCAGTTCTCTTTGTTCCGCCTAAGTTCGCTTCTGCTGATTTAAGAATTTCCTTTTTAACATTCTCCCATTCTTCTTCTGCATTTTCTACCTTATCTTTTTTACTCAGACCTCTTGCGATGTCCTCCTCAAAAATCTTCTTTTACCACCTCTTCCTCAAGCTTCTCTAAATTCCACCGATTCACCTGACAACTTTTCTTCAGGTTTTTCATTAACACTAAATTATGGTTGCTATCAATGTCTGCTTCAGGGTAAGTTTTGCAGTTTATGAGTTGATTTCTAAATCTTTGCTTAACCATTATATAATCTATCTGATACCTTGCAGTATCACCTGGCTTTTTCCATATGTTTATATTATGATTTTTAAACTGGGTGTTGGCAGTTACTACATTATGCTTCATGCAAAACGAGGTCCCCTCTTTCATTCCTTTTGCCCAGCCCTATATTTCCTTCCTTGCCTTTTCCAATGCTTACATTCCAATCTCCAACTATTATTAAATTTTCATCTCCTATGTGTTTAATTGCTTCGTCAATTTTTTTGTATACACACTCTACCTCATCATCGTCATGGCGCTTGTAGGCATATAGACGTTAACAATCATTGACGGTTTAGGTTTCGATTTAATCCTTATTACAATGATTCTATCGTTATGCATTTTGAAATACTCTACTCTCTTCCCTATCTTCTTGTTCATTACGAAACATCGTACACTGTTCACTTGTTCACCGTACGAAACACTTGTTCATTACCTGGTCATTATTTGAAGCTGGGTTAATTATTCTAAAATCACCTGACCAAAAGTTGTTTTCCTCTTCCCACCGAACCTCGTTAATTCCTACTATATCTACATTTATCCTATCCATTTCTCTCATTAAATTTTCTAACCTACCAACCTTTTTTGACTAAACATTCCACACTCTGTCGTAGAATGTTATTTTTTAATTTTCTTGTGACCCCTTTAGTAGTCCCCACCCGGAGATCCAAACAGGGGACTAGTTTACCTCTGTAATATTTTACCAAGGAAGGCACCTCCATCATTTTTATATGAATATGCCCAGAGCTACATTTTTTTTTTTTTAAAAAGCATCTGTAGTTTTCCATTGCTTTCAGCTATTCACATAATATTTTTATATTATAATTAGTTGTTTAAATAATAATACAAAACAAGGAATAAAATTATAGTAGTATTTTTTTTTTTTCAGGAAAAAGCCAAAAACTTCTTAAATTAGGAAATATGCATTCAGAAGTCAAGTCAAACAGTCACTCAAAGTTTCATAAAATAAATGGAAATATTAAAAACAGAAAATTAATGCGTAAAATGAATATAAATTCCATGACAGAAAATGTTTTGTCTACAATTGAGAAGAAACATTTATGACTGTGTTATTCTTAATTTTTTCTTACTTTCATTCATTTCCTAAATACAATAAAATATATTACTTTATTACTCTGTTTATTATCTTAATTAGTTATTTATTTAGTTTATTATCATTAATCATACCAGAAATTCCTTTTATTCATTTTTACACAATTTTTAATTTTTCTTTCATTACGATACCATAATTATTTTTTCCATCTTATGTACAAACCTCATACATAAATGTTGTCAAGTGTGTGTTATCTAACTTATTATGTAATAAAATACATCAGCTATAAAATTCATCTATTGAATAAGTTGCTAGTTCTTAAAGGGGGTTTGTTAACTAAAGCAGGCTGTTAAGTCTCTGGCTTGACAGCGATGGCACCAGCAGGTATGATCTGTTACTGGCATTCTATAGTATTATCCTTCACTAGCTTTATATAATTTCAGGTCAATAGCTTGGTTATTATATGTTTGACAGTGTTTTGAGTGAGATGCCTTTGTTACTCTCATGAAAATGGAAAAAACGGAAAAATCTGTGGTTGTAAAATACTTCCATTTGAAAGATTTAATGCTGTTTTAAATCAAACAAGAAATGGACTCAACACCAAAAGACTTTTCTGTCATATTCAACAATAAAACAATGGGTTTCTGAATTTAAAGAAGGATACTAAAACACACGATGAACCATGCTCTGGATTCCCTTGTAAGGTGAAGACTCCTAAAATGATAGAAAAGATCCATATCCAAATTCTCAATAATTTGGTTCAACAGTATCCGTTAAATGTTTCATACGGTTTTTCCATTCCTATTAGCCTGATTTAAAGGCTTATAAGTATAAATTTTTAAAATCAGATATTTTAAAAGCAGCCTTTCTTGGCGTTATGTAACTTTTGATTTGTCCCACAGATTAACTCAATTTGGTTGAGTTCACAATGGTAGGGAGGTAATCAAACACAGTTTTACCACTGGATCTTGCTATCTCAGCAATTTTATATATATTAAAATTACTTTTAATATGTGAAACCTTTTGCAATTGGAATTTTAAGTTCATCCTCTTCAAAAATCACTCCTTTTGAACTAAGCCACATTTTGATATTATTCTTTTTCCAAGACACGGCTGGAATTCTTCCTGTTTTACATGAATGGTAAGGGGCATTGACTAAGACAATAACCGAATTATCTTCCAGAAGAGGTAACACATCGCTAAACTATTTCTCTAAAGACAAAGTACATCTCATTATGGTTGTCTCCTATAGATTTAGATTCAAAAATCCAGAGACCACCATTTGATAAACCTGGTATCACTGCTCATATGTGATTATGAGACCACCTAACTTTACCCGATGGAGCCTTATTACCGATTGATAAGCCACATAGAAGCACTTCTTTAGATGAGTTCACAGTTTTATCTTTCCAAATAAAATTATTCTTGTGGCCTTCATTGAACAAGTTTCATTCATATTATATATTCTGCACCCTTCTTGCCTCATTTTCTTTATTTCGGTGAGGTAATGTTTTCATCATATCATCCCTTTTAATTAAAGCACTTTCCCAGCCCTGTTTTTCATATTTAAAATTCATAAAAAGTTGTTCTTTGGAAATCTGGTAGATTGTTATCGTCATTTAACTCTGTCTGTTGCAGGCAGTTTGATTCGAAAATAAAATTCATGTATTTTTTTACAAATCGCATTTTTATCAAAATCATCAACTTTTTTTCACTTGACCTGCAGGGGTTTTGTTTTCTTAAGAGACCATAATTCATTAGTAGATTTATACTTGCGAATCACATTGTACACTTTAGCATCACTGGTTTCACTTATGTTAGCAGTTTTATTAACAACATCCAAAATCAACGCCATTGGATTATTCTGTAATTAGCTTTTGTGAGCATTTAAAATCATATGTTTTCCATGTGACTGATATCTGCTTGAGTGGATATCAATAATTGAGCACTATTATCAGCTGATAATAGTGTGCTCGATTATTGTTATCCACTCTGAAAAAAGAGCAGTGAAAAAAGCTCTTAAGTCATGTGGAAAACCCATCATTTTAAATGCTTGCAAAAAGAATTACAGAATAAACCAATGTTGTTGATTTTGGATGTCATAATAAAACTGCTAACATAAGTGGAACTTGTGCTATTTCAGTGTGCAGCGTAGAATTTTCTAACAACCACAACTCAATAAAAACATTAAATAAGGGACATAAAAGGAAGGTTGAACCTTCAAAATGGAAGTAAAACAAAGAGAAAAAATGTAGAAATAGTGGGAAAACATGCTTTTCAAAATCTGGACATACTGTACCGGAAAAATTAGCTTCAGAACAGGTGAATGAAACAATGTTATATATCACCATAACCTAATAACCACACAAAATGCTTATTTTTGTGTGTTAAATTTGATTGCGTTAGATGTTATGTTAATTAAATTGCATTTAATTTTACTAGCCTACGTACTATTTGAATTTGAGTTGAAGGAAATAATAAGTCAGTCTCTGTAGTGCAAGTGGTAGCATCTCAGACTTTCATTTCCGTATGGAATACGGAAATGAAATTTGTAATATATGAAAAATACCATGCCTAAGTGGGATTTGAACCTGAAACCCACATCATTGGTTTATTCTGTAATTCTTTTTGCAAGCATTTAAAATGATGGGTTTTCCACATGACTGTGTGAGCACATGGCAGTTGTGTGGGAGTAGACAACTTACTGTCAACAAGGTAATATTTACATTAGAAAAGTTATAAAATTGTGGTTGTGTGTTTATTGTTAATAATATTATAAAGCTTTGTAATTCTATTTTCCTACTTCTTTTTAGTAGGTAAGCAAGTATTTATATATTTTTTACTGTATAAAAAATTTACATTTTTGGAATCACTGAATCTATTTGGCTGAGCTAGGTTTCTGATTTGCTTGGCATTTTTCCTGCCACCACCCTATTCGATTGCCCTAAAGCATAAGACTTAATGTCTGTGCCACAAATGGCGACTGAGCCTCAAAAGAATTTAACAACCAGTGTCCTAACTACCTCCTAGAGCTAACCAAAAAGCGTGGTACCATACACCACTTGCTTGCATGTCCCACCGCCCAGTTGTCATATATCACTAGAATGGGTAGAGGCGCACCCCATCAACTACTAAAACATATGACTATCAATAATTAAATTTATCTCATCAAAGACAGTAATTCGCTGTCACGCCTAGGCCACTGAATGCGAGCAAGTTATCTATCTATCGTTAAAGCACTTAGAGCCTTAATCTGGCTGGTACCCAGCCATATCACTTGGTTAGCTTTCTATGGCAGCGTGGTAGGAGTCTTTTCCCTTAGGTAAACTACTGATGTCAGCTGAACAAAGCAACCACATCAAAGAACTCCCATACAGTCCGACAATGCCGACTTTCGCCACATTGACTCTCCACTTGTGAGTAGCCAGTTTTCTCCTTGACTTCTAAGTTCCAGGGTGGCCTGAGTTCTGGCCCTCCCAAGAGCTGGGCAGTCGAACATCATGTGTTTGTTCGACTGGATCCCCCCCACAGACACACAGCTCATTAGCTGCCAGGCGGAATCAAGGCAAATATTGGTTTAAATTTACATGGTTCGAGAGCACTCGGGCTCCTATTGCCCTTAAAGATGAAGGAGAGGCATACCTTACCCCCAGATCTTGTATAAATCTACACAAGGACCTTTCCTTAGTTGTGGCGTCCCATTCTTGCTGCCTTGCTTCCATCGCGGGCTGTAAAACCTCCTTTGCTTTGGCTTAGCTAATGAGCTAAGCATAATGCTATAATTAACCTTGATGCACATATGTGGTTTTTATTTTTTTTTGGAAATGGCAATTTTACCGCATGTGAATATGTCATGCCTGGCTGGGATTTGAACCTGGGACCTCCAGATGAATGGTAGTATCTTAGTCTGTTACTAGATTAAGTCTTTGTACAGATGTTACTTACAGTCTGGTTATAATGTTATTTATTACAGTATTTATTCATGACGGTAGAACCTGTTTAACATTTAAATAACAGTTTCAAGTTTAGTTTAAAGCTCAGTACTAGGCGAATTGAAGCAATATTTAAAATCATTACAAACAGTTGGCAGTGATTGTTGTGGGATACAAATAAAAGAATGGAATAAGCTTTTCAGAAAGGGATGGACTTCATTAGATAAAATCAACATTATTACTGACCGTTAATAAACTAAAAAAATGACAACTTTGATAGATTTATGAATTTAAACGTAAAAGATCATCGATTGATGTAAAGTGAAGAGCAGATTTCATGGGAAAAATTTGAATTAAGATCTTGATGAGATTCCCAGACAAAATAAAAATTGAAGTTGAATTTTAGTTTATTGAATTAACAGCAAAGATAATGTAAAGAAAAATGTTTTTGTAAAACATATTGATAATTTTTTTTTATTTTATATATGTGTAAAAAAATAACATTTAATTTTATAAAACTTTCTGTTTTATTTATGTTGATTTTTAGAGAGAATGTGTGAGAAAATTACACAAAATTATTCGTGTTAAAAAAAAAAGAAATTTTTATTATTTTCATTTAAAGAACAAACCATTTACCGTGGTTTATTATATTCTTTGTATGTAAATATTTCATTAACAATATTATGTTTTCCCTAGATACTGATACAGTTTCTTGAAAATAGCTACGTTCTACAAATTAAAATCATCTCCACAGATATAAAGATATGAAAGTACTTTTTAGCTTTATCTCGTGTGTACTGTGTGGAAGTTAACTCTATTTCTATCTTTCTTTTGCTTTATACAACTTGTAATTTATGAATTATACATTTCCTAGTAAACATTTAAGTGAATAGATGAATAAAAAGTAGTTATAAAAGCAAACTGAAATCATTTACTTTTTTATTCATTTGATAAGTGATGCAGCGATAGATTTTTGGGGTTATAAAGCTTTTCTGTGTGTATACTAAAGTAATTGTACCTAATTATCTACATTAATAATACACAATTTATAATAGAATAATACTTATTTAATTTTTAACTTTTTTCAAATTTCTTTAATTTATTTGCTGAAAAATGAACTGAGAAGAGTTCCAATAATTGATATGTTAATTTTGAATTATTTTTTATACTATATATATATATTGTTGCCGAATGGCTTCAATGGCACGTGGCACTTAACCTTGTGAAGTGCCACAAGTCCTGAGAAGGACTGTTGTCGAATGGCTTTGACGGCTCGTAATTAATAACCTTATGGTAGCCCTGAAAAGGGCAGTTTTTGCTTTACCTCTGAGAAGAGCTGTTATGAGCTGCTATCGATGTCGTCTGCCGATATTAAATTAAACATATGTGGTAATAATATATATATATATTATAACAGTGATGGATAATCATGTACAACTGCCAAAACAAAGACAGCGACGAATTCCATAAGTTTCCCAGTCAAGATATGCAATTCAATCATTTTAGGTTCTATATCTTTATGAAAAAATATACAAATTTATCTGTATCTTTATTGAAAAACAATGACGAAAATCATTAATTATTTTTACAGTGTAAGAATCTTTTACACAATATCAATCAGAAATTTTCAGTTATTTTTTATTGATATACTAAAAAAAAAAGAGAATACATTTTGATGTTATTATATATTTTAATTTTTGAAGTTAAGATGCTCAATAAAATAAAGCAGTTAACCAAATTTTTAATATTAGTATCACAATTTTGAAATTTTTTTTTGACTTTTTGAAAATTTGGAAGCTAATACATTAGTAGGCGTTGTTTTAATGATAGACACATTTACTAAAATTTATTTTAAATAAGTTAAAAATGAAATTAAAAAATGTATTTTTATTTTCTCTAATTTGTGGACTCTCTCATCAAGGGAAGAGTATTAAGTTATTTTAATGATTTTATTATTTAACAAAATACATTTTGAGCATTAAAAGGTTGAAATCGTGAAAAAAATTATTTTTTTCTATTTTGGGGGCTTCAAAATTCAAGGGGAATGATTTGGGTAAAATTAACTTTTAAGAAAATATTCCCTAAGTGGGGATAATAGATTTAAAAAAAAAAATACTTTTTAAAAATGTATGCGATATAATTCTAAATAAAAAAAAACCCTTTCGGCAAGGCGGAAGGCGGAGGTAAATTTCACCGGTGCTAAGTGGAGGATAAAAATATTTCAAATATACTACGAGACAATGCTTGTATGCAAAAGGGTTTCACATGTTTAGCATACGACAAGTCCATCTACTTACAATCTAGCAAACCTTTGGTCATCAGCCGTAAGGGTTGGTCGTAAAGGACTAACGACCACTTTAAACCGATTCGATACTGTGCCTATTAAGGGAGGTATGATTTTTTATTGTGTTCAAAACCCCATTTTTCCACTCCCTGATCCAATGGTTGGTGATATCAAAAAACTTTACTTACGTAACTTTTAGGCTCGTATCTATAGAATATTATGAACTTTAAATGAATTCAATATTTTACTTAATAAAAAAGTTAAAGCAATATTTTGTTTTTTTCGAAAAAGCCCCCCCCCCCTTTTCCATTCCCATGGTCCGATTTCCCCCTTTAACGAACTCGACCGAGATTTTCGGACGAGTTATTTTTAAGCAACAATTTGAAAGTGATTGGTGCAAAATTACAGCAGTTATCTTGTCCACAAGAAAGTGAAATATATATATATATTATTGTGCTGACATTGGTTTTGGGGTCTGGGGGTTGTGAAACAAAAAAGATAAGTCGAATCATGGTACCTATTACAATACGTAGCTTTCTTATGAAATCTACCTAAAACATTAGATACCCGAAATATATAATGAAATAAACTATGTTGTAATTTGGGGGGTGTTTTACCCATTTACAAACCCTTAAAATCGGATAATTAATTCGGTTTGAAAAATAGATATTTTAAATAAAAATAAAAACAATAATTTAATTTTTAATTATGAAAGATGTTTTACTGATTTTTAATAAAATCCATTTAAAACCACGACACCGTTTATATTACAATAATCATCGAACCTTTAATTATTAAATATCACTTCATTATTTTCAAGTTATTTAAATATAAAATGATGCTTTGATACTGAAGTGTACGCTGTCCTATCCTATTCGTATTGTATTATATTAAATTTAAATTTGTTTCTCATATTATTTATTATAAAGCGTGTCATTACACGTGTATTATTCGTATATTTTTTATAAATTTTGTTTTTTTAAGGTAGGCATTCTTTAATATTATTACGTTCTATTAAATGAAATGTTTTATCTATAATTTTTAAATAGATAATTTAATTATTAGATAGCAAATGAAATAATATTTTTTATTACTTTAGACCGGAACATTCGTTTGCAATATGTCGACATGTGTAACCTTTTACTTCAGGGTTATCTTTTTTTTCTGTTTAGTGTCTGGAACTACCGGAATGTATTACTTCAGAGGATGAATGAAGATAATATTTATGAATGTAAATGAAGTGTAGTCTTACACAGTTTCAGGCCGACCATTCCTGTGTATTTAATTGAATCCCAACCACCAAAGAATACTGGTATCCATTATCTAGTATTCAAATCCGTAAAACATTTATTCTTGTTCTTGCCTTTGGTAGGATTTGAACCTTAGAACTAGACTTCGAAATTAGCTGATTTGCGATGACGAGTTAACCACTAGACCAACCCGGTGGTTCACCAATTAATCTTGCTACTCTTCAAGATCTGCGAAATCGAACTGTTACAGCAGTGAATTCAATAAACAGGGACCAGTTAGATTTTTTTTTTTTTGTCTTCAAAATCCCATTTTTTCCACTCCCTCAGGCAATGGTTGGTTATATCAAAAAACTTTACTTACATAAGTTTTAGGCTCTTATCTACAGAATCGTAGTATTTTTTAACGAATTCGATATTTTACTTAATAAAAAGGTTATAACAATATTCTTTTTTTTACGAAAACGCCACCCCATTTCTATCCCCATGGTCCAATTTTGGCTGTTAACGAACTCGACCGAGATTTTGGGTCGACTTTTTTTTAGGGAACAATTTGAAAGTGATTGGCGCAAAATTACGGCGTTTATCGTGTCCACAAGTGAAATACACACACACACACACACACATATATATATATATATATATATATATATATAATTTGTGTAATTTTCGAGGAAGGTATGAAATTTTTTGGCTAGTATATTTTTTCAAGTAGTTTTTGAAAAAATCGGCTATCATAAAATTAAGATTTTTTTTATTCTAGATGCAATGAGTAACTTAGGAGATGGATTTAAATTTAAAAAAGATCTTAAAAAAATAAAATAAATATTATTTAGTTGTATTCGGAGCTTGCAAAATTAAAGTTATATTGTTCTGCTATTTAGATTATGTACCAGAATTCAATTAATTCATTTTTATGATGGCAGAGGCAGCACTGTTGTGCGATGATTGTACCCATGATTCAAATTATAAAAAATTATTAGTTAAAGAACAAGCCTCGGTGGGATGTGCGTGTTTATTTGTTTCGTCTGTATCATCATTTTAATTATTTGTGGTTTCTATCCGTATTTATTTAAATTATAGTACTTTACATATTAGTAATTCCTATTGTTCTAAAACATCTTTAATAAAATTGTGGTAAATATTATATAAACATAATTATAGCGTCATAGTAGTAACTGCTTACTTTGGTATCGTTGTAAAGTAACTTTGAATTGTCTTACGGTTATTTTCGAAAGTAGTTATTTACGCTTTCAACTGTAAGATTTAACATTTACCAAAGGGTTAAAATTAATTTAAATTTTTGGTAAAAATATCAGTAATTAGGTTTTGAAGTAAGTTGGTAAATTATTTAAAGCTATTAATTCAGATTTTTAAACATAATTTATATAAATGCGAGATAGTGTTCATCAACTCCGATAAAGCGTTGTTGCGAACGCCGTTGGAAATTGTTATTGTGTTACAGGTAAATTAAATTAAAAATTCTAGTAATAAGTATTTATTAAGAAACCGTAATATAAAGATATTTTTTTTGTACTGTTAACTAATACATACGTCTCTTATAATAATTCATACTGTCTACTAATTATCTAATTCATACGTCTTGAATTTAAAATGCAATTCTAAATGTTTATCGAGTATAGAAATATTATTTTGTTTGTTAATTTATAGTTTTGTGACATCATATTTAGTTTGCCGGGCAGCCTATATCGTTCCGTGAACGCAGACAAATTAACGTCGGTACAAACTACTGTTTTGTTTGCATTTGGTGCAACACATTACGGGTAGTTGTACGAGTTGGCGTTGTTCGGTAGTTTTCGTTATCTGTATGTTGCTTTCAACCATCTTCTACTAACTCCAACGTGCATAAAAAAAAGTATAATTATACTGGTCCCTTTAAAACTTCACCTACGTAGTAGTTTATAATTTTCTAATTACTGCATCAGAGTGTTGTACCATAATATATTTAATTAATTTTATGCACAATTAGTTTTTATTTAATATCGTTATATTTCATAATTAAAATTATATATTTTCGTAGAACTTCTATACTCGTTTGAATTAATCTAATAGATTAATTAAACTGATTTAAAATTAAATTAAAAGATTTTCTTCTACAGAAGAGAGTTGATGGATATTTGAACAATAGCAATTAATTAGACAAATCTGAATTTTTGTATACTTCGTTTAATGCATACTTAAATATCAAACAAATATTTATTATCGTAATTAATTCTTTAACATTTTTGTCATATCTTTTCAGACTTAATTATATATTATATTTTTGCACAGTTAAGTCAATATTATTTCAAAAAAATAATAGTTTTTATGTACTAAAATTAATGTAATCGTTTCTTCTTTAACAATTTTGTATTTTATGGAAAAAACCTCTAATGGTTTCCCATGATTCTTCCAAGTAAATGGAGCAGTTCCTTTTTTTTGTTCATGAAATAGCAAATTAATTATGTTTTTGTCTTTATTTAAAAAACTACTGAAATTATTTGAAAAAAAAATTTCCACTACTTTAAAGCTTAATTCTTAGGGTAAAAGACATCAGACATCTGGTCTACCTGAAAGATATTTGTGGCTTGCAGATTCAAAAGAATTATAAAATCATCTTATTTTATTTGACACTTTTGTATTTGTATATGTATAAACTTGTTATAACTGAAAGAATTAAAAGATAAAACTTTGAGTATCATCAATCTTATTAAATATTATTAATTATTTATTAAGTTGATAAATAACTGCAGTAATAAAGGGACATAACTCAAAAAATTTAACAACTTAAAGTAAACGTTATAACTGCTAATTAATAAATTAATTATTATAGAAGAAAGTATTGAAATATGATCGCATAAAAAAATGCTGTAAAAATATTTAAAAAATCTTCTACAATTCAAAAATAGTGGTTATGAGACTTACCCTTTTGGCTTAAAGAAGTCTGTACAGTTTTGAATATTATTATCCTAAATATTCAATTAAAATATTGTTTTTACTAGACTGTAGCCCTCAAGCAGGTTAGAAATACTGGCCTGGTATGAAAAAAGGTTAAAGACTCCTCTGGTTGAAATAATAGGGTAAAAAAATTCCTCTTTTGTTTTTTATGTTGTTTCAGCATTACAATGCTATGGCTATGGCATACAGCCAACAACTATGACTTTCTTTTATCAGTGTTTACTTGGACAAGTGATTTCAAAAGGGTTGTGGCCTTCCCGGTCTCCTGATTTATTCTCTTCTAAATTTTTCTTGTGGGGATACCGTAAGGATTCTACTTACACAACTCATTCCCACACTGTGTCACTGCAGTTCCTCAACAAGCATTACATCATGTGTTTAATTTAACATTCAATGTCATATTTTATTAATGTAAATCACATAGCAGAGGCCACTTTCAACAACTGTTCTAACTTAATTTCCCATTGTGTCACTTTTTTGAACATTCTGTATGTGTGAATAAACACACACAAACACCTACATATATATATATATATATATATATATATATATAGAGAGAGAGAGAGAGAGAGAGAGCCTAGGATAGTTCCAGTAGTGTAAAAATTCCAACACAGGATCACATCTAAACTGGTTCAAGTTGTTGAGCTTCAACGTTGGAACAAATGCACATACATACTACCTAAATTCATTTCACTTCTTTTAGGGCAGTTATGTAAAAACATTACTATTATGAAAATCGTTACTCAACAATTGTGTACTTGTGCTTAACCTACTATAGCTGTTCATGTCTTCAATTACTATTATTAATTGTTTATAAACAGTTAAAAAATCATATGATGTTTTAGCGAGCAGTATGTTTGATCATGGAAGCATATGTTATTTCTTCTTTCAACATATTATTTTGTATTAATTTGTTACTTTTAATCTTTCTATCTTATCACAAATACACCAAACAATTAAAAAGTACAAACCAGTTACTTAACAAATTGCCATCTTGCTGATTAATTAATATATTTATGTTATTTATTGTTACAGTTTATGTGGAATTTTTCTTTTTTGTAGCTGTTTCTTATTCTTCTTGAAGCCAAATTATTTAAGAACATATTGTTCTATATCAGTGTTATTATAATATAGCACAACATTAAACTATGAACATAAATTAAAATGAAATTTAATCAATAATGTTTTTACTAAGTATAAATAATTAGAATGAAAAATTATAGTTTGATCATGAAGAATGACTAAAACATAATGTTAAATATAAAAATGTAATAAACTACAACTTTGTTGATTTGTGTGGGTTAGTTCAGGAATTTAAAACTTATCCACTCAAATCTCAACAAAACCAAACCAAATCGCCTCATTTGACGTGAATGAAGTTAAATCTGCTGTTGAGTGTTAAAATCATTCCACTATTTTTTTATAACATTCCTGCTGTATCGTGCTGTATTTTTATTTAAATTCTTTATTTAAATGTTCAGTTGAAGATTGTATATTTAAATAAAGAATTATCAAATGTAAAAGTTGGAATTAGAAATTAGAAATGTTACCACAATCTTTTATTATCAATGCTATTAATAACAGTGTAGAAAAATATAAGTATAGAGTTAGATTTAATTAATGATTTATCATGATTAATGATAAAATTGTATGTTTAAAAAATTCAATTAATGATATTGTTACTTGTTCAAATCATTTACCAAATTTATCTGATAATAGAAGTAACCAAGAAAAAGGAGAAATAATTAATTATAAATAAAAAATTAATTCAAAATAATAGGTTAAAAGAAAAAAGAATTAAAATATTTTTCCCTGATTGAACATATTACCGCTAAAAAAATCATACATTTTGTGTCTCGATTTATTGAAAGGCTAATTCATCACACCCTAGAAATGTCGGATCATCAATAAATATATAAATATTAATATAATTAGATATTTTATTTAAATATTTAAATCATTGTTTTACTATTGACTTATATGATATAACTTTGAACTAAGAGGACAGTTTATTCTTAATGTAAAATAAATGGTTAAGAAGACGGTGTTAAAAACTAACCAATTAAATAAAAAGAAATAATATATGCTTCTATGATTGAAAAATATGGCTATAATACACAGAAAAATTATAGAGATGGAATTGAAAACTTCCTGCTTTTTAATTATGTGAACAAGAGATAAATATTAAAAATCACGACTGCCAACTCAGTGAAATATTTATTGTTCTTTAATATAGGATAATTAAAAAGTATGCGAGTGACAATTTTGTATATATCATATTATTTCTAATATATTTAATCATAGATTATGGCACTTGCGGTAACATAAAGATTCTCCCGGTTCTGTAAAATTCTTGCATCAAGATGTGGGGTCATACATTTAAATCAGTTCAGCTCCATTGAGCAGTTACGGTAGAGCAAACATACAAATGCATATACCCTAAATACATTAATACTCCTTTTGAGCTTCATAGTAGTTCCTGCAGTTAATATTTGTTTCTTAAATTACTGACAGACAATAAATTTTACAAAAAACTATGATGTTTAATTTTTATATTCAGCGCCAAACATTCATAATTAAAAAAAATAAAAATAAAAATGTTTATTCTAATCTTCTTCATTTTGGAGGGGAATGTTCAGGTACTACCAAAGAAATCCTCAAAGTTTGTATGTAGGTATTAATGCTTAGATTGGAGTCTTAACTAGTACAGCCTAGTACTAGTAATCTACCTAATCTATACCTAGTACAGCCTCCAAATTTTTGTATAAAGTGACCAGAAAAATTGTTTTATAAAGTGACCTTCATTTCAACAAAAAAAATACGTAGACAAACAGAAATAGAAAAAAAATGTGTTACAGAGAAATAATACCAACCAGGTTTATTAATTATATATTTGACTTTCTTTTTTATGTATAACCTATTACAATCCCAATAATGTAAGAATTTCAGTGCGGGGTTATACATCTAAATCGGTTCAGCCATTGAGCTGCTATAGTGGAACATACATACATACATATATCACCCTAAATATTTTACCCTCCTTTTTGAGCAGTCATGTAAAAATTAGGAATCTGTAAAAAACTTTGTTTGTTATTCTGGTATGAGAAAGTGATCATCAATGGTTTGGTTTTATATATCTTCTCTCAGAACCGATGCTGTTAAGCATCGGTTTAAGCTGAAGTACCATAATACCGGTATTCTAGTTGTTTTTTTTTACATTTTTCAACTTCAGGAACGTGTAAAAAACAGAAATAAAAATAAAAAATATACAGATAGTCAAACGTTTCAAAATTTATTAATTATATTTCATTTATATTGTGCTATACTAGAGGCTAGCAAAAAATTCAGTTAAAATAAAATAGTTTGGGTTTCCATGTCTTTATCTTCCTTTTGCTCTTCAATTAATAAACTGAAGTATTGCTCAATACAATATTCACTCATTGTTTGAATTTTTTTATGAATGTACTTCTTTAAATAATGTCAGGAATAAATTGAAACTTAATTTAAGCTTGCCAATAGCCTTATGAGCATGTGTATTTGCAGTTCTCCTGAATTTGTTGATTCTATTTTTTTTTTATATTCAACCTAAATAATTAAATAATGTGCATTTATTATTTTAGTAAAGTACCTTTTCTAAGTTTTTCTAAACTTTATTTTATTTTTAATATCTGATTTTACTGCTGTAACTATAAAACCTTTGTTATAAGTTATTAAACGAATGATAAATGATTTTATGTATAAAATAGATTTTATAGAAAAGATTTCAAGTTACTAAGTTAAGTTTGGTAATTAATTTTTATTTTATGTTCTTAATTGGTATTTATTTATGTTAAGTTATATTTGTTGTAAAAGTGAAATTCTTTATTACAAGTTTTATAAACCTAAAATGAATAAAATAAATAAATACAGTATTGCATATTTAAAACAATTTATAACAGAAAATATGTTCTACTTCTAGTGTCGGTAAAAAACTCTTATGTTATTGGTTTCTTCTTCTTTCCTTCCCAGCCTCTTTAAAAAATAACAATAGAGGTATATTTTCAAAAAGTAGTCTAATTCCAAGGGAAAATAAAAATTTGTTGTTTTAAGGATTCTACATTGCCCCTTGAACATTTCAAGACCCTTCATTTAATAGATTCCAAAGTACCTTTGACTGATGTAGGATTTATTTTTTATAATTGTACATAAAATGTAACTTTGTTTTCACTTTCCTCACTATATGCTTTTTCCATGTCTATGTATTTTTATGAATTTGAATTTGTGTTGAACAATTTTTGGCTCATACATAAGTACAGAATCAGTTTAATTAATAAATGTGGCAGTGCGAATTAATCTTTATGTTTTACAAGTTATAATTTATCTTTTTATTTATTCTACATATTTTATTTTTTTAGAATTATTTCTATTCGTAACAATACACACATTTCTTTAAATGCTACTAATTTATTTGTTTATACTTATAGCTTGGGTTCTGTGTTTATTTTCTAATTATTTATCGATGGTTTTTGCTATTTTTATACTAATGTAACATATATCTTATTATATAGAAAACAATAATTGTTTTGTTTTAACCAAAAAATATGTTTTGTGTGTTCTCTTACTTTTATTATGTGTTTCATTCTTAAAAGTGTTTTGTTTTGAAATGCAATTACTGTCAACATAAAATAAAATTAGAAAATCAGAAGTGAGGTATGCCAAATGATTTTTTTGGTTAAATTATAATAATTGGACAATTTCTATTAGGGAAATATGATTTCAGTTTGTACTAAGTTTGACAAGAAGGTTTCAAATCCTAAAAGGAATGATTTATATTCATTGCAATATTTGATAATATTATATTAATATATGCTTGTTTGCTAAATAAATCTTTCTTTATGATTAAGGAATAGTAGATGTAATAAACTTAATGTTGAGTAAGATGCTTTATGTTGCTAATTAAATATATAATGATTTTAATATGTATTCATTAAAGAATGTATGTGATCTGAGTGTTGAATTACTGTTGCATATAAAAATTATTATTTTGCATACTCACTGGGTTGATATAGTGGTGGACTCGACATCGCAAATCAGCTGATTTTGAAGTTGAGAGTTGTAAGGTTCAAATTCTAGTAAAGGCAGTTACTTTTATATAAATTTGAATACTAAATCATGGATACTAGTGTTTTTTGGAGATTTTTTTTTTTTTTTAACCTCCAGGGCCGCAGTTAAGCATCACTGTACAGAGGATGAGAGATGAATGATTTGTAGCATGTGTGTTCTTTGGAGATTTGGTTTCAATTAACCACACATCTCAGGAATGGTCGACCTGAAACTGTACAAGACTACACTTCATTTACATTCATACATATTCCCTGAAGTAATACCTTACGGAGGCTGAACAAAAAAATAAAGATTATTTGCATGAATATCTGTTAAAAAGAGTATCAACTTTTTAAAATGACAAATCAAACTAAATTCAGTAAAAAAAATAATATAATTTAAAAATAAATAACTAAATACATTTTTAGTTTTTTACACTTGTTGAAACTGTTATTGTTTAGTAAGTTTTTAGTTGGTCATTTTAATAACCATTACACACTTTTCGTATGAAAAAACACAAAAATATACCTTATATTTGAATGGATTGGCTTTTTAACCCTCGACTGTAGCAAAGCTAAAAACAGGGATTATGTGTTTTATCTGTGCGCAGTGTATGTTCATAATTTTCTCAGTATTATTGCAGCTATTGACTTGTTCTTTCACTAAATTATTTGTTATGTTCCCCCTAAAGCCATAGAGCTTGTAGACTTTTACTTTAAAGTTTAAAATTTTTAAACTTTTACTTAATTTTTTTAATGTCGGGTTTTTATAAATTTTTAATGTTGTATTAGTTTCAAATTAAAAATCTGGGAGCCATTTTAGAAAAAAAATTTATAAGACAAAATTTTTTATCTTTTTGAAACAGCTCAACATGTTTAAGTAAAATTTTCATAAGTTCAAGCCCTGCAAAGATATGATCCCTAATATCTCTTTTATCTTCCACAACTTTAAGACCACAATTCCAAACAATAGCATACTGATCTATATAAAGAGGCCACCCTGTCAAATTTGAACCAAATTCTGAGCAGTTTTTCTGAATAGTTTTTAATGTTTTATTTGAATTTATGCTGTTCTTATGGCTATAGCTGTATTTCTATTGTAACAGCAGAGCTATAAAGGTTAAATATAATAATTGATGGATGATGCCTGTACTTAGTAAAAATATATCCAATCAAAAGTTGGAAAATGGAAACAAAATATGTTTTTTTTTTCACAAATTTTATTTAAACATGGTAGCTGCTGTGTGCTTGGTAATTTTTCTAATTTTTTGAAAGTATATGGTTGACTGAGATTTTGGGTAGAGGTACAACCCTTAGTCTAAAATACACAATAAATTTATAGAAGTTTCAGGAAGATGTATACACGTAGGTATATTGATGGTGTATTTTCATTATTATATTTGGATTGGCGTAATGTAAATATTTTGAAAATGACTCAAGAAATTGTTGTATATAGGACATTGAGGGCTTTTGATAAAATTAAAGAAAGGAAGAATAGTTATTATTTTTAATTTTTTACTTTTTGTATAATAGTTGTAGAAAATTGATGTTTAGTATGATCAAACCTCTTATGGTATTATGTTATTTAAAATTCTAAATTTAAAAATTTGTAATTATAATTTTAAATTTTAATAAAGAAGTCAAAATTAAATTTATAATTTATTTTAACTTCTAAATTTTAAGTTGATTGGATTTAGGGAATGGGAATATTCAACATTATTTCTAAACAGTTTTTATCTCATCCTGGTCTAAATCTGTTGATAAAAAAATGGAGATTTAGTTAAATATATTTTCGACCCTATCATGGTATTCATTTTTTTTTTAGTATAGTTTAATAAAGTTTCAATAATTTGAGCCAGTAATTATTTACTTAAAAAAATTTTCAAGCTCTAAAAACAATCGCTCTAAAAAAAAATGCTATCACATTTTAAAGCATTCAGCTCTTAATTTTAGATATATTTTTGTTTGTAACCTTTTTATTACAAAAGTTACAACAAAAAGTTATTAATAAAAGTTGGGTAGTATTATTATCTATAAAAAAGCATTTTACAAACTTTTTGTGGTAGTTGTAATTTTTAAGATAAATGAAAAACTGATTAAATCCTTGTTTTCAATGGCGGCCAAATGAGGGTGCCTCCCACTTCAAAAACTCAAATTTAAATTAGGTTTGATCATATTACATGATGAAAAAAACGATGTCTAACCAAAATGTATGGCTAGCCTTTTTTTTTAATGTGGTTTGTTATGAAAGTCATATCGTATTCAGATTTAAAAAAATTTTGGTTTTCTGCAAGTCTTTATTTGAAATTAAGACTAAAGAAAAAGTCTTTAATTTTTAAGGTGTAGAATTTTTGTTTTTATTTTAATTTATTTTTGTAGATATATGTCGATGAGTTTACTGTTGTATCTTTTTGTGTGTGCTAGCTATTTTATTACAAAGTTTGACAAGATCATCTGGTTATATGGAGTCGTTGAATAGTCTGGATCATACTTGAAATGAGTAGTTTGTGAGGCTGGTTGATTTGAGGCTAGCTTTCAGGACATGTTAGTTTTCTTTGTATTTTAAAAGGTTGCTTTTAGTGATGATCAGTTCAAGAAGATTTGTTTAACGTGTTCCTATTCATCTCATCTATAAAGTTTAGTTTGAGATATCTTTATTTATATTAGTTAAAAGTTGCTCATTTTCTATTGTGTTGCTTATCTTTGTATATTATTTATAATCTTATCAATGCATTGTGCAAGTTGTAGGTGTAGACACTTTTGTAATTTATGACAATTTGGCAGTCTTAAGTATTTTTCATCATTGACTGTGATGGACAAAACCTAGTAAATATTTTACATTTTTAATAAACCATGAAGCTTAGACTGTAAAACATTACACTTTCACTCAAACTAGATGACCTAAATGCAACTAAATATTAAACTTAAGCCAATGGATAAAGCAGAACACTAATATGAAATCCCTAACTAATTTCAGAACGGAAAATAGAATAAGATAAAACAATAAAAAAATGTTTTAACACTTTTATTAATAAGCATACCATAAAAGTGTTGAAAAAGTTAAGTAAAGTAGGCTAAACATTCCATAAAGAATCATTAATAAAATAAATACACATTGTCACAAAAATATTTTTTTTTAAATTTGTTTAACCTGGGTTTACAAGACTGTTCTGATTATAGTAGGTTCTACATAAACCAAAAAACTACAGGTTTTTACAAAATAAAAAGTGCATATAAAGTGCTTTGCACAATCAACGATTCCACTTTCACAAACCAGCTCATTTATACAAAAACACATATGCACAAACATCAACATAAAAATCTTAACATTTAAGGATTAATACTAAAGGCACTTGAACAACTGAAAGTGTAAAAACGTACAGAAACACATAAAAACAACTTTCTAAATTAACATATGCAATTTAACCACACACACGCATGCACTTAAATACATCAACAAAAATCTACATCAAAAAAGTAATTCAACATTAGTTTCATATCAAAAGCAAAATGTAAAGCAGTGCTCTACATGGAAGTGGCTGAAGAATTTTAATTTATAATCAAAACTAGGACCAAATTTGTCTAACTTTTACCTTAAATAAAGTATACTGCAGTTGATTTAATCACATTAATTTTGTGTAATATGGTACACAATTTTTTTATTGAATATGTTTCATTATTAAATGTGATGTTTTGCAATTACTGATATTCAAACTTTTAAAGATTAAATTTTTAAGCAATTTCAATTAATTTGAGGTATTTTGTTATTAATTAATTGCAGTATGTTTTTTTTATTTACATCTAGCAAATTTATATTTTTAATAATTTAATATTACCTAAATATGTGCAGTTATTAATGTAAACTGTTTACAATAATTTGATACTTTTATTAACTAATGCCTGGTGTTGTTTATGATGCTTGAAAGTTTGTGTAAGAGATAGCAGCACTGTACAAATATTAGTATACTTTTGACATTTAAACAGTCATAACTGTAAAATGTATTATTTTTATCTCCTGTTGATGGTTTGAAATAAACCGAAAGATTTTGAAAAAAAATCTTTTTTCTTGTAAGTGGATATAAAATTTTTATTATTTTTTTATTCTATTAAAAAAATTATCAGCTGAAACCATGTTTAAGAGATTTACAAATATTAATGTACGAAACCAAGTGTTACGAATGTAAATAATAATTTACGTTAATGCAAGTGTTAAACATTTTTTTATTGTTTTATCTTGTTCTATTTTCTGTTCTGAAATTAGTTTATGGGTTTCACATTAGTGTTCTGCTTTATCCATTGGCTTAAGTTTAATATTTAGTTGCGTTTAGGTCATCTAGTTTGAGTGAAAGTGTAATGTTTTATAGTCTAAGCTTCATGGTTTATTAAAAATGTATAATATTTACTATGTTTTTTCCATCACAGTTAATAATGAAAAATATTTAAGACTGCCAAATTGTCATAAATTACAAAAGTGTCTACACGTACAACTTGCACAATGCATTGATAAGATTATAAATAATATACAAAGATAAGCAACAAAATAGAAAATGAGCAACTTACTAATATACATAAAGATATCTCAAAATAAACTGGAACCTAAAAGGATTCTAAATAAAATTAATTATACAGGATTTGATTAGATGTTTTTTAACTTAAAAGTTTATAATTAATGCAAAAACTTTTCAGTTATCAGAAAAGTTATGTTAATTTAATGAAATATTTAAATTAATTAATAAAACTCAGTATTATTTTTTAATTTAATGTAATAAAATAGTTTTATGAAATATAATATTAATAGTTTTCTTTTTTTAGAATGTTATTAATTTAATGATATTGTTATTGATTGATAATAATGTATTAAAATACTATAATTATTTCTAGATAAATTTAAAAACATAATTTTTAATGTTTCTGTAAATTACCTTAATGAAAATAAGTGTATTATTTATGTAATATATAATTAACAAAAAATAAGTTTAAACCAAACGCAATAATCTTTTTTTCTTTTTAATGGTTTTATTTACAGTTGCATTAACAATTAAAGTCATTAACGACTAAGTAACACTATTATGTATTGTTACATAAAACAACTAAAATAAACAATAAAGAAACAGGAACAGTAAAGAATAAATATATAACAATAATAAACAAGTAACAACAAATACAAACCAAAACATATAAATCAGACAAAAACCATTAAATTGTATTCTTCATTCCACTGTAGGAGAGAAACAGTAACAGACGTTTTATACCTTCTATCCAGTTTAGTCGAAATTTCATATCTGAACCCAAGTCTAAGTTTTGTCGGATGGTTCCAAAGATTGGGCAATCAAAGAGTAAGTGGTGCACGGAACATTTAACCTTGCAAGCCTCACAGATCTTCTGAGGAGAGCCAAATAGCCGAAATTAAAAATTTTGCGTTACCTTGAATTGAGTTATTTTGTTTAATTTACAATATTATCCGAAAAAGTAATTCTGATTTTTTTTTTGTAAATTTTGGCTATTCTTTGGAAAATGGGTGTTGGAAAATGCAGTATCAGTAGTAGTTTTACTTGGATATAGTAGGGATGAGTCAAGTTTTTGTAACAAATTTTGCATATATTTTTCATTATTTTCAATTGGTAATAAATATTCTTATATTACCACAGTTTTATTTATTGCACGTGCACACACACACACACACACACACACACACACCCCCCATATCTGAACACTATTGAATAAAATTTGTAAAAAATAATTATACTTGTAAACATATAATAGAACTAGTGAAGTTGTTTTACTGTACACTAAAATGAAAATATTAATAACACCTCCAATGATTAATAAAACAGAAAAAAATAGACTTAATATTATTGACTGTTATTTTCAGTAACTCACTTTATTCATGGTAACCTGTTATACATGACAACACCGCTATTTGTGCACCTTCTGTTAGTTATAGACTTACATAAAACATACCTTGTTCTTTTACTCTGCAAATCATATTCAGTGATGTACGGCGTAAGTTTTGATAAGTCATCTTTTTTATTTAGTTATAATTGTAATTTAATTGTTAAAATATATGATTTAATTTGTTTTCACATTATTTCAACTAATTTCTTTGTATTATGTTGGATTCAATTTTGATTGTGTGTTTCTTCTAAAAAATATGTCTCATTGCCAACCCTGCATAACCACCAAGAATCCAAACTAAAATACTGTTATCAGTATTTCCACTGAACTTGGTTTTTCCATTTGTATATTAAAAATAAATGATTTCCCAATGATATGATTAAATATTCCTTTATTAACAAAGAAGTGACAACTGAGGATGATTGATAAAACTTGGGTAATCATTTTTAAGTCATTTGAGGTAATAAATGGTTAATTTAACAATTTTTGATTAGATCTATTACTATTATTTTTATTTAATTTTTCTAAGTAAATAAGAATTTTATTTATTCATTAGTGAAATTATGAAAGAATATTAGCACTGTTGTAATAGTTGTAGAAGCGCTAAGTTAAGGTAGTGTTGTGTTTTTGCACCTTCCTAATTACCGTGACTGTGCATGACAATAGAGATAGAAGTTAACAAAAACATGTTTTAAATGGTGTAATATTATAAGTTTTAATGTTAACTAGGACAGAATGAATGAATTTATATATATATATATATATATATATATATAAACATAATATTTCATAAAAAGTTATTTACCTTTCATTTTACATTGTTGCCAGTTCAACATCATATTATATTATAGTTAAAGTAGCTATAAGTTATCGACAACAATGAATAAGTATAACAGGTTTTGTATCTTTCCAATAAGATCAAGTTTACTGTGTAAGCAATCTGGAACGTTTTATGGATGATAGAGAATTTTTGTCGAATGAAAATATTGCAGAAAAATTTACATTTTGCGTTTAACAATGCAGGTATTTTCACGGTGAAGTAGTAGATACTTTACATTAGTATACACTATATAAATTTTATTTACTGTTTGATTTGTGCTGCTACTATCTTTTCTAAAAAAAAATATTATTAACGATAAGTAAATACACCTGTAATGACACAATAGAAATTTCATATAACTCAGCACACAAATTTAGCTTATTAGAAAGGATCTTATTAAACTTTGATTTTCATTTCTAATAAATAACTGATCCATTTAAAAGTTTTTTTCACCAAATTGTTAAAAGTTAAAGTTATTTTCATTTAAAAAAAAAATAATAATAAAATAAAAATCAGTTGTTGATGAAATTCCTTTCTCTTAAAGTCATAAATCCTATTATTGTACAACGAATCTATCAATTAGATTTATCAGCAACCTCTAAATCTCTGTTATTATTATTCCAAAAAAGAAACTTTAGGTGCATTTAATTTACAAAATTATAGATTAATTTCTGGAAAAAGAGCCCAGTAAATAAATTAAAAAATTCTTGAAATAAATGTATTGATAATAATCAGTGTGGTTGAAATTCTATTGAGCTTCAAATATTGAAAACTACTGCCAACTATTTCCCAGCAGAATCTGTTTTAAATAACAGAAAAAAAGCATAAACATGATTTTTTTTTTTTTTTGAGATTAAACCATTTTCGCTCTCTTTGGCACAATTTTACATACCCACTATTGTTTGATCTCTGATGTGTAATGGTGAATCTATGTTTCATCTACTGTAATAAAACATTGAAGAGACTCAGCAGTATTGCATTTAAATAGATTTATAGTAGCGTTGAGAAGTTTTTGGTCAGCTATTTAGAAATGCAGTACCAATATAGCACAAAGCTTTTTCATACCCAAAATGTTGTGTATAAGTGTAGTGGACACTGTCCAGCTGTTATAATATTTGCAATGTCAACAAGGTCATGTGCATAAGTATAATGGACACTGTCACGTACCTTGACTCAGTGATCAATTAATATAACATTGTGGATTTTTGTGATGATTTCGTTAGTCGTAGCAGTTTTTAGATGTTTTAAGCTTTTAATATCTTAAATTGATGTACAACTACATTTAAATTCAGCAAACCACTTTTTAATTGAAAAAATGAAGAGGAAGAATCCTTTAAAGTTAATTAAAAATTTTTTTATGCCTGTCAGAGTTAAACCTTTTAACACAAGCACTTAATAACAATTCAAACTTAATAACTCTATCCATTTTCCTGAAAATGTCGAAACTTGATTGTTTTACTCTAGTGCCACAAACGTGCAACTAAACGTGTACATATGAAACTTCAGCACATAACATCTAAGGAATCAAATAATAATTCGGTTATACTTGCACCATATCTGTGTCGGGTTGGACTTTTACAACAAATAATAATTCAGTAATAACAATAAAAGAAATTTCTATCTACGTGTACAGTTTATTATTATGTCTTCTGTATTCTTCTTCGCCTTTGATGGGCTGTAGGACTTTTCTGAGTATTTGTAATTCTTTTGTTGTAATTTATTGACTAGAAGTTTCTTGTTAAATGTTAAACATTAGCTGCATATAGAGCTTTCCTACCAATAACTGTAGCAAAGTGTCTTCAGTAATATTAATTTCTTACTGCAGGTGTTATTAGTTAATTAATATTCTTATTCCATTTTATAGATTTTTGACCGGATGGTTTCCTTTTCACAGATATTTTTTTCAATTTTCTACTTAGGTATTTTAATTTTCCAGTCTTGTTAATTTTCTCATATGTCATTCCGTATAGTTTTCTGGAGACATTTGATTTAAATTACAAAAATTGTTATTATAAATATACATAAACTGAAAGTAATCCAGGTAGGAAATGTTTTTTGGATAAAGAAAAGACAGTAAAAATTACTGTAATAATTTTGAAAAATTTAAACAACTTAGATGTATGAAAATAAAATTAAAAACTTTTTTCCCCGCTTGAAAAATAATTACAAAATATATTGACTTTATTCTAAATTCTCAATCTTGTTTTGATTTTTACTTGACTACAACAAATTTAAAAATAAAATTTTACATTTCAAATTATTTATAGAAGTTGCTCTGATAATTTTGAGTATGAACAGTTATGATTAATATGTTACCAAGCTAATTCTGTTTTATTAAATCTCTTACTACTTGTTGGATATGAGAGAAATTATGTTGTGTGTTTATTTTGATTAATTTTAAGTTTTACTCTATACTGAATCAAAAATCAGAATATTTACTATAAATAAGCCTCTAGAGTTCATGGAAGTAATAAGTTATATTATACCATTGCAGTTCTTTAGTAAAATTAATATAGATGAGAAAAAACAAATTTTAGTTAGTTAAAATTATTAATGAATGTAAAATATCATTAAAATGAAAAACAAAATATAGAAAACAAGTATTGTGAAAATATAGAAATGCATGCACACATATAGTAATAAAAGAAAAACTGCGTAGTCTGTTTTTGATTGTGTAACTAACAACATGTATTGTCCATAGTACTGTATGTATTTATTATTTCTAAACATTAAATTTATGTTATTCATTGCTGTATAGTACAGAGAGTAACAAATTGCATGGGGGATTAACAATAACTGTTTTCATCATTTCTCCATTACATTGTCTTGTGACGATTTATTGTCATTACACTTTTCAATTCTGCTTGATTTTAATAGTCACTTCTAACAATAAAATTTTTATTCATGAATGAATTATTGTGTGTACTTTCTAACTCCGGTTTTTTGTTTTTTAAAATAAACTGAATTATTTAATTAATTTGAGTTTCTCTACTTTTATAGTGTACAGTAGAGAATAGATTATTAACAGTTTAATAGTTCTTAACAGTAAGTGTGATACCAATAAGCAAAACTACTGGTAAAAAAAAAAAAAAATCAATTAACTGCATAACTTTCATGGTTATGCTACTCAATTTATGCAATCCAATTTTGAAAAATCTTTCTGGCTTATTTCAACCATTTAAGCTCTATTTGTAGCTTCATGATAAAATAATTCCTTTTTATTAAAAAACAATAACCAGAATAATACATAGAAATAGAAAGATATGCCATAAATTTAAATGAATAAAATTTTAATTTTCTAGGAAGGGATGAAATTTTTGACTAATTTAATTTTTTTTTAAGAAGTACTACAGGTATCAAAAAATTAAGATTTTTACATTTTGGGGTAACTTGTGAGATGAATTTAAATTTAAAAAATACTTTTTGTTACCTCAGACCATTGAAATGGGATGCGCAAAAACTTGTTGTAGTGGTTTGAAGATCTATCGATGTAGAAAAATAGGTACAAAAACTCCTCCTAATTAACTTCTTTTCTGAAGCAAGATACCACCTTTTCCAATCCAATCTTTGTAAAACTTTAATAAATTTTTTTCCCTTGAAAGTATTTTCCCTCCGTAGGTACAAAAAACTCCTCCCATTAACTCCTTTTCTGAAGCAAGATAAACCTTTTCCAATTTTTATAAAATTTTAGTATATTCTCTCCCCTGAAAGTACTAGCTGCCTACCAGGTTGGAAAGAAATCAGTTGAAAGGGTCCATAGTTATAAGACTAAATACAGGCCAACATACATGCACACAAATATCCGTCTGACAAAAATAGATTTTTTAGACTTGGAGCATCGGAATAAAAACTTTTTTACAGATTATTTAAATTTTTTTTTTTTTAAATTCTTTTTTACACGTCTCCTTAAACGACAAACTGTTTAAGATTTTTTTTTTTTTGACCGATTATATACTTTTCCAGAGCTATAGCTGCATGCATTTCTATAACTGGGAAAGTGAAAATGACATTTCAGTTTTTATATGTCTTGGTTTTTTCAGGTCCAGAAATATGTAAATCATACTTACAAAATGCGTATAATGATTTGATTATAAATTATAATCTTATGATATTGGGAGTCCTCCAATCATAAAATTTGTCATTATATTATGAGGATTGAGTGTATTAACATTTTTCTTAATCGTGAATTTAGATGAGATCTTTCAATAAGGATCTGCCTTAATGGATTAGATAGATATTTGTATATGCCAAATAGTGCTAGAAACAAGAAAGGTTTCTCCTTGAAGAAGCTTAGGCCTTTTAAATAGTTTTATAGTGTCTGAAGGAAAAGTTCTGCAGTACGAGTTAGGTCTATTTTAAAACTGAATGATCAAAATAAACTGGTTGTTACAGAAACATGATGATTAGTAGTCATTACTGCACATCCATCTGCTGTCTATTCTGTTCATAGCTAGTAAAACAGTGGTTTGTTGATTAATCATGGAGCCTCTCCATTGTCATTCTCACCTTTAGTTTTGTAGGTCATTAAAAAGTAAGGGATGAGGGATGGTCATCAAGATGTTGTTTTTATGCCTGAAAATACATGGCCCAATTCTATAGGTTGCATAAGGGCTTTATTTTAGCAGTTCAAATGAATATTATTGACCAAGATAAACTAATAAATTAAGCTTCGTCTGTAGTATTTGCAAAGCATAGAAAAAAGCATTTATGTTATCTTATAAACAACAATGTTGCTAGATGTATTGTTGCAATGCTCATTTATAAATGCATGAATATAGCAAATGTTATGAGGGAGAGCATTGTTTATTAGTTATGTATTTTTGATTGTTGGTTGCTCGTTTTACTAGCATAAATGCAAGAAATTATGCTTAATTATACCGTTTGACAGTAGCTGATATGTTGAAAAAATAAAGATCATTACTTCTTTAGACATTGATGAAATCATAAAATAAAGAGGGTCTCATAAAATAAAATTTGCTGGTCTCCTTGGTGTAAGTGGTACCATCTCGGCCTTTCATCCGGAGGTTTGAATCCTGGCTAGGCATTGAATTTTTCATACGCTACAAAATTCCATTTCCACATCCCACACACAAGCTTCAAGCTTATGTGGCGATATAAATTCAAGTCTTTACTTGATTTTCATCAAGAAAAAAAAGAAACGAAGGATATTGTAGTAGTGAAGAAGAGAGTAGGTTAACTTTTAACTTTGTATTTTATGAAATATAGCATAGACATAAATTGTCATACTGCTATTCACTAAGCTTTGCATACTTTTTTTTTGCTTGATGGATTGATTCACCATAGAAGCTTACAAGTTTTTATGAAAATGAAAATTTTGCATCTATGAAAAATGCCATAACTGACCAGAAGTTGAACCCAGGACTTCCAGATAAAAGGCCAAAATGCTATCATTCTACCTTGAAGATCAACGGAGATCTAAGTTTATATATAAACTCCTTATGATTGCCATTCGTATTTGGATCACACTGTGACACCAGTATTTGCAGCTGCTCATTGGTTAACTCCAGTTCAGGATATCCGAGTAATTACAAACACTATCCAATTTGCCTCATTGATTTCAAAGCTCTATGTAATCCATCCAATCCTTTATCTTGATAAAGAGAATGATCTTTTTCATCTCCAACTGTTGTCTATTGTGCTTCAAAATTGGACTGCAACTTCCTCTGCTTGTAAAACTTTTGTTCAACCTATGAACAAAACAAGCACATCATCTATGCTTAGAATTATTATATCAGGTTTTTTTTTAGTCTGTCAAAGATTAATGATAAAAGTCAGTGCAAAATTAATTGTGCATTTAATTCTAAAATTAATTGTGAATCGGATAGCACCTATGACCTTGAAACCCTCATTCAAGTGATCTTATAATAACTCTTTTAACAATTGGTTGTCTTTTCTCATTATCCACCACTCTCTTTTGTCATAGATTTTTCATCCTTATTGTGAAATTTTGTATAGATTCCAATTGGAACAGTGCTTAGGATGATGGGAGGATTTAGATTTAATGTTTAATTTTTTATTTTTAGAAGAAACAAAAAAATACAGTGTTTCTTATCTGATGGCTGTAAAAAATCCAAAATAGGGTAAAGAAAGATTAAAACAGCTGAGAAATAACAAAAATTAAACGATTAAATGTAGATGTAGACTGTATAATAAATGGTAAATCTTATCTTGAGTTTATTTGTCATTAAAGGTTTGAAAATGTTGCAATAATCATTTTATATATTTCATATTTATTGTTAAAATAAGTGTATAGTATTTTCAGTGTAATAGTATTAAAAACAGTTAATTAAAAATATTAAGGTTAAAATTTACTATAGAACTAAACGTCATAGAAAAGTTCATTAAATAAATGACTTGAGACAAAAAAAAATAAATAAAATTCTTGTTTTTCTTTTTATTATTATGTATATTAAATACATTCCTTATGGAATACCATAAGGAATACCATGTCAGTATAATACCAGTACTATGTCTTATTAAATTAATATTCTCATTGGGTTTACATATAAAATATGATAGTGTTTATGGTTTAAAGTTCTTTAATATTCTTGTTTTTAAAGTTTAAAATTCAAATATTTTGATGTAATTAATTAAATATTTTTAGCAGTAAAAGTTTGTTTTATAATTTTTAAGTACATAAGAAAGTTTATTTTAGGTTAATTAATTCTAAAATATAAAATTACTATGTTATTAAAGTACTTCCAGAAAAATTTATTTAAAATTAACTTAATTTATTAATTTTTAATTATTTTATTACATTTTATATTTTATTTTTAACTTTTTTATCTTTTAATAAATAATTTTTTTATTTATTTTAGATTTTTAATTAAATATTTTAAAAATATCTTTAGCTTTAATAATAAAGAATAATGATAGATGGTAAATCTATTAATTTGCCTATAATAACTTCATTCATAACTTGACAACCAGTCAACTAGTCTTAATGTTGTTTGTTTGTTTACAAGTGGGTATACTATTTCCATAATACATCATGTAGGAAAAACTTGTTTGATCTTCATCCATCTTAATTGAGTAAGCTGCTTTATAACTTGATCTCAAACTAGGTCACTAACAGGTATAACCAAGACGAATACTTTTTCCTCTTATAGATAAAAAATTTATTGAAATTTTTAAATTATTCTGAGTAATTAGTGTATGCGTGATTGTTTTGTATCCTTTTTCTTTTCTTCTTGTTATGTCTTTTATTTATCTTCCATCATTTGATAGGCAATTTCCTCTTGGTACTCTCTTTCTTTTGTCTTCTGTAAATATGAACTGAATCGTAAGAAGAATACCAATCAATTAAGCATACAGTAATTATTCAAATAATTTTAAAATTTTCAAAAATTTTTACTTACGAAGGAAAAAGTACTGATCTTAATTATACTTGTTAATGATCTAGTTTGAGATCAAGTTATAAAGCAAACTTATCAATTTAAAAATTATGGAATATTGGAAAAATTATTGCTTGGCATATATAATATTAAATCTTGTACTGAAGGGAACTGGAACTGTTTGAGCTCTTGAGGGAGAAGGAGATAGGTATGGCTTTCATTACGGAAATTAAAAAGAAGTGTTAGGAAACATATGATTTAAATGGTCACACGATATTATGTAGCAGAGTGAATTTAAATTCCAGGGCAACATCAGGACTGGCTGTAATATTGAATATAAAATGGAAACATACAGTGCATTTTTTCAGTTGAAACTCGGGATAGGATAATGTGGATTCAGTGTAAACTAGAAAGAGGCTACATGACTGCATTTCGCTTATATGCCTCAACAGAAGGAAAAAAGAAAGAATCAGAGGAATTCCATAATTTATTGTAAGACACTCTGGAGAAGTGTAATAAAAATGATTACGATCATTATTGCAGCGGACTATAATGTAAGTGTGGGTAACAAGCTGCTTGCAGGTGCATCAGCAGTTTGTAATGAGGATGGTGTAAGTAATGGATAAGTGTTGTGTGACTTCATCACATTCAATGAGATGAAAATTGATGAATATATTTTTTAGGCATAAAAATATACATCATTATACTTGGGCAGGTAGGGGAACTTCGAGGACAATTGATTATTTTTTGCCTAAAGTAAAGGCCGTAGGTAGGTTCATCAGTATACTACTTATACTTAGTGCATGTGATTTAGGAAGTGATCATTTCCTGCTCTGTGCTAATTTAAGATTTCTTAGGAGATGGTTCAAAACAAAGAAAGTAAAAAGCAATGTGGAATGAGGAGTATTCATGGAAAGTTCATCTTTTTAAGGATACGGTGATATGACTGCTTTATTGGCAGAGGTTGATGGTTGTAACTTCTTTCCATTGGAGAATGATATTGATCTAGAATAGGGAAATATTAAGAGTATATTAGAAAGAATGGCCAAGGAAGCTTTGTTATCTAGCAGGAAGAGAATTTACCATAAGAGGCTGGTTGCATGGAATGAGGGAATTCGGAAGTTGGTTGACGAGAAAAGGAAGGGTTATAGGACGTTATTAATAGTTGGATCATAGCTGATGAAACAAAACTACAAAAGACTCTCAAATTGTAAAATCAATGATGAGGAAAGCTTAGGAGGATCATTGGGAACGATATATTTATAACACACAACATTTCATTCATTGTAGGTAGCATTTGAGTTGTAGAGTTATGTGGCAGTTGAAAAGACAGGAGAAGGGTGTGACCGATTTTAGAGTAACAGAAATGGGCAGTTTTTGACATACTGTAGAGAGTTGTGAACAGAATGGAGGACTCATTGTGAATGAAGGGATGGATTTCATGGAGGACACGGATGTGGTGGAGTGGATGAGATAGGGATGGAGGAGTCCTTAACTAAAATGAAAAACAGGAAAGCAGCCTGGGCATGATGGCTTGAAGACAAAGCTTGCCTGCAAAATGTGCATTGGTGAGCCTTACGAACAGGTTCTTTAGATTATTGGATCTGTGCTGGAGGAGATATGCTGTGCCAATGGAATACCAGAATGCATTGATTTGCTCAATATTTAAAAGAGGGATAGATCTAATTGTGGATTTTACAAGGGCATATGTCTTCTGAATGTGGCATATAAGATCTACTCAACAGTTTTAACTGCAACACCGAGACCAGCGGTTGACATTATGCTGCTTGAGGAGCAGCTGGGCTTTCGGTTTGGACAATCATGCTCAGATAATGTTTCAATTTTAAAGCAAGTAATTGAGAATAGGAAGAAATATAATACAGAAACCCATATCGCATTTATAAATTTTTTCGAGGCTTTTGACATGGTGAGCAGGAAGAAATTGTTTGACATCTTGGAAAAATGAGTTTTGCCTTGTTTTCTGGTTGACTGTTTAAGATCTGAATATAACAATTCAAAGATATGTATGGACGGGAACAAGAAAAGGTTGGTGGTGGGACATAGAGGCCTTTGAGAGGGATGCAGCCTCTTTCCTATACTGTTTAACTTATATATAGATGAAGTTCTTTGACAGTGGATAAATAGACTGAATCATTATAGGATTGATTATAGGTAGATAGGAGGAGGGATTTTTGCTGTACTGTTTGTAGATGATCATATTTGATGACAAAGTTGATTGGAAGACAAGTTGAAAAGGCCTGTTTGGCACTGGGTGTAGTAAATATAATTTAGACATTTGTGTAGAGAAAACCAAAGTTTTTACCTTCAAATGAGCAGCAGATCCTGTTAGATCTAAGATAGTACTAGAGAACTGAATCCTGGAGGAGATCTCAGGTTTCAGGTTTTTGGGTTCCAATATTTCACATAATGGGAAGTGGATGTGCACCGAAAGCTTGAGAATTACAATAGAATGAATTGTACTATCAGGCGGGCTCAGAGGAATAAAGTGAGGAGAGATACCCTTTTAAAGTTTTACAAGGCATTATTGGTTCCAACTTGTCTTTTTAGAAGCGAAACTTGAACTCTGATTAGTGCAAATAGGCAGAAGCTCCAGGAATCCAAAAATGAGGTTTTTGAGGTCAGTGGCTGGTAGAGTGTTGTTTCGACAGACATCTTGATGTTAATATCTGGGAAGATGAGTGTATGGATATAGGAAGATTTCCCAGGCATTTCAATGATTATTGAACTAGAGGAAGATGAAGTGTAGGTTGACCCGAAATGCGATGGTAGGAGAGTTTAGGGTTTTAGATGACACAACAGGCAGTGATACTTAATGCTTGATGGAAAAGAAGAAGTATGAACTGCCTACATATATCTTCTTTTATTTTAAAACTGCAGCTTAATTAGTATTTGTACACTTAAAACAATATCTGATGTGTTTACTTCTCGTTTGATAATTTTATTTTTTTGTGTAATTTTATTGAACATGTTGCCTGTGTGCTGTAATTAATGTACCAACAACACAAACTTAATTTAAAATTATCTATTTGTACAATAAACTTTACCAATCCGTGCATTCGTCATGAGATATAAAATGCTACATCAGGTAGCACCATTATATGTAAAATCATTACCACCATTTTATGTAAAATCTAATGGCTGTCTTGGTCAATAAATAAATAAATATATATTAATTTTAAAGTGTCTTCAATTATATTCAACAACTGAATAGTTATAAATGTCTTGTCTTGAGGCACTCATATAAATGATTTGTTATTCTCCAGAATAACAAGATTCTATGCTAATCTTTCCCAGATAACTGAACTTGTTCACTGAATTAAATGTATTTTTGCATATCAGCATGTCAAACTCACCAAAATTTAGGTTATATTCAGTCTTATAAGTGAAACTTTCCCTCTGTTCACGTGAAACTAAATGTATCACAGATAATATTCCTTTCAGTGAAAGCAATCATGAATATCATTCCTTGTAACTCAGGCATAACGGTCATTTGAACATAAGTTACAAATAAATTTAATTCTTTTCTTATAAAAACGCCTTTATTTTGGCTTTGTACAGTAGAGAATTCCAAAGTAATGTTTTTTTTATTAACACTAATTAGCTGTATGTCCTATATGACAATTGTCCAGGGGGACAATTATTTTCCCCTTGATTTTTCTTCTGTGCAGTAGGTGTATTTTTCTGTATCCTCATTTATCATTTTATGTCATACTAAATAAATTTAAATATTAAATTCTGATGTTTGAAAGATTAAATTTGTACCAGATCTGGGTCACCAGTTCTGATCTATCTGAATATAAAATTCACTAATAGTTCTATCATTGACTGTCAGATAGCATTAGAATAGGCAAAAGGGTACAAGATAGGGTGACATTTAATGCCCCAGTGTATACGGACATGTGAACTTGGAATGAAAGAAGATTATATGCATTTACAAAAAAAAAAAAAAAAAAAAACTGCAGCCAATAAGTCATCTAAAACTATATTTAAAAAAATTTGTTTGTTAGTATGTATTGTTAAAATTTATTGAGTTTACTGGAATCTCATTACAGTAATTTTGTATGTTATTGACTTTTGTTTTGCTGTTTTACAAATTTATTGTTTTATTTATTTAAGATGAAATTAAAAATGATTTATTAAGTGTTAATTTCTGTTTACCAGATATAATATATTTGTATATAATCCATTGTATCTGTCTGAAAGGGATATATTCATTTGTTGCTTTACAATATCTGAGAATGTGGTGTATTGTCTGTTTACATGTTTGGTTTTGATAGTTATAAAGCACCTATGATACAAATTGACATTAGTTGATTTCTTTTAACTTAAAGTAATGGTGAACAGAGTGTAGGTGTTGCTTATACGGTTAAAAATTACCCCTACAATTATAGGATTTGTTTGGTTATATTTTCCCAAAGAAGCGTGACGTGAGATGATTATTATTCTCAGGAATAGGTTACCATTTTAATGAATAACTTGTATTGTTTTTGTTAGTTGTTTACAATTACCAATTTATGGCAGCTGATATAAGTAATCATTAGTGCTAAAGGTTTTAGGTATGTTTTTAGGTTTGGATTATAACCAATCAGATTGTTTATGTATGAGGTCTGCAAATAAAGTAATGAAACTGGTTCAGAAAAACTTTTTATTTACAATTATATACATTTTTATTTTATACATGGACTCTATCACCATTGAAATAGTTCCCTTGGAAAACCAGACAATGTTTCAAACTGTTTTCCCACTCTTCATAGAAGTGTTGAACTCAGAAACTGGAAAATCCTTCGGATGGTTGGTTACATTTTTTATGTTTTATATTGTTCCAAAATGGTGTCCTTTAAGGTCTTTTTTTAAAGTCAGGAACAGGAAAAAGTTGCAAAAGTTTTTTCTGTAGTCTTTCAAGAATTTCTCAGTAAACATATTGATTTACAATCTGTCCTGTAGCCAAAAACTTAAGGACAATGCCATTACTATCAAAGAAACAAATTAGCATGGTTTTGATTTTTGATTTATTAATTTGTACTTTTTCGGGATGTGGTGAATTTGAAATGTGCCACTCCTTGTTCTGGAAATTTGTTTCTGGGTTGTACTCAAATATCCAAGATTCATCACCAGTAGTAATATTATTTTAGAAAATCAGGATTAGTTTCAATTAGCCCTAGAAGATCGCGACACACTTCCATTCTGTTGTTTTTCTGTTCAACAGTGAGGTTTTTTGGGACCAATTTTGTACAAACTTTTTCATGTCCAATTCGTTTGCCAAAATTTGATGGACTGTAGTATGGTTCTATTTCAATTGTTCTGAAATCATTCTGACAGTTAATCACTGGTTGTACTGTATCAAGTCTCTGATTGTTGTCACTTTTTGACGTTAACAGTCTTCCAGGGCATGGATTGTCCACAACTGATTTCCGGCCATCTGAAAGTACTTTAAACCACCTAAAAACTTTAACTCATGACAGAGCATCTTCTCCATACGCCCTTTTCAATTTTGAAAAAGTTTCATTAGCATTCTCACAAAGTTTAACAAAAAACTTGATTGTACAACGTTGCTCATAATTAGTATCACTAATTTTTGTAATGCTCAACAAAAACTTGTTTCATAAAAGTTTTTTTTTACATCTCATGTGGCAACAATAGACTAAAAATATTAATATCTGATATAAATCAGCTGTTCATATAAAACCTTATGTTTATTAGCTACTTTACAGTGTTGAAAAAAAAAAAAAAACTAGTCTTATTACTTTATTTACAAACCTTGTATTAAAACTTAATAAAGAAATACCTTGTGTACAACCAACATTTTAGATCTCTGTCTTTTCATTTTTATCCTGACATGTTTTTTGTAATAGATTATCGTTTGAAATTTTACTTTCTAAATAAAAAATTCTACAACTTTGGTATAATAGTCTATGTTTTCCTATTTTATTGTTGTATCTAATAATTTATTTTCCTTTCTATCATTTTTAATTAATTTTGTTTTATTTATTTTCATTTACATTTTTGTTGGCATACTTTTTTCACAAAGCGATAGCATTAAACTTTAAATTGTTTTAATTGCATTTTTATATAGGAAACAACCCTCTTTTATTCATTGTGAATAATTACGAGAAATTTTTGTAGTTTATTTTTGATATACTAAGCTATATATTATATTCTTGGTTGAGTTACTGCAGTGTTTTGTTTGTTTTTTTTTTCATTTAATGAAGTTGATGGTAATGTTTCTAAATTATAATCTAATGAATAAATGGTGAATGTAATGTGTACTGTATAAATACATGTAAAGTACAGATAGTGAGCGGTCAGGATTAGCTTTTGACCCATTTAACTAATAATTGAAGAGAGTCTGTTTGGTTGAGGGTTTGAGAGTCGAGTGTTGTTGTTTCAAAATGGACCAGGGCGTGTTTTTGGTGAGTGATAAATGTCCCTTTTCGAGTGCATATAACTGCCTCGGACAGAGCAGTCACCTCTTATTGTACTGTGAATGTGTGTGTGCGAGTCTAAAATGTTACACGCTGACAATTCTATGCATCAGTATATATATATATATATATAAAGAGAAATTGAGATAGAAAATATAGCTAGGGAAAACAAAATTCAACTCAAACAGAATTCATTGCCAGTATATATTCTAACAGCTCCCCCTTGTCTACCATTCTTCTATACTTCATTTTATTCAGCCTTCCTCTATAGCAATACAACACTTTAATTTCTCTCAACAGTTTAAATAACTATGTACTCAAACACTCTTTATCTACTAAAACCAAAAAAAGTGATAAATAACGACAGATTGATAGATGTACAAATTTTTACTCATAATTGTGGTAAATACTTTTTTGTTTTATTGTTACACATACATTGTAATGATTGCAATTTTCTTCAATCATGTAATTACAGCCTTTACGTTTGAAAAAAAAAAAAAAAATCTACAAACGATTACTACAGCTCCATGTTGTGAAAACAGCACGAAAAAAGCAAATTGTTTGTTAATATTGCCTTCAGTATGAAAATAGGCCTCGTCTGAAAACCAAGTGTGTTGAACTGAACATAATTTTTCCCATCCACCCACCGTACAAACTTCAATATTGTTTTTTTTTTTTTTTTGTTAGGTTATGTTAAATTATGTATGCAGAACATCTCACCCACTTAGGTGAAGACATCCTCTTTGTAACGATTTTGGTCGCCGTCCCCCTCGATCATAGCCTTGATGATCTTGAACGGAGGTCATTTATTGACCCTCTAAATGATTGCATCTTACAGTCATCAGCAAGACTTCAGTTGGGATGTCACTGATGTAAATGCGTCGGTAGGCATTTACATCAGTGATTTTTAACTCTCCTTTGTCTTCGCTGTAGGCTTCTTTCGGACGTCTTCTCCTTCTGTCCTAATTGTTTCCCTTTGAATTAGCTAATCGAGTTAATTAGCTAATCGTGCAAAAGCACGAACCCCGCGCCAAGTTCACATTTTATCTGACTAAGTGTCTGTAAACGTCTCATACTTTGGAATATGAGTTTAAAATCTGCTCTAAAGCATACCACAGAATGTGTTTATCGCAACAACGGTAATTTGAACCTAGTTCTCTTAGTTGATCACAACTGATCAAGTTTACCTCATTATTGCAACTATTATGGACTCTGATCTGGTCCACCAGGGAATCGAGGACAGACTCGTTCTCCCACTCGGATCCATCACAGAGTCCCCCGTGACGTTTATTTTTTCATTTTCAGAGACCGCTCTCGGCAAGACAGTCTTACACCTCATGGCTGCATGGACTACCGTACCTTTGGCAGTGCAGCCATCCCTCGCCTACAGCGGATGTGCTTCTTTTTTTCCTATTTAGCCTCCGGTAACTACCGTTTTTAGATAATACTTCAGAGGATGATATGTATGAGTGTAAATGAAGTGTGGTCTTGTACATTCTCAGTTCGACCAATCCTGAGATGTGTGGTTAATTGAAACCCAACCACCAAAGAACACCGGTATCCACGATCTAGCATTCAAATCCATGTAAAAATAACTGGCTTTACTAGGACTTGAACGCTGGAACTCTCGGCTTCCAAATGCAGCTGATTTGGGAAGACGCGTTCACCACTAGACCAACTCGGTGGGGGGACAGCGGATCTGCTACTTGACTTTAACAATTATCATTCAATCAGACTAACTGAGGCTCGCTGCCAATGGTCCTACCTTCAGCCAATCAGCTATCCAGGTGGTATGCAACTTTTTCACATGCCAACCATTGTCATATTGATTATTTTTTAAGTTTTTCTTAATTTTAAGGTGGAAATCTTTTTTATCCCCTACTTAGCGCTGGTGAAACTACCTCCGTCTTCCGGCGTGGCTAATGTTTTTTTTTTTTTTTTTTTTTAATTGAAAAATGTTACAAGGCCGACTGGGATTCGAATCCAGGACTTCTTGGAGGTCGATAAAACGAACAGTAGGAACAGCGTCTACGTTTATATACTTGCTTAAAATTATAATACTTTAATTTGTTATTAATATATAATTATTATTTTTTATTTATTGTAGTACTGTTTTATTATGTTATAAAAATTTGTTTATCGTGGATTAAGTTTGTTATTTTAATATATATATATATATATATATATATATATATATATATATATTGCTTGGTTACACTTTGTTAAACAGACGGATTTTTTAAGTATCGTTTAAATATATATATATATATATATATATTACTAATTTATAAAATATTACAGTAGAATACCAAACCGCTGCAAAGAATTATTTTCTTTATATTACACACACACACATATATATATATTATATATATAAAATAAAGCTAGATCATTTTATACTAGTGTATTAATCGGCAAAATTCGTGCAGATTCGGTATTTTTTTGTGCGCATGCCCGATAACACCAACAAAAATTACCTGTACATCAGTTACCCTTGTGCAATCAACACGCTCGTATGTTGTTTGCCGAGTTGGTTGTGATACAGTGTCGCTCTCTGTATAAAAACCACGTGATCCGAAAGTAAAAAAAAAAAAAAAAAATATTTACTTTTATTGTTATAATCATCATTATAAATAGAATTAAAACAAAACAAATTATATAAATTTATTAATAATATTTGTGCGGTTTAATTAAATTTATTTTTCATATTTTTATTATTAATAAATAAATTTTAATTATAGTGTCTAATTAAATAATGTTAAATTAGGCTTCTGTTTGTTGTTCAGTGTGTGTTAATTTAATATTTTTATGTGTGTTAATTAATCATATATTATCAATGTTAAATAGTAGTCATTTATTAAATATATTATCAACATATATAGAAAGACTTCGTTAGTATTATTAACTTTTAATTATTGTTTATTCATATATTTAATTAAAAATAAGTAAATATACATAATAATTAAAATTATTTGTATTCGCTTACACCATTTATCAACGGATTATAAGGTAAATATATACCTATATATATATATATAGGTAATAATTTTTTTTTTTTATAGTATTTTTATTTTAATCAATTTAATTAAATAGTTTAATTTTACAATATTTTTCTGAAGGATGATAAACGTTTATATATAATATATTTAAGTGTACAAACACACACACACACACACACACACACAGTGAAAACGTTTTTATATATATGTAAATTGTTTAAATCATCCATACCAAAGACCTATAATATTTTCTAATTTAATAGAAATTCGTAACATTTCTTGTTTTATATCATAAATTTTTGTTGACGAGTAAATCGATTTATTTCCAACAAAAGTAAAACCGTACCGTTCTATTTAAACTGTTTTAATATATATTAAAAAAAAACAAAAAAAACACGAATCATCGTTTGTTATTATTAATTATTTATTTCGGGTAGTTGTCGTTCCTTATTTTTGTAGGGGATTTTTTTTAATAAGCCAAAACGAAATTTTTTTTATATACACAATATGGATTTTCAAATTATATTTTAAAACGGTAAATATCATTCGTATTAATCAATTTTCAGTAAATAATAGTATATTATGCAACGAGCGTATAATGATAGCCATTAATGCGCGAGTGCGAAATTAGTTATTTTACTATTTTGGTGGGTGGAGTAAACTTCGCAGCAGTGCATTAATTGTCATTATAGAGAGTTTCATATCGTAATTTTTCTACGGCTGACGTTGTTTACGGAATATTTTTTTTTAATTTTTCAAAAAAATAAATTAAGTAAGACATTTCTGTGGCAATAGGTCATTCTTAGTCATAAGTTCTACTTTTTCTTTAATATCAATCGGTGTTGAAGACATTTCTTCCTGATTATCTGACGTAATTAACAAAAAATAAACAGTGTAATATAGAAACTTAGTTACCCTTCGGTGTACTTTCAAATTTACTAATCCCTCTCTAACTACTAAATCTGATTAAAATCAAAGTAAAAAAAAAAAAAAAAACAGCTGATGCATTAAACAATACCCGTTTTTGATTGGTCAGTAGTTGAAAAGTATAGGATTTTGATCGGTTGAACACCTGTATCATAATGAAAATGTGTTTCATAATTCTGGCCGCGTAATTCAAATGTAATGTAATATAAACCGCCGTAGGGAAAAAAAATTATTAGCTTTGCTACAAAAAAATATTATCTAGTATTCTTAAAGAAAATAAAAATACCGACCCGTAGTAAACCAAATAACAGAACGATTTTGCATAATACTGCATATTACGTGATTTTTTTTTTTTAACCTTCGAGACCACCGTTAGATATTCTTCAGAGAATGAGATGTATGACAATTTTTGTAGCGTGTGAAAATGCCGTGCCTGATCGAGAGATTCGAACCCGGGACCTCCGGATGAAAGACCATATTACGTGATTGGGGTTTTATTAAATTTCCATTGCCATTTTTATAAATTAAAAGAACTGTTTAAAGGATCTTTTATTAAAGGAAATTCAAATATTCTAAATTCCTAGAAAAAAAAACATCGAGCTATACAACTGTAACCAAAATGACAGGAATTTAATATTTTTCACAACTCGTTTCAAATGTTACCTACGGTTCACCCCCAAGTAAAGATTAAAGTGTTATTTACTGTTGAATAATTATGTAATAGTTACTATATTTTTTAACATACACACACACACACTCCCTCTTTTTTTTCTCTCCCTGTATATATATATATATATATATATATATATATATACAGGGACACACTATATATATATATATATATATATATATATACTAGATTCCCGTCGCAGCTTCGCCCGTGCTCTATGGTTACTTGCGTTTCCCGTAGCGGTCAATCTTTTTATTTTATGTTTATTAGTAAAGTAACCAGACGCAAATGCAGCCAGTAAGGCTGGTAGTAGCTGTGTTTGTTGAGCCACAGCGCCGTATATCTTCGCACCCTTAAAAAAATCAGAATTCAAAAAACGGAAAATTGTTTTTAAACATTTATTTGAAGATATTTGCAAGCCCAAATCTACCGAATATCTCGTTTACTATAGTCAGGATTGAAAATTTACAATCATTGTTCAAAATTTTTTTTTTACCTTTCTTCATCCCCTTTCAAGGTCGAATTTAAAAAATGTAGAAATTGATTTTTTCATTTGTTCCAGTGTAATAAAAAAAAATAATCCATTTTGAAAATTTATTTTTCTTATTTTAGCCTCTATTGAAGAGGGTGTTAGAAAAACATTTTTTCAAAATCTATTTCCCATCTTTAACAATTATGTATTCTGTTTTATTTTTTTGGCTCTAACTCTGTTAATTTTTATTATTCAAAAAAATGTTTCTTCTTCATCATTTAAAGGGCTATTAAATTAAGGGTAATCAGGAATTATGTTTCCGATCTATCTTTCCCGTACTAACGTAAGGAACATTTTCTTAGCTTTTATTAGTCTGATCATTATGACATTTTTTGTACTGTTTAACTCTTATCCTTTAAACATATTTTAACATGAGGATTTTTTAAAATTTGATTTAAAAAATAAATAAAAATGTTTTTATATTCTAGTGCTACATGTATCAAATTTTGGTCAATCTAACCGCGTAAAAACATACAGAAACTGTTTTCAACAAATATCTCATGATAAAATGTGTATAAATGTATCTTCCTGCTCCTCCCCCAACTTTCTCTTGGCAAGTTTCTTTTCTCTTGCGGCTAATCTCGTAATATGAAATTGATTTTTCTACTTGTTGGATTCGTTTTGTGTCGAGTTCTTTCACGGCCTTTACCATGTAATATCCAGGTTAAAGTCCAGGTCTATGAATAACATCACAAATAATGTTTCCTTTGTTGAATGTAGCCACAGCCTCATATACGCCAAACGCAAGGGTTTTTCTTTTTATAAATACATTTTTTGGAAACACTGTGCACACTACCTTATTGAAGGATTCATTTACGTTTTCCGTAGTTCAATGAATTACGGTTTGATAAAGTTCGAAAAACAGGATTATTTCTTTTAAAATTGCCCTATGGACACTTCTTCTGAGTTAATAAGGTGGTTGCTGACGATCTACTAAGTTCATTATATTTACACCAACTATGTATTCCTTCAGGATACAACCTGTTACCATCTGGTTCATCACTGTTACGAACGCTGAAGAAGAACCTATTTGCAGCAAAAATTTCTTAAAAATAGAAAGGTACATCGTACAACAATGTCAAATATATCACATTAATCACAAGATTTTGAAATATAATAAAATGGAAAAAACCAAAAAATGACAAAAATAAGATTTTCGAACTCCTGACTTCCTTTAAAGTAGCTGTGACACCTATATTATATTCCGGACCCAAAATGAGAAAACATTTTTTAGATTTATTTCATAAAAGTTATACTTTATTTTTAAATATTTTTAACAAGTTAAAACAAAATTAAAAAAAAAAAAATTAAATCAGACCCTTAATGATTGAATTGTAGTGTAAAAACCGAGCAACTTATTGTACGACTTGATCGACGTAACTGGAAGTCATGCAATACTTTGCCAGATTTTTCTTGTTCTCGTTTCACTTCTTCAATCTTCTGTAAACATAGTTTGCTAAGTATCTTTTTTTCTTTTATCCCTACTCCCGTGAACCGGACATACAGTTAAGTAAAACTCGGCCCGCGGAAGCGTTCTTAAACTGTAGGGAGCCTTCCCCATCCACCGGCAGTTCGGCCCTCCCCGGTTGGATCTTATCTTTCTTTGCCTGCGTCCAATCCCCAGGAGGGGCCAACCGGGCCCGACTATGTCTTTCCCTTCCCGGGACTGGACCTCGGTCTTAAATCGTGCCAACCTCTAACCGCCGGGGAAAGGAACCAGACTTGGCTATGTCGTTCCCAGAACCCCATCCGGCGGCCGGGTTTTATTTCCTAGTCCTAGTAATCTCCCTCGGAGTCCCCACCCGTTAACCGGAGCCGGCACACCTGGACATGCCGGCCCTCGCGGGTGAGACTGTCCGCCCTTTCCTACGCTAAAAACCTCGACGTTTCCCTCAGCGTCCTTAGCGAGTAACACTTTCATTGAAAACGTGTCAAAAGCCCTCCAGTTATCCTCTGAGACCAGCATGAAGGACACCAGGTTCTCAGGTCTTAATCTTTCAATACCTGCTTCGATTCGCCATATTGCTAAGTATCTGTATTGTTTTATTTTTTCATTTCTTCTTACTCTTATACAGACGTTCATTGGCTACTATCCTTATCCCTTTTTCTTTCTTAACATTCATTTTCATTCCATATTCTTCCACAATAATTTACAATTTTCGGAATTCCTCCCATCAAAAAAAAAAAACAATCAATCTTTTAACCAGTCGGCCAAGAATCGATGTATTTTTAATATCCAATAAGAATTAGGTAGGAGTATGCGTGTTTCAAAATAAAAAATCAAAATTCAACGTAATTAAGATAACTCAGACCCCAAAAAGGTGAAAAACGTTTGCCAGTTTTTCACCTGAAGATAACTGAAAATTGCAGGAAATATTGATATTAACAATAACCAGGTTGGAGAAATAACCCGATAACCAAATATTATCATTTATATTTATTTATTTTATAAATATACTCTAACCAAACTTAACCTACGTTCGCTAACCTTAATAATTAACAGTAATTTTTTTAAATATTTAAATTTCGAGAAAAAATTCAATTTTAAAAGAAAATTATTTTTTATAACAACTATGCTTCATTTCCTACAAATATTTTTACTCATCATCTACGAATTTTAAGCTTAATGTAAAGTAAAGTATTTAGATAAAAAATATATTATGAACCCAAATTAATATGCCTGATCGATTAACGATTATAATTATCATAAAAAAAAGTTTTAAATTTGTTTTAATTTTTTCGTCAAGCATAGCTTGTAGAATTTTTTTATTGTAATTGATTTATTGTTTTCTTGTCATTTGTTCAAAAGATTGATGTTCAAACCTCTAGATTACGATTTAATACTACCCATAGTTTCGTTTTCGGAGACTTTCTTGTTTATCTCTTGCAGCTTCAATCGATTTTATAAATATTATCAGGAGGAAATCAAGAATTATGAATAACGGATCTATCACTTCTCAGCTTATTAATCATTAATCCGTTAACGGATTCATTATATTACCAACTTTGTCGATAGCTAGAATACAGGTAGCTTAAAAGTTATCTGTGTTAAATAACGTACTCTTTTAATAATCTTATAATTCATTAACGATATAGATTACAACTGAATAACCACTATAAAGTTATAAATTTTATTTTTTAAAGAAATTCTAACTGATCACACTACATAATAAGTCGTAACGAAAAGACCGAAATAATTGGGTATTTTTTTTTTTAATAAAATCAAATTCAAGGAGGCTAAAATAAAATGTAAAAAAAATTTCTGAAAACCTTTTCTTTTAGAATACACTTTTAAACAACTTATTTAACTTTATGATAATAAATCTTTATTTTACTTTTATTACAAAAATATTTTCATTACAATCTCATTTTTAAATAATTATTCAGTAAAGAAGAAATTTTTTAACTTACAAATATTTACGTAACGATATATATAAAAACAATTTATTTAAATATATTTAAGTTAGTATAAAATATTAATTAGAATTACGTTAAACATTTTTATTAAAAAACATCATACTGCATGCAAAGGTTGATTTACATCCATATTGTCATGCAGGAGTCCACTTGACCTTTCTTAGTAGGAATAAAATAATAATTAAATTTATAAAAAGGTATATTTTATTCATAAGATATGTATAAATTTGTTGTCATGGGAACACATATCGCGTAGTCAGTCTTATAAAGCTGATATATATATATATTAAGTTTTACGTATAAGATATATATATCGTATATATAAAACCAAATATTTGTTTTTCTGTCTGTTTGTTTGTGCTAATATTATGCGAGAACCAACCAACCGATTGCTTTCAAATTTACAGGATACATTCGTGTAATCCCAGCGAAAATTTTAAGCCATATACTAGCCCCTTGGGAATAACGATTTGTGGATTAATGATATAAATTAAAGAAAAAAAAGATTAATTCATTTACTTCACTGTTATATTTCTATCACCACGGCAACAGAAATAAATTGTGAATTCATCCTGTAGAATTCGTTATAGGATAAAAACAATATATCTTGTATTAAAATTGGATCTCTATAGAAAAAAAAAGGAATGGACCAGGTAACCCACTTTGTTAATCTATTTTTTCAATCGAAATCACTGGGGACTTTTTTTTATCGTACTTGACCGCTCTTATTTATTATTTAACAAGTATACACCTGGCCACCACGAGATATGTATTAACAAATCGGTATTTTCCGCTAGTGATCGGCATATTCCGGTGCTTAGCTAAGGGGATGAACACACACAAACACACAGACAGACAAACATGAAAATGTCCTTTAGTAGGGTAGGATATAACTGAGGGAATAAAATCTAATTAATCTTTTTATGAAAACTTCACTGCGAATTCAATTGCAGGTCTAGTTGTGAATATATTGGCTAAATATTAAAAAAAAATTATTTTTCAGAATGTTTATTTATTTGAAATAACAAGATTTTGATGTAACGTGAATGGCCCATAATAATCAATATCTCAAAATTAAGGATATTTTCAAAAAATCCCCTAATATCAAGGTAATCGAATTACTATTTATTAAAATTAAAACCATCATGAATAATTAATAATGGATGAAGAAAAGAAGTGTTTTGAATTATATTATGAGTGTAAATGAAGTGTAGTTTGTACATTCTCAGTTCGACCATCCCTGAGTTGTGTGGTTAATTGAAACCCAACCACCAAAGAAAAGGCAAAATTGAACCAACTTTTATAATCAGTTTTCTATATTTATTGATTTATTGGTTCGTAAATAAATTTTTTCCTTATGTAAATGTTTAATCTATGTCGACGTTGATTAAATTTATTATGTTGTGAGGTAAACGATTCTGACTCCCGATTTATGCAAGCAGATTTGGATAATTTATTGATCTAGTTTGATACAAATAAATTATAATAAAATACAAAGAAATGTAAAGTGTTAGTTGCGTCTTGGTCGAATTCTTTTGTACCTATATCTTATCTGTTATTAAGAGAGCATTAAAAGATTTAAATGGCAGAAAGGCTCCTGGAATAGACGGAATATCTGTAGAATTACTGCGCAGTGCAGGTGAGGAAGCAACTGATAGATTATACAAACTGGTGTGTAATATTTATGAAAAAGGGGAAGTTCCGTCAGACTTCAAAAAGTGTTATAGTCATGATATCAAAGAAAGCAGGGGCAGATAAATGTGAGGAATACAGAACAATTAGTTTAACTAGTCATGCATCAAAAATGTTAACTAGAATTCTATACAGAAGAGTTGAGAGGAGAGTGGAAGAAGTGTTAGGAGAAGACCAATTTGGTTTCAGGAAAAGTATAGGGACAAGGGAAGCAATTTTAGGCCTCAGATTAATAGTAGAAGGAAGATTAAAGAAAAACAAACCAACATACTTTGAATTGATAGACCTAGAAAAGGCATTCGATAACGTAGACTGGAATAAAATGTTCAGCATTTTAAAAAAATTAGGGTTCAAATACAGAGATAGAAGAACAATTACTAACATGTACAGGAACCAAACAGCAACAGTAATAATTGAAGAACATAAGAAAGAAGGCGTAATAAGAAAGGGAGTCCGACAAGGATGTTCCCTATCACTGTTACTTTTTAATCTTTACATGGAACTAGCAGTTAATGATGTTAAAGAACAATTTAGATTCGGAGTAACAGTACAAGGTGAAAAGATAAAGATGCTACGATTTGCTGATGATATAGTAATTCTAGCCGAGAGTAAAAAGGATTTAGAAGAAACAATGAACGGCATAGATGAAGTCTCACGCAAGAACTATCGCATGAAAATAAACAAGAACAAAACAAAAGTAATGAAATGTAGTAAAAATAACAAAGATGGACCACTGAATGTAAAAATAGGAGGAGAAAAGATTATGGAGGTAGAAGAATTTTGTTATTTGGGAAGTAGAATTACTAAAGATGGACGAAGCAGGAGCGATATAAAATGCCGAATAGCACAAGCGAAACGAGCCTTCAGTAAGAAATATAATTTGTTTACATCAAAAATTAATTTAAATGTCAGGAAAATAATTTTGAAAGTATATGTTTGGAGTGTCGTTTTATATGGAAGTGAAACTTGGGCGATTGGAGTATCTGAGAGGAAAAGATTAGAAGCTTTTGAAATGCGGTGATATAGGAGAATGTTAAAACCAGACGGGTGGATAAAGTGACAAATGAAGAGGTATTGCGGCAAATAGATGAAGAAAGAAGCATTTGGAAAAATATAGTTAAAAGAAGAGACAGACTTGTAGGCCACATGCTAAGGCATCCTGGAATAGTCGCTTTAATATTGGAAGGACAGGTAGAAGGAAAAAATTGTGTAGGCAGGCCACGTTTGGAATATGTAAAACAAATTGTTAGGGATGTAGGATGTAGAAAGTATACTGAAATGAAACGACTAGCACTAGATAGGGAATCTTGGCGAGCTGCATCAAACCAGTCAAATGACTGGTTTGATGCAGGTTTGATGTTTTGTTCAAAAGAAAAAAAAAAAAATCTTCTTATTTCATTGATGATTATACATGTTACCAGTGGTTGTTTTGTTATGGATATGGTATTATTGATGATTATCTTCATTTATTTTAAATAATGCTAACAGGCAATGGGGTTTATAATAGGATAAACATTTTCGGTATACCGAAACAATTAAAATACTCTATTATGCATACTTGAGAAATCGCCTTGGATGCTCTTTTCAAATATGATATCTGTTCACGAATTATCAGATGAAATAGTTAGGGTTAATATAAAACAAGTTTTTTGTGGTTAATCAATTTTGTCCCTGTAGTTACATGAAAACTATAGACCTCTTAAATTCAGACAGGAGTTATTGTAACTATTAATGCTACATAAGTTATTAATAATTTAATAAACTGTCAGTCTATTTTGAAATTATTTAAAAATAATTCAAAATAGAAATAATTCAGAATAATATTTTAAATATAATTCCGTCAGTCTATTATTATTTCATGTACCTAAATTATTTAGAAGTAGGTGTTTTTCGTTTTTTATTACTACATCCTTTACCTTGCGGTATGCCAATTGTCCATTAAATTCTGCTCTTTAAGTGTTCAATATTGTGAGTTTAATTAACAGGAATATTAATTTGTTTAATGACAGTTTGTGTAGGCACAAACATTGGTGTTCAGAAGCATTGATATAGTTAGCTTCTTTTTGTTTTTGAGTGGACGATCATCGTGACATTTTTATTGTTTTCTTTTTAAATTTTCTTTTATTTTCCTAATTCATTTTTGTTTTTTCTTTGTCTGTTTTTCTTTAAATATCATTTTATTTGTGGGTACTTTATAAAGGGCAACTTTAAAGCGTAGAAAAATATATTTCGATAACTTACAGGCAGATCCATTTCATCTCATTTTATAGTTAAACACATCAAATTTTGACTTGCGTAGTTCATCGGTACCGAATACGGTCACCAGCGCTGTCAACAGCGTTGTTAAAAATGGATAAATTTTCGTAGAGAGTACGGTAGAAAGCCCCTAGTAGACATACAGTTTACTCTTGGACCAAACCTTCGTTGAGACAGGTTGTTCAGTAAACATAAAAAATCACCAGGATGTCCACGCTTCCATGAAGCTGCTTTGGAACAACTCAGAGAAACCTTTGCACTTAGTCCGAAGAAATCAACTCGACTTAAGTCACGTGAGGGTACCCTAAACGACTGTTTGGTGCGTATTACGTAAACGATTGTATTTGAAGCCGTACAAACTAACCGTGATTCAACTCATAATAGATGACGACAAAGTTTCTCAGCTGCAGTTTTGTGTGGAAATTATAGATAGAATTGCAGACAATAGAGGTTTTTAGACAATATCATTTTTAGTGATAAGTTAACATTTCACAGTGACAAAGTGAACACCCATAACTGCCAAATACAGGGTAGAGAAAACCTTCATGAAACTTTGCAACACGTTCTTGATTGCCTTCGGTCCGTTCTTCTTCCAGAGAGTAAATGGTATCGTTTATGGTATATCAGTAATGGTATACGCTTCAAAATTTCTGATTCCTCAGTTACACAATGATGATTGAGACGGACAAGGCAAGGCTCAACCTCACAACCTCACTACCATCTAGAGGTCCGATATTCTGGATACTTGATTCCAAAATCGGTGGGTCAGTCAAAAGGTTCAATTGATTACAACCTCGTTCCCTAGATTTCACCCGACTTGCTGGCTACAGTCTGTAGTGAAGTAGACTTCAGGTATAATCTACGTCGCATTTCATATGGTAGCCATATCGAGCCAAAGTGAATAAACTTTTTTTTTTTTTTATTTATGAAATGAGACTTCAACCGAATGTGTAAGTTACCTCAATCCATTTTTATGTTCTTTTAAATTTGTGAAGTCCCTTTTGAATTACCTGTTATTAAGAAGGTTTTATTTAAATTTTATTTTATTAACACACCTCCAAAGTAAATAGTCGTCGCCGTTTAAGCTTAACACAGTTATACTTCGGATTGCCGTGGCGGTCGTCTACCCCCCTCCCCCTAGATCACCACCATCCATGACTTCCCATCGGGGTCTCGATAGCCTCATCAAAGCACGTCAGCTTCCTCTTCTGGATTACCAACGTACTTCGCTAAGAAGCTACCCTTCCCGGACCTACTATACGTGTTCAAGGCCCGAGTTTCGCGAACCTCACACAGCGAAGATCGCGTCCTAGCCCAACAAACATTTAGGGTCCCCGTTGCCATCATCCGGGAGCTTCTATGATTAAGAAGGGTAGATGAATAAAATACTTTACTTACTCTATTTCATTCAACATAGTATCTCTTGAACCTGTAAACGCAGAAGGAAATTGAAAATTTTCAGGAAGGTTGTAAACTTCCTAAAAAATTAGATATCCAACACGAAAAATCTTTTTACAAAAATTTAATACAAAAAAGTCTTGAATTAACAAAGTAATACGAATTCTACGTATATCCAAATAAAAATAAATTTTTGAGGGTAAAATATCAGTAATGAACAAAATGAAAAAGCAAATTGTATCAAATCAAACAAGTTAGTAAATTAATTTTTTTTTGTTTTTGAATAGCTAAATTATACTATTATTAGAATAATTTATAACTATAATTAGAATAAAAAATGATATTGTCGTTATTAACAACGCTTTTAGTAAAATAAATTTTAACAATAAAAATTTTTTTCTTTTACATTCAATTTTTTTTTCATTCAAAATAATTTGTTATTTTACATGAGGCTTGCATATTATGTGATAAAATATAAAACAAAATTTAAAATAGAACAATAAAAGCTTCACAACAAAAAAAGAAAACAGTAACACTTAGTGTAATTCCTGAAATTAAAAATAAAAAATTAAAAACTGGATTAATCCATAAATATGATACGTATGGGTCTCTGAATATATAAATATTGGGATTATAACTTTTATGTCTAACACCATACACAGAGACTGATATACAAAAAAAAAACCCAATGAATATAGACTGCAATATATTCATTTGAAATATAGGCTTGAAAGGTTATGAATGTATATTTTTAAATATTACATACAAATTACATATTGGGAAATAACACCTTCCTGTTTTAATACTATACGAAAATATCAAAGCAGAATGGATCTATTTTAATTGCCATATGAGTTTGTGTGTGTGTGTGTGTGTGTGTGTGTGTGTGTGTGTGTGTGTGTGTGTGTGTGTGTGTGTGTGTGTGTGTGTGTGTGTGTGTGTGTGTGTGTGTGTGTGTTGTGTTGCGCGCTTATTGATAGAAAGAAAGGGAAAATACAATTTATATAATAGATCATTACAAATGATGCAGAGTCCGATATTTTTTTATTACATTTAATATTTAAATTCGTTTTACAATTTTTATTACTGTGATATACATTTTTAACAGTTCAAATTTAAAAAATTAAAAAGTGGTGTTTTGGGATTATGACCATCTTTACATATTTTTAATAATGCTATCAATAAATATATATTATTTATTTTATTCAATACAAACATAATTAGATAGTGGTCGAAGACAAATTATCTGTAAATTGGAAAGGGTATTCGGCAAAATTTCGACGACAATAACAACAACATGAAAAGCTGATCACAAAGTTGTTATATTTTCCTTTCTTTTATAGTAGAAAAATAATGATCACTCATAAAAAAAAATTAAAAACCCCAATAATCGATATGCATATGAGTGCAATATAGTCATGACATAAAAAAAAATGAGTTAAAAATATGCAATAAATAAAAATATAATTTTTTTCGATTTGTTGAGGAAGGGGAAAAATTTGTGCTAAACTTGGATGGTTAGATAAGCATGACGCATATAATGAGCTTATAGCACGCCACGACTAAGGGAAGATCCTTGTATAAGTTTATAAAGGATTTGGGGGGATGATATGGCTCTCCTTCATTTTTAAGGGCAACGGGAGCCCGAGTGCTCTCCAACCATGTAAATTTTTAACCAATATTTGTTTTGGTTCCGCCTGGCAGCTGATGAGCTGTGCGTCTGCGGGGAGGTCCAGTCAAATGAACACTTGATGTTTGACTGGTCTGCTCTAGGGGGGGGGGGGGGGGCAGAGACCAGGCAATTATGGAAATTACAGGTCAATGGAAAATTGGCCACTCATAAGTGGCGAGTTGATGTGGCGAGAGCCGCATTGTCGGACCGTGTGGGAGTTCCTTGATGCGGTTGCTTTGTTCAACCGGCATCAGTAGTTTACTTAAGGGAAAAGTCTCCTACCGCACTGCTGTAAGAAGCTAACCGAGAGATGTGGCTGGCTACCGGCCAGATTAAGGCTTCAAGCGCTTTAATGGTGGGCAGGTCTTGCTGGCATTCACCGGCCTAGGCGTGGTAGCGATTGCTGTCTTTGACGAGATATATTTAATTATTAATAGTCATATATGTTTTAGTAATTGACGGGGTGCGCCTACCCATTTTAGTGATATATTACAAGTGTGCGCCGGGACACGCAAGCGAGTGGTGTATGGTTCTTAAGAGGTATTGATTTATCCGTTCGTTTACAGGGGCTCAAATTTGGATGTTAATATTTTTAATTTTGATACGGTAACAGTTTACAAGATTTTTTTTAAACCACTATTCATTTAAATCACGTCCATCATTGGGTCGATGTGTTATTAAATAGAAAAAAACATTCCCCAGAATTTGCCTGGATAGATGAAGAGAAATCGTTGTAAAAACTTGTTCAGAGCTCTTCGTATATAACACTTATAAAATTAAAATAATATTTTTAATATTTTTTTTTTAATTTTATATTTATAAAAAAAAAATAAGTTTGATCAAGGTTCGAATTAATCATTAAAATATAACAGAAAATAATCTTAAAGTAAATACATGAAGACACTAAATATAAGAAATACCTACAAAATAATTTCCCCAATTATTAAAAAAAATTATTTCAGCGCTCACACACAACGCGCGCACACACACACACACACGCACACACACACATATTAAAAGTTAGCAGTATATATGTATAAAAAAATTTATTTATAACATACGAGGTGTGTGAGAAAAGTAATGAGACTGACTTTTTACTTACCAAACTTTTTATTTTTTTCAAACAACAATATTATCCCCTTAAAAGTAGCTCCCTTGGGCAGCTATACACCGGCAGAGTCGTTGTTCCCACACCTGGTAGCAGGTGTGTCATAATCACACTCTTTTGAATGTTCTCCAGAGTTCCAAAATGACGTTCTTTTAAGACATTTTTCAATTTCGGGAAAAGGAAAAAGTCACTAGGACTCAAATCAGGAGAATAGGGGGGTTGAAGAACCGTAGGAATGCGTTTTGAGGTCAAAAATTCTCTAATGGCCGTGTGACACGGGGCATTGTCATGAAATTATCACAACCTTTCGTATGTGCAGATCGTCTGTCAAAATTTTATGTACGGTGAAAGTGTTTAAATTTAACTGTTCACTCATCATCCTTATTCTTAAACGACGGTCTGGTCTCACAAGAACCCTCATACGCTTGACGTTTTCGTCAGATTTTGAAGTTGAAGGTCTCCCTGAGCGAGGTTGATCTTCAACGTGTTCTCGGCCTTCCAAAAATGATTTGTGCCAGCGGAAAACTTGTGCTCTTGATAAGCGATGTTCCTCGTAGGCCTGTTTCAACTTTTCAAAGGTGACACTCGCGGATTCCTCAAGTTTAACACAAAACTTGATCGCACAACGTCGCTCTAAATTCCGATGCTCTATTTTCGTAACTCACAACAAAACACTGATGGCGCTGTCAAAAAATAATTTGTTGGCTGAACGCAGTTGAAACTCGTACTGATCATGTGAAAGGGATGAACAAACCGGTCTAGCACAGACTGGTAGACAGTGTTGCCAGATTGCTCGCAGTGTTACCAATCTCATTACTTTTCTCACACACCTCGTATATTATAATATATAATATTTATTCACCTTCTATACTTTTTTAAAACTGTAAATAAGTTAACCGTAGATTCCTTAATGTGCAACGTACCTGTCTAATGTAAAACATATATTACGTTAAAAGTTTTCATAAGGGTTAAAAATAATACTTTCTTACTTCCCCCTTCATCTAAAATAAAAAGGAAAATACGTGTTATAAGTCAAATAATTATTATATTAAAATGTTGAGAGTTTTTTAAATCGGTAAACACAAAATCTTACTTAGAACCAGTAAGGAATTATAAGATACTGTATAATCCTTGTATCGAACAAAAAGATTTACAAAATAAAATTTCATACCATTTATTTGATAAAAACCTTATATTATTATGCGATAAAAGAAAAAAATAGAAAAGAACTTGAATGGAAATATGAAAAAAAAAAATGGAGAAAATCTGGACGAACCAATAATATACAAATATGTACGAGAGGAAGGATAAAATACAAAAGTAATGTATTAGAAACAGATAAACGGTACTGAAAATAATGATGAAAAGAATAAAAGAAGAAGAAATCAAAGAAAAAGGAAAAGAAGTGGATAAGAAAATTGATTTTATTGTATAAAGAATTTAAGACTCAAAGTGAGTGGTAAGGATTCCAATAAAAATGATGACTACTGACTGCAAAGAAAAGAGTGAACTAAATATAAAAACGAAAACATCAAAAAGTTTGTTAAAAGGAGGAGAAAAGTAACATTTTTCCTCCTTTTAGTCGAATTTCTTTTCGAAACCATTTCCCGTAACACAAAGCTATGTAGAACAGAAAAACATAAGTTTATGAATTTATGGAAAACGTATTATTATTTGACTATACGTCTCTATACAGATACAAATAAATTTACTCTACGGTCAGCAAAAATTTCGTACTTTTCTACCTTCTTAAGTTAGTTTTATTTTATCTTTTTATAATATATATATATATATATATATATATATATATATATATATATATAATATAATATAAATATATTATTCGAATTCTAAAGAAAAATAAAAAAAAAACATAGTTTTCTGAATAAGTTTGCATATATATATAAACAGTCTCTCTATTCCTATCAAAAAATATTATTTTCTAAATGACCTATAAAATTAAATGTAACAGATTTATAACCCTTGAACAAACTAAGAAAAACGATAGCGTCAACCTACTGATATTACAAGATGGGAAGTTTGACCTTCTAGAAAACTCAGGCTTTTCCAATATCAATTGTATAAAATCGTTTTTATTTCACGTTCCAATAACCGTGGTTATATTTTACTTATTTATTGAAGGATGAAATGCAGTTTGGATGTATACAATAATACAAAAAATAGGTCGTACATTTCCACTCGTTTATTCTTTTTTTTCAAAATCAAGAATTCTTTTCGTTAATGAAACCTAAATTTGTTATCTGATGGCTATTTAATAACAAGGAGACACAATCGTTTTCAAGAATTAACTGAGTTGATAAAGATATTGTTAATTTAATTAACCCATTCGGGATAAAAATATCCAGAAATTTTGATAAATTGTTAATGAGATTCTAACAACCTGTAGAAAGCCTCAAGGTTCTCTTTTGGGTCTTATTGTAGTTTATTTGTAATGATTTATCCCGTGGCTCGTCCTAATTTGCATCTACCACTAGGTTTCCGTTTCCTTATTATGTAGAACATAAAAAACTCAAATCTCCAATTGATTATCCTTTGTAGCTAGACTTTCTAATTCAATAGAATATTTTTTTTTAAAAAAAAGGCTGTAAAATTTGTTACAAAGAAAAATTATTAGAATTTAAATGGTACGAACAAAAAAGAGAAAATTTATAGTAGTTACAATTTTTTTTTTGTACATCTAGGTAGAAACTATGAATGAATTTATTAAATAAGATATCAAACGCAGACTGATATTTATACTAAAGAAGTTGTTATGTTGAAAATAAATTTAGTATCAAACGTATGCGTAAGAATTATAAAACGTTTTTAATTATAAAAACAAAATCAGAGCAGTATGACCACACATGTATGTATGTTATTTGGGAAGTAGAATTACTAAAGATGGACGAAGCAGGAGCGATATAAAATGCCGAATAGCACAAGCTAAACGAGCCTTCAGTAAGAAATATAATTTGTTTACATCAAAAATTAATTTAAATGTCAGGAAAAACTTTTTGAAAGTATATGTTTGGAGTGTCGCTTTATATGGAAGTGAAGCTTGGACGATCGGAATATCTGAGAAGAAAAGATTAGAAAGCTTTTGAAATGTGGTGCTATAGGAGAATGTTAAAAATCAGATGGGTGGATAAAGTGACAAACGAAGAGGTATTGCCGCAAATAGATGAAGAAAGAAGCATTTGGAAAAATATAGTTAAAAGAAGAGACAGACTTACACTTATAGGCCACATTAGTATGTGGCCTATAAGCGACTATTCCAGGCATCCTGGAATAGTCGCTTTAATATTGGAAGGACAGGTAGAAGGAAAAGATTTTGTAGGTAGGCCACGTTTGGAATATGTAAAACAAATTGTTAGGGATGTAGGATGTAGAGGGTATACTGAAATGAAACGACTAGCACTAGATAGGGAATCTTGGAGAGCTGCGTCAGACCAGTCAAATGACTGAAGACAAAAAAAAAATGACCACACAAACAAAATATTGAAATTTTTTAAATCTAATATGAAAGGAGACTTTTACAAAATTCGAATTGAAAAGGTCTTAAAACGAATAAAGAGAAAGAAAGAATTTTGAAATAAATGAATAATCTTACACAATTAATTGAAAAACTAAAAAGGAAAGAATGGAAACTTTTGAAAAATGGTGGTTTGCTTTTTACAGGATTAGAAAAGCAGCTTTATTTGATTAATTCAACCATTAGGTTTATTGTGCATCAACCGAACAAGAAGAATCGCTGAATTATTCCATAGGCAGCCATTTCTAACGAATATTATGAATTCACTGATTCTTCAGAACTATCCTTTGTATGGAGAATCTAGCCTTGTCAGACCGACACCCACGAAACAGATAATAGAGAAGAAGGAATAAAGGCCAAGGAAATACCCGATCTACCATCAGAGTGGATGTTACTAAATATCATTTTCCCCTACAAAGGTGTGGTGTTACAAAGTAATCAGGTAAGTTGATAAATTAGGAAAACAAGGAAATGTTAAAATGAACTAAAAATGCAGAAGTTTTTGATGGAATCTTGTTAAAGAAAGAGTAACGCTAATGGTCAGTCTTAAGGCATACTGAGTTATTAAATTTGCTTACAGAATAAGTTGTTGATGGTAAAATCATTAAAAGATGATAGACGATAAAATGAATATTAGAAAATTGATGAAAAAATTTGAAATTAAATACGAGAGGTTATCTCGTATAAGTAAAGACCGTTTCATTGTAAATAATTTATTTTGAAAAATATGTAAATATTTTTTATTTCTCTTAAACTACATACACTTTATAGTACTTGTTTATATAATCGCCACATGAATTAAGACATTTATCGTAGCGATACATCAGCTTCAATATACCCTCGTCGTATTCTTCTGCCGTCAGTCCATTTAGCCATTGATTAACAGCATTTTTAAGTTCATCGTCACCCGCGAACTACTTACCACTAAAAACTTCTCTAAATTTGCCCCAAAAATGGTAATCAGAAGGAGCTAATTCCGTATTATATGGTGGATGATGGTAAATTTCCCATCCAAACGTTCTCAGTAAATCACTTGTAGGCCCGCAACATGTGGACGTGGATTATCGTGCAGCAGGACGACGCCATCGTTCACGTTCGCCACGCTCACGTCGCCGATTTTGAATGGTGCGCCGTAAATTACGTAGAGTTGCAGTAGGCTTTTGCATTTAGAGTCGTTACACGTGGCGTGAAATCGATCAGCAGTATGCCAAACCGATCCCAAGAGACCGTGACCATCAGTTTGCGTCCAAATGGCTGTGGCTTGACCTTTGTCGATTTGGTTGGTGATTGAGGATGATACCATTCACTTTACTGCCGTTTTCTCTCTGGCGTGTAATACAAAATCCACGTTTCATCGCCGGTAACAATCGATTTAATGAACTCATCCCTTTTTCTGTTAGCGCATAAAAAATTCCAAAGAAGATTCCAATCGGATTTTTTTTTGTGATTTTCCATTAAGACGTGCGGCAAGCATCGTGCAAAAACCTTTATGAAGCCTACATGATTGTGAATAATGTAATCGATAACAGTTCTTGAAACATAAGGAAAAAGAAGGGCCAGATCGGAAATCGTTGAGCGACGATCTTTCTTCATTTTATCATCGACGCGTTTCAACAAATCCTCGGTGAGTATCAAGGGCCTCCCAGAATGTTCTTCAACGTACACATTGATTTTGTTATTTCTAAAACTTTCGGGCATTTCTTTCATTCATTACATTATCACCGTACACAGCAGCCAACTGCCTGTGAATCTCAGATGGCTTAACGTTTTACGGTTTAAAAAACGTGACTCCACGTATTTCACAGTCAGCGGCAACATCGATTTTCCTATTTATTTTTTAACGTAATAACTCACACGTAATAAAAGATACTACAACGCGACAACTTACAGATAAAAATGCAGTGTGTACATTACTAGCGTGGCCATGAATGACACTGGTTCGCCACCCTTAACCCACCGGGTTGGTCTAGTGGTGAACGCGTCTTCCCAAATCAACTGATTTGAAAGTCGAGAGTTCCAGTGTTCAAGTCCTAGTAAAGCCAGTTATTTTAACACGGATTTGAATACTAGATCGTGGATACCGGTGTTCTTTGGTGGTTGGGTTTCAATTAAACACACATTTCAAAAATGGTCGTACTGAGAATGTACAAGACTACACTTCATTTACACTCATACATATCATCCTCATTCATCCTCTGAAGAATTATCTAAACGGTAATTACCGGAGGCTAAAGAGGAAAAAGAAAGGGTTCGCCAACCTTAAGGAAAGAAATTTTCCTGTGATCTTTACTTTAGATATATTCCTCATCGATAACTAAGGTTCTAGAATGTAAGAATTAAATTAAGTTTAAGAAACCTGCGGAATAGATAAAGGAATAAAGAAATCTATCAGACCAGGTAAATTACTGATAAAAAAAAATCAACCAACTCTTTAAAAGGCTTTTGGCTTTTAAAGAGGCAAGGGATTACAAGGGATATCAAATCCAGTACCCTCGCTTTTTTTTTTTGTTTAGCCTCCGGAACCATCGAAAGATATTACTTCAGAGGAGGGATGAGTATATGTAAATGAAGTGAATATGAAGTTGCAGCGTTTCATACGCAAATACAATACAAACATCTCATAACAAAATCAAATAACACACTTTTCTTTCAAAAAAGAATGGAAAACAATCGTACAAAAATACTTTTGATCTGCATCACGTATCAGATTTGTATATTATAGAAATTCATTTAGCTGATTCTATATGGCGGGTTGGTTTATAATTTAGTCGAAATAAATAATTAAAATTTTTGTTATCGCATAATAAAGGAAAAGCTTTTTGGTGAAAATTGAATTACATGGAAAAATAATAGGTAATAGGTCTTTCGATGGTTAATTGAGATACTTCTTGGAAGCAAAACTAAATTTCTTTTATAATTGGTTATATATATGTGTGCGTGTGTATGTACCTGTAATATGCATGATGGCGTCTACTTTAATTTACATCTCGACAACGATTTAATCTACAGTTATGGAATTAGTTAAGATATCTTGCATTTTAGAGAGTGGATTTTAATTAAAGTTTTGAAAATATTTCTGAAGGGGATGGGAAATTATCGATGTAAGAAAACTATATCTAATATGAGGTTAGAGTTAATTAAAATTTTATTGATATCGTGTTTTATGATTTATCAAAAATAAAGCTTATTTTAAACTATTAGAAAATACTTTTTTAAACAAAACATTTTAAGTTTGTATAATTTTCTACTTTAAAACAAAAACTATTTTATTTCTTTTTACACAGCGGTAGATATAATCCACCCGTATTAATAAAATATTAATATGTCCTAGAAATATTTTTAACATGTTAATTCTTTTAAATAAATGAGTTGAATTTTTTTTTTTTTTGCTAAATACAGGGTTTATTAAAATGAAAAAGTTTTCATTTTTGATCAGACGGATAACTCTTTTAATTAAAAAAGAATATTTTCATATGAAGTATTTTTAATTACTTTTTATGATGGTTTAAAATAGAGAATCGTTCGTTGTTCACTGATGAATTTATATGAATCCTTTTAACTTTAAACTGTTTTAACAAATTCTACGACTTTTTTATTTGTTTAACGCTACAAAAAAACATCTACATTTGCAATCTTATATATAGATAAAAATTAATATTTATTTGTTTTGTCCCATATGTGTTCTTATACCATTCATCCGATTGCGATGAAACTTTGGTGAGTTGTGCGCACTCCCGCGAAGGTTTCTGGATTCGTTTGGACGTGCTAGATGGCGCTGGGATTGAGATATTTTGAAAAAAACCTGCATTTATGACCCGATTTGGTTCATATTCAGAATATATATTAGTTATGTGAAAAAAAAAAGTTTTATAAAAACTATACCCGTAAGGTGGCATCGGTGTCAAAATATTTACGAAACAAATATACAAATAGACTTTCTTCTTTTATATACTCGTGTATATATATATATATATAAAAGACAATATTCGTATGTGTGTCTGCTAAAGACTAAATAAAATATTGGCCCGATCTACGTGCCGAAAAAAGAAAAACAAGGAAAAAGGGGAAAAATGAAAAAGAAAACGGGAAAGGAGAAAACTGGAATAGGGATAAAGTAAAAGGTTAAATTTTGTGAAGTTTCGTAATGTTCAGTTTTTTAATATTTCAAATTTTCAATTGTGTTCATTTATATATACAAGATGTCCTATATAAAACGCAACCCAACTTTATATTGGTAGGTATTGAAATAATAAAAAGGCATGTGTAAATGTAAATGTAATTTTTATTATTACCATCCATTACCTTACATTAGAGTAAATGTTGGAAGTGGCCGCCATCTTCTTGAATACAAGCTTCAATTCTTTTTACAGCTTTTCTTGCAACTTTTTTCAAAGTTTGTGGCTGGATATTTAATACGGCTTGTTCAATATTGACTTTCAATCGTTCAAGTGTTCGTGGTTTGTTTCTGTAGGCTTTTTCTTTGAGGTAACCCCGTAGAAAAAAAATCCGCTGCAGTCAAATCTGGAGATCTTGGTGACCACAAGCCTCGACCGATAACACGATTACCAAAGAATTCCTCGACGAAATCAGAAGTTGATCCTGCGTAGTGCCATGTCACACCGTCATGTTGTAGCCAGCAGTGTCTGTATTCCTCTTCCAAGAGTGCGATGAACTGAAATAAAACCTGATATCGTTCTGCATTAATGATGTACTCGAAAAAAATAGGACCGATTATTTTCTTCCCCGATATCGCGCACCACACGCCCAACTTCTGCCGGTGTAATTGTTTTTCGTGATAAACGTGGGGATTTTCAGCGCTCCAAATTTTACTGTTTTGGCTGTTTACGTAGCCATCCAAATGAAACCGTGCTTCATCTGTGAAAAATAACAAATCCGTAACATTAATTCCCTCGCGCAGAAATCGACGGAACCGTGAACAATATTGTAGCCGTTTTTCTTTGTCGGGCTCAAGAAGTCGATGAACCGTTTGAATGCGATAAGGTTGTAAGGTCGTAATTGTAATCGTTTGGTCGCCCGATGAACAGTCGATTTAGACAAATTAATTTCAGCAGACAAACGTCTGATCGATTTATTTGGCGAGGCGAGTAATCGGTCTTTGATTTCAGTGACTGTATCTGTATTCAACTCTGACGCAGATCTTTTGTGTTCCTTGTTATTAACAGAAACAGTTTCTCTAAATTTTGCGACTAACCTTAATACTGATGTTTTGTTAGGAGCTGGTTTTTCCGGGTACTTATGGCGAAACAAATCTTGCACTGCAACCGCTGATTTCGTACTGAAATACGACTCGACAATGAAAACACGTTCATGTAGCGAAAACATCATCTTGTCTCTAGCAATACACTGAACGTTATGATTGCATTGTTGTTACTATCGGTAGTGTTCTACTGCGTCGCCGCGATGTTCAGATGTTGGACGAGTCCATTTCAGTAACGAGTAGGGGAGTAGGGTTGACTTTTGAAATTTCATGTATGAGCGATTAATGGGTTGCGTTTTATGTCGGACATCCTGTAAATGAACACTTTTTTAAATTAACCTTTTACTTTATCGCTTTTCCAGTTTTCTCCTTTTCCCCTATCCCTTTTTGTTTTTCGTTTTCCCCTTTTCCTTATTTTTCTTTTTCCGGCACGTAGATCGGTCCAATAGTTTTTTTAGTCTATAGCAGACACACGTACGAACATTGTCTTTTATATATATCTATACTCAAATCTAGCTATAGAGAAGCATCTGATAGTATTAAATATAAAATTTAGTAACAAATTCTAACGAGTCATTCGTTTGTATTCTAGCGGAAAATAAATTACGTTGTGTATGACTAACTCAGTATAATAATATACTTATAACATTGGTAAGTTATAAAGTTAGCACAGTATGACGTAATACTGTAAATTTCTACCGGTAATGTCACAAAATGGGAAATATTCTTGTATATTTATTGATGTTTAAAGATGAAATATAGAGTGGCGTATGAAATGATCCAACATTTGTTTTGACAATAATTGTTTAGGTCAATAATTATTAAGGTGCTTTATGTTGGCAGATGCGACAGCAGTTCATGAATATTAGTTTCTTTTTTTTTCGAGTACGCAGTTTGTGTTTCGTTCCATGATGGCTGACAAAGAAAGACTGAGTGTTGAACAGCGCGTAAAGACTGTGTTGTTTTTTAGTGAAACGAAAAGTCTGGTGCTTAACAAAAAGACGGTTTCGTACAGATTTTCAAACTCGGTGGTCGCTTTCGTTTAAAATAATACGTAGACTTTACGAAAAATTTAATAGTGATGTTTCAGTAAATGAGAAATAGGTGTGTCTATGTTCGCTCTCCACAGAATGTCGAAATTTTCAGAGCAGCGTTTCTGTTGTGCCCGGGTAAATCAAGAAGAAAAGCAACAAAACTTGGGATTTCTAAGCGGTTTGTGCAGTAAATTTTAAAAATCAATTTGCATTCGTATCCGTACAAAATAACAGTGTCGCCTAAATTAACGGTTGACAACAAACATCAAAGAATGACATTCGGTGAACTGGTTATGAACCAAAATGTATTGTTGAACAATTTTTGGTTTTCAGAAGAAGCATTTTCACATAGGCGGGGTTGTTAATGAACAAATAGTGCGTCTTTGGGCTTCCGAAAATAAAAACGTGCTTCATGTAAAGCTCCAAGAATTACGATACGGGTCGCTATCTCAAATCACGGGGTAATGGGCCATTCTTTTTTGAATAGACGGTGAACAGTAAACGTTATCTAAACGTGCTGCGTAATGATCTTGTTTATCAGCTTCTTGCAAAAGGGTTTCGATTAGATAACGAGTGGTTAATGCAGGATGGAGTCGACCACACACAGCTAAAATTGTTTTAGACTTTCTGCCTAAAATCTTTAACGGAAATGTCATTTCAAACCGATTTCTTAATCGTTTGGCGTGTGGACAGATCTGACCCCTGGAGATTCCTGTTTTGAATCCGTGTGATTATTTTCTTTAAGGATTTCTAAAGGAAAGATTTTCCCTAAACATCCTCGTACAGTATTGGATCTTCGAGTTCTGATCATCTAGGCGTTCAAAGTGATAACCGAGGTTATGTGCCGTCGAGTTATTAACAACATAGGAGTTCGTGTTGAAGGAGTTGCTGTGGTGGTAGTCATATTGAATATATGATAAGCAGAACATAATCTCCAGGTATGTAGTAAAACCCTCCGGGTTGGTCTAGTGGTGAACGCGTCTTCCGAAATCAGCTGATTTGGAAGTCGAGAGTTCCAGCGTTCAAGTCCTAGTAAAGGCAGGAGTTCCAGCGTTCAAGTCCTAGTAAAGGCAGGAGTTCCAGCGTTCAAGTCCTAGTAAAGGCAGGAGTTCTTTGGTGGTTGGGTTTCTATTAATCACACATCTCATAGCCGACATTTTGTAATTTACGAAGGTATTTAAGTCCTGATTTTTTGCTAATTTTAAAACTTTATTACAAATTATTGTGATTCCTCTATCCGAACTTGTGATATAAATTTTTTATATAAAAATAACAAAATGATGGACAGCGGGAGAACGAAGGAGAATTTGCCATTTTTCCTAAGAATATTTTTTGTTTAGTTTTACAAGTAGAATCCGAAAAAGTATAGCCCGCCCACCATTTTAGAAATACTCTTTATATATATGTTTGTGTGTGTGTGTGTGTGTGTGTGTGTGTTTTAATATTCTGACGACACATACGAAATAAATGAAGAAAAAAGACCATTTCCTTTTCACAAAAATGTATTGCTAATTTCTTAAACCAGCAATAGATGAAAAATAAAATTTTGAGGAAAGGTAATTTAGATCCCGTCAAGTACGTATCTTGTAGCCGGTCTCCGTGGCGCGAGTGGTAGCGTCTCGGCCTTTCGCCCGGAGGTGCTGGGTTCGAATCCCGGTCAGACATGGCATTTTTCACACACGCTACAAAGCATTCATCTCATCCTCTATGGAAAAAAATGCTTAACTGCGGACCTGGAGTTTAGACAAAATAATTTAAAAAAAACTTACGTATCTTGTAACTGTTTGTATTCTCGACAGTCACGTATTTAACAACACAATCTCTCGACCGTGTAACTATAAAACCGTTTCATTGCTACGACTACTTTTCCTCAGGTTGTATAAAATTCCACATTATTGAAAAAAAATATGTGGCGTCCTTTCCATTTTTAATCATTTCAACAATAAAACGAATAAAATTTATGATTCGAACAGACTTGTACGTAAGCAAGGTTACCAGGTAACAAAAAGAGGTAGATAACGTAGACAGATAACGGAAAATAGGACTATTCCGGACCACTTTGAACAAGTCAATTACAAAATAAGATAAAGATATATTTTTTGTCATTTGAACTGTGGGATTCCTCTTACAGAAAAACTCGTCGTTGAGAAGTAGTCCTCTGTCGACTACGGATAGGATATACAAGGATCACACACGAGTACCTAATGTCAGGAGGACACGCACACGATGCAACTGCCGCATGACTGTGCACCACATTCTCATAGACTGCATATGTTATGCGGCGTTGCGTCGTAAATTTAGTCTACCCAGAAACATCCGTGGTATCTTGTACAATAATAACGAAAGTTTTAACCGGATGTTTCTGTTTTTGCGTAGTACCTGGTTACTGCAAAAAAATTAATATTATCATACATATTTTTGCGCTAGAAGAGTTTATGATAATTTTTTTCCTTTACTTTCAATTTTGATTTTTTTGGTTCTATGTCTTTAATTTTATTATCCGAGAGGGAGCCTTTCGCACAACCTATCGGAATTAGGTAAGTTTTATATAGTTTCTTTTTTCTATTATTTTAACTTTTATATTTTAAAGACTCCGTTAGCGATATTAGTTTTGAGTTTTATTTCACTTTTTTGACTTTTGTTTTAATAAATTTTTATTTTATGATTTATATTAATTTTAAACCTTCTAAGTTTTATTATTTTAGAGTTATTTTACCTTTTTATTAAAGAAAATTCCGGGCGATGATAATGCACAGGCGTTTTTCGCCCCCAAACAAAAAAAAAAAAAAAAAAATTTAACTGTGACAATACCTTTCTGTTTTGTGTATGAATAGATGTAACAGTGATTCATAAAAAATTAACAAATTTCAAATTAAAAAATTTAAATTCATAAAACTAACTATGACCGTAGTTAAATTTCTGTTAAAAAATCTGTATATATAATTATAAGTTTAAATTTATATAGATTACTTTATGTATATACTAGCTGAACCGGCAATGCTTCGCTATTTCAAAATTAAAGTATGTTTACAGATTAAAAAAAACACAATTGAAAGTCTGATAAAACATTAAAAAATTAAACATTACGGAAATTTACAAAATTTAATCTTTCACTTAATAGAACTTAGAATGTAAATGACAATGCAATTGTCAAAACAACAGCACTACCTATCGGATTTAATTCAAACCACTCTCTAAATACAGTAGTCGGAGGAAAATAACTTTTTAATAAAAACAGATATGGCTCCAAAATCATCACAATTAATACTGAACATTAAGAAACTTACAAAACATTACGGAACTTCACAAAATTTAATGTTTCACTTTATAAAAGACAGAATGTAAATAAATCCAATTGTCAAAACAGCACTACCTATCGGATTTAATTCAAACTACTCTAAACACAGTAGTCGGTTTAAAATACTCCTAACTTTCTTTCTATTGGTCAGATCGAAGATTTAAATAACTTTAAACCTTCTCCGTACAACGCGGACCATTTTGCAAAAACACTGCACGTATATCGGTCCAGTAGTTTTTTAGTCTAATGCGGACACACATACGAATATTACCATATAATTTACATTATATATATATATATATATATATATATATATATATATATATAGATTTAAACGCTTATTTCTCAAAAATCCAATATAATGACAAAAAAATTAATATTTTTTGAGAAACCAACTAAACTAATTTAAGGTAATAAAATTGATCTTTTTCCTTCGTGATAAGAATTAATATAGATCTAAAACGCTTCGTTTATATCATAAAATACATCATCTATATAAAATTAAAATATAATTTCCATCTTAAGGGAAACAAAGTTTGGAAAACAAAAAATATGTACAACAAAATAAGAATGTCAGATGAATGCTTAAGTAGCTACAAAGGTATTGTAAACAATGTTTTAACGGTGTTGCGTACTTAATTATACAGTTACAAACAGAAGAATTACATTTTGTCATTAAATTATCTTTAGGCTATGAAGAAACATTATAATAAAGATGAGTTCATAATATATATTACGCTATCAAAATATTTATGTATGTACATTTTATTCCTGCAGAAATAATAAAGAGATATGTACATAAATTTTGTAGGGGTTGAATATAACATGAAAATTAATATGAATTTGTTACGTTATATAACACCAGTACAATAAGTTACAAATGCAGTTGTTTAAATAGAATATTTTAACACCTATATATTAAAATAAAACATGTTTTTAAACTTTACGCATTAACACATGTTAAATTACATACATGTTTATATAATTATCCGCGCGCGCGCTCGGACACATACAACGGAGAGAGAGAAAGAGAGAGAGAGATAGAGCGAGAGTGTGACTGAGTGTACCAACAACCGACATTCTAATGACACTAACTAGTAAATTTACATGTAGCGAGCCACAAGTAAGTCTATGTTAATTCAAAAGTGTCTGGGGAAATCCAACTCACCTTTTTAGTCGAAATTCATTGATGGCTACTTTTCTTTTTTCCTCATATTATATATATGTTATAATATATATATTTTTTAAAATTACTCTAAATTTTAAATCTAAAATTAATTATATGCCAATCTCCGGTAGAGAGTGATAGTCTCGGTCTTTCATCCAGAGATTCCGGGTTTGAATCCCGGTCAGATGTGGCATTCATACGGCTAAATGACCACAGCGTCGATGCCCATACAGCTCAGAAAAACAATATGTCTAAAATTTTTTTAATACGTAAAAATTTTTTTAAATCGAATTTGAATCCGATAAAACAATAATAAGAAAAAAAACAAAATCGTATAATATTAAAAATATTATTTATTAATAAATAGGCACCATATCGGAATACTAAAAAATATATTTATAAATTGAAATATTTAAACTTAAACAGTAAATGAAAAATAGAAAACCTAGAAAAAAGTTGGCAAGTATTATACAGAGTCATTCACGGGAACCGAATGTTTTTGAAGTGGGTTGAATCGGGCGTTCGTGGTGGGAGGGGCACGTGGCTGGTTTCTGACGTTTCCTTTGTTCATAGCATTTACATTTTAGTCGTTAAGATGGAGCCGTGGACGCTAGACCAACGCCTGTACGCGTATGACAGTTTTGTGCGAAATGACGAATCCGTAACTGCTGTTCAGCGATATTTCCGCCATCAGTTTAATATCCATCGTAATGCAAGTGTCCCTTCTCGTAACACAATATTGCGACGGGTAGACAACCTTCGAACAAGCGGTTCAATATTGAAGAAAAAACCCCCGGGTCCCCGACGAACTGCTAGTACTCCGGAGAACATCGAACGAGTAAGGGAAGCCATTGTCAGAAGCCCACGTCGCTCTATTCAGAGGCATTCAGCAGCGCTTCAAATTAGCACAAGTACGGTAAGACGAATTCTGCATACAGACCTGCATTTCAACCCTTACAAGATAGCCATCGTGCAGCAGTTAAACGAGCAAGATTTCACGCAGCGATTGCAATTTTGTCGACTAATGCTTACCGTTTTTGAAGAAAATGAAAATTTGTTATTGTTAATGAGTGACGAAGCCCGTTTTCATCAGAATGGTCTCGTCAACAAACAGAATTGCCGGTATTGAGCAGAAAGAAACCCGCATCAGCTTCACGAGAGACCACTTCATAGCCCAAAGGTGACTGTCTGGTGTGCAGTAGGAAAGGTCGGTGTTATTGGACTATATTTTTTTGAAGAAAATGACGCTGCCGTAACAGTAACAGCCAATCGTTACATTGCGATGTCAAATACGTTTTTCATCTCTGAGTTACCAAACCGGGGAATCGATTTTCAAAACGTGTTATTCCAGCAGGATGGAGCTACAGCGCACACAGCGAGGGCAACGACGGCTGTTCTCCGTAACTTGTTTCCGGGACGGATCTTTTCCAGATTCGTTGACATTCCTTGGCCCCCTCGGTCCCTCGACTTGAGAAGTTGTGATTTTTTTCTGTGGGGGTTTCTGAAATCGCGTGTGTACGGCAATAAACCGCGTACATTGGAGGACCTAAAGATCGCAATTCGTCATCGCGTCACCCAGATTGATGTACACGTGCTGCAAAGAATTGAGGCCAGTTACCGTGAAAGGCTACAACCAATGTATTGCCCAAAATGGACATCACTTGCCGGACATTTTTTGTTCACGAGTAAGTAACAAATGTTTTGATTTAACAAGTGTTTCAGTACCAATAAAACTTTTTTTAAGTAAATATTCAATTTTTTATGATTATTTAAAAAACATCCGGTTCCCGTGAATGACCCTGTATATTTCTTCCGGCTATGAAGGTCAAGCCATGATTTCCGAATTATGATTTAAGCATCAAAATTCAAGTAAAAAAATTTCTGTTGTTAGGAGCTTTTTAACAGATTGGGGGAACTTATGAAAATTTGTTTATTATTAATTTATCTCTAACAAAAAAATAATTGTTTAAAAATATTGAAAAAATAAAGTGTAACTTTTATGAAAGTAATGTAAAAAAATTGCTTTTCAGTTTGGTTTCGGAATACAATGTAGGTGCCAAAGTTTTTTAATTTTAACAGCTTTTTATGTGATGAAGAAAAGTAGAAAAAACAAGAAAAAACATGTTTTAATATTAAAAATTAAAAGAGTGAGAATCAAAATACAGAATAAATTTTCAAAAATCTTTTTGCATTTTATGTCCGGCACTGTAATTTTAAAATTGATGGTCTTTTACTTCATAGCTCCATATATAAAGTATAAATTAAAAAAAAAAAAAACTTTTTGAAATATATTTAAACCGTAAATTAAATATTTATATATTTAAATATATTGTAACCTATTATATTCGATTTTTCAGGTCAAAAACCATAAGAATTCACTAATTTTTCTCCTTAATTAACGTCCTAAAAATTTCAGTACGACTTCATTTTCCCCGGGGTAGCTAAAATCCGAGCGAAATCTTTCACTAGCCGTAACTTGCAAATAAAACATTTTTAGGACATATATTTATATAGGTGTGTGCGAATATCTCCCGGAACTTTATTAACTTGTTCTACTCGTGAAAATAATGAAAAAAGTTCATCTTAACATATTTTTTACTTCCTTGTACTTCGTACAAGGAAAAATTACGGTAATCAGATTTCAAAAGAAATATCTATTTTGACCATCCCTTAATCCATTTTGACTAGTTTAGGCGCGACATCTGAACGTATGTATGTATCTCGCATAACTCAAAAACGATTAGCCTTAGAATGTTGCAATTTTGGATTTAGGATTATTGTAACATCTAGTTGTGCACCTCCCCTTCTGATTGCAATCGACTGAATCAAAGTGTCCAAAAAAACCCAAAATTCAAAACAAAAATTAGATTTTGGACTTTTTCTGCAGTAATAAGCCCTTATTGAGAGCTTTTCAACGTTATATTATAAGTGGTACTTAGTTTCTTTGAGTTTCTGAGTTATAGCCAAATACAATTTTAAATAATGAAATATTTGAATTTTACAAGACTCATCGGTTCAAATCAGATTTCATCTCCTTTTTTTTAACTTTTACTTTAATTTAAATATATTGATTTATTTAATAACCTCTGATTTAAAAAAAAAAAAAATGAAAAAAATATCAGAAGCTATTAATGAAATAAAATTATACGTACTTTTCATTTAAAAAAAAAACAACAAAAAAGCTTGTATATATGTAATATAATAGGCGCCCAAGAAAGTCATGTGGTGTCCACATCAGATTTTTAATTCTTTCACGCCAGTTGTCCTAATAATTTCAGTACGACTTCAATTGCCCGGGGTAGCTGAAATCCGAGCGAAGTCTTTCACTAGCCGTATGCAAACAAAGCATTTTTAAGATATGTTTAAATGAATTTTTTTCTTTTATTTTTACGGTAGAATAAGTTATTAAAGTTCCGAGAGAACTTCATGACACACCTATATTTATATTTGTATATTTTTTACTGGTTTTTTAATTCTTTCACCCCAATTTTCCTTGATTATTTCTAAATTTCGACAATGCGAAATCTGTTGGGATTTTTACGAATTAATATCCCACAATTAAACACCTAATATAGATATAGATGTCTAAATCAGATAAAATATCCAATAGTTAATGTAATATTTAACAATCAGAAACATATTTATAAATTCTATATGTATTTATTTATAGATCCAACGATATCTGCATGTATGATATAAAGAAATAGATATTTTTCAGTAATTAAAAAATAGATTTATTTTCAGTAATGGTGCAATAATTCCCTCCAGGTGTATAAAGATATGTAAAAATAAAATAGTGTTTTACTAAACATCGAACATACAAAAAATTATCTCAATGATTTTTTAAAAAATTAGATTTAAAATTTTATAAATCTTCAATAAATATATAAAATTAATTAACATGGTACCGCTGATATGTTAAATAAATAAATTAACAATTAATATAATCCACCTTACCAGCGTTGTTACGTTGTCTAGATCTTTCGGCTTACTTTGAAGCCATAATCAGGAGTTAAAATTATGCATTAAAGTCAAAGTTTAAAAATCATAGTTAAAATTTAAAATCAATCATGACTGTCCCTGTCCTACTAGTATACTTTAAAGTTTAGTAAGTATAACGAAGCTTCTACGGTAACCAGAATAATACAGATCAAGGAGAGAGACGATAGGAAGTGGGATGAGGACTGATACTGGAAGTAGGGAAATACAAGGGCAGCCCTGCTCATGAGAGGGGGGCTTGCTGAGGTGAGCCGTTCTCGATAGATCGGGGACCCTTTGAGTTCGGGGAAAATTGAAAAGACTAGCGACCTGGCTAGATTCCCCCCTTGGAGGGGAACTGTTTTGAGGCATGGTACAAAGAAAAGAACGAGTCCCGGCCTACTGGGTGAGCGAACTCCGCAGGGCACGGCATCGCCGGATCCTGTTGGGTCCCGGGAGGTTAGAGACCAGGGGCAACCACTGAGGATGCGCAATGCGTAACTGCTGGACCATCCTCAATGGTCTTGAGGGGAAAAAATATATACTAGTAGGACCGGGGCAATCATGACCGTTTTTAAATTTTAATTATGAATTTTTAAACTTTGACTTTAGTGTATTAATTTTAACTCCTTGTTATGGCTTCAAAGTAAGCCGAAAGATCTAGAGAAAGTATCAACGTGCTGGTAAGGTGGATTATATTAATTGTTAATCTATTTAAATATAATAAATCTGTAATATTTTGTGAAAATTCCCTGAACTTCTCAAATATATAAACAAAATTAAGTTATCCTATTTTTTTTTTTGTCTTCAGTCATTTGACTGGTTTGATGCAGCTCCCCAAGATTCCCTATCTAGTGCTAATTGTTTCATTTCGGTATACCCCCTACATCCTACATCCCTAACAATTTGTTTTACGTATTCCAAACGTGGCCTGCCACAATTTTTTCTTTCTACCTGTCCACCAATATTAAAGCGACTATATGTGGCCTATAAGTCTGTCTCTTCTTTTAGCTGTTAGCTATATATTTCCAAATGCTTCTTTCTTCATCTATTTGCCGTAACACCTCTTCATTTGTCACTTTATCCACCCATCTGATTTTTAAAATTCTCCTATAGCACCGCATTTCAAAAGATTCTAATCTTTTCTTCTCAGATACTCCGATCGTCCAAGTTTCCCTTCCATATAAAGCGACACTCCAAACATATACTTTCAAAAATCTTTTCCTGACATTTAAATTAATTTTTGATGTAAACAAATTATATTTCTGACTGAAGGCTCGTTTTGCCTGTGCTATTTGACATTTTATATCGCTCCTGCTTCGTCCATCTTAATAATTCCACTTCCCAAATAACAAATTTCTTCTACCTCCATAATCTTTTTTCCTCTTATTTTCACATTCAGTGGTCCATCTTTGTTATTTCTACAACATTTCATTACTTTTGTTTTCCTATAAATTATATATACTGGTATATAATTTTATCAAAATCATTTTTATGAAGTTTAAATCGAACATTTGTTTATAAATATGTCTATGATAACACTAGTAGTATCAGTTAATACCGCAAAACAGTTCATTTTTAATTTTTAAATATTACCAAAATTTGAAGGTTTTTAAATTTTCGAAGATCAATTATAATTTTATTAAAACGCTAATTAAAAGTAAAAAAAGCAATTAATTTTGGATTATCTCAAAATCTCCTTAGGTACTCTAATCAGATTCTGTATGTATTTCAGTAATATGAACGAAAGTGTGCTACAAAAAAGATAAGTAATAAAACACCATAAATCAATGCAGATTATCTTTTTACTTCACTTTTTAACCTTTAAATATATGTATATCAAAAGAAGAAAATGAAATAGGAATTGTGAGAGAGAAATAATAAAAAAAAAGAATGTAAAGGGTTTTAACAAGTAGTCTCAGACCTCCGTTGGGAGAAATAAAACTGTAGTAAGGTTGATACCGTACGCTTAATTGGTTCAAAGGACAGAAAGAGGTTGGTAGATATAAGTTTACAAGATTGAATCGAAATCAACTTCGGTCGGCTTCTCTCGTACTTTTGCTATATAAAATTCTTCGCTACATTCATTCAATTTATTTTACTGTCTTAATTTATACTTATTTCCCTTTTGCTTACGATAAAAATTTATTATTCAGTAAATGGATTAAACTAATTAATTTATGAGTAGGTATGTTAATAATTTATTAAAATTACACTAAGTGTAAAATTACCCACCGGTACTGTAATTTACCCTTGGATATATCTCCACTCTATCAATTTTCCTTTCTCTATCGACATTATAAATTTTAAAGAATATTTAACAATCTAATAACTTTCTTTTTTTTCTGTTTAGCCTCCGGAACAACCGTTAGATATTACTTCAGAGGGATGATTTGTATGAATGTAAAGGAAGTGCAGTTTTGTACAGTTGATTAAAACAAACCACCGAAGAACACGATATAGTATTTAAATAATAGCCTTTTCTAGGATTTAAATCTTATAACTCGACTTTGAAATCAGCTGATTTGCGATGACGAGTTCACCATTAGAACAACCCGGTGGGGCAAGCTAACGGTAATTAAAATAAACAAGGAAACAATGCTTGTAATTTTTTGTACATAAATTAAATCTAAATAGCCGATTCAATCATTTGATACTTTGGAAACGTAGTAATAAAATAAATGGAAAAATAAGTAGTAATAATAATAAAAAATAAGAATCAAAGACAGTGGTCAAAAATAATATTCTTTCAATCGATAACATTTAAAAAATGTTATTTTAAAGATGCTGAAACATGAAGGTTTTTAATCGGTGAAAAATTAAATAATATTATTAATTTTGATAATCCGACAGAAATATAATCTCCGATTTACAAAAATTTTCCAATTTGCGTACACTTACACTTATTCTACTTAGATATTTATCCATTGAGTCTAGTTTCATATTAAAACAACAAAAAAGTTTTTGATATTTCAATTTTTTGAAATATCTCGACCCCCGCGCTATCTTCCCCATCACTATCCTTGCGGAATTAATTTCCAAACTTATTCAAAACCTTCACGGGCGTGCGCATAACTCACGAAAGTTTGATGAATGGTATAGCAACGCATACGGGACAAACAAACAAATATTCATTTATATATATATATATATATATATATATATATATATATATATATATATATATATTCATTTAAATATATATGCTCATATCTAGCAATAGCGAAGCACTGCCGGGTGTCCTAGTATATATAAATTTGTATAAAATAATACATTACTTCCCGATACTGGGTGTTATTTTGACTGGCAAGCAAATTAATAAAATTATTCTATAAATCTCTATACATAAAAGAGAATGTCCTGACTGACTGTCTTATTATCAACGTACAGCCAAAACTATTATATTATAGTTTTGGAATTTTCACTTCGAAATTTTACAGGGTACCTTCGTATCTTTAAGTATGCGTGCACTAAGAAAGGATTTTGCGAAATTTCGATTTTAAGGGGTTCAAATCGATAAAAAACTAAATTTCGTGTAAACAACGCTATCTGTTGAACGTAAAAGCAACATAAGCTATATTAAATATTTTACGATTCCACTGCAGTGTTTCAGATATATGTCTCCGATATAGACTAAAAAATTACTGGACCGATTTACGCGCGGGGAAGAAGGGTGAAAGGGAAAATCGGAAAATAGGGAAAAATCGAAAAAGGTAAAAGGGTAAAAAGGGAATAAGGGGAAAATGGATAAGAAAAAAGTGGAAAACGGGGAAAAGGAAATGGAAAAGAAAAATATAAAAAAAGGAAGGAGGATGGGGGAAAGGGAAATGGGGGGAAGATGAAAGGGAAAGGGAATCGGGAGAAAACGGGAAGGGAGAGCGAAGCAGACCATGACCCTCTGACCGTGACGGGAAGCGCAAGTAACCATAGAGCACGGGCGAAGCCGCGATAGGAATGTTAGATTTGGGATTGTAATAAATTTTTTGTTTATTGGACTTTTATATTGAACTATTTTAATTCATTCATAAAATGGATTGGTCAAGCAAATATTGTTCAATTTTCTTATTTTCCTTTTTTTGTTTTCCTTTATTTAAGTTTTGAGCAACAATTCATTGTTTATCGTATATTCCTTCAGTTTTATCATAAAAATTTTTATTTACCGTTTTATTAGGATGTAATGAACAATTGCTAACATGTACAGGAACCAAACAGCAACAGTAACAATTGAAGAACATAAGAAAGAAGCCGTAATAAGAAAGGGAGTCCGACAAGGATGTTCCCTATCTCCGTTACTTTTTAATCTTTACATGGAACTAGCAGTTAATGATGTTAAAGAACAATTTAGATTCGGAGTAAAAGTACAAGTTGAAAAGATAAAGATGCTAGGATTTGCTGATGATATAGTAATTCTAGCCGAGAGTAAAAAGGATTTAGAAGAAACAATGAACGGCATAGATGAAGTCCTATGCAAGAACTATCGCATGAAAATAAACAAGAACAAAACAAAAGTAATGAAATGTAGTAGAAATAACAAAGATGGACCACTGAATGTAAAAATAGGAGGAGAAAAGATTATGGAGGTAGAAGAATTTTGTTATTTGGGAAGTAGAATTACTAAAGATGGACGAAGCAGGAGCGATATAAAATACCAAATAGCACAAGCGAAACTAGCCTTCAGTAAGAAATATAATTTGTTTACATCAAAAATTAATTTAAACGTCAGGAAAAGATTTATGTTTTATGAAAGTATATGTTTGGAGTGTCGCTTTATATGGATGTGAAACTTGGACGATCGGAGTAACTGAGAAGAAAATATTAGAAGCTTTTGAAATGCGGTGCTGTAGGAGAATGTTAAAAATCAGATGGGTGGATAAAGTGACAAATGAAGAGGTGTTACGGCAAATAGATGAAGAAAGAAGCATTTGGAAATATATAGCTAACAGCTAAAAGAAGAGACAGACTTATAGGCCACATATAGTCGCTTTAATATTGGTGGACAGGTAGAAGGGAAAAATTGTTAATGCAGGCCACGTTTGGAATATGTAAAACAAATTGTTAGGGATGTAGGATGTAGAGGGTATACTGAAATGAAACGACTAGCACTAGATAGGGAATCTTGGAGAGCTGCATCAAACCAGTCAAATGACTGAAGACAAAAAAAAAAAAAAAAAAAAAAAATGAAAATTTAAATATAATATTGTTGATTAAATATTTTTTATTTATAAAACAATAAGTTTTCTATTAAAAAAACTATTAAATAATATTGTGGGCGAAGTCGCGACGGGGTACGCTAGTTAAATGTATTTTGTAAAAATCAACTCTTATGTTATAAAAATAATGTAAAATTTATTATTTTTGGGAAATTGCTTAGTAACGTTTGAATGTGGCAATAGAAAAAGAAACTAAATATACCATTGACATCGCAATTTGCTGTATTAAAGTTTGACGTTTTTTGTTCAGAACAAATATAACTCAACAAAGACATTTAGCAATTTGAAGTCACGGAGACATTAAAATGGATCTCATAATCTTTCTTTCTTTTTCCTGTTTAGCCTCCGGTAATTACCGTTCAGACAATACTTCAGAGGATGATGTGTATGAGTGTAATTGATATGTAGTCTTGTATAGCCTCAAGTCGACCATTACTGAGGTGTGTGGTTAATTGAAACTCAACCACCAATGAACACCGGTATCCACGATCTAGTATTCAAATCTGTGTAAAAATAACTGCCTTTATTAGGACTTAAACGCTGGAACTCTCAACTTCCAAATCAGCTGATTTGGAAAGACGCGTTCATCACTAGACCAACATAGTGTGGATTTGGGTCTCATAATCTAGGTCCACATATAATTTAGGACTCAGAAACGGGTCTCACAGCAGTCAACCTGTTAAAAATATTTCACCAAAAGATTTTTAGTCAATTTAAAATTTGAAAAAAATAAGCTATTAGATTCCATACCTCTGTAAAAACAGAGTTATATTTTATATATAAAATCTTCTCTATATGTTTCTGCATCAGTATCGATAAACTAAATTTTCCAATTAATTTGGACGTATATTCCTAAGTATTTTTAATTAGTGATTATATATATTAATTGATCTGTTAAGTACATTTTTTCAATGTATAATAAATTAATTTTGTGAACAGATTGGAAGTAATTCTAGGTAACGACTGACATCTCTAATCTATGTTTATAACGAATAAAGACTACTTTATTCTGGTTACATAATGGTTTTTATAATTTGACCATATTATACTAAGTTTCTTTGGATTTATTGTATGGATAATCATGTAATAAATTACTATCTTTCAATTGGTGTAATTACTTCTATGTACGACGTAAAGGAAGTATTGTGTCGCGAAAAATTTCGGTTTTCAGATTTCAACAAAAATATCCATTTTGACCATCTCTGAATCCATTTTCGATAGTTTCGGTGTGACTTCTGTACGTATATAAGTACGTATGTATCTCGCATAACTCAAAAACGATTAGCCGTAGTATGTTGAAGTTTTGGATTTAGGACTGTTGTAACATCTAGTTGTGCACCTCCCTTTTTGATTGCAATCGACTGAACCTAAGATGTATAGAAAAGCCCAAAGTCTAAACATTTTGGATTTTTTACTTTTTGTTAACTAAAGTAATAAGCCCTCATTGAGATCTTTGCAACGATATATCATAAGTGGTACTTATTTTCATTGGTTCCAGAGTTATAACCAAATGAAATTTTAATTAATGAAATATTTGGATCCTACAAGGGGAAGGCACATCAGTTCAAATCCGACTTCATTTCCTTCTTTTTTTAATTTAAATGTATTGATTTAATAATAATTATTAATGTCTGATTTTAAAAAAAAATCTTTACAGTAAATAATAATCTAATAATAGCAATAAAAAAAATAAAAAATTATTAGTGAAATAAAATTTTATGAATTTTTAAATATGTGTATATGTAATTTATAGGCGTACAAGGAAGTCATGTGGTGTCTATATCAGGTGCTGAAACATCTTATTATTTAATATTAATTGGAAATTATAATTTAGAATTTTTATTTATTCATTTGTTTCAGTTTTCAGTCTACTTGAAAATAAATATCGCTATAAAATTTAGTAACCTTCTATTTCGTTTTTCTTTTCATTTTGTTAATGGTTACAACTTAACAATTTAAAAAAACATAGTATTAGATAGAAATAAGATTTAGATTTATTTAAAAAATAAAAGGACTGTTACTCTATCCTAATATTTTAGAATTAATAATTGTATAAATATTTGATATAAATAATAACCAATATTTCAGCAATTGTGTAACCGTCCACTTTATTAAAGAATTGAAGGATCGTATTTCAGTTTCAAATAAGTTTAAATTAAGTACAGCAAAAATTGGTATATTTAATTTAATAGGCGTACATGGAAGTCACACATGGAAGTCACCACACATGTGGTGTCTACATCACATTTTTTGGAGTGGAATGGAATGCAAATTTGGCGGGAGTTTATTTCTCCCTACTTATCGCAGAACCTGGACAGAGTCCCTTGCTGCTGGATGATTCTAATCGGGCGTATTTTTTAAAAGGTTTATTTTTAAATGGCGGGTCTAATTTTTCAAGTTTTGTTTTGTTTATTTAGTATTTTAAGGACGGATTTAATTGCATTCCAATCCGTTGTTGAACCAGCGTTCTCGAACCCATTTTATGGGCCGACCGCGGAAGGCTAGGCTTATGCAACCTGTCCTCCCGACGTAATTCCCCTTCAGACCGTCCACTGAAGTCCTTTCGGTGCTAACGCTTCATAGGCTAGCAGGAATACGCCACAACGGGGTACTAACTATCAGGAGGGAGCAATGCGACCCCTACTCCGGAGGAGTCGCAATTGCTGGTTTATTTTATTTAACTTGTAAGTTTTAAAGGAGAGGTTGTGTAGAAGTTCTTCGTCCAATTCTGTTATGGCTGCCTTCCAGGCCGCATCTCTGCTGGGCTCTGTTCCGGACTCCAGTCCGTGATGTTGGGGCGAGTAGAGGGTCTTCCTTCTTCTTCATCTTCTTCTTCTCCCTCTTCTTCTTCCGATGACCTCTTCATTCTTCTTTGGCCTGCACTTTTCGAGAATTGGTAGTAACCGAAGTTACATACCGTTAACCTTAAAATTCCCGAGGCCCCGAAGGACTGATCGGGGGAAAGTGCAGGTTTTTTCCTTCTTCCGTGCTGTCAGTGGCTGCTGGGCAGTTGGCTGCTGGGCTTGTGACTGCTGGGCTCGTTCCCTCTTCTTTCTTGAAAGGAAAGGTAATAGGGAACTTACAAAATGGTGATACCTATTCGCGATCGCGGTTTTGGGGCGGCGATTTTCTTATAAGAAGTAAACAGAATTTATTTACTGCACATAATTATTAATCTCCAGACACACGTGTGTCCGGGAAGGGGTTGGGGGGGACCGCGTGGCCGCAGTGAAGAAACCATTTGTTTATTGTGGTGGCTGTTGGTATCTGTAACAAAAGAAACAGAACACACACACGAAAAAAAAAAAGTGAGGACCGCGTTTTTGTTTTAACCATGACTTACCGTATTTTGATGTTTTGAGACCGTATAACTCGCGAAAACCATTCACTCGCGACCCCGGAAACGCCACTGACGCGCTATTCCGTTTGTGGCTCACGCGATATGGAGGCCCGTAAGCCCGGTTTGTCGATTCTTGGCTCTCGCACCGCACCATCATGGTGGTTCGTCCAGGACGGCGTGAGGCCGCTTCCTTACACCTGTCGGGGTTGGGTCCTCTCGGCAGATGTCCCGAAGATGACTGTGTTCGGACACAGCTCACATTTTTTATTTTTAGCGTCGCTGAGGATTGAGGCCAATTTCCTAAATATAGCAAAGATGAAGTTATGAATTTAAAAAATATTTTATTCTTATTTCTATACAATAAGTAATTTTTCTTCATGGTGTTTGTGATCATTTTTTTGTTGTTGTTCTAAGGTAAGATTGTTTTGTTGTATTTATTAAAAGTTTTTAAATTTTATTCTGCATGTTAGCAATGATTTTTCTTGTAAATTCATTGAACTTGATAGTATCTTCGACAAAATTCATTTATTTTCGATAAACTTTTGTTAAAATAAAATGACAGTTTGATTTTAAAATAATAGATATTGCTAGAAACAAAATATTTATATAAAAACTACAAGGAAAAACAAAACAACAAAAAAAACGGGCAAATTTTATGGAATCGGATATCAAACTCTAATTATTCTTACTTGTATGAACAAAAATTAGAGTTAAAAAAAATATGAATAGTAATTAAAAATAAAAAAATCATTAATACGAATCGGATAATGACACATTTTCATACAAAATTGTATTAAATGTTTTCTCTAAAGCGGACAATGTATTCTAAACTTTCGCAAGAAATGACTAGCCGACTCCTCGTTTTAAAAACAGCTTGACATAATAGTGAATACAAAGAACTAAGCTATAACGTGATTTTTACACAGAAATTTCTTCTCTACAGCAGTTATTAAAAAAAAGAAAAAAAAAGCTGACAGCACAGTTGTAGGACTTTCCCGTCACTCGGCTTTTTTTCTGATGCACGGCTTACACATACAACTTATTTAAAGTATCTATCATTTTATTTAACTATAATATTTTTTCGTTTAGTTAATTGAATGATTCTAATAAAAGCGCGCGCTCATACCGTATTTCATTCGCGCGGGTTTGGCGGTACTAGTTTCCACATTAATACCTTTTTTACACTTTAAATATTATTCATTTATTTAATTCTACAGCTCATTTGTTACGTCACAACATAGCAGATGACTATAAACAGCTGTACGTCAGTTCTATACTCGCTCCTTGTGGTGAAAGGGAGGACTATTAACGCAGTATACCTACGTAGCCGCTAGTTTATTTACATGATTTTTTTAGGGACTTTTGCGAATATTATTTTTTAATTATTAACAAATCTTCCTAAGAAAAATAAGACTTTAAATAGGCGAAATCTCGAGATACTGAGGGTGACCTTGCTCTACAGCCTCATTTCTTTGACCTTTTAAGTTGAAAGTTTAATGGAATCGATGCCCCATATGTAGAAGTATGCTTACCAAGTTTGGTCAGATTCAGTTTAGTAGTTTTGGAGATGTAAGGTATGAAATACCGAACATACACACGTACATACGAATATTTTCATCCGGTTTTTGGGTTCCTTAGATGTCAAAACGTAAAGATCGGATGAAAACCGCATATGCCCAAACTGGACCGATTACTTTACTTTCTAAAGCCATAGCGCTACGCTGGAAACTAGAAGTTCAAATATATTTTAATTACTGAACACATATATATTAGTATTATCATTATTAAAATCACCATTCGAAAAAAAAAATTTTTTTTTCTTTAATTAAAAATAATTACATTCCAGAATTAAATTATATTTCTTGTAAAATACGGTCGGTGATTGGCTAAATAACTGGTCAATAAGTATCTCTTATTGTATAGTTTATAGAATATGTATCTTAAATAATTTTACGCATTTCACACGAAGATTAAGTTGAATTAGACTAAAAGTCAATTAAAAAAAAGGGTGGTTTACTTCAGTAATTTTAAGAAAACTGTTAGCAGTTAAATTGCATTACTTAGTTTTCTGAAAAAACGAATAAAGTAAGACGGCTTATATAATTTTTACTGTTATTATAAAACTTCAAACTTATCGGTAAAGTTATAATGAGGTAATTTTACTACTGAAAATTTACACGTAAAGTTTATTCCATTTATGTTTGAAACCGATATAAACAAACGCTTTACTCAGTTAATGTCAGGGTGTGTCCTTGAACTCAATGAAAATACTTAGCGAGGCACATCCCAATAATTAAACTGTACAAAGTATTAACATTATCTAAGAAATTAGCGTTTATTATATAATATTACATTTCTTTAATATTTATTATATCGCTTAAATTGGTACATATGTATTAACGCCACCGCAGCTACAGCTTTATTTAAAAACTAAATAGTCAATCGGATTTTGGTGAAAAATGGGCCGATATAGAGTTTAACATAAATAAATAAATATTTATTTTATAAATATAATTTAACCAAAATTAACCTACGCTCGCTTCGCTCGCTAACCTTGACTAATTAACACCGTTTTTGGTGAATTAACAAGTTTTTGAGTATTTATTTAATAAATTCAGTAATTACAATTATTTATTATTTAAATAATCAAATTGCAATAATTACTGAATTTATGACATTATGATTTCATAAATTCCTATGAAGGAATAAAAAGAACAATTATTTATTATTTAAACAATCAAATTGCAATAATTACTGAATTTATTAAATAAATACTCAAAAAATTACGGTGTTAATTAGTCAAAGTTAGCGAGCGAAGCAAGAGCTTGGTTAAATTATATTTATAAAATAAATAAATATAAATAACCATTTATATTCTATTTTGAATCTGTTTCGGCCCATTTTCCACCGAAATCCGATTGACTACTTCGTTTTTAAATAAAGCTGTAGCTGCGGTGGCGTTAATACGTAAGTACCCTTAAATTTACTGTTCTTATTATTAACTATTACTGTTTGTATCGAGAAACACATGATACAAATAGACGTGCGTTGACCACAGTAGGAATGATTTAACTAAACCGTCAATGCGCCGGAACGGTTCGTGTACAGGTGTTCCAGACGTAAATTAAATGGATTATAGATTCTAATCTACAGAGTTATACGTTGAAATGTTTTAACGTCGGTAAAAATATCACAAAATAAACAGTTTCTTATATTTCATGCCACTTTATTATTATATTTTAAATATAACTATAAGTTTAAGGGACAAATAATATAAATTATATGTATCACACATAAAACTAAGGAAATATGTCATTTCAGTTCGACGTTTTATTATATCAATTTACCTTTTCATAAGAAAAGATATAACTAAAGGAGCACTAGATCTATATAAACGTACAGTAAATTGTTTCATACACATACATGTTCAGTAATATATACTGATCCAACATATCACTTTTTCCTCGCTAAATTATGAGTGACACGTAATAAAAACGTATTATTATAATAATATGAAGAACAGGTATTACAAAGTTTAATATACTTGTGAATTCAACATGACGTTTTGATGTGAAATACGTCACTTTTAAATTTACTATCATTTTATTTGTGATGCACTAAAATTTCAACTAACAGATCTAAATAAATTATATTAAATTCTAACCATATCACAGATATACTTATACATGAAGTAAATATATATATATATATATTTTTTAAATAAAAACTTAAAATTTATAGATACTAAAGTTTATATACGATGCTAGTTGAAGACCTGTGTTTCATATTATAGTTAAACAAAAATAAACACTATAAAAATACCACAGCATCTACATCAAAGTTTTTAATACAAATTAAAAAAACTGAAAAAAGTTGTAATCCTTTTCTCCATTGGTTATTTATTCTTATACAGTGTAAAAATTATGATACATGAAATAAGTTGCCTAGATGTCTTTTCTAGTTTGGGGGGGGGGGGTAATAAATGATGAGGTTTCATTGTAAGATTATCATTATATTTTTAAATAAAGCAAAAAGAGTTAAATACATTTTTATTTATTTATATATATATATATATATTTTTTTACTTTTAAGGCCGGAAAGGACCACTTTATTCAGAATAATTCAACTCTTTTTTGCCGATCTTTTGGCCTTTAAGTTCTTAGCTTTGGCTATAAATCTGGAACCGATGAAAAAAAGTAGTACTTTGATATATCGTTGAAAATCTCTCAATGAAGTCTTATTATTGCAGTTAAGAAAAAGTCCAAATTACGTTTTTGGGAACTTTGGGCTTTTTTGGACACTTTTGGCCCAATCGATTGCAATCAAAAGGAGAGGGCATAACTAGATGTTACAACAGTCCTAAATCCAGAATCTCAACATCTTACGGTTAATCGTTTTGGAGTTACGCAAGATATGTATATACGTACGTACAGACTTCAGGCCGAAACTAGTCAAAATAGATATTTTTGTTGAAATCTGAAAACTGAAATTTTTCGCGGTCACAATACTTCCTTTACTTCGTACAAGGAAGTAAAAATAGTAGCAGGATTAGTATGTACGCACGTAATGAGCTTACTATAAAGAGGAATTATGTTTGCAAAATTTTGAGAAAGTTGAACCTAAAAAAACTATTTACTCTACCTCCTGGAAATATTGACCCCAAAATCGTACCCACAAATTGCATTATATACTATATACACGAGTTTCTTTACAAAGTTTCTACAAAATCTATTTTCAAGTCTAGATCTATTATGCTTCAAACACAACACACATACGTACAAACATAACAGCACAAACACCATTCAAACGAATATTGAAATGCTAGATACTAAACCTAATTGTTGATCAACTGTTATTGCCAACCTATGAAAAAATAAAAAAAATTAATATGTTACAGAAAATTTATGTCTTTCAAAATTTACTTTTATAATTTTTAAAATTTATGTTTTTAATTTTTTTTAAAAATCTTATCCCTTTTCCGATCCAGTTTGTGTGTGTTTTTCTAATTAAAGTTAAATTTTTCAAATTTGTGTTTTTTATTTTAATAGACGTTATTTACATCGATTTTCTAATAATTTAATCCCCAATAATGTTATTTAGAAATTTTTATTTGTTTATTGGTAAAGTAAGAAAGTTATTTTATTCCAAACCTAAAAGATGCATTCATAAGGATGCACCAAATTTACCCATCGATTTATACCGCAATAATTTTAATACAGTTTAATTTCACAGAGGGAGCAGAAAGCAGAGCAAAATATTTCGCGAGCCGAAACGAACGGTTTTCTGATTTACGTTTACATGAACTTTTTTCTTATTTTTTTGCTATAAAATTATCTCCCGAGAGATTGCCGTGCAATTTAGAGTGATTCTATATAAATCTATTGATCCGTTTGTTAAAAAGTCTTGAAAATAAGAGATTTAATCAAACAAAAAAATATATATACTTTTTTTAAGTAGTGATAAACTAACATAAAATAGAGATAAAATAAAAGATACTACATGAGCAAATATAAAACAGAAAAATATAAACTCAGGTGGATGTAAAATACTTGAAAATGTAAAGATAAATTAAAAAAAAAAAAAATTAGTTCCAAAACATAAGCGGGAAATGATTGAAAAGGTAATTACTTATATTTACATAAATAAGTATTCCAAATGGAATTGTAAAGGATCCCCCGATTAAATTTTGTATAAATAAATACAACATATGTTAAATCTCGCTAAATGTTTGAATAACTTTCAAAACATTAAAACAGTTTGACTATAATTAGCCACAGTATCCAGAAAGATGCCAATAACTTTTAATCTTATTTTATTTTCTTAAAATATTAAAATCACCACCACGAACGCAGTCACTGAGAATATAACAAATCTTTATCTTAGATAAATATTGGTATATCATCAGAACGATAAAAATCGATCGTGTGCAGCTGGAAAAGTACCACTTTCTTGCGACGATCATCTCGAACTGAAAATTTCCATGAATATCCATGGATTTTCCTTCTTTCGATCTTGAGCAGTTTCTCGAGGTCGGTTAGGTGTAATGTTTCAGTACTTTATTAGATTACTGGACTTACTACATTTCTATAATGTCTTAATTTCGCGATCTTTGAGAAATTCTTCTTATTGTAGTAGTGTTTGGGGATAAATCTAAGCTTCTCCAGTTTTAATATTCTATCTTCAACGGCGTTTTATGTTTTCCTGTACTGCTTATAATCTCCCCTAGGGTACTTAAAGCGGTCGGTGACAATTTTATCTTTCTTTCTGACATTTATTATTTATGATTTGTCTTTTGTGTGAATGTTTTGATATTTGTCATGATTTTCGTTAAGTTAAAGGATATCTGTAAGCCTGTCTTTTGGGATATTCCTGTTATCTCTTTTATTTGTGCTACCGCGTCTTGCTTCGATTCAGATAAAAGAGACAGGGGTCAGCAAAGGCAAAGCTTTTTAATTTGACGTTTCGGTTTTTCGATCGAAACGTTTTGGTTTGTTTAATATCCTTTTTTTTTGTGGATAAATGTGAGTTGGTCTGTTTAGTGTAGTGTTTATCGCAGTTAATGGAGAAAAGATTGTTTAAATTACTTTTTTGTATTATTACTTTCAATTAATATACATAAAGATATGTGTATGAGTGGAGCAGAAAAAAACATATGTTTTTCACTACTGAATAACTTCGGTTGTTCTAAATATAGAAAAAAAGGTTTACATTAAATAATAATATCTTTATTGAATCTTTGAAATCAGCACACCTTAATTAGGATCGGAAAATAATATCAGAAAGATGACGTCCTTGTTGGACGCAAATTCGGAGCCACTCCTCAAAGTTCTGTACGGCTTTCACAAACATTTTATTTAACACGGCTTCAATTTCTTGTTGAATGGAAATTTTCAGGTGTTCGACTGTGTGTGGCTTGTTCACATACACTCTCGATTTCTGTTAGTCTCACAAAAAGAAGTCAGAAATCGATGATCGGGAGAGCGTGGAGGCCAAGAAACATCTGCCAAATCGTGAAATGACATGTTCAGGAAACATTTATCGAATCACTTCAATCGATGGTCTCCCAGTGTGAACTGCGGCTTCATCCTGTTGGAACCACATTTCTCTCATGTTCACCCGATGCCTTTCCAGTTCTGGACGTCGGAAGTTCTTCAACGTGACGATATAACGCGATATAACTGCGGTTCCCCCTCTTCAAAAAGGTAAGGACCAACAATTCATATCTTGGAGGCACCGCACCACACTGTTACTTTTGAGCTGTAGACAGGTTTTTGGGTGTAGTTCACGTGGGTTCTTCGACACCCATTACGGACGATTCTGTTCATCAACAGAGCCTGATGGAAAAGCGGTTCTTCACTCATCATTATTGGGGCGTTTGCATCTTCCGTAAGAATGGCATTCACTACGCCTCAAAATTCTTTGCGTTGCACAAAATCCCTTTCAGTTAGTTACTGGGCGATCATTATTTTGTACGATTAAAATTTGCGATCACCATGTAAGATAAGATGAAGCGAACGTCGTGACATACCAAGCGCTACTGTCGCCTAGCGAAACGTTTTGAACTAGCAAGAACTGCTCTTTTCACACTTCGGACTGAACGGTTAAGGCTAGGTGGGTTTTTCTTCATCACAGATCCAGTACTTCTAAATGTTCAACCCGTCGGAGTATGGTGTTTCGATCTGAAACTACATCTCAAATATTCGACATTAAAATTTCAACGGAAAAGACGTTGAACCGTACCGTAGAATTATTATTTATAAAAAAAAAACTACTCTATAGCAAACACTCGACGTTCTAAGCTTCATAGGGACTGAAAGTGCGTAGTCTGAACTGTCCGCCAGTGATCGCCGAAGGTTAATATCCCCACTCACCGCTGAGTACTGGCGGTTTAAAAAACATGCGTTTCTTCTGCTCCACCCTTTTTATGTATATATAAGCTAGCTGGACTCAAAAAGGTAAAAGAATTTAAAAAATCCCAATAACCCATTTTTGTTACGACCACTATACGTTCCCCTTTAATATAGCTATTCTAGCTATAGGGAAGGATGTTAAATCAATTTTGATTAATTTTTAATATAATCCATTACCTGTAAAGGAATGTTTTTTTTTATAACGTATGAAATATAGAATTTATCTCTTATTTTAAGTAATATTACCTATAAATTGTGTTAAATAGTCTTATTTAAAAAAAAGTTATCAGTGTAATAAAAAGAAAATTAAAAATAACGAAACCTGGGAAGTACATAAAAATAAATTGTATTAGGATATTTTTATGATTGTAATAAAGGGAATTTTTATATTCCCATAGGTATGGATCAGTAATCTTAGCGTGGTAAGTTCGAGTTCATAATACCAACATAAAATACGAAAATTTTATATATTTTACCGTAGATTTTAGCTCAGTTTTAGTACCAAATTATATTCACGAAGAAACAATAGAATATTATGTACAAGAAGTATTTTGTGAAATAAAAATCTAAAATATTATTTTATAAGAATACTGGCAAATATAAAAAAAAAAAAAATTAAAAAAAAAACCGAAAATGGTTAATAAATATTTATCTAAAGAGTCCTTTCAAATGAATATTTCGTTTGTTATAGTCGGAAATGAGGAAAGTTTGTAAATATTTTTCAATTTTTTTTTTTTATACTTTTTTCGCCTCTTTCTAAGTTTAATTTAAAAAATCTCGCTTTTAGATATTCACATGAAAATTACACACACCAAAAATCAAGTTGATATCTTCATTTGGTACCGAAACTAAAAAAAAAAGTATATGAAATTCCATTGTTACTCAATTTTAACCCTTTAAATTCGGAATTTCAAAAAATCCTTTCTTAGTTTGCTCTTACACCCTAAGAAGAACATATAAATAAATTTTCATCAATTTAGCTTTAGTAGTTTTTACTGGATATTGATGAATCAGACAGTCGGTCAGTCAGGATAAATTACTTTATAGTTACAGGTAAATAAATACGCGCCACCCCTATGATTTGATATATATTAATTTGTTAGCTTTGTTTGATTCATAAGATTCAGATAAAATTACTAAATCGGAGCAAAAAAAATTAAACAACTTCCTCTAACGAGCATAGTATCTGTACGTACACTAATTTAAAAAAATATTTTTAATGCTAAATCTATATTTTAAAATTTTTCATAATTTTATAAAACGTTAAATTATCGTTAGTGAAGAGGGGTTAGGATAGGACGGTAATACGGCATTGACTTACCAATACAAAAGTTGCTTATTCGAATCTTGTCCCAACCGTTAAATTTAGTAAATAACTTCAGCTCAGCCCGGTTATAACAAGCACATCATATTCAATAAAATGAGATGATGTTAATCAAATTAATTTCATATGTACCGTTGGTTGAATAACATCTTATCAAGGTGTACATCAATCGATTAAGAGAATCGATTAAATTTTAATCGACTAATAATTTACGTATAACTTTTTGTATCTCTAAAGCAACTTTTCCTGATTGACTGATTCATCAATGCCCAGCGAAAACTACTGAAGTTGAATTGATGAAAATTTGTATAAATGTTCTTATTACGGTGTAAGTGAAGATTAAGAAAGGATTTTTTGAAATTCCAAGTATAAAGAGTTAATGGGGAGTAGCAATCCAATTTAATATTTTTTTAATTTCTCGGTAAAAAATGAAGAAATCGACTTGATTTTTGGTGTATGTAGTAATTTTCATGTAAATATCTACAAACAATTTCTAGATTTTTTGAAATTCGATCTTGAAAGGGGTGAAGAAAAGTAAAAATAATTTAAACAGTATTAAAAACTTTCTTCACGTCCGATTACACTAAACGAAATATTCATTCGATTTGGGTGTGTAAATACTTTTCATACATATCTAACAACCATTTTTTTTTTTTTTTTGTATTTCGACTTTTTAAGGGATCTGACGGTGTACGGTTAACCAACAGAGCCACTGCTTCTGTCGCTGTTAAGTTCGATCCGATTTGCTGCACCTACCTCCAGTACATGACTAAAAAACATAAATTATAAAAAAAATTAAATAAAAATGTAAAACAAGGTGCGGGGTCACCTTCTAGTAATGTTTATCTAACCCATCGGGTTGGTCTAGCGGTGAAATCATCATCGCAAATCAGATGATTTCGAAGTGGAAAGTTCTAAGGTTTAAATCTTAGTAAAGGAAATTACTTTTATTACTTAGTAAAGGCAATTTGAATACTAGTTCGTGGATACCGGTGTTGTTTGATGGTTGGTTTTCAATTAACCACAAATCTCAGGAATAGTCGACTTGAGACTGTACAAGATTACACTTCATATACATATCATCCTCATTTATCCCGGTTGTTCCGGAAGCTAAACAGATAAAAAATACAAAAGAAAGTAGTGTTTGTCTGGTAAAGTTACGAACCAGGTAAAATACATGTTTAACCGTCCTTCGTACGGGTAACTAGCTATATATTATATTTTTTTAAAAAAAGGGTAATTATTTTGAAACAGATTTTCTTGTGATCACGAAACATTTAGGGTCCTGTGTTCATCAAGTTGTTGCTCTGAAGAAATTACAGTACACTGATATTATTTTATAAACTGATCATGATTTGATTTTTTTTTAATCTTATTATTCTCGCAAGCATGAGTATAACGAACACGTATATGGTTATTTGCACGGGCGAAGCCGCGACGGCAGATGTTAGCAATTAAATGTGAAATAAATAAGTTTGGCTTTTAAAAAAAATGGTTCGGATGAATCCACATTGATGTAGCGAGCGAAGCAGTGACGGGTAACGCTGAAATATATATATATATATTTTTTTTCTAGTCAATACTTATATATTCCTCTGTAGCAATATATTATATTCTTTATAATTAAAAACAAACTTAATCAACCCAAGTGCAGAATTACATAGTAAATGAAATTACATTTACCTTCTTTTTCTTTATTCCAATAGCACTTTCGCGGGATCCCGCATCATCAGTTATGTATAAATTATATAAACTTACATAAACAATTTTTTTTTTTTAATAATACAAATTAGAATAATATATTACTATAATATTTTTTTATTTAATTTTTAATTGACGTCATATTTAAATATATGTAGTTATTTTATTTAATTGACTTTATGTTTTGTATATATGATATAATTTAATCTTTAATTTTAATCTTTTAATTTTAATTCTAAAAAAAAATTGTTTTGTTTGATATATAATTTTATATAAAACTGATGATGCGGGATCCCACGAAAGCGCTATTGGAATAAAGAAAAACAAATAATAAGGTGAGTGTTATTTCATTTATTTTGTAATTCTGTCCTTAGGTTGTTCAAGTAGGTTTTTGATTATAAAAAATACAATATATATTTGTAAAATCAGCAGTAATATTATAATATCATTACAATAATATTAACCGTTGTGATAAAAAATCTAATAAAAGTACCTTTATTTTTTTTTTTATTTTTATAAATCCTATGATATTCCATTAAGCCTGATTAGCGGATGGGAAGAGGTGTATTAACTAACAAAAAAGGATAAAAAATGGGGAATTTTCCACGTTAAGATAAACTTAAATTGAATTCCGTAATTCCATTATCGGATTCCCTGCACGAAAAACACACAGGTTGTAGTTTTTAAAACCTAAAGGCTTACTCTTTTATTAAAGTAATATTGTGTATATTAACCAATAAATTGGAAAGAATTTCACTGATTTTTTTAAATTTTATCTATAATGAAATATTTAGAGTGTAAATAATTATAAATAAATTTAGATGACTAATTATAATAAAATTCTGTAAACACCTTAAACAAACAATTTGTGGTGACTTAATCTTATAAATGAAGAGAAAAAAATCAATTAATAAAACTCCTCTTTAGAATAAAAAGAAAACTTGAAATTTAATAGCTAGCTTCTTTATCCAATCCGAAAAAAATTATTTTCCCATATCTTACATTAAATCTATTCTATATATCGCATTCATTATTTTCCTATGCCACTCTTTCTTTTGCTTGTATTTATATAAGTGAGATAAATGTTTTTTTTTTAAGATTCTTTTCATATTTTAGTAATATATTATACTTCTTTATTTATTCCAGCAAAATTTAAATCTTTACTTTCCCGGCTATAACAAATAGAGCTATAATGGGAAAGTATATAGATCGGTAAAATAAGTCTATAAAATTGGGCTTTTAAATAAGTTATGTGCCTTAGGAGAGATTTAAAAAAATCTGATATGGACAACACATTACTTTTGTTGTACGCTTATATAGTTACATATATACATTTAAAAAAAAATGAAAACTACATAAAATTTTATTTCACTAATAACTACTGATATTTTTTTTTTTATTGTTATTATTGAATTATTATTCATCGTAAAACTTTTGTTACAATGAGGCATTAATAGTTTATTAATAAATCAGTATATTTAAATGAAAAAAAAAAAGATGAAGTATGATTTAAACCGATGTGCCTTCCCTGTAAGAACCAAACATTTCATTAATTAAAATTTTATTTGGCTATAACTCTGGAACCTATGAAAGTAAGTACCGCTTATGATATATCGTTGAAAACTTCTCAATGAAGGCTTATTACTGCAGTTAAGAAAAAGTAAAAAATCCAAATTTTTTGGACTTTGGACTTTTCTGTACACCATTGTAATTTTTTTCACTTTTCAACTTGTAAATTGAATTTCATCTTCATATTTTATGTCCAGTAATTTCTCTTAAAATTCTTTTTTTCAACTTTTGCTATTTCTTGTTCTGAAAAAAAAAACTGCAGATATTTTGCCCAATACAGTACTCCGTTTTTTAATGTATAAATTTATTAATAATTTTGTTGTTACTTTTTTATAAGGTTTTATAATTATTCACTACACCGGATTGTTTAAAAAAATAAAAATAAAAATTGTGTAATTTTTAAAACCGATATTGGTACAAGAAAACGGTAGAAAAAATTTAAAAAAAATAATTTTTAGTACTATGAATGTACTTTTATGAAATTGTTTCAATTTTATTATTGCCAATGGTATTTTTGATATTAATATACAACATCTGTAAATAAAGTAATGAGATTGGTTCAGAAAAACCTTTATTTACAATCCAAATTCACATGGATTCTATCACCTTCGAAATAATTCTCTTGGGAAGCCACGCAACGCTTCAAACGGTTTTCCCATTCTTCATAGCAGTGTTGGAACTCAGAAACCGGAATATCCTTCAGATGGTTGGTTACATTTTTTTTTAATGTTCCAAAAACGGTGTTTTTTTAAAGTCGGGAACAGCAAAAAGTCGCAGGTACTCAAGTCAGGTGAATAAGGTGGTTGAGGAACTACAGGAATGTTTTTCTTTGGTAAAAACTCCTTAATTGAGAGTGCAGTGTGATAAGATGCATTGTCATGATGCAGCATCCAGTTGTCTTTGATGGCTAGTCTCACGCGCGCAACTCTTTTCCGCAGTTTTTCAAGAATTTCTCGGTAACATATTGATTTACAGTTTGTACTGTAGGCAAAAAATCCTTATGGACAATGCCATTACTATCGAAGAAACAAATTAGCGTGGTTTGTTCATTTTTGCTTTTTTGAGACGTAGTGAATTTGAAGTGTGCCACTCCTTGTTCTGGCGTTTTGTTTCTTTGTCGTACTCAAATATCCAAGATTCATCACCAGTAATAACATTTTTTAAAAATCAGGATCAGTTACGATTCGCCGTAGAAGATCGCGGCACACTTCCACCCTCTTGTTTTTTGTTCAACAGTTAGGTTTTTGGGGACAAATTTTTCATAAACCTTTTAATGTCCAATTCGTTTGTCAAAATTTGATGGACTGTGGTATGGTTCAAATTCAGTTGCTTTGCAATCATTCTGACAGATAATCACCGGTCGTACCGTATCAAGCCTCTGATTCACTCGACTTTGTCGTCATGTTTTGACGTTAACGGTCTTCCAGAGCTTGAATCATCCGCAACTGATTCCCGGCCATCTGAAAATGATTTAAACCCCACCTAAAACCTTGAACTTGTGATAAAGCGTCATCTTCATACGCCCTTTTCAATTTTGAAAAAGTTTCAGTAGCATTTTTACCGCGTTTAACACAAAATTTGATTGCTCAAAGTTGCTCACAATTAGTATCTCTCGTATTTGTAACGTACAACAAAAAATCGTTTCACGAAAATTTTGTTTACGTCTCACGTGGCAACAATAAACTAAAAATATTAATACATGATATAAATCAGCTGTTCTTATAACCATATGTTTACTAGTCACTTTACAGTGTTACCAGTTTGGCTGCCAAAAAACTAGTCTCATTATTTTATTTACAAACCTCGTAATTATTTGATAAAATATAAAGAGTACATTATTTATCGAAAAACAATCTATTTTTTATGCAGCTATTTTGAAATATAACTTTCTCTTAATATAACCCCGTCCTTCCTTTTAATTTTTCAAAAATTTAACATCATCAATATCCGAAATATACAAACTAAATTACCTATTTTCATAATTGTACATGAAATCATTCCTGATATATAAAACCAAATAAGAGGATTAGCTTCCTTAATTTTAGGTCGAAATTAAATTTGTTTTTACTGTTTTTCTTTTATTTACCCCCAAATAGTTCACCGTGGAACACGTTCGATCATTTATTTATTTTGTTTCTTTTTTTTCGGTTTTTTTTATCTGTCCGTACCTCTTCATTGATCTGTTTCCCTCAGCTTCTTGGAATCTTTTTTTTTAATTTTTTATTTTAATTTTTTTTTTTACTTTAAGACCATAATGGATCACTTTAGTTCATTTTTTTGGAAAGTTCTTTCTTTTCTTGCTGATATGTTGTTTTTCAGCTTTTCTTTTTTGCAAGTAATTTCCAAGGGTTTCAGATCTTCTTGCCCTTTCTTGTTCAGAGTACACCCGGCTTGTTGTTTTCTTGGGTTTTGATAGGATTCTTGTTTCTTTATTTTTTAATTTCTCATAGTTTCCGGTTTTCGTTTTTAGGTTTTCACGGGTTATGTCTAATTCCTCCATGTCTTTCTGTACTTTGTATAACCAGTTCGGTCTGCTTTTCTTGTTCCAGAAAAGTTCGATTATCCGTCTGATAAGTCTGGTCTCTTCAATTCTGAAAATATATTCTAGAAAGGAAATTCTCTTCTTTCTAAATTTATTAGTTATCGGGATGATCGTTTTGTAAATCTCTTCGTTTGGAATAATTCTGCAAATCCCGTCTTTTTTAATGTTTTTCCCGATGTATCGTCGTAGAATCTGTCTTTCAATCTTTTCCAGTTTGTCGGTAAACCTTGTCTGGTACGGTCCAAATATGGTTTCGCATCCGTAAAGTATTTCTGTTCGGATAACTGAGTTATAATGTCTTATTTTTGTGTTTATGGACATGCATTTTTTGTTATAGATGTTTTGTGTTTTTATTGTGGCTTTGATGAGTTTATTTGTTCTTTCATTCCAGTTTTGATTTTCTTGGAGGTTGTGCGTGATGTTTTCCCCCAAATATTTAAAGTTTTCTACTAGTTCTATGTCATTATTGTTTACTTTTACTTTGCTTATGCATAGCGGGTCTCTCACCATAATTTTGGTTTCTTCGTATGAAATTTTTAGACCAATTTTTCCTGCAATCTCTTCCAGTGTTGACAGTTGGTATCTAGCCTCTTCTATATTTTGGGATAGTAGGGCTAAATCGTCCGCAAAGCCTAGGCAATTTACTGAGATACCTTTTCCTTTTTTAACGTTGTCTTTATTTAATTTTTTTCCAATTTCGTATTATAAATTCAATGGCACAGTTGAATAAAAGCGGTGACAGTCCATCTCCTTGTCTCTAGTCCTGTTTTGATGTCGAATGGATCAGAATTTAACCTTGGATTTGGTATCCGTTAGTGTTAGTCCGATGATTTTGACTAGTTTTGGGTGAAGCCCTAAATTTCTCAGGATTTTTAGCACGGATTCTCGATGTACACAATCATATGCTTTCTTGACATCAATAAAAGTCACTACCAGTTGTTTATTCCTTAGTTTATGATACCCTATAATTAATTTTAAATTTAGAATTTGTTCTGGGCAGCCTCGCCACGGTCTAAATCCCCCTTGGTATTCCCCTAGTTCTTGGTCCAGTCGGTCCTTGATTCTGTTGTAAATTATTCTCGATAGAATTTTGTAAGTGCAATCTAGTAAGGAAATTCCCCTATAGTTGTCAGGGTTGGTTTTATCACCTTTTTTATGTAAAGCGTGGATTATTGCGGTTTTCCATTCTTCCGGAAATTCCTCTTTGTGCCATATTTTTACCATTTCTTTGTGGAGATTTCTGTGTATTTATTCTGACGCGTTCTTCCATAATTCTGCAGTCAGGAAATTTTCTCCACTTGCTTTGTTTGTTTTTCATTTGCTTCAGAGCTATCTTTGCTTCCGCTAATGTTGGTGGAAGGATGTTGTTTTCTGTTGGTGTTTTAATCTGGATATTTGTGTTTATTTCCAGAAGTTCTTTTGGTTCTTCACAATTTGGAATCTTTTATTTTAGTCTATTAATAGTATTTTTAAAAGTGTTCTTTCTCTTATAATTTCTTCAGTTCTTTTAGGTCTTCTTGGAATTGTGTGAATCATTTGCCTTGAATTTTTTTTTATTTTGGAAGAAATCAAATATTTGTTTAGTCAATCTACTGTTATTCGTTGTAAAAAAATTTTAGTAAAATGTAATTCGTCTTTTTCTTATCGTGTCTGCCATTTTTTAAATTTTAATATAAAGTTGTTATTTGGAACTAATTTTATCTGATTATTTTGAAATTTTATAATCTAAAAGTTTTTTTATAATTTATTTAAATTTAATCTTTTTCTTTAAATTTTCTAGTAGATTTTTGTTGCACAGTCTTAGGGTTTCTGCCGCATAAAGTATTTCCGGCTTTATAACAGTTTTATAGCGTCAAAATTTTGAGTTCCATGATGACTGGTTGTTATATATGTTTATTCTCTTTATAGAATTTATATTTTTAGTATTTTTTGACTCTGTGGACAATAATGAAAAAAAAAAAAAATTAGGATGGAACAATTTTTGAATCGATAACAGTACTTTCTTTTAATAAATAATACAACCACCAGGAAAGTTAAAATTTATAAAATTATTTACCGATGTATTTTTAAATGGATACAAAAAACAGTTATTGAAACCGCAAAAGGCAAATTACAAAAAAAAAAATTATTGTTAACGAAGAAGATTAGAATAAAGGGAATAAGAAATGAAATGTAAAACTTGATTTAGGTAATGAAAATTGTGTTAAAAAATAAATAAGCTAGTCGGATAAGTTGTATGTAGAAAAGGGATTGACTGAAAAAAAAAATAGTTTAAATAAAGTAAAAAGAAGGATCAACAGAAAAGGGAAAAAAGAAAATGAAACACGAGATGTTTGAAAATAAGAGACGGAATATATAAAAGATAGAATGAGAAACATAAAAAGGATCTTAAAAAGACAAGCTTAGCGCTGTGTCTGTCAAAGAATAGTTCCACTTCGATAATTCCTTATTGATAATTTTAATTCGATATAAAGGAAATCTATCGATCAAGTTGAAGCGATTTTAAACGTTTAGTGTAATAAGCTGAATTATATGATGATAGGTATAAATAATAATATGAAATTCTATTAGTTAAGATCCAAGTATAAGATTCTGGATGTAAATAGAAGTAAAAAGATGAAAAAAGAAAAAAAAACATAAAACAGCGAACGTAATTATAAATAGTAACTGCTGGATTTTATTTTTTTTAATTCATTGTCTTTTTTGTCCTATTATTGAATTTAGCTGTATTATATAATTTTTTTTTTTTTTTTTTTTAAGTTATCTTCTGTTGTTTAATTAATGAACGACATGAAATGATTTTTTCATATTCCTTTTTGATCATCTCATCTGCACTTTAGTTCCGGGTCGATAATTAACCAAATCGTTGTAGAGATTTGATAGCTCTGTATATGACATATAAACTTTCAAATATTTTTTGAAAAATATTTTTAATCCTAATGGAGGTAAAACAAAAGGATAATTATTTTTTGTCCTTTCAAAAGGATAATTGGTTGTTGATTTTTTGAAAAAAATGTTTTTTGAATTATTTATATATACATTGTAGATAAAAATTTGCTCTAATAAAATTTACTCTAAGATGCACTTAAAGAAAATCGAAATTGTTTTTTACGATATCCCGTTGACGAATTTAAAAAAAAATCTGTGATGAATGCCCCGTATATAGAAATACCAGCGTTTTGTTTTAAAACTGAACTAAGAAAAATACTTTATAGAAAAGTTAATACGATAATTTGGGATGAAGAGGTTGGCAACACTAACTATTGCTATTGTTTTATAATCAGCTGATAAACTTTATATTTCTTTTTAGTGAACAGTTAGTTTTTGTTGTTTACTGTGTTTTTTTTATTAAGAAGAATGATTTTGAACTCGGAATAATATAAAAATTTATTTAAAAACTAAATCTTTTGTGACAAGAAACTTTTCAATTGCAGTTTCCGAATAATAATGTATCAAATACATTTTCAAATGATCGTTTTATAAAGAAATATAGAAGGACTGATTCTGTCTGCAGAGACATAGCCGGAAACGTTCATTACTTGATGACAAACATTGGAAGATGTTAGGGTAAACTTATAAACAAGCTAACAAATCATTATGAAAACTTGGATCAACAAAAAGGAATATCTCTGTACAGTGCCTTTAAAGCTATCGGGGTACTTAACTTTAAGCCATACCTAATTTATTTATCACCTGAATTACATTCAGTTGATTATGTTGCTAGACTCCACCACTGTCAATGGTTTAATCGGTGTGTTCGGGAGAGAATTAAAGTGTTTCATAATGTATTTTTTACAGATAAGGCTTGGTTTCATTTGAGTGATTACGTTAATAGTCAGAATGATCGCTGCTGAAGCTCCATTCACGACCTCTACAACCACAGAAAATTTGGAATGTGGTGTGTAATTTCCAGGCAAAGAATAATAATGACCCACCGGGTTGGTACATTTCATCCTCTGAACTGATAACTGATGGTGATTCCCGGATGATAAATAGGAAAATAGTGGCGAAGAATAATAATTTGGGTTGGTCTAGTGATGAACTCGTCATCATAAATCAGCTGATTTCAAAGTCGAGAGTTCTATGGTTCAAATCCTCATAAAGGCAGTTACTTTTATACGGATTTGAATACTAGATAGTTGATATCAGTGTTCTTGGAATGGTTGGGTTTCAGTTATTCACACATCTCAGAAACGGTCGACCTGAGACTGTAGAAGACTATACTTAATTTACATTCATACATATTCCTCATTCATCCTCTCATGTAATACCTTATACCTGTTCCGGAGCTAAACAGAAAAAAGAAGAAGACGAAGAATAATAATTGGACTATATTCTTTGAAAACATTCTTAATGCAGACCTCTTCCAAGAAATTGTTAAGAATTTATTGTAAATTAAAAATTAAATGAGAGATATTCGTGATATCAACAACATCTCGCACAGCAGGAACAACAATGAACCTTTTGAGAAATTAATTTGGTAAAAGAGTAATATCTAGAGGCGTAGATCACGTGTTCTTTCTCTTGCAGATTTTTCTGGAGATATCTAAAAGGTAGTGTATTCAAAAATATTCCACACACCATTGAAGAACTGAAAGCCAACGTAATTCGAGTATTACGAAAATTTGGAGGAGGTACACTTTGAAAAGTTGCACGGAATGTGACAAAGAGAGTAAAGGCTTTCATTAATGAAAATAGTGGACACTTTCAAAATTTGTTATAAAAAAAATTTGATCTAAATATTGTTTCACGAAAATAATTGTAATATTTATAACTAATCGTATTAAAGATAGAACGTTATTTTTTTTAAATTGGTTGCGTTTTAAAACAAATATCTAATATTTAGGTCAAATTTGGGGAAAATCGATTTGATCAATCCTTAGATATAAGGATGAAAGTAGTGTAACATATGTACGCATATACGTTGGTTCGTTGGGTTTAGATAAAGTAGTTGTATCCTAAAACGTAACAATTTATAGAATTTATAAAAAAAAACCTCAATTTTGACCAGATCAACGTGCTTTTCCCCATTAATATAGCTTTATTCACCGGGAATATTATTAGTTAACGAAGCGTTTAATAGAAAGAAACAGTTATTGTATTGTAAGATGGAGTTAGAATTGAAGAACGCATATCCAATTAACGTCGTTTTGTTGTATATTCCTTTCCTTTTTTTTATCAAGTTAAATATTTTGTTTTTTTTTACAATTGTGTAAAAGTGGATAAATAAACTTCGGTATATTAAAAAAAACTGCGTTGCTATGGGACTCGTCTTTCAGAAAACTCCGTCGAGAGGAAGTATTCCTTTATTGATTGCGGTTAGGCCATACCAGAGTCGCACACGGATATCTAATGTTAAAAGTAAGTACACCGATATTCGTACGATGCAACTACTGTTTGACTGTGCGCTACATTTTTGTGGATTGCATTTGTTATGTGGCCTTGCGTCGTAAATTTAAATACCCAGAAACATTCGTCAAATACTGGGAAATGATAAAGAAGTTTTGGATTTGGTGTTTTTATTTCTTAGAACTATTATTATTTTACATACCTTTTAATAGTGTTATGTGCTTCTTTACTTTTATGTGTTTCATTTAAAATTTTTATTTTTTTCTGTTATCCGAAAAGGAGCCTTTTACACTCCTCTCGGAGTTCCTTAAATTTATTTTATATACAGGGTTATCATAAAAGAATGGTGTGGTTTCAGTAATTCATAGGAAGATTGTAGGGAAATTTCTAGATGTTATACTGGTATCCCTGAAAGCCTCCAACCCAAAAGTTTGTTTATCAGCAGTTGTAACCACAACGTCAGTTCTTGTATTGTTGTTGCGGTGAGTTTAGTGTGTTACTATGTTCTCGGATAAAGACAAGCAAAGTGTGTTTCATTGGTGGCTGAATTAACATCCGTAATTTTAGTTCAACGTGCGTTTCGACGTGAATTTGGAAGAGATCCACCACACAAAAATGACATAACACGTTGCTTCAAACGATTCGAAGAAACCGGATCGGTAAGAAACAGAAATCAACCGGCAGACCAAGTGTACCAGACGAAACGGTTGAACTAATTAGAAGTTCTGGTAAGTCCATCCCTCGTCGAAGCGTCGAATTAGGGTATTCCAAAATCAACAGTTCACAAAGTTTTACATAAAAAACAGAAATTACACCCATATAAAATCCAGATAATGCAGGAATTGAAACCCGATGATGGTGTAAAACGTTACAATTTCGCTGTTGAAATGTCGGACAGAATAAGTGAAAACGAATCGTTTTTAGACGATGTAATTTTTACAGACGAAGCTACATTCCATGTGAATGGATGCGTTAACAGACACAATTCACGAATATGGGGCTCTGAAAACCCACACGCAATTATTGAGAAACAACGCGATTCGCCTAAAGTTAATATTCGCCTTAAAGTTAATGTTTGGTGTGGTGCGATGAAAAATCGTATAATAGGACCTTTCTTCTTTGCTGAAAAAACAATGAATGGAGTTGTGTATCTCAACCTGTTAACCGATTATTGCTTTTCTCAGCCGGATGAACTCGAAAACATTCATAAACTTCTTTTCCAACAAGATGGTGCTCCCCCGCACTGCAATGCATTGGTCACGGACGCTTTGAACGAAAAATTTGGAGATCGATAAATAAGCCGGCCGACCCGTTATCCGAGTTACGGCCCTTTACATCCCTCTTGGATTTTATTAAATTCTTTTTATTTTTAGTTAGATTTTACATTTTTAGTTTTACGCTTTTTTTAATTTTTTTTTTTTTACGGCAATGTAATTAGTTTTAACGTTTTTTTAATAATAAATTTTTGCTGTAATATTAGTTGCATGTTTTTATTATTTTTTTTTTTTTAGATTTTTAGGTAGTTCTACTTTCTTTTTATTTATGTAGTTATTTTTTTCTATAAAATTTTATTCCGGGCGATGATAACGCTAAAACCGTTTTCACCCACAAAATCCCACAAAGAAAAATATTTCTGTATTACAATAAGAATGGTTTTTTTCATTTTTTTTTCAATAAAACCGATTATAAAAAATTATTAAAAAGTAAACATGTTCTACCTATCATTAAGCATTTATAATTTTCTAAAATAGATGCCAAATTAAAAGCTTGTAAGTCGTAGATAAATTTCAATTCAGTTTACAGTTTTAGTAGCCGAGATTTAAAATTCAAATAAATTTTTTATTTCACTTTAAAAAAAATTATTAATTTTTTTATGATTGAAAATTTTTCAATTAACATTGGTGAATAAAAAAAATAAAAAAGTAAAAAATAACTGGACACCACTTTATAATTGGAAACTATGTTTTTCTGTCAAAATATTAAAACTATAACAGTATCTCGATCTAATTAGATTTCAAAACCGTGAAATATTAGAAACAGTGCTTTTTAATAACATTAATAAAATAATTCTGTTTTTGAATTTTAACTCATTAAAATAAAATTTATGCCTCAATTAACTTAGTAAAGTTAAATATAGAATACAGATGTTTAAAAGGAAACCCGGACAAAGGCTAAAATTCTGTATAGATATAGCTGTGCATTGTGGTAGGGGGGAATGAACGATAGAATGTAAAGTGGTCAGCGAAGTCCCAACTTGTCGGATGCAGATTGTTCTGAAACCACCAACTTCCCTCTCTCGTCTCGCATCATCCCTTAACAACAGCCTGAGCTTTACTATGGACCTTTAAACGTCTATATATATATATATATATATATATATATATATACACACACACACACACACACACACACACGCGCGCGCGCGAACACACACACACACAATATATATATTTATACTATATATTGTACGCATTTTATATATTCCTGTTTTATAAAATACCGCAACAAGAAGGTTAAAAGGAATCTCTCGTTGGTACTGATGCAGGACCTCCGGAAGAAGTGGTATTCAATGCTTTGTCAGGATACTGTCCTCCCTGTTGTTGTTCCTGTCAGTTTCTTTCCGATCTCAACCCTTATTTCTATTTTATCTTTTTCCATTCAATTTCAGCATTGTTCTTTTTTTTTAAAATAATCTTTTATGGAATTTAAGTACCAAATATCGATTAGTTTTATGATATTCTGTTTAAAATATACCGATCTTTACTAGTTTCTTTATGCACGCTTCGTTAACAAATAATATTCTAGAATTAACTTTACTAATAATATTAACATTACTGTTTTCGGGTAATATTAGCAGAGGAGATTAATTACTAGTTGGTAATTTAACCTTACCATAAGTTTTAAAATTTATTATCCTTAGTATATTTGAATAAAAATGTTTATCACAAGTTTTTTAAACTACAAAAAGATTCAATAAAACAAATGATCTTAATAATTAAATTTTTGGTATGTTTTTATTTAAATGTCATAAGAGTAACTGATGGTGTGGTATTTGACATGCGTCACAAGTAACTTGAAAAGAATTGTATTTAGCTTTTCTTAAGCATCCAGTATCAGTTAAAAATATCGAAGAATAAACAGTCTGAAATTTTATAAAATAAAAAATTAATTTTAAAACAAATTGTTAAACAAAAGGAAAATGCTTTTTCACTATAAAACCATCGTTAATTCGAAAAAAGCTGACAACACAGTTGTAGGACTTTGCCGGAACGCGGCTAGGGTTGTTTCTGATACATAGCACACATCTTAATTTAAAATATTTATCGTTTTATTTAAATATAATAATTTCTCATTTATTTAATTCAATGATTCTAACTAAAGCGCGTGCGAATATCGTATTTAATTCCTGCGGTTATGGCTGTACTAGCGACGGTGTTCGGTACAAACTGAACTACTGTAATTTCACAGCTTACGTAGAAGAAATTTCGCTTGTACGGTCGGCAGACCGGTGTAACACACCAAGTACCGAGTCAAGCGGACGATCGAGTACGAGACTCGGCCAGACCGAGTTACTTTTTTACACTTTAACAGTACTATCCTACTCTGGGGGTTTGAGGCGGGCGCAAAGTAAGATCCGACCGGTGGGGGGAGAAGTGGAGGTTCGTTAGAGTAATGGATATTCCCCTGGGCTGTGTAATACTTAACTGGAGGATCCGGCCCGGAGGAGAAAAAAAAAACAGTACTACCAACGTTCGAAATATTAACTAAATTAAAATAATTAATATTTAAAGTGTAAAAAGTAATTTGATCGGTAATACCGGGAATTTCAAATTTCCTGATCTAAGAGGATGAGGGAAAATGAAATTTCCTGCAGAGAAAAAGGGAAATTCCAAAATGGACTGCGACCTTAGCGCTCCTTGTAGTGACGGGTGGTACTATTGACGCATTATGCCCAGTTAGAGCATTTTTTTTGGGTTGGGGTGCGATTTTTCATCATTTTATATGCAAATATTGTTATTTTTTGATCGTTTAAAAATGTGCCTAAGAAAAATATGACCTTAATTAGGCGAAATATCGAGTACTGAGGGTGACCTCGCTCTACAGCCTTATTTCTTTGATCTTTTATGTTGAAAATTTAATGGCATCAATTCCTCATATACAGAAGTAATCTAACCAAGTTTGGTCAAATTCGGTCCAGTCGTTCTGGAAATATAAGGTGATTTATAGTTCAACACCGAACGTACATACGTAGATCACACACGAACATCCGGAAAATTTCCATCCGGTCTTTTGGTTTCCTTAGGTATTATTACGTCATGACCGCATATGCCCAAATTGGATCGATTACAGTAATTTCCCTTCTAGAGTAAACTCTGCTGTATAGCGTTATCTAGACGGAAGAATAATTTGAATCTTTGTTATATTACACAAAGATTCAAATTATTCTAAATTAATTCATGATAAATAGATCACCGATAATATAGGTGAATTTGGATTAAGAAGATTTTAAAAATACGTACAGGGGTAGATATCGGATCTAACAAAAAAGGAAATTTACGATGCTTGTTAATTCTGTAGTGGAGGGATATCATTGAACAGGTAGTTTCTGATTGGCGGCTGTATAAGATATGTAAGAAAGTTAATCACATGGTTTTTACTAACTGTATTTGTTTATACAGCAACAGTTTTATATACAGTTATAATTACTGATGGATGATGAGTTTTGTAGAGTGTAAAAACGGACTGTTAATTTATTATGTCTAATTGGGACTCGAATCCGGAACTTCCGTATTAAATGCAAAAATGCTACCGCTTCTCAAGTTGCAGATCGAATAAATTTAAATTTTTATCTAAATAAACAATTTAAAAAAGCATTAAAGATTATCAACGATTTTCATAAATCTTCCTAAAATTAGGTACAGGTGTTAACTTCCCGCAGAGAATTGTTAGTTGTACAGCATTTTTCGTTTGTTTACTAAGTTATTTTCTTATCAAAAGAAAATTATAAAACTATTTCAACATTAATAATCCGATTAACAGAGAACTGAAATAAAAAAAGTTTCAATTCGATAGATTAAACAGCAGAAAGTTAAAAAAATTATAAAACTTCTTTTTTTACTAGGTGTGGGGTTTACAACTCTATTCTTTGATGAAACTTTTAAAATTATTTCAACGTGGTAATGATTCGTATAAAGATAAATAATTTGAGAAAATTTTCTGTTATTGTCAGATGTTAAAACCAATTTATAATCATTCTATTTTCAGTAAAATCGTCCGCTTTTATATAATTTTCCTACTCCAAAGTTGTTATAAATATATATTGTCGCCGAATGGCTTCGATGGCACGTGAGACTTACTAACCTCATGGTGGCCTGAAAAGGACAATTTTTGTCGTCGATTGCCTTCGGCAGCTCGTTGTAATTGCTGACATTATAGTAGCCCTGAGAAGGGCTGTTTAAATATTAAAAATTTTAATTTCACTTTAGTGTTGAAACCATAACTAGAATCGTTGACGATGTGTTAGGATAATATTATAGGAATGAGATTCAAAATAATAAAAATAATATAGTTTACTATTAACTGAATTTACATAGATTTATTAGGGGAGTTTATAGAATCGTTAGGATTATTTTTTTGTCTTCAGTCATTTGAGTGGTTTGATGTACCTCTCCAAGATTTCCTATCTGTGCTAGTCGTTTCATTTCGGTATACATCCTACATCCTACATCCCTAACAAATTGTTATTAAAACAAATTAGTAAATTGTATTAAAAAGTTAGTAAAACAAATTGTTATTTGTTTTACATATTCCCAACGTTGCCTGCCTACACAATTTTTTCTTCTGTCCACCAATATTAAAGCGACTATATGTGGCCTATACGTCTGTCTCTTCTTTTAGCTGTTAGCTATATATTTCCAAATGCTTCTTTCTTCATCTATTTGCCGCAACACCTCTTCATTTGTCACTTTATCCACCCATCTGATTTTTAACATTCTCCTATAGCACCGCATTTCAAAAGCTTCTAATCTTTTCTTCTCAGATACTCCGATCGTCCAAGTTTCACTTTCATATAAAGCGACGCTCCTAACATATACTTTCAAAAATCTTTTCCTGATATTTAAATTAATTTAATGAAAACAAATTATATTTCTGACTGAAGGCTCGTTTCGCCTGTGCTATTCGGCATTTTATATCGCTCCTGCTTCGTCCATCTTAATAATTCTACTTCCCAAATTACAAAACTCTTCTACCTCCATAATCTTTTCTCCTTCTATTTTCACATTCAGTGGTCCGTCTTTGTTATTTCTACTACATTTCATTACTTTCGTTTTGTTCTTTTTTATTTTCATGCGGTAAAGAACTATCACATGAAAATTTTATTTTTATTTTCATGCGGTAGTTCTTGCGTAAGACTTCATCCATGCTATTCATTGTTTCTTCTAAATCCTTTTTACTCTCGGCTAGAATTACTATATCATCAGCAAATCGTTGTATTTTTATCTTTTCACCTTGTACTGTTACTCCGGATCTAAATTGTTCTTTAACATCATTAACTGCTAGTTCCATGTAAAGATTAAAAAGTAACGGGGATAGGGAACATCCTTGTCGGACTTCCTTTCTTATTACGGCTTATTTCTTATGTTCTTCAATTATTACTGTTGCTGTTTGGTTCCTGTAAATGTTAGCAATTTTTCTTCTATATCTGTATTTCAACCTTAATTTTTTTAAAATGCTGAAATTTTATTCCAGTCTACGTTATCGAATGCCTTTTCTAGGTCTATAAATGTCAAGTATGTTAGTTTGTTTTTCTTTAATCTTCCTTCTACTATTAATCTGAGGACAAAAATTGCTTTCCTTGTCCCTATACTTTTCCTGAAACCAAATTGGTATTCTCCTAACACTTCTTTCATTCCTCTCAATTCTTCTGTATAGTATTCTAGTTAAGATTTTTTATGCATGTTAAAGTAATTGTTCTATATATTGTTCGTTAGGGTTAAATTCACGAATTTTACTCCCCCAACAATATTTAATCTTCGAGTATAAAAAATTGATTGTCAAAATTTGAAGTTTGTTTCAAAATTCTACAAGTAAAATAAACAAATTTTGTTATTTTCATAATAAATACAAATAAAGAAATTTGAAAATAACGACATTCCAGGTTTTTTTTAACTTCTGGAACCTCTTCATCTATTGTCCATTGTCAAATTTATTAAAAATGAAATATATGGGAATATTTTTATTTAAGCACAATTTTCTATATTGAAAATTAATTTTTTGGTTCTAAATTTTGAATAAAAGTCTGCTAATTATATAATTTTTTAATAACTATTAAAGTTTCTTATCTTTTTTTGTGAGTGTATGGTGCGTGACTAAATTCAAAAAATAAGTTCAATAAATGAATGGCGCAGTGGTAGCGTCTCGGCGTTTCATCCGGTGGTCCTGGGTTCGAATCCTGGTCAGATATGGCATTTTTCATACGCTACATTTCCATATCCCTTGCATAAGCTTCAAGCTTATTTGGCGATATCATTAAGAAAAAAAACAAAAAAACATATACCATTGCTTATTAAAGAAATTACTATTTACCGAAGAATATTATCCTAATATTTTTTGTGGCTGTTACTCAAATAAAGCAAATGATATATAAAACATAAATAATCCGGGTTATTTTCTCTGAAAGTAATAATGTTCATTACACATTTAATCCTTATATCGAACGAATAAAAGTAAATTTTGTAGGGTTGGATATTATATGTAATTCAATGGGCTTAGTATAATGAAATGCAGAAATATATTTTGTTTAGTGAAGGATGCAAAGACACTTCACTCCTTATCTTCTCTAGCTAGCCTAATATAGATTACTATTTATCATTAAAAATGTAATTTTCTAAAGCTAATGATGTCTTATGATGAGTCGCCTACAACTCTTACGGTTTTGGTATCGAACATTCATATACTCACGAACTAGTGTCAGAATTTATCTTTCATTGTTAGCATTATAAAAGTAATTTGATTAAAGGTGGTTGAAATATATTTAAATTGAATATTTCTCGATATAGATCTTTTATTATAACCAATTTTCAACTAAAGCGAGTCAGCGATTCAAAATCGTTTTAGCGATCGGAGTTCTAATTTAGAATTAAAAGAATTTTTCTTTAATCTTTTATGCTGCTTAATTTTTATTCTATTAAATTTTTATTAATATGTACATTAGAAATAGTTTACGGAATACAATGGGTATTGGATTAACATTGAAATATCTTGCATGTTTCATTAAAATACATTACGTGATTCATGAGCAATCAACCAAACAGTCACGGGGTAATGGGGTAATTTCCTTTAGTTTTATATGAAAGTAATGATATAGAAAAAAAATTATGTCAGAAAAAATTATTGCAATAACTTTACTTTTATGTACAGAGAATTAGATAATCATTGTTATACATTTTTATGTCATTTGATGGTGTGTAACTGTTGTGTTATAAATTATACGAACAATCGATTTATTTTGTTTGCCTAAAGTTAAAGTTTGTTCTAGTTATTTATATAATATTAATGATGGGAAAAAGTTAAGAAAAAAGAACACGAGTAACTTGTGAGCAAATGTGAGATATTTTTTTAAAACCAATTTTCTGCTTCAGTAAATACTTTAATCATATTTTTCTGATAACTTAGGGATTTATCTCTATCATAATAATGGTGGAAATATTTTCCATTATAAAATATTCTATTTTTTTATTAAACTTTAAAAAATTATGTTTTTTAATTTTTTCTCTTATCTGTATGGTTAATTGATTTAATCTGCTGATTAATCGTCTGAATAAGTAAATATACTAAAAGAAACGCTAAAGTAAAAATAGTAAAACAATTTAAACAATTAATTATTATAATCGAAGTTCAACGAGAATTAAAGGAAAATAGGAAAAATCTAAAATTAGACAAACAGATTGCGCCAATAAATATAATCCAATTACGCATTTAAAAATCTGTTCAATCCATCCAATAGAATGCCCGGACGGACTAGAAATAAGTTTAGAGCACGCATTTTGCCTATGGTAAAATGAGATAGGATCGTGGCTGGGGAGGAAACAAGATGACGTGGGGTACTACTTGTCACAATTCCTCTCCGGTCACGGAGGATTTAGTGCATACTTACACAGATTTAAAAGAAGAGACCTCCAAAATTGTATGTACTGCGTTTAAGAGGACACTTCCTGCCACACCTTTTTTGAATGTGCACGTTGGGAGGATTTAAAAGCAAGATATAACATAAAAGGGAGATTACCCCGGAAACTACAACAAAGTATGCTGAGAGGTAAAGAGGAATGGGTGAGGTTATACGAGCAAAGAAAGTATATTAAAAGAAGTGGGAGGAGTTACTTTAAGAAAAAACAAAACGTAACGAACGAAACCCTGCTGCTTCTGGGGCAGAGCCCGGGAATGGCATAGCCGGGCTCGGTGTCACTGGCCTTAGCGGTTAAAGGGAGAGGCAAGATGAGAATAAGGAAAAGATCCGGAACCGGTGAGCCGATCTGCCATGTCGGACGTACTGCCGGTAGTCAGGGAGGCTCATTAGAGTCGCAAGGATACTCCCCTGGGCTGAGTAATACTTGATTGTTGAGCTGGCCCAGGGAAGCAGAACAAAAAAATATTTTTACCTGTGGTAGGAAAGGAAGGTTTTTAGCCGATATTTTTAAATATAAAACATTACTTTGCAATAATAACACTTTGGAGCAGCACGGGTCCACTATGTGTTTATTAAAATATATTATTTCTTTAAATATATAATAGTATTTTATAATAATAACGTTGCGGAGCAATAAGGGGCAACTAGTAATTTTTTAAAAGCAGAAAATAAGAGATTTATCGTAACACGAAATAGAGAGTGATTCACGAAGAATGTGATAAATATTCAGGACGTGTACTCCTGTTAAAATCAAGAAGAAAAAGTTTATATAAACGTAGGTTGCAAAATGTTTCGTTGGCGAGTATCGGCTGACGAAAGATTTTACCGTGATTTCCGAGCCTTCGATAAAATTACGTCCGACTAATTTTTGGATTCCATATTAAGGAGTCAATTTATAGGTTTTATATGAAATCTAAACCGAAAAATTAAAAAAAAAATAAATTGCTTTCAGAAAGATAATTTTATTAGTTTTTGAGAAATATGGTGTAAAATACAAACAATTGGGGCAAAAAACACATTATTCTACACGTTGTGCCAAATAAGTAATGAAACAACTAGCATTACATCGAAATTAAGAACTTTATTTTAATTTTACTGTTAAATGGATTCAAAATAATCCCCTTGCACCTCCACACAACGTTTATATATCGATCATAAAGTTGTTGAAAGAACGCTGGAAATCTTGGTCGTGTACCTCCTTCAATCTGTCAGTCACAGCACGTTGGATGTCCTCAATGTCACTGAAACATTCTCCTTTTAAAGCACATTTAGTTTTCGGAAATAGAAAAAAGTCTACAGGTGCCAAATCAGACTAATAGGGTGGGTGATCGAGCACACAGATCTGCTTTGATGCTAAAAATTGTTTCACGGGTAATGCGCAGTGAGCTGGTGTATTTTCATGCCGAAGAACCTAACTATTCCTTTGGAACAGATGCGTGCTGACTCGACGCATTTGAGCAAAGAGACGTTGCATGACTCTGATGTAGTATTGTTACTGTTGTGCTCTCAGGGAGAAATTCACGATGAATCACTTCAGAAGCATAAAAAAACAATCACCATTGTATTGATGCGTGATTTCTGCACCTGACTTTCTTCTGCCTCGGTGACGATGTTCCATGCCAATCCATCCTCTGAAGTTTTGTCTCTGGGTTGACCTTAATACACCTTTATAAACTTCTGATACCGTTTTTCCTAATTTACTGTAAAATTGTATCGCTGCTCTTTGATCCATGTTGCTACGTTTGACCGCCGCTACTTTTTCTTTCTTTTTCCTGTTTAGCCTACTGGAATTACCGTTCAGATATTACTTCAGAGGATGATGTGTATGTGTATAAATGAAGTGTAGTCTTGTACATTCTCAGTTCGACCATTCCTGAGAAATGTGGTTAATTGAAACCCAACCACCAGAGAACACTGGTATCCATGATCTAATATTCAAATCCGTATAAAAGTAACAGTTTTTACCATGACTTGAACGCTGGAACTCTCTACTATCAAATCGGCTGATTTGGAAAGACACGTTCACCACTAGACCAACCCGGTGCTTTGAATTCTTAGCTCTATTTAAAAGAATGAAGCTAAGAAAGATAAACAGTATTCAACATAGAAATGTTCAGAATTTCTATTTTTTTATCTGAATATCCTTGTTTGATTTTCATACATTGCCATAATCATTTTTCTTATCATAAATTTTTTCTTTCTTTTCGTTCTGACCAATACGGATCATGTTTGCGTAGTTTCGACTTCTTTTTAATTTCGTAAAAGGTTTTCATTCTTTTTCTCTCTTATCGCCTTTCTTCTGTCCATCTATTCAGGTTTATACCCTTCTTCTACTTCTTTCTCTCTGGAAAGCTGATATTCGTATCACTTTTTTAAATTTATCTCTGTCTTTACACGGATCCTTAGAAATGTTTGTAGCTCTGTTTCTATTTCTTTAAACCGGTTGGGCTTTGTGGCTTTGTTTAAGTAGAGATTAAATAATTGTTTTGTTTGTCTTTGGTAGTTCATTCTGCATAAATGTTCATAACATTTTTTCGGATTAAATTCCTTATTTTTTCTATATATTTGTAATTTTTTTTTCATTTTACTATTTGTAAATTCCATCTTTATATTTTGATCCATAAATTTTAATTAAAATATTTTGCCTATTTTTGCTATTTCTTTTTCTGAAAAAAAAAATGCAGACATTCTGTTCCGTGCAGTGCATCTGGTAGGAATACAGTTTTATAGTGTTTCAATTTAGAATTATGTTACAAGAACTTTTTATTGTAAATGTTCTTCATGAGATAATGGCAGTTTCTTTCATTTTTTTTCAGTTATATTCGGTGTTATGATTTCTCCCAAATATTTTAATTTTTGAACTTATTTCTTTGTTGCTGGACATTTTAAACGTATAAGTTCTGTTCTCTTGGTGTTTGGTAAACCAGTTAGTTTTTTTTTATAAGAAATTTGATGACCAATTTTGCTTGCACATTCGTTTAGTTCTTGAATTTAGTCTTGTCTATATCTCTTGCGAAAATTAGAATGTCGTTTGCGAAGGCCATAGTATTTATATGAATTTAGTTTTATTGCCCGTTTTAGGTTTTCGTGTACGTTCTAACTTTTTAAATTCTTTCTCCCATTCTCTTATAACTTTTTCAAGGGCACAATTAAAAAGGATCGGAGACAGTTCATCTCCTTGCCTTACTACAGTTATTTCGAATGGTTCTGAAAGCTCTTCTGAGAATTCCACTTTTGATTTTATTTTATTTTTTGTTTTCAGTCATTTGACTGGTTTGATGCAGCTCTCCAAGATTCCCTATCTAGTGCTAGTCGTTTCATTTCATTATACCCTTTACATCCTACATCCCTAACAATTTGTTTTACATATTCCAAACGTGGCCTGCCTACACAATTTTTCCCTTCTACCTGTCCTTCCAATATTAAAGCGACTATTCCAATTCCAGGATGCCTTAGTATGTGGCCAATAAGTCTGTCTCTTCTTTTAACTATATTTTTCCAATTGCTTCTTTCTTCATCTATTTGCCGCAATACCTCTTCATTTGTCACTTTATCCACCCATCTGATTTTTAACATTCTCCTATAGCACCGCATTTCAAAAGCTTCTAATCTTTTCTTCTCAGATACTCCGATCGTCCAAGTTTCACTTCCATATAAAGCGACACTCCAAACATACACTTTCAAAAATCTTTACCTGACATTTAAATTAATTTTTGATGTAAACAAATTATATTTCTTACTGAAGGCTCGTTTAGCTTGTGCTATTCGACATTTTATATCGCTCCTGCTTCGTCCATCTTTAGTAATTCTACTTCCCAAATAACAAAATTCTTCTACCTCCATAATCTTTTCTCCTCCTATTTTCACATTCAGCGGTCCATCTTTGTTATTTCTACTACATTTCATTACTTTTGTTTGTTTCTGTTTATTTTCATGCGATAGGTCTTGCGTAGGACTTCATCTATGCCGTTCATTGTTTCTTCTAAATCCTTTTTACTCTCGGCTAGAATTACTATATCATCAGCAAATCGTAGCATCTTTATCTTTTCACCTTGTACTGTTACTCCGAATCTAAATTGTTCTTTAACATCATTAACTACTAGTTCCATGTAAAGATTAAAAAGTAACGGAGATAGGGAACATTTTTGTCGGACTCCCTTTCTTATTACGGCTTCTTTCTTATGTTCGATTGTTACTGTTGCTGTTTGGTTCCTATACATGTTAGCAATTGTTCTTCTATCTCTGTATTTGAACCCTAATTTTTTTTAAATGCTGAACATTTTATTCCAGTCTACGTTATGGAATGCCTTTTCTAGATCTATAAACGCCAAGCATGTTGGTTTGTTTTTCTTTAATCTTCCTTCTACTATTAATCTGAGGTCTAAAATTGCTTCCCTTGTCCCTATACTTTTCCTGAAACCAAATTGGTCTTCTCCTAACACTTCCTTCACTCTCCTCTCAATTCTTCTGTATAGAATTCTAGTTAAGATTTTTGATGCATGACTAGTTAAACTAATTGTTCTGTATTCTTCACATTTATCTGCCCCTGCTTTCTTTGGTATCATTACTATAACACTTTTTTTGAAGTCTTAAGTAACACTTTTTTTTGATTTTAAGTAATTATTTTTTAAGTAGTTTAAATTTTCACGATAATTTAAAAATAATTATTAAAAGATGTTTTTATCGAAATTTTGTTGAAATGTACACACATGATAATTTATTGGTTTAAATACTATAATTTTTATTTATGATATCGTAATAATAGCGGAATTATAAATAAAACACCGTATTGAAAATTCTCTCATAAAATTTGATACAACCATTCATTCATTGTATATAAAAAAACAACAGGGATGATGAAGAATTATAATGAAAAATCACTAGGCATGTTGAAGTCAGGTAATCCGTAGTTATTCGACAAACAATCTCCATAATTTAACAAAATATATCTACCGAGCTACATTCTGTTGCTGGTTAATATTATATTTTTGCTTTGCTTTGAATTCTACCCATTACTTTCTATTAAAATTTTTTTTTTGTAGGATTAAAATTTAATTTTGATTTTAAATCGTGCTTAAAATCATTTATTATATCATTATAATGACGTGACGTTATTATATATATATATTTTTTTTAATTTAATGAAGAAAAATGTTTTTTTTATGCTAGTATAAATATAAAATCAAATTTTTTATAAATGATGATAAAAATAGTAAGATCAATAAAAAGCAGAAAACTATAAAACTTTCTTTATTTTAGTTTTTAAAGCACTGTTGATTGATATCAGTAAATATGTATCCTCTGAATTTTATTTTATTTTTTCAGGTTTCCTAAATAAAAAATAAAAACTTAGGTTAAATTATTCTGTTTATATGGATTACTTTCTATTTTTCTATCTAAGTAAAAAATTATTTTATACAATCATGAACTTTGTTGTAGTACAGTGGTTTCCAAACTTTTCCGACTCGTGTCGCCCTTTTCCAATTAAAATTTTTCGATGGCGCTCTACCCTAAGTAAAAGTATGACTACTCGTAAGTAAGAGATAAAAATAAATAAAACTCGTGTATCTTCATTAATTTTTTACTTTATTAACATTAAATTAATAATTTATAAATGTCTTGGTTCAATTAATTATGAAGATTTAAAAATATTTCGCGGCACTCCGGGTGCCGCGGCGCACAGTTTGGTAATCACTGATGTAGTAGATTGTGTTTAAGATGCTGATTGTATGAAAATGTTGAAAAAATTTTCATTAAGTGGAAGAAATATATAGAGGTGATCTAACCGTAATATATTACTTTTGTTGAAATAAAAATCATAGTTAATAAATATTAAAAATTAAAAAATAAGACTACCAAAAAAAAATCTGATGTGGACACCATATTACTGCCTTGTACGCCTATTAAATTACATATACACATTTTCTTTTTTTAAATGAAAAGAACATAAAATTTTATTTCATTACTAACTTCTGATATTTTTTCATATTTATTATTATTATTTTTATGGTTATTGAATTATTATTTATTGTAAAAGTTCTTTTATAATAAAAGGTTAATAAATTATTAATAAATCAATATATTTAAATTAAAAAAAGAGTACTCTGATTCGAACTGATGTGTTTGCCCCTTGTAAGATTCAAATATTTGATTAATTAAAATTTTATTTGACTATAACTCTGGAAACAATGAAAATAAGAAACACTTATGATATATATATCGTTGAAAAGCTCTCAATGACAGCTTATTACTGCAGTTAAAAGAAAGTCTAAAACGCAAAAGGTTTTTGATTTTGGGTTTTTTAGGACACTTTTGGTCCAGTCGATTGCAATCAATAGGGGAGGTGCACAATTCGATATTACAACAGTGCTAAATCCAGAATTTCAACATCCTACGGATGATAGTTTTTGAGTTATGCGAGTTATATATATACGTATGTATAGACGTTCCAAAACTAATCAAAATGAATTCAGGAATAATCAAAATGGATATTTCTTTTGAAATCTGAAAACCGAATTTTTTCGCGAAACAATACTTCCTTTACGTCGTACATAGAAGTAATTACACCAATTGAAAGATAGTAATTTATTACATGATTATCCATACAATAAATCCAAAGAAAGTTAGTATAATATGGTCAAATTATAAGAACCATTATGTAACCAGAATAAAGTAGTCTTTATTCGTTATAAACATAGATTAGAGATGTCAGTCGTTACCTAGAATTACTTCTAATCTGTTCACAAAATTAATTTATTATACATTGAAAAAATGTACTTAACAGATCCATTAATATATATAATCACTAATTAAAAATACTTAGGAATATACGTCCGAATTAATTGGGAAACTTAGTTTATCAATACTGATGCAGAAACATATAGAGCTGTTTTTATATATAAAATATAACTCCGTTTTTAGAGAGGTATAGAATCTAATAGCTTTACTTCTTCCAAGGAAGTATAATCATTGCTCTTTAATATAGGGTAATTAAAGAGCGTGCGAGTGACAATTTTGTATATAGTATAATTCACTGATTCCCAAACTGTGCGCCGCGGCCTCTTTACAAAGGCGCTGCCAAATATTGTAAAAGCTTCATTATTTATTGAACCAAGACATTTATAATTATTAATTTAATGTTATTAAAGTAAAAAAAAAAATGAAGACGCACAAGTTTTATTTATTTTTATCTCTTACTTACGAGTAGTCATACTTTTACTTAGGGTAGGGCGCCGTGGAAAAATTTTAATTGAAAATTGGCGCCCCGACTCGGAAAAGTTTGGGAACCACTGGTATAATTGTTTTTTTCAATTTTTTTAAAGACATATTTATATTTATATAGCCTGTGATACTCCCGGTAACGTAATGTTTCCAACGCGGGATCATACATATAAATCGGTTCAGCCGTTGAGTTGCTACGATAAAACAAAGATACATACATACGTTCTAAATACATTAGTTATGTTTGGGCAGTCGTGTAAAAAAATAAAGTTAATAAATTATTTCATTTACAAACTAGCCGATCAGGGCTCGCTTCACACCCCCTTTCTCGTCTAGCTAGGGGGCGAACCCCCCCTAGTCATTACTACATTGATTGTCCTCATGCTTGTAAGAATAATACCGATAATTAACAATTAAAGTTGTTATTTTAGAAAGACTATCAGCGGTATAAATTTTTCAGTATAAATTCTTTAGTCAACACAGGACTCGAAACTTTGATCGAAGTATGTGTATTTCAAAACAGTCGGCTCCCATGTTAAAAATATTAGTTATCCGTTCTTTGTATGTGTAACAAAATATCTTGTGCAGTTGTTAGCGTGACACAACACTACGAGCAGGTATCGTAAAACTTCGGTTCTCATTTTTTATTAGTTTTTTTATTTTATCTTTTTCAGTCAAGTAACCGAAGGCAGGTGCGCCAGCCCGGCGCGTCGCGTCTCACACACAATAACAGCGATAGTGACTGACTTTGTTGAGCCTCCTCGCCGAACACGTTGCATCATTAAAGCTTCTTTTCTTGATAACCGAAAGAGATATTAAGAAAAAACAATCCTTTTTGTAGAAAATTTAATTTGAATTACTTTAAGTGGTCTTTTTTTCTGTTTAGCCTCTGGAACCACCGTAAGATATTACTTCAGAGGATGATATATATGAATGTAAATGAAGTATAGTTTCAGGCCGACCGTTCCTGAGATGTTGGTTAATTGAAACCCAACCACTAAAGAACTCCGGTATCCGCGATATTCAAATTGTAAATGGTCTCCAAATTCGATTGTTTGGGTGCAGTAAAGTTGAATTTCAGCAAAGGACATAATTCGGTTGATACTACAAGCCATTAAAACGCTCTCGTAATAATAGATAATAGTTGTATGTTCTTCATACATTTTATGGTTCTGAATTACATTTGAAGCTGAAATTCCATCTTTAAGTAATAAAAAAATTACAAAATTATAGCCCGTTTTATAATTTTCATTCTCGTCCTTGTATTATTCAGTTGGTTGCAGCACTGAAATTTTTGTTTTTATTGAATTGAAACATTTATTATTTATCACTTAACAAATATGATAGTTTTTTTTTAACTTTTGTTATTAAATACAGTAAAGAGTTGATTCTTTAACACTGCCTTATTTTTTTGTGTACGTAGGTCTTGATATTAGAAAAATATCTTAGTCTGCGTTCACCGCTTATTTATAAGACTACAATCACTTTAAATAAAATTGAAACTAAATTTTAGTGTTTTTCTTCTTTCTTTTTTTACAAAAAAAGTTATTAGCATTTTAAAATATAAATTTTATTAACAGTTTTCATTTTATTTTGTATTATTCAGAACTCAATAACATTCAGTTTATTTTTACACAGTATGTAGCAGCAGTTAACTGTCTTTGTTTTTCTTTTTCTGTTTACCCTCTGGAACCACCGTAAGGTATTAGTTTAGAGGATGATATATATGAATGTACATAAAGTGTAGTCTTGTATAGACTCAGGTCTACCGTTCTTGAGATGTGTGATTAATTGAAACCCAACCACCAAAGAACACCGGTATCCACAATATATTATTCAAATCCCGGTGGGGTTATGTTGAACTATCTGGTTTCACTATAACTCACGATTTAAGCTTGCGTAAATTTTATTAAACTAAATGAATAAGCCAATCAATTAACACGTATTTTCTTAATAATGCGAGTGCTAGTAATTGTGTATTATACCAATGCAAATTTTAAAAGCTTAGATGAGCAGGGTTAATAAGTAAGGTACGTCTAATTGGCTTGGCTCTGATTCATCAATAAGCTACTACATCTAAAGAATAATGTAAGAGGAGATCTGTAATGAGTAATGACATTTTATTAAGAAATAGTTTTCTGTTTTACATTTCAAAACGGTTATTTCGGTGACCAACTTCTAATTAACATAAAATACTGACTTCATTGGCTGAGTAGATAACGTCTCGGCGTTTCCTGCGGAGGTCCCGGGTTCGAATCCCGGTCAGACGTCTTTTCATATGCTACCAGACTCGACTAATGTCTATAGCTTTTGATACCTGCACGTTCAAAACAAAAACAAAAAAATCATTAATGTTCTAAATACATTTTGTAAGAAATATTTTTCATTTTTGTAAACAGTACAAACAAAAATAATGTAATAAAAGGTAATGGATTTTGATATTATTAATGTATATCATGAGTAAATATCAGGTTGACTTATAGACCACAAAATTTATCTTGCAGTATTTTTATAAAAAACCGTTAAAATTTCTAACGGGAACCCAGTGGTTTATCAAATTATTATAACGTAAATTTTATTGTCACAGTTTTTTAACCTTAATCTAACAGGGCTAAAAATCATAAATACTTAAACAGGTATTTTTTCATTATTAACCGTTCGATCTACATTAGGATTTAGCGAAGTGGTAGCGTCTCAACTTTTCATCCTGAGGTTCCAGGTCGAAGTTTCGTTAAGGCATGCTGTACGCTAAAAAATTCAGTTTTCGTTAGTAATAGTAATTGATTATTTAACCTATATTTAGTGAAATAAAAAAATTAAATAAAATAACACGTTAAAAAATATATTATCATTCACTAACAATTGTAATTGGGCTTCGCTCTGTAGTTTCTCTATCAATAACTAAGAAAAACGAAGTGAGAGAATATTGTTATTTAGGGAATACAAATGAAACTCCACCGAGTTGGTCTAGTGGTGAACTAGTTATTACAAATTAGCTGATTTCGAATTCGAGAATTCTAAGATTCAAACCCTAGTACAGGCAGTTACTTTTATCTGGATTTGAATACCTTGATACCGGTGTTGTTTGGTGGTTGGGTTTCAATTAACTATATATCTCAGGAATGGCGATCTGAGACTGTACAAGACTGCAATTCATCCTCATTCAACCTCTGAAGCAATATCTTACGGTGGTTCCGAAGGCTAAACAGAAGAAAAAAAAAGGCACTACAATTAAAACAGTTAAACGAAATAAAATGGAGATAAAAGCGGACTAATAAAAGTAAGGAAACATTTCATGCAGAAAAAATCTATTCGTATCTTATATTTAACAATTAGAAAAAAAAAAATCGTATAAAACATGTTTCTATAGTGTAGAAACTTACGGTAAGAAAATAAGATTAAAGAAGGAGGAGCAAAATGGAGACCTTTAAAATATAACGTTACAAAAGGTGCTGACTTTTACAAGGTACGATAAAGTAAGATATGAAGAAGTCTTATGAAAAACAGGAGAGGGGGGACCTTGCGGCCGAATCTTGGAAAAGGACAAACTTGGTGGGCCGTATATATTAAAACATCTAGGTTTAGTAGTGAGTAGAGGGATGGAATAAAGGAAAACTATAAAAAAAGATGAAACAAAAATTTACATTTTATAAATTAGATAACTTATGTTGCAGGATGTAGTAAAAGATGTTAGTGAATAAAAATTTAACAGAGAACAGAAGTTAATAGAAAATATCTTGCAAATATTCAAACTGCTAATGACTGAAAAATAAACTCAAATTATATTTTATGTATTTCATTACTTATAATAATAAGATATTATTTACAACATTTAAAAAAAGTACATATTTATAACACATATATAAATTTATGTAAGATAAAATTATTTTCTAAATCGTTTTAAGAATATATTTTATCCTTTAGCTAAAATGTATAACAATGTAGAAAGATATTAGAATTTCTTGTGTAAGGGTTATTCGCTATCATTCCGAACAAACTACATAAGGTTTAGGGCGGGTCATCTTTACAAAAAACTCTTTCATCCTTTTTCTTCCCTGCTCACACTCTTCGTTTACCATTTTCCTCTTCTTCATCATCTTACTTTTTCCCCTTTTACGTCCCATCTTACACTCTTCATCTAACATTTTCTCTTTTTAGTCCTTACCCCTTGACACGTTTTACAATGACTTATACATATATACATACATACGTAGTACAACCACCCGCGCTTTATAAAAAAAAAAAAATTATAATAATATGCATATAGTACTACATAGGAGGACTGTGTTGACAATAATTTTGAAAATGTACACCATTACAAATTTTTTACAATTATTTTTTTCGAATAATTTTTTGTTTGTTTTTGTATTTTATGTATAAAAATAAAGCTCTCAAAGTACTTGCTTAATAATCTTCTTTTATTTATGTTAAGGAAATTCGTGGATATAGGATATATCTACTTCGTCAGACCATATGAAAATATAGATTTATGATTAAAAACATATTTAAAAAGTTAAAATTTAAAAAGAGATATTTTTATCAATAATTGACGCCAATACTAATGTTTGTGTGTGTGTGTATTTTCTAACAAGACCGGTATAGCGAAGTAAAAGATTCCTGCCAAAGAAAGTAGTAGAAAATATAATAATGGGAGGAATCTAGAAAGGGATTGAAAGGAACCCTTTTAGTAAAGGTAACAGGTTCGTTTAACAATGGTCCTTTGCAATACTGCCTACTGACACACTAAACACATGTCGTTCCGTGAGAAGAGTTACCGAACCTGATTAGGAATTTCATGAGAATGTGTGAGGGCGAATGATCATTCTCACGCTTCGAGTTGAGTCCAGTCCGGAAGGTAAAGAGGACAGGAGTATAAATACTCCGGGAAAGACCAGTTTCAAATCAGTTCCGCGAGGAGAGTCTGTGATATTAGTCAGCGAAATGTGCGAGGAGGTCAGTGAAGGAGCGAGTACAGGTTCGATACAGCTAAGGTGACCCCACGAGTAACTCATTTACATAAAAACGAGAAATGGGTCGGTGAGTTACTGTAAGACTATAAGTGAAAGAGATGTCATGTACTAAATTTCATTTGCAAACTGTTAGGTTAGTTTTATTTGCGAATAGCAAAGGTATTTGCAGTGCAAGAACTTTATACTCGTCTTATCTATTGTATTTGTTAATAGATGACTTATGCTTAAAAGTGTTTAGACTAATAGTCATGGTATGTCTTTTTAAATGGGATTGAATTCCAATTTTCATTATTTATCTACCTGTGAATAATTCCTGACGATTACTTTAAATTCTGTTTCGTATGTAATCTCTGTTTATTATTGACATTTATGATTATTTCTTCCTTCCTGACATTTAATACTAATAATGTTTAATTTTAGCCATTATTTTCATTGTTCTAATTGTTATTGTGGGATGGTTTTTCTTATTGCCTGTTAACGTGATTATTATTTCAATTATTCTGATTATTATTGTGGTTACTATACTTTTCCATTATTCGTTTTACGATAATCTTACTATTGATTTGTCTGGTTTTACTTATGTTTTAAACCAATTAAACCAAAATTGCAATTATATAAATATTCACAATTGTCAGTCTATCAGTATCCTGATCGAGCCGCGATCATACATATTTTGTCACGTGTTCGCCTTTCGGTCAGGATAATGAAAGACTATCTAGCGTAAAAAGTTTTTACGAGCAATTTATTACCCTAAAACATATAAACAAAATAAATAATAATAATAATAATAATAATAATAACAATGATAATATGAATGAGATCAGATAAATGATGTTTTGTTCAACTTATCCTACACCATTTTGTTGAGAATTAAATTCTCTACAAGTTTTGTTGAAAATTTTTATATGTTTATTACCCATTTAATAAAGTTATTGTACTTCAAACACAGAAAACAGTTTTTTTCTTACCCCTATTAATTGGATTTTAACCAAGAATTCTCAAAAATTACTGCAGATACGGTACTTGGACATTTTTTTATTCTATTTGTCTGGTCAAAAACCATAAGAAATTTTGGTGTTCGTAAATATTTCAGTAACAACCTGATTTTACCAAACTGAAATCCGAGCGAAATCTTTCACTAGCCGTAACATGCAAACGAAGCATTTTAGGACATGTCTATAAATCTTTTTCCATCATTTTCACGAGTAGAATAGGTTATGAGAGTCTCGGGAGAACTTTGTGGTACACTGTTTATATTATATATTGCCAAATATTTGAGAGTGTTTATACATATTCATTTAATTATCTTTACCCGTATTTTCAAACTCATCGGTACGTTTTTTTGGTTTAGTAAATTATAAGTTTTGTTTTAAACTTGAGTCACTTTGCACCACATCAGGGGTCAACTTACCCACCGGGTTGGTCTAGTGGTGAACGCGTCTTTCCAAATCAGCTGATTTGGAAGTCGAGTGTTACAGCGTTCAAGTCCTAGTAAAACCAGTTATTTTTACACGGATCTGAATACTAGATCGTGGATACCGGTGTTCTTTGGTGGTTGGGTTTCAATTAACCACACATCTCAGGAGCGGTCGAACTGAGAATGTACAAGACTACACTTCATTTACACTCATACATATCATCCTCATTCATCCTCTGAAGAATTATCTAAACGGTAGTTACTGAAGGCTAAACAGGAAAAATAAAAATAAAAAGGAGTCAACTTATTTATGTAAAAATTTACCCTGCTAAATAAACTTTGAATATCCAAAAGGCAAAGGAGCTAAATGGGCATCTGTACTTAAATTTTTAACTTTAATTATAAAGATTGAAAATCTAACTGCATTAGTATTAATTTAAATGATATCGGAATTTTTTAAAATGGGATTTCCCGTGGGATTCGATTTAAGAATTTTAAAAACGTTTAAATTTTTCATAACTTGTTCATTTTTATCTCTTTTCCCAAGTAATGGCTGTTATTATATGTTATATGAGATAGCTGTCCGTGAAGCGGTTCAAATTGAACCCAAATCTATTTATTTATTTTATCTTTCTTGTAATTTTATTCAAAATATTGCAATAAGAAAATCACTGATATTTAAAAATCATACGGTTTTTACTTGAAATATATTTTTGCATCAAGTAAAAAACCGAGGTAGTTAAGGAATCAGTTGCTACTGTTTTTAAAAATACATACGCCCAGTAATAGATACATTTAGTTCATTTATACGAAATAGTAATATATTATTGTTTCAATATCACTGTAGAAAGTAGTGCAAATTATATATAATATTAAACTATATATACATATATATATGTTGTATATTAGTAACATATAGTCATATACATTGCATTATAATTGGTTAATTCGGTTGAAAACTAATCGTAGTAATTACTGATATATCGAATTATTTGTTGCTAGGCTAATCAGCTTCTGTTCATTCATTAATCAATTATATAACGTTAAATTACTTCAAGGAATTGATGTAGATTCCGACCAGTATTTATCTACAATAAAAATTCTTCCTGAAAAAAAAATCTAATTTACTAAAGCTAAAAACACAAAAAAATATAACCCAGAAAATATAATTGGAAACATGGACTACGAAAAAAGAACAGGATCATCCTTGAATACTAAATTAAAAGATTTTACTATTGAAAAATTGAAATCTATAGTAAAAGAACTAGCTCCAGTCTAGAAGAAAGAGAAATATCAATGGTGGAATAACGAACGCGATTTAGGGATAGAGAAGACACCAAGCCTGACTTAATGTTCAGCAGAAGTAAACAAAAAATCAGTAGAGAAACAGCCAAAGAAATCAGAAGATAAAAAAGGAACCACCAAAAATAAATTCTTCAAGGTATAGAAGAAAATTACAATAAAACACCAAACAAGAAATTACTATAGACATTTATGAAACCCTTTCCAAATTTAATCCGCCTATTCCAATCCTTAAAGATAAAAATGGAAATAAAATAATCGTCGATTATTTTAACAATCTATTAAACTGCAAAGAACCTAAATTTTTTTTTTTTTTGTTTTCAGTCATTTGATTGGTTTGATGCAGCTCTCCAAGATTCCCTATCTAGTGCTAGTCGTTTCATTTCAGTATACCCTCTACATCCTACATCCCTAACAATTTGTTTTACATATTCCAAACGTGGCCTGCCTACACAATTTTTCCCTTCTACCTGTCCTTCCAATATTAAAGCGACTATTCCAGGATGCCTTAGTATGTGGCCTATAAGTCTGTCTCTTCTTTTAACTATATTTTTCCAAATGCTTCTTTCTTCATCTATTTGCCGCAATACCTCTTCATTTGTCACTTTATCCACCCATCTGATTTTTAACATTCTCCTATAGCACCGCATTTCAAAAGCTTCTAATCTTTTCTTCTCAGATACTCCGATCGTCCAAGTTTCACTTCCATATAAAGCGAAACTCCAAACATACACTTTCAAAAATCTTTTCCTGACATTTAAATTCATTTTTGATGTAAACAAATTATATTTCTTACTGAAGACACGTTTAGCTTGTGCTATTCGGCATTTTATATCGCTCCTGCTTCGTCCATCTTTAGTAATTCTACTTCCCAAATAACAAAATTCTTCTACCTCCATAATATTTTCTCCTCCTATTTTCACATTCAGTGTTCCATCTTTGTTATTTCTACTACATTTCATTACTTTTATTTTGTTCTTGTTTATTTTCACGCGATAGTTCTTGCGTAGGACTTCATCTATGCCGTTCATTGTTTCTTCTAAATCGTTTTTACTCTCGGCTAGAATTACTATATCATCAGCAAATCGTAGCATCTTTATCTTTTCACCTTGTACTGTTACTCCGAATCTAAATTGTTCTTTAACATCATTAACTGCTAGTTCCATGTAAAGATTAAAAAGTAACGGAGATAGGGAACATCCTTGTCGAACTCCCTTTCTTATTACGGCTTCTTTCTTATGTTCTTCAATTGTTACTGTTGCTGTTTGGTTCCTGTACATGTTAGCAATTGTTCTTCTATCTCTGTATTGGAACACTAATTTTTTTAAAATGCTGAACATTTTATTCCAGTCTACGTTATCGAATGCCTTTTCTAGGTCTATAAACGCCAAGTATGTTGGTTTGTTTTTCTTTAATAAGAACCTAAACTGTTATTCAAAATGAAAGGCCCAAGATTAAACTCTACTAGAAAAGGTAACACTTCCTACATTTAAAGTAGTATTTTGACACCATCAAATGACGAAATGTTATCACGATGCCACATTTAGTTTTTTTTAATAATAAATTATAATTATTTTATCCTTGCTAAATAATATTGCTCGAAATTATTGTAGTAAATAATTACTCTGGCAAATAATTTTTTTAAACGTTAAAAACAAGGAGATAATAATAAGGAGGGACTCGTACTAAAAAATCCAAATTCTAAAAAAAATTTCAAAATTGAAAATCTCCAACGGTTTTAATATTAATTTAGACTACACGGTAAGTTTTTAACAAAGGTGGTTAATCCCATGTGACGCGACTTATGAATTAAAAAAATTATATCCACGTTAATATCAATGTATTAAACTTTACAAGTTAAACTAAACAAATAAAATGCACATAACCGTCCACATATATAAACAGTACAATGCCTATGGCGAATAGACAAGACGCCGATGGATAACTGATACTGTAGTGTCATTAGAACCGGATGCAGCCTATACAGAATGAATCGGTTTTATAAAAATACCGTAACTTCGTTCCTATCGATAATACGAACAGGATGTTAATAATTAAGGATGCATTCTGTATCAGCGGCATCCGGTATTGATAAACGAAAGCCTAATGTAACTATATTTACGTGATTGAATTTAGGTACTTCTAAGAAAACGTTTACTTTACATAAATTATCCTGGCTAAAGGCTATGTTTCAAGTAAGCCCCGCACTCTTATTTTTTCTCTCCAATTCCAAGAAAAAAGGTGCGTGGGTTACTCGAATAAATAACGGTAATTAAAAAAAATTCCTTGGAAGTTTCTTTAAATTCCAAAAGCTGAACAGAGGTTTTAACCCTTTTTTAAAAATCTATTCTGCTTATTTTTACGTGGAGGTTGTATTTAGTAAAAAATCTCAAACATTGAAAATAAAATAATATAGAATTATAAACCGTTTTGATGAACATTTTTTTAATACTTAAGGTGGATTTCTTCGTCCCAATATTTCACGGGGATAAGAATGAAAATAAATAGATTAAAATGAAATAATTTTCATATACATTTTATAATGTAATAGATAAGAACTGGCACCCGGAGGAATATCGGATAATTTTTCTTATTAAGTTATATGTATAAAATGTACGATAAAAGACCTCTGAATTCTAACACTGCACGATATTGCGTGTTTAAAATAAAAAGTCGAATTAACTAACAGTGCTTTCAAGGTTATACAAGTTTTAAAGTTTGCAGTCAATAATACAGCCTAAATGAATAATAAACAACAAAATTTACAGACCTAAAAATAATTATTATATTTTACAGTGACACAGGGAGATTAACCAATTATATTAAACCATTAATAGAATAATAAATTTTAGTAATTAAAATAAAGTAATACTAAAGTAAAACGTAATTAAATGTTATTGGCATCTTTTAAATTTTAATTTTATATCCTTAGTTGTTATCCTTTTTAAATTAACAAGTTTTAATATTCCTTCTTGTTTTTTCTGGAAGAACGAGGTAAAGATATTGTTACATATTTAGTTATTAACAAAACAAAAAAAAATAATAATTTAACAATAATAAAAAATAAAACCAAGTTGTTTTAATTTAACATTTTTAAAGTTTTTTTTTTTTTTTTTTTTTTTTTAATTAGAGTTTTTCACAATTTACACACTAATTATCATTACTACGATCTAAATAAACTTCACGACTAGACAACAGCATAATTTCTGCATGCTTCTCCTGCGATTGCATCATCACCTACAACCAAACAAAACAAAAAAATATTAAAATTTCACCTATGGTGCGGGAATTTCAGATACTTAGAATTACAGATAAATTGCTGCCTTTTATATATAAGAACTTCGATAGTTTTAATTGTAACAAGGAGTGCGCCTCCCCGATTTAGTTTTATTGTTGACAAGTGAGCGACTGGGACACTTAAGCGGGTGCTGTACGGCACCCTGCTTAATTCGCTCACGCAAGTTAGGTAGCTCATTAGGAGCAGATAGGATCGAGGTCGCTATACCGTTTTCAGAGGCACAGTAGCCGTTTTTTGGCACGGAACATTTGGTCTATGCTCTAGGGCGACCGAATGGGGTGGTGGTGGGAGAAATGCCAGCTAACCAATACAGATATACAGTGTTTCTAAAATGGTGGGCTGGCTACACTTTTTCGGATTCTACTTGTAAAACTAAACAAAATATATCCTTAGGAAAAATGTAGATTTCTCTTTCGTTCTCCCTCTGTCCACCATTTTGTTATTTTTATATAATAATTTATATCTCAAGTTCGGTTAGAAAAATCACATTAATATTTGGTAAGCGTCTTGTTAATAAAGTTTTAAAATTAGCAAAAAAATCAGTACTTAAATACCTTTGCAAATTACAAAATGGCGGCCATGTTTATTTTTCAATCCTTTATATCTTCATAAATATTAGTTTTATCAAATTTGCGTTATTTATGAAAATGTTAATTCTTTTGTTGCGAACAAAATGACATTTTATTTTTTTAAATCGGTTGACAAGTAGTTGAGTTATTGGAGAAAATTGATGTAATTTTGTGTCATAATTATTAACTGTATTATTGTAGGAAAATTATTACATAATCTGATACTAATCTACTACACTAGAATTAATAATAAATAAAAACAATTAATATTTCATTGAATTGAACGTAAAGTAGAAGACATAAAAACAGAGACATAATAAATCAATTTTCTGCCATAACTCTGTTATTTGTTAACCGATTTAAAAAAAATAAAATGCCTATTTGTTCAAAATAAAAGGCTTAATATTTTATCAAAAATATACATTTTGATAAAACTTATATTTATGGAGATATAACGGATTGAAAAATAAACATGGTCACTATTTTCTAATTTGCAAAGGTATTTAAGTCCTGAATTTTTGCTAAAGACGCTTACAAAATATAAATGTGATTCCTCTATTCGAACTTGAGATATAAATTTATATATAAAAATAACAAAATGGTGGACAGAGGGAGAACGTAAGTAAAATCTCCTAAGGATATTTTTTGTTTAGTTTACAAGTACAATCCGAAAAAGGATAGGCAGCCAACCATTTTAGAAACACTCTGTATATATTTTATATATCATTTAAGGAGTTTCGTAAATAAATTCTAAATAACCAGTAATTTAAATTGATTACTAAAGGAAGGATTACATTTTAACTTCTATGTAATTACGTCTGGGAAGTTAAGCGATATCATTATCTAATTTTTATGTATTTAATATTTCATAAAAGTACTTCCTATGAAATAATTAAAAATTAATTATTTTTTTCTGAAATGGGATGATTGTTGATTAGTTTGAAGTTTCACACAAATAAAAAATCTTTCGTAAAATTTTATTAATTTTTTATTCGACATATTTCACTAAAATTCATCCTGAGCTAGCAAATAACAAAAAAATTCACTAAAATGGATTGGATCTGTTAAAAATTTTATTTTAACATAGATTATTACTTATTTTATTACTAATAAACAGTACTATTAAACTATTCAATATTTTAGTAAAATTTTATTACTATTGTAGATTTAAGTGTATATTCAGTTCACTAAAAAAGGAAACTTCTTTTTTCCTGACGTTCCCTAGTGAGCTTGGAGTAGGTGCTTGTTATGTTTAAGAATGGATATCGTTGTTTTACTTCCTTGTAGAAAGTAAAGGAAGTATTGTGATCGGGAAAAATTTCGGTTTTCAAATTTTAACGGAAATTTCCATTTTGACTATCCCTGAATCCATTTTGACTAGTTTCGGCGTGACGATTGTACGTACGTATCTCGCATATTAAAAAAAACAGCTGTAGGATGTTGAAATTGTGGATGTAGGACTTTTGTAACATGTAATTGTGCACCTTCCCTTTTGATCGCAATGACTGAACCAAAAGTGTCCAAAAAAGGCCAAAATTCCCAAAAATATTAGATTTTGGAATTTTTTTTTTAACTGCAGTAATAAGCTTTCATTGAGATCTTTTCAACGAAATGATAAGTGGTACTTATTTTCATTAGTTCCAGAGTTGTAGCCAAATAGAAATTTTAATTAATGAAATATTTGGATCTTACTAGGGGAAGGCAAGTCGGTTCGAATCCTTCATGTCCTTTTTTTTAATTTATTTTTTTTAACTTTTTTTTAATTAAAATATATTGACTTAATAATAATTAACTCGCGATTGTAAAAAAAAATACAGTAAATTATAATACAAAAAATAATAATAATAATAATAAAAAATCAAAAAAAAATCAGAATTTATTAGTAAGATAAAATTTTACGTACTTTTAATAATATGTGTGTATAATTTAATAGGCATTATTACATATATGTATATGTAATCGATTTGGTCTGTTTATATAATAAAAATCTGATTATATATTAAGTATCTTTTTTCGGAATTCACCCCCCCTCAATAAAACAGTTAATTTTTTTTAACCAGTTGGCCAAAAATCGATGTAGTATTTTTAATATCTAGTAAAAATCAGATGGGAATATGCACATTTCAAAAGAGCAGGATTATATTGATGTTATTAACAAAAGCCAGGTTGGAGAAAGAACCCGATAAAAAAAATTATAAATATTATCTAACCACACTTAACCGACGCTCGCTTCGCTCGCTAACCTTGAATAATTAACGGTAATGCTTTGATTATTAAAATAATAAATAATTGCAATAATTACTGAATTTATTATTTAAATATTCAAAACATTACTGTTAATTATTAAGGTTAACCATCGAAGCGAGCGTAGGTTAAGTTTCGTTAAATTATATTTATAAAATAAATAAATATAAATGGTTATAAGAATTGTAATATAAATCGTTAAATTTGGTTATTTCTCCAACCTGGTTATTGTTAATATCAATATTTTTTGCAATTTTCAGTTATCTTCAGGTGATAAATTTGAAACTTTTGGGGAGAGAGAAACGAAAAAGTATTAATTTTTTTTTTTTTTTCAAACTTGCATATTCCCACCTAATTCTTATTGGGTTTTAAAAATACATCGATTTTTGGTTGATAGGTAAAATATTAAGTTGTTTTTTTTGCGGGGGGGGGGGGGAATTCCGAAAAAGATCAAATATTAATTTAAAATTATAATTTAGAAACGTATTATTTTTTGATTTTCTACTTTAATTTTATTTAATTATTCTGTTTAATTTTATCTACATTAAAGTTAACTATAGAGTGACTGAAAAACAGACCCTCACAAGAATAACATATACACTGAGGCATACATGTCTGATCTTTAATAAATTATAAAAAATTCTTATCATTTAGTTCAGTACTTCTCTGATATTGTCGCACAATATTCTCCCTAAGTCAGAGTTGATCGTCATCTCGTTTATTTGTTTTTTGTTGCCAGTTATTTAATCGTTCTTTGATTTGATATAATTCTTCTGATCTGCAGCAAAAAAATGTGTGTATGTAATTTAATAGGCGTACAAGGAAGTCATGTGGTGTCCATATCAGATTTTTTTTAAGTAATTTTAATTAATTCGTATCAGATTATAGCATTAAATAATTACTCTTATAGCACTTAATATACAATTATAACAGACATCCAAATACAGAATTTTTCAACCGAGATATATTAATATTTACAGGTTTCCTGCATATTCCTCAAAACGCTGAAAGACACAAAAATCCGGTCTGGTAATATTTTTATAGAAAAATATTTACCTTTACTATATATTAAAAAGGCCGTGCAACAAGAAAAGATATTCTCATGAATATAAATTAAAATTAACGCATTTTATTGGATTAATATTTATATAAATGCTTAACGCATTTATTTCTAAGTTACACTCATATTATGAAATATAGGCTTGTATCTACTTGTTTACATTTGTAATACAACACTCCTGCAATCCATTACATTCTGTTAATCCATTACAGCTTATCCGGCTGTTATATATTTGACAAACGACTTACCATGACACTATACACACGATCAACACGTCAGATACTTCCATTGTGTACTAAGTATCTTTCTACTGAAAGAAGGTGATACTGTAAGCTATACAAGTATAACTTATTGTTAACTTGGATCGTGCAGTAGTATAATCGACCTTATTATTTATAATTTGTTTCAAAGAATAACAAATTTTTTTGGTAATACAAATTTAAATATAGAATTTGCCATTTTAATCGAATTGAACAGATTTGTATCAAAATTTAGTACGATTGATTAACTGGATATTGAATATATACTTAAGATAATATGCAAAGTAAATAAAAAGAAAAAAATAATTTGTCGTTGATTTGTTTAACTTTGCAACATCTGGAAAAAGCTTAAAAATTTAGCTTTTCTTATTTATTTCTTTTTACTAAAAGAAAATAATTTTTAAAAATCTATAAATAACGCAATAAAAATCTCGAACAAACAAAAGTAAAACTAATAAACTTAAAAAAAATGCAGTTTACAAACTTGAATATGGTTCTTGAAATAACGTTTACATTGGACAGACTGGTAGATCTTTTGAAAAACGTGTAAGAGACCACAAAGTTTATTTTCCAATGATAAGAGGGTTTTTAATTATGCTTGTCGTTTAATTTCTGTGAATCATATTTTTAACGGTAATCTCAAAGTACTTCATGTTGAGAACAAAATTTTGAAACGCAACATTTTAGAGTCACTGGGAATTAATAAACTTAATGATTCTAATTTACTTTTAAAAGATCCATTAGATTTGATAGTGCGCCGTTGTTGAAGTTATACCAATAGTATTTACTTGTTATTTATTGTTTTACCTTGTTTGTATTCTGCATGTGTACCGAAACAGCTGTGATTTTTCGAAAAAAATTTGTGAAAATCAAATTAAATTTTTACAGACGAAGCTACATTCCATGAGAATGGATGTGTTAACAGACACAATTCACGAATGTGGGGCTCTGAAAACCCACACGCAATTTTGAGAAACAACGCGATTCGCTTAAAGCTAATATTTGGTGTAGTGTGATGAAAAATCGTGTAATAGGGCCTTTCTTCTTTGCTGAAAAAACAATTAATGGAGTTGTATATCTTGACATGTTAACCAGTTATCGCTTTTCTCAGCCGGATGAACTCGAAAACATTCATAAACTTCATTTCCAACAAGATGGTGCTCCCCCGCGCTTCAATGCATCGGTCACGGACGCTTTGAACGAAAAATTTGGAGATCGATGGATAGGCCGGCAAGGACCCATACTTTGGCCTCTAAGGAGTCCACACCTGACACCTTGCGAGTGGGGGTACATCAAAAGCGGTGTTAATACACAAAAACTTCGCGACCTAAACCACTTAAAAAACGGGATTAATGAAGGAATGACAACCATTAACGAAGAAATGTTAACTAATGTTTGGAGAGAAGTTGAGTATCGTTTGGACATTTGTCGAGCGACTAAGGGCGCACATATTGAAATTGATTAATTATGTAAAAAAATGTTTGAGACGACAAATTTGAAAAATAAAAAAACATAAACTGTAAATAATTCTGTTTTAATTTAAACCATGTTCAAAACCGCACCATTCTTTTATGATAACTCTGAATTTCATCGAATTGTACGTAAAGTGGAGGACATGAAAACAGACACATAATACATCAATTTTTGTGCCATAATTTTTTTATTTGTTAACCGATTTAAAAAAAATAAAATGCCATTTTGTTCAAAATAAAAGGCTTAATATTTTATCAAAATATATATTTTCATAAAACTTATATATATGGAGATATAACGGATTGAAAAATAAACATGGTCGCCATTTTCTAATTTGCTAAGGTATTTAAGTCCTGTTTTTTTGCTAATTTTAAAACTTTATTACCAAGACGCTTACTAAATATTAACGTAATACGTCTATCCAAACTCGAGATATAAATTATTATATAAAAATAACAAAATGGTGGACAGTGTAAAAACGAAGGAGAAATTGCCATTTTTCCTAAGGATATTTTTTGTTTAGTTGTCCAAGTAGAATCCGAAAAAGTATAGCCAGCCCACCATTTTAGAAACACGCTGTACAATATATATATATATATATATATATATATATATATATACACACACATATATATATATATATATATATATATATATATATATATATATAATGTATATATATATGTATATATAAAAACCCATTTTTTTGTTCTAAATAATAAAAAAACGAACTCAAAAACTTATCACGATTTGATATACTTTTTATTATAATTTTTTAACATTTGCGAGTGAATTTTGGGTCGGTTTCACCCATTTATAAAATAAAAATCTTATAACAGCATGTTGCTGTACTTTCATGCTACATTTTTCAAGCGGTGCCGACATTTTGAAGCAAACAAAAAAGGTAATAATAATTAAAATTCTTTTCGTACACCTGATATTTTCTACTTCAGAAATGCCTCTAGTTGAATGTCAAATATTTTCAGTTAATTCTTGAGCAGTTTTTCCGCTTTTGCGATTTGTCTCTAATTATTATTGAAAATCCTCGTAATATAAATGAAATGTGTATAATTTTATCGTCATTGTCTTTAAGTTATAATTAAATCAAATGAATTTTGTTTTAACGATGGCTTATATATATGTGTTAGTTATATATATAAAATGTGTATGTATTGTGTTCCGATTTCTATAATTACTCTTTTGAGAGGAAAACATCTTCGTCAAGTATCATAGAGTCAATAGTTTACATACATACTCGACATATGTATACATAAACGGAGTTGGAATTTAAATAATAAATAGTGACTTTTTCAAAACTGTCGCTTTGAAAAAAAATAGCCCGAGGAAAATAATAATGATAAGCCTGTCATATCAAGATTTATAGATAGATAGGCAGATAGAGGAAAATGTAAATAGTTCTTTCATGACGGTATCGTGTAGTTACACATTGACTTTACAATACTAAAAGAAGGAAAAAAAACAACAAACAAAATGTTCTTGTGTGTTTTTTGTTTCTGTAATCAAAAAAGATTTTATATTTCAATATTTAATGATTCGTTCAAAATAAAATAACATGTACGTTTTAGTATATCGTAGTGACACGGACAGCAAAATCAGTCTCTATATATATGATAAAATTATAACGTTTTTATTACCGATATTTAAAACAAAATTGCTGAAATGATAAAAAAACACTAATATTGACATTTTATTAATCGTGAACATGTCAATTTCAAAATGAAATAACAAATTTTAGCTTAATGTTTTTCTCAGAGAAGTATACATAATTTGTTCAAAAAAAATAAAAAATAAATTTTTTCAACGCAGGGTAATTGATTTTTGTTTTAAATTCAATCGCGTAAACCTTTTTATTTTTACTTGTCGTCGTAATCAGCAGAATGATTTTTTTTGAAGTAATTAAAAGTTAAAAAGAAAGTTTAACCAAATGATAAAAAAAGGTAAAATTTTAACTGTTTTTAAATTAAAAAAAAGGTTAAATTAAAAAAATTGTACGTTCCTAAGACGATAATTCTCTGATGGATGATTAGTCATCAAAAGTTCGAAATGGTTTGATTAATTTTAATATATATATATATATATATATTAAAGGCCATGCTAGTTATAAGATCATATTAATTTTTAATAATTTCTTATCTTGCTTTAGTAAATGTATATATATATATATTTTTTTTTTTGTAGCTTTTACGACCTCATAGGATCACTTTAGTTTAATTTCTGGGCCAGTCCATTTTGTAATCGGTTCTTCTTATTTTCGAATCGTGCGAGTTTTTTTATTCTTGCTTCTTTTCATTTTGCCCACATTTTTTTAAGGCGTTCTGATATTTGGCGCCTGTCCTCGTCTGTATACATCCTATTGGATTTCTTTTTGATTTTAGGATCAAATATTATCATATTATTTTTAATTAATTTGTCGTATTTTCCAGATTTTGTAATTAGGTCTTTGGAGATTCTCAACTCTTGTATATATTTTTTCGGACTTCCTTTATCCATTTCGGTTTTGTTGTTCTTTCCCAGTATAAGTTAATTATTTTACTTGCAAGTCTGATGTTTTCTGCTCTAATAAGGTGGGCCAAGAATGAAATTTTTATTTTCCTGAAGAAATTTGTTAGTGGGGTTTTTATTTTATATACTTTATTTGGAATTTTCCTCCACTGTCCTACTATGTTTTTCTTCTTTATGCATTTTCTTTTTATCTTCCTTTCTATCTCTCCAGTACTGTATGGTCCGAAGAGAGTCTCGCTGGCGTATTGTATTTCTGGAAGAATTACTGTTTGGTAATGTCTGATTTTAGTTTTTGTCGATAGGAATTTTTTATTGAATATTTTTTGGGTAGTTATTAATCATTTTTTAAGTTTCTCAATTCTTTCTTTCCAGTTTATTTTCTCATTGATATTATATGTTATGGTATCTACCAGGTATTTAAATTTTCCCACTATTTCCACTTTGTTTCCGTTTACGTTTTCATGATTAATGTATAGTGGATCACTGACCGTAACTTTAGTTTTTTCGTATGATATTTTCAAACCTATTTTTTCACCAAGTTGTTTTAATGTTTCTATTTGGGTACTAGCTTCTTTATGTTGTTTGAAAGGAGGGCTAGATCGTCTGCGAAACCCAGGCAGTTTACTTTAATTTTTGTTCCAATTTTTATTCTTTCCGGATTTAATTTTGTCCATTCTCTAATTATATATTCTAGTGAACAGCTAAATAATAATGGGAATAATCCATCTCCCTGTTTCAGTCCCGTTTTTACTTCAAATGAATCTGATATATCTCCTCTGAATTTAACCTTTGACATTGTATTTGTTAAATTTAGGCTGATCATTTTGATTAGTTTTGGATGCAGAACAAAGTTCCTTAGTATTTTTAATAGGGATTCCTATGTACGCAGTCATATGCCTTTTTAAAATCTATAAAGGATATTACCAGTTGTTTGTGTCTCGATTTGTAATAATCGATTATGAGTTTTAGGTTTAGTATCTATTCTGCGCAGCTTCTTCCGGGTCTAAACTCTCCTTGGTATTCCCCTAATTCATTTTCTAGTTGGTCTTTTACTCTGTTATAGATTATTCTAGATAATACTTTATAGTGCAATCTAATAAGGATATTCCTCTGTAATTATCCGGGTTTGTTTTTTCTCCTTTTTTGTTAATCGGGAATATTATTGCTATTGTCCATTTTTCTGGGATTTCTTCATTTTCACATATTTTTTGGATCGCTTGTTGTAGACTTATTATCGCATTTTCTTCCGCGTTTTTCCATAATTTCTTTAATATTTATAAATAAATATTTATTTATATTAAAAAAAAAAAAGAATAATATATACTTATATAAAAACATATGAGCGAAATATAAACAAAATACCAGTTATTTCAATAAAATTTCCCAGGCTTTGGATAAAGCTTAAATTTTAACCGCCCATCAGCGATAAAGTTGCAAATTAATACTGAAACTTTTTAAATACAATTTTTTTTTTCGCGTTGTTTTTTATTCTAAATTCCTTTGTTGGACGGAAAAAGTAATGAATGAGGAATTAATGAAGTCGATTAAAGAAGAATTTCTTAATTTATACGGGAAGTACGCAAAAGAAAAGGCAACTGGTTACGGCATTTGGTTAAAGAAAGTAGAATCTCGATAACTATAATGAAAAGGACAGTAGAAGGAAAAAGGAAGCGAAAAAGAAGAAAGATGAAGTTAAGAATAAATGAGTTGAAAATTGGAAACTTCAACGGGACGAAAGAAAAGGCTTGGGATTAGAAATAAATTCAGACAACGGTGACGTAAGGGACCTACCGATAGGAAGAATTCCAAATGGTGATGATGTTTCTTTCTGTTATGTGGTAATTTTTCAATTTCAAAATATTACCTCGTCGTAAATCGTCAGTTATTATCTTTTTCATAAATTAATTAGTTGTTTCTTTGTAATTTTATCTTTTACATATTCCTTTACATCCTAGTTAATTAAAATTTGACATCTAAATATTTCAACCTAGATCGTCTCTTTATAAGATTGTGTTGAGCCATAAAATTCTCTCCTCTCCTCATCGTCTGAAGAACTCTTTATTTAAAATTTTATCACCCAATATAGTTTTCAATATCTTCTCTAATATCATATTTCATTTCTCATTTCCTGGTCTGCACATATTTTTCAAGAAAAATGTTTTTAATTTTTCTCTCTAAGTTCGGTATATTTGGAAATCTTTTACGGATGAAAAATTTTTTCTTTCTTATGCCAGTTTGCTTTTGATGTCTATCTTATTTAATCGGTAATCCTCAATTTTTGTAATTTTATTGTTTAGCAAAAAAACATTTGATCTCATACATGCACACCACTTTCAAAAATGATATTCATAAATCTAGGCCCAAAATTTTCCTTAGGTCTACAATAATCCTAGTTCCAAAGGAAAAGTGATGATAACTCCGAACCAGCAAGACACTCTATATACACTGAAAAAAAACATCGGTATGATAGAAAAAAATCCAATTCTATGGCAACATTGCTTGATTGAATGACTCAGAAAGCTCATCCTCAATACAGAACTCTTTTTAGTGTGACAGCAAAATCGCTCAGAGCAAACTTTCTCATTAATATGAAAATATTTATCTCAATATTTGATTTTATGAAAAGTACAGATTTTTTTTTGTTTCAGTACATCCATTCTTAAATATATCAAGTTCAGTAAACTCTAAAATATCGAGCAATATTCTAAGTCAATTTGTAACATACTGTTTCAGTATGAACGTCAATTAAAGACTCCATAATCCGTTTGTATAAACTGTAAGGGTTCTCACAATAAAAAAAATACAGTTAGTATAAATTATAAAACTATCAGTTGCAACTCAATTTGTCTTATTCCATTTTGTCTATAGCTAAAATAAAAATTCTCTAATTAATAAAATTAAAAATAAAAGATATCGCATGGAAGAGAATTTCACTGTTAATAAAATTACTTTATTACGTGTATATTACCTAACCACAGTAGCAACACATAACACTATCACATTGAAATCAAGACAGTAACTGAGCCATCTACAATGTTTACATTCAGGATTACGCAAACACTCATGTCCACGCATGTCTATTCACTTTCATGTTTAAATATGAGTTTGTGTGTATGAATTGTACTTTAACAAACTTTTATTTTTTTTAACCTCCGAGTCCACCGTTAGGCGTGTTTCAGAGGATGAGATGAATGATTTGTAGCGTGTGTGAAAATGCCATGCCTGACCGGGATTCGAACCCGGGACCTCCGGATTAAAGGTTGAGACGCTACCACTCGCACCACGGAAGCCGGCATAACAAAGTAACAAACTACCTAGAATATTATAAGCTATCTCATTATAGACAAAATATTTTATAGGCCTACATATTTTCTGAAAAAATACAGACCGTGAATTTTTTGGATACATTGTTCACGGTTAGAAGGAACGGTGTTTTTAGAGGTATTGATGGCTTCATTATTCGTCAACCCCTTTTGAGTAATAAAATAAAATTTTTTATGGTTTTTAAGTACATAAAAATAAATAATTTTGAGTACACTAAGATGAAGTTCCATCTTTACTCTTTAAAAAAAGTCCTTATTGACCTCTGTGTGATGTAAAATAAGAATTATACAGCTCATGGAAAAAGTAACGAAAACGGCTGTTTTTTCCTGTTGGCAAGTAAGAAAATAGTTTGTTACTCAAAACAAAATTTTTATAAAAATATAAAAAAATATATTTTTTGGCCACTACAAGGTAGATAGTTATCATATACCAAATATCATCAAAATCAAAAATAGTGATTCAATAAAATTTTTGAAAATTTGTTGAATTAAAATGGAATACATCTCACAGCTCTAACAGATTATTTCCGTAATTATCTAATCAGAATACGAAAATAAACCAATAACACACGTTCAATCATCAATAACGTAGATTACTCTCAACATTCACCGCCCCCACAGATTACTTCCAATCTAATGAGAATAGGAAAATAAACCAGTGACAACATACATTCACTCTTCAGTAGGATGTGTTAAAATTTGGCACCGTTAGTATTTATACAGTGTCCTATATAAAACTCAACCCAACCTTATATTGGTAGGTATTGAAATAATAAAAAGGCATGTGTAAATGTAAATGTAATTTTTATTATTACCATCCATTACCTTACATATAGAGGAAATGTTGGAAGTGGCCACCATCTTCTTGAATACAAGCTTCAATTCTTTTTACAGTGATTCTTGCAACTTTTTTCAAAGTTTGTGGCTGGATATTTAATACAGCTTGTTCAATATTGCCTTTCAATTGTTCAAGTGTTCGTGGTTTGTTGCTGTAGGCTTTTTCTTTGAGGTAACCCCACAAAAAAAATCCGCTGCAGTCAAATCTGGAGATCTTGGTGGCCACAAGCCTCGATCGATAACACGATTACCAAAGAATTCCTCGACGAAATCAGAAGTTGAACCTGCGTAGTGCGATGTCGCACCGTCATGTTGTAGCCAGCAGTGTCTGTCTTCCTCTTCCAAGAGTGCGATGAACCGAAATAAAATATCCTGATATTGTTTTGCATTAATGGTGTACTCGAAAAAAATAGGACCAATTATTTTCTCCCGCGATATCGCGCACCACACGCCGAACTTCTGCGGGTGTAATTGTTTTTCGTGATAAACGTGGGGATTTTCAGCACTCCAAATTCTACTGGTTACGTAACCATCCAAATGAAACCGTGCTTCATCTGTGAAAAATAACGAATCCGTAACATTAATTCCCTCACGCAGAAATCGACGGAACCGTTGACAATATTGTAGCAGTTTATCTTTGTCGGGCTCAAGAAGTCGATGAACAGTTTGAATGCGATAAGGTTGTAATTGTAATTGTTTGGTCGCCCGATGGACAGTTGATTTAGACAAATTAATTTCAGCAGACAAACGTCTGATCGATTTATTTGGCGAGGCGAGTAATCGGTCTTTGATTTCAGCGACCGTATCTGTATTCAACACTGACGCAGATCTTTTGTGGTGCTTGTTATTAACAGAACCGGTCTCTCTAAATTTAGTGACTAACCTTAATACTGATGTTTTGTTAGGAGCTGGTTTATCCGGGTACTTGAGGCGAAACAAATCTTGCACTGCGACCGCTGATTTCGTACTGAAGTACGACTCGACAATGAAAACACGTTCATCTAGCGAAAACACCATCTTGTCGCTAGCAATACACTGAACGTTATGATTGCATTGTTGTTACTATCGGTAGTGTTCTACTGCGTCGCCGCGATGTTCAGATGTTGGATGAGTCCATTTCAGTAACGAGTAGAGGAGTAGGCTTGACTTTTGAAATTTCATGGATGAGTTATTAATGAGTTGCGTTTTATATGGGACACCTGTTACAATTATATAAAAAAATATAGAATCCACTTATCAGCAATTGCGAGTATTAATTACTCAAGGGCTTTCGGATTATTCATCCATCATCAGATATTATTGATTAAATGAATTTTATATTTACGCATATTAATTTTTTTATAAGTATGAATTAAAACGAAGTTGACAATAAAAGTTATTATGTTCATAACATATTTTCAAATGTTAGCGTAAGTCATGAAATGTCTTTTCAGTAAGATGTTCATAATTATAACATTTGCAAATAATAATTTTAATTCTAATCGTCGTTTTAATCCTTAAATATAAATAATTCTATATGCATAAATATAAAATTCATAATTAATCAATAATTCCTGATGACGGATGAATAATCCGAAAACGCTTGGATAATTAATACTCACAATTGCTGGTACGTGGATACTATCTGTTTTATATAATGTATATTTTATCAAACATTTCGTTTATGAGATATTTATTATAAAAACCAGCCTTAAATCCTGTATTGATACGATAGGGAACCACAGCTATCCCCGTTCAGCTACCACTGGACGAATTTAATCCAAATATTATTATATTAATTTTATAAAAAAATAACAAAAATTCAAACGTATTTTTTTATACATGTGGTTAATGAATGAATCTACGCGCGTGTATGCGTGCGCGTAGTTGTTTGTATTTTTACGTACGAATATTCACTTTTACGGTTTAATAATATCACTCAAGTAAAATTTACTGCCCGGTTAGCTTTTATCATTTTCCTCGATCCAATATAATTTTAATTACAGACTACACAACCCGACCCGTTTTCCACATTATTTATAGCTTTTCTGACCTATGTCATGCTTCACCTGATTTTGATAGCTTTAAAACTCGTCTATTAAAATCTCTTTTTATGATTTTTCAATTATTATTACTTTTAATAAAAAAAAAGAGAGAAGAAATTAAAAACAGAAAATATTACCGTATATTCTTTTTATTATTTGTAGGCTTTTAACTGAAATTGAATATCGATTAATTTATAGGAATATATTGAATTTTATTTTATCGATGAAATGGACATATCTTTATTATTATTATTATTATTATTTTTATACGCTTATTTTCAATAGTATTTCTGTATTATTTATAAAAGCTTCTATCATCTGTTTTTAAGCGTAATAGACACATCTTTACTTTTTTAAAAATTGAATCAATTTTTTTCTTTCCCATCTAGATAGCGCTATATCGGTGCTATAGCTTGAGAAGGGAAAGACAGATTGTAATCGGTCTAATTTGGATATACACTGTTTTCTACGGATCTTAACGTTTTGACACCTAAGAAACCAAAAAAACCGGATGTAAATTTTCCGGATGTTGATGGTCGTATTACTTCTATGTAACCTGTAACTATGTAATCTGACCATAACTTGGTCAGATTATTTCTATATATATGGGGCATTGATGTCATTAAATTCTCAGGCGTAAAAGGTCAAGGGGGTGAGGCTATAAAGTAAGGTCTCCTTTAGTATCTCGAGATTTCGTCTGGTTAAGGTCATACACTTAGGCACATCAATTAAAGACTAAATAATAGGTATATAAAAAATTAATTAAAAATCAACCTTACCAACGAATTAATATTAACCCTCAAGTAGTTTCAGTCATTCGATCATCAAGAGGAAACAAATTTTCTATTTTAAAACATTAAATTAAAATATGTGAAATAAAAATGCTTTAAATTGGAAAATTTTCCTCTGAAGATGGTCGAAAAACTGAAGGTACTTTAGGAGTAATATAAATTTGTTGGTAACGTTAATTTTTATTTAATTTTTTATATAACTAATTTCATATACCAACGATGCCTTCTTTGAAAAATTTAGATTAAAAAGTAATAATATTAACAAAAAAACCTTTACAAATTCGTAACCCTCACCCCAAAACTACTCCAAACTATCTTGTGACGTCAGAGGTGAGTGGTAGAATTAAATAATGAAAATTATAAGTGTAAAAAAGTAATACGGTCTGGCTGGGTCTTGAACCCTAACGTTGACTTGGTACCTTGTGCGTTAAGTTTCGCAGAAAAACCAGTCTTTCGTCCGTACAAGCGAAATTTGTTTTATCTAAGTTGTGAAATTACTAAGTTAATGCCGACCGTTGCCGCTAGTACCGTTACACACTCGCGAATTAAATACGGTATGCGCGCGCGCTTTAGTTAGAATCATTGAATTAAATAAATGAAAAAATATTATATTTAAATGAAATGATAAATATTTTAAATGAAATAGTGTGTGTATGTGAATGTAAGTCATACATCAGAAACAACTGTGTTGTCAAATTTTTTACGACAGTTAAATTTATGATTATAAAACAGTTTTCGTAAACAGATAAGTAACTAAAAACAAATAAATTGAAGTTGAAAGAAAAGTGAAGTTATATGGGTGTGAAAAATAAACCTAAGATAAACTAGGATGTGAGGTAATGTAGAAATAACCGAAACGGAGAGGTGTTTTATATTCGTAAGGCTAGAAGGAGAGAGGAAAATATTTGTACATGTCTTATTAAAAATGTGGATAATGATTAAATTTTGAATGTTTAACTACGAATTTTATTCTTATAAAAGAAAAAAAAAACATTGTTATTAATATTAATTTATCCAGTTATTGGATAATGTTAATATTCTCCCCTCCCGATAAATGAGGAGGCCGGTAAACTGGTCAAGCTAGGACCGACTGTACTCCAACCGTGTTGCTCCACGTCCTTGCATTCATCCAGGGCACTGGACGATGCAGCGGTCAACAGCTGGAACGAACAGCACCTCTCCGAGAAGGCCGCTGGTGGGAGAAAATTAAAAAAAATATCGATTACTTCTGTAACTGATGAAAACTTTATAGTTTATTTCAAGGTTTAATAATATTATTAACGTTTAGTAATAATAATTCTCTTTTGTCTTCAGTCATTTGATTGGTTTGATGCAGCTCTCCAAGATTCCCTATCTAGTGCTAGTCGTTTCATTTCTGTATACCCTCTACATCCTACATCCCTAACAATTTGTCTTACGTATCCCAAACGTGGCCTGCCTACACAATTTTTTCCTTTTACCTGTCCTTCCAATATTAAAGCGACTATTCCAGGACGCCTTAGTATGTGGCCTATAAGTCTATCTCTTCTTTTAACTATATTTTTCCAAATGCTTCTTTCTTCATCTATTTGCCGCAATACCTCTTCATTTGTCACTTTATCCACCCATCTGATTTTTAACATTCTCCTATAGCACCGCATTTCAAAAGCTTCTAATCTTTTCTTCTCAGATACTCCGATCGTCCAAGTTTCACTTCCATATAAAGCGACACTCCAAACATATACTTTCAAAAATCTTTTCCTGACGTTTAAATTAATTTTTGATGTAAACAAATTATATTTCTTACTGAAGGCTCGTTTAGCTTGTGCTATTCGGCATTTTACATCGCTCCTGCTTCGTCCATCTTTAGTAATTCCACTTCCCAAATAACAAAATTCTTCTACCTCCATAATCTTTTCTCCTCCTATTTTCACATTCAGTGGTCCATCTTTGTTATTTCTACTACATTTCATTACTTTTGTTTTGTTCTTGTTTATTTTCATGCGATAGTTCTAGCGTAGGACTTCATCTATGCCGTTCATTGTTTCTTCTAAATCCTTTTTATTCTCGGCTAGAATTACTATATCATCAGCAAATCGTAGCATCTTTATCTTTTCACCTTGTACTGTTACTCCAAATCTAAATTGATCTTTAACATCATTAACTGCTAGATCCATGTAAAGATTAAAAAGTAACGGAGATAGGGAACATCCTTGTCGGACTCCCTTTCTTATTACGGCTTCTTTCTTATGTTCTTCAATTCTTACTGTTGCTGTTTGGTTCCTGTACATGTTAGCAATTGTTCTTCTATCTCTGTATTTGAACCCTAACTTTTTTAAAATGCTGAACATTTTATTCCAGTCTACGTTATCGAATGCGTTTTCTAGGTCTATAAACGCCAAGTATGTTGGTTTGTTTTCTTTAATCTTCCTTCTACTATTAATCTGAGGCCTAAAATTGCTTCCCTTATCCTCATACTTTTCCTGAAACCAAATTGGTCTTCTCCTAACACTTCCTTCACTCTCCTCTCAATTATTCTGTATAGAATTCTAGTTAAGATTTTTGATGCATGACTAGTTAAACTAATTGTTCTGTATTCTTCACATTTATCTGCCCCTGCTTTCTTTGGTGTCATGACTATAACACTTTTTTTGAAGTCTGACGGAAATATAGTAATAATAATATTACAATAAAATTTCATCTAAAATTGCCCCTATTCCAAAAAATATATCTTACGTATTTTTTTTCCTCTATATAAGAATAAATTACCAATTTCCAGTAAAGTACTGAAACTTTGTATTTAGCTTTGTTGAACAACATTTTACTTCCTTGTATGAAGTAAAGGAAGTATTGTAATCGCGAAAAATTTCAGTTTCCAGATTTCAACGGGAATATCCATTTTCACCATCCCTGAATCCATTTTGTATAGTTTCGGCGTGACCTCTGTACGTACGTATGTATCTCGCATAACTGCAAAACTATTAGCCCGTAGGATGTTGAAATTTTTGGATTTAGAACTGCCTCACATCTAGTTTTGTACCTCCCCTTTTGATTGCAATTCCTGAATAAAAGTACCAAAAAGCCCAAAATCCAAAACGAAATTGGATTTAGGATTTTTTCTTAACCGCATTAATACGTCCTCATTGGGAGGTTTTCAACAATATATCATAAATGGTACTTATTTTCATTGGTTTCAGAGTTATAGACTAATCAAATATTTGGATCTTAGGGGAAGGCATATCGGTTCGAATTAGACTTCGTCTCCTTTTTTTTAACTTTTTTTTTTAATTTTAATATATTGATTTGTTAATAATTATTAACCTTCTACTGTAAAAAAAGCTTTTACGATGAATAATAATTCAATAAATAAAAAAAAAAAAAACAATATGAAAAAATATCAGAAGTATTTAATGAAATAAAATTTTAAGTACTTTTCATTTAAAAAAAATGTGGTAACGTAATTTAATAAGCGTACAAGGAAATTATTTAGTATCCACATCACATTTTTTTTATAAATAAAGATATTAAACTCTAATGTCAATCATGAATCGCAACGGGACTTTAATAAAAATTAGAATAAATCTAAAAAATAACTTTTTTTATAAATATATTCTATTTTATAATCTTTCATATTAAAAATAATTTATTTATTCTTTTGACAAATACATTAATATCAACTAAACGAACTGTTCAAAATTAAGTTTTATTAATTACGATTTTCCCTTTTAATCGATATTTTATTGAAATAAAATTTAAGCGAGCAAATGATGTAAACCGTTTCTGACAAAGGGTTGACAGGAGTTCCGGTATATACGTACAGTAATTTAAAAAAGAAAGGTCAAAACGAAATTTTACCTGCAAAGTATGATTATAATCGAATAAACCGTACATAATGAATAGTGGCTTTACTGTTTTTTTTCCTTTTAGTATTATAAAAGTAATGACTGTCTTTACAGTTTATTTATTGTTCTATAGCGTGGGGATTGATGCAGTGCCATTAGTGAACGTTGACTTTTGCTTTCCTTTACAATCTTTAAAAATCAGTTTGTTTGATTTTTAAAAACATCTTCTGTTGTCATTTACAAAATATATACTAACGTTTTTAATATTCTGTTTTTATTTTTATTTTTATTTGACATATTGTTCTAAATACTTAATACTATGACCCATTTGTAATTTTTTTTTCATCGAATAATTTAGTGATAATATATTGCACCCTTGTTATTATGTTAAGAAAATTTTCATACTACAATTACTAAAATAAATATTTAAAAAATAAATGGGTGCAAGATACTATATTTGTATTTATTATTAAGAAGTTCCGGTTCACCGATTGGCATTTTAATGATAATTTGCAGCCGTCGAAAAGAAACAGAGCTCCCGGATTGGCCCGCTTCCAACCGACCACCACCTTAATACACCAATGACGTAACGGCTGCTCTTATTATTGTTAGCGTGGATGTAACAGGGATTAACCTACAGTCACGTATCCGATACGAAAAGAAGAGTTAAAAAATAATCTGAAAGAACGATCTAACCGAATCAAACATCTTCGTAAAAGGTTTAGCTTCAAGGTCGCTTCCACAGAACGAACGTTCATTACACCCACATCCCGTAAGGATGTAGGTGCGTAATTATTTTAATGCGGTGGAAAAAAAAAACAAATTAATCATTTTGAGTCGAATAGCTTTTAAACGCATATTAAAAGTAAAATTTCTTGATTTTCTTTCAGCAAAATTAATTTTAGGTTTCACCTGATGATGAATGTATTCACAGATCCTAGAATTCTAAGAAACATTCTAACTGAAGAATACTTTTAAAATGTTTGCGATTTAAAGCAACTCTCAGGAATAAATGCACGTTGAGACGATGTAAATGATATGATTATTTTTTTTTATAGCACATTTGCCACTAAAAATAGGGAGAGATTATTTGAGTGTTCTGTATACATTATATTAATAAGATCAAACATTACTTACTCCATCATTACTGCATTTTTTCCTGTTTAACCTCCGGGAATTACGTCAGGTATTACTTGAAAGGATGAATGAGGTTGATATGTATGAGTGTAAACATATCAACCTCATTCATCCTTTCAAGTACAAGACTACACAGTCTTGTACAGTTTCAGGTCGTTCATTCTTGAGATCTGTGGTTAATTGAAACCCAACCACCAAAGAACACGGGTATCCACGATCTAGTATTCAGATCCGTAGAAAAGTATAAAAGATTTGAACGTTGGAACTCTCGAATCGAAATCAGTGATTTTTGAAGACCCGTTCGCCACTTGACCAACCCGGTGGGTTACTCATTACTGCCTACCTAAAAGCAAATTTCTCACTCCTATGGATTAATTTTTTTTCGTGTTAACTTCCGGGATCACAGTTAGGTATTGCTTCAGAGGATGAGATGAATGATTTGTAGTGATATGAAAAATTCCATGCTTGACCGAGATTCAAACCCGGGACCTCCGGGTTAAAGGCAGAGACCCTTTGGATTAATTAGTTCAGGATCGTATAACTTTTCGCTCGCGTTTTATAACATTCTGTCATATGACTTCGGGTTTATAATAGATTTAAGATTTTGTTCATTATTATCAGTTCTTTTTCAATTCTTTCCCCAACGATCGACGTAATAGAAGATTTATAAGAATTCAAATCACTTAACCGGTTCTTTTTCTTCATTTTTAAACACCCCAAGGCAATCCCCGTCGGTTAGACATAACTCGGTTCCATTAGGATTCCGTGGCAGCAGCCTGTCCCTCCTAGCTTGGCCCAACCCAGAGGCCACCGACCGTGGTCCCCCTGGATATACAAGGACGCCCCGACTTCCTTTTCTGGGCAACCAAAGAGGAATACGCGTCCCTGTTCCGATCCTTCTAGGATCCAGGCATGCGTTACGCCCTTCCCCTTACTCACGCTCTCTCACACCACAAGGTTCCCCTATGCTCCTCTACTCCCCTCTCTTGCATGCAGGCGAGCCAGGATGTCCTAGGCAAGGGGGCTGCCTACCTGGCCTTATACGTCGTCACGTTTCGGATTGTTTTTTTACCACTCTGGTTCTGTGACACACACTCACAAAAAGAACAGTTCACAGTAATAAAGTAACGAAGAAAACTGAATCAAAATACGTTATTTAACGTATTATTTCAATTATCAAAATACATAATACAGCACATAAACACAAGAAAGTAAATCGTGAAAAAGAAATCAAAATACTAGATATAATATAAGAACACATACAAACCGTAATGCGTAATACATAATCATAAACTTAAAAAGGGGGACCTTTAACCGGGTTAAACAAGTTTTTAAACTTAATCATTTGGAACAGTTTACTTTAATGTATTAGCCAATTAACAGATTTAAAATTTGGGGTTACATTCTAAGCTATATATATAAATAAATACATGTTTGCTAAATTAAAATTTTTTAAGTGTATTTCATTTTGAGCAAGGCTAATAAGATTCTGAATAGTATTACCGATATTCCTTGACTGATGTTGCATTTAAAAAGAAATAGAAATTTAATTATTGAACTTTAATTTAATTTTTTGGAATATTCCGAGTAAAAGAAAATCGGATTAAAAAAAAAGTCTGATTTATAATTTAATTTTACTGTAATTTTTATTATATACGATTTTACTGCTTGGTATGAAAAGGTAAAAGATTGATGGATTCGGCCGCTTTCAATAATGATGTCATTTTAGATTGATGACAATATCGTTATTGATGGAAAGCGTTGGAGAAAACGTGTGTACAATGAAAAGGGAATTAAAGGGTGAGTTAGAGAAAATATAAGAGTGACTGAAAGAGAGAATGAACTGATTTTGGAAAGAGGAAGAGGGTATTAGAATGAGAGAGTAAAGAGTAAAAGCAGGAATAAAATTTCAATAGAGTGATATTTTAACCTTTTATATATATATATATATATATATATATATATATATATATATATACACACACACACACACACACACATGAAATTTTTCTTTTAAACCCGTTTGTAATTTAATTTTTACTTTCCCGTTTAGATAGCGCTATAGCTCTTGAACGGAAAGTATTGTAATTGGCCCAATTTGGGCATATGCAGTTTCCCCGGATCTTGACGTTTTGGTACCTAAGGAACCCAAAATAAGATCCGGATGAAAATTTTCTGGATTATAATGTTCGTATGTACGTGTTTGTCGGTGTTAGCCTCTAAATCATCTTATAACTCCAGAACTATTGAACCGATTTTGATCAAAGTTGGTCAGATTACTTCTATATATGGGAAATTGAAGTCATTATATTTTCAACTTAAAGGGGGTGGTGGTAAAGCAAGGTCATCCTCAGTATATCCAGATTTCGCCTAATTAAGGTCATATTTTTCTTAGGCGCATTTGTTAACAATTCAAAAATAAATTATTTTCAAAAAGAAAAAACCTATTCCAAAATCGCACACCCTTCCCAAAAAACTATTGTCATCTGCTATGACATTACATCACATTACATCACATCTGCTATGTGACATTACAGGCGAGTGGTAAAATTAAATAAATAATATTTAAAGTGTAAAAAAAGTAACTTGGTCTGGCTGGATTTCGAATTCGATCGTCCGGTTTAATCGGTACCTGGTGCGTTAAGTCTCGCGGCTACACCAGTCTCCCGATTGTAAAAGCGAAGTTTGTTCTACGCAAGTAGTGAAATTAGATCAATTTAGTTAGTGCCGACCGTCACCGCTAGTACCGTCACACCCGCACGAATTAAATACGGTGTGCGCGCGCATTTTAATTAGAATCATTGAATTAAATAAGGGAAAAAATATTATATTTAAATAAAATGATAAAGATTATAAATTAAGTTGTGTGTGTAAGCCGTGCATCAGAAACAACCGACAGTTGTAGGACTTCCCCGGAACGCGGCTCCTACAACGTTTTTAACCTTTTTTTATTATATATATAACTAGCTGATCCGACAATGCTTTGCCATTGCTAGATTTGATTATTATTACATTAAATCAACACAAATGAAGATTTGATAAACATTCAAAAACTGAACAATACAGAACTTCACAAAATATAATCTATCTCATTTTCTTCCCTTATCACCTTCTCCTCTTCTTCCTTTTTCCCCTTTCTCCCTATTTCCCCTTTCCATTTATCTTGCAAAAATATTTCTTTTCACGTAACTAATATACATTCTGAATATGAGCCAAATCGGACCATAAATGCAATTTTTCGAAATATCCCGACCCCAGCGTCACCTAGTGGGTCCAAACTAATTCAGAAATCTTCGCGGGCGTGTGCACAACTCACCAACGTTTCATTGTATTCGGATAAATGGTATAGGAACGCATACGAGAACAATATATATATATATTATATACAATTATACTTGCAAACCTGGTGTGCTTCGCTATTGCTGGATTTGAGTAATAACCCACCGAGTTGGTCTAGTGGTGAACGCGTCTTCCCAAATCAGCCGATTTGGAAGTCGATAGTTCCTGCGTTCAAGTGCTAGTAAAGTCAATTATTTTTACACGGATTTGAATACTAGATCGTGGATACCGGTGATCTTTGGTGGTTGGGTTTGAATTAACCACACATCTCAGGAATGGTCAAACTGAGACTGCACAAGACTACACTTCATTTACACTCATACATATCGTCCTCATTCATCCTCTGAATTATTATCTGAACGGTAATTAACGGAGGCTAAACAGGAAAAGAGAAAAGAAAAGATTTGAGTAATTAAGTGAACGCAATTGAAAGTTGGATAAAACATTAAAAAACTGAACATTACGAATTCACAAAATTTAACCTTTCACTTTATCCATTTTTCTCGTTTTCTCCATTTCCCTATACACGTGTTTATCCTTCCCCATTCACCCATTCCTCTTTACCTTCCTTTTATTTCACTTCCTCTTTCATATTTTTTCCTTTTACCTTTTACCTTTTACCTTTTCCCTATTTTTCTTTTTTCCTTTTAATAAATTCCATTTTTTCAATTTTACCTTTCTCCCTTTTCCCCGTGCATAAATCAGTCCAGTAGTTTTAGTCTATAGCGGACATAAATAGGAACATTGCCTTTTATGAATATATAAGAAGAACTCTCTGTTTGTATATTTGTTTTTTCTTTTCGTAAATATCTCGATACGGACGCAACGTAGCGGGTCCATTTTTGGCAAAAATATTTCTTTTCACGTAACAAATAAATATTCTGAATATGTACAAAATCGGACCATAAATTCAATTTTTCAAAATGTCTCGATACCAGCGCCACCTAACGGGTCCAAACTAGTTCAGAAACCTTCGCGGGCGTGCGCACAACAAATCACCAAAATTTCATCGCGATCGGTTGAATGGTATAGGAACGCATACAGTTACGTTCATTTTATAATATATAATGAATATAAATATAAATATATTTATAATAATATAAATATAAATATAAATTCATTCATATAAATACACACACACACACACACACACACACACAATGACATTAAATTTATTAACAGAAGTTTAAGGTTATTTATTTATACGTTTTTTTTTTACTTCCTTTAAAAAGCAGAGGAAGTATTGTGTTCGCCAAAAATTTTGATTTTCAGATTTCAACGGAAATATCCATTTTGACCATTCCTGAATCCATTTTATCTAGTTTCGGCGTGACGTCTGATGTATGTATCTTGCATAACTCAAAAACGATTAGCCGTAGCATGTTGAAATTTTGGATTTAGGACTGATGTAACATCTAACTGTACACCTCCCATTTTGATTACAATCGACTGGACCAAAAGTGTCCTAAAAAGCCAAAAATTCTTTTTTTTTGGATTTTGGACTTTTTATTAACTGCAGTAATAAGTCCTCATTGAGAGCTTTCCAAGGATACATCATAAATAGTACTTATTTTTATTGGTTCCAGACTTATAGCGAAATAAAATTGTAATTAATGAAATATTTGGATCTTATAAAGAAGGGTACATCGGTTCGAATCAACTTCATTTCCTTTTTTTTAACTTAAATGTATTAATTTATTAATAATTATTAACCTCTGATTATAAAAAACAAAATATGATAAGTGATTATTCTATAATAACAATAAAAAATATCAGAAATAATAAAATTTTATTAATGAAATAAAATTTTGTGTACTTTCCCTTAAAAAAAAAAAAATGTATGTGTAATTTAATAGGTGTACAAAGAAGTCATGATATCTCCACATCAGATCTCTAAAACGTGAAATGTCAGTAGGAAGAAGAAATAGCAATAAAATGGGAGATGGAGAAGACAGTTGTTTTCAAACTGTTAAAGGTGTGATAGACCAGCTTTGTTGAAGATAGTATTTCAATTGTGATTCAGGTTTGGGAATACTAGAGAATGTTACAGTTAGAATGTATAGTAGATATATGTCAAATTATCAACAGTGCTGACAAAATGCAAAATGAAGTGAGTCTTTAGCAACGATATTATGTTGATTTGTACGGTTATGAAAATATTTTCATTATTCTCTTGAGGTTGAATGTACAGAGTATATACCAAATCAATATCAGCACTATGTTCGTTTACATTCTACTCTACTTCTAGCCAAAGAAAAGGTTTAGCAGTTCCCATTTTCTAAAATTTTTCCATTTTTCCCCATCTTTTCCTTTCATGGTATGTCACAGCCGATCAGCTTTCATATTCTTCTCCTTCTGATGTAGCTCCTATTCTTGTTCAATTTTCAATTCAGTATTTCTTCATTTATTATTTTAGTCTATCTATACTTATTCTTTATGGATTAGTCTGTATTTTATTTTCATCGTTCATGCATACCTATAAAAAGACTTCCTCCCTTTTTCCCCCTCTTTTCGTAGTATTTGTGTTTCTCTTCCCTAAAGAAGTACTATTTAGATTTTATTTTTAACAGGTTGACTCACGTAGAAGGGTCTAACCGGGGTGGCTAGCGACCCTCCTTATTTCTGTTTAGCCTTCGGAACCACCATAAGGTATTACTTAAAAGGATGAATGAGGATGATATGTATGAATGTAAATGAAATGTAGTCTTGTACAGTCTTAGGTCCACCATTCCCGAGATGTGTAGTTAATTTGAAACCCAACCACCAAAGAACACCGGTATCCACGATATAGTAATCCTTTCATTTTTCCTGTTTAGCCTCCAGGAATTACCGTTCAGGTATTACTTCGGAGGATGATATGTATAAGTGTAAATGAAGTGTAGTCTTTTACAATCTTAGGTCAACTGTTCCTGAGATGTGTGGTTAATTTGAAACCGAACCACCAGAGAACCCCGGTATTTAAGATCTATTATTCAAATCCGTATAAAAATAACTGACTTTACTAGGACGTGAACGCTGGAATGCTCGACTTCCAAATCAGCTGATTTGGGAAGACGCGTTCACCGCTAGACCAACCCGGTGGGTTACGATCTAGTAATCCAATCCGTATATAAGTAACTACTGCCTTTAGTAGGATTTGAACCTTAGAACTCTCGACCGAAAATCAGGTAATTTGCGATGAAGCGTAGCTAGGAATCCAGTTGGCGCTTACTTCCCCAAACATAGACATCAAGATCCGGTTAATTCAGTTATTCGTCTTCAATGTAGAGGTTCAATGTGTTAGGAACACTCTGATGGAGCAGCTGTGTGGGAGAGAAGAGTCATTGATCTCTTATCCGCAAGCGTACCAGAGCAGAGTAAGTTAATGTATGTTTCTTGTTGAAATTTCATAACTTTTTTTTTGTCTTCAGTCATTTGACTGATTTGATGCAGCTCTCCAAGATTCCCTATCTAGTGCTAGTCGTTTCATTTCAGTATACCCTCTACATCCTACATCCCTAACAATTATTTTTACATATTCCAAACGTGGCCTGCCTACACAATTTTTCCCTTCTATCTGTCTTTCCAATATTAAAGCGACTATTCCAGGATGCCTTAGTATGTGGCCTATAAGTCTGTCTCTTCTTTTAAATATATTTTTCCAAATGCTTCTTTCTTCATCTATTTGCCGCAATACCTCTTCATTTGTCACTTTATCCACCCATCTGATTTTTAACATTCTCCAATAGCACCGCATTTCAAAAGCTTCTAATCTTTTCTTCTCAGATACTCCGATCGTCCAAGTTTCACTTCCATATAAAGCGACACTCCAAACATACACTTTCAAAAATCTTTTCCTGACGTTAAAATTAATTTTTGATGTAAACAAATTATATTTCTTACTGAAGGCTCGTTTAGCTTGTGCTATTTGGCATTTTATATCGCTCCTGCTTCGTCCATCTTTAGTAATTCTACTTCCCAAATAACAAAATTCTTCTACCTCCATAATCTTTTCTCCTCCTATTTTCACATTCAGTGGTCCATCTTTGTTATCTGTACTACATTTCCATACTTCTATTTTGTTCTTGTTTATTTTCATGCGATAGTTCTTGCGTAGGACTTCATCTATGCCGTTCATTGTTTCTTCTAAATCCTTTATACTCTCGGCTAGAATTACTATATCATCAGCAAATCGTAGCATCTTTATCTTTTCACCTTGTATTGTTACTCCGAATCTAAATAGTTCTTTAACATCATTAACTGCTAGTTCCATGTAAAGACTAAAAAGTAACGGAGATAGGGAACATCCTTGTCGGACTCCCTTTCTTATTACGGCTTCTTTCTTATGTTCTTCAATTCTTACTTTTGCTGTTTGGTTCCTGTACATGTTAGCAATTGTTCTTCTATCTCTGTATTTGAACCCTAACTTTTTTAAAATGCTGAACATTTTATTCCAGTCTACGTTATCGAATGCGTTTTCTAGGTCTATAAACGCCAAGTATGTCGGTTTGTTTTTCTTTAATCTTCTTTCTACTTAATCTGAGGCCTAAATTGCTTCCCTTGTCCCTATACTTTTCCTGAAATCAAATTGGTCTTCTCGTAACACTTCTTCCACTCTCCTCTCAATTCTTCTGTATAGAATTCTAGTTAAGATTTTTGATGCATGACTAGTTAAACTAATTGTTCTGTATTCTTCACATTTATCTGCCCCTGCTTTCTGTGGTATCATTACTATAACATTTTTTTTGTAGTCTGACGGAAATTCCCCTTTTTCATAAATATTACACACCAGTTTGTATAATCTATCAATCGCTTCCTCACCTGCACTGCGCACTAATTCTACAGGTACTCCGTCTATTCCAGGTGCCTTTCTGCCATTTAAATCTTTTAATGCTCTCTTAAATTCAGATCTCAGTATTGTTTCTCCCATTTCATAACTAAATTTGCTAATTGTCTTTGATAAATTAAGAAATAGATTTTGGTATTTGTAGGAAAAAATTTTCGTTGTTGCGATCAACACTTATTCAAGAAGTATAACGATAGAAGTTGAGATTTTTTTAGTATGCTCAAACAAATTTATGTATTTTATAATGCAGTCTAATTTGAATTTTTAGTTATGGGAAATGGTTATTTTGTTTCCTTCGGTGTTAGAGGTAGGCGTGGAGATCGCGCTTCCGCAAAATTGTTTATTAGTTGAAACGGCTGCAAATTAGGGTAGATGAGTGAAAATTTGGAAGAAGCCTATAACGAAGACAATAGTAAAGCTGAGTTAACACACTGATGGAAATGTCTGCCGAGGGATTTGCATCGGTGGAATCCTGATGGAGGCGAAACTGATGACTATGATACGTAATTGGATTTAGAGGTTTGTAAGACGGCCTCTGGTGAAGCTCATCTGGGCTAGGAACGGTGGAGGAGGTGTGGCGACCGATCGTCACAAAGCGGGTGTCGTCTCCTATGGGGGTTTGATGCCGTAATGATATTTGTAAATTTTCCAATTCTGCCCGAATAACTTGAAAGGAAACTGTCTACCAGTACCAAAATATTTTTTTCCATTTTAATAACTATTTTTTACCCCTATTATTCTTTTTAGTTGAAAAATATTAATTACAAGTTCGGTTTTAGAAAATGTAAAAATAAATTGAAATACATATTAATGTCTCGTGACAATTAGACATAATTAACACCATTTCATGTCCCAAAAGTTATTACAAATTATGAAAAGAAAGAAAATAAATTAAATGTCAATTATAATATTATTTCACTTACCAACTGCTGCGACTGAAGGACATTGATTTTAAAATTCTAATAAAGATAACATTACTTTATATTACTTTTCAAATATAAAAAAAAATCGCTAATATAAATAAAAACTGTTAAATTCAATTTGAATCCTTTTAACTAACAAAACTCTAATCTTAGGGTTACACACTACTTACAAAAATAATTGATTTATTTTATATTGGTTTGGAAACATGACATTCAAAAAATGTGAACAGCAAAGAAAACACATATGTTCATATTTTTGCACACGAAGTTATAAAAATTAAAAGCTATAAACATTTTTATCCTTTTTACAAATTAAAATTTTAAAACTATGTAGTACTACGTAATAGTGCTGTTCAAAATAAGTGAGAAAAAATTCTTCCGTAATTTTGATTGACAGACGAAATAGCAGTTTTAAAAATTTTCACGACGACTTACAGTTTCATCCTTGAAAATGATAGTCGTGCAATAGCTAAATGAACGCGGCTGGACTATCCGTATTGCTTTACTAGGCTATTCTGGAAAATGTTCCAGTGAATTCGATTGTTCTATCAAGTGACGAAGCCCATTTTCATTTATCGGGTTGTGTTAATAAATAAAACTTTTGATTCTGAGGCGAAAATACTCCCCTACAACTTCATGAGTGCCCTCTGAACTCTGAGCTTGTTACAGTTTGGTGCGCGGTTGATGAATTTTGAATAATAGAGCCGTAATTATTTTAGGAAGAAAGGCAGTCGGTTGCAGTAACCTACGAACGTTATGTAAAAATGTTACGCGACTTCTTATTACCAAGATTTAATGTACTCGGAAATCAAATCGAAAATTTATTGTTTCAACAAGACGGGCCAGTGCTCACACAGACAATCAATGAATTTCCTCAGAGAAAATTTTCCCGGACGTCTTATTTCAAAATGAGGAGACATCCTGTGGCCTGGACGATCACCCGATCTTGCAGCATGCGATTTTTTCCTCTGGGGACATTTAAAGGCTGAAATCTTCAAACAGAAGTCTCGATCATTTGAAAGCTGCCAAACATCAACAGATCAGTGCAGTACCATTAGAAATGTTCAAAGAAAAGTAATGCAGGATTTTCGGGAGATGTTAAAGACCTTTATAGATAGTGAAAGTCGGCATATGAACGACATTATTTTTAAAAGTTAATAATAATAGGTATGTGAAAATAAAAGACAAACACTGTTCTATCAGGACATATTTAATTTTTTTATAATCATGTTTTAATGTTTGTTTTATTAGGTAGATTTCATAAAAAAAGCTACCTATTTTAATGGGTACCATTAAAGTAGAATTTCCTCTATAAATGGGGTAAAATACCGACGCCCCTTTGTGATTGTGGTGAAAATCAAACTGTTAGACAGATCACAGAAGTTTGCTCTAGAACAGCTTATAAAGGGAATAGTGAAGATTTCCTGATGGCGACTCCAAAATCAGTAGCATATATTAATTTGTTAAATCTTGTTTGTAATTTTGATTGTAGTTGCTGTGGTGTTTTGGTGCCGTACGCTAAATAAATAAATAAAATAATCTATTGTAATGGGATTCGACTTCCGGAAAGTTTCGACATATCTTCCTGTTTTACATCTCCCAGACTCCAAAACCATCGTTAGCTTAAAGTTTACTACTATATATATATATATATATATATATATATATATATATATATATATATAATACGCATATATATATTTCACTTTGTGTACACGTTAACTGCCGTAATTTTTCGCCAATCACTTTCAAATTATTTTTTTAAAATAACTCGTCCCAAAATCTCGGTCGCGTTCGTTAACGGCCAAAATTGGACCATGGGAGTGGTCCTTTATCGAAAAAACCAAATATCGCTATAACCTTCTTATTAAGTAAAATATCGAATTCGTTTAAAGTACCTCCTATTTTTTGAAAAAGAGTCTAAACTTATCTATTTAGATATCACCTACCACTGGCCCAGGGGGTGGAAAAAATGAGGTTACGAAGATAAAAAATGAATCATACCTCTCTTAATAGGTACATTATCGAATCGGTTTAAAGTGGTCGTTAGTACTGTTAATATTACCTAAGACTTCTGTCTGTAACAATTTTTGATATGACCAACCCTTACGGCAAGAGATGAACATAATATTGCTGAAATTGTAAGAATATGGAGCTTGTCGTTTTCTAAACATGTAAAACTTTTTTTAACATGCAAATATTGTCGTATTGAGTAAATTTGAAGTTTTTTCTTAACTTTACGGTGGAAATCTTTTTTATCCCCTACTTAGTATCGGTGAAATCTACGCCTTCCGGCGTGCCGAAATGAATTTTTTTTTTACATTTTAAATCCGGGAGTTATTTCTGCCGGATTGTGTTTGTCTCATGTCAGTCAATGTTTTGAAGTAAAATTTCATTTTACTTAAAAATAACTATTTCTGTTAAATACCATTGTTATTCTTGTTTTTACTTCATTTTCGGTGTGTAATTTTGGTTCTTTTTCGGAAGCAAAAAAAACATAATTATAATTTGTATATTTAAAATTAATTAGACGAGGTTAGTGATTGAGGCCAGGGTAGGTTATATTTGGTTAGGTTATATTGTAAAAATTGTATATTGTATTGTGAAATGTACGTATATACGTACATTTCGTCAGTACATGGAATCAACATAATGTAACCAAACATAACTTACTCTTGCTTCGCTCGCTAACCTCGTCTACTTAACGTTAAATATATTAATTATGTACACCAAACAATACGCATAACTATATTGATTTGTGAAAAAAAAGATGAAGACGTCTGGCTGTGAAGACCTGAAAAGTACAGTAATTTTTGTGTTACGGTGGTTCTGGAGGCTAAATAGAGAAAGAGAGAGAATTTGAACCTTCGAAATCCGCTTATCTGCGATGACGAGTTCACCACTAGATCAACCCGGCTGGATTAATCTGACCGCAACCCACGAGAATACATCCTCACGGGAGTAAAGTAACACACTATAGATTTTTATACCCGGAACTAAGATGTTCATCGGGGTAACTCTTGCACATAATTTGTATAGATTCGACTGTCAATTTGTTATTAATATTTTCATAACGCCTAGGTTTGTGAAATAACAAGTACTTTTTGCACTTCGAAAATTTATGAGGTTGGCAACATGAATCTACGTTAAAGTGTTTTCAAAGATTTAAAAAACAACGTATACGTTCGAATCAAAATGGAGTTCAACATTTGATAAATATTTTCTAAGTTATGATTGGCGATAATCATCAATAACTGTTAAATAAATAGTAAAAATAAATATAAATATTGAAGTATAAAATTTTACATGTATGAAGTAATATTTACAGAAAATAAGACAGCTTTGATATAAACCATGTAAGCTGGTATAAAAAGTAATTAATCTTTAGTATTGTCGTTACCATCAAAAATCTATACTTGGGCAAGTCGATCCCGTACGTATAAAAAAGTTTTTTTTTGTTTTTACGAGGTAATTTTGTAATCCTTAATTATTATATTATTTACACTAGAATTGAGGATATAATGTTATAATGTATAAATTAAAATAGGTTTATTGTTTAAACATAGAAAAAATTTATTACAGTGGTTAAATTATACCATTAAGTTAATTACAATTATATTTAATTAAATCAAATGAATAAATTATTAGCTACTTTCATTTTCACTGTATAATTAAATCCATCAAACAATAAATAAACAAAGTGAATTGCCGAATGAAATTTATCTGGTATTAAATAGTTATGTTGTTTAAAATAAATAATTTATATTAATTGTGATGATAGAAAATAAAATGGCAGAGACAGTTTGTTATTGTTTATTATACAAAACAAAAGTAATGAAATGTAGTAGAAATAACAAAGATGGACAATTTTGTAAATTTTTCGTCTTTATTATTAGATTGAGAGAAAATTTTTCGAAAGAAAATTTGTATGTTAAGATTAAACCTACGCGAATGTATGAATATTCTTAGAAAAATGTATCTTAAATTTTATTCACAACCGCTAAAAAAGATATATATGTATATTCTGGTTTTTGTTTTTTGGCCATACTCTTATTACTTCGTCATACAAGAATGTATTGTAATCGCGAAATATTTCGGTTTTCAGATTTCAAAGGAAATATCCATTTTCACTAGTTTAGGCGTGACGTCTGTACGTACGTACGTACATATCTCCCATAACACAAAATCGATTAGCCGCAGAAAGTTGGAATTTTGGATTTACAATTTTTGTTATATCTAGTTGTGCACCTTCCCTTTTGATTGCAATTGACTTCATCTAAAATGTCCAAATAAAACCTCTAAATCCAAAAAATTGGATTTTGGACTTCATTTACTTTTTTTTTAACTTTTTTTTATTTAAATGAATTGATTTATTAACATTATTAACCTGCAATTGTAAATAAAATTTAATAATAACATTAAAAAAATAAGAGAAATATATGAGAAAAAATCAGTAATTATTAGTGAAATAAAATTTTATTCTCTTTTCATTTAAAAAAAAAAAGTGTATATTTAATTTAACAGGCGTATAAGGGAGTTATGGTGTCTATATCAGATTTTTTTATTATTATAATTTTTTGTATATATCGTCCATCATTTAAATGGCCAGTAAGATTAAAGTAGATTTGGTATCAATATTATATTACGGACGCAAAATAAGAAGTACATTTTTTTTCATATTTATACTATATTTTTCCGTTTTTTTAAAAAATTCTCTTTTAAATTAATTTTTTTTTTGTTACGGATCGCTTATTTATAAATAAATTCTTAAATTTTCCCCACAGAGTAAGGTAGCTCTTAAAATCAAAAGATTCTTTTATTAAAAATTTAGGAATTTTTATGCTTAAATATAAATTTGGTAATTTATATTCTGTCAACACTGGAAGAGATTGCAGGAAAAATTCGTCTAAAAATTTCATACGAAAAAACCAAAATTATGGTGAGAGACCCGCTATGCATAAGCAAAGTAAAAATAAAAAATAATGACATAGAACTAGTAGAAAACTTTAAAATTTGGGGGAAAACATCACACACAACCTCCAAGAAAACCCAAACTGGAATGAAAGAATAAATAAACTCATCAAAGCCACAATAAAAACACAAAACATCTATAAAAAAATGCATGTCCATAAATACAAAAATAAGACATTATAACTCAGTTATCCGACCAGAAATACTTTACGGATGCGAAACCATATTTGAACCGTACCAGACAAGGTTTACCGACAAACTGGAAAAGATTGAAAGACAGATTCTACGACGATGCATCGGGAAAAACATTAAAAAAGACGGGATTTGGAGAATTATTCCAAACGAAGAGATTTATAAAGCGATCATCCCGATAACTAATAAATTTAGAAAGAACAGAATTTCCTTTTTAGGACATATTTTCAGAATGAAAGAGACCACACTTATCAGACGGATAATCGAACTTCTCTGGAACAAGAAAAGCAGACCGAACTGGTTATACGAAGTACAGAAAGACATGAAGGAATTAGACATAATCCGTGAAAACTTAAAAACGAAAACCGGAAACTATGAGAAATTAAAAAATAAAGAAACAAGATTCCTATCAAAACCCAAGAAAACAATAAGCCGGGTTTACTCTGAACAAGAAAGGGCAAGAAGATCTGAAACCCTTAGAAATTACTGGCAAAAAAGAAAAGCTGAAAAACAACAAATCAGCAAGAAAAGGAAGAACTTGCCAAAAAAAATGAACTAAAGTTATCCATTATGGTCTTAAAAAAATAATTAATTTGGTAATTATATCTTGAACGGCTTATCGGGAAAATTATCCAATAATTTTCCAGTTTTTTTTTCGATTTAGTATTTACAGGAATTGTGGTGAGGACGTTCTGTTTCTCTGCTAAAACATAAAATATTTTAAAAGATTTTTAGTATCCGTTTGCTAGCCCACCGGACTGGTTTAACTCATCGTAAATCAGCTGATTTCTAAGTCAAGAGTTTAAGGTTCAAATCCTAGTAATCGAAGTTATTTTTATACGGATTTGAATAATAGATCGTTGATACCGATGTTCTTTTGTGGTTGAGTTTCAATTATCCACACTGTTCAGAGACTGTATAGGACTACGCTTCATCCTACATTCATACATCATCTTCATTTATCCTCTGAAGTAATACCTTACGGTGGTTTCGGAGGCTAAACAGAAGATGAAAGAGAAATTTCCCAGCGGTCTTTACTTTGAGATATCTCTCGTAGATATTGAAATATAAAATTTCACATTTACTAAATAATATATACAGAAAATAAGACAGTTTTGATATAGACGATATAAGTTGGTATAAAAAAAAAATTGTCATCAAAATTCTATTTTTGAGCAAGTCGATCCCGTACGTATAAAAAAAAAGAAGTTACTTTCGATCTATGACTATGACCTTCAGCACATTCACTCACCTGTACGATGTATTTTGGCTGTACAAAAAGCTTTACTTAAAAGACCAAGTTACAAATTAGTATGCATATTCTATGCACTTGTCCCATCTTTTTACCAGTCTTCTTATCCGCTCAGCGAAGAATTCTTTACTTTGATCTCGAAGCCACTTTTGTAATTTTTCTTTACCTCTTCGTTGTTGTTGAACTTGAAGTCACGCAAAGCTTTTCTTTCATCGGACCAAACAGATAAAAATCAGAAGGACCAAGGTCAGGGCTGTAAGGAGGATGAGGTAGGAGCTCCCAACTCACTTTGCCAATAGTTTCCAGCTGTACGAGTTCGTGCGTTTTTTCTTGAAGAAGAAATAGACCTTTTCTCTACCATCCCGGAAATTTCTACTTCAGCGCGGCTTTGACATTGTTCTCAATCATGTCTGAGTAGTATAAGTTGTTGGTAGCGCGTTGCTCCTAAAAATTATCACAGAAAATCGGACTTTGGGCACTACAAAAGATAGTTAACATGACCTTATCAGCACTAGTTTCATCACAAGTGTTAAAATTCTTTCAAAAAAATGTCGTTATTGAAACGATTCTTGAGCTCGGTGCAAATGCGAAATCTCCGGCTTTGTGATGAACGGTAAGCTTTCTGAGTTCCCACCTCACACAAGTCTTTACGCATTGGTTTGCTTAGAATTTCTCACGCCACCACCCCATTCGGTCGCCCTAAAGTATAAAACCGAATGTTTGTGCCACAACGGCTACTGAACCTCGAAACAGTTTAGCGACCAGTATCCTAAATATCTCCTAGAGCTTACCTAACAACGTGAGCGGACTAAGTGCGGTGCCATACACCACCGGCTTACGTGTCCCAACCGCCACTCACTTGTCATATATTTACTAAAATGGGTAGGCGCACCCCGTCAACTACTAAAAATATGTAAGACATCCGTAAATTAAAATTTACTTCGTCTAGACAGCAATTCGCTGCCAAGCCTAGGTCGCTGAATGCCAGAAAGTACCTGTCCAACATAATTAGAAAGCTCGGAGTCCTAATTGGCTAGTGGTCAGCATATATCTCAAGGTTAGCTTCCCACAGAAGTGCGTTAGGAGTCTTTCCCTTAACTAAACTACGGATGTCGGTTGAACATAGCAATAGCATCAAGGAACTCCCACACAACCCGACAATGCGGCTATCGCCGGTTGTGAGTGGCCAATTTTCCCCTTGACCTCTAAGTTCCAGGCTGGCCCGGTCTCTGGCCCCACCCAAGAGCAGGCCAATCAAAGATCAGGTGTTCATTTGATTGGACCTCCCCGCAGACGCCCAGCTTATCAGCTGCCAGGCAGAACCGAAACAGATATTGGTTCAAATTAACATGGTTGGTGAGCACCTGGGCACCCTTTGCCCTTAAAAATGAACTCGAGGCATACCATCCCTCATATCCAGTATAAACTTGTACAGGGATGTTCCCTTAGTCGTGGTGTTCCATTCCAGCTGCGACGCTTCCACCGCGAGGCTCTGCAGCCTCTTCCGCAGGCGGGAGATGGGCAACTGAACGAAATTTAGATCCGGTGCATTGTGATCACCGTTCCGTTTCGGTAGTTGCTCGGCCCGAAACCACATCCCAAATACCTCTCGGCTACCCTTCCTCTTCGCAATCTCCGCATGGCTGCCCGAACTTTTACTACTAAATCGATTGGGAGAATCCCAATACGGTGGTAGCCTCGTAGCAGGTTGTTTTAAAAACACCAGTGCATACTATTAAGGTTCTTCGCTGGGCACTCCTTAAATTTTGAACAAGTGCTCTATTCATATCCAACTTATGCGCCCAAACGGGCGCCGCGTAAGAGATCATGCTTTCGAAGACACCTCCGTAAACCATGTACATTTGACTGCCAGGCAACCCACAATCCTTCCGAGCAGTCCTCCTAAGTTTGTGCATCACTGAGACGACGTCCGCCCGACTTGAGCTCAAGTTTTACAGTAGTTCAGTTTGTCATTGTGAGTAAGACTTTAGAGATTATGTTTACGTAAATATTAATCGAACAGCTGACTAACATTCTTCGCAAGGTTGCCAACTAACATTTACAAAAGTTTCAAATGTCTACATTGTGCGTTTCCTTCAGAAGAAATATTTGTCTGTTTTATTATTGAATGACCTTCGTAAGGCGGTAATTGAACCATTGAGTTTGAATTATGAAAACGAATCGAGAGGTTATTTTTGTTTGATAAACGTGGATAAATATTATCAAATTTATTAAGGCGCAGAAGTTTCCATGACCTGACAAACTAAAAACAGAATAGAAAAAAATTGTTATGAATTAAATATTGTTTAACAAGGGAAAGTAGATTAAATAAAAAATCAAAAAAAATCATTAGATACACACTTTTACTGTTAAATTAATGTGTTAATTAAATAGGTTTGTAGAGAGGACACTGTCGAGGAGGGTGTAAAGAACGAAGAAAATCTTATTAATGCGTTCTAACACAAAAAATAAAAAAAATATTTTATTAATTAATATAGTGATAAATACTTATTTTTAAAAAAATCTTAATTTAATTATGGAAATTAAAAAAAATTATTGTTTCAGGTTACCATTGTGAAGTTTTTCCGGTTTAAAATATTTCATCAGTAAACTACTGCTTCGTAATCTAAAACAGGTAAGTGTTGTGTTTGTTGTTGTTGGATTATAAGGATTCATTTTTTCTGCCATTCTACAGAAAAATAGAAAAATATATATATAAACTGAAAGATCGTATCCTCTATCTTATATTTTCTAAAAAAAAGATTTTTGTATAACAAAACAAAAAAAAAAACACATAATCACAATTTAATTTTTCAGCTGTCTTCTTTTTTATTAATTGTAGTTAAAAATATTAAATAAAAAAAAGTATACAAATTTTAGGATTAAGAAAATCTATCTATTTATTTATTGTTTGTTGTAAACAATACAAAGCATAACAACAGTGCTCTCTCAATGTAGGTTAATTATTCATAACCGACGTTAATTTACATTGTAAATTGACATAGTGTTAACAGTGATAAAGGTTTCGCTATTTTGATTAAATTCAATACGAAACAATTTCTGTTACTCTTGCATATTATATTCAAGCTGCATCATCTGATACAATTCTAGTACAGTCGTATGTAGTTGCGGAAGAGGAAATGGTATTGAAATTCAATAAGGAGTTAGTTATGCACTTCGCAAGTGCAACGGAAACTTCAATATGATTTATGGAAATTCGGTTCATATTAGTTCCTCAGAGGTTTTATTTTTACCAATTGTAAATCTTGCAAAGAATTGTCTCTACATTTTACATTGTTGTTTTTTAATATAGTATTTACTTTAATATAATTTAAAATTCTTTATTTTCATATTACAATGGTGTAAATATATATATATATATATATATATATATATATAAATTTTCAAACGTTTTTTCAAATAATACTGAATATTTTAAATAAATTTTCTTTATTATTTAAGATAAATATTGAAATAAAACTGGAGAAGAGAAAAAAATTCAAAGAACAGTTTACAAAAAATAATTTTTTAAAATCTAGATACGCATTTCGATTGTTAAACAAGTTTCCGTAGATGCAAAACATAAAACATACATATGAATTTAAAATAAAAACATTTAAACCAACGCTTCAGAGTGTGGACACACGACGCAAGCGAAGCATCTTTCGCAATATTATATGAAGGTTTAAAGTAACGTAAATGCAATATTCACAAATGATATTATTTTTTATTAATAAGAAATATGAACTAAGAATAAAATTGTTAGAGTGAGAGAGCGCGCGCTTACTGAACACGTGTGTTAGTATATATATATATATATATATATAAATAAGATAGAAAATTATCCAAATTAATAGAAAATTTGTAATGTAATTCATTAGGTCAACAACCAAACAAACAAAATAACAAAAACAAAAGCAGAAAACTGCTTTTGTTTTCTGCTTCGACGTTTCGTCCAAGATGTAGGACTTTATCAAGAAAAACCACAAACAATTTGTGGTTTTTGATGATTTGTGGTTTGTTTTTATTTAAGCATAAACATTCCTAAATTTTTAATAAAAGAATCTTTTGATTTTAAGTGCTTCCTTACTCTGTGGGGAAAATTTAAGAATTTATTTATAAATAAGCGATCCGTAACAAAAAAAAATAAATTTAAAAGAGAATTTAAAAAAAAAATGGAAAAATTAGATATAAATATTAAAAAAAAATGTACTTCTTATTTTGCGTTCGTAATATAATATAGATAGCAAATCTACTTTAATCTTACTGGCCATTTAAATGATGGACGATATATACAAAAAATTATAATAATAAAAAAATCTGATATAGACACCATAACTCCCTTATACGCATGTTAAATTAAATATACACTTTTTTTTTTTTAATGAAAAGAGAATAAAATTTTATTTCACTAATAATTACTGATATTCTTTCATATTTTTTTTGTATTGCTATTATTGAATTATTATTTATCGTAAAAGTTTTAACAATCAGAGGTTAATAAGTATTAATAAATTAATATATTTAAATTTAAAAAAAAAAGTTAAGCAAAAGAAAAAAAAGAGATGAAGTTTGATTCGAACAGATGTGCATTACCCTTGTAAGATCCAAATATTTCATTGATTAAAATTTTGTTTGGCTATAACTCAATGAACCAATGAAAATAAGTACCATTATGATATATCGTTGAAAAGCTCTCAATGAGATCTTTTTACTACAGTTAAGAAAAAGTCCAACTTCTTTTTGGATTTTGGGCTTTTTTGGACACTTGTGGTTTAGTCGATTGCAGTCAAAAGAGGAGGTGAACAACTAGACGTTACACCAGTCCTAAATCCAAAATTTCAACATCCTACGGCTAATCGTTTTCGAGTTATGCGAGATACACACCTACGTACATATGTCACGTCAAAACTAGTTAGAAAGGATTCAAGGTTGGTCAAAATGGATATTTAAAACCCAAATTTTTAGCGATCACAATACTTCCTTTACTTTGTACAAGGAAGTAAAAAACAACAAAATCGGTCTAAAAAAATATTAGTCTTATTAGTCCATACACGCACTATTTGTTAAATATCCATGAAATATTTTGTACCACCCAAAATTACGTATTATTTTCCGAAGTATTGGAAGTGTTTCCTAATGATAGAACTATATATTGTAATTATCTGTTTTTCTCAAAACATCGATATTTAATGTATTAAACAATGAAATAGGTAAAATTTTATTTCTTGATATTAATAAATTTTGTAAGAACCGAAAATAAAAGGCTATACTCTTAAAACATAACCTGAAAGAATTTCTATATTAAAAAAAGGTGCCATTTATAAAAACTGTTTTCTTTAAAGGAAATTTATTCATATCATTCACATCTCTATATTTTATTTTATTCTATGTTTCACTTTTCAAAAAAAAAAAAAAAAAAATAAATAAATAAAAGGTTTACATATTTCTAAAAAAATTTTAACTAAAATTTAATGTTATGTATTACACAGGAAACTGTAACTTTTTGACATTGTAACTTGCAAGTTGTAACTATGTCACCTTTTACCCTTTCACTATTTCAACATCCTTTATAAGAGGCAATAAGAAAGTTTTGTATGGTCTTTCCTAAGGAAAACAAACTAAAACTTTGTTTTGAAAAGTTTCTATCTAAAACTAAAAATAACATACAAAAAAAATCTTTCCATCTTTTTTATTTTTTAACTTTATTCCTTTGGTTTTGTATTACTAAACATCTATTTCAGATCTCTTTCTGTAATAGAAAGTTTATCATGTAATTTTTTACTATATAATTTTTATAATTATATCTTTTTTTTGTGATGGCGAAAAATTTCGGTTTTAAATATTTATTTTGACCATCCCTGAATCCATTATGACTAGTTTTGGTATGACGTGTGTACGTACTACGTACGTGTGTACGTAGGAAATCGCATAACTCAAAAACGATTAACCGTAGGATGTTGAAATTTTGGATTTAGGACTGGTGTAACGTCTAGTTGTTCACCTCCTCTTTTGACTGCAATCGACTAAACCACAAGTGTCCAAAAAAGCCCAAAATCCAAAAAGAATTTGGACTTTTTCTTAACTGTAGTAAAAAGAACTCATTGAGAGCTTTTCAGCTATATATATCATAATGGTACTTATTTTCATTGGTTCATTGAGTTATAGTCAAATAAAATTTTAATCAATGAAATATTTGGATCTTACAAGGGTAATGCACATCTGTTCGAATCAAACTTCATCTCTTTTTTTTCTTTTGCTTAACTTTTTTTTTTAAATTTAAATATATTAATTTATTAATACTTATTAACCTCTTAAAAAAAATTACGATAAATAATTATGAAATAATAACAATAAAAAATAAAAGTTGAATGAATATCAGAAGTTATTAATGAGATAAAATTTTATTAGTAAGCATACGAGGAAGTTATGTGGTGCCCAAATCAGATTTTTTTTTGTTATGCAAGAGCGGGCACCAACAGTCATATAGCCCTATAGTCATTAGCCCTATGGAAATCGGTAGCATATGAAAAGATGCAATGCCAGATCGGTATTCAAACCATGGGTCTTCTTTGAATACGTTATTTTTAGTTTATATTGTATTTTTTTATTTCGTTTAGGCCCTCATTGAAGCAATTCTAGTCAATATTGGGAAGATCATTTATGGGAATTTTTCTTCTTTATACAATACTTTCTCATGTTTTTTTACACCTTTGGAATCTGTCTATGTGATATTATTATTTCTTTTTTCTCGGAGATTTGATTTTTAATTTTGTTTTCTTGTTTTTAAGTATAACTTTTTCTTCCCTGTTTAAAATCTGTTCTTTTGTAATTTTAAGGTCTTTTTCTATTTCTCTCAGCAAGGTGTTCACATTTTTTTTTTTTTGTTGATTGGTTGGCCTCTTTTCTTCTTGGAGTCTTGCCAGATGACTATAAAAGGTTGCTCTTTTCCTCATGATGTTTAGAACGGTTTCTTCTCTAGGTATACGATTTCATTAGGGAAAAGTCAATATTTTTATCTATTATATGTATTTTATTAATAATTGTTCTTAGAATTCTTTTTTCCACTTTCTGAAGTTTTTTATTCGGTTTATTGTGTTGTATGTCTAACTTTTGTCTTTAATGAGAGGGATTTCTTTTTGTATGTGGGCTATGTTAGTTTCTGTATAAGTCGGAGTTTATTTATTCTATCTTGGATTGTTGATTATACATTAATTTTTTTTTGATATTATTTCTCTTGGTATTTAAATTTGTTTGTGGTTTTTATTACTTGTTAAGGGTGCTATGATTCGGTTTATTCTTGGGATGGGCAATATTTCAGTTTTTTCAAAGGAGATTTGGAATCCGATTTTCCCTGGAATATTTTGTAGGATTTCTATTTGTTTTTTGGTTTCCTCTTAAATTTCATACAGCAACGCAAGATCATCCGCAAATACTGGACAATTCAATAGTGTATTTTATTATTATGGTATATATAATTAAATTTGTTTAAAAACGATTATTATTGTAATTAAAATTAATTAATATAATTTGTATTACTTGTCTTTATTGTGAGATATACCAAGGCTTTACTGTTAAAATTAAATAAATTTATATTATGTAATTACTATAAAAATAAATGTTATAAGTCATACAGTTTAAGAAAATCTTTCCATTTAAACCACATTGACCGTTTTAAAAAATTTCACTACTAGTTATCCCTACATTTTTTCCTCATGGCACCTCTCCCATTTCTCCCTGTAAAGTTGTTGAAGCCATATTTAATAAAGTTGACGTTTGTAAAGTACTATTCTTTTATTCCTGTTTTCTATTAAGGATTAAATGTAATGTTCGATTATATTAAAAGTTGTAGCTTCTTGCCTTATTTGCACGTTACGATCCATAACTGCAATAGTTAAAGGCGTCTTTATGTTGGTGACATATTCACAAACCACAAAAATTACTATAAAAACTACCACAAATACATGCTTAAGAACTTTCTTTGCACGTCAGGCTTACTAGAAAAAATGAAAAGTACAGTGGTTTCCGTTATTTTTTTTTTCAATAAGCAAAATATAAGATTGCGTATCGTGGTTTGAAGCATTAGAAATTAAAAAACGAAGGAAATGTTTTTCCTTTTTAAATTTTCTAATCAAATTTGTAAGTAATATATAATTGTGAATCTTCTTATCGTAATAATCAGTTTTAACTCACTTTCTGCAAAAAAGGAATCTATTTTCCTGATCTTCATTACGAAATTATTGTATTTGTATTTTTTATACCCTAAAAAATTAACTTTATATTCCAAACCACATGCTCTTTGAGCTTATGTGGTGAGATTATCTTCTGGAAACATAAAAAAAGTCAATAATTTTCTTATTTAAAAAAATGTAGCGTTATAACTTCACATCGTTTACTGTTTTATTTATTATTTTTGCCTGTAATTTAATTTCTAAAAAGAAAGAAATATCATAATACATGTTCTACTTTTGATAACATCATTTCTTCATCATTGTTTAGTGAAAATGAGTAAAACTATTTGTCGGGTTTATCATTAGCAAATGAATACAGCGTAGAAATATCAACTATTTCAGACATTAACCCATAATTACTAGGATATTTCTATTGGCCTTTATTACTAGGATGGGTGAAATTTCACCCGAAAATCTTTTATATGTATATTGTTACTTTATATGTTATTCATATTTATTATCAACTAGCAGACCCGGCAATGCTTCGTTATTGCTATATATATTTATATATATTCTTCATTCATTATATTCTTTTCTGTGTATTTTTTCTGACGCGTTCTTCCATAATTCTGCAGTCAGGAAATTTTCTCCACTTGCTTTGTTGTTTTTCATTTGCTTCAGAAATAAATATTCTTATCGTCTTCCTCTTTATATAATAGTATATACATAGATAAATAATACTTTTAATTTTAATTAATATTCTGTTAGATTTTATTTTATATTATTTATTTATTCTTTTAATACTGTATTAAAAAAAAATTTATAACATTTATTAATTATTTTTAGACAGTTTAGTAAAATCGAAATAAATATATTTCAGTAGATTATGTAATAAAATTTACATACTCGTACATCTTGGTTTTAAACAGAATCACTTTTATCGTTTATTTTCCTAGCACCGTCATTTAACTGAAAGTTCACCAAAAAGGTACCGTCGCCAACATCCAAGTCATTTCCCGATCTAATCGTTTATTTCGTTTTCAATTTAATTCTACAACTACCTTTTACCAACACGATCCTCTATCTCATTCACTCAATCTCTCTAATTCCTCTTACAGATCACCCCGTTTTATCCGTCACAAAACTTTCTCAATTCAATTTTGTTTAAATCTATTACCACAGATATTCTGTTTTCATCACTTTATTACATTCATTGGTCTGATATTGTTATCAGTGCTTTAAATTGATTCTCCTTTGATCTTTTTTTTATTTTTATTATTCTATAGTACTATACAGCTTTATTTTTCATTTATTTTATTTGTGTTTTTTTATATTATTATTAATTTTTAGTTAAATTTCATAGCTTTAAGTTTTTTCTTTTTATATTGCAAAAAAGTTTGTAGTTTTAATATTACACAATCGATTGTATCTTTTGGTTTTTCAGGATAGTATACGTATCCATACACCACACACACACACACACACACACACACACACACGCACACACACACACACGCACGCACGCACGCACACCCGCACACACACACACACACACACACACACACACACAAAATAACTTTATGCAACAAAATTTATAGAAATTTAATTTTGAAAAATCTAAGTAATCGTCAAGTAAACATGAAGAAAAAATATTTAAGTCATTTGACTTTTACTAGAAACAGAACTGCCCGAAACATTCCAGAGAAATGCTAAATTATAATATTATAAACCGAAACAAGAATCATTTCACTATTAGAAAATAAATTCCATACTTTAATATCACCCTCGTTATAAATATACGAGTATATGTATCGTAACAGGAACAGTATAACGGATTTCTTCTAATCTTGAAGAAATAAATAAATAATAATGAAAAAAAAATCCAGAAGGAACTAAAAGGGATTCTTTTCTCAGACTAAAAGATTTGTGTAACAATTTTTTTTTGTAATTCAGACAATGGTACCTTCAAAAGCTGTTTCTTGACCAGAAGGATTATTGGATCAGAATAAGAATTAATAGAAAAATATAAGGGCGTGGAAGATGAAAATTATTACGCTTCAACAATTAAAGGGATGAGGCGGGTACTGGTTCTACAGGCCAGAGAATATAAATACTGTCAGGGTTCAGCGAAGAGGATCAGTAGTTCTGCGAGTCCGTGTTCGGCGTAGTCGTGACAGAGTAGTTTCGTATGCCGGTACCGACGTGGTTGCGATGACAGTGATAACTAGTCACCGGATTATATGCAATATAAAAAGCTTGAAGTATGCATGAAAAATGCTTAAAATATCCTTGAAAATTGTTAAAATATGCGACTTTAAATAATAAATATATAGTCATTTTTATTTTTATTTTTTTAATTTCAGAATCAACATACGATTACTAATTAGTTGAATAACATATCGATAATTAACAATTATTTAATGTTTTGTTACTTTTGTAAACATAAACTATCAGAGGTACTGTTATGCGACTGCTATGTGCGCTCTAAGAGCCGTGCAGCTAATAGGCTTGGCCGGCTACAACGTAAGATTTCATTTATTAACAAGGTACCCTACCAAATATTATGAAAATATAGCAAAAATATGCATTATCACTAGATTTTAAGGAAAATATGCAATAACCGGTGAGAATCGGCTTAATATGTAAATGCATTTGAAAATATGCAAATGCATTTGAAAATATGCAAATGCATATAATCCGTTCTCTAGTGATAACAGTACGCGTTATGTAACATCGAGTGAAGAGTACGTCAGAAGCATTCCTTTGTGGACGGTGGGTGAATGCAGGAAGTTGTTCGGTAAGTTATTGGTGAAGAGTAGTAAACGTGACAATATTCTACTTATTCGTAAAGTGTTGACTAGTTAACTTGTAAACAGTAAAAGTAAATATTCTTTGCAAAAAATTGAATTGTATGAACTTTAGACTGTTCTATTTTTATCTTGTTAATGCAATATTAGGTACTACCACCATTATAAAGTTTTTATTAACTTGTACTGTATTCTGGTTTTGATAATTTAATTTTCATTAAACAAATCTTGTCCTTTTTACCTGAATTACGTATTGATATATACGTATACATATTTTATACATACGTATTGATATTATTATAACGTTTAAATATAATCCACCTTATCAGCACGTTGATACGTTCTCTAGATCATTCGGCTTACTTGGAAACCAACAACAGGAGTTAAAATTAATGGATTAAAGTAAATATTTAAAAATCATAGTTAAAATTAACAGTCATTTAAAAATGACTGTTTAAAAACAGACATGACTGTCCCGGTCCTACTAGTACACTCAAATTTTTAGTATATTAGTAGGACCGGAACAGTTACGACTGTTTTTAAACAGTAATTTTTAAATGACTAAAAACTTTAACTATGATTTTTAAATTTTTACTTTAATGCATTAATTTTAACTCCTGATGATGGCTTACAAGTAAGACAAAAGATCTAGAAATTAATTATTGTTATAATATTGCTTTTATTTATTTTGGTTCTACATATCAAAAGTGATAAAATTGTATTTGTATGAAATTTTTACGTTTGATAGTCTCTAAATATCCTTGTTGAAACGTAAACACGCGACAATATATACTAGCAGGTCCGATAAAAAGATTTATAAAACGTATGGGTCGACAGAAATTATAAATATAAAATGTTACAATATGCGGTACAATTTACAATAAAACTCAGCGAACACGTTATTGATTTTTACACAATCTTACGAAAAAGAATGGGTTCAGTGTATTTTTAATTGTTTTTGTTAACATTCTGTGAACCCCCCCAAAAAAAGCACGATTTTTTAGATTTGGAGTAAATTTGTTAAATTGCCAATAATTGAATAAAAATTGGAATCTACTTCAAAGAAAAATTCTTTAATTAATACTAATAATAATAATCGAATACTATTTTTTTAAATCTAGTTTTACTAAAAAGATAAAACAAAATTTTGAAAATCTAGCAATACAATTATGATTTCATAGATAGACCTGCATCTCTCAAAATTATTTTAATAGTGGTAAATTATTATTTAAATTATTTAATGTAACATTTAATTAAAAGTAATATGGTAATATTTGATTAACTGCTTAAAATTAACCGCCTTCATTGTTGAAGCACGTTTCAGTTCCACGATTTTTGAACTCTACTGCTTTATCCAAACATTTTTGGTTGATAAACCTGATCATTGGCCGGAGGTAGGTATGTTGGCATCGAGCCGCTGTTAATAAGTAAGGTAATGGTGATTATTGTTATGATATTGGTTGTCGGCGGAGCAAAAACTGCACTGCCGAGGGTATGGGTAACTGTGCAGCCGTGAGGTGTAGCATAGTTTTGACGAGGGCAGTTTTGAATGAGCAAAATCACTATTGGCGGGATGGCGTGCAGCCGTGAGGTGTAGCGGCATCTCGACGATGGTAGTAACTGAAAGTAAATATCACGCGGGACTCTGCGAAGGAGCTGAATGAGAATAAGAGATCTGTCCGCCTCTCCTTGGTAGACCAGACCGGAGTCTATAAATGAAACCAAGTCAGTGGTATAAACTGAAAGTATGAGTTCACTAACGGAACTTGGAATAAATTTCGTTGTTGTGAACAACATTTTTGGTAGTGTGTTATTTATTCAATTGCCTCGAATATTATGAGATATTTACGCATGAATTTGCTCTGTAAAGTGTAGAACTTGGCGCGGGGTTCCTGCTTCTGCGAACTCGGTTAGATAGTTCAGAGGGCAACTATAGACATTCAAGATATCCGGATGAGGCGTGCAGCAAAGGCAAAAGCTTAGTTTATAAATCACTGATGTAAATGCCTCTGTAGACATTTACATCGGTGGCATCCCAACGAGACCTGGATTATTACCTTGTGATGTTAAAAGTTAGAGAGCCAAAGACGACTCCCGTTAAAGCCCATCAAGGCTTATAATCGTGAGGGGGGGTGCGTCTGGAAGCGTCACAAGGTGGGTATCTTCTCCTACGGGCTTGGGATGATTAAACCTCATTCTGTATTCATTTTTATTGCCGGATCTTTGAGCATAAACCACTAATGCCTTCGTGTGTTTCTAAACGAAGAAATCTATATAAATAAAAAAAATTATGTTATATAGATAAAAAAAAAATTCTACGCTTAAATTTTGTTCTAATCTTATGGTCTTATGATTTTGTGTAATCTTATGGTAAAAACGGCTAGTTATCCACGTGTAAATAGTTAACGAGGAAAAACAAAAGTTGAAGAATTGTATATTTCTAATTTCACGTAAAGAAGTTTATTTTATTTTTTGTTTGTTTTCTGCGATGTAACTGAGAAACTAAGCCAGTAACAAAGTAGTAATTATTCTTAAGTATAACTAGCATTCCTCAAGTTTATTGAGGAAAGCAGACGGGCTGGTATAGTGATAAACTCATCATCACAAATCAGCTGATTTCGAAGTCGAGAGTTCTAAGGTTCAAATCCTAATAAAGGAAGTTACTTTTATACGGATTTGATTACTAGATATGGATACCGGTGTTCTTTGGTGGTTGGATTAATCATACACCTCAGGAATGGTCGACATGAGACTGAACAAGACTATACTTCATTTACACTCATACATATCAACCTTTGAAGTAATACCTTTCGGTGGTTGCGGAGGCTAAACAGAAAAAAAGAGAGGTTTATTAGGGAAAGTGAGAAGTAAAATAGGTTTCCGTTATCTAATGAACGAAATATAATTTTACGCATCAGCACGTAAATCTTACCGAAATATAATTGTAATAATCGTAGAAAAAAGACTTTTTATTCTGCTCTCATGCTGGTACATCTAACATCATTACTCTCAGAAAGATTGTGTAAAGCAATTAACTGATAATATCCAGTTTATTATGAAAATATCCGTGTAATATATTGTCATAATTAATTAGTGGATACATTTTTCAGATGGAATAAATAAATCTTAAAAAAAATCTCAGCATAAGTTACTTTTTAAACTCACAATAAATAATTATTTTTGCTAATATAAAATAATTTTTAAGTGATATCTAAAATAAATTCTATTCAAAATATATAAACTTGCTGTTTGGTATATTTATACAAAAAAAATCTGATGTGGGCAACACGTGAATTCCTTGTTCGCCTATTAAATTAGATTTAGAGATCATTTTAAAATGAAAAGTACATAAAATTTTATTTCATTAAAAACTTCTGATATATTATCATATTTGTGTTTTTTTTCTTTGTTATTGGAATATTATTCATGGTGAATTTTTTTTTACAAAAAGAGGTTAATAATTAATTATTAAAAAATCAATTTATTTAAATTTAAAAAAAAATTAAGAAAAAAGGAGATGAAGTCTGATTCGAACCGCCGTGCCTTTCCCTAAGTTCCAATTATTTCATTAATTAAAACTTTATTTGGCTATAACGAGTGAAAATAAGTACCACTTATGATATATTGTTAAAAGGTTCTCAATGAGGACTTATTACTGCAGTTAAGAAAAATATCAAATTTTCTTTGGATTTTGAGTTTATTTGGACTCTTTTGGTTCAGTCGATTGCAATAAAAAGGGGAGGTGCATAAGAGTTTATTAATTATTAATAAATCAATATATTTAAATAAATAAAAAATTAAGAAAAAAGGAGATTAAGTCTGATTCGAACCGATGTCCTTTCCTTAAGATCCAATTATTTCATTAATTAAAGTTTTATTTGGCTATAACTCTGGAACCAATGATAATAAGTACTATTTATGATATATTGTTAAAAGGTTCTCAATGAGGACTTATTACTGCAGTTAAGAAAAAATACAAAATCCAATTTTGTTTGGATTTTGAATTTATTTGGACACTTTTGATTCAGTCGATTGCAATCAAAAGGGGAAGTGCATAACTAGATCATACAAAAGTCCTAAATCCAAAATTTCAACATCCTATGGCTAATTGTTGGTGAGTTATGCGAGATACGTGCGCAAAATTAAAAAAAAAATAATTTAAAAAAATTACTATTAAATCCAATATTCAAATCTAATCAAATTAAAAAATCAAAAAACAAAAATTAATGTAACCCATAATAACCTCATAGAATAGTAGTCACGCCGAAAGTAGTCAAAATGGATTCAGGGGTAGTCAAAATAGATATTTTCGTTGAAATCTGAAAGCCGAAATTTTTCGCGATCACAATACTTCCTTTACTTCGTATAAGGAAGTAATTATTAAAATTAAATTAATAATTTTATTATTATGTATGTATATATATATATATATATATATATATATATATATATATATATATATAATTTTTCAAATTCGGATTATTTGTTTTTTTTTATTTTTAGGGTTATTTGTAATTTATAAATATCATTGGTTTTAATGTTTTCCCCCTGGAATTTTTGTTTTAAAATTTAATATAAAAGAAATTATGATAAATTAGTTTACGTTTAGGGAGAGGATTGAGACAATTTTAAATTTATAATAAAAGATAAAACACAATAATTAAGAACGACGAAGATAAAAGCATCCTGAAAGTTTTATTAAAATCGATTAGCTTCCATTGTTCCTGGTTAAGATAGACAGACATACAGACTTAACACTAAACTCTTTCTATCTAACGTGTGTCAGTCTTTTAACAAATGAATTATTTGCACGCGAAATAATATATTATTAGGATCACAGTAATGCTAATAATGCATTATCAAATCACATTTCACACGTTTCCATTCGTTCCCGTTCATTTTTAAAAATGTATTACATGATGCATATAAACAAAGATAAAAGAACGACATTTTTTTGTAGTATTTTTTTTTCTCTATGTTTTACGCTAATGGATTAACCTCAAAATTTTTTACATTCTCTGATGTTGTTTTAAATATTATAGTGCTTCTGAAGATTACAAGTATGATTAAAGCTGGAAGCTTTAATACAGATTTTTCTCTCCATCTTAAAACCACATAGTATCATTTCAAATACCTTACTTTATTAATATTTTTTTCTCATTATTTGCTAAATTTTATCTAAACATGTTTTGTTAAAATAGAAACAAAGTTAACTGTCATTAGTAAAAATGTGATAATGGTTTATATAAGAAAATTAAATAAATAAATAATGGAAAATTAAGAAACACTTATAGAAACAATATTATTATTAACTGTGTTTTTAGTATTAAATTAAATAATATTAACAATTATTGTCTTTTTGGGCAATCCAAGTCAAAAGTGTAAACTTAGCTTAAAAATATTTGAAGACCTCAACTTAGAACGCTACAAAGACTTACGTAATCTTTGCCTCTTACATAGTCTGGATAAGATAAAATATTCTTTAAAGAAGAATTCAGCATGAAATTAAAATCAATATAAGTGATCTCATAAATTTATTTTAAGGAATGTAAAATATGTTTTTGTTCTTACAAAATAATAAAAATAAAAGTATTGTGTACAAAATAATGTATTGCGTACGAGTATCATCTCCGTAAGCTTGTTTCAAAACTTGAAAATTTTCCCCAGTTTTACGCAAAATTTTACGTTGTATCGTTGCTTCAGAAAACCGCACATTACAAAAATCGCTACTAACACTTAAACACGTTGCACTTAAATAAAATTAACACGAAAACTAAACGAGATATCAACAATTCAAGAAGATGTAGTTACAGAGGAGGTCACGTGGATCACAATGCTGCCAACCGCACGTCACTAAATATTTCCGCTGGCGCGTAATTACAAAAAGTTCGGTTACTTTTTTAACAGATCTGATATACAGAATGATTCATGATGAATGTAATAAATTTTCAGAATATGTACTACTGAGTATTATCTCTAGAAATTAGTAATACATGTTTATATTATTATAGAAATAATAAAGAAATAGAGTACAACTAATTTTTAGTATTTTTGTTCGATCCCAGTCTATTATTTTTACCACAGATTTTTTCAAAGACGATTGATAATACCGTTCGGGGATATACTTTTTTTAAATTTTTCAGGTTATTTTTCTTGTATAACCACTAAATTTATCCCTTAATTTGGGTCCCATGAATTACAGCGTGTTTTAATTTTACTGAAGGCGTAGAAATCAAGGTGAAAACATTCGCCAGCTGACAATCACTGACGAAGCATTTGCGAACCTATGTTGGTATGAATTATTTTCTTTATTTTCACCAGAGAAAGTTTTCTGAAAGTTTGTTACATTCGTCGTGAATCAAAATGACAAACCAGGCTTAGGAGCCTCTATATTGCGTAACCTGTAAATGGAAACCCCGCGAAAATTCCGGCCGCGAAAGTGACAGTATTCGCAATTAAATTTGTTAAAACTATAAAATGCTAGACAACACCTCACACCGTCCCACAAAGAGACCACAATCTCATTTAATCAGCAAATGCGACTCCCTACGGAGAACGTGGCGCATTTCTTCCTCCAAATAACTAGGGCTCCGGTAGGCGCACTCTGCTAGCCCACAGGTGCTGGTTCAGAAAGGACTTCAGCGTATGGACTGAACGGGAATCACGCCGGGATTATTAGGCTCAAAAGCTTAGTCTCTCACGGTCAGAACCGGTAAATAAATTTTACGATGGTCCATACGGATTGGAACGCAAATTACCAAATCCGTCCATAAATAAAACTTCAAATTTATAACCGCCACTAAATAACCGATGAAATCAGCCCGATAATACAGGGTGTCCCATGTAAATCGCAACCCATCAATCACTCATCCATGAAATTTCAAAAGTCAAGCTTACTCCCTTACTCGTTACTGAAATGGACTCCCAACATCTGAACATCCCGGCGACGCAGTAGAACACTAGTTCTACCATTGATACCATTGATACCATTGATTACCATTGATAGTAACAACAATACAATCATAATGTTCAGTGTATTTCTAGAGACAAGATGGTGTTTTCGCTAGATGAACGTGTTTTCATTGTCGAGTCGTACTTCAGTACTAAATCAATGGTCGCAGTGCAAGATTTGTTTCGCCATAAGTACCCAGATACACCGGCTCCTAACAAAACATCAATATTAAGGTTAGTCGCAAAATTTAGAGAGACCGGTTCTGTTAATAACAAGGAACACAAAAGATCTGCGTCAGTGTTGAATACAGATACAGTCACAGAAATCAAAGACCGATTACTCGCCTCGCCAAATAAATCGATCAGACGTTTCTCTGCTGAAATTAATTTGTCTAAATCGACTGTTCATCGGGTGACCGAACGATTACAATTACGACCTTATCGCATTTAAACGGTTCATCGACTTCTTGAGTCCGACAAAGAAAAACGGCTACAATATTGTCAATGGTCCGTCGATTTCTGCGTGAGGGAATTAATGTTACGGATTCGTTATATTTCACAGATGAAGCACGGTATCATTTGGATGGCTACGTAAACAGCCAATACAGTAGAATTTGAAGTGTTGAAAATCCCCACGTTTATCACGAAAAACAATTACATCCGCAGAAGTCGGGCGTGTGGTGGGTGATATCGCGGAAGAAAATAATTGTTCCTATTTTTTTCGAGTACACCATTAATGCAGAACGATATCAGGATATTTTATTTCAGTTTATTGCACTCTTGGAAGAGGAAGACAGACACTGCTGGCTACAACATGACGGTGCGATTTCGCACTACACAGGTTCAACTTCTGATTTCGTCGAGGAATTCTTTGGTAATCGTGTTATCGGTCGAGACTTGTGGCCCCCAAGATCTCCAGATTTGTCTGCGGCGGATTTTTTTCTACGGGGTTACCTCAAAGAAAAAGCCTACAGCAACAAACCACGAACACTTGAACGATTGAAAATCAATATTGAACAAGCTGTATTAAATATCCAGCCAAAAACTTTGAAAAAAGTTGCAAGAAAAGCTGTAAAAAGAATTGAAGCTTGTATTCAAGAAGATGGCGGCCACTTCTAACATTTACTCTAAATGTAAGGTAATGGATGGTAATAATAAAAATTACATTTACATTTACGCATGCCTTTTTATTATTTCAATACCTATCAATATAAGGTTGGGTTGGGACACCCTATAGAAAGATGCAGAAGCAAGGGACATTGTCCATGCTCTTCGATCTTTAGGGAGAAATGTTGAAACTCCCCCCATTCTTGCGTTCCGTTCCGTGAATCAGTTTTTATATTAATTTATATCAAATACTTATCCGGTTTTAAAAAATATTAATTAAATTTTTTGTAAATGGTTTTTTTGTTAGTTTCCGGGATAATCGTTAGGTATTTTAGAGAATGAGGTGAAATGACAATTTTGTAGCGTGTGAAAATTCCAAGCCTTGCCGGGATTCCAACCGGGACTTCCGTATGAAAGTCCAAGACGCTACCACTCGCGTCATGGAGACCGGCAGAAAGATTGTTGTTTATTTAATATTCATATTAAAAAATATTTAATGTTTTTAAACACTCTTATACAAATATATAGCATACGTTAAATATCTTCTGTCTTGCATCAGCTTGATTAACCTTCTTTTTTCTATATTGATGCGTAGAATGGAGCTAATAAATTTCCGACCGTCTTATTAAGGAGTGAATTCACTCACTCACCCTTATTCATTTAGTGTAAGTTAGGTCGTACGTTCTCTAGACAATCTTCTTCCTTAATATCGTCACTCTTAACTTTATTAGGTTATTTTAAAAGAGGTGCCTAGGTTAGAAGTACATTTTTTTATTTATTTTACTTAACGAAGGTCCATAAAAATAAAATATACCTTGAGGCTATGGCAAAAAAAATGTTATTTTTTTGATGGAGTGTTTTATTTACAATCGGTTCCGATTGAAAAATTTGAATATAAAAAAAAAAAAAAATGACTAGTAGAGTGGGGTCTCCATTGAAATCCCTTAAAGAATTTTATATGTATACATATCTTATGCAGTATACATCAATATATAATAAACATAAATAAGTACATACAAAGATGGGTCCAAAATTCAGAACATAAAAAGCAAAGAAAACACAAAAAAATAGTCTTATCAAAGATACTAAGAATAACTAATCAAATGCACAGTGAAACAAATAAAAGAACCAACAAAAGTTAGTGGTAAAACGAGATGAAGTATTTACACGATGAACACTCCGTGTTAACTGATTCACCTCAAATCTCAGAAACCTTTAAGGTTTAATTTATGCAGTCTCTTTAGAGCCTAACGTCCTCGCTGTTTTCTAGAAAGATGAAGAATAATCCGGCATCGCATTTTACGTTTAGGTTACGCATATTTATTTCATAGAAATGTATTGGTTGTTAAGCAGGAGGTCGCAAATATCATTATATAACAATCAATTACTTTATTCAACCGTCATGAAACCGATTTGTACCTACGGAATCCAACTGTGGGGCACGACAAGTGAGAGTAAATCGAAGTAGTACAGCTATTCCAGAACTAATTATTAAGAAATAGTAAAGAAAAGTGGTTTGCAAAAAACACTGAAACACACGATTATCTGGGATTTCTAACCTTTCGAGAGGAGATACGGAAATTCCGTTCAAGATACAAAAATTCATTGGACGAGTTTTAAGTAGGTGGTGGATAATTTTTTTACATCTATAAGTATAATTCATTTAAACATATATATTTATTATACAGATTTTTTGATCTAACCAGATATTTATATTTACGAATGTGTTAGTGTTGCTAAGTAAAAAAATCTGTTGTGGACACCACATGACTTCCTTGTACGCCTATTAAATTACATATACATATTATTTTAAAATGAAATGTAAATAAAATTTTATTTCATTAATATCTTCTGATTTTTTTTTAATTATTATTGAATTATTATTATCGTAATTTTTTTTTTACAATGGAAGGTTAATAATTATTAATAAATCAATATATTTAAATAAAAAAAGATAATATATGATTCGAATTGATGTGTCTTCGCCTTATAATATCCAAATATTTCATTAATTACAATTTTATACGGTTATAACTCTGGAACCAATGAAAATAAGTATCACTTATAATATGTCGTTGAAAAGCTACCAATGAGGGCTTATTACTTCAGTTAAGAAAAAGTCCAAAAACCGAGTTGTTTTGGATTTTTAGCGTTTTTGGATACTTTTGGTTCAGTCGACTGCAATCAAAAGGGAAGGTGCACAACTAGATGTTACAAAAATCCGAAATCCAAAATTTCAACATCATACGGCTAATCGTTTTTGATTTACGCGAGATACATACATACAGACGTCACACCGAAACTAGTGAAAATCGATTCAGGGGTGGTCAAAATGAATACTTCCGTTGAAATCTGAAAACCAAAATGTTTCGCGATCACAATTCTTTCTTTATTTCCTACAAAGAAGTAAAATTTAAATAAAATATTGTTAAAAATTATAAATCCACGTTTATTGAACCAGATAACAGAACATTTCATTTAACTCAGAATAACACATCTGTTTTGTTTTATACTTCCGTTCCCATTTTTAATAAATTACCGTCTCCGATTGGTAGATCTTTTCACCAATAACAATAAATTTAAAATACTTTTTTTTTTATAAATCCTGTATTATTTTTTAAAAAATAATACAGGTTTTAAATAATACAAATTAAAAACTAAATAAATAATTTTTTTTAATGCATAGATTTAATAGGTGCTCCAGTAATTTTAATTAAAATTCACAAATTGCTGTACATTTTTTATTTTTTTACTTTACTTTTTTTTCTGATTTTTGTTAGAATATCACGTTTTATTATATTTAATTATTAAATACTTAAATCGCTTTATTTTACATTTTATAATTAAATACGCATTTTGTGATAATGCTATAAACAAGTTTTTACTAAGATTTTTTTTTTATTCATCCAAGCAAACGAAATGAGAGGAAGTTTCGCTATTATTTTAATTCATAAAGTAAAACGCGTAGCCATTCGTGATGGATTTATATAATGTATTATGAATTGATTTTTTTTTCTTTTTCGGTTTAACCTCCGGAACCACCGTAGGGTATTACTTTAGAGGATGAATGAGGATGATATATATGAATGTAAATGTAGTCTTGTACAGTCTCTGGTCGATCACTCCTGAGAAGTACGGTTAATTGAAACTCAACCACCAAAGAACACCGGTTTACGAACAGATGAAGTTCGGCGCTGATTCTGAAGTAATTATAGTCATAAGTTGATGTTATTATCACTTTTTTCTTTTGAAAATATTTTGTGTATATAAATTGAATTTTTAAAATATTTGAAATATTAAATGTTTATTATGATTGAATTATGAACTGGAACTGTTATTCAATACGATTGTACAAGAACAATGCGAATTCAGCATGCGATGTTCAGCATTTTAAAAAAAATTATGGTTCACCTATAAAGACGCAGGAACAATTAATAAAATTTACAGGAACCAAACTGCAACAGTAATGATCGAAGAGCATAGAAAGAAGCAGTTATAAAAAAGGGAGTCCGACAATGATGTTCGCTATCCCCTGTTTGCTTTTAATCTTTACATAGAACCAACAGTTAATGATAAAGAACAATTTAGATCCGGAGTAATAGTACAAGGTGAAAAGATAAAAATACTACGATTTGCTCGTGATAAAGTAATTCTAGCCGAGATGAAAAAAGATTTAGAAGAGACAATAAATGGCATGGATGAAGTCCAATGCAAGAACTACAGCATGAAAATAAACAAGAATAAAACGAAATTAATAAAACGTAGTAGAAATATAAATCGACTACTGGATATAAAAATAGAAAGAGAAAAGGTTACTGAGTAGAAGAATTTTGTTATTTGGGAAGTAGAGCTATTAAAGATGGACGAATCAGGTGCCGAATAGCTAAATGAGCCGAATAAAATGCCGAATAGCACCGAAAGGCTTAAATTCCGACGAGCTTAAATTCAGAAATATAATTTGCTTAAATCAAAACTTATTGTAAATACATCAGGAAAACGTATTTGAAAGGATATGTTTGGAGCGTAGCTTTCTATGGAACTGAAACTTGGACGATCGGAGTACCTGAGAAGAAAAAATTAGAAATTTTTGAAATGTGTGCTAAAGAAAAATATTAAATATCAGGTGAAAGAAACATTTGGATAAATATAACTATAAGTAGAAACAGATTTATAGGCACATATTAAGGCATCCTTAAATAATCGCTTTAATATTGGAGGGACCGGTAGATGGGAAAAATTATGCAGGCAGGCAACGTTTGGAATATGTAAAACAAATTGTTAGGGATGTAGGATGTAGGGGGTATACCGAATGAAACAACTGTCACTAGATAGGGAATCTTGAAGAGCTGCATCAAACCAGTAAAATGATTGAAGATAAAAAAAATCTTAAATTTAATTTATGTAATTAGAAGTAATTTAAAAAAGAATAAAATAATCATTTCTCACCGTATCATCCTTGTGGGAGGGGGCTAGGAAAGAGATATTAATTCATATAAATTCATTTATTATTTAAATAATCAAAACAGTTAATTATACGGGGTTGAGCGAGCGTAGATTATCTTTGGTTAGATTATGTTGATTCCGTGTGCTGATGAAATTGTACCCATATCAACATAACTTAACCAAACAACCTAAAATAATATGCGTGTCGGTTAATGCGCAAGTATCATCTTTTTATTTACCTCTCGGTCCATGAGAAGAATGCCTGTAAAATTAAACACGATTATATGATATTTTTAAGTCCATTAATTTTTTATCATTAAACTTTTTATAATTGTATAAAATCATAACCAACAAATTAATAACTTATTGCAAAATAGAAATAATTACGAGTAATATATTTATATACATTGTACGGGCAAATATTCAGGGTAAACGTTAACAGTTTTTAAAGATATACATTGTACGCAAATATTTCATTAAATTAAGTTAATAGAGTAGCATTAATTACAGTAATAAGAATATAAATTGAAATAATAAATTTACCCATTACCTAAAACTTCATTACTAAGCGATGTTTGAATATCCGTTTGCATAAAAGTTACCGTTTGATATAACGAGTTGTTTACATTCTAGGCGTTCTACTTGAAAGTAGTACTTTCGTTTAACGTTAAATACATTTAATTTCCTTGTTCAATTTGCTTTTGTATAAACAAATAATAGGTTATTAAATTTTATAAATGAAATTAAATAAATGTACATGGTCTTTCAAACGATAAGCTAAGCAAATATTGAACCGTAATTTTAAGTTTTATAAAATGCAATGAATATTCATATTAAATGTTTAAGAATATAGAAAATTAATTTCGTATTATGTATATTTAGATTTTGTAATTTTTATTTGGTGATAAAATTTTAAAATTTATTATTTTTATTTAAATTTTAATTACCGATCTACTGGACTGTTGTGGTGGAATTTAATGTTCTATTAAATTACAAATAGATCATTCGATTACTATTATGCGTATTCTACTAAGAATGAATTTCTTTATATACAGAAAATTCCACGGTAAAAACTGATGTGGACCCTAGACGATTTCCTTGTACGCCTATTAAATTACATATACACATTTTTTTACTGCACTTTCTTTAAACTTATTTCATTTGAAAGTGAGATACGACCATCCAATTCTTTAATAAAGTGGACAGTTGCATTGTGGTGGACACCACATTGCATCACATTTTTTGTGGTGTCCGTATCAGAATTTTTTATATTAGTTTATATATATATATATATATATATATATATACTTATTAATTTTGATAAAATAATATATAATGTTAATATTATAATCAATACATATATATAGTAATTTTGTTTTATGTCGCCAAAATGGTTACGTGGTGTAAGTAAGAACGTGTCTGATCCGAAAACAGGCACACATCGGTTCGAATCTGACTTCATATACATGTTTTTTTTTAAATAATGTTTTTCTTTTAATTGAAATATATTGATTTATTAATAATTAATTAACGTAAAAATTTTTGGATTAAAATGAAAAGTACATAAAATTTTATTTTACTAACAACTTCCGATTTGTTCATATATATTTTTTATTGCAATATTATTTATTGTAAATCGTTTTTACAAATGTTAATTTATCATTAAATCAATGTATTTAAATAAAAAAATTAAATAAAAAAAAGAGATGAAGTCTGAATCGAACCGATGTGCCTTCCCCTTATAAGATCCAAATATTTCATTAATTAAAATTTTATTTGGCTATAACTCTGGAACCAATGAAAATAAGTATCATTTATTATCGTTAAAAAGCTCTCGATGAGGGCTTATTACTGCAGTTAAGAAAAAATACAAAATCCAAATTTTTTGGACTTTGGGCGTTTTTAGACCCTTTTGGTCAAATCGATTGTAAACAAAAGGGGAGGTGCACAACATTATGTTACAATAGTTCTAATTCAAAAATTTCAACATCCTACGGTTAACCGTTTTTGAATTATGCGAGATAAATACAAACGTACAGACGTCACGCCTAAACTAGTCAAAATCGATTCAGGGATAATCTAAACGGATATTTAGGTTAAAACCTGAAAACCCAATTTTTTGCGATCACAATACTTCTTTTACTTCTTACAAGGATGTAAAAAAAAAACAAAAACAAAAACGGCACTGGAATCCCATAACTTGAACTGTGTAGCCGGGAAAATGCTAAAATGTTATAATTTTAAATAAATAAACTTATAGTCTCGTCTAAGAAGGCGGTGAACATTTATTGCTAATTTTTTTGTTGTTGAAAAATCACTAAAGAGTAAGGGCTATCAATAACTTAATATTTATAAATATTATAAATATTTTTAAATGCAATGAGTAACTTGCGAGGTGGAATTAGATGGTCTACTGGTTAACTCGTCATTGTAAATCAGCTGATTTCGAAGTCTAGACTTCTGAGGTTCAAATCCTAATAAACTGATTTTTAATACTAGCTCGTGGATACAGGGGTTCTTTGGTAGTTGTGTTTCAATTTACCACAATTCTCAGGGGTGATCGCCCTGAGACTGGACAAGACTACACTTCATTCCCATTAAGCAAGTAGCGGCGGAACGCCGTCTCAATGCACAAACTTAGGAGGATTGCTCAGAAAAACTATGGGTTGTCGGGCCGTCAAATGTACATGGAGTACCGAGATGTCTTTGAAAGCGTTACTTCTTACGCGGCACCCGTTTGGGCGCATAGGTTGGATATGAATAGAACACTTCTTCAGATTTTAAGGAGTGCCCAGCGCAGAGCCTTATATGAGGACGATTCATATATATCATCCTCATTTATCCGCTGAAGTAATACTTTACGGTGGTTTCGGTGGCTAAACAGAAAAATAGATGGATTTAGATTTAAAATAAGTTTTTAAAAACTAAAAAAGTATTTTTTGTTAACACAGACCATTGGATAGGCAAAATATTTTTATAATTGTTTGAAGACCTATTGATGTAGAAAATATATATGTAGAAAACTCCCATTAACGTCTTTTCTAAGTCAGGATTTGGATGAAAAAATAGAAATATATTGTCATTATTTGGTGAGGAAATGAGTACTAAATAAAAATATTGGTTAATTTATGATCATAAAAAATAGTTCAATCTTTTTAAAAAAAAATTTTGTTAAACTGTCCCAGTAAATATTTTAAATTTGATTTCGTCGTAACACCCTTAACTTTTATCAAACTCACAAAAATAGAATAAACTCACAATATGAGTGAAAAAACTTGTATATATCAGGAAACGGATGGAAAGTGTCAAAATATTTTTTCTGATAAATGTTGTGAAAATTTAAAACCTTTAATATTTAATTTGTATAAATTATTCATCGAACTTTTCTTAAGTGAAGAATAAAGTTAAAAAAAGCTAACCTATCTTTTTAAAATAATTTGATGGCGGATTCCAAAGAAAAAACATTTTAATACTACATATAATTCATCTAATATTTAATCCTAGCCTCCTTCAGCAACAGCATCCTTCAAATTTCATTAAGTTTTTCCCACAATTTTTCTTAAATTTAACTAAAAAAAAAATCAAATGTCCTAATCACATGTACTATAACCTAGTAATAGGTTTATTTTTTTTCAATTTTCTTGTTGTTCTGAACTAAATAAAAGTTATATTACGGAATTTTCAGTACAGAACTTAAAAGATTTGGTTGTGGGAGTTCCGATTAAAAGTTTTCGTTTCTATTTATTTACCGTTAATTAACAAATGAACAATCTAGATACTTATATGATTAAACGAGAAATAAATAATAATTATCAATCTGCTATAATAATGAATGGTACGATATGATGTAACACGATGAGATGCGGGTGGTTACGGAACGGAACGAAAGAATGGCGGGAGTTTTAACATTTCTCCTTACCCATCGCAGAGCCTGGACAATGTCCCTTGATGCTGTATGAATCTATAATCGGGCGTGTTTCAAGGATTATTTAGTGTCGGTTATAGGTTTTAAGTTTTATTTATGGACGGATTTGGTGATTTGCGTTCCTATCGGTATGGACCAACGTTTTAAAATGATTACTGGCTCTGTCCGTGGGAAATAAGGCTTTTTGAGTCTGTGCTTCCGGTGTGATTCCCCTTCAGTCCGTCCACAGACGTCCTTTCGGCACTAGCACCTTATGGGCTAGCAGAAATAAGTCTAAAAGGGGCCCTAGTTCTTTGGAGGGAACAATGTGTTCCCTTCTCTGGAGGGAGTCGCATGTTCTGATAAGCGGGTTGCTTAAGAAATATAAGGAGCGAAAGACTAAATGAAGCAACCAGAAATCATCTTCCTAAACAGGAAGGAGGATTCCACACAAACAATGAACGAAATTAGATAGGAATTTCATGCTACCCTTCACGGCAAGAGGTTAAGTTTGATAATTAGGAACATAAAGGACAGTAGAAAGGTCTGGCTGTCGTAATGGGTAACAAAGAAACAGTAAGAGTCATTTCAGAATCTGTCGTTAGTTAAACGTTGGAGGTCAACTTGGATCAGAAACGTCAAAGGAAGCCTAGAGTCATTGTCTATGATATAGATAGTCGCCTATCCGAGGAGGAGGTTGTATCTCTCGTACGGGAGCAAAATACCGACTTGGATGAGGTGACATTGAAGTCTTAGTGTTGGTTTTTGTTCAAAATTGTTAGAAGTGATGCTTAAAGGTGTATACGAAGTTGGGTCTAATAATTTTTAAACAAGTTTGTCTCGGAGGTTTGGTTTTTTTTGTGGATTTCTCTTCTTGTTAAGTGTAGGAGGAATATATTGATGTTCAGACATGTTTTAAGTCTAGTAGATTTGGTCGTATCGCTAAATTCTGTAAGTTTGCTTCACTCTGTGCACAAGCGTGATGAGTGTCCTAAAAGATCTGAAGCTCCTACTTGTGTAATTGCAGAAGATTGCGCATGGGTTGCAAACACTCGATAGTAAGGACTATGGTTGTTTTTGAGAGCTGTTGAGATGTATCTTAATTCACTGCATTTGGTCAGAACATCAAAAAGGATTCGTGGCGTTATATTGTTAGACAGAAAGGAAATAAGGATCCTAGGGCATAAGCGTAAGAAAAATATCCTTTTTTCGGCTCTCTTGACACCCGAAGGGTATTGAATGCAAAAAAAGCTGAGATTTTAAATATCCTATTCAATGATTTGTTGCCGGATGAATAATCAGATCTCGTATCATCTGCAAATCCGATGTTGCTGCTTTTCGGTCTGATGTTTTATCTGTAGAAATTACAGAAGCAGAGATATGTTAGGTAATTTCATATTTAAGTAAATCAAGAAGACTTTGAGTAAATTTGAATTGTCGGACAAAATTTTCATTTTTGCGATCAACGTTTGTTTTGTTGATATAATGATAGTATTTTTGGTGTTTAAAGACTCAATCAAGTAATAATCTGAGTGTATAGTCTAATTGAAGTCAGATATAGGAAGAGTTTTTGTGTAAAACCTTTGGTGCTGGAGGAAGGCGCGGGAATCGTGCTTCCACGATCGGGTTAATTTAATAGTTGAGGATTGTAAGTTATGGTAAGTGGTCGTGGTTGGAATAGGCCATACGAAGGCGATAGTTGGTTGTGTAAATATACTGATGGAAATGTCTGCCGAGGCATTGCATCGGTGGATCCGACAGTGGCCAAACTGATGTCAGTGTTGGGTTATCAAGTTTAGAGGCTCTAAAAGACGACCTCCGGTGTAGCCCATCAAGATAGTAACGGAGGGGGGTCGCGGCGATCGAGATTGTCACAAGGTTGGTGTCTTCCCTACGGGGGTCAGGACGGTGTATTCAATTACTATGCTGAAGTATGAATAATCAAAATATTCAAGAAATATCCACTCGATTTGGTTTACTTCATTTTCATAAAAAATACTACGTTAGTAAAGAAATATTATCCAATACTTTGATGAATAAATAATTTATTCAACCTTTATACATTTCACAATAAGAGTTTGTTTTGGTTATACAAATAAAAATAAACTTTTTTTATTTGATAGCAACCCATATTATGCATAATAAATGTTGTACCAGTTTTAAAACTGTAATGTCAATTTACTTGGGTATAGATAAAAACCTTGCTATTGAGTTCTGCAAGTATAAAAAAAAAAATAATATTCAGGAACAAAAACTAAAATTTTAACTCTTGAATATTAAGATAATTAGATAAAATATAACCTTTAAAAAAAAAAAAAAAAACTATATAACGAATTTTATTTCTGATATTTAAGACGAGTAATGTAATTATATACAACGGAGTTAGTTTTAATTTTCAGTGTGTTGCGGTATTAAAATTTAATTTTGAGTGTTATAGTATTGAAACAAGATTCTACTCCGATCGTAGAAACTACAGGATACGATATAATACTTGATTACTGCCTAAAATACAAGTAGACAGATGTGATGTATTGAATTCAGCTACAAATAGACAGGTCAATGTTAAGTAATAAACGATAATGACAGTCAGGAATATTAACATTAATACAATTTTAAAGAAATCCATGGTTAATGAGTGACCGTTGTTACCGTTCAAGGGTTAAAATTTGAGTTAATTTCTACTAATGGTTTATATTAAATAAAAATAAAATTGCTATCAAACGTTATTTAAATCATTAACCATTAAATCGTTAAAAAGTCTTAGATTTATATTTTTCTCTAATCATCCTTTGAGTAAAAATTGTACTGAATTTAAATTAATAAAATTAACTCAAAACAAATAGATTACTTTATAGACTTTAACATCTTCCGAATGGTTCACAATTGAAAAACTTAAAAATGAATTTCGACTTACAGGGTAAAGAGGGATACCGTCTCAGCCTTTGGTCGTTGGTTTGAATCCCAGTCAGGCATGGCATTTTCCATACTTTATAAAATGTCCATTCTATATTTTTACACATGTATTTCCGGTTTAGTGAGGTGATCATCAATAAAAAAATAAAATCATTACAACTTTTATTTTCAACTAAAAAGGTTGATTTATAAGCAAAATGTTATTAGGATTAACCTGCAATCCCTGAAAATCTGTTTTTGTGATAATAAAAATCAAGATATTTGATGTGAGTGTATAATTTAGCTGTATTTTGCGTTTATGTACTCGTCTATGTAAATTGAAAAAAAAAAAATTACGAAAAATACCTTTATTCGTTTAAATCAGAGGTTCCCAAACTTATTTTTCTCATAGACCACTTTCAAAATTTTGCTGGTTCCGGTAGACCCCCTGCAGCTACATTTCTACCATATTTCCAGTCGACGGAAAATGTGAAGATTAGATCTAACTATGAAAATTTGCGTTACGGCTGAGTTCCACGAAGTAACAGCTTCCGAAAAAAAAGTGAGAATTGATCGGTTAATTTTTGATTGACTTTGCTGTGAGTGGATGTCAAAAAAGTAAAGTTGGCCCATCAAAAAAAATGGTTCTATCCAAATTTACATTTTTAACATCTACTCACAGCACAAGAAAGCAATCAATTATCACTTATTTTATTTAGAAAACTTCCCATTCAGAGTAGTAAAAAGCAAAAGAAAAATAGTATAATTTTTTGTGTTGCCTTTATTCAAATATGTAATCATTACGCTATTAATTATTATTGTTATCATATTGCAATGTAATATAATAAAGTTGTCGTAATATAATTAAAATTAAACATTAATAACGTAATGTAACTTCTACAATGACAATCACAAAATAGTTACAATTTTAATGGGAGGGATGTACTTGATGGATTGACAGCAAATTATCAATATTTGGCTTCAGTTTTGTTAGGAATAAGCGAAAATCTCCCCGTTCTGTGATATTGAATCTATTCCTTTTATTTTGATAAAAGGTTTGTAACGACACTAAAACTTTTTTTGACAAGATATGACGAGGGAAACGCTATCAAAAGCTTTCTCGCAATTCCCCAAGTCCAGGATATTTTTCTAGTATTTCTGCCTGCAGCCAAAATGTTTGATACCCTCTTTTAAATTTCACCTTCAGCTCCTCATTAGTGCTAAGCTCGAGTAGCTCCTCTTGTAATATCACATTCTCCACTTCCGTTTCATCAAATGGATTTATGATCCGTGGTGGTGTTTACATAGCCAGAATATCTTCAAATCTGATTTTAAAGTCATCATGCAGGGCAATTAAATGTTGAACGTATGTCTGAATATCCTCATCAAGACATACTACCTGTGACAAGTTTGAAAACTGGGAAAATACGGGCCGACTAATATTTTGCTTCATAAATTTCAATTTTCCAAGAAAAGCTGAAATTACACCCTTTGTTTTTATTAAATTGAGACTGTCCCCTTGTAATTGTAAGTTACAGTCGCTTAGCTTCTCAAAACATTATCTGCCTAGATTGATACGCAAAGACAATCCAACATTTTAGTTCTTCACTATCGAAACCAGATGAATTTTCGTGGACCCCCGCTTATGAATTGTGAACCCCCATTTTTTTGTCACGCCAACGTAGACCCCCGTCTAGTCTCCCGTGGACCCCTGGGGGTCCACCTGGACCACTTTGGGAATCGATGGTTTAAATATTGGGCTAACATTATTATTGGATGAAAATAAATATTTTTCAGTATAAAATAATTAATTCAAATATATTAACTTTGTTATAAAAAAAAAAAAAAAAAACAAAAAAAAAAAATGCTGATTATGATTAGTAATCACGACAAACAATTGATTAATTGACCGAGTGAAGTGAGTTCCATTGTTAACACGACCTTTGTGCTTTTGTAATACAATTACACATTATCCCGATTTTTATATAAATTTATGATAAGAATCCTTGCTGTTACGTGTAATGATTTTTCTCATGAAATTTTACATTTTAAAATGGCGGCTATTAATTTTTAAACTAGAATGTATAAAGGGAAAGTTTCCGTCACAAAGTCATCGCTGCTGTAGTCTGAACATATCTTCTTCCTAGATATATCATCATTCTTTCTTAGCAGCTACGGGTCAGATATCTTATTTTTTTATTTTTTAATCCATCTTTAATCATGATGTGTTTCTTTAAGACGTTTTTAGATTACCGAATCTTACGTTATCTTGAATTTTTTGTTTTCCCTTCCGACAAATTATTTATAAAAAAAGGAATAATATGAAAAAAGTGGGAATATAGTGAATTTACCTTTTCGACAGTTATTTTCCAATGTTGTCCGATGATTATGAAAACTGATTTTACTATATGACTAATGCTATAAGATTATTTTTGGTAGTGGTTAAAACCTTTCACAGTCAATTAATTTCGAAAACTTTGTTTTTTAATTTATTTAAATCTTCACTTAATTGTTAATTCAATTTCAATTTTTTAAATCTACTATAAAAAGAATGAGATCTACTTTTTACAGAAATGGTGGTTTTTTTAATGATTTTACATTTACTATCGCATGAAAAAATGTTTAATATGGCAGAAAAGTACTAAACCAGTACCGGAATAAAATTCAAAAATATTTAAATTAAATCTTATACATTAATAATATTCAGGTTTCCAAAATGATAGCAGATATTTTTCATTAAAAACTATCTACATTTTTCTCTTCCTGCTATTATTTTTTATAAAGAAAATGGGAATGTAAGAAGCATGATGTAATACACCAAGAAATGAAATTTAAATATATGGCCTATGTATAAATTCTTGTAATTTCAAAGATTTCTCATAGGGTTTCTTATTATATATAGTATAATGTATATACATACAAGGAAACAAACCGACGAAAGAAAAATTGAAATAAGTTATTAAATTTACTACATATATATTTTTTTGTTATAATTTTTAATAGTAATAAAAACTGTAAAGGCAAAGAATATTCCATTTGCAGTTTTGACTTGCAGTGTATGTGTGTGTGTGTGTGTGTGTGTGTGTGTTTGTATATATATATATATATATATATATATATATGGTTGAAACAAAAAATTTACATATCACAACATTGGGAAGATTCACCGTAAGATAAGGTCAGAAGATTTATATACTACCTGGTTTGATATTTCAGAGAAAAGTATGCATAAGGAAGAAAATGTATCTTGTGTGCGAGTGTGTGTATGTATTTGTTAGAAAGAGAAAGATAATGTTGAAGAAGGATAGTTAAAGGAGGGTGTAAGAGAAATAAAATGAAATAATAATGAGAAGAAAGCTGAAAGATGGCGTAAATCACCAAGATTCGCTGCGTTACATTTACTATGCATTAAAACTAGAAATAACACAAATGTACTCAAATCCCTCAGTAATGGAGAAGGAAAAACTATATTCAGTGTTCTGTTTATCAACTATAAAATATTTATTTTAACCCGTTTTATTGTTTATTTATGTAAGAAATTTATTAGCGGTTAATGTAATACATGTTATTTCATTCTACTTTTGGCAAAAATTATGTTATTAAGGTTTAAAAAATTAAAACCTTTTTTTTGTTTAAAAAAAAAAAAAAATTATAACGGCGATGAGAATACATGGAATTTTTTACGAACTTAAATTTAAATCTTTCCATTACTAATAAAATTGAAAATTATTACCATCTTCTTATCTTACACTGAGAAAATGGGCTTACACCTCAATGTCAAAAAGAACAAAATCATGACAACTACTGGTAAAAACGTCAAAGTTACGATTGATGAGGACATCGAATGAATTGATGGTTTCATCTTTCTTGGATCCATTATCACTCAAAATTGTTTTTTTTTTTGTTTGTGGGCGAAAAACGCCTGGGCGTTATCATCGCCCGGTAGTTATTAGTAAAAGGGTAAAATAACTCCGAAATAATAAACTATACAAGGTGTAAACGTAATATTAATCGTACAATAAAAATTTACCTAAACAAGCCAAGAAGGCAAAATAAAGTCAAAACTAATACCACAGACAAAGTTGATAAAATATAAAAGTTAAAATAATACAATAAAGAAAGTATATAAAACTTACCTAACTCCGATGGGTTGTGCAAAAATCCCCTCCCCGGATAGTAAAATTAAATACATAGAACCAAAAAATCAAATTGAAAATAAAGGTGAAAATTATTAAAAAACTCTCCTTACAGAAAAACATATATGAGTATTTTAAATCCTTTGCAGTAACCCAATACTATGCAAAAAGAGAAACATCCGTTCCAAAATCCCGCTATTATTGCACAAGATATCACGGATGCTGCAGGGTATATTAAACTGACGACGCAACGCCGCATAACATATGTAGTCCACGAGAATGTGGTGTACAGTCATGCGGCAGTTGCATCGTGTGCACAGGGGTGGGTGTTCTCCTGACATTAGGTATTCGTGTGTGACCTTCGTATGTCCCAGCCGTAACCGGCAGAGGACCACTTCCTTACGACGAGAGTTTCTGCAAGAGGAGCCCCACGGCAACACTGAATCCTTAATCCGTCGGAGTTTATTATCGACGGTAGTCGCCCAGTCGCTTTGCCACCTTGCTCGCAGTGATTGTTTTATATGAATGATAAAATCAAAGGTAGTAACTCGGGTGTTGAAAGGAGGCTGAATACACGCTTCTTTGAGAGCAGAATCTGATCTTTCGTAACCTAGAATTCCAACGTGGCTAGGGATCCAGCAAAAACCTTCCTCCCTGTTGCGTTTATCTAACTCAGCGATTTTATCATAAATGCCAATGACGACAGGATGTTTAGAATAAAGGTTTTCCAACTACTGGAGAGCACTGTACGAGTGACTGCAAATAAGAATGCTCCTATATTTCGTTAGAATGCTCCAACGATACTTAGAGCCCTATCCACAGCGAGTAGTTCCGCGGTGAACACACTCGTAACATCGGGTAGGCCACTCAAAATGGTGGGTGTGCAGCCCAGAGGTCAGACGACGAATAATATTCGACCGGAAGGCAATGTTAAGCATGAACGGAATCTGGAAAAATAAAGATATTAGCCTTGGCACTAAGTACCGGCTAGTCCATGTTCATCATCTTCCCTGTAACAACTTATGGATGTGGAAGTTGGATCCTGAAGACGGTCCAACCTCCTCATCCAAGGATTGGTGCATTCGAACTATGTGGCTGGAGAAGAATGCTGCGAATACAATGGGAAGCCCCAAAATTACCAACAGGGCAGTTTTGTAGCGGGTCATACCAGCCACATCCCTTGAAGGCAAGTACGTCGGCTCAAGTTCTCGCGCTTCGGGCATGTCATGAGGTCAAATTTATTAGAAATGTCAATGATGCTTGGTGTGGTCAGCGGAAAAAGGCCGCCCAAGGACTCGTTGGCTTGATACCATCATAGCTGACACAGGCTTGGCCATGAAAGAAGCAATCGGTGACAAAAACGGACGGAGAAAACTTGTCCATAGAATCGTCGGAGTACGACTGAACCGGATGATAACAACAACCTTACACAATTCTATTATATTTTCGCGTTGTCCCGATTTGACAAAGAGAGACTAACAAATATAAAAATTTCTTATAAATACAATTTTTAAATTAAAATAAATAATAATAATAATAATAATATATATATCATAAAATAGTAATTCAAATAAAAAGAACTCCTAATGAAGTTCATATTCTTCATTCGGACAACGTACGACACCTACGACTTAGTCTGTATTAACGCCTAACATGGAAAAATCATGTGAGAGAAATAAAATCGTGTTTTAATTAAATAACAAACTGTTTTTGTACAAGGCATCTTTAAAGCCAATTTTGGCCTACGGGATATAAATTTGGGATACTGTGAGCAACAGCAACATCGATCATCATCCAAAGGTTCCAGAAAAAATTGCTGAGGAACATTTTGGAGGCGTCATGGTTTGCGAAGAACAAGGACATCCACGATTATCTGAAGATGCAAACTATTGGTGAGGAAATCCACCGGCTAAGTTCAAAGTATGTACTTAAGCTTAATGTACACGAAAAACATCTTGATATTAACCTTTTGGATAATAGTGAGATGTGAGACGATTAAAGAGGGCTGCATTTAATTGAATTTAGAGGTTGATGAGCGTTGAATAACTTTTGTTACTGAAATTTTGCTGAAACTATTCACGAATTATTTTAATTTAGTAATATGAACTATTTTGTATTGTTGTTTATGAATTATTAAGTTTCCTGTTCTTTATCTTGTTTCTTATATACTATTATCAGTGTTAATTTGTTTTATATATATATTTTTTTTTTCATAGATTACTTGTGACTTTTTTTTAATACTCAATTGCTTGTTCTGTTTTGTTAACCATTTAATTTTATTGTTCTCAATACATATGTTATGTTACCATTTGACTTTTTTTTTCTTAACAGTTAATTTTCGAATTGTTTGTACTTTGTTACGCTTTGTTATATTTAAAATAAGAATGTTACCTCAAAATTCTTCCGGACGGCATCGATTTTATTCAAAATTTGTAGTTAAGCTTATCTAACCCTCTGCTTCAAAAGTTATATGTTCTTCATGTGTGCTTTTTGTTTTTTGGGGGTGAAAACTACCCCTTGTTAAAAAAATTAAAAAATCATAGATTAAATTATGTTTAAATATGTAGAATAAACATTCTTTTATGTAGTGAAATATAATTTATATAATTTTTCTACGTTTCAACCCAAGAACAACCCTTATAATGAAATTAAAAAAAAATTACTTTTCAACAGCGTAATATATTTTAATGGTACATTTATAATGAATTAAAATACCTTTACTGTGAATTATATAATTTATGATTTATTGCAACGTTTCAACCCTTAATAACCACCCCTTATAAAAAAAATTGTTAAAATTATAAATATAAATTATTTTTAAGCTCAAAAATGTGTAGAATAAACATTGCTCCATATTTTGAAACATAATTTATGATGTGTTAACAACAACGTTGCAACCCTCAGAATTCACACTAATGACGAAAAAAACTTTGTTTTCAGCAGCTTAAATATTTTAAAGGTGAATTTATAATGAATTATAATTTTTACAATTTTTATTGTAATTTATAATTTATTGGAACGTTCCAAACCATGTATTCATAAATGTTCCGAAACTTTCGAGAATATAAAAATTTACATATTCCGAAAATTTCACCGAAAAAATACGATTGATTTTTCAACGATAACTTCCTTAATATTTAAGCTATCCAATCGCTCAAAAAACCACTTTGCTGGAAATTTAAAGAGCTATAAGGTATGTAAGTTCATATTCCTTGAGCCCTTCATTTTGAAATTTTTAAGTTTAAAGAACTTGGGGGAGGTTGTTCACGCACGCAAGTCCAAACTTCTAACGGTGATATCTAGATCAATTTTTATTTTACAGAAATAAAACAAAAAACAAAATTCTCAATAAAAAAAAAACTAAATTTTTTTATTGTAGCATTTTTTACGTAGTTTCTTTAGTTTTTTCATTATTGTGGAAAAAAGAAAATGTTTTAAGAAATTTAAAAACATTTTTCAAATTTTAATCAACCTATTTTCCAAATCTAGGCATTCCAAACCGATCAAACTTCTAGAACATATTTTTAGTACTTTAATAAAGTAAACTGTAAAAGGATTACATTCATTTCCATTTGTTGAGGAAAATTCATTTGTTTCATTGCTGATTTTTTCTCCGAAAAAGCGAGACAACCATTTTATTTTCATCAAAAACTCCTTTAGTTTTCATGCTAATCACTTTTATCAAAGCTAATAATTTTAAAGGTTTTTCTCTAAGTATTTGAAAAATATCCTATAAGTTTTCCTCGAAAAATTTTTCGTTATTTAACGTTGAAAGGTTCGACTTCAGTTTTCAGTGAACAAAAAGTTACCATCAACGAGGCTTCTAAAGAAATAAAAAAAGTAACCTTTTTGTTATTTAATAAGCTTTATTTTTACTAATAATAATTTTTTCGATTAAACGTAATACATTTTTTGGGTTATTGTGAAAAATCGTTCAATGGTTGGATGAAAAATCAACTTTTTTAGTCACCAATAACTCAAAAAGTATTGACTCTACCAAAATTATTTTACAATTTTTAACTCTGCCTCCCGTATTTTTGCATGATACCCAACGTAAAACAGAAAAATTCGGTGAAGAAAAACAGGTTTTTTTTTAATTTGGAAGTACAATGACTAATAAATGCGTAAATTTTATTATTAAAACTTGTAGTGAATTTAATTCTGAGAAAATTTATGTAATAAAGTATGTGGAAAACAAAATAAAAACTTTTTTTATTAAAATCAAAAATTAATAGAAAAATGTGAATTTTTTAAATTAATAGTTGTTTTAGTACAATAAATTTAGATTTTCAAAAAACTAAAATACTTTTAATTTATTTTAAAAAGTCGCTCTGTTTTATACTATAATTATTTACAATAAATATTCGAAAATTCCACCATCGAACATCGATGTCGATGGTGGTGGACGAAACGAGTTTTCTATTCGTTTCCTTATATTTTCTGTCAGCCTAAAAATAGATTCGTATTTTTTTGATGAGGGCAGTAACACTAAATATACGAGCGGATCAATTCATCACTTGTGTCTATTTTTTGTTCGTATTCGTGGCAATTCATACATTTCCATAAACAGTAATATAAGGGAGTAAGGTCTAGTGATCTAGGCGGCCAATTTACCGGTCCTCTGCGCCCGATCCACTTAAAAATAAATTTCCGTGTAAGAATTGTTTTGCTTCATTCGTTGGTGATATATCAAATTGTTAATACTTTTCAATTAGTTTTGCCAGTCAGAAACTTCTAAGCATTTTTCAGGTAAAAAATATGAGACCATCGAGTATAAATCGCCTTAAAAATTTCAGTATGATCTCATTTTTCCGGAAGAATTTAAATCCGGGTGAAGTTTTTCGCTTGCCGTAACTCGACAAAAACGCTCTTACGGATATATTTGTATGAACGTTTTTCCTTACTTCAAGCCTAAAATCGGTTACTAAATTATTTCCATTTCTTCCTGAATCGCTCTTTATTATTTATATTTAATGTTGTTTTAAATTTATTGGGGGATATATGTTACGTTTAATAAGCTGCGCACAATGATAATTGAACATTATTTCTAGATGGAAATTGTTTAATTTTAAGGTGAATGTAATTAAAATACTCTAGAAGGTAAAAAATATTCGTTATCAATTTAATCGTTATTTGAAAATTTTTCTCCAAACGTACAACATTAACGAAAGTGTTTATAGATTAGATATCGTTGTGGTTTAAATATTTATTGATTCCATCGATAAATCGATGGTTATTATTAAACTTGCTATATAGAACTTTGCATTGGAATACTTAAAAAATGTATTTACTATATTTTCTGCTATCCCTTTCAGTTTGTATCAAATTTTTTTGCAATTCTGTTCTAGTAGGAATTGTATAGCGTTACAATTTATTCTCTCTTTCTCTTAGTGACTGTCTCTCTCTCTTCTGTAACGGTAAAGATACTTTGTATAGGGTAAGGTAAAGAGAGAAGAGGGTGTAGCGTATTGCACGGGGGTTGGTTTTTAGAGCAGTAGGTAGCAGAGAGAAGACTTGGGTGTGCTAGTCCAGAAAGCACGTCACACAATTCCCTGCCAGATATTACTCGCACCCTATTCCGCGTTTCCTTTTCTACACGTCCATATCACCCTTTCATTTTAACTCGCTCGTTCTGTTTCACTCTGTTTTCCTTTCTGCTACTCCTACGGAAACTCCAATATCACGCGCTACTAGCCTTTCCTATCGTGTTTATGTGTGTCTGTGTGTACGCGCGCGTGCGTGAATAGTACGGTTATATAGGGAACAAAGCCATTAACTAACCGTTAACTTCACACCATTCGTTTCATAAATAAAGGGTTTTGGTGAAAATACGTTACCAAAAATTTAAATTCCAAAAATAATTAAAATCAATTGCTGAAAAATTTTTTTCGCAAAGTTTTATCGTGTAAAAATGGAATCACCGATTGCTTTCGCTAAAATATTTCTTTTCCTATTAAAAGCTTCCATAAAATATAAGTCCCACTTTTCGAGTTTGACCAAAATTTGAATTTAAAGATAGATAGAAATTAATTAACCACTTTCAAAATATCATGAAAATAATTGTCTGAATAAACTTATAAGTACATAAAAAAAAGGTATTAAAAACTAAAAAAGTCTATTCTTTGTTTCTTAAAGTACACACACCACACACACACACACACACACACACGCAAGAATATCATCAGTATACGCTGCCTATAACATAATTACACACTACCAGAACTTATTACTGAAATTATAACTATAATAATAGGACAAAATTACGTACGTACAAAAGAAAATGTTTTTCATAACTAGGCCTACCAATGAATACGTCCACTAAAATTCTCCTCCTGTATGAAGCAAGCTACATTTAAATGCACCTAAATTTCAGCGCAAAATATGAAAACAAAAAATTATTTGACTTTATTATACTTAAAATAGGCGGCTTAACTAACAACAGTGTAATTGTGCTGGGCATAACTACACTGAAGAATCCACGCAACAAAAGTCTGGAAATTTTTAATGACCATCAAACCAGATTTGTAGACAATGAGTTACGAATATTTGTTACATTGTTAGGTAGATTTCATAAGAAAGCTACCTGTTGTAATGAGTACCGTGATTCGACTTAGCTCCCAGACCCCAAAACCACCGTTAATTAAAAACTTTATATATTTTTATTTATATTTCACCTTCTTGTGAACACGATAACTGTCGTAATTTTGCGCCAATCACTTTCTAATTAATACATAAATTATAACGACCGAAAATCTCGGTCGTTAATGGGCAAAATCGTACCATGGGGGTGGAAATGGGGGGCTTTTTCGAAGAAATAAGATATCGCTATAACTTTCTTATTAAGTAAAATATCGAATTCGTTTAAAGTTTCTAATATTGTTTGGATAAGGGCCTAACTTACCTATGTAAAGTTTTTTATCGCTAACCACTGGCTCAGGGGGTGGAAAAAATGGGATTTCGAAGTGAAAAAATCCTTAATAGGATTACTCCCTTAATAGGTAATAGTCCTCTAAAGATTACCTAAAACTTTTGTCTGAAATAATTTTTGATATGTCGAACCCTTAAGGCAAGGGATGTCCAAAATATTGCTGAAATTGTAAAATGGGGGGGTTTGTTGTACGCTAAACAGGCGGAATTTTTTTTGTTGCAGTCATTGTCGTATTGAGCAAATTTGAAGTTTCACACACACATACACACACACACACACACACACACACACACACACACACACACACACACACACACACACACACACACACACACACACACACACACACACACACACACACACACACACACACACACACACACACACACACACACACCAATAAACCACCTGTATATAAAAAAGTAAGTTAATAAAAAATCATATTAAGTTGCCATATTTTATTCTTTCGCTTTCAATATAGCAAACAGATTACACGATTAATATAACAAACTAATAAATGAAATTTAGTGTTCAACGCGCATGTAATTTATATTTCATTGATCGCACTAAATATTAGCCCATAAAAATATATTCAGTTTTCAACTGCACACAACACCACAATGAGAGTTTTGCAAATCACCTCTCGTAGAACAGGAAACATTATTAAAAAAAAAAAAAAACTTTTGACCACATCTTACAAATTTTACTTCTGATAAAAAAAAACTCAACATACTTAATATTACATAAAATTTTCAGACAAGAGTAAATTTCGTAAAAATTAACATACATGATCGATCAGAACATACAACATTTGAACACAATAGTTGAACATAAAACATAGATATATATAAAAGGAGTTTCCCAAACATTTGTTTTTTATGAAGCACCGTTAAAAACCAATGCTACCGGATATTCAAATTATAAAGAAGTCCGTACTACTTCAACAAATTTTTATTAATTTGAACGCGAATCGTTTAAAATTTTAACTGATATAGATTTAAGAAGGCGTCGCATTTGGTTAACTCATTTTCAAAATTCCTGAAAGAATACAGGAATTGTGAGATAATTGTTTTCGATAATGTTTTTTATTTTTTTATCCATAAACAGTAGAGGAAAAATATTTATTATACTAAGATAATAAAATAAAAAATGAATAATACACAAATGTCGCTATTACATATTACGGTTACTTCTTGAAATATTATAAAGACTTTATAAAAAACATTGTGTTGTTGCCATCATCAGTAGAAATAAATGTAAAAAATTTGTTGGTTGATGGTGGAAGATGTAATTTTTATAGTAATTTTCCACATCAAAATTATTAATAGAAATAAAATAAATTTATGTTCGATTTGAAAAATATAGGGATAAAAAATAATACAAAAAAACCACAAAAAAAAGTGAATACATTTTGAGTAGTTTAGTTTATGAAGGCTCTTTAAAATAACAAATACACTAAATACCCAATTGCTCGATAATATGGCCTACTCGTTCTTTAGATTTCCCTAACTGAATAGCGATGCGTTGCTGGGTGATTCGCCGGTTACTTAGAAGCAAATCGTCCACCTCTCTTCGATGTTTCTCGTCAGTCACAGAAACTGGTTGTCAGCTACGAGGTGCGTCTTCAATTGCCGCTTAACCAGCTTCACATTCACGAAATTTCAAGGCCCAACTGTTCACAGTACTCCTGTCAACATCCCAACCCCTTTGTGGAAGACACCCGCCTTGTGCCCTTCCTGTCGCCTAAGCACCTCCCTCCTTCATTCCTAGCCAAGATCGTATTTCACCCTCTAACGTTTTCATCTCACAGTAATAAGCCAGGACTCGTTGGTATGCCACCGATGTAAATGCCTCGGTAGACATTTACATCGGTGATTTTCATATTCAGCTTTTGCCTTATTGTAGGCCTGGTCCGGACATCGTGAATATCCTACTTCGTTGCCCTCTGAACTAGCTAACAGAGTTCGCGGAAGTTATCGCATTATATAAGCAAGTTCCTCACTATATTCAGTCAGTCTGGTCTCGCAGTCGGTCTAAGTACATCGCTTAAAGACTCACATTTTCATTCATCATTGATATATATTTGAGAATTACATAAACAAAAATTACGGTAAATATAATTTTTATTCTTAATTAATTCATGGCGTTTATTTTTTTTTAAAACATTCCCAGAGTGACCAGCCTCAAAGCATCATTACCTCGATCGCTCCGGAGTGTCGTGGCAGCAGATTGTTCGACTTTGACTTGGTCCCCCCAGAGAACCATCGGGATCTCTCCTGGATCAACCCGACTTCCGCTTCTGGATAGCCGAGATACCCCTCCCCAGGGGAGCTGCCCTTCCCGTTCATAACCTACTAGATTCCAGGCGTGCATTTGCATGACTTTCCCCTTAACGCGCCCTCACATACTATCAGGATCCTCCGTGCCATCATCGAAAGCACCCCCGACTTCCTCGCTCTTGCGTGCGGGCGAGCCAATGTGTCCTAGGCAAGGAGGTTGCCCGCCTGACCCTAGACTTCGCCACGTTTCGTCTCGACTTCCCTCCTTCTCCTTACTGTGTTCAGCGTTTGATTGATTTGATCACCTTCAAGCTGTTGATAAATATGTTGAAATGTGGAACATCGAATACAAAAGAGTACAATAAAATCACTTATCTAATTATATTATTTACAAACACATGATTATCAGCATCGCCCAGAACGGCTATGATCACAAGAATTTCGCCACAATCGGTGGTGCCCGCGAGCACAACAAAATTTGTTTATGTTAACAATACACAGATTATTACAAAATAAAAAAAACAGTTTACAAAATATATTACACTATAAACTTGATACGTAACAAATTTCAATTCGGCCGTGACACCAGCTCAATGCAACGGGACATTCGCGCCCACCGGCACAATCAGTTGGTTATTATAATACTCAATATATAGAATACAACGAAAAAGCTTTTTATTTAAGTAAATGAACCAGTACCTAATCAATTGCATGAATTATTCAACCTAACCAAGGTATTGTACGGCGGCGATTATTCGACATATTTTTTATTGACGATACTGAATTACAACTAATATTTAAGTATAGCTTTACCATTTTCACTAGAATTTCTGTACTTGATTTAAGACTGGATTGATATATACTGTATAATTGACTGGATCAATTACAGTATAAATAAATATAGCGCATTCATGGAACATTTACACACCGTACATACATATAACTATCGGAATTTCTTAAAAATATTCAACTTTACTTAGACTTTAATTAGACTCGGTGTAATATATTTGAATAATTGTTAACAGATAAGTGTTCTAAATTACGGAACTAAGTTTCGAACAACACTTATTTCTTATTTACAAAATAATAAATGTTTGATTCAATAAGTGGGATCCAAGATGGTGGATGAAAATTTAAAATACACCATACAGTAGAAATTTTGTATCTGTGTAGAGCTGCACCTTCTAGAATCTCTCAGTTTTGAAATATAAAGCTATTTTCATCTTTAATATCACCCTATACGTATCTTCTTACATGCAGTATTATATTAATTTTAGTTTTTGAATTATTATAAGTTCGAAAAAAAATAGGATTTTATTTTAATAGATACCAACGAGAAATGTTTAAGGAAAAAAATCCTATATAAGATGATTCTATTATGAAGGATGATAAATGTAATATATTATTAAAATTTTACCCCTCTGTATTAAAAATTTGAAAAAAATAATACATTTGACGAGATTGACTTTGCGTAGGCCGTATTTTAAGGATAAATTATAATACCATTCGCAAGTAAACCCTACTCGCTTTTACTTAAAAAGAAAAGGTGGCAATAAAGTTATTTTACTTTCTGGCTTTGGTTATTTATTCTTATATAGTGGAAAATAACGATACATGAAAATAGTTTAAAAAATTAAAAAAATATCGACATTTTTAAACTTTCGCTTCTCTAACATACTGCTAACAAAGTACTTTTTTTCTTTTTTTTACACTTATGTCTAGGAAGTTATAAAAAAATTCGCTTAAAAAATATTCAGTTAATAAAAGATACTTTTTTTCGATTTTTGGTGAAGGGGTAGAATTTTGGGGAAATTTTTTTTTGGAATGGTAAGCTAAGCATGCACGCATATATTGAGCTTAATATAAATTGGGGTTATGTTTGCAAAAGTTTGGGAAAATTGGCCCCAAAGAAACTTATCTACCCCATTCTCTGGAGATATTGGCTTCAAAACTTTTACCAACAAATTGCCCTATTCACAACTCGCTGTAGAAAATTTCATCAAAATCGGTTTATCCAGTAAAAAGTTATTAAGCTTCAAACAGATCAACTTACATACGTACGTACGAACATTACCACCACTTTTTTTTGTGTTTTTGGAGTTCCTGGGTCATTAAACGTTGAAAAATACAAAAAAAAAAAAACATAACCCATTTTTAAACTGATTACCATACTTTCCTTTTTGGAGCACAGCTCTATAAGGTACGATTCCGAAAAAAAAAAATTAAAAGTGTGTATTGTGGTAAATATAAGTATGACTTAAAGAAAGGATGCATAGGAGAAATTCTGTTCTTACAAAATGGGAATTTTAATCAAGAATAAATTATAAGAAATCTCAGAAAAGGAAACTTTTTCAACGAAGAAGCTTCAAAACAAAAAGATAAAATAATACAAGACTTTAAGAAAAAGGTCAGCGGAGACTTTAATAAATAGTGACAGGAAAGGAAGGAGAGAGATCTAAGAAAAGAGTGTTAAACGTAGTCCGTATTTGACAGAAACGAAAAAATCTATAAATTATCTTTGTTTTATAGTGTAAAATTTGAGGAATAAACGAATTTGAAATAAATTTATTTTTATAATTTAATTTGTAAATAAAATTCATTTGTTTTTAAAATAATTACAACTTGGCAGGTAAGATTTCTTTAAATGAAAGTAACAGTAAATATTATGTAACAAAAGTATTGTTTAATATTTTTCATTACGTTATGAAGTATGAATTGTGTGGTAACACCGGGTAACAAAAAATAAATATTTTTTTGTCCCAGGAAAAAATGTGATTCTGATCGTATTTTTTCTCCTGAATTCAAATGTAATATCGGCTTTTTTCTACCACGCGAGGTTTCCGAGAGATAGAAATTTATAATTACAAACATTTTAATACTTTTTGCATTGTTAACTACAAAATATTCAAACATTTGACTCGCCTAGAAAGAATAAAAATAACAATTTTCTGCTATATTACGTCTGTGGAGCATCCCTCTTGATGGTCGAGCAATAATCAGCATATTAGGATTCCGTTAGCCTTGGTACCCCTTTTCCATAGCTGAAATCTTCTGATGAAAGTATTCCCCGTGCTCATCGCCTACTGCGCCAAAATTTTCCGAGAAGAAATCTAGATCCGAGTGCAGGAAGTGTACATTTAAGGACGTGTTACAACCTAAATTTTATAAGATGTAATAAGATCGTTGACAATATCACGGTAATTTTCCGCTTTTTGAATTCCCAAAAAACTCAGATCAACATTTTTGAATGCTTGCCAAGTTGCTTTCTCCAATGGATTAAGTAGTTCCTCAAATTTTCATCATGATTAGCGGTCGTATTTGTGAATCCATAAATGTTCCTTATTTAATTTTTGCATCAATAATTTTAGGAAACGTCTGTTTTAATAAATATATGAAACGAAGAATATTGTCCATGGTGTTGACGAAATTCTTCATAAATCCTAGTTTGATAGGTAACAGAGGTAGAATACATTTTTAGGATTACACAATGAGTCATGTTTCACATTTTTCTGTTCAGGAATGTGTGATTCGCGATTAGGCCTTTCTTTTTTAATGAAATGGCTTTTTCTATCTCTACTATCCTATTCACAAAAAAAACCAACAATACTTTGTGTATTGTTGCAACCTGCAGACCAGTAAGCGCAATTATCTTCAATCGCCACAAATATACCATTCATACACCGCATAATGAAGCTGTTTCAATATAAATTTAAAATTTTCATATGTTTCTTTTATACTAGCAGAGTGAGCCTCAGGTACCGATGGGAATTTATTGCCATTATGTAGAAGCACGGCTTTTAAACTAACTTTAGAGAAATCAATGAACAGCGCCATTCTGTTGTTGGGTTATGTTCGTTACAAAGTGTCTCCATAAGAGAAGAAATGTCATTACAAAACGCTAAGCTATTTTTTCAGAAAAATAATCTTTAAATTTAAAATTACGATTATTACGATAAGTACATATGTTTGTATTCTTTTGAAGAAGATTCCATCCTTTTAGCCGGGAATCAAACATTTCAGACTGTTTTTTGGATAACTTTAAATCTCGTATGAAATCGTTAAGATTTTCTTGACTCAGTAAATAAGGGTCAGATGAACTGTTTTATTTTCACCAGAATCTGTTTCTTTTTCTTTCTTATTTCCATCAGACTCTGAGCTCTTTTCATCTAATATCGCATGTTCTGGAGGCTTTGGTTTGGCCGATTATTCGTAATGCGGGACCGGTCTCATTGTAGATTGCAAGTTAGTGTACACCGCTGTATGTTTTGATTGTGATTTAATTCCTTTAACGACTGTTAAGTAGAAATAAAGTCAGAAGAGTGATCTTTGGGTTCTTCCAAATCATACGGATAGCAAACGGCACGTGGCGTGTGCCATTTTTCCATGCCGTTCGAAGCCTAGAACACGATAAACAACAGGGGCCCAGGCCCTTGTTTACAAAAATTGTTAGGATGATTTAAACAAGTCTAGCCATATCGTAACTAACGATTAATTAAAAGAAACGAAGTTGTAAATAATAAAATAGATAATTGAGACACATAAATTACTCACAATGACGTCCTTACAGGTTCACTACTAGGATCACAACTGGGATCGTTGTGATGAATGTGTGCTACTCTAGAACACGTTTGAATATGTCTATTCACATCTGAACCTGCACAACAGTAGCACGGTACCGTTTGAGTTAGCTCATTTGGTTCCATAATATTTACAATCCTATAAGAGCTTTTACTTGACTATGGACAGATGAACGAAAAAACGATTTGAAATATTAAAAAAAATTAAATTAACAAAAAAACTATGGGTGATGGAGAAATTCCGAATGTATTTGAAAACAGGTTAAAAAACTGCGCAAGTACACCTATTGGTACTCGTGAGACAATAATCATGTAGACCAGTGTAATCAAAGTTTCATATTCACCTTTTTAGAAGTAATCTGTTTATATATTAATTTTCAATAAACAATTTTATATTGTAAATTATAATTACTTTACAATAATCTCTAATTAAAAGAGCTTTACGATAATCCTGTTACACATAGACAAACATTGTAGCTAGAGTAAAATCATTACGGATGACAATTACGTATTTGTTACATATAAACATATATATATAACGTTTTAACAGGATCATTCACCGGAAATACTTTTGACGATAGGGACTTATTATGTTCATTAATTAATAACAGATGAATGCAGTAATAGATCGGTTGTTTAGGCTCATGGATTCACGTAACTAAATTTACAATTTGCTTAGAGGAACACAATTATTTTGCTTACCCGGCTGTTATAGGTTATAATTAAAATAAAGTACTGATATTGTTCGAACAATTACAATTTTTTTAATTTTGAAAATCCTTTTTTCCTGTTTTTTGCCAAAAATCTATATTAAAAAAATAATAAATGTTCGTTTGTTCAAAGTGTTAAATCTCCGAAATATCTTCACAGATTGCTTTGAAATTTTGATACAACGTTCCATTCGAATTCGTGCGTGTTTTTATGTAACAAGACGTCACACCTGTGAGAGGTAAAAACATACTTTTTTGAAAAACAGCGTTATCTGTTGGACGTAAAAGCAATAAGCGTGTCTGTTGGACACGCTATGCTAAATATTTTACGATTCAATTTCAATGTTTCCGATATGTGTCCGCAATAGACTAAAACATTACTGGACCGATTTACACGCGGTGAGAAAGGGAAATATTAAAAAAGGTAAAAGGGAAGAAGGGGAAAATAGAAAAAAGAAAAGGGGAAAACTGTGAAAAGAAAATGGAAAGGGGAAAATGGAAAAATAAAAAGGGAAAAGGAAATAGAAATTGGGAACGAAAAGGAAATAGTGAAAAGGGAAAGGAAATATGGTACAAATGAAAATGGGGAAAAGGGGAAAAAGGAAAGGATAAAAGAGAAAAGGGGAAAGGTTAAATTTTGTTCTGTAATGTTCATTTTGCCAACGTTTTATCAAACTTTCAATTGTATTCATTTAATCTGTATATATACTCAAATCTAGCAACAGCAAAGCATTGGCGAGTTTCCTAGTAGTATATAAAAATACTTCCTAATTTAAACCAGATAAATATATGAAATAAAATGAAACTAATCATTAACTATTTTTTTATTTATTTAGCAAACGTGTTTGGTTTTTAAAATTGGTGAAAATAGTTGTTCACGCTAACGGTTATTTTTTTAATAGGAACATACTTGTTAAAAAAAATTTTATTATTAATAGTTGATTTCGCTTTGACGTAGAAAAAAATTTAATTTTAAATTAATATTTTAGTCGATTATCGTAAGCAATACACAACAAAAATAAATGTAACAGATAATTATTTTCTAAAAAAATTCAATTATTTGAATTTTTTAACATTAATTATTGGAGATTTTTATCGAATAATATCTAAAACGTAATTTAAAAACAATAGTCTATTTTTTTTACCATTACTTCATTTATTTTTTCATTTAAGAAGTAAAAAAAAAATTGTATTAACCCAATTTAAACCGGTGTATTCTATAACAATTTTAAAAATATAGAACGATTCAGTTAATGCATTTTTTTCCGAATTAAAACATTTTTCATTTATGTTTATGTAAAGAAAAAAGCTATATATATATATATATATATATATATATATATATATATTTATATTTAATATTAGTGATAAAATCATTACAATTTAAGATTATTGTGCATAATTCGGTTTAAAATAGTTTGGATTCTTGCATATTCTGCATTCTTAAAATGTTTTTTTTTTTTTTTATAGAATTATGGAGTAGATTTCTTTTTTTACTTCCTTGTACAAAGTAAAGGAAGTGTTGAAATCGGAAAAAATTTCAGTTTTCAGATTTCAACGGAAATATCCATTTTGACTATCCTGGAATCCATTTTGACTACTTTCCGCGTGACGTCTGTACGTACATATGTATCTCGCATAACTTCTAGTTGTGCACCTTCCCTTTTAATTGCAATCGGCTGAACCAAAAATATCCAAAAAAAACCCAAAATCCAAAAAAAATTGGATTTTGGACCATTTCTTAACTGCAGTCCTCATTGAGAACTTTTCAACAATATATGATAAGTGGTACTTATTTTCATTGGTTCCAGAGTTATAGTCGAATAAAATGTGTTTTGAAATATTTAGATTTTACAAGGGGAAGGCGGTTCGAACTCGATTACCTTTCTTTTTTTTTTTTCACTTTTTCTTTTAATTTAAATATATTGATTTATTAATAATTATTAACCTGTGATTGTAAATATGTTTTTACAATAAATAATTATTCAATGACAAAAATAAAAGAAAAAATATCAGAAGTTATTATGAAAAAAATTTTACGACGTACTTTTCATTAAAAAAAAAAAAATGTATATATAATTTAATAGGCGTATGAGCAAGTCAAGTAGTGCCCACATCAGATTTTTTTTAAACTTATGTTTGTTAATAATTATTATTCATTATAAAAATGTTTCAATTAAAATGAAAAGTACCTAAAATTTTATTTCATTAATAACTTGTCATCTTTTTTCATTTTTTTTTTGTTCATCGTAAAAGTTTTATTACAATCAGAGGTTAATAATTATTAATAAATCAATATATTTAAATTTAAAAAAAAAAGTATATGAAGTTGAAATCGAATGATGTGCCTTCCCCTTGTAAGATCCAAATATTCATTAATTAAAATTTCATTTGAATATACCTCTGGAACCAATGAAATTAAGTACCACTTGTGATACATCGTTAAAAACCTCTCAAAAAGGGCTTATTACTGCAGTTAAGAAAAAGTAAAAAAAATTTTTTGATTTTGGTCCTTGGTTCAGTCGATTGCAATCAAAAAGGGAGGTGCACAACTAGATGTTACTACAGTCCTAAATCCAAAACTTCAACATTCTACGGCTAATTGTTTTTGAGTCATGCGAAATACATACGTACGTAGAGACGTCACGCCGAAACTAGTCAAAATGGATTCAGGGATGGACAAAACTAATATTTCTGTTGAAATGTGAAAGCCGAGATTTTCCGCAGTCACAATATTTATTTCCCTTACTTTGTACAAGGAAGTAAAAATCTTAAAAATATATACATATATATATATATATATATATATATATATATATATATATATACACACAAGTCTTAATTATGCTTACCTTTAATAAATTTTCACATTTTACTCAACGTTCAACAAAAGGGATTTATTTTTAAAAAAATAACTTTACCTGACTGAAATATTGTGTATTACTTGATTTGAAAATTGTTGGTTTAAAATAATCTAAATTGTTAGAAAATGATAAATCATTAATTTTCAAGCAACTAAAAGGGAATATTTTGGAAAAATTTATATTTTATTATATTATATTTATATATATATATATAATATAATAAAATATATATATATATATATATATATATATATATATATATTATATTATACTTTATTTTATTTATATTTTATTTTTAAATTTTGTTTTCTTTTTCACAAAAAAATTTAAGCATGAAATAAAATTTTAGAGTAGAACAGGAAGTGATTAGGAAGTCACATAAAACTACAATGAATTTTTACTCTTATTATGATTTACGGTATTAAGTACTAAAAAAATTAATTTTTTTGTTTTTCGAATAGCCAAATCCAAATTTTTATACAAGGAAAAAAATATATAATTTAAAATAATCGTTTCCATATCAGTGCTGATATAAACTTTTGTATATTTTTTATAGACGTGGTTTATGATGGAAATAATTTTAAATGGATTGTTTTTGTAAAGCGCGCGTACAAACACACATGTTAAATATATTTACTGAAGAGAAATTGGTTTTAAAGCAGAATGATTGTCTGATTTATCCTCTTTATAGTATTTTTAGTGAATTGATTTTTGAAAAAACGCAACATAAGGCTACTGTTTGGTTTATTCCGTTGTATTTTATTCTTCGTCCGTCTTTTAATGTCCAACGCTTTCAAAGCTAAAAGATTAATGTGGTTTTGAGCTTCCGTAGTTAATGCTTCGTGATTAATTTAGGTTATTTTTCTTATTCAGTTTTTTCTTTTATTTTTGTTCTTAAAATCGTACTTAGTGGATTAAAAATTAAGTATTTTATAAAAAAAATAATAATAGTACTACAAAAGTAAGTAATCACGATAGTAAATTTTAACGTAGTTGTAATTTCAATTCGTTAACTGATTAAGCTTTTTTTTTTCATCTCTTTTCTAATCTGCTGGTTACTGGTGTAACAAATTTATAACATAACATCAGTTTATTTAAACTACGTATATATTATTATTTTATTCTTATATTTAAACTTTAAATCGACTTGAAAAAAAAGAGAAGATTCTTGCAGTTTGACTCTCGCTCGTATGTTCAAGTCTAATTCATCAGTTATTAAACCGACTTCGATCAGTTATATTTTATTTTATAAAATAAATTTTCTCTGCTAGCCTCATAAAAGGCTTTTACCGCGTTATTCAAAAGAAAATTGTATCGTCTAAGCTTTTCATTCTGAGGTCCCGTGATAATTATTTTCATTGGCTCTAGAGTTACCGCCAAATAAAATTTTAATTAATGAAATATTTGGATGTTACGAATGGAGGGTCACATCAGTTCGAATCAGACTTCATCTCCTTTTTTCTAACTTTTTTTAAAATTTGAATATATTGATTTATTAATATTAAACCTCTGTTCTTTATTAATTAACCTCTGATTGTAAAAAAAAATTACGATAAAAAAATATCAGAAGTTATTAATGAAATAAAATTTTATGTATTTTTTATTTTTAAAAATTGTATGTATGTACAAACTGGTGTGTAATATTTATGAAAAAGGGGAATTTCTGTCAGACTTCAAAAAAAGTGTTATAGTCATGATACCAAAGAAAGCAGGGGCAGATAAATGTGAAGAATACAGAATAATTAATTTAACTAGTCATGCATCAAAAATCTTAACTAGAATTCTATACAGAAGAATTGAGAGAAGAGTGGAAGAAGTGTTAGGAGAAGACCAATTTGGTTTCAGGAAAAGTATAGGGACAAGGGAAGCAATTTTAGGCCTCAGATTAATAGTAGAAGGAAGATTAAAGAAAAACAAACCAACATACTTGGCGTTTATAGACCTAGAAAAGGCATTCGATAACGTAGACAGAAATAAAATGTTCAGCAAAAAAAAAAAAATTAGGGTTCAAATACAGAGATAGAAGAACAATTGCTAACATGTACAGGAACCAAACAGCAACAGTAATAATTGAAGAACATAAGAAAGAAGTCGTAATAAGGGAGTCCGACAAGGATATTCCCTATCACCGTTGCTTTTTAATATTTACATGGGACTAGCAGTTAATGATGTTAAAGAACAATTTAGATTCGGAGTAACAGTACAAGGTGAAAAGATAAAGATGCTACGATTTGCTGATGATATAGTATATAGTATATATAGTATATAGTATAGATGGTATAGTATGATATAGATATATTCTAGCCGAGAGTAAAAAGGATTTAGAAGAAACAATGAACGGCATAGATGAAGTCCTACGCAAGAACTATCGCGTGAAAATAAACAAGAACAAAACAAAAGTAATGAAATGTAGTAGAAATAACAAAGATGGATCGCTGAATGTGAAAATAGGAGGAGAAAAGATTATGGAGGTAGAAGAATTTTGTTATTTGGGAAGTAGAATTACTAAAGATGGACGAAGCAGGAGCGATATAAAATGCTGAATAGCACAAGCGAAACGAGCCTTCAGTAAGAAATATAATTTGTTTACATCAAAAATTAATTTAAATGTCAGGAAAAGATTTTTGAAAGTATATGTTTGGAGTGTCGCTTTATATGGAAGTGAAACTTGGACGATCGGAGTATCTGAGAACAAAAAAAATTAGAAGCTTTTGAAATGCGGTGCTATAGGAGAATGTTAAAAATCAGATGGGTGGATAAAGTGACAAATGAAGAGGTATTGCGGCAAATAGATGAAGAAAGAAGCATTTGGAAAAATATAGTTAAAAGAAGAGACAGATTTATAGGCCACATACTACGGCATCCTGGAATAGTCGCTTTAATATTGGAAGGACAGGTAGAAGGAAAAAATTGTGTAGGCAGGCCAAGTTTGGAATATGTAAAACAAATTGTTAGGGATGTAGGATGTAGAGGGTATACTGAAATGAAACGACTAGCACTAGATAGGGAATCTTGGAGAGCTGCATCAAACCAGTCAAATGACTGAAGACAAAAAAAAAAAGTATATATGTAATTTAATAGGCATACAAGGAAGTCACGTGATAAGATTTTTTGCGTTTATAAATCGATTGAATTTATTTATATTTCTCTTTTATAAAAGTACTTGTTCCGCCTTAAGTTTTAAAATTCTGTTTTCTTTAAAGAATAAAAAGTTTCTGAAACTTTTCTAAATGTTCATTTACATATTTCCGTAAGGTTCTGGCAATAATTTCTTTCTCATCCCTTTGTTAAAATGATGCATATTAAAAAAAGTTTGTAAATATTTAAATATGTTTTAAATAAAATATTCTAATCCATTTTTAAAACATATTAACTAGCTACCCCGTCAAGGTTTTCGCCGGCGCTGTATGGTTTCTTGCATTTCTTTTAACAAAATTTCCTTTTATTTTATGTTTTTTAAGCAACTACCCAGAAGTATTTGCATCCAGCCCCATCGTATATAGAATAACAGTAGCAGTACATGTGTGGTTAAGTCTCCGCACCCTTAAACAATCAAAATTTAAAAAAAAATCGAAAAATGCAGTTAAGATATTTATTTGAAGAGTATTTGCAAGCCAAAACCTAGTGAATATCTCGTTTAGTGTAATTGGAAATGAATAAAATTCACCCATTTCAAAGTCGAATTTCGAAAATATGGAGGTTTATTTTAGATATTCACATGTAGTTTACACACATCAAAATTCAAGTGTATATCTTCATTTCTTACCGAGAAATTAAAAAAGTAGTATATTTCATTGTGACTCCATTTTAACTCTTTAAATTGGGAATTTCAAAAATCATCCTTCCTCGTGTACACTTACACTATAAGAAACAGAAGCATGCAGATATTCATCAATTTATCAACAGTAGTTTTTGATAGGCGTTGATTATGAATTACTCACATGTCCTTTTATATATATATATATATATATATAAAATATAAACGTAAAGAGAGAGAGAGAGAGAGAGAGAGAGAGATAGTGGATATTTTCATACATATATATCATTGTGTAAATACTTATACACAACATGATTTAAAATATTCTGTTAAATTAGTTTTCATCCCGTATTTTTATTTTATAACTATAAGTCTTTACACGGAGCTCCATTAAAATGGATTTAAACGGAAATTTTAACATTAAAATTGCAGAGACTTTTTAATTATCTTTAATTAATTTCAAATATTCATAAAAGTAAAATTAGCTGTTCTGTTGCTGTTACAAATAGTTAACAAGTAATGATATTATTGCTTTGGTTCAGTATTTTAATAGAATTTCAAATGTAATAAATATGTATTTAATTTTAATTAAACATATTTACTTCCTTGTACGAAATAAAAGAAGTATTGTGATCGCGTAAAATTCCGGTTTTCTGATTTCAACGGAAATATCTATTTTGACCATCCCTGATGCATTTTCAGTAGTTTCGGCGTAACGTGTGTACGTATGTATGTATCTCGCATAACTCAAAAACTATTAGCTGTAGGATGTTGAAATTTTGGATTTAGGACTGTTGTAATATCTAGTTTTGCACCTTCCCTTTTGATTGCAATCGACTGAACCAAAAGTGTCTAAAAAAGCCCAAAATCCAAAAAAATATGATTTTGGATTTTTTCATAACTACAGTAATTAGTCCTCATTGAGAGCTTTTCAACGATGTATCATAAGTGGTACTTAATTTTTGGTTCCAGAGTTATAACCAAATAAAATTTTAATTATGAAATATTTTTATCTTACAAGGGGTTTTTTTTTTAACTTTGTGATAAGAATCTTGTTTTTTTCACATCGAAATGAAGACTCTGAAGAATTTATTCTTCAGCGAGTTAGGGCCCTACCAAATCGGTGAAACTGAGTTCGTTGGTTTTTGTAAATGAAAATTGCCTCAATGCTAGATAGAACACACCATTGCTCAAAACTTGAAACTACACTCTTGCCCCTATAGATCTCCAGTTATCTCTCGTTACCTGCCTGTGGGATACATGAAACAAAGAGTTTATGTTCCAACATTACCTTTTGATTTGGATGAGCTAAAAGCCAGGATCACAGCTGCAGCAACATCTGTAACAGAAGACTGTCTGCAACGTGTTGTGGAAGAACTCAATTATAATCTTTATGTTATCGTAACAGGTAGAGGGTATATAAAACTATTATAAATGGATAAGGGAAAGTTAAAATATTTCTGAATAGTATGTAATTTGTCTTATAATAGTAATAAAATTCTATTATAATATATATTTGTTTGATGTCAGGTCATTATTTTTTATACAAACTGTATCATATTCATCTACCTTAGCATTTTTTTTTTGTCTTCAGTCATTTGACTGGTTTGATGCAGCTCTCCAAGATTCCCTAGCTAGTGCTAGTCGTTTCATTTCAGTATACCCTCTACATCCTACATCCCTAACAATTTGTTTTACATATTCCAAACGTGGCCTGCCTGCACAATTTTTTCCTTCTACCTGTCCTTCCAATATTAAAGCGACTATTCCAGGATGCCTTAGTATGTGGCCTATAAGTCTGTCTCTTCTTTTAACTATATTTTTCCAAATGCTTCTTTCTTCATCTATTTGTCGCAATACCTCTTCATTTGTCACTTTATCCACCCATGTGATTTTTAACATTCTCCTATAGCACCGCATTTCAAAAGCTTCTAATCTTTTCTTCTCAGATACTCCGATCGTCCAAGTTTCACTACCATATAAAGCGACACTCCAAACATACATTTTCAAAAATCTTTTCCAAGGGGTAGGCACATCATTCGAATTCAACTTCATACACTTTTTTTTAAAATTTAAATATATTGATTTATTAATAACTATTTACCTCTAATTGTAAAAAAGAAATTACGATAAATAATAATTCAATATTAGCATAGAAAGAAAAAAATGAATATATATCAGAGGAAATAAAATATATCAGAATGAAATAAAATTTTATGTACTTTTCATTTTATAGAATTGTGTATGTTTAATTTAAAGGCGTACAAGGAAGTCATTCGATGTCCACACCAGATTTTTATAATAATTTAAATTAAACATTTTCCTAATCCAATTGTCATGTTCAAATTTTACTTTTCATTAATTATATTTTCATCGTTATTTTTAATTAAGTGTAAGGATTAATATTTTACTATTGATTATTAATATTTACATGTTTCCTATGCTTGAAAATTTGTATTTATTTTCTGTATGTTCTACGTAATTAGATTTTTGTTTATTGTATTTATAATGTTAATTCAAATGAAACGGTTTCTTTTTACTATTTTATGTAGATGTTAACAGTTTACTCTTCGCATTTTATTCTTTCCATCCTTGCTTTATTATGAATATTAAAATTACATTTACTTTTATTAATTATTTTTCTTGTTCTGAAATAATTTTTTAATTAGTTAAACATTCTAAAAACAAACATTTTCTGTATGTTCTACTATTATACGTCAAAAGGAATGCAAACATTTTTTACTCTACTTGTTAAAGTTTTATTTCTGTTTGCAGTAGCTATAAAAGAGAAAGTACAACAATTAACTAAAATTATGAATATCAAGTCTTTTGTAAAATGATGTTTCAAAATGGCGTTGCTCCAAAAAAAAAGTATATAAATTTCTAAAACATTGACGTACGTACGCGTATTGGCTTGTATTTTGATTCTTATCTTCGGTCAGATTCAACATATGTTTTTCAAAAATTAATCAAAGAGGTTTTAAATAAGGGATATTGATTGGTATTACACATTTCGGACAAGATTAAAAAAAAGAGAGAAGAATAGTTTCGGCAGTTTTAATTTTAATTTTTGTTATATTGTTTTTTAAAAATTGAGGTTTAATACGATAAAGTTTTACGAGTTTATAAGCGCTAGTACAATGGAGTTATTTTATTTCCGAAGTTTAAAATCTATCGGATTTAGGGGTGAGAGGATATTCAGCATTATTTCTAAATAGTTTTCACCGTATATCTCGAAAACCCGTCGACTAAAGAAATTTAAAATTGGCTCAGTATTATTTAAATATATTCCAGCTATACTCTGATTTTCAACCTCATCGGTCAAATGGATATTATGGTAGTCGTATTTTTATTTTTAATAAACTACAGGGTGTCCCATATAAAACGCAACCCAACCTTATATTGATAGGTATTGAAATAATAAAAAGCCAAGTGTAAATGTGAATGTAATTTTTATTATTACCATCCATTACCTTACGTTTAGAGTAAATGTTGGAAGTAGCCGCCATTTTTTTGAATACAAGCGTCAATTCTTTTTACAGCGTTTCTTGCAACTTTTTTCAAATTTTGTGGCTGAATATTTAATACAGCTTGTTCAATATTGACTTTCAATCGTTCGAGTGTTCGTGGTTTATTGCTGTAGGCTTTTTCTTTGAAGTAACCCCGTAGAAACAAATCCGCCGCAGTCAAATCTGGAGATCTTGATGGCCACAAGCCTCGACCGATAACACGATTACCAAAAAATTCCTCGACGAAATCAGAAGTTGAACCTGCGTAGTGCGATGTCGCACCGTCATATTGTAGCCAGCAGTGTCTGTCTTCCAATTCCAAGAGTGCGATGAACTGAAATAAAATATCCTGATATCGTTCTGCATTAATGGTGTACTCGAAAAAATAGGACCGATTATTTTCTTCCGCGATATTGCGCACTACACGCCCGACTTCTGCGGGTGTAATTGTTTTTCGTGATAAACGCGGGGATTTTCAGCGCTCCACATTCTACTGTTTTGGCTGTTTACGTAGCCATCCAAATGAAACCGTGCTTCATCTGTGAAAAATAACGAATCCATAACATTAATTCCCTCGCGCAGAAATCGACGGAACCGTTGACAATATTGTAGCCGTTTTTCTTTGTCGCGCTCAAGAAGTGGATGAACCGTTTGAATGCGATAAGGTCATAATTGTAATTGTTTGGTCGCCCGATGAACAGTCGATTTACACAAATTAATTTCAGCAGACAAACGTCTGATAGATTTATTTGGTGAGGCGAGTAATCGGTCTTTGATTTCAGCGACTGTATCTGTATTCAACACTGACGCAGATCTTTTGTGTTCCTTGTTATTAACAGAACCGGTCTCTCTAAATTTTGCGACTAACCTTAATATTGATGTTTTGTTAGGAGCCGGTGTATCTGGGTACTTATGGCGAAACAAATCTTGCACTGCGACCACTGATTTAGTACTGAAGTACGACTCGACAATGAAAACACGTTCATCTAGCGAAAACACCATCTTGTCTCTAGAAATACACTGAACATTATGATTGTATTGTTGTTACTATCTGTAGTGTTCTACTGCGTCGCCGGGATGTTCAGATGTTGGATGAGTCTATTTCAGTAACGAGTAAGGGAGTAAGCTTGACTTTTGAAAATTGCATGGATGAGTGTTTAATGGGTTGCGTTTTATATGGGATACCCTGTATAAGTTATTGCCCTTGTTTTATTTACTTTGCACCAAATTGGGTTGACTTATTAAATCTCCACAGTTGTGGAGATTTTCGAGCCACAAAATTTTACATATAATTCTATAAATATATTATGTATATAAGGAAACCCGATTTTAAGTAAATGGTATTTTCGTTCTCCTCTTACCTTTAAAGGTAAAATAATTCTATTTTCACTACCCTATCCTATCGTGCGACCGAAAGTAATACCGTACTTTTCTTCGAAAGGTCATTAAAAAAATCGTGTCAGTATTGAAAATAGTAGCAAATATAAGTACTTTATAAACGAATAAAAGGGCAAAAGATGAAATAACAGCCAGTGAAATATCTTTATTGGAAAAGTAGTGTTTGTAAAATCATATACGTATTTTCCGGAAATTTAATATTTAAAACTATTTTTAATAAAGATTCGTTCTGATGAAGCAGAGATCTTTGTGAAAGTACTAAATGAAAATGTTTAAAATTATTTATACCCTTCTCACTCTCTCTCTAAAAAAAGATCTTCTCTCTCTCCTATATATATATACCCTAACATATATATATATATATATATATATATATGTTAGGGTGTATGTATAATGTAGAAACGTTCTAATAAAATCGTACTGAACTACAGAATAATGTGTTGGTAATATCGGTATATCTGTTCTAAATTTAAATAGCTTTTTAAATAGTATTGATTCTTTCTTGCTTATACCTTGTTAGTGCTTTTTCACAGTTTTTTGTTTACAAAAGTTTAGAAAATTTTATGAAACTATGTTAAGAATAATTTGTATAACGGGAAGATAAAACACTGATGATGGTGTGATTCTCTTCGAAAGCGTTTCGTTTAATTTAATTGTATTAAATGTTTAATGTGCTTGTATCCAAATAAACCGTACGTAATATACAGAATATCTCGGGAGGTGTTGGTCAAAGTTACAAACTTACTTAAGGATTGATTCAGGGTATATAAAATAACCCCAAAAAAATCAAGTGAAAAAATGTCATGTCTCGCTTCATTTTCCCTTTGATCGCATTTTTGTTTTCTTCTTTTTTTAAAAATATAAATGAGCAACTTAAGATACATTAATGAAATTTGGTGTACGTGTACTCAAAATTACATTCTACTAGATAAAAATGTTTGAAGATTCCAATATGGTGGCCAATAAAACTTTTTAATCATTAATAGCTTCGTAAATACTCGTATTAGTTTTATCGAATTATGGTACTTTAGATGAAATGTTAAGCCTTTTATTTTGGACAAAATGATACCTTATTTGTTGAAATCAGTTGATAAACAACTGAGATATGACTGAAATTAATAAAACTGATGGCAAAAATTATGCAGTATGATAATTTTACTCATTTTTTCACTTCCTTTACTAATTAAAATAAAAATAATTAATAAAAATGTATGTTTTACGAGTATTTATGTATTTTTTTGTTTACTGTTTTATACATGTAAAACAAAATAGAAAATTAGCAACAATAAAAAAGAAAAATTTTACAATAATTTTAACATATTATGACTAGAAAATAAATTAGTCAGATTTCAAATTATATTTATTACTTTATTTTAGGAAAGTAAAAATATTTTCGTTTTCGTAAGTTGGTACAACTACGATGCAAGTTAAAGTATTGGGCGAGCAGTTTTATTTTATCATTTACTATCGCCTGCTCGCTATGACGTAGGTGGTAGTTGGTACCAGCGTTTGATGTGTATTACTCGCCAACCAACCAACCCGCACGCACATATTATTACATAAAATTCTTCTTTCTCGATCTTTCTAGCACATCTTAATCTAGTATATATATCCTTAGGGAATTTCTCGAGCTAAAATTACATCACAAAAACCACTAAATTTAAGGAAGCTTCACTATCAAAGAATTGTTTCTTCGGTAGAATAAATATTGAAGATTTCTTATAGTGTTTGAATTGTAAAAATATGTTGTTAAATTATTTAATAAGTTTGTGAATCCTTAATCACAATTATTTATTTATGAATATTTATTATTATTTGAATTTAATTTCGTTAAAATTAATAAAATTCTTAATTATTATCAGTTTTTCTTCTGTCTCTAAAAAACAAAAAATACTTCTCAAGGTCAAATATAGATAACGTTTGGAAGATAATTAAGCTGGAATAATTTATCGATTTATTTATTCATTATGTTGCTCAACACCTTGATACATATATTGTAAAATTAATTAATAAAAATAACAATCGTAACTATAAAAAAAAGGAAAATTTATAAACAAATATTTTTAATGACGTATCTTTTCTTAATGTAGATAATTTATATTATAAAAATACTAATGAACACACTTGATTATAGATCTTTAATGCTAATATTTTACTAACACCATAAACACGTATTTTTCTGGTGTGGAAATAAAAGTTTAAGATGAAATCCATTTTATAAATATTAAAATTTAATAAAAATTCACAAAAATATTTGCTCCTGTTTTATTAACATTCATTCTACTCTGTAAGTAACAACATAAATTATTTAATTTCATTAAAAATTCGATTTATGTTTTTTTTTATTAAATTAAATTTTTATAAATACCATTAAAAAACAGATTTTTTTAATTATTTTAATTAAATAATTGACATAATAAGAAACAGTTGTGTAAATTTTAAATTCAAAAAGGACTTCTCAACTATAAAAGCGTTTATAAAAAATTATCTAGATAAGTCACTGAACCCACTCGATGGGTTCAGTGAGTTATGTAGCTGACAAGTTGCTCGGCTGCAGCTTTTTTGTATAAACGAAGGATAGTGGTAAATCCGTCTTCCAAAATCAGCTGATTTGGAAGTCGAGAGTTCAGCGTTCGTGTCCTGGTAAAGTCAGTCACTTTTATACGGTTTTGAATACTAGATTGTGGATACCGGTGTACTTTGGTGGTTGGGTTTCAATTAACCACACATCTCAGAAATAGTTGAATTGAGAATGTACAAGACTACACTTCATTTACACTCATACATATCATCCTCTGAAGTAATATCTGAACGGTAATTACCGGAGGCTAAACAGTAAATGAAAGAAAGATAGAAGATAACTCATAGATTCGGTTGAGGTCCAATGAAATTAGACCTCAAAATACATCTATTTTTGACCCACGTAGTTCATTAGTACCGAATTTAGTCACCATGACTGAGAGTGACATGAGAGTGTCGTTAAAAATGGATACATTTACTGGCGAGGAACGTGCTCGTTTTTTTTTTTTTTTTTTATTTTAGTACAGAGTACGGTAGGGAGCCTCCTAGTAGGCATAACATTTACACTTGGCACCAAACCTTCGTTGAAACAGGTTGTTTCGTTAAACATACAAAATCATCATGACACCCACGCTTCTCTGAAGCTGCTGTGTAATAACTCGGAGAAAGCTTTGCAAGTTGTTCGAAGAAATCAATTCGATGTGCGTCACGTGAGATTGACATTTCATAAACGACTGTTTGGCGCGTATTATGTAAATGATTGCATTGAATCCATATCAACTAGCCGTGGTTCAACACATTTCAGATGATGATAAGTTGGTCGGTTTCAGCTTTTTTGTACAAACGACGGATAGAATTGCAGACAATGATACATTTTTAGGCGATGTAATTTTAAGTAACGAAAACGTTTCACATTAGTGGCAAGGTGTTCGAATATTCGCTGAATATGGGGTAGCGAAAACACTCAAGAAACTTTTTAGCACATTCGTGATAGCCCTAAGGTTAATGTTTTTTATTATCTAACCAAAGACTGGCCCTTTCTTTTTCCAGAAGGCAATCGTAAGTGGTATCGTTTATCTGGACATGCTTTAGAATTTTCTAATTACTCAGACAATAATAGCCAAGATGGAGCTTCACCTACCGTTTAGATGTACGAAAGTTTCTTGGTACTCGATTTCCAGGTCGGTGGATCGGTCGTGAAGGTCAAATTTCATGGCCACTCCAGATTTGACCTCGCCTGATTTTTTTTCGTGGGGTTTAATTAAGATTGGGGTTTCCCACCTTTGTCTCCTGATCTTGTGAACGTAGACTTTGAATTAACGCCGCAGCTACAGAGGTAACGCTTGACTTTCTGACTACAGTCTGAAATCGACTTAAGGTGGAATTCATGTCGTATTACAAATTGGAGACATATTGAACCCAAGTGAATGTTCGATGTCAATATATTTTTTCTATGGAATTAAATCCCAACGGAATCTGTAAGTTATCTTAATAAATTTTTATACGCTTTTAAAGTTGTAAAGTACTTTTTGTATCACAGGGTGTTTACGAACTCCACTTTCATGAAACGAATCAGTGTTTATCCAACCTGAGTTGTATTTTTAGCCACTCTTCTTAGACTTGATGCTAATATCTCATAGGGTAAACCAACCACAAAGTCTAAAGAGACTTTTTTTATTGAAAGTGATACAGATATAGATATCTAGTATATACCATTACCTTACAAATGTTCTATTAAGAATAGAACTTTAACATCTTAAAAATATGAATATATCCTTATGAATAACACCTTTCCTTTTTTTTGAAATTTCATAATCCTTGAAAATTCCTTGAGGCCTATTAAATAAAAAAATAATTTTCATTTAAAGTAGAATGATTTTTTTTTTTAAAAGTACCATTGCAAGAGATCGTTCCTAAAAATAAGATAAATTTTTTTCTAAATTGAATAAAAAAAGCAGCTGTATTTCCTGTTTCAGAATATCTTAATAATTAATTTAAAAAATGCAAAAAATAAAACAAGACAGGAAATATAAATATATAATATACATGAAAAAAAAATTGTACTACAATTTCTTGTCCTTAATTATAAATATGTAATTAATACATAATAATATGTACAACCTTACATAATGTATACCTATATTTAAGGTATAAAGGTATAAACAAGTTTTAAATCTGTTGAAAATTAAAAAAAAAAATGACTGCCAAAAATAAAACTAAAAATAATAAAATGTCCGGCCACTGAAATTATTATACGGTTGTGCGGAATCCCTAAATTTCGAACCATTGCTTCCGTGAAGGCTTTATGCCAATATGGCTGAATCCCTCAAATATTACGCGTCACAAGATGAAGGTTTGAACAAAATTATTAGGCTCGACTCCAATTTGGCGTAATCAATCACAAAGAGAAACATATTACTTAACTTTTGTAACTCTACAGTTGAGAGGGCGTAAAACAGATACTCATTGGTTGTTTCACCTTTTGTTACTCATTACCCTTGTTCGAAACTACTCAAGTGGAATTATGGGCACTGACCGGTATTCGCTGAACCTTGATTTTGTGCTTTTTTTGACACTTTTGGTCCAGTCGACTGCAATCAAAAGGGAGGTGCACAACTAGATATTACAACAGTCCTAAATCCAAAATTTCAACAATTTATGGCTAATCGTTTTTGAGTTATGCGAGATTACGTATAGACGTCAAGCCGAAACTAGTCAAAATGAATATTTCAGTTGAAATTTGAAAACCGAAATTTTTCGCGATCACAATACTTCCTTTAAATTCTTACAAGGAAGTAAAAATTGATTTTTTTGGGGGCAATCGACGGAAACGCTTTTGAATTATCCTCGGTTAAAATAATACTCGTTTTAAACGCTATTATGAAATTTTGTACATCTTATTACAGCGATTTCTAAACTATGTTCCGTGAACCGTAAAGTATTATCAAAATTAATTTGAGCCTTGAATGATTTTAAATGCTATAAAACTTAAAACATGTTTGAAAATCAGTCACCCGAGGTTTTTTTTTTTATTTAACCTGCGGGACTACCGTTATGTATTGCTACAGAGGATTAGTTGAATGATTTATAGCGTCTGTGAAAATGCCATGCCTGATCGGGATTTGAACCTGGGACCTCCGGATGAAAGGCGGAGACGCTATCACTCGCGTCACGGAGGCCAGCAGTCACCCGAGATTATCTAAATCTATGAGCACGAATGAATTACAGAGGTATCCATTTATAAAACAACCATTCTTGACGTCATATAATTTGGGATAAAGTTTAAATCTAAATATATTTAAAAAAAAAATCTTTTAGCCAAACGTGCTGCATTAGTAGGTAAGCTTTATTGCAAATCATTTGTTTGAAAATTGATTTTCCAAGTCGAAGGTTCTGAGGTTTAAATCCTAGTAAAAGTTAGTAAAACTAACTTTTAATACCGGTGTACTTGGATTGTTGGGGTTCAATTAACCACACGTCTCAGGAATGATCGACCTGAGTCTGTACCAGATTACATCTAATTTACATGTCATATACGCGTATATCATTCTCATCTCATTGACCCATAGAGAAGGGTTGTTTATTTTTTATTAGTTATAGAGATTGCAACGTATAAATTAGGTTTAATAATAAATAATAAATCCTGTATTATTTGATGAGTCTTAAATATTTCGTCGAAACCTTATCATTACATGAAAAAATTGTGATAATTTTTTATTTAAAAAAAAAAAATATTAAAATTTATTTGTAAGAGATAAAATTGCTTTGCATATGAAATTCTAGATTTCTACTGTTGAACAGAATAATTTTTTTTTCTCGTCATCTGTGAATTTTTCACCGAAAAAAATTTAGTAAATTTAAGTTAGATAAAGGAATTTCTAAAAACATTTTTGAATATTTGAATGACTTACAAATAAAAAAAAATTCGCGCAATATCTTCTAAACGCTAGTAAGGACAATTACTGAAAAATAGATTTTAAAAATCCATTACAGTGACAGTTAATCCAGTAGGACTATGAAAACGTAATCAAATTAATTAGTGACGCTTATTAAAACAAAGATTTAAGAAATTGATAAGTAATTAATTATATATGGAGGGATAATAATAATAAAGTACCTAAGCTTGTTAAAATCAGTTATTCCTGTTTTATTTATTTATTTCCTTTTACAGCGATACATTTATTTATAGGAAAGATTTTCATATTTTGTTGCAGTCGAATTAATATTACGCTACTTCTTACACCGATTATGAGAATTTAACATTTTAATATTATGTCCGATATCAAAAGAGGTTACTATGTGAAAACCAGAAAATATCCAAGCTACGAAGAATTTAATTTTACAATATATATATATATATATATATATATATATCAGAATGATCTTAAAATATGGAAACGTCTTCATATTTCAAAATTGAAGGATACTAGGAGGTAGAAACAAGTTAGCATCTACATAGTTACATAATTACTAATTTACGATGTATCTGAGATTTTTATCCGCCAAATCCCCCACATTGAATTATGGAAACCTTTAACGAGAAAAACGATCGCTTAAACGATTTTTCAAGAAATCTCTTAGTTTCTTTGTTACAAAAAGAAAAATGGAAAAAAAAACGTAAAAATCGCGGTAGTAATAAAACAAGGTAAATCACTCAGTACTAACTTTTACTTTTTCGTCTAGATAGCGCTATAGCTCTAGAAGGGAAAGTATTGTAATCGGTCCAGTTTGAGCATATGCAGTTTTCACCGGATCTTGACGTTTTGACACCTAAGGAACCTAAAAAATCGGATGGAAATTTTCCAGATGTTCGTGTTCGTACGTACGTGTGTAGGTTTCAGTGTTGTCCTCTAAATCACCTTATATCCTACCTACTACTGGACCAATTTTGACCAAAATTGGTCAGATTACTTTTATACATGGGGCATTCATTGATACCACTAGATTTTCAACTTAAAAGTCAAGGGAATGAGGCTGTAGAGCAAGGGGTCACCCTCAATATTTCGAGATTTCGCCTAATTTAGGCCATATTTTTCCTAGTTACTTTTGTTAACAATTATAAAATAACAATATTTGCAAAAAAAAAAAAATTTTCCGAAATTGCACCTCACCGCAAAAATGCTGTTGTAGTCGTCCACTATGATGTGACGTTACAGGTGAGTAGTAGAGTTAAACAAACCCACCGGATTGGTCTAGTGGTAAACGCGTCTTCCTAAATAAGCTGATTTGGAAGTCGAGAGTTCCAGCGTTCAAGTCCTAGTAAAGTCAATTATTTTTAAACGGATTTGAATACTAGATCTTGGATACCGGTGTTCTTTTGTGGTTGGGTTTCAATTAACCACACATCTCAGGAATGGTCGAACTGACAATGTACAAGACTACACTTCATTTACACTCATACATACTCTGAAGTATTATCTGAATTGTAATTACCGGAGGCTAAACAGGATATAGAAGGAAAGTGGAGGTAAATAAATGAATAATATTTAAAGTGTAAAAGTATGACTGGGTTTCGAACTCGATTGCCCGTTTTACTCGGTATCTAGTGCGTTAAGACTCGCGGCTACGCAAGTCTGCCGACCGTGCAAGCGAAATTACATTAGTTTAGTTAGTGCTGACCGTCGCCGTTAGTACCGCCACATCCGCGCGAAATAATTAATATATTAATAATGTGCGCGCGTGATTTAGTTAGTAGAATCATAAAATTAAACAAACGAAAGAATATTATATTTAAATAAAATGATGGATATTTTAAATTCACTTGTATGTGTAAGTGGTGTGTCAGAAACTACCAACAGTTGTAGGACTTTCCTATAGTTGTAAGGAATATTCTACAACTGTGTTGTCAACTTTTTTTATTTCATATTATCTTCGAAATTAATCTAATAACAAAATATAAACATTAATGCTAGAATTAATGGCAGAAATACAAATAATAACACAACAATAATAGGCATTTCATGTCAGGCTAACTAGAAAAATTGAAGAACAATATAGTTTTCAAATAGCTTTTTCCACTTTGCTGAATATTTTGTTGCATATCACAATGATATGTCCAACTGCAATGTAGACGATATCAACTCCTACAAATATTTACCACGCGGGTTTACTTAGTAATTATCATCATTAACTTCAGAGAAAGAAACTTGAAATACCGGCTTAAGTTTAACATAAACATCAAGCAATATCGGTACAAAAAGAAAACTTATTTGATGTAAAAACAAGGAATTAAATTCATAGTGTTTCTACTATGTAATACTGATATTTTAGTTGTTTGTCTTACCATTTATATTTATTTGTTTTTGTTAAAATAAATTGGTATAATATATGATAATTTTTATAAAATTTAATTTATCAATAAGTAACTATATTATTTTTCCTTTTTATTTTCTCCATTTTTTGAGAACGATATATGTCGATGTAGTTCTAAAATAGATGCAGGTTCTTACAGGGATACCTTCTTTATGTATTTTAATCAATCTTAGTACGCTATCTGGGAGAGAGAGTACAACTATATACGACCGTGATATTTTATGTTGTTTTCACGATTTCTACTTCCCAAGCGTTATTAGTAGGCTTACACAACAAAAAAAGTATTTTGTTGACCTTCCCGGATTTTTGTTTTTATCGACGTTTGGAGGACTACTGAGTTCAAAATACTAAAATCTAGGTCACAGAATTCTGTGTATGTTGTAGTTTTTTCTATGTAAACGCGCGGTAGTCTACCGAAAACATTGAACTTTACCGTTTCCTTCCCACTTTCTTTTATTTTAATATGACTCCCCCTTTCCATCATCCACACAATTTAAATTTTCTTTTCACTTCGCTTATGAAAAGCAACATGAGAACTTGTATTTAAAATTCTTCGTAATAAATATTTCTTTTATTTTATTATTCACTATTTTTGTTGTATTAATATTATTATTTTATACATACATATATATATATATATATATATATATATATATATATATATATATATGTACTAGCGTTCCCCATAACGGCTTCGCTCGCGCTTTATGGTTACCCCCATATAGACCAAGAAACTTGCGTTACCGGTCGCGATCAATTTTTGTTTTTTGTTTTTTTTTTGTTAAGAAACCGGAGGTTGGTGCAGCGAGTCGAATCGACATACAATAACATTGGATTTGTTGGTTGAGCCGCCACGCCATACACCATTGCAGCCCTTAAAAAATAGAAATTCAAAAAACCTTGAAAATAATTTTTAATTATATATGTGAAGAATCTTCACAAGACTAAAAAAATAGAGCATCCCTATCGCGGCTTCGTCCGTCCTATATCTTTATTTACGTTTCCAATCGCGGTCTCAGGATATTTAGCCGATTATAGCTCGCTTCGCTCGCCCTTCCCGAGTAGATAGAGGGCTCTGCCTCATGGACCCCTCAGCGTTTATTAAATTTATGTTTCTGAGAATAATAGTGATAAATAAAAATTAAAGTCTGTTCAATCTATAAAAATTATCATTGTATTGTAATTTCTTCACAGCAACAGTTTGGTCAGTACAGGACCTGAAACTTTACCCACCGGGTTGGTCTAGTGGTGAACGCGTCTTCCCAAATCAGCTGATTTGGAAGTCGAGAGTTCCAGCGTTCAAGTCCTAGTAAAGCCAGTTATTTTTACACGGATTTGAATACTAGATCGTGGATACCGGTGTTCTTTGGTCGTTGGGTTTCAATTAACCACACATCTCAGAAATAGTCGAACTGAGAATGTACAAGACTACATTTCCTTTACACTCATACATATCATCCTCATTCATCCTCTGAAGTATTATCTAAACGGTAGTTACCGGAGGCTAAAAAGGAAAAGAGAGAGAACCCGAAACTTTGAGTAATTTAAAAATGTGGGTTTCAAAACAGTCAGCCTCCATCTTAAAAATATTACTGGTTACTTTTATTTAATGTTTATAACTCAAGTAATCGGAGGCAGGTGAACCAGTGGCGTCACAAATACAGTATAACAGTGTTGGTTGAGACGTCTCGCCGTACACCGTCGTACCTCTTAAAAAATTGAAATTAAAAAAACCGAAAATAGTTTTTGAAAAGTACTTGCAAGTAAATATCTCGTTTGTTAAAGTCAGAAATGGAGAAAATTTGTAAAAATTTACAGTTTTATTTCATTTTCCCTTTCAAGGACTATTTTCAAAAAATGTAAAAAAAAAAAATGGTTGTTAAATATTCATGTGAAAATTACACATCAAAACTTAAGATGATTTTTGACCTTCTTTATGATATATTTTTTCATCTCCGTCGCGGCTTTGTCCGCGCTATATCGTTACTTGCGTTTCCCGTCGCGATCAGGAGATATGTAGACCTGAATATGTAAATTTATATAGCCTGTGGTGTGACTCTGCCAGTATCATAAGAATTCCAATGCGAGGTCGTACATCTAAATCGGTTCAGCCGTTGAGCTCTTTCGGTAGAACAAAACTTACATATACATATACACCCTAAATATATTACATTTCTTTATCGGCAGTCGTGTAAAAAAGTATGTCAAATTTGGTAATTTACCTGTACAACATATTAAACCAGCATACAACAGTTGTACAAAAATGAGCAAATTAAAATTTTTTAAATCGGTTCAAGGAAAGTATTTTATTCAAGAGAAGAAACTTTTACAACTTGTTGCTCGAATATTAAAATATTATTATACGAATAAAATTTTCTCTTAAGCAAAAATTATAAGCGTTAATAAAATAAACAATAAGAGGAAAAGCAGAATGAGACGCTAAAAAAAACAATAAGAATAGAAACAATGTAAATCTACAATATCTCTTTTTAACCGTTTATTCGGCGTAAAACTTTGAATGAAATATTAGTCCTATTTTTTATTTCATTTTAAAATAAATTTATTTCATAGTAATTTCTTTTTATTTTACATTTATTTAAATTCAACTAGAAAAAGAGGAAGAAGACTTATGTGTCAAACTTTTACGCATCTGTTGTATGCTAATTTTCTGTTTTTCTTATCTCTTGTCATTGTATCTTCGTTCTTTATTACGGTTGAATAAAGCTTTTACTTAAATATGAAAACTGTTAAAAGGAAAGGCAAAATATCGTTGGAAATTTTAAGATTTAGTTGAAAAGGAAGACTGTTTCGATGAATAAATATGATTTTTAAACGTGAAAATAATATTATTTATGAAAATATACGACTGCGTGCGGATGATGATTTTCTTAATAAAACTGATGAAAATTTAGGAAAAGAAGAAATATGGATAGAAAATAAGGAACAGAAAATGTTTTATAATAAATCAAAAATAATTTTTATCTCTGATATGTATGTGCGTGTGTATGTAGCGTTTGCGTATACGTTTGTGCGCACATTTGTGTGTGTGTGTGTGTGTGTGTGTGTGTGTGTGTGTGTGTGTGTGTGTGTGTGTGTGTGTGTGTGTGCGCGCGCGCGCGTGCTTTTAATGCTCAGTAACGATAAAAGGTCTAGTTGACTATGTAACAACATAACTTGTCAAAGTTTGTGGCAACTTAGCAACTTATAGTTTGGTTTACAACAAAGGAACCCGTTCTTAACTTGTGGTTTTACAAGTTCGTTCGTACGCAAGTACGCTGGCCTTTCTTCTTCTCTCTTTGAGTTAGTGGTGAGTCAGTACTGAACTACATAACTTTAACAAAAAAAGAGTAAACCAACAATGACTTTTCTAAACATTGTTGTTTTTGTACGTGCATTAGTGGATTTTGTGCACGTTTTCTGTTTATTCAACAAAGTAAAATAATTTGAATTTTTTAAACATGTTTCACGCTAGTACGATTTAATAAAATAAAAATGAAGAAAATCAATAAATCCACCTTACTAGCAATCAAAATACAGTCTCAAAATCATTCGGTTTTTAAATCATCGTAAGAAAAATTTAAATATTACAAAATAAAGTCAAGATTAAAGTGAAATAATAGTCATGATTATACAGATATTATCAGTATACTGAAATTAAAAATAAAATTTACTTGCTGGAGTAAATTGAAAATAAAAGAAACCATATAAGGATTAATGATACCTTAATTAATAAATACTTTATGTTTAAGTTTAAGACATGTTTAAACAATTTATTCTCTTTAAAAAATTTTTGTTCATTAATAAGATTTTTACGATTACTATATATATGGAATTTTTCTAAATTACATATATTTTTTTTTTTTTTATCTTCAGTCATTTGACTGGGTTGATGCAGCTCTCCAACATTCCCTAGCTAGTGCTAGTCGTTTTATTTCACTATTCCCTCTACATCCTACATCCCTAACAATTTGTTTTACATATTACAAACGTGGCCTGCCTACACAATTCCTTCCTTCTACTTGTCCATCCAATATTAAAGCGACTATTCCAGGGTGCCTGAGTATGTGGCCTATAAGTCTGTCTATTCTTTTAACTATATTTTTCCAAATGCTTCTTTCTTCATCTATTTGCCGCAATACCTCTTCATTTGTCACTTTATCCACCCATCTGATTTTTAACATTCTCCTACAGCACCGCATTTCAAAAGCTTCTAATCTTTTCTTCTCAGATACTCCGATCGTCCAAGTTTCACTTCCATATAAAGCGACACTCCAAACATACACTTTCAAAAATCTTTTCCTGACATTTAAATTAAGTTTTGATGTAAACAAATTATATTTCTGACTGAAGGCTCGTTTCGCTTGTGCTATTCGGCATTTTATATAGCTCCTGCTTCGTCCATCTTTAGTAATTCTAATACCCAAATAACAAAATTCTTCTACCTCCATAATCTTTTCTCATTCAGTGGTCCATTTTTGTTATTTCTACTACATTTCAGTACTTTTGTTTTGTTCTTGTTTATTTTCATGCGATAGTTTTTGCGTAGGACTTCATCTATGCCGTTCATTGTTTCTTCTAAATCCTTTTTACTCTCGGCTAGAATTACTATATCATCAGCAAATCGTAGCATCTTTATCTTTTCACCTTGTACTGTTACTCCGAATCTAAATTGTTCTTTAACATCATTAACTGCTAGTTCCATGTAAAGATTAAAAAGTAACGGTGATAGCGAACATCCTTGTCGGACTCCCTTTCTTGTTACGGCTTCTTTCTTATGTTCTTCAATTATTACTGTTGCTGTTTGGTTCCTGTACATGTTACCAATTGTTCTTCTATCTCTGTATTTGAACCCTAATTTTTTTAAAATGCTGGACATTTTATTCCACTCTACGTTATCGAATGCCTTTTCTAGGTCTATAAACGCCAAGTATGTTGGTTTGTTTTTCTTTAATCTTCCTTCTACTATTAATCTGAGGCCTAAAATTGCTTCCCTAAAATTACATATAGACTATTAAAATAATTATAAAAAATATGTAAACTGTATTTAGATTAGGGTAATGTATCAGTATTATACTGGTAGTATACATACAATCATGACTTATTTTATTATAATCTTCAGACTTTATAGCTGGTAAGGTGGATTTATTGATTTTATTTATTTTAATTTTAAACTAATATGGAAATAAACTAAAAGATCTTCCCAATAAAAAGAAAACGGATGTGGACACCACATAACTTCTTTGTACGTCTATTAAAATACATATACATATTCTTTTAAGGAAAAGTACATAAAATTTTATTCCATTAGTAGCTTCTAATATTTTTTCATGTTTTTTTATTATTGAATTATTTGTCGTAAAAATATTTTTACAATCAAAGGTTAATAAATCAATATATTTAAATTACAAAAAAAAGTTTAAAAAAAGGAGATGAAGTGCCTCTCCTTGTAAGATCCAAATATTTCATTAATTAACCTTTTATTTGGGTATAATTCTGGAAACAATAAAAATAAATACCACTTATTTTTTTTTTTTTTTTAACTGAATTTTTACGGGCATTGACTGCTAAGGTCATTAGCCCTCGTCACATTCTTTAAAAGAAATTATTATTTAATACCACTTATTTATACTTATCTACCACTTATAAATACCATATACCATATACCATATACCATTATACCATATACCATTATACTATAAATACCACTTATCTACTACCACTTATTTATATCGTCGAAAGGCTCTCTTATTACTGCAGTTAAGAAAAAGTCCAAAATTCAAACGTTTCTGGATTTTGGTATTTTTTTGGACATTTTTGGTTCAGTTGATTGCAATTAAAAGGGAAGGTGCACAACTAGATGTTATGCGAGATACATACGTACGTACGGACGTCAAGCGGAAAGTAGTCAAAATGGATTCCGGGATAGTCAAAATGGATATTTCCGTTGAAATTTGAAAACTGAAATTTTTCCCGATTTCAACACTTCCTTTACTTTGTACAAGGAAGTAAAAAAAGAAATCTACTCCATAATTCTATAAAAAAAAACATTTTTTTAGAGGTGTACATCTACATGTTACAACAATTCTAATTCCAAAATTTCGACATCCTACGGTTAATCGTTTTTTAGTTATGCGAGATATATACGTACAGACGTCACTCCGAACCCAGTCAAAATGGATTCAGGAGTGGTTGAAATGGATATTTCCATTGAAATCTGAAAACCGAAATTTTTCGCGATCACAATACTTCCTTTACTTCGTACAAAGTAGTAAAAATAAAAATAAAAATTGACATGTACGATGATTAAATTTCAAAATTAATACTTATTGTTACATACATTTGATGATGAAATTTGTTAACAAAACAAAAATAAAACTGATTTTACAAAACTATAGAATTTATTACCTTAAGTTATAGTTGATCATTCTTTTACGAAATAAAATTTGGGGTATTTCTTTGAAATAACTTCTCTTATCAAGTATTACTATTGAATAAAATTTTACGAGGGGTAGTTGAAACGTAATTCACAGTCGTTCGAAAAGAGCTGGTCAAATGACGTAAATTATGATATAAAACAACATTTTTATTTGTTGCAAAACGTTAAGTTTTATTTTTCCATACAATTACCATTTACAGTTACACATTTCTCCCAGCGGTGAAGCAGTTTTCCCATTCCACCAATGAGGAATGCTGGCGATCTTTCCTTAATCTACGACCACAATGCGTCCTGCAGTTCGTTACCCTTGGAAAAATGAGTAATTTTCAAACCTTTTTTTTTGATCGGGAGAAAAAGTAAAAATCAAATACAGAGTGATTCAGGAGGAAAGGGCAATACTTTGACAACTCATTCTGGAGGCTAAAAATAAGAAAAAAGTTCATATAAACATAGATCCGAAAACGCTTTGTTAGAGGGTGAAATATTTCGCCCGAGTTTCAGTTCCTCCGGGTAAATTAAGGCGTCCTGAAATTCTGGAAAGGTCAATTAAGGGGCAAATTCAATTGTTTCTTATGATTTTTGAGCTGGTAAATCGAAAAAAGTAGGTCCCAGAACTGTATCTCTCTTACTTCTTAAGATATCTCATGTAACACGCCAAAAGTAGGGTCATAACGAAAATTTTTTTCAATCTGTTAAAAATTAATCTGTTTTGTCGTTAATAAAAGTCGACATGTTATATTTTATTTGTCTTCTGTTGACATTATTTACATCAATCTTCTTACAATTAAATTCTCTACAATTTACGTTTAAAAAATTATGATTTATTATCAATTTAACAACGTTATTGTACGTCAAACGTAAAAAATGTGTTTTTAAGCCCTATTTTTGGCGTTTTACATGGGATATCTTAGAAACTAAGAAAGATACAGTTCTGGGACTTATTTTTTTCAATTTCCCAGCTCAAAAGTCATAAGAAACAATTGAATTTGTTCCTTAATTGAACTTCCCAGAATTTCAAAAACCTGAGTTTACCCGGAGGAACTGAAACTCTGGCGAAATCTTTCACTCTGTATAACTCGCTAACGAAGCGTTTTCGGACCTATGTTTATAGGAACCTTTTTCTTATCTTTAGCCTCTAGAATGAGTTGTCAAAGTATTGCCCTATCTTCCTGAATCATCCTGTATTGGTGCAAAATCTAGTAAGTATGGAGGGATTAGAACAGGTTTAAATTTTAGTTTATAAGTCTCGGCGGGTGCATGTATGGCCGAGCATTATCATAACCGTAATTGTCCGTTCCGTGGATTGTAGAAGACACGTTTCCTAAGGTATTATAAGATGTGTTAAAAATTACCAATAGAAGGTGTTTCCACCTGCTTTCTATTTTCCTAATCGGTTAAAGAATTTGGTCGATCATTGCGAAGTTCACGTTCTTCAATATTCGCTTTACCAGATTCTAACGTACTAAATTTTATAGACCGCATTTTTAAATACTTCGATCGACAGTTTAATCTCTATTAACAGCTATTATACGTTGGTGAACGTCACTAGTATTCGCTTTTCCGCTGTTAAATATTCAATCGCTGTGCGTTGTTTTAACCGCGTTGATATAACACGTGTACTCGATTACATATAAAAATAGGAAGTGATATGAAATGTGAAAACCGAATCAAGTAGTTTTACTTTCCAGTCTAGATAGCGCTATAGCTATAGAAGGGAAAGTATTGTAATCGGTCCAATTTAGTCATGTGCGGTTTTTACCGGAGCTTGACGATTTTACACCTAAGGAACCCAAAAAACCAAATGGAAATTTTCCGAATGTTAAAGTTCGTATGCACGTGTTTATGTTTGATGTTGGCCTCTAAATCATCTTATATCTCCAGGACTACTGAACCGATTTTAACCAAACTTCTACATATGTGGCATTGATGATGTCATTACATTTTCAAATTAAAAACGTCAAGAGGATGAGGCTATCGAGCAAGGCCCCCCTCAGTATCTCAAGATTTCGCTTAACTAAGGTCGTATTTTTCTTAAACATATTTGTTAACAAATTAAAATCTCATCCCTACCCCAAAAAATGCTCTAAACTAGTGGCTAAGTGGGAATACTGCATCATTAGTATTCCCTGTCACCACAAGAAGCGCTAGTGTAGTATTCTACCTTCTTGGAATTTCCCTTTATCCCTGTGGAAAATTTTCCCTTTACCCTCGTTCTCTTGTGCTGGGAAATATGAAATGCCACATGATTGCCAAAGAATTTTTTTTTCACTTTAAATATAATTTATTTGACTTTTTTAGTTCATATTTCAAAAGTTGATAGCATTACCATACAGCTGTTGTAATGGCCTGCTATGTTATGACGTCACAGGTGAGCGGTAGAATTTAAATAATAATAATTTGAATAATATTTAAAGTGTAAAAAATTAATTCGATCTTGCTAGGTTTCGTACACGGTCGCCCGATTGACTCGGTACCTTTTTTTCATCCCCGTCTCCTTGGGACCGGACCTAAACCGGCGAAGCACGATTCAATTCCAAAGGTGCCTTTACCTCTAACCTTCCGAGTAACCCGACTATGCCGTTCCCAGCACGGGGTACCACCCGGTCGGCCGGGACTGGGTCTTTTCTAATGGCTTGCCTCTAAGCGGAAGTCCCCCTAGAGAGACCTCCACCCGGGATTCTGGTCTTCCTTTATGCCTTGCCTCTAAGTGGAGGACCCCTAGAAGACCCTCCACCCGGTACTCTAGTCTTTTCATTTTAACCCCCTAACAAATCCCTTGGAGTCCCCTTTCACTCATCGGCCGTGAGAAACCTCGGCATCCCACGCCTTCTGAAAGGGGCTATCTACCCAACCTTTAATCTTGAAACCTCAAATCTCCATTTTCGACGTCCCCCCCTATCGTCCTCCTCATCTTCCACTTCCTCCCTAGCGTTTGGACTCATTATACAGATGACCATATTACTATTTCCACCGATGAAACAACATCGTTTCCACCACGTTATCTGGGTGATCACACCAATAATATGCTTCACCTCTCTCCTCTCCATCACCCATCAGACACAGTGCAGCACCGTGTGCTCGACTGTATCACTCACTCCGCAGTAGAAGCACCCATCCGACCTCCTCCTCTTTCTGTCCCAAGGGTACTTCTTGAAGCAGCCATGACCGGACAGGAACTGCGTCATCTCTTAGGTTGACTCGGTACCTGGTGCGTTGAGACTCACGGGCGCACCTGTTGCCGACCGTATAAGCAGATTTGTTCTAGGGATAAGTTGTGAAATTACATTAGATTAGTCAGTTAGTGCTGACCGTTGTCGCTAGTACCGAGATTGAGATTATTCACGATCAGTTTGGTTACCGTAATTTGTGGGCAAGATGGGTGCCACAACTGTTGACCGAAAACCACAAAACATCAACGTTTAGCGTGTGCTCTTTTTTCTTCAACGTTATTCCATGACTGATTCACAGTTTTTGAAAAAATAATCACAGGGAGATCTGGGTGCTTCATTACACTCCTGAGAGGAAACGAGAAATAGTTGAACTGAGAATGTGCAAGACTACACTTCATTTACACTCATACATATCATCCTCATTCATCCTCTGAAGTATTTTCTAAACGGTAGTTACCGGAGGCTAAACAGGAAAAGGAAGGGACCCGAAATTTTGAGTAATTTAAAAATGTGGTTTTCAAAACAGTCAGCCTCCATCTTAAAAATATTACTGGTTACTTTTATTTAATGTTTATAACTCAAGTAATCGGAGGCAAATACAGTGTAACAGTGATGGTTGAGCTGTCTCGCCGTACACCTTGAGGTCGAGAGTTCCAACGTTTAAGTCCTAGCAAACGAAGTTAGTTTTATATAGATTTGAATACTATATCACGGATACCGGTGTTCTTTGGTGGTTGGGTTCCAATTAACCACACATCTCAGGAGTGGTCGAACTGAGACTGTACAAGATTACAATTCATATATACTCATACATAACATCCTCATTTATCCTATGAAGTAATACCTGAACGGTAATTTCCGGATGATAAACAGGAAAAAGAAAGAAAAAGCGATGCTGGGGTTGAAGAAATATTTCGAAAAAATTGTATTTATAGTCCGGTTTAACTCATATTCAGAATATATATTAGTAACGTGAAAATAGTGAAACAAGAAATGCGAAAGGTTAAATGTTCTGTTATGTTGTTTTATCAAACTTTCAGTTATTTTCATTTTATCTATATATAAATATATATATATATATATATATATATATATATATATATATATATATATATATATACTCAAATCTAGCAATAGCGAAGCATTGTTGGATCAGCTAGTATTATATAAAGAATGTCTATCTGATTTACTATTATTATATTATTTTTATAGCTAACTTCATTAGATTTTATTATTTATTAACAAATTATAATATTAATTACAAGTAACCAATTAGTTATATATTTTTGGAAGTAAATAATTTTAAATTTTAATTCTAACGGGATGAGAGAGTATTACATTAGAAATTCTTAGCTCCTATATTAGTACTTGTGGTGAGTAAGTAATATATTACTTTATTCTTGACCTTGAACTAGTAACTATGCAACTAGGTGTCTTACTTGGAGAGGTGAATCAGTTAGCATCTCCAACTTGACATAGCATCAGTTAAAATTCAATGTCACACCTCTGGTAATGCCTTAAGTATATTCTCATACAATATTCATAAACATTTTTCAAATAATTATTCATTAAAAAATTATTAAAATATTATTCATAAAATTATAGCATTCATTAAAATTCTTAATTTTAATATGAAAATAATTCTTAGTTATTTTTCAGGTTGAGGTGAATGTGTACTTTTTCATTAAAGATAATCATAAAAGTTGTTATTAAAAAATTTATATTTCTCGGTATTTCATTGAAAAGAGATTTTAACAAGTTTGTTTAATTATATTTCTGCCTATATTTTTACGACTAAAATAATAATTTTATGTTTATTAAATTTTTTCTGTTCTATAAATAAATCGCCGGGTTTATAAGAGGGCCAAAATTTATAACTATATAATAATAATAATGACACGTGGATTTTAAAAAACCCGGTTTATCAGACGAGATAGATGCTTCAATTAATCAAACAATGGTCAGAGATTGCAGTGTAAAAAACCTGATTCAGATTTAAAATACTTCAAATTTTAAAAAAGTATATTTATTTTTCACAGTTATGATAGAAAAAAAACATTTATCGAAAATTATATAAAATGTATTTTTGTTTTGTTCTTTTATCGAATTAAAAGAAGTGAGTGACAGAATGATTAAAAATTATAAGAATTAAAAATAATATTTTTGACAAAAGTTTCTTTAAATCGAGATGGTTTAATTATACGTTTATAAATCATTCATAGAACTTAATATAAATGAAGAATCTGAAGGATAAAACCCGGGCACAAATGTATTAAGGCATAAAACTTTTTTTACTTAGATAGAAAAGTCGCTCCGAGTATTTAAAAAGTATAAGCTGTACAATTTATTAAATCTAATTCAATATTTGTCTTATTTTCTTTAAAAACTTTTAATATGCTAATGCCCATTTACAGTTTTTTTATCTTATTATAACAGCCAGTGGCGACCCGCGTATAGGCACTGTGGAACTGCAGCACCCCTATTTCTACTTGATATTATCGGTAATATTTAATATAATGAGTTCTTTTTTCTTTAATTATTTCTTTATACTTGTACAATATACAATCCTTAAGCTTAATGCCAGTAGCCATTCCCAATTTTATGAAAAAGATACAAAAATATTTGTATGGAACTGTGCGCTTCATAGTTCCAGTAGTTGTTGTGCGCATATGCAGAAAGGAGGCTGCAAGGAAGAGAGAGCACTGTAGCTCCCGCAGTGCCGACCCTGGCGTGCTGGTGGAAGGTAGTTTTTTTTTTTTTTAATCCGTATGTGTAGAATTAAATTATTATCCTGCTTCTAGCTATTCTATTTGATTAATTTTTTGTTTTTCAAAAGAAGAAGAATGGATTTCATTTTTTAATGAATAGATCATGCTTTAACTGTAACAATAAAGTAAGTAAGTAAAAATATATATATTATATATTATATATATTTAATATATTATATATTGTTGGTACACCAATATATAATACGAAAGGTCAAATCGATAGATGGGTGGAATATATTGAAGAGTTATACGGAGGAAATGAATTAGAAAATGGTGTTATGGAGAAAGAAGAGGAAGTTGAGGTGGATGAAATGGGAGAAACAATACTGAGATCTGCATTTAAGAGAGCATTAAAAGATTTAAATGGCAGAAAGGTTTCTAGAATAGACGGAATACCTGTAGAACTACTGCGCAGTGCAGGTATGGAAGCGATTGATAGATTATACAAGCTGGTGTGTAATATTTATGAAAAAGGGGAAGTTCCGTCAGACTTCAAAAAAAGTGTTATAGTCATGATACCAAAGAAAGCAGGGGGAGATAAATGTGAAGAATACAGAACAATTAGTTTAACTAGTCATGCATCAAAAATCTTAACTAGAATTCTATACAGAAGAATTGAGAGGAGAGTGGAAGAAGTGTTAGGAGAAGACCAATTTGGTTTCAGGAAAAGTATAGGGACAAGGGAAGCAATTTTAGCCCTCAGATTAATAGTAGAAGGAAGATTAAAGAAAAACAAACCAACATAGTTGGCGTTTATAGACCTAGAAAAGGCATTCGATAACGTAGAGTGGAATAAAATGTCCAGCATTTTAAAAAAATTAGGGTTCAAATACAGAGATAGAAGAACAATTGGTAACATGTACAGGAACCAAACAGCAACAGTAAAAATTGAAGAACATAAGAAAGAAGCCGTAATAAGAAAGGGAGTCCGACAAGGATGTTCGCTATCACCGTTACTTTTTAATCTTTACATGGAACTAGCAGTTAATGATGTTAAAGAACAATTTAGATTCGGAGTAACAGTACAAGGTGAAAAGATAAAGATGCTACGATTTGCTGATGATATAGTAATTCTAGCCGAGAGTAAAAAGGATTTAGAAGAAACAATGAACGGCATAGATGAAGTCCTACGCAAGAACTATCGCATTAAAATAAACAAGAACAAAACAAAAGTTCTGAAATGTAGTAGAAATAACAAAGATGGACCACTGAATATGAAAATAGGAGGAGAAAAGATTATGGAGGTAGAAGAATTTTGTTATTTGGGAAGTAGAATTACTAAAGATGGACGAAGCAGGAGCGATATAAAATGCCGAATAGCACAAGTGAAACGAGCTTTCAGTAAGAAATATAATTCATTTACATCAAAAATTAATTTAAATGTCAGGAAAAGATTTTTGAAAGTATATGTTTGGAGTGTCGTTTTATATGTAAATGAAACTTGGACGATCGGAGTATATGAGAAGAAAAAATTAGAAGCTTTTGAAACGCGGTGCTATAGGAGAATGTTAAAATTCAGATGGGTGGATAAAGTGACAAATGAAGAGGTGTTGCGGCAAATTGGTGAAGAAAGAAGCATTTGGAAAAATATAGTTAAAAGAAGAGACAGACTTATAGGCCACATACTAAGGCATCCTGGATTAGTCGCTTTAATATTACAGTGACAGGTAGAAGGAAAAAATTGTGCAGGCAGGCCACGTTTGGCATATGTAAAACAAATTGTTAGGGATGTAGGATGTAGAGGGTATACTGAAATGAAACGACTAGCACTCGATAGGGAATCTTGGAGAGCTGCATCCAGTCAAATAACTGAAGACAAAAAAAAAAAAATAAGTAAAAAATGTTTGATATTGTTCTTTTAGGAAGTTTGTGAATAAATTTTCTTTTTGTATATATTTGTTTCCTTTCACATAAATTTAAAACAGAAGCTAAACATTTTCCGGAGCAGCACCCCTACTAATTTTAGCTATTAGCCTCCATAATAAAGCTGTAATATTGTTTCTGTTAATCAAATTTAACAATTTTAATTTTTTATTTAAATTAATGAGTTCAGTGGTTATAAAGTTATAGGATAACAAAACGAAAGAACTTTTGAATATCAACGAAATATACTTTTTACTTTGTAAAAGGAAGTATTGCAATCGCAAAAAATTTCGGTTTTCAGATTTCAACGATAATATCCATTTTAATCATTCCTGAATCCATTTTGACTAGTTTCGGTGTGACGTCTGTACGTATGTATGTATGTATGTTCCAAATTTACAGCCCAATAAAATTTTAATTAATTAAATATTTGGTTCTTACTAAGGAAAAGCACATCGGCGAGAATCCGACTTCGTTTCCTTTTTTTAAACTTTTTTTTAATTAAATATATTGCTTTATTAATAATTATTAACCTGTGATTTATGAAAAAAAAGTACAATAAATATTAATTCAATAATAACAAAATAAAATAAATACGTGTAATTTAATATGCGTACAAGGAAGTCATGTGTTGTTAACATCAGATTTTTTGTTTTGTTGAAAGCTCAAAAAAACTTTTAACTCCATCTAGCATTTATCCTACTTTCAACTTCTGAAACTGTCACTGATAGCGCTGTATCATGGTGACTTTGAATGCGGGTCTCGTTTTTGATAGTAATTTTTGTTTATGATTTAAATTATGTTTATTAATTAAAACAGTTCTTTGTTTTGATAAGGCATGATATTGACCATATCAATATTCAGATTAAAAAGAATAGAATTTCTATCATACATAATTATATAGTATTTAAAGAAAAAAATCTTTCAGTATATTTTGAGTTTTAAATGCTTCTTTTTTTTTTTTTTTTTGTTATTTAAATATAACATGTTAGTTATATCTCTGCACGATCGTCTCATTTTTGTGAGATTATTTGTAAAATTTTAGTAATGGATGAAATCTTTTTATTATTTTTTACTTGGAAAAATAGTCGTAGGGTTTTGTAAAATTGCGTCCTGTTTTCCTATATAGATTTATTGCAATGATCATTTTTATAACCCAAATAAATCAGCTACATTGGATTTTTATATGAGTTTTTGTCTGATAATTTGTATTTTGTTCTATTTTTGGTTTTACATGCTTTTATAAGTTGCAACCTGCTTTTGGTAATTTTTTTTTGTAATTTTTTTATTTCAATGTTGTACGTAATTTGTTGTTTTCGTTCTGAAATTTGAATACTATTTCACCGATAAGTTTTTTATGATTTCCATTATTTTTTTTCAGGTATTTATTTTATTCTACTTCATTCCGGTATTTTTTTTTAATATATATATATATATATATAAAATACAATATTTATAAAAACTATCGTTGTGTAGAAAAAAATAATAAAAACTTTGAAATCTAAAAAGTGTTATTTTAATTTAAAATACATCTAAATTTTATTAAGTTCAAATGTAGATGATAAAAGAAAAGCAGAACAGAAAGGAATAAAAAAATTGCATCAAACTAGTCAAGCGATTGATGATAACATACATTTTATTATTGCAGTACATGTTTCATGCCTTCCTTTCTGTTTAACAATTTTATATAATTATATACATACATATATATATATATATATATATATATATATATATTTTATTTTACGCTTATTCTGTTTTAAATAAAACTTCTCTCCTTGCAATGACAGTACGCTAATCAACATTTATTCTCATTTTTTTGTTTATTTTAATGGAAAATAACGATATAATAAGCAGACATGTTTATTTTTGCTCGTGAATTGTAACGTAGTTGTTTTTTCCCTTTGTCGCAATTGGTTCTTTACTGGTCTCTTTATTGATTCTTTTACATACATTTTATTAAATAACGGGAAGTTATTGTAATTCACGCTTGTCTTGTTTCTTTCAATTTGTCACCCATATAGTATTGCTTTTCGACATTTATTACTAGCAGACCCAGCAATGCATCGCTATTTGTAAATTTGAGTACATATATATATATATATAGATTAAATGAACACAATTGAAAGTTTGATAAAACATTAACAAAATGAACATTACGGAACTTCGCAAAATTTAATCTTTTCCTTTTACTCTTTTTCCCTTTTCCCCTTCACTTTCCCATTATATTTTTTTCCCATTTTCATTTTTACCATATTCAATTTCCCCCTATTCCCTCTTTCCACTTTCCATTTCCTTTTCCATTTAACTTTTCCTTATTCCCCCTTCCCCTTTCCCCTTTCCCCTTTCCCTTTTTATTTTTTCTACTTTGGCCTTTCCATTTCTTTTTCCCTTTTTTTCATTTTCTCCTTCCTTTTTACCTTTTTTGATTTTTCCCGTTTTCCCCGCGTGTAAATCGGTCCAGTACCTTTTCAATCTATAGTGGACACACATAATCGGAAACCTTGAAATGTGCTGCTTTTATGTCCAACAGATAGCGCTTTAAAAAAAAAACATATTTTACCTGTCACAGGTGGGACATCTTAGGTATATAAATACTAGGTTTATAAAAACACGCGCCTGCAACATTGTGTTGAAATTTCAAAGCAATCGGTGAGAAATATTCGGGGGTTTAAGATTTTGAACAAACGAACATTTCCGTTTTTATTTATATAGATTTTCTTGTTCAGTTTTTAAATAAAATCTGTTTTTTTTCTATTTTCATCTCTTTTCTTTATAATTTAAAATATTTTTATTTCTCTGTACATTAATAAATGGTTAATAAAAAACTAAAAAAAAAAACGCGGTTTCGTTAGAAAATCTGAATATTAGTATACAGATGACCTTTGCCATGCCTGCCATGCCTGACCTACCATGCCATGCCAGGTCAGGCATGGCATTTTTCATACGCTAATAGAATTTTATAAAAAAAATTCTGTTTTCACATCTCCCGCGTTCAAACTTCATTGTAAGCTTCTATGGTGAATGAATTCACCAGTCAAAAGTAAAGTTAATGACGAGTTCACCACGGATTGGTCTAGTGGTGAACTTGTCACCGTACATCAGCTGATTTAAAAGTCGAGAGTTCTAAGGTTCCAATCCTAGTAAAGGGATTTGAACAGATTTAAAAGGGATTTGTTTATACAGATCTGAATACTAGATTGTGAATACCGTTGTTCTTTGTTGGTTTCAATTAACCAAACATCTCGGGAATAGTCGACCTGAGAATGCACAAGACTACACTTCATTTACATTCATACATTTCATCCTCTTAAGTAATACCTTACGGTGGATCCGAAGATTAAATTGAAAAGAAAGAAGAGTCAAAGGAGGAGGGGGTGTTTCTAGAAAGTTATATTTTTGGGTGGTATATTTGTGTGAATCAAATTAATACTAAACTGATGTATCACTGTACTGTTTTTTAAACTGGACTTGTTTAACATTAATATTTTTCACGATCAAAAAATTGTTTCAATTACAGGGTGGCGCACGAAATGGTACAATACTTGTATTGAAAACATAAAACGCATTATTAATGTATTTTATGTTGGCGGAAGTTTCTGCAGTTCATGAATAATAGTTTCTTCTCTTTTTGAGTACGCTGTTTATGTATTGTTCGAAGATGGCTGATTGAGGAAGACTAACTGTTTAACAGCGCGTAAAGACTGTGTTGTTTTTAATGAAACGAAAGGTGTGTTGCTTACACAAAGATAGTTTCGTGCACATTTTCAAACTCGGTGGTCGCCCTCATTTAAAACAGTTCGTAGACTTTACTAAAAATTTAATAGTAACGGTTCAGTATTACAGAGTAAGCGCGAACGGCCTGCCGATGTTCGTTCTCCCCAGAATGTCGAAGCTGTCAGAGCAGCGTTGTTGATGAGCCCGGGAAAATCGACAAGAAAAGTAGCACAACTTGGGATTTCTAGGCGATCTCTGCAGAGAATTTTAAAAACCAATTTGCATTTATATCCATACAAAATAACAGTTTTGCCTAAATCAACGGTTGACAACATACATCAAAGAATGGCATTCGTTGAAACGGCGGTGTACAAAGACGTATATTGAACATTTTTTGGTTTTCAGATGAGGCATATTTTCTCGTAGACTAGGTTTTTAATAATCAAAATTGTGTTTTTCAGCTTCCAAAAATCTATAAATGCTTCATGAAAAGGTGCGCAGGCTTCAAGAATTACGGTACCGGCCGCTATCTCAAGTCATGGGGTAATAGGCCCATTCTTTTTTGAACAGACCGTGAGTAGTGAACGTTATCTAAACATGCTGCGTAATAATTTTGTTCCTCAGCTTCTTGCAAAAGGGGTTTGATTAGAAAACGAGTGGTTCAAGCAGTATAGAGTCAAACTGCACACAGCTAATGTGGTTTTAGACTTTCTACATGAAACTTTTAACGCAAATATCATTTCAAATCGATTTCCTAATCGTTTTGCTCGTGGACAAAACTAGCCTCCAAACAGTCCTGATTTGATCCGTGTGATTATTCTCTTAAGGTATTTATAAAGGTGAAGATTTTCCCTAAACATCCTCGAACAGTGATGGAACTGATTATTGAGGCGTGCAACGAGATAACTGAGGACAGTATTGTCGAGTTATTAACATAGGAGTTCGTGTTGAAGAAGTTGCTAGACATGATGGTGGTTATATTAAACATGTGATAAGCAGATCATAATCTCCAAGTATATAGTAAACACGTTGTATTTTACTTTTCTGTATTGCAATTCTAATAACTATTTTTTTAAGAAAACCAAATTTAGGATAATTTCTTGCGTCACTTTGTGTATTAATTATGTTTTTATTGTCACTTTAATTATTTGACTTGTTTGATATCTGTCCTTTTCTTTTTATCTACTCTTTTATCTAAGGATAATAAATGTGGTAGTTTTTCCAACTCTTCCTGTCTCAGTACTCTGTACAAAACTTTCAAATTTGTTGCCGTTAATTTGTTATTTGGATCAAAAATTAATTTTCTGTAATTTTTCTAAATTTTGCAATAAATAACTCAAATTTCATCTTTTTAGCTACCTGTTTAAGAAGATTAATATGAGTAATCTATACTGGATCTTAAATTTGAAATTTATACATTTTTTTTTTATTAGTTATATCATTATTTTTTGAGTTATAAATTAGTATTTCTTATGCAGATGTTTCATAAAAATTATTCGCTTAAATTTTGCAATGGATTGGTATGATTAGTACATAAGGAAGTAAAATCTTTTCCGTTATAAAATTTAAATTAAACGTAAAGAATAATTAAATAAAATAAGTAATTTTTTTCTTGGATTTATATACGAAGTATGTAAATAAAGTAATGAGACTGATTCAGAAAAACTTTTTATTTACAATCCAATTATACAGGACTCTATCACCTTCGAAATAGTTCCCTTGGGAAGTCACGCAACGCTTCAAACGTTTTTCCCACTCTTCATAGCAGTTCTGGAACTCAGAAACCGGAATATCCTTCAGATGGTTGGTTACATTTTTTTTTAATGTTTTCTAATGTTCCAAAACGGTGTTTTTTTAAAGTCGGGAACAGCAAAATGTCGCAGGGACTCCGTCAGGTGAATAAGGTGGTTGAGGAACTACAGGAATGTTTTCCTTTGCCAAAATCTCATTAATTGAGAGTGCAGTGTAACAAGGTGCATTGTCATGATGCAGCATCTAGTTGTCTTTGATGGCTGGTGTCATGCCGGCAAAGTTTTTCCGCGGTCTTTCAAGAATTTCTCAGTAAACATATCGTTCTTTCGTGTAGGCCAAAACTACTTATAGACAATGTAATTACTGTCAAAGAAACAAATTAGCATTGTTTTAATTTGTTCATTTTTGCTTTTTTGGGACTTTGTGAGTTTGAAGTGTGCCACTCCTTGCTTTGGCGTTTGTTTCTGGGTCGTATTCAAATATCAAAGAATATCATCACCAGTAATAACATACTTTAGAAAATCATGATCAGTTTCAATTAGCCCTGGATGATCGCGGCACACTTCCACTCTCTTGTTTTACTGTTCAACATTGAGGTTTTTTGGGACCAATTTTGAAGAAATATTTTCATGTCCAATTCGTTTGTCAAAATTTGACGGACTGTGGTACGGTTCAAATTCAACTGTTCTGCAGTCATTCTGACAGTTAATTGCTGGCTGTGCCGTATCAAGTCTCCGATTCGCTCAACATTGTCATTACTTTTTGACGTTAATGGTCTTCCAGAGTGTGGATCGTCAGCAACAGATTCCCGGTCATCTGACAATGCTTTAAACCACTTAAAATCTTGGACTGGTGACAGAGCGTCATCTCAATTCGTCCTTTTCAATTTTTAAAAAGTTTCAGTAGCATTTTCATTGAGTTTAACGCAAAAATTGATTGTAAAATTCCTCATAATTTGTACCACTCATTTTTGTAACGCACAACAAAAACTCGTTTTAGGATAAGTTTCTTGTGTCGGGAATCCTGCAAATGAAATATCAGGAAGCTAGGAGGTGAAGGACAGCTCCATACAGAGCTGCCGTTCGCCCGTACTTACATGGGTGGGTAGTGGTGGTGAAGTGCGGGGACTCTCGAGCCCCTGAGCTAAAGGACTGAGTCCCAGCGAGGCCGTCGCAGAACACGGTTCTGGGAGGTGCCTTTGCCTCTAGTCGCCAGATGAGGGAAATGCCAGGCCCGGCTGTGTCGTTCCCGGCTTCCATCACCCAGCAATCGAGACTCGGTTCTTTGTGCTTCGCCTCTAACGGGGTCATCCCCGGAGGGACGGGCCCGCCGGGACTCAGTCGTTTAGCTCAGGGGCTCGAGAGTCCCCGCACTTCATCACCACTGTCCACCCGTGCACAGTCACGGCGTTCGTCGTCCCACCGCGGGCACTGTAATATCACGTGTTCTGGCGTGTCTAACTCCCGACAGTAAGGGCAGAAGGGGTCTTCAGCTCTTTATCGTCCACACAGGTATTTGGTTAGCTGGCATCTCTCCCGCCAACACCCCATTCGGTCGCCCTAGAGCATAGACCAAATGTTCTGTGCCAAATAACGGCTACTGTGCCTCAAAAACAGATTTGCGACCTCGTTATTCCTAATGCTCCTAGTGAGCTCCTATCTTACGTGAGCGGTTAAGCTGGGTGCCGTACAGCACCCGCTTTATGTGTCCCTACCGCTCACTTGTCACATTAAAACTAGATCGGGGAGGCGCACCCCTTGTTACAATTTAAAACTAAAAAAGTTATAAGTTAAAAAGACGGCAATTTAAGCCGCCAACCCTCGGTCGCTGTTTACCAGCTAGTGCCTGTCCACCATTTAAAGCGCTTGGAGCTTATTACTGGCTGATGGCAGCCATTATTTCAAGGAAGACTTCCCACCAACACGCCACAGGAATCAATAAATCCCATTTAAATTAAACAATCTAACGATGACGGTTGAACATCGCAACGTCATTGAGGAACTCCCACACGGTCCGACAATGCGGCTCACGCCACATTGACTCGCCGTTTATGAGCGGCCAGTTTTCCCCCTGACCTCTAAGTTCCAGGGTGGCCCGGACTCTGGCCCCCCCAAGAGCAGGGCAGTTCACACAGGTATGAACGAACACTCCATGGCTGGTCAGGAATTGCGTCAATTTCTAACCAGAATTGCCAGAATCCTGACTGTGCCAGAATCACAGTTCGCCAAACTTCCTGTCGACGATTGCGTCGAGAGGAATTCCACGGCGCGATCGTTTGATCGCGCACATTAAGTTGTTTCTATGTAAGTTTACATTATACTGTATTGGCGTTTTCTGTCAAACCAATATTTCTTGATTTTTTGCCTTTTTTTTTAATTGATCCCTTTTGTTATTTAAAATTTACTTCTCGAAATAACTCGGTTAGCCTATAACGCAGGTGTCAGGTAAGTGACACCCTCTATTACCACGTTATAGCGCGGTAATATTAAGTTGTGTTTGATTACTGGTCTCAAGCGGGCAACTCTTTTCCGCAGTCTTTCAATAATTTTTCGGTAAACATATTGATTTACAGACTGTTCTGCAGGCAAAAACGCCTCATGGACAATGCCCATTACTATCGAAGAAAGAAATTAGCATGGTTTTGATTTGATTCATGATGCTGCATCATGGCAATGCACCTTGTCATCACATTGCACTCAATTAATGAGGTTTTAGTAAAGAAAAATATTCCTGTAGTTCCTCAACCATCCTATTTATCCCATTTATCCTGTTCCCCATTTAAAAAAAAACACCTCAAAGGGCAGCATTTTGGAACAGTAGAAAACAAAAATAATGTAATTGACCATCTGAAGGATATTCCGGTTTCTGAGTTCCAACACTGCTCTGAAGAGTGGCGAAAACAGTTTGAAACGTTGCGTGGCTTCCCAAGGGAACTATTTTGAAGGTGATGGAGTCCATGTATAATTTGGTTGTAAATAAAATGTTTTTCTGAACCATTTTCATTACTTTATTGACAGAATTTGTATGTGTGTGTCAAAAAAAAAAATAGCCTGTAACGTTAAAAAACGTTATTAGGCTTAAAATTTAAATAACACTTTCATTTCTTATATCAGAAATTTTTCCAAAGAAACTCGCGTTACATTAAAAATTCATTATACATATTATTTTTGCATGTAAAAAAATAATTAAGTATTTCTTTACTTTACATTAAATTATACACTACTTTTAAATTCATATTTCCAAGCTACTTAATAAAATAGTTACCTTCCTGTTAAATTGCATACGTAAAATATTGTATAAACGTATATTTTTCTTTCATATGAATGTACAATTTTAAGCGAACTATTATGCTGGTACATATAAATCTGAAGATTATAATCGCATAATTTTATGGTTTATAATAAATTTCATATAATGTTAGTAGTATAGTAATAAAGAAATTTTATTTAAAAAGTTTTTATAATATACATGAAAATTAATTAATAAATTAGATAAACTGAAGTTTAGATTATATAATATCATATGAATATTATGACGTTTATATACGTCGCATGTAGGTAATGCAATTTATGTCACCTATTTACTTTATTTTATATTATGGAATAACAGGTGTTAAAATTTCAAATTTCAAAAACAGTTATTAAGTTTTATTTTATAATGTGATAATCAAATTAACTTACTTAACTAAAATTGATGACGTATCAAAAAATATTTATAGATACTTTACCGAGATCCTAAATAATAATTATATCAAAATTTATCTTAAAGTTGTAAAAATTTTAAGATAAAATTTTTACATAGCGTATATATATATATATATATATATCTTCTGTCCGTGTGTATGTGACTGAACTACTCCTAAACGGCTGGACTGATTTTGATGAAATATTTTGTGTGTGATTAAGTTGATTCGAGAATGTTTTATTTAGATTAACAATTTGATCCGATAGAAAATATTTTTTTAATTTATTTGTTTATTTATGCGTTGTTTTTCGTAAATTTTTTTCGTAAATTCAATTCTTGCTTCCAAATGATAAAAATCGTTCAGAATGAGGATGGTCGTAATTTTGAATCAACATTTAAGATTCAGGACCAAGTGTATCATCATAAATTGGTTCTTTGTTCTCAATGCCAGATGCCGATCCAAAATTTTTCCAAATCTACTTCACTGACAATGAGGAGCAACAAGTTAACACACGCTGCCAATACACCTACATCGAGTAAATGGAGAGCGAGAAATAGTGGCAGCTTTGTAAACGTTTTTTGCGTTGGCAATTGCTTCATCAGGCACTGCAGTGATCTTGGTTGATGGTGGGCGGACTGTGCATTCAGCACTAAAGTTGCCATTGAACATTCACACAAATCCAGACGCAATGTGTAACATAAAGAAGCATTCAGGCTGAAGTTTTAAGAAAATGCAAAATATTATCTGGGATGAGTGCACTATGGCTCACAAGCATTCATTTGAAGCTCTCAATAGAACGCTGAAAGATCTCATACGTCGAGTTGTGATAACTGTACGCGTGCTGGAGTCAGGTATTTTAAAAATAATTTTTTTTTACATGTTTTTTCATTAAAACGGTCCAAACAATTTATTTGAAAGTTTTTTTAATTTTTGGATTTACAACGTTTTAACAGGACAACGTCGGTCGGGTCCGCTAGTATATATATATATATATATATACATACACATATAATTCACTTCTTAAAATGTAATAAGAATTATTATTTATTTATATTACTTTACTATTATTATTTATAATTAATAATTTTTATTATATTTAGTGGAAAAAATAAAAACAACCAAAATATGAGTTTGCATTACGATGCGCTAGTGTAGTGCCGGGTAAATTGCCTGCAATAATTCGATTGTTTGCCAACGGATTTTTACAAACGATAAGTCGTTTTGTTCAAAATCAAATGCTTAATAAATTTTATGGTAAGTAAAATTTGATCAAACAAATAATTATCAAAATATTGAAGATTGAAAAATTAAAATGACAGCCATTTTGAAATTTTTGAAAGGTGCCGTTTTCAAAATTTTCCTATTTTGTAGAACAAGACACTAGTCTTAGATTTACCAAATTTAATTAAAGTAGGTTTACTCGTTCCTGAGAAATAAATTTTTTTTGTTGAAAATCACAAAATGGCGTCCAGAAGGTAAATAAAGCAAATAAGGATTTTTTTTTGCAGTTGTACCAGGTGGTGACTGGACCTGCTTTTTAAGTTTAACTTAGTGCCCACCTTGCAAGAGGTCACCACCTCTGTAAAAAACAACCACCCCGAATAATTTTCGGTCGTACAATGGCAAATAGTTGTTCAGAACAATTATCATATACTGAACAAAGATATGTTCCAAACATTTTCCCGCTTTTCATGGAATAATGAAGAACGAGAAGCAGAAAATTTAATTAATGACAACACGCTTAAGTCGATTCCATCTGTTTATATAGAGGAGCCTCTAAGGTCTTTAATAAGGTGAGAGTAATTCTTATCATATCGGGCACAAAATTCCAACCAATCGTATACTTTATTTTTTAACCAATAATAAGGTGAGAGTAATTCTTATCAAATCGGTCACAAAATTCCAACCAATCATATTGGTTGGAATCTCTCCAACCATATTGGAGAGGTATCTGTTGAGAGCCAGACTAAGGAATGATTCCTGAAAGAGGGCAGCAGCTCTTTCAGTAGTTGTTAGGGGCGTGAGTCAGAATGACTTAAACGGCAATATCAACATCACTCAGTCCTCTGAGTACTGCGCAGCTGAAAGCAATGGAAAACTACAGCTGCTTTTTTTCCAAGAAAATGTGGCCCTCTGCATTTTCATATAGCAATGATGGAGGCGCCTTCCTTGGTAAAATATTCCGGAGGTAAACTAGTCCCCCGTTCGGATCTCCGGGTGGGGACTACTAAGGAAGGGGTCACCAGAAAATTAAAAAATAACATTCTACGAGTCGGAGCGTGGAACGTTAGAAGTTTAAAAAAGGTTGGTAGGCTAGAAAATTTAAAAAGGGAAATGGATAGGATAAATGTAGATGTAGTAGGAATTAGTGAGGTTCGGTGGGAAGAGGAAGGCGACTTTTGGTCAGGTGATTTTAGATTAATTAACTCAGCTTCAAATAATGGGCAGGCAGGAGTAGGGTTCATAATGAACAAGAAGATAGGGAAGAGAGTAGAGTATTTCAAAACGCATAGTGATAGAATCGTTGTAATAAGGATAAAATCAAAACCTAATCCTACAAGATTGTTAACGTCTATATGCCGACAAGCGCCCATGATGATGATGAGGAAGAGTGTGTATACGAAGAGATTGATGAAGCAATTAAACACGTAAAAGGAGATGAAAATTTAATAATAGTTGGGGATTGGAATGCAAGCATTGGAAAAGGCAAGGAAGGAAATATAGTGGGTGAATACGGGCTGGGCAAAAGGAATGAAAGAGGGGACCGACTTATGGAGTTTTGCACGAAGTATAAATTAGTAATTGCCAACACCCAATTTAAAAATCATAATAGAAGAATATACACTTAGAAAAAGCCAGGCGATACTGCAAGGTATCAGATAGATTATATCATGGTTAAGCAAAGATTTAGAAATCAACTCATAAACTGCATAACTTACCCTGAAGTAGACATTGATAGCAACCATAATTTAGTGTTAACGAAAAACCTGAAGAAAAGTTGTCAGGTGAATCGGTGGAATTTAGAGAAGCTTGATGAAGAGGAGGTAAAAAAGATTTTTGAGGAGGACATCGCAAGAGGTCTGATTAAAAAATATAAGGTAGAAAATGTAGAAGAAGAATAGGAGAATGATAAAAAGGAAATTCTTAAATCAGCAGAAGCCAACTTAGGAGGAATAAAGAGAACTGGTAGAAAACCTTGGGTTTCAGTCGATATATTGCAGCTGATGGATGAACGTAGAAAATATAAGAATCCTAGTGATGAAGAAAGTAAAAGGAACTATCGGCAATTAAGAAATGCTATAAACAGGAAGTGCAAACTGGCGAAAGAAGAGTGGATTAAAGAAAAGTGTTCAGAAGTGGAAAGAGAAATGAATATTGGTAAAATAGACGGAGCATACAGGAAAGTTAAGGAAAATTTTGGGGTACATAAATTAAAATGTAATAATGTGTTAAAAAAAGATGGTACACCAATATATAATACGAAAGGTAAAGTCGATAAATGGGTGGAATATATTGAAGAGTTATATGGAGGAAATGAATTTGAAAATGGTGTTATAGAGGAAGAATAGGAAGTTGAAGAGGATGAAATGGTAGAAACAATACTGAGATCTGAATTTAAGAGAGCATTAAAGGATTTGAATGGCAGAAAGGCTCCTGGAATGGATGGAATACCTGTAGAATTACTGCGCAGTGCAGGTGAGGAAGCGATTGATGGATTAAACAAACTGGTGTGTAATATTTATGAAAAAGGGGAAGTCCCGATCAGACTTCAAAAAAAGTGTTGTAGTCATGATACCAAAAAAAGCAGGGGCAGATAAATGTGAGGAATACAGAATATTTAGTTTAACTAGTCATGCATAAAAAATCTTAACTAGAATTCTATACAGAAGAATTAAGAGGAGAGTGGAGGAAGTGTTAGGAGAAGACCAATTTGGTTTCAGGAAAAGTATAGGGAAGGGAAGCAATTTTAGCGCTCAGATTAATAGTAGAAGGAAGATTAAAGAAAAACAAACCAACATACTTGGCGTTTATAGACCTAGAAAAGGCATTCGATAACGTAGACTGGAATAAACTGTTCGGCATTTTAAAAAAGTTAGAGTACAAATACAAAGATAGAAGAACAATTGCTAACATGTACAGGAACCAAACAGCAACAGTAATAATTGAAGAATAGAAGAAAGAAGCCGTAATAAGAAAGGGAGTCCGACAAGGATGTTCCCTGTCTCCGTTACTTTTTAATCTTTACATGGATATAGCGGTTAATGATGTTAAAGAACAATTTAGATTCGGAGTAACAGTACAAGGTGAAAAGATAAAGATGCTACGATTTGCTGTTAATATAGTAATTCTAGCCGAGAGTAAAAAGGATTTAGAAGAAACAATGAACGGCATAGATGAAGTCCTACGCAAGAACTATCGGATGAAAATAAACAAGCACAAAACAAAAGTAATGAAATGTGTTAGAAATAACAAAGATGGGCCACTGAATGTGAAAATAGGAGGAGAAAAGATTATGGAGGTAGAAGAATTTTGTTATTTGGGAAGTAGAATTACTAAAGATGGACGAAGCAGGAGCGATATAAAATGCCGAATAGCACAAGCTAAACGAGCCTTCAGTAAGAAATATAATTTGTTTACATCAAAAATTAATTTAAATGTCAGGAAAAGATTTTTGAAAGTATGTTTTGAGTGTCGCTTTATATGGAAGTGAAACTTGGACGATTGGAGTATCTGAGAAGAAAAGATTAGAAGCTTTTGAAATGAGGTGCTATAGGAGAATGTTAAAAATCAGATGGGTGGATAAAGTGACAAATGAAGAGGTATTGCGGCAAATAGATGAAGAAAGAAGCATTTGGAAAAATATAGTTAAAAGAAGAGACAGACTTATAGGCTACATACTAAGGCATCCTGGAATAGTCGCTTTAATATTGGATGGACAGGTAGAAGGAAATAAATGTGTAGGCAGGCCACGTTTGGAATATGTAAAACAAATTGTTAGGGATGTAGGATGTAGAGGGTATACTGAAATGAAACGACTAGCACTAGATAGGGAATCTTGGAGAGCTGCATCAAACCAGTCAAATAACTGAAGACAAAAAAAAAAGAAAGCAAATATACAGGGGGATGAACAGGGATCAGATAATTTCTACTCACCTTCGTCCGCCTCCCTACCGCGAACGATGGCCTCCATCATGGCAGCTACGGTTTTCCACGCAGCCTCCGACTCGAGCATCTTGGTGATCACGCTTTCAGCCACTAATTCCCCGAACTCCTCGACTAATGGGTGCCATACATCATACCAACGCCCACACCAGAACACTACGTGTTCCCGGGAGTCGACGACTTCGCAATACCTACATAGACGAGAAGCTCTTTTCCCAATCCTATGCAGGTAAGCGCCAAAGCAACCGTGCCCACTCAGAAACTGAGTGAGTTCGTACGACAGTTTTCCGGACTTCCTTCCTATCCAGGTCTTGATTTCTGGGATAAGGGATCTTGTCCATCCACCTGTCTGCGACGCCTGCTACCTCTCCTGCCACTGTCCAATAAGTCAATCGCGAGCGAGACTCGGTAAAGCAGCTCTTTGTCTCATCGCCCTCTCCTCCGCCATGAGAATCAGGGGCGGCACCCCGGCGATGACAAACACGGTCTCGCTGGAAACCGTCCTATAGGCACGTGCGATCCGCAAAATCAGTACCCACTGAATAAGAACTGAAATAGGTATGAAGTTTTTTTCTCATTTTTAGTTCCGAATTCTGAATTTTCATTCAGTTCCTAAAGTTCGGCGAATACGTTCTAGAAAACTCTGTATGTGTATATATATATATACACATACAATATACACATACTCAATATATATATATATATATATATATATATATATATTGAGAGAGAGAGAGAAAGAGAGAGAGAGAGTGAGTGACAAAGTAGTAGTAGTAGTAGTGGATGTATTTTGAGAGAGAAACGATCGGGATCATTTTATCGTTGCTATGAAGCAAGTTATTAACCATCAAACTCATTGGCAAGGATGTATTACGGCTAAATTTTTATTTTATTTTTAAAAAAAATATTTTATTTAGTTTTTGTTCCTTTATTTAACTTTTTTTTATAATTCTTTATAATTTAAAAGAAAGTAAATGTCGGAAGAATAACTAAACAGTGACAAATTTATTTATTTTTACTTCTTATTTTATGTATTACGTAAATATTAAGGTGAAAAAATAAATATTGTATTTTTATCCTTATAAATTAAATCCAAACATAATTTTATTCTTTGTAGTTGTATTTACATCAACATCGTTATTTTCACTTTTGCTTTATTTTCTTTTGGTAAATTATAAGATGAAAAAAAAAATTTATTGCTTAAAATTACGAACACTTACAAAACGCGTAGATACAAAGCGTATGTATTTAAAAATGTTTTAAATAAATTCATCGTTTGTTTAAATCAAATTAGTAAAACACACACACACAGATGATTAATGTAAAAAAATATTTTTCCTTTCGATTCTTTGAACAGTTAGTTAAACGTAAAATTTGATACAGTGGAAACAAAGAAATTAATGATTTCATATTTTAACAATTTATATCAATATTCCAAGTTAACAAAATGTCACCGCTCAATTTCTTTCTACGTGTTATACTACCATGGTCCAGTACTTAAATTTTCTAGATGTAAACTCGTTTTCCGTTTAAATTACAAGTAACATAAGGCTATAGTGGATAATATAATACAAACAACGTGTCTTATGAAGTGTATTCCCTTGTATGAAGTAAAGAAAGTGTTGTGATTGTGAAATATTTCGGTTTTCAGATTACAACGGAAATATCCATTTTGACCATCCCTGAATCCATTTTGACTAGTTTTGGCGTGACGTCTTTAAGAGCGTACATATATATTGCATAACTCAAAAACGATTAGCCGTAGGATGATGAAATTTTGGATTTAGGACTGTTGTAACTTCTAGTTGTGCACCTCCCCCTTTGATTGCAATCGACTGGATCAAAACAGCCCAGAATCCAAAATAATTCTGAATTTTGGACTTTTTATTAACCGCAGTAATAAGCTCTCATTGTGAGTTTTTCAGCAATGTATCATAAGTGGTACTTATTTTCATTTCTTCCACAGTTATAGCCAAATAAAAGTTTAATTAATGAAATATTTGTGTCGTAGAAGGGGAAAATCTACGGGTTTGAAACGGACTTCATTTCTTTTTTTTTATTTTAAACGTATTGATTTATTAATAATTATTGACCTCTGATTGTAAAAAAAAATGTGTATATGTAATTTAATAGGCGTACAAGGAAGTCGTGTGGTGTCTACGTCAGATTTTGTTTTTGTCTTTCACATCAGATTTCATATCAAATCACTAAGTTAATTGGGTCTCAAAAATTACAGTTTAACTTAATTTTAGTGAAGGCGTAAACAATAGGTTTTAAAACTTTATTTTTAATAGTTAGAGAAATCTGGTGTAAAAAAAATTGGTGTTGAGAAACACAGTTTTATGTTCTCATGTTCTGATATGTTTTTTTTCTATAAGTAAACTTGGAAATTCTTATATTTGTATTTAGATTTTGTGGACTTCTTTATTCATACAATTCAGAATAAAATTTTCTTCAAGTCTTTTGTTCTATTTATTGATCATTTATCGATGTTGTTTTATGCCAAATGTAGAGTTGAGACCCCCATTATTTTGTCTTTTATCTTAGATTTCTTGAAAACTATTAAAAAAAAAAAAACAGTTCTGAGACCTAATTTTTTTATCAGATCAGAGATTTCATATAAAATCACTAAAATTATCCTTTAATTTGGATCCCAAAAATGACACTGTAATTTTTGGGCTGAATTTTATCGAAGGCGCATAATTCGTCCGAAATTTTTCGCGAGCAGAGATTCGCTAACGTAGCATTTTCGAACCGATGTATATATGCAATTTCTTATTTATTTTTACCAATAGAACATGTCCTGAAAATTTATTACATTCTTTTTAATTAGTCTTTATGTAAAGTTTTACAAATTCTTTTTTTACAAAATTAACTAAATACACCTGTCTTAATAGCCCATTCATCATGCGATGTTTTACGTGTTGGCAGGTCCATGGTAGCTGTTGTTATCTTCATCCGTTTTTTCCATGCTTTTCATTTTTATTTCATCATAACCTTTATTACTCTTTGTCATTTATTAATTTCAGCCTCTTCTTTTTTCACGGAAGTGTATTTATTATTTTCTTTGACCTATTTATGCGCCCGAATCGGTTCATTTTTCTCCTTCTGATAGTCTTAACCATTGTTCTATCTTCATTTAATCTTATTACTTCTACATACTTTACCATTTATTTTATCTTCTCCATTCTCCTCTTGGATACCACATTTCCAATTCCCCGATCCTATCTTTTTCCTTTTTCTCCAGTGTCCATGCTCGTATACTCCGTACACGGTATTTTACCGATCTCCTTGTCTGGTTCAGATCCAATAGCTCACTAAACCACAATCAGTTTCCATAAGATTATGCGATAAATTTCTTTTCATACTTATTCGACAAATTCATCGTATGATTTATAAATGCATTCAGATTCAAAATTATTTTTAAAAAAATATATATATTTTAAATAAACAACATTCTTGAGTAATGTAAATGATATTTTAATCATATTTTGAGTTTCTGTAAATAATATTTGTTTTTATTATTTTACAATTAGTTTTAATTTCTTACGTTTATTTTTATAAATAACGTTAAAACAAATGATGATTATTTGAAAAAGAAATGCGCTGTTAATTATTAATTAATACAAAAGTTTTTTTTTAACTCTGGTTGGTCCTGTGGTAAAATCGTCGTCAAAGGTTCTAAGGTTCAAATCCAAGTAAAAGTAAATTTAAGTTACTTTTATACGGTTTTGAATATTAGAAACTAGATACCGGTGTACTTCGTGGTTCCGGTTAAATTAGCCACCACATCTTAGGAATTATCGGTATGAGTCTGTATAAGATAACATATCATTTACATTTCACACATATCATCTTCATCTCATTGGATCATGAGGTTGCTTATAGTTACAAGTTTGAACAAATTACAAAGTACACATTAGATAAAGTAAATAAAAAAATTTCACGGAATTCCTTTTACTTCTTTGTACAAAATAAAGGAAGTATTATTCTGATCGCGAAATTTTTTAAAAATTTCAACAAAAATATCTATTTTGAACATCTCTGAATCCATTTTGACTAGGTTCGGCTTGACGCTTGTAGGTACATATATGCTTATGTACTTTGCATAACTAAAAAAAAATTAGCCGTAGAATGTTGAAAGTTTCGATTTAGGACTGTTTTTGTAACATCTAGTTGTGCACCTCCCCTTTTTATTTCAATCGACTGGACCGAAGGTCGAAAAAAGCCCAAAATCCAAAACAAAAGGGATTTTAGACTTTTTCATAACTGCTGTAATAAGCCCTCATCGAGAGCTTTTCAATGATGTATAATAAGTGGTACTTATTTTCATTGGTTCCAGTGTTATAGCCAAATAAAATTTTAATTAATTGAATATTCGGATCTTACAAGGGGAAGGCACATCTGTTCGAATCGGACTACATTTCCTTCTTTTTTTAAAAATTTAAATGTATTGATTTACTAATAATTATTAACCTCTGATTGTGAAAAAAGTTTACGGTAAATAATAATTCAATAATAACAAGAAAAACAAAATGAAAAAAATATTAGAAATTATTAATAAAATAAAATTTTATGTACTTTCCATTTAAAAAAAAAGTAATTTAATAGGCGTACAAGGAATTCATGTGGTGTCCACATCATATTTTTTTAAAATTTAAAATGGTGGTTTCGCCTTCAACTCTCCTCTAAATTAATTTTTTTTTTAATTAAAATTTTGATACTATTTTATTAAAATGTTAGGTGAAAAAATTATAGAGAACATATATTAATTAAATATTTGGTGTAGAATTTTTCGGACATTTGATTAGCGGTATTTGCAGGAATAATTATTTTAACTAAGAAAAGTACATATTCTTGAAAATTAAAACGGTATAAAGTAAGAAAAGAATAAAATATTTAATATTCATAATGAGAAAAACAATTAAAAAAATAACTTTCTTGGATAAATATCGTGCATAGAAATAGCGTGTTAGCTATTGTAGCCTGTTTAACTTAAATATAAAGTCTTAATTGAGTATGCCATCTAATTTTTATTCGTTACAGTATTTACGCATATAAATAACAAAGTTAAGGCCTTGAAACTATTTAGTTTAGACAAGCGTATATAGTATATGGTAAGTTTTCCTTCTTCAACCGCAATGCAACCGACGGTCGGGAGGGAAAAAACTAAGGTTAAGAAGTAAAACATATGTTCCTATAGCGTGCAGAAACAACCACCACTAGTAGTGTATAACTCGGTTCCGTTTGTACCTTCCAACATTTCACGTAAACTTACTATATGAATATCTATGTTTGTGTGTGTGTGTGTTTTACAGTAGAAGTTTTTCTGCTGTGGTGTATAGCATTCAGTAAGTAGAATGTGGGATGCGGAATGTATGTTTGCATTTCTTGATGTAGCGTGTTTTGTTTTAACTTTTGTAGATGGTGGTATGTTATTACAGATATATTCTGTTTAGACATTTCTTTATCGGAAAACATTAAACAATTTGTTATCTTTTTAACTTTTTTTATTTTTTTTTATATATATCTAAATACACGTGACTGTTAATAGTTTGATACAATCTCAAAATAATTTGTACACAATTATGTTTTTAATTCAAAGTGTTTAAAACGGACAAATAATAAGTAACAAATTTCATAATTATATCTTTTACTGTTGACGTCGAAGAATTTTTTTTTTACAGTTTTCTATCGTTTGACGTTCTTCTCCAGTATTCCTTTTATGTTTAGTGCAAATATTTTATCATCATCATCTGGTGTTTGCCTGGCGGGAAGTTCCTTACAAAACCATTGTTTCCGTCCATCCTATTCTTCTTTTTTTTTACTGTTTAGCCTTCGGTAATTACTGTTCAGATAATACTTCAGAGGATGATATGTATGAGTGTAAATGAAGTGTAGTCTTGTACTGTCTCATTTTGACCACTCCTGAGATGTGTGTGGTTAATTGATACCCGACCACCAAAGAACACCGGTATCCACGATCTAGTATTCAAGTCCGTGTAAAATTACCTGACCTTACTTGGACTTGAACGTTGGAACTCTCGACTACCAAATCAACTGATTTGGGAAGACGCGTTCACCACTAGACCAAGCCGAAGGGTATCCATCTCTGTTGTAAGCCTTTCCTTTCTTCCTCTTGTAGTTTCCAATCTTCACCTCATTTAATAACTTCTTCTCCTCCTTGCTTCTTTTCTCCTTCTGTTGACCCTTCTAGAGCAGTTGTCAAGATTTTGATTCTCCAAACCACACGTCATAACCCGTTCCCTTTTTTTTGTGCTTCCCAAACAAGTGCTTTTTCTTCTTTAATCTCTTTATTACTTACTCTTTTACTTCATCCGACAATCTTACCTTCTCCATCTTTCCCATTTCTCCCCGTCTTTCTTCCTCTTCCTTATCGTCAATGCTTCACTTCGATACGACAGAAGACTCGATACATAGCGTTTGGCTAACTTCTTCCTTAACTGAAGTCCAAACTTTAACTTCCTTTTCTTACTGAAGGTTTACCTTGCCATCTTCTCATTCGTTTTACTTATATTGCGCTGTTCTAGTCCTTTATCATCATAATCTGTGATTTTTTGATTTTTTCCTCTTCTTCCTTCAGTTGTCATTATCACTAAATCTTCCTTTTTTACTTCTTAGCACTTTAGTTTTACCTATATTGATTTTAATTCTTTCCTCAAGATCTATTTAATAATCTTTGAAGCGCGTTTGTGCCATCAATTATTAGAATTACTTTATCTACTATTTTGCATCTTATTTTTCATCTCATACACTTATTCGTTCTTCTATTTCTTCTCATATATACTTTATCGTAACTACACTGTAAATGTTGACTAATATATTAATTTCAATGTAATTAAAACATTTTATCTCTTCAATTATTTATTCTTTACTATGATAATCTTTGTTTTCATTTAATTTTTACTCTTTACAATTCATTCTATCGTAGATTTAAATTCAGTAATTGTAGCAAATTTCTGTGTGTAGCGTTTTGGATTTTTATATAAAAATTTCTTGGTTCAGATTCCGGTCATATACGAGTATATTATTTTTTTACACGTACGTATCATTTCCTGGCTCAAAATTTTTATCTTACACGATCAATTAATCATGTTAAAAGAGAAAAATAATTAAATCCTGTTGTCTTCTTTATTTAGATACATGTACCTTGTTATTTGTACAAAAATATCCTTGGTATTTCACTTTTTTTCAATTTATCCTGAAATATCTTAATTTTATATTGTATAAAGCTTATAGTAATTTTCAGAATTTTCCTGAAACACTACTACATTTATCTTTGCCTTTGTTTCATCACCATAAATTCTAACACTTCATTTTTAAATTATTTTAAGAATTTCTTATCGTACATACGAATTGTGTTTGATGTTAATACATATTTATAATCTTCTTAAAAGCTCTTTTTGATATGAAAGTAACGTTTATGACCTTTTCTTATTTTTAAATTTAATTCCCCCTTCGGTTTTGAATCTAATCCATTCGTTATTCAATACTATTTTCAAGCATTTTATATGTATTTATACGTACATAGCTTTTTTCTATATTTACTCGTTTATTACAGTACAGTAACATTAATCTATATTTAATGGTTTTTTAACCTTTTGTTATTTATAATTAAAGTTTATCTAATAAATTATTAAAATTAACAGAAATTTTTCTTTTTTAGTTTAAATAAAATCATTACGTCGAATTTAATTAAGACGAAGCATTTTTCTTTTTAATAAATTAATTTTTAATAAATGTCACTGGTGATGTTTATTAAACTACATTCATTATGCACAAAATGAGTTTTATTTGTTCACTTAAAGTTTGTATTATACATAACTATATTTAGTTTGGTTAATATACATGTTGAAATTAATTTTTATGGTAAGCGAATTCTACTATTTTCTCAGCGATGAAAAATGTCATATACAGACTTACATTTGTTTAATATTTAATAATAGTAATAAAGGACTAAAAATTTTATATATTTGAACTTTTAAGAAATTAACTTTCTATTAAACAACTTTCTCTCAAATTTTATATTTGTTTTAAATGCAGTTTTACCTCTGAGTTCGACTTATATTATTTACTTTTTTATTTTAAATGTAATCTTTTATTAATTAAATTCTTGTTGAAGTTAAATAATTTAAACTAAAGAAAATTTCCCGAGAAAGGCCTTTTAATTTTTATGAAAATTGTGTGGTTATGTATTTTTATTATTAAAAATAAATTAGCTGTAGCACATCCTACCCTACTACAGGGAGCATTTGTATGTGGGTCTGTGTGTGTGTGTGTCCCCACCATAGGTTAGCACCGGAATAAAACTATCATTAGTGGAAAATTCCGATTCGTTAGTACATGTCTCGTGGTGGTCAGGTGTATGTATCGTGAATATATCGATAGATACACGAAATATCGATACAAATAAAAATTGTAAATGTTTGTTTATTCAAAATCTTAAATCTCCGAAAGTTCTTCGCCGATTGCTTCGAAATTTTGACACAACGTTGAATTAGAATACGCGCGTGTTTTTATATACCTACTATTTGTATACCTAATATTTCACACCTGTGACAGGTAAAAACATGCTTTTTTGTAAAACAGCTCTATCTGTTGGACGTAAAAGCAGCACACACTATTCTAAATATTTTACGATTCCATTTCAATGTTTCCGATATGTGTGTCGGCTATAGACTAAAAAACTATGAACCGATTTACCCGAGGGTAAAAAAGGAGAAAGGGAAAAATCGGAAAAGAGAAAGAGGGAAAATCGAAAAAGGTAAAAGGGAAGAAGGAGAAAATGGGGAAAAGAAAATGGAAAAGGGAAAGGAGAAAATATGAAGGGAAAAGAAGGTGAACGAAAGGAAAGGGGTGGAGATGTGGAAAAGGGAATATGATAAAATGAAAACGGGAGAAAGGGTAAAAGGGAAAGGTTAAATTTTGTGAAGTTCCGTAATGTTCATTTTGTTAACGTTTTATAAACTTTCAATTTTGTTCATTTAATCTATATATATATATATATATATATATATATATATACTCAAATCTAGTAATAGCAAAGCATTGCCGGGTCTGCTAGTTTTTCTCAAATGTTTGCAAACATTACTCCACTTTATATTAAGCTATACGCTTAAGCTTACGTACGTACGTAATTATCTTACAATTTTAAAAAAGATTTTTTTCTCAAAATTTTACCTCTCCTTCTACCTCCAAAAAGCTATCGTTTTATATATTGGCTATTTTTTAACCGAATTTTTTTTATATCTTCTTCACGCCGAAAGATGGAGATAGATTTCACTGGTGATAAGCTGAGGATAAAAAAGATTTCCACCTTAAAGTTAAGAAAAACTTCAAATTTACTGAATACGACAATGGTTGCATTTGAAAATTTTCACATGTTTAGCATACGACAAACCCATCTTCCAATCCCAGCAAACGTTTGGTCATCCCTTGCCGTAAGGGTAAGTCATATCAAAAATTGTTTCAGACAAAGGTTTTAGGTAATGTTTAGAGGACTAACGACCACTTTAAACCGATTTGATACTGTGCCTATTAAGGGAGGTGTAATTTTTTTGTATTCGAAACATCGTTTTTCCCACTTTCTAGGTCCAATGGTTTGTGATATATCAAACAAATTTACTTAGTTATATTTTAGGCCCTTATCCTAAGAGTAGTAGGAACTTTAAAATAATTCGATTTTTTACTTAATAAGAAAGTTATAGCGATTTTTTTTTCTTCAAAAAAGCCCCCCATTTTCATTCCTATGGTCCGATTTTGCGCATTAGCAAACTGGACTGAGATTTTGGGTCGTTATATTTTATGTATCAATTTGAAAGTGATTGGCGCAAAATTACGGCAGTCATTGTGTCCACAACAAAGTGAAATATATAAACTTTTGAAGTGACGGTAGTTTTGGGTCTGAGGGTTAATTGAACCCCAACGAATGCTGGTATTCACGTTCTAGTATCCAGATACGAATAAAAACAACTACCTTTACTAGGGTATGAAACTAAGAACCCTCGAATTCGAAATCAGCTGATTTACGTAGTTTTACCGCTAGACCAAGTTGCTGGATTTTTTTTTGTTAATTGTAATCAAATACATTCGTGATAATTTATTTTAGTACAATTTTATAACAAATTTATTTTTATTTTTTGTTTTCGAAACTTAAGAATAAACATTTCGTGTTTTCAGATAATTGGTTTGTTATTTTCACTGACTTTTATTATCATGGAACGAGAATCTAAACAAATCATCACTCTCTTCGGGTTTATACATTATAGATATACACACACCCCTCTATACAGACTGTTATAAAATATGAAAGAAAAAAAAAATTTTATGTGGAGTTTTATATTTTGTTTCTTTAATATTAATATTTATTTTTTGTTGTTTTATTTTGGTGTTTTTAATATATTATAAACAGAATACATGATTTGGGGACTGATAAAGCGCGTGGGTCGGTTTGCATGTTAAGTCGATCGAATGTATAGCTAGTAGTACTAATGTAATATACTATAGAAACACGCAAAGTGGTTAAACTGTCATAAACCAAATACATTTTACCTTGTCCAATTTTTTTTTTTTGTAATTTTCTTTTCTCATTATTTTCATTTCACTTTTTAATAAGTTAATAAAATGATAATACGCTTAATTATAATTTTTAGTCGTAATGTCCTCTGTTTAATTTATTTTTATTTGTATTTATTATGAAAATATGTAAATTATTTAAATAATTTTTGTTCTAAAAATATTGATCGAAAAGAGACGAGAGTTTAAAATTAGAAACGTATCTCGTCTTCATTAATTACTAGATAACTTCCAACAAAGTCAAGAGATCGCTTCTGTGGGATACAATGAATGAAACAGAATTATCATGAAATGTCGTACAATGATAATACAGGTGATGAATATTTGAAAGAGATTTATATTATTAATCAAGATGTTCTCCGAGCTGTTACATATATATATATATATATATATATATATATATATATAAATATATATATATAGAGAGAGAGAGAGAGTGATGAAGTAATAAGGAAATGGAAAATAGAAGTTAATCCAGGAATTATTGTGGACAATGAAAATTAAATATATTTATTATATTTTACAGCAGAACAGATATTAGTTTCAAAGAGATTTGTTTAGATTAGAAAATTATGATTTCGCACAGAAGACCAAATCTGTGGTTTTTGGGGGAAACTAACAGTCCTTAGGTAACAAGGAGATATCTCATTTCTTTCATCTGGTTATCTACATTACGTTTGATATGATGATGATATTGTTCCTATACTGAAGAAGTTCCGGTCAGTATTTGGAACATTGACGAAAAAGACCAGGAAAGAAACCAGAGTTAGAATTTTATAAAGTGATGGACGTACCGGTATTATAATTTGGTTCAAAGACCTGGTTGTCTAATACAAAACGTAAAAGCAGAATTCAAGCGACAGAAATGTTTTTGAGATCTGTAAAAGTTGTACGAGACCGGGATAGGTTCTACAGTGTTGATATCCGGAAGGAGTTTTATATATATAAATAAAACAGTGGTTCCCAAACTTTTCCGAATCGCGGGGCCTTTTTACAATTAAATTTTTCCATGACGCCCTACCCTAAGTAAAAGTATGACTATTCGTAAGTAAGAGATAAAAATAAATAAAACTCGCGTATCTTCACTTTTTTTTTTTACTTTATTAACATTAAATTAATAATTATAAATGTCTTGGTTCAATTAATTATGAAGCTTTTACAATATTTCGCGGCTCCCCTGTGAAGAGTCCGCGTACCCCTGGGGCGCTGCGGCAAACAGTTTGGGAATATATAAGAGAGAATAAAGAATTATCTGGATAAAAAATTATGCAAGAAGGTGTGGAGATACAAATCTCTGGTCGAAGGGAGGTGGAAGACCCACAAAGCTTTGGCGAGACGTTGAGTTATTGTTTTGTGATTGGAACAGGCGATTCGCCTAATACTGAAGGATGAAGAATTATACAGAGTGATTCAAAGAAACGGGAAATTAAAAAAATTAAATAACGTTAATGAAAATTTTTTTTTAGAAAATGAATTTTATTTCATGTAATCGTACAAATGTTGCCACTTTAGGATACATACATTTTAGTTTATTTTTTAAAGATGACATCTTCCAGGTGACCTCCTCTTCTACGTAAACACTCACGAAGTCTCTTCGTTAAATTGTTCGTGGTTTGACGTAACATCTCAACTGGAATTTCCGCAATTGCTTCTCGGATCTTTGCCTTCAGTTCTTCCGTTGTAGCAGGTCTACTGTGGAACACTTTGCTTTTAAGGTGATCCCACAAAAAGTAATCGCAAGCTGAGAGATCAGGCGATCTGGGAGGCCATCTAATGTCACCGTTTCGTGAAATGACACGTTGTCCAAAAAATCGGCGTACAGCTGCCATCGATATTCGTGCAGTATGTGACGTTGCTCCGTCTTGTTGAAACCAGGCTGTGTAAAGAATCGTTGGAAATCTCTTTTGTTGTTCCACAACAAAGGTTTCAAGCACGGCTACGTAACGAGCCGACGTCACTGTAATCGCAAGACCGTTGTCATCCTCAAAAAAATAAGGGCCTATAACACCGTAAGATGACATAGCACACCACACGGTCACTTTCTGGCTGTGCAACGGACGCTGGTGTAGCTGCGTAGGATTTTCTTGTGCCCAGTATCTGAAATTTTGCTTGTTAACAAATCCACTGAGTTGGAAATGCGCTTCGTCTGACATCCACAGTTAGTGAACAATCTCTTCGTTATCATTTATCTTCTGAAGCATTACATTACAGAATTGTGCTCGCACAACTGCACCGTTTGGTTTCAGTTCCTGGACGATTTGCAACTTGTACGGATGATATTGCAAGTTCTTCACTAACATTCTTCGAACGCTTGAACTACGCGATCGTAAAGATGCTGAGAGACGACGGATCGACCGATGTGGACTTCGTGTGACAGCATCTTGTAAAGCTTGAAAATTCTGTGGTGTACGGACGGTTCGCTCACGGCCTGGAGGTTTCTTTTTCATTGCCGAACCGGTTTCCTCAAAATTAGATATCCATGTTTTAATTGCACGTGCTGATGGAACACAGTCGTGCCGTCCCAGATTAAAATGACGGCGAAATTCTCTACGCGCTCCCTCCACACTGTCATTGTTTTTGTAAAACGATTTGATAGCTAATGCCCGTTGCGCACCACTCCAAGGATCCATGACAACTAAATGGCGGGTTAGGTTAGAGAGGCTGGCGCCACTTATCAAGTGGTACCAATCGCCCACGGCTACCAACACAATTTTAAAATTTCCCGTTTCTTTGAACCACTCTGTACTATATAAATTTAAAATTTGGTACGTTAAAAAAAATAAATTTGTAAAAAAGTATCTTAAATGAAATCGTATAAGACGATATAGCCAGATCATTGTTCAGTCAATTTTAAAGCATGACTACTGAAAAATAAGAAGGCGAATGAAATTCAAGAGTATAACTCGAATTTGTACAATTAAAATAAGAAAAAAAAATAGCTCAAATTATGAGGTCATTTATTATATACGCCTTATGATATCATAAATATAGTACCATTTTATACAGTTTTGGAGTCTAATTTTTCATTTGTAACTGATAAAGAAAATATAAAATACATGTATAAGAAAATTACATTATTGTAACGATCTTCAGAAGATAAATAATAAGTGAAGATCTTAACTGTAATAACTGATCATATCCTTTCTTGTTACCGTGAAAAACTGATGATATCTGAAAAATTTCGATATTCTCCGGTAGATGTCGATACATAACAAATACCTTGGTGAAAGACCGAAATATTTGCTTATTCGGTCCTTCGCGGTATATGTCGAAAAACACAGATAAGCTCTGGTGGGGGTCGACACGATATGTAGAGGTTAAAAACAAAATCACCCAAAATCAATCTCTAAGGCAAATAGATTACAAGTAACCCTCGTAATAAAAGGAAGTTTAACATAACCTAGCCAAACATAACCTACGCACACTTCGCTCACTAGCCTCGTCTAATTAACATTAAAATACAAATTATACATACATATCATATTCTCCAACACTGGAGGTGATTAATGATGAAATTCATCGCATTGTGAAAACAATCAAATTTTCAGCATTTTATAAATTGAAAAGGCCAATCAGGATATACGGAATATGTTAACTGCACGGATAAACGTTAATAATCCAAATAAATGGTCAGATGGTTTGCCTTTTGTTCAGTTTTTATAAAAATATTTTTATTCAACTTTCACCGCCAGTGCATGGTAAATACGGTGAATTTTAATAATCGCCTCTAATGTTGGAGAATGACATATATATGTATATATATATATATATAATTATTAGTATATTTAACGTTAATTAGACGAGGTTAGCAAGCATAGGTTATTTTTGGTTTAAATTTAAACTTTATTTTTTTACTTCTTTTTACTTCCTTGTACGAAATAAAGGAAGTATCGTGATGCGAAAAATTTCGGTTTGCAGGTTTCAAGAGAAATATTCATTTTGACTATCCCTGAATCCATTTTGACTAGTTTTGGCGTGCGTGACGTTTGTACGCACGTATATATGTCTCGCATGACTCAAAAACGATTAGCCATAGGATGTTGATATCTTGGATTTGGACTGTTGTAACATCTATTTGTACAACTTCTCTGTTGATTGCAATCGATTGAGTCAAAAGTGTCTAAAAAAGGCCAAAATAAAAAATAAAAATTTGGTTTTTGAGTTTTTCTTAGCTGAAGTAATAAGCCCTCATTGAGAACTATTCAATGATAAATCATAAATGGTAATTATTTTCATTGGTTACAGAGTTATAACCAAATAAAATTTTAATTAATGTAATATTTGGATGTTACAAAGGAAAATACATCGGTTCGAATCAGAATTTATCTTCTTTTATTTTATTTTTTAACTTTTTTTTTAATTTAAATATATTGATTTAATAGCTATTACCTGTGATTGTTAAACCTTTTACAAAAAAATAAAAAAATAAAATTATTAGTGAAAAAAAAAATTATGTACTTTTAAAATGTGTTTGAAATTTAGTAGGCATATTACATCTGCGTATTTGTTATAGATTTGGTGAAACATCTGATTATTTTAATTTAATGGAATATTATAATTTAGAAGGGTATTATTTTTGGATTTTCTAGTTAATTTTTTAATGCTTTTATTTACAGTCGCATCAAAAATTATAGTCATTAGCAACTACAGTTACACTATCATGTAGTATTATAAAAAAAAATCATTAAAAAAAATTCTGTTTAATTTTATCTACATTTAAGTTAACTACAGAGTGACTGAAAAATAAACCCTTACAAGAACAACATATACACTGAGGCAACATGCCCCATCTTTAATAAATTACAAACAATTCTTATCTTTTAGTTCATTACTCCTCTGGAACATTTTCCTCCTCTTCATATTCATTTTGTGGTTTTTTGTGGTGTATTTCTTCTTGTTATCTTTCGTTTTCCTGTATGATTGTTTCTTTTTCATTTTTGATTACTCACCAAATAATCCAATTATAAAAACTGAATATTTTACACCGTTAGGTAGAAATTAACATTCGTAACCAGTATATAACTAAACAGTAATAGTTTAATTATTATTAACTTTTATTTATACGACACTAAAGAAATCTGACTTTTGTTAATCAGCAACTCATAAAGATACGAATAATAGTTATCTAGTAATACGAGAAATAAAAGGACTTTTACTCTGTCCTAATATTTCACATAAGATTGTTAATTTGATAATTGTATAAATATTTGATGTTAAAAACTAATAATTTCATTAACGTGAAACTGTCAACTTTTGTTAAAGAATTGGAGGATCGTATCTCACGTTCAAATGAAATTACGTTTAAATGAAATGCAGCAAAAAATGTAAATGTATATATATATATATATATATATATATATATATATATATATATATATATATATAAAATCTAATAGGCGTAGAAGGAAGTCATGGTGTCAACATCAGATTTTCTATTTGTTCTAAACATCAAAGGTCGCCTTTGATGTTTATAAGTAACTTAGGTAGTTTAAATGTAAAATTAAATGATTAAATTTATTTTTAAACTAAGTCTGGCTCATTATTGAATTAATAGATGGTTTAAAAAAAAAATTATTTATTACTTCGTAGTGGATCTTACTTCCAAGTAAAGGAAGTATTGTGATCACGAAAAATTTCGGTTTTCAGATTTTCTTGGAAATATCCATTTTGACCATCTCTGAATCTATTTTGACTAGTTTCGGTGTGACATCTGTACGTGTATGTATGTATCTCGCATAATTAATCAAAGATTAGCCGTAACATGTTGAAGTTTTCGATTTAGGTCTGTTGTAACATCTAATTCTGCACCTCCCTTTTTTTGATTGCAATTGAGTGAATCAAAAGAGTTCAAAAAAAGTCCAAAATCCATTTTTTTGGGATTTTGAATTTTTATTTAACTGCAGTAATAAGTCCTCATTGAGAGCTTTTCAACGATATATCATAAGTGGTACTTATTTTCATTGGTTCCAGAGTAATACCCAAATAAAACTTTAATTAATGAAATATTTCGATCTTACGAGGGGAAGGCACATCGGTTCGAGTCAGAATTCATCTCCTTTTTTAACTTTTTTTCTTATTTAAATATATTGATTTATTAAACCGCTGATTGTAAAAAGGTTTTTACGATAAATCATAATTCGATAATAACAATAAAGTAAAAGAAAATGAAAAAATATCAGAAGTAATTAATGAAATAAAGTTTTATGTTACATTAAAAAAAAAATGTAGCCTAAATGTAATTTAATAAGCTAAATTTTTTTATTCCTTTTTTAAGTAAATTTTAGAACTATATTTTTTTAAAGTAAGTATATAAAAGATAAAAATATAAAACGTAGGTGTATTAAAAAGTTCAAATTTTATACTGGAAAAGGTTAATTCTAGGTACTCCGGAAACTTCATTAATATCGTTTGTTTTTGTATTTTTTAAACCCCTGTTTACTTATGATATAAAATACCAGATTAAATTTATGCGCTTTAGAAATTTTTTTAATTTTATATTTTAGAAGTTGAATATTAAGTAAGTAGTAGCGGAATAGTTTATAGTGTAATTAATGAACAGTGCACGTTTATAAAGTAGGTTTACTTACCTTTATTATTAACAAAAATATAATAATATATATATATATATATATATATATATATATATATATATATAATATTTGCTAAAAAGTTAAGTAACTAAAGAGTAAAGTATTTCCTAATATTGTATTTATTTCCACTAAAATTAATTAAATTCTCTTGGTGTGTAAATCTATCTTAATACTTTTATATTCATACAAATATGTAGTTTCCAACCCATAAAGTTCACTTTATTTTAAAAATAATGGTTATATGTAAGGTATTCTGACTTCTCTATTGCTTTAAATACTTTTTTTTAGTTTCTAACCTTTTAGTTTTCTTCATCAAATACTTGTTATTTTGTTTAATGGAAATACGAGTTCCTATTGTTTTACTCACTGATTAAGACTTAAATAATGTAGGGTAAGATTGACTCTTGAAAACGACAAGAGTTACTTCAAAATTTTCACCGATAAACCGTATTCTTACTACTTTGTCTTAACAACAGTTCAACTAAATTAAAAATTACTTTTTTAATTAAACTTAAATTTAATTAAAAATGTTTGATCAATTTATTAATAGTTAAAATTATATTTAATAATAAGGTTTTTTAAATATTTTATTACCTGATCTATATAAACTTATTTAATTGAAAAATAATTTAATTAAAACTGTTCGTTAATTTAAAAATCTTTAAAATTTCTTCTAATTTTTAATATTAACTACTCGATAAAAAGTATTTTTAAATATTCAGTCATACAAATGGTAAAAAAAAAAAGAAATGAAAAGAGATTGGGAATAAATTTAAAAAAATTATCAAAAAGTATTCATATTTAGGTTTTATTTAAATTCGTTAAGTTAAACTTAACGAATTTGCCTAAAAAAAATTTCTTTAAATTTAATATCACCTTCAGTAAAAGCTAAAATAAAAAAAAGAAATTATCGGTGTTAAGTTCCGAGGTTTATAATTAAAATAAAATTATAGACTCTTCTGATACCTCTATATACGGAGTGGCCCATAAGAAGTAAACCACAATTTGAATCTCCATAATTTTTACTGAAAGTGCATTTTTTAACGGTTTTAACTTTAAACATATAGCTGAGGTGTCATATTTCAATGTTCCAAAACAATTTTTTTTCTTTTGGAGCAACGAATTCGTTGCGTACGGTTGTACTCCGCAACCGGCAATATGTTAGAATTTCATCGCTGTTTGCGTCAGAGTAGGGACCGGATTCCTGAAGACATTTAAACATACACTTCGGTGCAACTGGCACCGAACTACATATGCCGCGTGCAGGTAGACCAAAAACTGTCAACACGGCGGAGAACAAGAATCGGCTACAGCAAGTGTTGGTGTCGTCAAACCAGAAATTTAAATCGACACTTAATCTTCTCTTAGATGAAGATTGGTAAATTCTGATTTTCAGATTTCAACGGAAATATCCATTTTGACCATCCCTGATTCCATTTTTACTAGTTTCGGCGTGACGTCTATACGTACGTATGTATGTATCTCGCAAAACACAGAAAGAATAAGCCGTAGAATGTTGGAATTTTGGATTTAGGACTGTCTAGTTGTGCACCTCCCCTTTTGATTGCAATCGACTGAACCAAAAGTGTTCAAAAAAGCTCAAAATCCAAAGAAAATTTTATTTTGGACTTTTTTCTAAATTTCAGTAATCGCTCTCATTGAGAGTTTTCAACGATATAACACAAATGGTACTTACTTTCATTGGTTCCAGTTATATCCAAATAAAATTTTAATTAATGAAATATTTGGATCTTAGGGGGAAGGCACATCGGTTCGAATCAGACGTTATCTCCTTTTTTTAATTTAAATATTTTGATTTATTACTAATTATTAACCTGTGATTATTATAAAATTTGTAAAATAATTATTAATTCAGTAATGACAATAAAAAATATCCCTTTTGGCACGCAGAAAAGCAGAGGTAGATTTCACCGGTACTAAGTATAGGATAAAAAAGATTTCTACTTAAACTTAAGAAAAACTTCAAATTTACTCAATACGACAATGGTTGTATGTGAAACATGTTTCACATACGACAGGCTTCATCTTACAATTCCAGCAATATTTTGGTCATACCTTGCCGTAAGGGTTGGTCATATCAAAAATTGTTAGAGGAAAAGGTTTTAGGTAATGTTTAGAGGACTAATAACCACTTTAAACCGATTAGATACTGTGGCTATTAAGGGAGGTATGATTTTTTTTTGAAACCCTATTTTTTCCATCCCCTAGGCCAACGGTTGGTAATATCAAAAAACTTTACGTAGATCTCTTTGTATTTCCTTATCCAAAGAATCGTAGGAACTTTAAAGGAATTCGATATTTTATGAAATAAAACGTTATAGCATTATTTTGTTTTTTCAAATAAACCACCCTCCCCCGTTTTTACCTTCATGATCCGATTTAAGCCGTTGAGGAACTCGATCGAGATTTTGGGTCGAGTTATTTTTAGGAAACAATTTGAAAGTGATTGGCGCTAAAATACGGCAGTCATCGTGTTGATAAAAAGTGAAATATATTTATGGATGTATATATAACTTTTTGAACTGACGATGGTTTTGGGGTCTGAGGGATGTGAAACGCGAAACTATGTCGAAATTTTCCGAAAGTAGAATCATGGTACCCATTACAATAGGTAGCTTACTTTCGAAATTTACGTAAAAATACGAATAAATATCAGAAGTTATTAATGAAATTAAATTTTATGTACTTTTCGTTAAAAAAAATCATATGCAATTTAATAGGTGTACAAGGAAGTCATGTGGTTTCACATCTGATATTTTTTTCTTGGGGTGAAAGTATTATATTCTTATAAAGTGACGACACGAAGTTTTGAAAAAGGCTAGAATATTTTATTACTAGTTCTAATTTTAATATTAAATTTAAGTTCAGAAATCATCCTAAGTAAAATAGTTACTGTTTCGTTGTAATATTTTATTTTAATAGCGAAACTTGCTGAAACAAAAGTTAATTCTTTTAAGTATTTTTGTTCTTATCTTCGTTGTTTTTTTTTTTATTATTATTATTTTATATCACTCTGATAAAGTATTTTTTGTTTCTTTTTTTTAATACGAAAGTTCGTTGATGAAACATTAATGAATGATGTTTAACAAAATATATCCTATCTTTTAAATGTACGTTGAATTTTAAAAAAAAGAAAGAAAAGTTTATAAACTTTTTTGTTATTTGTTTATAGCTTACTTGTAAAAGCCTACTTCTTTTTAAAATTCACCTTATCTACTTGAATCATAAAAACTTATGTTTTATATAAACTTTACTAGTGTATTTGTATATGAGAATAACTTTTTAGTGGTTTAGATAAAGTTTTTTTTTGCGATCGAATAATTTTTTTAAGGTTATATCCTTTAAATAAAAACATAAAATCTAGATCATCTCTAATCTGTTTCAATTTTGGAAAATAAAATAATATTAATATTTAATATCTTTAAAACAATATTTTGTACTGTAATTATACTTCTTTTTTTTTTGTCTTCAGTCATTTGACTGGTTTGATGCAGCTCTCCAAGATTCCCCTATTTAGTGCTAGTCGTATCATTTCAGTATATCCTCTACATCCTACATCCCTAACAATTTGTTTTACATATTCCAAACGTGGCCTGCCTACACAATTTTTTCCTTCTACCTGTCCTTCCAATATTAAAGCGACTATTCCAGGATGCCTTAGTATGTGGCCTATAAGTCTGTCTCTTCTTTTAACTATATTTTTCCAAACGCTTCTTTCTTCATCTATTTGCCTCAACACCTCTTCATTTGTCACTTTATCCACACATATGATTTTTAACTTTCTCCTATAGCACCGCATTTCAAAAGCTTCTAATCTTTTCTTCTCAGATACTCCATTGTCCAAGTTTCACTACCATATAAAGTGACACTCCAAACATACACTTTCAAAAATCTTTCCCTGACATTTAATTAATTTTTGATATAAACAAATTATATTTCTTACTGAAGGCTCGTTTAGCTTGTGCTATTCGGCATTTTATATCGCTCCTGCTTCGTCCATCTATAGTAATTCTACTTCCCAAAAAACAAAATTCTTCTACCTCCATAATCTTTTCTCCTCCTATTTTCACATTCAGTGGTCCATCTTTGTTATTTCATTACTTTTGTTTTGTTCTTGTTTATTTTCATGGGATAGTTCTTGCGTAGGACTTCATTTATGCCGTTCATTGTTTCTTCTAAATCCTTTTTCCTCTCGGCTAGAATTACTATATCATCAGCAAATCGTAGCATCTTTATCTTTTCACCTTGTACTGTTACTCCGAATCTAAATTGTTTTTTAACATCATTAACTGCTAGTTCCATGTAGAGATTAAAAAGTAACGGAGATAGGGAACATCCTTGTCGGACTCCCTTAATTATACAAAATGATTAATTAATTATTACCTTAAACGATGTGTAATAAATTATGTTATTTGATATTTTATTTTGTTTTCGAATGTTGAACATTTTGTTTCGTTTAATCAATGATCATTTTATTATTTAATTATTTGTTTTGAAAAATGCTGCATCGGTTCAGTAAACCAGAATAAGCTAAGACTTTTGTGTACAACTCTTGTGATTATGAAACGCTTCAGCTGCACTTACACTTCGCTGAGAAATGCGCACTTCCCAGCGCTTATGTTTTATCTTAACGTAAACCGATATATGGTGATAAAAAGAAAATCTTCTGTAGATGGTAACGCGAATCTAAGGTTTAAATTCTGGTAAAGGCAGGTACTTTTACACGGATTTGAATACTAAATCGTGGATACCGGTGTTCTTTGGTGGTTTTGTTTCAATTAATCACACATCTCAGGAATGGTCAACTTTAGACTGTACAAGACTATACTTCATTTACATTCATACATATCATTCTCTGAAGAATACCTATCGATGATTCCCGAGGTTAAACAAAAAAGTAAGAGTATAAGTTAATGGATTGAAATCGCTATACAGTCTGATTTACAAAGAATTTAACTAATATTCAGGAAATTTTTACTGGTGAAAATAAGGAAGAAAATTCGTGTAAACGTAGGTTTGGAAATGCTTCGTTAATGATTGTCGGTTGACGAAAGATTTCTCCCTGGTTTCTTCGTCTTCGGTAAAATTAAGTAGGATTGCAATTCTTAAAACCCAAATTAAAGGGTAAATTTATTGGTTTTATATGAAATCTGATCAGAAAAATTGAAAAAAATGAATTTGTCCCAGAACTGTATTTTTAGTAGTTATCCGAAAATCTAGGGTAAAAATAAAAGGTTGAGACAAAATAACTTTTTTAAATAGATTATAAAGATTTTAAATAAAACTTGTAGAATGTACAATACAAAACGGTTGACGAATCAAAAATTAAATATTTCTGGAGATTCAGTTTACGACTTATTTTTATTTTTATGAGGAATCTTCTCGCAAAGTTTTTCCGTTTATCTCAAGGAGATTATGTATGAATTTTGGTTTCTTGGCATTTCTACCGCCACCAACCCATCGGGTTGCCCTAGAGCACAAGACCGAATGTTTTGTACCTCAAACGGCTACTGAGCCTCGAAAAACAGTTTAGCAACCGGCGTTCCAAATAATTCCTAGAGCTTACCTAACAGCGTGAACGGACTAAGCGCGGTGCGATACGCCACCGGCTTACGTGTTCCAACCGTTCACTTGTTATATATTTACTAAAATGTGTAGGCGCACCCTGTCAAATTCTAAACATATATAAGACATCTATAAATTGAAATTTACTTCGTCTAGACAGCAATTCGCTACCACGCCTAGGTCGCTGAATGCCAGTAAGCAACTGGCCACCATATTAAATCGCTTGGAGTCTTAATCAGCTGATTGTCAGCCATTCATCTGGTTAGCTTCCCACGGCAGTGCGGTAGGAGTCTTTCCTTTAAGTAAACTACTGATGTCGGTTGAACAAAGCAACCGCATCAAGGAACTCCCACACGGTCCGATAAGGCGGCTCTCGCCACATTGACTCCAAGCTTGTGAGTGGCCAATTTTTCTCTTGACCTCTTAAGTTCCAGGGTGGACCGGTCTCTGGCCCCACCCAAGAGCAGGGCAGACAAACGTCAGGTGTTCATTTGACTCAACCTCCTCGCAGACGCGCAGCTCATCTGCTGCCAGGCGGATCTGAAACAGATATTGGTTCAAATTAACATGGTTGGTTAGCAGCTGGGTACCCGTTGCCTTGAAAAACGAACTAGAGGCATTTGGTATCCCCAGATCCCATATAAACTTGTACAGGGATCTTCCATTAGTCGTGGTGTCTCATTCCAGCTACCATGTTTCCATCGCGCTTTGCAGAGAGCTCTGCAGAAGAGGCTCTGCAGCCTCTTATATACGAATATTAAATAACGTTATAAAATTAAAATCAGAAAAAGATGAGTTGATTCTGCAGATACCTTATAAAAGTTACACATACATACACGCGCCCGTATAAACACATGCACACATACACATGTTTACGTTCATCAGTATATTGGAAATACATACCTATTCCATACATAAATGAATAGTGGAATTTTATTTCATTTAATCCCTTAAAACGATAATAAATTAATTAATCCCTTCAAACGATAATAAATAAATATATACGCACAGTATTATCCAGATGTACATTCTGGTTCTAAAACAACGTAAGCAACAAAAGAAATAGAATTTTTAAAAATGGGAATTTATTTACAAAATGTGAATAATCTAATAATTTTTTGGAAAAAAAAAATATTATCAACCAAAGTTGAAAACGTGAATCAAGTATTGCTCTTGACAAAATGAATTAGTATAATATATTATGAAATTTTAAAAACGTTTTTGAATTATAATAAATAAGTGGCTAAGCTACCGAAGAAATAAAATTATTTATAAATTTTTTCAAAAAATATACGTGTATTGATTTATTAAACAGGAATATCTAGTTTTTATAAACGTTTTACCAATTATTTTTTTGCAGTATTTTTTTCTAAGCCGTACGTTAAAATATAAAATATTAATGCAACAAATGTTGCATAAACTTCAAGGACTAATAGCCGTAATAACAATAAAAAAAAAGAAATAACCAAAGATGTCTGATAACTCTTTATATATATAAATGTGTGTGTGTGTGTGTGTGTGTGTGTGTGTGTGTGTGTGTGTGTGTGTGTGTGTGTGTGTGTGTGTGTGTGTGTGTGTGTGTGTGTGTGTGTGTGTGTGTGTGTGTGTGTGTGTGTGTGTGTGTGTGTGTGTGTGTATTTAACCAATATAAACACGAAAATGTTCTCAGTAAATGTGCGTGCAACGTAAAAATCTCCGAATATACACATAAAGTAATTTAGCAAGGATATATGGAGGAATAATTTTAAAATGTTTTGTAAACTGTAACTTTTATCATATGTGCATTATTCATTTTAATATATTCTTATCGTTTATCCACATATTTAATAAATTTAAAAAGAAAAAAAATTGTTCTTAGGGGAAAAATACATAATAACAAAACAATTTTTAAACAATTTGAATCGGTTTATTGTATATTAATAAAAGGAAAAAAAATTCTTGCTTTCTTTAACTGTTTTTCTGTTTTTAGAATCAATACTCGGCTTTACCCGGATTGTTCTTTATCCGACCTGTCCTCTCAAAAGAAATAGTTCACAATTTTTTTTTTTTAAGTTAGATCTGATAAACAAAGGACATTTTGTCGTTCGTTCATGTATGAACTATTATGGAACGTGACGAAGGGCATAAAGAGAAAAAAAGTACCGGTTGTTAATTGGGAAGAATGTAATGTTTATTGTTACAATAAGCTCAGGGACATACCAGCGGTCTCCCATTACCACATTCTTAACCCTACTGGATACGTCCAATGTACTTTTAATCGACCACTTTAATCTACATTATTCCAGAATAAAAAACCAAAATTGTTTGAAACTTATATAGTCTCTAATAAAAATGCTTAATACCCTATATGTAATTTACGAATGAAAAAATTTATTTGTTTCCAACAACATCACGGGAGAATCAACCGTTCGATTACTTTCAAATTTGCTGGATATATCTGTGGTATATCCCAGGGAAGGTATTAAGCTATAGATTGAGGTCGTAGCCCTCTTGAAAGTGAAGTTGTGAATTAAAGATTTTCATTAAAAAGAAAAAAATAATCCTTTCACTTCACTTACATTTCTGTCACCGTAGCAACAGAAATATAATGAAGTAAAAGTGCTAATTTTTTTACATTTCCTCTAGCGATATAGCAGTGCTTTAGACGGGGAAAGTAATCGTATCCATTACTACGAATGAATCCACAAAGTAAAAAGTACAATAGTAAAACAGCAGCAAATAACATAAGTAAAACCTTAACAATAACAATAACAATAACAAATAATAACAACAAATAATGTTATAATAATAACAATAACAATAGTAAAAGCTTAAATGATCATAAGTAATTGATAATGCTCAACTTAAGAATAAAAGCCTCTATCTGAGTATCATTATTACGTTCCTAGATCCAGTACATATAATAGTTGAGAGTTATAAGGTTCAAATCCTAGTAAAAGCAGTTACTTTTATAAGGATTTGAATACTAGATCATGTGGATACCGGTGTTCTTTGGTGGTTAGGTTTCAATTAATCACAAGTTTCAGGAACGGTCAAGATTGTACAAGACTACACTTCATTTTCATTCATACATATTATCCTCATTCATCGTCTAAATTTATACTTTACGTTGGTTCCGGAGGCTAAAAAGGAAAATAAAGAAAGATCCAATACATATACCCGCAATAACCGCCTTAAATCTTCTCCGATGTCTAAGAGGTTGATCGTTTTCTTTTTCTTGTTTAGCCTCTGGTAATTACTTTTCAGATAATACTTCAGACGATGAATGAGGATGATATGTATGAGCGTAAATGAAGTGTCGATGGACAGTCTCAGTTCGTCCATTCCTGAAATGGTGTGTTTAATTGAAACCCAACCACCAAAGAACACCGGTATCGACGATCTAGTATTCAAATCCATGTAAAAACAACTGGCTCTACTAGGACTTGAACGCTAGAACTCTCAACTTGGAAATCAGTTGATTTAGGAAGTCGCGTTCACCGCTAGACCAAGCCGGTGGGTCTCTTTTGTCTAAGAGGTTAATAGCTAGATAGTTTACGTAATCGTTAAATCTTATTTTGTTCTTAGTTGCAACTAAGTACAAAATAATCGACTTCCTCTCGAATATACGGTGGTCCTAGTACTCGTGAATTTCATCGTATTGTACGAACCATGGGGCCTGTGTAACGTATCTTGCAAATTTAATGTAAAATGCTGAATAATCTGTGTATTGCTGGCAATTTAATTTTTTTTATCTGTAAAAGATCAATTTGTATTATTATCATTTTAATAAGAACAATTTACACACACATAAGAACAATTTAATTTGTTAATATAACTAAAAGAAATGAGTATTTAGATTATTTAATAAAATTTTGATGGTTTCAGGAATATTAAGTTTTAATCCAGATTTCTTCAGAAAGTTGTGTTTTATTAAATTTAATGACATTGTCCAATCTTTTTTCTTTATCCTGTTTAGCCTCCGGTAATTACTGTTACTTCAGAGGATGATACTTATGAGTGTAAACGAAGTGTAGTCTTGCACATTCTCAGGTCGACCATTCCTGAAATGTGTGGTTAATTGAAATCCAACCACGAAAGAACACCGGTATCCACGATCTAGTATTCAAATCCATATAAAATCTTTACTAGGACTTGAACGCTGGAACTCTCGACTTCCAAATCAGTTGTTTTGGGAAGACGTGTTCACCACTAGACCAACCCGGTGGGTTACATTGTCTAATCTGGCAAGAACTCATCCTCACGCAACCGAAGTAGTATTCTTTGTATTTTTATATCCTGATTTAAGAAGTTCCATCAGGGTAAGCCATACACATAATTAACATAGATTTGACTTTCAGTTTGGTATTAACATTTTCATAACGCCTAGGTCGGCTGGGTCACAGATAGGATGATTAACGTCTAGGGTTACTTGAATTTATGATCATAAACAACGTGATTTTACGCCAAAACGTTCTTAAAGACTTGATGAGTAAGGTATACACTCGGCACAAAATCGAGTTCAAGCTTGTAAAAATACTTTGGGTCAAAATCAGTTTTTGATTACCACTCTGGAATTGACTGTAATCTGAATTTGAATGATATTCAAATAAGTAACTTGATTAAGATATCCTGGAAACACCTGGATTTTACTGAGGTGAGCACAAAATAGTTTTTATACATCTTTATTACTCTCCTGATTTAATAAAACTCTAAACATCTTTTAACCTGGTAAATTGTGAATATCGGTAACTGAAAGTAATAGACCACAGACAAATTTCTACAAAACTGTTTCCAAATTTTGAAGTTCTATACGTATTTAACGTTGGGGAATTATATCTTGAATCATTATAATAAAAGTTACCCTTTTTTTGTGTAATCAATTTTTTCCTTCGTTTATTAATTAATTTTGTCTGTACATAATTTTTTATCGCCAAATCAATTAAATCTCAATATCTTACTTAATAGATCTGTCTTACTGTTTTGTTTCACTACAAGATTTTCCTGAAATTTATCTCAATTTCTCCTCTTCTGTTCCCTTAAGTTCTCTTCATTTTGTATGAGCCAGTTATCTCTTTGTTTCTCCAGTCTCTCTTTGTTTGAGTCAGTCTGGTTTTAATGTCTGTATTATTTCATCCAGCCTTTCCAATTTTGCTCCTTAAATAGCAAACTTTTATAATTTCTGATTTATTATACTAACCAGTAATTCCCGGTAAATCCTGAATCCAAGTAATTCATGGCACGAGTATATGTAGATTTACTGTATCCATTTCTTGTGGTAAATTATTTATCCTTTTATATTTATCTGAAAACTGGTTTCTACAGTCTGTTTAGGAAAAAGTATTGTGATTCTTATATTTCCTAACATCTCCTGTTTGTGTATTTTCCCCACCGGGAAGATTTTATACATTTTATGAATTATTTTATTCAAAAGTAAATTGTAGTTGTAATACTGTTTTAAAGATTATAATAAACGGAATTAAAAACCTTTTCCTCAACAAATATAATTGTAATTTTCTTCTTTTTTTTTGACCGCATAGTTCTAAAAGTCTAAAATATATAAACATTTTGTTTAGGCTGTATCTTCGATCGAGTAGTTGACCTTCTACTGAAAGAACTGGTGTTGCATTTTAGGAATTCTCTTTTCAAAGACTTGAGAATGTGTCAACTTATCGGGTGACCTGTTATTTTAGTATTTCGTTTAAAATATACTTATTAACGTTAGATTAATTTCTTTTTAAAAGTATTTATTTGTTTATTTTCACACTCGATCATTACGGACAACAAAATATAAATCGAATTTTTTAAACTATTATATAAATGATCGATGTTCAAATTGAAAATCTATAATTGTTTAAATGATTTCTCTCCCGTTACTTGGTATCATTTGAAATATAATATACTTAAATTTTTTTCGAGAAACTTTACTGATGTAAAATAATTTTAACATATTTACAAAGTGAAAACAATGAACTTTTATTAGAAAGTAATGTTCCTGGAATATTGATCTTAGTTGTATTTTAACATCTATTCCCAGGTTCCTTTACGGTTCGTGAATAATGAAGAAACTTAGGTGTAACTATGAATTAAAAATAAGAATCTTGGATTAAAACCCACTCATTAAGTCGGTTTAACTTATGTAAAGTTAACCGTACTAACATTGATCAGGCACTAAATGTACGGAACAGGTTTGTTAGTTTTCAGTCTATTGTTAAATCCCTTAAATTTATGAAAGTTTTCATCCTGTTCCCATCTAAATTTTGTTAAGTTGTGTACACTAAAATATGAATTAATTCTACTCATGTTACATATAAAATTATTTTAAATATTATAATTTATTTTTAATTTTCATTCATTAGAAAAAGTTGTTATTACATTTTGTAAAATTAGTATAAAGCCTTATTGCTTTGTAGTAATTAGTTTTGCCCTATATAAGCATTATGTGAATTGCGCTTACTGTTTTATGTTTTGATAGTGAAATTATTCGTTTATTCTTCATTAATAACAATAAAAAAACGTAACATGCTCGCCTTATCAATAACCAGTTACGTCAACAAATTCTTTTGAATGATAATCAGCTAAAAGATTATTTTTTTATTTTTACGTCGGCGCTGTATGTTGCTACGTAAAGACTAGAACACATTTAAGGAATGTTCTGTTTACTTTTTATTCTTTCCACTTTAATACAGTTAAATAGTAACTATGAATAAGTTAACTGGTGTTAAAAAAAACAACAAATTACCTTATTTTTGTTACATGAATTCTGTTTTTACTTTCCCGTTTAGACAATATAAAAGGAAAGTAATGTAATCGACCAATTTGGGCTGATATGCGGTTTTCACCAAATCTTAACGTTTTGATATCAAAGGTACCCAAAAAACCGGATGAAAATTTTCCGGATGTTAATGTTCGTGTGTCATTGTTCGGTGTTGGCCTCTAAATGTCCTTATATCTCCAGAACTACTGAACCGATTTTGATCAAACTCGAATATTATCAGGTGTGTTACATTTCTGACTTATTGAAGTTTAGTTACTGATTATTATTTATTTAAAAATAAACCTTACATTTAGTTAAAGTAATATTAAGTTAAGATTTAATATATTTTTTACTGAAGTTAAATTTGCTTTCAAAATTTTTACTTAACAAAGAAAAATAAATAAATTGATTTATTTTCAATGAAGATCAGCTTTTTAAAAATCATTACTACTAGTTATATTCTAGCAGAGGTTCTAATTTAGCTGTAATTGCTATTTATAGAAAAGAGGAATGATTGATTATTAATCTCTAAATCACCAAGAATGAGATTTATTTTGAATCCTGTTACAATATATATTTTGTAACGGGATTTACACTCCCGTAGAGAGCCCCAAAGGATTTATATTTAATTTTATTGCTACTTTTTGTTAACCTTTATTTTAATTTCAATATTCTTTCATAAATATAATTAAATTTACTTTCCCATTTACAAATACTAACACATAAAATGAAACTTTAAATTTATAATTTTTTATTCGATTCAAAAGAAATATAATATCGTACTTTATCAATTGTTTTTCTATTTTCAAACTAGATAATTGGATTACGTGACTATGCTTGACCACCGTGAAATAATCACGCTGTAAAACATATATTATTAAATACTTTGAAATAAAATAGTTAATACTTATTTTATTTAAAAAAAAAGTGAATCAACCGTATCAAAAAAAGGATTACGCAATTAAAAAAGTAGAGGCGATATATAGAGTATTATTCTCTTCGTGACCACAAATTATCATTTTATTAAAAAAAAATGCAATTTAAAAAATATCCAAAAAGGTGTTTTTTTGTAACCTTGGAATTTTAAATTAATTTCACCCTATAACTTAAAAAAATTAATCATTTTTTGCTAGTAAATTAAGCTACGTGTCCATATGAACGTAATTAATAAACTTATTAACATTCTTATTACTTATTAAGCAGCAACTGTTACTTCTTATATAAAGAAATATCTCAACAATTTAATTTCTCATTTTTACGCTTAAACTAAGGATAAATCCCGATGTTAAATTTATTTTATTTTATTGTCATTATCTTTTATTTTATTGATTTTAATCTATAAATTTCTTAAGTCATGGTACTTAATTTTCATAACCAGGAGATAAGTCCTTAAATATTTCTTCATATCAAACTTCTGTTAAACTTCATTTGAGCGTAGAAAAGGAACGTATTGAATTTTTTTCTCGTTTTATTCACTTAGTTTTTTTAGTTTTTAAACTTGGTTTATTGAATTATATTTAACTTACTTTTCACGTTTTTAGTATTCCACAAACATACGACAAGTACACACATCATAAAAACGCAATTATATCTTGTATATTATATTTTATATGCATTATTTCAATAAGAAAACTAAAAAAAATATATTTCTTAATCTACACTGAGGCTTAAAGTCGCGTCTTAGATTAAATAATATCAAAGCTTTGTTTTATTTGTAATAATTAGTAAAATTATTGAAGGCCGGTACTACGTAAACAACCAATAGGATTACAGTATTTTGGTCATGTAACGCATCCGCCATCTTGGAAATTCTCTTTTCCCGCTGGGAGTTGTCAATCTAATTATTTTTTACACATTAAATAGAATATTTCAAAGGTTGGTATTATTGAATCATTAGCTGTTGTTTGTTGTGAGCGGAAGAATTAAATAAATAATATTTATAATATAAAGATTAGAAGCTTTTGAAATGTGGTGCTACAGGAGAATGTTAAAAATCAGATGGGTGCATAAAGTGACAAATGAAGAGGTATTGCGGCAAATAGATGAAGAAAGAAGCGTTTGGAATAATATAGTTAAAAGAAGAGACAGACTTATAGGCCACATACTAAGGCATCCTGGAATAGTCGCTTTAATATTGGAAGGACAGGTAGAAGGGAAAAATTGTGTAGGCAGGCCACGTTTGGAATATGTAAAACAAATTGTTAGGGATGTAGGATGTAGAGCGTATACTGAAATGAAACGACTAGCACTAGATAGGGAATCTTGGAGAGCTGCATCAAACCAGTCAAATGACTGAAGACAAAAAAAAAAAAAAATAATGTAAAAAATGGAATTTGGTCTGGCTGTTTCAAACTTGGTCCCTCGATAAGTCGGGAAAGTGATGCGATAGCCACGCGGCCATACCGTCTCCCGAACCGTTTACACGATTTTTTTTCATTAGTCGTTAAAAATCATAAAATTTTATTAAAAATTACAATGTTATTCAAATGAAATTATACTACAACCATGTGCTGGGATTATCCACTCAACCTGCAGTTTCTCTCTTTTTCCTGTTTAGCCTCCGGTAATTAACTTTCAGATAATACTTCAGAGGATGATATCTATGAGTGTAAATGAAGTGTAGACTTGACAACCATTCCTGAGATGTTAATTAAAACCCGACCACCAAAGAACACCGGTATTCACGATCTAGTATTCAAATCCATGTAAAAATAACTGAATTTACTAGGATTTCAACGCTGGAACTCTCGATTTTGACATCAGCTGATTTGGAAAGATGCGTTCACCACTAGACCAACCGAGTGGGTTAACCAGCGGGTGTAGCCACTTCTTATTTTTTTTATCAATTTATCTTTTTTAAATTTCAAGTAATTGTAAGGTTTTTTCTATTTTATTATAATTTATTTTGAAAAGATTAATTTTTTTTATTTGTAATTTATTTTCATTAAATCAATAAAATCGGTTTTTTTAATATTTTATATCAGCATAAATCAAGTCATGTTTTTTTTAATCAAACAATTTGACCTCGAATCCCAACGATGTTTTTAAAAAAAATATATTATACTCTTATTTATATCAACGTAAATTGTGAGTGAAATTTAATAATATATCATACAATTACAATATATATATATACATATATAATTGATTCAGGACACCAAAATTAGCAAAAATAAGTTCATACCGTTATAAATCCTATGTTGCTTTTGTTTTCATTCTGAATGTCATTTTGTGATTTTCAAAAAAAAAAAATTATTTCTCAGGAACGGGCAAAACTACTTTAATTAAATTTGGCAAATCTAAGACTAGTACCTTGTTCTACATAATAAAAAATTTTGGAACGTCACCTTCAAAAATGTCAAAATGGCGTCCATCTTAATTATATAATTTTCAATATGATTTTGTGTTTGATAAAATTTTTATTGTTACAAAATCTGTTAAAAATTGTATTTTGAACAAGATGACACCTCATTTGTAAAAATCTGTTGACAAACAATCAAGTAATTTCAGACAATTAACCCGGCAGTACGCTTGCGCACCTTAGTGCAAGTTGATAAGTTTTTCCTTGTTTTTATCTCCTCCACTAAATGTAATAAAAACTATTAATAATAAATAAAAATTAAATTAATAAAATAGTTAATTAAACTAGGTTTACCCATTCCTAAGAAATAATTTTTTTTTGAAAATTACAAAATGACGTCCAGAAGGAAAACAAAGCAAAATAGGATTATGTCTATCAGAACATTTTTACTCATTTTGGTATCCTGAATCAGTTCCTGAAGGTCGGCTAATACGTTCCGAAACACTCTGTGTGTATATATATATATATATATATATATAATTTTTTTTTTAAATTATTAAAATAGTTAAAAATATTTTAAGTCAGGTTTCAATTTTTAAAAAACGTCTTACCTAACACAAAATTGATTTTTGCTAATATTTATAACTTTTAACTGCTTTCATCATTTAAGTTATTTCTAAAAACATTTTTTAATTTTATTATTATACTTACTTTTTTAAGAAAGTAAGTAATTGTTATCTTCACGATTTTGGGATAGAATAAGTTTTGTATTATATAAATCCCAGCAAGTTAATCAACGTTTATACTGTGGGGAATTGGACACACCGAAACATGTCATGATCGACTGCCGGACGTGGGTCACTGATCGCCACGGCTTTGAAATGGTCACTAGGCCCTTTGCAGTAGAGAACATCGTCAAGCGTATGTTGTCCGGAATAGAGGAGTTTTGGACAATAACCAGTTTTATCACAAATGTTCTTCAACAGAAAGGTCGAGACGACGGAGGAATGAGGGGATGAGGGACAGCACCCTGCGGAGCTACCGTTCGTCGGTGATTGCATTGATGGGCAGTAGTGATGACACAGTGGGACTTTCTCGTCCCTTTGTGAAGAAGACCGACTTCGTGTGGGTTCCCTTCACGGGTCCCCACATTAGAGGCTAAGGCGTCAGGACCGAGTATCAGCATGGAAACACTGGAAGGCCGAAGAACGCAACCGGTCGGTCGAGGGGGTGGGAAGTGAAGGACAGCTCCCTGCGGAGCCGACGTTCGTCCGCGCTTCCGCAGGTGGGTGGCGGGAACCGGACACTTTGTCCGTAAATATGATTCTTCTCTGACCAGGAAAAAAAATTAATCATCTTTTAAGTTTAGCTTTAATTAATCTTAGTGGAAAAAACAAAAAAGTTATTTATGATCAATTAAATTCCTGGTATAGTATCACAGATTTAAATTTTAAAAAAACATGTTACGAAATTAATTTGTATTTAATTGAGAATTAACATTTCTGTTATATATTTTGTTGCAGGTAATTTCAATCATTCTACATTTATCTATTCGTATTTACTTACTGGCATTAATAAGGTAATAACTACTCTGTTTAAAAAATATATCTTTATTTATTTTCCTTTATCATGGGTTATATATACTATATATTAAGTAAAGACAAAAAGAATTCTCATAGAATGTTATAAATTCTATTTATTGTTTGTAAGGAAATTCGATTCAGTATATCATTCAGAAATACTATGACATTGAACACTATGTTCAATCATTTATAGAACTTTCTTGAGAAAAATACGCCCAAATTTTTTTGATATTAGAAAAATATTTTGCTGTTTATTTTAGTAATAATACAAAACGACTACTACTATATATATATATATAAATCAACATTTCGTCGGTAATTCATAATCACCCAGCAAAAAACTACTGAAGATAAATTTATGAAAATTTGTATACACATTCTTCATTCGATCTAAGTGCAAACTATAAGTTTTTTTTTTTTTTATTTCTTTAGTTTAAAAGATAAAAACAGTTTAAATACGAAATTTACTAATTTTTAATTTCTCAATAACAAATTAAGATATCAACTTGATTGTCAGTGAGTGTAATCTTTGTATAAGTATATAAAAACCGATTTATAAATATTTTTGAAAGTTGTTTCTGATGCACGGCTTACACACGCAACTTAATTTAAATATTTATAATTTTATATAGATATAATATTTTTTCGTTTATTTAATTAAATGATTCTAACTGAAGCACGCGCGGATACTGTATTTATCTCCTGCTAATGTGGCGGTACTAGCAGCGACGTTCGGCATTAATTAAACTAATGTAATTTCACAACTTTCATACAAAAAATTTTGTTTGTTCGATCGGCAGACTGGTGTAGCCATGAGGCTTAACGGACCAGGTACCGAGTGAACCAGGCGATTGAGTTAAAGACCCAGCCAGATGGAGTTACTTTTTTACACTTTAATAATTATTAATTTATTCAATTCTTCCGCTAATTTGTAACGTCGCAACATTTTTTGGGGTGCGGGTACGGTTTTTCAAAAATATTGTTTGTAAATATTGCTTTAATCATTAACAAATGCATCTAAGAAAAATATGGCCGTAATTAGGCAAAATCTCGAGATATTGAGGGTGACCTTGCTCTACAGCCTAACCGCCTTGACCTTTTAAGTTGAAAATTTAATGGCATCAGCGCCCCGTCTATAGAAGTAATCTGACCAACAAAAATTTGCCCAAATCCATCTATTAGTTCTGGAGATACATGGTGATTTAGAGGTCAACACCGAACAGACGTTCATACGAACATTAATATCCGGATAATTTCCAACCAGTTTTTATTTGGAGATCCTTAGGTATCAAAATACCGGGACAGGGAGGCAGCCTTTATGTCTAGCGTGCCTTGGCTCAGTTACATGCAAGTGTGGAAGAGTCGGGACTCCCCGATAATGACATAAGTGACTATCGAGGTGTGTGAGGATTGCAGGCAGTGAAGGGCATGATAAACGCACGCCTGGAACTGGTAGGTTAGGAACGAAAAGGGCAGCGTTCTACTGGAAGGAGTTGCCGGCCACCCAGATGGGGAGGCCGACATAGCCTAATGAAACTAGGAGGACCCCGATGGGAGAACCTCAGAAGAGGTAAATCAGGGAGAACAGTCTGCTGCTACGACACTCCGAGGTGACTGAGTTTTGCTTAACGGCGAGGACCGGTTGACTTGGTGGTGTATAAGAATGGTCGAAAAATGTGTCAAAATATCAAGATCTGATGAAAACCGCGTTTGCCCAAATTGGACCAATTACTTTTCTTTATAGAGCTATAGCGCTATCTAGACGGAAAAATAATACACAAAGATGAGTTTTCAAACGGTGACAAAGGAAAAGAATCATACAAAAGTGAGAAACGGTCGCAAGAGGAAAAGAGCAAACACGCAAAAAGTGTAAATATTTATTGAAAGAAAAGAAAAAGATACCAGAAGGAATGATATTTGCGAATCCATAGTTTGCCTAACCGCAAAAAAAATTAAAAAAAACAGTATGAGAGCAACAGCACCAGCCATTACATAGATCTCAGAAATGAATGAAGTAATTTAAAAAAAAAAAAAAAAAAACTTATAATGCTGTTGCATCATAAGTGAAAGAGTCGGCTGTACATAATTTTTGATCGGTTTGTTATAGTATGAAAAATGCCCAAATTTTATATTTTAATTTTCACAGTAGACTTCATGGATAAAAACTTCTTATAAACAAGTTTAAAAATAATTGTAAGCTGCTTTGTTAAAAAAAAATATATATTTATTGGTTACGCGTTTTATTTAAAGTCTTTCCTTAAGTAATTAATTTTGTATTAATATTTTTAAAAGCAAAAGTCAAAAGATTAATCCCAAAATAATTACTTCGGTTTGTATCATAGAACATAGCATGATAGATAAACCGGTCATAATCAATTGCTGTCTATCCGATAACCAGTATCTGTGTACTCTTAATTGCAGTTGATAACAACCCCTAAGGAGGTTCATTAAGTAAAGTCTTGTAATTTCAGTTAAGTCGGTGCCGCGTTCGACCGGCAGCGTGCGGTCTCTTATTTTAGGGTAGAGAGAGAGGTGTTTAATCGAATCGTCTGGGAATACTCAGTCGGTCGTGCTTGTGAGGGAAACATCAAATGTAGGCTAGAGCTGTAGGGGATTTTAGGGTTTCGGGGGAAAAGTAAAGGGGGGTTCTGTTAAAACGGTTAAAGGGTATGAGCGTTAGCTACTTTCAAAGTTGTGCGGATGGCCTCCGATAGATAACGTCAGAGAATGCTCGTTAACGTTTCTCTTAACATGCCACATATCTTATCTCGCGTTTTAACTGGCATATCGTTATACAAAACACTCATGCAAACCCTTTACCTTTAATGATAGTTTAAAAAAGTAATAATAATAAGTGGTACTTTAACCAAAACATATAGATTAAAAAAAAATTGTAATTTTAAATTTTATCTTAAATATTTATTATATTACGTTAAAACGGTTAAAATCATTATAAATTAACCGAGAGAAAACTCGAGATCAAGTTACATGAAGAGAAATATTTGAAACCTAACGTCCATTTCAGTTATTGTTAAAGTCATTATCATTGATTGTAGAGAAATTTTCAGAAATAAATATAAACACTAAAAACACCATTAAACAGAGTGATAAACAATTTATTCCCAACATTGAATTTAGGTAATGGCTATAATGCATTGTTTCCTGACGTAATGGAGGGGGTATTAATTTATTACTTTACACACTCTCTCATTCTCTCTCTCTCTCTCTCTCTCTCTCTCTATATATATATATATATATATATAGGGTGTCCCATATAATACGCAACCCATCAATCACTCATCCATATTATTTCAAAAGTCAAGCTTACTCCCCTACTCGTTACTCGTCCAACATCTGAACATCGCGGCGACGCAGTAGAACACTACCGATAGTAACAACAATGCAATCATAACGTTCAGTGTATTGCTAGAGACAAGATGGTGTTTTCGCAAGATGAACGTGTTTTCATTGTTGATTCGTACTTCAGTGTGAAATCAGCGGTTGCAGTGCAAGATTTGTTTCGCCATAAGTACCCAGATAAACCGGCTCCTAACAAAACATCAGTATTAAGGTTAGTCGCAAAATTTAGAGAGACCGGTTCTGTTAATAACAAGGAACACAAAAGATCTGCGTCGGTGTTGAATACAGATACAGTCACTGAAATCAAACACCGATTACTCGCCTCGCCAAATAAATCGATCAGACGTTTGTCTGGTGAAATTAATTTGTCTAAATCAACCGGTCGTCGGGTGACCAAACGATTACAATCACGACCTTATCGCATTCAAACTGTTCATCGACTTCTTGAGCCCGACAAATAAAAACGGCTACAATATTGTCAACGGTTCCGTCGATTTCTGCGTGAGGGAATTAATGTTATGGATTTGTTATTTTTCACAGATGAAGCACGGTTTTAATTTGGATGGCTACGTAAACAGCCAAAACAGTAGAATTTGGAGCGCTGAAAATCCCCACGTTTATCACGAAAAACAATTACACCCGCAGAAGTTGGGCGTGTGGTGCGCGATATCGCGGAAGAAAATAATCGGTCCTATTTTTTTCGAGTACACTATTAATGCAGAACGATATCAGGATATTTATTTCAGTTCATCGCACTCTTAGAAGAGGAAGACAGACACTGCTGGCTGCAACATGACGGTGCGACATCGCACTACGCAGGTTCAATTTCTGATTTCGTCGAGGAATTCTTTTGTAATCGTGTTATCGGTCGAGGCTTGTGGCCACCAAGATCTCCAGATTTGACTGCGGCGGATTTTTTTCTACGGGGTTACTGCAAAGAAAAAGCCTACAGCAACAAATCACGAACACTTGAACGATTGAAAGTCAATATTGAACAAGCTGTATTAAATATCCAGCCACAAAGTTTGAAAAAAGTTGCAAGAAACGCTGTAAAAAGAATTGATGATTGCATTTAAGAAGATGGCGCCCACTTCCAACATTTACTCTAAATGTAAGGTAATGGATGGTTATAATAAAAATTACATTTACATTTACATATGCCTTTTTATTATTTCAATACCTACCAATATAAGGTTGGGTTGCGTTTTATATGGGACACCCTATATTTATTTCTATCTCTCTTTTGATATTATGTGTGAGAAATATGTAACGCGTTAGAGCTATAGAGATATAAGTCTAAATTGATTTTTCTGAGAGTAATGATGTTCATTGTACAAACAATCTATGGTAAAGGTATCATTTACAAAGCAGTATCTACATCTGTATTTTGACGAGATTGGCATGCCGATATGCAACAGCATATTCAGTTTCGATCATACTGTTTAAGAAGTTAACGGGTAAAGGGCTTCGCTGTTCAATTTATCTTACCAAATCTTGTACGATATGACTGTTATTTTGAAAATCACCTTGATTTATTTCAGATCACCTATAACTTTTTACTGTTTAATGCTCCCAGGTTGATTGTTTTAAAGGGGCTTCTCAAAGCCCCGCTAAGCTGTACAGTGGCCATGAAAATGTGGTACCTCCTAACCGCCAGCTCGTTCCCCCGTATCGCAGCAGCGGGAGGAGGGAAGAGGACATCAACAGCTTTCTCTTCGCTTATCATTATCATTTATACCTTTTTTTTTCTATTTTAGTTGTTTGGGCATCAACGTCTAAGGTCATTAGCCTTCATCACATATAAAAAGAGAATAAATTCGCCAGTAGGATCGTCAGATGTATGGTATATAGGGTTCTTCAATAAAACACGAAATAAACGCAAGAATGGACTGCTAAACAAAACAAGCAGATGTTTCACGTACCGGTTGTAAAGGGTATAGCATTTACATAAAATAAAAAAGTTACAAATTAAATATAAAACGTACATTAAAAGCCATATACCAGAAGTTCTAGCTTAATCAAATTTGATATCCCATATGGCTTTTTCTTTAAACGGAGTTTGATTTTCCGATGTTGGGCGTTTCTTGGAAGCGTTGTATGCTATTTTCTTCCTTTTTATGGGTTCACTTATTTCAAGATTCTTGACAAAACGGGGGGGGGGGGGGTTTAGTTTCCCGGATGTTCTAGAAATGTATTTAGATGCCGAGTTAAATATAGCATTTAACATCCCTTTCGATAACCCCAGTTATTTCGAAAAGATTTGTTTTAGCAGTGAAGCTCGTCCGATCGATCTGCCTTATCAAACAGTCAAACAATCAACCATGTTTTTAGAGGGTTGTACATTTATTGAAATATCAATTGAGATTTTTTTTTAAAATTATGTCCTGTTTACCCGATGTAAAACTTTATTCCGATTGTTTTATCATATAATTTTATTTTATATGCTCCTAGCACTGTATTAGTTATTTCTTTATGTGTAATGTTCTTTTAATTTAGATTTTTTCATTATCTTAGTTCTTTATATATATTTTTTTACTTTGTAATCCCTGGTACGGTGGTTGGTATATTTTTTGTTTTAATTTTAATAGATTTTTAAGAAGTAAGTTAACGAGTGTGTAATTGATTACGGATATTGTATTGTATAATTAAATATCTTCCGGTTGTATTTTTATCTGGCACGTAGACAAGATTTATTATTCTATTACCTTTCTTACTAATTTAATTTTCATTGGAGGTAAATAAAGTACTCATTAGTAACATAGTTCACAGTCGACCTATTATTTATATATTCTATTTCATGTAGAAAAGTCTTATGAAGAGAGATAATTGTCATATTTAATTTAATACGTTTTCAGCTGTTTATTAAATTATCGGGGATATGTTTAGATAATCCGTTTACAACAAAGGATGGTAGTTTATTATACTGACCTATTTTACTTAAATTTACCTTTGTATCTATAATGTTAGTTAGTTAAACTTCATTTATAGCGATTTCAAAATTAACTAATCTATTACCGGTCTAATGTAAAATTTCAGTTCTTGTCATTAGTGTAATATGATTTACTTATTGTATAACATAATGTAATACATTTTATATTTTATGTCTGCACTGTAAAATATCAGCATTATTCCAATCCCTTTCCGTTGATAAATTAAACATTTTTGTTGTTATTCTTTTAAATTAAACCTAACCAGTAATATTTACAAAATTTTCATTTCGTATTCTAATTTACAAAATTTCGATGCACTTTATTACAAAAATTTAATAATTAATAAAAAAAATTTAGTATTTAGTTTGTAAAAAACCGAAGCATATTTTTCGTACACTAAGGATTGTTTTTTTGATATGTTAAAATCATGAATCTGTTGTAAATTATGGAGGTTTACATTTCACAGTTAAATTTAAAAATGGACAAATAGGAAATAGAGATATCGATATCTATGAGGTACGTACAATCTTTCATCTTGTTAGTTATAATGATGTCTAATAAATTGTGGCCAATAGTTCTATCACTAAAGGATAGCTCGATTGAAGTACAATGTAAATTGATAATTGTTCAGTGTATTAGAACAAACTATACACATACATATGCTCACAAATGCCGTCATGTCTTGAATACCTTCTGGTGGATTAATTGGAAAATTACTTGATTGTATCGTCTTAAATACTAAGCTTGTTGAAGCTTAGTAGATGCTTTACCAACAAGCGTAGTAGATGCTTTTTGGTATCTGGTACCATTGCCAAAACAGATTTTCAGGAAGACTGGGATCACCAACAAAATGCTTATTATACCTTATTAGATCATTTGGTTTTCTCTTTCTTTTTCCTGTTTAGCCTCCGGTAACTACCGTTTAGATAATTCTTCAGAGGACGATATGTATGAGTGTAAATGAAGTGTAGTCTTGTACATTCTCAGTTCGACCATTCCTGAGATGTGTGGTTAATTGAAACCCAACCACCAAAGAACACCGGTATCCACGATCTAGTATTCAAATCTGTGTAAAAATAACTGGCTTTACGAGGACTTGAACGCTGTAACTCTCGCCTTCCAAATCAGCTGATTTGGGAAGACGCGTTAACCACTAGACCAACCCGGTGGGTCATTTGGTTTTCTATCGGATGAGTAAATCACTCTGTCTTATATATTCAAGAATGAAAACTCATTGTTCTATGGTAAAAGACATTTTGTTCGTAACACGACCGGAAACGGCACAAAAGTTTACACAGTTCAAGGAGGATCAACTCACATCGCCGTATCTATACCGATTGAGCAGCGCTACCAACTTCGTGTCACAAAACAAAATTTCCTTTCTTAGAAAAAAATTACCAGACATTAACAATTGGGTAACAGGACTAAAAAATCACTCTACTATACCGATTTAGACCAAACTTGGTCATTACTTCTATATATGAAGCATCGATGCCATTAGATTTTCAAGTTAAAAGGTCATGGGGGTAAATATGTAGAGCAAGATCACCCTCAGGATCTCGATATTTCGTCGAATTAAGGCTTATTTTCTTTACGTACATTTGTTAACAATAAAAAAATAACAATTTTGCAAAACATAATCGTACCGTAAAAAAGTAATTCGATCTGGCCGGGTCTCGAACTCGATCGCCCGCTTGATTCGGTACCTAGTGCGTTAAGCCTTGCGGCTACGCACCAAAGTTTACCGACCGTATAAGAGAAATTTGTTCTATTTAAATTGTGAAATTTCATCACTGAATTAAATAACGAAAAAAATATTATATTTAAATAAAATGATAAATATTTTAAATTAAGTTGTGTGTATGTGTGTGCAAGCCGTGCATCAGAAATATCTGTATTGTCAGCTTTTTTATTTTCTTACTTATAAGACATCGGTCTAAAAGGCAAGTTTTGTTTCGTTTTACTTGCTATAGTATTTTTCTTTTTGAATGTCATTGAATTAAAAAGGTAACTGGTTTAAATGGAAACGAATAATCACCAGAGGGAGCGCCACTACCGTTAGTTTACAGAAATATATTTATTTAAAAATAAATAAAATAAGGTTAAAATAGAATGTTCAGAATAAAATGTAATCGGAAAGAGCTATTATAGGAAATTAAAAATGATATTCTTAAAAAATTAATTATTAAAGATAAATTCTTTCCTTTGGCATTCATCCTAAAGGTCTATATTTAATTTTACATCGAAATATATGAGCAAGGAAGACTGAAAAATTGTATTTGCTTTGAATTTTTAATAATACTCAAGTGTTTTTTTAAAATATTTTATAAGATATTTTGTTTTTAATAAATATTATTTAATAAGAGTTACCTATTATCATTTTTTATGTAATAAAATAAATACTTTGGAATGTATTAAAGAAGTAAAATATTTCGTTTCCAATCTCTCACCGATGATCAAAGAAGTCTTTACATGTTATACTAAAAGAATAATTGAAAGGTCTTTTACGTTTTGTAGCCTTTTAATGATGCGCCTGAAGGAATTTACTACGTATAAAAACTTACTTGTATCTGTTTTTTTTTTTTTTTTTTCTTTTTACTCTCATCATCTCCTCCTATTTCTTGATCTACTCAATTTTTTCTTCACTCATCTTTTACAACTCTTACATTGAATTCACAGTTTTTTTTAACATCTACTTCTTTTTTTTACGTAAACATGTAGCTAACTGTTTTCTTGAGGTTTACTAGTGGGGTACTAATCTTTTTAAATAATGTATACTTCATTATTTAAAAATAAAAAAAAACAAATTCTGTTAAAAAATAATAAATTTAATTAAGGTATAATATTTTTAATAGGATTTATCTCATTTATTAATTATTAAAAACTTTTAAAAAAGTATGCAGAGTGGTTTTGATTATTTTTAAATTAATGATATATTAATTATTTACGTATTTTGCTTCATAGTAGACTGTTCAGTACCTTTAAGAGCATCTATACATTTTTTTATAACTAACATAAAACATGTTACATTATCAGTAAAAGGTTTTCTTACTATAAAAATATATTTCCTATACTTATACAGAAATTTAAACTATTTCTGAAGTTATACTTCTTTTGGCGCGTTAGGAGAAACTGATCAGAGTGTATTTTCAGAAAGTTACGGAAGTGAACTGTTGGTGGTTTTGCGGTCTTGGGGATGTGAAACGCGAAGATATGCCGAAATTTTCCGGAAGTCGAATTATGGTACCCATTACAATAGGTCTTATGAAATCTACCAAATATTCCACGGTGCATTTCTTAACATTAGCGATTGATAAAGAGTAATCTGAGTAATCTTTTGTATCATTGATAAAAAAATTCTAACGTTTCCCTTTTTGTGACATGACCTCTTGTGACGACCACTTTTTTCCCGGTTAACAATACAAATTAAATCCCGCTGAATTTCGCGGGTTTTTTCCTATTAAAACAAATTATTGAAATTTACTATAGAATATCTAGTTTCATTTTATTTTCTAACAAAATACATCCAAATTTCTGGTGTGTTAAATTTATCGTTTTCGCTTTTAAAAGTTAATAAAATATAAACTGCGAATATGGTATTTTATTGCTTAGAAAGACTACTCTTTTTGAACTTTTCAAAAATTACTAATCTATAGTAAAAAACTTCTTTTCACCTACTAAATTCAATTTTTACAATATTACGTATACGGTGGGCTGTATATTAAATATGTAAATATTGAATTGTAAATGGAATTGGATATTGTACTTAGTACTATTAAACTCTTATCGGATAAATGAATGCTAATGTGAATGTTCTCTCATCTGTTTGGTTAAATTAATTTGTTGTCCGGATGGTTTTCGGTCTGTGTGTCTGAAAATATGTAAAGTTTTGTGATTGTATATGATGTATAATTAACAGCAACTTGGATTCGATCGGTTGGTTTCCTAAAAGAACGTTATAACAATAGTAAAAGTTCTCAAAACATAAAAACTTATTTTTTTTTGTTCTCATAAAATTATATAAATATATATTTATAAAAGAATAAATATTGCAGAAAAATGAACATAAGAAAATATTCATAAATAAAATCGGTGACAAAAGTTCTGTGTTTAAATCTGAAATACAAGTTATACGTTATACGATGATGGAAGAGATTTTGTTTTTGTATTCCCCAGTTAAACTTTTGACAAGTAACAAGAAGGAAATACAAGTATGAGTTTCTAAGACCCGCGGGATCAAAAAGAGGTGTTGCTTCTGCGTCGCCTTAGAGGAATAGTATGGATCGGTATGCGAGACTTTGCAACATAAATGTCGCATTAAAACAAAATGTACAACTCTCACTGTTCACGCTCATCATTATGCTTTTCCTTTTAACTTTCTCTTTTCTTTCCTTTTCACCCGTCTTACTACTCCCTTAATCTTCCTACAAACATCCTGAAATGTGAGTTATATATCCTGTCCCTATACAGCTTTCTTCCTATGACTACAATTCATAAAGTTTTTACCATATACTTCCATTACTTATCCGTACAGTTGCATTGTGTTTCTTTCGTAAAAAATTCGGATCTTTTTCTTAACTTTAAAAAAAAATGGAACTGACTTCTGTAAACTTTACTTTATAAAATCATTATCGATTAATATAAATATATAAAATAAAATATTTAACGAATAATGTTATCGATCCATTTTTTAATATAAAATTAATGAATCGGTATTTTTATTATTTCGTAAAGTTATATATATACAAATGATCTGAAATGAAAACTTATAAAAAAATAAGCATTCTATGCCTGGTTTATAAGGAGAAGTAAGTTGTGAAGTGGTTTTCCATTGCTTTACGAATATAATGTACTATATTATATTTGCCACCATCATTCTCACCGCAATGCACAAGCTGAACCTCACTTTGTTTACTATAGGAATTATGTGTTTAGAGAACATCATTACTACCAGAGAAAGCAACTATGCTTAGTAGAACCTGGTATACAAACCTGATTATTATATATAATTCTGCAATCATACGTTTACAAGTGATCTGAAATGAAAACTTATAAAATAATAACCATTCTGCGCCTGGTTTATAAGGGAAAGTTAATTGTGAAGTGGTTTTCCATCGCTTTACAAATATAATGTACTATTACATTTACCATTATCATTCCTACCGCAATTCACAAGCTGAACCTCATTCTGTTTACTATAGAAACTATGTGGTTAGAGAACATCATGACTATAAGAGAAAGCAACTATACTTAGTAGAACCTGGTATAGGTCAGGTGCCGTAAGAAAGGGAAGGATGTTCAAGGCAAAGTAATAAATTAATATACACGTTTCTATATTGAAATAGTAGATTATACAATGAGCCTACAATATCGTAGGAATGCATTAATGGGTATCATTATAGAAATTTGCTTGCCAAATTTTTTCTACGATTGAGAAAATATTGGGATTATTGATTTAAATCACTGATAGAATTCATTGATTAGCCTTCTGATTTTCTTATTAAAAAAACGATCACTTTAGCGTACTATGTTATATGTGTCGCATATTTCAAATTTAAAGTAGATTTTATTATCGAATAATGTGTCCAAAAAGATGTTGATTTCATTTTTTAAACAGTTCTTCAAAATAAACAAGCTGTACCATTTTCGGTGAAGAATTTTACACTCTTCGCTAATTTCCAGTCCATGAACTGACTGTAATTTTTTATAAACTTTGTTAATTTCTATTCAGTATGTAATACTAATAATAGGTATTTCTATTCAGTAGCAATACTAAGCCAGGAGGCCTCTATCCCTGGACGTGTTCATATCCTCATGTTTGTGAGAATATTGTATTACAGAAATATTTTAATAAAACGGATATTGTTGTTTAGAGAATATTTTTCTGAATATTTGGTGTTTTTATATTTAAAACAGGCTTAAGGAAGGAGTTTATACATAATATAATAATTTTTTAAGAGATGGGTGGATAATGTAACAAATGAAGAGGTATTGCGGCAAATCGATGAAGAAAGAAGCATTTGGAAAAATATAGTTAAAAGAAGACAGACTTATAGGCCACATACTAAGGCATCCTGGAATAGTCGCTTTGATATTGGAAGGACAGGTAGAAGGAAAAAATTGTGTAGGCAGGCCACGTTTGGAATATGTAAAACAAATTGTTAGGGATGTAGGATGTAGAGGGTATACTGAAATGAAACGACTAGCACTAGATAGGGAATCTTGGAGAGCTGCATCAAACCAGTCAAATGACTGAAGACAAAAAAAAAATAAAATAATTTTTAATAGAAATTTATCGTCTAATGCTAGTCATACTAATAACATGGAGTTGGATTAGGGACGCCGTCTTCTTTGTTTATTCTCGTGTGAGGTTGTGTTAGTTGCCAGTCCAGCCGCTCCAAATGGCGCAGAGCGGCAATTAAAAACAATTTTTTTTAAATAGATATATATGAAGACGGATTTGAACCGAGGCTTTCCCTCGAAAGATCCAGATATTTCATTAATTAAAATTTTATTTGACAATAACTCTGGAACCGATGAAAATAAGTACCACTTATGATATATCGTTGAAAAACTTTCAATGAGAGGTTATTACTGCAGTTAAGAAAAACTCAAATCAAATTTTTTTTATTTTGCGCGTTTTTGGACACTTTTGGTTCAGTCAAAAGAGGAGGTGCACAACTAGATGTTACAACAATCCTAGATCCAAAATTTCAACATCCTATGGATAATCGTTTTTGAGTATACGAGATACATACGTACGTACAGACGTCACATTGAAATTAGTAAAAATGGATTCAGGGATGGTCAAAATAAATATTTCCGTTGAAATCTGCATACCGAAATGTTTCGCGATCACAATACTTCCTTTATTTCATACAAGGAAGTAAATATATGTGTGGTTTCAATATGGTGGCGATTTTATACAAAATTTCTATTTTGGCTCTCAGTAAAGAGAAATTATTTTTTCGCTATGTGTTATCACTGTAAAAATTTCATTTCTTGTTAAGACGCAGTGGAAAAATTATTGTAAAGAATTAAGAATTTACATTAAAACTTCTAATATCGCTTTTGACAAAGAATATGGATGTCATCAATTTGATTAATAGGAAAAAAATTAATATATAAAATTCCAGCACTGTATTTTGCTTTTATATGAAGCGACTATACATTTTCCTTACAATTTTTATAAAGGAAGGAATAAAATCTCTTTCTTTTCAAACGGTTTTTATTTTGAAATTACTTACGTAACGTAATTGTGTTTTTAAAATAGATACTTTACTGCAGAAAAAAATCATGTTTTACCAAGATCAAAAGAGATATTTTTTAAATGTTCCTTTTTTGAAATGCAACGAACGTTTAAGAAAAAAAATCTTTATCTATATCTAAAACTCAATATTTAAAGATATTTAAATACAATTTTATTTTTTATTAATATGTTGATTATGGTTGGGCGTTTAAATTGCTGTACTAAATATCAGGTTATAAAGAGGTACAGTTCGGTTACCAAATAAAAAATGCTATTTTAGTTACACATTTAACAGAAGACTGTATTTGGGTTTTTTACTGGTAAAGGTTTTACGTTGACAACACATTATGTGACAACACATATAAGTACATCCGTCGACATAAGACTAAGTTAACTTCAGTATGTTTTTTTATAAAATTTGATTATTTATTCGTTTTAAAAGTATATTATTGCAACTGTATAAATATACATGCCTGGGTATATAAATATATGTGGGAATATATAATAAATGTATTAGAGTTACGTTAATTTGATGTAATATTATTTACGATTGAATAATTTTATTATTTAACTAGTCAAGCATCAAAAATCTTAACTAGAATTCTATACAGAAGAATTGAGAGGAGAATGGAAGAAGTGTTAGGAGAAGACCAATTTGGTTTCAGGAAAGGTATAGGGACAAGGGATGCAATTTTAGGCCTCAGATTAATAGTAGAAGGAAGATTAAAGAAAAACAAACCAACATGCTTGGCGTTTATAGACCTAGAAAAGGCATTCGATAACGTAGACTGGAATAAAATGTTCAGCATTTAAAAAAAATTAGGGTTCAAATACAGAGATAGAAGAACAATTGCTAACATGTACAGGAACCAAACAGCAACAGTAACAATTGAAGAACATAAGAAAGAAGCCGTAATAAGAAAGGGAGTACGACAAGGATGTTCCCTATCTCCGTTACCTTTTAATCTTTACATGGAACTAGCAGTTAATGATGTTAAAGAACAATTTAGATTCGGAGTAACAGTACAAGGTGAAAAGATAAGATGCTACGATTTGCTGATGATATAGTAATTCTAGCCGAGAGTAAAAAGGATTTAGAAGAAGCAATGAACGGCATAGATGAAGTCCTACGCAAGAACTATCGCATGAAAATAAACAAGAAGAAAACAAAAGTAATGAAATTTAGTAGATATAACAACGATGGACCACTCAATGTGAAAATAGGAGGAGAAAAGATTATGGAGGTAGAAGAATTTTTTTATTTGGGAAGTAGAATTACTAAAGATGGACGAAGCAGGAGCGATATAAAATGCCGAATAGCACAAGCTAAACGAGCCTTCAGTAAGAAATATAATTTGTTTACATCAAAAATTAATTTAAATGTCAGGATAAGATTTTTGAGTGTATGTTTGGAGTGTTGCTTTATATGGAAGTGAAACTTGGACAATCGGAGTATCTGAGAAGAAAAGATTAGAAGCTTTTGAAAAGTGGTGCTATACGAGAATGTTAAAAATCAGATGGGTGGATAAAGTGACAAATGAAGAGGTATTGCGGCAAATAGATGAAGAAAGAAGCATTTGGAAAAATATAGTTAAAAGAAGAGACAGACTTATAGGCCACATACTAAGGCATCCTGGAATAGTCGCTTTAATATTGGAAGGACAGGTAGAAGGAAAAAATTATGTAGGCAGGCCACGTTTGGAATATGTAAAACAAATTGTTAGGGATGTAGGATGTAGAGGGTATACTGAAATGAAACGACTAGCACTAGATAGGGAATCTTTGAGAGCTGCATCAAACCAGTCAAATGACGGAAGACAAAACAAAAAAAAATTGAAGTGTAAAAAAGCATTTAAATTGCCCGCTAGTACCGCCTCACCCGCGTGAACGAAATACGGTATACGCGCGCGCTTTAGTTAGAATCATTGAATTAAATAAACATAAAATATTATATTTAAATAAAATTGTAAACATTTTAAATTATATTGTGTTTGTAAGTCGTGTATCACATAAATGCCGTGTTACGGGTAAGCCCTACAACCGTGTTGTCAGATTTTTTTTCCAAAACATCAACTCCCTCCTCGTAAAACTTTCAAAATATACATGTTTTGTTATTTTGCTATATCTTTTCTCAGTATTAATATTTTTCAAGGATATAATTCATATGTAAAATCAAGAAATGCCTAAAACTTTTTTTTCTTATTTTAACCTTTGGTAAAGGGGGTTTTAGATTTAGTAAAAACTTTACTTAAGCAAGTTTGTTAATCTTAAGCTATATATGAATATTTTTAGAAATACGTTTTCTTAAACTTTATTTCTCATCTATAACAAACTTATATATATATATATATTTTTTTTTTGGTTCTAACTCTTTAACGCTTTTTATGATTAATAGCCAGGAAGATCATGCAAAAATGCATTGCTAGCTTTTTTTCAAGATCATGATACAAAATTATTTTCAATTTACCATATCTATTAAAACACATTAATGAAAAAAAATTTATGCCAGTAATGGGATATTTCTATTTATTATAAAATGTAAAAAGAAATCAAGTAAAATCTATTTTTTTTTTTTTTTTTTTTTTTTTTTTAGAAGATAAGTTATTAAAATGGAATACCGCCAGCGGATTTAAATTTTGATTAACGTAAAATACTATTACCTAAATATATTTTGACAAGGGCTATCCAATTTATTTTACGAATGAAAGTATGCTTTGTTAATTTAATGAAGAAACGTTTAGGGAACATTCACCAAAGATAATACAACAATGAAACAATGATAACATTTACTATGATACGCCAAAAATAATACAATAAAAGTATTCTTTTATTTTACCTGCAGGAAATTACGACTGTTGTAATTTCTACCTTAGCACATACCTTTAAACTTTAACATTTACTAGTCAGTTTCATCAGAAGTACAAAGGAATTCTAATTTAATTACACGGATTAAGGAAGATTTGCGTTATGATGTTCACATTATAAATTAAACCATTTTCTTTGTAATCCAGTTAATTATACAATCATAACCAGTTTATATATTTGAAATTTACGTGATGTTACAAGAGTCATGTTTATATGAAGAAAATAGATATGGTTTTTTTTTTCTGTAATTAATCTTAAAATATCACAGTTAATTGAGAAATGTGTTTATCTAAATAGATCAATTAAACTACGATGAATACATTATGTTTGTTAACAATAGAATTTTAATTTAATATACTGTGTATATTTATAAACAAAATGATTCAGGAAGAATATATATAGGATATGTTCTACTGGTGAAAATAAAGTAGAAAGTTTATAAAACATAGGTTTGGAAATGCTTCGTTAGCGAGTGTCATTTGGCGAAATATTTCGCTTTGATTTCTGGACCTTTAGCAAAATTATACCAGACTGTAATTCTTGACATTCATATTAATGGGTAAATTTAGTATACGAAATTTTATTTGGAATATTGAAAAAAAATGTCCTATAATACTAGTTTTAGTGGATTTTTTTTTTTTTTTAGAAATTTGGGATGAAATACAAAAAAATGGGCTTCAATAATACGCTGTTTTATATTTGGCGTAAAATAAAAAAAAACTTTGTTAAATGGGTAATAAACACATAGAAGCTTGAAACAATACATGTAGAAAATTTTGTATATTTCTAAACCTATGTTTTTATGAACTTTCTTCTTTATTTTTCCATAGACATTGTTCCTAAAATCTGTTATATATTTCGTCAATCAAACTGTGTGGTGTATATATATATATATATATGTATATATATATATATTTTTTATTATGTAAAAACATCAATAAAAAACTTCTCTTTTATTTTTAAGATTAGAGTTTGGAACTACCCAATCTAATCTCAGTAATGGGGAGGTTTCAAAAAATTAATTCACCCCATTCTACAAATAATAATCCTAAATCTTCAGTTCTCTTGATGGAGGTGATTGAAAATAATACAGTAATATCAAAAACGTTTAAACATTTACTAATATTTTTTAAAAAATCAAAATTATTTTTAATTGAAAAAGATAGTGTTTTCTGTATTTTATAAAAATGTTCTTTTAATAACCATTTTGTGAAATTCTAAGCGACTCCATTTATTTTGGAAACGATTGGTCATATTATATTTCTGAATTTTTGTGTACTTGTGGACAATATAATTCTGGCACGAGATAAAACATTAAGTTTAATCTCGTCACTTGGCTAAAACCGCGTTCTGGGAAAGTTGTCTCTCTTTTCTGTTTAGCCTCCGGAATCACGTAAGGTATTACTTTAGAGTATAAAAGAGAATGATATGTATTAATTACGTGTAATTAATTCTCAGGTACAGTCTCATATCGACCGTTCGTGAGATGTGTGTTAATTGAAATCCAACCATCAAAGAACACCGTTATCCACGATGTAGTATTCAAATCCGTATAAAATTTAGCCTTTACTAAGGCTAAATTTTATTTTAGGCATTTTAACTCAAATTTAGCCTTTACTAGGATTTGAATCTTCGAATTCTCAACTTCGAAATCAGCTTGTTTGCGTGACCAATTAACCGCGAGACCAGCCAGCTGGGCTCCGGGAAAGTCGTATAACTGTTGGTTGTTTCTAATGCACCGCTTACTTGTACACTTTAATTTAAATTATCTATCACTTTATTTAATATATTATATTTTTTTCGTTTATTAAATTCTTTGATTATAATTAAAACGCACGCGGATATTTAATTCTCGCGGGTTTGGTAGTACTAGTGGCAATGGTCGGCACTAACTAAACTAATGTAATTTTACAACTTAATAGAACAAATTTCACTTATACGGTTGACAATTTGGTGTAGCCGCGAGGCTTAACGCGTCAGGTATCGAGTCAACTGGGTGGTCGAAGTCAAGTTCAGGCAACCAGAGTTACTCTTTTACACTTTAAATATTATTAATTTATTTAATTGTACCGCCCACTTGTGACGTCACAACATAGTAGTATTTTAGAGCGAATTTTCAAAACGGTTTTTTTTCTGCAAATGTTGTTATTTTTAATCATTAACACATTCGCAAAAATATGACCTTAATTAGGCAAAAACTTGAGATACTGAGGGTAACCTTTCTCTACAGACTAACCGCCTTGTACTTTTAAGCTGAAAATTTAATGGCATCAATGCCCTATTTAGAGAATGTATAGAATTATCTTGACCAACTTTGCACAAAATCGGTTCTGTAGCTCTGGAGATATAAGGTAATTTTAGGGCAACACCGAAAACACGTACATTAACATCCGGAAAATTTCAATCCTGTTTTTTGGGTTTCGTAGGTGTCAAACCGTCAAAATGCGGTAAAAACCTCATATGCCCAAATTAGATCGATTGTACTACTTTTTCATCTAGAGTTAAAGCTTTGCTATAGCGCTATCTAAACGGGAAAGTAAAAATTATATGTAAAGAAATTATCTTTAAGTAAAATTTTGAGATATGAAATGCATGGTGACTGTATCTTTCCATACCCTTGACCTTGATTAACCAAAATTAAATGAATAATTGACTTGTATTCGGAATTTATCGTAAAAAAATTCATAAAAATTGGATCAACCAATCTTAAGATATCGAGAAACTCGAAAATTAATAAAAAAATTAAAACAAAAAAAAGGGCTTATTCTCTTCCACTCTTAAGTCAAATTTTCCCAAATACATAACAAAAGTGATATACTAATGTAATATAATGCAAGAATATATACTTTAGCTTAAACGACAAAAAAGCTAACTTTTTCGCCTTCAAAATTTATTGGAATTAGAACGAATTCAAACACCGACTGAAAAAAATCTTTTCAAAATTAAATCTTTTCATTAAAATATGTAAAAAAAATTACCTATCCTTTAACTAAACCTTTGAGGTCTACTTTGAGAAATAATTCATGAAGTCTTATTTCCCTTGTTCTTAGACAGATTGCGATTAATTAGAGAAATCATTATGCAAAATTTCATTCAAATCTATCAATTCAGCATGAAGACTTCAAGCAAAAAACTGGCCTACATACATACATACATACACAACTTCTTGCAACTTTCTAGAATTTTTTTCACGCTAAAATTTTTTTTTAGGTATAGGAAGTTATAGAACCCCAGCATGCAAAAATTTTATCTGTTATTATTTTCCTTTTATAGCATATTGATGAATTAAACGTTATAACTATATAGTCGGAAAAGTAAAAGTAAAATTGCAACAAAAATTTTAATTTAAAAGAGAAATGAAAATGAACACAAGAGAACTAACTAGTATACCGTGTGCAGATAGATGAATTTTAGAACATAAATCTTCATTGACAGTTGATTGTAGCTCTGAAAAATAGCAGGACTGAAAACCAATAATTGCACCGCAAAATATGGTGGGATAACTATCGCTGCTTTACTCGATCGAATCAAGTCTCTCTTCCTTCTGTACATAGTTAATATAAGTCCTTGATAAAAATATTAAGTCTACAGCCTGTCAAACATATCATAATTAACATGTCATTAATAAATTAAAAGGAAAAAATTCAGTATGTTTTCAGACCTTTAAATTTTATAATATATGTTTATTTGAAACAGACATCAAAAAGTTAAAATTCAGAGAAAAAAAATGTAACTTAATGAATTAGTTATTCCTAAATTTAATTGTAAAATTTCTAAATTTATAAGAAAATTATTTATCCATTTTAATATGAGTGCCTGTACAAAATGTATTTTTTCTCGATAGAAGTGTGTTAATATGTTATTTTATACTATTTGTGTAATGATTTTATTATTACATTAATATCTTACGACGGATGTAAAAGTATTTAACATTTAAAGCAAAACCGGTCAGTATTGCTGTTTCTGAGAATAATGATGTTAATCGAGCAAGTAGGCCATGTTGTGAATAGGGTGAAGTTTTTATTAGTAAACTTGTAATTCCTAGAAGAATAAAGCTAAATTCAACTGCTCATTATATATCATATTTCTTCATAACGGTTTAGAAAGAAACGGAAAATAAAGTCAAACAGGTCGGATTACTCTGGACCAAAAAGTAAAATAATTTTATTAAGGTATATACTTGTTTTATTCTTGTTGATGATTGTTATTATTTAATGCAATTTATCAGTCGTATTTAAAAATCTTTCGAATACGAATGATTCAAGTTTTAACGGATGAAAGAATAAAAGAGGTTTTTATATTCAACCATTATTCAGTATGAATCAGATAGAATGACCCCGATTTGAAGTAGATATATCTATACTATATACAATAGTACACATATCTTCTTTATACAAAATAAGAAGAGAGTTTTTATTTGTTCGGGATAAACATAAAAAGTACTCGATCAATAGTAACCAAATTTTTACCCAAGTTTCTTGGTTTTGAAGAAAAATCTCGAAAACTAGAGATTTGCCGGTTGAAACACAAACTTTAATAGTTGAATTAATCAACTGTGTTCTTTGAGTTTCTACCACTGTGCATCAGCTGTATGAGCTGAACTGAATAATTCGAATTAACGGAATGAATAATATTGCAAAAAATAATAGAATTAAATGTACGTTAAATAAAATAATATTAAATTAAAAAAATGTCTGTTTAAGAATAACGGGCTTTTCGTGAGGGCTATTGGTTTGCGAGCATCTCGTGGGAGGCTAGACCAATCATCACCATAAACTGGAGTGCCGCTTAACAAACGGGGTGCCGCAGGGGCGCTGTTTTGAAAGGTGCAATTGGGTGCTCTTACAATCATCCGATTGATAAATTTCAAATGGGTTATTTGTCAGTAGGTTGAAAGCTAACTTTTGCATGCATCAGGTACACTCTCATTAGACCACGGTTATTCAAAAATGTATATATGTATATAAACTTTGTTATCGCATCACGTGATATTCAAAGGACCGATTACTTTCAAATTTACAGGACAAATTCGTGTTATCCCAGGAAAGATTTTAAGCCATAGATCGAGATAAGATATTAAAAATATTTATCATTTCTTCGCTCCCAAGGACGGTCAAATTATGAATTAAAGATATACATTAAAGGAAGGAATAGGATAATCCTTTTACTTCATTATTATATTTCTGCCACCACGGTAAAGAAATAAGTTATGAAGTTTTCATCATCGAAGGTGTATGTTCTTTTGTTATAATTATTCTATCTTTTGTAGTTTAGTTCTGTTTTCAGGTTTCTATAAAGCCTGAATACTAGAATTACTATTTATCAGTTTTCTCACAACCGTTAGGATACTATGAGGAGGTACAGTGGGGGGTTCAGGGGGTGGAGCCCTCTGGTTAGATGGTAATGGCGACTGAAGCAAGCTCTGCAGGTGGTCCCTCTGGGAAATTGGGAATGACGATAGAAGCGAGCTCTGCGGCCATGAGGTAAACCTCTTGGCATAGGGAGTTCAAAACGCTTTCGAAGCAATTGCTGATTGGTTATTACGGATTGTCTCTTGCTAAATTGTAAAACAGAAAACGCCTTTTGTTGCATAGACGCCATGTTATTTACGAACTGAGATATCGTAAGTTTGATCATTAGTATTGAAATCTGGCGGCTGATCACTGAAACTCCAGGACGCGCACTTTCAATGGTGTAAATTCCATTTGTTGACCGTACGTGATTGAACAGGTGTGTAGAACCATTCTTTTTGATGCAGGCTGCATATATTTCTGTGTTTTTATCAAGGTTATCCTACACCAAATGGACTAATTTTCATAATTGCCCTTTAATTTTATACAGTATGTGTTTCTGATTACCCCATTGTATTTTTTTCCAGTAAATTTTATTGAAAATATTTTTTGTCGTTTCATTATTGCTTATTACTGTGTTGTTATAACGTAAATGTTACGCATCCCTAAGACATTTTGAACAGGACGATGATTCTGAGCATACCTTTTTAGTATGTAATAAATGGATAAGACTAAGACACGACGCGGGTATTCATGGAAAAACACCGAAGGAGACAATGGATTTCATGCTCAGCAGTAAGGAGAACTGGAGGAAGGTCGCTGATTATATAAAGACAGTACTAAAACTGAAGAATGAAGATGAAAAAAGTATGGGTTTCTAGTATGTTAGGTCGGGTGGAGAGCCTCAGCGGTGAGAGCCAGCATGCTTAGGTGTGCTGGTTTCAATGATCCGCTGAGGACTCCTTGGGGTGTGCTGTTGGAACAAGAATGTATTATAAAAGATCCGCGGGTCACATCACGACCTGCTGGTATGATGTGGTTCCATAGAGGACATAATAGAGAATAAAAAATCTCAAAAGAGCCACCGGTAGGCCTGACCTGCCATATCGGTATATAGCTTGTAGGCGGACAGGGCTTATTAGAGTAACGGACACTTCTCTGAGCGGCGTAATACCATCAAGTTGGTCCGGCCCAGGGGAGTAGAGAGAAAAAAAAAATCAATTTGATATTATTTTCACACATAAATTCAGGAAAATTAATGGGAAAACTTAAGGTTAATAACTGATGTATATTCTTTCTTTTCAAAGACTTGCTCAGTAGTATGCTATTCAAGTTATTTTTATACATCTTCTTACTGTTATCTAAAATTTTCGGCATAATGTTACTGGTAACTTCGTTTTCCATATTTATTTATCGTGGATAGCATTTTTTTTGTAAATCTACTCATATTGTTTTTTTTTTAAGTAATAATTACTTGTTAGGGTTTAAAAACCTGATAAGTAATAGAGAATACGTAATACGTTTAAAAACACTTTTAATTAGTTTATTTTTTTAGTCTGTGGCAAAATGAGGGTTGTATTTATTATTATTAAGTTTATTTCAGTTATATAAATAATGTTACTTACCCTTTGAATTGTTAATGTTGATGCGAACGAAATTTTATCTGCTGTTGATAAATTTGAAAATAAATATTCCTTTCATTTTTATTAGCTTTAGTATTTTATCTCAACTTTTTTTATTACTTATTTAAGGAAAAAATTGTTTTTGAAATTCTAATATTACTAAAATATAATATTGTACTAAAAGTATTACATTTTAATAATCACTTTTAAAAAAACGAACCTTGAAATGACATTGAAAACAATGTTATAATAAAAAATGTAAAAAAATAGAAAAACATTTTTTATTTTTAAAAATAAACCAATTTTTTTTAAATATTTTTACTTCTTTGTACGTACAAAGAGGAAGTATTGAAATCGTGAAAAATATCAGTTTTCAGATTTCAACCAAAATATCCATTTTGACCATCCCTGAATCCCTTTTGACTGGTTTTGACGTGACCTCTGTACGTACGTACGTATCTTGCATAAACTAAAAAACGATTAGCCGTAGAATGTTGAAATATTGAATTTAAGACTGTTATAACATCTAGTTGTCCACTTCCCCTTTTGATTGCAATCGATTGAACCAAAAGTGTCCAAAAAAGCCTAAAATCGAAAACAATTTGGATTTTGGACTTTTTCTTAACTGCTGTATTAAGACCTCATTGAGAGTTTTTCGACGATTTTTCGTAAGTGGTATTTATTTTCATTGGTTTCAAAGTTATAGCGAAATAAAATTTTAATTAATGATATATTTGAATCAGACTTTATCCCCTTCTTTTTTTTTTAAATATATTGATTATTAATAATTATTTGCCTTTGATTGTAAAAAAAAATTACGATAAATAATTCAATAATAACAATAAAAAAATAAAAAAAAAATGAAAAAATATCAGAAGTTATTAATGCAATAAAATTTATGTATTTTTCATCTAAAAAAAATATGTATAAGTAATTTAATAAGCGTACTAGTAAGTCATGTGTGTCCACTTCAGACTTTTCATAAACGTAAACCATTCTGGAATAAAACTATTTATTCGGCTTTTTTTTAATCATTTATAAAGTATCCTAAGATTATAATGCATAAATCTATGTTTTTGTGTACGTAGTATCTTTTACAAATCCTTGTATTAGTAAATTAATTAAATTTGGTTATCTTAAAATACGGCGCATCGACCTAGTTCTTCTCTTAACAAGATTCTGGAAGAAATTTCTCTTCTCTCATATTCATCTGACAACTATTCATTCTGTACATTATCGACTAATCTGTTTTCAAAATCCTCCGGTAAAATTATTACAAATGCCTTTGAAATTAATTATGTTTCAAAGACTTTTGAGATATAATTTCAAAAAAACTGGCTATGTTAAACAAAAATTCATTTCCATAGCAAAGTTTCTTTGACACAAAATTATCAATCTTCTCGTATTTACCTGTAAGACTTTTTCAGATGAATACCTATGGCCAGTTGGATTTTAATTCCTGTTTTGTGGTGGCAGTACGTCAAACCCCGTTAATTATATGATTTTGGTAGGGGTATTGTACATTATTACCATTTTATTATTAATTCTCCAACATTTGTTTGTTCATTAAAAGCATAGACAATAGTTTATATATGTACGAGGTGCGACAATAAAGTAATGAGACTGATTTTTCTTTGCAAGATGTGGCAACCCTGCAGCTTGCGTAGGTACACCATCTTTGACCTTGGTCTATAAGCTACTTCTAGTCCAAGCGGCACATTGATGCAACTGCTCAGTCGTGAATTGTGCTGTAATAAGTGAACACGTGTTTGTGTCTCTCGTTACAGAAATGAAACCGCAAAATATTGCGCAACGGTATGCCATTTCTTTTTGCGTTAAATTGGATGAAAACGCGACGACAACTTACGGTAAGCTTCAGAAGGCTTTTGGAGAGGAGGTTATGACAAGAGCTCAAGTTTTTCGGCGGCATAAAATTTTTAGTGAAGGCAGAACGAATGTTGAAGATGAAGACCCCAGTGGACGACCATCAACCTCACGGACAGATGTCAACTTGAACAGGGTGCATGAAATCGTACGATCTGGTCGAAGATTATCTGTGAAAATGATTGCAAAAGAACTCAACATCAATCGAGAAACGGTTCGTCTAATATTAACTGAAGATCTTGGTATGAGAAAAATTTGTGCAAAAATGGTCCCCAAAAATCTCACACAACAACAGCGAGAAACAGGAAAATTGTGGCAGCCGATCTGTTAGAGCAAACGGAAATCAATCCAGATTTGTTGAGCCGTGTTATCACTGGTGATGAAGTTTGGTTTTTTCAATATACAATCCAGAGACAAAACGCCAAAGTTCGCAATGGTGCTCAAAGGGATCACCCAGACCAAAAAAAGCTCGCATGTCAAAGTCAAAAGTGAAATGCATGCTTGTGTGCTTCTTCGATTCCAAGGGAATTGTTCATAAAGAGTGGGTGCCTCCTGGACAAACAGTTAACCGATATTTCTATAAAGAAATTTTAGAAAGACTTCGTAAACGAGTTCTTCGTGTCCGTGCCGACATTGCTGATAATTGGATTCTGCATCACGATAATGCGCCATCCCATACTGCTCTGTCAGTACAGCAATTTTTAACCTCAAAACAAATTTCAGTACTACCACAGCCACCTTATTCACCAGATATCGCTCCGTGCGACTTTTTTCTATTTCCAAGAGTCAAAATGGCGGTATTTAGTATTTTCTCCTTCAAACTACTTTGAAGGAGACAATACTTAACATGACTAAAACGGTAAGCAACATTTTTTTTCACATCAGTCTCATTACTTTATTGTCGCACCTCGTATATATAGATTTAAATAATTATAAAATTGCATTTTGTTTCGTTTATAAACTAAGCGGATGTAGTAGAATACTTAAAAAAGTCGATAGATTGTAGTTAAAATTATTCAAGGAAAAATTTAAACAAGTTTTTTATTGATCAGTTATGATGTAAAATAAAAAAATTGCACGTCATTTACAGGAAATAATAATTAACCATAAAAAAATATATATTTTAACACATTATTTAATAAAAATATACATTTCTAGAATTTTAAATTAAAAATTTTTAGATCGTTAAATTGTAATATAAAATACTCTTAATTCACTGATTTAATTTCTTAGTAGCCCACTCAGCTAGTATAGTGGTTAATCGTCGTCGCAGATCTTTTAACTCCTGATTTTCGATGTCGAAGATTCTGAGGTTTGAATCCTAGTAAAGGTTTTAAAGGTAAGTTGATTTTATACGGATTTGAATACTAAACAGTGGTTACCGGTGTACTTTGCTGGTTGGAGTTCAATTAAAGCCATCCACGTCTCGGGAATGATCGAACTGTACAAGAATACACCTAATTTAGGTGTCATACATATATATCTTCATCTCAGTGTGCTGCCGGGGGAGGTTGCTTATGTTCACTTTATTTACTTTTTCCAGTTTAGCCTCCAAGAATTACCAATCAGGTATTACTTCAGAGGATGAATGAGGATGGTATGTATGAGCGTAAATGAAGTGTAGTCTTCTATAGTCTCAGTTCGACCATTCCTGACGTGTGGTTAATTGAAACCCAACCACCAAAGAACACCAGTAATCACGTTCTACTATTCAAATCCAAATTAAAGTAATTGCCTTTACTAGAGGTTGAACGTTGGATTTCTGGTCTTCCAAATGAGCTGATTTGGGAAGACGCGTGCATCACTAGACAACCCCTATAAGGGTTATTTATTGTTTACTAGTTGAACAGAATTCAACGAACACAATTATTATTTTTTTTATTATAACGACACAGCAACTTTACAATCTATTCAACAAAATAATCGGACAATAAATAAATAAGATCTACATTTGAACTAACATTAAGTAGTCACAGATCCAGCGGCTTGTGACTTAATAATGAAATAGAAGAACACTTCGTACGGCCAGACCATAAACTTACCTAATTGAAACGATAAGGCAAACCAAGAACATTGTTCTTCAGCAATCTTGAAGAATCACTGATCGTGTTACCGTATAAATTGACCGCCAAATAATTCGGGTGCCGATACAAACGATTTTGATACCGTAGGCTCACCAGAGAGATTTTCTACCGAACGTTTCGCAACTTAAGATCATTATATATGAGGTTGTTGCTTATGTACCAGGGTATGTTTAGCAGTTTTCGAAGTGTTTTTGTCTAGTAGCATTCAAGTATGTCAATACTGGATTTGCGCGCTGTACAGTTCAAGCCCGTAAGTTCAAGCAGGCTTCAAAACTTATTTATAAATTAATAATTTAGTTTTCATTGAAGTCGAGACCTATGTCCTGTCAATCAGTACGCGTTTTTAAAATTAAGATCCAACTATTTTCGCTTAGATTTGATATGATTCGCCCAAGTAAATCGTCGGTCAAGATGAAAATCCAAATATTTACAGCTTGTAGACCTCGGAATCGGAACATTGAAGATAGTAACAGAAGACAGTATTCTTTACGAAGGAATACTTTAAAATAGTTTAAAGTGGGAAATAAGAAAAAAAAAAATATATATATTAAAGAGAACGTTAATCTTGGGAAATTAAAAATAAAATTGAATTTGCGTGAAGAGTTGTTCACTTCAACATTTTTATATATTTCACATATGTAATATTGTGATACATTTAACACATACAATGTCTCTATATTCTTTTTTTGTCTCGATGGAAAATTTACAATAGGTTTCAATTTACAGGAACCATGAGTAAAATTTGATACAAAAAAAAATTTATGACATACAGAAAGGGTTTCCCTTGAAATCCCCCAAAGAACTGCATATGTACACATATGTATGCGCATTGATACATAGATTATGCAGTATACATAAATATACAATAACATAAATAAGTACATACAAAGATAAGTCAAAGGAGCATTCATAAAGTTCAGAACATAAAAACAAAATAAAACACCGAAAAATAATCTTATCAATCACATAAATAACTAATCAGACAAAGAAACAGTGAAATAAATCAAAGAACCAACAAAATGAAGAATTTTGACGATGTACAACACCCTAGAGTAGCCGATTCACCTCAAATCTTAGAAAATTTACAGATCTAATATATGCAATCGCATTAGACTCCTAACATTCTGCTGTTATTCAGCAGGTTAACCGCGAGCCTGTTCACATGTTTATTCAGTTTCTTTTTTATCTTGTACTGATCCCCTTATCTTTTCTCCAAAGATTAGCCAAATAATTTTGTATTTCAGTGTTTTTCGCAAATCGTGGCGCTTCTGTTTTATTTGTCAATAGTTTGTCTTTTTTTCACGTTTTGTTCAGTTTCTTTTTTTCTTGTACTGAATCCTCTTATCTTCTCTTCAAAGATTGGACAAATAATTCTCTATTTCAGTGTTCTTCAATAACCTTATCGCTTCTGTTATATTTTTCAATAGTTTGTTCTGGAATCGTTGTTCGATTTCGATGTTGTTCTAAGTAGTCGTGCCCGATAGTTGGATTCCGTTGGTTCAAATCGGTTCAGGACAACTTAGTACAGCATTAGCAATTGTTATATATGAGATTCATTTAATTATAATAAATATCCTATTTACTTATTAAATAAAAATACTGAAATAATTTTGGCGGAAACCAAACTTTTATAGGCCACGTATACAATTTAATATGAGTAAAGAATATTAATCATTGAATAAATGTCAAATTTATTTTAAATATATGTATAGACTAAAAGAGGCATGTATAATTTGTTCAAAATACATAAATTTTTAAACACTTTGCTTCAGGGAGCACGCTCGAACAAAACGAAAAAGTCTATTAGGAAATAAATACGTACATACGGTTGTGTAAAAAGGGAGAGAGACAGAGATAAAAAAAAGAAAACTAATAATATGCAAAAATTTTACTGTAGAAAACATTGTATTTTATACCAATGAGAAAATATTCATTTATATGTGTCAAATTGCATTAGGAGTAACATAAAATGTATTTGATTTAGTATTTTGTAGTTTATGTAATATGTAGATTATTCGATGTTTTATACTGCTGCAGTAACCACAGCTGTAATGTAACGTTAGTTATTTATATGTTATTTAAGCTTTTCTCTTTTCTATATTTTTCCGCTTGTATTATTTTTAATTTTAAGCAATGAAATTTGTTTAATTTTTAAATAAATTTTAGAACTAAATGTGTGTTGTGTTTTTTTTTTTAAATAAGGACAAAACTGCTATTTAATAAAAAAATTGTTATAGTAAGCTTACAAAAGAATTGTTACATTTATTCTGATACATTTAATAAAGGAGAAAGGAGATTATTGAAAAATTAAATAATAATATAAAGGAATAAAATACACCAGAATTAAGATTATTTTGTTATTTAGGTAATAAAATTACAAATAATTAACGAAATAATACGGATAATAAAATCAGATTAGCACAAGCAAGGCGAGTCTTTGTACAGGATTATCTTCTATTAGTAAATCTAGATCAAAGTCCTACTAATAACAAAGTTGTAATACTTTCTTGGCATTTATTCTTACATAATGGAAAAATAATGAAACGTGGAAAAAGTACTTAAGATTTGTCTTTTTTTAAGTAGAGATTGTTTCTGATGAATTTTTATTGTAAAATTATCATTATATGTTTAAATAAAACAAACTTAGTTTACTTTCTTTTTTTTTAAAACGTACATTTTTATTACTTCCTTGTACGAAGTAAAGGAATTATTGTGATCAGGAAAAATTTCGGTCTTCAGATCTCATTTCCTTTTTTCTTTTTTTTTTAACTTTTTTTACTTCCTTGTACGAAGTAAAAGAAGTATTGTGATTGCGAAACATTTCGGTTTTCATACTTTAACGGAAATATCCATTTTGACTAGTTTCGGCGAGACGTCTGAACGTAAGTATGCATCTCGCATAACTCAAAAACGATTAGCCGTAAGATGTTGAAATTTTGGATTTTGTACTACTGTAACATCTAGTTGTGCATCTCCCTTTTTGATTGCAATCGAAATTAAAATTTTAATTAATGAAACATCTTAAAGGGAAGGCATATCGGTTCGAATCAGACTTCATCTCCTTTTGTTTTTTAACTTTTTTTATTTATTTTTTTAATTTAAGTGTATTGATTAATTAATTATTAACCCGTGATTGTAAAAAATATTACAATAAATAATAATTCATTGATAATAAATGAAAAAAATTTAGTGAAATAAAATTAGAAGTAAAATAAAATTAAAATAATAGATTTGGGGAAACATCTGATTATTTAATATTAATTGAAAATTATAATTTAAAATCGTATTATTTTTGGATTTTCTAGATAATTTTATTTAATTATTCTTAACTTTCTGTTTAATTTTATATACATTAAAGTTAACTACAGAGTGACTGAAAAATAGACTCTCACAAGAACAGCATATACACTGAGGCCATACACGCCTAATCTTTAATAAATTGCAAAAAATTCTTATTTTTTAGTTAATTACTCCTCTGATATTGTCGGATAATATTCTCCCTGAGTCCGAGTTGATCATTTCGTTTATTTGTTTTTTGTTGCTAATCATTTAATCGCTCTTTGATTTGATATATTTCTTCTGATCTCAGTTTGTGTACGCATTCTCTAGTTTTCAGATTTTCTCTCTTTATATTCATCATCCTCTCGTAATGTTTTTATTTTTTCCTTGGACTTCTTCTCTCGTCAAGTAAAGTTTTATTGTAGTACTCGTTAAATGCACTTATCGTCCTATCCTATTTAATTAATTATTAACATGTACGGAAAACGATGTTAAAAGTTAAATTATTTACAATTAATGTATACCAATTGTAATAATGTTAATTGAATAAATAATGTTCTTGTTCGATTTATGCAAACAAATAAAATGAATTCGATAATTATTAACCTGTGATTGTAAAATAATTTTTACGATATATTAGAATTCAATAAGTAATTAATGAAATAAAATTTTATGTAATTTTGTTTTAAAAAAATGTGTATTTGTAATTTAATTGTCGTATAAGGAAGTTATGTGGTGTTCACATCAGATTTTTAATTTTAAAACCTAAATAAAATAAAATAATGTAGATGAATTTTATATTGTTTTTTACTGTTTTATTATTTACCTCCAGATTTAATTTAATTCCATTTCTTTACTTTTTTCTACATTTGTTTACTTTTAACATGAATTTTTTCATACAGTAACTCTATACTTTTCATTAATCTATATATATATATATATATATATATATATATATATATATATATATATTTTTTTTTTATTCCCTGGACTGTTGCTTCGGGTTGGCATTATTTTAATATGTTTTTACTGGTGAAACTAGCGGAAAAAGTGGAGGAACGGAAATGATTTCCCGAGTGCCACTATGTTGGGGATGCCAAATGTCTCATAATTTTTTTGTTGTTGTAAATAATCGAATTTAATTAGATTTTTTCATACATGTCACAATCAAACAAAAAAAAATTGCCGACATAAAAACAAGACATTTGTGAAATTAATGTAACGATTCTCAATATAATTATCCCAGCTTTTGGCGTAATAAGAAATATGAAGAATGATGTAATTTCCCGTTGACTTTTTAATTGTACTAAAAATATTATCACACTAAGATTATTCCAAAATTTACAATAAAAATTCGGACGTTCAGGTCTACAAATTTCGTCTTCATTCTATAACTTTAAAATAGAATGAACATGGTTACTTTCAGAGAAACATGGTGACACTGTGACAGTGTTTTTTTGTTTTAGATTCTTCACACTTGTCACAGCTATATCAAAGAGTTATAAACCAACAGATAAGAGTTAAGTCTTATAAGAGTTATAAGACTGTATAAACCAACAGATTCTCATTCTAGTAAATAAACAGTGAATTACACAGATTAACTCATCTGAGCAAAAGAATTGAAATATTAAAAAAATAATTAGATAAATAAAATGAAACGAATAATTTAAAAAAATGGTCATGCTAATGTGTAATACGTGATCAAATATGGTTAATTTTAATCTCCAACTCTATTTCCAAGTATTGTGATTTATATACATGTTTATGTGCGAGCGCGCGTGCACGTATAATGTGGATATGTTTATTTTTCTACGGGCATACATGAAATTTCGTGACCGGAGGCTATTTTCCCAGTTAGCAATATTACCGTTTTCATGTATAAATTAAATATGAGAAGCAATAAGGTATATCTTTTTCTTACTCTCGAATCGAAAACGATTTCGATTCAAGTTTTTCTCTTCTTGTTGTACTTAATTGAATTTTGTGTACGAAAGTCTGTTTTTTTTATTCTTGTTACAGATTATTTAAAATTTATTACTTTACACTAGCTCTTCTCCAAAACTGGTTATCGTAGAAAACATAGTTCTTACTCTAAACAAAAAAAAAAAACCTACCAAATTGAATGATTTATACAATATTCGTTACAGTTTCGGATATCTGAGATAAAAAAGTAGTAAGATCCCATTTTCCTTTGTAAAATTTATGATTACTTTTGCGATTAATGCTAATGAAGTGAAATCCTTAAATTTTCACTGAAATAGATTCATTCTTATTAAATTCGCCGGTAAAATAAAAGGAACTAAAATTAAAGGATTTTAATACGACAGTATAATTATTAAAAATTCGTTAAGTTTACCGATAGGTTTAGAATTTATTCTGTTGGATAAAAAACTGAAATTAAAAACATCTCAAAGGAAATTTTTTTTTAGTTTTTTAATTGAAAAAAAAATTATAATATTTATTTATAATAATTTATCATTTATAGAGATGAGGGATATCCTTTATAATGAACCTAAATTACAGAAGAAAAAAATTAAAATAGATAGGTTATAGCGTTGAAATGTGTTAAAAAAAATATTTTAATCTCTATTTTGTAATCGTGGGCTTGTTGTATGTTTTTTTTTTGTTTTGAAAATATTTTTTAAGCGGTATTGTTTCTTCAATATCTACCTTATCCGATTAAAAACAATTATTAACTCATCGCTATTATACAGTAGTTAGGATATCAAATTTTATGATTATATGGTAAGCCGTTGTCGAATTATAAAGAAAAATAGACTCAAATTCAATTATTAGTTCACAGTTATGAAATTTTCTCATTTTCTAACGAGAGTTTAGTCAGAGGTGATCGGAAATTATTATTCATTAGATTGGAATGGTTGTGAACATTACCTCGTATCGAATCAAAAACAATGTAACACCTACTCTTATTTTTTTTCTTTTTACCCACGTTTATTGTAAAAGTTCTCTTGATTATTAGTAATACTGAATCACTAATATTGAATCAGTTGTGATGTGGACACCACATGAATTCCTTGTACGTCTGTGAAATTACATATACACATATTTTGCTGTACTTCATTTTAACTTATTTCATTTGTAAGTGAGATGCGATCCTTCAATTCTTTAATAAAGGGAACAGTTAAACAATTGCTAAAATATTAATTTATACAAATATTAATTCAACAATCTTATCTGAAATATTAGGATAGAGTAAAATTCTCTTTATTACTCTTTAAATGTAAGTGATATATCTATCTAATACTATATTTTTTATATTATTATGATGTAACCATCAACAAAATGAAAACAAAAATGAATAATCAGATGTTTCAGAAAATCTGATGTGGACATCACATGACTTCCTTGTACGCCTGTTAAGTTACATAAACACATTTTTTTAGATATTTTATATCATTAATAACGTCTGGTATTTTTTTCACATATATATAAGGGCGTTTCATAATGTTCTTAGGAGTTACAAAAATTCAGTACAAAAAAGTATTTCGCTTACCGAGGTGATGCAGGGACTCAAACAGTTTTTGTTAAAATCTATAAATGTTCAATATGTGCTTCTCTGGTGACACGACACACATCAACACGAAAGTCTAGCTCTTGCCAAACTCGTTCTAACATGTCATTTTTGGTAGAGTTGATTGCATTGATTATGCGATCCTTTAGCTCAGCGATATCGTGCGGCATCGGTGGGATAAACACCTTATCTTTCACGTAACCCCAGAGAAAGAAATCACATGACGTGACGTCTGGTGATCTTGGTGGCCACAGCATAATGTGTTGGTCTTCTTCAGACGCACGTCCTATCCAGCGCCGTGGTAATATTGTGTTAAGGTACTGTCGAACCTCGTTATGAAAACGGACAGGACAACCATGTTGCTGGAAAATGAAGTCGTTGAGTAGCTGAGGCGTAAGCCATAATTGTAACATATCCAGGTATATCACGCCGGTTACTGTCGTTTCCATAAAAAAGTACGGCCCATACACTGCCTCACGAGAGATCGCACAAAAAACGTTTACTTTCGGAGAATCCCGAATGTGTTCCACATAAGCGTGTGGGTTTTCAGTTTCCAAACTCGCACGTTATGACGGTTTACTTTGCCGCTAATATGGAAAGTAGCTTCATCGCTGAAAATTATCTTGTTCAGAAAACTTTCATCTAACAACATCTTTTTTCCTGCAACTGTAAACAAAAATCGAGCCTACGTGTTTTATCTCCATCAGAAAGACGCTGGATTAATTGAAGACGGTACGGTTTGCATAATAAACGTTTACGGAGAACTCTCCAAACTGTTGTTTTCGGAATTTCTAATTCTCTGCCTGCAGCCGCAGTCGATTTTGACGGGCTGCGAATGAAACTTCCACGCCGACGTTCGCCATTGACTTCTGAGGTTGATGGACGACCGGTTGATTTTCGCTTGCACAAGCGACCGGTTTCACTGAATTGTTTATACCGTGCACGAATTGAATTGTCACTTGGTGGCTCCTTATGAAATTTCAACCAAAACGCATGTTGCACAGAAATTACTGACTTTGACAAGTGAATTTCTAACACACAAAACGATTTCTCGCTTCCTGTGGCAGCCATTTTTTCTACTGTCGACGCCTAGCGAGCAAATGATTTACTAACTGCCTAGTATACGTGAAAAAACTATTTGAAGTACTCTTTCGTACAGTACTTGTTTTATTCTTATGAGTGAAATAGTTTTTTGTTAATGAATTTTCAAAACTCCTCAGATCATTATGAAACGCCCTGTATATATATATATATTTTTTTTATTAAATTATTATTTATCGTAAAAACAAAGATATGAAGTCTAATTCTAACCGATGTGCCTTCCCCTTATAAGATCCAAATATTTCATTAATTATAATTTTATTTGGTTATAACATTGGAACCAATGAAAATAAATACCACTTATGATATATCGTTGAAAAGCTCTAAATGAGAGCTTATTACTATAGTTACGAAAATGTCCAAAATTCAAATTTTTTTCGATATTGGACATTTTTGGTTTAGTCTATTGCAATCAAAAGAGGAGGTGTACAAGTAGATGTTACAACATTCCATGTAGGGGAAGACACCTGCCTAGTGACGTTCCGGTCGCTAGGCATTCATTGCCCTGTTGGGCTTTAACGGGAGTCGTCTATCGCCCTCTGACTTTTTACATCTCATAGTAATAAGCCTAGCCTTGTTGGGTTGGGATGCCACTGATGTAAATGCCTCTGTAGAAATTTGCATCGCTGATTTAATAACTTAGCTTATTGCCTTCGCTGTAGGCCTCATCCGGACATCTTGAATGTCCTACATCGTATCCCTCTGAACCAGCTAACTGAGCTCGCGGAAGCGCGACCCCGCGTATAGTTGTACTTATTATGAGCGAATTCCGTGAATGTCTCGTAATTCGAGGCAAAATAACGCAACAAACAGATGTTACAACAGTCCAAAATTGAGTTACGCGAGACACATACTTACGTACGTACAGACGTCACGCCGAAACTAGTCAAAGTGGTTTCAGGGATGAATAAAATGGATATTTTATTTGAGATCTGAAAACCGAAATTTTTCCCGATCAGAATACTTTCTTTTACTTCGTACAAGGAAGTAATAAATGGTAGATCAGTGTCTGAAAATATAAGTAAATATTTCAGGTTTATTAATTATGATAAATAATAAGCGTAAATTAACATTTCTGTTTAATATTTTGTGATTTACCGAAATGTAGTTAATTTTATGTTTTTATGAATTTATTCATTAATTCACTACAGAATCAATGAAGCTTGTATGTAGTAATATAGAAATGAAATTTTGTTATATATGAAAAATGTCATACCTGAACGGGATTCGAATCCGGAACTTCTGAATGTTAGGCCGAGATCCTACTACACTGAAACTTACTTAATATAAACATTATTAAGTAAGTTTTTATATTTATTGATCCGAAGATTTCAGAATGCCGAAAAAATAAATATTGGGAGAGAGGATTAGTTAATTTTTTTTTTTTTTACCGATTTCAGACTGATACCAAATCAAAATTTCTATAATAGATGATATTGAACATTTTAGTCGGAAATAGCGTAAGTTTCTTCGCCAATTCTGACTGGCACTCGAATTGTTAAAATCATTTCTGTTGATTATAATAAGTAGTTATATTTTTCTAGGTTATTGCCGCCGTCTTCTTTTTTATCTTCTCTTGTAGGGTCCCGTGTTCTCTGAATTTGTAAAAATTCACACACTGCATTAATTGGACGACCAGGTTAGTTTCGTAGACGGGCTGCATTCTTCAGGTATGACCTCCAGTCATACCTGATTTTCTTTCGAGGTTTACTTCCCTTGTTTTCTCTCTCTCTCTCTCTCTCCTCTCATTTTTTCCAAAACATTTATCTTAAGATTGACTACTTTTGGCAGATAGATATTATTTTTCGTTTTGTGAGGACAATCGTTTCTTTATGACTAATTTAAAAAAAAAAAAAAAAAAAAAAAAAAAAAAAAACACTTTTCTGAAGCATTTCAAATAAAATTAAACCGTTACATTATTGCTTAGGAACTTATCGGCCTATTTACTAAGGCATATTCGTGTTGACACATTTTTTTGATTTTCCTGCTGTTCTTAAATGTGTACTATACCTCAATTTTAAAAGGTAAAGTTGATTTTTGAAAAATATTGATTATATGTGCAATTTAGGTAAGAAAAATGTTCTAATGAAGTTTTCTCTGAAATATCTCTGAAGAAAATCGAGTACGTTTTTCCACGATATCTCCCTACCCGTGTAACGAGTTCTGAATAAAATTTAATATGATCAGTGCCTCATATATAGAAATATTTGAGCCAAATTTCAAGAATATAGGTTTGGTCAATACTGATCGAAAAGCAGTGTGACACACATACATACATACATACATAAATATGTTGTTTAAGTCTAGATGAAATACTAGATCGTGGATACCGGTGTTCTTTGGTGGTTGGGTTTCAATTAACCACACATCTCAGGTACGGTCGAACTGAGAATGTACAAGACTACACTTCATTTACACTCGTACATATCATCCTCATTCATCCTCTGAAGAATTATCTAAACGGTAGTTACCGGAGGCTAAACAGGAAAAAGAAAGATGAAATAGTTGAATTTTAATTCGAAAAGATTTGCAAAATGCCCAGTACCCCAATTTTGATATTACAATACTTTTCCTTTTAGTATAGTTATATAGCTGTAGCTGGGTATTGTATTTAATTCAGTTTTGATAATTCTTACGTTTTCCCCTATAGTTTATACTTGTTACCTGTAAATTTCTTTTCTTTTACAACATATAAGGATTTAATTTATTTCCTGTTTAAATAATGTTACAATATTTATAAAATGTGTTACGTAAAATCTTATTAGCCTAAAAATTTACAAAAACAAAAAAATTATTATAATAAAAAAGGAAATTAAAAATAAAGAAAAAATGTTTAAGTATGTAAAAATAGATATACGTAAAAAAATTGGGTCAGGGTATTTTTATCTTAAGATAATAAAGAGAATTTTTATATTCCCATAGGTTTGGGTTGGTAATCCAATGGTAAGACTGAGTTCATACCAACTTAAAATAATGAAAATTTTATTTATATATATTTTATAATACAGCTTAACCCAGTTTTGATACTGCATTTTATTCACCAAGTAACAATGGAATATTATGTATAAATAGTATTTTTTATAATAAAAATCCACATGTTACATTATCAGAATATATTATTATTTTAATTTTTTTATTACGTTGTAGATTATTTATAATTATTGTGACTTTGCATTAAACTATCTAAATTCTGATTTTATTATATCAGGAACATTTTTTATTTTTATTTTTCCTCATCAGTTAACTTTTAATAAAAACAACCAATTCATAAATTATGATTTATATTATTTAAGAAATTAATACTTCTAGTTTTAGGTATGGTTATAGTGTAATTTTATGATTTATTGTTTCGATTTATATATCCGTTCTATTATTTATGGATCCGTTCTATTATTCATAGAGACCTCCTCTATGAATCATGAGATCTTGCCGTTGAGGGGACTTGAGTGCTCAGGGATACAGAGTAGCTGGACCGAAGGTGTAACCATATCAGAGAGGTATCTGTTGAGAGCCAGACTAAGGAATGATTCCTGAAAGAGGGCAGCAGCTCTTTCAGTAGTTAGGGGCGTGAGTCACAATGACTTAAACGGCCATATCAACATCACTCAGTCCTATGAGTACTGCGCAGCTGAAAGCAATGGAAAACTACAGTTGTTTTTTTTTTCCATGAAAATGTGGCTCTCTGCATTTTCACATAGCAATAATGGAGGCGCCTTCCTTGGTAAAATATTCCGGAGGTAAAATAGTCCCCCGTTCGGATCTCCGGGTGGGGACTACTAAGGAAGGGGTCACCAGAAACTGAAATGAAACGACTAGCACTAGATAGGGAATCTTGGAGAGCTGCATCAAACCAGTCAAATGACTGAAGACAAAAAAAAAAATCTTTTATTTATTTATTATTATAAAATAAAGTTTTTATTTTATAATTTTGATTTGTATAAATAATATTTTTGTATTTATAATTTTTAAAACTACATGAATGTTACATTAAGGAATAATAATAAATTTGTGATATCGATTTTTTAAATTTATCTTTTATTATTAAGAATTTTATTGACTACTTACAGTAATACTAGTAAAAAGGCGTATCTTTCTGTTCACCTATCTATTTTCGGTTCGATAAAACCTATAGTCAGACCAGTCAACCGATGAATTTGACATTAAGCGTGGAATTACAAAATATTTGGCTGACATACAAGAGGAATTATATTTTATTTGAATTCGTTTTTATATTTCGTAATAATATCAGCTTTTAATTTACATGTACGCTAAAAAAAAATTGTTTTTTCGCAAATAAATCATTGTGTCGTTCGATTATTATAATTATTATTAATTTTTACTTAAGTAAATATATATTACAGCAGCTATAGCTACTATATAGACGGGGAAGTATGGTGATCGGTCATAATCGGGAATATCTGGGTTTCACCGAATTTTGATGAATTGCTCCCTAAGGTTCCCAGAAACCGAAAAATTACATCGAAATTTCCCTGAAAAAATATGCGTACCTGTATGTACGTATGTATATTGGCGTGTAAGGTAAAGATATCGCAAGGACTGGAAACTCAGGAGGCTAAGCATAGGCTGATAACTAGGTGGAAAGAAAGGTGGAGAGAGGTAGGACCTGCTAGCAGGACAAAACAGTTAATCCGTTACCTTGAGAGTTGGATCAATAGGAAACACGGGGAGGTGGACTTCTTTTTGTCGCAGTACTTTACGGGCCACGGTAATTTTAATTATTACCTTCACAGAATTGGGAGAAGACAAACGCCGGCCTGTATGTACTGCGGCATTGAGGACGATGCAGACCATACCTTCAAGGAATGCATCAGATGGATACAAAATAGACGGGACACAAATTTATCAACGATGAGACCTGAGGAGATTATTAGTAACATGCTACATAGTGAGGACAATCGGAAAAGAATTGAAGGAACTATCAGGAATATCTTAACAGTAAAAAACGAAGACGAGAGGAAACCGGGCTTCTGAGTGAATAGGGTAGGGTGGATAGCCCCAGTGGTGAGGGTGGCATGCTTAGGTGTGTCAGTTCCAAGGATCTGGGGATCCCTGAAAACTGGGGACTCCGAGGGGGAATAGGTCTATACAAGTGTAAAAGACCCATCGATGCGTCACGACTTTCCAAGGTATGGCGTAGCGATACAGAAGGCCAACTGAGACTCAAAAGACCTGACCGGTGGGCCGACCTGCCTTGCCGGACATACAGCCGGTAGGTGGGAAGGCCCATTAGAGCAGAACAGGCACTCCCCTGGGTGGCGTAATACCAACCAGTCGGACCGGCCCAGGGGAGCAGAGTCAAAAAAAAAAAAAAAAAAAAAAATTGTCTTACATCGCCAGAACTTCTTGACCGTTCTTCAACAAACTTGGTTGTAATATTTGTATAGTAGGTGCATTGATTCTATTAAATTTTCAATTCAAAAGATCATCGGCTGGGGGACACAGGAGGAAAAACGAAATCGTCTTCAGATTTTGCATAATTAAGGTTTTTTTTTATAATTTTCTGAATATTAATAAAGTAAAAATCTTTTGAAAACATCTTTTACACTATTGGTCCAGTCGATTGCAATCAAAAGAGGAGGTGCACAACTAGATGTTACAACACTCCTAAATCCAAAATTTCAATATCCTGCAGTTAATCTTTTATGGGTTATGCGAGATACATACGTACGTACGTATAGACGTCGCGCCGAAACTAGTCAAAATGGATTCAGCGATGGTCAAAATAGATATTTCCATTGTAATCTGAAAACCGAAATTTTTCGCAATTACAATAATTCCTTTACTTAGTAAAAGGAAGTAAAATGAAAAAAAATTCAAAATCAATTCGTTTACAGAAATGTTACATAAAATCTAAATCTAGATTTTTTTTTAAACAACCATCGTCAATACACACCAAGAAAATTGTAAATATCAATTTTGATCATCCCTGAATCCATTTTGACTAGTTTCGGTGTGATGTCTGTACGTGTCTCGCATAACTCAAAAACCATTAGTCGCAGAATAGTAGTTGTGTAACTGTCCACTTTATTAAACAATTGGAGGATGGTATCTCGCTTTCAAATGAAATAAGTATAAATGAAGTGCAGTAAAAAATGTGTATATGAAATTTAATTAATAGATCTACAAAGAAGTCATGATTGACTTCTTTCAACAACTATGATTTATTTCAACAACTATTTAGGATAGTTCTTTATTTGTAATTTATACGATTTTTCATTAAATATTGAACGGTAGTTTTATCCTTTCTCTAAACACAGAAAATATTCATAATCAGTGATACCTCCTTGTACGTCTGAAAGTTGGTGACTTGATTCATATCCGGCTGGCAATTTCCCGCCATACCTCACAGTCCTCTGCCTTTCAAATCAATGTGCCTATCATTTCTTCTGTCACCTCTTCTATTGGTGCAGCCATCTTTTTGGCGGTCTTCCGCGTAACCTGACGCTCTCGATTTTTCCCTCTACGACCAGTTTCTCAAGATTTTCACCGGACCTATGGATTGTATGGCTGAAAATATTAAGTTTCAAAAATTATTCTTACTAGCCAAAAAATGGATTTTCTAAATGCATACAAATTAAGTTAAGTAAAATTAAAAAAAATTTTTTTTTAGTAATTTTCTTTTAAAATTTTTAACTTCTTCCTGTTCGATGAACTAGAATAGCTGTATTAAACGGGAATGTAATATGGTTATGTCAAAAATTTTTTTTTCTTTACATTTTAGAGTCCAGATAGTTTAAGTAGGTGAAAAAAGATAGTGCGTTTATATGTATCATTGATATTGATTTTTCCTTTATATATCAGGATATTGAACCAATTTTCTTCAACCCACCGGGTTGGTCTAGTGGTAAACTCGTCGTTGTAAATCAGCTGATTTCGAAGTCGAAGTTCTCCGTTTCAAATCCCAATAAAGGTAGTCACTTTTATTCCGATCTGAATACTAAATCGAAACCCACTGGTTTAGTCTAGTGGTGAACTCGTCATCCCAAGTCAGCTGCTTTCAAAGTCGAGAATTCTAAGGTTCAAATCCTAGTAAAGACAGTTACTTTTATACGGATTTGAATACTAGATCGTAGATTCTGGTGTTCTTTGGTGGTTGGGTTTTAACAACACGCTTCAGGAGTAGTCGACCTGAGTTTGTTCAAGACTAAAAATTTACCGGTACAGTTACATTACACTGATAAGTCGCTAATGACTTTAATAGTTGATGCTACTATATATAAAAGTATTTTTTTTTAAATCTTCAAATTTGGCACAAATGTTTTTATATATAAAGATTAATCATATAATTAAAAAAAAATTGTGAAATGGGATATCACAAAAAAATTGCTGTTCATACGCATTTTACAGAAAAACCTTTTTATGTAAATTTTTTTATCTCTTATGCCTGTTAAAATTGAATTTATTGCTGAAACACCTTTTTGAAAGTTTATATTTCAATATATCAAGAATTGCCACCAATTTTTTTTAAATTACAGATTCCGAACCTAAAATATAGAAAGGTTTTTGGAAATGTTCTTTTTCATATCTTAGCCTTTATTAAAGGGGATGCTTGATTTAGAGGAAACTTTAGTGAATCAAATTTATTAAGCTTAACCTACTCGAACGGGCGGGAATTAGCTTCCTATTGAAAATGCTTTATAACATTATAATACTTAAATATTTTTTATTAAATAAAAAGCAATTTGTTCCTTAGTGTTAGAATTGTTATGCATTGCTAAAATTCTACATAAGCAACACCATTATCAACCATTTTCACCAAACGGATAAGGATGTTTACGATAGACTTCTGCAGATAACCCAGCAGTATATTCCAAGAATTTGGCGAATTCGGTCCTCCAATTTATTAAGAGTTTTTAGTTAGTGAGATAAACTTCCTTTTTCGCCCGCCCCAGACGAAGAAGTCGCGTTAGGTCAGGATCCCTTAATGTACATTCGAGGGGGCTACGACGTCCCAACCAGCGTCCTGGAAAATGGGTGTCGAGCCACGCACGGACAGAACTGCGAAGTGAGGCGGCGCTCCATCTTTCTTAAAGATTATGTCGTATTAATGTTCCGTGTGGATACAATACCGTGAATGTAATCTTCAACGTACCGTACGTACGTTTAATAGTATATTTAAAAGTAACGTACCGTACTGCATTCATTGTGTCCGGAATGAGATATGGACCCAGAAGTTTTGTGGATGTTGTCCCGACTTTGGACTTTGTCCCACTGATGGCCTCCCGACCTTTGGGCGATGTTGGTTTTTTCAAAAACCACCCTCGGTTTCTCAATTGCCCAATAATAACAATTGTGCCGATTAAAAAACTCCCCAGAATGAAACTCGGCTTCATCTGACCACAGGATATTACCGAAAATATCGAACCAATGTTCATAACAAGCAAGAATCATCTCTTCATATTCCAACCGACGATCATAGTCTTCTGGCGATAATTCCTGGCAGTAATGTGGTTTCCATGAACGAAAATTCAACTCTATCTTCAGAATAGTTTGGATTGTGTGTCGGGCTAAACTGCTTTCGCAAGTTGCCTGTCTTTGTCATTTCTGAGGACTTCGAGTGAACATCACCTGAACCGCTTGCATATATTCCTCGTTCCTAGATGTTGACGGGCTACCGACTCTACTAACATCCGATACAGAACCTGTATCCATTAGCTTCGAGTGGCAATTTTATATGGTCTTTGCATCTACCGAGGCACTAGGTCCTTTCACACTTCGCCACCATCTCTGTACTTGTACCACGGACCGGGATGTCAGCTGAGCCCGCTCGTACAAGGTTAGATGTTACGTCATCTTCCGCCCGTGATACCTGCAATGACATAAATGAGATATATAATAAATTCTACCGTTGTAAGGAACAAAATACTTATTGTTTATCTAAAATTGGTTAAGTATTAAAAAAGTTAAACTATTTTCAATAGGTAGTTAGTTCCAGCCCACCAGTGGGTGGGCTGGCATTAACTACCTATGTATACTATGTAGTATACATAAACTACTGGAATTAACTACCTATGTATATTATGTACATTTGATGACCGGAATTAGCACCGAAATTATTTTTAGAAAAAAATTTCTTAATCTGTTTTTTCCTACCTATAAAATATGTATTTTTTAAAATTTTTTGGCTGTATTTTTTCGGTAGATTTCATAAGAAAGTTAGCTATTGTAATGGGTACCATGATTCGACTTCCGGAAAATTTCGACATATCTTTGCGTTTCATGTATAACATGTATATATAAAATTTTGTAATATATATATTTAACTTTCTTGTGGACACGATAACTGCCGTAATTTTGCACCAATCAGTTTCAAATTGTTCCTTAAAAATGACTCGTCCCAGAATCTCGGCCGAGTTTGATAACAGCCAAAATCGGACCGTGGAGTGGAAATGGGGTTTTTCGGAAAAAACGAAACATGGCTATAACTTTCTTATTAAGTAAAATATCGAATTCGTTTAAAGTTGCTACTATTGTTTGGATAAGAGCCTAACACTTACATCAAGTTTTTTGATATCACCAACCGTTGGCCCAGGGGGTTGAAAAAATGGGGTTTCGAATACAAAAAAAATCATACCTCCCTTAATAGGCAGAGTATAGAATCGTTTTAAAGTAGTCAGTCGTTAGTCCTCTAAATGTTATCTAAAACTTTTGTGTGAAACAATTTTTTAATATGACCAACCCTTACAGCAAGGGATCACCAAAATGTTGCTGGAATTGCAAGATGTATACTAAATATGTAAAACGTTTTTTCACATACAATCATTGTCGTATTGAGTAAATTTGAAGTTTTTCTTAACTTTAAGGTGGACATTTTTTTAATCTTCTCTTAGCACCGGTGAGATCTACCTCCGTCTTATGGCGTGCCGAAAGGGATTTTCTTATTATTTATTATTAATAAACGGGAAAGGTCATGCAATACATTACCAGCTTTTTTTAATTAAAAAACTACGGGTATGTTTTAGAGAAAAATAATTACCATTAAAACGAAGTGAAAATATAATTGAAACAAATTTTACAAGCAGTTCAGTTTGTATTAAAAGTCCATTTGTTATACTTTTTGGTAATTTATTCACCGTATATGCTCGGAAGCTTTTGTGTGGAAATATGAGATACGCATTTTGTGGTACATTTATTGTAATTAAATTTTGATTTTAATACTTTGTTACAAATTCAATTCTATGTAATTAATTGTAATGTAATTAATTATCTTTAATAAAAAAATTATTTAATATTTTAGTACCTAATGTAAGATCACTTCATAAATTCGTATACTGCAATAAATAATTAGCTTTTATTTAGTAATATTTATGCACTTGTTATTTGCTTTATTTTTTTAAATATAATTTTTTTATGATTTTTCTATCGTAAAACAGACTAACCGATCGATGCTAATTTTCATTTTATTATAAATAATATTATATATTATTTGAATCCAGGTCCTAATCTGTAATATGTGTATTTTTGAGAGCTATTAGTTTTGTTTTGAATTAATTAATTTTAAATGTTGTTAAAACATTATATATTAAACAAGTGAAAATCGATCATCTGTAATTCATATTAATAATTATCTAAATCAGTTAACAAAATAACTTGTATCCAGTTCAACTTTTTGTAAATAGCTTTTAAATTATTTATTATCTATTATTAATTGTAAATTATTTATTTTAAATTACTTGTATATTATTATTATTTAAATTTTCAGTAATACGTGTATTGATTTTCCAAACTTTTTTCTATCAGAGGGAATTTATTAAAATCAAACAAAATTTTAGGTTTATATCCAAAATTTTTATTTTTTTTATTTATCGACTTTTTTGAGTTTAAAATATAAAAAAAAAAATAAAAAAATTATATGCATTTATTGCCTTCGTTTAGAGTTTATATTATTTTTCGTTTGTATCCTCCCCGTACCCCGGAGCAAGATTCGCAATTACGCATAAACTCAGCTCTGAGGAGTGCCTTCGTTTCAAAGTACCTCGGTAAGGGCCCTAGGCCCCACCCGGGTAGCCGGTATTCGGTCTTGTGTTACATGCCATACCTTGGATTCCCCCACTGGGACTCCGGTATTGACGCCGAGCGTCTAATGGAGAACCCTCGGAGGGATCTCCTACCAGGACTGCGGTCTTGCGTTCCCCCCTCCCACCACAATGACTACTGCAAGGAAGTTCCACCAGATCATTGGTGGTGGAACGCCGGAGCCTCCCATCCGTTCCGGATGGAGCTATCCCCTACCGACACCGCAGTTTCGTTGTGCAAACTCCAGCAGATTCATGATGTGGGCAAAGTCGCCTTACATCCACGGCCTCCAGGCGCATGTTCATGCATGTAAGACACCAAGGCTCCTGCACACAGTCTTTCGCAAGCGGCCAGGCTCGCTAAAGGTAAAGCATTGGCCGCTGCGATCTGGTCCAAGACACAATTTGGCCCTGTAGCCTGGCTTTCAGCACCGAAAACATAAGTCACAAAAGATGCGCCTCATTACCCGGTAGGTCACCCACCCGATTCGACTTCGCCCATCGGACAGAAGCTGGTCCGCCAAGATGGGCGGCACTGCCAAGGTGACTACTTGTATGCCCCCAAATGCCGACCGCATGGATAGTATATCTACTGAGACAGACTCCCCTGCAACCTGACGAAGTTCCTTTATGAACTCGTCCTTCGTAGTGACTTCCACGTCCACGTCCTTAACAACAACGTGGACCCTCCGGCAGCCTCTTCCCATCAGAGCTGTAGTGGCACCCTCTAACTTTTCGGCGATGTCCTTGCTCAGTTGTTCAGCCGCACCGCTATGGTAATAGTTTAATATATAAATGGAGGAGATATATTAAAAGGATATTTATTTCTAATGATGTTCGATTCAGTAGTAGGTTTTTTCATGCACGATTGCCAGGATATAAAAAATATATACCATGTAATATTATTGAAAAAAATTTCTATATTTTTTTTTATATGAATTATTACATCTTTATCCCGTAACACTGTATAACGATTTATCGTTTGTATTTATCCACTGAAATAGTTACAGTTTAATTATTTATTTTTTTTTAATTAGTAATTTTTATAATAAATTGTAATACTGAAAGAAGAATTTTTTAATTTTTCATATTTAAAAGATCCTTTTATCCAAAAAGCAAAATATTTAATCATTTAAACCATTTTTAACCACATTTTATGATATCATGAGGTCATAATACTGCAGCAAAGATATACATTTGAGCTAAAAAAAAAAATTAACATCGTAACTAGTGTTTTTACTACTTACTAAGAAATAGTTATATAAAGGTAAAAAATATATTTAAAAATGGGTTTTAATGCTCGTAAACTCCGGGAAAGTTCAGTAAAATTGTGGGCAGCTATTTTTTACGTTATTACTCTCATACAAGCTACACCATATGCAAGAACTTGAAGAAGATTTTGATTTCACCGGAAACATTTAATTAATTTTTAAATTAAAAATTCTGATTACTATTTAAACAATATCAGTTGACCTAGCCACTTAGTTTGTTATAATTATTATCATCATCACCGCTAAACATAAGGGAAACGATAATTATATAATTTTATATGTATATTCTGTCGATAAGATTTTTTTGAGAAAAGATTAGTCGATCTGAAAAAAGTTAGAGGTAAAAATTTAAGAGAGAAAGATTAAATTGGATAAATTACGTGACCATTCTCAAAAAGGGCAAATCAGACATTAGAGTAGTGCAGTGGTGTTATACGGAAGTGAAACGTTACCGACCTGGTATCGTATAGGAAATAAAGAGAAGAATACTAAGAAGATTTCTAAACATTAAGAAAACAACAGAAGGATACAGGCTGAAGAACTGTATGAAAAAATAGAGGATATCAAAAAGCGTTAAGGAAAGGAGACTGAAATTCTTAGGACAGAACGGACGAACAAAGACTAAATAAACAGTATTTATTAAACTCTAAGCACCAAAGAGCAGACAACTTTTTTTTTTACAACAAATAAAAAAAATGATCGAATCTAGAGATCTAAGAGCAAACAGGAAATGAAAGATAGAAAGCTATTCAGGTAGAAAATACACGAAGTGATTTTGAAAAGGTGAGGAAGGAAGGAAAAAATCACACCAAAGTGAAATGATTGGATAAGAAGAAGACCAAGTATGCGGAGAGCATTAAAGAATACTAGTAGATAAGAAAAAGAAACCAAACGAAATGGTATTTGCGAGGTCCATAGTTGGCCTAACAATAAAAAAGACATTTTTATTGTAATCATTCATCATGTCTGTTTTTCTTAAATATTTATTTTATTTCAATAATTAAATTTAAAGTGTAAGGAAATTTTCATAATTTTTTTTTAATCAGTTATCCTAAAAATCTATTACATTTTAAGAAATAATAAAAAATATATTATGCATCCACAATAACAAAATATATATATATCAAATATAAATATCTTATCATTTGAATACAATACATTTGTAAAATTCGTTATGGTTTTATTCACCTCATCTAAACAAGTATTTAAATTAATATTTATATATATATATATATATATATATATATATATATATATATATATATGGTACTAAAATCGAAAAAAGAAATAGAATTTAATTAAAAAGAACATATTTGAAATTAAATTGTTACTATGGAAACTAAAAAAAAATATATTTTATTTACAATTCAGAATCTGTATGTGCACACTCTTAGTTTCCTGGTACTTTATAAGAAAAATAGGTAGTAACACTGATAGTATTTCAAAAGAACAAAGAAAATACGGTTTTTATCGTACTACTATGTCAGAATAGTTCGCTGTAGTTGTGTGGTTTATATATTGTAACGGTATTGTTTAAAACTCTTTGTTCTTAAGAATTCAACTTTGAAAAGAGGTTTCCTTTGAACAGTATCCTTTACCTATTGAAGCGATACTGAGACAACGCCCATATATATATATTTTAAATCTTTTATGTTACTGGACACATATATATATATGTGTTCTCTTTTTATACAAATGGATTTTTATTTAATTGTAATTAATTATTTAAAGAAATACGTATTGAGGTCTAATTAAAATAAAATAAAACAAAAAAGTTTATGTATATATTTACGTATTCAGTTTTGATTTTTCTTATTTAGATTTAAAATTTTTTTTTTAAATTTATTTGCGTCTGGTCCTATAAGAACTGATGAATTCGAAACATCTTTCTAACTTACGGACACAATTCTTGGCGATTGATTCACATAACCTTGGCGTTGTCTCCTTAATCAATCGCTTTATTTTATTTGCTATTTTTAACCGATAATATTTTATTACATTTTTACTTCTTGCTCAAATATGAGTTTAAAGGATAGAACAGAATTAATTATTTCATAATTAATAATTAATAGTAAAGGGTTATCAGTAAAAAACTTATTTTTTTTCAGTTCAAAATCATAGTCTAAAGTACTGATAGTTTAAAGTACTACGTGTGATAAAATTCTGTCGTTCTATGGTTTGTAAAAAATGAAAGTACAAATAATATTTGTATAATAAAAATCGTACAATCTAATCGTTTATATTGCTTCCAACTACTTTGCAGTTAATCTACTCGATAACAGCAGAAACGTCTAACGGTTGAAACGAACCCATGTACTCGACTTAGGGTTTGCGTAACGGTTTGGAATCTAACACCGTCAAGTTTAGTGGTGTCGTATCTAATTTCTTGTTTTTTCTCTTTTTTTCTTTTTATTTGTTATTAATGTTTGTTTTGTGGATTATATGTTGCTGAAATTAATGGTTTGTGATTTATGATTGAGCTTGCAATTTCATATTTAACTTTACGTTTGCTTACAACTGTTTATTGTGTATTATTTATTTTGGGGGTTCCTTAAGGACCTTCTTATCACGTGATTTTGTCAGAAAACTTACTTATGGCTCCGCAGCAGAGCCGATTGTAATTATAATTGTTATTGAGCAAAAAAAAATCATTGTTTCCTGATGAGTTTTCTTACCTTATTTGTGAGATCATCTTCAATACATATTAGATATTATTTTTTATTATAATGTCGATATTTGTTTTCATTTACCATGTCGATTTTCAATCTCGCTGATTCTGAGATGCTATCGGTAATTCGTTTTTTAAATAAAAATCCATTTACCCTAAGGTGAAAATCATCGACAATTTTTTGAATTATGTGGGGGAGGTGTAAATGTTCGGAAATAAGTTCGATAATTAATGAAAGTAGAAAAATGTTCAAAATTGAGCGGCAATTCAACACCCTTTTGAGATCGGGAAAAGGAAAAGCATCATCTGAGTTATCAATTTAAACGATACATCATCATCGCAGAATGTGATATGAAACTTTAAAAATTTACGGCATACTTATTAAAGAAGTATATCCATCCTTCTCTTTTTTTTCTGTTTTGCTTGCGGAATCACCGTAAGGTAACTTTTTTCATACCATATATGGCTTTATCGTATACCATATGATGGTTAGTAAATTATTCAGTAACAATAAAAATAATTATTTTTTTCTAAAATTATTAATATTTTTTGGTTTCAACGTACTCGTGAATTGTTTTTTTTTTCGGAAACGGATTGTAGCAAACATAATAATAATATTTTTTTTTTTTTTTTGCGGCGGGAGGTGGAAATGCATTTACGCACGGAGTGTCGGGCTCCCGCTGATGGTATTATCCAATCACTATCAGCAGACTACCGACTAAAACCACTCCCCTTTCTACCAGGACTCTTCCCGGAACCGTTTAACACATTACTTACGGTCGAGTCCTACTATACCAGCCTGATTAGGTGCTACCTAATTTTCAGGACTATCCCGGTCAACCTTTTTGGCCCTGAGAATGTTACCGACGAATCGGGTTACACTTTCCCAGCTGCTCAGGTCACGGAGCATCATCGCAACCACGTTGTGGGGACTCAGTGCTCCGTGATCCGCCTCTAGTGTCCCTCGATCTGCCGCCCACCGAGCACATTTGAAAAAGGTGTGCTCAGCGTCGTCCCGTACACCAGGACAATACAGGCAGTCGGGGGACGGCGCTTTCCCTATGACATGGAGGTAAGCGCGGAAGTACCCGTGACCCGTTAAAAATTGGGTCATGTAGTACTCCACCTCTCCATGCCGTCACTCCGTCCACGGTCTGACCAGAGGGATAAGCCTTGCGGTCCATCATCCTCTGTTCTCGTGGTCCCAGGTCTCTTGCCGTGCGAGTAACGTGCGAGTGCGTTCTTCGTTGGCAATGGTCACCCGGTCTACGCCTGCCCGTCGCCTTCTGTAGATCACCTGGCGCTCCCTTGCTAAAGTAGCAATGGGTATAACGCCGGCGACCACAAGTACTGCAGGCTCGAAGACCGTCCGATACGCGGAAGCGACTCGCAAGGATGCGGTGCGTTGCACCTGCGCGAGTCGCTTCCGGTTTCTCGTAACTCTTAATGCCTGGGCCCACACTTCCAACCCGTATAACAGGATGGAATGCACCGTGGAGAAAATAATAGTAATGATAACGATAACGATAACAAAAACAATAAAATACATTTAAAAAACTTTTTTATTAGATTCCTCCACGCTTTTCCTTTCAACCATTGGAACCTTCTAACTTAATAGTGAAGCTGAATGAATTTCAGCTTCACTATGAAGCTGAATGAATTTCAGCTTCACTGATTCATTTTTTGAATATTACTTCATGCTGAAGCTGAATAAGAATATGAATAAGAATAATATGTATGAATGTAAATAAAGCGTAGACTTGTACAGTCTCAGGTCAACTATTTGAGAACCCACCGGGTTGATCTAGTGGTTAACGCGTCTTCCCAAATCAGCTGATTTGGAAGTCGAAAGTTACACCGTTCAACTCCTACTAAAGCCAGTTATTTTTACACGGATTTGAATAATAGATCGTGGATACGGATGTTCTTTGGTGGTTGGGTTTCAATTAACCACACATCTCAGGAACAGTCGAACTGAGAATGAACAAGACTACACTTCATTTACACTCATACATATCATCCTCATTCATCCTCTGAAGAATTATCTAAACGGTAGTTACCGGAGGCTAAAACAGGAAAAAGAAAGAAAGAAGAAAGTTCAACTATTGAATTGAAATCCAACTACAAAAGAACACCGGTGTCCAAGATCTAGTATTCAAATCCGCCTTTACTAGAATTTGAGAATTTTAGAACTCTCGTCTTTGAAGTCTGGTGATTTGCGATGATGAGTTAACCACTAGACCAGCCCTATTGGATAAAGAGATATAACCTCCACCACGATAATTTGAAGTTCTTGATTTTTTTTTTGTAGTATCTCAAATAACATTTAAAATCGGTTTCGTAGGTAGAAACAGTAAGTAATTTTCATCACATTAAGCATGCATAAAGGAAGTTCCTTTAAACACATTTATGAAATATATTCTAAAAACATAAGTAGTTAATCAAAGGTAGGCATATGCTCTGATAAATTTGCACAACTAGAGACGAGAATCCTTAAAACGGCTGTTAATACGATTAAAATTACAAGATAAAGAGAAAGTAACATAAAAACAAATGACCAGAAATTTGAAACAAATTTGAAATTTTTTTTCGCGATAACTTCAACCCCAATGATGAATTTTGAAAAAAATTTGATCAATTCCCCACAAATATTGGGGTATATTCGGGAAATATATAAAAACATTGACCCAGATTTAAAGAAAATCGGTTCGGTCAATCCTTAGCTGATATAAGGCCAAAAGCAATGAGATGAAGCTTACGAATATTTATATGTACGCACATATGTACATATAAATATATTTTTGGTATAGATTAACTAATTTGGTCCTAAAACAAAAAGATTTGCAAAAAAAAAAGCGATTCCCTATTTACTTTCTTGTACGAAGTAAAGGAAGTATTTTGATCACGAAATATTTCGGTTTTCAGAAATTAACGAAAATATCCATTTTAACCATTCCTGAATCCATTTTGATTAGTTTCGGCGTGACGTCTGTACATACGTATCTTACATAACTGAAATACGATTAGCCGTAGGATGTTTGAATATTGTATTTAGGACTGTTATAACATGTAGGTGTGCAGCTCCCCTTTTGATTGCAATCGACTGGATCAAAAGGGTTAAAAAAAGCCCAAAATTCAGAAATTTGAATTTTTATTTTTTTCTTAACTTTCATAATAAGCCCTCATTTAAAGCTTTTCAACGATATATCATAAGTGGTACTTATTTTCATTCGTTCCAGAGTTATAACCAAACGAATTTCTAATTAATGAAATATTTAGCTCTTATAAGGAGAAGGCACATCGGTTCGAAACAGACTTCGTTTTTTTTTAATTTATATATATTGATTTATTAATAATTACTAATCTCATTGTAAAAAAAAATACAAGTAATAATAGTTCATTAACAAAAAAAACGAACAAATATCAGAAGGTTAATGAAATAAAATTTTATATAGTTTTCATTTTAAAAGAATGAGTATATGTAAGTAAGTGTCCACATCAGATTTTTTTTTGACATGAACCCAATACTTTTCGCTTTAATTTACCTATTTTAGCTATACAGACTGGGAAAGTGAAATATATATGTTCGTTGTTTTTCTGTTTTTAGATCTCGTGACAATCATCGCGATGACTGCGGTGATCTTACATAAAAAACTCTTTAAATTGCTTATCATTAAGTGGTTAGATTGTAAGTGCTGAAAGTGCTGATATTCAAATAGGAGGAGAGGTTCCTCCTATTTGAATAGATTAAAAGAAACTGTATTGTAAAGTAATTTATTTAAAAAAATATATGTTTACTTTTAATCCTTTTATTTATAATCGCTTTAAAAATTAAAGTCATTAGCGACTTATCAAAAATGTAATTGTACCGGTAAGTGTGCAGTCTTGAACGAACTCAGGTCCGACTACTCCTGAGACGTGTGATTAATAGAAAACCAACCACCAAAAAACATCGGTATCCACTATCTAGTATTCAAATCCGAATAAAACTACCTTTACTAGGATTTGAAACTGAGAACTTCGACTTCGAAATCAGCTGATTTACGATATCATATTTACCACTAGACCAACTCGGTGGGTTACTTTACTTTTTTGAATTATCTCAACGAAAATTTTTTTTTCTGTTGAAATGTGAATTTCAAGATTTTTACACGTACTCTAAAATAACCTTAAGAACTTTTAATTTTAAACCTTACGTTTTTAAATTTAATTATAACTTAGTTTTCGGTTAGAAAAAGTTTGATTTATTTCATAACTTTCATATTTATTAAATATCGGCTATTCATATAAGAAAATAAGTAAATATAACTTGATTCGTTTTAAAGTCTAGGCTGTCTCTCTTTCTATCTATCTGTATATATATATATTTATATACATTTTATTGATTGAAAGTCGGATTGGAGTTTCGTGTAAAATTTATGATGGAAAAAGTTATGCTATCAATATGATAATCAGTTTTTTCACTTTCAAAAACATGGTGGTAGTAGGTATGAACACATTGACTTTTTGCGGCTTCTATATTGATTATGGTCCCATACTGTTGGATTGAATAAAAAATTTCTTTTTTCCCCTGAATCCTCAGATAAAATAGAATTTTATATATATTAAAAAAATATTGAATTTTCTACATAAAATTAATATCAAACAAAGTTAAATATAAAACTTTTAAATTGAATAAATTAAATTGGTATGTTTATATTTTCTTCAGACAAATAAATGAAATTATACGAATATATACTCGTATATATTCTTTCTTTCTAAATTTCGAAAGAAGGTTATAACTTTTTTCATACCATATATAATGCATAAGATGGTTAGTAAATTATTCAGTAACAATAAAAATAATTGTTTTTTCTAAAATTATTAGTATTTCTTGGTTTCTATATATTCTTTTATTCGGAAACGGATTGTAGTAAATATAATAATAATAATTTATTTTTATTAGTTGTCTTCCACACCGCTCCTTTCGACCATCGGAACCACCTGGAAAAAAGTCCTAACTTAATAGTGAAGCTGAATCACCTATTATTTCTAATCTTAAGAAAGTGCATGGATAGAACTTGTTAAGGAACCTTGGTATATACACCATTTCTATCAGGGAACATCAGAACCCTTAACTCAAGATACAAATTGTATTAAACTACGAAATGAACTTGGTAATGCGGCAACTAAAAACATTAAAGCAACTAACAATACAAACAACATAACGAGACTTCAGTAAGAAAGCCTATTCACATGCAGTATATTCATTATTTCGCTAGGGTTAACATCAAATATACGGTGCTCTTTTTGAGTTAAAATCTTTGCATGTCGCTCTACTATAAATAAAAGTATGACTACTCATAAATAAGAGATAAAAATAAATAAATTTCGTGTATCTTCATTATTTTTTTACTTTATTAACATTAAATTAATAATTATAAATGTCTTGGTTCAATTAATTATGAAGCTTTTACAATATTTCGCGGTGCCCGTGTGAAGAGACCGCGGCGCACAGTTTGGGAATCACCGTTCTAGGCAACCATACTCATTTAACTTGCTAATATATTTTGCTAAAAGGGTCAACTAGTAGTCGTTACCATTTAAACAGGTGGTACATCCTAAACGCACAGAAGGAACGGAAGCTTATATTTACAAAATCACATTCAATAACCCTATTAACAATATTATAAGTAAGGACAAGTCAAATAACTTTGAACGACTACACCTTCCAAAAATAGCCCTCATTTTTGTAATTTTCAAACGAAGAGTTATCATAACGAAGACACAACGTATAGAATAATAGCTTCTTTCTTCCGTTTTCCCTGTTTAGCCTCCGGGAATTACAGTCAGGTATTACTTCAGAGAATGAATGAGGATTATATGTATGAGTATAAATGAAGTGTAGTCTTTTACAGTCTCAGGTCGACCATTCCTGAGATGTGTGGTTAATTGAAACCCAACCACCAACGAAAACCGGTATCCACGATCTAGTACTCAAATCCGTTTAAAAATAACTTCCTTTACTAGGACTTGAACGCTGGAACACTCGACTTCCAAATCAGCTGATATACGAAGACGCATAAATCACTAGACCAACCCGGTGGGTCAGAATAGTAGCTTCTGTATTGTTTCTGTGCTACTACAGGTATAGTTTTTATCTCAATTCAAGATTGCAAAACAATATTAATAATCCATAACAAATCGATCATTGACTTGTAATTGTAGATTACAAGATAGGTTTATTCTATAACTAAGATGTTGACACGTAGGTGCTTAAGTAGACATATCGGTATTCGAATATAAGTTTGATGCTCGTTACGTAACATCATAGTTACAAGCATGTACCTAGATGCTGATGCTTACCTAGGCATCTTATTACTCATCAGCATTTACCCAGTAATAATTACCGAGACAGTTGTAAAAGTGTTGTATAATTAATATTTTTAAACGAGTGAAAAATGTAACTTCTTTTACGCTATGTTATTAATCAGATTGATAGCGATTAATTTTCATTACAAATGTGATTTTTATGGTGTGTATCCTGTGAATCAAGATATTAAAAAAAAATAAATAAAACCATTAATAGAAATTTTAAAAATAAAACCGTGTTGTTTATATATATAAACGTAACTAGTAGAGGATGTATATGTACGTAACTAGTAGAGGATGTATATGTACGTAACTAGTACAGGATTATTTATTGGTTCAGTCGATAACGAGTGAAAAGATTGGCTACGAAATAGCCAATCACAGAACAGTTTGAAGAATACGGTAAATGGTTCTAATAACAAACCGATTTGTGTAGTGAGGGTTGCGTAACCCTCACTCAGATTACGCCTCCCGCGCAACGGCGGGATGCGTAATCTGTACGAAAATGCACTGTTGAAGATTATAAGTGTTTTTTAATCATCTCTAGAATATCCATATGCACACTATTCAAGTAAATCTAAAATTATTATTTTATGTAGTAACATGTAAAAATAATAAAAGTAAGAGAATTGAATTTACTAATTAATTGGAGGTATATCTACCTCCAATTTCTACCTTCAATTTATATCTAAATTGATGAATTATTTGGTGCTCTAAGGAAATTATTATGTTTGTTGTTATAATTTAATTATCGTTTGCTGTGATTTTTCGATATTTAGATCGATCATTCTCTTTTCCAGGGATTTGTAATTTTTTTTATTATTTTTTAAAAATTAATTTGAAATAAATAATGTTATACCTGCCGGTATTAAAGATTTATAGATCCTTATAACCGAGGAAAAAAGGTGAGTTTAATATGTTTTACTAAAAGTCTAAAAAAAGTTTTACTACTAGATGAAAGGAAACAGTTGTAAAAACTTTAAAAACAGGCGAAGTTTTCATGTAACTTTTTTTCGGTTCCGTTAATAATATTCTATTTAAAAAATTCTGATGTGGAATTCTCCACATCAGAATTTTTGACTTCCTTGTACGCACATGACTTCCTTGTACATTTAATTACGCCTATTAATTAATTTATATTTTTATTACATTTTTTTGTTGTTATTATTGAATTATTATTTATTGTAAAAACTGTTTTACAATCAGAAGTTAATAATTATTAATAAATCAATATATTTAAATTAAAAAAAGTAAGTGAAGTAGGTTTTGAACCGATGTGCCTTCCCCTTGTAAGACCAAATATTTCATTAATAAAACTTTTATTGGGCGATAACTGTGGAACCAATGAAAATAAGTACCACTTATATATCGTTGAAAAGCTCTCAATGGCGGCTTATTACTGCAGTTAAGAAAAAGTACAAATTTCAAATCTTTCGGATTTTGGGCTTTTTTGGACACTTTTGGTCCAGTGGATTGCAATCAAAAAGGGAGATGCATAACTAGATGTTACAAAACTCCCAAATTCAAAATCTTTGAGTTATTCGAGATTCGTACGTACGTTAAACGTCAGGCCGAAACTAGTCAAAATGGATTCCGAGATTGTCAAAATGGATATTTCCGTTGAAATCTGAAAACCGAAATTTTTTGCGATTACATACTTCTTTTTATTTTATACAAGGAAGTAAAAATATGTTTTTTTGTTTCTTTAGTGCTGTAAGTATAACAGTTATAGATAACGAGATATCTCCAAGATTTGAAGAACTGTTAGACTCTCTGGAAGAATAGAAATGTACCAACCGGAGGAAGTGATGGACATCATGATAAAGAAAGAAGAACACTGAAATAAATAGCGTGATAGCAAAATGCATAAAATTGGTGTATCTTCATGTTTATTTTGCACAATATTGAATTTTCGTAAAGCGTAATTCTTTAGAATTTTTTCTATATTTATACTAAGATTCTTAAACGCAGTCGTTTTGGAGCACTTAAAATTCGTCATTACGTTTAGTGAAAAGAAAGCTTCTGTCATTTATTTATACTTACGGGATACTTAACAATATGAAATTAAAAAATTTTGTTTCAGAAATATACGGAAAAAAATTATTAAAAAAAGAAATACATATTTTTAGAGGATTAATACGTTACTATGCAATAAAGCAACTTTTGTAATATTTTTTATTCCACTCGTAAGTTTAAAAATACTGAAAGAAATTTAAAGACGCTCTCAAATATTAAACGGTTACAATAAAAGCTACAGATCATTTCAACAATTTTATTGAAAATATTTCCTTTTTATTCAATATTAAAATCATTTTACAAGTTTTTTTTTTCTTTACATAAACCCATATTTTAATATACTTTTTTTTTCATTCTCCACAAACAAAAATATCCGTTTTTTTTATGAGATTTAATATTTTAACAAATAAAAGAAAAAGTTAAAAATCTTAAATATTGTATTTTATAACTTTTTAAAATATATTTAAATGTATTGAATAATATTTTTTGCCTCTGTATTTAATTTACAATCCGTTTCAATTTACCGGATCGATATTTTAATTTTAATACCAAAAGAAAAAGAAAGTGACATGCATGAAGGGGTTCCATTGACATCCCTCAAAGAAACTTATATGTAATCTTATACATACATAAGGGAAGACACCCGCCTTGTGACGCTTCCATTCGCCACACCACTACTCCCGTTCATAGCCCTGATGGGTTTTAACGGGAGTCGTCTTTCGGCCTCTAACTTTTTACATCTCATAGAAATAAGTCAGGCTTCGTTGGGATGCCACCGATGTAAATGTCCGAGGCATTTACATCGGTGATTTTCAAACTCGGCCTTTGCCTTCGCTGTAGGCTTCGTCCGGACATCTTGAATATCCTACATCGTTCTTCTCTGAATTAGCTAACCGAGTTTGCGGAAGCACGAACCCCACGCCCAGTTTTACATTTAATTTGAGCCAATTCCTAGTAAATGTTTCGAAATACGAGGCAATTTAACAAAAACATACCACCAGAAATATTGTTCGACACCACGAAATTTAGTCCTAGTTCCCTTAGTGAACTCAACTTCAGTTCATACCCCTGCCTGTTTCATTGTGGACTCCGGTCTGCTCTAACAGGGAGAGGCGAACAGACTTCCTACTCCCACTCAGCTCCATCGCAGAGTCCCGCGTGACATTTACTTAATTTCGACCATCGTCGAGATGTCGCTACACCTCACGGCTGCATGAGATTCATTCCCTCGGCAGTGCAGTCGCCGTTCCGCCGACAGCTAAACGGTCAAAATAATCACCAAAAATTTAATCTAACCGTGGCTCGATGGCAGCACGCCTACCTTCGACCAATTAACTGCCCAAGCAGTCCCTAGCCATCCGGAGTGCTACGCTATATTCCTTGGGCCCTTCTGCTCAGGGCGAGGAAGCGAAGGAAGCCAGCCACAATTGTCCATTCTTGCGAGTCTTCCAGTTGATTCGCAGATCAAAGAAGGAGTCCATTCTCTCGAGTTCCCTAATAACTCTGGTACGTTCAGCTTCGTACCGGGGACAAACATAGAGAACATGGTCCACAGTATCATCGACCTTACACTCCGGACATAAGCCGGGTATATCTTATACAGTATACATAAACATTAATAAGTACAAAGGATTTTGATTAAGTTCATCATCATTCACTAAAGACTACGCCCTGTCGATTTAACCACGTCACTTTCATCTCCTCTTCTCTCTTCAAGTCATTATATCAACCAAGGCCCATTTCTTCTTAAACATTATTGATGATGGTTGCTACTAGGTTTTGGAGTTTTTACCCAAAACCTTATCCTCAAATATATTCGTCAAGAACTGGTCATGTCTATTATATGACCTATCAATTTCGCTTTTCTTCGTATAGCATTTAGCAAGGATCTCCTCTCACTCACTTCTGCTAACTCTTGATCATTTCTTTTCCTATCCACCCAGCTTGTTCTTGTTATTCTCCTCCAAATCCACAGTTACATTGCTTTCAGTCTTCTTCTTTCTGCTTCCCCAAGCGTCCATGTTTCACACCCATAAGTTAGAACAATGCAGACATTTTTAGCGAACTGTTTCCTTATTTGCATACTCGTATGATTATCAGTCAATATATTCCTTTTATCCTGGAAAGCTCGTTTTGCTAGTGTTATTTGTCTTTTTGCTTCTGTAGCACATTTATTATCGCTAGTGACGCTGCTTCCCAAATAACAAAAACTGTCAACCTTCTCTACAACAGTACCGTCTAATTTAATTTAACCTTTGTACTTTCCTTTGTTTTTCATACAATCATATTCTTGTCTTATCCTTATTAATTTTCAGTTTAAGTTTTCTTAGTACTTTTGATAGTGTTTCTAACATAATCTCCATTCCTCTTGCTGATTCCGCCAATAACACATTATCATCTGTAATGCGGGTACAATGCATGGATTTTCCATTAATTCTGATTCCTTTTGTTTTTTCTTTTATTTCTACAACAGCTTTTTAATAAAAAAAATTGAACAAAAACGGTGACAGTGGGCAACCTTGCCTGACTCCCGTTATTATTTTGGCCTCTTTCTTTAAGCCGTTGATTTCAATCTCCGTTTTCTGCATTTTATGCAGATTCAGAATTAATCTTCTATCCATCCAGTCGAGCTTTATTTCACTCATAATCTGAAATAGTAATTCCCAATCCACCTTGTCAAAGGCTTTTTTTAAGTAACAAAAGTCAAAAAGGTTTTCCTATTAACCCTAATTTTTCTCTCCAATAACACTCTTAGCGCTAGTATCGCCACTCTTGTTCCTTTCCCAGATCTGAAATCGAATTGGTCTTCTCCCAAATTTGCCTCAATTTTCCCTTTAATTAGCGGTTACGTGGTGATTAAGTTCAGAACATAAAAAGCAAAGAAAACGCTAAAAATTTTTTATCATATATACACACAGAATAACTAATCAAATCAAAGAACCAACAAAAGTAATTGGGAAAAAGAAATGAAGAATTTTCACGATGAAAAATACCATAGGGGTGTTGTGTTATGAAATAAATAAATAAAGAAAACACAGTTTTTGTTTCTTTTTATTTTTTCGGCATATATAGCTAAACTGGTTCATTAATGGGGAAGATAGAGATCATGTGAAAAGTAGTGAACAGGGTTTTTTTTTTTAAATCTTAACTTTTTAGGTGTATGCTAGCTTATCTAGCAGAAAAAAACATATATATATTGAAGTGCGTACTTAGGTATGTAGCACTGACCCATCGGGTTAGTCTAGTGGTGAACGCGTCTTCCCAAATCATCTGATTTCGAAGTCGAGAGTTCCAAATCCTAGTAAAAGCAGTTACTTTTATACGGATTTGAATACTAGATCGTGGATACCGATTTTCTTTGGTGGTTGGGTTTCAATTAACCACACATTTCAGAAATGGTTGATCTGAGACGGTATAGGACTGCACTTCACTTACAGTCATACATATCATCCTCATTCATCCTCTGAAGTAAAACCTGACGGTGATTCCTGGAGGCCAAACTGGGAAAAATAGAAAAAAGGTATTTAGCAGTGTTTTTGGCCTTATATATTAGGAGTGACGGAACTGATTTCTTCAAATTTAGCTCAGATATTTTTGTACATGGGGCATTAATCATATTAAGGTTTTCAAAATTTTTTAAGGAGGGGATATCGTAAAAAACCACTTTGATTTTCTTCAGAGGAATTTTAGAGAAAATTTATTAAAGAAAATTTGTTACCTACAATGCATGAATAAATAATCCTAAAATTTTCTTTTCCTTATTTTAGTCTGTATAGAAGGGGTTGTTAATTAAGTTAATTAGTTAAAGCTTAATCTATATGTAAATTATTTTAAAAACTGTTTTTTTTTTTTAGCTCTCTTTCTCTCTCACTCGCTCTCTCTCTCTCTCTCTCTCTCTCTCTCTATATATATATATATATATATATATATATTTCATTTCTTTTTCCTGTTTAGCCTCCGGTAACTGACGTTTAGATAATTCTTCAGAGGATGAATGAGGATGATATGTATGAGTGTAAATGAAATGTAGTCTTGTACATTCTCAGTTCGACCCTTTCTAAGATGTGTGGTTATTTGAAACCCAACCACCAAAGAACACCGGTATCCACGATCTAGTATTCAAATCCATGTAAAAATATCTGGCTTTACTAGGACTTGAACGCTGTAACTCTCGACTTCCAAATCAGCTGATTTGGAAAGACGCGTTAACCACTAGACCAACCCGGTGGGTTATATATATATATATATATATATATATATATATATATTAGGATTTCCTTTTTTAGGCTGAATAATTCTTACATTTGAAGGACAATTTTTAATATTAAATGTAAAAACTTAGAAAAAAAAATTAAAAAGCTTACTAGTTTTTGTATTTCACCTGTGATAAAGGTGGTTCAATTAAGAAAGATGACTGTAACAACGTTCATTAGACATAAGTCCTTTAAATAAGGGACGTGTACTCAAAAGTAGAATAGTTGTCAGGGTAACATACTTATAAGACGACCGAGTAGAGATCGCTCTTTGTAACTTGGTGTCAGCTTTACCATGCATTACTAGACAGAAACAAGTAAATTGCCATTTTACTTTAGTTATAGAGTTTTAGATAGAGGTTAGGTTTTAGGTAGGTGTTCTTTAGTGGTTGGGTTTCAGTTAACCACATATCTCGGGAATGGTCAAACTGAGACTGTGCAAGATTATACATTTCATTAACGTTTATACGTATCACACTCATTAATCCTCTGAAGTAATATCTTTCGGAGGTCCGGAGGCTAAACAGAAAAAGAAAAAAAAAGAAATTTAGAGGTTAGAACACATTGCTAATACCGCTTCTCAAATTTCTTTTTATCATTTAATACATGTAATGGATGACTAAAATGTAACCCCTATTTTAAAATACTTGTAGGTGATTTATTTTGAGTATTTATTGACATTTGTCTCAAATTTTTTGTTTGATTTTTAATGTCTGAGAATGTAATCTGTTACCCTGCGCTGAAGATTGCGACATTCACATGAAGTTTGGAGAGTATATGTCGGCGTGATATGAAGATTAGTTACATCTGTTTAAAAATATCCTCTGGAGTGATGAAGCGGTGGATTTGTGAACTGTTACTGTTGGATAGGAGAAGATCCACTTGTTATCTCTGAAAAAATGCAGAATTGGCCAAAAGTAACGGTATGGTATGGGATGACTTCGAACAGAATTGTGGGTATATTCATTATTTAAGATACTATGAATGCTAAAAAGTGAAATCTGATCAGTTATCATTGCTTAAGAGAAAATTGAACATACGATTTTCATGGAAAATGTCGCACCTCCCCATTTTGTTATAGACGTTCATGAATGGCTTATTGCCCACTGTTCCGGAAGATAGATGGGTCATCGTGGTCCATATGAGTGGCAAGCCAGGATTTTTGACTTTAAACCCTTAGAATTTTTTGGGGGCTTTTCAAGGATTTGGCAAGTCTACTGTTCCCAACCAAAGATTTTGGAAGAATTTAAAGGGTGAATATGAGAAGTTCTCTATTGCATTACACAGGAATTCCTGGTGAAATCAGTTGACACGATTTCTGGGCGGCTCGAGAAGCTGGTGGTGAAATCTAGTCCCATATCGAATTTTAAATAGAACCTAATAGAAAACTAAATGCTTTCCTCTCGTTTACATTTCTTGTAAAAATTCTACTTAATAAATGAAGTATTTTTATTTTTAAACCGGGAAATACATATATAAATACGTTACACGTTTTTCAGGTAGATTTCCAAAAAAAGCTACCTATTGTAATGAGTACTATGATTCTACTTCCGGAAAATTTTGACATATCTTCGCGTTTCACATCCCACAGACCTCAAAACCATCGTCAGCTCAAAGTTCATTTATGCTTTTATATATATATCACTTTCTCGTGGAATAAAAAATGACTTCCATAATTTTCCATAATTTTGAAAATGAATAACCATTTTCAAATTTTTCCTTGAAAATACCTCGTTTCAAAATCTCGGTCGAGTTTTCTAACGGCCAAAATCCCACCATAGGTGTGAAAAACACCCATTCTGTTTTTCTTTTGTTTTGTTTTTATTCTGTTTTTATTTTTCGAAAAACAGAATATCGCTATTAAGTAAAAGAATTCTTATTAAGTATAAATTTATAAATTAAGTATAAATTAAGTTATTAATTTATTAAGTATAAGTTTATAAATTCTTATTAAGTAAAAGATCGAATTCGTTTAAAGTTTCTATTATTCTTTGGATAAGGGCCTAAAATATATGTAAGTAAAGCTTTTTTGATATCACCACAATCGGCCAAGAGGTGGAAAAAATGGGGTTTAAAAACAAAAAAGAATCATATACCTCCCTTAATAGGCACAGTATCGAATCGGCTTAAAATGTTCGATAGTTTTCTTAAACATTACCTAAAACTTTTGTCTGAAACAATTTTTGATAATACCAAATGTTGTTTATATAATAAAAATGTTGCTGGAATTGTAAGAAGATGAAACTTGTCGTATGCTAAACACGTGAAACCTTTTTTCACATGCAATCATTGTATTGAGTAAATTTGAAGTTTTTCTTAACTTAAGGTGAAAATCTTTTTTATCTCCTTCTTCGCACCGGTGAAATCGACCTCCGTCTTCCGGTGTGCCAAAAGCGATTTTTTTTTTATTAAATCATATTTTATTTAGGTAGAGGCTGTTGGGATATGCTTAAGTTATTTTCTACGACAACTGCGTCACTTCCGTTTGGTATAGTATTATAAGATGGAAGAATATATTTTAATCTTAAATGTTATTTCTGAATCAATAATTATTATTCTGTTAAAGGTGATCGTTTCATTTTCTTTAATCATTTTAATCTGTTTTTACCGTATTATTTTAATATTCTAGAAATATAACAAAACATAAAACAATTTCCAGACGGAAAGGAATGAGAATTGAATATTGTAGATATAATAAAATTTTACGTATAATAATTTTATTCATATTAAGGGAGCTGCTTCAGAAAATGTAGCTAAAAAGCCGATAAATCGTTTGAAACAAACATCGAATTGTAAAGCGAATGAAATGAGTTAAAATTTATCCACGATAATGATAATAGGATACGGCTTTAAAGTATAAGAGTTTTGAGGATTTTAGCTCTTGTCTCCAAAACTGATTATTGTGAACCGAACTTTTCCAACCCATTGAGTTTCTCGCTACTTAAACAATTCAGTAACCATCAATAGCTTCCAAACAATTCTCTTCTTCTGTAGTTTACATTATTAACTATTCAACAATCCCTTTTATTTTTTCACTTTAACCTATTATTCTTCAATTTCTTATTCGTCTATGTTGTTACTTAACGAATTCAATGTTCGTTTGATTATATCAATTAGTAATTTGTATAGCTTATAACCGCTTTATTATAGATAATCTCTGAGATAAGATATTTTGTTGTTGTCAATAAACTAACTATTTAATACTTTTCGCATTTGATGGCTTATTTAAAAAATAAAAAATAATGTCTTTTTTTATGCAGTTTGAAATTTAAAAAGAAATTAAATTATTTATATTATAAAAAAATTAAAATAAATCCTTTCGGGATTAAAATTGGTGAAAGACATGGGGATAGTTTATTACCAACTTATTTTGAACTGTATCCTTTAGAAAGAAATAGGAGAATGGGAAAAGAAAACGAAAGAAATTAGGACATACTACCAAATAAAACATGGGTCCGAAATTAAAAGCAATTAGAATTAACAACCTCGCTATGATAGTACAATTTTCTTAGAGAATCTCAAAACTAAATAAATCATTTTAAAAAATCGAAGAGAAAGTAGGATTAAAAATTTCCTTACAAAAATTAGGATTTACGACCACTTCTTCTCCCTACTCAATAAATATGAATTATGGAAAATTCAAGAAAGTCAATGTTTTAAATATCTAGAAAAATAATCCAAATTAATAGTTTAGGTAAATAAATAGATTTGAATACTATATCGTGGATAACTGTGTTCTTTGGTGATTCGATTTCAATTGACCACACATCTCAGAAATGGTCGACGTGAGACTGTATAAGACTACATTTAAACTCATGCATATCATCTTCATTCATCCTTTGAAGTAATAACTGATGGTTACTCCCGGAAGCTAAACACTAATAAAAAAACAAAATCGGTAAAAAAATCAAGTAAACAAGAACGAAAACAATGAAAATTGTTATTCAACTAACCAAAGAAATTTACAACAAAATAAACATCTTAATAAAATCTAAAATCATGCATTACAATATTATAATCAAATAAGAAGCCTGTGTACGCATAAGAATGCCAACTTTTCAGTTTGAAATTTAGTGAAATAAGTGGAATATAAAAAAAAGAAAGGAAAATCATAAGAAAAAAACTACGACTGATAAGAATAAGTGAAAATAGATACCAATTCTACGTCAGAATTTGTAATCGTTTGATATTTTTGTTAGTTGGTAGTATATACGTAGGACGCTCAGATCTCGTATGGTTTTCAATCGATATTTTTCCTAGTTTAAAGCGACAAAACCAGTCATAAACACGAGTTTTGCTCATCGCAGATTCTTTGTAGGCTTTCTAAAAAATTTTCAAGTGTTCCGGTCTCTTTTTTTCCTAAAAGGAAAAAAAAAACTTTGACAGATTCGCGTTGCTCATGATTTTCAGTCGTCACACGTTTTTGCAGAAACCGGTGTGTAACTGTGCGTTAAAAATTCACTTTGATTCTGTTGTAGCTTCCCTACTCTCATATATTGACTCGGAAGGGTTCCAGCAAGACTTATCAAACACCAGAAGCGCGAATTATGACTTTTTCTTCCCACCACTTTGAATTTCCGTCATTTTTGGGTCCGTTCATGTCTTAAATTATTGAGATTATATCAAGTTTTAATTTCTTAGAAAGATTTCAGTATTTACGAAAACGAATCCTTGTTTGAAATAAAATAAATAATCGAAAATTGATTCGTATTTTGTAATTATAAAAGGATATTTCATTTTTTTATAATAATTTATCTTATGACGATTAATTGTTATGTCTAATTTTATCTTGTGTATATTATATTTTTTATATATTTTAATTCTAAATTATTATAAATTATTTCTAAAGATGTCAGAATAGCTGAAAACGTTTGAAGAAATCAAATAATATATTGGTAATCTGTTTTTAATATTATATTTATAATAATTATGTTTTACCAACGGTGTCATATTTGAAAAACTTAATAAATATATATATTTTATTTATAATATAATATGTTATAGATATATATATATATATACACGCGCGCGCGAGAGAGAGTACTAAATACTACTTCACAGTACTTACATTTACGGTAATTCAGGGAGAATATAGTAAACATTAAGGACGTATTTTGCTGGTGCAAATAAAGAAAGTTCATATAAACATATTTTTGGAAACTCTTCGTTAGCGAATGTCGACTGGCGAAATATTTCATTCTAATTTCTGCGTTTTCCGTAAAACTAAACCATACTGTAATTCTTGGAACCGAAATAACGGGGTAAATTTTTAGTTTTACATGAATCTACTCCATTTTCATAAATTTGTTTTTAAAAAAACTTCAAAATTATTACGTAGATTTTGTGGTTTTTATTGATAATATTTTATTCAGAGTCAAACTACAAGTTCTGTATAAAACTTTTATGTTTTTATTATCTATTTATAAAAGTTATTTTTTTTTGCCAAACATAAAATAGTGTATGTTTTTGGAACCCAGTCTTTTTTGTTTTATTTCAGATTTTTCAAAAACTACTAAAAATTAAGTAATGGGTCCTATCTTTTTTCAGTTCATGTAAAACAACTAAATTTACCCGTTAATTTGGGAATTTTCCAAATTGTAAGGCAATCTGTCGTGAGATTATTCTACAGCCAAAATATAAAAAAAATCATATAAACATAGGTCAGAAAAGGGTTTGTTAGCGAATTTCGGCTCGAGAAACATTTAGCTCTTGCTTTCTGCTCCCTCTGTGAAATTAACCCGTACTAAAATTCTTGGGATACAAATCGATGGGTAAATTTGGTCCGGCCTTATGGTTTTTGATGTAATATTTTGAATAAAAGTGGTCTCTGATTTCTTATCTTACTTAGGTTTAAATAAAAACGGGGAGAAAACGTTTTGTCGAAAAAATACACTTTTGTAGGTTTGGAATAAAATAAATTTTTTAATTTAAACCAATAAATAAATAACAATATCTAATTAACTTTGTAGCAAAATTAATTTTGAAAAAACTGATGTAAATAACTTCTAATAAAATTAAACATAAATTTGGCAAGTTAAGAATTATTTAGAAACGAAACACACAAACTGGATAGGAAAAGTGATACGATTTTAAACAGAAAAATTTTTAACAATCTCTGAAAAATTATTGCAATTTTTTTTCTAAATATTATTAAATTTCAAAATGGTTGCAAATATTTCTTCAAAGCAGTTGTTAATGTGGCCGCCATCTTGTTCAATATGACACGTCAAATATGATCATTATTATCCGTAATAGAAGCTCCATTTTCTATTATACGATGTCTCAATTTTTTTTGTGCAATATGTGCAGATTAGTCTAACGACTTCATCAAACCCCAAAAAAAAAAGTACGTTGGCGTGTGATCAGGTGATTTTACCATTTTTCTGTTCCGTTTAGACCAATTCATTGCTTACTAAATTTCTTAAACGATTAATTGTGCTTCATGATTCAGCATGCGTCAACATTGAAAAACCACATCTGCATTCTACTTGCAATCGGAATATCCTTCACGAGTTCCATCAGATTTGATTGTAAAAAAAGAAATGCAACTACCGCACTCCATAGAACCTTGGCGGTAAGAAAAATGGGCGTATGTGATTATCACCGAGAAGACCATACGAAAAACGAAAAATACGTTGGAAATGACTTGTAGCATTCTCATGGGGACTTAGATTACGGACAGGCTCTTAGGTCAGAGATGCGGGGCTTCTTCGGGGGGTTGTAATTCCCGTTAAAACCTTTGAGAACTCTATTAAGGGCAGGGCGACCCTGTGACCTACGTTTAAATGTACTTTTTTCTTATCTTTTGCTATAGAATCATCTCCCAAGAGATCGCCGTGCAATTTAGAATCACCTTTATTTATATGAACTTTCCTGCTTATTTTCTCGAGTAGAATATGTCCTGAAAGTTTGTTACATTCTTCACAAACATTCTATATACCCTTTCAAATTTTTTCAATTCTAAAATTCTTTGTTCTTTTTTTTAATAGAGAAAATTATGAAACGTCAAGGTCTGCAAAAAAAAAACATGTGACATACAAAATTTGTCTTGAGAAATATACTTTTTCACACCGGTTATACTGAATATTTATATGTATTGTTAGATTGTAAATAAATTAAAATTGTTCTGGTGTTAAAATTCAGTTTTAATCCTTATAAATATAATTTGATCATCATACATTATTTAGATCTACAGTTATGTCACGTATCATGTAACATGAGTATTTTAATGGCAGAAAATCAATACGTGGCTGTATGTACGAGTAGGTTTATCTACTGTTAGTTTTGGGATTGTAGAATGTGTGTGTATATGTACGCGTATATTATAGGAGGATACAAGTGAATTTTATATATATATATATATATATATATGTATGTATGTACAACAAAAATAGACTTGATTTACAATAATTTGCAATAATAATTTAACCATGATTTGAATAATATCAGTGGGGTATTTAGAGAAAGTGTCTTTTGCATATAGAATAGTTATAGGTTAGTTTATATGTTAATTACATTCTGCGTTAGTATATCATTTTAGTGCCTCCTATATATCTAAAATATACTTTGATCTTAAATGATCTATGGGAGCGTAGATAGTCGTAGGTAATTTCAAAAGGTAATCTAAGAGGTGTATTCATGTACGTATGAAATCTTAAGGTAAGATCTACGTTTTCATGTTGTTCGTTAATCATTCATGAATCTAATGGCGGCTATATGTCTTACCAGATAGGTATGGCCGTGAGTAAAGCGCTGAAGAAAGGAGAAGGGTTGTGCGACTTAGATTAGCTTATGGTCGGTCGGTGGGCGGGTGTAAAATGTAATGATATAAGGGAGTAGAATGAAAAGCGCTTCTTAAGATAAGCCATTTTCCTCTTCTAACATTCTTACCCTTATTGTGTTTTATCATTCTTTTTAATATAAACTTTTACTTAAAACTTTTTAAAAGACATCAAAAACTAAACGGATATTTCTTTTTAAGCTCCTAAAATATCACATAACATTAGATTTTCTTAATTGAAAAACTCGTGGAAATGAGTTAATTTTCATAATCTATATATTAAAATATATTATTATTTTTAAGATGTAAATAAAAAATTATCAATTTAAAGAGAAATCTTTTTTTTTTGTATTTAATCAGTAGCTTAATAACCGTTGAAATGTGTAATATTTTTAATGTGCTTTTTAGAAAGGGAGTTTTTATATGCTGAAGAAAAAATATCAATTTTGTGGTAAAAAAAATAATAATAAAATAAACATGTTTATAAATGATTTTTTTTAAAAAAGATGAATGTTCTTAATTTGACCTTTATGTCTATTTATTCTTTTGTTTACATATTTTCAAAATTTGTCAACAAAATGAATCTATTCCATGATTTTTTAAAAAGTATTGTAAAAAAGGAAGTAAAGAAAAGGATTATTTTACCTCTTTTCTTATCAAGTACAAAGTAATATTGAAATTAAAATTATATAAATTTAAGTCTGCTTACTTTGAATTTCTTTTATATCTTTTAAATTGAATGTTTTTTTTTTAATGAGAATAATACACAATCTGAGTAGATTATTTGATTATATATTATTTATTTTTTGTCATCACTGCTTGAAAATGGATTATTATAGAAATGATAAACATGTCTCCTGATGAAACAAAAAGAATTTCAGAACATATTTTATAAACAAAAATAAAGAAAAAAAAAACCGGAAATGAATTGCTTAACTTTCCTGGCTATGCCGATTAAAATAGGAAGACGGTGAAAATATTTGGCTAATTTTTTAAAAAAAATTTACATTTCAAATACAGTGGATAACTTGCAAGATGAATTTAAATTTTAAAAAAATTCAATTTTTTTTTTAATTAACAAATATTGTTTGTTATCTATTGGAGTAAGATGAACAAAATATTTTTATTGTGGTTTGAAGGTCTTTTAATGTAAAATGTATAGGTAAAAAAAACCTCCCGTTAAGTCTTTTTCTAAAGAAATATATAGATTAAAAAAGAAAAATATTTAAAGTAATATTTTGGAAAGATGTGATATTAAAAAATCTGATGGGACACCAGATTACTTCCTTTTACGCCTATTAAATTAAATATACACATTTATAAAATGTTATATATGTTGTATTTTATATATATGTTTATAAAATTTTATTTCACTATATATGATTTTTATTCATAATTATTTTTATTGTTATTGAATTATTATTTATTGTGAAACGTTTTTTTGCAAACGGAGGTTATTAATTATTAATAAATCAATATATTTAAATAAAAAAATAAAAAAAACTTATAAACAAAAAGAAGTCTGATTCGAACTCTTGTGCCTTACACTTGTAAGATCCAAATATTTCACTAATTAAAAACTTATTGGGCTATAACTCTGGAACCGATGAAAATAATTACTACCTATGATATATCGTTGAAAAGCTCTCAATGAGGGCTTATTACTATAGTTAATAAAAAATAAAAATCTAATTTTTGGGGGATTTTGTGCTTTTATGGGCACTTTTGGTTCAATCGATTGCCAATCAAATGTGTGCACAACCAGATGTTACAACAAACCTAAATCCAAAATTTCAGCTCCTACGGCTAATCGTTTTTGAGTTATGCGAGATACGTACAGACGTCACGACGAAACTAGTCAATATGGATTTAGGATTGGTCAGAATTAATATTTCCGTTGCAATCTGAAAACCTGAAAAATCAAAAATCCTGAAAATCTGAAAAGTCGGAAGAGTTACCGGTTCCATTGCGTTGGCCAGCAAGAAGCCATGACAAAACCGCACTTGACAGTACATTCTGGTGATTTGTAAAAGAAGAGATTTGACAACGCAGAAACGTCAACAACGAGCAGTTCCAAGACTCTGTTCAGTCAGCATTTGAAATGCTCACCCTTGATTTATTGTTGCGGAGGAACTTCTCGCCAACCCCAGACAATACTATTTTTACAACGGCTAGTGAATTTCAGCTGGTCTTAAACATTTAGAAAATAAAAATCTTATCACAGCCGTCTGTTCTTCGACGATATACATCTAAAATCGAACTGCGATTTTGAAATATACAAAAGAGGTTATAATAACGAAAATTCTTTTGGAATAGTTCAAATTTTTTTTCGAGTTAAGTATTGCCAACTTGAATGTCAGTTTCACTTTATTACAACAATTTTTTTTCTGTTGTCATTTGTCTTCTTAATTATTAAATGACCCCTACAATTGAAAATAAAGTAAATTCTGTATTCAAAAAAAATAATAAAATTAGTGTTTATTAAAATTTATTTTTAGAATATTTTAGTTTTTTTTTTTAGTTGGTCGGTAGCAGAAAATTAACAAAAATAACTTCATATCGTATATACGCGTATTAAATAATTTAAAAAAAATAAAAATAAAGGAAATAAATGTTTTTCTCTTTAAAATCCATTCCTAATTCCTATCATATTTTATAGAAATTCAGGAATCTCTATATGTTTTGTACCTAATATCGATTACTGCGCTTTGATTCACGTCCCAAAAGACTCGATATCACAGGATAGAATATAAAATTCGTTGCGTTTTTTTTCTTTTATTCCTTATCTTCCTAAGGGAATCGGCAAAGAGAGGTATAGTATAGATTCATCAGATAAATTTATATGTAACATGATAGCATTCCGTGAATATTTGTTGCAAAAAAATGCACGCATGACCGGGAATGTAATTTCTCTTTAATTCGATTCGGGTGGTGTATAGGAGAAAAAAAAACTAAAATATTTCATTTTTGTTATACTTCGTTCACTTCTGGGAATTATCGAGTGAATTTCTATAGCCGCTCTTTATATAATAGTATCATGTTGGCACAGGACTTTTCACCTTCCTTCGGTTCAATGCGCACAAACTATAAGAAATGATATCTCATTTTTCTTTTCCTCACCGCACTAGGTAAAAGCTCTTATTGTTCTGCTTTTCTAGAAAAATCTGTGTTCTGTGATTTTTATTTCATTATTTTTTACAATACGACAAACTAAAATCGATTGATTTAAAAAAATATTTCTATAATTCTAAATAAACACAATCCTGTTCTGAGTATCATATTTTTGTAATTTTGATAATTCGATTGTTATGATATTTTATATCGTGAAATATTTTAAACGCAAAAGATACAATACAGAAAGAAGATATCAGGTATTTATGAAATTTACAGAATTCCCTACAGAGAAGAAATATATAGATCAAACTAAAAGAAAATTAAACACTAGGATAAAGGAACACAAAATATTCATAAACAATAGACAGATGTCGGCAATAACCGAGCATATTTTAGAAACGGATCACAGTATCAATTTAACTAGTGTAAAATTAATGCAAAATGTTCATAAACCGCAAGAGTAAATGCGTGGGAATCTTATTTCATTAGAAATACTGAAAATATCGTAAAAAGAGTAACCGGACCAATAACAAGTGAATTGTTGGATAAAATGTTTTTAGACAGTTTTACGAAGTAATTGAATTAATAGCCTGAGGTTATAATAAATATTATTATAACCTGTATAAATATTATTATACATAATATTATTATGTATAATATTATCATGTTTGAATATAATTGTTTTTTTCTTTTATTATCTAAATTTAAACGAATGTAATCACCTTACTTTCTGGTTTAACAACTTTCTCCAATTTATATACAATCCCCCCCCCCACAACACCAACGCTTACTTTTTTCTTTTCCTGTTTAGCCTCCGAGAATTATCGTTCAGGTATTATTTCAGAGGATGAATGAAAATGATATGTATGAGTGTAAATGAAGTATAGTCTTGTACAGTCTCAGTTCGTCCCTTCCTGAAATGTGTGGTTAATTTAAAACCAACCACCAAACAACACCGGTATCCACGATCTAGTATTCAAATATGTATAAAAGTAACTGCCTTTACTAGGACTTGATCGCTGGAACTCTCGACTTCCAAATCAGCTGATTTAGGAAGACGCGTTCATCACTAGACCAATCCGGTGGTTATCTACGAGCAAGTTTGCTTATCTTGTAGCAACTTTTCTTCAACCTTGCCTTTAGTAACACGTAGATTCACACAGAAGCTACATGTTCTCCTTTCCGTATTTCAATATACTATTGAAGATGGTTCCATTGCAATTGAAAATGACTATATAGTTTCATATAAAATAAAGTGCCAATTTTTGGAAACTTCATATTAGTGTTTTTTTTTTGTTTTTTTTTTTTTATAATAATTGGCAAATCAAACTCAAGTTTAACAATTTTAATAAACTCCTGTGTTGTGTGCTGTCCATATGGAGGAAGATTTGAACTGCTAAAATAAAAGATTGGACAAATTAAAACTAAATAAAATCGAGGATTACAACAATTAAGAAAATACCTTATAGGAAGAAACAATTATTTTGTAATAAGATAGATTTGTACTTGAAGCGTTACATTTTCAAAAGTAACGTGTGTATTTTTTTGGGGGAATTTTAAACATGCTGATTCGAAAACGGGAGTAAAAGAATTACTTAAAAAGTGAATGCTGAGAATGTTTGTGAAGAATAAATGGAAAGGAAAAGTGAAAAATCAAGAAATAATAAGGAGAATGAACGAGTATAGAAGTTTAATCAGGATCGGCTTAAAATTAGGAAAACCTAATTTTAAGCTGGCTGATGACTCATCATAATTGTAGAAAGATTAATTAAACCAATACTAGAAGGAGTACAAAGGAATGACTGGAAAAGCCATCAGGAACTCAAATTTAGCTAAGAATAGACAGAAACGGAATGGGTATTATGTAAAGGATTAGCTTGATGGTGTATATATAATCCTTATGGAAAAAATTTGCTTTGTGGCATTCTGTCAGTGCCGTCTCTAGGGTAAGGTTAAACTGACCCGGACGCTGCATCAGGGAGAATATTTGAGAAGAGGTCTCTCATTAGTTACTTGTGATACTATTTGATAATAGGTATCACTTAAATTTATACCCATATTTGGGTTTACAAAATGTGTAGAATAATTCACAGTTTTGTGTAGATATTGAATATTCGGAATCTCTAGGTACCATTATATCCTTTCTAAGTATACCTATATATAACCTCATTGATTTAAATCCAACTTGCACATTAATTCAAATAAAGAGGTTTCAAGAAGAATTTAATTAATTTTTTTGGAAAGGTTTAATATAACTTTTCAATACTCATTATTTACCCGTCCGTTATCAGATATACGTATGTTGACTAATAATAAAATGATTATGTGATAAAAATAAAACGTTTTATACTAGGTTGTTATTTAATAATTTAGTACAGTTAAAGCGTCAAGAGTCCAGTTTCAGAGAATATAACTAAAAACGTAGGACAGAACCGTTAGTTATTATCAAACTTTTAACGAGTAAAAATGATAGCAACTTTCCTTTTAGTAAATTAAATTTATCCTTTAGAAATCCTTAATAAATCTTTTTATAAAACCAATTTCTCGTCTTATATTTTAATTTCTTAAACTAAAAAATTAAAAGCTTAATTTTTTTATTTACTCTATATTTATATTAATTAAAATATCGTATTTTATATAAACGGAAAAGAAGCAGTGATTTAATAATTTCATGTTATGTAGTTGTGGGTTTATGTAATTTAAAAAAAATTAGGGTTCAAATAGAGATAGAAGAACAATTGCTAACATGTACAGGAACCGAGCAGCAACAGTAACAATTGAAGAATATAAGAAAAAAGCCGTAATAAGAAAGGGAGTCCGACAAGGATGTTCCCTAAATCCGTTACTTTTTAATCTTTACATGGAACTAGCAGTTAATGATGTTAAAGAACAATTTAGATTCGGAGTAACAGTATAAGGTGAAAAGATACAAGATGCTACGATTTGCTGATGATATGGTAATTCTAGCCGAGAGTAAAAAGTTTTAGAAGAAACAATGAACGGCATAGATGAAGTCCTACGCAAGAACTATCGCATGAAAATAAACAAGAACAAAACAAAAGTAATGAAATGTAGTATAAATAACAAAGAAGGACCACTGAATGTGAAAATAGGAGGAGAAAAGATTATGGAGGTAGAAAAATTTTGTTATTTGGGAAGTAGAATTACTAAAGATGGACGAAGCAGGAGCGATATAAAATGCCGAATAGCACAAGCTAAAGGAGCCTTCAGTAAGAAATATAATTTGTTTACATCAAAAATTAATTTAAATGTCAGGAAAAGATTTTTGAAAGTGTATGTTTGGAGTGTCGCTTTATATGGAAGTGAAACTTGGACGATCGGAGTATCTGAGAAGAAAATATTAGAAGCTTTTGAAATGAGGTGCTATAGGAGAATGTTAAAAATCAGATGGGTGGATAAAGTGACAAATGAAGAGGTATTGCGGCAAATAGATGAAGAAAGAAGGATTTGGAAAAATATAGTTAAAAGAAGAAACAGACTTATAGGCCACATACTAAGGCATCCTGGAATAGTCGCTTTAATATTGGAAGGAAAGGTAGAAGGAAAAAATTGTGTAGGCAGGCCACGTTTGGAATATGTAAAACAAATTGTTAGGGATGTAGGATGTAGAGGGTATACTGAAATGAAACGGCTAGCACTAGATAGGGAATCTTGGAGAGCTGCATCAAACCAGTCAAATGACTGAAGACAAAAAAAAAAATATGTGGGTTTGATTTCCGTTTCATATTGCATATCTCAGAAATTAACCTTAAAATTTATTTCATAATTATATATAAATGTAATGTAAGCATATAGGCTATATTTATCTTATTTAAAAAAAAAAAGTTGACAACTTTCCTCACAAGTATTATTTATTCTTATATAATGGAAAAATAATGATACCTGAAAAGAATTAAAAAAAAAAAAAAATCGATATTTGTTTTACTTTTTTCTGCCTCCCCTCACCAAAATCACCTCTCAATTTTTTTTTCTCCGTTTATTTGGTTAAACTGAAGAAATTAAAAAACAATCCTCAGAAAAATATATGACCAATAAAAAGTTATCGAAGATTATTTTTTACGGGATGGGTTTGAATTATGATGAAATTTTAACATGTTATTAAAAGTGTAGATATACTAAACAAGGTTTTAAGAAATCCATCATTTTATACTTTGATCGGCTCAAGTAACCCAAATATTAACACCAAAGTATTATTTTTTGGGCCACTTGCACTACTTCCATGTTTAAGAAGACATTAAAAAAACTTCGGTTAAAAATACATTATAAATAATAAAATAACTCTTTTCAATTAACAGGGAAAGGCGGGGAATTAAGGGACAATTTTTTTGAAGTAGTAAGATAAGCACGCATTATATACTGACCTGAATATAAAGTGGGGTTATGCTTAAAAAATGGGCCCCAAAGAAACTTTTTACTGTATATCATCCCAAAACTTTAACATCCTAATCCCCGTAGGGGAAGATACACCTACCTTGTGACAATCTCGGACGCCACACTACCCTCTCTGATCACAGCTTTGATGTGCTTTACCGGAAGTCGTCGAACGCACCTTACAACTCGCGGGATTTTCTATTAGGCCGTCAGGCCCTCACTATACCTAATACTAAGCAGTGCCAGCCCGAATTTACTGGTGACCAAACTGCTCATTTTTCGGCTATACGTCCTGCCGATTCTAACATATACTTACCCGGCATGGGGAGCTTTGTTGAACTCCACGCTTAAAAGAAATTAGAAGCCGTCCAAGACGTCCGTTGCGGACGGTATTTGGAGCACCGTGGTTCGTCAGAAACGTCACTCTTTGCTGCGATGCGGGACTACACACCGTATCCGAGGTGAGGTTGGCTCAGGCACGCAGACTGTTCGGGGGAGCGGCCGTGTCCAAACACGGCCATCTTCTGGACATCTGCCGAGAGGACCCTATTTCACAGGGTATAAGAAAACGGCCTCATACCGTATTAAACGAACCACCGTGAAGAGGCGGTGCGAGAGTCAAAAAATGAGAAATCAGGCTTAGGAGCCTCAATATCGCATTAACTATAAATGGAAACCGCGCGAAAATTCCGGCCGCGAAAGTGACCGTTTTCTCAATTAAATTTTGTTAGAACTATAAAAATCTAGACAACACTCCACACCGTCCCACGAAGAGACCACAATTTAATTCAGTCAGCATATGCGACTCCCTCCGGAGAAGTGGGGCGCATTATTCCCTCCAAATAACTAGGCCCCCGGTAAGCGTATTCCTGCTAGCCCATAAGATAATGGTACCGAGAAGGACCAAAATGAAGGTCTAGAAAGCGGATGGACTTAAGGGGAATCACGCTGGGAGTACTAGGCTCAAAAGCATAGTCTCCCACGGTCAGACCCAGTAAATAAATTTCACGCTGGTCCATACGGATAGGAATGCAAATCACCAAATCCGTCCATAAATAAAACTTAAAAATTTATTACCGCCACTAAATAACCCATGAATCCCACAGGATAATAGAAAGATACAGCAACAAGGGACATTGTCCAGGCTCTACGATCTGTAGAGAGAAATATTGAAACTCCCGCCATTCTTGCGTTTCGTTCCGTTCCGGATTTTCTATTGAAGCGCATATTTTAATAATTCACGACGAACAAAGTAGAAAAATCACAGTTCACACGCTACGACAGCTTGATGCGTACTGAGTGTAGAATCGTTTTGACGCCAAGATGGCGGCTCTATCCAAACCCATCTCCACGCTAGGCACAAACGTAAGTTATTTTGTAGACCGTCCTCGTATCATAATATAAGCAAATATTTCGGTGTTTCATCGATGTGTTTAGTATATGTCAAAATTCTCCGGATAATATTGATATTTTATAATTTCGATCTTTCATGGTTACATATACTCATAAACGTAATTTATATATATATATATATATATATATATATATATACATAATAAATGTAAACTTAATTTTTTTACGCGAAAAAAAAAAATAAACTGGAAAACCAATTAATGCTTATTTTATAATTAATTAATAAAAATAATTACGTACCCAAAACACGGTTGCTCAAGTACTGTGTTACAGGGAAAAATTCCAAATATAATACGTATAAGAGCAAGTCCTTGGTTCGTACAGCCAAACTTGTATTTTTTTCCAGCATTTTGTAAGTATATACTTAAAGTAAAATGATGAGTAGGAATTCACCAGCATTTTATAAAATTGAAAAAGTTTTCTTGGAATACATTGATACGATTTCACATCAAATGGTCTTTGTCATATGTTCTCTTGGGATAGATGTAAAGGGCATCCATCGGTTTATCCTAAAAAGTAGTAGTGGTATAGTATAAGGAAAAAGAAAGAAAAGGAAGGGCTTATGGAAACGAAAACGCGGTGTAAGTACGGTCGTATGTCGGTGAAGTTCGTTGTGTTGTTATAATGGGGTGAGTCGTGTCGAGAGAGTAAAGAATGTCCAGTTTTCTTCCGATAGTAACGGTTAGGTTAGGTTATGTAAGACCGGTACGTAGATGTGAAAAACGGGTTTCTTAATCCTCTCTTGAATTCACTCTCAAATTGGTTTTCTTCTTTTCTTGAAAAGCCCTGTCGACCAAACAAATGGATCTAAGATCTGCTTGAGAAATGGACTATTTCTGTCTCCCTTTCTCACTTACAACTTTTTTTTTTCTGGCCGTCTCCTGTCTCTATCGCTCCTTTTTAACTCATTCCAAACCTCTGTAACGCCGTACAGTAAAAGCAGTATCAATCCGTATGTCCTTACTGCTTACAATTACCCTTCAAAAAGGGCTTTGTGGTAAGGTTAGCAATAAGAACGTAGATACAAATAATCTATACTTATATATATATAGAGAGAGAGAGAGAGAGTCCTTACGCCTTACGGCCTCTATTCATTCCGGCTTTAGTCGGATCAGTGGCATTTCACAGCAATGTTATATGATGACCTTTTACACAACCTTCTAATAATATTTGATTTTTCTTCTCGATACACTTAGTGTACTTTTAATTTCTAAATTCTTAATCGGTTATTTCTTCATCATTGAAAGTTTCTCTATAAACAGTTACCGGGTATAATTAAAAGTTGATAAATATTTTCATTAAGCTTGTAATCAAATGATTTCTTTTTTTGAATATTTTTTTTTAAATAAAAGTTTTTAAAGTAAAGTAAATTTGTTTTAAAAAGATTTTAATTGAAATAGGGTTTTATCTATCTATTTTATTTATTTATGTACATTATTTTTTTTATTTATTTGTAAAAAACCTTTTTATTTGTATTTATATAAAAACTTGTGGTGGCCCTGAAAAGGGCCGTTTTTTAGCGTTAGCTCTGAGAAGAGCTGTTGGGTCCGGAAGATGGACTTCGGCGAATTCGAGGAGTTGCGGTTCGTCCATTGAAGTCCGACTGGACCTTCCCTCAGCGGCAGTTGGGTCCCCATTACAGCGTGGCAATGGTGGCCCCCGGAGCCCCGCAGTGTCAGGTCGGCGTCGGTCCTCCTTCGGTCGAGGCGGTTCTCCCCGAGCGATCCCACGCTGGGCCGGCTCTTGCTGCTGAGCCCGGTGAGCTGGAGCTGGAGCGGGAATGTAGCGTCCGCATCCAGCGTCTCCCTCGGCGGGCCGGCCAGGCCTGCTGCTCGGGCGGGGATGTTGGAATCCACCAACATCCCCGCCGGCAAGGGAACTTCTTTTTCCAACTTCTTCTTCAGGTGTTGGTCGACGATGAATTGCTAATTCACTCTCGTGCATGCTATTGGAGCCTGAGAATTTTGGATCTGCAGCGCAGCTATGGTGGGAGAACTGCGCGGTGGGAGTGATGCTTGTATCCGCGCGTCCGTATAATGTGCGCTTGCTCACATCGTTGCTACCGTTATCGCCCGCCGTGTTTAACTTTTATAATACAAATAAAGAATAAATAATATTTAATTCAGACATAACAACATCGCATCAGGAATGGAATGTAATCCGTTTCAAAGATAACAAATTATTTTTCTATTATTTGCCTAAAAGAATGAAGGGAATCATTATGAACTTCAATCACAGAACCATTTCGAAATAGAAAATTAATGGAATAATACTATCAAAATTATAATCAATATTGTTACGTAAAATTAACTTTTTACTTATGAAATAATATTTAAGTGAGTATAAGAAGATAATAAAATCAATTAATTAATTGCCGACCTTCGTGGCTGAGTAGGTAGTATGGCATTTCTTCATTTCATTTTGAGGTCCCGGAGTTCGATTCCTGTTCAGCCATAGCATCTTTTCATACGCTCCCAATTTCTATACTTGAAATTAAATTAAATAAACTAAATTTACTTGGTAAAACATAAAATAACTTTATTGACGTTAATTGTTATTGTTATAATAATAATGATACTATATTATAACATTGCCAGTTCTTATGGCTTTTTTCCTCTTTATACACAAACAATCGAACATATACAATGTAATATGTATGATGAATACACTATCCTTGATTTAAACTACAGAAGTGTAGTCTTGTACAGCCTCAGGTCGATCATTTCTGAGATGTGTGATTAATTGAAACCCAACCACCAAAGAACACCGGTATCCACCATCTAGTATTCAAATCCGTATAAAAGTAACTGCCTTTACTGGGATTTGAATGTTGGAACCCTCAACTTAGAAATCAACTGGTTTGCAAAGACGCGTTGACCACTAGACCAAGCCGGAAGGTTAGCTGGAATGGTATTCTATTTAACGATAATATGTATTTGTATGTTCCCTTATTTAGTTTCACAGATCCAACCAACTTGTCTTCGTTCTGGAGGTAACTTAGGCTATCTTAAATTGGCTTCTACAAGAAAAAAAATCTAGAAATTTCATTTTTCTCCATTTTAATGATGTATTCCGAAAAACGATAAAAAACTAAACACTTTTTGCCTGGTATGACTTTTTTTTAAAAATTCATGGTTCTCCAGGTATAAGAGATATAAGCGAAAAATACGCTCAGCAAAAGGAAGTAGGAATGTATCGCGGCTAGAATACATGGTTTACACGAACGTACATTTCTATTTAAATTACCCAATTTTTCTAAAAAAGAAAAATAAATTAATATCGTACCGGACTACTATTTTTACTCATCTGCCTACTAAGAATAATTAAGAAAAAATAATAAAACGTATTTAAAAACATTTTTCTTTCTTTTCTTAATACATTTTTTTAAAGGATGTATTAAGTTAATCTGTGATGTAAAACTTAATATTACTTCTACATTTTACGTTGCAGTTGGGTGACCTTTTAAGTTATACGAGATGGTGACTTTAATGGCCTCCACTTTGTTAAGTCTAACAAGCACCTATTACAACATAAAATGTAGAAGTTATATTAAATTTCACATCGCTGACTAATTTACTGTATCCTGGAAAAATTCCTGTAAGAAAAGAAAGAAAAACTTGTTCGTTTAGATAATTGTTTTAGATATATATCTACAATTAGTAGTCGGGGTTTTAATGTTTTTTTAATTGGTTTTTTTTCCGAAAACTGGTCGAAAATGTCATTAATGTAAAGATAAAAAATAAAGGTTCTAATATTGTACCTTGAGGAATTCCATTTTTTATAGTTTACTACTGTAAATTAAAATTTTACATTAATTGCTCTACCATAAATAATTATTAATGTTAAGCCGTTTACACTAATCCTGGAATTCTTATCAATTATTAATTTTACTTTCTTAGTGGCATTCCAAATTGGATAATTAAATTATTTTAAACATTATATAAGGTTTCCCATTCATTAACCGTAATTTTTATTCATATAATTACATTTTTACATCATTGTACGAAGTAAAGGAAGCATTGTGATCACAAAAAAATTCGGTTTTCAGAATTCAACGGAAATATCCATTTTGGAAAGAGAAATGAACACTGGTAAAATAGACGGAGCATACAGGAAAGTTAAGGAAAATTTTGGGGTACATAAATTAAAATCTAATAATGTGTTAAACAAAGATGGTACACCAATATATAATACGAAAGGTAAAGTCGATAGATGGGTGGAATAAGAGTTATACGGAGGAAATGAATTAGAAAATGGTGTTATAGAGGAAGTTGAGGAGGATGAAATGGGAGAAACAATACTGTGATCTGAATTTAAGAGACCATTAAAAGATTTAAATGGCAGAAAGGCTCCTGGAATAGACGGAATACCTGTAGAATTACTCCGCAGTGGAGGTGAGGAAGCGATTGATAGATTATACAAACTGGTGTGTAATATTTATGAAAAAGGGGAATTTCCGTCAGACTTCAAAAAAAGTGTTATAGTCATGATACCAAAGAAAGCAGGGGCAGATAAATGTGAAGAATGCAGAACAATTAGTTTAACTAGTCATGCATCAAAAATCGTAACTACAATTCTATACAGAAGAATTGAGAGGAGAGTGGAAAAAGTGTTAGGAGAAGACCAATTTGGTTTCAGGAAAAGTATAGGGACAAGGGAAGCAATTTTAGACCTCAGATTAATAGTAGAAGGAAGATTAAAGAAAAACAAACCAACATACTTGGCGTTTATAGACCTAGAAAAGGCATTCGATAACGTAGACTGAAATAAAATGATCAGCATTTAAAAAAAAATAGGATTCAAATACAGAGATAGAAGAACAATTGCTAACATGTACAGGAACCAAACAGCAACAGTAACAATTGAAGAACATAAGAAAGGGAGTCCGACAAGGATGTTCCCTAATTCCGTTACTTTTTAATCTTTACATGGAACTAGCAGTTAATGATGTAAAAGAACAATTTAGATTCGGAGTAACAGTACAAGGTGAAAAGATAAAGATGCTACGATTTGCTGATGATATAGTAATTCTAGCCGAGAGTAAAAAGGATTTAGAAGAAGCAATGAACGGCATAGATGAAGTCCTACGCAAGAACTATCGCATGAAAATAAACAAGAAGAAAACAAAAGTAATGAAATGTAGTAGAAATAACAAAGATGGACCACTGAATGTGAAAATAGGAGGAGAAAACATTATGGAGGTAGAAGAATTTTGTTATTTGGGAAGTAGAATTACTAAAGATGGACGAAGCAGGAGCGATATAAAATGCCGAATAGCACAAGCTAAACGAGCCTTCAGTAAGAAATATAATTTGTTTACATCAAAAATTAATTTAAATGTCAGGATAAGATTTTTGAGTGTATGTTTGGAGTGTCGCTCTATATGGAATTGAAACTTGGACAATCGGAGTATCTGAGAAGAAAAGATTAGAAGCTTTTGAAAAGTGGTGCTATACGAGAATGTTAAAAATCAGATGGGTGGATAAAGTGACAAATGAAGAGGTATTGCGGCAAATAGATGAAGAAAGAAGCATTTGGAAAAATATAGTTAAAAGAAGAGACAGACTTATAGGCCACATATTAAGGCATCCTGGAATAGTCGCTTTAATATTGGAAGGACAGGTAGAAGGAAAAAATTATGTAGGCAGGCCACGTTTGGAATATGTAAAACAAATTGTTAGGGATGTAGGATGTAGAGGGTATACTGAAATGAAACGACTAGCACTAGATAGGGAATCTTGGAAAACTGCATCAAACCAGTCAAATGAATGAAGACAAAAAAAAAATCCATTTTGACTAGTTTCTGCGTGACCTTTGTACGTACTTATGAATGCATGTATACTAAAAAACGATTAGCTTTAGGATGTTGAAATTTTGGATTTAGGACTGTTATAATATCTAGTTTTGCACCTCTCTTTTTGATTGAAATCTACTGAACCAAAAGTGCCCAAAAAAGCCCAAAATGAAAACTTTTTGGATTATGGAATTTTTCTTAACTGCAGTAAGACGAACTTATTGAGAGGTTTTCACGATATATTTAATGGTAATTATTTACATTGGTTCCATAGTTATAGCCAAATGAAATTTTAATTAATGAAATGTTTGGATCTTAGAAGGTAAAGACACATCGGTTCGAATCATATTTCATCTTCTTTTTTTCAAATATATTATTTGTAAATAATTATTACCTCCGATTGTAAAGCATTTTACGATAAATAATAATTCAATAATAATAATAATAAAATAAAAAACTATGAAAAAATATCAGAAGTTATTAACGAAATAAAATTTTATGTACTTTTCATTTTAAAAAAATGTGTTTATTTAATAGGCGTACAAGGAAGTCATACATCAGGAAGTCTTACATCAGATTATTTTATAAAATAAAAATAATACCAATGTGGTTGCATCTTTTGAAAAATGATACTTTTTATATTGTTTTTATTTAAAATCAGTTTCCAGAATAAAATAACTATAAATAAATCGTATAAAGCAATACTGACATAAAACAGATATATTCAATGATATCCCTTAAGACAATACAATAAAAGTTTGAATAAATCATTATACAACTAAAAATACAACTAATGAAACAAAACTAACAATACACACAATGTCTGTAACAAACACATAAATCAAGAAGTAATGAATAGATCAAAAAAGGATAATACAAAAAAGGTCAATACAACAATAAAACAAAGCAAAGGTCAATATTTACCGAACAACAGACTCAAGATCCAATGCATGCAACCATTTCAGTTATCTCTAATTCTCATTGTTATCCAGTGAATTAACAGGAAAACGGTTTTCAAGTGTGTTAAATAAATACTTTGAGCTTAAAAGGTGAATTTCTTCAAGAATAGATGGTCTTCCTAATTAATCGTGTACCTCCTTGTTTTTCGGCTCCGATATATTCCTCAGCACTTTCTTCTGGAACTTTTGGATGATGTCTATGTTGCTATTACTTGCCGCCTACCCGGAAGTTGTATCCCGTTGGCCCATATTTGCTTTAAGAACGCCTTATACAACAATTTGTTACTTTAGACGGACCTTCTTTCCTAGTATGCGGTTCAAGCTTGATATTTAATTGCTTTATCTTCTTTCTTACATGATTTTCCATGTTAGACGGTGGTTCAAATGAAGGTATCGTACGTTTTCCGAATAAAGGTAGTCCTTTAAATTTACTGATGTTTTTAAAACTTCAGTACGTTCCGGTTTTTTCCTTGTTATTAAACAAGGTATTTTAAATGTTTTAACGGTTAAATAATTAGTTTATACATGAGTAATAAAAGTAACAAAAAAAACAAAAAAAAATTAAATAAAAGTTTACACTCTACCAAGTTATGTAATATGAAATCGTAAAAACGGCTGTAGGGAATATTTATCATTAAGAAAATTCATACTTTAGGGACATGAAAATTGATCCGATAGTCGTAAAAACATGGAACGACCACATTACTGAAGGTTTTTTTCTTGACAAATTGACACAGGGTTTTTTGAAAGGTATAGTATGTGTTAGACGGTATGAACGAACATGTATAAAGTAAAAAGAGTCGACGAGATAAACTGTTCCGTTCAGTTATAAAGTAGTGTTGGAAAAATTGTTGCGTGTAAGAAAAGAAAGTGAAGTATCTGGAAGGAGGAAGAGTGATGTGGGAAAGAGTCAGCGAAATGCAAATTTGCCAATCCTCAGAAACAGAGACAAATTGTACATCAACTCGTGTATAGTCGTAATGTACCTGATTACGTCATAAACCACACCGATTCTATTTTACGTAGCTACCCTTTATAATACAAAGTCGATACCATTTCTTTATTCTTATATACAGTTTCACTCTTTATATAAATTGCAGTACTAAAACTAAAACAAAGGAGAAGAATAGAGAATACTGCGTTAAATTCTTAAATCCTTCTAATTCTTGTCGTTCCTTTTTTGTCATTACAATACAGTACCTTTTTCTATTCATTTTAATTCTTCTTTTTAAGTTTCTATCAGTGAAAAGAAAAAATTGTACTGTAATCTCTGTTTTACTATATGACACTTTGCTACATAATCTCCTTTTAGTCTTTTAGATATAAAACGCTTAATGACTAAATATGATATCACTTTTATCACGATATTATGGCATCCTTAATTCTATTTTACCTCTTCTTCAATTTTATCTGATTTTACTCTCCCGGGTATAGCTAAAGCGGTGTGCTACTAAATCGGTCAAAAATTGTGATAATTAAGTTAATGAAATAAAAACCACTATAAAAACTTCACATAGCCGTTTTGCAGATTTTGAAATTTTTTACCCCCGTACCCTTAATTTATCCCTGTTCGGGGGGATGTTTGCAAAAGTAATGTTGAATATTGTATTGTCACCCGACTTTAGTAACTGTGCAGATTTTCATCAATAGGCAATGGCAGGGAGTATGTTAAATTATTATACCCGCATGGTAAGTGGTATACTATTATTGTACCAGTATTCTACTGTAGTTATATCGGGAAAGTATATAGATGGGCTGAAAAATAAACAAAAAATTATCTTTTTTTTAAGTTTTATGTCTTAGGAGACATTTAAAATAATATCTTACAAAATTTTTAAAAACTTGCTTTATACGTTTAAGTCATGCTTTAATCAAATTATTATCATACATTGCATGAGTTTAATTAGTAGGTTAATTTGGATTTTCAAAAGATAACAGTTTCATATATTGAAATTTCTATTCTGTATAACTAAAAATTTAAATGTTTGTTTAATCAAAAACTTAAATCTCCGAAAGTTCTTCACCGATTGCTTTGAAATTTTGACACAACTTTCCATTCGAATACGCGCGTGTTTTTATATATATAAAATGTCACACCTGCGACAGGTAAAAACATGCCTCTTTTTTAAAAACAGCACTACTTGTTGGACGTAGAAGCAACACAAGTTATACTAAATATTTTACGATTCCATTTCAATGTTTTCGATATGTGTGTCTGCTATAGACTAAAAAACTACTGGACCGATTTACGCGCGAGAAAAAAGGGAAAAATCAAAAAAAGGTAAAAGGGAAAAAAGGGAAAGAGAAATGGGAAAAGAGGAAAGGTTAAATTTTGTGGAATTCTCTAATGTTCATTTTGTTAATGTTTTATCAACTTGCAATTTAGTTCATTTAATATATATTTATATACAACTGTTTTAAAGTAATTATGCAAAATTTCATCAATAGGCAATGTCAGGAAGTATGTTTTTTTTTTAACCTCCGGGACCAACATTAGGTATTGCTTCATATGATGAGATGAATGTAGCGTGTGAAAATGTCTTGCTTGACCGGGATTCGAACCCGGGAACACTCCGGTTGAAAGGCCGAGAAGCTAACACTTGCGCCATGGAGGCCGGCCAGGAAGTATGTTAAATTATTACACCTGCAGCCTTAATTTACCCCCATACGGGGGGGGGGGTGTTTGAAAAAGTAATGGTGGATTATTGTATTGTCACCCGACCTTAGTAACTGTTCAAAATTTCCTCGATCGGCAATGTCAGAAAGAATATTAAATTAAGGATGCAAGATTTGAGAACAAACATAAAAGAAAAAAAAAACAGTGTGAATTAAAGAAAATAAAGTGAAAAATAATTTAAATAAATTATAAATAATCTTCGAAAGTGATTTTTTATTCTAATGCTCTCAAGTTCATATAATCAATTTTTGTTTTAGAATTAGGCAGTTTATTATAATGAAACGTCTCGACCATGATCTTAGGCAAATGTTGTTAATTTATATCTTTTAAATATATTATGTAAATGATTACACGTAACTCTACGCAATTGTACAATCGTAGATGAATTTCTTCTGATATACAACTATAATGTACCGAAATGAATAACAGATTAAAACACATTTGTGCATAAATCTGAGAGCAGTTATTATTCATCGCCACTAGTTGATAACTGTCCATACATAACCCATCTTTTATTTTTCTGGCATTTTTCCCACCATCATCACCACCCCATTCGGTCACCCTAAAGAAAAAAACCGAGTGTCCGTGTCACAAACGGCAATTGTACCTTAAAACAGTTTAGCGACCAAATTCCTAATTAGCTTTTAAAGTTTACCTAACTGCGTGAGCAGAATAAGCGTAGTGCCCTACACCACTCGCTTGCGTCTTCCACCGCTTACTTATCATATATTACTAAAATGGGTAGGCGCACCCCGTTTGACTAGTCAATAAATTAAAATTTATTCCGTCTAGGACAGGAATTTGCTGCCACGCCTCGGTCGCTGAATGCTATCAAGTACCTGTCCACCATATTATAGCACCATAGTAGATTAAACCGTAGAAAATTAAGCTTTGGAATTTGAAATTTGTTAGGTTATTTAAATTCCAAACTTTTAAATCAATCATATTAAGATGGAGGGAATTAATATTATTTCTAAGCAGCGTATGCCTCACATTTTGCAAATTTTAAACTCTTTTTCTGCCCACATTTGACACATATATTTGACTATGTATAATCCCGTCTTTGATCTGATTCTCGGCACCATCGGACAAGGAGGCATAATTTTTTACTATTTATTAATAGTAATAAATAATTTTTTTTTTTTTAGTAATTGAACTACGATTAGAATATTGGAGAAAAGATTATCCCAGTAATTATTCGTGCTTAAGTTTAGAAATATATATTTTATTGCAATATAAGTTTGGCAGTATGGTTGCTTAAGATTAGCAATTTTCATTGCTTACAGTAACACCATGCTACGTAAATTATGGCCATTAATTTTAACTCTACAGCTGCTGCGGAAATAAAAGTACGCAATATGTGGGGAAGTACTTCTGTTAGTTAAATAATGACCGTTCTTTCTTGGTGATTATTTCTGTGTTTCTCGTTGTTTTAAAAGAAACTGAATTTAAAAATAATTTTATTAAACCTTAAATACCGTATGATTTTACGAATAATACATATTGGCCTCAAATTGATTGTTCTTAGCGACAAAAATTTAGCGTATGGTCTTGAAATATGTTATGGTATGTTTAGCGGGTAGATAATATTTTGATATTGTAAATAATATTTGTAAAAATAATTATTTTTTACGGTTGTATTTCGTATAACGTTTGAATTACAAGGCTAGAACCTGTATCATAATGAGGGTTATTATGAAACAGATTTCCATTTCATTATGATACAGGTGTTCAACCGATCAAAAACCTACTCTTTCCAACCAATGACCAATCCGAAGTGGATATTGTTTAATTTATCATGTTTTTACTTTCCCGTTTAGGGCTGTAGCAAAGCTATGTCTCTAGAAGGGAGTGTATTGAAATCGGTTCAATTTAGGCATATGCAGTTTTTATTGGATCATGATGTTTTGACACATAAGGAACCGATTTCTTATGTGTCATTTTCCGGACATTTTCCGGATGTTAATAATTGTGTGTGTGCGCGCGTGTGTGTGCGTGCGCGCGTAATTGGCCACTAAATCACCTTATATCACCAGAACTACCGGACAAACTTGGTCATACGACTTAATATATGGTGCACTGATTCCATTTAATTTTCAATTTAAAGGGTCAAGAGGATGAGGCTGTACAACAAGGCGCCCTCAGTATCTCGAGATTTCATATAATTAAGGTCGTTTTCTTAGGCACAATTGTTAACAATTAAAAAATAACATATTACTTACAACAAAAAAAATTTCAAAATCGAACTCCCACTCAAAACAAAATGCTGTAAAATATTTTTCTGTTGAGACTCACAGGTGAGTGGTATAGTTAAATAGATGAATACTTTTTTATTTATTTTTTTATGTAACCCTGCCTCCCGGAAGTAGACCCCGGAAGCATGAACACAGTTCCGGAAGGTGCGTTCGCCTCTAGTCGCCAGATAAGGGAAGTGCCAGGCACACCTATGGCGTTTCCGACCTCCATCACCCAGCAACCGGGACTTGGTCTTTTGTGCTTCGTCTCTAACGGAGACACCCCCGAAGAGCCTCATCGGGACTCATTGTTTTATCTCAGGGGTTTGATAGACCCTGCACTTCATCACCACCGCCCACCCGTGCAAACACTGGCGAATGGCAACTCCGTACGAAGCTATCCCTCACCCCCTCGCTTACCGATATTTCATTTGAAGTATTCCCGACACAAAACGAGTTACAGCGTCGAAGTCCATAGGACTGTTTAACATTGTTCCAACGATGGTCCTTACCTCGAGCTGCCCAGTTACGGAGATGAATAATATTAAAATTGTAAAAATTAAACTCGATCTGGCTGGGTCTTTAACTTTATCATTATTACTTTTGTCATAAAAAAATTTTAAAATCTAAATTCAGTGACCGTTTTTTTAAAAAATAAAGTTAAACAGTACGATGAAAAACAATTATTTTCCTTAAAGATTGTTACGTTGCTGTTACATACCGATACGCCAGCTTAAAGATGGTAGATGCAATTTATTTAAACCTAAATTGTTTTTTTTAATTCCTAATTATTTTCCGAATTCGTCAGTCATTTCACTAGTATGATTATTTTCTATATTCCTTTCGGTTTTGTGATAATTTCATATTCTCAGTATATTAACTTCATCCTTAGTTTCCAGTTTTTTTTTTATTTTCCAATCTTACTTCCCCCAAATTCTTATTTTCCACAACTCCCTTTATCATTAAACTAACTAAGCCAGGAAGTCTTAATACATAGTCCATTAATCTGTTCTTCTTATTTGAGAGTTATACTCCAAATTACAAAACCTACATATTTTGATAATAAAATTTACGCAAAAATGTTTCTTAAATGTTTCTTTTTTACGTTTGATATCTTAAAAACAATCGGAGGTACAGTTCTGGGACCTGTTTTTATTCAGTTATCGTATATATAAATATTTATCGTATATGTAATAATACCTTCAAAATTTTATAGTATGACCTCATTTTACTGTAGTCCGGGCGAAATTTTTCGCTAGCTATAACTCGATAAAAAAGCGTTTTCGGATATATGTATATCAATCTGTTCCTAATTATTTTCCTTATTTCCTCACTAATACGTCTTAATGAACAGTAAAAATATTAAATTTATTTTTTCTATAGTTATAATTTATCAACAAATGTTTTCTCAGTGTTAATTTTATTTTGAAATTTTTTTTAATCGATTAATTATTAATTTAATTAAAATGTGCATTTATTTTTATAAACTGGTAGTTTTTTTAACTAGGATCGACTATAAAACCCCCCTGACAGCGACATAACCGATACCAACCTTTCGACATCACTCAAAACTTCCATTTCGCTGCGTCACCAGACGTCAGGAGAAGGGAAGCCAAGCTGCCCAGAAGAGAAACCACACTGACGCCCAAGATAAAAAAGGGTAGATACCATAACAGATAGACTTCAATAATCCATCTTTCTTTTTCCACTTAATCTCCGCGACCACCGTAAGGTGGTTTCAGAGGATGATATGTATGAATGTAAATGGAGTGTAGTCTTGTACAGTCTCAGATCGAATATTCCTAAGATGTGTGGTTAATTGAAACACAACCACCAAAGAACACCGGTATCCACAATCTAGTATTCAAATCCATATAAAAGTAATTGCCTTTACTAAAATTTGAACCGTAACACTTTCGACTTCGAAATCAGCTGATTTTCGATGACGAATTGACCAGTAGACCACTCCGGTGGGTCTGAACAAGCCACCTTCCATTACAGTGGCAGTACTTAAGCAGTCTAAAGCCTCACGCAGATTAGTATAGGTTTAAAAGCATATTTTCCGAAAGAATAACGACCGGTAGGTTCGACCGCATTCGAGCTTACTTGGTTCAATCACACTTGCACACCCATACACACTCATCCGCATGGTGGTTGTCTTTTGTCTTCTGCTCGAGTTAGTCCCGACAGCCTCTTCAACAGAGGCGACCCTGTAGGAACTCCTTCCATGCCTTACCTGCTGAGCTGCCCACCTCTCCAAGCGTTCCGACAAATCCTCCTGGACACTTCCATGCCCAGGTCTTCTTTAGTGATTTTCATTTTTAGAATGCTTTAACACATCTTAGATACAGCATTCCAACCGGAATCTGACAGGAGGATCCGCTCCACAATTCATCCCTCCTCAAGTGGCCCGATTAGTTTGCAGCAGATCCGTCTCTCCTCCTCTCATAGAATGCATATGATACGCGAGGGCATGTTCATAGCTCCACAATATTGACATGCATCGTCGGTATTTAATGTGAAAAAAATAGATTTTTCCGGTAATTAAATGTTAATTTTTTAAAGTATCGATGTAACATAAATATTTTATACATCGTATATCACTTTAGTTACAACGGAAGTTCAATATTGGTGGTTAAAGTATCGATCAGAGAGAAAGAGAGAGCTAGCGCGTAGTAAAATTGTAATATCGATGTAGGAATTTATAAAACAGATTATATGTATCCGTAAACTCTACGGAACACCTAACATAACTAACAACACAATGTAACATCGATAAAAAATCTGGCTATCGTAAATGACTGGCATACTTTGCTTATAAAATCTTAACAAAAATCTAATAATATTTATTTATTGATTTGAAAGCGTTCGTTAGTTTTTTTTTCTACTTTGTTTGAGTTAGTTATTTATTCATGAACGTTTACTATTAAAGACTACTTAACGAGATAACCGAAAATTTTATAATAAAATGAAATAAGATTTTATAAGAATTTTTTTGTCTTATCACAATCTTATCTCGTTCGATAATTAAAAATTAAAAAGATATCTTTATATTTGATAAAATTATTGATTTTAATCATTACACTTTTCAACCTAAATCTTTTTTTTTTCTTTTTAAAAAAAAAACCAAATGTTACCAAACCCAACATGTACATCTTCTAGGTGTGTTGCGTAAAACATACAAAAAATCATATCAATCAAAACATACAAATTTTCATATTTTTATTTACACAAATTATATAAATCTCCCGTAGCGGAGTGGTCCATTGATCTGTCAAATTCCGGGTTCAAATTCTGCTCATACATAGTATTTTTTATACGCTACAAAAATTTCCATTAATTACTTATATGAAAGCGTAAACTTTAAGCTTAGTTGGTCAATTAATAACAAGTATATATCAAATATGTCATATATATAAATTTATATATATATAGATATATATAATTTTTTTTTAAAATTTATATTGTAATATTTTTGGTAATTTTTTTGTTGAGTGTTTAGATATTAATAAAATTACACACGAATTGTAACACTGGAAAATTCATGAAAAATAAAAATGTTTACTTCTTAAGTTTAGTGTATATAAATTAATGGCATTAAGTGATTTTTATATAACCAATATAATATAAATTAGATTTTCAGATGAATATCGTAAAGAAATTTCGATTTTACTTGGATTATTGTAAAAAAAAATTTATTAAGGTGTATATGTAATTCGCATTAACTGAATTTAATACGTATGTATATGATCCGTTATAAATTGTTTCACGATAGATTGCGTTAAAATAATCAATTAAAAATTTATTTTTTATTGCTGTGATGTAATATTAAGTAAAAAGTTATAGACCAGCTTTGCTTTTTCTGAGATTAATGATGTAAAGCTTCTGTTATGAGCAGAGTAAAAGTGTTACTTATATGGCGAATATTACTTGCATTTCAGCAAATAAAATATATATATTCATTCATATGAAACAGTAGGTGATAAAGGACGAGAAACTCCTCTCTTTCCGTTGTAAATTTTATTTGAGATTATTATTATTATTCACAAGTATATTGTGACCCATCAGTACGTACATAGTACATTTATTTTTTTTTTTTTTTTGAAAAATTATGATTTTACTTAAAATTGTAAATCTTTTAACGAAAAAACGTAACCAAATTTAAATAAGTGTAACGTTTCCAAAAAATACATATGTTTTCATTTGCTTTAGCGGCCAGTTTTCAGTGACAACTTCTCTTGTTTTTTACCCTGATGTCAGTTCATGTTATTGATGATTGTTACCACCACCGTTCATTTAATTGGTAAACTTCTTCGATTGAATAGTATTCTGAATTGGTCAAATGAGATATAATTTTTTTTAAATATACGATGAGCAGTTAAAAATCTCTCTACAGGAACGTAGATCTCATATTTTGTAATAATAACCGATAATAATATATGTTATAAAGGAATATCGTTTCGTACGTACACGAATATGCTAATTTATTTACATAAAATCATCATTTATCTATCATCCTTAGGCAGGTCCCTCGCACACAACGTCCATTTTCATTCTTCTCTGTTTTCAACTTAACATTCGTTTTCCTGATATTTCTCACTTCCTTTTAATCATTTATCATTTTTAATCATTTCTGGTCTCTCGTGTACCTAGACTGATCTTTCTTGATATGTACCAGCAAATAATAAATTCCCTATGTTGTTGAATTGTTCTTATTATGCTTATATCCTTGTTTACTCTCTTCCAAACGAAATTTTTCATTTTATCTATTTAATTTTCTCTTATCTCCTCCAGACTCATATTTCAAATTCCTCCATTCTTTGTATCTTTCTTTTTATCATTCTCCGTAAATTTAAATTCAGAAGTACATTTCAATTTACATGGTTTTTTTTTTACCTCGAACTTCATCATGTTATACGTTAATTTTTTCTGGATGTTAAATTATTTCTTGGCAATTGATATTCTGTTAAGTCTTATATAAAGATATACTAGACAATTTCCTTTTGTAATTTCCAGATTAATTACATTTCTACTATACAGTTTCCTAGTTATTAATGATATAAATTAATCTTACTGGAATTTCTGTTATAAAAAAAATTAATAATTAAATTTGTTATGCTAAAGTTTCAATTTAAATAATTTCATTAATTAATTAATTAACATTATTATATTAATTAGGAAGAATATCTGTACTTAATATAGTGATAATTACGAGGAATATATGCAATCTACCGCATAGCGATGTTTGGATGGTGGATTTGGAATCGGGAGGTTGCAAATTAGGAACGGGTAATACGGAACGTGTCATACTGCTTCCTTACTCGTCATTCCTTCCCCCTTGTCATCTATGGTCCAATTTCTAACATCTAATTATCAAATTCCTCAGTATATACTAATTGCAAGAGACACGTCACACGTATCTGGTTCCTTTTTACAAACTTAGTACGTATATAATTCCTTTACATAAGTATTTAAGTTTTATTTACTTTATATTTGTTCTGCCTAGTCTCGTTTCAATTTAAAAAAAAAAATGTTAAAAAAGTATTGATTTAATGTTTTATTTTACTTCTACGTTTTGTTCTACAGGATATATTATGTCCTTATTTTTATTATAGGTATTGTAACAAGGAAAGCATTGTTATACGTAGATGAATTTTTTGAAATTTCTGAAAAAAAAAAATTGTAATTCTGTTCATAGAAGAACAAATAGGTCCATTTTTAAATAGTTCTATTTTGATTTCTACGGCTTACGAGTAGGGAAAATAATTTTCTCAATTTCTTAACACGTTTTAGAAAATTCGATTATGATCGATTACTGATCAGGTAATTTTATACTTTTAAGCAGAATTGGAGTTTAATATATTTTTTCTGATTCACCTCTTTTTTAGCTTAAAAAAATAATACCAAGGCAATATTACTACAAATAAAGTCATTGAAAATTTGTTTTGTGAAAAAAAATCCATCATCTTTAATATTTTATATATAGCATAAAATTTAGGTGGTTTGTTTTGGAAAGACTATCCACTCCCAGAATTGGAATACATATTATCCTGTACTTTCAGAATTCAGGCCACGATTATTAAAAAAAGAAAGATTGATTTGGTTTCCCGTTGCTTTCTTCAATGAACAAAATACACGTTTATTATTCACAATTACAAATTAGCAATCAATATCTTCGTCTACGACACAGTACTTAGACTGATAACGTCCAAAAAAATTTATAAACAATAAATAATGTAATATATAAAACAATATACTATAACAATATAATAGCCAAATAAAAATGACAGTGAAGTCTCAGCACAGCTGGAGTTTGTAAACCAGATAACTCGTTCACAGAGTAAATCGAATTTTCTACTCAAACAACTACTTTTGAAAGTAATCTCAACAACTTTAGGATATTGAAAGAAATAATTGTAGATTACTATAGTTGAGCATTTGTAGATCAAAGAAATGAACTCAAACAATTACTAATTATCAATGCCATATTCCTGAAATATACACTGGAATTTAAGAAAGGAGTCCGGTGGCTTACACATCATCGTTTCAAGGTCACCTGAAATTATTACAAATATTACAGATACTAGCCTGCCCGTCTAGCCTGAATCCTCGGGCCTCAAGTCAGCCCAGGCAAATCCCGGAGCTAATTCAGGAGCTCCTCGGAGCCTATCCCATGGCCGTAGAGCATTCTTCGTCCGATTCCCAATTTGCGAGGAGAACCGCCGCCCTGGACACACGCAGAGCTTGCTTCGGTCGCCATTCCCATCTGCCCAGAGTCCTCCCCCCCCGGAACCCCATTATGTTGGTTTATATACATTTCTGAATGAACGTAATTTGTTAGATCGACTGTGTAACTGATGCATGCAAAAGTTAGTCTTCAACCTACTAAAAATATCCCGTTTGAATTTTTTAAATCGGACGATTGTTTGCATAGAAATTATAAGAGCACCCCCATTGCATCTCCCAAAACAGGGGTATCCCGTTTGTTACCAGTCGATGGTGATGATCGGTTTAGCCTCCCACGAGGTGGACGCATACATTACCACTCTAGCCGCACATGCAGTTACCACGGGACCACCAATTATTGATAAAAATACATTTTTTAAAATATTTTATTTAACGTTTACTTAACGCTTCCTAGAGACATGCCAACTTCCGCTTCTGGTAAGCCAGCATGCCCCTCCTCAGGTTAGCTACCCTTCCCGGCCCTATCCTAAGTACGTGTTCCAGGTACGCGTTGCACGCACCTGTCACCGCGTCATCTCGCTCATACCTTGTGGATCCCCCGTGCCACCATTGGGGATCTCCGAACCATCCACTCTTGCGTGTGGGTACACCAAAACACCTTAGGCATAGAAGCTACCTCCAAGGTTAGAATTCTAGTAAATGTTAATTGCCTTTATACGGATTCGAATACTAGACAGTGCACATCTGTTTATACTGGTGGTTCTTTCTGTCTGTTTAGCCTCCAGAACCACCGTAAGGTATTACTTCAGAAAGCGAATGAGGATGATATATATATGAATGTAAATGAAGTGTAGTCTTGTAGTCTCAGGTCGAATATTCCTGATATATGTGGTTAATTGAAACCTAACCACCAAAGAATTAATTAATTTTGTTAGAGTTAAAAAATAGGAAAATAAAAAATTAAATAAATCAATTTCTATGATTAATTATAATTTTTTTATTTATTACTAAACGAACTGATCTCCGTGGCGGAATGGTAACGTCTTTGCCTTTTGTTCAATGGTTTTGGGTTTGAATCCCGGCCAGGAACGAAATTTTTTTGAACGCTACAAAAAATTATTTATCATGTTCATCATTCAAGATCTGTTAAACGGTACCAGTCTGAATAGACGAAATAGATCGAAGTTATTTGCTGTTGTAATGTTGCTGTCAGTAATAAACATTTTTATTCACTCTTCACTCGAAGATACAGATTATAGATATTAATTTATGTTTAAAAAAAGTTTCTTAAAAAAGGAGTTCAATTTTAGGTTTTATGAATGAACTAGAAAAGTATAACAACTTTTTAATTTTTATATTTTACCCGAGTGTGACAAGTAAATAGAGTGAAAAACGTGAATTTTGTTATAGATAATCCGTTTTCTAGGACTGTTTATTATTACATGAAAAAATATCATTAAATACACATTATAAGGAAGAAATTCTGCGTGAAAGACAAAGAGTAAATTTACTAATAAAATTTTACGGTAGAGTTTCCTCGGATTACTTCAGATATTACAAGGAATTTAAATTACCTAAATTTACTTATAACATAGCAAATGTTTTGAATCGTTTTGGGTAAATATAAGAGCATTATTTAAATATAAGAGCATATTTAAATGAAGCTCGATTTGTCATAGGGTTTTTTTTTATTTTTTAAGGTAGATATTTATTATAAAAATTTACTTTACGTACTTTTTTTCATAGAAATTTATTTTCTAGAATAATATTTATTGAACCAATAAAACTGGTGGAAGCAATTTAAAAAAGACCTCTCTTGGTGTAGTTATGGGATATCATACGCGCCATTTAACTAATTTTATGTTCCTACATATCGATTATACTATATTGTAATATTAGATTTTAAAATCACACATGTCTTCAATTTTTATTGATTTTTTAAAATTTCATTTTGTTTCAGGTAATATGAACAAGATTATAATCTAGATAAAATTAACAAGTTAAGCCATATGATTCGTTGAGGTAATTATATTTTTAATTTTTATAATTTATCTATAATTAAATAAATGTATATATAGTTATAATAATGAAATTTTTTTTTGCGTTTATGACATCTTTTAGCGAGTCAATTTGTAACAAAACTTGATGATTCGTCTGATTTTTTACCCTGATTCAAATTTCCCTTTCGTGCAGTGGATTTAAAAAATAATCGAGAGGGTAGATAACACCAAAACTGTTGTAAAAATGATTTTATTAAATCTTTGTTTAAATATTTTTAATTTTATATTAGTTTGTATTTGTTATATTTAACAAAATAGATTTCACTTTCATTACAGTTATTTTTTTTTACTATCATTTGACTGGTTTGATGCAGCTTTCCAAGATTCCTTATCCAGTGCCAGTCGTTTCATTTCGGTATACTCGCTACATCCTACATCCCTAACAATGTGTTTTACATATTCCAAACGTTATCTGCCTGCACAATATTTTCCTTCTACCTGTCCCTCCAATATTAAAGTGACTATTCCAGGATGCCTTAATATGTGGCCTATAAGTTTGTCCCTTCTTTTAGCTATATTTTTCAAAATTCTTCTTTGTTCATCTATTTGCCGCAATACCTCTTCATTTGTCACTTTATCCACCCATCTGATTTTTAACATTCTCCTATAGCACCACATTTCAAAACCTTCTAATCTTTTCTTCTCAAATACTCCGATTGTCCAAGTTTCACTTCCATATAAAGCTACGCACCAAACATATACTTTCAAAAATATTTTCCTGACGTTTAAATTAATTTTTGATATAAGCAAATATTTCTGACTGACGGCTCGTTTCGCCTGTGCTATTCGAAATTTTATATCGCTCTTGCTTCGTCCATCTTTAGTAATTCTACTTCCCCAATAATAAAATTCTTCTACCTTTCTACTTACAAGAACAAAACTTTCGTTTTGTTCTTGTTTATTTTCATGCGGTAGGTCTTGCGTAGAACTTCATCCATGCCGTTCATTGTTTCTTCTAAATCTTTTTTCTCTCAGCTAGAATTACTATATCATCAGCAAATCGTAGCATCTTTATCTTTTCTCCTTGTACTGTTATCTAAATAATTCTTTATCATCATAACTGGTTGTTCTATGAAAAGGTAACTGCGGTAGGGAACATCCTTCTCGACTCCCTTTTTTTAATACGGCTTTTTCTTATGTCCTTCAATTATTAATGTTGCTGTTTGGTTCCTGTAAATGTTACCAATTGTTCTTCTATCTCTGTACTTGAACTCTAATTTATTTAAAATGCTGAACATTTATTCCAGGCTACGTTATCGAAAGCCTTTTCATGGTCTATAAATGCTAAGCATGTTTGTTTTTCTCTAATCTTCCTTCTACTATTAATCTGAGCGCTACAATTATTAAGGCTTTAAAATGAGGTTTGTTTGATTTTTAATTTAAACTAAAGCTGTTAAATAGACGCACAAGTAAATTATTCTATTATATAATTTTTTAATTGGCTATTATTTGAAAAAAAAAGAATACCTGAATACTTTTTATTTTCCATGGTAAAAAAATGTTCAGCACATCGTATTCGCTGATAGAATATTAATATTTTTTTTTAATTTTCTACTGAGTGCATTAAGTTATTATTGTATATATTTTATAATTAACTTGGTTCTCTGTTGATATTTAATTAAGGTATTTTAATTTACACCGTTCGTTAAATTTTGGAAAAGTTTCATCTGAAAAATCTGATGGAAAGAGTCCCAATTTTGGATATGAAATTCCAACTGAAGTTTTCTATTCAACTCTCCAAAAAGGGAAGCGTAACGTATTTGGGTATATGTATGTATTCTTATTTCACCGTACCAGCTCAACGTTTGAACCGATTTAGATGTATGACCTCGCTTTGGAATCCTTACATTATTGGGACTGTCATAGGCTTTATAAATATATGTATATTATATGTTAAATAAATTTTAATAATTTGAAAAAATCGATTAGATGGAGAAGTCGTTTTAGAATAACTCGCATATTCAACGCTTCAATCTGAACAACTGGGAAACCGTATATATCATGCGTGTGATATTGCTGTCTTACTAGTATTTTATTATGACTGCCCAAAAAGGAGAGTATGTATTTTGGGTGTGTGTATGTTTTTCCCACCGTAGCAGCTAAACGGCCGAACTGATTTAGATGTATGATCTCGTGTTGGATGGAGTATTATAATTACGGAGAGTGTCATAGCTATATAAACACACACACACACACACACACACAGACACACACACACATATATATATATATATATAAATTTAAATAAATTCTACTATGTACAAAATTGTTACCCGCACGCCCTTTAATTATCCTATATCACTGTATAAAAAAGGATGATCCGTGGGTTTATTTGTTTGATATTTGTGCTCACATTTTTATTTTAGCTGCTATTGGGTGCAGAATGGACCATGTGGTGCGCTGGGATGCTGTGCACAGCACAGTACCCCAGCGCTTTATACTACTATATACGAACGATTTATCGAAAATTATATTTTGGTTTTGGGGATAAAAAAGAAAAACATTGTGTTAAAAAATCACAACTCACGAAACGGATAAAAATCTTCAGGATTATGTAGCTTTTGTTTGTAAAAGTTTTTGTTGTTAGTACGCTGAATTCATGAACGGTATTTAGTTACATAATATTGTCGCCTTTTTTCTAGTTAGTTATTATTCTATATTAAAGAGCACTGTTTTTCTTTGGTAGTCGTGTTTTTTTAATTTTTAATATTTGTCTCTTGTTGGTTTGTAATTAAAGTATTACATCTATCTGAAAGATAATTTATGTAAATGTCCGTTTGTTAAAAATCTTAAATATCCGAATGTTCTTCACCGATTGCTTTGAAATTTTGACATAACGTTGGATTCGAAAACGCGCCTGTTTGTATATACCTAAGATGTCACACCTATGACAGGTAAAAACAGCGCTATCTGTTGGACGTAAAAGCATCACACGCTATATTAAATATTTTATGATTTTTTTTTATTGTTTTCTATATGTGTGTCCGCTATAGAATAAAACCTACTAGACCTATTTACGCGCGGGGAAAAAGGAGAAAGCGAAAAAGGGAAAAAGAGAAAAATGGAAAAAAGAAAAAGGGAAAACAGGAAAAAGAAATGCAGAGGGGAAAATGAAGGGGAAAGATAAATGGAAAATGGTGGAAGAGAATATGGTAAAAATGAAAATGTGGAAAGGGGAAAAGGAAAGGGGGAAACGGAAAAGGGAAAGGTTTAATTTTGTGAAGTTCCGTAATGATCATTTTGTTAATGTGTTATCAAACTTTCAATTGAGTTCATTTAATATATACTCAAATTTACCAATAGCGGAGCAATGGAGCATTACCGGGTCTCCTAGATTATAATAGAAACGATATGGTATATTAATCTACAGTAGATATACCAAAGAGAAATTCTATAAAACCTTATATAAAAAATAAACATTTGTAATTAAACGTATGTTTCGACTATTAAACAATCATAATCAGTATTTATAGAGAAATTACTAAAAATTATTTTTTAAAAAACACCGTAAAAATGGATATAAAAAAAAATTAAAACCGAATTCTTATAGTTAAAATCCGTCACATTTTAATATGTTCCGTTTTTAATAAACCTCAAAATTTTTATATTTGTTTTTAGCTTCTGCGGACTTTATTCATACCAATTTACTCATAATCAAATTCTCTACAGTTTTAATAAAAACTTTTATGTATTTATTACTCGTTAAACAAAATTACTCTACGCCAAAAATAATCTGTGTATTATGTTTGGATCCCAATATTTCGTCTTTCAGCCCAGACTTCTCAAAAAATAATTAAAAATATAGGTCTGTTAATAATTTTTTTCAATTTTTCACGGAAGATTTCATATATAAAACCCTTATATAATTTATATAAATTTAACCCTTTCAATAATTTATATAATTTAAAACCATTATATAGATTTAGCTCTTAATTTGAGTTCTAAAATTACAGTGTATTTAGTTTTTACCAAAGGCGCCGAAATCAGGGGAAAATCTTTCGCTAGCTAACACTCGCTAACCTAGTGTTTTCGAACTTATGTTTACATATACTTTCTTCTTTATTTTCACCAATAGAACATACCCTGAAATTTTATACATTATTCGTCAACCATTCTGTACAACAAAACAACAAATATTTTAACTGTCTTTATGAAAAAAAAAAAAACAAAAAAAACGAAAAAACTACATATTTAAATATAATATAATACTACGCGTTGAATAGTCAAAATCAAATAAACAGGTCAGCTCATAATAGATTTTGTACTACGTAAGCCCTCCACTCGGACTAACGAATGGGAAGTTAATGTGTCGTAAAAGTGTAATTTAAACGTTTTTGTCCTATTCTATCAGTAATCGTTTTTTGTTTTAGTTTTTATTTATTTATTTTTTTTTCAGTATTTATTATAAATATAGTGACGATGTATGTTAAAAATTGAAATAAATAATAATTTAATATTTTTATGTTTCGCAAGCGACTATTGAGTATTTGTTGTATATATATAAATATATATATATATATATATATATATATATATATATATATTAAAATCAGCATTGTGAAAGCAATTCTTTTTTTATTTGAAAAAGTTAAAGGTTAAAAAATGGTAGCCAACACACGTAATCTGGGTTTATTTATCTTCTTTTCTTTCGACAAATTTCTTTTACACGTTTTTTTCATCATTCTTCTTTTCACTTTAACTCTTTGCCTTCTTCTGTAACGTTCTTGAGTTGCAATGAAGGCAGTAGTATTTGACAACATAGAACGTTTTAAGTCTGGCCTGATGTGCTGCCCGACAGAAACACAAGTTTGCTTTCTGCTACTCCCACCGGTGAGATCCAATTGGTTTCCTGTCTGTATTTTGTATTTACCAAAATTTTCTCTCTCGGAACGCTTGGTGTCTCTTCAAATTATCCGTACCATCGCTATTTGTTTTTATTTACTGTGTGTGTTTTATATATATATATATATATATATATATATATATATATATATATAAAACATTTACATTTATTGCTTTTATATATATATTTATATATATATAAAACATTTACATTTATTGCTTTTATTTCATAATATTAAAGAAACAGTAAAGTTATATTACGTTCGTTAATTCTTGATTATAAATAAAACAGTATAATCTACTCTTAACTCCAATTCAATAATTATTATTTTAATTTAACTGAATATATTTTCAAATGTTAGTATTTCATACCCAACAAAATGAAGGTGAGATTAATCTTACAATGACCTTTACTTTGTCGTTTATAGGAAATAAATATAAGATAAACATTTACTACTCATAAAGAATACAAAAAAGGCAGGTCCATGGCCCACCCTGAAAATTTTACTCGGTTTATATTTCATTACAAATTACTTTTTTTAAATCTTTTTTGCCGACTGTAATAAAATAACGTTCATTCATTTAGCGTACTAACAGCAACAAAATCTTTTTACAACGAAAATCTTCAAAATTCTGAACATTTTTAGTTGTTTCCTGAGTTCTTACTTTTTAACACAACTCTAAAACCACCAGTGTTTTTCTTTCTTAACCCCAAAACACAAATATAATTTTAGATAAATCGTTCGTATATAGTAGTATAAATCTTTCGAACGAATGAATCGTTCGTGCGTTGCGCGCAGCTGCCCGGCGTACCACTTGGTACGCTCTGCGTCAATAGAAGCAAAAATAAAAATTTGAGCGCATATATCAAACAAACAAATCCACGCGCCAATCTTTTTTATAGGAAACAAAGCAACACTGATGTGTTCTTATGTTTCAGATGATTTCTTTTATACCACCCGCTTTTGACGATCTATTTATAACTTTATACAATTTATATTGTTATGTAACAACCAGAATAGAAATTTTTTTACTTATTAGCAGATTCGGCAATGCTTCGCTATTGCTAGATTTGAGTATATATATAGATTAAATTAACACAATTGAAAGTTTGATAAAACATTAACAAAATGAACATTACGGAACTTCACAAAATTTAACCTTTCCCTTTTACCCTTTCTTCCTTTTACGCTTTCATCCTTTTCCTCTTTCACCCCTTTTCTTTTGTGCCCTTTTCCGTTTTCATTTTTACCTATTTTCTTTTCCTTTACCTAGTTTATCCTCTTTCCCTCACCATTTCGCTTTCATTTCCCGTTTCTGTTTAGCTTTCCTCCTTTCTTTTTCTTTTTTCCATTTCCTTTTCCCGTTTTACCTTTCCCCCGTTTTCTCATTTTTTTACATTTTCCCCTTCTTTCCTTTAACCTTGTTCGATTTTCTCTTTTCCGATTTTTCCCTTTCTTTCGCGAGTAAATCGGTCCAGTAGTTTTTTCGTCTGTAACGAACACCAGTATTAGAAACATTGAAATGGAATCGTAAAATATTAATCGTAATATAGCATGTGTTGCTTTTACGTCCAACAGATAGCACTGTTTTTACCTGTCACAGGTGTGAAATCTTATGTATGTAAATAGTAACCCACCGGGTTGGTCTAGTGGTTAACGCGTCTTCCCAAATCAGCTGATTTGGAAGTCGAGAGTTACAGCGTTCAAGTCCTAGTAAAGCCAGTTATTTTTACACGGATTTGAATTCTAGATCGTGGATACCGGTGTTCTTTGGTGGTTGGGTTTCAATTAACCACACATCTCAGGAATGGTCGAACTGAGAATTTACAAGACTACACTTCATTTATGCTCATACATATCATCCTCATTCATCCTCTGAAGAATTATCTAAACGGTAGTTACCGGAGGCTAAACAGGAAAAAGAAAGGAGGTATGTAAATAGTAGGTATATAAAAACGCGCGTATTCGTATGCAACGTTTTGTCAAAATTTCAAAGCAATAGGTGAATAACTTTTGAAGATTTAAGATTTTTAAAAAACGAACATTTACATTTTTATTTACATACATTTTATCAAATAAAAATCCTTAAAACACCCATAAACGAGTAAACTTGGAGTAAAGCTGCAGTTTCAGGAAATTTTGCAATTTCATAATTGTAAAAGCTAAAATTCGATTTTGAAATTAATTCTTAAAATTATGTTGAAAAGAATAGGACGTCGTTTTTAATCAAGTGTTGACTTTTTCTAACTTTCAATGGATATTTTTAACAAGCTAAATTCAAATAAATATTCAACGTTTATGTTATTTTTGTAATTATACTAATAATAGAATTAAGGATTTCTTTTTAAATCATTCTAAAAAGGGTGATAAAACTGGATAAACCGGATTTTTATTTGCAGTCTATATTTTTAAAATGTTGAAAATATTTAACAGAATCATTATGTGAACGATTAAACATCTCATCGACGTTAACACATTCCGTTCACAAACAGAATTTTAAATTGACTTGATTATATATATGGCATATTATTGATTTGGAGATACAAAATATATTCTCTTGAAATTTTAAAAAGCAAAGAATATATAAGTAGGGGATAAGAACTTGTATTTACTCGTGCAAATGACCGACGAATACTGGGTTGTAACAGGCTAAAACACACACACTAACAGTCATTTTCAAGTAGTTTTAGTATGTCCATATTACTTTATTTATTTTGAAACAAACCACTTTATATATATATATATATATATATATATATATATATATATATATATATATATATATATATATATTTGTATATATTGTATATATGATATATATATATGTATATAAAATATATGATGAAATTACAATAAATCTAGATAGTTACTAAAACTAAATGCTGATTTTGTTATAAACATTATTTGACTACAACGTGAACCAATATCTCAGTGGAAGCAAATATTAACTCGGTCATCTGCAAATAATCAACAAGAATATTGATTAGTTTATCCAATTATGTTCTTTGAAAATCGAATTATTTTAATAAATAATGAAATAAATTTGTTTGTTCGAATATTGTGTATTTACTTTGGAAAAAGAAAATTACGTTTCAATAGAAAAATCAGAATATAGTTTATTTGAGTAGTAATAGTCTATATGTTTGAATATTAATTTAAACAATGATAAAATGTTCTTTTATAAGTTTCTTCTTGATTGTTAAATTTTATTTTTAAAAATATATATATCTACAGAATGAGCAACGTAAAACCGAACCCACGACGTAACCGCCACAGAATCGGTAGGTTATGTTGGAATGAAATTTTATGAATGATACGGATAAATTAAATAACAAAAACATAAAACGTTAATTTAAATGTTCCATTTATTTACCTTACTGTTAAATTAAGAGATGTCGAAAATCACCACCCTGGGCATCGATGCACCTTTGTGCTCGACGACTGATTATATTGTGAGTCGTTTGACGCAAAACGTTGTTTTCAATTGCGGTGATTTCTCGTTGAATTTTCACTTTTAGTTCATCAATATTGTGGGGATTAGATGAATAAACACTCTCCTTTAAGTAACCCCAAAGGAAAAAATCGCAAGTAGACAATTCTGGGAAACATGGAGGCCATCATTCTCTGGTGACAGCTCGTTCATTTGTGAAAGCTGCACGAAGAGCGATACGGTGAAAGGTTTGATATGTAACACGTTTCTCCGTCTTGCTGGAAAAAGTTGTATTCTTTTTTATTATCAGTTAATTCGTATAGAATTCTTCGAAAATTGTGATGTAAACTTTTGTATTGACAGTCCGGTCAAAAAATATTGGTCCCACTATACGATTACCGGAAACGCCACACCAAACATCAATTTTCTCATCGTGAAGTAGACGCTCGAATATCTCGTGAGGACTCCTCATCATCCAATACCTGGTGTTTTGCAAATTAACATGATCGGATAAATGAAACCATGCCTCGTTGCGGATTTGTTATGGATTCGATTTTATGTTGTCCATCCTGTATATATATGTATAAAAGTAAGGAAAATATATGGAACAACGATCGTGGTAGCGTAGTTTTTAGATTTTCTTATAATATATATATATAAAATATATAAATGGGTACTAAGAAAAACTCCATCACACTAAATTGCCTGGGATTTGCAGATGACCTCGCTCTTTTAGCAAATAATATTCAAGAAGCCAAAAAACAAATCATGAGCCTTCAAAACCTAGCACAAAAGATAGGGTTTCATATCTCTTTCGAAAAAAATTGAACTGATGGCCGTAGATCCTCTGGTAATAGAGCAAATTACGGTAAACAATCAGAAAATTAAAATAGTAAAACAATTTAAATATCTAGGGTAAATAATAACTTATAATTTAAATGAAAAAGTGACATGGCAAAACAGGACAAATAAAATGACTAAATCCCAAAAATTAACTCGGTCAACATATAACAAAAAATGCCTTTCGAATAAAACAAAACTTAAACATTATAAAACTGTAGTTCAGCCAGAAGTCACTTACGGAAGCGAGATCCTTTTCAAAATCACTCATAAAAACCGAATCGATAAAATTCTGAAAATAGAGAGGAGAATTATCAGAACGTGTATCAATAAAAAACACCAAAAAGAAGGCCAACGGTGTATTGTACCAAATGAGGTGATGTATCGAGAAATAGAGCCTGTTACTGATACTATGCGGAAAAAAAGAATCTCTTTCTTCGGTCATCTCGTAAGAAAACCGGAAACAAGACAAGAAATATCATTGAAAAGCTCGGGTTCCAAAAACTAGAGGTGGGATGGATCAAAAAAATTAGAGAGGATATAAAAGAATTGGGAATTTCCCTGACCGACCTACAGAATAAAACTGGAAAAATTACAAAGCTAAAAGACAAAAACATTAGATTTAAACAAAAGACAGACAAACGACAAAATACAACGAAGAGGGTGTTTACAGATGAAGAAAAGAAAGCAAGATCTGAACGGATGAAGAAATACTGGGCAGCTCGGAAGAGTAAAATAAACACGCTTTTCTCAGAAAAGATCTAACTAAAATTGACTTAAGTGGTCCCATGTTGGCCGTAAAAGCATAATAATAATATATATATATATACAATATAATAATATATAAGTAATATTTTCCGATGTAGGACAGAAGAGAGACGATGTCCGAAAGAAGCCTACAGCGAAGGCAAAGGCTGAGTTAAAAAATTCACTAATGTAAATGTCTACCGAGGCATTTACATCGGTTGCATCCCAACTAAGAAATTACTGTGAAATGTATTCAGTTAGAGGTCAAAAAGACAATCTCCGTTAAATCCCATCAGGGTTATGAACGAGGGTGGGGGTGACCGGAATCGTTACAAAGTGGGTGTCTTCCTCTACGAGGGTTGGGATGTTAAAGCGATTATACAGTTTTTTTGGATGGAGTTTTTTGCCCAGAAACACAGTCAATTGGAGTATAGATTGTTGTTTTCAAATTTTTGTATTTAATATTATTTTAATCTCTTTATCACTGCTAGTTTTCTATATAATTTAGCTATGCGCTTACTGATCAAGAATTTATGGATCTATAGATTATATATAATCCTATTGTATCTACACCGAACCGATGTTTAAACAAACATCCCTCGTAAAATATTTTTGTTGAGCAAATTATAAATTTTTATAAATTATAACAAAATAAAATGAATTATTCTAGTCATGGTATTACCTCAGCCAATATATTTTGAAGTGGCTGGCGGTGTATCTCAGAATTTCTGTCTCACTTTATAAAATTCTAGTTCCCTGTCGCAGCTTCGCCCGCGTTATTTGGTTACTTGGGTTTCCCGTAGCGGTCAATTTTTTTATTTTATTTATTTACTCAAGTAACCGAAGGCAGATGCAGCCTCTCATATACACATTAACGGTGGCCGTGGCTGTGTTGGTTGAGCTACAGCACCGTATACCTACGCACCCGTTAAATCGGAATTAAAAAAAAAAAAACCCGAAAATGGTTTTTAAATATTTATTTGAAAAGTAATATTATATTATTTATTTAGTTAGTTATTTGCAAGTCCAAATCTACTGAATATTATGTTTAATAAATTTGAGATTGGGATAAGTTACAATCATTTTTCAACATTTTTTTTTACGTTTCTTCATACGACCCTTTGAAGGACGAATTTTAAATATCTAGTGAATGGTATTCACTAGATATTTAAAATATTTACATGAAGATTAAAATTATTAAAAAAATCTGGTTTATTTCTTGATTTGTGACCGAGACATTGAAAAAAGAGGGTTTTAATAAAAATTCAATACTTTTAACCCTTGAAACTCGGAATTTCAAAAAATATACAAATTGGTTTTTGATAATCATAATTATTTAATTAAACTCAGCTCACACAGTGATAGGCACTCACAATTCATTAAAATTTTGCTTCAACCTGCAAATCACCACTTCTACATATGTATATATATATATATTTAATTCCTTGTACGAAGTAACGGAAGTATTGTGTTCACGAAAAAATTCGGTTTTTTTTTTAGATTTCAACGGAAATATCCATTTTGACCATCCCTGAATCCATTTTGAATAGTTTCGGCGTGACGTCTGTACGTACGTAAGTATACTCGCGCAACTCAAAAACGATTAGCCGTTGGATGCTGAAATTTTAGATTTAGGACTGTTTTCATCTAATTGTGCACCTATCCTTTTGATTGCAATCGACTCAACCAAAAGTGTCCAAAAAATCCAAAATGAAAATAAATTTGGATTTTTAATTTTTTTTTTAACACAGAGATAAGAAGCCCTCATTTAGACAATTACGATATATAATAAGTGGTAGTTATTTTCACTGGTTCCAGAGTTATAGCCAAATAAAATTTTAATTGATGAAATATTTAGATCTTACAAGGAGCACATTTGTTCGAATCAAAGTTCATCTCCTTTTTTTCTTTTATTTAACTTTTTTTTAAATTTAAATATATTGCTTTATTAATAATTATTAACCTCTGATTGTAAAAAAAAAAACTTTTACGATAAATAATAGTTAAATAATAACAATTAAAATATAAATAAATAATGAAAAAATATCAGAAGTTATTAATGAAATAAAATTTTATGTACTTCTCATTTTAAAAAAAATGTGAATATGTAAGTTAGTAGGCCTACAAGGAAGTCAAATGGTGTCCATATCGCTTTTTTTTCGAGATAAAATATATTCAGGAACCTTTTCAGTTATGCAAAGAAAAATAGGTAAAAATTTAGTAGCTATAGATCTGGTAGTTTTTTTTTGTTATCCCGAACAAACAAAAACAGTCTTCGTTTTTATACAATAGTATAGATGATTGTAACCCTCCACACGGATTTATTTACAAACGGTACCTAAACTTTCATTCACATTTTATGTTATTGCAGAAATTGTTCTAGTGAATTTTATTTTTATTATTATTATTATTATTATTATTATTAAAAATAAAATGTATAATTGTGTGTGAGAATAATAAATAAATAAAAAGTAAAATTCATAAAAGATAATCCGTTTCGTAATAACGGTAAAAATCAATGTTTTTGTCTAAATTTTTTTTTCACTTAATTTAGGCTTATATTGGTAGGTATTGAAATAATAAAAAGGCATGTGTAAATAATGTAAATGTAATTTTTATTATTACCATCCATTACCTTACATTTAGAGTAAATGTTGGAAGTGGCCGCCATCTTCTTGAATACAAGCTTCAATTCTTTTTACAGCGTTTCTTGCAACTTTTTTCAAAGTTTGTGGCTGGATATTTAATACAGCTTGTCCGATATTGACTTTCAATCGTTCAAGTGTTCGTGGTTTGTTGCTGTAGGCTTTTTCTTTGAGGTAACCCCGTAGAAAAAAATCCGCCGCCGTCAAATCTGAAGATCTTGGTGGCCACAAGTCTCGACCGATAACACGATTACCAAAGAATTCCTCAACGAAATCAGAAGTTGAACCTGCGTAGTGCGATGTCACACCGTCATGTTGTAGCCAGCAGTGTCTGTTTTCCTCTTCCAAGAGTGCGATGAACCGAAATAAAATATCCTGATATCGTTCTGCATTAATGGTGTACTCGAAAAAAATAAGGAACGATTATTTTCTTCCGCGATATCGCGCACCACACGCCCAACTTCTGCGGGTGTAATTGTTTTTCGTGATAAACGTGGGGATTTTCAGCGCTCCAAATTCTACTTTTTTGGCTGTTTACGTAGCCATCCAAATGAAACCGTGCTTCATCTGTGAAAAATAACGAATCCATAACGCTAATTTCCTCACGCAGAAATCGACGGAACCGTTGACAATATTGTAGCCGTTTTTCTTTGTCGGGCTCAATAAGTCGATGAACCGTTAGAATGGTCGTAATTGTAATCGTTTGGTCGCCCGATGAACAGTCGATTTAGACAAATTAATTTCAGCAGACAAACGTCTGATCGATTTATTTGGCGAGGCGAGTAATCGGTCTTTGATTTCAGCGACTGTATCTGTATTCAACACTGACGCAGATCTTTTGTGTTCCTTGTTATTAACAGAACCGGTCTCTCAAAATTTGCAACTAACCTTAATACTTATGTTTTGTTAGGAGCCGGTTTATCTGGGTACTTATGGCAAAACTAATCTTGCACTGCGACTACTGATTTCGTACTGAAATACGACTCGACAATGAAAACACGTTCATCTAGCGAATACACCATCTTGTCTCTAGCAATACACTGAACGTTATGATTGCATTGTTGTTACTATCGGTAGTGTTCCACTGCGTCGCCGCGATGTTCAGACGTTGGACGAGTCCATTTCAGTAACGAGTAGGGGAGTAAGCTTGACTATTGAAATTTCATGGATGAGTGATTGATGGGTTGCGTTTTATATGGGACACCCTGTTTATTTTACTTTTAAAAAAATATCTTTATTAATCTGTTGGGTTAACCAATCAATTACACTAACTTATAAATTAAATTCACCACGTTTCACGTATAATTCTCTAAGCTTCTTCATGTGACAATACACATTGATTCACACACATCTTACAAAGTTCTTTTACATACTGTAAGAATTGTACTAAAAATTTACTAAGTATGTAAGAGAATTTTGTATGATGTGTGTGAATGAATGTGTTTTAACTGAGATGTGTGTGTTTAAATATTTCACGTAAAGAAGCTTAGAGAATTCTAAGTGAAACGTAATGAATTTAATTTATGAGTTTATATAGTCGATTGATTAACCCAAGAAATCAATAAAGGTAATATTTTTAAGGAAAATATCTCTTGTTTTATATATATAATCTTAATTTTAATAAATGAAAATTTAAACTATTTGAACTATGAAAATTTATCAGAAAACGTAATCATGTCGATTTCATGTGTGTCTAACGTTTTAAAGACATTTTCATCTTACATCCTTTACTCCGCACTTTTAGTTTTTCTTTTAGATTTATTCGTAATCTTAGAACAAGTTCATATAAACGAATTTCTGGTCCTTTGACTACACAAGAACTAAACCAGAATCTTACCATAGACAATAAGAAGAGTTTGATTGAACTCGCATTATTCTTCAGCCAAGCTCTTACTACAGTCACAATCCATGTATTTCTCATGAAATAAATAGCATTAAACATAATAAAATTATTTTTAAACAAAGTAAACTTATTTCTATAACTCCATTTTTAGACGGTTCAGGTTTGCCAGGAGTAAGTGGCAGATTACAACATTCTTTATTACATCATCAGATATAACTTTGTTTATTGTTTATGTTAACTTTAATTATTGTAGATCATATTTCATTTACCCCACCGGGTTGGTCTAGGGGTGAACGCTTCTTCCCAAATCACGTGATTTGGAAGACGAGAGTTCCAGCGGTCAAGTCCTAGTTATGTCAGTTATTTTTACACGGATTTGTATACTAGATCGTGGATACCGGTGATCTTTGATGCATGGGTTTCAATTAACTACACATCTCAGGAATGGTTGAAATGAGACTGTACAAGACTGCACTTCATTTATATTCATACATATCATCTTCTAAAGTATTATCTGAAATGTAATTACCGGAGGCTAAACAGGAAAAAGAAAGAAAGATCATATCTCATTTAATATTACAGTATGGTCAATGTAATTTTTTTTCTTCCTTGTATGAAGTAAAGGAAGTGTTGTGGTCGTGAAATATTTCGGTTACCCGATTTCAAAGAAAATATCCATTTTAATCATCCCTGAATCCAGTTTGACTGCTTCGGCCTGACCTGTACGGACTTATGAATGTATATATCTCGCATAACTCACAAACGATTAGCCGTAAGATGTTAAAATTTTGGATTTAGGTTGTAACATCTAGTTGTGCACATTCTCTTTTGATTATAATCGACTAAACCAAAAGTGTCCAAAAATGTTCAAAATCAACAACAAAATTAGATTTTTAACTTTTTCTTAACTATAGTAATAAGTTCACATTGAAAGCTTTTCAACTATATATCATGTGGTAGTGATTTTCATTGGTTCCAGAGTTATAGCCAATTAAAATTTTAATTAATGGAATATTTGAGTCTTAGGAGAAGGAACATCGGTTCGAATCAGACTTCATATCCTTTTTTTTTACTTTTTTAAAATTTAAATATATTTATTTGTTAACAATTATTAACGTCTCATTATAAAAAATTTTTACAATGAAAAATAAAAAAAAAAAAAAAAAAAACAGAAGTTTTTAATGAAATAAAATTTTATGTAATTTAATTTCAAAAAATACGTAAATGTAACTTAATGTGCGTACAAGGAAGTCATGTGTTCTCCACATCAGATTTTTCATATTTACAATTTACTATCCTGTTTGGTCTCTCTTTTTTCACAGTTATTTCTTCTTTATATAAATACATGTAACAATTAATTCAGGTAATCTATCACCGGCTGATATTTTTTTTTGTTTTTTAACCTCTGAAACCACCGTTAGTTATTGCTTCAGAAAATGAGATGAATGACAAATGTAAAGTGTGAAAGTGCCATGCCTGACCGGGATTCGAACCCAGGACCTCGAAATCCCGGGTTCGAATCTCTGTTTTATCTATAATTTATATATTCATTACTTCAGTTGTTCAGATCATTTTAACACGTACAGTGCAGATGCATTTATTCGTAGTTTTCATTTTATGTTCAACAATGTGATATGACATATATATCAAACATATTATTTATGAGTGTTAATATTTAAGTATTGTAAATTGAATCAGTGACACTAGAGTTAACATATAATATATAAACTTAACCAAGCGCGCGCGCTGAACACACACACACATTTTAATCTTCGTTAATATTATTGTGTTAGATATTATTCCCTAAAGACATTTCTCAGTTGTTACTTGTTACTGCTTAGAAGTGGAATTAAATTCCTTGCACTATTACTATTTTACAGTAGTAGTTTGTCAGTAGTTTATTATAATTATTACTATTTTAACATGCTAAAATGTTAGTAGAATATTGTAACTAAATTTGTGTTACATTGAACCCATTTTTATTGCTTCATTTTTAAAAAAATATAATGTTTAACTAAAGATTTTCACATATTTTAGGTAGCCATAGACTAACAGTAGCAATCATTTAATATAAAAAAAAAAAAAAACAGTAATTTTTTAACCAATGTAAAGTATTTATATTTTTTTACTTCCTTGCACGAAGTAAAGGAAGTATTTGATACTGAAAAATTTCAGATTTCAATGGAAATATCCATTTTACCATCCCTGAATCCATTTTGACTACTTTCTGCATGACATCTGTACGTACGTATGTATCTCGTATAACTCAAAAACGATTAGCCGTAGAATGTTGAAATTTTGGATTTAGGTCTGTTGTAACATCTAGTTGTTCACCTCCCCTTTTGATTGCAATCGATAGGACCAAAAGAGTTCAAGAAAGCCCAAAATTCATAATTATTTGGATTTTGGACTTTTTCTTAACTGCAGTAATAAGCCCTCATTTAGACCTTTTTAACGATATATGGTAGATTTCGGCTTGAAAATACTCTGTCAGATTATTACCTAAATATCATATTCGGGTTTTTTAAAATTTCGAATTTTTAAAGGGTGCGACGGTGTGTGGCTTGGCGGCTTAATCAAAATTGTCACTGCCACTGTTACTGCCGTGACGGGTGAGGCAAGTAACCATATAACGCGACAAGGTTTTATATATATAACCTTGGCCTTGCATCCGAAGGTCCCAGGTTCGAATCCCGGTCAGGCTTGGTATTTTCACACACGCTACAAAGCGTGTCATCTCATCCTCTAAAGCAATACCTAACGGTAGCCCGGAGGTAAAAAAAAAGTTGTGAATATATATGTTATTAATAAATAAAATAATTGGACTGCTGAGTAAATTTGGAATAAAATACTGTTTATGTTATAAGAAAAGCTGACAAAAGCTTATGAATGTATTTTTAATTTTTTTTATTGTTTTAAAATGAATTTCTATCGTTAAAAAACCAACCATAAAGGAATATCTTTTCCAGCTTCAGATAATAGATTTTTATCTAAAATACGTCATAGAGTTTTTAAATATTAAACACTTATTTATACAAGATTTTGAAGAAGAATCCGAAAATTTTTATAATTTTCAGAACAAAAATTTGGGACTATTTATTACAAATTATGCAGTATTAAAAGTATAATTACTAAAAAAATAAAAATTAGTATTAAAAACCGTTGGGTCCCTTTTGATCCTCTAGCTCTACAGGTAGATAATGTAGTAATTTTAATAACATCCATAACTTGACAAATAGAGATTATAAAAAATTTAATTTTCTATTCTGAAGCCGGGTCCTGTGGTACCTCTTTCTATAAACGATCTCATGTCATCTACATTAATACTTGATATTTTTCGTGTCTCTTTTTCCGCAATTATTAATTTATAGTCGGTTCCAATTTACCGGAACTATAAGTAAATTTGTATAAAAAAAACAATGACAGACAGAAATAGTTTTTCAATCTTAAAAGTAAAAATTAAAGCATGCGGTCCCATTAAGCTCCGTTTTTTTGGAGCTTATTTAGCTTTTGGATTTATTTATTTACTTTATTTACGTGTCAAATTTTTGGGTACCCGTGTTTGTGAATTTTATAAATTTATCAAACTTTTATAGAATAAATAAATAATACCTTTTTGTTATTATTTCGATAAATATTTATTTTTACTTCCTTGTACGAAGTAAAATTAGTATTTTGATCGCAAAAAATTTCGATTTTCAGATTTCAACGGAAATATCCATTTTGATCATCCCTGAATCCATTTTGACTAGTTTCGGTGTGATGTCTGTACGTATATATGTGCGTATGTATCTCGCGTAACTGAAAAAAGATTAGTCGTAGGATGTTGAAATTTTGGATTTAGGACGTTGTAAGAGTTCTGCATCTTCCCTTTTGATTGCAATCGACTGGACCAAAAGCGTCCAAAAAAACACAAAATCCAAAAAAAAAATTGGATAACTGAAAAACGATTAGCCGTAGGATGTTGAAATTTTGGATTTAGGACGTTGTAAGAATTATGTATCTCTCCTTTTTATTGGAATTAACTGGAACAAAAGTGCCCAAAAAATCCCAAAAACCAAAAAAAAAATGGATTTTGGACTTTTTTTAACTGCAGTAATAAAAGCCCTCATTGAGAGCTTTTAAACGATATATCATAAGTGGTATTTATTTTTGTTGGTTCCAGAGTTATAGCCAAACAAAATTGTAATTAATGAAATATATGGATCATAAGGGGAAGGCACATCGGTTCGAATTAGAGTTCATCTCCTATTATTTATTTATTTTTTTTTTTTAATTTAAATATATTGATTTATTTACAATTATTATTAATCTGTGATTGTAAAAAAAAAAAAAATATTTACGATAAATAATAATTCAATAACAAAAAAAAAATAATGAAAACATATCAGAACATAATGAAATAAAATTTTATGTACTTAAAAACGCGTATATGTAATTTAATAGGTGTACAAGGAAGGTGTAATAGGTGTACAAGGTGTACAAGGTAGTGTACACATCAGATTTTTTTTTATCGCTATATAAATGCATAGTAATATTACGGAAAAACCAAATATATTTCTTTAAAATCAACTCTCTTCAATAACTTCTATAACGCGTTCATCCATCTGAATGTTCAAATAAACTCCGTAATCGCTTTTTGTAAATGAAATGCTTTTACTAATTAAAAAAATTTCGGTACATGGACGCAAATAAGTAAATTAAGTATTTTGACGTAGAACAGTAAAAAAAGTATGTTTTAAATTATTTTACAGGAATCGTAAACTTTTATAATAATAATTTGTTTTTTTTTTCATTCACGAAGCAACATTAAATGTTATATAAGTGAATAAACTCGTGTGTCGTGTAATAATTAACATACCGATCTGCTTCGACAGGTAAGATTAGAAACAGTTTATCTTATGTATGTAACGAGATAGTGAATTGTAACGCTAATTCCGTTGTCATGTTATCTTAGATAAAACGATATGAATAGAAACAAAAAAATTAATTTTGCCTCTTTTACTTAATATTTAAGTAGATGTGTGGTAGAGGACTGTTACTAGTGTAGTTTTTTTTTTTTTGGTTTTGTTTCGTTGTAAAATTATGAGGTCACGTGATATTATATGGGTTTTATTATCGACAGTTTTAATGGATGTGTGTGTTATAGTGGGGGATGAACGTGAAAGTTTCGATATTAAAGTGAAAAGGTTTCCTAGGGCGGCCGAGGGTGATTCATCTTCTACGTCAAACGGCGGTAGCGAAGGAAAAAGACGCAACGGTTTGAATGCCGATTCGAAAGATACTAATAATAAAAATGATTTTATAACGACTACCGATAGTATTTTAAGTACGAAACGTACAAGAGGATCTAGGGCTTCGAGAAGATCGAGAGGTTCTAGAGCATCAAGACGGAGCAGAGGAACGAGAGGATCGGTCACTAAATCGACGACCGGTATACCTTTTAAAGAAAAAAACACTAAAAAAACTACTACTGACATTCATATGTTTACCGCACATACCTGGGCGTGGGATGCTTTTCCCGAGAAATATACACATATTCCGTGGGAAGACATAAAAATTGTTACATCAAAATACGAACGTAGTCTTACTACACCGTTACCGACGACGACGACGGAATTCCAAATGAAAACGGCACATACTTGGGCGTGGGATGCCTTTCCCGAGAAATATACACATATTCCGTGGGAAGACTTAAAAATTATTACATCAAAATACGAACGCGTTACTACTCCAAAAATAAGTAGAACGACCCGTCCGGTCGTGATGTCGACTACAAACGAAAGAACGTCGACGATTAAACCGACCGTTAGTTTGACGACATCGAAAGATATCGATATGACGACCGAAACAAAATTTAGTACCGTAAAGCCTGCGCAAACATCAACCGTTTATTCGACTAAAAGAAATATGAAAAATATTAATTTTAGTACGGTTACGTCTTCTCGAACAGAATCGTTTACGTATCCGCCGTTTACTCGACCCTATTTTAATAAAAATGAGTCCACCTATGAAAGAGGAAGAGCTAACCTGAGACAGAGCGGATTCGGTGCTTACAGACGTCCCTATCGATATTATCCGGGACAAACGTACGGTTATCCTAATCAATATAGGCCGCCGCCGCAACCGGGCTATTACGGTAAATATCAGGATCCTTCGGTGGTAAGGAACAGATCGATATATAGCGATGCCGGATATTACCCGGAAAGGGAAAGGTACCCGTATACTAATGCGTACTCTAAACCTAATACCACCTGGCAAATACGATCGAATTATACCGAAACTAATGCGCCTACCCATCAACGAGTTCCGTTTCAAATTCAGTATCAAAAATATTTGCAATCTTCGATCGGAAATAAAACCGGTAAAACTTTTTTTTTTGATCTTCCTGATAGAGACAGTGATTACAGCGATGATAGTAGCTTATCTGATCGTCCCAGAGGCGGTAGACCTTTTAGAAGGGGTTTTGGAAGAAGATTTGGGGGCGATCGCAAGAGCGCGTTCGTTTATTCACCCGGTAATTATAAAAGAGTGTACCCTAATTTCAAAGTGTTTTCTGGAAAAGAATCGTATGAAGATTCTGACTATTTTGAATACGCACCGAAAGTTTTTAGAGACCAGCACGGCTATTTAATTTACCCGTATCGTCTCGGGAATAGAGCGTTATATAACGATTCTGTAGATCCTTGGAATTATAACAAAAAATGGAGAGATGAAATTTTAAAAATGTTACCCGATGAATCGAAACCTGTAAAATTGGTTATTAATCCACGAAAACCTTTAACTTCTGAAGAAGCTCGGAACAGATTTTTAACGCAAAAACCCGGCTACCAACTTAAAGAAGGTAAACAATAATGTTAATTTTTATTAATCGTTCGTAATATATGTATCAATTTATTTTATTTTTTTATGAATTTTGTTACGTACTGCATGTTTTTTCCGTTCTTGAATTTCCGTATCGCTTTTACTCAATCTTCAAATATTTTATACGTGAATTTCAATCGTACTAGATCCATTTAAAAAAATCTGTTAACCGATTGTAATTTTTCATATGTAGGTTTTACTACAGTACAGTATGTACGATAACGAAATTTTATACCGAATTTTATCTGCCTGTTTTCACATACTTTAAATACGAATATACTCGTGTATATTTGTATATATAAATTCAAAAATGTTTACAAAAGCATCACGCAAGTACCAACCGACTGATTGCTTTCAAAATTTCAGGATACATTTGTATTATATCACGAAAGATTTTAAGCTATAAATAAATGATCTATCCTCCTTCGGGATTAAAATGTTAAAAATATTCAATAAAGAAACAAAAGTAAATTCTTTTACTTCATTATATTCCTGTCACCATGAACAGAATTATAACGAAGAAAAAATTTTTTTTCTGTAATGTTTGTCTAAAATATTTACTATTCTCACAACCATGAGGATAACGGATGCGTCGACGGGCGAAGAAATCGAAAGACGGTCGGGTAAGGGAAACGAACCCTGATAATCGGCTAGTATAAATATAATATATGTATTCAACTTTTTAAATTACTCTTAATTCTTGTCATTGCAGTAGTAAAACCTACATTTAATTTGAACATTGTATGACTGGTAAATGACAGAATAAGGAACAGGTTTATTTAAGGATTAAAGAAACACCTGCAGTAAATAATAAAATGAATAAAAATAATTCACGTGATAATGAAACCAATTAATTTCAATATTGATTTATATACATATGCAATCTTATATGCGATTCACAAAATTTTACCTATTCCTAGAACATATTCCTGATGTTCATTTCATAAAAAATTTGTGAATATATTTTTTATATATAAAAAAAATGATTTAAATGTTTCTGAAAACGATTTTTTTTTAAATATTAAAAAATTTCTCCTGATTTCTGCATTCCGTAGTATTATTACCGTAAAACAATCCACATTAAAATCTATCGAAACTTTCATTCCCGTAAAGTGGAACCGATTGTAAATTAAAAAATACTGAGGCAAAAAAAAAAATATATATATATATAAATAAAATCAAAGTAATAATCCTAAAGTCAAAGAATAAAAAATAAATAAATAATCATCTCCTAAAATATGTTTTTTTTTGTTTAAATAAAAAAATGAAACATAGTAATTAAATAATTTTTGGTTTTCCCAGAATAATTCTTATTAAAAAACAAAGATAAAAAAAAAACACTTATTTTAGGCTGTGTAATTTTAATTTCGTTTTTGTTGAAAATAAATGAACATAATTTGATAAACATTATTAATGATATATTAACATTAGTATTATATTATTACATTACGTTATTATATTAACATTATTATTATTATGGATATACATTATTTATTTCGGAAATATCGTTATCTATAAATCATTTTAACTTTTTTTTTGTCTTCAGTCATTTGACTGGTTTGATGCAGCTCTCAAAGATTCCCTATCTAGTGCTAGTCGTTTCATTTCAGTATACCCTCTACATCCTACATCCCTAACAATTTGTTTTACATATTCCAAACGTGGCCTGCCTACACAATTTTTCCGTTCTACCTGTCCTTCCAATATTAAAGCGACTATTCCAGGATGATTAGTATGTGGCCTATAAGTCTGTCTCTTCTTTTAACTATATTTTTCCAAATGCTTCTTTCTTCATCTATTTGCCGCAATACCTCTTCATTTGTCACTTTATCCACCCATCTGATTTTTAACATTCTCCTATAGCACCGCATTTCAAAAGCTTGTAATTTTTTCTTCTCAGATACTCCGATCGTCCAAGTTTCATTTCCATATAAAGCTACACTCCAAACATATGCTTTCAACAATCTTTTCCTGACATTTAAATTAATTTTGGATGTAAACAAATTATATTTCTTACTGAAGGCTCGTTTAGCTTGTGCTATTCGGCATTTTATATCGCTCCTGCTTCGTCCATCTTTAGTAATTCTACTTCTCAAATAAAAAAATCCTTCTACCTCCATAATCTTTTCTCCTCCTATTTTCACATTCAGTGGTCCAGCTTTATTATTTCTACTACATTTCATTACTTTTGTTTTGTTTTTGTTTATTTTCATGCGATAGTTCTTGCGTAGGACTTCATCTATGCCGTTCATTGTTTCTTCTAAATCCTTTTTACTCTCGGCTAGTATTACTATATCATCGGCAAATCGTAGCATCTTTATCTTTTCACCTTGTACTGTTACTCCGAATCTAAATTGTTCTTTAATATCATTAACTGCTAGTTCTATGTAAAGATTAAAAAGTAACGGAGCCAGGGAACATCCTTGTCGGACTCCCTTTCTTATTTGAACTCTGCCAAACAGTAAATGGAACTTGAAATATTTTAAAGTTCAAGAGCATCATTTTATTTTAATTCTATCTAAAATTATTTGATAACAGAAATATACAAATAAAGATATAAACGGGAGGTAGCAAGAATTTACCTCGATCTACTCTTAAAACTTTAACGTATCAGTTTTGTTAAATTTACATTGATTTTAGTTCCATTGGGGTAACTATAAAAGATCTAATTAAAAGATTTGGTCTGTTTTTAATAATTTTTTTATTATTATTTAGTGTTTTACTAACTGTACTTAATTTTTTTTTTTACAAATTATAATTTTTTCCTTTATTTTGATTCGTTTTAAAATTCGTTAGAAAATTATTTAAAAATATTTATTAACTAACAAACTTAATGTTCTTTATTTCTTGTTATTTCATATATATATAAATATATATATATATTTTAACAACAATAAAATTCATTACCTTATACATTATTAAAAAAGCCGATCTCCGTGGCGAGATCCAGAGATCCCGGGTTCGAATCCCGCTTAGTCATGACATACGCTACTATAAATCCAACTTTCCCAAAGACAAGCATCAGCCTTATATGTAGAATTAATTCATCAGAAAAAAATAAAGATTTCTTACTCCGGATAGCGTTTCAAAACGATGGAAAACTTGTGAAATTTTCACTAATCTATCCATCATCAGATTTGACGATAAAATTGTGTAACATTTCAACACGAACTTAATCAGAATCCCAAATCAATTTTCCTTTTAATTCGACAAAATTTATAATAAATTTTTCATATTTACAGATCGTTACCAAACAACTTAATGTTTTGTATTAGTATTTGTTACATTGATCTTCAAGGTCGACCACACTGATTCAAAACTGTTTTCATTACAAAAAATTCAGTTTGGTACGATGAGCATATGTTGTGAAACTTATGTTTATTATATTTGTATCCAAATCTAACTATAATTTTGATTGTTTTAAAATAATTAGTTATAAACTTAAATTTTGAAATCGTTCATCGACTAAGAAAAATAATAGATTTATCGAGTAAAACGATAAATTGTGATCATTTTACGATTTATAAACTTTTTTCATCGGTAGAAATTGTAAAATTCTGCAATAACCCATTGCAACGGTTTAATCTAAACCAGATTTTGTAAAGTTTCCCATTTTTTGCTGACTTTTTCACGGTAAAGAATTCGTTAAATTTCGTTTTTACCTTAGACATGAAATATTCCTGCTTCTTTATTTACGGGCCCTATCGAAGCAGTATCTTTTTTTTAGAGGTGGAGGAACCCCATTTACGGGAACCTAAGCAGTGTCAGGCTCGCTAACAGGTTCCGCCAGTTATAACCAAGGGCGTGTGTATTCCTGCGCACTACTGAATAAACCTCTACCCCTGGTTTCCCCTTTCCTGGAACTGCTTATAATACATTTCATCAGAAGAAGGAGGAATCGCCCACACACACAGTCATAACAAACCAACAAAAGTTACACACCACACAAACAACACCACTAGAAGCAACACATATAGGATGTCAAATACAAACACCGACAGCAACACAAGAACCCTGCAGAAAACAGGACAAAGCTTCTAACATCATAACACCCACGCGTTACACACCCACACAGCAGTCAAGACAGAAATCTCAAATAGTCACACCACGGTTAGTGGTGTGACCCCACTAGATGTGGCCACCATCAGACGCACGAGCAGAGTGTCCCCGGCCTCATCGGACCCAGGCGACCCCCACACGTACGGGGGACCCCCTAGGCACTCAGCCGGGAACCTGTCCGCTCCCGCACCCTCATCATCTGCGGGACTCTTCATATAATTGGAGCTTCCTTATGACCGTCCAGACGAATCGTTCCACAGTCTTTCACTGTGCTTTACTTTGTAATAGGATACGTAGGGTATCTTGCGGACGGAACATGTGCTCACGTCTCAGGTTGCCGAGCATCTCTCTACTCTCTATGGCGAATCGCGGGCACAAAAAGAATAGATCTTGGGGGAGGGGGTCTCTTACACCTCGCACTCCCGACAATTTTCAGATAGATCGAGCCCGAATCTATACAAATAAGACCTGAATCCCCCATGACACGCCAGGAATTGTGTTAACTCAAAACTCAGCGTGCCATGGGTTCTCTGGCACCACTCCCTGATGTCCACAATAAGGCGGTGGGTCCACCTACCTTTCGTGGCCCGGTCCCACCGCTCCTACCATGTTTGTGCGATCTCTTCTAGTTCTTCAGCAGAACCCTTCCTTTCCTCTAATGGGAGTGTTCTCAGTTCCATAGTTTTTTTCTTTGAAACAATATCTTGAACCCGTAATATTAGAATATTTACTTTAAAAAAAAAGTACAAAATTCTCATTTATTGTTTTTCTCCACTGCGTAAGACTTTACCAAGTTTATATTTTTATAGGGTCTTCATAAAAGAATGGTGGGGTTTTGAACATGGGTCAAATGAAAACAAAAATACTTACAGTTGATGTTTATTTATCGAACTTGTCTTCCAGAACAGTTTTTTTACATAACTAATATATGTCCACCATTAGTCGCTCGACAAGCAACCAATCGATGTTCAGTTTCTGCCCGTATCCTAATTAACAATTGCCCCTCTGATAATAATTACCCTTTTGATAAGATTGCGATCGCTTTATTAATCCTTTCTTTTAAGTGACATAGGTCGCGTATTTTTGGGGAAAAAAAGAATGTTTTTTATATAGCCCTACAAGACAAAATCGCAAGGTGTCAAGTCTGAACTCCTTGAAGGACAGGTTCTTTCCGGCCTATCCATCGATGTCCAAATTTTCAGTTCAAAACCTGGCTAACAAATGCATTAAATTGCAGGGGTGCTCCATCTTGTTGGAAATTAATCCGTTATATGTTTTTGAGTTCATCCAGTTGAGAAAAGTAGTAATTGTTTAATATATCGAGATAAAAATTTCCATTAATAGTCTTTCAGCGAAGAAATGCCCGATTACACCGATTTTTCATCACACCAAAACCAAACATAAACTTTAGTTGTGTCACATCGTTTCTCAAAAATTACATGTGGGGTTTCAGATCCACATATTAGTGAATCGTGTCTGTTTATGCACTCACTAATATGAAATATAGCTCATCCGTAAAAATTATATCGACTAAAAATGATTCGTTTTCATTAATTTTGTGGAAAATTTAAACGGCAAAATTGAAACGTTTTTCTCCATCGCCAGGTATTCCTGCTGTAGCTGGATTTTATACGCGTTTAATTTTAATATTTTGTTTAAAACTATGTGGATTGTTGTTTTTGGAATATCTAACTCGAGGTTTCGACGAGAGATGTATTTGTTGAAACTTCTGATTGCAGATAATCTAATTTGTTCAACAGTTTCGTCCGATACTCGTGGTCTACCGATTGATTTTTCCTTCAGAAAAGATTTAGTTTCTTTAAACTGTTTGAACCAACGTCGTATATTATTTTCATACGGTTGCTCTTTTCCATATTCACGTTGAAAATGGACATTGAACTAAAATTATGGACTTTTAATTCAGCCTGCCACAAAACACACTGCTTTTTCTTGAACAATGAAAATACTAACGAACTAAATTCACTTCAGCAGCAATACAAAAACTGATGTTGTGGTTGAATTGCTGTTGCACAAACTTTTGGGCTGGATATTATGAGGGTTACCAACATAATTTCTCAAAATTTCTCTATTACCTTGATCTGAATTACAGAAATCCCACCATTCTTTTACGAAGATTTTATACTTAACATTGTAAATTCTTATTTATAAAATATTACAGTTTAATAAACGAATAAGTTATGAGTAAATTAATTTTTTTAAATCTCATAAAATTTTATTCTAATTATTCTTCATTTTTTAAAAAAAATTATATATCTACGTTATTTGTAAAGATTTAAAAATTATGTAACTAGAACCAAAGCTAACACCCTCACTCACATACACGTATACGTGTTTATGTTTGCGCGCACGCGTTCGTCTGTATGGGGAGCGCCTACGTGTGTATATTTATATTTCACGAGGCGTCAGTATTAGGGAACCAATTACCAAAACGCTGCCGGTCACCGTGGCGCGAGTGGTAGCGTATCGGCCTTTCATCCGGAGACCCCGGGTTCGAATCCCTGTCAGGTATGGCATTTTCACACACGATACAAATCATTCATCTCATCCTCTGAAGAAATACCTAACGGTGTACCCGGAGGTTAAAAAAAAGAAAAAAAATTACCAAAACGGTACCCTGAATTTATTCAATACACTTTACCTTTTCTCAACCAATATAATATAAAATGATTTTTTTTAAAAATAACCCAAGTCATTTTTAATAATATTTTTTAGATAAATCAGTTTCAATTCGAATAGTTGTTGTAATTTTTTTCCTGGATTAAATTTTATACAGTTATCTATTTTTAGTTGATTTTTTTATTTATACAAATTTCCTCAAAATTATATTTCCTATGATTAAAATTTTGTTGAAATCTTTATTTGTTTACTAAAATTTAGTAAATTAAGTTAATCTGAAAGAATACATTTTTCAAATCGTTTTTTTTTTAGCGTTAATGTCATTTTTTTGGAAACGGCTGAGTATAAAAAGATGTTACATAAAATTTAATTTTTTTTTTCAACATTAAAGTTTAAATATAATATAATACCTGTAATTTTCCTACATATTTTTATTCAAAGAATTTTAGTAAAAATTTACTTCATTACTGGAGCAGAAATCAGGATGATAATTTTAATAAAACTTGAAAAAAACTTTATAGAAATATTTTGTTTCGAGAAATGAACTTCAGCACTGGGAATAAAACGTTGTGAATATTTCTCTCTATTTGATACTCAGTTTAGTGTAAATAAACTGATTTAATACTCAGTTTAAAAAAAAAAAACTGATTTAATGTCAATAATATTAACTTATATATATTTTATTCAACGTTTTAAACCAAGTTCAAAATTTTCCTCCATTAATTAAGATTTAATTAATTAAGAAATAAAAACTCGTTAATTTTTATCTTCGATTATTTATATTTTAAAATTATAAATTTTTATTACGATTTTCTTTCTTTGTTCAAATAAATAGCATTATTCAAATTTTGAAAAAAAACGTATTAAACAACAACTTCTATTTAAAAATATTATTTCAAGAATTTTTTTTATGTTTTTATTTTTGGCCAAAAATAATTGTGTTCTCCAAACTGATAGCAATATTTATTTTTTTTTTATTCTTATATTTGATATCGTCATAAAAATAATAATGTTTTAATTTTTTTAATAATATTTTCATTTAAGAAATTTTAATAAAAAAAAATTATATGTAAAAAATAAACAGCGTTAAAATTAAAAATCATGAAAGAAATAGTTTGTTTTTGAATAATTATATATCTTACATATCATTGGATAGAAAAAATTATGTTTCATACCGTTTTAAAGATTTTTGCATAATTATTTAGAAATTACAACGAATAATGGATAAAAGTTTCATTTTTTTTTTTTTTTTTTTTTTTATTTCGCCAATGGTTGATGAATTTTTTACTTGCGTTTCTTTAACGCACAATGTTTTTTTTGTACATTTTTGTCCTCAAATCTTGCAACATTAGTTTAACATTATTCCTGACATAACCAGTTGATGAAATTTTGCGGAGTTACTAAAGTCGGGTGACAATACAATATTCCACCATTACTTTTGCAAACATCCCCCTACGGGGAGAAATTAAGGGTGCGGTTTGAAAAACTTCTTTTGAAATCCAAATTAACCTACTAATCAAACTCGTGCAATGTATGAAAATAATTTGATTAAAATATGACTAAAAATTATAAAGTAAGTTTTTAAATATTTTTTTGATTTGGAAAAGGCTTATGACACAACGAGGTGGGGAGGATTCCTTAATACACTTCATTAGTAGGGTATACAAGTTAATCTCCTCGCATTTATCAGGGGTTTCAAGTAGTCAATCCTTCCGAGTTTGAGTTGGGAACGTCGGTATATTAAAGTTTCAAACTGGTCAACAAAGTACCTCACAGAAATGTCCTAAGCGTTACTTTGTTTGTCGTAGATATAAATAGTATAAGGGACTGCGTTCAAAAACCCGTTATGTGTTCTTTATTTGTAGATGATATTTATATTTACGTATTAAAACGACCAATAAACAGAATTAGGATGGTTTACTAGATTATTAACTTTAATTCAAATCATTCATTAAACCGTATCACTGAAATGTAGAAATGAGGATATAGTTTACAACGATTAATAAATTGCTCATAAAATTCTACTATTTTATCAAAAAACTTCATTACAAAGTACGTGAGATAATATTACCACTTAAATTTTAGTTCCTTCAGTACTTTTCGTAAAATTTTTGGTTTAACAAAAGCCTTTCCGGTTGACGTTTGATGGCTGTATAATAATGTTTCTACAAAGAAACTAGTTTATTTTGTAAACTAATAGTCATTCACTAACTTTATGGTATTTTTTTTTGTCTTCAGTCATTTGACTGGTTTCATGCAGCTCTCCAAGATTCCCTATCTAGTGCTAGTCGTTTCATTTCAGTATACCCTCTACATCCTACATCCCCAACAATTTGTTTTACATATTCCAAACGTGGCCTGTCTACACAATTTTCCCTTCTACCTGTCCTTCCAATATTAAAGCGACTATTCCAGGATGCCTTAGTATGCGGCCTATAAGTCTATCTCTTCTTTTAAGTATATTTTTCCAAATGCTTCCTTCTTCATCTATTTGCCGCAATACCTCTTCATTTGTCACTTTATCCACCCATCTGATTTTTAACATTCTCCTATAGCACCTCATTTCAAAAGCTTCTAATCTTTTCTTCTCAGATACTCCTCCGATCGTCCAAGTTTCACTTCCATATAAAGCGACACTCCAAACATATACTTTCAAAAATCTTTTCCTGTGATTTAAATTAATTTTTGATGTAAACAAATTATATTTCTTACTGAAGGCTCGTTTCGCTTGTGCTATTCGGCATTTTATATCGCTCCTGCTTCGTACTCTTTGATGTACTCACTTTTTGCGAAATTTGTGTTCAACTTATATAAATGTTGATGTATTGGTAACAATTAGGAATTGGGTATGGAGGTTGGAATATGCAGTATCTGTATTACTGTTCCAGCAATACATCATTTTTGTTTTTTGTAAACATGTGCAAAAATGAAATTAACCATAATTACAAAATTATAGCTACAGAATTTAAATCTGTACAAAAGGGAATCAGGCTTTACACAATCAAATACATATATTCGGTAGATTTCATAAGAAAGCTACCTATTATAATGGATACCATGATTCAACTTCCAGATATATTTCGACATATCTTCGGGTTTCAAATTCCCCAGACCCCAAAACCACCGTCAGTTCAAAAGTTTATATATATACATCTATTTATATATATGTAGATATTTCAATTTCTTTTGGACACGATAATTACCGTAATTTTGCGCCAATCACTTTCAAATTGATACATAAAATATAACAAACCAAAATCTCGGTCGAGTTTGTTGATGGGAAAAATCGGACAATGGAGGGATTTTTCGAAAAAAACAAAATATCGCTATAACTCTCTTATTAAGTAAAACATCGAATTTGTTTAAAGTTTCTACTATTCTTTTGATAAGGGCTTAAAACTTAACTTATTTAACTCAAGTTTCTTGATATCACAAACCATTGGCCCAGGAGGTGGAAAAAATGGTGGAGACAAAAAAATTATACCTCCTTTAATAGGCATAGTATGGATTCGGTTTAAAGCGATCATTAGTCCTCTAAGCATCACTTAAATCTTTTGTCTGAAACAATTTTTGATATGACCAAACCTTACGGCAACGGATGACGAAAATGTTGATGGAATTTTAAAAACATGGGGCTTGTCCTATGCTAAATATTGAAACCTTTTATCACATGGAACCATTGTCATATTGAGTAAGTTTAAAATTTTATTTTAATTTTAAGATGGAAATATTTTTTATCCCCTATTTAGCACCGGTGAAATCTACATTTGCCTTCCGACGTGCCGAAAGGGATTTTTTGTACACTTACGCGAAATAGTAAATTTTTGTGCTTAATTTGCTTTAAATAAATTTAAACTCGAGATAAATGAAAAAAAAAAAAAAACAACATTTATTAGATTGAATTGTTCGTAAGATATATTTTTTCAAAAGATAAGCTTTTCCTTTCGTGATGAATATTAAAGATGTTTATAGCTTAAATTTGTATACTAATGTATACTATTATAATATCCTGCATTTTCTATCTAGGTATGATGCATGTAATTTCTATATTTATAAAAGAAATAACTTTTCCCTTTTATTTTTATCTAATTTCTAATATATATAATTTTTTTTATAACGGTTTGTTTTACCAGGGTTCTAATATATATATATATGTATCAATTTTAATTCCTTGTTTATTTTTTATTAGGAGGAGAATAACGGTATGAAAAAACGGGAATATCTATTGTGAAAATGGTTATGCCCGTAATATTATAGGTGAACTCATTTGAAAAATTGATTTGTTTTATAATTAATTTTTATCTACTATTATAACATACTTTGTTCAGTTCTTAAAGTGTTACTATTGATGTCTGTAATATTGCTAAAATTATCGAACATGGTGTCTGACCAGTTATTAGTTACTGACAGTTGTACTTACAAGTTATACATCTAATCCAATCTGGAAATCCGGGATGTTCTGTATTGTAGACGAATGCATTGCCATAAATTCAGTCCAATTAACAAGGGTTAGGATAATTAATTTTTTTTTTTTTTTTGTCTTCAGTCATTTGACTGGTTTGATGTAGCTCTCCAAGATTCCTTATCTAGTGCTAGTCGTTTCATTTCAGTATACCCTCTACATCCTACATCACTAACAATTTGTTTTACATATTCCAAACGTGGCCTGCCTACACAATTTTTTCCTTCTACCTTTCCTTCCAATATTAAAGCGACTATTCCAGGATGCCTTAGTATGTGGCCTATAAGTCTGTCTCTTCTTTTAACTAATTTTTCCAAATGCTTCTTTCTTCATCTATTTGCCGCAATATCTCTTCATTTGTCACTTTATCCACCCATCTGATTTATAACATTCTCCTATAGCACCGCATTTCAAAAGCTTCTAATCTTTTCTTCTCAGATACTCCGATCGTCCAAGTTTCACTTCCATGTAAAGCGACACTCCAAACATACACTTTTAAAAATCTTTTCCTGACATTTTAATTAATTTTTGATGTAAACAAATTATATTTCTGACTGAAGGCTCGTTTCGCCTGTGCTATTCGGCATTTTATCGCTGTCTTTCTGATTCTTACTATATGGTCATAATAAAACGATGCCAATCCTCTAAACTAATTACATTTTCTTATGGCTTCTATAGTGTTCTTGCTTCTAAATAACGCTGGCGTTGATTTTCCAAGCAGCCTTCGCAGTCTTTAGATGTCTCTGTTGTTTGATATTGCAATTCGCGCTCGTAAAATATTCTAAAAAATCAGTAATTTTCCCGCAATTTTCTTTTCATTTTTTTTTTTTTTTTTTAATTGTACAAGTTTTTAAACTGAGAAGTAAATTTTTACTTTTAATTGTTTTTATTTTTTAGCAAGCAAAAAAAATATATTTTTATGTCGTTTTATTTTGTATTATAACTTAGATAAATAGTTTTAATTATTATATGTGGTATGAGTTATTTATTACTAAACCAGATGCTAGCGTACATACATTTAAAAACGTGATTTTTTACAATTCAACAGCCACCTGGATCTAGTCATATTGAATCGACAGTCAAAATTAATCGGATCGATAGCTACATCTTATCGATTAAACTCCCTTTTTCGATGTGCTTCCCTCGTATTACATACAGACATATTCATTTATATATATATATATATATATATATATATATATAAATGAAATATATGACATTAGGAGTGGAGTATTTTACTATCACCCGACTTACGTCACCGTGTAAAATTTCACCATTGTATGATGTCCGGAAATGAGTTTAATTAAGGTTGCAAGAATTGAGGTCGCGTTTGAACTATTATAGTTTAAAGAAAAGCATTTAAAATCAGTTTTTACCGTTTTCGGTGCATTTGGCTGGCCGATTTCCATGGCTGAATGATATTGTTACAGGCTTTAATTTGGAGATCCGGGTTCGAATTTTGGTGAGGCATAGCATTTTCCAAACCCTACAAAATTTCAATTTTCATATTCCTACTCAAAAACCTTCAAGCTTATGCGGTTTATAATTACATCATAGCAAAATCCAAAATCAAATGCTGTCTTCGAAATTTCAATTTTTCATCTTTTTTTTTAATGAAATAACTGTTCATAAAAGTTCTACAAGCTCGTAAGAGTTTTAAGGTTCCAGCCTTTGTAAAGGCAGATGCTTTTATATGGATTTGAAGTATGAGGTTACAACCACCATAAGATAAACTGGTTTGTAGTTATTTTTAAGTATTATTCCTTCAAAAATTATAAGTTTTCAAAATGTAAAAAATGGGTAGTATGATCCAAAAAATATGAATCATTATGATCGATATTTATTATGGTAAAAATGTTTAATTACCTATTCATTTACATTTACGAATTTGAAACTTTTGCTAAAAAGTTAGATTTATATATCCAAATCTATTGAAGGAGATAATAGAATTGTTTTTGGATATCTCAGAGTAATATTTCATCGACTTAGAACTAAAATAAAAATATTATCTTTTATAGAAAAAATATATTTTCAGACAGCTTTTAAAAACATATTTAAAAAATTTTAATTTTCTGCATTTCATTCATGTAATATATTATTTATATATAACTAAATGAAATTCAACATTACCAACAATTCGTTCACAGCCTCTTTTCTAGCACTTTCGGTCATTCGACCATTCTCAGGAAAAGTTATTCTTCAATATTAAAAGTTTATTCTTTAATTAAAAAATGTAATATTTTCTAAATAAAGTTAAGAAGCATATTATTTTGTGAATAAATTTTTAGTAGAAAACGCTGTTAAACGAAGCGAAAAGATTTCGTAAATGTACGAAAATATTATTTAGATTATTACAGTATTTTTGGGCACAACTATTGGTATGGCTGCGTTTTAATAGTGGAATTATTAATGGAAGTTCCTGAAAATAGTCTATTAAAGAGAAAATAATCCATTATTTTTTGTGATAGTCACCGTTATATTCATATGTGTACTGTAATATTCGTCGAGATTTAATAACTTTTAATTCAGGTAGGTTTTTGTTGAAAAATATTGATTTATAATAGTATGAACAGATAAAATAAAATAAAATTCAAATTCAGATCGCTAATTAAAAAATATATAATAAATAATTAAAATATAAAACCCACAATCAACAAATCGTTTTATGCGTTCAAGCGATGACGGAAACAAATTCCATCATCAGGAACTTAAAATTATTTATATTATTCTTAAAAAATAAAACTTTGTCGTCATAAGGAAAATTATTATGTAAAATATATAACACTAATCGTCATGTGTTTAATGTCGACTTAACGTCCTGTCATTACGAATGTCTCCACCGTTCGAACAATGCATTAACATCGCATAAAGACTAAACAGTACCATAATAAAATAGCATTTTTCTAAAATGTCAGCTTGTGTATTAAGTCATCTGAATTATAAACACTTATATACTTAACATGAATAAGAAGGCAATTAGTTTCTTTATAAAATAAGAGGAGCCAGCCTCCGTGGCGCGAGTGGTAGCGTCTCAGTATTTCATCCGGATGTCCCGGGATCGAATCCCTGTCAGGCATGACATTTTCCTACGCCATTTGTCATTTATTTCATCCTCTGCAGCAATACCTAACGGTGGTCCCGGAGGTTTAAAAAAAAATGAAGAAACGATATATCAGTGTAAACATATACCACTTGTAGAGTTAAATCTGTATTCGTTGGATTGATCTGAACAATTTAATCAGATCGGTAAAGAAGGCAGTGAAAAACCACTTCCTTCCTTATTTTTCTTAGTACGGGTTAGCCTAGTGGTTAAACTCATCCATTGGTTAAAATCAACTGGTTTTCGAAGTCGAGAGTTCTAAGGTTCTAGTCCTTAAAAAGCAGTTGTTTTTATATGGATTTGAATGCTAGATTATAGATACCGGTGTTCTTTGGTAATCGGGTTTTAATTAGCCACATGTATCAGGGGTAGTCGGCCTGAATCTGTTCAAGACTACACATTTACCGTAAAAATTTCTTCTATCCAACACATAAAAAATGTCTAAAGTACTGTAAACTAACTGAAAAATTAGATTATGTAGTACATAATTTAAATTTTTTTAATTTCTTAAACTTTCAAAGAAAATATATAACAATTTTATATATAAATATATAAAAAATATGTTTCCGAGTTCTGTGGTTGAATAGATAGCGTCTTGGCATTTCGTCTGTGGTTCGAATCCCAGTCAGGCTTGGCATTTTTTTTATCGCTACCATTTCCACTGGGCTAATGACCATACCTGTTGACGTCCTCTCATTCATATCAAAAATATATTTAAAAAATTATGAAAAAGAAAATATATAAAAAATTAATCTGTTTAAAATTTCGTATATCAATTTTTGATGTCGGAAGCTTTTGGCTAGATTTATAACGTACTGTCTTCAAAATATTGAAAAAATATCTAACAAAAATCATGATCTATCGTTGTTTTAAAATTGATTTGAACCTAATTTTACAAAATTTTAACCTAGGATGAAAAAGCCAAAAACAGAACATCTGCCAAAAAAAACTATTTTTTTAAACCCCTAGCATCTTATGATTTTCAACACCGCTTATCTAAAATCTCTTCGTGTGTTTATTATAAGTGCTTATTATTTTATTATAATTGCTCTGTATTATTATTATTATTATTATTATTATTATTATTATTATTATTATAAAAATAAATTTTTCTTTGTTGGTTAATCTTTGAATTTTTCTTCCTGTATATTACGTAATTTATTTAATTAGATATATTTCATAAGAAAGCCACCTATTGTAATGGGTATCATGATTCGATTCGACTTCCGGAAAATCTTGGACATATCTTCGCGTTTCACGTCTCCCAGACCCCAAAACCACCGTCAACTCAAAAGTTTATATATATATGTATATATATATATATATATATATATATATATATATATATATATATATTTCACTTTCTTGTAGATTCGATAACTGCCGTAATTTTTTGCCAATCACTTTCAAATTGTTCCTTAAAAATAACTCGTCTCAAAATCTCGGTCGAGTTCGTTAATGGGCAAAATCGGATCATGGGGGTGAAAATTGGGGAGCTTTTCGAAAAACAAAATATTGCTATAACTTTTTTATTAATTAAAAAATCGGTTTCGTTTAAAATCCTACTATTTTTTGAATAAGTCCCTAAAACTTATCTAAGCAAATTTTTTTGATGTTACCAACCATTGGCCCAGTGGGTAGAAAAATGGGGTTTTGACAAAAAAAATCATACCTCCCTTAATAGCACAGTATCGAATCGGTTTAAAGTGTTGGTTAGTCCTCTAAACATTACCTAAAACTTTTGTTTGTAACAAGTTTTGATATTAGCAACCCTTACGGCAAGGGATGACCAAAATGTTGTTGGAATTGTAAAAAGATGGGACTTGTATGCTAAAAATATGAAATTTTTTCATATGCAATCATTGTCGTATTGAGTAAATTTGTAGTTTCTCTTAGACTTTAAGGTGGAAATCTTTATAACCCTTAATGTTTTTTTAACCACTTGAAAGCAAACGGTAACCGCCTAGAAGACGTTACTTCGGTCGATCCCAAGTAACGTGGCTGAAGACTAACCCCCCCTTAGTACAGCTTGAAACTGATCTCCCGACAGGGTCCCTCTTGGATCATTGAGATATCACTACATCCGTCCCGGTTGCCATGGTGACTCTCCCCAAGAGGGCTACCCTTCTATTCCCTATCGCCTAGTTTGGGTCCGGCTATGCATCCCACGTAGACCCCCCTGAATCGCGCGCCCACCTCACAAACGTCGAGGGTCCCTGCACGTGTCCACAATTCGACCCCCCTGGCGATAGAATCTTTTTCGCCAGTTTCCTCCGATTTTTTTTAAAAATTATTAACCCTACTTAGTATCGGTGAAATCTACCTCCGTCTTCCGGCGTGCCGAAAGTGTTTTTTTGTAGCGATTTATTTTCCAGGTATCGTAATCTTGATCTCAAGTTATTATTAATTTAACTTGTTTATTCAGTCAATTTTTTTTTTTTTTGTTATAGAATTCCGGCAACTAATTTTTTTCCTATTCTTATTTTCTTAGAATGTTGGTCAATATTTTCTAATTTTGTAATAATAAAAGTTTTTAATAATATTAAATTCATGAAATGCAACTTATATTATGTGCTTTGTGCAACTACTTTAATAAAGAAAAATATATTTCATTTAATTAAAGAAAACGTTTATTTTATTAAATCACCATAAATTGACAAAAAAAATAAAAAAAAATTATATATATATTTTTTTATTTCTTTGAATTCATATTTATTATTAATAATAATACAATAAAAATAGTTACATTAATAAAATTATTTCTTTAAATTTATGTTATTTTTACAGCAATCGGTCTAGAAAATTCAGATTTGGAGCTACTAAAACTTCTGGATTCGGAATTTTTTAATTATAAAATTCAATATGAAAAAAAATTATATAAAAATACAAGATTTTAATAAACGTTTCAGGTAGGCCTAATAATTTTTTTTGTAAAAATTCTCTGATTTAAAAAAGAATATATGAAAAATAATCATCTAAATATTTCGTTTTTATTTTTATTTATTTAAAAAAAAAAAAACTAAATTAGATATATATGTAATAAAAAATTTTAAGTGACATATTTGTATATTTAATATCAATGTAAAAATATATGTTGCACAAAGTACTATATGTTAACTGCTTCAGTTAACATATAAACCCTAAATTAAGTTAAGTCAAACCCTAAATTTTACTAATCGATTTTTTTTTCTTTCAAGATATTGATCGATGTCAAATTGTGAATGTTGTTAGCTAACAATTTGTTTTTTCTAGAATGGTTACATTCCTCTGAAAATTTATGCATATCCTACTACCGTAAATACAAACTATTTGATTAATTAAACTGAAATTTACCTATTTTTAGTAATATTTATGTAAAAATATTTTTATAATTAGGACTGAAACATGTTCCATCTTATTTTCTGTTAAAGACACCTTTTATTTCTTAAAATTCATTTCTTGAAATGAATTACGGTATAATTAATTTTTTTAAACAGATTTTATACTTCTATTACATAGAAATAAATAATGCATTATGAAAAATAAGTTTTTAAGATTTCAAAATGGTGGGCATGTCAATTTTTAAATTAGTAACGTTCCTGTATAAATATTAGTTTTGTCAAATTATAATACAGAAAAAAATCGTAAATACTTTGTTGTAAACTAGCCGGTCAGGGGCTTCACCTTTGGATCTACGCCGTGTTCCGTTATTCTGACAACTCTCATAACAATAAGTAAACAGATTTTACAAATTACTTGAAAAAGAGATTAAATTACAAAAGATTAGTAATAATTATAGTGACTAAAGTACACGGACGTTTGTCGAGGGAAACTTCTCAACTTCATCTCCAAGGGGGTTAGGGCTACGATTTATTGAAAAAAAGTCATTTTTCAAGTAGGGTTTAAAAGTTCCGTAGAATAAAACAAATGCATCCTGAAGATTTAAAACCGATCATTCGGTTGGTTCTGCACCGTGTGCAAACAGACAGAGAGAACCCACCGCAAACTTTCGTATTTATATAATACATAAAATCACGTTTCAGTTTATATTCTATGTAAATTTTTGATGAACGCTACATAAAAAAATTATATTTTGAAAATAAGAATGTATTTTATAAATACATATATTTTATAACACATATAAATACAGACAGAGTGGAGCAGGGGCAATGCCTGTTTCTTAAACCGCTAGTACTCAGCGGTGAGTGGGGATATATTGACCTTCAGCGATCTCTGACGGACAGCTCAGACTACGAAGTTTCAGTCACTATGGATCGTTGGAAAGTAGAACATCGTGTGTTTGCTGTCGAGCAGTTTGTTTTTACGAAAACAATGATTCTGTGGTCACGGTTCAACCTCTTTTCCGTAGAAATTTTCAGATCGATCCACCATACTCCGATCGGTTGAAGCGTTTAGAAGTGGATCTATGATGAAGAAAAACAACCTGGCCTTCTACGTTCAGTACAAACTTCGGAATACGTAGAGTGAGTTGTTGGTAGTCCGAAACGATCCGCTAGGCGACAGGCTGGAGCGCTGGGTATGTCACGTCGTCGCTTCATCGCATCTTACACTGTGATCTCAAATTTCATTCATACAAAACAACGATCGTCCAGCAACTAACTGAAAGGGATTCTGTGTAACGCTAACAATTTTATGGCATAATGAACGCCATTCTTACGGAAGATGCAAACGCCCTAATAATGATGAGTGACAAAGCCCAATTCTATCTGGATGGCTATGTTAATGTAAGAGTTGTTGGTACTGGGCATCGAATAAACCACATGAACTACACCAAAAACTTCTCCACAGCTCAAAAGTAACACTGTGGTGCGTTATTTCCAAGATAAGGACTTTTGGTTCTTACTTTTTTGAAGAGGGGAAACCGCAGTAACCACAGTGACATCAGCGAGCAGCTGCATCGACATGTTAAACAACTTCCTGCGTCCACAACTGGGAAGGCATCGGGTAAACATGAGAGAATTGTGGTTCCAACAGGATTGTGCTACAGTTTACACATGGAGAGCATCGATTGAAGTGGTTCGACAAATGTTTTCTAGAATGTCATTTGATGATTCGGCAATGTTTCATGGCCCCCACGCTCTATCGATTTGTGATTTTTTTTGTGGTCTACCTGAAATCAAGAGTGTATATGAACAAGCCACACATAATCGAAGACCTGAAAATTTCCATTCGTCAAGAAATTGAAGCTGTGTCGAACGAAATGTTTTGAGAAAGCCGCGCAGAGTTTTGAGATGAGGCTCTGAATTTGCGTCCGACAAAAGGAGTTCATCTTACTGACATTATTTTTGGAACCTTAAGTTATGTTGATTTCAAAAATGCATTAAATATATTATTATTTAATGTAAAACCTTTTTTTCTATAATTAAAACAAACGAAGTTATTCAGTACCGAAAAACATTCGTTTCCTCTACTACACCCTTCATGTAGTATCTCATGAAAAAACGGAAAATTTTTCAGCTACAAATTAGAAATAAAGAGAAAAGTTCATGGATATATGTTTAGAAATGTAGTAAACGCTTGTGAACAATTTCTTGCTGAGTTTTACTTCACAGATAAATGAAACCACATTTAATTTTTAAATCTTAAATTAAGGAGTAAATTTGATAGTTTCAAATGAAATGTTTTAACGAATATTTCTCATAATGTTTTATGTATTCAATATTAACACAAACTATTATCCCTATTAATCTATAGCCAACTATAAATTCAGTGTCTCACACTCACGCACGTTGGCAGGCACACCTGTGTTTAACTTTGGAAACTACATTGACTGTAATAATAACAAGATCAGCAATAATAATATACATTTGCAAACTACGCATAATAATATTAATAATAATAATAATAATAATCATAAGCTAATTAATTAACTATTCGAGCAATAATAGTAAAATTTAAAGTAATCTTATAATTATTCTTCAGTGTTCATAGAAATATAGAACTTATAAATTACGTTTATTGTAAAAATGAATTTTCTATTTTCATACCATGAATTGTTTTATCTTAATCTATATTTAAATAATGAATGATAGGTTTTATACAAGTATAACATTATTTTATTTTATAAACTTTAATATTTTTATTTATTAATTACATTTAATTGTTTTATGATCTTAATTAATATAAATATACAATTAATTGTTTTAGTTACAATTTATTTCATATTATCATTACAAAAATATTTTCCACTATATTTTTTTTCGTATGGTTGTGCGGACAATATAACAGATCTACGGTGATAAGCCCGATGGAAATTGGTGGTAGCATATGAAAAATTACCATGCCTGTTCGGGATTCGGACCCAGGACTTACCGTACGTAATGCCGAGACGCTACCTACTCAATCACGAAGATATCCTTCGTCGGTTTTAAATTCAACAAAATTTAAATTTTTACATGTTTCTCACTGAGTTTATTTAACATAAATTTAATCAGAAATAGATTGTCGACAAATTTTTATCGTTTTTGTTAAAAGTATAAAAAAATTGTTTTACATTTTTATATCAAACTTGAAAGAATTACCATCGAATACCATCTTGTAAGATTTAGAATATTTTTTTTTTCGAAAATTACCGAATATACTAACTTAGAAATGATTTTAAATATTTTCTGTTGAAGGATAATATTTTTACAACTCACGTAAACCGTGACCATGCCCGAGCCATCGCTATGCATAAAGATTATATTGTTCTGTATTGTATACCCTCTGTAACATTCTCGTTAAATTGTAGAAATTTGATTGTTATTTTAGTAAAAATTAAAACATTTGTATTTCCTTGTACAAAGTAAAGGAAATATTGCAATCGCGAAAAAATTCAATTTTCAGATTTTAACTGATATATCCATTTTGACCATCTATGAATACATTTTGCCTAATGACATCGGTACGTACGTATGTATCTGTCACAATTCAAAAACGATTAGCCATATAATGTTGAAATTTTGAACTTTTGTTACATACAATTGTGCACCTCCTCTTTTAATTGCAATCAACTGGACCAAAAGTGTCCAAAAAAGCCCGAAATTTTTTTGGATTTAGGACGTTTTCTTAACTGCAGTAAATAAGCTCTCTATGAGAGATTTTCAACGATATATAAATCGCACTTATTTTCATTGGTTCCAAAGTTATAGTCAAATAAAATTTTAATTAATATTATATCTGAATTTTACAAGGGGAAGACACATCGATTCGAATCCGACTTCATTTCCTTTTTTTAAGTTTTTTTTTAATCTAAATGTATTGATCTAAAAATGAAAAAAAAATTCAGAAGTTATTAGTGAAATAAAATTTTATGTACTTTTAATTTTAATTCAAAAATTTTTACATAGGTTAAAATTATTAATAAATCAATATATTTAGATTAAAAAATAAGAATTTGAAAAAAAAAATTATACGAAGTCGGATTCGAACCGATGAGTGCATGATTACGGATTCGACACGTTCTCACTTACTTCACATGTTATGTAAACCTAACCCACCTGAAAAAAAATTAATATATATACTAATATTAAATGCTGATACGTACACCACAAAAAAAGTGATGCAATGTGGTGTCCACCACATTGCAATTCTGTAACTGTCAATTTTATAAAAGAGTCGGAGGATCGTATCTCACTTTCAAATGCAATAAGTTTAAATGAAGTAACACAAAAAATGTGTATATGTAATTTAATAGACGTACAAGGAAGTCATGTGGTGTCCACATCAGCTTTTTTTTTAATCTACGTTTTCTTATTACAAGTCATCTAAAACGGTTGCCGCAATTTAAAAATAAATCGTATATCATAAACTACTAGAGGTAATCATATAAGTCTTTTTTTTTTTAAATTAACCAATTCAAAAAGATTTTTTATTACATACCTTAGAATGTTTCAATACGAGCTCTTGCTCGCTCTGGAAACATCCTGCCGGTAATCGACTTCTGTTGAGGTTCACTGGATTATCGCAGGAGTAACTGTGACCTATAGCAGCGGTGATCTATGGTCTTAAATGTTGTACATTCCTGATTTTTTCATTGAAGACAATGGTTGTAATGTAACTCCATAGAAAAAACCATCTAGAGATATCAAATCTGGGCTTCTCAGAGGCCTTCTCAACGCACAGGACCGGCCCTACCGATTCATCGAATAGGGAATCTTTCATAAGTGCCCGTCGAACACAGACTAAACTGTAGGGATGCACCATCTTGTTGAAACATTACAACTACTTTACTTTCTTGTTCTATTTGGTCAACTTACGGGAAAATGTACAGTTGTAACATATCTAAATAAACATTCCCTGACATAATAGGCTCATGAAAAAAGTATGGCCAAGTCACACGATCGAACATCAAACCTCACCAAACGTTTATTTTTGGGAAATCTCTGATATACTTAATAATTTCATCGCGGATCGCGGAAATTTCGGTTTTCAGATTTCAACGGAAATATCCATTTTGACCATCCTTGAATCCATTTAGACTAGTTTCGGCGTGACCTCTGTACGTACGTATTTCGCATAACTCAAAAACGATTTGCCGTAGGATGTTGCAATTTTGGATTTAGGATTGTTGTAACATCTAGTTGTGCACCTCCTGTTTTTAATTGCAATAAATTGGATCAAAATTCTTCAAAAAGTTCAAAATCCCTGTGATAATAGGCTTATGAAAAAAGAATTGGCAAGTCACACAATCGGACATCAAACTGCACCAAACGTTTATTTTTGGGAAATCTCTGATATACTTAATAATTTCATTGGGTTGCTGAGATACCCGTATCCTACAATTATGCGGGTTGATACAACCACTGAAATGGAAAGTCGCTTCATCCATAAACATAATACTTTTTAAAAATTTTGTGTCAACGTCAATGTTATTAAGCATTTTACTTAGGAATTCAACACGTTTAGGATGATCCATAGGTTTATGGTATGTAAAAAAAACTTTTTGATATCGAATTTTTAAGAAAAATACTTGTTTGATTATCTAGTAGTTTCTGAGATATAATTTTTACTTCCTTGTATAAAGTAAAGGAAGTATTGCGATCGCGAAAAATTTTGGTTTTCAGATTTCAAAGGTAATATCCATTTTGACCATCCCTGAATCCATTTTGTCTATTTTCAACGTGACCTCTATACGTACATATTTCGCATAACTCAAAAACGATTAGCTATAGCATGTTGAAATTTTTCATTTAGGATTGTTGTAACATCTAGTTGTGCACCTCCTGTTTTGAATGCAATAGATTGGATTAAAAATTTCCAAAAAGCCCGAAATCTAAAAATTTTACATTTTTTACTTTTTCTTAACTTCAGTAATAACCCCTCATTGAGAGCTTTTCAGCGATATATCACAAGTGGTACTTATTTTGATTGGTTCCAGAGTTATAGATATATAACATTTTAATTAATGAAATATTTGGATTTTAGAAGGAGAAGACACATCGGTTAGATTCATCTCCTTTTTTTTTAAACTTTCTGTTCAATGCATAATTCAGCTTGGCAAATCCATGTTAGCTGGCACGGCACGTCTAATAACATCATTATTATTCCTAATATTAGTTTCAGCTTCTGTTATACGATGTCGTATAATATTTCAGGAACTGAAACTTGCTAACGAACCGTTTTCCGACCTGTGATTATATGAATTTTTTTCCTTATTTTAGCCTGTAGAATCAACTCTCGAAAAATTGCCTTGCAATTTGGAATCAACCTGTATTTATAATGATAAAAGTTTTCATTGAATTAAAATTTAAACGAAAAAAACAAATATAAAATTTAATCAATATAAAATAGGATTTTTCAAAAAGAGGTGACAGTGCTACGCGTATTAATATATATGATGATTACAAATGAAATATACACTTTAGAAGCTTTATAAAATAAAAGTAATGTATGTGAATACAGTAAATGATATGGTTTTACAGGGAATTTTTTAATGTTGGTACATTTGCTCTGCTGCTAATGCCACTAACTGATGTATCATGTTACCAGTCTGGCAAAATGACTGTTCCACCAGAAGAAAAACGTGTTTGTGTGATTGAATTAGCCAAAACAAATTCGGTTACTATCGTACAGCGACGTCTCAGAACAAAGTATGGTAAAATCACCACCGATAACAAAATCAATCTACGACTGGAATAAACAGTTTCAAAACTGGGGTGTCTGTATGAAAGGAAAAGTGTTGGAAGACCTCCTGTTTCAGAAGAAAATTCGATCGTGTTCGTGATGTATTTCAACGTAGCCGAGAAAAAATCAACTTGATCAGCAAGTCTAGAATGCAAATCCCTCAAACCACTTTGTGGAAATTATGCGATAATTTTAAAATGACACCGTATTAATTATAGGTAGTACAAAGTTTAAATATCAACGTAAACATTTTTGTGTGGAATTACAGGAACGTGTTGAAAATGATGATGGTTTTTTTCATCGCCTAATTTTCGGTGATGAGTGTACGTTTCACATTAGTGGAAAAGTTAACAGAATAATGTAAGAATACGGGGTAGAAAAAACCCAAGAGAAAGTTTAGAACATATACGCGATTCCCCTATAAGGAACATGGTTTGCGCTGCATCTCCTGAAAAGGTGTACGGGCCGTTCTTTTTTCGCGAAGTGACAGCGGAGTAATTTATCTAGACATGCAAAGCTAATGTTTCAACCCGTGGAAGATAGTGACGACTTTGTTTTTATACAAGATGGAACTCGGCGTCACTGGCACTTACAATTCAGAAATTATCTGGATGTACGCCTTTCCAGACGAAGGTCTTGCAAGCAAGGAAAACTCGGTGTTTAAACGTTGGCCACTAGGTAGTCCAGACGTATCGCCTTGCAACTACTGTTTATGGGGCTGTGTAAAAGACAAAGTTTTTGTACCTGTTAATAATGACGACTTAAAACAAATATTGTTGCTACGGTTCGTTGACCGGTATACGCTTGCATGTGTTTGGGACGAATCCGACTACCGTGTTAATATCTATTGTATTACAAACAGTACACACATTGAATATTTGTAAATAAAAACTTAAATAATTCTTCTAAGGGTGTCCCATATAAAACACAACCCAACCTTATATTGGTAGGTATTGAAATAATAAAAAGGCATGTGTAAATGTAAATGTGGTTTTTATTATTACCATCCATTACCTTACATTTAAAGTAAATGTTGGAAGTGGCCGCCATCTTCTTGAATACAAGCTTCAATTCTTTTTACAGCGTTTCTTGCAACTTTTTTCAAAGTTTGTGGCTGTATATTTAATACAGCTTGTTCGATATTGACTTTCAATCGTTCAAGTGTTCGTGGTTTGTTGCTGTAGGCTTTTTCTTTGAGGTAACCCCATAGAAAAAAATCCGCCGCCGTCAAATCTGAAGATCTTGGTGGCCACAAGTCTCGACCGATAACACGATTACCGAAGAATTCCTCGACGAAATCAGAAGTTGAACCTGCGTAGTGCGATGTCGCACCGTCATGTTGTAGCCAGCAGTGTCTGTCTTCCTCTTCCAAGAGTGCGATGAACCGAAATAAAATATCCTGATATCGTTCTGCATTAATGGTGTACTCGAAAAAAACAGGAACGATTATTTTCTTCCGCGATATCACGCACCACACGCCCGACTTCTGCGGGTGTAATTGTTTTTCGTGATAAACGTGGGGATTTTCCGCGCTCCAAATTCTACTGTTTTGGCTATTTACGTAGCCGTCCAAATGAAACCGTGCTTCATCTGTGAAAAATAACGAATCCATAACATTAATTCCCTCGCGCAGAAATCGACGGAACCGTTGACAATATTGTAGCCGTTTTTCTTTGTCGCGCTCAAGAAGTGGATGAACCGTTTGAATGCGATAAGGTCGTAATTGTAATCGTTTGGTCGCCCGATGAACAGTTGATTTAGACAAATTAATTTCAGCAGACAAACGTCTGATCGATTTATTTGGTGAGGCGAGTAATCGGTCTTTGATTTCAGCGACTGTATCTGTATTCAACACTGACGCAGATCTTTTGTATTCCTTGTTATTAACAGAACCGGTCTCTCTAAATTTAGCGACTAACCTTAATATTGATGTTTTGTTAGGAGCCGGTTTATCTGGGTACTTATGGCGAAACAAATCTTGCACTGCGACCGCTGATTTAGTACTGAAGTACGACTCGACAATGAAAACACGTTCATCTAGCGAAAACACCATCTTGTCTATAGAAATACACTGAACATTATGATTGTATTGTTGTTACTATCGGTAGTGTTTTACTGCGTCGCCGGGATGTTCAGATGTTGGGAGTCCATTTCAGTAACGAGTAGGGGAGTAAGCTTGACTTTTGAAATTTCATGGATGAGTGATTGATGGGTTGCGTTTTATATGGGACACTCTGTATATAATCATGTATGTAAGTAATTATCTCAACTCTTAAAAAATAGATGTTTATTAGCTATCGAAAGTGTATATTTCATTTCGTTTTAGTGTACTGTATTCCAAGTTAAAACTACCATCATTAACATTATTAATTTTTTTTTCTTTTTATTTCTTGGTAGGAAGACTTTTCATTTGGTTATTAAGGAAAATATAAATAATTTTCAGTTTTATTTCTAGCAAAAAAGTTAATTTTAAGTTCTATAAAAAGTTTGATAAATTTCAATAATACTGTAGTCTTGTTTATTCAGTTAGGGCTCACGTAATCTGATCGATTAGCTTGTAATAATAAACTTAAAATTTTAAATAAAGTAAATAAATAAAACTTTTGATTTAAATTAACATTTTTGTTCAGTAAATATAATTCATAACCTGCCGAGTTAGTCTAGTGGTTAAACTCATCGTCACAAAATCACTTGATTTTCGAACTGAGAGAGGTAAGCCTCAAGTCCCTCTAAAGGCGGTTGCTTTTGTATAGATTTGAATGCTGGACTGTGAATACCGGTGTTCTTTGATGGTCAGATCTCAATTAACCACACGTCTCAGCAGTGGTCGACCTGCGTCTGTTCCAGAATACATATTTACCAGGACATTTACATTTACATTGCATATATCTGTAGCTATGTCACGCTTGGCAAGCAGTTAGCAGTAATTGTATTTGCTTATAAACACGCGCGCGCGGCGCGCACACCCAGACCGGGCTGTAGCTGGAAAACTGGTCGGAGATAAACATAAACGTAATTCATAACTTTTGTATCTTTTTCTTTCGGTCAGAAATTATTTTTTTATATACAGAGTGATTCACGAAGAATTTACCAATTTTCTCATCGTACCACATATATGCACTATTTCATTCACTAATTTAAATGGCTCTCGCTGTTGATATTCTAACCAAAAAATTTGATTGTACTTCAGTGTTTGACGGTTTTTCGCTGAGAATTCTTTCGGACAATATCGACTGAAGTAAAATTTAGGCAGTAATTAGGGATTAGCTTAAGGAACAAAAGTTATGTAGTTCCGATGTATGCTTTTATCTTGGGGGGTGGAAATTATTACATTCAAAATAACCACAGAATTCTATGGAGGAATAAATTCTAAGCAAAACATGTTCTATAAAAATCTTTTGTAGAAAAATTACTTTTTGTGTTATTCGTGATTGAAAATGTTGATTTTTCATCCAATCATTGAACGATTTTTCAGGAATAACTCAAAAATTTTACTTTTTATCAAAAAAATTATTAACAAAATTAAGGCTTATAAAATTACGAAGATTGTTTTTTTTCTTATTTCTTTAAATGCAATACAAACCGAGTTATGCCTAGTTGAACGTAACTTTTTGTTCACCGAAACCTGAAGTCGAACCATTCAAAGTTAAATAACGAAAAAACGGAAGATTTTTCCAGGAAAGCTTGTTGGATATTTTAAAAAATACTTAAAAAGACCTTTAAAATTAGCTTAGTTAAAAATCATTAGCATGAAAACTAACGGATTTATGATAAAAATAAAATGGTTGTTTCGCTTTTTCGGAGAAAAAAATCAGTAATGAAACAAATGACTTTTCCGCAGTAATTAGAATTCAATGTAACCCTTTTACAATTTACTATATTTTAGTACTAACAATATGTTCTAGAAGTTTGACGGTTTGGAATTTCCAGATTAGAACAAACGTTGATTCAAATTTGAACAATTTTTTGAAATTTCTTAATTTTCTTTTCTCAATTAAAAAACTGAAGAAAATACGTAAAAATAAGAATAAAAATTGTAGAATAAAAATTAAAATTAAATTTAAAAAATGGGCAAATTAAACTGTAAAATTAAAATTAAATTGGGCAAAGATTTAAAAAAAAGATAGGAGTGATTTGACCAAAGTAAAATTTAAAAATTTTACTGCAGCATTTTATTAAAATACCTTTCTTACATATGTTGAAGCCCATATTATCAGGATAAAGAAATTACCTAAACTTTTTTTTTAATAATCATTCGCACTCCCAAAAAATGCTTTTTTTTAGCTATTTCTTGCTTCAGAAAAAGAGTTAATGGGCGATTGATTGTGCTGAAAATCAAACTGTTGAACACATCACAGAAGTTTGCTCTAGGACAGGTTATGAAGGGAATCATGAAGATTTCCTGATGGCGACTCCAGAATCAGTAGCATATCTTAATTTGTTAAATATTTGTTTGTAATTTTTGATTGTAATTGGAGTTGTGTTTTGGTGCCATATGCTAAATAAATGGGCGATTTTTAGATGAAAATTTTCTTCATAAACAGGCCTTTAAATAATTATAAATATTTTTCCTCCATTTCATTACTATAATCTGACAACGATAATCGATTTTTAAATCTTTTAAAAGTATACCCATTCCATTTAAAATTTAAAATATTGATATTTCATTATCCCCAAACGTCTAGTAGTTTATCAAAAAATTGGCAAAAGATTTTCATCTCTTCCTAAAAAATCAAATTTGAATTTATCTTTATTTTTGAAGAATCTTTTTTTTTTAATTTGCTATTATCATTTTGAGGTTTTAATTTACCCAATTTAACCTCCTGAAGTAACGGAAATCCCAAAATCAAAAATTTATTTTGCAATTCCAAATTATCAACGCCTAAAACTTATTCTTAAAAGCAAAAAAAAAAAAAAAAATACAAAAACCGCTTTAATGGAGGAGCCCGTAATATAAAAAAAAAAACAAAAAATAATTTTTTATTTTAGATTTCGATTTGACATTGTTTAACAATAATTTTAAAGTATATTAGAATCATTAAAATAATCTTGCGTAGCCGGGAAAATCATGCAATACTTTGCCAGCTTTTTATTCATGTAGGTTGGGATTTTGTAGACAAAAAAATTAAAATTAAAAATATTTTTCCTAAGGCTGTATTTTAACGTTAGAATTATCCGGCTAAAATCTGTATCTTAATTGCAGGATTATGAAATAAATTTTCAATATGGTACAGGAGTTTAACCAATCAAAAACCTTTTCTTTTCAACCCCGACCAATTAGAAACGGGTAGTGTTTAATTTATCAGTTTTATTTTTTTTTATTTTTATTTTAATGCCATCAGAGGTTTATTTAATTACACCAATAGGTAATTAAGTTTCTATAGTACACTGTTTATTTTTTTGTTAATTATGTCGGATTCTGGGGGGGGGAAATATCATTAAACCCGATCGATATTAAAGAAAAGGTAGAACTTATGACCAATAATCTTTTGCTAGACAAATATATTATTTAATGTATTGTTTGAATAATTAAAAAAAAAATATATATATATTTATATATATATACAGTAGTAGACAATGTATTCTATCATCGATTTAAATCCCAATATTTTCTCAACTGTAGAAAAAGTACGCACTCTTGCGAAGTAAGTTTACGACACTCGCTAAGGCTCGTGTCGAAACTTACTTCGCAAGAGTGGATTAATGGCTATTATTATAGGCTCGTCGCGTAATGTTTTATTCATAAAAAAAAAATTATAATAATAATATTAACTCAAACAACTGAAAAGAAATTAATAAATCTTTATATTAAAGTAAAAAAAATAAAAAAATGATACTTTTTTAAATCTTCTTTAATTTGTTTGCGAATATTTCGAAATAAGTACTAGTTACTTACTAACCCTTAATTTGGCGCTGATCTAATAAAAATAATTAATTTAATAAAAAATTGAAAAATTATTATATTCATTAATTTTTAATGGGTTTATTTGTTTTCTTTAGAAATTCATTTTTTTTTCTTTTTTAACAACTACTTTTTTATTTTTTTAGGTTTATTTTTAATATAGATATACACTAAAAAATCTTTTATGATATTAAAAAACCTTTTTTCAAGAGACTTCTTAAAGTACGATTCCTGCATCTTAACAAAAATAAGAAATAGAATAGAGACAGAAAACATAAAGATATTGCTAACGGGTTTTAAACTGAGACTTTATGGATTCAGGGGATTTGTATTACTTTTTTAACGCCAAGTTTTTTGATTAATTTTCTTCAAAATATATATTCAAACTGTAATGATAAAGTACTACAATGATAAAAAAAATCTTCAAATAGTCTAGTACATGCAAGCAATGTAATTTTTTTTATATTAAAATTAATTTATCTAGAAAAACTTTATATCGGGGCCCATCAGATTAATTTTCTCTAGGGTACTATTGATAAAGAGCAAACAAAACTTGAAAGTATATAGATTATTAAAAAAATATTATAAAAGTTATATATCAGAAAATCTTCCTCTTACTCAAGTATGGATTAAAATAATTCTTTTTTTTATTTTATTTTCATGTCGACTTTTGAAGTTGGTATCGGATTAAAAACATTTAGATTAGAGATTAATTATATTACTTGCTTTTAATTTAGCACTACCTTCAACAAATTAAAATCAAAAAGAATTTGTAATATATTACTTTTGAGCACATTTTTCTCGAAATAAAGTTTTATTTAAAAGTTAAAAAAAAAATTAGATATTGTCTTATAAAGGAAGAGTTACTTTATGATACGAAATCATAAATTTAATATCATTACTTGCTTAATTAAATTATATTTTTATTTAAAAAAAAAAAAATCAAATCTTATATTTGTTAATAAACGGGTCTACTTTTTTTGGTCTTCAGTCATTTGACTGGTTTGATGTAGCTCTTCAAGATTCCCTATCTAGTTCTAGTTGTTTCATTTCGGTATACACGCTACATCCTACATCCGTAAAAATTTGTTTTACATATTCCTAACGTTATCTGCCTGCACAATATTTTCCTTCTACCTGTCCCTCCAATATTAAAGCGACTATTCCAGGATGCCTTAATATGTGGCCTATAAGTTTGTCCCTTCTTTTACCTACATTTTTCCAAATTCTTCTTTCTTCATCAATTTGCCGCAAACCTCTTCATTTGTCAGTTTATCCACCCATCTGATTTTTAACATTCTGTTATAGCACCACATTTCAAAAGCTTCTAATATTTTCTTCTCAGGTACGTCGATCGTCCAAGTTTCACTTCTATATAAAGTGACACTCCAAACATATACTTTCAAAAATCTTTTCCTGACATTTAATTTAAGTTTTAATGTACACAAATTATATTTCTGACTGAAGGCTCGTTTCGCCTGTGCTATTCGGCATTTTATATTGCTCCTTCTTCGTCCATCTTTAGTAATTCTACTTTCCAAATAACAAAATTCGTCTACCTCCATAATCTTTTCTCCTTCTATTTTCACATTCAGTGGTCCATCTTCGTTATTTCCACTACATTTCACATTACTTTCGTTTTGCTCTTGTTTATTTTTATGAGGTTGATCTTGCGTAGGAATTCATCCATGCCATTTATTTTTCCTTCTAAATCCTTTTTACTCTCGACTAGAATTACTATACCATCAGCAAATCGTAGTATCTTTATCTTTTCACTTTGTACTGTTCCTCCGAATCTAAATTGTTCTTTAACATCATTAACTGCTAGTTCTATGTAATGATTAAAAAGTAACGGGGATAAGGAACATCCTTGTCGGACTCCCTTTCTTATTATGGCTTCTTTCTTATGTTCGTTAGCAATTATGTCGGTATGTTATGTTAGCAATTGTTCTTCTATCTCTGTATTTGAACCGTGATTTTTTTAAAATGCTGAACATTTTATTTCAGTGTATGTTATCGAATGCCTTTTCTAGGTCTATAAATTCCAAGTATTTTGGTTTGTTTTTCTTTAAACTTCCTTCTACTATTAATCTGAGGCCTAAAATTATTTACCTTGTCTCTATAATTTTCCTGAAACCAAATTGGTCTTCTCCTAACACTTCTTTCACTCTCCTATCAATTCTTCTGTACAGAATTCTAGTTAAGATTTATTATGCATGACTAGTTAAGCTAATTTTTCTGTATTATATATATATATGTATATATATATATATATATATAAAGCTAATTTTTCTGTATTATATATATATATGTATATATATATATATATATATATGTGTGTGTGTAATAAATTCGTTTTGAAATCATATTCGTACGGTCGCGATTTAAGATACAAAGAGAAGTCCAGTAGTGGTAATAAAAATTTGTATAAAAATAGTTCAGAAGCAATTAAATGCACGTACCTTAAATTTAATTCATTTGAAATTACGTCCGATCATATTGATATAAAACTGAATAAGTTTATTTAAATTAATTTTTTGTAATTATTATCATTTAAATAGGAAAATAATAAACATTTCGTATATTAATTATTAAGTATTCATAGTAAAAAATTACAACCAAAAAATAACTTTCCCTTTTTATCATAATTTGTTAATCCTTTCATCAGGAAACATTGTTTTTTAATTAAGAGTAAATTAATTCAAATATGATAATTTCGAAGTCTAAGGTTCTTGTTTAAATCCTTCCTTGAATCATTCAAGGATTGCAATTGTTAATGATGTTTGACGTAGTAAATAATTGTTGAATTGTAAGTAAACTGTAACCTTGTTTATTATCTTTAAGGAACACAGTATATTGTCTGATGATAACCGTTGAAAGCGTTTAGATAAGTTACAAATGCGCACTTGTAGACGAGATTGAATTTGATTTGAATTTAAAACACAATACGATTTCTAATAATTGAACATGTTAAAGAATAGCTACTACGAATAAATTGATGTAATGAGTAGAAAAAAACCAACAAAGCGACCGTAGAGGTATAAGGCCCTATTGGTTAATAAGAAAGAAAATTAACGCTTTTAACTACCATCACTTTAACAAAATTTTAAATTCTTATTCTAATTCTAACAGGTTCAAATCCTAGTAAAGGTTGGTTGCTTTTATGTAGATTTGTATACTACACGGTAGATACCGGTGTATTTTGGTGGTTGGGGTTCAGTTAACTACATGTCTCATTTATGGTCGACCTGCGTTTGTATAAGACTACACCTTATTTACGTGTCATACGTATCATCTTCATCTCATTGGACCGTGTAAACGGTAAATAATCCCTCAACTAGTGAACAATAAATCTCAACTAAAACAATAACAATCAATTTCCATTAGTGAACAATAACTATTTATTGTGAGGGGGTGTTATTTATTGTTCACTAGTCAAACAGATTGCAACATAAACGTTAGAAAAAAAATAGATTTTCATAACTTGTTTTACCAGGGTAGAAAACTTTCCATTTTTACCAAAAAATAGTTTTTCAGTGTTTTTTTTTTTTTTAAATTCTCATATGTTATTCCATTAAACATAAAGTACTAAAATTAACATTTATCTGCACATAGATCAATGCTTTTTCCAAAAATAGTTTTTTTTTTATTTTTATTATTTTTGTTTTTTAATCCTTATTTACTACTTCATAATACATAAAATACTAATACTAACATTCATCTGATAGATATGCGAATAATAACCTAAGAAAAAAATTTAAATTACTGCTTAGATTACGATTTATTTAAGTAAAAAATAAGAAATTCTTTTTTAACAATTAGAGACGTTGGTACAATATTTTTTTCACGTTTATCAGTAAAACTTTTGTTAATATTACCTGCAGACGAATTGACTACACAATAAAAAAAAAAAATGTTGCCATTTTAATATTATTTATTATTATTATTATTATTTATTTTTTATTTATTAAATTGTAATATTTCTAAAATATTTAAGTAAAATTCTTTTGTAAAATTATGTTTTAAAAACGAGAATAAACTGGTAATTTTTATTAGATCGGTTTTTGCTTAATTTATCATTAACTATGGATATATTTTTGGTTTTTTGTATTTAAAAAAATACAAATAAATAAATTTATTATTTTACATTATTTTTAAAATTAAATATTTTGCTTCATTATAAATATAATTGAAATTATTGTAATAAAAAAAAAAAATTGTTTTTTTTCTTCTAGTTAAAAAGATAGTAAAAAGCAGAAACCGGATTTTAATTATTTATTAATTCTGTAATAAAGTATTTTATTATCAAATTAAACATGTTATATATGTGTAAATTTATGTAGATATATATGTATATAACAATAAACCTACAAAAAAAATTTCTCAAAAAAATCACCAAACTCCCGTGAGCGAGATCGGGTTTGCTATCCGTATTCCCCATTTGGTTGTGGTCGTTACCAATCAGCTGACTTGTTAGCTGTTTTAAAATTATAAGTCCTAATATTAACATAAATTACATTATTTTAATGTTATTGTAATTTCGATATTGCAATGTTTATGGTATTAATTAACATTTGTTAATTTTGACATGTTTTCTTATTAATAGTAATTTATTTTGTAAAAACGTTTTTCGGGATTTATCAATGATTTTTATGTGATTTCTATTTATTTATCTTTTAGAACTTAGGCTTACCAGTAAGACTTAAGTAATATATATATATGTGTACATAAATTGGTAAGAAAATTTTTTTGTTCTATTTTGTATTATAGACGTAATTTAATTATTATTTGAAAATAAATTGAATTAGGATTAATTCGTAGTATAATATTATTAATTATGAAAAATTGCCGTGTTTTGTTACAATATGTAAGATTTTGGGATTTTTTTTCATAAAAAATTTGAATAATTTTGTATATATAATTCTCTTTAACGCTAAAGAATAGATAAACCAATAATCAAATAGTTAAAGTTTCTTTATCGTTAACATATTTTAAGTTAATTAAAAAAGTTCGGTTTCCCGCTTACCATAATCGGATGGGGATTCCCTTGCTGTACCGTTGGGAGGAAAGAAAGACCGAGTCCCGTTGGGGGATTCTTTCGGCGGTTCCCCATTACAGGCAAGGCATAAAGACCGAGTCACGGTGAGGGATCCTTTGAGGTCCATTCATTAGAAGCATGGCGCCTAAAATATCGATTCCCGGCTATCTGCCGGGAACTTCGTTCCCGACGAAGTAGTTAGAGGCTATGGCACCCGTCGAAGCCGAGTTTATTTTTAGTTACGGATCCGCCTCCGAAGGACGGGGAAAAATATTTAAAAAGCTCATTAATATCGTTTACATCTATGGTAAAAGTTTTTGCCAGTTCACTAGTAAAGAAGAAAACAAATTATAGTATTTATTGCTAAAAAATTATTCTTTCAGAGGAATTGTAAATAATTAAAAATCCGTGGGGTAAAAAAAAATAAATTTACAGGATATTATACTTTGTAATTTTTACGTAATTGTTTCAAGTTTAAATTTAATTTTAAAAAACCCGTAGGTTTATATAAATTAAATTATATTATAAAATTTATATAAATTATATTATTATATAAAATTATATTATATTTATATAAATAAATATTAATTATATAAATTTAAATGTAAGAAGTGATTTATTTTTAATCTATTTTACCATTATTAAAATTTTTAATTTTCATAGATTAGTTTATAAATTATAATTATAATCATTACTATATACAAAAACCTTATCAATCACATTTAAATAAAAGCGCTCGTTCTCTAGTTTTTTTTTTTTTTTTTTGTATATAAAAGGGTTAATAAACATAGCTAATTCGGATACAGAAATTTTTTTTACTGACCTGGCAAGAGCACTGACGATGCCATACTAAAGGTAATGGATATAGCTTCCTCTAATTCATGCGATGTGTTAGGGATTTTTCTGGACTTATCCGGGGCATTTAATAATTTATGGTGGCCCTTTGCCCTGTTTCTGTAGCATTTTCGTAATTTCAAATTAACAGTAGGATGTAAATATTGTTGCAAAGAAAATGAAACAACTTCAATTAAGGTTGCCCAATAATCTCTGTAGAAAAGAATTAAAAATTCAAAACTGAGAAACAATCGTATAAATCGAGTAAAAATATTTATACAATGTTCTACAGTTATATGAAACGACTATACACATTTCTAAATGAAGATACAATGAGCACGAATTAACATAGAAGTCTGGGGTTTCAAACTGAATTATAAAATATTTAGAAATCTAAATTTATTTTTTTCCAAATAATTCTTAATACCTTCTTATATTTTTATCTCCTTCATGGATTAAACAAAAATTAGCCTGTACGTTGTGTTTTTTCTCGGTTAACCTATGTCTTTTCTTCCTCTCGATGTGTAATACGAAATCTGAAGCGGCAGACGATCGAAGAAATTCGATAAGGATGCCCATTATTCTTTATACCGTTTTATGATGCCATTAAAGAGCAGACTCTTCCATATAAATTCATTCTTTTACAGTCTTTCCAAAAAAATTTCTTCACACAGCACTTAAAAAGCGATTTTAGCTGCTGGGATTCAAGGTTTTTCCTTTCTATTTGTGCCCATATATATTTAACACTTGTCAAGAGAGGTATGCTCATCACTTTATAAAGTTAAACTGTCTTCCTACATTTACTTTCCTGACATCATAGCAATACAGCTATGCTGCAAGAAGGAAAAGGTATGGTAATCATTCAAAAAATGGGGTACGGTTTGTTTTTTGTTTGCATATATCGACGTTTTGTGACCCAGAGACCTCAACAAAACAAAAAAAAAGTGCGGGGTAATATTTTTACGCATGAACGTGTGTTGGTGTGTTTAAAACTTAATCATTTTTTATTAGAATAACCGATCTTGATAAAATTTGGCAGGGAAACTGGTGAATATGAGGTCATTTTTTGGTAAATTTTGGAGACAATATCCCTAAGATCATTTGCTAATGGACAACCAATATGGTTTCCGACCGGGCATGAGCACTGAGGATGCCATACTAAAGGTGATGGATATAGCTTCCTCTTGTTCATGCGATATGTATTAGGGATTTTTCTGGACATATCCGACGCATTTAATAACTTATGGTGGCCCTCCGCCCTGTTACAGATGCAGAAGCGTAAATCTACACGAAATGAATTAGAAGTGTTCTCAATTTATTTCAGCCATCGGACTGTTTCCCTGCGTCATGCCGGCTCGGAGGTTCGTAAGATCCTAACTAAAGGATGCCCTCAGAGCATGTTCTGAGTCCCCTTCTTTGGATTGTAGAATTCGATTTCACGTTGCGTTTGAGATTGCCATGAGGTTGTCGTGTCATCGCTTATGCTGACGACACGCTGGTGTTGATTGAAGGGAATTCCCCTTCGAAGTAGAGCTACTCATACTTGTGAGACACACCGGCTGTGGAATTTCCAACATAAAATGATTTTCAGCCCAAAGCAAACCACAATGATGTTGCTTAAGGACAAATTGGCTGCTTCCCGACGAATCCGGGTTCGGATGGCTAGTCTTCCCATTCGGTACGTTACAGCTCAAAAGTACCTGGGTGTTATCCTTGATGAGAATTTTCGGTTCAAGGAACATCTACAGTATGTGTAGCAAAAAAGGCCGCTTTTATGGACTCCGTAGAGTCATTCATCCCGATTGGGGTTTGAATTACCGTACCATGCGTATCCTTTACAAAGGTGTCAGTGAGGCTATTATACTATACGCTGCACCTGTCTAGGCTTTTAGGTGTTACGTGGACATTTTGTTCCGTGCCCAGCGACTCCTCTTGCTGGCTATTACAGCCAGTTGGGATGGTAAATTTTGCAGAAAACATCTCTAAGAAATGGAGTAGATAATTTCTTTGAGGTCAATTTGCTTAATATTTTTCAAAAGTAACCCCCCATTTTATATCAAGTTCATGCTTGATTATATGCGCGCATGCTTCTTTTATTAAAAATACTTTGCGCCCAGATTTTCTTCTTTCCCAAAAATCTACAAAAGCTATCTTTTTTAGAGAAATATTTTGTCTTTTTAAGCATAGTAGTAGTGCATGTGATTCAAAAAAAAATATATTGGGGGAACCTCCAACATTGCTCCCAAATAAAATTGCCCTAACATAACATTGGCATTATTGGGGATATTCAAAGCTTTTTAGACAATTTTTTCAAAATATTTTTAGTTTATTTAAATTTTTAATAAAGTTCTTACAATAAAATTTATTATAATTAACTCCCATTCAGAAAAAAAAAATTATAGATAATATGGTTGAACATTTTCAGTAATTTTATTTTTTTTTAGTTTCATCCGTTCGATAAGGATGCCCATTATTAAAAACTAATAAATAAACCTGTCTTTTCATCATTGCCTAAATAATTCATAGTTAACGTAGAAAATTAAAAAAAATTCTTGGGAAATGATTTAGGGAGTGTGGGAGCAGAAAAAAGTAAAAAAAAATATTTGTTTTTTTTGGAATTTTTTAATATTTTTTTCATTTGTCATTGTTTAAGAATAAATAACCACTGCCGGAAAGCATGAAAACTTTGTTCTAGTTTTTAAATTTCTATTGATAATTTTTAAAGTATTTTGATTTACGTTTTGAACATCATAATCTCCTGTTCCACAGCTGTATCTTTTATATAAATCTCAGATCATTTACCTTTAAATGCCATAATTTGTGATTTCTGAGATATCTGCGTTTCGAAGTCTTGACTCGCTATATACAATCGATAAAGTAAACTATCCAATGCCTCTTCACCGTTTTATATGAGCACCTTGTCAACTACATATAAAAGGAAGTTAATATGTAATCCTGCGACGTAGGAAATGAAGATTACAGAATAGAACTGCGGTTTTTTGGGTTAGTTTACATTTCCTGTCCACTACATTGAAAGCTTATAGATTTAAAAAATAATAAGATATGAGACAGCATATATCATTGATGTATATTTTTATTTATAGGATCTACTCTATATTTTTCCCACTTCTTACTTTTATTACAGTAGAATTTTAACGGACATTCCATTAATTTTTTTTTTGGATATCCATTATTTTCAATAATATGCCATAGTAAAAATTTCAGCGTATTGTCAAAAATTTTTTTCCGAACTAAAAAGGTTTCTTTAATTCGGTTTAAAAACGTTTCGGTTAATTGCGTGTCTCAGAATTAAATTCTTGAAGTTTCTGTATTAATATTTTTAACGTTAATTATATATTATACTGCAAGGAAGCAAGAATATATTTTATTAAAAGCCATCATGTTTTCATCGATTACGAATTCTGCAACGTAAAATAAACGTAGATTTAATATTGAAGCGTTTAGTATATAAGTTAAATTCAAAAGATTTATAACCGGAAAATTACCTGGACTCGTTCCTTCACCTTTTTGGAAAATAGAGATAAATTTAGATACGCCCAAAGATCTGGTGGAAATTTTATAGTATCTCCTGTAGTTTTTAAAAAGGTGTAATATTCATAAATAGAATGTTTAATTTCCATAGTTAATGAGGTCCATATTCTTAACTTCATGTAATATTCCTTTTCACGATTGCCTTCAGAAATATGTCCTTTTCTTGTATTATTATTTTTATATGTTAACAATTAGTGTTGTGGATTTACTTTTCCTTTGTATTTTAGTAATGAATTTTTAACTGTAATTACGTAACGTCGGGGCAGCAATTAAATTGATTCTATAATAATTAAAAAATAATAAAATTCAAATTTTTTTTTAAAATTAATATTTGAACTGTTATAATTTTAGTGATACGATATAAATGATAATATGAGAGAAATATTGATAGCAGGTTTGGAAAATAAAAAAAGACGTAATTATTTTCTGCAAAAGAGTGATAAAAGAGTACAATTGATTGCATAGAAAAATAAAATAAATATTTGCATAATTAACGGCCGGATATATAAGTATCGTTTGTGTAAGTAATAAATTGGCAGCGCAGTAGTACTGAACAGATTAGTCTACTGTAAATTATTTATTATTATCATTATCGAAATACTGCAGGCAAACACGATCTATTGGAATTGCTATATACTACTCTTATCACGGTCCAAATAAAATGGTTTCAAAAGGAATTGGTTTAGTTAACATTTTCTTTCTAGTCCGTTCATTTATTTTCTCTCCCTCTCCCCCGCTATATATATATATAAGCGGGAAAACTATTCCACGACCTTTCCAGTTATTAGTAACACAAATTAAAAGAGTTAAAGCTAAAAAAACAAATAATATAACATTTTAATATAATATTACAATTTTAATAATTTAATTATTAATATTTAATTAAATTAAATTAATATTTAATTTTAATAATTTAATTTAATTTAATATATTTTTAATAATATAATATTTTTTAGGGGTGTGTGGAATAAATTAAAAAAAATGTGTTTCTAAAAATATTGATACATAGGTTAAGCTTAACCAATTTGGTTAATTAACGTTTTTTTCTAAATCGAACACCCTCTTATATAAAGGCTAAATTAAAAAAAAAAAAAAAAGTTTCTGCATTTAAGATCCGGAATTTAAAATTTAACAAAAAAAGCTTTAGATATTTCTTGTTAGTCTTTATGTGAATTATAAATTTAAAAAAAAAAAAATTGAAAAATATTCAGACCCAAGGAAGGTAAAAAAAAGGACAAAAGACATGTATTTTAATTTTAAAAGGTGGAGGTCGATTTTTGAAAAATGTTTGGATTATTTATATATGCATTGTAGCTAACAAATTTACCTGAATCAAGTTTTTGTCTAAAATACCTCTGAAGAAACTCAAAAATTTTTTTTTTCGAAATATTCCCTCTTAACGAAATTTGAAAAAAAAAGATCCATGCGGATCATGTATAGAAATAATTGCCAAGTTTTTAGGCAGTCGGTTTGGTCAGACCTAAAATATTAGGCCAAAAGCAGTGTGACACTCCTTTGTCCACACGTATGCATATATATGTATTTTTTTTACAGATCAACTAGTTGGATTCTAACACCAAAAGATTATAAAATACCTCATACACAATTTTTGTTATGTTCATTATACTTTCCCATATTTTCATGCTTTATAAAGTTTAATATATTGTTCTAAAACCTTTCACCTTTTGAAAATACAAGTTTTGAAGAATAGATTACATTTAAAATGGACACGAAAATGTTCTTAAAAGCCAAAATAATTACAGTCGTCTGAAGAGTCTTTTTATAAACAAATTACAATGTCTCAGGAACGAATAAACCAATTTTCTTGTTTAACCACTCATTGAATTCAGGATTCCAAGAGTTAAATTATAAAACAGTAAAAATGCTATTTTTTTAATAAATAAATATTGACTTTGCAAAAAACGGCGATTTTTAACCGTTTTCCGGCACTTATTAACGAAAATCAAAATTTAAGGGGTTTAATTATTGCAAATTTGCAAATACGTACATCCCAATCGCGTAGGAGGAAGACACCCATTTTGTGACATTAACGGTCACCACATTATCCCTTCCGTTCCAAGCCCTGAGGGGCTTTACCGGAGGTCGGCTTTATACCCTCTAACTGATTAGATCTCACAGTCATCAGCCAAGCTTCGGTCGGGATGTCACCGATGTAAATGCCTCGGCAGACATTTGCATCAGTAAATAAATATCAAATTTCGTCTTCACGTAGGCCTCAAACGGACATCTTTACATCCAACCTAACATGATTCCCTCAAACTAACTGACCAAAACCGTGGAAGTGCGAACCCTGCGTTTAGTAAAGATTTGAAAACACCGTTTGTGACTGTGAATGCCTCGGAAAACGAACGAGTTGAAAGTTAAATTAGTGCTACACTCATACCGATCAAAATTATGTTTTACGCAACATAGAAATTCAGACCTACACCCAATTTAATCGACCTTCTTAGGTCACCTAATAAGGGGAACGCAACTTTTATTCAAAAATTTTCTCCTAGGAAGTTTACCTTGGCCTACAAAACTGAAAAACAGGTTTTCATCATCGATTCTGAACAGCCGCCCTTTTGTCCAGTTAGCAAAAATTTTGTCATCGCATATAAACAAGTTGTACAGTACTTACCCTAACCTACAACCCCATTTATTTCCTAAACTGTACAAATTTTTTAGCAAAAAATCCCTGTTAACTTGACTAATATGATGCCTTTTACTTTTACACCGGGCAACATCAAAGCGATAAATGAATTTTTCCGTAACGAATTCCAGACAGTCATCTGTTACAGAAAATTCTGTAGCTGTGATCCTGGTTTTCAGCTCAACCAAATCAGTAGATATTTCTTGTGGAGAATATATCCCCGCAAAAAAAGTCACAAGGTATGATGTCTGGGGATCTTGGTGCCTGAGCCTCTAATGCGAAGTCTTTAGTTTCCTTATGCTCTTACTGGCGTTAAGGCGATGTTTCGTATACAAAACCGACGAATCTGGCCGTGTCAATGTAGCGGAACCCATCTTGCTGAAAAATCAGATCTTCAGAATTTTCAATTAGTTGTAGAAGAATCGAGTCTTCTAACTTCTCGAGAGAAGAATGTCCTAGTCCTTTGTTTCCTTACAAAATAACACCATACATTTTTTTAGAATGAAACCGTACAAACAACTATATACTTTTGGTGACTTTTGTTTCCGTTGTACAATACAGGGTTATCATAAAAGAATGGTGCGGTTTTGAACATGGTTTAAATTAAAACTGAATTACTTAGAGTTTATGTTTTTTATTTTTCAAATTTGTCATCTCAAACATTTTTTACATAATTAATTAATTTCAATATGTGCGCCCTTAGTCACTCGACAAATGTCCAAACGATACTCAACTTCTCTCCAAACATTAGTTAACATTTCTTCGTTAATGGTTATCATTGTTTCATTAATCCTGTGTTTTAATTGGTTTAGGTTACGAATTCTTTGTGTATAAACAACGCTTTTGATGTACCCCCACAAGAAAAAATCGCAAGGTGTCAGGTCTGGACTCCTTGGAGGCCAAAGTATAGATCCTTGCCGGCCTATCCATCGATCTCCAAATTTGTCGTTCAAAGCATCCGTGACCGATGCATTGAAGTGCGGGGGAGCACCGTCTTGTTGGAAATGAAGTTGATGAATGTTCTCGAGTTCATCCGGCTGAGGAAAGCAATAATCGGTTAACATGTCAAGATACGCGACTCTATTAATTGTTTTTTCAGCAAAGAAGAAAGGCCCTATTACACGATTTTTCATCACACCACACCAAACATTAACTTTAGGCGAATCACGTTGTTTCTCAATAATTGCCTGTGGGTTTTCAGACACCCATATTCGTGAATTGTGTCTGTTAACATTTCCATTCATTTGGAATGTAGCTTCGCCTGTAAAAATCATATCGTCTAAAAATGATTCGTTTTCACTTATTCTGTCCGACATTTCAACAGCGAAATTGTAACGTTTTATACCATCATCGGGTGTTTCAATTCCTGCAGTATCTGGATTTTATAAGCGTGTAATTTCAGTTTTTTATGTAAAACTTTATGAACTGTTGATTTTGAGATACCTAATTCGACGCTTCGACGGGGGATGGACTTCCCAGAACTTCTAATTCCCGATGTGTCTAATTAGTTCAACCGTTTCGTCTGGTACACTTGATCTGCCGGTTGATTTCTGTTTCTTAACCGATCCGGTTTCTTCGAATCGTTTGAACCAACATGTTATGTTATTTTTGTGTGGCGGATCTCTTCCGAATTCACGTCGAAACGCACGTTGAACTAAAATTACGGATTTTAATTCGGCCATCAATAAAACACACTTTGCTTTGTCTTTATCCGAGAACGTAGTAACTCATTAAACTCACCGCAACAACAACACAACAACTGACGTTGTGGTAACAACTGCTGACAAAAAAACTTTTGGGTTGGAAGCTTTCAAGGATACCAATATACACATCTAAAAATTTCCCTACAATCTTCCTATGAATTACTGAAACCGCACCATTCTTTTATGATAACGCAGTATTTTGAGCATTCTCCAGTTCCCATATTCGGAAATTGTCACGTGAAACTGCTTAAATGAAATGTTGCTCCATTACTAAAAATTAACCCGGTAAGAACCTATCATCGTCCTGACCTCCAAGGGGGACGACAACCGCCTGGTAGTGATTCCAATCGCGACATCACCCACCCGTTCCTAGTCCTGATGGACTTTACCGGAGGACGTCTTTTAGATCCTTTAAACTTGATAACGCACCACAGTCATGAGTTTGGCCTCTATCAGGATGTTGCCGATGCAAATGCCTCGGCAGACATTTCTATCAGTGTATTTACTATTATCGCCTTTGTATGGCCTCTTTCAGCCACGACTTTTTACCATAACCCTCAACTATCGAATTTACAGATTCGCGGAAGCGTGACCCCTCGCGCCTTCCTCAAACACCGAAGGTTTCGCAAAAGATTTCTTCCTACATATAACTTCAATTATGCACTCAGAACATTATTTTATTGAGTCTTTAAACACCAAAAATTCTATCCTCATTCCAACAAAAAAAGTTTTGATCGCAACAACGACAATTTTATCTTCCAATTCAATTTACTCAAAGTCACCTATCGTCCTCCATATTGAGTAATAGTATATCACAAGTTTCTTTTGTCATGTACACAAAGAGCTTGTACCGGTTGTAATCGGTACGACCTGAAACGAGAGCGTCGTCAAACAGTTATATGAAAGATTAAGTTTTGCTGAAAATCCTCTTCAATTCGTTGTACAATTTTCCTCTTGTGCGTGGTCGTCCTGGATTCTTCCCCTTACATAAACACCCCGATTCATCAAATTGTTTAAAACAGCGACGAATGTTCTTAACCGATGGTGGATCCATCCTGAAACGCTGTCGTAAAACACGCTTAATCGTTAATACGGACTCTTATCGTGCTAAATTTTATAATAAACAACTCATTTTGTTTCACGTTTTAGCGCTATTATTGCAATCTGGCAGGTATTTGATAATCTAGGACGCACATTTTTAAATGATTCATATTTAATTCACTGACAATATGTGTTTGTACATGGGTACAGTTTTGAGGTCATTCTTTGTGACACATGCTTTATTTTTTCATAAGTAAAAAGTACACTAAAATAAATATTTTAGTTTCTAAAATAAATATAAAAATTACTTTGGAAATACTCCCTGAAAAAATTTTACTTGAAATCTAAAAATAAATGGTCATTTCTTTTGTTAAATCACCTTCAAAGTACAATAAGAAGATGATACATATTCATATATATATATATATATATATATGTTACTCTGAAAGACCAAAATTAGATAATTAAAATATTTTCCGGTGAATGTCAAATACGTCGATAAGACCGAAATATTTGCTAACTCTGAAATTCGTCGGTATATGTCAACAAACACGGGTAATCTCTGTGGGAGTCGAAACGATAACTAGTAATTAAAAAGATATCATCCAATATAAATCTCTAAGGTAAATACATTACCAGAAACCCTCGTAAAGAAAGTTTAAATTTAAACCAAACATAACCTACGCTTGCTTCTCTCGCTAATTTCGTCTAAGTAATGTTAAATATACAAATTTTATATATATTCTCCAAGATTGGAGACGATTAATCAAATTCAACGCATTTTTAAAAACAATTTCATCAAATTTTCAGCATTTTATAAATTGAAACGGCCGAATCAGAATACATATACGATATACAAAATATGTTAACTTCATAGATGGACGATAACGATATAAAAAAATGATCAAATGGTTTGCCCTTTGTTCAGTTTTTTATAAATGTATTTTTATTCAGCTTTCGCTACCGGTGTATGTTGAATACGGTAAATTTAATTATTTGCCTCCCATGTTGGAAAATAACATATATAATTTGTACATTTAACTAATTAGATTAGATTTTATTTGGCTTAGAGTTAAACTTACGTTTTTTACGAGGGTTTCTCATAAACTACTTTAGAGATTGGTATTGGTTTTTTTTTTAATTTTTATTTATCATTTCGATCTTCTATCAGAGCTTTCCTGTCGACATATACCAGCGATGGACGGAATATGCAAATAAAGGGTGTCCCATAAAAAACGCAACCCATCAATCACTCATCCATGAAATTTCAAAAGTCAAGCTTACTCCCCTACTCGTTACTGAAATGGACTCGTCCAACATCTGAACATCGCGGCGACGCAGTAGAACACTACCGATAGTAACAACAATGCAATCATAACGTTCAGTGTATTGCTAGAGACAAGATGGTGTTTTCGCTAGATGAACGTGTTTTCATTGTCGAGTCGTACTTCAGTACTAAATCAGCGGTCGCAGTGCAAGATTTGTTTCGCCATAAGTACCCAGATAAACCGGCTCCTAACAAAACATCAATATTAAGGTTAGTCGCTAAATTTAGAGAGACCGGTTCTGTTAATAACAAGGAACACAAAAGGTCTGCGTCATTGTTGAATACAGATACAGTCGCTGAAATCAATGACCGATTACTCGCCTCGCCAAATAAATCGATCAGACGTTTGTCTGCTGAAATTAATTTGTCTAAATCAACTGTTCATCGGGCGACCAAACGATTACAATTACGACCTTATCGCATTCAAACGGTTCATCGACTTCTTGAGCCCGACAAAGAAAAACGGCTACAATATTGTCAACGGTTCCGTCGATTTCTGCGCGAGGGAATTAATGTTATGGATTCGTTATTTTTCACAGATGAAGCACGGTTTCATTTGGACGGCTACGTAAACAGCCAAAACAGTAGAATTTGGAGTGCGGAAAATCCCCACGTTTATCACGAAAAACAATTACACCCGCAGAAGTCGGGCGTGTGGTGCGTGATATCGCGGAAGAAAATAATCGTTCCTATTTTTTTCGAGTACACCATTAATGCAGAACGATATCAGGATATTTTATTTCAGTTCATCGCACTCTTGGAAGAGGAAGACAGACACTATTGGCTACAACATGATGGTGCGACATCGCACTACGCAGGTTCAACTTCTGATTTCGTCGAGGAATTCTTCGGTAATCGTGTTATCGGTCGAGGCTTGTGGCCACCAAGATCTCCAGTTTTGACTGCGGCGGATTTTTTTCTACGGGGTTACCTCAAAGAAAAAGCCTACAGCAACAAACCACGAACACTTGAACGATTGAAAGTCAAGCTATATTAAATATCCGGCCACAACTTTGAAAAAAGTTGCAAGAAACGCTGTAAAAAGAATTGAAGCTTATATTCAAGAAGGTGCCGGCCAATTCCAACATTTACTCTAAATATAAGGTAATGGATGGTAATAATAAAAATTACATTTATATCTACACATGCCTTTTTCTTATTTCAATACCTATTAATATAAGGTTGGGTTGTGTTTTATATGGGACACTCTTTATTTCGGTCTTTCACCTACATATTTGTTATGTGTCGATATTCACCGGAGAATATTGACATTTCGGTATTTTACGGTAACATATACAAACTGAATTTGGATAAATAGTTAGTTAATCAATATAGTTACAAAATGAATATTATTAACAGTAGATTTTGAATAAGATAAAAAAACTAGAAACAACGGTTGTTTTAAACGATCCAAATATAAAGTGTAAATTTATTTTAAAATCAGTGTTAATAATGCTTATATTTTTTTTTGTAAACTTTCGTAATATTATTATTCTTTTTCACGTATGTATTAAAATTATTTACTCAGTTTTCTGATGTCGATAATTTTCTTTATTATCTACTGATGAAGAAAATTTAGGCGATTGCAATAGTCATAAATGGCTTTTGCGTTTAAGCTTGTTTTACATAATTTTTGATACTTTCATTTTAAAGATTAATATTTTAGGCTTTTCCATTCTAATTCACCTTAATAAGAATTCATTTTTTGTAGAGGTATATATATATATATATACACTCGTTTGTGTGTCTGTGTGTGTGTGTGTGTGTGTGTGTGTGTATATATATATATGTGTGTGTGTGTGTGTGTGTGTGTTGTGTACAGTTTGTTTTTTGTAGAAATAGACATCCTTGACAATTTTTTGTTGATATTATTTGCTGTAAAGGGAATAATATTATTTTTCGTTACATAAATTCAATAATTTTTTATTACATTTAAAAAGTTTACTTGTTTTAAGAAGGTACATATTAAATCAATTCCTGTGACATTTTCATTCGACACGCTTTTGGCACGCAATGCTGTAATCTAAAATCAAAATTAACTCTCGATTCGTTTTAAATTTATTGGTTCTCGACTGTAAGAAATCGGTATCATTTGGATAATATTTTAGGTATCCCATATCAAGTCTTCAAAATTATTTCTTTTGCATCTTGATGTACACAGGATTTTTTTTTGCAATTTGTTTATTTACAAACACTCGACTTGTAATAAATATCTTTTAATTAAAAATGTTATTTTAATTTAGTTTATAAAAAAATGAGACCTTTAAAGTTGTCAAAAAGTCGGTAAATAGTTTTCAACCCACCGGGTTGGTCTAATGGGGAACTCGACATCTCATTAGACCGTCTTATCGTTATCTATCCTGGGACTCACAGCGTATAAACGGGAAATTAAGGTAAAACCTTTAGAAATTTCGTTTTTTTTATATATCAAGAGTTATTCACGAAGAGGTAACGAACTTTTAGCACACGTTCTATTAGTGAAAATGAAGAAGAAAGTTTATATAAAATAGTTTATATAAATGCTTTGGTACCAAATTCACTAATAGGTCAACCCATGGGTGGGTTAACCCACCCATAGTGATGAACTCATCATTGCAAATCAGCTGATTTCGAAATCAAAAGTTGTAAGGTTCAAATCGTAGTAAAGGCAATTACTTTTATACGGATTTGAATACTTGATCGTGTATACCACCAGAGAACACCGGTATCCACGATCTAGTATTCAAATCCGTATAAAAGTAACTGACTTTACTAGGATTTGAACGCTTGAATTCCCGACTTCGAAATCAACTGATTTTTGAAGACCCGTTCACCACTAGACCAACTCGGTGGGTTGTTCTTTGGTTTCAATTAACTACATCTCTCAGGAGCGGTCAGCCTGAGTCTGTTCAAGACTATACAAATACATTTGTACTTACACGCCAGACTGCGCACAGATGCTTTTTGGCATCTTTGCAGAGTACGGTTTACATCATTTCATTTTGCTGTTATTCTATTACTTGGTATAGGTAAATAAATAAACGATTGAAATAGTTTTCATTAGGTTATAATAATGTGCCAGCCTCTGTGTCGCGAGTGGTAATGTCTCTGCCTTTCAACCAGGAGGTTCTGGGTTCGAATTCCGGTCTTGCAAAGCATTTTTGCACGCAACAAAATTACTATTTCATCTCACATTATCTAAAGCAATACCTAACTATTGTTCTGGAGGATTTTAAAAAAATGTTACAGGAAACTTAATTTATATATTCGTGGAAAAAAAAAATTAGTCAAAGTTGATGGATTGTGTAAACTAGTAGTAAAGTTGTAAGAAATACGTAATTATAATACAGTATGTAATATTTAACTCTTCATTCTAATTGTCTCACATAGCCATATGTGACTTATGTTTATTTTTGTTCGGTAATAATTACATAATGATTTTACTATGTTATATATTCATAAATTTACATTTCGTGCAAAAAAAAACATATGTTTTATTTGTTTTTTATATTTTTGCAAATGATTTATGTAGGTTTTTATTCATTTTTTTCATGTACTTAAATTACAAGTTAGTTATATTGCGCATCACATTGTATTCTACATAGTTAAAGTTGCACGGTTTTGCATACAAATTTACTGTTATCTGATACAGTTAACTGAAATTTATTATAAATCATGTCTTAACTCCTACACCTACGTGAGAATTTATTTCATTATAATTACAATTTGAGTAAAATAACTATATCTTTTATTAAACTAAGTTTATTTATTTATTTTTTTGTTAAAAAGTGATAAATATTATACCAAATAACTTTTAACTCTTTCTGTAAAACAGGTCAAGAAGTATCTTTATTTAATGTTTCGTTTTTATTAAAAAATTTGTTAGTACCAACCAGTACTGTCTACCTAACATGTTCCATATTTCTACAATGATTTCTGTAAACTAGAAATATTATTATTTTAATCCTACACAGTGTTCACATTTCTTCCAGACCAACCTTTTTTCTCTCTCTTCTCCTGCTCCCCTGGGTCGGCTCAACAATCACTTATTACTCAGTCCAAGGCAGTGCCTTCCCACCTATCGGTATGACGGCTCGGCTCACCGGTTCTGGATCTTTTTTTTATTTTCATCTTGCCTCTGCCTCTAACTGCTAAGGCCAGGGACACCGGGCCCGGCTACGCCGTTTTTTTTTCTAGACCAACCTGCCTGATTGAATCCTTTACGTATCGGCACAGCACCGTTTCTTAATTTCAATATTCATTTACTCCTCTATTTTTTTCAAAATTGAATAGATTTTGCCGGGAGCTTTCTCTTTCGGTATTAGTCATTACGATCGTTCAACCGGACGTAATATTGATAAATTGTCGTGCAATCGTTATGTGCTACAATTTGTCAACCTGTTCACTTCAATACTTTTGCTGATATTTTGCTGATTGCTGATTTTGCTGATATCTCTTTGAACGAGTGATTGAAAGATATTACCTCTACGTAGCCTAGATACTATTTCTGGTAAGCCGGCCAGCCTTTTAAACTAATGTTGTTGTTGGTCACCTTTACTCATTTTTTATCTTTAACTTATCTATTTCAGTGTCACTGGTCTTTCGATCCCTGCAAATATTTATTTTAGAAATTATCACGCTTGATGGTAGTTTTTTTAAGTTTTTGTAAATTCGTATGTCATCTCTATTTGCTATTGAAATAAATTCTTCGTTAATTTTATTGTCTATGTTTGATTCTTTAGTGTTTCTAAACAGCCTTCGTTCTTTCAATATCTTTCTTGTGGGTTACATTATCTTAATCTTATACAAAAAAACTTCGACTGTCGAGCGTCAATATCTATCTTTGAGCATCAGTTAATTCGACATCGACCTCTGAAATTTTCCTATTTTCCAGACAATTTATTTAAATTTTTTTTCCTGTTAGAGAACAAGTTTCATCAGTGAATCTAAACTGAACTAACTGTGAATGGGTAATTTGAATAAAAAAACAAAAAAAAAATGTTCTTGTAGTCTATAATTTTTTTAAAAACTGGTTCCTTTCTACAGCAGATAATCTATACGAGAAGAAGAATTGGGTAATGTGTAGGTTATAAGAATTTCCTTTTAAAAATAAACTACTGGTTCAATTATAAGTTGCCATATAAAAAATTCAAATGGATCGTAGCTTATTTATGAGATAATACAACCACCATGAGTGTCTTTTTTTTTTGACCAAAAAAAATTTTCTTTTCTTTCAATCTTGAAATACTGTGAATCTTTTTCTTTCTTACATATACATTTTTTTTGAGGTTAAAGTTAATTTCATAACAATAAACAAATGGAAAGGAGTTTCCTAAAAAAAAAACCTAATTAAATACATTCTAAAAATATTTATAGTAAATCAATGTAACATATATAATTACTAAAACTAGGCATTAGAATTCATAGAAAGTCCAGTAATACGAATATAAATAAACTATAAGATAAATTAACAAGTAACATAAAAACTAATGACACCAGAAACATTAATATAAATTCTTATATGATGCATAAAATTCAAGAATGGAAGCCTCATCCTGCTATCACTATTAGGTCCCTAGGTCTAATACGTTAACCGCTTTGATCGCCTAACATTTTCGCTATTGTCCAAGAGTTTATCAGCTAGATATTCACGTGGTCATTAACTTTTTTATTGACCGGTAAAAAATAAATTTAACCTATATAAAAAACTGTTTTAAGTTTTAAATATTACTCTCGTAAACGTACGATAAGGGTATACTTAATTACCATGTCTGTAATTTTATCTATACCTTAATAGTCTTTAAAAATGTTTTATTTCTTTATTCAAATAAAAGTATAGAATTAAAAGTCGGCATAGTAGTACAAAACATTTTATCATATAAATATATTTTGTAAATATTACATTATATTAAACGAAGTTTATGAACACTATTATTTCGCACGATAACAAAATGAAGAAAAATATTTTACTTCTATCCTTCGATTGTTATTATAACATATACTTTAAAAATGTATCATTAGCTTATTGGAAAATTTAGGATCGATATTTAAAAACCTTCTTTACCGCATTTATAAGCCTGATCCCATGAAAATGATGATAATACTCATGAATTTATTTTCGTATAATTTTTATATTGGGAAAACACGTATAAAAAATGGATTTAATAAAATTAATTAAATATTTGTATTAAAATTATACTACTTTCGTTTATAAATTTTTATTTAACAATCTAGCTGGAGAGGCGTGCCTTAGGTACTCCATCCGGGCCGGTTGCCCTGGCGGGTGACGTCTCGTAATGGGATTATTAGTTGTCCAAATTGATTACCTCTTGTGTAAAAATATTTGTTTTTTTTGAATGATGAAAATTGGTATAACGAAAGTTAAATTAGAAATTTAACTGTAGAAATTGATACTAACGAATCGGCGTTTTCCGTTAGTAATCGGTATATTCCGGTGCCTACTTTTTGGTTATAGTTCATTATTTATGAAGAAAAACAATCATATATATATATATATATATATATATATATATATATATATATATATAAAATTATGTTATTAATATACATTTCCCTTATATCTCAGTATATATGCGATTTATCAATATATAACAATATAATAAGTATACACCTGACCACCACGAGACACGTACTAACGAATCGGGTTTTTCCGCTAGTGATCGGTATTTTACGATGCCTACGTTTTGGTTATAGTTCAATATTTTATGAAGGAAAAAAATCACATAAATAAAAAAATATATTTTTAATATATATTTTGCATATAGATAGATATATATACGATATATCAATATATAATGATATAACAAGTATACATCTGACCACTACGAGACACGTACTAACGAATCGGGATTTTCCGCTAGTGATCGGTACATTCCGGTGCTAGGCTAAGGGGGTCGGACACACACACACACACACAAATAACCTTTAGAAGGATAGGTACGGTCAACAAGAGAATTGAATATTTTTATTTACAAAAAATTTATCAAAAATATTTTAAATTATAGAAATATAAAATTCATAAAATCTTATGAATTTATTAAAAAAAAAAAAAAAAATTTTTTTTTTACAAAATCTTACATATTAAATTAGACTAAGAATATATAGATTGATGTTGTAAAATATTTTATACCATTCATACAAGTCGATCAAAGTAATTTTTTAATTGAGTTTCTATAGCAACGGTCACAGATATTAAACTATAGTTATAATTATTAAATGTTTTTTTTGTTGTTTTTTTTTAATTTTCTATTATGTTATTCAAACAAAAATATAAAATAGGTCATGTAAAATGCAACGATTACATGAATTTTGATTATACATTCATTTTACTATAAAGAAAAAGTCACATAATAATTTTCGATTTGAACATCTCTTTATTTAAAATAGAGAAATATATCGATATTATTTACTAATATTTATTAAACATCACGTTAAATGTAAATAATTTAACGAGATAAAATATAAATAAATATCATAAATTTGACATACTGTAAAATTAAATTGCGAAATTACAATAACTGTGGCCTCAACTATAGTATACCACTTTATTTATTAATCGTGTGTTTTTAATTCAACATTAATTTTTCGTCTAGTATTTATTTTATTCTTGAAAAATGTATTTCATTTTTATAATCAAATTACTTTTTCTTTTTTTTTTATAAAACTGTTAATAATATTTGAACATCTAACAATAACGACTTTTTATAAAAATTTTTTATGAGCATTATGAATGGCTATAGATATATAAATTTTAAGATAAAAATAATTATATATAAAAAAAATATATACAATTTGTAATAATTAAATTTTCTATGGTAATTTTAGTTAATATTAGTTTTAAAATTATGGTGGCAGTGGCAACGTTTTACGTGACAAAATATAAAAACAATCTTTAAAAATGATTTTTTTATATTACATAAATACTATGACGTACTTTTTTAACAATACATAAAATAATTATTCATTAAAAAATTTTTGACGTAGAAATTTATGACGTAAATAGGTTTTGTAACGTTTTAAGCATTTCAAATGCACATCATAAAACTGTACATGCTTTTAAAATTCAATTATCATATAGAATTAATTTAATATTTCAATTAAAATATTCATTAATTTTAAAAGAGAAAACTTCATAATAAATTGTGAAATACATAAAATTATAATAATTTTTTTATAATCCTTTTTCAAGCATGATTTATTAACACTGTTTTCCTTGTAAATATACTTCTTTTTTTTTTAATTCTTATTATTATTGTTATACGAATTTTAATAAGGATGTGGATACCGGTGTTCTTTAGTGGTTGGGTTTCTATTAACCCACATCTCAGGAATGGTCGACCTTTTTTTTTTTTTTTCTTCCACTCTACTCCCCTGGGCCGGTCCGACTGGTTGGTATTGCGCCACCCAGAGGAATGTCTGGTTAACTTCTAACGAGCCTCTCCACCAACCGGGCTGAACGTCCGGCATGGCAGGTCGGCTCGCCGGTGTCAGCTCTTTTGAGTGATTTTCTGTTTGCCCATTTGGAAACCTAGAATAGCCGTAACGTGACACCGGGTCTTTTCTTACTCTTCTTCTTCATCAGGACCTATCTAAACCCTTGGAGTCCTCAGTGGATCATTGAGAACGACACACCTCAGCGTGCCGTCTATCACCACTGAGGCTGTCCACCCTACCCTATTCTACACTAGTAACCTAGTCGCCTTTCATCTATATCCTTCTCTGTTAATACTGCTACTATAAATTCCGTAACCTTCTTCCAGTTTAATTCGCTCCTCAACATGTGCTCTAGGACCTCTGCCGGGCTCATACCTATTATGCCACAGTTCCTCCTTTTAATTGCCCACCTCTCGCAGCAGAAAAATGTGTGTTCTGCATTGTCAATTCTCTCGCAGTTCATACATTCTGGACCTGGCCTTCTTCCAACACGATGGAGGTACTCATTGAAATTGCCATGACCTGTAAAAAACTGCGTGATATGTTAATTTAACTCACCATGTTTCCTGTCTAACCATAGTGCCAGATCTGGAATCAGCTCCTTCGTGCGTTTGGCTGGTCTATCCTCCTGCATCTATGTCTAAGTCTATCTTTTGCTTCATTTGTTTCGAGGCCTTCCGCCCTCTCGATTCTATTTAGGGCCATTAAGTCTGTTGGTGGTCGTATACAGTCTCAGGAATGGTGGACCTGAGACTGTAAAAGACTACACTTCATTTACATTCATACATATCATCCTCTGAAGTAACACCTTACGTTCCGGAGGCTAAATAGAAAAAAGAAAAAAAAATACTTGACCCTATTAACTAAATCTTTTATAAATATGAATAATTATTTGTTTGATTATTAGATATTTATTTTAATAAATAATAATATTTTATATTATTTACGCAAACAATAATTTTAAATAAACAAAGATTAATGGGAGGGAAGAATTCGATAATTAAATTTTGATTATTTTTATAAAGCTCATTTCGGGGTAATACTTTCTCTTTAAAACGAGTTCATACAATTTAGTTTAATTCCTGTTTAAAAATCATTTTATTTTGTATACACCACAGTTACAATTAAAAAAAAAATTAATGTTTGCTTTTATAATTATAATATTGCAGATGAAACACTGTATTTTGAATCAACTCAAAGTATAACAAATTTTTAATTAATTTGGATCGTAATTGTGTTTACGATTGGCTATTGATATTTAAATAATGTCAAAACCATTCGATTTCCATATTCAATATTATTTTACCGATTTAATCTCTTATTTTTGTTCTGATTTACGTAGAGATTTTTATTTACATATATTTTTATCATCATTTTTTACAAAAACGAATGATGTCTGTAACCATGAATAATCGGTTTTTTATTTGTACCGTATTTGTTAAAATATAATTGTACTGATATCTGTAATTATTTTCATAAGTAAGCGAATGTGGATGAATTTCCACATTAATTAATTTTAATGTTTACCTTTAAATTGAGTTCAATTTTTACTTTAAAAAATTATTTCATTGATTTCTTATTTGTATTTTTTACGTATGACTCTACTTTGAAATTCCTTTCTGTTATATCTATAAGGAAAAGAGTATATTCCTATACAATGTCATAATGAATAGAAATTCTACGTATTCTTAACTCATACTGTTACTAAATTTATATTTTATAAATTTATAAATTCGTTCAAATAAATTTCAATTTTTTCGCTTGATTAAAATCAATTTTTTTTTCTTCTTTTTTTTTGTTTCAAATTTTTATTTATAATCTTTTGGTGGAACGTTAAGTAAATTATATGACGTATATTCAGATTAAAAAGAATTCCCATTGAGATACCTCCAAAATTACATACTAGTGCTGTTTAGAATTTCTGAGCAGTGGCGGCACGTAGCTAAATTAGTAAGCTTAGGGGGGGGGGGGGGGAGGTTACTCCTCTAGAAAATTATTTTCTAGGCCTTTTCAAGGCATTGGTTAAAGTTTTCTGTAAAATAAAAGAATCGAAAAAAAAAATCAAATGGAATAGCTAGAATCAGGATAATTTTACACTTTATCACATTCAAGATATGGTACACGGTTTTGAAGCACAATGTGCTTAAAAACCGTACTCGGTTTAACGAAATAAATAATAAAATGTCAATACAGATAATATTTTTACTATTATTAGATAGATAATAACTTAAAATAATATCCGCTTAAAAAGTCCGATGGGGCGTAATTTAAATTTCTATGTACACAGAAACAAATTCATAATTAGTTTTTACTAATTACCTTCTTTTTCGTCGTTCCAGCGTGTTTTTGGACAGATTTGGCAAACAAAGAGTCCTTGCTTTCCGCCACTTTCTGATCGCTACTGAAAAAATAACTAAACCGCTTTCATATTCCTTCCACCGACTAAACTAGAAAAGGGAATGAACAAGGAACATTCCAGCGGAGTAAAAAAAAACTACCTTCCACCACCAGCACGCCAGGGTCGGTGGAAGTGCTCTCTCTCCCTCGCAGCGTCCCGTGAGGATAACAGTCAAACACACGCCGCTGGAATTGTGAAGCGTATAGTTTCATACAAAGATTTTTGTATCTTTTTTCATAAACTGTGGATGGCTACTGACATTAAGCTTAAGGATATTATATATTGTAGAAGTATAAAGAACGAATTAAAGAAAAAGGACTTATTATATTAAACGTTATCGATAATATCAAGTGGAAATAGGGGGTCCTACAGTTCCACAGTGTGTATACGCGAGCCGCCGTTGTTTCTGAGGGTAGAACGTACACAAGATAGTTTTGAAGAACTGTGCTTTCAGAAGTATTGTAGAAAACAAATAACGATAATATGAATTTAAAAAATGGCAGATTGATAAAACACTTAAAAAATAAGCCAAAAGTAATGTGAAAACAAAAACAGAGATTGAATAGTTAATTAATGCACAACACTCAGCGGATGTAATTGTACTATGTAGTTACTAAGATCCAGAACGTTTAGCCGCTTATATCTTCTAAGATCCTCACCGTTGTCCAGAAGGTCAAATGGTTACAGCAGAGAATTAGCCTAAGTTTATATATTTCAATCTGAAACGTTGTATTTCTTCATTGAAGTACTGTAGGTCCAAATATTCTTGGATTCACTGCTTATAGCAAACCATGGCGACTCAGATATACAATTCGCTATTTTGTTCTGAAATCACAGTACAATCTCAATATTTGTTTGCCATGCCTCATTGTTGGACGCCATATGTTTATATTGGTGAACATAGAAATAGGTTATTAAACAATGATAAGTCAAACCTCCTTCCTAGCAGCCAGTACATTATTACCTTGAACTACATGTTAAGTAGCTTTCTATTCTTCTTCACGGGCAGTCTCGTATCCTTATTGCGAATCTAATATGGCTCGACTTAGGTTAGTTTGATTAACCCTTATCTTCCCTGTGGCCAGACCCCTGTAGAAAAATTACAATTACTAACATAACTTTTAATTATAAAAAAAAATTCATCATGCACTACTCCAGAAAAGTTTGGGATAACCCAAAGTTTTTTCTTTTGCATTTGGATAATTCTTGCATGATATTAATCACTCGAAAATTCCGATTTTTGTCCGTATTTCTTATACTATTAATATCAAAAATACTACACAATTTTTGGTTGCGCGTTAAAAAAGAAAACCGATACCAAAATTATGTTTACACGAAAAATTTTAAATAATAAAAGAAATACTTAAAACTGATATCTTGTTATTAAAAAGGAGAACATTTTAGACGCAAAAGGAGTTCTTAGTTTTTCAGTAAATTGGACCTAAAGGTGAAATGTTTTTATTAAGAATGGTCGATGGAAAGTAAAGTATATGAGAATATATATTTCATGATTCCTTTAGTAGTTTAATATCATTTAACAAAGTCTGAATACAGAAATGTAAAAGAAATGTTATTTTAAAGAAAGAGAGTTTTAATTTCAGTTCCATAAATCTTTTAAATTTTTTTTTGTTTCTTAAAAAACGTTTTTTTTTTTTTAAATGTTCCATCAGTACTGTAAATCGTTTTGGTTTTGGATCAATGCATCAATAAGAAATGTCTTAAATGAAAAATCGTTCAGTTTCAGTAATCTCGACGTATCATTAATTATGTAGCAACAGAATAAAATAATAATACTTAATAATCTGATTTTTATGAAGAAAAATTTTAAAAATTAAAAGTGTTTTCATTATTTGTAGTTTATTTTCTTAAGATTTATAAGATAATATAAACATTTAATTAAAAAGAAAATTATGTAACATTTAATTAGTATTTTATAAAATACCAATATTATGTCTATTGAAACATATCATTTTTATGAAAAAATAATCAATATTGCCAGTAAGTATTTTTATTTAAAAAAAAAAAAACATAACTTCTTTTATAACGAACAAAATTTAAATTCCCATGCATTTTCTTCATTGTAAGAAAATTCTAACGGGATACTGAAAAAAATGTAAATCTTAAATTTTTATGAAAATTTAATTTTAATAAAATTAAAAACTTATAACTTTGTGGAAATGTTTTATTTATAAAAATCAGAAAATTATGTATTACCTCCCGAATTTTTAATGATTAAACGATAACTAACTATAGCTGAAAGATTTTTCGTTTAGGATTATTTTTTAGACATACGAGGTGCGACAATAAAGTAATGAGACTGATTTTTCTTTGCAAGATGTGGCAACCCTGCAGCTTGCGTAGGCACACCATCTTTGACCTTGTTTTATGAGCTACTTCTAGTCCAAGCGGCACATAATTGCAACTGCTCAGTTGTGAGTTGTGCTGTAATAAGTGAACACGTGTTTGTGTCTCTCGTCACAGAAATGAAACCGAAAAATATTGCGCAACGGTATGCCATTTTGTTTGCGTTAAATCGGGTGAAAACGCGACGACAACTTACGGTAAGCTTCAGAAGGCTTTTGGAGAGGAGGTTATGTCAAGAACTCAAGTTTTTCGGTGGCGTAAAATTTTTAGTGAAGGCAGAACGAATGTTGAAGATGAAGACCGCAGTGGACGACCATCAACCTGACGGACAGATGTCAACTTGACCAGGGTGCGTGAAATCGTACGATCTAATCGAAGATTATCCGTGAAAATGATCGCAGAAGAACTCAACATCGATCGAGAAACGGTTCGTCTAATATTAACTGAAGATCTTGGTATGAGAAAGATTTGTGCAAAAATAGTCCCCAAAAATCTCACATAACAACAGCGAGAAATACGGGAAAATGTAGCAGCCGATCTGTTAGAGCAAACGGAAATCAATCCAGATTTGTTGAGCCGTGTTATCGCTGGTGATGAAGGTTGGTTTTTTCAATACGATCCAGAGACAAAACGCCAAAGTTCGCAGTGGTGCTCAAAGGGATCACCCAGACCAAAAAAAGCTCGCATGTCAAAGGCAAAAGTGAAATGCACGCTTGTGTGCTTCTTCGATTCCAAGGGAATTGTTCATAAAGAGTGGGTGCCTCCTGGACAAACAGTTAACCGATATTTCTATAAAGAAATTTTAGAAAGACTTCGTAAACGAGTTCTTCGTGTCCGTGCCAATATTGCTGATAATTGGATTCTGCATCACGATAATGCGCCATCCCATACTGCTCTGTCAGTACAGCAATTTTTAACCTCAAAACAAATTTCAGTTCTACCACAGCCACTTTATTCCCCAGATATCGCTCCGTGCGACTTTTTTCTATTTCCAAGAGTCAAAATGGCGGTCAAGGAACACCATCTTCAAACAACACAAGGTGTCCAAAAAGCTGTGACTAGGGTCTTGGAGGATATTACAGAAGATGAGTTCCAGAAATGTTACCATCAATGGCAGAAGCGCTGGAATGAGTGTGTGCAATCAGAGAGGAACTACTTTGAAGGAGACAATACTAAACATGACTAAAACGGTAAGCAACATTTTTTTTTTCACATCAGTCTCATTACTTTATTGTCGCACCTCGTATGTATGAAAAACCAAAAGTGAGCGGTGCAAAATTTTTTTAAACTTTTTTTTTGAAATAATAAATCCGTTATAGGTAACTGAAAGCCAAATCCTTTCCCTTTTACTCTCTTTTTGTCTTTAAGATGGTAATTATTTTGTGTCCCAAAACCAGTTTTTTTTTATACTTTGCTTATTAAAATATGAAATATTAAAGAACAAAATCAATAAAAAATTTAAATTAGAAAGTTTCTAGTTTCTCGATTCACTCATAGTTTTACAGAAACAACTTATCCTTTAGTCTTCTTTTACAAGACTTGATCTTTAAATGAAACTTTCTAGTCTTCGCACAATATCTCAGATTTTACCTAAGTATGATATTTTTAGAGTTAATTGTAAAAAAAAATATAGAAATAAAAACAGAAAAACAATGTTTTCTGTCATTTATGTTATTTTTCATTATTATAAATCATGCAAACATTTAAGCAAAATATAATCTACCCAGAAATGTGTGTACTATAACAAAATAAATTTATTTTTTGGGGATTATTCTAAAAGTTTGTGACAAATTCTGTTTTGGGAAATGGAGTAGTGTTTTTATAACACATCATTGTACAACGGGTAAAATGTTTATATAATATTTTGCCTTATATTAATTGAACAATAGGAAATAAATTAATTACATTAATTTTTATGAATATGAAATTTATTTAGTATTTAGAAAGTTAATTTAAGAAAACACATGATTTAAAAGTCATAAAATTATAAAAAAATAGCTACTAGTAAATATTCAATTACTATATATATCTAACTGAAGTATATTTTTTCTGAATTATTTTATTAACTATTCATACCACTAAAAGAAATATATTTTTGCAAATATCATGTAATAGATGAATTTTTCCTTTTTTTATGTATATAAGAACTTAAAAAATAAAACTTTAATCAAACAGAGCGCGGTTAGTAGATTTTGTTTTTAATTATAAATTAATATTTTTTTGATAATAAACCTTTTAAAAGATTGATTTCTCCATCCCTGGTTATCGTATTATTTCTTAAAAAGATTCTCTAATTTAAGCGCTAGAATGTAATTTAATATAATTTTGGTTAGTGTAGTGGTTACCTCGTGCTAAATTAGTATTTTAACAGCTGATTTTCTAAGTCGAAGGTTCTGCGGTTCAAATCCTAGTAAAAGTTAGTTGGGTTTATACGTACGGATTTGATTATTAGGCAGTAGATACCGTTGTACTTTGTTGGTTGAGATTCAATTAACCACACCTCTCAGGGATGGTCGGCCTGAGTCTGTACAATATTACACCTCATTTACATGTCACATATCATCCGTATCTCACAGCGCCGTGGGGGTTCGCTTATTGTTCACTAATCGAATAGATTGCAACCTACACATTAGGAAAATAAATAAAAATGAATTTAATTTTCTTTTTTAACTTTAATAATTAGATTTCTAACAGTAATTAAAAAATATAAAATTTTAATAATTTGTCTGGTGATTAGAAGATCTGGTATAGATCGGTATAGTAAAAACAATATTACAAAAGGTTTCAAAATATTTAAAACTTGCTTTATACTTTTAGTCATACTTTAATCAGATTGTTATACATTGCATGAGTTTAATTAGTTGTTTAATTTGGATTTCAAAAGATAACATCATATACTGAAATTTCTAATATGTTTATAAAATATCAAACAAAAATTAATTTTTGAAATATTAACAGTATGTTAAATTATTACACCCGCAGCCTTAATTTACTCCCATACGGGGGGATATTTGCAAAAATAATGGTAAAATACTGTATTGTCAACCGAGCTTAGTAACTGTGCAAAATTTCATCAATCGGCAATGTCAGGAATGTATGTTAAATTAGGGATGCAACATTTTCGGGAAAACATGAAAAAACCCATTGTAAGCTAAAGAAAAGCAAATAATAAATTAAACTAAAAACTTCTTTTCAATATCCCACTAACAGTAGCGAACTTTAATCTCCCGTAATGGGTGTAGTAGTATAGTAATGGGTATACCAGGAAAATCCCTCTAGTGATAATGCTGGACATTAGGAACGCGTTCGGATCAGTCCCCTGGTCATCTATAATTGATGGATTGCATGAGATGTGAATAAGCGAATATCTAATAAATTAAGTTAATCACTATCTACATCAAAGGTTTCTTGAGATCAAAACTTTGGAAGGTAAGGCAGTTTTCAAGATGTTTGGTGGCGTTCTTCAAGGTTCTGGGCCCAACCTTGTCGAACATTTTTTATGACGCAGTCTTCAGACAGAATTATCCTGAAGGAGTTATTGCAATTGGCTATGCTGATGACATAGCAATCCTCGTTGAGGATAGGGATGTACATAACTTAGAACGCAAAGCCAATCTGGCATTAGGAATTATAGATGAATGGTTACAAAGAAGCCGACTACAGATAGCCCCAGGGAAGTCCAGTTGTATTGCCCTTTCCGGCAGAAGACCTATTAGAGGTATAAATTTGAATATCAGAGGAGAGCCAATTATGCAAGTCAATGAGGCAAAATATCTGGGAGTCATACTCGATAAAAATTTGAGATTTAGCAGACACATCGATATGATATGTAGTAGGGTCACTCCAATGGTCAAAGCTCTGAGAGGAATCTTCCAGAACCATGGAACACCAAAAATAGAAACTAGGAAATTAATAACTGCTGCAACAACATCAATGATATTATACGCGGCCCCGGTTTGGGGACATACAATTAGTATTAAACGGAATAAAGGAAAATTGAGAAGCGCGCATAGACTTGCACTGTTGAGGGTGGCCGCTAGTTACAGAACGGTGTCCTATGACGCGCTTTGCGTAATAACAGAGGTTCTACCAATAGACCTGCAGATTAAAAGCAGGATGCTTAGATATGAGGGACTACCACAAGACGAGATAGCGGCTCAATTGGAGCAAGAATGGCAGTTGGAATGGTCACGCTCAAGAGTCGGGGATTGGACTAGAAGACTAATCCCTGATATAGGTAGGTGGTATGGAAGTAGACGCGGAAACGTTGACTTCTATATGACACAGTTATTATCGGTGCATGGATCTTTCGGGCAGTACCTAACCAGAATTGGAAAAAGGGACACACCACAATGTGTTTATTGTGAGGAAATAGATAATGCGGAGCACACTATATTTGTATGTCCTAGATGGGCTTGAAACAGGAGGGTAATTATAACAAATCGATTAACACCGGATAATCTAATTAATTGGATGGTACAAAATCAAGAGAACCGGGACTGGTTCAGAAGGTTTGCTGGAGAGATCGTGAGAACTAAGGAAGAAGAGGGCGGTAGACTGTGATTAAGTTAAGTAGGGAAGGGTGGATAGTCTCTCCGTGGAGGGCCCGTATGTCCTGGTATGCGGGTTCCTGCGAAGGGGGAGAACTCCAGGGGAGATGGGAATAAAAGAAAAGACCGAGTCCCGGCCGGCGGTGTGTCTCCCTGCGGGCGTCTAGGCGCTTTGTGGGGTGGGTACCGTCGGTTAGAGGCATAGGCGTAAAGACCGAGACCCGGTTCCCTGCGGAGGGGCTGGGGGATGGCATCGCCGCACCTTGGCCCTAACGCGGGGAATTAGAGGCAGGCAAAAAATAAAACAAGAGATCCAAGACCGGGGGGGTCAATCTGCCGTGCCGGATGTAAAGCCGGTGGGTGGGGGACGCCCCCCTTGAGTAGAAGGACACTCTCCCCGACTGAGTATACTTAAATGGATATCCGGTCGGGGAGAGTAGGGAAAAAAAATGGGTATAGTCAATGTCTAATAATAAAAAACTATATCACTTGCAGTGCAACAGAAGGGCAGATTTCCGGATTTAGTTAAGAAAGAAAGGATTTCTCACTGATGTAATGATTTTTGAAAATAATATTGCTCTCGGTGTTTTAGCAAGATTTCGGCGATTTTTTTGTATTTCATGTTATGTAAGGTATCACGTATTCTTTTATATTAATTCATGTATTCTGTGTATTACCCTCCGAGTTGATCTAGTGGTGAACTCGTCATCCCGAATCAGCTGATTTCGAAGTCGATAAGGTTAAAATTCTAGTAAAATGGCAGTTACTCTTATAAGGATTTGATACGGCTTTTATACGGACCACACATCTCAGGAATTGTTCACCGGAGACTGTACATGACTAATTTCATTTACATTCATACATGTCATCCTCTGAAGTACAGTGGTTCCGGAGACTAAACAGAAAAAAAGAGATTATGTTCTGTATAATGTTTCAATAAATACTTTATACCTTATGCATTATACCATCTGTGTTCTTTTCTTCCTCCACATGGTTGTTGAATTGTGACTGCATCAATTGCTTAACTCTGCTACTTGTCAACCACCCACTTGGACTCTTTTACCCATATTTTTTGTGGTTTCGGAGCATTGCTCACAAAAAAGAAAATATTTAAATTGACTCAAAACGATTAAAACTTCAAAAGTGATCTTTTGCGCATCAACCTCTTTTCATTATACCGCATCAAATTTTTGATTATTACAAAACTAAAGTACTATAACGAAACTAGTTCGTATAAATAATTTAAAAAAAGACTCATTTAAAATAATATTAATAATTATCATAAAAAAATATCAATAATAATATAATATTTTATATAATTGAAATAATAACTGATTAATTTGAATCATTGCGAAACCAGCTTACACTTGGTGCTGGTCACAAAAATTTGATTTTAGCTACAAACTTGTTACTTTGGGACCATTGGGAAACCAGTTTGCACCTAGTGGTTCTCGCAAAAATTTAATTTTAGCTTTCTAACATTTCACCCTTTACAAAACATTGATAACGTACTTAAAAACTCAGTTTTTAGCCTCTTAACACCAGTTCCTGTGAACCGAATTGATTGAGAATCAGTAGGGTTTTATTTCTACTAGGTTTACGTCATCCTACAAAGTTTCATAAAAATCCGTTAAATATTGTGCCCAGATCAACGAGAAAAAGCTGAAAATTTACCCAAAAAACTCGATTTTTGGCTCTTAACTTCGGTTCCTCTTAAACGATTCTCTTGCAATTCAAAAGTCTCTATTTCCAACAGGTTTTACCCTATCAAGTTTCGTGAAGATTGGTTAAAATTTGCGTTCAGTGGAGCGGACTAAAGAATCTTATCTATATATTTATATATATATACATACATACATAAGTATTAAACATTGCAGAATCAGGAGACTCCAAAATATAAAGAAAAGTTGGTCCTTTCATCCTCCTGTGACGCAAAAATCTCTCCGGGCGCAGTTGTGATTTCTGTACATTTTCTTTGGAAATTCGTTAAGAATATTAGGATAAATCTGTGTTATATTCTAACTAGGGGATCGTGTCCCATTTCTTAACAGTAATGCTTGCTTTTCATTGGTAAAAATATTTTTTTTTTTAAAATTTAACCCCCATCTGTTCAAAAAAATTGTCTTAAACTTTTAATTATTATTACTATTTTCATTAGGAAATTTAAAAAAAAAAAGTTTCATTTCCTGTTTTGAATTAATTATATAATAATTTTCACTTACCAATTATTTTTATTATTATGTCCGAGCGCTTTCAGATATTAACGCATCATCAGGAACATTTACGTGTTATGGATTATAATTATTTCTTTCACAAATTAATATATTAAATGAATTTTGAATTTTTTAAAAACAAAAAAATTAAATACAACAATCGATCGTCGAAAGATAAAAATAATGTCGACGTTTTCCATCGTGTCAGTGTGAAGCTCTCAATTGTTATCAGAAAACGGTCGGACATAATAATAAAAATAGTTGGTAAGTGGAAATTATTATATTATTAACTTACATCAATTCCAACGGGCCGTGATTAATAATAAAATTATCTGTTTTAATATATCAGTTTTGTGAATTTTTTTCTTCTTTAATTATGACTGTATCTTTTAGGTTTTTAAATCGATGAATAATCACTTAACGTATCGAAAATGTATACAACTAATAATCGAGTTTAAATTTTTATTTTTAATATATAAAATTAAGTTACAGTTATATTAGTTCCTTAGTTCCAGTTATTATTAAAATATTAACTATGAATTTCCCTTTTTTATAATAGTTCTCGATAATTCTCTGTTTTCTAACACTTCTCGATAATTCTCTTATTTTTTTTTTGTGTTAAATATTTACAGCTATATTTTTAATTTTCAAATTAAATTAAAACTGATCTATCGCAGATTGATTTTATTAGTATTTTATTAACTATTTTTTTTTACTTTTCTAATTGAAATGCTCGGATTCTAAACTTTTAAGTAAAATAAACATTTTAAACAAATTTTTTCATGACTTAAACGTGTTTTCACACGTTTGCGTTCTACAGTAAAAATAAATAAAATTGAACATACTCCTCGTTTAAATATAAAAAAAACCTTTCACAAAATTAAAATAATAAAAACGGATTTCAACATGATTTGTACTATCAAACGATTTCGCTACACTAAATTGTGAGTTTTACGGCTTAGCAAGTGTAAATTATAACAAATAATGAAATTATCATATAATGAATCATTAATGAGACGTATATTTATTTAAACAAATCTAATATTGAGCTTTTAATATCCCCTTGTAACTTATGTTACTCGATATATCTCAATGTTAGTTGAATGACTTGGGATTAAATAATTAATCCTTGATTATACTGCGTCCGTTTAAGCATATTCTAAATAAACAGAAATTTATCATTTTATCTGCGATTACAGAGAACTATTTTAATTCTGTCTCACACGTTGAATAAAATTGTTTTTACTTCGTCATTTGTTTATTTACAATCGGTTGCAAGTAAGGAACTACAAGTAAATCGTATTTTTGCGTGTTCGCGGCTCGATCAGGATATTGAGCGATTGACAATTGAAAATGTTTATATAATTATAATTTATTAGTTTAAGATCATAAAAAAAATATGAAATATCGGTAGTAACAATGATAGTAAGAACAATAAACGACATTAATAAACAACTCACAATAATAATTAGAAGAATAATAATAAAAGACAATAATAAATAGATAATAATCATAGTAATCAAAATCAAAATAATAATAATAATAACATTAACAATAATAATATATGTCAATAATAATAATAACAGACACTGAATACATACAAAATAAATTTTTAAATAATCGTCAGGGTTTATTCGCAGTTATGAAATATTGAAAAGTAGAATTTAGTCCCACTGACAAAAGAAATTAGCATGACCGCTAATCTGAACACGTTTAACAACTAGTCATGTATTAACAACAATAGTACAATAGATAAGACAAGTATAAAGTTCTTTCACTGCAAATCATTTCATTGTTCTCAAATAAAACTACCCTTACAATTTACGAATAAAATTTAGTACATTATATATCATTCAATAGTCTATCAGTAACTCACCGATCCATTTATTGTTTTCGTGTACTGAAATTACTCGTGAAATCACCTTAATTGCACTGAACCTGCTCTAGAAATTCGCTCCTTCGCTGACCTCCTCGCAGAATACTCTTGCTTCAAACTCTCATAATAATTCCTCCCTTAAAACTGTATCGTAGCATTCTCTCGCAAACTGATAACTTGCAGAACTCACACTTCGCAGACTATCATCTCGCACACTGACATCATAACGTCACGCGTATACCGGTTTCAACTGGTCTTCCTCGGAGTATTTATATTCCTATCCTCTTTACCTGCCAGACCAGACCTCAGATGAGCGTGAGAACGATCGACCGTGCCCTTTGAGTTTCCCATACTTTCTTGATCTGGGTCCGAAAAATCTTCTCACGGAACAACATCTGTTTAGGTGTACTAGCGCGCAGTATTACAAAGGAAGATTGTTATACGGACCCGTTAGGTTTATTAAAAGGGTTTCTTTTAGCCTCTTTCTGGATTCCTCCCATTATTATATCTTTTACTACTTTCTTCTTAATTGGCAGAAATCCGTTACTCAGGTCCGTTATACCGGTCTTGTTACAGTATTATAAAAAGTACATGATGAGGAATTTCCAAAAAATCCATATATAAAATTTATATATATCAATACGCTCACACTGAATAGGACCATATAGATGCAAGAGTTAATAAGGATTTATGAGTAACATACAAATATACAAGATTTATCACATCAATCAACAGTAGACGAAAACAATCAAATAGTAACATAAAAATTTCATGGAGATAAATGGATAAAGACTAGGCAGTGAATCCTATGGCTAGGCAGTGAAGGCTATGGCAGTAAACGCTAGGCTTGTCGATGAATCAAGCAAAGAATGATGCTCATCGCATATGTGATATTGAACTAATAAATCAGTCAGATTCCCCCAAATTCAGCACATATAGGCGTTTCAATCGCCAGACATACTCGCTGTTGTATAGGAGATTAACTGCTAGAAATTTCACCTTATTAGTTTACTGCTGTTTATAATTTTAACCTAACCGTTCGATCTCTTCGTGAATGAGTGCCTCTGCAATGGATTTCGCCACTTTTTTCTTGAAATATTTTATAATCTCAATGCTATTCTTACTTGTCGTACCCCCATAGCTCTACACCAAACATCCAAATCCGTTTTTGAATACCTTGAGTATTAAAAGTTGGTGGAACAGTGACAATTGTGAATTCCCGTTTACCAACCAATAAAGCTTCCTATATCTTGTGTTTAAATGTTTCCTTTTTTATTTTACGTGGTACTTCCACGTCAAAGGACGATCAAGATGGTACTGTACGCTCTGAACCAAAAACAAACTTAGATTCAAAAATTTTCTTTTTTTCCGGTAATATTGTAATGGCAAAAAAATGATACTTGGGAATGGAGAAATCAGTTATTTTTAAAACGATAATCTTAATATAAAATAGTTATTTAAACGATTATAAAGCTTTATCATAAAAATCTCCATTTTAACTTAGAAAGTCTTGTATACTAAAACAAATAAGTTAAAATCATTATTTTTTCTTATGTTTGCTTTCATAAAATTACAATAGCTTCTTAAATTCAGGTTGTTTTTTGTTTATCTAAAATATTGAATAATTATTTCACTTTATAATAAGAGAATTTTATTCAATTTTTTTTTTCACATATATAATTTTTTTCTTGATTTCATTAAGGTTTTTTTCTTTAATTTTGAATTCCATTATAAATAATATTTACAAGAATCAATATTTTTTTATTACCCTTTCTTTAATTTCCCTTTTTTCTTTTGGTTTAGTGGAGGTTTGAGGATGGCTAAAAGGGGAGATGAGGAGGCCATCTTTTAAAAACAAGATTTTTTCATATACGATTTAATTTAAGATACTTTTTACAAATTACTTTTTTTTTAACGTACCAAATTTTAAATTTATATAGTACAGAGTGATTCAAAGAAACGGGAAATTTTTAAAGTTTTGTTGGTAGCCGTGGGCGATTGGTACCACTTGATAAGTTGCGCCAGCCTCTCTAACCTAACCTGCCGTTTAGTTGTCATGGATCCTTGGAGTGGTGCGCAACGTGCATTTGCTATCAAAGCGTTTTATGAAAACAATGACAGTGTGGAGGGAGCGCGTAGAGAATTTCGCCGTCATTTTAATCTTGGACGGCACGACCGTGTTCAATCAGCACGTGCAATTAAATTTGGATATCTAATCTTGAGGAAGCCGGTTCGGCAATGAAAAAGAAACCTCCAGGCCGTGAGCGAACCGTCCGTACACCACAGAATGTTCAACCTTTACAAGATGCTGTCACACGAAGTCCACATCGGTCAATCCGTCGTCTCTCAGCATCTTTACAATCGCATAGTTCAAGTGTTCGAAGAATGTTAGTGAAGGACAATACCATCCGTACAAGTTGCAGATCGTCCAGGAACTGAAACCAAACGATGCGGTTGTGCGAGCACAATTCTGTAATGTAATGCTTCAGAAGATAAACGATAACGAAGAGTTTGTTCACGAACTGTGGATGTCAGACGAAGCGCATTTTCACCTCGGTGGATTTGTTAACAAACAAAATTGCAGATACTGGGCGCAAGAAAATCCTACGCAGCTACACCAGCGTCGGTTGCACAGCCAGAAAGTGACCGTGTGGTGTGCTATGTCATCTTACGATGTTATAGGCCCTTATTTTTTGAGGATGACAACGGTCTTGCGATTACAGTGACGTCGGCTCGTTACGTAGCCGTGCTTGAAACCTTTGTTGTGGAACAACAAAAGAGATTTCCACCGATTCTTTACACAGCCTGGTTTCAACAAGACGGAGCAACGTCACATACTTCACGAATATCGATGGCAGCTGTACGCCGATTGTTTGGACAACGTGCCATTTCACGAAACGGTGACATTAGATGGCATCCAGATCGCCTGATCTCTCAGCTTTCGATTACTTTTTGTGGGTTCACCTTAAAAGCAAAGTGTTCCGCCGTAGACCTGCTACAACGGAAGAAATAAAGGCAATGATCCGAGAAGCAATTCCGAAAATTTCAGTCGAGATGTTACGTCAAACCATGAACAATTTAACGAAGAGACTTCGTGAGTGTTAACGTAGAAGAGGAGGTCACCTGCAAGATGTCATCTTTAAAAAATATAATAAAATGTATGTATGCTACAATGGCAACATTTGTACAATTACATGAAATAAAATTAATTTTCTAAAAAAAATTGTTCTTTAACGTTATTTAATTTTTTAAATTTCCCATTTCCTTGAATCACTCTGTATTTAAATTACTTTGGGAGAAAGTAAATTTTAAATGAAAGTTGGATAAACTATAAGATCTTCTAGATTTCAAATAAATAATATTATTAAATTCATAAAGAATGGATATTTATCTATACAGTTTGTGAAGTATTATTGTTTTTTTATAAATATATAACATAAATTATATTTAAAAAAAAAATATATATATATATATAATTTAATCCATTTTACTATATGAAGCGTACATGGAAAGAAGGGGCTTATTCAAAAAATATCAAAATGAGTATGCCAATTTAAAACGTGTTTGCAATAGAATGCGCTAATAAAAACCGGTGGTTAAAAACAAGTTTAGTGAGAATAAATAATTAAAGGAAAATTCTATACAGGAAAAGAACGGGCTATGTCAATCCGCTACAGGGAAAAACGGAGGCAAGTCAAGTGTTAATCACCTGTCAGCCGTCTTATTGTTCGTTTTCTTCAGTCAATGGTTGTGTTGTAGAGTCTTACTGGCGGAAGATTATGGGAAATCTATATAAAAAGCGAGAAAAACCTTCTCTTTACTTTTTTTTAATGATACTCTTAGCCACGAAATATACAATTTCAATTAACTACTGTTCGGTTATTTTTTATTACTTGAAACGTAATATATATATATATATATATATATATATATATATATAATTTTCAAAATGTTATTTAATTCCTATTCCACAAATAACGTTTATTTAAATCTATCCACAGTTTATAAATGTACAACCTCTATGATGAATCAGCGTCTCTGTCTTCCACTTCATTAGACTCGGATTCGAATCCCCCTGTTAGTAGTGGCAATTTTTATACGATATAAATTTCTATCCCAGATTTCCAATTGCAAACTTAAAATTTATGTAGCGATATGCATTCAATTAATCCGTTTATAAAACAAAGAAAAAGTTACAGAAAACTGTTCACGAAAGATGGGGAAAAGAATTAATATTTGAAAATTAATATAATTATATAAAGCTCTATTCTTTTATTGTTGAATTATTATTATTATGATTTATTTTTCATAAAATTCAAATTAAGAGGATAAATAAATAAAGATGCCGAAGGGTTTACAATTTGTTTTTCTTGTTGCTAAGTTCAATCAATGAGGGTAAATTGTAGTAATGAAATTTTCATTACGAAGATGGCTTTACAGATATAAAAAAGCAGTCAATTCATTTTTTCAATTCTATCATTTTAAGGATTTTTTTTGTATTTTTGTTTAAACAAATTTTGGTTAATTTCTTTTCTCAGGAAATACTAAAGGGCTACCATAAAATTATGATTTTTACTTTTATTCAATGCAACGAGTAACTTACGAGGTATATTTAAAATTAAATTGGTTTTTAAAAATTATTGTTTTTTTATTAAAAAACTTTTTATACCGCATACAATTGGATTGGGATGGGTAAATAATTTTTGTAGTTTCCTGATGGTCTGTTGATGTAAAGAATATAGAGAAAAAATTTCCATTAAATTATTTTCCGAATAATGACATATCTAAATTTTTTTTTTTTTATAACGACACCGCGACAATCTGTTCACAGAACAATAAGTAAATAAGATGTATTTAAATTAATTTTGAGTTGCTACAGACCCAGCGGCTTGTGACATAATGGAATAGATGAGTACTCCGTATGGTCAGACCTTAAAGTCACATAATTGAAGCGATAAGGCAAACCAAGAACATTGTTCCTCAGTTATCTGGAAAAATCACTGATCGTATTATCGAAAAAATTGACTGTCAAATAATTCGGCTTCTGATCTAAACAATTTTGATACGGTAGGATAACCAGAGAGATTTCCTGCCGAACGTTTCGCAACTTAAGGCCATTACATATAAGGCTATTACATATGTACCAGGGTATGTTGAGCATTTCCCGCAGTATTTTTGTTTAGAACCGTTCAAGTATGTCAATACTGGAGTTGCCCGCTGTAACCCACAATTCAATCCCGTAAGTCCAAACAGGCTTCAAAACGGATTAATAAATCAATAATTTACTTTCTGCTGAAAGCCGAGATCTGTGTCCTATCAGCCAGTACATGTTTTTAAACTTGAGATCCAACTGTTTCCGTTTAGATTTGATATGTTTCGCCTAAGTAAATCGTCGATCAAGATGAAAACCGAAATATTTGTAGTCTTGAGATCTCGGGATCGGAACATTGAAGATAGAAACAGGAGGACAGTGTTCCTTACAAAGTGTGAACGTGACGAGCTATGATTTTGTTTCTTTTATTTTTATTTTCCAACATGTAAGCTACGATTCGAGGAGAGTAATACAGTTTTGAATAAAACGAGACGCAGTAGTCGGATTTTCGTGGACAGCAAGAATTGCAGTATCGTCAGGAAACGTTGGAACTGTGGTATCTGCCGTAATCGGCAAGTCACCCGTAAATATAACATACAAGATGGGCCCGAGAACGCTTCCTTGAGGTACCCCTGATTATAAAATAATTAATATAACATACATATATTAATATAAATACAATATATATAATTTATTTACAGTTATATATACAATATAACTAATAAAAGAAAAATTTATGAAGCCATCTTTTGGAGAGGGGATGGACATTAAATAAAATTGTTTGGTAGTAATTTGTGATCTCTGTAAAAAAACGCTTCTACTTTTATAACAAACTTTTTGCTAGAGATCCCCAGTAAGAATTTGAAATTTATTTCAGTCATAACACCCGCAATTCTTTTTCCAAAATTTTCAAAAATTTAATATATACTCTCCCCCCCCCACCCAAAACTCTATCAACTTTGAAAAAATAGGTCAACAGGGGTATTTACACCTTGTATAAATAATATATTTCCACTTACCAAAATTGTTTTAATGTATTATCCAAGCAAGCGCTTTCAGAGTCATTTCTATATCATCAGGGATTATTTAAAACTAGAATTTGTTATTATTTTCATAACAGTCGGTCGTCAATAATTAAAACAAGTTATATGTTAAGTAAAATACAATAACAATAATTTAATAGAAAATAAAAATTTTAATTTCATTTCAGTTTTAATTATAATCGTACATATAATATTATATGCTCGATAAATATTCATAGTTTTTAATAATTTCTGATGATGAAGAAATAACTGAAAGCGCTCGGATAATACATTAAAAAAATTGTTGATAAGTGGAAATATATTATTTATACAACTTATATCAATACCTAAGGTGCCAAATGTTAAGAGAATTAAATATTTATATATGTGTATAAATAAGTACATACATTAGTATAGTAAATACTTACATACTCCAAACAACCGACTGACAAAAATAAAGTTTTTAGAGTACTGGAATAAAAATATTTTTTCGCGGCTAATTTAAATTTATTTTTATTTTACTTACATTTTTGATAATTAAATAAATATCTTTAGATACAAAACTTAAAAGATCAGTTTTTCAGTTATTTTTTTACCGATCTTTACACTTTCACGTTAGAGCTGTGGCTACTATCGCAGCATATCCAAACGGGAAAGTAATATCAAAGATAAATTAGAATTAAATCATATAAATTTTCATGCTAATAAAAATAAATTCCTTGTAAAATTTTGTTAAAAGAAATTAAATTCATAAAAAGTCCCGTATTAAAGCAGAAATTGCTCAAATCGAGGTAATCGGCAAAAAAAAACAATTTATATAATTTGCTTTAATTTTGTTTTTTGAACATAAAGGAAAGATGAAAATACGACGTATATTAGTAGTTATTTATTCAATTAATATTCAAATAGAGCTGACAAAAAGTTGTTATACTTTTCTGGAATTGGTTATTTAGTGTTGTTATACGAATATAGTGGAAAAATAATGATACATGAAAATAAACAAAAAAAACTTTTAAAAAATATAATAATCGATATCATCAGTTAATGATGTTAAAGAACAATTTAGATCCGGAGTAACAGTACAAGGTGAAAAGATAAAGATGCTACGATTTGCTGATGATATAGTAATTCTAGCAGAGAGTAAAAAGGATTTAGAAGAAACAATGAACGGCATAGATGAAGTCCTACGTAAGAACTATCACATGAAAATAAACAAGACAAAACAAAAGTATTGAAATGTACTAGAAATAACAAAGATGGACCACTGAATGTAAAAATAGGAGGAGAAAAGATTACGGAGGTAGAAGAATTTTGTTATTTGGAAAGTAGAATTACTAAAGATGGACGAAGAAAAAGCAATATAAAATGCCGAATAGCACAGACGAATCGAGCCTTCAGTCAGAAATATAATTTGTGTATATCAAAACGTAATTTAAATGTCAGGAAAAGATTTTTGAAAGTATGTGTTTGGAGTGTCACTTTATGTAGAAGTGAAACTTGGACGATTGACGTACCTGAGAAGAAAAGATTAAAAGCTTTTGAAATGTGGTGCTATAGCATAATGTTAAAAATCAGATGGGTGGATAAAGTGACAAATGAAGAGGGGTTGCGGCAAATAGATGAAGAAAGAAGAATTTGGAAAAATATAGCTAAAAGAAGGGAGAAATTTATAGGCCACATATTAAGGCATCCTGGAATAATCGATTTAATATTGGAGGGACAGGTAGAAGAAAAAAATTGTGCAGGCAGATAACGTTTGGAATATGTAAAACGAATTGTTAGGGATGTAGGATGTACAGGGTATACCGAAATGAAATAACTAGCACTAGATAGGGAATCTTGGAGAGCTGCATCAAACCAGTCAAATGACTGAAGGCAAAAAAAAAAAAAAATCGATATTTTTAAAATTTGATTTCCCTTGCTCCAAATATTGCCGAAAGTTTTTTTTTTTTTGTCGTTTGCACTACTACTATACCTAGGAAGAGCTAAAATAAAACAGGTTAAGAAATATTTCGATTTTGATATTTTTTTTTTTTTTTTGGTCGCACAAAGCAGTATCGTTATCAGCGTCCATACACGATATTTATTAACAATTAAGAAATAAAATCCAGTAAAAAAAAAAAAAAAAACATTTATTGAAAACGCTTATGTCGTGTACTAAAAGGGAAATAAAATCGAAATATATGCTGGCTTCCGTGGCGCGAGTGGTAAAATCTCGGCCTTTCATCCGGAGATCCCGGGTTCGAATCCCAATCAGGCAGGGCATTTTCACACACGCTGCAAATCATTCATCTCAACCTCTAAAGCAATACATAACGGTGGTCCTGGAGGTTAAAGAAACCCAAAAAAACGAAATATATATAAATTTGATTTTGTTTTAAACAATGAATTGATGAAAAAACATATTATTCCGGCAAAAACGGTGAATTCAATTTAGTATAATTCTATTTTTATTATAAATATAGTTTAATAGATTATTAATAAATAAATTGAATTTTTTTCATATTTATTTTATCTTTAACAAACAAATTTTTTTTATTCATCTTGAAATTTGTTATTCAAAAACTAAACATTTTATGAAATACATATCGTTATATAAAAAATTTGTTATAATAATAAATAATTTTTACTTATTATTACATTTTATTTTTAAAATGTAATTTATAACGGAGATAATTATTTTTGGCCTTAATATATAAATACTGTATGTAACAATTAAAATTTTTTAAAAATATTCCAGGATTAAAACAATTAAATTTCTTAAACATGGTTTCAGCTGACATTTTTTTAAAAGAATAAAAATAATTAAAAATTTCATATCCATGTTACCAGCAAAAAAGATGTATTTTCTCGAAATCATAAAATGGTTTATTTCAAACCATCCTCAGGAGATAGAAATAATATAAGTCAAAATTTAAAATAGTTACACAATCATGACTGTTTGAATGTTAAATGTACACTCAAGTTAATGTGTTCTTAGTATACATGAGTGTACTCAAGTATACTCAATCAATGTTGAGTATACTCAATTATGTAGTGATATAATGATTTATGTAGTGATATGCATTCAATTAAACGATTTATAAAACAAAGAAAAAGTTACAGAAAACTGTTCACGCAAGATGGGGAAAAGAAATAATATTTGAAAATTAAAAATTATATAAACCTCTATTCTTTTATTGTTGAATTATTATTATTATGATTTCTTTTCCATAAGATTCAAACTAAGAGGATAAATAAATAAAGATCCCGAAAAGAGGGTTTACAATTTTTTTTCTTGCTGCTAAGTTCGTTCAATGAGGGTGTAAATTCTAGTAATCAAATTTTCATTAAGAAGGATGGCTTTACAGATATAAAAAAGCCGTCAATTCATTTTTTCAATTCTGTCATTTTAAGGATTTTTTTTTTTTTTTTAGAACAATTTTTGGCTAATTTCTTTTCTCAGGAAGTAATAAAATTATTTTTACTTTTTACTTATTCAATGCATGTGTTCTTAGTACACATGAGTGTACTCAAGTATATTCAATCAATGTTGAGTATACTTTTGACATTCAAACAGTCATGACTGTAATTTTTTTAATTTTTGACTTATATTATTTCTATCTCCTGATGATGGTTTGAATTATATAAAAAAATCTCGAGAAAATACATCGTTTTTGCTGGTAAGGTGGATATAAAATTTTTAATTATTTTTTATTCTGTTAGAATAATTACGACTATTCTAAATTTGAAAAATGAATAGTGATAATTAAAATATGTTAAGTTTTTTGTACCTTACATGAAGATAAATTATTTTTCGAAAATTAAAATGATAAAACACAATAAAATATTAATTTTTCATGGTTTATTTTAGAATAAAATACTGAGTTTGCAAGAAATATTTCCCATGAAAAAGAAAATGTTTTAAGTCGCTTGGATAAAAATGTACCGTAATTGATTTTCTGGAGTTAAATAGGCCTATTCAAGATACGTTGTCGCTACATCCCAACGCCCGTAGGGGAAGACACCTCTTGTGGCGATTCCGGCCATCCCCTCCGTTCATAGCCCTGATAGGCTTCACCGAAGATCATCTCTTCACTGATTACATTATGCAGTCATCAGCTAGGTCTCATTTGGGGTATCACCGATGTAAATGCCTCGTTACACTTTACATCACTGATTTGTTTCTCAGCCTTTGCCTTCGCTGCAGGCTTCTTTCGGAGATCTACTCTCTTTTGTTCTACTTCGTTGTCCTCATAACCGGCTAACCTAGCTTGTGGAAGCGTAAAATTCTCGACTATTCCAAATACTTTTGTTAATCAAACACATAAGCTAATAAGAATTTTGAATATCATAAGTTTCATGTAACGAGTCTAATTCAATGAAAACCTCATACCACTCAAAATTGTTGATTCGCAAGAACGGCAATTTACACCTAATTCTATCATTAGTTGAATAATTTACTAATGAAATAAATTAAATCAACTTTAAACTGAACTTCTGGTCTGGTCCCCCGGGAGCGAGGTCAAGCCTACTGTTTACCACATTGCAGCTCCATCGTAGAACCCGCGTGACATTTACTAGATCCCTGGTCTGATATGCTAACGGGAGCGAGGTCAAAACTTTCACTCTCCCAATTTACAGCTCCATTTCTCGGTTTTTTACAATTTAACTATAATTCTGGCCGCTTCCAGGTACGTGGTTATATACCAAACTCCCGATCACAGCCCGTCACACACTGACTATAAGCAAAATAAATTTATCTAACCGGGTCTCAATAAAAAATACCTTCGTCCAGTAAATCTATATCCAATTCTCAAATTCTATATCCAATGTCACACAGGTTATTTAACTGGATTTTATTTGATTTGTAACTGGAAATTTTCTTAACTTCTTAGCGTTTGTTAATACTACGGTGACTGAATAGGAAAGTGAAGATATGCTGCAAGTGGCGGTTCATCAGCGCCATCTCCTCAGTAAAGAATTGAACATGATAATCATTTTGCAGAAGAAATCTAATGTTCTGGCCTTTTGCGAAAAACGGTCCTTACGTTTCAACATAGCCATATGTGGAGAAATTCTGGAACGGGTGGGAAACTTCAAATATCTGGGATATGACTTGTCCTTTGATCATGAACAAGATATAAATTGAAAATTATTTAAATTTAATGCGGTTTACGGATCGATATGTAATACTCTGAAAGGTCAGACTAGGAAGATACCCAAATTAGATTTTATAAAACAATGACCATTCTTTTACTTTTATTTGTAGTGAAGTGAGGGCCAAGTGCAAATAGGATGACTCCCGTATATAAGCGAAAAAAATTAGGTTCCGGCGGAACGTGAAGAGTTGTACGAGAAAAAATCTTATTAGGAATTCGGTCATTTGCGAAGAGAATAAGATACGATCAATCTGCGAAACGAACTGACGATAATGAGAAAGATGGACTAGTCTCCTGTTATGAGTGCCTCAACATAGGTTACCATTGCCTGCGTGATACTATAAACTGGATGGAAGAAGAGATGTAGGCAGACCGAGACGTCGATAGGCGCCGCACTGTTCCGGCGCCTGTCAGCCTAGCATTAGCACAAGCGTGATTAGTCTGTCCTAATCACGCCTAAACCGTGAAGGAGAAAGAAGAGAAGATGATTCTGCTAATGTATACGTTGCAATCTTTTTCAATTAGTGGAGCAATAAAAAACCCCTCAACTCTACACCGTGAGATAAGATGAATATGTATGACATGGAAATGAAGTTTACTGACTCAGACCGACCATTCCTGAGATGTGTGGTTAATTAAACCCCAACCACCAAAGTACACCGTATCCATGTCTTGTATTAAAATCGCTAAAAAAGCAACCGATTTTTACAAGCAATTGAACCTTCCTTCGATTTCGAAAGTCAGCGACGATTAATTTTTTGTAAGAAATTACTGAGCGGATAGTTTTTTAGAACTTCATTTCTAAAGATTGCTGTTGATGTTAATGTGTGACTATCGTATTACTTTTATCTTTCTTTTATTTGTTAATGCAGCAGTCATATAATGTTTTTTTTTGTTTCAGATATCACTTTATCTTCTTTGTAATAATTTTAAGTCGTGTAAATATTAAAATTTTTATTTAAAAAAATGAAAATGAATGATCTATTTCCTTTTTTTTAATGAACATTCCTAACTGAAATTGGTATATAATATAATGAATAAGAATAAAATAATCAATAAAAATCAAAAATGGCCTTTAATAATAAAAAAAAGTTGGTATTAAGCTAATAGAGTGTAATTTCTGTTTGTTTGATTACCTGTTGAGTAAATTTAATGAGGTTAAAATGTAATAAAAAAATTATGAATATCATATTTTTTCTTCAGTTTTATATAAGAAAAGATAATTTCAAAAGATTAAGAAATGAATAAAATTAATTTTTATTTCTCATACTATTAGAAGCATTATTGGACTATAACATTATGAAGTTATTAAGTCTAAAATTTATTGCCAAAGATATAAAATATGAAAAGAGGTTTTCACTATTTAATGTAACTCTAAAATTATCTATAATACAATGCAACTTAGATTAATTCTCAAGATACTCGTAAAGTATACATTATATGATGCAATAATTTATACTTTCTTTGCTTGTTTTCTAAGATATAAAATTCATGTTTGATGATTTGCATTATTTTATTAATTTGAAAAAGTATTATTTAATTTTATTGAAAGTTATTTGTTACCTATGTTATATAACAATAATAATAATTGAAGTAAAATTAGATCATAAAATAGAAATGCTAATAAAATTGTTTACAGATAAAATCACAATTTTATTTGTCAATAAATTGAACTTAGTATTTTATAACCAATAAAATATACTGTTGAAAATACTGATAAGCATAATTTTTGTTTCCAACATGCGATACATGTTTTTTTTTTTTTTAATGCTTTTATTTACAGTCGCATCAACAACTACAGTTATTACCGACGAAGGAAACCCTACATGATCATAAACAATAATGAAACAGGAACAATAAAGAATAAACATAGAAAAGTAACAACAACAAATACAAACTAAAATACAAAAATCACTAAATTGCATTCTTCATTCCACTGTACGAGAGGAACCGCAACAGACGTTTTATACCTTCTTTTCGGTTTAGTAGAGATTTCAAATCAGTACCCAGGTCTAAGTTTTATCGGATGGTTCCAAATATTGGGCAATCAAAGATCAGATGGTGCACGGACAATTTGACCTTGCAAGCCTCACAGATCTTCTGAGGAGATCCAAATAGATGAGCGTGGGTAAGCCTGATGTGTCCAATCCTTAGCCGAGTTAAGATGACTTGGTCTCTTCTGTTGCACGGAAAAAGAGGTTTCTCGAGCGCATTCTCCCGGATGTTATGTAATGCCGTGGAAGGACTAGCTAGCCAGAACCTATTCCACTGAGCCCGTAATTTTATTTTCTAGTCAACAACTCGTCATCGGAAATCAGTTGTCTAACAGTTGATTTTCGAAATGGAAAGTTCCTAGGTTCTAATCCTAGTAAAGATTAATTGTTATTATACGCCTTTGAATACTAAACAGTGGATACCGGTGTATTTTGGTGGTTGGGGTTTAATTAACGGTCATATTCAGGATTGGTCAGCATGGGTCTGTGCAAGACTACATCTCATTTAAATGTGATATATTGAATCTTCATCCTGTTACACCGTGGGGAGTTGCTTATTGTTCATTAGTTGAATAGGTTGCAACGTACGAAAGATTTAACATGCCAATATAAATATTTACATGTATTTTTGTGTCTGTAAACGTAGTGGACGCATTTTTTTTAAAAGTAATATTTTATGCTAATCAACATTTCTTGCCTGGACTACCTATAATGGCCATTTGATTTTAATTCATTTGAATTAACGAAACATCAGTTCTGTAAATTGATAGCCATAAATCGGCATAATAAAGTTCAAACTAATATTAGAATTTTAAGATTTTATCTACCGTATATTTTTTGTAGTAAGAGGTTATTCTAACCGGCTAACCCATAGTTAAAAGAATCTCTCTTTATGTCTATTTTAATCTTGTTACTGCATTATCAAATCATTAGTAATAAAACATTTCCTCGCAGCAAGTAATCAGTACAAATAGTAATAATAAAAGGATTAAACTAATGATCCAGTAACGTAGATATATAATAAAATAACTGTTTGCTTTGGTAAACAAAATGACGACCACGCAGAAACCTACGCAGATCATTTTACATCGAAAAAGGATAATTTTAAAAGGGTGCCGGGTTCTAGCGTGTTTTGACACACATGTATTATTTGGATTTATCTCTTCTATCTATCTAATATATATATATATATATATATATATATATATATATAAATTGAACTATAATTGTTATTTTTGGAGCTCAGTAAATCAGATAGTATTAAAAAAAAAAAAAAAAATTGTTTTAATCGCCGCTTCAACATAAAATTTTCGATACAAGTAAAACTCTATTTGTATTTTTTTAATCAAATTTAATTCATCATGATAATGTATTTATTGTTCATTACATAGTGAAAAGAGTTGTAGGAAATTTGATTTATTATTTGACATGATCGATTAGACCTGACGAATCCATCAAATCAGTGTTATATGTTTTTAATTTACTTATAGGGGTGTTTTTTTGTTTTCTAATTTCTATAACTGATAATTAAAAAATTGTTAAAATAACAATTTAAATTTCGATGAAAATAATTAAAATTAAATACTGAATTATTGATTTTTTTACACAGGAAATTTTAGAGCTAATTATTCACACCTTTTATGATGAGGGTGGCGGTTCGGTTCCCGCTACCCTGATCAGGTAGCTACCTCAGGGTAGCAGAAGCGGTACAGGTAGCGGTAGCGGTTCTGCTACCCACCATAAAGGATTAAAGAAAACTGAAAACGTTTTCAGAGGTAAAAGTAGAATCTAAAAGTGGAGTAAATTAAAAAAAGTATCTAACGCGTACACAAAAATACATACAGGCGATACAAACTTTAAAAATCATGTTATTGAAACAGAAAAAAAGTCCCTTTCGGCACGCCGGAAGGCAGAGGTAGATTTCACCTGTGCGAAGTAGGGGATAGAAAATATTTCTACCTTAGAAGTAAAAAAAACTTCAAATTTAGTCAATACAACAATGGTTGCATGTGAAAAAAGTTTCACATGTTTAGCATAAGACAAATCTTCTTGCAATTTTGGTCGTACCTTGCCATAAGGGTTGGACATACCAAAAATTGTTTTAAACAAAAGTTTTAGAGGACTAACGACCACTTTAAACCGATTCAATACTTTATCTTTTAAAGGGGGTATGATTTATTTTTTGTCTTCAAAACCCCATTTCCTCCCTTGGTCAATGGTTTGTGATATCAAAAAAATTTACTTACATAAATCGTAAGTCCTTATCCGAAAAATAGTAAGAACTTTAAACGAATTCGATATTTTACTTAAGAATGTTATAGCGATATTTTATTTTTTTCGAAAAACCCCCCTCATTTCAATCCTCGTGGTCCGATTTTGGCCGATAACGAACTCGACCAAGATTTTGGAACGAGTTATTTTTAAGGAACAATTTGAAAGTGATTGACGCAAATTTACGGCAGTTACCGTCTCCACAAGAAAGTGAAATATGTTTATATATATATATATATATATATAAATATATTTTGAGCTGACGGTGATTTAGCGGTCTGGAGGATGTGAAACGCGAAGATATGTCGAAATTTTCCAGAAGTTGAATCATGGTACCAACTACACTAGGTACCTTTCTTATGAAATCTACCAAAAAATAATAGACATTTCTCGATCACTTAAGTATATGATCAAGAAATATACATTTATTCGTGTATGTGTTCGCTTACTATGTTTTTTTTTTTTTAATTTTTATATTATTGAAATGTGTAAGGATCTTCTTTTTTAAATACTGCATAAAAAGTTACTCCATGTCGTTAAAGTCTGTGATTTTTTCTTTGTTTTAATAACATGTATTTTTAAATTTGAATTTAAATGTATGTATCAACCGTATGTTCTTTTTTTGTATACGCGTTAGATACTTTTTTCTTTCGTAATTTACTCAAATTTTAGATCTTACTTTTATCACTGAGATTGTGTCTTTACCTCAACGTTACTAAATACTTTATTTTTCAATTGGTTGTCGAAAAATTATTTTAATTTTTTCCCGGAAAAATAATTAAAAATTAAAAGTTAATAATATAAGACAAAAAAAAAACACTCGGATATGTAGGAAATGTACCCCTCATTAACAATTGTCAATAATTTAGGTCTGAAAGAGACTTAAACGATATCGCTATAGAATAAAATTATTTGTGATACTGACTAAACATTGCATAATCAAAATTACAGTCGAAATTTCTACTTTCTTGACATCATAGCTCTACAGCTATGCTCCAAGAAGGAAAGTTTGGTAATCAGTCAAAATATGAGTTTTTCCGTTTCTCGACGTTTCATGACCCAGAAACGTTTTGGACCGCAAAAAACAAAAAAAAAAAGGCGTATAAGAAAAACACAAAATTATATTCATGTAAATAAGGTAAACACACAAAAAAAGAAAGAACAAAAAAAAGATTGTAACAGAAAAACATAGTCTCAAATGAAACTCAAAAAAAGAGAAACTTAATTAAAAAAACTTTAAAAAAAAAAAACATAAAATAATTTTTAACAAGATAATCAAAAAATGAATAAGGAAATACAACCAAAAAATTTCAATAACAAACAATTATCTATAAAAAAAGGTAAAGAACAAAGAATAATATAAAGAACTATAAAAAAAATCGGCACTTAAAAGGAGTAATATAAAAACTTCTTGCTCTTTCTCTCGTGTTCTTTTGGGGGGATAATGTTCGTTCGTACGTACGTACTGTTTGTTAGCGTGTTTTAACCTTATTAAAATTTAACTGGATAAACCGATTTTGACAAAATTTTATGTAGTAACTCGAGTATATGGTGCAATTTGTGGGTAAAATTTTGACATCAGTATCTCCTGATGGTGGGGTAGATAATCTCTTTATGGTCAGGTTTGTAAAATCTTCTAAACATAACCCCACTTTATATTAGACTTAATGTATGCGTACATACATTTCTTAGTTTTTTTTTTTTTTAATTTTCCTCCTAAATTCTACCCCTTCCTTCAATAAATAAAAATTTTTTATTTATTGAATATTTTTAACTGATTTTTTTACGTCTTTCTAAGCATAGTAGTAATGCAGACGACCCGAAAATATAATTTGAGAGCAATATTGGGGGTAGGGGAACCGATAAAAGTTTAATAATATCGAAGTTTATAAAACTTTTTACGTTTATTTTTATGTATTATTATTTTTTCACTATAAAAAGAAACAATGACTGGAAAGTTTCAAGACTTTGTGTCTACATTGTTTTTAATTTATTAATTCGATTTCATTTTATAGTTCAATTTGTTAATTAAAAATAAATGAGTGTAATATATTAATCGGAGAATAAATAATTGTAATTATGATTAAAATATATGAATAAAAAAATTAAAACGAGGGTGTCGATGCGTGTACACACTACAGAAGCAAAGTTTCTTACGCAATAGTATGAAAATTATTAATGGAGTAAAATAATGTATACGCAATACACTCCGTTTGAATTTTGAAAATCGGTCGATTGTTTGCAAAGATATTATAAGAGCACCCCATTGTATCTGCCAAAACAGCGCAACAGAGGCATCTCGTTTATTACAAGTTGACAGTGATGATTGGTGTAGCCTCACACGAGCTGCTCGCATCACCTCATCATACTAGTAACACACGCAGTCACCATGGGAAGCCCAATTTTTATTAAACACTGTTTTTAAATTTATTTAATATTATTTTATTTTATCCCGAAGTCTGCGTTATGAAGCTTCGTTTCTTATAATATTAAAATACATTACTTTTAACCACGATGGGACGGAGACTATATATGCGTGTGGGATAAAACGTTTATTTGTGCGTATTTTGTGTCGGTTACCATTTTCCTCAAAAACTACTAGAGAGATTTCCAAGCGGATTTTTGCATTACATACTCGTAGATATCACCAGAGCAGATTCTTAGATTAGTTTTATGGTTATAAGCCGCCAGGGGACGCTGCGGTAGATGTGTTATCTAAAACGATTGGGCCGATTTTGATGCGGTTTTTTGCGTTATATAGGTATCACCTCAGAGCAGGTTCTTAGATTAATTTTACGGTTATAAGCCGCCAGGAGCGCTGCTATAGATATACTTCTTCAATACGTCTTTGGAATGTTTCTAAATCTTTCTAACTCCAGCAAGACCACATTATTGTGTGGATTATTAAATAATTTGCGCCGATCACGATTATTAAACTTTCATCATCAGCCTATAAACGTCCCATTGTTGGGCAAAGACTTACTAATCTTTAAAAAGTAATAAACAAAAAATAGAACCAAAACTTTTAAATAATCCACGACGAAGAAAACCGTAAAAAATATCAAATCAATAAATAACTGTAGTTTTACTTTATAATTCTGTCTGACATTGTTTTTAAGACAATAAAATTTAAGATTTTATTGATCGTTGTGCGTGACCCGCAGACTGCATAGATAAAAGTTTTCTCTCTCTCATTTTCTTCTCCCCCGAGCCGAATCCTGCAGTTAAGTATTACACAGCTCAACAGAGTTTTCTTTACTCTAACAGGCCTCGCCGGTCGGATCTCACTTTGCGCCCGCCTCAAACCCCCAGAGTAGGATCCACCAGGCTGCCGTCTCAGGGTCTACACTGCGGGAGCCGGAACTCGGTCTATATGCCAATGCTTCCAACGGGGACACCTCGAGTGGGCCATCCCCGCCAGGACTCGGCCTTTTACGCTCGGGGATACGAGAGTCCCCCTGTCTCATAGTTACCACCCACTCGTGCAAGCACGTGTGAACGGCATCTCCGCAGAGGTCTGTCCCTCATCCCCGAACTCCCCGATCCTTCTCCTGAAGAACCCTCGCCACAAACCCTGCAATGGTATCAAAACTCTTGGGGCTCCGCAATATGGTGACGATGATGTTCTCCACGCTGAGCGGGCTGGTAATCGCCGAGAAAGCTAGGCGGTATTCATCCCACTGAGAGCACATGAGCACCACGTGTTCTGGGGTATATAAGCTTTTGTTATCACCATAGTCACGTATGACGATTAATAAAAATATTAAATTTTATTGTCTTAAAAACAATATCACTATGTCATAGAAGTTTATAAGGTAAAAATACAGTTATTTAATTAATTCACGTCTAAGGTTTTTTAAAATTTTTAATTTATGTTTTATTTTATTAAAAAAGATTTAATTCAGGTTACAGCAAAAATTGTAAATTCTATTTTTTTATTTTACGGTGTCAGACAAATTTTAATTAATAACGTAGATAGATTTTTTTTCAGCCGAAAGAAGAATAATATAAACAAAAAAAAGATTTTTAATTTTTTTGAAGTTATATTGGATTTGTTCGAAACCACTTATGAAATTTCAATTTCGTTGGTTAAAGATCGAGTTGACAGAGTGCTATATAATCTTCTTTTGTCTCTCTATTTTATGTTTACAATCAGTCCCGATTATTAGGGACCTCATAAGTAAATTTAATAACAACATTCATATTAAGTGAAAACCCTAGTGAGATCTTTCAACATAATATTTACACAACTCAGCTAGTACAAGTATAAGAAAAGCATATCAAAAATGTATAAAAAGTTAGGCCCAATAACATGAATAACATAGAAAGAAAACTAAGTTATATCGCAATCAAAAGAAAAGAAAACACAAAACAGAAGAACAGTGACTAATGAAAATAGGCTACCGTGAAATAATTGAGTTAACACTCAGCACTCATTGCTTCGACGTAAGAATCAAGTACTTTCAGGTACGGTACATGAAGGCATTTCAAATGCTTTATATCCTCGCAAATGTCGAGAAAATTTAGAGATAAAGCCTACATGATTGTTTAATCTCTGTTTCTATTTAGAGCTGAACCTTTGGATTTCTTCTCTAACATAAGGTAATCCCCATTAATTATGAATATCCTTGTTTCTAGCAAACCATTGCGCTTTTGACAAGGTTCTCCCCGACTTACGATAAATAAATAATTAAATTTTATATGTTAAAATTTTTATCAAAATCTCAATTATTACGAAATGTTTTTCTTTAATTTTCTTCGAAATTGTGCAAAAACAGTAATCGTATATTTCAAACAAGTGTAGCTGGCAGCTCTTGTTTTAATGAATTGCTTTGTTTAAATTGAGTTATTTTCATTAAGTTTTGTTTTCATTTTTGAATTCATAATGTTGTTTTCTCTACCGATTATAATACGTTTTAACGTATTCATGAGTAACATAAATATTAAAAAGAGATTTATTTGTGACATAATGCAATATAAATTGTTATAAAAATAAATAATATATTCGTAGAGTATCCATTTTCATAGATACGAAATTTCTCTTTCATGTTTTCATCAAACCAAGACTCCTCCATTCTATTATCTTTATTTTCGACGTTTTCTCTTACTAAAATTTGTTTTCATGTACATATAAAATCAGTGCAGGATTCTAAATACGGTACTCGGCTTATACATATGTACATACATATGCGCACGTGCGTATTCAAACGCAAAACAACAGATGGATACGTAATAAGATACACTTTCATGCTTACAGCCTTACACTCAAGTAACTCCATACGCACGATTCTCTCTTTTAGTTAACCTTAGTCTACCTCGGTTACATTTCTCCCTCTTTATTAACTGTACATTGTTCGTTCTCATCGTTGTACTACACTTTGTAATTAAATTTAAACTACAAAGGATGAAAATATATATATATATATATATATTCTGTTCTTTACTTCATTTTGTAACCCCTCCTTCGTACCATACTTATGCCTTCTCACGTACAATTATACAGTCTTTTTTTTCTGCTTTGTTATTTATTACTCCTTTTTATCACAGAATTAAATTATTTAATTTCTTATTTTTTTAAAACGAATCTTTTTTTTATTGTTTCAAAGCTTATTTAAAATTAGTTACATTTATATAACCCTTAGCAAATTAGATCAGATCTCAAATCACATAAGTACTCCTCAAAACTATACAATAGTATTATAAAAACGTTTCTGCTATCGAATTCGTTTATGCCATACAATTAGCAATTATGACTGATACTCATAACTAAAAAATAGAAAGCAAAATAAGATATCATAAAAGGTGGAAAGAAATAAAAAAAGGATGAACCAATCTAAAGAAAAAGAATATAAGAAACAAATTTGAAATTAATAATCGACTAGATAATGCACAATGCTTTTACATCCGAGGTTACTACAGTAGAAATTTTAAGACACTTTAGGAGCACTTAGGACTAGAATATGCAGTTGGTTCAATCTTTTAATATCATCTCCATTTTTTAGTTGTTTCACAACCAAGTGATTTATTAGTAGTTAAGCCGAAGTCCGTACTTCAAACTGAAACGTTGTACAATACGATCATTTTATCGGCACACCATGGTACTATACTCTATAATTCGATTATGGACTAATAACAGAGATACTCACATTTGATTTGATTCGTGAAATGTAGTTATGCGCAACTAGTAATATTTTACAGCAAGTTTTGGAAATGTCCATCATTTTCCTGAAGGCAGGTCGAAACTTTCTCTTCATATTTTTGACACCCTTCGTAGGACAACAGGGCTAATAAGCTCTGCAGTAATGGATCGCTACAAGTTTTTTAGAACGCTCGATATACACATTCTTTCAAAAAATACCTCAGAGAAAAAAGTCTGTTGACGATAAGTCAAGTGAATGAGAGGGCCATAGACCTTTTGAGACCATGGGATCACCGAGCATTTTTTTCCAAAACTTCCATAGTGTTTTTGGATTTATGAGACATTGCCTTGTGTTATTGCAGGTAATAATAGCGTTTATCAGGCTGTAGAAGAGCTACAAATTACATAATTATATCCTGTTACCACGTACTGTCAACGATTATGCAAATAAAATCGGCCTACTATTCGTCGTAAAAAACACACCTTCTGTAAGTGTAGCTGCAATTCGTGTAAGATGTATGGATTTTATGTTGACCAGTATATGTTGTTCTGACTATTGTAACTGCTAAAGTGAAAATATGCCTCATCATTGAATAATAAATTATATCCAGCATGCCCGTCCTCTTTCATCCTGGTTGATAAACCACTAGCAGAACCATTTTCTTTTAACAGTGTCTGCGTGTTACAGTTTCTGTACGTAATGAATTCAGTATGCATTTTGACATAATTTCTTTGTGGCCTTTTGTGCTTGCATTCTCGTACGGTATTCCCGTCTGCGTTGATAATATACACAAACGTTTCCTTTAGATTATTCATAGTAATGCACGTAGTGCAAGTTAAAATGATCGAACTGTATTTCCTCCTGTACAGACCGTAATCCTAAATAATTCTGGATCTCATTGTTCCGTGTAATCCAAGGTGACTCTGTGTCTCATTTCGCATAATAAAAAGAATCTATAAAAATATATATATAAATACATCCGTTAATGAGAACTTTCTATATGGTATCTATGTACTTTCAACGCGTTTCTGAATTCTGCTCCATCTTCAGAAAATTTCTCTCTGAAAGTCGTTTTCACTTTTTTTTGTCTTCAGTCATTTGACTGGTTTCATGGAGCTCTCCAAGATTCCCTATCTAGTGCTAGTCGTTTCATTTCACTATACCCTCAACATCCTACATCCCTAACAAATTGTTTTACATATTCCAAACGTGGCCTGCCTACACAATTTTTTCCTTCTACCTATCCTTCCAGTATTAAAGCGAATATTCCAGGATGCCTTAGTATGTGGCCCATAAGTCTGTCTCTTCTTTTAACTATATTTTCCAAATGGTTCTTTCTTCATCTATTTGCCGCAATACCTCTTCATTTGTCGCTTTATCCACCCATCTGATTTTTAACATTCTCCTATAGCACCGCATTTCAAAAGCTTGTAATCTTTTCTTCTCAGGTACTCCGATCGTCCAAGTTTCACTTCCATATAAAGCGACACTCCAAACATACACTTTCAAAAATCTTTTCCTGACGTTTAAATTAATTTTTGATGTAAACAAATTATATTTCTTACTGAAGGCTCGTTTAGCTTTTGCTATTCGGCATTTTATATCGCTCCTGCTTCGTCCATCTTTGGTCCATTTCTACTACATTTCATTACTTTTGTTTTGTTCTTGTTTATTTTCATGCGATAGTTCTTGCGTAGCACTTCATGTATGCCGTTCATTGTTTCTTCTAAATCCTTTTTACTCTCGGCTAGAATTACTATATCATCTATATACTATATCGTCGTTTTCACATCAAGATAAAATGAAAAACCAGATAAAAACAAAAAAAAAAAATACACACCGTTCGCTCTACGTTGACAACGGTGTGCATACGTCATATATCGTATCGTGTTGTTTTAGTATTGTTGATTTTGTTATGATTAGTTAATTTTTTCTTTTTCATTTTATGTTGATGTGATGATGTCTATTGCAAGTGAGTAATTTTCTGAAGATGAAGCAGAGTTCAAAAATGCGTCAAAAGTATGTAGCTACCGTCCAGAATTTTCACGTAGAAGGATATAAGTTATTAAATTATCAATTACGATTTGGATACATTAAGATGAATTAAAAAAATAACCTTTCAATAATAACTTTTTTTATTTATAAAAAAAAAAAATTGTGTATTTTGTTTAATTTGATAGCTGACTGACTTCAAACTGTTAGAAAATTAATCTATTTAATATAAAAAACAAATCATTTCTATAAAAACGTAAATTTAATGTTTCTATTAAACTTCACTTCGGATGATCGAGAAGTTTGTGGTATAAATTATGGAATGTATAATTAATATAATTTATGTTTTTACCTAATTAAGATAATTAATTCTTGAATTAATGATGAGGAATTTAGGAACATGCAAAGATGTTTCACCAAATTACTAAGAATGGAGAAAACGTGGCAAATGCGACCGAGTGACAAACGCTCTGTTGAACATACAAGTGTTATGCGGGCTGCCTATCCTAATATTGGACAGGCGGTAACGTCGGTACGGCGTCGACGATTCATTTAATTTAAATTGTATTACTGTATTTTAAGCATGAAAATTACACGTAGATCCACATGCCTTTACGCATTTTGTTCTATTTAAGAATCTTTCTCTCTCGTTGATGTTAGTCCAACGCGCTAACTGTAAATATAAATTTAAGATTTATTGTTTTCTTTATTTTCTCACACACACGCAATCATACTATTTCCTGACGCACAAACACACTTAACAGTCTTTCCTTCTTTATTTCTCTTTTCTCTCTTTTTATTTCAGCTTTATCTTTTTCTCTTGAATTAATCCTTTAGTATATCTAAATTTACCATTAAACTTACATTGGTATAATATTTGGCACGAATCGCATCGGTGTTAACTCCAATATTCATATCTACATTCAAAACTGTTATTTAATGCTTAAAATTCAAATTTGGGGTACATTTCCGGGGTTTTTTCGTTCTACTGGGCGCCATTTATAACCGATTTTGATGAGACTTTGAGGGGACGTGTAAACCTAGTAGAATTAGACTCCTCTAGATTTTGTAAAGAATCGAATGACAGGAACTGGAATTTTAGGCAAAAAACAGGTTTTTTGGGGTACATTTCCGGGTTTTTTTCGTTCTACTGGGCGCCATTTTTAACTGCTTTTGATGAAACTTTGTAAGGACATGTAAACCTAGTAGGATTAGACTCCTCTAAATTTTGGAGCGAATCGGTTGACAGGAACTGGAATTATAGGCAAAAAACAGGTTTTTTGGGGGTACATTTCCGGTTTTTTTTCGTTCTATTGGGCGCCATTTTTAACCGATTTTGATGAAACATTGTAAGGATGTGTAAACCTAGTAGAATTAGTCCTCTATATTTTGGAGCGAATGGGTTGACAGGAACGCGAATTTTAGGCTAAAAACAGGTTTTTTGGGGTACATTTCCGGGTTTTTTCGTTCTACTGGGTGCCTTTTTTAACTGCTTTTGATGAAACTTTGTAAGGACATGTAAACCTAGTAGGATTAGACTCCTCTAAATTTTGGAGCGAATCAGTTAACAGGAACTGGAATTATAGGCAAAAAACAGGTTTTTAGGGTACATTTCCGGGTTTTTTTCGTTCTATTGGGCGCCATTTTTACCGATTTTGATGAAACATTGTAAGGATGTGTAAACCTAGTAGAATTAGTCCTCTAGATTTTGGAGCGAATCAGTTAACAGGAACTGGAATTATAGGCAAAAAACAGGTTTTTTGGGGTACATTTCCGGGTTTTTTTCGTTCTATTGGGCGCCATTTTTACCGATTTTGATGAAACATTGTAAGGATGTGTAAACCTAGTAGAATTAGTCCTCTAGATTTTGGAGCGAATCAGTTAACAGGAACTGGAATTATAGGCAAAAAACAGGTTTTTTGGGGTACATTTCCGGGTTTTTTTCGTTCTATTGGGCGCCATTTTTAACTGATTTTGATGAAACATTGTAAGGACGTGTAAACCTAGTATGTTACCATTAAACTTACATTGGTATACTTTTGGCATGAATCGCATCGGTGTTTACTCCAACATTCGTATCTACTTTCAAAACTGTTATTTAATGCTTAAAATTCATGATTTCTTTTCAACATTTAAATTACACATAAGAAAATATATAACATCGATTTATAAAAAATAAAACAAAAAAAAAACAAATGTGACGGCACTTGTTTATCCACAAGTTTAATCTATTACAATTAGAAAAGAAGTAACATTTTATTGTAACTTGTAATAATGGTTTTATAAAAAGTCTTAATCTCAAGCGATAAAAATGTACTTTTAAAAAATATTTCTATTGTTCAAATTTAATTAAAATATTTTAAAAGATTTTCCAACATTTGTTTCTCTTGCGATCTAGCCTTCTAAACGGACTACGCAAGTCATAATTTGAGGGTTTCTGGATTTTAATTTTTTCTCTTTTGCCAGTAGACTTCCATCCGTTCTGTGAAGTTTTTTTTTGCCAATCTCCGTGGCGGAGTGGTAGCATTTCAGCCTTTTATCTGGAGGTCCTCTCTATTTTTTCTGATTAGCCTCCAAAACCACCGTTCCGGAGGCTAAACAGTAAGTTATTACTTACGGTGGTTTCGGTGGTTATTACTTCAGAGGATGATATTTATGAATCTAAATAAAATGTGTAATCTTTTACAGTCTCAGGTCGATCATTCCTGAGATGTATGGTTACTTGAAACCCAACCATAAAGAAAACTGGTATCCATGATTTAGTATTCAAATCCGTATAAAAGTAATTACCTTTACTAGGATTTGAACCTGAGAAATCTCGACTTCGAAATCAGCTGATATGCGATGACGAGTTAACCATTAGACCAGCCCGGTGGATTTATCCGGAGGTCCTGGGTTAGAATCCCAATCAGGAATGGCATTGTTCAAATGCTAAAAATTTCCATTCTTATAGGGAAAAATGACCGAAAGTTGTCCGTTTTTTCTCTCATCTGACTACTGGCCTTCTTCTTGGTGTCTTCTTCTATCACTTGAAAAGACACTGATGTCGTTTTTCGATGTGGTTGTTGCATAATTAATTTTTGAAGTTGTGGTTGTTTAATAGCTCTTTTGAAGAAGGTATATAAGAAGGAGTTCATCATTTTGATTTAGATTTGTTTTATCCACCTTTTGTTTCCATTATTTTTATGTATCCGTGGAATTTGAGTTTTCGTTTGATGATAGTTGAGTAAATGTCTTTTTTCCCGGAGGTGGGTATGCATTAAAGCATCACACAGCTCCGGAAAGTGCCTTCACCACTAACCACGAGGCCGGACAGCCAGGCCCGGCTATGCCGTTCCTAGCCACCCCACTTCCTTTTATATTTCGATTAATAAATTTTACATTTTATATATCGAGGATAAAAAAAGGAAAAACTGGGACGAAGTTGATTTTTGGGTAAATTCGATAATCTTCCAATTTTTAATACGATCCAAGTACTTATCCTTAGGTTCTCCAAAGATATGTAGATCATTTATTCTGCAGTCGATCTGTAACATGTACCTAACCAAAAAGAAAAAATTCTCGAAAGCTAATATATGAATTTATGTTACCATAATTTCTCGCATTATAAACACTTTCTTCTTAAAATAAATAAAAGTAACAGTAAAAAAGAGTTAAAAAACAGTTAAAAAGTAAAATAAATAAATAAAAGTAACATTTTATTTTTAATATAAAATTAAAATCAATTTGAAAATTAGAAGGTAATGTATAGTTTAAAGATGATTTCTAACAGAACATACTCATTCAAGAAAGTTCATTTACACGACTAGATTTATTTTTCTCACGACACACAATAGTGATAAATTTATACTTTTCCAAAAATAATGGAATTATTTACTCATGGTAAAATTATTTAACCAATTTTTTAAGTTGAACACATATTTTATATACCCGATTATTTTTATTATTTTTTTTTTTTAATATTCTTTAAGAATAAGTTTCTTTTTATTTATTTCTTATACATCATAAAAAAATAGATTTAAAATAAAGTAACTGTTAAATTATTACTATTGTTAATAACAAAATACTTTAATATCTTGCACAAAACTTAACTATATTTTAAGTATTATGAAATGTGCTTAATTTATACAAAAAATTATTTTATTTGTTAAATAGTAATCATAATAAAAATTATATTTATTAAATGCTGTTAGATTGGAGAACACAATAGGAATGGTTATTTTTTATTTTTTTAGAAATAATGATAAAATAAAATCATTAAAACTAAAAAAAAAAAATCAAGTTTATTTTCTTTTTATATAAATTTATCGATTTCGATAAGTCGACTTTAATTGTATAAAATTTTAAATTATATTTAAAAGGAAAAATCTGCAAAATTATATAATTCTAAAGAACTCTCTTTTAGTAACTCATTTTTCATTAAATTATATACGTGAATTAATTTGTTATGCTTCTATCTAAAAAAATCTTATATAAAATTTTGTGAAAGAATAATTCTAAAGAGAATATTTAAATATTCATCATTTTATGCATTATGTTATTTTAATGATATGTTTACCATTATTAATAATAGAATTATTCAATTTTTATAATTTTTTCTGCGAAATAATACAATTTTAAGATATCATTATTATATCAAAGTAAATACGTTTTGAATTTCAAAATAATCATCAATTTTGTTTAATAGCATAACGAATTGACAAAACCCTTATTAAATACTAAATTTCTCACTTTATAACTCTTAAAAAATCTTTTGAAAATAATTACTAAAACATTTTTCAATGAAGTTACCGGTAGTGATACTTTTTATAGCAAATAGCACAGACGTTCAAGTTATCTTGAACATGTGCGTCTTATACGTACGTCTTTGTCAACTGTCAATTACACTGATGAACCATTTGATTCAGGTTAACATACTTACAGCCCATTCATATTTATAAATAACCTGAAATATAAAATACTGAAAAAAAAAATGAATAAAAAACCTAATAACAAAAAGTATGTAATGGGAATAATGTATATCGATCAACAGTCACACAAAATTGAAAATATTTTCAAGGAAAAATGTTATTCTTTCTTAAAACCAACAAACCGATTAGGTGATAGTAAAAGAAATTACTAGAAATTAAACGGCAATAATTATGGTAAACACTAAATCGGACAGACTAGATATAATTTTAAGAGGATTATATACAGGTATTATGTACAATAACAAATTCAAATTTTGTTAATTCCTCATAGAAAAGTACGTGTATATCATCGTCATCATATCAGCCGTTATCGATCAACTTTAGGAAGAATGCCTCTTCGGCACGTTTTCAACTAATACGGTCTTGTGCGATCTACCAATTCGGTCCAATGTACTTGACAATATCATTAATCCAACAAACCTTTGATCATTTTCGTGAGCGTTCAACATCTGGTGGTATCCATTTAAGTATTAATTTAATCCATCTGCCATCAGTTTTTCTTGCTACATGGCCTGCCCACCACCATTTTAATACTTTAATTTTCATCATGATATTATGAACTTTGGTCTGTTCTCTGATCGAATTACAGTCCCGTCTAGTTACTCCAGTAATAAATACATCGTTCCTTATTTATATATGCTACTCACAGCTTCTGTAATTATTGAACGATCCAAATTTCGCTTCATAGATAAGGATTCGCATCGATCGAAAACTTTAAGGCAAAAGCGGAGTTTGTTCTTGAAAGTGATATTAAATCTCTCGCAAATGTCTGCCACTTTAGCTTTAACTCGTCGTTCAGTTTTTTTGAATGTATCATCAATCTCAGTTGATATCCGTTAGCCAAGATATATGTTATTATCTACCTCTTCGAGTTCTTCTCCAGAGATAAAAATCTTTATTTCCTCGGTAAACTTATTGAATATGACTTGGCTCTTTTTAAGGTTCATCCTTAGTCAATAAGGTTTGCCATTCACCAGTTCATGTATGTGTGTATTTCTTTTGGTTCTGGTGAGAAGAAAACTATATAATCGGCGAATCTCAGGTGATTTAGATATGCGCCATTTATTCGTATGTCCTCTACTTTCTATTCCATCTTTCTAAATACCTTTTCGATACAGATTGAGAAAAGCTTGGGTGATATAGTGTCACCTTGTGGTACGCCTTTTTTTGCATTTATATTAATTGTATGTTCGTTAATGCAGATGGCAACTTTACCTTCTTCATGTATCGATTGTAGTGAGTTTATATAAACTTGTTTACACCCGCTTATGGTTTGCGTTGTTACCGGATTAATGCCTTTTTGTAGTCAATAAAAGCCACACATAAGAGTATAGTGTACTCGTTATATCTCTACGACTTGTTGAATAACCTGAATGTAGTCCACTTTACTAAAACCGCTTCTAAAGCCTGCCTACTCCTTTAGATTCATTTTGTGTTGTTAGCATTCTTTTTGATATTATCGTGGTGGGTAAAGTTTGTAGATAACTAGAGGCTTTTTGGATGATAATTCTTCAAGTCTTCCTGAGTTAATTTCTTGTGAAAAAGAATCACTTCAGCAGTTGTCCATGCATTCGGAATTTTTTGGTTTTTAAGGCAGCTTGCGTACAGTTTTGTAAGTGCTGATTCCAACGTTATGCCACCAGCTTTCAGCATCTCAGCAATAATATTACCTGTTTGTGAAGCTTTCTCATTTTTAATTGATTTTATAGCCTTTGTTACTCCTTCTACTAAAACATTCTGGTGCTTCTTCTACCACGAGAGACCCTAATTTTGACTGATTTTGGCCCTTGTATAAATTACAATGAAATCCTTCAGTTACTTCTAATATTTTCCATATTTTCTGAATATATAAAAGTATTTTAAGTTCAACATAAAAGTTTTCCAACAGATTTGTAAAATCATGATTATGAAAGGCATGAAGATTATGAAATTTATATAAGTATAAAATTTGCTACTAAAACAGTATATTAAATAAACAAACAAAAATTTATATCTATTGTATTACATTTAATTGTTATTTATATACCAAATATTTTTAAGTCGGATGATGATATTAACAACAGTAACTTCACTGTAAAACGTGCTAGTTCTTTCTATGAAAGTTCATTTTGAAGAAAACTAGAATTTTGAAAATCATTGGTTAAATATTTAATATTTAAAAAAAAATCAATTTAATATTTCAGAAATTATTATAAATGTTATGATAAATTTAACAAAATTATATAATATTAAATTATTATATTATAAATTGAGAGAATTTTCATTCAGTTAAATATTATTTTATGCATTTATGTGATCAGAAATTCTGTATTAAAGTTTTTGATTCAGATAAAAAATATTTATAATTAATTTATAAGTATTTACGATAAAATTATGATATAATATTTTTAAATAGTTGTTATCAATGTAATTTTTTTATTGTTAAAGTTCAATTCAATTAAGACACTGTTTTTATTTCTTGATGGTGTTACAAATCATGAATCATTTGTTGAATTCTTATCTTTATAAGCTATATTAAAAAAAAATTTAATTTTTAGGATGTTAATTAAGGAGCACAATTATTGATTTCTTATAGTTTTTGACCTGAAAAATCGAATAAAATAGATCTCAGAACCGTACCTGCAGTAGGTATTGGGAAATATGGGGTGAAAACAAATAAATTGGGGTAAAACATCTTGTTTTTTTTTGTTTGACGTACAATAACTTTGTTAAATGGATACATAAACCCTGAAACATTTAATCAAAACTTGTCGACAATTTAATTTTGAATAAAATAGTATAAGTTCAATGAAACAAGAAAGGTTAGAAAAATTCGAATTTTATTTAAAAACAGTACATTTTATTAAATTTATCAAAATAATACTTACGTAATGTAAAGAAAAACCAAATTCCTTTTTGGCGATGTGAATAATTTGCAAAAAAAATTTCTGTTGAAAATTGCTATTAAAAGATTTCAGTACGACCTCATTTCACCGGGGTGGCTTAAATCCGAGCGAAATCTTTCACTAGCTGTAAATCGGAAACGAAGCATTTTAGGGCATATCTTTATGTGAACTTTTTCCATTATTTTCACGAGTAGAATAGGTTATGAAAGTGTTATAAAAGTGTCGGGAGAACTTCGCGATACACTCTTTATGTTATATATATATATATATTTTTTTTTTTTAATAGTAAATGTTTTTTATTACTGGGAATAAATGGAACTATAATTTTTTTTTTTTTAATGTTGTGGTTGGTGGTTAAGAAGGAATAAAGAAAATCAAGTACCTAATTTATTAGTTGATGGTATTAGATAACCCCTATTTAACCAGTATTATTACAAGACACATTTTATCTTAATCTATTAAAAATAGAAGAAGGAAAAATTAATAAAATAATGAAAATTATCTTAAATGTTCATTTTTACTTATTCTTAAGGAATTAATAATTCCAGTCTTGCTGATCGTTTTATAATACAGGCAATTTTATTTATTTTTTTTTTTTAAATATAAAAAAAATAATGTTATCAAAAAAATAAGAAATCTTATAAAATTTTTCAGTTTTGTCTATTTTAACTCTCTCTAAAAAAGTTGGGGTTCAGCTGTTGAATATACCGACTTAACTTTAAAATTCTTGAACGTTTCCAAATTTAATGTCCAAGAGCAATTCTACGGTACAGAGATAAATTTAAAAAAAATATTTATGTACAACGATATTTGGCTTAATACAATAAGGAAAAAATTAAAGCATTTATTTTTAAATACGAATAACGGGTTAACAAGCAAATACTACTTTAGCCTAAAATTTTGGAAAATAATAACGTTTTTAAAAGGGTGAAAAGAAAAAAAAATTAGATTGACCTAACCGAATTTAATTAGAAGAATTAATTTTATTACTGATCAGCGGAATCAGTGATGTAACGTCTTTTTTAAAATCATTACTTGTTCAGTCTTAAGACTACGTATAATTTTACTGTTTATTAACAATAGTTTTTTTGTTATATTGCTTTATTTACAATCAGTTTCCTGAACAATTAAATTTTAAGTAAATTTTACAGTATTAATGTCGAGAAAGGGAGGCATCCAATAATACCTCCCAAGACAATATAAAGGTTTAATTACAATATAGTACAATAAAAATATCACTACTAATAATGTATCAATAAAATTAAATGGTTAACAAAATTAAACAAGCAACTGCATATAAAAAATTTCTACAAGCCATAGATAGAAAAAAAAAAGATATATAACAAATTAACACTGGTTACATATAAACACACCTTATTTTGTGTTATGACGTGTTGAACTCAACTTCTAACCTATTGGGTAGGTAGTTGTGTTTTTAATTTCAGTTCCTTCATGTCACCCAGTTTTGTTAAAGACTCGACAAAGATGTATTTTATTTTAACGAGTTAATTCCTAGTAGTACACCGATGGAAATATCACATGTGATATTCGCATCGGTGGCATCCTAACTGAAGCAAGAAAAAACTGAGAGATGCTTTTTGCCGTGGTCCTGAAGATGACCGTCGGTAAAGCTCATAAAGGACGGAGTGGGTGGCGTGGCGACATGGTGGAAATTGCTGCATGGAGGGTGTCTTCCCCTACGGGGTTTGGATGATCACATATAAAAAGAAATTATTAATAAAAGGGTAATATTCAATACACAACAGTCTCTAGATAGAATACGTGCAGCCTCTTTAGTAATTTCAACTTTTCTCAATGTAGTTGCGTAATACCAAATATTACGGTTGTGGTTTGGCAAGCTCATTTTAAGGTTGTAAAACAGATCAGGCAACCATACCTTATTGATACCCTGTTGGATATCCCAAATTACCATCAGGGAATATTTTCCTTTCTTTCCAAACAAATGGTGATGCCGTCAAGAATTCTATGAATTTGTCAAATTTTGGAGTGCTGACTCCGGAAACGAAATTGGTGGTCAGGGATAACGACCCCTTTTTCTAAAATAGGTTAATTCGTCAGAGGAAGAGCCTTTCAAAGATCTAAAAGAGATCTAAATGATCAAGATAAAAGATCGATCTAAATGAAGATACATCTTTTGCCCGGTTTGGGATCATCATTATTTCCGACATCTTCCATTCCGATGGGAAATGCGTCGTTCAAAGGATGCCATTGAACAGTCTTGTTTTGTTCTCGATGGTAACATAAACAGCATCTTATGATTTATTAAGTCAAACCCAGGAGCCTTGTTTAAGCCTCTTACTTTCCAAGGGGCTTGCGACATTTCTTTACATGTTAAACGTATAGGTAGACATAGAGGAATCGGGCTATTTAAGCAGTTGTAAATCTCTATCATCTGTTCCCTTCATTTCATTCGCTGAAAGATATTGATTAAGTGTTCAGCAAATAATTAAACCTTCTCACCTTCAGTATGAATCCATCCAGCATGTGCGATTAAAGGCGGAAATGAGAGCCGAGTCTGAAGTCTCCTCGTAACTTTTCACACCGAATGGTTATCTCTACTCGAAGGGGAAAGACTTTCAACGGCAGTGTTTCAACGTCCCGTTCTTTATAGTCTTTATCAGCTTTTTTAACTTACGAGTTCACTTATTCATAACTGTCATATCCTCAGGTTTCCTACATAATTGCCATTTTCTCCGAAATATTCTGTTAGTGGCAATATGTTTCATTATCTCTCTTGGATAGTCTGTGCCTTCCTGATCTCCATACTTCCTCTCGGGAAGAATAAAAAAAATCTAAAAAAGATTTTTTCTCTTTGATCACTAATTAATAAAAATAACTGAGGTATAATATTTTGAAATCCCCATCACGGTTTTATATTAAAAATCTATTTTAACGCCCTATTTTCACGATTCACTCGAAAATAAAGTCTGTTTTGTAAAGATTTTTTATAATTAAAACATTTTTTTAGCTTACCGTTGTAAGTTAGATTTCTTCTTTTTCGATTAGTGTATGACTGAGTCATAACGAAAAGCTTTAAAATGTTTTTATTTTGTAAAATTTTCATCGATTCTTGAAGTCAAGAAAACCAAAACCAAACTTTTGATTTTTTTTTTTTTTCTTCAGTCATTTGACTGGTTTGATGCAGCTCTCCAAGATTCCCTATCTAGTGCTAGTCGTTTCATTTCAGTATACCCTCTACATCCTACATCCCTAACAATTAGTTTTACATATTCCAAACGTGGCTTGCCTACACAATTTTTCCCTTCTACCTGTCCTTCCATTATTAAAGCGACTATTCCAGGATGCCTTAGTATGTGACCTATAAGTCTGTCTCTTCTTTTAACTATATTTTTCCAAATGCTTCTTTCTTCATCTATTTGCCGCAATACCTCTTCATTTGTCACTTTATCCACCCATCTGATTTTTAACATTCTCCTATAGCACCGCATTTCAAAAGCTTCTAATCTTTTCTTCTCAGATACTCCGATCGTCCAAATTTCACTTCCATATAAAGCGACACTCCAAACATACACTTTCAAAAATCTTTTCCTGACATTTAAATTAATTTTTGATGTAAAGAAATTATATTTCTTACTGAAGGCTCGTTTAGCTTGTGCTATTCGGCATTTTATATCGTTCCTGCTTCGTCCATCTTTAGTAATTCTACTTCCCAAATATCAAAATTCGTCTACCTCCATAATCTTTTCTCCTCCTATTTTCACATGCAGCGGTCCATCTTTGTTATTTCTACTACATTTCATTACTTTTGTTTTGTTCTTGTTTATTTTCGTGCGATAATTCTTGCGTAGGACTTCATCTATGCCGTTCATTGTTTCTTCTAAATCCTTTTTACTCTCGGCTAGAATTACTACATCAACAGCAAATCGTAGCATCTTTATCTTTTCACCTTGTACTGTTATTCGAATCTAAATTGTTCTTTAACATCATTAACTGCTAGTTCCATGTAAAGATTAAAAAGTAACGGAGATAGGGAACATCCTTGTCGGACTCCCTTTCTTATTACTGCTTCTTTCTTATGTTCTTCAATTGTTACTGTTGCTGTTTGGTTCCTGTACATGTTAGCAATTGTTCTTCTATCTCTGTATTTGAACCCTAATTTTTTTTAAATGCTGAACATTTTATTCCAGTCTACGTTATCGAATGCCATTTCTAGATCTATAAACGCCAAGTATGTTGGTTTGTTTTTCTTTAATCTTCCTTCTACTATTAATCTGAGGCCTAAAATTGCTTCCGTTGTCCCTATAGTTTTCCTGAAACCAAATTGGTCTTCTTCTAACACTTCTTCCACTCTCCTCTCAATTCTTCTGTATAGAATTCTAGTTAAGATTTTTGACGCATGACTAGTTAAACTAATTGTTCTGTATTCTTCACATTTATCTGCCCCTGCTTTCTTTGGTATCATTACTATAACACTTTTTTTGAAGTCTGACGGAAATTCCCCTTTTTCATAAATATTACACACCAGTTTGTATAATCTATCAATCGCTTCCTCACCTGCACTGCGCAGTAATTCTACAGGTATTCCGTCTATTCCAGGAGCCTGTCTGCCATTTAGATCTTTTAATGCTCTCTTAAATTCAGATTTCAGTATTGTTTCTCCCATTTCATCCTCCTCAACTTTTGATTTATTATTTTGATTTATTATACTACCTTAAATAAATTAATTAATTTGTTGTTTAGAAAGTATAATTAAAATGTTATAATTTAGAAAAAAATGATACTGGAAAATTTTATATTGTTTTCTTTTTTCCGAGGATAGAGGATAAGCAAATATCATTTCAATTACTTTTGTTCTGATTTTTCCTTCTTGTAGAAGGGAAAGAATTCTCCAGAATTCTTTCATTCTTTCACTATACCGCCTGTGATTTTCATTCTTCTGTCCAGCACATGCACTCTCTTTTCTTTTTTGCATTGACAAAAACCTCTATTCTGAAGATATATCTTCGAAATTGTTTTCTATCTTGACAGATTTTTATTTTTTATATTTGCTTTATTTAGGTATTCCTTTACTTGTTTTATATATGGCGGCGGAGTTTAATATTTCCAAAATTTAATTGGATTTTTTCCAGTTAATCTTAATCCATTCGAATCATATGTCCAGTAAAATTTAGTCTTCTTTTTCGGTTTGTGGTTTTTAAATTTTCAAAAGTTCTATTTTTTTATTTAATTTTGTAAATTTATTTATTTGACTTCACCTGTAACCGTCTTGAGCTTTTCTTAGAACATGAAATTTTCTTAAAATTTTCCCTTCAATTTTTAAAAGTGATTCTAAATCTTTTTATATTGGATATTTTAGTCCCGTAGAGCAGTGGTTCCCAAACTTTTCCCACTCGCGGCGCTCTTTGTCAGTTAAAAGTTTTCCATGGCGCCCTACCCTAAGTAAAAGTATAACTATTCGTAAATAAGATATAAAAATATATATAAAAAGACGTGTATTTTCATTACTTTTTTTACTTTATTAACATTAAATTAATAATTATAAATGTGTTGATTCAATTAATTATGAAGCTTTTACAATATTTCGCCCCTATAAAGAGGCCGCGGCTCCCGGGGGCGCCGTGGCGCACAGTTTGGGAATCACTGCCGTAGAAGATTACTGGTTTCAATATTCTATTATAGTATCTCAATTTTGCATTTATATTTTTCTTGCTGTACTTATTTTTAGTTAAAAATTCCATTTTCTCAAAAGCTATTTTTCTGCTTTCAAATGGCTTTCTATCCGAACCATTTGAGATTATTATTTCATCTAGATATTTAAATTTTCCGTTTATTAATTTTTTTAAATTTGGTTTCTTTACATTTCTTGTTTTTTTTAGAATTTTTTTTTAATTCTTTTATTTATAGATGCATCAACAATTATAGTCATTAGCGACTACTGTAACACTGTCATTTAGCATTATATAAAATAACAAAAATCATAAAGAACAAAAATAATAAAGAAATAGGAACAATAAATAATAAACATAGACAAGTGACAACGATAAATACAAATAAAATAGATAAATCAGACAAAAATCACTAAATCGTATTCTTCATTCCACTGTAGGAGAGGAACTGTAACAGAATTTATTTTTATTTCTGTTTTAGAAAGGGAAATTTGTAAACCAATTTTTTCGGCAATTATTTTCAAATCTTCAACATGAATTGCCTCGTTTTTCTTCCAGTCAAACCAAATCATCTGCGAAAGCTAAATAATTTATTATAATTTTTCCTTTCTCTGCCCCCATTCCAAAAACTATTTTTTTTAACATTCCAAAATTTTTCCACTATTTTATCTAAACTGTAATTTGAATTATCTGTTTATATAAATATTTTACGTAAAAATATAATTTTGAAATAATAAATACGTATAGTTTAACAAATTTATTGCAGAATATTATAATTAAATCATTATTTTTTATGAATTTTTATAAAGTAATATTCAATAATTTTAGCTGAAAATCAATTTATTAGTTTTTATAAAAAGTATAAATTTCATTTCAACCTTATAAGTAATTAATTATTTTAAATATTAACGTTAAATTAAAATATTATAGATCAATTTTACTTCAAATAATAATTATTAATTAAAAGATCCTTACGTCATTTTCTATTTCACTCTGATACGAGAGAGACGATGGAGCTCCAGTGTTTAATTGAAACTTAGATTTAGAACAATACAAATAAAGTTCAGCTTTTTTTTTCTCTTTTTTTATATAAAAGTTTTTGTAAAAAACTAAGTTTTATGATAAAATAAACTTAAGGTTTATGATCATGACATTTATTTTATCATTATTTTAATATTAATTTTTAACTTAAAATCAAAATATATTTTAACAAAAAAGTGTAAAGTTTGCAATTTTTACTTAATTAATTTTAGAAAAAATAAGAGAGTTGAATTTTTATAAGCTTTAACTTTTGACTCATGTCATGTTCATGATATTCACAACAAAAATAAAATCGTTTTTTTTTCAGAATTATAAAAAGTAAGGTAAATTAAAATGTTTAAATCTGATGTTAATAGTCAAATAAACTGATCAAATTTGTTTGTTCCGTACATATGTTAAACTATTTAATACAGAATGCGACAATCAATCAGTCAATCAGGAGATTTTGCAACAATTTATATTTTCAGAGATAGAGTTAAATAAGGCGAAACCGCTTCTTTCATTTTGTAGCTTAGTAAAAAGCGTTTAGCTGCAATACCTTTGCTAAGAAAGTGTTTTAAAAAAAATTTGACAGTTCAGCGTGAATTTCGAAATCGTTACGAAATTGAACGCAATCGTATGCTGTTCAATCAGTTCATGCCATCAAAAGTTAAGTTTGAAACTTTCAAATCATTGGTTCTACGGTTAAAAATAAAGGTGTTAATGTAAAAATATTACGTACTACACCCGAAAATATCGGGGCTGTAAGAGAGGCAGTTGTGCGAAGTCCACGCCGATCAGCGCGTCGCTATTCTGTGTCACTCGGACCGCAGTGCACGGCGAATTTTACACAGTGATCTCATACTTCACTCGTATAAAATTCAAATAACTCATTTAGTCAAACTTAACTGCCGTAAAGACCGATGAATTTTACTTATGAAAGGTAAGACGTAGTTAATAATTTACTGATGAGTGATGAAACTGATTTTCATTTGTCAGGATTTGTTAATCATAAATATTCCGAATACTGGGATTCCCAAAACCGTAGAATTACTCTAGAAAAGCTGTAGAGTAATAGGTGACTTTAGCAAGAAACTTACTGAAGGTGTACAGCTGAATGGCGGTCATCTGCAAAACAAATTTGAACGATAAATTTCTCTTTCGGTGACTTAAAATCAAAAATAGTAAACGCATTCGTGTCTATTTTGATTCCTGAAAGATAAGTAAAAATGAATACCGATATCAATTTTTCTCGTTATTTTATTTTTTTGCTAAAATATAAAGCCGATTTTACAGAAGTATAATAATATTGCGTTATTACTATTTCTTTCAAATGTTCCTTAATATTACAAAAGTAAATTTTTACGAAAAAGAATTCAGGGGTGTAATTTTTTTAACATGTTTTCTATTTATATCTATATAAATAAAAATGTAAATTATCATTTGTTCAAAATCTTAAATCTCCAGAAGTTCTTCATCGATTGCTTTGAAATTTTTACACAACTTTGAATTCGAATACGCGCGTGTTTTTATATACCTACTAGTTACATATCTAAGATGTCACACCTGTGATAGGTAAAAACATGCTTTTTTAAAAAAAAGTGTTACCTGTTGGACGTAAAAATAACACACGCTATTATATATATTTTACGATTCCATTTCAATGTTTCTGGTATGTGTGTCCGCTACAGATTAAAACACTACAGAACTGATTTACGCGCGGGTAAAAAGGAGAAAGAGATAAATCAAAAAAGGGAAGAAGGGTAAAATGGAAAAAATAAAAAAGGGAAAAAGGAAATGGGAAGGGGAAAGGAGAAAAAATACAAGGTGAAAGGGAAATAAGAGAAAGAGAAATGGGAGAAGGAAAGGGGGAGTAAAAGGCGACAGTAAGGGGAAAAGGAGAAAACCCCCATTTTCTCCTTTTCCCCTTATTTTTAAATGGAAAGGGTAAAAGGGAAAGGTTAAATTTTGTGAAGTTACGTAATGTTCAGTTTGTTAATGTTTTATCTGACTATCAATTATGTTCATTTAATCTATATATATATATTTATATATATATATATATATATCTAGCAATAGCGAAGCCTTGCCGGGTCTGCTAGTATATATATATATATATATATATATATATAAATAATTAAAAATTTTATAAAAACCTACCAGCAAAAAAGATATATATTTTCAAGATGTTTGGGTTTTTTTAAACCATCATCAAGAGATTAAAAATATTATATTGTCAAAAATTAAAATGTCTATACAGTCATGACAACTTAAATGTCAACAGTACACTCATTTTAATTTTTGACTTATAATATTTTTAATCTCCTGATAATGGTTTTAAAAGCCGAATGATCTTGAGAATATATATGTTTTTTGCCGGTAAGGTGGTTATAATGTTTTTAATTATTTTTTATTTTTAAAATATATCACCGGAAACCATGTTAAAGAAATTTTTATTTATAAATATATATATATTTATATTATTTTATGACCGGCTGGTATATTTATATAATTTTATGTAATTAAAATTAATATATTTAAACTAAATATGAATGATTTAGTTTATATTGAAATCCTACAAATATAAATATATATGTATATTTATTTATGTTGTTTCCCTGTAGAAAGATTTTACGAGTACATAGACCGTGAAGAACTGCTAAATTGGTGGCGTAATGGAAGTCTTGTAAAGGAATTATATAAAATGTTCTTTAACGGCACAATACCTTCGTATTTCGACTTGTACTGGTTCCATACGATAAAGCCAAAAAGCGTAAAGAAAATTGAAAAAATTGAGTTTTCACAAGAATCTTTGGAAGCGATAAAAGAGGACGACGACGAAGATTTAATCAAAATGTTCAATACAAAGCCGAGGAAGGAAATTAATTCATCAGAAATCATAGATTTTCGTTCTTTTAAGTACAATTCATTACCTTTAGATGAAAGTGTGTATTCTCTTCCAGCAAATAGCAGTGAATTACTATCATCGACAAAATCAGTAAGCTCATCAGAATATATGGATTTCGTTGTAGATGTAGTCAACAAGACGAAACAAGGCAGTAGAATCAGATACACAAGACAATACAAGAAACATTCAAATTACGATTAAAATATTATCACTTTGTTATTAATTATCTAATAAAAATTAATAAATTTTTATGTCGTCTAAATAATAATAATAATTATAATAAAAAAAAGTTATATTGTGTTAAATACGTAATTATTAGAAAAACCATCGATCCACCTAAACAGAAAACTATTAATACAGGTTGTGAGATGATTATTAGTTACAGAAAAAATTTATTAAATTTATAAAAAAGGCCGATTATTTTGTAAAACACAGAGGAAAATAAGTAATATAAATATATATAATTTGTTTAATAATAGTTGGTGATGCGATAAAGTAATCCATTCTACCCGTATTCGAAACAGATTAAAACAAAATAGTCGGGTCAGTAAAACAATTGTTAGGTCGGTTATAAGAACCCACCGGGTTGGTCTAGTAGTGAATGCATCTTTCCATATCGTAGTCGAGAGTTCCAACGTTCAAATCCTAGTAAAGGCAGTTATTTTTATACAGATTTGAATAATAGATCGCAAATACCGGTGTTCTTTTGGTGGGTTTTTTTCCATAGGAGGAAGAAAAAGCTCTGCCAGCCGCCACCAGGCCCGTTACGGCAAGTGCGGGGTTCTCACCCGCTAAAAAACCTCCCCTCTATGTACACAGCCCCTGCGCAACCACTTGGGCGCTCTTGTCACCGAATTAGAATAGCCAGAGCGACGGGTCTCCAAGGAGATCCCGCCGCCCACCCTCTAAGACTGGCCGCCCATAGCCGTCCAACATCGGTCTCTCCGCCTAAGATCAACTGCAGTATTCCAGTCGGCCTGCACCTCTCCACCACTGCCTTGTTTCTAATTATGGCTGCCACCGCAGTCGTCACTCTCGTCCAAGCTTCTCTGTCAGCCGACATCACGCTTATTACATTATCCACATTTACTGCGCCGTGGCTCATCATGGGAGCTCTCAAGTCTCTCCACCTCGTGCATTAAAACACTACGTGTTCTGCCGTATCCTGCTCCCCACAATCATAGCGGCATCTCGTTGTACTCCTACTCATACGGTACAGGTAATCGTTAAAGCACCCGTGCCCTGATAGAAACTGGGTGAGCTCGTAATCGGTGGCTATCACCGTTCTTCCACTCTACCTAGCTCCTGACATCACTGATAAGCCGGTGTGCCCACCGTCCAGTCTCCGCCGCATTCCACCTGTCGTTCCAGGCGCTGAACTTCTCATATACAGCCACTTTTCTCTCACTCCCCGAAGCAATAGAATGTTTCATCCTGGCCTGCAGATCAATCGGTGGCACACCAGCTATGACTGACGCCGCTTCTGTTCCTATCGTGCGGTTCCCGGATATAACCCGCAGATTGAGCCGTCGTTGTTGGCTCAACAATCTCCTCCTGTTGCGTGCCCTATCAAGAGCACCGACACAAACAGACGCCCCATAGAGTACTACTGAAGAGTATACGCTGGACAGTAGCCTCCTCTTCGCTGTTCTGGGGCCACCCATATTGCTCATCAACCTTGTCAGGGCTTGAACAACCCGTTCGCCCTTTCTGACAGCTTCCTCAATACGTATGGAGAAAGACCTGTACCTGTCCATCCAAATCCCCAAATACTTCGCCGCCGGGCTGGGGTACACAAACGGTTCACCCACCCGGAATCGAAGGGGACTCAATGTCCGGCGTCCAGTCATGACAACCACCTGCACTTTATCATCTGCCTTCCTCAGTCCATTAGTGGTCAGGCATCCCCTCACCAAATCCACCGCCTCTTCCCCCACAGCCATCAGCTCGTCTTCAGTTCTTTGGTGGTCGGGTTTCAATTAACCACACATCTCAGAAACGGTCGACCTGAGACTGTACAAGACTACATACACTTCACTTACACTCATACATATCAACCTAATTCATCTTCTGTAGTAATATCTGACGGTGATTCCTAGAGACTAAACAGGAAAAAAAAGGTCGGTTCTAAGACTTCTGTATAAATTACTTTTCTCCTGATACGAACAGGTGTCAATTACAATACGATACATAACCTGAAAAATCAACAGTTTTGTATTATTTTTTATATTAATATAATTTTCTTATGGTCAATATTCATATGTTCCGTTGTAATCCTTTACAAAGTACTCGAGGAAACAGATCACCACCGGTAATCAAATTTATTTAAATACATTCGCGAATGTAAGCAGAATTGATTTAGGTTTAAGCGATTAAATCAAATTGAGAACGAATTGAGAAAGTAATAAGTCCACCCCTCGCGCTTATAAAAGAATTAGGCCTACATTAATGACGGATATAACAGTTTGTCGTCATAACATATTATTAATTTTTAATTTTAAAACATATTATCGATATATTTTATATTTATCCATATTATATTAGAAGATTCAATTATTTCAGTGTAGAGGTACATTCTACATGACCAAGTTACCGACATTTCTTCCACTTTCTTCTTCCTTCTACTCGTACATATATTTTATTACTTTTTTTATTACAAATTAAGTAATTTGTATTTAATTTGTGAATTAAATATATCTGATTATTTAATTTTTTTTTGATTTAAAAAATTTTTTGATCAAGATTTTGTGACCGTAATTTTTTTATAAAATTTATAATATATTGGAATAAAATAATAATTTATCTACATACAAATTCATATGTTTATCGTACAATTTATGTTGTATTAAAAAGCCGATAAGTAAGTAAAATAAAAAATTATAGATTATCGATAACATTTAAAATACATCTTACTGATATTTTGAATAATTAAACATCTAACAAAAAATATGGTAAAAAAAAACAAAATTATTATTTAAAATTTAATGGATTTTTTGTTCTAAAGAACATTTTGAAGGAAATTAATTATAGAGGTATAATTTATTTATAAAAATAATTCATTTAAAATAAATGCCAGTAAGTTCAAAAAGTTGCTTTGGAAAGAAACATTTCCATTAATTTGGTAACTAGTTGTTTATAATATTTTATTATTATTAAAAAATCTGTCATTTTCTATTCGTAATTTTTATAGTTATACAGCTGTTACTGAGTATTTATTAGTATATATAATAATTATCAAAATTATTCTGTTAGTAATTTAATTCCTTTATAAAAAAATGTTTTATATTTTTTTATTACTTTCATTATTATTTCTTGAATATTATTTAATAATTTATGATTTTAGTCTCAAAACACTAAGACTAAATTCGTTTTAAAATGAGCATTATAAAATGGTGTTACCATTTTAAATTAAATTTTACTTATTTAAAGTTAAATCAATATATATTTATGTACATGAATCTTTTCTCATCACCGACCACTACAGGTTCTGACCCCATAGGGGAAGGCACCCACTATGCGACAGTTGCGGTCGCCACCCCACCCCATCCGTACATAGTCCTTATTGGCTTTACTGAAGGCCATCTTCAATACCTCGGCAATGACATCTTTCAGTCAAGCCTAAGCCAGGATACCATCGACGCGTATCACGCAAACGACATTCTCATCGGTGTACTACTAAACAAAACACATCTAACCAAATCTCAAACAAGACTGAATGACTTTTTAAGAACGAAGGAACTGAACTCTACCTACCCGAAAGGTAAAAATGAGTTTGACACACAAAGAATCATAAAACGCAATACAGAAACACTAAAAAACATAATATTAACATAAAACGTAACTAACAAAAACAAACAAATCTATAACCAAACAGAAAGAAAAACAGGAATAATTATTGGCTATTACCTGGCTGATTTCCTTTTCTTCCAACCCACCTTAATTTCCTTTCTTTCTTTCAGCCATTTTTTACTGCTACACATAATCCTTGGTTTTTTTCTGAAAACCTTCATAAATTTTGTTTTTTTCCTAAATGTATCTTTGTCCCTTATATCTGTTGGATTTATCCCTACAATCACGAAATCATCTGTGTTAACCACTTAATGTTCGTTTTGCCTCTATCGCTCCTCTAACTGCGCGAAGAAGGCCAATATTTTTTTTTTTGAATCGCATCTATGATTTTTTCTATACGGAGATAGAGTTCTTCGTTTCGTTAACCTCCAACACTCGTCAATATTCCGTGGTCTGAATATCTTTCTTATAATTTTCCTTTCAGCTAACTCCAGTTATATACATATATATATATATAAAATAATAAATTTTTTTGAGTAAAAAAAATGTATTAATTGTTATCAAAATATGAACAGTATTTTTTTTTTTAGTCTACATCTCAATAAGAAAAGTTAAATATTCTTTAAACTATCCACTCAAGGAGTAAAATTATCCTTTCTATTTCTAAAGAAGAAATAGCTGAAAAAAAGTTAAGCATTAACAAACAAAAAGTGTAAAAGAAAAAATTACTTGTACAAGTATTTTTTTGATGAAAATTTACATTTAAAAATCGTTTGTATTTAGCTATAAAAATGTATTTATCAAAAAAGTATTTAAGTTTTTCGTCACAAATAAACGATCTACTAAATGAATCCTAATTTTTATTTATTATTTAAATTCAGATTAATTAGATTTCGGTAATTTACAAATTTTTTAATTTTCAATTTTTCTTTTTCAAGTCAAAAAGTCTTACCAATATATCAACCCTTAGTATATGTAATAATAACTTTATTTCTTTTTTCCCCGCTTTGTAAAATTAAAATTAATATATTTCTATGTATCCTATGTAAAATATAAAAAATTACCTTGAATTTTGCTATAATATAATAATATTTTTTTTGGGGGGGAGGAGAATATTGCATTTCGCACAGAGTACCGGGTAAAGTCACTCCCCTTTCTACCAGGGCTCAGCCCAGAACCGTTTTGCACATTATTTTAGGCCGAGTCCTCCTATACTAGTCTGAGAGGGCCGCTTCCTAATTTTTACCTTGGCTCAGGACTATGCAGGTCACCCTTCTTGGTCCCTGACGAATCCGGCCGCACTCTTTAAGCTGTTCAGGTCACGGATTATCATGACAGCCAGGTTGTGGGGGCTCAGTGCTCCGAGATCCGCCTCTAGTGTCCCTCGATCTGCCGCTCACCGAGAGGACATTTGAAAAAGGTGTGCTCGTCATCGACACGTACACCGGGACAATGGTGGCAGTCGGAGGACGGCGCTTTCCCTCTGGCGTGGAGGTAAGAGCTTAAGTACTCGTGAACCATTAAAAACTGGTCACGTAGGATTCCAGATCTTTATGCCCACGTTCTGACCAGAGAGATAAGCTTTGCGATCCATCGTCCTCTAATCTTGCGGTCTTAGGTCTGTTTGCAGTCCGTTCCTCTCCGGCGATGGTCTCCGCTCTGCGCCTGCCTGCCCGTCGCTTTCTGTAGACCTCCTGGCACTACCTTGCCAAATAATAATAATTATTATTATTATTATAAATAAATCCTTAATTATATTATTATTATGAAATTTATTTTAAATATATTTCTTTATCAGCTAATGTGTTGAACTTTTTTAATTCTTGGTTAAATAAATAGTAAAATTATTTGCTTTAATTGTTCTGTATTTATTATTTAATTGAGGTTGTCTATTATTTATATTTTTTATGATAAAAATTATTATTTTGATCTATTCAGAGTAACAAATAAAATAATAAAAATAAATTAATTAAGTATTAGCCACCGAGTTGAACCAAAATCCTTATACGTATACATACGCATTTAATCAATAATTACTATTTAAATAGACTATTTTTATATGTTGTGACTATATTTTAATAACTTTTTTTTCTGAAAGAAGTATAATATTATTTATTATATAATTTCTCTTACTCTGGATTGCAGATAGTTTTTAACATACTATATAATGTAGAATATTAATTTTAATACGTATAATATTTGAGAAAATCAAATGTACAGCCCGGTGTTTAAAAAAAATAATTTTTGTAATGAATCGAACATTACCAATAAAAAATCTTCTCGTGACAAGTAAACTATTACAAAACCTTTTGTACGTAATATCTTTCAATGCATTAATTATACTTTACGTGTAATTTGATTGTTTTTAAATCTTTTAATGCATAATATGTGTCTTTTTTGTTTATTTTAATATAATTTCATTATATTTGTATTATGGAATGAAAAGTTTTAAATTCTATTGTTATAAAATTAATATATTTTTTATGTTTAATAAACAATATATTTTTATATTAAATATAAGGTTTTATTTATTTCAATCATTTTGGCCATCGTTTTATTTATTAATAATAATTGAAAAATAATATAATCGTACTAGTAATTCGGCTGCGCCAGTCTTCATACGACTATTAATTTTTAGAATAATAAATATGAAATCAAGAGAGCTCTCTCTGGTTAAATAGTTTCCTTTATCTAATAATAGTTATAGTATTTTTAAAAGTTACAATTTTATTTATTTTTTCTAAACGCTAATTTTTCTTATATTTAAAAGATCCTGCTATAACATAAAATAGATTTATTTTTTGTATCGTTATTGAAGTAATACAGACAATTTAGTTTATCAATATAACAATTATTAATTAATTTATATATAATTAACTAATTTAAATATAAATTTACAATCATTTTATTATTCTATTGAATTTTTCTATTGCAATACAGAATGTCCCCTGATAAATTTGATTATTTAGAAAATTTATTTACATTTTTATCGATATATAACGTCATCGAATTAACAGAAAAAGTAATTAGTATTAACCAAACCGTTATTACCGACGTAATAATTGTATGATTTATAAACGATTTACACTCTAAACCTATGAACGACGAATACTAGGAGATAGATAACAAATTCAAGAATAGCCAATCATTATCAGATGATTTCACAGTATTGTACGACTAGGCGGAGCATTAAATTTTGTAATTGTGGTTGTTGCTATGACTACGACCAATGGAATAAGACTATACAACTAAAATAAGTTAATCCACCAATAAACAAATTTTCAACTTCTAATTCTTTATAATGCCGACTGAAATATTTCAAATATTACAATAAAAAATCAATTAAAAATTCTAAATGAGATATATTAATTCTTCTTTGTAGTAAACGTTTTTATCATATAAAATGTGTTTTTAATTCTTTTCTTCATTTTTATCTCAAAATTTATTGAAAATCTTAAAGAATATGTAAACAGGACATATTTAAACTTATAATAAGAAAATGTTATGTGTTTTACAATAAATGATAAATATAGGCTTAATTTTAAAATTATATTTACGCAAAAAAAATATAAAAATTTAATAAACAAAATTATAATTAAAATTTGTATAAATCCTTTGTTATATTTTTTTAAATTTAATTATTTTAATATAATTCAATTTTATCATGTATAAGTAAATTACTTCATAATTAATAGTACGTTTGATCTATTTAATAATACATTTTCTATAACTCGTAAAGAAGCTTTGAATTTTTTATAACTTCCATTAAAAAATTAATTAAAGTTAGGTATTATTATTAAAAAAAAAAAACTAAGAAATGTTTCCGTAGTTCGGTTACGTTTTTAATTTGTGTTTTTCTTGTTGTTTTTAATGAAAGATTAAATTTAATATAAATTTTAAGTTTCTTTTTTTTTAAATAAGTTACAAAAGTATTTTATAATAAAATGAAAATTAATTTTCTGTAATCTGCGGAATAATTTTGTTAAAAAAGTAGGAATCGTTTTGTGTAGGAAGAAATTTGAGGTAAAATATGTAAGGGAAAATTAAGATTAATTGAAAAAGTGGATAACTACGGATTAAGAATATGTACGATTAAATGATGTATAAATGGCATATATATATATATATATATATAGTAATGTAAATTCATTTAGTTCAACCCTTAGTTTACTAATAGTAAATAATATATATATATTTTTTTTTTTTAATCGAGGTCATGTTTCTTGCTTAAACAAACGACTTATATTTGATTTTTGTTTAACCAGTAAGAAACCCTAAGTAAGTACAACGTAAAATCCTCTTGTTTTAATCAAATATTTTAACAATAGAGTAAATTGGTAACTGTAATTTTAGTCTATTATCATTTGGTTTTCTGCAGTTACTCTGTTTATCTTCTTGCGGTAAATAGCAAAATATTAACATAGTTTTCTATTGTGTTAAAATTCCCTCATTCTGTTGTTACATGTTGGATTTATAACGCTACTTATTTTATAATTCTATTTTTCGTTTCTTTTTTCTAAATCATTTTTATTTTATATAAATGTTTAATTGTGTTCTAAACTATTAAACCTTTAAATATAACTGTAAGACCTTTATAAATATAATATTAATAATTTAATTAATATAAAAAAATGAAAATTAGAACATAATAAGAAATTTTTTTTTATTAACGTTTGTACAAAATTAGGCTATGAAATATTTTTATTTACATTTGATTGATAAAATGTACAGATATAATGACAATGAAGGCTAAATTAATGTCGTTATTCTTAAAAGTGTATATGTATAGGCCAACTTAAAACAGAAAAAAATGGAAAATTAAAAAAAAAAAATGACATCCATGGAAAATTAATCATATTACAATGATCAGTTTATTATAGTGGTCTACAAAATGGAGAACATTTTTCGGAACAGAAACACCAATGAGTGAATTTTATTCTTGTTGTGCACTGAATCTGAAAACGAATCGGTCTTTCTTCGTCATCCGTCACATAACTGTTATATTCCCTTCAGAGATTGCTAATTAATATGAAATTTTGAAAATTACCAAATTTGTAGGTATAACAAATTTTTTAATATTTTTTTCATTAATCAAATTTTATTCCGCTTATTGAATAAAATATAACTTTTCAAATGTAACTATTAGATAAAACTTACCCAAAGTGTTTGATAACTGGAGTCTGTGAACTAATTAATTACTTCTTTCTTTCTTTTGTGCACGACAGGTCATCTCTTTGTAGAAACCAAAGAGATGGTTATTTACTCATCATCATGGTTTACTCATCATCAATGGTAACGCTGTTTTATTTATTGTAATATATCCTGGTGGAAGCGTTCTCTCTGCTAAATATCATTCATAAATCATATCATCATAAATGTAGAGTAATATCATCATCATTTGATGAATCATATCATCTAAATGTACATAGAAAAAAGTTAAGACAGGAATGTAAATAACGAATTTTTAATTACATCTAGCAGCCTAGATTTTTATAGTTATCAAAAGATCTTGTACTGAGATATCACTTTCTGCTTTGTCTTATCTAACAAAACCGTGGATTATTCTTAAATGACTTTCATGCTGCTAGCTCTACATAATTCAACTTTATGTCGAAATTTGTCGCATCGAATAATTTTATAATTTGCGGTTCAACAAATATTTCTTCTTTTGGTTTGGCTTCATTTAACTTAGGAAATGCTTGTCTTAAATATTTAAGTCCTTCTTCTTCTTTATTCAGAACTTGTAAAAAAATTCTTCATCGACTCAAATTTTATACGTAAAGGTGACAAAGTAACATGCTTTGTAAGGAACATACTTTATATTTTTCAGTCCAGGTGTACAAATATCTTTTTTGGCTTTTTGTTCTCTTGTTGAAAGATTGTCCTAAGAGCATAAGCAACAACTTTTTTTTTTGAAAAAACCACGTTATAGACGATTAACTTTAAGGTCTCTACCCAAAAAGTGAGCAAGATCCCGTCTCGTAGCTTGTCTGGTCGCTATACCACCGCCTCCGTTCCTTGCCTTGGCTTTAACGGAGGTCATCTTCTTGTCCACTAACTGATCACATTCCATGGTGCTCAAGTCCGGCCTCGTGAGATGCCACGGTGCAGATGCTCCGAGGGACATCTACATCAGTCATTCCGCCCCAGTAAAATTTGCCTTTCGAAGAAGATATCAGACACCTAACGCTACCACATCACCCTCAAAAACTAAGCTAAGAGCCTACCCGCGGAAGCGCGAACCCCGCGACTCATAATGAGTCAATTTCGTGAATGTCTCGTAATTCGAGGCAAATAAACAACAACTTCCCACCAAAAGTGTTGATTGCAACAACGAAATTTAGACCTACTTCCCTTAGTGAGACTCAGCTTACGCTTTAAATAAACCCCTGGCTTAGGTAATTTCGGACTCCAGTCTGGTGTACCAGGGAGAGGCGGATTGATCGCCTACTCCCACACAGTTCCATCGCAGAGTCCCGCGTGACATTCACCACCATAACACCATAAACCGCCGTCGAAACGCCGCTACACACCACGGCTATACGACATCCCGCCGACGGTGTCTTTTGCTCATTCAAAATGCCCTTGTCAAAGCCCAACCGCATCCCCTGGCTGAATGGAATTCCATGCCCGTTGGCAGCGGCCGCAACTCCGCCGTCAGCTTAACAATTCAAAAATGACGTCTCTTAGTTATCTAACCGTGGCTCGCTGCCAAAGCGCCTACCTTCGGCCAATCAACTGCCGAGGCGGATCTTAGCCACCTAGGTTCCTAGTCTGGTCCTAACCCAAAAGCATGAACTAATGGAATAGAAGGATTCTTCTTTGAATTAAGTAGCACTACTTTTAATATTCATTTTGAGGAATCAATGAATAACCGCTAATCATCAGCATCGAAATAAATACCCAGATTGTACTTCAAACCTTTGATATTACAACAGGATCACAGCAGATCTTTAAAAAAAAAATTTTTCATAAAGTTTTTATTTCAGTTTTCAGTCACACTTTTTATTCTCTTTTTCTTATCAGGATTATTTATAACATAATGTAAAAGATAATAAATAACAGATCGTTACTATTATGCGTCAAAAATTACAAAATAGGGTATCTTTAAACTTAGATAACTCAAAAATACAATGTGATAGAGCCCCTTTTATTATATATTCTGATTTATAATAATTTTATTAAGCACGGGCCGTTCGTATAAGTATATAATTAAAATTAATATAAAAAAAACCGCTTACCAACAATTCGAATCGAAACGTTCAAGCGCTTTCGGAATTACATTCCATCTTCAGGAACTCTCATATTCGTCCTATTTATAACATTAATTAAAACTTCACATGTAAATTATAAAAAATCGTGTATGATATTTGCTTAAAACATAATAGTCGGTCGTCATATACTATAAAATTATGTAGACGTCCAGTCAATTTGGTGAACTCAACACAACAGTTGAGACCACGAAATTGACAGGACGTTTCGTTTACATAATTTTGTAGCATATGACAACCAACTGTTATGTTTTAAGCAAATATCACGAGATTTTATTATTTCCTTATTAAGTTTTAATTACTATTGCAAATAGGACGAATATGAAAGTTCCTGAAGATGGAATTTAATTTCGAAAGCGCTTGAAGCTTTAAATTCTACTGTTGGTAAGCGGTATTTTGTGTATTAACTGTAATTATATTTTCTGTTTTAGCGTAAAAATATTTAATAAATTAGAGAAACAAGAGTTTTAGTTTATAAAAGTTGTTGGAACAAGGGACGGTATTGAGCTGCAAAAAGAAATACGTGAGAGATTCAAGGAAACAAGGCGGAGAGTGTGTGTTACATTTTTCGACCTAGAAAAGGCGTTTGATAAAATTAGATATGATAAATTACTGCTAATTTTGAAAAAGGAGGATGTTAAATGGGAAGAGAAGCGCCTAATAAAAGAGTTATACTATAACCAGAGAATAAAAGAGATTGTAAGAGACGAAATGATAGGAAGAATAGGGATTGAAAGTGGAATGAACTAGTGATGCTGCATGTCACAGATACTGTTTTGTATATATCTCAAAATCTGGAAGAAATAATTAAGTTCTGTCCGAACGGGAAGAGAAGTATAAAGATCGTAGAAAGAAGAAAAGAATATATATGTTTTATTGATGACATGGCGGTACTGGTGGAGAGTCCAAGTAAACTAATTGAAATGCTTGATGAATTAAATGAAACTTGCAAAAGTCAGGGTATGAGGTTGAACAAAAAGAATATTGTAGTTGGAAAAAAGGAGATAAGAAATGAAATTTTAGAGCAGGTGAAGAAATTTCAGTACTTAGGAAGCTTTGTAACCTGACTTGCAAATAGAAATTAAAACAAAAATATCAAAAAATAACCAGGCATATAATAATAAGACTCCTGTATGGAAATTTAAAATTAGCGTTAAGAAAGAGATTAATGAAATGTTTTTTTTTTTTTGGAGTGTGATGTTCTATAGAGCTGAAACATGGTAGACAAGAACGGCAAACGGAAAATAAATTAAGGCTTTAGAGATGTAGGTGTAGCGAAGAATAAGAAATATCAGATGACTAAACCGTGTAAAAAACGAAGAAATATTAAGAAGAATCGGATACAACAGGAAAATACTAAAACGTGATTGAATATAGGAAAAGGAACTGCCTAGGACATTGTATAATAAGGGGTTTGTTGGTGAACGGAAGGAAGAAATTTCACATGATAGGTGGAATTATGGAAACGGAAAAATTTTCAGAAACAAAGAAGTTAACAAAGGATAGAATAATATGGAGAGCAGGCGTCAACCGTGACAGGACCTGCCCTACTGGCAGAAACTATGTAAGAAATAAAAACTCATTAAGGTATCTGTTCTGAAAATCGTGTAGAACAGTGTTATCTTTTATTTATAAAGTAATTTTAAAAATGGCTTTGATATATATATATATATATATATATATATCGTAGTTTGAATAGCCAATTAATTTTTTTTATATACTAATCAATTCATGTATTCCTGTACGCATATTTTTTTTAATAAATATTATATTAAAATTCTCAGTATAGAATTCCAATTTATAATCATTTATAAATCCTTTTTTATCCATTTTTTATAAATTAAAGAGATGAAATTTATATGTAATTCTTGTAGAATCTAATACTTAAATGTTAGATTAAATTGGAAATTTCATTTAATAAAATATACATCAAACAAAATATAGCTTTTTGTATTTAATGTATTAAAAATATTTAAGAAAATACATTTGAAAATTAGTTTTCCGTATTACTGTTTTTTTTAAATTCTAAAAAAAAGAAAAGAAGGAAAAAATATATATATATGTTGGGTACATTCCATTCATAAGCAACATGATTTTTTTTATGATATAAAAACGGGTTAAATAAGATTGATAGCTGTACATTTATACAATCCATGTATATATTTATTGAAATAATGGAGCTTCTTTCCGGTCGTTTGATTAAATTTATGTAGTACCCAAACACGCTTTGAAAAAATAAATTATAAAAGTACGTGTGTAAGGGAAATGCTTACCTATGTATATATACCACCCGTCATAAATAATTTTACGTAAATCTTGTACTGCAAAGAACAACAGCTTCTAAATTCGCTCCAAAATATATTATTACAAGGATATTTTTCTTGAAAGAAAACGTTTACATTTAAAGGGTTATTTATAACTTTTAAATATTTTTTTAATGGAAAAATCGAGTTTTATAACAAATTAAAACTTTGTTTTTTTGTACGTTATTGTAAATTGTAATTTATTTAAAGAAAATTTGTAAATTTATGGAATATTACTGGTAAAACGTTTTTTCAATAGCGAAATAAACTTTGTATCTATTTAAATTTTAATTTTCGTAGTACTTTAAATTAAAATTTTTCTTTCAACAGTTTTTTAATTAATGAAATGTTTTAATATAATTTATATAATAAATATTGTATTAACACGTAGTTTTTTTTCGCCGTAAGGACCACGTAAATATTATTTCATGTAGTTTTTTTCCAGAGATTCTTCATTCTTTGGGACTGTTTAACTGTTCTTTCTTCAGTCCATTCTTCTCTGTTGAGTTTTTCTTTTCACCTACAGGAATTTTTAATTCAAAAATTTTCTTTCTGTATACTTTTCGGTCTCTAGAGTTATTTTCTGTAATATTAATGATTGTTTTGAGCTCTTTTTTCACCTTGACCTTTATAATGGAAAGAATTTATTGAAAATTTATATTTATCCTTGATGCTAAATAAATCAATGCTATGATAAATCAAAGCCTTGATTATTTCATTCAGACCATGTGTTCATACGTCTTTTTCGTATTTTTACTTCCTGATCTTCAATTTTATCGTATATTTCTTTATTTAATCGCAGTCTTTGTCCTTCTGGTCATGTTCTCCTTGGACAATAACTTCTTCTTAAGAATTCTACTTTTTGTTTCGAGTAGATAGAAAAAAAAAATGGGTTATTTGTAAACCCATAGTTTACAATAAACAAAAACAATATCTTTACTAAAAGCCAAAATAATAGTAAACAAATGGTCATCATCAGGGTTTTTTTTTTAAATACTAAACAAAATGTAAATTTGGTTTGTTAAATATAAATAAAACTGATTTTTTATATAACTTTACAAATTAGACCATTGAAATTTCATTTCAAGGAAAAGAAATGTAAAAATAATCATTTTTATATAAAGTTGTTACATGTTTTTATTTTCAAATAAATTATAGCCCACCATGGTGAAGTGGTTAACTCGTTATCTCATCAGTTGTTTAACAGCTGATTTTCAAAGTTGAATGTTCTAAGGTTCAAATCCTAGTAAAAAAAAAAAAAAAAAAGTTGCTTTTATGTGGATTTGAATACTAGATAGTATATACCGGTGTACTTTAATGGTTGGGGTTCAGTTAACAACACGGCTTATTAATGGTCAGGCCTGAGTCTATAAGATTACACCTAATCTACATGTCATATATATCATCCTCATTTCATTGTGCAGTGGGAGGGGGAGTTGCTTATTGTTTACTTTTTTTTTCTCCCTACTTCCCCGGGCCGGGTATCCATTCAAGTATGCGCAGCCCGGGAAAGTGTCCTTTAAACTCAAAGGAGGCCTCCCCACCCGACGGCTGTACGTCCGGCACAGCAGGTCAGCCTCCCCGGTTGGATCTTTTGTTTTAATGTGCCTGCCTCAAGCCCCCCTGACAGAGAACCAGGCCCGACAAAGCCGTCCCTAGCCCCCGCCGAGGGAACCGGGTCTCGGTCTTTTCATTACCCAGTTGTTATGATCCTCAAACGAAGGAATGATCTTCTCCTCATAGCTGCTTGCCTTAACGAAAATGTTAAACTACTAAGTTACCACGTGCCTCAATGGCCTCTTAAAAGGGCTACATCATCTTTAGCCTTTAGCACTATCTTGGCAAACTCCTCCATTTTGTTCCAATTGTCAGTGGATCGCAGGAGAAAAAGAAGCAGATTCTCCGGATTTAATTCTTGCAGCCCTGCACGTCGTCTATGTATAGTCCATCTATTACAGTGGAAAAGAGTATGTTCGGCAGTATCCGAATCCTGGCAGAACATGCAAATAGGTGCTGGTCTTCTACCGAATCGATGTAAATAATATTCGAAGCTACCGTGCCCAGAAAGTATTTGAGTAAGATAATAACCAACCTCTCCGTGTCCTCTATCAAGCCACATGCCCAGGTCGGGTATCAATCTCCTGGTCCAGGTAGCTTTAGCGGAACGATTCCATCTGTCCTGCCATATGCGCCTGATGTTGGCTTGGGCTTCTTGTTTTGGCATGCCACGATACTTAAGTGATCGCTCTTTAACTAAGAGGTCGATAGGGGGAACCGATGATAATACACAAGCCGCATCGTAAGAGATGGTGCGGTATGCAGAAGTGATGTTTATAAGAGCTTGCCTATGCAGAGTTCTAAGTCTTGCGACATTTCTTGCAACACAAAGTGCTTTTTCCCATATAGGTGCAGCATACAATAATACAGAGGTTAAAGTTGAGGCAATGACCCGCCGCCTAGATTCACGTGGAGCCACATATCCAGCCAACAATCGTTTAAAGCCTTTGCGGTTTTCTCGACCTCTTTACACTTCTGTGCGAGATGAGGACTAAACTTTAGAGCCGGGTCTATAATGACATCAAGATATTTTGTTACTACCACACGGTCTAGTCTACGATCGCCCACGCGGAGATCTAGGTCTCTGAGTCGCCTTCTTCCAGCCAGAAAAATATAGTGTCATTTATCTAAAGACTAAAGATAGTTGTCGGTCCGAGAGCCAGTTATTAACCAATGTTAGCACTTCATTACCGGCAACTTCAAGTTCACGTTCAGTTTTGGCTTCAATTAATATAGCCAAATCATCGGCATAAGCAACTATTTCCGAGCCTTCAGGTAATCTCAGTCTGAGTATTCCATCAATTACTATTAGCCGCTTATTGTTTAGTAGTTGAACAAATTTCAACGTACACGTAAGAGAAATAATAAAAATAATAAATAAATTGAAATTTAAAACAATAAGACGTGGTTTTCTCATCAAATATTTGTTAAGGTAGTAATTCTACAAAGATGGATTCTTATTCGTATCTTTTTCGTGGGTAATACTATAATATTTCTTCAGTGATTTGTCCCAAAACAATCAATATAAATTTATAATTTTCAGGAGAAGTTGCAATAAATAGATTTTAAGTAATTTATTTTATAAAAAAATTATAAAACAATTTCTATAATCTAATTTTATTTAATTAAAAGAAATCAGTAGTAATTTGCTAGTTTTTTATTTTGTGAATTGTAACAAATAGATGTATAGCTAATTTTTATTAATTACTTCATTACAATCATTTTAATCTAATATAAATTAATTTACTAATATATAATTACTGATAGTTAAAATTATTTTCTCGCAGTTTTCTTTATTGTATAAATGAATAAATTTTATTTGTATATCTGCTTATTGCATATTATTCTTTTTTTTTAATAATTTTCTATTATAAATATCTATTTAAAGAACCACTAAAACATATTTTTTTCTCTTAAAATTAAAATCTAACTTAAATCTTTTTAAAATGTAGCTGTGTATTATCAAAAAATATTATATGATCGGGAAACGAAGTATTTACTAGATTTTATTTACTAATCGTTTGGCACAGTTGGTATTAATACAGTTGAATAAATTAAATTTCCAATTATCAACAATTTAAAAAGTGTAAATCCTAGTACTTTCTAAGCTGTTACACCATCTTCAGGGATTTTCAGGGATGATAATTTAAATTCAAATCAATAATCGTTTTTAAATTAAACTGTCATGTTCATAATAGTCGGTCATCAAGAATAAAATTAATTCGTACTTCAATAAGACAGTAACGTCATGTTTGTAAGAGTTAATAAAAGTTGTAAGCTGTTAGTTGCAAACATTTTACAAACATGACGTTACTTCTTATTTAAATACGAATTAAGTTTATTCTAAACGACTGACGTTTTTATACTTCAGTATTTTACTGTAAACGCAACCGTTTAAACAAAAGCCAATATAAGAAAAAACATTATTTTTTACCAACAAATTAAATAAAAATATTAGGTTATCATTTGAAATCATTAAGTTGGCCGCCATATTGAAAATTTAAAAAATGATAATACTGTATTTTTAACGTAGGGAAAATCTAAGAAGGGTTCCTTATTTAAAATTTCTCATAAAACTTACGCTTTCTGAGATCCCAATTGTTAAAGGAGGTTGAACACTAGATCGTGGATATCGGTGTTCTTTGGTGGTTGGGTTTCAATGAACCACTTATCTCATGAATGGTCGGCTTGAGACTAGAAGACTACACTTCATTTACGTTCATACATATCATCCTCTAAACTAATACTTTACAGTGATTGATTCCAGAGGCTAAACAGAAAAAAGAGAGAACCTAACGGTGGCCATCTTAAGTTGATCGTTCTGTGTGTATTTATATATATATAAATTGAAAGATATAACGATGGATGTATATTAAATAATTAAAGCGTGATAATACATTCAAAAAATCTACTTATTGATTGTTTTATGAAAATATTTTTTTTTAAATATAAATGATGCAATCGAAAATAACGATTATTATAACATATCAGAAGTGATGCCCTTCTAATACAATATTTATATTTTCTTCATAATTAAAAATTCAAATTCAAAAGTTTTTATTAAAAAAAAAAAAAAAAAGTTTACTAATTACAAAGTATTTTCTTACGTGAAATAAAATAAATAAATTGTATTATACTGAAAACTTTTAATATACCGGAATACGTAATCAAAAAAAAATTATATTCACCCATCCATACATGTATACCGATAATCCTGAGAAATAATAATAAATCTTTCCATAGTGAATACATTATAATAAGAACTATTAAACTAAAAATAATTATTCATGCTATCAGTTCCAATAAGAACCAAGAATCCTTAGGCGACTCCTGCAGGGTTAATATACAGTTTTATTGCTATTATTAATTATTATTTATTCCACTGTTTCCCATATCAGAAAATTCCTCTTATCGCTAGAAAATGAGATGGCATATATTTGGAAATTTTATGGTATCCTCGTAATATAGCTATTGATAACTACGGTTTTCTGAAAACAATATATTCTTTGGAAATGATTAAATATTTTGTACTAGTTTTTATTTATTCCTTTTTCCTTTTTATTTTACAATTAATTATTTATTTCAATATGTATTTTACATTATCAGTAACACTGATCAACATTATTTTTGTCTCACGAGTACCAATAAGTTTACTTAAAGGAGTTTTTATCTTGTTTTCAAATATGTATTCGGAATTTATCAATCACCCACAGCTTTTCTGTTATTTTTCTTTTTAAAATATTTTAAAACATCTTTTCGTCTATTTGTTCATTGTCAAATAAAACATCCTAGATCACTGTAAATATGATTTAACCAAATGAGCTAATTCAAGGATAGCGTTGCTACTGTTGTGCAGGTTCACACGTGTATAGACATGTAAAAAGGTGATCTAGTGTAGCATACATTCATCAGAACGATACCACTTGTGAGATAGTATTGAACCAGTAAACACGTCATTATGAGTGCTTTGTATGTCTGAATTATTGTGTACTACATATGTACTACTTTATTTCTTTTAATTAATCGTTAGTTACAAAATACCAAGAGTTTGTCTAAATCATCCTAACAATTTTTGTTATGTGTATGGTGAAGTCACTCGCAAGTCCCAAAGGCGAGACCGTACTCCATTAATAGAAAAGGTTATGAACTTTATTTTAGGTGTAAAATCTGGGACTAAACAACGGCCTGGGTCCCACATATTTGTTGTTTATCGTGTTTTATCGTTGTTGTCTTTCGTTTCTCACTGCATTGAAAAATGGCACACGCCATATGCCCATTTGCTATCCCTATGATTTGAAGGGAACCCAAATATCATTCTTCTGACTGTTATTTCTGCTTAACAAACATTAAAAAACAACGTTTGGAATATGTAAAATTGTTAGGGATGTAGGATGTAGGGGTTATACCAAAATGAAACGACTAACATTAGATAGGGAATCTTGGAGAGCTGCATCAAACCAGTCAAATGACTGAATGCAAAAAATGACTGGGCCATAAAGAAATTAATTTTTTCGGTTTATTTATCCCCCTTACCATCGATTAACCATCTAAGCAAATTTTTCATCCATTATGAATCAGTATCCGTGAAAGAATAATATAATTTTGAAATTATTAAACTTTATTATTCTTTCTTTGCGCTGTAATGTTTTACTTAAAATCGGTTCCTCTTATGTGAAACCATAAGTAAATCACGCGAGAAACAACTACGTAAAAGACCCCTTGAAGAATACAAATAACTATAAAAAATTAAACATTAGGTAAGTAAAAGTAAAATAAATAGAAATTACAATAAATAACTGAAAAATACAATAAATAAAAAGCAAAAAATAACTGAAAAATATTTAAAAAACACAATATTTAAACAATAAATAAACAAAATAGTAACTGTGGAATATATTCTGACCTTGTAGGGGAAGACACCCTCCATGAGGTAGTTTCAGTCACCTCCTCCCTACCCAGCCTTTATAGGCTTTAGCGGAGGTCATCTTCAATACCTCGGCAGTGACATCTTTCAGTTAAGCGTCGGCCAGGATACTACAGATGCGAATCACACGTGTGACATTCCCATCGGTTACTACTATCATTAAGTATTCTCAAGAAAATAAACCAAAACACATTTGAACTAAGTCTCAAAAATTACTGTCTAATAAAAAATAAGGAACTGAAATCTACAACCTCCCCGAAAGGTAAAGAGTTGAGTTCAACAAGCAATAACAAAGAATAAGAGAACAACAACAAACATTAAAAAAAAACTGTGAATACAAAGCAACAACAAAAACAGAAAGAGGGAAAGTCCAAGCGGCACCCTATACCCCCTCAGCAATCCATTCTCTTTCCAAGTAATTTATGAAGTTCTCCATTCTCTACTATAACCCATTCGGCGTAATTTCACCAATTAACACAGAAATCTAATGCCGAACCGATAATATCCAGCTGGAAAATAGTCTCCGTGTGCAATGAAACAATTGAAAATGAGATAACTTAAAGAAACACATTCATCCTGTTACTAGGCATATTATCATTCTACTCAACAGGACATTGCCCTAGCCGAGAAATTTATCATCTTTACTCAAAGTTGCATCATTCAGGTTGAAGTGGAATCTCTTGAACATCTCCGCCGTTATCTAACAAGTTCACAACAAGATGGTTCGTTCGCATGTGCATTTAGTGTACATATATTTGGAGCCCAAACGTTCAATCTCTTCACGAACGTACGGGATCCCTAGATACTCGAGGATCTTATCGTTCCTCACCAACCACGGCGGTTCCGTTATGTTGGCTGCAGCAGATGGAAGACCTCGACGTTACTGTTATAAGTTGTGCTACATAGGTGAATTCCGTAGGTCTACATCGGTTTAAAGAATACCTTTTACAACAATACCTTGTTTGGTAGAGACAACTGAGAACCCATGCCCTGTAACCATTACATCAGCTTGAATTTGATGTGTAGTTGCTTTCTTTTCTCCATTACATGATCTCTTCATAACATACGACGAACCAGGTGCAATCCTAGCTACCGCACCCTGACATTGTTTTCTTAACCTCTTGGACCATCGTTAGGTATTACATCAGAGGATGAGACGAATGACAATTTTTAAAGCGTTTGAAAGTACCACGCTTGACCGGGATTAGAATCCCGATCAGGCCTTCCGGATGAAAGGCTGAGACGCTACCACTCGTGCCAGAAAGGCCGGCGAATGTGAAATATCGATATTATTTAAACGTCTGTTAGTATGTGGAATATCGATATTATTTAAACGAAATCGTGGGCAGTCCCCTCTCCTTATCGCAAACGATAAGGAGACTTTGCCGGTTTAACCTGATTGCAGTTTTTCGATGCTCAAATCGGATCATCGTCATCAACTGCCAAAATTGCCATGTCATCCGGAAATGATGCTACTGTGGTAGTGTTCGGACTAAGATGGTCTGTAACGATCAGGTTTAGAATCGGCCTTAAAACTGAACTCTATGGAACTTCTGAATTAATGACAAAAAAGCTAGACAGCTCCTGATTATGTCTAACCTACGAAAAGCGATCATCCTGGTAGCGTAGTAGGATTAAATAAAATAGTTAGGGAAGGCTTAATTTTAACTTACAAAGAAGACCAGGCAACTAAACCTTTTTTCCCCCTTTTTTAACACCCCCAAGGCAACCGCTTCCCGCCGGTTAGGCATAACTCGGTCACCTCAGGGAATCGTGGCAGAAGCCTGCCCCCCCGCTTGGCCCAATCCAGAGACCACTCAGCGAGGACCTCCTGAATTATAAGAACGCCCCAACTCCCTTTTCTGGGCAGCCAAGACGCCCCTCCACAGGAGGGCTACCCGTCGCCATTCCTATCCTAGTAGAATCCAGATATGAATTGCTTATTTCCTTCCCCTTATTCGCGCCCACTTACACCACAACGAAACCTTGTCAAAGGCCTGTTGTACGCCAAAAAAAATGCCGCCAAACAATATTCCTATATTGTTTGGCGGCATTTTGTCTGGAAATAAAGGATTCTTTCCAGACATCCGATGACAACACTAATAATAATTTTGTGGGTTCGATAGTTGATTGACTACTTCTGAAGCCAAACAACATACGGGCGGGTCCAACACCTTCCCTCTGTAAAATAAGTAATTCTTCGAGGGAAGAGCCTCTTCAATCATCTTAGATCATGTTATTTACGATACTTTCCAGTCTGATGAAATGTGTTGTTCGAAGGATTGCATTAAAAAGGTGTCTTATTTACAATTTGGCTTTAGAGCAGCATAAATATCATCTTATGAGTAATTGAGTAGGATTTGGACCGTTTTTACTTCCTTGCAAGAGCAAAGTATTATAAACAGGAAAAATTTCGGTTTTCAGATTTCAACGGAAATATCCATTTTGAAAATTCCTGAAACCATTTTTATTAGTTCCAGGGTGACGTCTGTACGTACGTATGTATCTCGTATAACTCAAATACAATTAGCGGTAGAATGTTGAAATTTTGGATTTTTGAAAAGTCAAAAAGTAGATTTTGGACTTTTCTTAACTGCTGTAATAAGTCCTAATTGAGAGCTTTTAAACGATATATCATAAGTGATATTTATTTTCATTGATTCTAGAGTTAAAGCCAAATAAAATTTTAATTAATGAAATATTTGGATCTTACAAGTGGAAGGCACATCGGTTTGAATCAGACTTCATCTCCTTTTTTTTTTAAGGATATTGATTTAAATGAGGTTAACAATTAATCTCTTATTGTTAATTTTTATGATAAATAATAATTCAATAAAGCAAAAAAAAAAAAGAAAAAATACAGAAATGATCAATGAAATAAAATTTATGAACGTTTCATTTAAAATAAACGTATATATGTAATCTAATAGGCATACAAGGATTTCAATTAACCACACATCTCAGGAACTTTCCAACTGAGACTTTACAAGACTACACTTCATTTACACTCACACATATCATCCTCTGAAGTATTATCTGAACGGTAATTACCGGAGACTAAACAGAAGAAAGAATGAAAGGCGTACAAGGAAGTCACGTGTTATCCACATCAATTTTTTTAAATTCCCTATTTTCCTGAATACTTTTGATGTCTTTGCAGATGTGAATAGTCTTATAGGAATACGCAATTGAGTCAGCTATGAAAGAAATTATCAGTAAATTCTTCCTCAGCAGCTCCCTGTATCTCATATAGCTGGAAGACCTAGCTCATGTGCGCAGCAAATAACGGCATTTTGGGTGCCGCTACAAATCCATTATTTAATTTCTTAAAGCTAAAAATGAGAGAGAAGGTGTTTAAATTTCCTTGTAATCTTCTACATGAATAATCTCTGCGAGGGATAGGGATAGGGATAGTGATAGGGAATAGAGGGATAGATTTTCAATGTAATCTCTGAATGAATAATTTTTTATTGACTTTCCCATCGCTTTAATATGTGAGCAGTCCTATACTGAGCTATTCTATCCTCAAATCTTCTGAAGCATTACTGTCGCCTCCTAATCCTTATCCTGGTGATAAGAACCATCACAATCATGGAGTAATGTCGTCTGCCCTCTCACTTCTCATATATCTCCCCTAAATTTGAGCGCTAAGCCGCCTCTGCATAGTTGAAGTCAAACTTTTTGTCACATCTTCTACGCACTACAACGGTACATTCCTAGGTAACTCATTTTCTAACCATCTTCAGTAGGATTTCCGGTCGATCCTTTTATTATGGAAAATTGAGACAATTGAATAAAAATAATTTTAATCATATGAAATGTTCACGGTAGCTTCATACAGAACAACTGTTTTTTACTTATAAATATATGAAAGTAATTTTAATAAATAAAATATAATTTTATTTACCGGTAGCGTAAATAAATTTCAAATTTATTTTATTTTTTTTTATTATTAATAAAATTCGTAATTGTTAGTTTTCCTAAACTGAGCCTTTTAAAATAAATTCTTTTAATATGATTCGATAAGTTATTTCAGCTAGAAAAGTAAATAAAGTAAACTGATATACGTCTTTACATGGAAAAACCACTTCGATTTAAAACGAATGATACTAAGCACTTACTGAAAATAACACTTCATCCTTTCTTGAAGATGAAGAGATTAAATTGAAGATTTTCTCTTCGTTTAAATTTATTGATACACAAAACAATAAAATTAAACCTTATCTCGTTATACTGAATTGTTATTATTTAAGTATATTTATTTATATATTTCTCTGAAAAGACGTCAAGGAAAATCCAATCGGATTTTAAAGAAAATAAATTTATACAGTGCTTATTATAGGAAAACGTAAATATCTTTGTAGTCGGTGATAAATCGTAATTTGTTTTTTAATGCTATTGGATTGTATATATCGATTCTAGTATTCGATATATCTTATTAGGCTAAATTTAGACGTATTGTATTCGTCTAAAATTTTGTTAATAATTTTTTTTAAAGAAATGAACATAAAATTGTTCGATGAATTAAAAATACACGGTTGAATATAGAATTGTACTTTCAATTTTCATAAATACCAATATGAATCCCTCTGGAAGCACGGCATACATTTAGAAGATCGTTAAACTTGTGTTTATTCTAGCAAACATGTCTCGAGTCACAGCAGCCATTGCTGTTATGCAGTCTAGTAGTTGATTAACAGTTTTTGTAAGATGGTTCACATAAGGATAATCTTTTCTCAAACACCCCCCACAAGAAAAAAATGAGCTAAGAAATGACAGAAAACTCGAGTGACCTTGGTTGTTAGTTGAATACTAGATCGTAGATACCGGTGTTCTTTGGAGGTTGGGTTTCAATTAACCACACATCTTAGGAATGGTCGACCTAAGTATGTATAAGACTTCTTTCATACATCATTAACAAGGGACGCAGTTGCATATCGGGGAAGTAATGTCTTGTTCAGTCTCAGGTGGACCATTCCTGAGATGTGTGGTTAATTGAAACCCAACCATCAAAGAACACCGGTATCGAATATCTAGGATTCATATCCATATGAAAGTAACTGGCTCTACTAGGTTTTGAACCTTCGAACACTCGACTTCGAAATATATATATTTCGAAGTCGAGTTATTGAGTTATTTCTTCACCCCGATTACGTTCAATATTTCCTGCTATTTTGAGTTATTTCCAGGTGAAAAACTTGCAACCTTTTTTTTTTTTTGGGGGGGGGGGAGAAACGAAAAAGTATCTAAATTTCAATGAAATTAATTGGTTTTGGAGATTTTTACGCCAAAAAATGTTATACATAGGTCTATGTATATGCCGGCTTCCGTGGCGCGACTGGTAATGTCTCGGAGGTCCTGGGTTCGAATCTCTGTCAGACATGGCATTTTTCACACAGGCTACAAAACACTCATCTCATCCTCTAAGGAAAGAATTGATTGACTGCGGTGTGGAGCCGGAGGTTAAACAAAAAAAAATATATATATATATATATATATATATATAAGGAAATAAAATTTTAAGTGAATTGTATTTAACGTGTAAAAGTAAAAGTATAACGTGTAAAAGTAAAAGCCTTTACTGGGATTTGAATCTTAGAACTCTCAACTTCGAAATAAGCTGATCTGCGGTGACGAGTTAACCAGTAGACAAGCCCGGTGGGCTACAAGAGAGATACTGTTGGCAACCAAGTGAAAACATAGAATTTCCTCTCTTACATGATTCGTCCGTTAGCGGTAAACCGTTCCTAGTTTCAATAAACTAGGAAGTTGTAAATTGGATGGCTAATTGGGAGTCAAAACAGCTAATTTTAATGTTTGAAATCTAGTTATATTGAAAGGACGCTATTTTTATTTGTCTATTTCTTTTTTTGTATGTAATACGTTTTTCAATCTCTTTTGTTTCCATCATAAAATTTTATCAGAAACAATTGGTAAATAAAACATTTACACCCCGTTATACTACTCCTCTTAATGAAACATACATATATATTATTCTTTTCGTTATGCAATAAATAAAAATTAACAATTCCCCACACTAATTATTATTTATATAACTTGATATCTATCAGAAACAGCATATTCAAAACCAATAAAAAATTCTAGTATAATCAATTTTACGTCTATCAACTGTAATTACTTCAAAAATAAAAATAAAAAAATATTTCAGAAATGAATATGATTTATATAAAGTTATATATTTTGAAAAATTGATGTTACATGATTTAAAAATTATTTTCAATATCTCATACAGTTTACACCGATAAATTTATTTAAATTTTATGATTCCCAAATAACATAATATTATCATTATTTTATTTAATAGGAATAATTTATATTTTCCACAGTTTAAAAAACAAAGTGTACGAGTATTCACTGAATACTTATTTCTATGTATTCAACGTACATTTGATAATTAATAGTATTACCATCCATTTAACTTATTATTTTTTATTGTGGTAAGTAGCTTAATTTATAATTTCTTGAAATTACCCATCCTTAATTGGATTCGAATTAACATCTTTTAGATGAAAACACTTATAAGTTATATTCTATGATATTTGAACGTTACATTAAATTTGGTTTTTGGGGGTTTTTATTTTTACCTACTTTTCAAAGAAAAGTACGGTATTATTTTTGGTCATATGGTGGGATTGGGGAATGAAATTGAATTTTCTTTTCGTATTGAGATATAAGAAGCACGAAAATATAATTCACTTAAAATTTTATTTCCTTATATATATATATATATATTTTTTTTTTTTTTTTGTTTAACCTACGGCTCCACACCGCAGTCAATCAATTCTTTCCGCAGAGGATGAGATGAGTGTTTTGTAGCCTGTGTGAAAAATGCCATGTCTGACCGAGATTCGATCCCAGGACCTCCGAGACATTACCACTCGCGCCACGGAAGCCGGCATATACATAGACTTATGTATAAAATTTTTTGGCGTAAAAATCTCCAACCAATAATTTCATTGAAATTTAGATACTTTTTCGTTTCTCCCCCCCCCCCCAAAAAAAAAAAAAGGTTGCAAGTTTTTCACCTGGAAATAACTCAAAATAGCAGGAAATATTGTATGTAACCGGGTTGAAGAAATAACTCAATAACCCGATATAACAATTTATATTACCATTTTTATAACCATTGTATTAATTTAATCAAACTTAATCTTGATTAATTAATAGTAATGTTTTGAGAATTTAAATAATAAATTCAACGATTATTACAATTATTTATTATCTAAATAATGAAAACATTACTGTTAATTAGTCGAAGTTAGCGAGCGTAGGTTAAGTTTGGTTAGATAATATTTATTAATATATATATTTCGAAGTCGAGAGTTCTAAGGTTCAAATCCTAGTAGAGCCAGTTACTTTCATATGGATATGAATACTAGATTACGGATACCGGTGTTTTTTGTTGGTTGGGTTTCTATTAACCACACATCTCAGGAACGGTCTATCTGAGACTGTACAAGACAACATTTCATTTACACTCATACATATCATCCTCACTCATTCTCTGAAGTTATCCTGACGGTGGTTTCGGAGTCTAAAAAGAAAGATAATATTTATAATTTATATCTATAATTATAAGAAATAATGATTATATTTTTAATCTTGTATGTTCACGGTTTGATGAAGATATTGAGAGATTGACAGTTGAACATTTTTATGTAATTACAATTTATTAGTTTAAAAACAAAAATAAAATAAAACAAATCAATAATAATATTAAATGCCAATAATAAACAAAAAATAATCATAGTAATCACAACAGCTACAATACTAATAACAGACAGTGGTTAAATGCAGAACATAATTAAAAGTAACATCAGGATGTATTTACAAGTAGTTAAATAATAAAAACCATAATTCAGTCCCATTAACAAAAGATATTAGCATGACCGTTGTTAATCTTAACACGTTTAACTAGGATTCTATTAACAACAGTACAATATAAGAAAGTATAAAGTTTGTTCGGTGCAAATATCTTTGCTGTTCGCAAATAAAACTACCCTAACCATTTACGAACGAAATTTAGTACATTATCTCTTTCACTTATAGTCTAACACTAACTCACCGAACCATTTTTTTTTGTTTTCATGTACTGGTATTACTTGTGACGTCACCTTAATCACGTCGAACTTAATTCAATAGAAATTCCCTCCTTCACTAACCTCCTGGCAGAATACTCTCGCTTCAAATTCGCATAATAACTCCTCTCTTAGAATTGTATCGTAGCACTGTCTCGCAGACTCATATCTTGCAGAACTGATTGTCACTTGGTCTTCCCCGGAGTACTTATACTTATATCCTCTTTACCTGCGTTATCGGCCCCAAATCGAAGCGCGAGAACGATAGACCGAGCCCTTTCATTCCCATGCATTCCTAATCTGAAGTTCGGCAACCCTTCCCACGGAACAACATGTGTTTAAGTGTGTCAGCGGGCATTATTACAAACGACGATTGTTAAACAGGCTTGTTAGCTTTACTAAAAGGGTTTCTTTTAGCCCCTTTCAGGATCCTTCCAATTAATTATTACTTCCATAATAATTGGTAGGAATCCGTTATTCAGGTACGTTATACCGGTCTTGTTACAATATGTAAAATACGTTAATAAGGAGAATGTTTAAAATGACCTGTATAAAACAGCATGTTAGTATGTTGTCGGGTTATCTTTCTAATTTGGTTATTGTTAATTCCAATATTTTCTGCTATTTTGAGTTATTTCCAGTTGTAAAACATGAAAATTTTTGGAGGGTAGGAAAGAAAAAGTACCGAAATTTATATATGCTGTATCTGAAGTTGTGCATGGAGAAAATTTGATGAAGATTGAATGAAGGTTTAATCGTTTTTGAATTATTGAGTTACGCTCTATTTATTGTCTTCAAAAGACATCATAACCTCAATTTGAGGTTATGTTGGCTGTGCAGTGGTATACGCGCTTATGCAGCGAGTCACACTAATTACTGAATTGAAAATTGATGCTTGTGTGTAGGGTCTAATCATTAATCAGACGTATGTTGTGTATTGTGTTATGCGTTTCTGACTGCGAAGACTCTTGCACAGAATTGTACAAGAGTTCTTATTTCTATTATAAAATTTTCTATTCGTACGATAATATAAGTATAAATAATTAGTTCCCAATCCGTATTAAAATTGATATTATTATTATTATTTTGTTTTTCAATATCTAGCATTAACTATTGATACAAAACAATATCAGTTGATGGCTAGCAGATACTTGAAAACAGGTGTGGTTGTCACATTTTTAAAAATATATATTTATGAAGAAGTCTCAGGTGTAGTAAAAACTCAAAAAGAAGCTTTACACAGTCCCATAGGGAAAAATGAAAGGGAACAAATTGCACAATTCTGACAGGGATTTATACCTCATGTTGCTTGAACTGATCCGTTCGTAGTATATAGCCGTATATGGGTGTAATATAAACAACGCACTTACGTACTCGCATATCCCAGTGCCTTATCGTGTGTATACATATGCGGCTTCCTCACCACACTCTTACACTTTATAATATAAATTTATTGACAGAGAAAGTGTTACAGAGTTGTAGTAACATTAAACACTACTTAGACGATTCTGCACTCTTGGGAAACATGTTTAAAATAGTACCATTTAAAAAAAAAAAGTTTTAAATATTTTGAATACCCAGCAGTTTCAAGAAGATATTAGTCGAAATGGGTGTAGCATAAAAACAAGGTTAGAAATTTTTTTTTTTTTAAGTAATCTTCTGCGAAGAAACATCATATAAAACTAAATCCGGCAAATTTAAAAAAAAAATGTTTTATTATTTAAATTTTATTTTATTTTATTTTAAATTATTCTACTCGATAACAGCAGAGACGTCGAACGGTGGAAACGAACCCATGTACTCGACTGAGGGTCTGCGTAACAGTTTGGACTCTAACACCGTCAAGTTTAGTGATGTATCTAATTTCTTGTTACTTCTGTGTCTTTTTCTTTTTTATTTGTTATTAATGTTTATTTTGTGGACTATATGGTGCTGAAATTACTGGTTTGTGATTTATGACTGAGCTTGAAATTTCATATTTGACTTTAAGTTTGCTTACAACTGTTTATTGTGTATTATTTATTTTGGGGGTTCCTTAAGGACCTTCTTATCACATGCTTTTTTCATGAAATTTACTTATGGCTCCGCAGGAAAGCCGATTGTAAATATAATTGTTACTGAGCAAAAAAAATAATAAATTTTAATTTCAAGAACGAATCGATTAATCGAACAAACATTTATATATTTTTAAGCAGGTTTAGTTTATAAATTAAATAAGTATTCCTTGAGTTGAATTTTTATGAAAGTGGTACATTATTTTTGTAATTTTAATACTATTTATGTTTTGTTTAAAATTTTGTTATATAAATTCAAGTTTCTAGTGGACAGTAATTTGATGATATATCCGTCGGGAGGATAAATAATTTTTTGACAATGTGGTGTTGAAAGCATTATATTTTAAACGTAACTGAATACATACATAATTTTCATAAAAAAGAATAAAAAATATACAATTGTTGCAACATATGTGAACGCTTGTCGTTCGAGAGGAGAGAGAAGAGACCAAGCGGCCGTAGTAAGAACTAAATAGTTCCTACGTCATAAAAGTGTAGAAATATACCAAACAATTTATACAAATCGTTCGTATGATTTTAACCCTTTTAAAGTATTTAAAATCGAAATAATTACTTATTTTAAAATTAGTATATCTTACAGTAAATTCTGGGATAATTATATTTGATTCGGTGTGCTCATCTACAACCGTTTATGTTCACCTCAATGAAAAAAGCAGCAATAAACCATTTCAATCTTAATTTTCTCTAATAAGCGTGGTTACTGATCTTAAATAACCTATGGTTATTATTATGTTTTTTAGGAGTAGCCAATGTACATTTTTTTGTGAAAACATTAAATTTTTTTCAATTAAAAAAGTTATAAGATAGAAACATTCATATTTAATCGTAAAATATTATTGAGTAATTCTGCTTAAGTAAAGTGACTTTCGTTAATTTTTTTTTAATAATATTATTTTAAGAAATACCAAGTATTCGGGTTAAATGTATCCAAAAATAATCGCCTATATTTAGAAAACCAGTTGTCGTAATCTCTTAAACGTAGGCTCAATCGACAGGAAATATATCCAAGATTTGTTTTTTATGATTTCAAGGTCAGCGTAATACGGATGCGCAAGAAAGCCGACTCACAATTCATTTGTGTAGTCAGCAGTAGTCATTCAATCAATTACGCGTGATCAACGGTTCATACGAACTGAATGGAATATTCATCCTCTTTCATCCAAGTATATTTGTCAGTGAATAAGAGAGACTGGAAGGTTGGTTTCAAAAACTGGAAATCATCCAAAAGTTTTTGTTAGGGACGAGACTGTGGATTGTGTACGCGATACATTCACTGCAAGTCCTGGAAAGTCTATTAGGCGGATTAATTTTGAAATGCAAATTTCTCCTTCCACTGTTCACTACATTGTTCAAAAGTGGCTCCGTTTGCAAATATATATGTTATAACTCTTTCATCACATTAAACCAAACGATCACCCCCTACGATATTAGTTTCCCGAAAACGCAATGCACCGTGTCGAAAACAATCCTAATTATTTTTATAAGTTGTTATTTAGTGATGAGTCAACCGTTAATACTTGCGGGAAATTTAACAGAAACAATTGTTGAATTTTGGGTACTGAAAAATATTATAGAGTAATCGAAAATGAAAGAGACTACAACTGCATTGTGAGTCGGTTTGCCTGAGCATGCATATTCCGCTGAAAATACTAAGAAAAAAAGTGGAGATATTTCCTAACGATTAAGCTTATGATTACTGGTTTTCTAAATACGGGCCATTACTTTTTGATGCCTTTACCCCGGACACTATATAAAAACATAAACTAAATGAGAAAACTAAAAGAGGTATATTTTTTTATTTATTTGATATTAAAATATATTTACTGTTTATGAGAATATTAAATTATGACAACCGTAATTTGATGAAATAATTAAAAATAACGAGTAGATTCCACATACAAGCATACTCGCTCACCACTGTGACTCGCTGCATAAGCGCGTATGAAAAATACACTAAACATCGCCTCAAACATTAACCTGCTGTTTTTATCGTTTAACCTCCAGGACCACCGTTAAGTTATGCGTCAGAGGATGAGATGAATAATTTTAGCGTGTGAAAATGCCATGCCTGACTGGGATTCGAACTCGGGACCTCCGGATGAAAGGCCGAGACGCTACCAATCGCGTCAAACATTAACCTACGTAATTTCAAACTGAGCGTAACTAAAGAACGACTCAGCCAATATTATCAAATTTTCACATGCACAACTTCAAGTAGGCAAATTTAAGTTTCAATGAATTTGATCTTGTAGTTTTGAAGATTTTTGAGCCACTAAGTTTTATACTATATATGTATATATTTATATATATATTTTTTTTCAATTACATTTCAAGTAAATTGTATTTTCGTATTTCTTATACCTGAAAACGTAAAGAATGTTCCCCGAAAGTAATACCAAATACGACCAAAATTATTATCATACATTGCATGAGTTTAATTAGTAAGTTAATTTGTATTTCAATAGATAACATCATATATTTAAATTTCTAATATATTTAATTAATATCAAAGAAATTTTCAGTCAAACATTTATTATAAAAAGTAATGAAATAGTGAAGTTTTTGATTATTTAAATACAACTGTAAATTAACAAAACTTTTTTTTGTTGCTTATATACATTTTACAAATTTAACCCCGTACGGGGGGATGTTTACAAAAGTAATGGTAGAATATTAGTAACTGTGCATAGTTTCATCAATCGGCAATGTCAGGAAGTATCTTAAATTAAGGATGCAAGATTTGAGGACTAACATAAAAAAAAAACATTGTGAATTAAAGATAAGCAAGTAATTAATATAATCTCAAGTCATTAGTCAATAATTAGTTAAAAAAAAAGAAAAAAATACAATATAACATTTTTTTAATTGAGGAAGAAAAAAACCTAATAAAATTTATTTCTTTATATTTTTCACACGTACTTGAACAAATGAGATATTTTTTTTTTACATCTGTAGGGTTTCTTATAAAAATATTAAAAGTAAGAATTATTACCTTTAAAATTTAAAACTGTTAATTTCTAAAATGAGATAATTAAAAGAAAACCTTTAGAAACCTTCGATTTGTTTTAAGATTTCGTTTCGAATTCAAATAAAATAATTATAAATTAAAAGAATAATTTTAATAATAATAATATAATGTAAACGGGGATTTCACATACAACTGGAATTTTCATTACTCCCTAGATAGTAATTTCCTTTATTAATTTGCCAGTCCATACATACTCGCATATAAATGGAAAACTTTCAAATATTAACATAAAGGATAATATTACTTAGTAAAATTATCTTAATTTATGAAAATTAAAAAAAAAATAATTTTGGTTTTAGTAATCTATAAAAAAAAGAAGAGATTAGTTTGTATCTTTATCAAAATTTCATATGGAGGGTTTGTTGTATTTTTATTTGCGTTTGCGAGAGTGATTAGGAGATCCGCTTTTACGCGATAGGCTCTTCACTTTTAGGCTTATTGTGTAGCCACTGAATAGTAAAACAGTTCTTAAAATAGATGAACAGCTGACCCAGAAAAACTTCAGGTCTCATTTCCAAAGCGAGCACATTTTCTAAATCGCTATTATAATAGTAAAACATAAATCCTGATGTGGAGGTCAAAGCAAGGCGATATCCTGCCAGTTTTGATGAACTGGTCCTTATCGATGTTACGTCGGTGCCCCTAGAATTAGCCATATGCGTAAAAGGAATCTAACAAAGATTTCACTGCACCATACTTTTTGCGATTCTATAATCTTTCCACTATTTATATGCGCCTCTGAAATTGGATCTTTAAAGTTAACCGAGTGATTAACAGTTTGATGTGTAAAACTGCAACCTTGTAGATTAGGTACATCATCGTAACTCCACCAACAATCAGAAATTATGTTCGTCCTAGTTCTAATACACTTCTTTATAACATTTAATAACGTGTTTTTCGTTCGATCGAGGAACCCCCATAAATTTAACATCCGTTTGTTTCTCTAATTTCCCGAAAACATCCACTGTTGAGTCTAAACTGTCCCGCATTGTATTTTCGAATTGAAAAGTGGGATTTATCTGTTTCTACGTTCAGATCATTTCTCTATTACTGCGTTACTAAGTAACATATCTTCGCTTACAAATTTTTCTGTAACGCTTTTCTTACTAAGTATTTCCAGTCGCTTGCAGAGACACTACCCATACATAATTCTTTATTAGAAAATTTAAATCTAGTGTTTTCCCTACTTCATTCTTACAGAAAAAAAAAAAACACCTTCCAATTTCAATTTGCTGAATTACAACCACGTATCGCTCCTTAAACGAGCAGAATTGTGACAACTCGCCTTTGAACAACGACATTTATCTTTTTTGTCGCTTAACGAAAGAGAAATTTCATGACTCGGCACGTATAACTGAGGATTATGTAAAATACCTTTGGCTTGTAAAAAAGGAACAGCATATTGTTTATGAGGCACCTCACTGAATAAATCAATCAAACACTAAAGAAAATAACGAATAGTGGCATGTTCAGCCAACTGATGCAGTTCTTAATTAAAATAATAATATTACAAACATTTTTAAAAACTTGCTTTTTACTTTTTTTAAAACTAATTCCATGATTATCACATATTCCATGAATTTAATATGTAGGTTAATTTGGATTTCAAAAGATTTTTTACACCCGCACCCTTAATTTACCCACGTACGGAGGGAGGAAATTTGCAAAAGTAATGATGGAATATTGTATTGTCACCCGACCTCAGTAACTCTCAAAAATTTTATCAATCGGCTATGTCAAGAAGTACATTAAATTATAGATGCAAGATTTGAGAACAAAAAACATGAAAAACAAAATCGTGAGTAAAAGAAAAGCTAGTTATAATTAACATTACCGTCTTATACACAGCCAGTGAAAATAGGTTGAAACGTAATTATTACAACGACATACAAGATAAGCATTAGCAGTTTTAATTGTGTATTATTATTTAATCCTTTTTTTTTTCCAGTTTAGCCTCCGGGAATTACCGTTCAGGTATTACTTCAAAGAATGATATGTATGAGTGTAAATTAACTGTAGTCTTGTACACTCTCAGTTCGACCGTTCCTTAGATGTGTGGTTGATTAAAACCTAACTACCAAAGAACATCGGTATCCACCATCTATTATTATTTAGTCTGTAAATAATTTACTTAACGGTATTAGTAATTTAGAAAATTTAAGTTAAGAAATGTATCGTCTTTGGGAATATGACTTGCTCCTTCTATCGCCAGATTATCTCAATCATATACTTTACCTAAACATCTTAGAATCCTCAGGATAGGCCTGACAGAACACAAAAAAATAGTTAATCAAGATTGGGGAGAAACAGTGAATCATAAGGAGAATTGTTAGATTGTAAGTAAGAACGATTTATGCCTCCTATCAATTTTCCACCCGTGTGGAAGAACTGCATCAAACGAGAAACAACTGAAAGCTATTTTGGTAATTTGCATTATTTTTTGGTAACTTGTACCATTTTGAGTGGACTAATTCAGGCGATAGATGTTCTTTTGTCCAGTGTCTTCTCAAAAATTTGATCGTAATCGACTGAAACGTGAAAGTATCTACTTTAAAAATCCATAATCTGCCAAACCCCCAAAATTATAGGTAAATAAGATTCAATTTTTTTTTCTTCATTTGTATAACCTCATCAAGAAGAATATTTTCCGTATATATTTTAAATATCTAAATAAAAAAGGAAGGCGATCGGATGTGAAATATACATCATTTTTCGTTTTCAATAAAAGTAGGTAATAAGTGAAATGATTTCCTATTATTATCTTACATTGAACCAAATGTACTGTTGTACATTAGCGTATCAATCCCACTAAAATATTTTTAATAATTTTTAATGATTTATTTACATCTTGTACAACGTGTAGGTATGTGTTCAAAATAATTTTTAATAGCACATTCTGAATTGTGGTTATTTTATAATAATTCTTTGCTTTATTTATATATTGTTTTATAATAATCCCTTACTTTTAATATATTTACCGTAATATTATTTCATGTGTTTGTATTTAAATAATTAATATTGATTTTATTCACGTTATTTTTCTGTTGTATAAACTGTAAATATAAATTCTTAATTTATTTTGTAATTACGTGATCTACATAACATATTATTATATAAATATACTGATCAGGATAAAATATTTATTTATCGTAAGCAGTAGATGCTTTAAATATACAATAACTCTCATAGATAGCGATACAACCTTGTGCCGTTTACACCTAGATTGCTTGATATCACAGCCATAAGAAAGACTGAAGATAATATTATTATAAAACAACAAATTACCTTTTCAATATATTATATACATTGTATCGATTCGTTAAAAGTAAAGAAAATAATCTTAAAATATACACTTTTAAAATTATCCATTTATAAAGAGAAAAACAAGACTAGTTTCAGGATTTTTTTTAAATAATCATCGTAGAGTACAATAAAAAATTTTGTAACGGAATATGTACATTTTTATCAATTCAGATTTAAAAGATATGGTTTGTTTTATTTAAAGTGAGATGCGTAAAGTTTTAGTATACAAAACATATTTTGATAAATTTTAACGATTACCAGATATAAAGCATTAAAAATTGGCGCGGCCGCTATTTAGAAATTTGTGAATACGTTTTAGACGAAATATTTTATATATTATAGACGGTTGGTGGAAATATATGTACTAAATATTTTTATCCGATATTGGATATAAATTTTTGTTATAAAAAAAAAACTCATATAGCATAGTTGAGGTTCAAACTCTACTAAAATTAAGATACCTTTTATGTAGTTGAATACTGGTTACCGGTGCATTTAGGTGGTTGGAGTTCAATTAACTGCACATCTTAAGAATCATCGGTTGAGTCTGTACAACACTACATCTCATTTACATGTCATCATCTCATTGGGCCGTGGGGTTGCTTTTTGTTTATAAATTGAACAGATTGTAACGAAACAGGTTACATTGGTTAGCGAAACAGGTTTGTGATTTAATGCAGTGGTTCTCAAACCTTTCTGAGACGAGAGGCCCTTTTTCAATTAAAATTTTTCCATGGCGCCCTACCCTAAGTAAAAGTATGACTAATCGTTAGTAAGAGATTATATTTTGCTTTAACATTAAATTAATAATTATAAATATCTTCGTTCAATTAATTATAAAGCTTTTACAATATTTCGCGACGCCCCTGTGAAGAGGCCGCGGCTCCTCGGGGCGCCGCGGCGCACAGTTTGGTAATCACTGATTTAATGTAAAACTGTTTACATTAAATCAGACGGTTAAAAAAATTGTTATTTTTTAATATTTTTTTTGAAAATAACCTTGAAAAAATATACGTTAAATTTTAATATATAAATGAAAAATAATATTATGTTTAACTTAAGGGAGATTTATTATAAAAATAGCTTTTTTCAAGAGATTAAATCTTCAAATTTAACATTTTTAATAAAGTACGACGATCACGTTTTAATAATTCAAAATTTAATTTTTTTTTTTTTTTTTTTTTTTGTTATACGGTGATAAAAATAGAACGAACAGAAATCTAAAATTTATAAAATATCATATATATACACCCACTTTTCATCATAATTGAACACTGTTTATATTATAACCGTTTTTAAGTAATTCAGCTATATAAAAATGTATTAAGTAATAACTGAAAAATAAAACATATTTAGGTAGTTTTGATATTCTCTAATAATAACAAACTGTTTAATTTCTAAAATATTTTGTATTTAAAAAAATTAAATTATTAAAAATTGTAAAATTAATAATTAAAGTAATAAATTAAAATTAATTAAATTAATTTATTGTAAATTAATAATTAATTTATTGTAAATTAATAATTAATTTATTATAAATTATTAATTAATTTTTTTCTATTAATAATTAATAGAAAAAGTTTTGCTTAACGTAGAACCTCTGTTTAATAAAAAAAGCTGACAAATGTGGGTCGTTTCTGATGCACGGCTTACACACAATTTAAAATATTTATCATTTTATTTAAATAAGATATTTTTTCGTTTATTTAATACAAAGATTTTAAATAAAGCGCCTGCGCATACCGTATTTAATTCGGTCAGGTGTGATGGTACTACTAGCGAAGGTCGGGACTAATTAAACTAATGTAATTTCACAATTTACATAGAAGAAATTTCGCTTATGTGTCGGCAGAGTGGTGTAGTCGCGAGGCTTAACACACCAGGTACCAAGTCGACCGGGCGATCGATTTTGAGACCCACCTAGACCGAGTTACTTTTTTTCAGTTTACATATTAATGATATATTCAATTCTATCGCTTACCTGTGACATTACAACATAATAGTCAACTACAACAGCTGTAGGTCAGTGTAACCAACCTTTGAGATATTAACTAAGTTAAGTGAATATATATATATATATTTAAAGTATAAAAGATGATTTTATTTGAAATCCTATGGAATTTCAACTTTCCCGGTCTAAATTATGAGAGAAAAGGGAATTTCTCACAGGGAAAAAGGGAAATTTCAAGATTGCGGTCTGCGACAATAGCGCACCTTGTAGTGATAGGGGGTACTATTAAAGCAGTCCGCTCACTTAGGTTCCAGTTTAGAGCATTAATTTGGGATGGGGATGCGAAATTTTTTTTTGTTGAAAATATTGTTAATTTTTAATTGTTAACAAATGTGCCTACGGAAAAAATATCACCTTAATTAATCTAATTATCGAGATACTAAGGGTGACCTTCTCTACAGCCTCACCTTTAATCTTGAAGATCACCTCATCAGGCCTCATCTTTTAAGTTTTACATTCTTCGTAAATCAATCTTTATATTTTGAACTTATAACCGCTTTTTTTTATTAATAAAACTTATTTATCAATTACTAAAATAACTAAAATATTATCATTACCCTTATAAGAGTATTTAGAGCATTTTACCTATACTTAAACAGAACAAGACCATAGCACAGATTTTAATAACGCGAAATTTTATAGATTTTTTTGTGTTACCAAATCAATAAAGAAATTATTATTTTTTTTTTTTTTAAATATATAAAAATTTAAGATAAATAAACCATAAAACTTTAAATCCTTTTACTATTACTGATAGAGAGGTGTTCAATAACCATCGTTAGTAAACCATTATCAGATTTAAAAAGAAAAAAATGTATTTACCTAAAAATAACATAAATTATTAAATATAAAATGATTGGAATGAACATTTCGCTAAAACTATCTATCGTGATTCAAAGTTATAAAATACTCTACCCGTTTTCCCTTCGCAGTACAATGGTTTTCAACCGATGAATTTATTTAGTTTTTCTCGTACATTTACTTTAAAACATCAATCGTGCTTTGTTTAGTGAACACGCAAAGCATATAAGTTGAAATTTTGTTATTTTATTTATTTAACTTCGGGAGAATGAATTTTCTAGGTCATGAAGATTTTTTTTTTAACTACCATACATTTATTTGTGTTTTAGTAATAATAATAAAAACTAAATTTACATTATTAAAGTTATTACTTGGTCATAAAGTTTATGTTATTGATAGAATTTTTCTTTTATCATCTAATGATATCTGGGTTTTAACCGACTTCAAAATAGGAAGTTCTTAATTTAAGCTATGTACATTTACGTACATTCAACTTCATTATCGGTTTTGATGACTTTTTTTTACTTTAAAACAAAGTCATGTTGAATATGAATAATTTCATGGTCATATATACAACCATTTTTTAGTATTAAATTATCAAGACACTAATAAATAGCCTAAAATCAAAGTATTTACGGTCAAAGTTTTAAAAAATTGGCTGCAAACTTAAGATAAAATTTAATACATATATTTTTTTTTTTTTGCCTTCAGTCATTTGACTGGTTTGATGCAGCTCTCCAAGATTCCCTATGTAGTGAAAGTCGTTTCATTTCAGTATACCCTCTACATCCTACATCCCTAACAATTTGTTTTACATATTCCAAACGTGGCCTGCCTACACAATTTTTTCCTTCTACCTGTCCTTCCAATATTAAAGCGACTATTCCAGGACGCCTTAGTATGTGGCCTATAAGTCTGTCTCTTCTTTTAACTATATTTTTCCAAATGCTTCTTTCTTCATCTATTTGCCGCAATACCTCTTCATTTGGCACTTTATCCACCCATCTGATTTTTAACATTCTCCTATAGCACCGCATTTCAAAAGCTTCTAATCTTTTCTTCTCAGATACTCCGATCGTCCAAGTTTCACTTCCATATAAAGCGACACTCCAAACATACACTTTCAAAAATCTTTTCCTGACATTTAAATTAATTTTTGACGTAAACAAATTATATTTCTTACTGAAGGCTCGTTTTGCTTGTGCTATTCGGCATTTTATATCGCTCCTGCTTCGTCCATCTTTAGTAATTCTACTTCCCAAATAACAAAATTCTTCTACCTCCATAATCTTTTCTCCTCCTATTTTCACATTCAGTGGTCCATCTTTGTTATTTCTACTACATTTCATTACTTTTGTTTTGTTCTTGTTTATTTTCATGCGATAGTTCTTGACATATTTAAAAAAAAAAAGAAGTAAAAAATTGCATAACATTTTCACAAGTTCTGCAACAAAATAAATAATACTTTGTGAGTAACTGTTATACTTGCAACTGTGTGAGTTATTTTGAGACCCATCTTGCACAGACTTTATGAAACCTTATCTAGTTAGATAAGTCTTTTGATCTCACTAACCATTAGCTCAGGGAGTGATAAAAAATGGGGATTTGAAGACAAAAAAAAAAATCTCCCTTAATAGGAACAGTCTCGCATCGGTTTAAAGTGGTTGTTAGTCCTCTGAACATTACGTAAAACCTTTGTCTGAAACCAATTTTGGTATGATCAACCCTACGGCAATGTATAACCAAAACCCAAAAAAAAAAAAAAAAAATCCTTATAACTTTCTTACTAAGAAAAATATCGAATTCAAGTTCTTGCTGTTCTTTGGATAAGGATCTAAAACTTAAGTAAGGTTTTTCGATATAACCATCAATTCGATTTCGCAGATCTTGAAGAGTAGCAGGCTTAATTGGTAAACTCACCGGGTTGGTGTAGTGGTTAACTTGTCATCGCAAATTTGCTTCGAAGTAGAGAGTTCTAAGGTTAAAATCCTAGCAAAGGCAAGAATAACTTTTTTACGGATTTGAATACTAGATAGTGGATTGTGTTCTAATACTAGATAGTGGATAGTGCTGGTTCGGATTCAATTAATTACACATATCAGACAGGAATGGTCGACCTGAAACTGTAGAAGACTGCACTTCATCTACATTCATACATATCATCCTCATTCATTCGGATAAACTGTCAGGTATTAACCTGACAGTTCCGATAACTAAACAAAAAAAAAAAATAATAACCCTGTGAAGTAAAAGGTCAAATATATATATATATATTTGTTGTTTATATTCTAATGTCGACATATTACAAAATAGAATTATAAACGAGTGTTCCGGTCTAAAGTAATAAAATTATTGTTACATTTGCTATTTAAAAATTAAAGAGTTAAAAGATTCATTTAATAGAACGTAATAATATTAAAAATGCCTGTCTTATAAAAACAAAATTTATAAAAAAAAATAATAATACACGTGTAATGACAGGCTTATAATAAATTATTATATGAAAAACGTTTAAATTTAATATTATATTATAATAGGAATATGGTACGGCAGCTTACACTTTAATATCAACGCATCATTTTATATTTAAATGACCTGAAAATATTAACGGGTATTTAACTATTAAAAGTCTTATTAAATAAAATATCAAATTCGTTTAAAGTTCCTACTATTCTTTGGATAAGGGTCTAAAACTTATTTAAGTAAAGTTTCTTGATATTTCCAACCATTGACCCCGGGGGTGGAAAAAATGGAGTCGGAAGACAAAAAAATCTTACTTCCCTTAATAGGCACAGTATCGAATAGTTTAAAGTGGTTGTTAGTCCTCTAAAAACTACCTAAAACTTTTGTCTGGAACAAATTTTGATATGATCATCCCTTACGGCTAGGGATGACCAAAATTTTCTGGAATTGTAAGAAGATGGGCTTGTCGTATGCTAAACATTTGAAACTTTTTTTCACATGCAACCATTGTTGAATTGAGTAAATTTGATTTTTTTCTTAATTTTATGGTGGAATTCTTTTTTATCCCCTACTTAGCACCGATGAAATCTACCTCCGCCTACCTACCTCCGCTGTTTTTGTTGTAGTTAGGTATGAGAGTATCATTTAGGGAAAAATTGTTTTTAGCTATTGAAACATTTGGGTGGGTGCAATGGGATTCTTTTCTAATATATACTATACGGTGGATCCAGAACTGTTCGTCAGAGTTTCATGATTACACCGAGAAATGTGTTAGTAAGTTGAAGGCTGAATGTTGCATTCATCAGGTACACTCTCGGTCAACCAGATATTGATTATTCGAATACTCGTAAAATGTACATTTTTTAAATATATTTAAAAAGCATTACTAATATAATAAATAAATAAAAATATACCTAAAATATTTTTAGGTATATTTTTGTATATAAATATTCTTATTTTTTTATACAAGATATAATAAAAGTAAGATAAAATTTTTTTAATAATATTAAAAACAGCTACGAAAAGAAAGAAAATCATATACCATATTTTATATACAGTATCACGAAGTTCACCTGGAACTTTCATAACCTTTTTTTCTCGTAAAAATAATGGAAAAAATTTACATAAACATATGTTCTAATACGCTTCGTTTACGAGTTACAGGTAGTGAAAGAATTCGCTCGGGTTTCAGCTACCCCAGGAAAAATGAGGTCGTACTACAATTTTTCGTTAATTAAGAGGCAGAATTAGTGATTTTTTATGGTATTTGATTTGAAAAATAGAATAAAATGGTCCCAGAACAATAGTTTTTGAGAAAACCAATAAATTGTGGTAAAAAGATAGTTTTTTTATATTTGACATACAATAACTTTGTTAAATTGGTAGTAAACACAAACATTTTAAAGCAAACTTGTAGAGAATTTTATTATGAACAAAATTCTATAAGATAACTTGAACAAAACACAGAAAGATTCGAATTTTATTTAGAAATAGTACGTTACTACATTTGTCAGAAAATTACTTATTTAATGTTAACAAATATAAAATTCTGTTTTGGTGATGTGAGAAAATTCTAAAAACAGAATTTTCTGTTTTGGACCTATCTTATTCGTTGTTTCGAGTCAAAAAAAAGCAATCACTATAACTGCTCCTTAATTAACGTCCTAAAAATTTCAGGATGACCTCATTTCAACTGGATAGCTGAAATGACAGCGAAATCTTTCACTAGTTGTAACTGGCAAAGGAAACATTTTAGGACATATCTTTATTTGAAAATATTTCATTATTTTCACGAGTAGAATATGTTACTAAAGTCCCAGGAGAACTTCGTTATACACTATGTAAAGCCGAAAATTTGTTTGTTCTAGCATTACGCGAGAACCATCTGACCGATTCCTTTCATATTTGCAGGATACATTTGTTTTATACCCTCAGGTAAAGTTTTAAACCATATACCGAAGCCCTTTCCCCCTTGGGAGTGAAATTGTGAATTAAAAAAAAAAATTAATCCATTTAATTCATTATTATATTTCTGTCACCATGACAGCTGAAACAGATGATGGAGTTTCCCTCGTCAAATATCTGTAATATCAGTTATCATAATTTCTATTATTCTGTTTTCTATAAAGCATGAATTTCTTAATTGTTATTTATCAATATTATTCTCATAATCATGAAAGTAACGAAAATGCGGGGGTCCAGTAGGCGGAGCCCTGTGGCTAGACCAGATTAGCGAGCGAACCAAGTTCTGTACTCCTGAATTCGGCCCCGTGACCGCTGGCTGTCTCACGGAGCCCCTGGTCCAACCCAGAGGCCCGGGGCACTTTTTTATTACTACAAAATATTTTGTTCATACTATTTTATTACTATAAAATAGTCTGGAATTGTCATAAACCTATTGATATTTTATTCTATCTTTCTACAAATTTAGATTTCAGGAAGTATTGTTTTCTTATTCTTCTGGTAAGATTGGATTATTTTCAGCGAAATTCTCTTTACCTTTGTCGATACTGAAGAAAGAAGAGTTGCAGAATTGTCTTGAAAAGTTTACTTTGTCACTAGAATTTGTATGTATTTTATTATTTTTATTTATTTGTTTATAAACATTTTTATCGATTTAAAGTATATCTCGTTAAATTTATAAGTTTTTTTTTTAGTTTTAATTTACTCAAGTTATATTAGTAATTATTAATATAATCTTTTAAGTTTATTTTTAAGTTTAAAACAACTTTAAAAAAAGTTGCTCACATTATACTTATTAAGTATAATTATTCACATTATTACTTATTAAGTATATCAGATACGTTATATGTTATATTTTTACTAATTCGTTTCATAATAAATGTCTTGGTTGATCTTATTCGATTTCCCAATCACTTTTCTGTTAGTTTTAAATAATAAAGATTTATTTGTAAAATTTATATACCTTAAGATGAAGGAAATCTAAAGAAAATTCTGTTTTTAAACCTATGTCAATCAACAAAAAAGTGCAAAAATACATATGTATATATATATATATATATTTTAAATATACTTTATTAGGCAATCTTTCACATTGTTCTTTAATAATTTATGTGTTTTTTAATCAACTGTTTTCATATTACTGTCCATATTCGAGTAGCAGTTATTTTCATCGAGGATATTGATTTTAAATTTTGAAATATCTGATATATTGGTTTTTAATAAACTGGAAACATGTATAGTAATGGAAAACAGAAATTTTCGTTACACTAGTAACTCAAGCAAGAAAGAGATATCCGACAGATTCCCCGTGTTCAAAATTCTAATAGAACAGATTATAATATCAAATCTTTTTAACATTCCTGTTACATTCGTTTTTCTTTTTTTTTTTGCTGAAAAAAAGTTGTTTTTTTCTAAAATACTATATAATTTATTCCTCCGTAATTTTAATTCAATTTTATATGTACTTTTTATTATTAAGCTCAGTGATGAAACTGCTAGATTTTTAAATTTTGAAAATAATTCTTATCTGAAATAATTATCTTGAAAATTAACTGGTAATTGGAAAAATGTTGATAAAAACCTCAGAGTTGTTCAAAGAAAATGAATAAAGATAAGTTATTAAATAGTTAATTGAACTGTTTAATATTAGAAATATTTTCGTATGTCATACAGGAGTAAAATCGTGATAGCTTAAAAATGAACAGAAAAGGGTTTTACGTTTAATTTATTCTTTAGATTTTTAAAAGATAAATTTTATTTAAAAAAAAAAAAAATAGCTTTCACGTTTCGTATGGAGACTTAAAACAAATTACAATTGTTTTAATTTTCTTGTTTTTATTCTACCGCTAATCATTTTTATGAATTACATTTTATATTAGAGGAGTAAATTGAAGAAATTTTTAATTAAAATTGCAGAACTATAGAAAGATAATTAATTAAATGTACTCATGTTAGCTGCGATTTCAGTGTGTCCGGATATTATTTTAATTGGTTTGTTTTAAAATATAATATTTATTGGTTTGTTTAATATAATGTTTGTTTTACATATTCCATATTGGAATATGTAAAACAAATTGTTAGGGATGTAGGATGTAGGGGATATACCGAAATGAAACGACTACTACTAGAAAGGAAATCTTGAAGAGCTGCTTCAAACCAGTCAAATGACTGAAGACAAAAAAAAAACAGCTATCCTATGTAGTCGTACTTTGTTTTAAATAAAAATTAATTTTTTTAATTTTGTTTCAATTAAATTTTCACATAATGCAACTAAGTATAATTTGTTTGTTAACAATTTACCTAAGTAAATTTACAAAAAAATTTTTTTCTGTTTCATTTTTTTTCTTGGATCCTTTTGATATACATTCCGACACATTTTTTAAAAAATTTTTCAGTCAAATACCACATAAAACATTAATTTTGCCACATAATTTTTTATTGCAATGATTTTAGTATAATAATTTATTATAATCAAATATTTTCGCTTGTCATAATTTAAAAAAAAAACTTAATGGAAAACCCATGTTTAAAGGAATTTTTTAATTAATTTTTTTCTGAAGAACTATGAAAATTTAGTAAATATACCTTTTGTTTCCCTTGTTAAACACCCTCAACGCCATCGGCCTTCGCCGTTAGGCAATACATAGTCATGCCGGAGTGTCGTGGCAGTTGACCACGACATGACAAGTCGTGGTCAACTGACATGACAAGTCCTATTGGCGTCTCGTCGGGGTCCCTCCAGCTTCATTGAGGAACGCCGAGCTCCCTTCAGTACAGCCGACGCTCCCCCCCCCCCCTTGGTGGGCTACCCTTCCACTGTTAGGTATATACCTGCCTGCACCTCTTTCTTTCTCTCTCACTCACTACCTTTCTTTCTCGTACACACATATATATATATATATATATATATATATATATGTATGTGTAAATTATGGCAACCTTTAATTAGCTTTTAACCCCTAAACATGAAAAATTAAATTAAGTATACATCGAAGACTCTTGGCCGTGTGTACAGTATGGACGAACGGAAACAAGATAAATAAATATTCATTAAACTCTTTGAACAAAAGATCAACCATGAATATCTATAACATATGAAAAAAGAATTACAGAACTTAGAGATTCAAAAGTAGGTAATGAAAGACCGAAAGCTATTCAGAAAAAAATATGCTAAGTTGATTTTGAAACTATAAGGAAAAGAATTACAGTAAAGTGAAATAGTCGTGAGAAAGAAATAACCAATAACGCAGAAAGAGTGAAAGAATATTGAAAAAAAATAAAAAGATACCTGAAGAAATATTATTTCAACGGTCCATATTTGTTCTAAACTTTATATATAAATATAATAAAGTTTATTTTATAAACTTTAAATAAAATATAAAATATAAAAAAAATTATATATTTAATTTATAAAAATCTAGAACGTGTAAAATAATCATTTCAAAAAAAATTTATTATTAAGTTTTTTAGGTCATATAATGTGACAAAAACATCGCAACGATTAAAGAAAAAGATTTTTCATAAATTTTGGCATGTTATAAGTTCAGATGGATACACACCCTTTTATATTTAACAAATACATAAAAGTGTATTTGTGTATTGTTATTATTTGTTAAAATGAAACATATCAAAAACTGACTCCATTGATAAAAAAAGATAATTTTTTTTTTATTTAACCTCCGGGACTACCATTAGGTATTACTTAAAAGGGTGAGATGAATGATTTGTAGCGTGCGTGAAAATGCCATTGTCTGACCGGGACTCGAACCCGGGACATCTGGATAAAAGGCCGAGACGCTACTAATCACGCCACGGAGGCCGACAATTAAAAAAAAAAATTAGAAAATTATTACACAACTCAAAGGTTTCTGTGGTAGAAGAGAAAGGTAAAACCATTGGTAGAGAGAAGAGAAGAATATAGTAAAATGTTGAAGAAAATATGGAAGAAGAGAAAAAATGATATTAATTTCGTGGTCTTTAGTAGACCGATCTATGAAAAAAAGAATAAATAAAAATTTTAAACAATACAAAAATTTTCCTAAAAATATAGTGAAAAAAAAAAGATGACTACGTAAATTCGAATACAATTTTACTGTGAATAATCCATGCAGTAAACTGATCTTTTATTTTCTACTTGGTTATTTCAAAAAAATTATTTTATTTTTTAGTTCAGTTTTTGTTTTATATTTTATTAATTGATGTGATTTATGAAAAATTTACTTTTCCTATGTAGACAATTTTTTAAAATCAAAATTCTCTTTCTTTTTGTTATGGGTTCTTTACGTAATGTTACTAATCCATTTAAATTTCCTTTTTGGTAACAACTGTTTATTTAAATCTTTTAGTTTTATTTATTATTATTTTTCTGTTTTTTTTTTTTTCAGTATACATTTGTAGAATTTTATTTATTTTTTTTTATATGTTTTACTTTTATTATTAGTTTTTTTAGATGTCAAGTATGACAGAAGAAAGAAACCTTTGTCAACTTAATCTTTTAAATGAAAAATAAAAAAAAAAAACAATCAATTTTCGTAAATTCTTACCTTAGCGCTATTACATCCTATTTTCACTCTTTCTCTGTCACTTTCTTTCTTTTTCCTTATTTCTATTCATTCTTATCACAGTTTCTCCTTTTATTTTTACTTTACAGATTATGTGTGTACTTTTAATTTAATTGCTTTTAAGAACTCTGTTCTACTTTCCTCTGTTGTGTTTGAGTGCTCAAGAGTGTGTGTATGTGTTACGGATAGAAATTAATTACACGATGTAGATTTTCTAATTGTTATTTAACCTGGCTTTGTTTGAATTACCAAATGAGATCACTCAAATGAATATTTTTTATACGAAATAAGTTAATTAACGTTTTCTTTATTCAGTTTGTAACAAATTTTTAATTTGTTACAAACTGAATAAAGAAAGTAAAGTAAAGTAAACTAAATAAGTTTTAAATTTGTTTGTAACGGGTAAAAGCATAATCATTTAATTAAGTCTATGTTACATAAGTAATAATACATGTATACAACCATTCCCTTTGGGTAATTAAAAAACTACTTAACCGATTAAAAACACGTTCAAAAATATTAATATAATTTTTTTCAGACATGGTTTTTAGATAATTTACCTGTTTTGTTATTCATGATTTAGAATTTAGGAAAAAATTATCAATGGAATCCGAGAGGTAATGTATGAACATTTTTGTTTTTATAAATTTAGCATTTAAAAAACAAATTTAGCCTAAAGTAAAAGTCGTATTAAAAAAGCAAAAAAAATTCTTCCAGAAAAAAAGGGATGAAAACTCATTTAATTATTTTAGATCCTTTTCTTTGTTTAGCCGAAAGGCAATGATTCTCAACCTGTGGGGTGCGCCCCCTCTAGAAGGCTGTAACACTAAATAAGGGGGCGAGCAGAAAATAAAATATTATTAAAAAAATTTAGTAATTTCTTGAAAGGAAAGCAAAACAAAAACATATTTGCGGAGACTTTCTAAAATGTTCGGAACTTCTCATGAAATCGTGAGAATGTCCGATATGGTGAACGTAAGACAAAGACCACTAGAGAGCCATCGATTCTGGTTTTTTCAATTCAGCGGTCGGTGTTGCCAAATATCAATAAATTTAGTTATTCTTGGAAATTTGTAAGGATTATAATTAAGGTCGTAGTGTAGCTTAAGCGTCAAAATATATTATTATTTCATACATTTTTATTGTATGACAGGGGGAGGCGCGATGAAAATTATGACTGAAAATTGGATCGCAAATACTAAAAGGTTGAGAAACGCTGCCCTCTGAAGTAATATACTTCAGAGGATGATATGTATACATGTAAATTAAGTATAGTCTTGTAGAGTCTCTGGTCGACCATTCCTGAGATGTTTGGTTAATTGAAACCCAACCAACAAAGAACACCGGTATCCACGATATAGTATTCAAATCCGTATAACATAATTTAATTTAATAATAGTATAACCGTATAATTTAAATCAGTATAACCTTCACTAGGATTTGAACCTTAAAACTCACGTCTTTGAAATCAGCTGATTTGCGATGATAATTTCACCACTAGACAAACCCGGTGGGTTTATTAATTATTTTATACTGATGTAAAAGCAACGTTAATGAATTATAGAGTGATCATTATTTAATTTAAATTTTATGCTCCAATGTTTCGAAAAAAAATTTGGTACGATTTTTGAAAAACTTCTTAATAATTATGCGGAATCACGTTTATTCCTGACGTGGTATATGTTGTATATCATTCTATATCCATAAAAATAAAAGATTTATTTATTTTATTTAACACCATCTAATCAGTTACGTCTCGAACACCAGTGTTCATACTACCCAGAAAAGATTACGTAATATAAAAGTTCGAAGCAGACTACGAGTTCAGTTATAGTAGCAGGAATTTGAAGACAGAAACTGTATTCTACCTTTTTTTTTCTCCTCAAAGAAAATAACAGCCGAATGACTGATCTAGGTAAGTATTTTAGCTTTTAGATTAATATTTAGTCTTTTGAAATTAGATTTATTACAAAATCATTCAGATTACAACGGCTAGAACTATATTTTCTCTCGTTTTTAGCAAAGGAAAATTTAATGAAAAACGTTTTACATGTATCGTTCCTCTAATAGCAGGGAATTCCAATGCAAAATTTCATAAAAGAAACTAACTCTTAACCAGTTTGTACGTTATCTGCGTCACACATAAAACGTACAGAGAGACGTAATTCTAAAACAGTATCTCGCTTCTCTTCACTCAGTCAATTAAAAAGTTGAGGCGTTCATAAAAAAATCTTCTCGACTGCATTTTTAAATATACGTCGTACATAGTTTGAGATAATCTAGTTTCCGTTTCTATTTGATTGGTATTATTTAAAAATTCATTAACAGAATAATATTGTTTCTCTAATTATAAATGTTTTAATCTAATTTAAAATTAATCTGTCGGTTGAACTTTTAGATAGTCTATTAAAAATGGAAACGGAAGTAATAATGCCAATTTATTATGCTATTTTAGGAAAAATGTTTTTGTGTTTTTTTTTTTCAGCAAAGGTAGTTCATTCATAAATATGAACGTTTAAGAGTTATAAAATATTCAGTTCATTTTAATTCATATTTGTCGGGACCAAACAAGTTATTTCTTTGATACTGTCATGCGACGTTTAAAGATCAATAAATGTAAATATAGGGTGATATTAAAGTAAGAGAACGGCTTTATATTTCAAAACTGAGGGATATAGAAGATAGAAATAACTGTAGATCTTAATAGTCACATACAAAATTACTGAAATTTTAATGCACTATATTAAATCAAGCAAGCTTATTTAATTAATTGGAAGATAGGCGTTTGATGTATAATTTTATTATAAACGTTTACAAGAAAAACAATGGCTTATAAAACTTTTATCGATAAATGTCTTCGTTTTTGAGTTACAAGCAATAAAGTGGCAAAAATGAAAAAAAAATGCGGTAGTAATAAACGAGGCAAAATTCCCCGTAATAACTAATTTGTTTTGAGCTAGCATCCCCGTCGCGACTTTGCCCGTTCTACATGGTTACTTGGGTTTCCTCTTGATGAATTCTTTTTAATTTATGTTTTTTAGTCAAGTAACAGGAGGCAGGTGCAGCCAGCCAGTAACATCGTACAGATAGTAACAGTAGCAATGTCTGTGTTGGTTGAGCCGTACTCGTTATACACAGTCGCACCCCCTAAAAAATCGGAAATTTAAAAAACCAGAAATTTTTTTTTTTAGATATTTATCTGAAAAGTATTTGTAATACTAAAAAATCTACTAAAATATCTCGTTTAGTATTGTCGGAAATGGGGAAAATTTGTACACATTGTTCAAAGTGTTTTTACCTTTCTTTATTCTTTTCATGGTGGAATTTCAAGAAATATAGAAATTTGTTTTTAGATATTAACATAAAAATTATACACGAAATATCAAATTGATATCTTAATTTTTTACCGAAAAATTAAATAAATAGTCGGGTTTAATAAAATTCAAAAATCAAGTTTAACCTTTCAAACTCGGCACTTTAAAAAATTAAGAAATATAATAAAACTTTTAATAAAATCCGATTCTTAATTATACAACCGTATGCAAGTTTGTTAAAAAAAACTTTTTTATTTAAATTTAATTTTTACTCTTTATTCACTAATACACGTTTTTCACAGTCTTTTTTCAGACCACTTAAGAAAAAGTGTTAACTTAGCCTACTTTTGCCTGCGAGATAAGGTTTTTTCTTTTTACATAGGTATTTTTTTTCTTGCGAGATCTTCTGGATGAATTTAAACAATAAAACATTTTGGAATATATATCTTGTCCGCTAGGGTAATCTTTTATATATATATATATATATATATATATATATATATATATATAAAGAAGAAAGTCTGTATATTTGTAAATATCTCGGCACCGGCGAGATATACTCGCACGTAGCGAGTATAGTTTTTGCATAAAGATCTTTTTTTCCAAGTAACTAATATATATTTTGAATATGAGCCAAATCGGACCATAAATACAATTTTTCGAAACATGTTGACCCCAGCGCCAACTAGCGGGTCCAAACTGATTCAGAAATCTTCGTGGTCGTGCGAACTACTCAACAAAGTTTCATCGCAAGCAGATGAATGGTATAAGAACGCATACGGGACAAACCAACTTTCATTTATATATATATATATATATATATATATATACATGTATAAGATTTTGTCTACTTTACCGGACGCAAATCTCAATCAATTTTGACAAAAATTGGTGTGCTGATGTAAACCTATTGGAAGTAGAACCTTATTGAATTTTAAGCGAATTGGTTCACAGGAACCGGAGTTAGAGCCTAAAAATCAATTTTTTTAGTACATCTTCAGTTTTTCCGTTCTACTGGACTCAATTTTCAACCGATATTAATGAAATTTTGTAGGTTGATGTAAATCTAGTAGAAAAAGAGCCAATTTGATTTTTAACCGAATCTGTTTACAGGAATTCGTCTTAAAGGCAAAAAACTGGGTATATTGGTACGTTTTATGGTTAACTACAACCTTAAATCTGCCCATTTGATACACTTATTGTGATACAGGTTTTTTTCTTATTTCGCTCGACCTGAAATTTCATTTGGTTTTTTTGTTGAATTCAGATTTATCGAACAATTTCCTAAAATGTATTTTTTTCATATATAAAATTTAGTTTTACCTTTAGTTCTTCGTGGTCTTTTTCTACCTGTTTATACCGTTTTTTTTATTTATTTGCTAAAATGAAAAATGTTATTTGTAAATCTGTTCCTGTATTTCTATTTAGACTGCTATAATTTTTTTTTTCTTTATTTTCCATATTGTTCTTTCAATATTTTGTCCGTTTTTCTTAGTTGCACCATTCCATTCTTATATTTTAAGAACTCTCTTCAAGTGAATTCTTTTTTTCAAGTCTGCTTATATTTTTGCTCAAGAATGTTTGTAATATTTCTGAACCATATCAGGCTTCCGGAAGGACTACTCTTTTATAGTGACGTAATTTGGTTTTTCTTGATATGAATTTTTAATTATACAGTTTTCCAGTTAAACGATATGGTATCTCCATTTTCTGTAATGCAGCTTTTATTCCTTTTATTCTGATCCTGATGGGGTTATTACTTCTAAATATTTGAATTTATTTACCCTTTTCCTCTTTTATTTTTAAAATATTTATAAAAAAAAAAATATTTATTAATATTTATTTAATATTATTTTGGTAATAAAGGTTTAATAAATATGATATAAACATTTCATTAAAATTTAACAAATAGGATTTCATTACCATCTGATAAAATACTGGATGAAATGAAATGTAAATACAAGAGTAATATATCTGTTACGTGAGCAATGAAATAACAATTTTTAAAATATACATCAGTACCTATTATTATTTGATTTGTTAATTAAAACAAATATTGTATATTTATATATTTTAAACAAAATTATACGGTATTCTATTTTTTTTACTAGACATTTATTTTTGGTAAAAAAATTTTTTATTCAGTTTCCTGAAATATTTTATTGAAATTCATTCAAATTGACTGAAGTGAATCCGGTTAAAAAAGGGATTGGGGAATGAACCCTTGTTTAAAATTTCAAAAAAATTATAAAAACTATCCGTGTTATGCTTCCATTGAAATTTGTAATTAATTACAGAATCTTTTAGAGAATTTTTCCCGTAATATATTTAAAATAAAAGATTTTCATTTACATTAAAAATATAACTAACCCACCGGATTGGTCTACTGGTAAGACTCGTCACAGTAAATCAGCTGACTTCAAAGTCGAGAGTTCTAAGGTTCGAATTCTTATAAAGGCCGTTCGGTACTTACGTATTAACGCCACCGCAGTTACAGCTTTATTTTAAAAAACAAAGTAGTCAATCGGATTTCGGTGGAAAATGGGCCGATATAGAGTTTAACAAAGATTCAAAACAGTCTCTTTATTAATTTTATAAATATAATTTAACCAAACTTAACCTACGCTCGTTTCGCTCGCTAACCTTGACTAATTAACAGGAGTGTTTTGATTATTTAAATAATAAGTAATTGCAATAATTACTGAATTAATTAAATAAATACTCAAAAATTTACGGTGTTAATTACTCAAGGTTAGCGAGCAAAGCGAGCGTAGGTTAAGTTTGGTTAAATTATATTTATAAAATAAATAAATATAAATAACCATTTATTAAAATTAATAAAGAGAATTTTCCACCGAAATCCGATTGACTACTTTGTTTTTAAATAAAGCTGTAGCTGCGGTGGTGTTAATACGTAAGTACCGGCCGTTCTTTTATATGGATTTGAATTCTAGACTGGAAATACCGGTATACTTTAATAGTTAAGTTTCAATTAACTACATGTCTCAGGAATGATTCGCTTGAGTTTTTTCAAGACTACACATTTACCGGTATATTCTCACAGATATTGATAAGTAGCTGATAATTGTTGATGCGATCGTAAATAAAGATATAGTATTAAATATATAGCCGACCTCCGTGGTGGGAGTTGTAGAGTCTCAGCCTTTCATCCGGAGGTCCCGTGTTTGATTCCCGGTCAAGCATGACATTTTTACACACGCTACAAATCATTCATCTCATCCTCTGAAACAAAACCTAACGGTTGACCCGGAGGTTAAAAAAAAAGCATTAAAATATATATATATATATTTTTTTTAATGCTTATTTTGTATTTACCAATTAATTTAAATGTCAGGAAAAGATTTTTGAAAGTATATGTTTGGAGGAGAAAAGATTATGGAGGTAGAAGAATTTTGTTATTTGGGAAGTAGAATTACTAAAGATGGACGAAGCAGGAGCGATATAAAATGCCGAATAGCACAAGCGAAACGAGCCTTCAGTAAGAAATATAATTTGTTTACATCAAAAATTAATTTAAATGTCAGGAAAATATTTTTGAAAGTGTATGTTTGGAGTGTCGCTTTATATGGAAGTGAAACTTGGACGATCGTAGTATCTGAAAAGAAAAGATTAGAAGCTTTTGAAATGCGGTGCTATAGGAGAATGTTAAAAATCAGATGGGTGGATAAAGTGACAAATGAAGAGGTATTGCGGCAAATCGATGAAGAAAGAAGCATTTGGAAAAATATAGTTAAAAGAAGAGACAGACTTATAGGCCACATACTAAGGCATCCTGGAATAGTCGCTTTAATATTGGAAGGACAGGTAGAAGGAAAAAATTGTGTAGGCAGGCCACGTTTGGAATATGTAAAACAAATTGTTAGGGATGTAGGATGTAGAGGGTATACTGAAATGAAACGACTAGCACTAGATAGGGAATCTTGGAGAGCTGCATCAAACCAGTCAAATGACTGAATACAAAAAAAAAAAATTATTAATTAATAACTAATGCCAGGAAAGTATAACAATTTTATTGTCAGATTTTTTCTTTAATTATTAAAAACACTGTCAAAAAATAACTTACGTTAGTGCAATCTCCAAGTAACTGATTCGTATAATTGAAAGATTGCATGATAGATAATCTGATTATCGATGTTCTTTCAGTTTTTTTTTTTTTTTATTAATTGAACGAATTGACACAACAATAATTGCTTGCAATTGAAGATTATAGATAAAATCAATTGTTACTCGAACATGTGTTATAATGATAAATATTTATGTATCGTATATAACTATTAATTCAACGTTCTAACACGTATTACATTACAATACGTTCAGCGACAATTATTCCATAACGTTTATACGTGACTGCGTTTAATGCCTGAATTTTAAATAGTGAAAAGAATTATAATTCTCGTCACGTCATCATTCAAACAATAACACCACTTACATTTAATTAGGAAAATAAACCGTTACTTAAAATATTCTTTCTACAGATGACAACTATTCTTCGATGAAAACGATTATTTAAAGTGGTATTTAATAATAGAAGCTGATTTTATATCTTAATTTTTGTCCTATCTTTTATTTCTACAAACGAACAGAAGAATTCGCTTTTGTTATATACTAATTTATTTGTATAAGTAATATGTATTGTTTTTTTTTCTAATTATTATACAAATTTAATCATTGTGGTGAGTTATTTTTAATATGTTTAAAAAATAATTATTTTACTATATAGGACTTATTTCAACCTAGTATGCTCAATATCATGCCTTCATACGACTATTTAACCTCTTTGTAAGTAACGTCTGTCTGTTTTTGTATGAATTGTAAAGTTTTAAGTAACCTAGTCAAAACTCGCTTTTGAGAATGCAAGTTGCACTTGATTTAACAACGAATGGCTGAATAAATGGAGGATGAAAAGCTATCCTTCCAAATCTAGTAACGTGACGTTTACAATGAGGAGGAGTAATTGCCATTCGATTCCGCTGGATAATACTCTCATCCCTAACGCGGACAAGGACGGTACGTACAGTTATATATTTATCGTCGATTAACCTGGAAGGATCACGTCAGAAAGAAGAAAAGACAATTGATTCCTAAACTTACACGAATATACGCTGGTTCCTTGGTAGACGGTCACATTTGTCCTTATCGAATAAATTATTGCTGTATAAGATTTTCCTAAAACCAATATGGAGGAATGGTGCACAAGTATGAGAAATTACTGTAATAGTAACTTTGTAATCATCCAGAGAACCTTGATGATTTCCGCTCTTCCTCTAACATCGAAGGTGAAACGAATTCACAAATTTAATAAGCCTCTAATGAAATATACTCTATTTCTTTCTGCTTTGGTCCGCTTTCGGAATCCTACACCATCACAGAGCAGCTCCATCACAGAGTTCTCCACACATTCATTTTCATCTTAACAGCGAATATCTCAGCTAAACGGGGCTCGATGCCAAAACGCTTACTTGGCAAAGTAAGCACTCAGGCGGACCCCTGGCCACCCGGATTACTATTCTATCTATACATATGTAACATCATCAAACTTTTTCAGCCATCATCCGCAGGGTTAAGAATCTAAGGAAGCCAGCAAATATGTTTAATTCCCTTTCGGTTTTTCAAATAACTTACAGATCTTGAGTTATATGTAGCTGATCTTCAGAAGTTCAGCTTCCTACCAAGGGCAGACATGTAAAACAATACGCATATCATCAATGGCCCTACAATCCGCACACAAGCCTGAATTAATCAAACCAAATGTGGCCAACTATCTCGAAGAGTCTCGAAAGAAACTCTGTAATATGTCGATTTGAGGAAATCCATTTTACATACCTTACATACTTCTCACATCAGGAAAAATCAAATTATTGAATTTGAACAGCAATAAAAATTTAAATAAATTAATGGATTTGTGCATGTTTAAGGCATTATCTAATAATGCCTTATAAATTTTCCAGTTTACGGGTTATGCAATGAAAACGAACGAGCTGTACCGCGAGAATATAATCTATGATTTATGAGCAGAAGAATTCAAGGTCACAGAAACTTTGTTTCGATATTTCGGTGTTTACGTAGCGCTGAATAATTGCCGTCTTCTTCATTTGGGCTGTACATTAATAAAATTCTAAAACTGACGTAGATTAAAATCAAGAAAAACAAAAAATTAAACCTTATTTTGCTTTAGTTTTCTATAAAATGCAAAGGAATCAAGGAGATAAGCAAATTTTTCAATTTCTTTTTTTTTAAAAGAAATTTAATACAATTTAATGAATATTGATTCCAATTTGTTACGAAAGATTAAATCAATTTCTTATCTACGATAAGCCTGTATAATATATTTTCTGCTGGCTGTTATCTTGCAAATAAAAAATAAAAAATAAATAATATCTCAAATAAAATTTACTTGATCTTTCTGGTGACATAAAATTTAATATTATTTAGAATAAAATGTCTTCTAATATTAAACAAGTAAGTTTTAATAGTCAAGGTTTTTGTATTGTATAAGGAAATAAAGGATTTGAAGGATTACATTTATAATAAAGAACCAACCTGTAATTGATTCATTTAAATAAATATTAATATCCAGCTGATTCATAAGTTGTTTATTATTTAAAATATTTTGCATTTGATTATATGTCTTGTAATTAAAAAGGAAATATTTCGTAGAAAGCGTATTAAGTTTATTCGTGAGACGTGATAGAATAATTTTAATGGCAAGCGCTGGTGTTTATTAAGTAATTATTAGTATTATAAATATAAGCTAGATAAGTAAATTAATTACTTACGGAAATAGTGAATAACTTGTTATAATTATTTATATTGGTTATAGATTTTTCGAGATATATTATTTCTCTAATTTTGCATTTTTTCTTTCATCCTTGTCATTTTGTAATTTTATATTTTATTTTGTTTTTTTGTTCAGAACTTCCCACAATGATCCTTTGAGCAGGAGTAACTGTTTAGCGTTTATAATTTATTTTTTGTATTATTCTAATTTTATAAACTAAGAGAAGTATTAGTTTACCTGATTTTAATAAATAAAATTACCTTTTTAAATTCAAACATTTATTTATAAATTCTATTTGTAGAGTTGCATTTATCTGTCGGTTACAGAAGGGTGTAATATACAGAGTATGCTCTCTGTTTAAGGTTTGCTATTCATCCGGCGATGATTTTATATGAATAAATTTACTGGTAATAAAATTCAATACAATATTGATAAAAAATAACTATTCAGGCTGGCTTAGCAAAGCAATATAGTAGTATATATACTCCTGTGTGTGTGTATATATATATATATATATATATATATGAAGGAGTATATATATATATATATATATATATACAAAGTGATTCAAATTTGCTCGGCAATCTCTTGGGAGATGATTCTATAGCCAAACTAAAAAACAATTTAAAGCGGTTGGTCATTTTTCTACAGAAACGTAAGTTCATTTTACCTGTGATAAATATTTTATTTGTTTTTATTTACCTGGTACAATAAGTTTTTCAAATAGTGATGATATGTATTCTGTTTATAATCATATCACTTTTCCGAACCAGTTTGTGTGTTTTGTTTCTTATTAAAGTTAAACTTTTCAAATTTATGTATAATTTTAATAAACGTTATTTACATTCATTTTCTCAGAATTAAATTCTGGCGATGATAACGCCGGATCGTTTTTCACCCAGAGAAAAAGAAAGAAAAAATCTACAAAGTTAACTAGAATATTTATTTATTTATTTGGTAAATTAACAGAATTATTTTATTTCAAACCTAAAAAAGTGTATTTTCTGACAAAACCATTTCGTATTTTACACCATTTTTTCAAAACCTAAATTAAGGTAGAAATCTGGGACCACTGATTCAATGTGTTAGATCAAAAACTAAATTTATCACTCGATTTGTAGATTTTACCCCGAAGAATTGTATTATGATTTGATTTCGCAGAGGAAGCAGAAAGTAGGGCTAAAAAAATGTTTTGCACGCCGAAACTCGATAACGAATTGTTTTTTTTTACCTATAAACGTTTTCTTATTATTGGCTAAAGGATGATCTCCCGAGAGATTGCCGTAAAATTTGGAATCACTCTATCAGATTATTTTCATGTTGTATGTCAAATACCTTGCCGAAGCAGATATTTGCATTTTGCTTGTTTTTTTCTGTTTAGCCTCTGTGAGGTATTAATTCAGACAATTAATGAGGATGATATCTATGAACGTAAATAAAGTGTAGACGTATACAGTCTCAGATCAACCATTCCCGGTCAGGCATGACATTTTCACACACGCTACAAAAATCTTCGTTCATCTCATCCTCTGAAGCTATACCTAAAGGTGGTCCCGGAGGTAAAAAAAACCTCATAAATTCCTGAGACGTGTGGTTAATTGAAATCCAATGACCATAGAACACAGGATTTACGATCTAGTTTTCAAATCCGTATAAAAGTAACTGCTATTAGTAGGATTTGAACTTTGGAACTCTCGACTGAGAAATCAGCTGATTTGCGATGACAAGTTCATCACTAGACAAACCCGGTGTAATTTTAAGTAGTAGATTTAAATTAGAATTTTACATTCTTATAGATGCATGAAACGACGTGGTAGGGGTTACATATTAAGGGAAAAGTTTTAGGTTCTGAAAATGAAGTATCGTTTTACATAATACTATGAATTAAGAATCTAATCGCTGTTTTTTTTTTGTTCTTTTATCAACAGCATCTGATCTCAACAGCAACAGCATTGATCTCAATAGATGTACATGATTTTTATAGTAAAAAAAACGAATTTTTTTTCGGGAAATATCATTAAAATTTTTCGTGATTATCGCAAGTATAAAATCCAATTTTCTCATTATATTTTAAATGTAGATAAAAAATAGAAAAAAACTAAGTTTTCTTTTCAATTTAAGATCACTCTTTAAACCTTATAACCGCATGAAATGATCTTGTTTACAATTTAGAAAACTATTACAGCATTTATTGCTTGTTAAAATCAATCTAGTGTAATCTACTCTGTTATAATTCGTTCCACTTATATTTAAAATGTTGCCTTGCATTTAAATTTTTATTAAGATTACTACGGCCTTCAGTACTAAAATTCTCGAATATTGAATTCTGCATTAATGAATTTTTACCATATCTTTTTATTGTTAATTATTTGTTAGCTGTGCTATAAACAATTACCACTTAGTTTTAAAAAAAAATATTAATACCCATTTCCATCAAAATAAACCACAGAATTGTTTTCGTATAACTTAAAACATAATTCCGGTTTACAAGAAACACCTTATGATTTCGTTGCCAATTTTAATAAATTACAAACATGTTTAGAAGGTTATCCCATTAATTTATTTAAATAAGAATTTTAATATTTACTTTTACTAAAAAAAAATATTTTGTAGATGAATATGTAAAATTTATAATTACGTATATATATGTTATTTTCATTTGAATTTGCTGCATCACCGTTTTACATGAAAGTAAATTATAATCAAAAACTCATTTTCGTCAATGCCTTCTGAGTTTTGATTTATTTTTATTAATTTAGTACCTTACATATTTCGTTTAGTAGCAAATATAATAAATTTGCACACATTTTGTATTATTACATATATGAAATTTAACCACTTCAATATTAAATTTTATGTTTTTCTTTTATTTCAAAACAGAAAAAAGTGTTTAGAAACCTTTCCTTTGCACACAGTGATTAATAACCAAAACAAAAACAAATGATGTCATAAGCAACAAAATTGTATATATATATATATATATGTAAAACGTTTCAAGCATTAAACATAGAAAAATTAAATTTAGTAAATATTCTTGTCTCTTCTCTTTAGCCTTCCGAACCACCGTAATTTATTACTTCAGAGGATATGTATGAATGTAAATTAAATATAGTCTTGTACAATCTCAGGTCAACCATTCTTGAGATGTGTGGTTAATTGAAAAATTGAAACCCAACCACCAAAGAATACCGATTTCTACGATCTAGTATTAAAATTCGTATAAAAGTAACTGCCTTTACTAGGATTTGAAACTTAGAACTCTTGACTTCGAAATCAGCTTATTTCTAATGACGTGTTTACCACGTAGATCACTTAGGGTTATTTGCATTTTATTTAGCTTCTTTAAAGTTCCTATCTTTTGATTTTTTAAAAAAGTTTTACTGAAACACTTTTTGTGATATATATAATAAATACGAAAGTTTGTTTGTTTGTCACAGGATCACGAAAGAACTTTCCAAGCGATTGCTTACAAATTTTCAGGATACATTTTTATTATTCCGGTAAAGGTTTTACACCATATATCGAGGCCCTAGCTATCTTTCAGGATAAAATGTTAAAGATATTCATAAAAGAAATAAAGGTTAATCCTTCTACTTTATTATATTTCTGTCGTCATGACAATAAAAATATATAAGTAAAATAATTAATTGTTTTTCTTTGATAAATATCTGTAAAATATTTTCATAAGCCCTCGGGACGCTAACGCATTCAGGGCGACGAAGGGTCGATGAACGAACCCCTTATCCAGCTACTTAGTTTATAAATAATAAAGAGAAATCAAGGAAAGTTTTATAATAACTTTTAAAAATATATTTTAAAATATTAAATTAAATATGTATTTATTTACTACATAATACATTTGATAAGGAAAAACGTTGTATTATATAAAAGTTATGAATAAACTTAAATTTAGCTTGCGTGATATTATGTACAAAATCTTATCTTTCATTTTAATAAAATTAAGAAAATTCATTATGAAAACGTTTTATGACAAAATAAAGTGTAATGATAATTTTAATGTAATGAATAACAATTAATTTTGTAATTAAACTTAATAGATAATAATCTGTTACGTTATTAAATTTCGTGAATGCATAAAACAAAGATAAAAAGTTTTATACACCTAATATAATTTTTTTTTGTTCTATTTTTCAAATATTTATTAAAATATTTCTTTTCTTTAAGATATTTATAATAAAGGAAGTAAGTATTACGTAGATAACTTAACTTCTTTTTTTAACTGACATGCAAAATATATATTTTTTTTTTTTGATAAAATATTTAATATTTTAAAAATATTTTATACATTACCTTATCACCACTATTATGATTTATAATTACAATAAATTTTAATTTAATAAAAAATATAACGTATTATTTTATATTCTGAATTAAAAAAATGTTTTTATTAATTAACATATACACATATTTAATTCATTATCGTAATATGTTTTTTAATTATAAATAAAATAGAATATTTGGTAACTTATTCAAATAATGTTTTCTTAATAATAATTTTTATATTTTCTTTCTATTTTCTAATAATTTCCTTTCTATTTTCTTATAATGAAAAAAAAAACTTTCAAATAGAAAACACGAACTCAAATATGAGAAAAATGAAAATAAATAAATCTTACTTTTGGTTGGTAGATAAAAATATATTAATTTGTAAATAAACCTATCCTATTATAGGACATATTTATGTCGATCTGTGTGTGTGTGTGTGTGTGTTTGTTCGTCCCCCTAGATTAGCCCCGAATTGTACCGATCATTAGCGGAATATCCCGATTCGTTGGTACATCTCGTGGTTGTCAGATGTATAATTGTTATATTATTATATATCGATATGGAATATATATCGATATATATGCGAAATATATATTAATTATATATATATATTTTTAATACTTCTTTTTATAGTCGCATCAATAATTACTGACATTAGCGACTAAAGTAACACTATCATGTGGTATTATATAAAATAACAAAAATTATAAAGAAACAGGAACAATAAAGAATAAACATAGGCAAGTAACAACAAGAAATACAAAAATCACTAAATCATATTCATTCCACTGTAGGAGAAGAACCGCAACAGACGTTTTATACTTTCTTTCTGGTTTAATAGAAATTTCATATCTGAACCCAGGTCTAAGTTTTGTCGGATTGTTCCAAAGATTGGATAATTTTTTTATTTATATGATTATTTTTCTTTATAAAGTAATGAACTATAACGTAAAAGTAGGTACCGAACTGTACCGATCACAAGCGAAAAATACCGATTCGTTAGTATCAATTTCTAGAGTTAAATTTCTAATTTAGCTTTCGTTATATCAATTTTGTCATTAAAAAAAAAAAAATATATTATTTTACAAGAGTTATCAATTTTGGACACCTAATAATCCCATTCCAAGACGCTGTCTGCCAGGGAAACCTGCCCAGAGAGCCTAAGATTAAGCTAGTTTACTGTATAAATAAATATAAATACATTTTATAATAAATTATAAGATTAATTATAAGATAGAAAATAGATGTGTTTAAGACCATATAATTATTATTTATACATGTTTGTATTTTATACAATTATTTTATTTTTATTTAAATACCTTATTATGAAATAATATTAAGGTACTTGTATTAAATATTAAAAAAAAAAAATTGTCAACCAAGGAAACTGGACGAGGTAATCCGTGTCAAACTACATATTCAATTGAATGAAATCTAACTGTTCAGTCTTCCCACAACTTACTAGGCATCTGGGAGATCATTTTCGAGCAACGTTTTACTCCAAACAACAGAAGAAATTAAGTCATCCAAAACCCGCTTGAAGATTGGGCATACAAAATTAACCCACGCTCACCCTGGCTCTCCTCACCAGAACTGTCAGACGTGGAATGTAAATTGATCCGTAAACCATTTACACCTAGATTTTCCAATGTTCAGGACTATTCGTCGTAAATTAAACTTAGATTGTTCAGAGCGAAAGATTTGTTCGACCGGAATAAATGTATCAAAAGACTGTTGCAGTTTCTCTGTGATAGTGGGATGAACTGAATATAGCGGTTTTGTTTCCGTGAAATCTCACACGGAGTAGTGTGCGTATCGGAAATAGTCTAATTTCGATATTTGCTAACTAATATTTCGTTTTTATTGCTTAATTACTTATGAATATTTAGTTTTATTTAAATTGCTAATAATTATTATCGTTGACTCGACTATAAACACACAATGAAAAATAAAAAACCTTGTTATACTTTGTTGGCATTAGTTATTTATTTATACTTATTTAGTGAAAAATAATGATAACATGCAAAAAGTTTAAAAAATTAAAAACATATTATTAATAATCGCTAATAATACAAAAAATCGATTTTGGAGGAAGATGAGAATTTGGCAGCTATATTTTTTTTATGAAAATGGTAAGATAACCATGTATGAATGTACTATGGTTAATATAAATCGGGGTTAAAATTTTGCCACACATCTTGCAAACTTTTGCCACACATCTTGCAAAATTTTGAGAAAATTGATTGCAAAGAAATTAATTTACCTCACTCCCTAAAGGTATTGAAGGTATTGACCCAAAAGTTTTACCAACAGATTTCCTCATATGCACGAGTCTGTGTGCCAAATTTCTTCAAATCTGATTTATTCATTCAAAACTTATACAGCTTCAAATGCAAGAAGGTACGTACGAACATTAACCCCACTCTTTTTTTTGGAATTATTGGGTCGTAAAACATCGATTAATGAAAAAAACCATATCCAATTTTGACTGATTATACCATACTTTTCTTCTTGCAGTATATTTTTAGAACCATGAAGGAAAGGAAAGTAAAAATTACGATAAAATAATTCACAATCAAAACCCGCTGTTGAAAATTATTTTCATCACATATTCTTGTACATTATGCAGATAATATATTTTTGTTTGTTTTTATTTATTATTATTATCATTTAATAATTCAGCAACAAAATAATATTTTTTTCTTAAAAGAAAATCGTTTAATTACATTTTATATAAATTAGTGGGAAGATATTCTTAAATTTTCAGCAATTTATTAAAAATGCCAACATAACCATTATAGGATTCTTTCTCGAAAATTGGATTGATTCATTTCAAATGGATTGATTTTTTTTAAGTACCTTTTACTATTAGAATTAAATAACCAGGTTTCATTTAATAGAAGATAAATTAAATACCATTGTGTGTTAGTATGAATGAAGAATTCTTTTTCAGTTAGAAAGTGATACAATTACTAAGTTCTTTTAGAATTAATATTTAAATTTTACTACTGTTTAAAATACTGAAATACTTTAAATACTTTAAAATACTGAAATGAAACGACTAGCACTAGATAGGGTATCTTGGAGAGCTGCATCAAACCAGTCAAATGACTGAAGACAAAAAAAAACTACTGTTTAAAAGTAATTATTTTTCTTTAGTATATTTTTTCACCATCTTTGCTTTTGGTTATACAATCTGTTTACCAGTACGTGTTCATTCTTTTCTGGTATCTGTTTTACAGTATCACATACACTTGAAAAAAAAAATAAATGATTTTTTTTTTAATACTTTTATTTATAGTCGCAATTAAAATCATTATCGACCTATCGGCGTAATATAACTCTACCGGTAAACATTTAGTCTTGAACTAACTCAAGCCGACCATTCCTAAGACGTATTTTAATCTAACCACCAAAGAAATGAACGCCTCTTCGCAAATCTGCTGATTTCGAAGTCGAGAGTTCCAGCGTTCAAATCCTAGTAAAGGCAGTTACATTTATACGGATTTGAATACTAGATCGTGGATACCGGTATTCTTTTGGTGGTTGGGTTTCAATTAGCCACACATCTTAAAAATGGTACCACAGACTGTACAAGATTACACTTCACTTTCATTCATACATATCATCCTCTGAAGTAATACCTAACGGTGATTCCTGGGGCTTTTCAGGAGAAAAACCATCAAAGAACTCTGGTATCCACCATCTAGTATTCGAATCCGAATAAAAGTAACTATCTTTATTAGGATTTGAACCGGAGAACTTTGACTTCAAAATTGCCTGATTTACGACGATGAGAGTTTACTACGAGATCAACCCAATGGGTTAAATGAGATAGTACTAGGAATCATCATAAAAGAAAAGAACCCTTTAAGGATTTTCTTACTGGTCGTTCTGTTTCAATAATCTAGCTTAGTATCTACTAAGCTAGATTATTGAAAGTTCAATACAAACAGAAGTGTTATTAAAAAAAAAACAGGTCGATCTCCTCATGAAGATGATAAAAAATTTGTACGCTAAAAGAAACATTTCATCGTTACAATATGCTGTTACATCAACAACTCAATAAAAAGTGATGGAAATTGCGAGATTTTATTTTCCAATGAACTGGACAATCTTGTGGTAGATAATCCATTATTTGTTTATAATACTACCTTCAGTGATGAATACACTTTCTATAAAATTGTGAGTTTTAATAGACACAATTGTAGGTATAATGTATCAGTAATACGCATTTAATACTTAAAAGTACTTAATACCCGATGATCGTTTGGGTTACTATTCTAGGTAATCATGAATTCCAATCCTTTATTCATTGATGAAAATCCTGTAGTAAATGTATATTTATACAGGCTGATTTTTTAGTCCTGTTACCCAATTGTTAATGTCTGGTATTTTTTTCTAAGAAAGGGAAATACTTTCCCTTTCCAACTTTGTTGGACTACCAACTTTGTTTTGTGACTAAGTTGGTAGTGCTACTCAACCGGTATAGATACGGCAGTGTGAGTATGTCTTTTATCATAGAACAACGAGTTTTCATTCTTGAACAATATTTTGCTACGAAATCGTACGCGAGTGTAAAAGAATCGTTTCAAATTAAATTTGTTGGTGTTCCTCCGCCAGAAAAAAATGTCAATTTTTAGGCTAGCAGACCGATTTCGAGAGACAGGTAATGTTTGAGACAGAAAACGTAGTGATCGACCTACTCGCTTGACAGATGACGTTTTAGAGAATGTGAAAACAAGATTTCTCAATTCTCCATGGAAAAGTTTACGAAAACTATCCACGCAAGTCGGTTTGTCATATGTGAGTGTTCAGAAAGCCGCTAAAAAATTGAAATTATTGTATCCGTATCGCGTACGATTAGTCCAAGACCTTCAGCCTTTAGATTTAAACAAGCGATTGGAATATTGCCGTTGGTTTAGGTCTCTCGAAAATGATAACGGAATCGAATTTTTAAGCACAGTGTTCTTTAGTGATGAATCTTGGATCCATCTCGATGGTTATGTGAACTGTCAAAACTGTCGAATTTGGGCGGTTGAAAATCCTAACGCTTTACAAGACAAATCTTTGCATCCTGAAAAAAGTGGTGTGTGGTGTGCCATATCTCGTCATCCTATAGTCGGACCTATATTCTTCGAACAGACAGTAAATGGTGAAGTATACAGGAATATTGTGCGCCAATTTGTGTCCCTCCTGGAATCTCAAGAAGGGTATTGCTGGTTTCAGCAAGACGGCGCTACATGCCGCACGTCTCGAGAAACCGTGGATTTTCTGCAAGAGTTCTTTGATGATCGAATAATAAGCAAGGGCTTATGGCCTCCAAGGTCCCCAGACCTCACATCTCCTGACTACTTTTTGTGGGTCTATATTAAGTCCGAGGCCTTCAAAAACAATACTCACATTATTGATGAACCTAAAATCAATATTACAGACTTAATCACGAATATTTCCAATGAAACTCTTAAAAAGGTTTCTGCTATTATGCTGAAAAGAGTCCGTGCGTGTATAACCGCAAGGGGTGGGTATTTTGAGCATATTCTTTAACAATTCTGTAACTAATAGCTTTTTATTAAATCTTTTTTTAAGTAACAAATACATTTTTTTATTCCACCTAAATTTCCCTTCCTTAAATTACATTTAAAATAACAGGATTAAAAAATTGCTCTGTAATTGTTAAGAAAAGAAATCGTATCAGTCATTTGAATGAAATATTAAGGCTGACCGCCCGAGAAAAATTCCTACATGGTGAAACCTATCCCAATTCCCACTATCCAGAAAAATTGATAGGTTGAGGATCTATGGAATGGGTAGTACGTTCTCCAGATATTATACCACTTGGATTTTTCTTGTGGGGTTTATAAAAATCTCTGTGTGCAAAGTCTCTACACTATTGAAGACCTGGCGATCAGAATAACTAATGTGTGTCAAATTCCTTATTCCTGATAGTCACAGCATTTCAACATAAAATATACTGCCTAGAGTTAAAGCATTGTATTTCGAGACTTGCGGACCTAATAATGTTAGCAATAACAATTAAATATTTTCAGTTTTACTGTCCAGACTAATACATCTGGAATAGTTGTATTAAAGGGAAAATTATAGTGTTCATGTGAAAAATAAGGTGTTGGGTTTTTAAATTTTTATGTTTTAGGGTTCAACTTGTACACCAGATAAAAAAAAAACATTTCTGTGTGTGGCACACTGATTTTGGGCTTATATATGAGAAATGACCGAACCGATTTTCGTAATATTTGGTTCAAATATTTGAGGCTCGATCATATCAATTTTGTTTTTAGAATTCGTTAAAGGGGTGGGGATAATCGGGAAACCAACTTCGGGTTTCTTCAGAGACATTTTGAAGAAAATTTTATTCTAGCAATTTTTTTACCTATAATCCATACATAAATAATCAAAAAAAGTATTTTTTTTTTTTTTTTAAATCCCCCAGCACAAAAAATGGAAATATATGTTTTTATTCTTTTGCTGTATCTTCCTTCAGTTTAAATATTTTTAAAAATTTATTTTAAATATTTTTATTTCAAGTATAGAGGTATCATGAAATGCCTAAAAAATGTTTTTGTTTTAGACCCCCGGACCTAAAATCTAGAAAGGATTTTTGGTAATTATTTTAGCCTTTATTGAACTTTTATCAAAAAATTGCCCCATTTACTCTGTGCTAAATTTTATAAAAATTAGTGTATCCAGTGAAACGTTATTAAGTTTACATTTAGAGAAAAGTTTCTAAAGTTAACCTATAGGTAAATGTTTTAAGAAAAGATTTTCTTAATATTTATTTCCTTAAATTGTTTATATGTTGTTTTTTTTTTGGTTTTTGTTTCTAACTGTTGTAATTTTTACTTCCTTGTACGAAGTAAAGGAAGTATTTTGATCTCGAAAAATTTCAGTTTTTTTTATTTCAATGGAAATATTCATTTTGACCATCCTTGAATCCATTTTGACTAGTTCCGGCGTGACGTCTTTACGTACGTATGTAGTTATGTTCTCCCATAACTCAAAACCCGTAGGATGTTGACATTTTAGATTTAGGACTGTTGTAACATCTAGTTGTGCACCTCCATTTTGATTGGAAATGACTGAAACAAAATTGTCCAAAAAACACGAAGTCCAAAAAATTTGGATTTTGGACTTTTTATTTATTGCAGTAATAAGCCCTCATTGACAGGTTTTCAACGATATATCATAAGTGGTACTTATTTTCATAGGTTTTAGAGTTATAGCCAAATGAAATTTTAATTAATGAAATATTTGGATCTTACAAGGGGGAAGTACATCGGTTCGAATCCGACGTTATAATATATATATATTTTTTTTAATTTAAATATATTGGTTTATTACTAATGATTAACATCAGAGTAATAATTCTATAATAACAATAATTAAAAAAAAATGTGAAAAATTTAGAAGTTAATAGCGAAATAAAACTTAATGTACTTTACATTATAATTCAAAAATTTTTACAGAGGTTAATAATTATAAATAATTCAATATATTTAAACTAAAAAAAAGGTAAAAAAATATATATACTCGTATATGAAGTCGGATTCCAACCGATGTGTTCGTGATGAATCCGACACGTTCTCGCTTGCACCACATAACTTCTTGACCAACATATAACAAAATTAATATATAAACTAATTTAGAATGCTGATACGAACACCACGACAATGTGGCGTCCACCAGAATACAATTGTACTTTATAATGAAATTGTACCTCACTTTCGAATGAAGTAAGTTTAAATAAAGTGCAGCAAAAAATGTGTATATGTAATTTAATAGGCGTACCAGAAAGTGCTGTTTACGTTAGATTTTTATTATTAATAGGCCGGAAATTTATATAATATTCACCCCACTTTATTTTATTAATATCAGCTTTAAAAATTGTAAAAGCTCAGTTTTAGAAAAGCGATGTGATTTTTATTTTACTTGATTCATTTATTACTAATCATAATATAGGTATCAAAAACTAAGCAACTTTAGTCTGTAAGAGTTTTGGTTGCTAATAACTTGAAAATATATTGAGATATCTATGCACAATTTTCTTCATTAATTTTTTCGTTAAATTTTTCAAAAAAATTATGTTACGTAACCAAATTGCCATTTAAAAATGTACAGTTGAATCTAATGTTGATTATATTGAAAAAATATGTCAGATAAAATTCTAGAATAGGTACAAAAATAATATATGTATATAAAAATATTAAAAAAAATCATACATTACTGGTCAGGATTCCTCAGATTTAATAATTATTTAATATTAAGTAATATTAGAGATTAAAAAGTACATAAAAAATTAGGAGATGGAACATATTTAATATATATCCTCTACGTGTTTGGGGGCGCACGCGCGTGTATGTGTGAGTTTATGTAAGAACGCACGGGTACACACTCTTTATAATATAGATTCAACATCTAATTACAAACCTGAATTTATATAACATATAATTCAATGATATATTTTTAAATTCTTACTTTTGTAGCACGTTTTCATTTTTTTTCTTTTTTTTTTTTTGATTTAGTGGACCCTAAAGCGTATTTTTTTAGTTTACTACATTTTAAAACATTGTACTGTATTAACCCCTAGACGATGTAGCTCTGCGATTTATTTGCTTCTCTTGTGGTGAAATATTTTTCACAATACTCCGAAATTTTTAGCAAGTATAAAAGTATAATGACTGTTTTATTATTCCCAGTGCAAATAATATTCTAAAAAAAAAAAAAAATATATATATTCCAGATTGATTATAAGTAGAATATATATTTCACATTTTTATTTTTTTAATAATTTCTAAGTGGAATATGTGAAGAGAACAAAATTAAAATTCTGTATGTACGAAATAATTTTTCCGTTAGTGAAATTTAATTCTAAAATAAATTATGATAAAAGATATAAAATCAAATAGAAAATTGATAATTTATTAAAACAGGTTGTAACTTACAAGGTGAAGAATAATTTTATTAATAAAATTTAAAATAATTATAAAATAAAAAAATAAATAGCTCAAGCAAGATTACATATAATAGAAGCTTTTTGAATTATTGCTGTACCGTAGATCTCCGCGCAGAGTTGAAGCATTTTATATTTAGGAATTTCAAGTCGATTTCATAAGAAAGCTATCTATTGTAATGGGTACAATGATTCGAATTCCGGAAAATTTCAACATATCTTCGTGTTTCACATCCCCCAGACCCCAAAACCACCGTCAGTTCCAAAGTTTATAAATATATTTCACTTTCATGTGGACACGATAACTGCCGTAATTTTACGTCAATCACATTCAAATTGATACATAAAATATAACGAAGCAAAGTCTCGGTCAAGTTCATTAATGGGCAAAATCGAACCATGTGGGTGGGAATGAGGGGGCTTTTTCGAAAAATTAAAATATCGCTATAAATTTTTTATTAAGTAAAATATAGAATTCGTTTAAGTTCCTACTATTCTTTTGATAAACGCCTAAAACCTCTTTAAGTAAAGTCTTTTGATATTACCAACCATTGGCCCAGGGAGGGAAAAAATGGGGTTTCGAAAATAAAAAATATCATACCTCCCTTAACCACAATATCGAATGGGTTTAAAGTAGTCGTTAGTCCTCTAAACATCTGAAACAAGTTTGATATGACCAACCCTTATGGAAAGGGATGACCAAAATGTTGCTGGAATTGTCAGAGATGGGCTTGTCGTATGCTAAACATGTGAAACTTTTTTCACAAAAATAGTCGTATTGAGTAAATTTGAAGTTTTTCTAAACTTTAAGGTGGAAATCTTTTTATCCCCTACTTAGTACTGGTGAAATCTACCTATCCCCTTCCAGCGTTTCGAAAAGGATTTTTTTCAACAGAAAAGAGGTATACTGTTTCTTTTCAATATTTTTTCAGTTTTATGTTTGTGACAGATATGAACTATCTGTACAGGAGGCAGTATTAGTGTCGCTTTCAATGGGAGTAATGATGTTAATCGATTTCTATGGTGAACAGAGTGTTGGTGTTACTTGAGAGTAAATATCAGTATGTTTTCGGTGGTCTTTGTAAACTGATCTGCAACCGTATAATTGACTCAATTATGAAGACAACGGGAAATCACTTCATTCCTCATTTTCTGCAGTAAGATTTCTATAGGATCTTTGTTATTCTTGAAAATTATTGTTTTATTTTCAAGAATGACTTGTGACCTATTACAAATATAGTTATGAAATTTAATATATAAAGGGAAAAATATTAAAGATAAAATATTTATTTATTTTTACTATTTTTAGTAAATATGTACTATATATGTTTATTATATTTTAGTAAATATGTACTATTTTAAGGAAAACATCGGAGCCGAGTATTTCTGCGTACAACAAAAGAATATCTATTAGGGAGAATTTTTTCTTTGCAAAAAAATAATAAAACGATTGCAACATCACTTTATTCCAGATTAGTGGGGCGAAATAAAATTATGAGCAACCTTACATTTTTTAACGTTTAGTTCATTTATTTTTTATATATCTTTCCTTATGCTAGATTATTCTAAATTTTATCATATTAATTATTACGTAATAACGAGATGAAACATCACTACATAGACGTCAGCTCAACTCTTGTATTTATTTATGACTAGTAAACCCGTCGCGGTTTCGCGCGCGCTATATGGTTACTTCCGTTTCCCGTCGCGATCAAGGATGTTTAACCAGTTAAGGTTCGCTTCACTTGTCCTTCCCGTCTAACCTGGGCCCCTTTCATTAAACTCATAAAACTCTAAAAAAATTAAAATCATAAAAAAAACGTAAAAATAAATAACTTAAAACTTCTTTTACTAAATTTAATGCAGTTGTATATATCGAAAGATATCGTGTATATCGATTGTTGTCTATGTCAATATCGACTTCCTCACACAGTTATTATATGATTAAATTTATTGAAATATATTCATAGTTTCCAAATCCATGTAGACTATCCACCCAAAGTGAACTTTGGCTGGCTAGTCTACATGGATTTCTATTTTATTTTAATTAATTTTAATTTTGACTTTTAATTTAATTTTATTAACGACTTCATATTTTATATGTATGCAATTTTTAATTTTAATTTACAATTTAAAAGAAAAAAAAATTAGTTTTTTAATTTAAATGGAAAAGGATCTTTCAACAATTTTAAATCTCAATTTTAGTTTTAATGTTCAATTTTCAACAACAATTTTAATTTTAATGTGTAATTTGCAACGAGAGATTTGAAAAATTATAGAGCAACTGATGATGCAATGTACTCGCGAAAGCGCTCTTGCTTGGATTATCGAATAATGAAGGTATTATCCTATTTTATTTTATCATTTCTGTAATTGGGTTGGTCAGATTAATATAATATTTATATAAATGTATTTATAAACATTTGAACTTACGGTGGTTTTGAGGACTGGGGATGTTAAACGCGAAGATATACCGAAATTTTCTGGAATTCGAATCATGGTACCTGTTATAATAAGTAGCTTTCTTATGAAATCAACGTAAAAAAATTCTTTGGACAGTATGAACAGTATTTCGGTTCGCACCATAACTGATTACATACAGCTATTTCTAGTATTAAACACCATACTGTGATCTCTTTAATATATACTTAAGCCATTCATAATCAATTAATCCTCATATACTTTATCTACCCTTAGGTAAGTCCCTCGCACAATATTCTTCCCCATCTTTTCTATTCAAACGCTTAACTTAGAATTCTTTTTCTTAACTTTTTTATATTTTTCAGATTCTCTTCTTTGCAACTTCAGATCATTGTAGCAAAATTTTTAACCAATACTTTGCTTTTTATTGTACATCTCAGCCAATCTTGGTTTTTTCTTTTCTTTAATATAATATTCTCTTAATGACTTCTTCATTTTTCATTCTATGTATCCTACTAATCTTCCCCAACTTCCTTCATTGTCATATTTAGAATTCTTCTAGCCTTTCTTTTTTTATTTTTCTTAGTGTGTATATTTCAAATCCATTTATAATTGTTTCTCTTTATCAAAAGAGATCAATAAAATTTTTAGTTTGTAAGTAATGATTTTTTAATGTTCAGTTAATTTTTATTTTTGAGTTTTCTTTTAATATCGAATACATTTATTTGTTAAGTTCTTTATTCTTTTATAAAAACATTCATTGAATTATTTTCTACTTCCTTATTTTACTCTCTCTTTCTTTAATATCTTTCATTTCCTGTAATATTACTAATATTTATTTTCATTCTACATATTGTTACAGTGTCTTTTAATTTTATAATTATTTTTTGAATATTATGTGTCATTTAAAAAAAAAAAAAATAATAATTTCATCTATTTTCCTTATAAAGTTTATTTTCCTTCCTCTTACACTGATACTTTCATCTTTTTCTAATGCATTTTTATTATATTAAACAAGGCTGGAAAAAGGCAATAACGTTGGTTTACTATTCTCTTTAAATCGAATTTAATCGTTTGAGCTAAAAATATTCCCAATTTTCATAACTGTGCGGCATCTTAATATAATCAACATAGTTTTAATCAATTACATCATTTTTTTTTGGTATTCTACTTTATTTTAATTTTCAATTAATCTTTTAAATTTTGTTATATAGAGTTCAGTTTGTTTAATTCAATATAAAATAAACAAGTTCTATTGCTCCAAAGTGAATAGTTTAATCAAGTGTTAAATTACAAGCGGTAAAGAACTGAAAAGCCTTTTAATAAACAGGTAATTGATAATTGAAATATGTGGTCGGTGGAGTACATACTCGTACTAATATTACACTAATGTGATATAGCATTATAGCACGTAAGTATATTATAAAGGTATTAACAGTAAGTGAACCGTTTTTCGATGAGAAATACTTTATGAAGTCCTTAAATTAAATTTGTGTACTATGTATGCTGGGTTGATATTTATTTATTGCTAATTAATTTCCTGATTTTTAGATGTGAGGATAATCAAATAAGATTAAAAGTGGAAGAGTTCATGTAATGTACTCTTCCACATGAAGTGGATTAAATCCAGTTCATTGAGTAATTATAAAAATAAAAGATACAAGGATACCAATTTGAATTTTTGTCGCAACACATAGTAATCTCTTTAAATCAACGAACCCTGTTTTTTTTTTTTATCTTAATATAAACCTTGCGTGTACTCTTTTGGGGTTATACAGATGTATTAAATTATATGACAAAAATTTTAAAATAAGTCATTATAAACTCATTAGAAATTTTATCTCCAAACTGTATTATATTTATGTACGTTATACCTATATATATATAAACTATATATACATAACCTAATGCTGATGTTACCCTATCACCCTCTCATGTATTAGGTCTTTTCCCTCACCAGTTTTCTAGTATTCCTTCCTTCCTTAGAAACCCTGTTAAGACTACCCGGAGTGATACTGAGATATTATGACACAAACCTTATGAGAAATATAAATATAGCACACTGTAATATATCTTACATCTTCTCTTAAGTACTCTTTCTTTCTTTCTCTAACGCTTTTTCTGTTTTTGGTTGCCTACTGCTGCTTTTACTTGTCTGATAGGAGGTAAATGAGATACTCAAGAGGTAATTCCAGTTTTCCTCTCTTTTAATATACCATTATTATACAAATAGGTTTATATCAATGCCTATGTGTTTGAAGGTTAATCGTGCTTCATTTTATATTAACAATAAAAAAATAAATAGTTTTTGTTTTGTTATCCAATCATTCTATAAAAATACGTAGTTTTATATTATTGAAATATTTTTGTCTAAAAATAAAATTTACAATCAGTTATACTGTTATAGAAACCATTAATAAATATGATTACATGCAATCATATGTAGATATGCATCGATCGATGCTCCTCAAAAATTACATATTAATATTCCTGTACATAGCATTTAAAGTTAGTACAGATATAAAATTAAGTCGGAGAACAGTGCCATTGGTACTTCAGCACAAAACAAAAACAACCATAAGAATGTAAATGTTGAACCAACTCTAGTTTTAAGTAAACTACAATATAAATTGGATCAAATAAATGGATTTCTGTCAAGACGAAAGATTAGGGTTAATCAAGCAAAGTCTAGTCACGTGAAATTTGCAATGAGGAGAGGAGACTGCTCACGTTCATTTCTTATACTACGTGCTCAAAGTGTACGGTACCTTGGTCTTCATTTTGATCGTCGTCTGACATGGAAAGTTCATATAAGAAAAAAGAGAAAAAACTGGATATTGTTGCGTGTTTGCGGTCGATGAGGATATTGAGAGATTGACAGTTGAAAGAGTTTTTATAATTACAATTTATTGGTTTAAAAACATTAGTAAAACAAGACAAATAAATAATAGTGACGATAGTAATATTAATAGTAGACGAAAATCATAAAACAATTAGTAAGAATAAGTATAGTAATCTCAACCACAATAATAATTAGAATAATGACAATAATGGCACAGTAAACAATTACAATATTAAATATCAAAAATAAAAACAAATAATCATAATAATAATAATAAACAGAGATTACACGCAAAACAGAATAAAAATTAATCGTTAGGATTTATTCACAGATGATAAATAATGAAAACCAGAATTCATCCCATTGAAAAAAGACATTACATGACTGCTAGTCTTAACACTTTTAACCACCAGACTTGTATTAATAACAATAGTACAATAGATAAGAAAAGTATAAAGTTCTTTCACTGCAAATAGCTTTGTTGTTCACATATAAAACTACCCTAACAGTTTATCAATGAAATTTAGTACATTATTTCATTCACTTACAGTAACTCACCGAACTATTACTTGTGATGTCACCTTAATCGCACCGACTTAGTTCGCTTTGAAATTCGCTCCTTCACTGACCTCCTCGCAAATTACTCGCGTGGACTGATTCGCAGCTCACATCTGCAGATATTCATCTCACAGATTCTCCTCGTGGAACTGATCTCAAGTGGTCTTCCCTAGAGTATTTATCCTCCTAGCCTCTTTACCTGCCGGACCAGACCCAACTCGAAGCGTGAGAACCAAGCCCTTTTGTTCCCATGCATTCCAAATCTTGGTCCGGTAATTCTTCTCACAGAACGACATGTGATCATTGTTTGTCAGTTAGCGGTATGACAAAATACGATTATTAAACGAACCTGTTACCTTTACTAAAAGGGTTTCTTGTAGCCCCTTTCTATATTTTTTCCCATTATTATCTTTTCTACTACTTTCTTCTTAATTGGTACGAATTCGTTGCTCAGATCCGTTATACCGATTTTGTTGCAATATTTTATTTAAGGAAATGTATTGGTTGCTGAACAAGAGGTAGCAGCTTTCCCTATCCAACAAACAATTCTTGTACACGACGATCCTCAAACCAATTTTTACCTATGGAATCCAACTTTAGGATACAGTAAACAGCGGTAACGTCGAGATAAAACAGCGATTCAAAAACAGGTTACTTAAAAGCATAACAGAGGCGGCTTATTTCGCAAAAAAACAATGAAATTCACGAATATCTGGGTTTACAGTTTGTTCGAGAAGAAATACAGCAATTTGGTATTTTATATATATATATATTGTTGATCTTGTTGAGAGGTTTGATAATGACCAAGAATTCTTCAATCGCGTGACCACAGGTGATGAATCGAGGATATTTGAGTACGATCCTGTAACAAAGCGGCAAAGCGAAGAGTAGCAAACTCCGTCATCTCCTCGACCGAAAAAATGTCGAATCATCAAATCAAAGATCAAAACCATGCTGATTTGCTTTTTTTTTGACAGTAGGGGTATCGTGCAAAAAGTATTTGTTCCTCCAGAAAAAACTCTCAACCAAGTGTTTTACAAAGGTGTCCTTGAAAGGCTCAGGAAAAGAGTGATTCGCGTGAGACCAGACATTGTAGAGAAGTGCCTACTTCATCATGACAAATGCCCCGTGTCACACATCCATTTCGATCAAGGAATTGTTGACCTCAAAACGCACTCCTACGGTTTCTCAACCCCCCCTGTTCACTTGATTTGAGTCCTTGTGACTTTTTCCTTTTCCCGAAATTGAAACGTGTCTTAAAAGGATGTCATTTTGGAACTCTGGAGAACATTCAAAAGACTGTGACCGACCAGTTAAAAGCCCTACCAGTTGAAGCCTTCCAGCGCTGCTACCAGGAGTGGGAACAACGACTCCGCCGGTGTATAGTTGCACAAGGGAACTACTTTGAAAGCGATAATATTGTTGTTTGAAAAAAATAAAAACTTTGGTAAGTAAAAAGTCAGTTTCATTACCTTTCGCACACCTCGTATATAGTAACTCTCACCAGAAAATGGTCAGCGATAGTCATTCTGGATGATTTATACACTAACAACTTAGGTAGTTTTATTTCTGGATGATTAAACTACATTTTTACAACAATAAATGTAATGTTCCATTTATGTTAATTTATTTTTTTATAGTAATTGGCGATCTCCTGGTGGAGTGGTTTTGTTTTATAATTTAATTGGGAATCAAATATGTTACATAATTTTGTTGCGTAGGTGACACGTTTCGGAGTACTTTCATTTTCAAAACTACATTTATACAGAGTCTTCAGGATTTATATAAACTTTTGAGGTGAATTAATTCATCATGTAATATAAATACCATTTCATCGCCGTCGTAATAAATTTCGATTTATTACGCGTAAATTAAATAAATCTTTTTTATGAATTTATTGTAAATCAATATTTACGTTCTTTCAGGATCACGTAAGAATAATCTATTCCAACATGCGATGGGGTTTCAGAACCCCATATTCGTGAATTGTGTCTGTTAACACATCCATTCGCATGGAATGTAGCTTCGTCTGTAAAAATTATATCGTCTAAAAACGATTCGTTTTCACTTATTCTGTCCAACATTTCAACAGCGAAACTGTAACGTTTTACACAATTATCGGGTTTCAATTCCTGCAGTATCTGGATTTTATAAGCGTGTAATTTCAGTTTTTTATGTAAAACTTTGTGAACCGTTGATTTTGGTATACCTAATTCGACGCTTCGACGGGGGATGGTCTTCCCAGGACTTCTAATTGCCGATCGTCTAATTAGTTCAACCGTTTCGTCTGGTACACTTGGTCTGCCGGTTGATTTCTCTTTATTAACAGATCCAATTTCTTCAAATCGTTTGAACCAACGTGTTATGTTATTTTTGTGTGGTTAATCTCTTCCGAATTCACGTCGAAACGCACGTTGAACTAAAATTACGGATTTTAATTCAGCCATCAATAAAACACACTTTGCTTTGTCTTTATCCGAGAACATAGTAACTCACTAAACTCACCGCAACAACAATACAAGAACTGACGTTGTGGTTACAACTGCTGATAAACAAACTTTGGGGTTGGTGGCTTTCAGGGTACCCATATAATATCTAGAAATTTCCCTACAATCTCCCTATGATTTACTGAAACCGGAAAATTCTTTTATGATAACCTTGTATGTAAAATATCGAATTCGTTTAAAGTTCTACTATTCTTTGGATAAGAGCTTAAAACTTATATATAAGTAAAGGTTTTTGATATCACCAACTGTTGGCCCAGAGGTTTGAACAAATTGGGATTCGAAGAGAACAAAAATCATACTTCCTTTAATAGGCACAGTATCGAATCGGTTTAAAGTAGTCGTTAGTCCTCGTTTTCCTGAAACAATTTTTGATATAAAAAACCCTTACGGCAGGAGATGACCAAAATATTTCTAGAATTAAAAGAAGATGGGACTTGTCGTATGCTAAGCGTGTGAAACTTTTTTTCACATGCAACCATTGTCATATTTAGTAAATTTGAAGTTTTTCTTAACTTTAAGGTGGAAATATTTTTTTTATTTCTTACTTAGAACAGGTGAAATCTACTTTCACCTTCCGGTGTGACGAAAGGGGTTTTTATTATAACAGTGCCAACATAATTTCTTTTTGATTGTTGAAACATTCGTAATTATAAATAACACTATATGTGGTTTTAGAAGTAGTAATATGTTTCAAACAATATATAAACGCTTTTCAACGTGCTGGCGGATGTACGCGAACAGTAACCTAATAACACCAACGATATGCCTCTAGTAAGGTCAAATAGGACATTACATCTTTACCTCAATTTATCGCTAGAGACAGCACTTCAGTCCTTATTTCACTACTACCGACAAAAAACTTTACTACACACATAGTCGCTTCTTCAACTCGTTTTACCGCAACTACAGCTTTCTTATTTCCTTACTTTTCCCCCTTATCCTTACCTAATTCTTTTTTTCTTTTTGTTCATCTTCTAGTCTTTTTTACTCTATCACCTTTTACAAGAAAACAACCAAATTACTTTTTCTATCAGAACATAAATTTTCTCTTCTTTCCACTTTCGCTGTCTTTTTACTACCAATTCATCCCCTCCTCATTTTACCATTCTTTTTAAAAGTGAGTGGCAGGTACCTTCCTAAGCTTTTTATCCTTACTTCACTGTTTTATATGTTTTTATTTTATTTCCTTCTCTATACTTTTTCCCTTTTTCAACTGTTTTTAATCTTGTTCATGAAATCAATTATAATCTTGTCTTATTCTGCTTTTAATAATTTTATAATATTGGTTTTTTTCGTATCGCTCAACTTGCCTTATAGTTTACATTAAATATAACAAAAAATGAATTAGTGTAATGTTAAACATTTATCTCGTTTTATCATTCTTATACAATTTTTTATTATAACTTTTTGATCGGTAAAATCGAAACCAATACTTTTTTATGACTACTAACAATTTTTCAAATTTTATTAAACACCAATTGATCTTTTAATTGTTACGATTAAAATTTTTTGTCCAGTATTAATTTTGAATGGACGGTGTCGTGGTAATTTAAAATTAATTAAAATCTTGTCTACACAATACTCCTACAGTAATCGTTTACATTCAAGCATTTATCTATGAAAATTATGTTTTTTTTTTTTTTGTTTTGCAAGAAAAGGAAAACAACCATGTCATTTTTAAGTGACAATTATCTAATCTGGACTCATTTTAATAAGATTTAAATTATATATGAAAAATATAAAAAGTTTCCCAATAATTTATCCAAATATTTTCTAATAAAAAATTGATACGATTTAAATATTAGTAACATAAAAATTATTCACTTATTTGAAATTTGTAAAATAAGGACCATGAAATACGAAAAACACCAATTTTAATCTCATTGGATTAAGTATTCATGTTCATAAGATTTCTGCATGACTTTCCTATAAGTCACAGGGTGGAAATAGCCTACTTTTTCAAATTATTTAAGTATTTTATGATGTAAAAAAATTTAGCTAATAAACAGAATTAGAAAAAGAGTTAATTTTATAAATATTACCTTCACTGTTAAAATAAACACTTACTGTTTTAATGACAGGTAAAAACAGGTTACTAATAACTACAAAGAGTAAGAAATTTACACTAAGGGGCTTTAATAATTTAAATTTAGTAATAGGATTACTTAAAGATTATTTTAAAGGTATTGATTTAGTGTCTACAGTTTTATGTACTCTCGAGTTATTGTATGAAACATATTTCAAACGAGAAACAAAAACGCTTAATGAACTTCAAACATAATTAAAAGTAATAACTAAAGATATATTTATATTTTAAAGTATTAATAAAATTTACCATAATTATTTTTGTATCGATTAACAATACTTTTAATCTTTTCCAAATTTATATAGATTACTAAATACGGAAATTCAATAAAGTAGAAGTTTGAAGCATCTCCTAGGTTGAACGAAATCTTCCTACGATCTTTCCTCTCATTTTCTCTTTAGTCTCCTGAAGAACGGTAAGGTATTACTTCAGAGGATGGTATGTATGAATGTAAATGAAGTGTAATGTCTTGCACAGTCTCATGCCGACCGTTCCTGAGATGTGTGGTTAATCGAAACCCAACCACCAAACAACACCGGTATCCATGATTTAGTGTTCAAATCCTTATAAAAATAATTGAATTTACTAGGATTTAAACCTTAGAACTCTCGACTTCGAAGTCAAATTTGCTATGACAAATCTAGTGTGATAAATCTAGGGCTGGTCTAGTTAACCACTAGACCAGCCCGGTGGATGTACCCATGATCTCTCCTTAGAGGATCAACCTGATTTCATTTATAACATAAACTATTTTGCTCTGAAGCACCTTTAAAATAAAATTAAATAAAATTCTAAGCTTGTCATTATTATTAAATATTTATTATATCTACATATATATTTGTAAAAAGTATAATGTCATCTCTTGGGGCTCCTTCAAATTAACAGAATGAATTTTTAAAATATAAAAATGGGTTCTCAGGTATTCATTTGCTGGTCTAATTATTAATATCGTGCAGGGACAACTATAAATCGATATCGGACTACTCATTTGTCATCCTCATCATCAGCATGATGGTGATAAAGAAGAAATATTCTTCGGTACTTCATAACAACAGGACCAGTTGGGGCTTGTATCGTAAACGGGTCGAGAAGGGATTGGTTTTAATGCTCATTTGAAGTGTTCAATGGGTATAGATTATACAACATAGTATTTAAACTCCGTAATGCAAGAAAGGGGCTTGGCGCTCGACAATGGAAGAGAGATAGGAAGGAAGAGAATGGACGGACTATCTAAGGGAGTTGATGGACCTCATTAAAACTAAGAGACGGCTAAGGATAAGTTTGTAATGCTACATGTTGTTCATGCAGGAGGCATGAAGGTAGGATTTCTCTTAACAGAGCGGCACGCTGATTAAAAATACATATATTTTTATATATGAGGTGTTGAATTTTTGTATGCTTTATTGAGGGGTATCGTCGGGAACTTCTCTTCACAGTATTTTTATAACTACGGTCCCCTGTGAAGTACCGATTATAAATTCTAATAGAAATACAAAAAAAGTACATTAGTGCATTTGATAATCTAACGGTTAATAAGTTAAAAATATCCCGTCATCTTCAGATAATATCTTCACCTCATACGGTAATAATATTAATGTTTTTATAATTATTGCGGCCTAACTGTTTCTTTTTGACTTATATTTTATTTTTTATAATAATGTAATAAATTTACTAAAAAACTTTTAACATTTTTCTGGACGGTATATTTTAAAATTAAATATATTTTCTTAATCTATTAAGAAAATTCTTTTTTAAAATATACAATTTCCTTTTTCTTGGGATCTATAGTACAATAGAGATATTATTTTAATTTGTATTCAATATTTTCAAATAAATTTCTTTACAAATACAAGGAATATTTAAAGTAAAGACCGGTTGGAAATTTCTTTCCTCAAGGTTGCGAACATACGTCGTTCATGGCCACGCTAGAAATGTACACAATGGATTGTTGTCTGTAAATTGTCGCGTTGTAGTATCATTGATTACGTGTTAGTTATTACGTTATAAGATGAATAGGATAACTCGATGTTGCCGCCGCCTGTGAAATACGTGGAATTCGTTTAACGTTTTTTTTAACATCAAAACGTTAAACCGGCTGAAATTCATAGGTGGTTGCTTTAAATATACGGTGATAATGTACTGAATAAAAGAAACGCCCGAAAATGGCATGAAAGGTTTAGAAATAACAGAATTAATGTGCACGCCGAAGAATATTTCCTCGATAATTACCTATGAAATCAGAAAAGATCATTGCTCAACGGTCTCCGGCCCTTCTTTTTCCTGAGTTTCAAGAGCTGTTACTGGTCGCATTGTTCATTACCATTTAGGCATCATGAAGTTTGTGCACGTCGGGTGCCGCACGTCTTAACGGAACTTCACAAAAAATCCGAATGGGATTTGCTTTGGAATTATTGATGCGCTACACAGAAAGAGGTGATGAGTTCGTTGATTCGGTTGTTACCGGCGATGAAACATGGTCTTCGTATTACACGCCAGAGAAAACGGTATTCAAGTTAATCGCGTCATCCTGAATCACCAAACAGACCAACAACGGTCAAACGATAGTAATTTGGACGCAAACTGACGGCCACAGTGTTTTGGGATCGGTTTGGCATTCTGCTGATTGATTTCATGCCACGTGGAACGATTATAAATGAAGAATACTACTGCAACACTCTACGTAAGTTATGGTGCACAATTCAAAATCAGCGACATGGGCGGCTGACCGTCGATGTCTTCCTGCTGCAAGATAATGCACTTCCACATTTTGCGGTCTGACACGAGATTCACTGACGACATTTGGATGGGAAATTTACGATCATCCGTCATATAGTACGGAATTAGCTCCTTCTGATTACCATTTTTTTTTGGGGGGAAATTGAAAGAATTTTTCAGTGGTGAGCAATTCACGGTTGACGATCAAGTTAAAAATGCTGTTAATCAGTGATTAAATGGACTAGCGGCAGAAGAATACGACAAGGGTATATTAAAGTTGGTGTATCGCTACGATAAATATATTAATTCATGTGGCGATTATATAGAGAAGTAGTATAAGGTATGTTTAAGAGCAATAAAAAATATTTTCAAACTTTTGAGAATAAATGTTTTTACAATGAAACGGTGTTTACTTTAGAGATAACTTTCGGTATAATTATTAATTTTAATATACCGATTTATCTTTTTATAAATATTTTCTAAGAGAAATTTATTAGATATAATTTTTTTAAATCTTTTTAAAGCTAAGATTGATCAATCTTTATAAATTATCTTAATTTATTGAATTTAAAATAAGTAATCCCATCTCTTAGGCCGTAATATCAAGCAAGACTAACCGTAAGTAAATAATAAATGGAAAAATGAGTTATTTACTCGAAAGACATAGGAATACGATTAAGTAGTGTTAAATCTTTAAAATTCATAACGTAATTTATAACTTAACAACCTTTTAATAGTAGTATAATGTATGATTTAGCTTGTTATATATAGTATAAACTATTCAATTCATGTCCATTAGAAAGGATTTGCGCATTGTGAGTCGTAATGGATAGAATGTAGTTCTGAATTAATAATTGATGCATAGAGACCTCATTTCACATCGTAATGAAAAATTTTCAAATGTATAAACATATTTAAAGTTTTAATATATATATATATATATATATATATATATATATATGAAATCTATAATTTAATCTTAAAATAATTTTGTTTTTTATTTTTTATTTTTTTCTCAAGTATTTTTCGGTGTATATTAAATAGTTTGAATAATTGAAATTAAAAAGTTTTGTTTATAACTCATATAAAATTAAACACTAATCATAATTAATATTTGTGTAACCATTATATTGGTGTGCGATACACTCGCATCATATATATTTTTGTATATATATATATATAAATAAAACGAGATAGTACAGTACATCAGAATTTTAAAAATTTTGTTTTTAATTTTCCATCATCAAAGCTATTAAAAAATTCGGTTATTAATATTTATTTATTATTTTTCTGATCCATCAAAACCTTTTACTAAAGAATATAGAATATTATATATAAATAAAGCAAGAATATATCAAAGAATATGCATAAAAATACTGTCCGACAGCGATTAGAAGATACTTCAACGATTTATTATTAAACAAATATCTAGTGTTAGTCGTAATCACTTTAATAGGTTATAACGATCCAATACCAGGAAAATATTACAACTTTGTTGTCAACTTTTTTTATAAAAATAGAAATTTTTAAAAATATTTCAGTCGTTCTGTTTTCACTCCTATTTATCGACCTAATGAGAGATCGGAAAAAATCACTAGGATAACGCTACAGTGTAACCTTGAGTAACCTCATAATTTTTACTAAAATGACTATTATTTGAGAAATTTGGTAAAAAAAAAATTATATTTCTTTAAACGGTACACATCTTTAATTTTATATTGAATTTAACAAACGAAATTTTATTAAAAAAGTGAAAACTAAAATAAAGTACCAAGATTGTAATGTAATAGTTGCATCTAGAAGCAATGGATCTAATTCGGTATGATGGTTGAACACTAATCTTATTGCTCAAGAATTAATAAGTAAAGTAATAGCAGTAAGTAACAGAAAAACTTTACATCTGGTATACAATCTTTCAGCAGCAGCAGATTGGTGAAGGATACTTCCTGTCTATTATTTATCTTCTAACTCTGTTTAAGTAAGATATATCTTTTCGCCTAATAAGTTAAATTTCTTTAAAATTTTCATTTTATCAGAAAATACGTTTAGTTTTAACTTGTAACAAACCACATACAGAGGAAATAGTAATGCAGTAAGTACTTCGTGGTAAGTCACTACGACATTTTGTCTTATCAAGGAGGGGAATACACTACCAGCATATTTTTGGAATGCCATATTTTAACTATATTTGAATATGGTACCCTCGTGATTCTAAACAAATAGGGTTACTGGTTGTACAGTAGACAGGACCAAACAGTCCTACAATTTAATTTTTATAGATACAGAATGTCTCGTGAAGTTTTGACTAAAATTAACGAATTGATTCAGAACATCAAACTAAAAAAAAATTTCGTTTCATTTTTCTTCTGCCGTCCATTTTATGTTTTATCAATAAAAAAGATGGCAAAGTATTGCGGGACTTTTCCTATAAATCATGCAATAATTTATAAAGTGATAAAACTACTAATAAATTTAATGTAATTTAGGTTCAATTTTCTTAACGTCTGGCACCGTTGTTATTATACAATTATACAAAAATAGATTGTCCACTTACCAACAGTTATGAGTATTGATTATCCACGCGCCTTCAGATTATTCCTACATCATCAGAGATTATTGATTAATTATGAATTTTATAGTTGTGCGTATAAATTTTTATATATAGGAATTAAAATGAAAATAAAATTTAAAATTATTATGTTCATTACAATTGATTGTCAATAATTAAAATAAGTCAACGTTAAAAAAAAAAACCGACTTGTCAATAAGATGTCTACAACTGCTATATAAAAAACTAAACTTCTAAAGTGAATATAATTTTTTTTTTTAAATGATTTTTAAAGTTTGAGTTGAAAGGTTAATGTTATTGTTTTTGATTGATTATATCACCTCATAAGCTTGTGCGTGGGATATGGAAATGGAATTTTGTAGCGTATGAAAAATGCCATGCCTGAACGGGATTTGAACCCGGGACCTCCGGATGAAAGAGTGAGACGCTACCACTCCGCCACCACGAAGATCGACGAGTTTTGTTTGATTGTAGTGAAATGACAAATATAGGATCAAAATAGGGCAAAGAAGGAAACCATACTAGCATAAGAAAAAAGATTTCCTTCAAAAAATAACTCTAATACATTTTAGGTAGATTTCATAGGAACGGATTTGAATACTAGATCGTGGTTACCGGTGTTATTTGGTGATTAGGTTTCAATTAACCACACATCTCAGAAATGGTTGACCTGAGACTGTACAAGACAATACTTCATTTACACTCATACATATCATCCTCATTCATCCTCTGAAGTATTATCTGAAAGGTAATTCCCGGAGGGTAAACAGGAAAAAGAAGATTTCATAAAAAAGCAACCTATTGTAATGGGTACCATGATTCGACTTCAGGAAAATTCTGACATGTTTTCGTGTTGCTCATCCCCCAGACCCCAAAACCACCGTCAGTTCAAAACTTTATATATATATATATATACGTACATTTCACTTTTTTGTGGACACGATAACTACCGTAAATTTGCGTCAATCAATTTCAAATTGATACATAAAAAGTAACGACCAAAAATCTCAGTCGAGTTCGTTAACAGCCAAAGTCGCACCATGAGGGTGGAAGGGTTTTTTCGAGAAAAACAAAATATCGCTAAAACTTTCTTATTAAGTAAAATATTTTTTTTTTAAACTTCCTCCTATTCTTTGAATAAGATCCTAAAACTTATCTGAGTAAAGTTTTTTGATATCACCAACCATTGGCTTAGGGGATGGAAAAAATTGGGTTTCGAAGACAAAAGAAATCATATCTCCCTTAATAAGCACAGTATCAAATCGGTTTAAAGTGGTCGTTACCCCTCTAAGCATTACCTATTACTTTTGTGTTCAACAATTTTTGATAAGACCAAACCTTACGGCAACCAGAATGTTACTGGAATTGTAAGTAGATGAGGCTTGTCGTATGCTAAACATGTGAAACTTTTTTAACATGCAACCATTGTTGTATTGAGTAAATTTGAAGTTTGTTTTAAGTTTAAGGGGGAAATCTTTTTTATCTCTTACTTAGCGCCGGTGAAATCTACCTCCGCTTCCGGCGTGCCAAACGGGATTTTTTAAAATTTGAAACTGTTTTTTAAAACTTTGTGTTTTAGTATATAATTATTTCAGTAATTGAAATATGTATTTGGGTTAGTTTAGGAAAATATTTACAAATAAAAGAATTGTGACATTAAGATTATTAGTAAATCGTATTGATGTTTACTGGTCCTAAAAATAACAACTTTTTTTAAAAATTCAAATAAGAATAGGAAAATTTGGTAAAAAAATATTACAAGATTCAGAAATAACAATTCAATTTCTTTACTTTTAATAGTTTTGTTAACACATTTTACCCCTATTTAAATGTATTTTATTGTATATTTTATCTCTTTTAATAAATTTTTGAATGTATTTCTTTTCAAAATTATCATTAATATCGGAAATTTTACACATATTATGTTTCTTAAAGTAATCAAATAATCTACTTGTAAATCATCTGACAAAATAACCAAATACTGTGAAATTATAAAATAAAAATCAATTACGAAAACAGAAAATTATTAAAATTTACCTAGAAAATTATTTAAAGAGACCTAGAAATTTACATGTTAATATAAAATTTTCTTTAACAAAAATAGATAAAGAAAACGCTTAAAAAATTTGGCATACTTGATATAATTTTGTGCTAATGAAATATGCCATTAACAAATAAATCATTTCATTTTCTGACAGGCATTCACCTTTATCTTAATGCTAGTTACATACAGTCGGGTAAGTTTGCTAAATTAATTACAAAATGGTGTTCTACATTGGTAGCTAAGAAACGATGCAATTCTAAGTTGTCCAAAGTTACTCTGTAACACTTGTCCACGGATGGATGGTAATGGAATAGATTTTACATTAGTGCAAAATTAAATTAACCAAATTTACATTATTTCATCATAACCGTCATCATCATCATCACATCAATTGAATCTTTACTTATCTTCCATTTTTTCATTCTTATATTCTCAACTTCTTTTACCATCCTGTGCAGTTTTCTTAAGTTTATCAATTTCTTTTTCTTTTCTTTTTTTAAACTACTTTCACTCGCTTTCAGCTTTTCTTTTGATATTTTTCCTTAATTTCTAAATAATATGTTCCCTTCATTTGTTCTTTTTCTCTTTCTACTTATTCTGTTACATTTCTACCTATAAGGAGCCTCTAGATTTGAGAGGAACGAAGTAACCTTTCCGAGGTAAGTTGAAATATTTTTTCTCAATTTATACTGACCTCAATTTTATACCGACACCAATTAACATTGTGCAATATAAACACAATACACAACATACAACAATATTCTCCAACAATACTATCACATGAGGATTGCTGGGACGTGTTTAAAATTAAAACCCTAACCAAAAATTTGAAGGAAACATAGTTAGAATTTTTATGGTTTCATGTAGCTGTTTTGAACAATATCGTCACAAATGTTAATTCAGTTTTGAATACCACTGGGTAAAATTTTAATGGTGTACTCTGTAAAATTGATCCTTTCACCGATACACAGGGAAAGAAATATTTCAGTAAATTTTAGCCAAATTAATCCAAACAAAACCCTTAACTCCACTCGTATCTTTGTTCAGAGACCGACTTTACATGTGGGAAAGCCTTTTAAAGAATTTAATGTGGGAAAAAGTCTTAGCTAACTTAGTCTAACAATTTGATATGTTTTAGAAGAAAATTCTTGTTAAAATATTTATTTTTTATGGTATACAAACCTGTTGTAAAATTTAAAAATTAATTTATAAATTAATCTTTAAAAGCGAAAAGAATATCTACAACAATTAAATTAGTTTTCAAAAAATTAATTTAATTAAGTTGTTATTTCTTAATTAGCTAAATAATTTATTAAATCATAAATAAAATTAAGTTACGGTAAATTTTATTTAGTTTTCAAAACCATTTTCTTTTGTCAGGAGTTTTTTTTTTAAATCTGATGTAGATACCACATGACTTCCTTGTACGCCAATTAAATTACATGTACACATTTTTTTTAAAATGAAAAGTACATAAAATTTTATTTTATTAATACCTTTTGATAATTTTTCATTTTTTTTCTTTACTGTTATTATTAAAGTATTATTTAATGTAATTTTTTGTTTATTAAATCAGAGGTTAATAGTTAACCTACATAGTTAAAAAGGAGATGAAATTGAATTCGAACCGATGTGCTTTCCCTTGTAAGATCCAAATATTTCATTAATTAAAATTTTATTTGGTTATAACTCTGGAACCGATGAAAATAAGTACTACTTATGATATATTGTTGAAAAGTTCTCAATGAGGGCTTATTATTGCAGTTAAACAAAATACCAAAATCCAATTTGTTTGGATTTTGGGCTATTTTGGACACTTTTCGATTACAATAAAAAGGGGAGATGCACAAATAGATGTTACAACAGTCCTAAATCAAAAATTTTAATATCCTACGGCCTTTTTGTTTTTGAGCTTTGCGAGATACATACATACATACGTACATACAGACGACCCGCCGAAACTAGTCAAAATGTATATGTCCGTTGAAATTTGAAAACCGACATTTTTCGCGATTACAGTACTTCCTTGTACAAAGTACAAGAAAGTAAAAAAAACATTGAAAGAATCAAACAAGAACCTCAAACATCGATGAAACTACGCTGTAGAGAATTAGTGTTTACCCAAATCTTCTTAGAATGAATTTTAACAAAAGATTTAAGGTTTACGGATTTATGTCCAAATTTCTATTTTGCAACAAAAATAAATTGAATTGCTAATTAAATTATTTTTTGTATACTAAATTCTACTTTTACTTTTGGGTGACCAGTTAGCAGGTGAAAATAAATGTGTAGAAGAAAAAAAATTTAGTTATTATTTTAACCGGTGTCTGCTAAATCAATTTTTTTTTAGCCTTGACTCATATGCGACACAGGTTAATTTAGTTGAAATTTGAGTTTTTATTTTTCTTGAGAATCTGTAAGCTACAGATTTCTGTGAGTATATTATAACATGTGACATGTGCGAAGCGGAACTGTCTAAAGTATACTTGCACATTAAAAGGTTTTCTGTAAAATGTTTAGAAAGTTGGAAATAAATGAATTTCTAAATATATATAATTTTACATTTATTCCAGCGTTAAATGCTTTTAAATTCAGTTCAGAAACTAGTCACCATTGTCCGTGATATTAGTTTACGGTCGGTTGACTTTACTGTTTACAAGCCTGTAGACTGATGATAAGAGTATCGGAACAAATCCTTTAAAGGAGAAGAGAGAAAATGGGGGTAAAGGTCCCTTGAAGTTAACTAAATATGTTTCGATCAAACAATCTTTGTCTCTTTCTACCTTAAAGGCATTTTACATTGGCTTTTCGTTTTATACTGTCATACTCATTCCTACAACAAGTTTTGTTACACTCATTAATTATTTAAGTCTGAAATGTTAAATTTTATGTATTTAAGTTTGGTTTAAATTTGTTAAATTTGATTGTACTTTTCTGGAAAAAAGATAAAATAGCAATAGAATTTTATTACTTTATTTATTTACATACTTTTATTAGAAAGCGACACATAAAAAAAAAAATAATGAATTAATTTTAAAACCCAGTAATAATACGACTAAAATAATTAATAATAAACGTCTCGACTCAGTTTAAGTATTTTGAATAAGTAATCAGTAAAAAACGGGACACATAATTCAGCTTTGGAAATCTGAAGATTCAAATTAGAAAAATTAAATTTCCCAACTAAAAAGATTTCCATGAAAAATAATTGTTCTATTAATGGAAAATTGAGATATTACAATACTGTAATCAGACCAGTGATCTTATACGGAATTGAAATAGAAAATTTGACTGGTTTAAAAAAAATCAAAAGGAAAATCTTAACGAAAATGTACGGTTCCAAAAAAAGTTTCAAAAGGTGGGTAACGATTGTAATCAGATAGGGAAATTTATAAAACCAAAAATTTTTGGAAATTTAATTTAAAAAAATCTATTAAAAACCATCAGACGCATGATTTAAATGAATCAAAAACCAATAAACAAATTTTTGAAAAAATTTCGAAACTAAACAACCAAACAGGATATACAGGGTAGGATAAAAAAGCAGTAAGACTGAATTTATATATCGCGAACGGAGTGGTGGAGGGTGGTCGGTCCACCTGAGCGTGGTAGTGGGGAGCCTTCCGAAGAGACCGATATTTTTTCGGTACATAAAAAGTATAGAGGACATTCTCCTCTACAATTAATGTTTGTGAAGTTATGCCGTATAATTTGAAATTGAAATACTAGGTGGCGCTGAAGTTGTAAAAACGTGTTTTTCGGTTTTTTCACCGGAAAAAAATTGTTTTTCGTCTGTATTGCATTTGGAAAAGTTGTTAATCTCAAAAATTAATCTCAAAAAGCAGACAACTTTTATTCAACTAATTTTCTTGTACGACTTAGCATTCCAGAGTTAAAGCGGTACAATGGGAACGCAGCGGTCCTATTGTTACTGTAGCCGGGGAGATCGGCATTGTTCAGCGACTAGACCTACGTACACGTGCCCGATTCACAACATTTTCACACTTTCACAAGCTACAGTTCCAAAACGGTAAGTCGTACAAGAAAATTATTTAAATAAAAGTTGTCTGTTTTTGAGATAACAACTTTTCCAATTGCAATACAGACGAAAAACAATTTTTTCCGGTGAAAAAACCGAAAAAACACGTTTTTTACAACTTCAGCGCCACCAAGTATTTCAATTTCAAATTATACAGCATAACTACAGATATTAATTGTAGAGGAGAACGTCCTCTACATTTTTTGTTTGAAAAATGTTTCTCTAAAATACATAGATTCAGAGAAAAACGCATTTCAAAAACTTTTTGAGTTTTTCAAAAATCTATTTGAGGGGGATGTTAAAAATCTGGAGTTAAGCTTCCCTCATCACCCCTAACATATGGGTAAAACATCAATCGGTAGGTAAGGATTTTCAAATAAAAATACAAGTTGACTGTACTAACTTACTCTACAAGACATTACTGCTGTGATGAACTCAATTACTCCTCATCTCGAAGGATGCCAAAATTATTCGGCCTTGCCTTCAGGAAAATGGTGGACATTTTTAACACTTGTAATACATTACCAGTTTTGCTTAATTATATTCCATGAATCAAATCAAATGTATAGTTTATATGGGAATTGTAGTATATATTATTTTGATGTGGACGATAAAATGATCGCCCTGAATTTTATAATTGACGTGAAAATTTAAATTAAATCAAATTTGTATTTTCATAAGTAAAATTCTACATATTTTTATAAAAGATGTTTGATGATCCAAAACGTTTTATCAATTCCGTCGATGTTTTGTTTAATAATTTGGGGATGATTTTTAAACTAAAAAAAAAAAAAATAGCCTCCCAAAAAAAATCGCACCTAGGAAAATCTTGGAACCTGGAGGCCATCGTTCTATGCTGACAGTTCATTTTACTGTAAAAGCCGCGTGAACACGTGCTAGTATATTGTTTGACCTGTGAAACGTTTCTATTTTGTTGGATGAAGCCGTACTCGTTTTATGATTTTTTAACTAAGGGTAGAGTACTGTGAAAATTCTGTGTTATATTTCTACATTGATAATCCTGTTAGGAAATATTGACCCTACGATTATCAGAAACAGCGTACTACACACTGATTTTCTCGTCGTGAAGTGGACGCTCAAACATTTATTAAGGATTTTCAATCATCTAATGCATGGAGTTGTGCGGATTAATATATCCAGATAAATAAAACTAACCCACCGAGTTGGTCTAGTGGTGAACGCGTCTTCCCAAATCAGCTGATTTGGAAGCCGAGAGTTCCAGCGTTCAAGTTCTAGTAAAGCCAGTTATTTTTACACGGATTTGAATACTAGATCATGGATACCGGTGTTATTTGGTGGTTGGGTTTCAATTAACCACACATCTCAGGAACGGTCTATCTGAGACTGTACAAGACAACATTTCATTTACACTCATACATATCATCCTCACTCATTCTCTGAAGTATTATCTAAACGGTAGTTGCCGGAGGCTAAACAGGAAAAAGAGAGAGAGATAAATAAAACTAATGCTCTTATTACATGATAATCAACATCGAGTTGTCTTATCCATCGACAATATTTCTGAAAAAATCATGGCAATTATTTAAATGTATCGGTTTGACTGTTAAGTTCACTTGGTTTTAAACTTAAATTTCGGACAATTTTACCTTAACGTTGTGATAACGTAAGTTATCAGGTATACATTTTTTTTAACTGGCAGAAAAGTTTTTTTGAATATCGTCTGTAACCTCTGGATCCTAACGGAAAGTTTCAGTTTGAAATCTACCCCGTTTTACGTCAAAATTTTATATATTAATCTCTTCTGGAATTCACATTTTTTTTGGCGAATGTTTAAAGCGTTTCTTTAAAAAATTATGGACGTAAAAAAGCTTCCAATGTACCAATCTTTCCTCGATCGGATAACGCATTTCATTAAAATAAAATTGCAAAAATCGAAATTCTGTTGCATTGAAGCATGTACAGTTTAAATCGGATAACAATAAACGAGAATAATAACGTACACAACCAATAGTGGTGCTAATATTAGGAGCGGCGGTAACAGTGGTTAAAAATGATACTCAAATAAGAGTTCGTTTTAATTTGCTCTTTCCTTAGATTAAAATTGCGTTACAGATAAAAAAATACTATAAATTAGAAGAAAAATAATGCTATAAAAAAATTTACATACAATCATTTCATTTGAAATATTTTAACGTATTGGGTGGGTAATTTTTTTTACTGTAATTCTTAAAATAAAATTTACCCTCCATAAAAAAATTATGTGCTGAATTAGAGTAGATATGTGTTTAGAATTATCTCTACATTTGTATAAAATAAAAAAAAAATTGTTGTGAGCAGGACATTAAACGAAATGAGTGGTTTAAAACGAGCGCTTATCTTTCATTTATATTTCATGTTGTTCATGAAAGTAACATTATTCAGAGTTTATATCTATATATATGTTAACAAACGTATTTTATTTTAGCAAAATTCTCTTTGGTACAACCACACACGTAGCGTGTATTATATTTTAATACTTGTATTAAAAAGGGGTTGATGAAAATTTTAAAAGGTTTAGATTTAATTTAATTTCACATCTAAAATTAAATCTTTTTGTAGCATATAAATGGAAATATGTGTGCCGTATATGCACTTTATTTATCCTAGTTAGTATATTTTTTTTTTCATACGTATATATACATTTTTTCACAATGTTAAAATTTTTTTTATTATATTATCTTTAGATTATCAGATTATATATACGCGATAGGTCTATTTGTACATTTACTTTTTTTTTTTTTATCTCTTATGTTAAAAACTTTGATAAACATTACTTAAATGTGTAATATATTCCTTTTTTTTTCAGTTTTATATTTAATAATATATATTTTTTACCGCAGTGTTTAATTTACAATCGGATCAATTTACCGAAACCGTAAGTAAATTTGAATATAAAAAAAAATGACACGCAGAGGGGAGTTTCCATTGAAATCTCTCAAACAACTGCATATGTATACATATTTATTTATAGATACCTTAAGCAGTATTCATAAAAAGGTAATTAAAATAAATAAATACTATTGCTTACGTACCTGGGCGTGTTTAGCATTCAGTGTTTTTTTCTGGTAGCATTCAAGTATATCGATACTAGAATTGCACGCTGTACCCCACAATTCAATCCCGTAAGTTCAAACAGGTTTCAAAACTGATTTTTAAATCAATAATTTAATTTCTATTAAAGCCAAGATCTATGTCCTATCTTTGAATGAAAATGTTCGAAAGTTAATGACTGTTAAAAGCTTCACTTTTTTTAAAATTAATGATTTTGGTTGCATTGCAAAGCAGACATTTAAATTTGGTATAGTTCTGTTTGGTTATCTATTCCTCTTGGTAAATAATACAGTGAATGAAAGTGAAATTTTCATTGCCATTAACTTTAACCTTTGATACATATCGTGATTAATTCGCTATCATAAAATAACAGACATATTAATCGTGGTGCAGTATTACCAAATTGATCTTGAATTAATTTTCAGTCGTTGTACGTCTAGGAATTTTTAGTTTTCTTAAATTTTCTGTGACCCCCCCAAATTTAGTTACACGACCCCATACGTGGTGCACCCATACTTTAAGAAACTCTAAGCCTAAAAAAGGTGTAATCTTCATAACGTTCCATTATCCATTTGAGAGCATCTATTTTCCGTTTGTAGAAATATCAATTCAACTACTACAATTTTATTAAAATATAAAATATTTTGATAACTGCAGTAATATTATAAAATTTATTTCCAGCCTTTCGTTCTTTTTCAAAGTTATTTGAATAATTCCACGGATAATCCGTTATTTACTAAATCTACTATCTTTATCTCTCTGCAGTCCAATGCTATAATACAGATTTTAAGGATGTTACTTGTTCTAGACTTTAATCATGAATTAATATTTTTTATCTTTCCGGATAACAACTGTGAAAATGCCATCACTTCAAGTTTTGGGTTAGAAATCATCATGTTATAATCCTGACTTAACATGATACGATTGAAATACTGCTCTTTATACACTGAGTCTTTTGTTCCCTGCTGAATAACATGGCCATTCCCAAATAAAATGTTATTTCCGGTAATATCTTGTGCCAGTGTTATTCTCTAATGAATAATCTCGCTCGAGTTCTTAATTAAATTATATTTATATACTATAATTGAAACCACTTTAGGAGGTGATTCTATAGTTAAAAATTTTATAAACATAGATAAAAATAAAACTTTGTTTTCAAGTACAAACGTACAAAGTACTTTGTTTTCAAGTTACAAAATAGTTAATGTAATAGAAGTACTAAAATTTTCAGAACACTAATTATGGTAAAAGAATAAGATATTTTTATGTTATTTAACTTGAAATTTATAAAAGTATGGTTTTTATAACTTTATTTCTGATATTCATTTTGAGAAAAGACATGAAAAACTATATAAATTGAAATCCAAAAATATACTTTAAGATTTAACCTAATACAACGTTTAAAAATTACCAACTAGCTGATTAACTTTGAAACAGATTATTTAAAGAATTTATTTGAATAAATTCAATAAAAAATAAATAATACTTTAAAAAATTCAATTTTAAACAAATCAAAACGGGAGAGAGATTTATTTCCGCATCTGATCTCAAAAACAAAATATTTCCATACCTACGTTTACGTGACTTTTTTCTTCTTATTTTTTTTTTTTGTTTTTAATTTCTAGAATTACCTACCGAAATAAAATTTTTTCTTGTTCGATAACTCTCCATGCTGAACCCTTACAAATATCCTAAATATTTTAAGTATCTCCTTCATCTGCTCCTTATAAATCAAGGTCATTATAACGGTATATTAACCTTTAAATTTTCTTTTTTTTAAATATAAAAAATGAAAATACTTTGAAATTATTAATAAGTAGCTAATAAAATAAATTATTAAAGGTATTATAAACGTAAGAACGAAAAGAAATATTCTTGAAAATAATTTTCTTTCTAATAATGATTTTTAATGGATTTTGGGTACCTCCGGGATCCTTCGGCTGGGATGAGGCAAAATTAAAGACCGAGACCCGGCTGCTGGGTCTCTTGACCCAGCTTTTTCAAGCTGGATCAAGCGCCGGGGACTTTAAAAAGTCGCCGGCAGCGACTTTTTCAAGTTCGGTTCTCCCTGCTAAGTGGTTAGTGGCGTGAGGCATTAAAGAGTATACACTGAGACCCGGTCTCCGGGGAGGGGCCCGGGAACGACATAGTCGGAGTATACACCTCTTCTTGGAGTTTAGAGGCAGGAGATAAAAAAGATCCATTGGGAGGGCTGAACTGCCATGCCTGACGTACTGCCGGTTGATGGAGGGGAAACCCTCTTAGAGTTGAAAGACCCTCTCCTGGACTGAGCTTTACTTGATTATATGTCCGGCCCAGGGAATTAAGGGATAATGAAAAAAAAGGTACCTCAATTTAAGTGGCGCTATCAATCGCGCCACAGAGACCGTCTTCGGGTTCGAATCCCGGTCAGGCATGGCATTTTCATACGCTAAAAAATTGGCATTCGTCTCCTTCTGAAGTAATATCAAACGGTGGTCCCGGAAGTTAAAAAAAGGTACCTCACTCTTCATTCCCCAAAAAAAAAATATATATGGGGTTTCAATTTAAATTCTTCTCATATTCTTTTTCCCTTCGAAACCCATTAAAAAAAAATATATATATATTTATCAATAATTAGTTGTTTTAACAGGAAAATTAATTTTTTCTCTGATTATAATTAACAAAGGTGTTTTACATACAAGGTTTTTTTTTAATTAAATAAATGTCTTACATTTTCTCTTTTTAATGATATGAAAGTTATAAATATCCATCTTAGCTGATGTTGAGGATAATATGAAATTTTGTTTCGCTGGCGTAAAATAATCTGCTTCCGGATATTCATTTTTAATTTTTGAGATATAAATGTATTTACATTTATGTAATTTTAAGGTTTAACATTTCTCTAGTGAGTTCTTAATTTGCGTAAAATCTAATTTTTAATTAAATTTTCAAATTATTTTCTTACTTTTACTTAATGTAAAAGTTTGTTATTCTTTTTTCCTTTTTTTTTACTATATGTTGATATAATTAATAATTAATTTTGTAATTTTTAATTTATTAATAAACGAAAGTAAAAGCATTATCAGTAAATTTATTATTACGCATTTCTAAATAAAAAAACAGGCAGAATGTTGTGTAAGTTTTCCATCTTCACCATTATCAGATTTTTGTTTTAAACATACTATTGGGTATTTAAATATTAATTGTCTTTACTTATAATCGATCATATCAGCTATAAAATACAAATAGGAAAGATTTTAGGTTTTAGGATTTTAGGTAGCAAAATTAGCAGCAGATTTTTTAAATCGATTTCTACAGTGTTTCTATAGGTTCAGAACTTAATTTTTTGCGATATGTTTTACCTCATGTAATAATTAAGAATCCGTTATATGATTACGTTAAATAAAATGAGATATTTTCGTTTAATACAAAATTTTTATAACGATATAGAAGAAAACTAATAAAATATGAAATCGGGTTCCGCCTTACTCATTTATAATTGCGGGTGCAGTCTGGAAATAAAGCAATCTGTCAATTTTGAGCTTGTATTTCTATCCAGTTAAAAAATTTCAGCTGTATCACAACATTTTGTTAATCAATTTGAAAAAATAAAGTGTCATTTTCTTTCCAATAAAAGGCTTAGCATCTCATTTAAAAAAAAAAATAATTCAAGAAAATTAATATTTATTGAGCTATTACTGATTGAATATCGCTTGTTTATTTATTTTGAAGCAAATCTTGTTGGATAAATGTGGAACAGATTTCATTAAAATATTTCAATTTTCTCATAAAACATATATTTTTATTGAAAGATCACAAAATTATAATCAGAAGAAAAATGGAGTAAGAGCATTTGTCGATAATGTATTTTTTTATTTTATTTTTTGTTTTGATGCCCTGAATTAGTTACTTAAGTTTAACCAGTACTTACCCAGACATCCTGAATCTCGTAGGGGAAGACACCAATCGGTGTGTCGATCCCGATAGCCACACCACCCTACCGTTCCTAGCCCTGATGAACTTTACTGGAGGTCGTATTTTAAACCCTCTGAATTTCATAATTCAACATAGACATCAGTTTGATCTCTATCAGGATATTTTGGTTAACTGGCATTTCTCCCACCACCACCCCATTCGGTCGCCCTAGAGCATAGACCAAATGTTCCGTGCCAAAAACGGCTTCTGTGCCTCTAAAAATCGGTTTAGCGACCTAAATCCTAAATGCTCCTAGTGAGCTACCTAACGTGCGTGAGCGAATTAAGCAAGGTGCCGTACAGCACCCGCTTAAGTGTCCCAATCGCTCACTTGTCAACCATAAAACTAAATCGGGGAGGCGCACCCCTTGTTGCAATTTAAAACTACGAACGTATCATTAAATAAAAGGCAGCAATTTAGGCTGCCACGCCTCGGTCGCTGTATGCCAGCTAGTACCTGTCCACCATTTAACAGCGCTTGGAGCTGATTTGGCTGATGGCCAGCCATATTCTCAAGGTTGGTTTCCAGCAGCAGAGCTGTAGGAGTCCAATTTGTATTTAATAAACCCTTAAAATTAACGATGACGGTTGAACATCTCGCCACACTGACTCGCCGTTTGTGAGCGCCCAAGTTTCCCCCTGACCTCAAAGTTCTATCAGGATATGACCGACTCTAATGCCTCAGCAGATATTTCCGTCAGTGTATTTATACAACTTACTATCTCGCCTTTGCACGACCTCTTCCAACCGTAACCACTTAACATAACTTAGAATCAAATTAACACCAATGGTTTCACACAAAAATTTCGTCCTGTGCCCAACTTCAGTTAGACTATGCACTCAGATCATTACTTGATTGAGTCTTTAAACACCAAAAATAATCCTTATTAAAAAAAAAGAAAAAAAAGTGTTATCATTAAAAGTGTAATTATTAAAAAAGTGTTGATCTCAACAACGACAATTTTGAGAGTTCAATTTACTCAAAATCCTCTCTATTTACTTAAATAAACAGATTCACAAAGTTAAAAAGTCTCTACTGAAAACAAACACCCTATCTCTCTCTCCCTCTCCTCTGGTCCATTTTCGAGAGCGAGGTCAATGACTACACCCTCCCATATCGTAGCTCCATCACACAATTCTCCACATATCTGAAGTGACATTACTGCTGATCTGGATAATGGAAATGAAGAAAAGATAGTTGCATTTTTAGACGCCAGTGGACTTCTTAGAAGTCTATAAAAGTGAAAAATTTTAAAGCTGTGTTAAAGAATCTCTAAGTGGAATTCATTATGTGTATGGGAGTCTCGAAGCGTGGCACGTGTAGTAACGGGAGGTAGCCCTCTTGCCTAGGCCATCCTGGCTCGTCTGCATTCAAGAGCAGTGAGTCGGGGTGTGTCCAATGATGGCATGGGGGACTCTTAAGGGTAAACTGAGGGCGCGAGGCTATGGGTAAGCGCAATGGATGCCTGTAGCCTGTTTATAAGGAGTCAACTACCACGGCATACTGGCGAGACTAATATACTGCTTCACGGCGGTTCTTGTCGCCCCGAGGGTGCTTAAACAAATTAATAAACGAGACAGGTAGAATAATGATATGATATTGTATAGAAATATATTTTTAATTACCTGTTCATTGAGATTTTTATCTCAATTTTTAATATCGGGGCCCTTTACACCCCTTAAGTTTTGTGTTTGTCTTGTTGTTGTTGTTGTGTCTTAATGTTTTTTATGTTGGTTGTGCTTTTAAATAAAATGTAAGGGCCTTTTACACCCTTACATATGTAGATCCTGATGGTGATACTATCTTCTTTCTAAGAACGTGACGAGGGCTAATGACCTTAGTAGTCGATGCCCGTAAAAATTTAAGAAAAAAAAAATATATTAACATTTAATTAAATCCACCTTACCAGCTCATTGATATGAACTCAAGATCTTTCGGCTTATTTGCCATAATCAGAAGATAAAATTATTGCATTAAAGTCAGAAATTTAAAAGATCACAGTAAAAATGTAACATGGCTGCCCGGTTGTAGCAGAATACTGAAGGAATATACATGTACTCTGGTGGATTAAAATGAAATCAAAAACCATGTTATCAATTACATAATTATTAGATTAAATTCACTTCTAATATATCAATCTAATAATTATCTCTTATATTCCTTCTGTATATTCTCTGTATATTCCTTCAGTATACTGGTAAAACCGGACAGTCATGACTGTTTTACATTTTATCTGTGTGATCTCTTAAATTGCTGGTAAGGTGGATTTCATTAATTTTTTTATTTGATATTGCCACATAAGCCGTTAATTGTTAATTGCACATAAATGTTAATATTATTTATTTAACAAATCAACGGTATTATGTTCCAGAAATTAAATATTCAAATTAAATATTCAATTAAATATTTTACCAGCTATTGCCCGCGGGAATGGTCCTGTTAATTATTGAACGTAAAAAAACACATAAAAAGAAATTTAAATAATAATCAAAGAATTTTCTTCAAAAATTTTTTTCCCTTTTCCCTATTTCCGATTTACTTTATTCCTTTTCTCCCTTTCTCCCGCACGTAAATCGGTCCAGTAGTAAAACAGGGCGTAAAACTCGTTATATACGAGTAAATATATATATTATTAACCATTTAAATACAGATAATTTGTACCGTACAATAGGATCAATACTAAGTTCAACTGTATTTTTTTTAAACCGTACTAAATAAAATAACATCTGAGAATCCAATGTAGACGCATTATTTATTTTTTATCTCACCAGTTTTTAATTTCACTCGCAACGATGTGTGCTTTCACGTGTATTAACGTATCGGCAGAGCGGTTGTTGAAATAAAATTTGTGAGTTTTCAAAAACTTCTGTCGTATCTCGTATAGCATGGAATTTACGTTCCATGCTTTTAATACATAAACATGAAATTAATCCAATATCGTAGTCATGAATAATAACGTTTTCCATATTAAATTAAAAATTATTAAATTTAATAAATTAATCGAATCATGTGATATTATATTACTGTTATTAATAACCATTAATATTATTAACAATTTAGTAAACATAATAAAATATTCATCAAACACGTTTTAATCATACATATTAAATTAAATTTACTAATTATCATTTATCGTACAATGTTATAGTTTTTGAATTCTTCCATAGATAGTACAATATGTAACATTTCTTTTCTCTTTATTTGCTTGTACGAAGTAAAGGAATGGGTATTTCAACGGAAATATCCATTTTGACTAGTTTCGGCATGAATTCTGTACATATGTATGTATCTCGCATAACTAAAATAAAAAAAATTAGCTGTAGGATATCAACATTTTGGATTTAGGACTTTTGTAACATCTAGTTGTGCACACTCCTTTTTATTGCAATCGACTGGACCAAAAGTATCCAAAAATGCCCAATATAAAAAAATATATTTGGATTTTGAACTTTTTCTTAACTGCAGTAATAAGCCCTCATTGAGAACTCTTCAACGATATAATTTATACTTATTATCTATGGTTCCAGAGTTATAGTCAAATAAAATTTTAATTAATGAAATATTTAGATCTTACGGGAGGGCACATCGGTTCGCATCAGATTTCATCTCCTTTTTTTTAATTTAAATCTATTATTAATAACTATTAACCTCTCATTGTAAAAAAAAAAATTACGATGAATAATATTAATTCAATAATAACAACAAAACAAAAGTATGAGACGTTTTCAATGTAATAAAATGTTATGTACTTTTTATTTTAAAAAATGTGTAAATTTAATTTAATAGGCATAAAATGAAGTTATGTGTTGTACACAGGAGATTTTTTCTTTTAGCCTCCGGGGTCACCGTTAGGTATTATTGGTTCAGTGGATGAGATGAAATGATAATTTCGTAGCGTGTATCTTATCGGATATAATTTGCTTTAGTAAGCGTAGATAAGCATTTATGACTTTGATCAACACGGTGGAATTATTATCAGTTATTGAAAACATTGCCAAACGGAAAGCAACAGAGAAAGTATTTAATTAAGATTCATGTGCGCACAAAAATAAGTTGAGCGACAAAGTATCAATATTTCGTACAGAGTTGAATTATAAAACAATGGAAAAAGTGGAGTTATTTTCTAGAAAAAAATAATTATTCATACTCGTAGATAATGTTGAAATTAAAAATTTTCATACAAATCTTTGGTCCATCCCTTTCCTCTAAATTTGAGTTTTTTAAAAAATTGTCGGTTTGTGTTCAAAGAAAAATTCTAAATATCAATTTTCATGACTAAACACCCTTGTGTCCATATAGTATAATGAAAAGATTTACCACCTCCAAGTTGAATGTTTTAAAAATGGTGAAACGCAATTTCTTTTTAAAGAAAAATCTAAATACCAATTTTCATGACTGTGACATCTTCGTTTCTTAAAATATAAAATTTTCATTAAAAAATGTAACCCTCCTTTTAACTGCCTTATCGAAAGAATTTTCAAAAATCCTTCGTTAATCGATTTTTATGTTATAAAAATCTAGGTTAGTACTCTAACCTAGAGTAACATTAATCCAAAATTCATTAACCTAGGTTAAGCGGGTTTGAGCTGTATGTTAATGAGTCAGTCAGTCAAAAATGTCCTCACCATACAATAATAATAATAATAATAGTAATAATTTTTTGTAGGGGGAGGAGGTGAAAATGTATTTACGCTCCGAGCCCGAATTCCGAGCTTCTACTGGTTTCTTATCAAACCGCCATCAGCATACTATCGGCTAAAACCACCCTGCTTGACTCGGCACGGAACCATTTTACATATTACACAGGTCGAGTCCTCCTAGCCTGACAAGGCCGCTACCCAGTTTTCACCTGGATCAGGACTATTCTGGCTCTGAGAATGCCTCCCACAAATCGGGCGACACTGTCTCAACTGCTCAGATAACAGAGCATCATCGCTACCGCGTTGTGGGAGCTCTGTGTTCTATGGCATGGAGATAAGCTCGGAAGTACCCGTGATCCGTTAAAAACTGGGTTACATAGTACTCCATCTTTCCATGCCGCCTCTCTACCCAGAGGGATAAGCCTTGCGGTCCATCGTCCTCTAGTCTCGTCGTCCCAGGTCTCTTGCCAGGAGAAGAAAGTGCGAGACCTTTCTTCCCCGATCTCCCGGTCTTCGCCTGCCCATCACCTCTTGTAGGCCGCCTGGCGCTCCAATGATAAAGGAACAATGGGTATTACACCGGTGATCACCAGCACGACAGGATCGAAAACTGCGTGAACCGCTTCTATTTTCTCTCAAATTTTATCGCCTAGGCGTGAACCCGGGGGATAATAGTCGCGGGCCCCGTATAACAGAACGGAATGAACATCGCAGTCGCCGTTTGCTGGTCTTCGGTTCACCAAAAACCGGCTGAGAGCGGCTCTTGCGGCTTTGTCGACGGCTCTCCGTATCTGCTCATCAAAGCTGAGCTTTCGGTCAATCATCATGCCGAGTTACTTCGCGGCCGGTTTGATCTAGGCCACCTCATCCCGACCAGCAAGGGGAAGAGGGTGTCAATATGCTACTTCATTAGAAGCACGATCTCCGTCTTGCTGATGGTTGGAGGCAACTCATAGTCGCACAGCCGGCTCTGACCCCGCGCATCATTCGGCTGAGCCTCAGTTGGAGCGCGATCCATGTCGCCGTCTACAAGTTGCGCAAAGTCATCAGTGTACCCAACCAAGGCCGACTCTTCCGGCATCTCCAGCCTCAAAATAATAATAATAATGTATAAATATTTAAAATTAATGAAAAATAATGTATGATTTTTTTTTTTTTTAGGTACGTTCTCCCAGTTATTACAGCGTAAAATTTTCCAACCCTCTTGTGAGAAAAAGCGTAAGTAGAATTAATTAATATATTATATAAATAATTAGTATTTTATTAATATAACATTAATTAAGAATTGAATCATTGTGTTCGGATAATATCAAATATGTAAAAAATATTATATAGAGTTGCCGAAATTGGGAGTAAAAACATTGTCACTTTTACAATAATTCTCCCGGCTACGCCGGTCATGTTATGAAATTCTTTTTTTCAGATAAGTGAATTGAGTATACAGTTCAATCCATTTTAATTGTATTTAATTCATTAAACTTTTGAAGCCAAGACGCTTTACAAAATAAAGCAATTACTATGATTTTTAATATTAGTATATCAGCAACAAAGTTAAAAAAAAAAAATTGACTTTTTGAAAATTTGAGGGCATTTGCAAGAAGGGATTTTTATTAATGATTATAATATTCATTAAAATTGTTTTAAATTAAAACCGAAATTTAAAAAAAGTTTTTTTAATGTTGTTTATAAAGGTTATTTTTATTTTTTTGGTTTTAAATTTGGGAGCTCTTTCCATCAGTGGAAAGATATTAAACTAATTTTTTGCTTTTATTCTTTAATAAAATACGTTTTGAACATTAAAAGTTTAATTTTGAGAATTTTTTGCATTTTGAAGGCTTTCATATCCAGTGGGAAGCATTCGGGTTAAATTAATTTTTAAGGAAATAAAAGTGATGACAATGAATTAATAAGAAAGAAACTTTAGAAATTTTTTAAAAGTACAATGATACAGGCATAATTCTAAATTAAATAAAATTGCAATTCCCTAAGAAAGGGGAAAATGTTTGGGTAATATATTTTCAAAAAATACAAAATAGTAAGGGTAAGAAAAATAGAAAGATTTATCACTTTAAATGCACTGGGTAACTTGCAAGATTAATTTAAATTTAAAATACTTTCTTTTTAAAACTTTTTTAATTACAAGTATTTTTTTTTGGTTACTACAGACCAATGGACAATAATTTTTTTGGTTGGCATGAGGAAAAGAATTTTATATTGGTTTGAAGGGCTATTGATGTACAAAATATAGGTGCGATAAACTTCCAGTAACTACTTTTTACAAGCTAAAAAAAAAAAAATAAAGGATTTTTTTATTACATAAAGATAATATTACATACAAATCTTTGGTAATTCATAGTTTTGATAAAATAAACTTCAACATTTATAGGAACCATTCTATGGTAAAGCGCTTCTAAAGATTTGAAATTTCATTTACTCCAAAAGATCTGCAACCTTTTCATCTAATTTTTGCAAAAATTTAATATCATTCTTTTCCATCAAAGTTAGAACGTGACTATGAAATTTGTAAAAATCCGACAAAAGAAGTCTACATTAAAATACCAAGTACAGAAGTACGTATGTAACTACATACGTACTTACATATGTGCATAGGTAGATTACAAAAATATATATTTATGGACTAAGGAGCATTAGAATAAACAAAGGTTTTTTGCAGATTGTTTACAATCTATTTAAATCGGTTTTTTTTTTTAATTACTCCTTATGGCACAAACTTAAATGATAATTTTTCTTACCGATCTATATAGTTTCCCGATAAAGCTATAACAATATATATATCGCTATAGCCAGGTAAATTAAAAATGATGTAGTATTACTTTTTGGAATCTTATTAAAAAAAAAAAAAACTGGATAATTATTCGACAAATTTATGAGATTTTACATGTCATTTATAGTGTATAATATAAATCTATTTAATATATTACTAATTGAAGAAGGGTATGAATGAATACAAAGACACGTATGATTGATGATTCAGTAAACTAAACGCTAGACAAATTCTTGAACATGATTAACGATTATAACTACATCAACTGATATATGACTTAATAACTCCACAAAATTGATTATTTTTAATATAAAATTCAAGTCATTTTTTTTTCATCCCTTCTCCTTGGGGCCGGACCTAGGCCGGAGAAGCACGACTCAATCTCAAAAGTGCCTTTGTCTGTAACCTCCCGAGTGATCATGCTGGCCCCGGATATGCCGTTCTCAGCACGGGTACCAACCACTCGGTCGGCCCGGACTGGGTCTTTTCTAATGCCTTGCCTCTAAGCAGAATTTTCCCTCCACCCGGGAAACGGGTCTTTTCATTTTAACCCCCCCCTAATAAATCCCCTGGAGTCCTCTTTCACTCATCGGTAGTGAGACACCTCGGCATCCCACGCCTCCTGAAAGGGGCTATCCACCCAACCCTTAATCTAGAACCCCCAAATCTCCGTTTTCGACGTGCCCCCTATCGTCCTCCTCATCTTCCACCTCCTCCATAGCCTTGGTTCTCATTATACGAATGACCACATTACTAATGGCGTCTCAATTCCGCCAATTAAACAACATCGTTTCCACCACGTTATCTGGGGTGATCGCACCAATAACATGCTCCGCCTCTCTCCTCTCCAACACCCATCTGACACAGTGGAACACTCTGTGCTTCACTGTATCACTCTCTCCGCAGTAGAGGCACCCATCCGACCTCCTCCTCTTTCTATCCGACAGATACTTATTGAAGCAGTCATGTTCACAGGAACAGCGTCATCTCGTAGGTTAACTGGCCTTCTTTAATCTGTAGGCTAATTAAACTTCCTGTTTTATTTCAAACATGAAACCCTCAGCACTTTAAAATAGAAATATATTGATTTTTGAGACTGTACCTTGAAAGTTTTTCAAATTTTTTAAAGGCTACTGGATTCGATATGTAGAAAGTGCAGTTTTGTGAATTCGTCTTTAACAAAGTGACAATAGATGATAGTTTTGTAACACGCTTAGTGTTTAGTGACGGGGCTAATTTTCTTTAAAGTGGAAAGGTAAACCGCCACAATGTTAGAATTTGGGGTACGAAGAAGCCACGTGAATTTGTACAGCAGGAGAGAGACTCTTCAAAATTTAATTTTTTTGTGCAGTTTCTCAAAAAAAAGAAAAGATGTACGATCACTTTTTCTCTTAGAAAACAGTGTTACGGGAACAACGCAACTCGATAAGCTTGAAAACTTGCTTATCTCTCAGTTAGAGGCCGATTCGGGATATTTAATTTTCCAGCAGGACGGAGCACCACCTCATTGGAGTCTGTACGTTCGAGTATTTTTGAATGATAGGATTTCTTAATGAAGGATCGGGACCTATAGATTCAGCTTTGCTGAATTACTGGCTTTCAAGATCACAAGACCTTATTGTGAGTCATTTTAACTTGTGGGGTTTTGAAAAGATTCTGTCTATGTGCCTCCCATTCCAGTTGCAGTAGTCGAACTGGAAAGGAATGGATTGCTGAACTCTACTTGGATTTCTCTTTTATTCTATTTTTGTCGATGTTTTGTTTTATAAATTATGTTTTGGTTGTTCTTGTCCTTGTTTTGTTTTGTTTCAGTGTTATTGTTTCATGTAATATTTTTATGTTTCGTTTTGTGTATTGAACTCACTTTTACCTTATACGGGTAGGTAGTTCAATTACTTTGTTTAGTTAGGTATTTTCAGTCTTACTCAAGAGTCGGTGAGATGTATTTTGTTTTGAGTTCATTAAATATTATTACACCGATGGGATTGTCTCTTGTGACATTCACATCGGTGACATCCTCCACGAGGCCGACTCGAATATGTCAAAAGCCGAGGTTTCGAAGATGACCTCCGACAAAGCCCATAAGGGTTTGGAACGAAGGGGGTGTCGGAGGGTGTCTTCCCCTACGGGGTCAGGATGTTGTCGAAGTAGCAGTGAAAAAAAGAAACGCTTGCTAAGGTGTGGGACGAATTCGAATACTATGTGGCCATTTGCCGTGCATTCTAAGGGGGCATATTGAGCCTCTATGACTTGATATGTTAAAAAAGTTCATGAAGAAACCTTTAATACAAAATTAATCTTAAGTTTTTATATTAGATATTCTTTCAAATATAAACAATTCAAATCGGGTGATTCTTTTTGGAACACACGTTTTTATCAATGATTTGGTGTGATAGATACAGAGTTGAAATAGTACTTCATCCAACGAGCCTGTAATAATAGAAATTAATGCACGAGTGCAAAATATGTTACGACACGAGCCTTGGCGAGAGTCGTAAACTTCGCAAGAGTTGTATACCACATTTTATCTACGAATGAGAAACATATTGGGATTACTGATTTAAATCGATGATAAAATACATTGTTTACGTAATATTTTTTTAATTTATATGTATATATATATATATATATATTGTACATGTACGTTTTAATACATTAAACAGTACATTTCTGTGGCAATAAGTGATTAGTTATAAGTTTTTTTTTCTTTAATATTAATCGGTGTTAAACACATTTTCTTCCTGTGAATCCGACATAATTAACAAAAGGATAAACAGTATAATATAAACGTTTTAGCTACAATTTAGTTCAAATTAACTTTTGCTTGTTCACTATTAAATCGGATTAAAATCAAAGATAAAAAAGCAGCTGATATATTAAACAATACACGCTTTTGATTGATTGGTCAGAGGTTGAAAAGAGTAGATTTTGATTAGTCGAACAACCATATCATATTGACCCTCATTATGATCTGTTTCATAACGATCCTCCCTTGGAAGCAAATTCCAGTCGCGTAATTGAAGTGTAATAATATAGCCGTAGAAAAAGTTTATTATTATACAAAAAGATCCTGGTTTTGATTCAATTTTAATGTGCTATCTTAAGTTATTGTATTAAATATATTTTTGAAAAAAGTTAAATTTTACGGAACTAAAAAGTAGTTATTTGTTACATACGACATACCGGAGAAAAATTGTAAACTGTGCAACGTTTAAATAATATGAAACTGTCAGTATCACAGTTCGATAAAAATATTATTATTTAAATTCATAATTTAAACAGTAATTATTCTATAACATATCAAAAAATAATAATTTTTAATGACAATATCGATATAAATCCTGTACAATAAATAGAGAGTTTCAAAGTCTATAGTAAAAACATTATTACTCCGTCATGAAGACATCTGTAAACGAACACAAAGGGTTGTTGTATCTCAAAATCTTTCCCTTAAATCTCTTTGTTAATCGTTTTGTATTATAATGTTAATTAATTTATATTAAATTACATTAAGCTCTAGTGAACTTTTAGACGTAAGTTAATTTTACAGATCTACGGTTGTTATATATTTTTTAAGCCTAAGAAAGTAATTAAAATTTTTTTTCATTTCATCTATTCTTTAAAAGGTTTTATTTATTTTTAGGTTTTTATTATATATATATATAAATGGTGTTTCATTTTAATTTCCCCAGACGATTTTCTCGTAAACTATACACAATACAAAATAACGACCTAAACAAAAGGTAAAATTTTGGAGGCACCTCATGATGACCTTAAATTGGACCTTGACCTTTATTTAAAGGTTAACACGATTTTTTTCTAATGGAATGACCTATTTTTGTCCCTACCATTGAAATGAGCAGAAAGTTTTACATTGAAATATGTGGTCATACATATGACCTTTTTTGAAGGTCATTCGGCTAAACATAAAAAAAATAGTGTTAAACGGGTGATAGTGTTATAAGAATTACATGTTTTTGAAGGTCATACAAAATTCATGGAATATTTATATTCCAGAACCTTTATCTTATAAACTATGGGAAAAAGCATAAAAATGATTTACACTATCGAATAACACTGTGGGTAACCGTAAGACCTTCAAAAAAGTTCCAAGGTTATATGTGTGACCACATATTCCAATGTATACTTTTCTGCTCTTTTCATTGGTGGGGTGAAAAATAGGTCATTCCTATACAAAAAATTAATATTAATCTTGAAATAAGAACAAATCTAAGTCAACATGAGGTGTCTCTCTCCAATCTGAGTAACTTTTATATACGTAATGTTTTTGTATTGTTATTTACGTTGTGTTGTTTATATACGTTATTTTTGGAAGAGTTTATCTCTTTGGCAACACTCCTCTTCTTTCAAACTTATCCTTTGGAAAGTCATCTTTCATCTGTTTCAGGTAGTTTAATTTTCTTTTCAAGTTTCATAGGTTGTCAAAGATTTGCTTATTTAATCTCTTTGTTCCCATATTGATCATATGCCCCAATAAATTTAATCTTCTTTTTCTTATAGCTTTTTCTAGGTCTTTTTTATTTTTGCAAATTTATTAGTAATATATCAGTCTTTATCCTTCTTCTGTTATCTTTGAACCAATGAATTTTCTTAGTAAGCTTCTTTCGATCTTGAGCAATTTTTTAAGGTCGGTTAGGTGTAATGTTTCAGTGCCATGTAAGATTACTGGTCATACTGTAGTTGCACGTCATGTTAGTTTTGCGGTATTGGAATGACTTTTCTTCTGCAATTATCTTTGGTGATTAATTTGAGCCTCTCCAGTTTTAATATTCTATTTTCAATTGACGCTTTTCCTATTCTGCTTTTAATCTCTCTTAGGAACTTAAAATGGTTGGTGACATTTATCTTTCCGTATTTAGTATCTGTTGTCTTTAGTATGAATTATTTTATGCTCATCATGGTTTTTCTTCTCGGTAAAGGGTACCTGTAGGATTATTTTTGGGACTATTCCTGTTAAGTCTACCATTTGTGCTACTGTATTTCATTTTATTATTATTAATAAAAAGAAAATAATAACGAAAGTATCAAAACTATCAAAATTTAAGGAACTAAATAATATTTGGGAGTGTTTAGGTCATGATGGTGATTCTAAGTCGAAAGTGGTTGTATTTCAGCTAACTTTACGCTTTTGAGTGGTATTGCCCTAAAAAAATATTTCATAATATTTGGTCAATTGTTATTTTTATTTAATAAATACACTTTGAAATACTTATTTTGTAAATGGTGTATTTGTTATTTAGTTATTCTTCATTTTTTCGAGTATGTTATTTTATACACTAATTTCTTGATATATACTGATAATGATTTTTTGAAAAATCAAAATGGCTATCTAATTTTAGATTTTAAATAAATCTTTTACTAAAAGTTTTTGAGAATGTTTTAGTTTGTTTATAAAAATTACCGTTCAGCATAACTATTTCTTTATATTTACTAAACATATTAAAAAGTAAATATTAAAATTCATAATTTAAAAATTATTATAAAGTAAATTCATAAACATTTTCATTATCGGTTCAATTAATAACTTGGTTGAGTTACTGATAGTTGTCAGGATGAAGTAAAAACAATCTAAAACACCATACTTATTTTAAAGTATGAGATGAATCTTCAATAAAGAGAAATTTTCAGAGAAGGCGAAAAAGGACATTTCATTAGTCTGCCTATAAATCCTCTACTAGTTGTCGATTTAAAAGTACCTTCAGTCGTTTTTCATTGGATGTTTAAAGAACTTTATTTTGTACTGAAATTTAATGAACATATTTGGATCTTATAAGGGGAAGGCACATCGGTTCGAATCGGATTTCATCTCCTTTTTTTAACTTTTTTTTTATTTTAAATATATTGATTTATTAATAATTATTAATTTGTGATTATAAAAAAAAATTATGATAAATAATAATTCAATAATAACAATAAAAACATATATATGAAAAAATATCAGTAGTTATTAGTGAAAAAAATGTTATGTACCTTTCATTAAAAAAAAAAAAGTATATATGTAATTTAATAGGCGTACAAGTAAGTCATGTGATGTCCACATCAGATTTTTGTAATATATTTTTAAAACGTAATAATTCATAAGTTAACGTTTATAAATTAACCTGTAAGCGGTTTGTAACCTCCCAGGGTAAACTTTTCAGATTTTTAACCTTCAAGGGGTTACAAATAAACCGGTTTCCTTAGCAGTAAAACACATGTACAACAGACATCAACTAATCTGAAATATTATTACATATGTAGTGCGTGGTGAAATATGGAAGAAATTGTTGCAGTAGGTAGCCTCATTCGCGTTTTTTTTTTTTAATGGAAGCAGAATGGATCTTATCTTCAGTTAAGATCCACGTCGGCTGTGCGTAATTTACAGTAATAATGTGATGGTTCTTTGAAAGAATGCTATAGCGATTTCAGGGAAGCCCAAAATAATGTTAGTGAGGAAAAAAGCAACATTTCATTGTGAGGAATGAACTAGTTGAAAAAATTAAAAAAATTTACATAAACCCCGCTTCATAATTATTGAACTTAATGGAATTTTCCTAAAATCTCAAGGTAAATTTTTTATGAAATTAACTTATTAATGATAGATTAGGTTTTGTAAGTATTGTGCACAATAGGATTCCCAGGAGGGGCGGAAACCCAGGGGTGGAGATTTATTCGGTAGAGCACAGAAATATACGCACTTAATAACATCTGGCGAAACATATTAGCGAGTCCGACACTGCTTCTGTGCCCGTAAATGGGATTTTTCACCTCTGTAAAAAAAAAAAGTTTTGTGCACAATGGAAACCGAAACGACTTTCAGATCCACACAATTTGAAAATAATGGGAATGAAATTACTCTTCTTCAACAGTAAAATAATAAAATTAATGAATCTCTTGACAGTATGGTTATTAGGGATGAGACGTTGATTTAGTTCATGAATATTAGAACAAACGAATAGGATGCAGACACACTCTTCGAACAATCCTAAAAAAAAATTCATACAAATAAATTCGAACCAAAAAAATATAGCTTTGGGACCGTAAAGGAATTTTCTTATCAAAATTATTGAAGAAAAAACCGCAGACGTGTTTATAGTGAAATATTGACAAAGATTAGAAAAGCTAATTGATGGGAAATGCTAACAAAGGGTGATCGTTTCTTGCATGAAAATGTACGACCGCTTCTAGGAAACACCAAACAAAAAAAACGTTTAGGTGACTGATTTTTTTGCCATTCTCATACAGCCTTGATTTGGCATCGTCTTATTTTTATCTATTTAATAAACTAAAGTACTTAAAAAATAATGATGAACACTTATGTCGAATCAACGAATGGATGGGTACTTTGAAGATCGAATAAACAAGTTTGTGTTCATGATAACATAAATACTTGAATTTGGGCGTAGACTTTATCAAGAAATTAAGTATGTATGTAGATATTCTAAGTTTTTCGCGGGAAAAGTGTATTTAAGTAAATTTTGCAACATTCTTTTCTGTATTTTTTATGAATATTTTAGAAAATGTAGGGGATAATCATTAAAAAAAAACAAAATGGTCTTGAATTGTAGTATTACATGAAAATTTAAAAAAATTAAGTTGATTAATAAAGTTTTGAATAAAGACGGGTGAAAAAAGAAAGTTTTAGTTACAGGATATTACAAAAAGAAGTAGGTTAAAGAGGAAAGAAAGTGATAGGAAGATAGAGTAATATTATATATTATATATATAAAAATAAGTAAAATATTCACATTTAATTCTTTTCTCATTTTAACGTCATTTTTTACCATAATTATAGTCATTGAAAATAATAATAATAATAATAGTAATTGGTTTATAAGCATAATTGAACCCTTTGTAATTTAATATAATGAAATTAATTAACTGTTACTAAAGTTATTAAAGTTGTAACTTGAAATACTTTTACGGAATCTATTTTCTCTTTTAATATAATAAGTTAGTAAGCTTTGCCTACTTTGTTTTATTTACTGATTAACTTTAAACTTTTTGACTTTTGGAATTGTAAAAATGTTTTAAATGAATTTCGTGAAGGCAGTTTGAAACTTTTCTGTTTGAATTCCTATCCGTTTTCTCTCCTTAAAGAGAAAAGTCAAATACAAACGACAAACTATTATGTGATTTCGTCTTCTATCTGAAAAAGGAAACTCAATACTTCATAAGATATTGGTGCATAGTATTCTTGACACTTAAGATTTAAAAAAATATATATATCTATAAAGTAGCGAAAGAAAAATGCCGAATGTTATTTTTTTTTAATGAATTTTGCTTTATGAAATTTTTTATTGCTTGTTCTTTAATAATATCTTAGTAAAATATTACTTTAAAAAAAATTAAGATAAGTAATATTTAAGTAAAAAATTAATATCGTTTTATTTGAAATATTATCTTACCTAGGTACAGTCATTCAAAAAAAAAAAACTGTATAGAGATAAATCTCATTATGATTTATTTTATTTAAAGAAAAATGTAATTAAATTTAAACTGTAAGGAATAGAATATTTTATTTAACTTTACTTTTACTTTTACTTTTACTGGCAACTGGGATCGTAGCTCTAGTTCTATGCTGCAAGAAGTACGGTAATCAGTCAGAAAATGGTATACGGGTTTTTACGATGTTTCATTGTGAAATTTGTCTAGACGTTTCATGAACCACGAACCCCCCAAAAAAAAAAATTGGGTTCCTAGGTACGTATGTATTATGCAAGTATGTTGGCAAGTTCGAAGCTTCTGACTGGATAAATTGATTTTAATAAAATTTTCTACAGAGTTTCGTGTTTTTTTTTTGTCTTCAGTCATTTAACTGGATTGATGCAGCTCTCCAAGATTCCCTATCTATTGTTAACCGTGCATTTCGATATACCCCCTACATCCTACATCCCTAACAATTTGTTTTACATATTCCAAACGTGGCCTGCCTACACAATTTTTCCCTTCTACCTGTCCTTCCAATATTAAAGCGACTATTCCAGGATGACTTAATATGTGGCCTATAAGTCTGTCTGTATAGCTATATTTTTCAAAATGCTTCTTTCTTCATCTATTTTCCGCAACACCTCTTCATTTGTCTCTTTATCCACCCATCTGATTTTTATCATTCTCCTATAGCACCACAGTTCAAAAGCTTCTAATGTTTTCTTCTCAGATACTCCGATCGTCCAAGTTTCACTTCCATATAAAGCGACACTCCAAACATATACTTTCAAAAATCTTTTCCTGACATTTAAATTAATTTTTTATGCAAGAAAATTATATTTCTGACTGAAGGCTCGTTTCCCCTGTCCTATCCGGCATTTTATATCGCTCCTGCTTCGTCCATCTTTAGTAATTCTACTTCCCAGATAACAAAATTCTTCTACCTCCATAATCTTTTCTCCTCCTATTTTTACATTCAGTGGTCTATCTTCGTTATTTCTACTGCATTTCATTACTTTTGTTTTTTTCTTGTTTATTTTCATGCGGTAGTTCTTGCGTAGGATTACATCCACGCCGTTCATTGTTTCTTCTAAATCCTTTTTACTTTCGTCTATTATATCATCAGCAAATCGTAGCATCTTTATCTTTTCAACTTGTACTGTTACTCCAAATCTAAATTGTTCTTTAACATCATTAACTGCTAGTTCCATGTAAAGATTAAAAAGTAACGAGGATAGGGAACATCCTTGTTGGACTCCCTTTCTTATTACGGCTTCTTTCTTATGTTCTTCAATTATTACTGTTGCTCTCTGGTTCCTGTAAATGTTAGCTATTGTTCTTCTATCTCTATACTTGAACCCTAATCTTTTTTAAAATACTGAAAATTTTATTCCAGTTTACGTTATCGAATGTCTTCTCTAGGTTTATAAATGCCAAGTATGTTGGTTTGTCTTTCTTTAATCTTCCTTCTACTATTAATCTGAGCGCTAAAATTGCTTCCCTTGCCTATACTTTTCCTGAAACCAAATCGGTCTTCTCCTAACACTTCCTCCACTCTTCTCTTAATTCTTCTGTATAGAATTCTAGTTAAGATTTTTTATGCATGACTAGTTAAACTAAATATTCTGTATTCCTCACATTTATCTGCCCCTGCTTTTTTTGGTATCATGACTACAATACTTTTTTTGAAGTCTGATCGGGACTTCCCCTTTTTCATAAATATTACACACCAGTTTGTTTAATCTATCAATCGCTTCCTCACCTGCACTGCGCAGTAATTCTACAGGTATTACATCCATTCCAGGAGCCTTTCTGCCATTCTAATCTTTTAATGCTCTCTTAAATTCAGATCTCAGTATTGTTTCTACCATTTCATCCTCTTCAACTTCCTATTCTTCCTCTATAACACCATTTTCAAATTCATTTCCTCCGTATAACTCTTCAATATATTTCACCCACCTTCAATATATTTCCACCACCAAATGTTTCGTGTATATGAGGCAATTTATTGGTAAATATTTGGGGTCAATACTTCCAGAGGATGTAGTATATATCTTAATTGAAATCAATTTTCAGTTATTTTTTAAACATATCAGCATTTATCATTAAGCTTAGTACATGCATGCACGCATACTTTTCTTACCATTCTTTCAAAGAAAATTGCCCCAAAATTCTTCCCGTTTCTCTAAAATTGATAAAAGCTATGTTTTTATTTATTCCATATATTTTTTAACCGATTTTTTTTTTTATTTTGTCTGAAGCATTTCACAGTAGTAGTGCAAGTGACCCCAAAAAAAAATACTATGGGGCAATATGGAGGGTGAAAGAGTCGATCAAAATTTAAAGATATCGATTTTTTGAACGTTTTACAAATGTTTTGTTTATTTTCATGTATAATTATTTTTTCACTATATAAAAATAAATAATCAATGCTAGGAAAGTATTATAGTATTTTTATCAGCTTTTTTCTTTATTTTCACCAGTTCTGAAATTCATTACATTTTTTCGAGGTATTCTATTTAAATGAATAATCCATTCGTTATGTTTTTTGTTTGTTAATTTAATATTTATATGAACACTTTGTGCGTTTGTTTGTAATTTTCATATTTTTCAGCTACTGTATCTTGATTTTTATAAGATAGATGTAAAATTTGCGGGTTGTAAATAATTTCATATGTATATCCAGTTTCTATAAAGTGATAACTACAAAGCTGTATCTCCTCATAATATAAGGATGTATAATTATGTTATTGCAATCAAACATTAAGATAAAAAATAACAAATAAAGATATAATTTTATTTTTTAAATTATCATCTGCTAACGTTGTGTGTATGTATATATATAAATATATATATAAAAGCGATCATTTCGTAAACATTAGGCTTTGAATGTATATATAAAAAAAAAAAAAACATCGTTTTGAATTAAAACCCATATTATTTAAGTCAAACAATATCGTTGAATAAATATCGGTTTTTATTTTTAAGATGAATGTTTGAAAAAAGATATGTACATAAAATGTTTAATTAAATATGATAAAGAGTTGATACAACAACGAATATAATATTCTATGCTGGCCAAGCTTTATACGTGTGACCATTATAATCCTTCTATAATTCCGGAAACCAATGGGACCAACAAATCTTCTTCCATAATAGTAAAACCTTATTTCCGTGTAACATTCCGGTTTAAAATTTAAGTCTTCTCTGACGAATACCAGATAATATGTAATATTAATACTTATATACACATGAGTATACATTACACCTAACTTACAAATAACAGTAATATTCAACGGTTGTGTATTAAAAGAAACTATGAAAATGTTTCATTCAATATATCATAATTTCTAAAAATCAGTTGTTATTGTAGTATTACCATAAAATCTTTTAAATACAAAATCGCAAAGGAGATTTTCAATTTTTATGGAAATCCAAATTGCTGGTTGTAAGCTTGTCGTAAGGCGGTATAAAAAAAAATACGTTTTACAATCAGATCTTAAGTTTACAGGATAAGGAAAAATACAAGATCCCTAACGCGGGTTAACATCTTAAATATATTATCTTTGAATCCAATTTTATAAAAAACATATCAGGTTTGGTAATGTAATTACAAAAATTGTTCATTCTTTTAGTTTTTTTTTCACCCTACCCCCCGGGCCGGATTCACAACAAAGCAAAGCACAGCCAGGGAGGTTATCTATTCAAACGGGCCTCCCTGTTCGCTGGTGATAAATCTAATTAGATAGATCTACCTGCTGGTTAGATCTTTTCATTGCCTTCTTCTAACCTGTAGGGCGGGGTATCCAAGCCCGACTATATCGTTCCTGGATCCCACCCCAGAAGCCGGGACTCGATCTTGACGCCAACGCCTCGAATGAGAGCACCCTGGCTAGGGCATTCACACCGGGTCTCGGTATTTTTTGCGAAGGGATGAGGAAGTCTCAGTGCCTCATCACTGCCGTCCATCCGTGCAAGCACAGACGAACGGCAGTACCGCAGGGGGCTGTCCCTTAATTCCTCACCACCCCGTCATCCCTGGCTTTGTACTGGAGTATCCGTGTCACAAAGTCAGTTATCGCACGAAACCTCTCTTCCCCTGACAACATACAGTCTATGATTGTGTCAACTGTAAGGAGCCCAGTAACCTACTCACAGCAGTCCACGTCCGGCAGTCGAACACGTCGTGTTCCGGTGTATCGAGCTCTCCGCAAGAAAGGCAAAAGAGGTCGTCAGCTCTCCTCCTGGCATGCAAGTATACCCGAAACACGCCAAGGCCACGTAAAGATTGGGTCAACCAGTAGGTGACCTCACCAAAGCTGCGGTTGACCCAAGGCTTGATCGTTTTATAAGGCTCATTCTTTTAGTTATAAAAGGATAACTTAACTTCGAAATTTTTAACTCGAGTTTGATTTATTATTCTACCATTGTTTAGTTGTAAAGTCGAAGTAAAATTAAATAATTTTTTTCGTAACATTATATATCGCATTTGGTATCGATGTTAAATAAAAAATTTAAGGTATTTATTATGGCTATGTATTCTCCTGTGTAAAAACAAATAATATCTCAAGGCTATTTGTAGAATCAAAATGAATTTTCAAGACATAATAATTAATTGGCAAAACCTTGTTTGTTTGATCCCGATAAATATAATTTATTTAGCCAGATTATTAGTAAATTAAAATGTACTATCATACATATAAATTGGGTTAAAATGAGAGAAAATTAAAATATATCAAATTGTACGATAACAGATGGTTCTTGGTTAAATTTCCAGCAATAACTTGCCAGAGATTATTTTATTTATCGTTACATCTTTTTTTTCTTTTTATCTCTTTTATGAACCTTTCAATTTGTTCAACTAGTGAAGAATAAGCAACTTGCCCCATGGCCCAATGAAATGAGTATGACATGTATATGAGGTGTAATCTTGTACAGACGCATTAAATTAAAGTTAAAAAAAGTTTTCGCAAATTTAAATGCACATAAACTTTTATTTAACTAACTTTCAGATTCGGTTGAGTTCTCATTTCATAACAAAACACATCAGATTTTGTCTCACGTAGTTCATTAGTACCGAATTTGGCCACCAGTGTAGTTAAAAATGGATTCATTTACTGGTGCGGAACGTGTTCGCTATGTTTTTTTGGTTTCACGATTTGCACTTAGCAACTGCAGTCAAACGTAAATTTTGTAGAGAGTATGGTAGGGAGCCTCCTAATTGTTCTGATAAACATATAACACCACCAGGACGTCCAAACGTCCCTGAAGCTGCTGCGAACAACTCAGAGAAAGCTTTGCACGTAGTCCGAAGAAATCAACTCAACATGCTCAACGTGTGTGGCAAATCAACACTGACTGGCTTTCCACAAACGACTGTTTGGCACGGTAAATTATCGCAATCGAAACCATAGAAATTAACCAAGGTTCAACACATTACAAATGACAACAAAGTTGCTCAGCTGCAGGTTTATGTGGAAATGATGGGTAGAATTGCAGACACATTTTTTGACCATGTAATTTTTTATGATAAGTCAATATTTTACATCAACGGCAAGGTGAACCCCATAACTTCTGAATTTGCGGGGCGAAAACCTTCATGAAACTTTGTTACACATTCGTGATTACCCTAAGGTCAATGTTTTTTTGTGCCATAAGCAAAAACTGAACGGTCTGTTCTTCTTGCAGGAGGAAATCCTAAATGATATCGTTTAGCTGGGCACGATTCAAAATTTTCTAAACCCTCAGTTGAACGATGTACGCCATTAACATCAGCAAGACGGGGCAAACCTGACTACCGCCTACAAGTCCGAGATTTTCTTAATTCTCGTTCCCCAGGTCGTCGGATCGGTCGTGAAAGGTCAACTACATAACCACCTCCCTCATCAGATTTAAACCCGCTAGATTTTTTCTTATTTGGTTTCATTAAACTTCTCCTTCGCCTGCTGATCTTGTTGAGCTAAGATTTCGAATTAACGCCGCGCCTCTACTGCAGATGTAACGTCCGACTTCTTGGCTACAATCTGAAATAAAATCGGCTTCGGGTGGGATGTACATCGAATTACAAAAGTAATGTGAATTTTGGGTGAAAAACTTGATTTTTTTTTATATAATGACATCACAATCGAATCTGTATCTTATCTCAATAAATTTTTATGCGCTTTTAAATTTGTGAATCCCTTTTTGAATCACCCGGTATAAAAAACCAAATCAATTTATCAGTTTCATTAATTCATAAAAACACTAATGATGAAGATGACTTGAAGTATGGAGGACACCTTACTTTTTAATTTTTTTAATGAGCCATCATTTAGAATCGTTTAGAAAGTTTTCTACGGGACAAAATATACAAGATTTTTTAGAGATTGTTTTCTTTTTCTTCACATGGTTACCTTACAGTTTGATATATTTAAACCAACGATTTTCCAAAATTTGATATCCTCAAATTCTGAAAAATAATTGTTTGTCTCAGCTTTGACCTCACCATTTGAAGTGAATATCGTCTACCAATCACTGGGGACCAAATCCGCTAAATACGACTCCATTTAGAAGTATTTTGAAGGTTAGGCATGCAGGTTTGCTAACATAAAATTCTTTAACGTAATGAAAGAACACTTTCGTTTCGCCTGAATAGCGCAATTCAGTCGGTATACTAGTGAATCTTATTGCTTCCTGGTGCTGGTCCTGCCTTTTTCCAAGTAGTCTAGGAACACCACATTACGACAATCCTAAAGATCTGTAACTGCGATGTTGCATGCAGATTTAACTTTATGTTGTTTTTTTTTTTTTTTTTTTAGTTTTCTTTGGTGCACTGCACCTACTCTCTCTTATTCTCTGAACTATAATGATAAGAATATTTTTTTTTTGTTTATCCTAAAGAAATACTTTTTCAACAAATAGTGAACTAAATAAGGTGTCTACAGTAAATTATTTCAATTAGGTAAAATAGAAAATCCCTTTCGGCACGGAGATAGATTTCACCGGTGCTAAGTAGGGGATAAAAATATTTCTATCTTAAAGTTAAGAAAAACTTCAAATTTATTCAATACAACAATGGTTGCATGTGAAAAAATGTTTCACCTGTTTAGCATAGGACAAGACCCCATCCAGCAACATTTTGGTCTTCCCTTACGTAAAGGTTTGTCATATCAAAAATTGTTTCAGACAAAAGTTTTAGGTAATGTTTAGAGGACTAACGACCACTTTAAACCGATTCGATACTGTGCCTATTAAAGAAGGTATCACCAAGCAATGGTTGGTGATATAAAACAATTTAATTACGTAAGGTTTAGTTCCTTATCCAAAGAATACTACGAACTTTTAACGAATTGACATTTTACTTAATAAGAACGTTATAGCGATATTTCGCAAAAGCCTCTCCATTTCCACCCCCATGGTCCGATTTTGGCAGTTATCGAACTCGACCAAGATTTTGGGATAATTTACTTTTAAGGAATAATTTGAAATGGGGTAAGGAGGATGTGAAACGCGAAGATATGTCGAAATTTTTCGGAGGTCGAATCATGGTACCCATTAAAATAGGTAGCTTTCTTATGAAATCTCCATAAAAAAATTAAAAAATTCAATTACTCATTTGAAGACAGTAAATGATTGTTTAAATACGCAAAAGCCAGTTAAGAGAAATGGATTAATGTGTGAAATATATTTTTTTTTTAATAATTGTTATTAAAAAGTATCATAAAAATATATTGAATAATAAAATTAAAATAAAATTACTACTGAGCAGTCTATATATATGTCAATCTCATATATATATGGAGTGAGAGAGAGAGAATTTTATTACGCAGTCAATTTTTATTCTAATATCTTTCGAAAATTATTTTTAACAACTTGTATATAAATAACCAACCATCTGTTGGTCTCCAGAGTGTTATCTAGTCTCATAAATATATATAATTTAGTTAAAAGAAATTCCCGTTCTTTCGTGTTTTTTCTATTCAATTAATTTATTACCTACATAAAATTAAATAAAAAGTTAATTTATCGGTTTTAAAATTAAAGTAATAAAATAAGGTACTACGGAAAAGATATACGATATAAGAGACACTTCGTTTTTCTTCTCTCTTTCTCACTCTTCCTTCTTCTGTAAAGTGAAAGAATGTGTGTATGTGTTTGTACCTTGTAGTAAAAGTAAGTTAGAATTACAATGCTGGAAACGTATGAAATCGACTAGCTAGACCTATCTATCTACGTTCTTTGCAGCTCTTCTTCGATCTTCTCTCTTTCTCTTTTCCTTTTTTCTCCTTTACACGCTCTTTCCTTTCTATTCTTACGTCGCATTCCTTTCTTGCTATTCATAAGACATATAACACCACCTCTTCATCATCATCCCTCTCCCGTGAAAATCCCCTAGAGTAACTCAACCCAGTACAATCTCACATCACTTCCCCTTAAATAACGCTCACCTGCCGGCTCTCTCACATACTCTTCCGCAACCGACAGACACAAATACACATATTCACATTTATACACTAATACATACACAAATATTATTTAATTATACCGTGAAATTGGATCTTCTCGCCCCGTCGAATTTGGTTACACTGAAAACACAATTATCTTTCTCCCATGACACCTTCTTATCGTTTTGTATCTGACACTATATGCGGTTATGATACACAGTTATATAGAGAAATAGAAGGGTTTTACTCTTTCGTTTATTCTTTTTTTGTTTATAAATTTATTTTTGATTATTTTCCTGCTGGTAACTAATAAAACACATCGATAAACACTATACGTAAAGTTATAGTGACTGTAACAAATATTGTATCGGACAAACAGGAGGAAAATTCAACCCGTAAGTAAAAATCCAATAAATAAAATAAACGTAAACTCACCGAAACATTGTACGAAAACAAAATTAACCTTTGAAAATCATCATAAAGAAACTGCATATAAGTTAAAGAATATTAACGGACAAATAATTTTTTTATATATAACACATGAGGAGCTATGAACTCAACATTCAAAATTGTATTAAAATTAAAAAATTATGCATATTAAACGATCGATCTTATATACTGTTTTATATATAAAATTTTGGGTTTTTAAGAATCCCAAACACTTAAGAAATGATGGATTCAACACCAACACATTCTACAAAAATAACGGTGAAGGAGTTAATAAAAGATCATAAAGGATTTTTTAAAACATAGAATACATTTTTGCGGGTTGCGTATATGACTGGTTATGTTTCATATTACCAAATATCTATATCCTACTACGAGTTTTTTTTTATTATCGTGATTCACTTGATAACTTAATGAAATTTTCAGAAATCACAATAAATTAAAAAAATATATATGGCCGCCATGTCGGTTTAAATTTACTGTCTGCAATAACTCAGTTGTTCGTCAACGGAATTTTACGACTAAGGTCGTTTTGTTCACAAAAAAAACGCTTCATAATTTTTAGAATACAAGACAATTTGATAAATTTAATAATTCCTAAGATATTTAAGAATGAAAAATTGAAACGACCGTCACTTTTAAATTTGTCAACGAGGTGAAACGTTATTTTTTGTCCTATTAAAAAATGTAAGTTTAGGATAATGTACAAAATTTTATTGCGTTACTCTAATCGTTCTTGAAAAATAATTTTTTTTCTTAAAAAAACAAAATTGCGGGCAGACAGTAAAATATGCGTTTTCGGATCTACGTTCACTGAATATTTTTCCTGTTAAGTAGAGTAACTTCCTACTCTTAGGGCTCACCTTAAAATGATATATATATATATATTAAAATTGATGATTTATATTCGTTACTTTTCTTTTTTTTCTTAAACTTTTAAAGCGTACTGCTCTAATTTTTGTCTTAACAGAATTTTTTTTAATAATATTAAAATTGTAGAGGTTAAATATGAACAATTTTTTATTTAAATTTTAACAATTTGAACAATTTTTTGATAAAATCTTATTAAAAAAAAAAATAATCATATTTCAATCATTTTAAATTCTGTTTATATTTTCATGATAAAGTTGTGCATTTTTATTGAAGAAAAAACATAAGAATTATGACTTTTTTTCATATTTTTATATAAAAATATTTATTTATAATTTTATGATACATAGTTAAATAATTAAATACAAAATAAAAAAAAATTATTTCTATATGCTTGTGCAGGACATTATGAAAACTTGATATGTGGGACTAATTTTTTTTGTTCTTATTCTTTTCAAAACATATATACGTGTAGTAACTAAAGATAAGAAAGTGAATACTGATAGGTTTTTTTTTATATGTTTAACGCTGTGCCCCATTCTTGAAACCTACTTACATCAACTCTTGCTGTAATTCTAAGGACTTTAATATTTAATAATTATGGATTAACAATATATAATTATTAAAATTTAAAAAAAAAATAATTCTTTTAAATTATACAAAAAAGTACAGCCGTAATTCTATGTGAACAAAGTTGTAATATTCTAGGAAGCAGTGAAGGTTTTTATACTTATTTGAATACTAGATCGTGGATACCAGTGGTTTTTGGTGGTTGGGCTTTCAATTAACAACACATCTCAGGAATGGTCAATCCGAGACTGTGCAAAACTACACTTCATTTACATTCATACATATCATCCTTATTTGTTCTCTGAAGTAATACCTTACTGTGGTTCCAAAGGCTAAACAGAAAAAGAGAGGAAGCGGGAGAAAATTTTTGGGTATTTTTTTTTTTTTTAGTAAATAGTAAAGAATATTGCTATTAAAAAAATTAAAAGTTTTTTTTAAAATGTAACGGGTAACTTGTGAGATGGATTTAATTTTTTTTTTTAAATCTTTATATTTTAACCACGGAGCAATTAGACTGGGTGAACAAAATATTGTTATATTGGTTTGAAGGCTTATTGATGTATAAAATATAGATGTAAAAAACTCCCATGAACACCTTTTGTAAAGCAAGATATATCTAAACAAAAAATTTTTTTTATATAGTCATTTTTTGGTTAGGGGAAAATGTATATAAATAAAAATTTAAATAATCGTTTGTTCAAAATCTCAAATCTCCGAAAGTTCTTCACCGATTGCTTTGAAATTTTGACACAACATTGCATTCGAATACGCGCCTGTTTTTACAAATCTACAATGTCACATCTGTGAAAAGTAAAAACTTTCTTTTTTTTGTAAAACAGCTGTTGAACGTAAAAGCAACTAACCCTATACTAAATAATTTTCGGTTCCATTTGTATATTTCCGATATATGTGTCCGCTATAGATTAAAACACTACTGAACCGATTTACGCGCTGGGAAAAAAGGAAAAATCGAAAAAAAGGTAAACGGGAAGAAGGGACAAATGAAAAAAAAAATGGAAAACGGGGAAAAGGAAATGGAATGGGGAAAAGAGAAAAAATAAAATGGGAAAGGAAAGAGAAACAGGGAAAAGAAAGTGAAAAAGGGAAAAGGAAAGGGAATATGGTAAAAATGAAATTGAGGAAAGGGGAAAAAGGAATAGGGGGAAAAGGAACAGGGAGAAAGGGATAGGTTAAATTTTGTGAAATTTCGTAATGTTCATTTTGTAAATCTTTTATCAAATTTTCAATTATATACATTTAATATACATATACGTATATATATATAAAAATTCTATCCTCATACCAATAAAACAGTGTCGATTGCAACAACGACAATTTTATCCTACAATTCAATTTACTCGAATTCCCCTTTGTTCAGACTCAGTACATATTATTAAAAATTTATTTAAGGACTTTAAAATTTAAAGGTCTTTCTATCAGTTCACACTCGGCTCCTGTCGGCTTCTGACGATTCAACGGCTCTGTACGTATTACATTAGCCGGCTCCGCACTACATTCAGACAGTCTTCTTCCTGACTTCTATTAATCTTGATAGACTCAACGGTTCAAACTTACAAAATATAGTATTATATATATTCTTAACAACGTATCGTTTATGAAATGATTAAAAGTATTTATATACACTTATATATAACCTTACATTATTCATTCAAATATTAAAGGATCTCATTTAATTATGAGGTGATAAATGTCTATATTTATTTATTATTTGAACTAGCCGTAAATACCCTAACCAAGTTACTACACCAAGGCGGATATTATCTCGACACCCTTGATTAACTTAAAAATCAAGCGACAGATTCACAAATTCGATTCCTTCTCCCCGAAGGTAGTACCTGTCTACTACGTTTGAAGAAAATCGGTCAAAGTAGTTAAAGACCAAATGCAAGGCAGCATATTCGTACATACATACAACGTCAGTCAGACAAGAATAGATTTTTTGTTAACTTAGGAGAATTGGAAATAAACAATTTTTTTGAAGATTATTTACAATTTATTTTTTCGTTAAAAAACCAATTTTAACCTCCTTAAGGAATAACCCTTAAAAAAAAAGTTTTTTTTTTGGCCGATCTAAATACTTTCACATTATGAAAGTAGGATATACCCATACACCCATACACCCATATTCACATTATGGGTGTAGGAATATATATCGCTGTAGCCAAGAAAGTAAAAGTTTTAAAAATATTATATCGATAGATTATAGATCTCTGAAAAGATAATAAACACGGTAACTATAAAAAAAAACATTAATTTAAAAAAATTATTATTTTTTAATTAAGTTGATTAATTAGATAATACAAAATAATTTTATTTAACGTAACAAATATATGTGTAAGAATTACACGTTATGTAGCATGTGAAAAACACGTAAAAACAATTTTAACGATTATACTTTACGAACGTGTTATGGAAAATTAGTAATAAATATATGTATGCAAAAATAAATAAGACAGCAGTTATAAAAGGAGTTTATATAGTTTTATTTTAAACTACAAAAGAAAAAAATAATAATGCAAATACAATGTGCGATACACGTAATTTTTTTTTTAATGGGGTTTTTGATACCTTTCATAACATTTAATATTTATTTAAGAAAGTTATTTATATACGTATATTAAATCAGATTTCATTCCGTTTAAACAAAATTACTAATGATACCAGAATAAATAATAAAATACGACTTGTTCATAAACTCTTCTTGAGTATAATTTATTGTCACGCAAAGTAACATGGTTTAGTTTCAATAAAATGTTATAACTGTTTTTTTTTACTTTGCGACTATGTAAAACTCATGTAACGAGATATTTTTTCTCGTAATTATATATACCAGTAATCTTATTTCAACATGAATTCAAAAGTTTTATACACTGAAATCATTTTTTATTATCTAAACAATATTCACACAAATCTTTTCTTTTTATAACATTTAGATTTTACTAGATTATGCCTGAAGGAAAAGAGAAATTAGCACACAGTAACTGTAGAAAGATTATAATTTTTTTTCGTAAAATTGGTATCGAATGATTTGTTTATGAATCGTGTTAATTATTGACTTAAGTATTAAGTTTAAGATTATATCTATCTTGTATTTCCGTATTTTTTTTTTTGGAGGGGGGAATGAATTTCATTTTTTATTCGTAGCACTAGAACTATACGGCAAGAACGAAAATATAGGAATCATTTCTTGACATTTCAAAACGGAGGGACCCCATACTAAAAATGTGGGGAGGGATAATGTTCAAATTTTCATACGTATGTATGTGTGTTTCAATCCTAATAACTATTAACTGGGTAAATTGATTTTGATAATATTTTGTACAGAAATTCTTATATATATAGGGCAATTTGTTGGTAAGATTTCGGGATCGATATTTCTAGGGAGTAAATAGTTTTTTGGGGTCAATTTTCTAAAAATTTCGCAAACATAATCCCACTTTATATTAAGCTAAGTACATACACATTCTTACCTTGCTATTTCTAAGGATTTTTGTCTCCCCAAATTCTCCGCTTCTTTCAAAATCGAAAAACTATTTATTGCATATTTTTGAACTAAATTTTTTTTGTATCTTCCTAGGCATAGTAGTAGTGCAAATGACCCCCAAAAAAAATATTTTGGGGGCAGCATTAGAGGTAGGAAACCCGGTAAAAGAAAAATAGCAATTTTAGTAATTTAAAAAAATGTTTTATGGATTATTTAAACTTTAAGTAATAACTAGGAGACCTGGCAATGCTTCGCTATTGCTAGATTTTAGTATGTATATATATATATGTAGATTAAATGAACACAATTGAAAGTTTCATAAAACATTAACAAAATGAACATTACGGAACTTCACAGAATTTAACCTTTCCCTTTTACAATTTCTCCCTTTTCACTATTTTCTTTTCTCATTTTCCCTTTTCCCATTTTCATTTTTACCATATTCCCTTTCCACCATTTCCCTCTTCCCCTTTCCCACCCCCTTCTCAATTCCTTACCATATTTCTCCTTCCTTTATTACCCTTTCCCCTTCATATTTCCCAATTTCCCCGTCTCTTATTCTCTTTTCCCTTTCCTTTTTCCATTTTTCCGTTTTTACTTTTTCCCATTTTCCCCATTCCTCCCTTTTACCTTTTTCGATTTTTCCCTTTTCCAATTTTTTCCCTCTACCCTTTTTCAATTTTTTCCTTTTTCCCTTTTTTCCCGCGCGGAAATCGGTCCAGTAGTTTTTTAGACTATAGCGGACATACGTATCGGAAACGTTAAAATGGAATCGTAAAAGATTTAGTATAGCGTGTGTTGCTTTTACGTCCAATAGGTAACGCTGTTTTTCAAAAAAGCATATTTTTACCACTCACAGGTGTGACATCTTAGGTATGCAAATAGTAGGTATATAAAAACACGCCCGTATTCGAATATAACGTTATGCCAAAATTACAAAGCAATCGGTGAAGAACTTTTGCAGATATAACATTTTGAACAAACGAACACTTACATTTTTATTTATATAGATATTACTATAAATTTTATCATAATTCACCCCTTCTTTCCTCCTTTCCTCTATGAAAGGAATCTTAGGTCACTTTTTATGGGTTGTACATTTTACTGTGGAATTTTCTTTAGTTTCTTCTATTTATCATGTTAAATTAGAATTGGTTGATCTTCGTTGTTTTTTGGCTTTTTAGATTATCTTTTAAAATTAATTGATTTTAAGTTCATAATTAAAACTTTACATATTTTAGTTAATCTTTCTTCTTTTTTATTTGTTAATTTAAATACACGATATTCTCCCACTACTTTGTTAAAATATTCTTTTCCAATTTGAGCCTTAAATTCCCCCATTAAAATTTTTATATTATTGTTTGCCATATTATGATTTTCTCATTCAAAATGCTCTCAAACTCATCTACTTTTTTGGATTTATTTTTTTTTTTCATTAGACCAGTCAACAGAGCTTTTTATCATTACATAATTGTTACCCGGAAGCCGATTTCGCGATGTTTTGAAGTACGTTTTGAAGTTGAAAAAGTATATGTTATTAACTCGCAACTAGGTTTGCTTAAACAATATTTTTGTGGATAAAAATTATTTTAATTTTATATTTAACATATAAAATGAAAACCGTTGAAGCAATGACAATATATTTAATACATAAGTTGTAGAAAATTGCAAACTCTGTAAAATTAGACCTTATGCGTTCTTATTGATGTATTTCCCGTTAAGAAAATCGTGAAAAACTACTAATATTTATTTTTACAAAAACTTACACTTAGGTTGTTAAAACTCATAAATAACCGAAGTGGGGGATCGCGTGTAGACACTGTGAAATTGTAGCACCCCCTATTTCCACTTGATATTATTTATAACATTTAATATATTGAGTCCTTTTTTTTAAATTCTTTCTTTATACTTATACAATATATAATTCTTAAGCTTTAACCATACCTCAGTTTATGAAAAATATAAAAAAATCTACGTACGGAACTTTACGCTTTATAGTTCCAGCGGCGTGGTGTTTGGCTGTTGTGCGCATGCGCACATAGGAAGCTTTACGCGTAGCTGAACTAATGTGTGATTCACGCGTGGCGTAAAAACTAATTACGTATATCTTTCTGTGTGCATTGTAATTTAAATTACACAGCGTTGAACTATGGTGTTTTTAAGCGGACATTTTATTAAGTTATATAATAATATACTGAAAAGTATTATTTGTATTGACATTTTATTTTTCATTCGGTTAAACCGAATATGTTTACCTTATTCTTGAATGTGATAAAATGTAGAATTAGATTATTATCTTGCTTCTAGTTATTCTATTTGATTCTTTTTTTTCGGTTCTTTATTTTACAAAAAATTTTAAGTACGGCCTTGAAAAGGCTCAAAAAAGATTTTTCTGGAGCAGCACTCCCGTAATTTTAGCTACGAGCCGCCACTTGTTTGAAGCACCGGCCTTGGGGAAAATATAGACATTTTATAGAATACGTGTGCAGAAGTTGGATTCTGCAGGGTGCATACTTTGTAAAAAATAGGAATTCTAAATTTTTCATACCTTTTCTTGCAGCATTGAGAATTTAAATAACAATTCATTAATTTGCTTAAATGTGGTTAAATTATTTTAAAATGCACCCAAACCTCAAATGTTGCATGAGAGCGCGCGCACGAACCGATGAGGTGGTGGTAGTTGCGGTAGCTGGCAGGGGTAACATAACGCTGTAGTATACACCCACCCTGCCCCTTGATCGACATCTATTGATGCATGGTGCATTTATTAATGTATAATTTTTATTTTTTCATAACTTTTCTTCTCTATATCTGGTCTTGAAGTGTCGAAATAAGGACTTTTTGGTTGCTTCTGATTCCTGGTCAATTCATTTAATTGTCCCACGTTTAAAAATGAATATATGCTTTGAGTTCCAAAAAAACCCTTATTTTTTGCTATTGATCGTGATTTTTAATTTCCAGAAAATTCCGATTACTTTATCCGTGTTGCTTTGGATTTTCCAAAATCCTAGACCCAATTACGATCCTGTATCCAAAGATGTTGAATTTTCTTTTCAGACTATCACCTGGAATAGATTTATTTTTAGAAGTTTCCATTACGTATAAAGTTATTTAAAAGTTCAGTTTGAAGGAATAAGTTTCTTTATTCCTAAGTTAAAACTAGGATTGTATACCCTATAATTCTTTCCTTCAGTTCAGTAGAATTACTTTTAGTTATCCAAAAACCATCACGCCGGAGGATTGAGCCTCTACTTTAGATCTAATCAAAATCTTCCGGTAGGATTCTGCTTCCTCTGGATGTATTTTCGTTTTGAGAGAATCTAACTCCTAATATTCTTTTTATTCGAACATTTAATAAAGAATTTTTACTAAAAATCATTTACTAAAAAATATGAGCACATACAGCAAAAATAAAGAAAACCAACCCACGCACCATCCTTTTTTAGAGAGAGTGAATTTAATTTTTCATTATTTGGTAAATGTGATGCGATTTTTTTTTCTAAATTTTTTTAGTTACAGATATTTTTAAAATGTGTAAACCAGCATATAAAGAATTTACTTGATTTTATTATTTGATAATACAAAGAAAATGTTTGTTTTTTTCCACCTGTTTTCCAGCTACTTCCGGGTCTGGGTGTGGGTGTTTGTGTACAAATTATAAACTGCAATAACCGCTACTGGGTTACCAGGCCTGACATAGCTGAAGACAAAGTGCAATATTAATATACCGGTAAATATAAAATCTTGAACAGGGGTCGACCACACCTTAGTCGTGTGGTTAATTGAAACTGAAACATTAAAGAAAACCAGTATCCACAGTCTAGTATTTAAATCTATATAAAACTGCCTTTATAATCAATCACTCGGTACCTTAGAACTCTCGACTTCGAAAATCAGCTGTTTTTATTATGAAGTATTTAACCGGTTTACTAAACCGGCGGGTTACAATGAAAATTATATAATTTAAAATTAATTACTCGTTTAAACGACTGAGACCCGGCTGCTGGGGCAGGGCACGGGAATGGCGTAGCCGAGCCCGGTGTCCCTGGCCTTAGAGATAGAAACAAGTTGAAAATAAGGAAAAGATCCGGAACCGGTGAGTCGACCTGCCATGCCTGACGTACTGCCGGTAGGCGGGGAGACTCATTAGAGTCGCAAGGACACTCCCCTTGGCTGAGTAATACTTGATTGTTGAGCCGACCCAGAGGAGCAGAAGAACAAACAAACAGAAAAAAAAATAATCGTTTATTTTTGGAATTCTTTTATTTATGTTTATTTAAAACCATGATTGGCTGATACAAATAGAAAAAAGAAAGAAAAGAAAATTAATTTCAATACAGTTAATGGCATCATACCAAAATTATAAAATGTAATTTTCAATAATAAAAAAGAATTTAAATTGTAAAATTAACTCGTTGAACTCTTAAAATTCTATTTTACAACCAATTTACACTGTTGATAGTATAGAATTGCATCGGGAATAAAGTTACAACGAACACTAAAAAGCTCATTTTCCGAACTAAGAATTGCACTTTTCTAAAGGGAATACCTTCTTTCTATCGTTAAGAATAACAATAAAACTTGGTTTTTGCTTTTAGAAATACATTTAGGATGAAGTTAAAGATAAAGATTTGTTCTTGAAACAAAGATTTAACCTCATAACAGTTTCATAATGCTTTGCTATTTTTGTTATTACATTCTTTACAAACAAGATATTGTTCATAAAAAGAATATTGTGTGAATTGAATTAAATATGCGTAATTTGTTTTTTTTTTAGAAAGTAAAACAATAATCTTGCTTTTATTAATTAGATCTTTCTATTCGGTTTTATTAATCATTCTCAGAATAATATAAAATAATTGGTTTTATTATTTGTAAAGTAATTTAATTCTATTTTTTAATGTATGAAAAAGAGTAATAATAATAAATATAAAAGAAATAGAAAATAAAGCTGAATATAATATGTTTATATTTTTGAACAAACAGGCTACAAGTTTCTCTTAAAAATTATGTTAATAAGAAATCTTTTAAAAAATTATGATGTGGACACTACATTACTTCCTCTTACGCCTATTAAATTACAGATACACATTTTTTTAAAGTGAAAAGTACATAAAATTTTATTTCATTAGTAACTTTTTTTGTTATTGAATTATGATCCGTCGTAATTTCTTTTTTACAATAAAAGGTTATAAATAATAATAAATCAACAGATTTAAATTTTAAAAAATATGTATATGAAGTCGGATTCGAACCGAAGTGCCTTCCCCTTGTAAGCTACAAATATTTCATTAATTGAACTTTCATTTGGATATAACTCTGGAACCAATGAAAATAAATACCACTTATGATATGTCGTTGAAAAACTTTCAATGAGGGCTTAAAACTGCAGTTAAGAAAAAGTCCAAAATCCAATATTTTTAGATTTTGGACACTTTTGGTCCAATCGATTGTAATCAAAAGAGGAGGTGCACAACTAGAAATTACAACTGTCTTAAATCCAAAATTTAAACATCCTACGGCTAATCGTTTTTTAGTTATGCGAGATATATATGTACATATAGACGTCACGCCGAAACTAGTCAAAATGGATTCAGGAATGGTCAAAATAGATATTTCCGTTGAAATCTGAAAATCAAAATTTTTCGTGATCACAATACTTCAAATTATACAACGATTTCAGAACAAAGTAGCGAGAGTAATTGCCGAAGCTCTGTGGTTCTCGCGGAATGATAAGATTCAGGATTATCTGGAGCTCCCATCGGTTCGTGAGACTGCACAACAGCGCAATGTCAAATACTTGCAGTGGCTTGAGAATCATGTAAACCACTTTGCAATTAATCTACTCGATAACAGCAGAGACGTCCGACGGTTGAAACGAACCCATGTACTCGACTTAGGTTCTGCGTAACAGTTTGAAATCTAACGCGGTCAAGTTTAGTGATCTCCTATCTAATTTCTTGTTACTTTTCTTTCTTTTTCTTTTTTATTTGTTATTAATGTTTGTTTTGTGGACTATTTGGTGGTGAAATTATTGGTTTGTGATTTATGACTGAGCTTGAAATTTCATATTTGACTTTAAGTTTGCTTACAACTGTTTATTGTGTATTATTTATTTTGGGGGTTCCTTAAGGACCTTCTTATCATGTGCTTTTGTCAGGAAACTTACTTATGGCTCCGCAGGAGAGCCATTATTATAATTGTTATTGAGCAAAAAAAAAAACAAACAATATTTCATTTATTTCGTACAAGAAATTAAAAATAGTTGTTTTATTAATTTTTTAAATTAATATTTGTTGTGCATTTTTTGCATGTGAAACACTGAAAAATTCTATTATTACGAATGTTTTTGTTTATGCAATTTCCAACGTCCTTAAGTTTAATAAAATAATCATATGTGCAGTTAAACTTATGATAAGTTACCACGCGCGTGCACACACAATAAATATATATATATATATATATATATATATACAAACTAATAAACACAAACAAGATGTTGAAGAAATAAAATAAGTGTAAGCAAATTATATAAACAAGGGCCGAAAACATTTCCTTTCCGAGTTTTAGGTCGTGAAAATATTCTCCCTGATTTCTGTTGTATGGAAGAATGAAGTCATACTGACTGGAACATAAAATTAAATATGTTGTTTTGGGGTAAATTTGTGTGTGTTTTTATCGCTTTTATTTAAATATCCGACACAAACAGGTTCCAATAATTTATCTATACCTTTTTTGGTGGGGGGAAATTACAATACTTGTGTTTTTCATATAAATCTGTGTGTTTTATAAATTTCAGATAAATGTAAAGAAGCATTTATTGTCCTTCAAAAATTATACAGTTATTTTTAAATAAAATAAATATATAATTTTGAATTGAAATATTGTAGTTATTAAACAATATCGAATTATGAAAAATGAGCAATTTTGAGCCTAAATGTCATAAGCAGTGAATCTACATCTAAAAACACTCTAAACAGTTTTGAAAAAATTGTTACTTAAAATTTCATACTAATAATCATACTAATACACCAAACACGCACGTGCGCTCACACACACACACACACACACACACACACACACACACACACACACACACACACACACACACACACACACACACACACACACACACACACACACACACACACACAACTATCATTTGCATGTTAATTATTATTAATAACAAGAAGCAAATACAAAAATCTGTTGTTTTCCAAGGAGAAATTAGGTTAATTATTTCTGGTGCCAAAATCATAATTTTTCTAAAATGTTTAAAGCAGTCCATCAGATGTTACCAATCATTTGTATATGCTTCAACTAACCGTTTAATAAAATATTTGTTAAGAAATTGAGAAAATATTTTTTTCTGCTATTTTACAGTAAATCATATTTCAAAAGATAAGATCTTTTGAAAGATCTTATCTTAAAAGATAAGATTGGTAAATTGTTTTAATGTTTTAGTATTACATTCTAGGATTCTATCAAAGAAACAAGAAAATAGAGAAAGGTTGTAATTTTAATAAGTTTATGTATGAAATCTATTTTCAATCTAATAACAAAATAAACAAGATAATTTAACGAGTACTCTACCTGTCATGACTTCTTATTGAAAAAAGAAAAAAAATAATATAAAAAACATTTCAATATTGTTAGCGAATTTGGTTCAGTTACATAGAAAATATATTTACTATTTTTTTAATTAATTTTATCCGTGATGAAGTCTTTTATTATTCTTATTAGTGGTGGAGTCGTAGCGTGTTTTTATCTTTAATCTAGAAAGTTTTGTGTTCCAATATTGTTCAGTAAGTGCAATTAAGCCTATAGTTGCTAATCCACCAGGTTGGTCTAGTGATGAATGCGTCTTCGCAAATCAGCTGATTTGGAAGTCAAGAGTTCCAGCGTTCAACTTCTAGTGAAGGCAGTTACTTTTATACGGATTTTAATACTAGATTGTGAATACCGGTGTTCTTTGGTGGTTGGGTTTCAATTAACCACACATCTCAGGAATGGTCGAACTGAGACTGTACAAGATTACACTTCATTTACACTCATACATATCATCCTCATACATCCTCTGAAGTATTATCTGATCGGTAATTACCGGATGCTGAACAGGAAAAAGAAAGAATGAAAAGAAAGCCAATAGTTGCTGAATTAAATAAATTAAATTAAAATGTTGGAAATTTGTTAAAATATGAAACAACATAAAGGTTTTCGCTTAAAAATTAAGATTTACGAAAAGTAAACTGAGATTTTTTTTGGGGAGAAAAACTTTTAGATTTTAAGTATTTTTTTTGTAAACATATTTTTAAGAGTATTTTTGTTTTAGCATAGTCCTTTCTTTAAATTAAATACATTTATACGCAAATTATAGGTACTTGCAAGAAAACGAGTTTTTTTTAAAATTATCCCACGTGAATTCTAATCGAGAATTTGTTTCAGATCTTTCCGTAATAATAATAAGATATATATATATATATATATATATGTTAAACAAAATTAGGTGTGTAGGTGTTAAAAGTAATAAAATATCAATACGGTACGGTAATTCTGATAAGTATGCGAGAAAAGAATAAAGAAACAATAGTAGTAAAAGTAAAAGAAAAAGAAAGTAGGACGTGTTAAAATGGAAAAAGAAAAGCAAGTAGAGATTGTTTCATGGGCCAAAGAACAGCTACCATCATCTTTCCATCCTATATTGTTGTAAATCCACCCCTTCCCGACTATTCTACTCATCCCGTTACCAATTTTCCCCTCTAACACTGATGTGGCGTAAGTGATGCGGGTACTACCCCACTACACCTGTTGCCTCTTCTTATATTGTATTTTAAAATACAGACATCTTTTTTAATATAAACATTCTTGATTTTTTAACGTTTTTTTTTCCTTTAGTTGGGTGATAGAATAGAAAAGTACTTACGAATGTAAGGTATTTCCCTTGTCGTTTTTTTATTTCGTGCAATAAATGTAGGGGTAATTTATTTAATAATTGCAAAAGCCAATGAAAGATTTAATTTTGGAGAGAAAATATTGTGATGTGAATAATTATTATTATACTTATTAGAAAAAATGTTTATTAAGGACATCTATTAATTTTTTTTGGAAAAAAATTTAACTTTTTGAAATTTTTTTATAATTATTTGGCAATGTGTAATAGAAAATCACCATAAATATATTATTTAAAACATTTTTTACAAAATAAAAGTGTTCACGTTATTAAAATGATTATGAACAGGTTTATTTATATTCATTATAAGGATTACCTTCATTATTTATAAAATTATAAATCAAAGTTTAATTGTGTGTTTCTAATTTTGGTTATTTTACCGCAAAGTGGATCATTATTATTTTAAACTTTGGTTAGTATGGTTTAATGTAAACTGGATATTCTATTACCGTTTTACCTTGTTATTTTGATTTAATTACGTTAAATTATTCATCAATTTTCTATTTACAGTCTGTTTTCACAAATCATGTACTGTTTATTTTTATTTATTTATTATAAACTGTAAGTTAGATATAAATTCCGGTGTAGACATATTCTCCACTTCAATTATTACCCGTTTTAGTCTGTAAACTATAATATTAAACGCTGTAACCTTGCGTTGTACAGAATGAAAATAATTATGATATAGAGTGATAATAAATAATTCAGGTGTTAATAAAAGAAATATCAATCAATATACTTAGATGCATTTTTTATTGTTGAACAGGGCATTTCAATCAGTTTTGTTTACAACACTTTCAAACAAATTCCACATGAATACCTTCTGGGCCGCGTAAAATGTCTAAACTATATTCAGTTTTACGCCACACATTAGAAATAACTGGAGTTATTCAATTAATTACAACTTAGATTCTTCTTTTTAGTTTATTTATTTCGACAACCTTCATTATGTTCATCTGGCTTTGACAAATCCCCAGAGAAAGAAATCGAGTGACATAACGTCAGGGGCTAGAAAATGCTCTATCCAGGCCGATCCAACATTGAGAAAAAATTTTCATTTAGATAGTCCCTAACATGTAATTGTGGCAGTGTGGTATCTTGTCGGAAGAAAATGTTGGGTTGTCGATGTTCAATTTGTAATACTGCATACGCCTGTAACATGTCTAGTAAACTAGCGCTAGTAACCGTTGGCTCTTTCTTTTTCCTGTTTAGCCTCCAGGAATTACCGTTCAGGTATTACTTTAGAGGTTGAATGAGGATGATATGTTTGAGTGTAAATGAAGTGTTGTCTTGTACAGTCTCAGTTCGACCATTCCTGAGATGTGGGGTTAATTGAAACTCAACCACCAAAGAACACCGGTATCCACGATTTAGTATTCAAATCCGTGTAAAAATAACTGACTTTACTAAGATTTGAACGCTGGAACTCTCGACTTCCAAATCGGCTGATTTGGGAAGACGCGTTCACCACTAGAGCAAACCGGTAGGTTAGTAACCGTTGGCTTAGCAAAAAAAGAATGGTCAAATCATTTCATAAGCATTCAACGCCCACCAAAAGTTAATTTTCTGTCTATCAAGTTGTATTTTTCAACGGTATGAGGATTTTTGCTACTCTAAATTCAACAATTATGACGGCTAAAATTGTTGTTATTAAAATAATAATTACTAATTATCTTTCTTGTTAAGATCACTATACTTTCTATGTTGAGTTCTGTTTACCTTTATAAGCTTCATTATTTTATCACATGTTGACGCGTTTCGGAACCACTCCATTGTAAAAATTGTATTTAAGACAGTGCAATAAGTTTCGTAATGTTATAAAAGAATGAAACTAAAAAAGGTAAACAGTACTCAACATAGAAATGACGGTTAACGATATCCGAAACATGAAAAGTAGCTTTATCAGAGATGATTAATTTTTCTAAAAACGCATTACTTTCGTTCATTTTAAGAATTTCTACTGCAAAATTATAACGTCGTAGTTTATCTTTAATTTTATGCACCGTCTGAATTTTTTATGTATGAAGTTTTAGGCGCTTGTCAAGAATCTTCACGATTGTCCTTTACGATATTTCCAATTTTAAACTCGCATGACGAATCTATTTAGCCGGACTTCTCTGAAAAGTTTCTCTAACTCGATCCACAACTTTCTCTGAGATGGGAAGTTTGCTAGCTCCTTATTTTTGAGTACTACACTTCCTGTATCCTTAAACTGCTGGTAGCATCGTTTAATTGAATCTTTGTTAGGAAACTACGGCCTTTCTCCAAATGAAAACGTCTAAGTACAGAAATAACAGATCCGCTTTCGTGAAAACGGATGCACATTACTTTCTCCTGCTCGGTAGCTATTGTTCAATTTCCCTTGTCATTATATTGCGCCGACTTGTTCATTCAAAGTCATAAGAAAGTTTGAAATCACTGCATGCTATGCTACATTGCTTTGCCCATTTCTTTATTAATCCCTAAATTGTTCATCCTTAACCCGCTGGGTTGGTCTAGTAGTGAACGCGTCTTCCCAAATCAGCTGATTTGGAAATCGAGAGTTGTAGCGTTCAAATCCTAGTAAAGGCAGTTACTTTTATACGGATTTGAATACTAGATCGTGGATACCGGTGTTCTTTGGTGGTTGGGTTTCAATTAACTATACATCTCAGAAATGGTTGAACTGAAACTGTACAAGACAACACTTCATTTACACTCATACATATCATCCTCTGAAGTATTATCTGAATGGTAATTACCGGAGGCTAAAAAACAGGAAAAAGAAAAAAACTTGAATACAGAAGAAATAAAATGCGTAGGTAATGCATTTTATTTCCTAAATATAATTTCATTTCTACGCATTTTTCCTACGCATTTCTGAAATGCATAGTAGTACAGACCACGAGAGTGTTCGGGGAAAATTTATAACTAAAAAAAAAACAAAAATTGACCATTACGGGAATTGCAAGCAACAACATAGCGCGGGCGGAGCTGCAACGGGAAGATAGTACTACTGTAATTTATTAACAGTATCTCAATTCATAATTTCAATGCAATTTTTTTTTTTTAGGAAATTTTTGTATAATATATATACTGCGGTATATTTTGTAGTATATTATTTTTAGTATAGTTGTATTATTTATGAAATTTCGTTTAATTATTATTATGAATCAACTCCAAAATTTTTATATGTTGTTTGGCATTCATTGGATGAAATCCCGACTATCAGTCAAATATTTTTAAAATTATTTTATTTAAATTATTTTTAATTTTAAACAAAACAAAGGTAATACTTCAATAAACGATACTGAATATGAAAGGAAGACATCAAAAGTGTTAGGTTTTTTCGAAAAACAAAAGTAATAATTTTTAATATCATAGGTTTTTAAAGGAAAGAATTTAGTGGATTAATGTGAATCTTTTCACATTAAAGCTGCAAACCTTTTACAGTTATTTATTATCTATTCTTGATGTAAAATCCATCAAACTTTCTTTTCCGTGTGCTCAGTTATGAGGTTAAGATCAGATTCTTTATATTTTCTATGGTAAACATTGTAAATAATTAATTGATAAATAAATATTTTAAGTTCTGTTTCATAAAATAATTTTTATAATGTGACGTCGACTTAAATATTTGAGTTTTAAGACAAGTTTTATTGAATTATTTCTTATTGATACTATTCAAGCGATCGTTATTTAAGCATTCAATCTGGTAATGCATTTGTAACATCAAAATAATTTCAGTCACAGTTGTATAATCAGAGGAAGCGAGTTTCTATTTGCTGTGTAGTCTAGCGAGCAGGTGTTCTAGTAGGTATCACTATATGTGGGATAAACAAGATGTCTATGCGTTGTAATTGGGTAATGATTCAGAGAACGTTTAAACAGTGTTAAATTTCGGTTTGTACTCTTGTACAGTTGGTAGTCCTGGACTTATATATTGTACGTTTGTACATGTATAAATACACACACATACATACACACTCGATCTAGGATACGATACATCGTTTCAACCTTCACTAGGTTGGCCTACCCTATTTGTCTCTGGTTCGGTAATACACTCGTATACGACGTCCCAAAAACGGACGCTTTCTAGCAATCTATTCAGTCAGTTTACGATTGTTAACGGTATGAAATGGTTTTAACTACTTTATACAATATCCTCTACTTAGCAAGGATATAACAAGTACTCCCGATTGTCTACTTCACCCCTGGCTATTTAGTTAAATCTGTTCGTCTTTTTATACGAATTATATTCTCTATTATTACTTTAGCGATCTTTATTCTTCTTTATTTTTATCACAGTTCTATTTATACTTTTTTTTTAATTTTAACTCAAGCTATTAAACTGCATCTCTTACTCTAAAATTACTCCTATCACTGTCTTTTTAACAGTCTTTAAAAAATATTCTAAGCATCGATTTACTCATCCTATTATTTCCATAAAAAACGTATTTTATTTTTATAGTATGTAGATGACACCCTTTTTTATTTTCTTGCTAAATTTTTTCTTTTAATTTATTCATTGGCTATTAAAACGAAATGTGCATGTGTGTGTGTGTGTGTGTGTGTGTGTGTGTGTGTGTGTGTGTGTGTGTGTGTGTGTGTGTGTGTGTGTGTGTGTGTGTGTGTGTGTGTGTGTTTATAAGTGAATTTATTCTGGAAAACACCAATTTGAATAATTCAGTACATTTACAATAAACTATTAACTACTTGTTCTACTAGAGAAGGTCTGCCTGTAGTTAAATACACCTATAGCTTTTTCTTCCTTTATCTTATAATTTATCTATTACCATTTTCTTCTTATTCAATATTTTCACTATGCGTTTCTTTGTCTTTTACGTTCACTTTAATTTTTTGCAACTATAAGATTGATAATTTCCACAATTTACTTTTATTCTACTCTTGAATTTCCTTTTGTTCCACTTATTCTTCTGCATTGTTTAAAAATAGATAATTAAATTTATTCACCCCAGCACAAATATAAAATTCTTATTACAGTCCAGGCCGGTATCTGTTTTAAATTGGACATATTAATATTTGAACTTTTTCTATATGATCGCTAATTTTTGTTTTAATCCTCCGGAATATTATCAGAAATGATTATTTCGTTATGCGCCAGTTGAAAAAGGTGTGCTTAAATTTTTATTAAACAAAATGTAAAAAAAAATTACATTTTTTTTCTCCTATTTCCCTAGACAACTCGATAACTAATCATTTTAGAGAAAAGATCGAGAGAGAAAAAACATTTGTTATTATCTTTTACACACAATATCATCGATTGAAATTGAAAAATACGTTATTATTGACGCAAAAATAGCAATAATTGTGAAAAAAAAATCAAGATTTTTGGGAATTGTTTTGAGTACTTATATTATACATAGGACCTTCAGATATTGCCTCAAAGAAATGTTTAATGTAATAAAGCAACACACCAAATTTCAACAAAATTGGTTTGACAGTTTTTGTAGAATAATTTTGCAATCCAGATTTATAAAAAAGAATCCGATTATTTTAAATTGTGTAGAGCCTGAAATAAAGTGTCTAGATACATGAAAATTTAATCAAGTATAAATAAGCACTTAACCTTTCAAAGGAATTTTGAAAAACTTCAATAACTTAATTAGGAGAGCCTAGGGAATTTATCCTCCATTTTCAAGAGACGTTTTAAGATGCTTTAAGTACAAGGCTTTTATTTAAAGAAAAATAACATAAACTATTAAAGAAAGTAGCAGCAGATAAATTTGAAGAATACGGATCAATTAGCTTAACTACTCATGTATCATAAATCTTAACTAGAATTCTGTAAAGAACAATTGAGGGGAGAGTGGAAGAAGTGTTAGGAGAAGACCAATTTGGTTTCAGGAAAAGTATAGGAACAAGGGAAGCAATTTTAGCGCTCAGATTAATAGTAGAAGGAAGATTAAAGAAAAAACCAACATACATATCATTCATTTATACATTTGCCAACGTAGACTGGAATAAAATATTCAGCATTTTAAAACATTTTGGGTTCAAATATAGTATAGAAGAACAGTTGCTAACATTTACAGGATCCAAACTGCAACAGTTATAATCGAAGAATATAAGAAAGAAGCCGTAATAAAAAAGGGAGTCCGACAAGGATGTTCCCTACCCTCGTTACATTTTAATCTTTATACAGAACTAGCAGTTCATGATGTTAAAGGATAATTTAGATCCGGAGTAAAAGTATAAGGTGAAAAGTTAAAGATGCTATAATTTGCTGATGATATAATAATTCTAGCTGGGAGTAAAAAATATTTAGAAGAAACAATGAATAGCACGCACGGATGCAGTCCTACGCAAGAACTACCGCGTTAAAATAAACAAGACCAAAAAGAAAGTAATGAAATGTATAGAAATAATGTAGATGGAGCATTGAATATAAAAACAGGATGAGCAAAGGTTACGGAGGTAGAAGAATTGTGTTTTTTGGGAAATAGAAGTAGTAAAGATGGATGAAGCAGGATTGATATAAAATGCTGAATACCACATGCTAAATGAGCTTTCAGTCAGAAATATAATTTTCTTACATAAAAAATGAATTTAAACGTCAGGAAAACATTTTTGAAAGTATATGTTTGAAGCGTAGCTTTATATTGATAGAAAATTCGATGATCGGAGTACCTGAGAAGAAATGATTAAAAGCTTTTGAAATGCGGTGCGACAGGAAAATGTTAAAAATCAGATGAGTGGATAAAGTAACTAATGAAGATTTATTGCGTCAAATTGATGAAAAAAGGAGAATTTGGAAAAATATAGTTAAAATAAGAGACAGAGTTGTAGGCCACATACTACAGCATCCAGGAATAGTCGATTTGGTATTGGCGGGAGAGGCAATTGGAAAAAAATTGTGCAGGCAGGCAACATTTGGGATATATAAAACAAATTTTTAAGAATGTAGGATGTAGGGATTTTAGCGAAATGAAACTAATGGCACTAGATTGGAAATCTTGGAGAGCTGCATCAAACCAGTCAAATGTCTGAAAACAAAAAAAAAACCTATATCATTTTTAGGTTTATCCAATATTTTTAATAGAAATAAAATTAAATAATGTAAAATTAAAAAAAAAAGCTTTTACATCTAAGTTCTTATATTCGGGGCTCGTTTAAATCAGTAGTTAAAAAAATTAATATAAAGTTACTGTAGTTAAATAAGTTACAATAAAGTACAGAATCTTCATTAAATTTAAGAAATATTGCAGGAATTTTAAAACGATAAAAATTATTTTGGGGGAATTTTATACATATAATATTCACATGTAAAATGCAACGTTTTTATTTATTTTATGTTTACAGTAGAAGTCCGATAATCCGGCACGTTCGGGACCGGCTCGGTGCCGGACTACCGAAAATTCCGGTCTATCGGGCGGTAATTATAAGAACAATTAGGTTAATAATTATACTACAAATACAGTATGCAAATACATACAACAAAGTTTATTTTACATTTCATATAATGTATGTACAGGTACTGTAAAACATATTTCACTTAGATTTAAAAACGTCACGAATGTCTTTTTGTTTTCTTGACTTTTGGCGTTTAGTGTTTGGCGTTGTTAAATCATTATCAGCCTCGATTTTCTCAAACTCGTCTTCGTATTTTTCTGCAGAGTTTTGGTTTGCTGAAAGTGTTTCTCCAGTTACATCAAGTCTTCGAATTCCATGCCGAAACTTAAATTTTCTGAGCCAACCATCAGAATAATTACATTCACTTTCAGCAACTCCTAAATCTTGGCCGAATTTCTTTGCCTTTTCAACAATCACTGGCCCTGTTACCGGCTTTCCTTCAGAACGCACAGCACTAAACCATTTGAACAATACACTATCTAGCTGTTCCAGTTTTGGTTTTTTTAATGTTTGTCTAGAAGCCAATTTTTCAGTTGTTACCGATCGAGAAGCAAACTTCATTAGTTCATCTTTTTGTTTTTTAATGTCATAAATAGTCGATGAGCCAATATTAAACTCATTCATTAAAACATTTCTATTCTCGCCTTTTTCTAGCCGTTTGATGATTTCTAGTTTCTGATTGAGAGTCAGTGTTAGGTGTTTTCGTTTCTCTCCTTTTGAACTCGAATGCTTAGGTTTTGAAAACACGGTCACTGTACAGTTAGAACGAAAATCACTTTTTTTATAAACAGTTTCAAAAGTTACGTTTACTGCGATGTGAAAGGACACAAAACAACAACGCACAAAAAAATGGCGAAGACGCTTCGTGATTGATTAACGGAGCTGCACTGCACCTGAATTTGTTGTGACAGCTGAGACTAGCCGGCCGCTAATTGTTTCCGAACAATACCGAGCGCTTCCGGATGATCCCGAACTACCCCGAAAACTTCCGAATAGCTCTCGAGCGTTTTTATTTGCTTTAAAGACACATTTTTTGAGAAAACCAAAATTTTTACAATTTTCCGGAGTGATGCCGGATATCGGGCATTCCGGACTGTTGGATGCCGGACTAACGGTCTTCTACTGTATTATATTTATTTATTTTAAGTTTTTGGTTATTTATATGTAATTCGTTTTCATCACCGAGATGAAGATTGCTTTTATATAATTCACGTCAAATCATTAGTATTACAAAGTAAATTACCAAATTTCCTTAATGATTTTTTTCATATAGATTTAATAATACCATTATTTCACAAGCTACCCTTAATTGAAAAACAAAACGTTTTGAGATCTATCTATTTGATGAATATTTATCATTATATTATTCTATTCTTGAAAGGAATAAATCATAATGTATGAAATAGACTTCCTGGGATAGTATGAAAATATACAGATTCGGGAAAAAAGTCTGGAATTTTTATCCCAGTTTTTAGTTTATGTAGAAAGGTGTTTGATGTAGCATCGGAAAAATATTCCTTAGTTCTATATTCAGTGTACATTGAAAATTTATATTTATTTAAAAAAGTAAAACCTAGTGGTTTTACTTTTTTTTTTAATGTAAGCACACCACTATTTGTAGTATAATATTTATTTTTTTATATTAATTACAAACTGATTTATGGAGAATAATTTTTTTGAATTCATGGTATTGCGTCATTTTGTTTCATCATAAAAAGTCATTGAACGAAATTTCAAAGGCTATTTAATTACTCTTTTAATAAGATTAAATATTTACTTCTTAACCACAAACTGTTCAACAAAACCTATAATCTGCCAATTTTTTCAAACATTAAAGCTCTAACTTCAAAGTTATTTATAAAGGCTGCAAGGGAAAATAAACGAATCCAACAAAAATGTGAAAATTAGGATTTTGCTCATTTATTTCTACTCTGTAATGTTTTAACTTTTTCATGTTTGAAAGAATTATAACTAATAATGTAACTTAAATCCGAATTATTTCACATAATATTATTTTTCTTTTTTTATTAAGTATAATTTTTACATTTTATAAAGAAGAGTAAAATCATTGTTTTATTTAAATAAAGAACATTTTTCAATTATAAACTTTTATCTTTGAATAATCTACTAGTAAATTATTTAAAAACTGAATAGATTATGGTACTTTTAAAAGTTTTGTTTTCCAGTTATTTAATAAAGTTTTACGTGTATTTAGCTATAATTACAAAGTATGACTTTTTGTAACCTTTTTTGAAAATAGTTTTCATATATATTTAAATATTTCAAAAAGATATCGAGTCACTAATTTTGAACATTAATTTAGTTTCTTTTTTTTTTCTATTTGTTTTTTAATTCCTTGTACGAAATTAAGGGATGTATTGTAATCGCGAAAAATTTCTGTTTTCAGATTTCAACGGAAATATCCATTTTGACTAGTTTCGGCGTGACGTCTGTATGTACGTGTATATCTCGCATAACTCAAAAACAGTTAGCCGTAGAATGTTTAAATTTTGGATTTAAGACTGTTGTAATTTCTAGTTGTGCACCTCCTCTTTTGATTACAATCGACTAGACCAAAAGTGTCCAAAATCTAAAAATATTGGATTTTGGACTTTTTCTTAGCTGCAGTAATAAGCCCTCGGTGAGAGCTTTTCAAAGTTATATTAATAAGTGGTACTTATTTTCATTGGTTCCAGAGTTATAGCCACGTAAAATTTTAATTAACGAAATATTTGTATCTCACAAGAGAAAGGTACCGGTTGTAATCCAACGTAATTCCTTTTTCTTAACTCTTTTTTTTTAATTTAGATATTTTTTTTGTTTTCAGTCATTGACTGGTTTGATGCAGCTCTCCAAGATTCCCTATCTAGTGTTAGTCGTTTCATTTCGGTATACCCCCTACATCCTACAACCCTAACAATTATGAACGTTGCCTGCCTGTACAGTTTTTCACTTCTACCTGTCCCTCCAATATTAAAGCGACTATTTCAGGATGCCTTAACATTTGGCCTATTAGTCTCGTCTCTTCTTTTAACTATATTTTTCCAAATGCTTCTTTCTTAATCAATTTGCCGCAATAACTCTTCATTTGTCACTTTATCCACCCATCTAATTTTTAACATTTTCCTATAGCACCGCATTTTAAAAGCTTCTAATCTTTTCTTCTCAGGTACTCCGATCGTCCAATTTTCACTTCCATATAAAGCTACACTCCAAAAATATACTTTCAAAAATCTTTTCCTGACGTTTAAATAAATTTTTAACGTAAACAAATTATATTTCTGACTGAAGGGTGGTATAGCCTGTACTATTCGGCATTTCATATCCCACCTGCTTCGTCGATCTTTAGTAATTCTACTTCCCAAATAACGCAATTCTTCCACCTCCATAATATTTTCTTCTCCTATTTTTATATTCGATGGTCCATCTACTTTATTTCTTCTACATTTTATTCCTTTAGTTTTGTTCTTGTTTATTTTCGTGCGGTAAGTTTTTTGAAGGACTTTATCTGTGCCATTAACTGTTTCTTCTAAATGTTTTTTATCATCGGCAAATCGTAGCATCTTCATCTTTTCATCTTGTACTGTTACTCCGGATTTAAATTGTTCTTTAACCATTAACTGCTAGTCCTATATAAAGATTAAAAAGTAACGGGAACAGGGAACATCTTGTCGGACTCCCTTTCTTATTACGACTTCTTTCTTATGATCTTCAATTATTAATCTTGCTGTTTAGTTCCTGTAAATGTTAGCAATCATTCTTCTATATCTGTATTTTAACTTTAATTTTTTTTAAATGCTGAACATTTTATTCCAGTCTACGTTATCGAAAGCCGTTTCTATGTCTACAAATGCGAAGTATGTTGGTTTGTTTTTCTTTCTCAAGTCAATATAAAAATTGCTAAAAACTTTTAATTGGAAATTCTTGAATTTAATTAGAAAAAGAAAATAATTAAGTTTTAGGAGAGAAAGAGGGGAAAGACGTTTCATAGAAAAAAAAATTATTAGAAAATAAAAATTTGGTGTTTTATTATGAAATTTTTTTTAATATAAAATAGAATATTTGAAAATATTAATTTTTATTTTTGAAAGATAATTAACCAAAAAAATATTTTCATTCCAAAAGTTGGCAAAAGTTTACATAAAACGTACAAAAATAAACATTTGTAATGAAAAAATTGATTTAATAAAAATTTATCAATTTACAATAGAAATAACATATGTAATTTAATGACTACTTAAGTAAATAGGCATTATCAGCGTGTAACTGGCATGACGTATGTAAAAATTACATCCTGTTGTGTTATTTCCATGTCTATTCTGAATGGACTGTTACTACGAAATAAAATTGTTTTTAAATGAACAGATGACCTTACGTAATTACTGTATGGGAAAATTTGTCAACAAAATTTATGTACTGTCCTCAGTGAGAATTAATACCTTCGAAATAAACCCACGCGTCATTGTACGTCATTTATTTACGACAATACTTTGTTAGCATAACACAAATTACATGTTTTCGTATTTAATAATACGTCCGTAACAACATGAAGCCGTTAAAAGCTCTTAAAAGGTTTTTAACAAGTTTAAAATAGTTGGAGTTGAATGATGTACTATCAGAATTAGTATACAGTGTGGGAGGTAAAACTGAGTAAATTTTACGAATTAGTAAAAAAAAAAAATTAATGAAAATGGAAAAACATGTTTCCATTTAAAAATAAAAAAATATAATCTTTGCTGTACTAAAGAAAGAAGTGCAAATCTTTATATATATATATATATATTTCTTGTGTGCGAGTGTATGAAAGTGAACTCCTCCTAAACGGCTGGACTGATTTTGATGAAATTTTGTGTGTGTGTTCAAGGGGATTCGAGAATGATTTAGATTCACAATTTGGTCCACTGGAAAATGTTTTTTTAATTAATTTTTTATTTATAAGTAGTTGTTGATTTTGGAATGTTTTACATTGGATCCGGCAGACTGCACTACCATCGCAGTAACGAATATTCTATAATATTCTATTTTAATTTTATAGTTTGTCCCGACAGTTGGTGCTACGATCAAATTGAGAAAAATATTTCGTAATTTTGTGTTATTATTGTGTTACAAAAAATCGCGAGAAAACAGTTTTTTTAATAAATAAGAGGCTAATAAATCAGATGGAAATGTAAACAAAGGAAAACCAATCAGATCAATGCAAGATGGCCGCTGTCAAACACAACGACCAATCACAAAGAGCCCGTATGGCCGTTGCCAATGTAAACAAAATCACAACTGATTAAGTAACAAGTAGGCAGCACTGCGATCACGTTTAGAATTGTGCGCGTATTGAGAAATATTACATTATTATTTATTGAAATAACGTTTTAAAGTGTAATTAAAATATATACATTGTGCAAATTTGTACGGTACAGTATTGAAGTGAAAATGTTTTTTTAATTTATTTATGTGTTGTTGATCTTGGGATGGTTAAGGTTCACAATTGGGTCCGGTAGGCAGAGCTCCGATAGCGTTTTAGAAGTTTTTTTTTTAATTTTTGGTTTATCAGTCAAACCCGGTAGTTGGTGCTGCGATCGGATTCTAGGAATTTTTTTATTTTGTTGCTTTTTTGCATATCAGTTACTTGCGTCGTAGCTTAGTGTTGTTCTTACATTAAAATTCGTATTTAGAGAATAGTTTGAATTAAATCCGATAGGTAGTGCTGTTCTGACAATTGGATTTATTTACATTTTGACTTTTATAAAGTGAAACGTTAAATTTTGTTAAATTGCTAATGTTCAGTTTTTTAAGGTTTTATGAAACTTTGAAATGTTGTCATTTAATCTGTATGTATACTCAGATCTAGCAATAGCGAAGCATTGCCGAGTCTGCTAGAATTGCGCGCTTATTGAGAATATTATATTATATTATTATTTATTGAAATAACGTTTTAAAGTTTAATTTAAAAATGTACATTGTGCAAATTTGTAAGGTGCAGTATTGAAGTGAGTATTTTACATGATTTTTCATGAATTTTAATGATGTATACACGTGCATTCAATAACAATCAACTTAACCTACAAATTTAAATTGTCAGTTCTCATTTGATTCTATGAAACTTATGAAGTATTGAACGGCTCTTTGAAAATAAAAATTTAAGTTTGTAAAATAAATTATAACATTTATAAAATAAAAATATAAGTTACTTATAATATAGTTTAAACTATATTTAAAAAATTGAATTTATAATGTTTTAACATTTATAATGTTTTAATATTTTATAAAAAGTTTTTAAAATGTATTTTTATATTACAATTATCTAAAATTTGGTAAAATAAATGTTAAAATAAAGAATGATAAAAATTTCTACTAAAATTTTAACTACGTTGCTTTTTTACAATGCTTTAATTTTTTTATTAATTGATTGATTAATTGTTACATGATTATGAAACATCAAAATTATTAAATAAAAAAAAAATATGTTGATGGTACTTTTTTAGAATGATGTTAAGTGAAAATTAGTAGTAATGTGGATGAAAATTTATTAATTACACCAATTATTAATTTTACGACGTTTCGATTTTTTAATTCAATTTTCATCGACATCTCAATATTTAGTGAAAATAAATATTAACCATACTACACACAATTAATCAATAAACCCATTACAATAAAACAACAACCACAAACTGATAACATCATACTAATAGTCATTTTAATGAAATTTAGAACACATTCCTGCTAATTTTAACTTAATTAAGTTACTTATATTTATGGTGTGCATTTATTACAGAATAATGCCGCGTCAGGACAACGTCTGTCGGGTCCGCTAGTATATATATATATATATATATATATATACAGGGATGAAATAAGAATATCTCACTATCAGTTTAATGAGACATACCTTGAAAATATTAGTCTACAGATGAATACAACGTCTTTTAGAAGGTGCATTAAATGAAAACCTAACAAAAAAAGGGTACTGTTGTAATTTTTTACTATCAGATGAAATATTAGAAGGCAGGTTAAAAAATAAAACAATTTGGTTATTATTTTTAAATCAGAAGAAGAAATTTGACACTTGAGAATGGTATATAATATTTAACATTTTAAAGAAAATTCGGCGAAATATAAAAAAACTATAAATAAAAAAAAAAAAAGATTAATAAATTATGTAAAAATATCAAGTAACAGTGATAATAGCAGAAAACGAAGAAAAGCATGCTCTGATACGTAAAGGAATGAGAAAAAATGAAGCAGTAAATTACAGAAGCAATACGCCGATACCTTGGTAGAGTGGTAGAATCTCAGCCGTATATCCAGAGGTTCCGGGTTTGAATCCCGATCAGGCATGACATTTTTAATACACTACAAAATTTCATTTCCATATTGGGTGAAATATAAAAATAAAAAAGTAAATAAACTATAAAAAAATATCAAGCAAGTGATAATAGTAGAAAATATAGAAAAGCATGCTTTGATACGGAAAGTAATGAGAAAAAAATAAAGCAATAAATTACAGAAACAATACGCCGTTCCCCTGGTAGAGAGGTAGAATCTCGGCCTTTTATCCAAAGGTCTCGGGTTTGAATCTCGATCAGGCACGACATTTTTAATACACTACAAAATTTCATTGCCATGTTTCGATGTACAAACTGCTAACTCCTGTGGCGATTAATTCATCAAGCAGAAAAAAAAGAAATTGATTGAACTAAGGTTCAAGGAATATGGATTTATTCAAAAGAAATTATTTTTGAAAATGAATAAAAGTAAAAGAAAAGTAATGAAATATAACAGAAAGAAGAATAATGAAGATTGATAAGAGAATTTGCCATTTAGGTAATAAAAATTTCAAACTATGGAAGAAATAAGGTAGGGATCAAATGCCAAGACTGTGTAACACAAGGAAAATTTTCATAAGATATTAAGAATTAAATATAGGTGAAAGAATTGCAAAGAAATTCTTATAACTTATATTTTTAAAAAATAACATTTTATATTATAGACAAATGGAGAAGGGAAGAAATAATTAGGAATTAAATAGAAAGAGGTCATTGAAAGGTGATCAACCCGGAAGATGTTAAAATTTATGTGGATTTATAAAAATCAAAATAGAGATCTTAAGCGGAAGAGAGAAATCTATGCAAGATAAAATCTTGTTTAACGAAAAACTAGGTCGGCGGGTCTTGTATTAACATATCTAGATTTAGTTCATTTGCTGATAAAGAATCTTGTAAACAGTAATAACTGTAAAGAAAACTCAAGATGATATCATAAGTGACCAGAGATAATTGAGATTGTATGAAGTAATAATTATGTTGAGATTAGAAAATTATAATAGTGAAGAAAATAATATAGAAAAGAATCAAATTTAAGAAAATTTTGATTGAATTTATTGACACTTAAGTAAAATTTTATGTGGACGCCATATGACTTCTTTGTACAATTATTAAATTTCATGAACACATCATTTTAAAATAAAATAAATTCATCAAAAACTTCTAATATTTTTTAATTTTTTTTTCTATTATTATTATTATTGCATTATTATTTATTGTAATTTTTTTTTTACAATCAGAGGTTAATAATTGTTAATAAATCAATATATTTAATTAAAAAAAAAAAAACTTAAAAAGAGGATATGAAGTCTGATTCGAACCGATATGTCCCTTCCCCTGGTAAGAAACAAATATTTGATTAAATAAAATTTTATATAGCTATAACTCTGGAACCAATGAAAATAAGTACCGCTTATGAAATATCGTTGAAAAGCTCAAAATGAACGACTTTTTATTACTGCAGTAAATAAAAAGTCCGAAATCCAATGTTTTGGGGATTTTGGGCTTTTGTGGATACTTATGGTCCAGTCGATTGCAATCAAAAGGTGAGTTGCAAAACTAGATGTTACAGTACTCCTAAATCCAAAATTTCAACATCCTACCGCTATTCGTTTTTCTAGTTATGCGAGATTACATACAGAAGTCACGCCGAAACTAGTCAAAATGGATTCTGGGAGGTTCAAAAAGCGATATTTTCGTTGAAATCTGAAAACCAAAATTTTTTGCGATTATAATACTTCGTACAAGGAAGTAAAAATAAATAAAAACTACATAAAGCCGTTTAAGAAAACTACGTTGTGAAATTTTTTTTTATAAAGCTTTATTTACAATCGGTTCCTCTCATATGGAACCATAAATAAATCGAATGGTAACCAGGTACATGAAGGAAGAGTATCCTGTATTACTCGTTGAAGAATACCAAATTAATAAAAGTATGAACAATTAATTAAACAATAGATAAATAAGTAACAATAAAACAATTGGAAAGTACTATCAGTAGCAATATATAAATGAACTAATAACTGTGAGATTTCATAAAACAACGAAACTTTTGGTAAATGGGATAACTCAATAAACACATTAAAAATATTCATCCTAGTTAATATTAAATATTATCCTAGTCGATAAGTTTATCATCTTTACCATCAGGTTGATTCACCCAGGTCCAATATGTGATGTTGTTCGAATTGTCTAACAAATTCACAGCAAGATTTTTCATATGTGAATTTAATCTAGGTATATATTTCAAGCTCACACGTTCAATCTACTCACGAACGCGGAATTTCCAGGATCCTTGCATCTCATTATTCCTCACAAACCGTGGTGGTTCCATTATGTTTCTGAGTATGTTGTTTTGGAATCGCTGGAAGACCTCGACGTTGCAGTTACAAGTTGTGAATGTCGTAGATCCATATCAGTTTTAAGAATATCTTATACAACACTTTGTTTGATAGAGTCAATCAGATTCCCTGATCAGTACCAGTATACCCGCGTCAAACTTAACAATTAGCTGCTTTTTTTCTCTCTTAGGTGACCTATCCGTATCATATGACGATCCAGGAGGAAATCTGGGAAACGTAACTGTTGGTGTGCGGAATATCGATATCATCTAGCTTCTTTTCTTCTTTCTTTTTCCTGTTTAGCCTACGGTAATTACCGTTCAGATAATACATCAGAGGATTAATGAGGATAATATGTATGAGTGTAAATGAAGTGTAGTCTTGTACAGTCTCAGTTCGACCATTCCTGAGATGTGTGGTTAATTGAAACCCAACCACCAAAGAACACTGGTATCCACGATTTAGTATTCAAATTCGTGTAAAAATAACTGAATTTACTAGGACTCAAACATTGGAACTCTCGACTTCCAAATCAGCTGATTTGGGAAGACGCGTTCATCACTAGACCAACCCGGTGTGGGTTGATATAATTCAGCTGATCTCGTAGTAACTCTCTTCTCCTTATCGCAAACGTCACGTGACTGAATTTTTCCCGATTAATATTTATCTTCCATTACCGTAGTCACATGCTGGATAAACCCACCGGGTTGGTCTTGTGGTGAACGGGTCTACCCAAATCAGCTTATTTGGAAGTCGAGAGTTACAGCGTTCAAGTCCTAGTAAAGGCAGTTACTTTTATACGGATTTAAATACTAGATCGTGGATATCGGTGTAGTTGGTGGTTGGGTTTCAATTAAGTACACATCTCAGGAATGGTCGACCATTCCTGAGACTGTACAAGAGTCCACATCACTCATACATTTATACATATCATCTTCATTCATCCTCTGAATTATTATCTGAACTGTAATTCCCGGAGGCTAAACAGGAAAAAGAAAGCCACATGCTAATAAGATCCAACGCTGATTTAATTTTATTGTGTTTTCTTATGAGCCATTTTGTTTTTGCAAAATAATTAACATATTGTTTTTCTCCTTGACGATTTTCCCCACATAAGATTAAAGCTTGTCTGTGGGATATGTAAGTAGAATTTTAAAGCGTATGAAAAATTATCAAGATCATGATTGATTTTGATCAAGTCTGACAAGATTTGAACCTCCGGATGAAAGATAATGATGCTACCACTGTGCCACGGAGATCGGTGGATTTGCAGCAACTATGTAAATGATTTTTCTAGAAGTACTAAGTCTTAAAATTTCCTACTTTATGTTAAAAGTTGTTTCTAACTCAATAATGTCTGATTTCGTAAAACATTAATTAAATTAAAACAATCTTAAGAAAAATTATTGAAAAAAAATAGGATTAAAATCAGCTGTTCAGCTTTCGTAGATGATATGGCACTTCTACCACAATCATCTAGTCCGAAGATATCGCATTTAATTTTCTAAAAGAAAAATCTGAAAGAAACCAGTTTACAATATTACAAAAGGAAAAAAATACTAATAAATAAATGAATGAATTGAATTCATTAATTTCAAACTTTGGAAAATTAAAATAGCCGAAAAATTTAAATATCTAAAAGAAAAATCCAAGAAAATTGTTCAGAAAAAAAAATTACGGAACATGAAAAAATCGGGGAAAATTGATAAAGTGTAAAGAATAATTACAACTATAAGAAAATGACTTCCCATAAATACAAATATAAGATTTTGTAAAAGGTATTTATCATAAAAATCTTTATGCGCCAACATTTTTAAACCGGAACAGTAAAGAGGATATAGAAGGATTATAAAAAAAGAAAAGAAAATCTGGAGAAAAAATAAAATTCCGAAATATATCAAAAAATGGGAAAAATGATAAATCCAATATTTTTCGGGGAATCTTTCTAGTACAGCCAAAAATGATCGTAAAATAAAATATTCGAATACTTAAAAAATAGAAAATCCGAAATAAATTGCTTTTCAGAAATCTGAAAAAAACTTTTTTTCAGAGTAAACCATCACTGAACTGGAAATCCAGGTATACAGAAAATTAAAAAAAAAAATTGGTTGGTAAATTAAAACTAAACAACCACAAATTAAATTCCAGTGGTATGATAAAAGAACAGAATGGTACAGCAAAATGATGAAGTATTTGAAAAAAAGAAAACAACAATACAAGACAGAATAAAAGTTGTAACGCAATCCAGTGGCCAGATCCAAAAAAAAAATCAAATTTATATAACAAAAAAGAAAAAAATGTTCTGATTATAATTTTCTATTTTGTATATTTGATTACTTAAAATCTCTTGAATTAGTGAATTATTTATAAAATTATTACAGTTGTTAGAAAACCACATTTATCATAAAATAATTTTCTTTTACAATTAAAAAAACTGAAATGAAAAATATAATCTTTCGATTTATATATTTTTTTTAAATTTTATTCTAAGTTCACCTTTGCTGTCTGTCAGTAGCATAAATAAAAGTCTTTTAAAGAATGATAATACAATAATAATAAGATAAAAATAAAAAATAAAAAAGTTTGAAAATGGCATGGTATATGATCGCGGTACTGGACCAACATATAAACACACACACACACAAAGAGAGAGAGAGAGAGAGACGCGCACGCGCGAAATACTGAGCATTGTCGGTGACCTGAAAAGGATGATATAAAATTCTACTCGTGTGTGTGTATATATATATATATATATATATATATGATTCTTCCATTGGTATATTGGATAATAAGATGGTTCAGTGATCTTATATTTTGTTATGAAGAAAAGAAAAGGAGTCATACTTATTGACTCGTTCGTTTTGAACTATTGAACTACATAGTCTGCTTATGTCATCGATTATAACAACAAAAGAATCTTAAACGAAATCAAATGGTCATCCACCCGGAACGTAATATCGTATAATTTAATTATTTCCTTTTCAACGTTTTCTTTATTTCTATAACAAAAATTTAATTAAAAAAAGTATCTATTATTGATTTATTATTTTTTAATTTAATATTTATCACAATAAAAGGCATTTTCGAGTATTATATATGTTTATACATATATACTGGTTAAATTTTAACTTTATCATCATTGCTATGTCTTTTTTTTTTTTTTTTAAAAAAAAAGGGGAAGATGTTTTTGATTGTGCATTAAATATATTGCAAAGAAAAAAATCCGTTTTATCAAAAAACGGACACACATTTCGGAAACATTGAAATGTAATCGTAAATTTAGTATAGTGTATGTTGCTTTTACGTCCAACAGATAGTGCTGTTTTTTATAAAAAATATGTTTTCCCTGTCACAGGTGTGACATCTTTGGTATATAAGTAGTAGGTATATATAAACAAGCGCATATTCGAATGCAACGTTGTGTCAAAATGTCAAAGCAATCGGTGAAGAACTTTCGGAGAATTAAGATTTTGAACAAACGAACATTTTTATTTTTATTTGTATAGATTATGATTAAATTTTAGTCGATTTACAAGCATGTTGTTAATTCTTTTTGCTTTCATTTATTTTTAATTAAATATTTTTCTTTATTATTAAAATAATTTGTTAGAAAATCTAAAAAAATGTATTTTTTTTTTAATTTGTTATAATTATTCAACAATTTTTATACATATATATTTTTTTTATATAAATAAAAATTGACACTTTTATTATTATTAATTTTTAAATCAAGTATTAAATTATTTTATCTTTAACGTTATTTTTTAATTAATTTAGTGTTTTATAATATAATTTTTTATTACATTACTTCTTTTTTAATTAACTTACATAACGACTTACTATTAATTTTTAATTGAATTCAATATTAACATTTTATTTGTAATATTTTATCGTGTTTTTAATTAATGAAAAATTATTTTCGTGTTTGAATATTTTTTTTTTTTTTAATTATGTAGCATTTCAATCGAAATGAATGAAGCATTTATTTTTATTATGATTTTTTTTTAATGGAAGATAAATATTATCCAGCATTAAAAACTAAGATTATAAATCATTTGCTAAGTGTAACTTTTATATACTTTATAACATTTTTTTTGAAAAAAGTATCCCTGAGAAAGCTCATTGTTAACGGTTGATTTCGTATCAAACTAAACAAATATGTAATTTAAAGAAAAAATAAATCTGTGACTTAAAACTTAAAAAAAACAAACTTTAAAACAAAAATTGTCTTAATTAAGTAATGAGTTAATTAACGTCTGTGTTTACTATTATTATAGGTGCAAAGGTAATATAAAGCTTGATACTTAATTCAATTAAAATAATTTATACTATTTAAATAAATTAATATTAATTTCGATTTAAATATCATAAAAACTATTGCATTGTAACATCTCATGCCATCGAAAATATCTGACACAATATTCTATTGCCAAAGGAAACTACTTTTGACTTACATCATAACTACATTATTACATTATGACTCATTAACTACATTATTTTAAAAGTTAGCTTTTGAAATTCCAACTTTAATGAGTGGTTTTATACAAAAAAATTTGTTTATTCGTTGTCGAGATATTGTAATTTGTTTATAAAAAAAAATTAAGTAACTATAATTCTTTTGTCGTTTAGAACGTTTTCGTGTCTCCCTCAAGTGTGTAATCTATTCCTCAAGATTTGTACTTTCGAATAGTGAAAAGTTTTAGACCCAAAATTTATGTAAAATTTGTTTATAAGTTTGGAGTTGTTTTAACATGAAATTCATTTCTTTTTATATCTGGTTATCTGGTAAGTTGATTTAATCGAGAATTTCTTTTTGTTAATTAAAAAAAAAATTAATATATTGAATAAATTTCATTTTGAAATTTTCATTTTGAAAGAACGATCGAAAAATAGAGAGTGCTCGTGCGGTACTCGTGGAGGGAGATTCACCCTAAATTCGCGGAGATTCAGTGATTTTTTCGCACTCTATCGATTTGAAATTACGAATTCAGCTTTATTCGCGCGCTGCATCCTAGTCGTGGAGGGAAATTCATCCAAAATTCGCGGAGATAGAGCGATGTTTTCGCATTCTATCGATTTTAAATTACGAATTCTGCTTTATTCGCGCGCTACTGCCGCGAATCCGCTTCTCCTTTTCGACTACCGCCTTCAAAATTTACGTTGGCCTACAATATTTAAAAACCGATTTTTACCAACTTTGAACGACCCCTATTTTGTCCAGTCTTATATAAACAAGTTATACTTACTCTAAATTCTACAATTTTTTAGCGAAAAGATCCCTATCGAATCAATTATAATCTACAAGGAGGGAGTCAAAAGGTCTGTCCCTATTTCTTTTTAACTAATAACAAAAGAAAAAGTACATAAATTGCAAAAAACAATTATATTGGTTATACTATGCGAGAAGAAAAAAATTAAAATTTTTTAAGATTCGTGGATGATATTATACTTTTTAGTAGAAACTGTAAATGAGTTGCATAGATTTAAAATAAGAGGTATTAAATATATTTTACGATATATTAAATATTATTTGAAAATAAGAAAGTTATATATTGGAATTTTAATTCTAAGGAATTAAATGCTAAGCACAAGCGAAACGAGCCTTCAGTAAGAAATATAATTTGTTTACATCAAAAATTAATTTAAATGTGTGGAAAATATTTTTGAAAGTATATGTTTGGAGTATCGCTTTACATGGAAGTGAAACTTGGACGATCGGAGTATCTGAGTAGAAAAGATTAGAAGCTTTTGAAATGCGGTGCTATAGGAGAATGTTAAAAATCAGATGGGTGGATAAAGTGACAAATGAAGAGGTATTGCAGCAAATAGATGAAGAAAGAAACATTTGGAAAAATATAGTTAAAAGAAGAGACAGAGTTATAGGCCACATACTAAGGCATCCTGGAATAGTCGCTTTGATATTGAAAGGACAGATAGAAGGAAAAAATTGTGTAAGCAGGCCACGTTTGGAATATGTAAAACAAATTGTTAGGGATGTAGGATGTAGAGGGTATACTAAAATGAAACGACTAGCACTAGATAGGGAATCTTGGAGAGCTGCATCAAACCAGTCAAATGACTGAAGACAAAAAAAAATGCTAAGGTAGATGAATATGACACAGTTTGTATAAAAAATAATGACCTGATATCAAACAAATATATATTATAATAGAATTTTATTACTATTATTATAAGACAAATTACGTACTATTCAGAAATATTTTAACTTACTCTTATCCATTTATAATAGTTTTATATACCCTCTACCTGTTACGATAACATAAAGATTATAATTGAGTTCTTCCACAACACGTTACAGACAGTCTTCTGTTACAGATGTTGCTACAGCTGTGATCCTGGCTGTGATTTGGTAGGGCCCTAACTCTCTGAAGAATAAATTCTTCAGAGTCTTCATTTCGATGTGAAAAAATAAGATTCTTATCACAAAGTTCTACAGAATCTTGAGATAAGAATCCTTTGTTACTCTGTTTCCTTCAAAAAAAAAAGGGTGATACATTTTTGTAAACGATACCGCACAAAAAAGATTAACTTTTTGCATACTTTCCTTTGTCTGCTGTACAATCTTGTACGAATTTTCAACTCCACATATGTGCAAACCTTGTGACGTGAATCATTACCGCTTAAATGAAATGTTGCTTCATCATCAAAAATTAACCGCTGTAAATACCTATCGACTTTCACATCCACTAAAAGCGTATCACAGAACTCAATGTTTTCTTTTTTTTCACACGATGATTTTGTAGCGGTTGGTTGTATAATCGTGGTATGGACTGAAATGCAAGCGTCGTCTTAACATACCCCAAACAGTTGTATGACCGGAGTTGAAGCCGTGGCTGACAAGACGACATGGATAACTGTCGTTTGTGCTGTCATAATTCTTGATCGGCCACGGTTGGTTTAATAATTATCTGTTTTGAGAGGAAACGGAAGAGATCGGATCTGTGGTTCTACTGCGAGGGCATTGACACGGCGGAATTACGCCAAGTGGACTGAGGATAGAAGGGAGGTCCTTACAGTGATTGGCGAGGTTACGCCTGACAATATCATAACAGGTTTGCTGGATGGTCGTAGAAATTGGGCCTTGATCACTGGCCATGGTAATTGGGCCATGAAAAAGATTGCAAAAGACCATAGATCCGGTGGAGGTATTCCTTCGGGGTCTCCCATTAGAAGTGTAGTAAGGAGAAGACCTAGTCCTGGCCGTCTGGGTGGTGTTGCTGGGATCGGCGTAGCCGGGCCCAGTATGGTCACTCGGGTGCTTAGAGGCAGTGGCACCCCTACTCTGGGCCGAGCTATGCTGGAAAAGCGTATCCGGCTTTGGGAGATGGGTTTAGTGGAAGAAAAGATATTCGTACGAAGGATCGTAAGATCTCAGCAAGCGCGACGAGTGGGCTTTGTTGAAAATCCTCATGAATTCCTTATACATTTTCCTTTAAAGTATGCGGTCTTCCTGGAATTTTCCCTTTACGTAAACACTCCGATTCTTCAGATTGTTTAGACCAGCGACAAATGTTCTTTGTTGATGATAAAAACTATGGAAACGCACGCTAAACTGTAGAACACAAAATATCTTCTGTTCCGTAGATGCCATATTGTTTACGACAGATTAGCGTTTGTTAAAGAGATGAACTACGCCTGATCGGTGTGTAACAAGATATTCTGGTTTAGTGAATTTGGTGATAGAGGACTTGTAAATTTAAATCCAGTAGAAGAGTTTTAAATATACAAAATAGATAAAATGAGGATGTAGTATATATTAAATATGTTAAGGTAAAAAAATATTTGTTCAGGATGGCGAGAAGGAAATGAAAAAATGAAAAAATTGAGAAATAAACATTTTACATAAGAAAAAATAAAATTCAAAAAAATTAATGTAATCGATGATAATTTTTAAAGCACACTATCTATAACCGTTTTTTTAATCATTTTCCAAAAAAAAAAAATAGATTAATTATTAAAAAAATTATACTCTTTCATATAACTGGTAAATAATTAAGAATCTTGGGTATTGGGTGTAATGTACAAACAAAATCTACTAAATATTTTTTCATTGTGTGGTTGGAATTATATTCCCCATAATTTAAGAGGTTTTTAACAAAAGTATTATTCATTTTCCTTTCATTACTTCACAGAAAAAAAAAAAATATATATATAAAGGAATACTTTATAATAATATTCACGGCAGCATTTAAACTTATTTCTAATTAATGGAAGTGTAAGAATTTTACCCGACATTCCAAAAATTATCCTAATTGGTTTTTTTTACAGTTACAGTAGGGTGAATTTTATTAAAATAACCCCATCCCTTCACACTACTTCATACCGTAATCAAAACTCAATCATCATTTAATACAGTCTTCTTAAAACATTTACTATACACAGAAATTCTACAACTAACAAATTTATTCTTATACTTTTCTTGTTTTTTGTTTCATATTCCCTCAGAAATTAATTTTTTTATAACACTTGGTCATTTAGTCCAATCGTATTTTTTAGCGTATGAAAAACCGGGATTCGAACCTGGGACCTTCCGATTAAAGGCCAAGAAGCTTCCACTCCGCTACGTAGATCGGAAAAAAATTGTTCCTCTAATATTAGCTTATTAATACGGTATTACTTTAGCTAATTATAGTAAATCACATATAAACTTCCCTCTAGCTTTATTCAGTATAGCATATTAAGTTATATATATTCCCAAAATATAACCTAAATATTCAACTTCATCGGTTTAAATAACTGGTTGTTACTATGATGAATAGTTAAATGTTTTTTTCAGAGTATTTTTCAGAATTGTATTTATACAATTACTGATCAATCTGCATACAGTAAGGTAGAATTCATAAGAAAGCTACCTATTGTAATGGGTACCATGATTCAACTTCCGGAAAATCCCGAAATATCTTCGCTTTTCACATCCCCTAGACCCCAAAACCACCGTCAATTCAAAAGTAAAATATATATATATATTTTACTTTCTTGAAAATACGATAACTGCCGTAATTTTGCGCCTATCACTTTCAAATTGATACATAAAATATAACGACCCAAAATCTCGGTCGAGTTCATTAATGGGCCAAATCGAACCGTGAAGGTAGAAATGGGGGCTTTTAAAAAAAAAACAAAATATCGCTATAACTTTCTTATTAAGTAAAATATCGAATTTGTTTAAAATTCCTACTATTCTTTGGATAAGGATAACCCGTATGTAAGTAAAGCTTTTTGATATCATGGCCAGGGGGGTGGAAAAAATGGTGTTTGGCAGACAAAAACATACCTCCCTTAATAGGTATAGTACCTAAAACGTTTGTTTAAAACAATTTTTGATATGACCAACCCTTAGAGCAAGGGATGACCAAACTTTTGCTGTAATAGTAAGAAGATGGGGCTTGTCGTATGCTAAACATGTGATACTTTTTCACATACAACATTTGTCGTATTGAGTAAATTTGAAGTTTTTTTTAACTTTAAGGTGGAAATATTTTTTATCCCCTACTTAGCATCGGTGAAATCTTCCTCCGCCATTCGGTGTGCCGAAAGGGATTTTTTGGTTTAAGAATTAAATTTTTATTCAGATTTCATATAATAGTTCTTTTTAAAAAAAAAAATATTTTGAATTAGATTAAGTTTTATCATAATTGATAAACCGATTTCACATATTTGTTTCTAACGTAACACAAAAGGGTAGAATAATATTTTATACAACACATTTCCTTTAAGCTAAATGTGTGTTAAGTATATTCAGTATTACATATATTTGATATAATTAATCAGCAAGATTTCTTAAATAAAAAATAAACCACAATGGAAACCAACCCTATTTTATAAACTCGGACAATAAAATAAGCGATTTTAAATGTTATCTTTTTAAAATGTATATGTATTTCATAAAAAAATTTAACAAGAAAGTGGCAGTTAAAACTACTTTAAAACGGTAAAATATTCAGATTACCTGTATTTTGTGTAATATCTGATGCGGCTAGTAGAAAATGTGCTAAAAACGTCAGTTACTCCTGTATAGAGATTTAAATTTTATAACATGCTGTAACAGAAGGAAGTTTTGTCAAAATTTTTGCTATTGATAACAATTATTTTCATGTAATTACTAATTACTATTTCATAATTTCGGTTCATTTTTGTATGATTCCATAAAAAAAAGAATATATGGTATGGGAAAATAATAAGATTACTGGTAACATCGATGAAGATTCCATCAGAGAATTTTAACTTCACCAGTACAACTCATCAATATTTCGTTAAAATGAAGATAAGTTTCTAAACAATGTAGTCATAAAGCCGCTGGGTTTGTCTAGTGTTAAACATGTAATTGCAAAATCATTTAATTTTTGAGGTCGACAGTTCTAAGGTATGGTCGAAACCGCATCCCAAATATCTCGGTCTACCGACCTCTTTGCAGGCTCCACATGGCTGCCTCAACGTTCACTAAATCGATTGGGAGAGTCTTTCCCAATACGGCAATAACCTCGCAGGAGGTTGTTTTAAAAACACCAATGCATACAATTAAGGCTTTGCGCTGGGCACTCCTTAAATTTAGAATAAGTGCTCTATTCCTGTCCAACCTATACGTCATATGGGCGCCGCGTAAATAGCCACACTCGAAGACACCATGGTACACCTTGTGCAATTGACGGCCCGACAGCCCGTAGTTTTTGCGAGCGATCCTCCTATGTTTTTTCGTCACAGAGGCGGCGTCCGCTACTACTTGTTTGACAGGGTTGCTAAATTCTCATCAAATAAAACACCTAGATACTTATGAACTCTTACCCAGTTGAATACGCAGCCTTTATATTTAATGTGGGGGTTTCGACTGTAATTTGCCTGAGCCCTTCATAAGCATATACTTCGTCTTGGAACAGAAATCTTTAAATTTTGATTGTCCATCCAGCCCTCTGCAGTTGAGAAGGCTGCTTGCGGTCTTTCTTCCAACAGCTGGGTTATATATAGTTTCATGAAAAACCATCCCTCAAACTGGAGTTTCTCCAAAATTGTTTTTTTACATTCTTACCGATTTATGCTACCGCAGTTGAATAGATTTTCATTGATAACATTATGATGGTAATTTAGATTTTTAATTCTAATTATGTAAAGCCGCTACGGAAAATCTAAAAACCAATTATTGCACTGAAGAAATTACAATACACTAATAGTTTTCATAAACTGAACACCATTCAATTTTTATTTATTATTCTCTCAAGCATAAATGTAATGTACACAGGGGGGTTCAGGGGGGCATAGCTCCCTATGGTTAGACGGGAAGACCAAGTGTAGCGAACCTTGATCGGTTAAACATCCCCTAACCTCGACAGGAGACGCTAGTTACAAAACTGTACCGGAGAAGCCACGATGGGAATGTCAGTATATATATATATACAAAATACACAATGGTCTTTTAAAATAAAAGTAGATAAACGTGTGAAATGTGATTTTCCTAATTTTTTTTTGTAGAATTTGTAGAATTGATGATAACGATGTTAAATTTGATTTATGAGTGCGACCTGTAATGCTTAAATTTGTCTTATTTCCTTTATAAAATGTATGTGTATACATACACGCATATGTGCGTTTGTTGAAACCTACGTTTAAGGATCATTAATCTTCTACAAGGCTTAGTAATAGTAGTAGTGGTAATTGTAACATACACACACACATATCTTCCTTCCCATGACACTTTACTTCTGTGACGTCATAACATTAGATTTGTCTGTCTGTCTATCTGTCTCTATGTCACGTTCATTCTTGTTATATTACCATAAATCTGTCCTTTACATTCTATCCTTGTCACTCCTTTTATAAGGATTTTGGTTTTAGTAGACATATTAAGGAATGCGTTCTTGTTGTTATCCTATTTAACTATGCGTTTGTTTCCTAGTACAAATCTAAAGTAAATTTGATGAATTCATACCTCTTTACTACAATATTGTCATCATATAACACATTTCAAGTGTTACTAACACTAAATACAGTACAATAAATGTATTATTATTACTATTATTGTTATATAGTGCAGATATTATTATAGGAACTTGGATTAATTCATACTGATTTGAGTGAATTTATGATTAAACATAATATCTCTTCGTGTATACGGACGTATTCTCACTTAAATTTCATACAGTATGATGTACATGAATGTAATTCTGCTTGTAGTTTACTAATAATTCAACTAGTTTTGATTAAATTCAGCATGGTTTAATTATTATATACGTACATTATGTTAACAAAATATTAAAAGATTTACTTGTTCGTTGACCGGAATAATTATTTCATGTTAAACAAAGTTAACTACTTATTCATTTATTTTTGTGTGAGAATAAGTTATCACCCGAGTGAAAAAAACAATCAATTTGCAAAACCGTATTAAATTGAGTAAAAAAAAATTGTTAGATTCTCCAAGTGATATGCAATTACAAGGAAATAAACAAATTTTCTTTTCTTTTAATACAATAAATAACCAATTTCCCGGTGGGGGATCCCTTCTGGGGTTCCCCATTTGTGGCGAGGCAACGTAAGATCGGAGTCCAGGTGGAGATCCCTTCCCCATTAGAGGCGTGGCAATGTAAAACCGGATTCCCGGTGGGGGATCCCTTATGGTTGAAATAAAGTAAATGTCACGCGGGACTCTGCGATGGAGCTTAGTGAGAGTAGAGGAGGTCTGTCCACCTCTCCCTAGTGGACCAGACCGGAGTCTGTAACTTCACCTAAGTCTGGAGTATCAACCAAAATGAGTTCACTTAGGGAGGTAGGAGTAACTCTGTTGTTGTGAGCAATATTGCAATGGTATGTTGTTTTTTCTATTGCCTCGATCAAAGCGACATTTAAAATTTGGCTCTGTAAAATGTACAACTAAGCGCAGGGTTCGTGCTTCCGCGAATTCGGTTAGAGAGCAACGATGTAGGACATTCAAGATGTCCGTATGAGGCCTGTAGCGAAGGCAAAAGTTGAGTTAAAAAAAATCATCGATGTAAATGTCTACCGAGGCATTTACATCGGTGGCATCCCAATCGAGGCCTGGCTTATTTAGTGTGAGGTGTAATCAGTTGATGGTCTACAACGAGGGTCCCAATGAGGGTCCCTTTTGCGGGTCCCCCTCATTGGAGTCATGGCAAGAGAAGACCGAGTCCCGGCTGCCTGGTTGGTGACCTTGGGAACGGCATAGCGGGAATCAGGGTTACTGCTCAGGTGGTTTGAGGCAATGGCACCCCCCCGCCGCGCGGAGCTGTGTTTATGCGTAAGTGTGGGTTCGGCTCTGAGAGGCAGGACAATTACAGAAGAAAAAAATTCAAAAATTTGGATTTTGGACTTTTTCTTAACAGCAGTAATAAGCCCTAATTGAGAGCTTTACGATATGTCATGAGCGGTACTTATTTTGATTCGTTCCAGAGTTATAGCCAAATAAGATTTTAATTAATGAAATATTTGGATCTTACAAGTGGAAAACACATCGAATCAGACTTCATCTCCTTTTTTTTTAATTTTAATATATTTATTTATAAATAATTATTAATTCTGATTCTAAAAAACTTTTACGATAAATAATAATTCAATTTTTTTTTTTTGTTTTCAGTCATTTGACTGGTTTGATGCAGTTCTCCAAGATTCCCTATCTAGTGCTAGCCGTTTCATTTCAGTATACCCTCTACATCCTACATCCCAAACAATTTGTTTTACATATTCCAAACGTGCCCTGCCTACACAATTTTTCCCTTCTACTTGTCCTTCCAATATTAAAGCGACTATTCCAGAATGCCTTAGTATGTGGCCTATAAGTCCGTCTCTTCTTTTAACTATATTTTTCCAAATGCTAATTTCTTCATCTATTTGCCGCAATACCTTTTCATTTGTCACTTTATCCACCCATCTGATTTTTAACATTATCCTATAGCACCGCATTTCAAAAGCTTCTAATCTTTTCTTCTCAGATACTCCGATCGTCCAAGTTTCACTTCCATATAAAGCGACACTCCAAACATACACTTTCAAAAATCTTTTCCTGACATTTAAATTAATTTTTGATGTAAACAAATTATATTTCTTACTGAAGGCTCGTTTCGCTTGTGCTATTCGGCATTTTATATCGCTCCTGCTTCGTCCATCTTTAGTAATTCTACTTCCCAAATAACAAAATTCTTCTACCTCCATAATCTTTTCTCCTCCTATTTTCACATTCAGCGGTCCATCTTTGTTATTTCTACTACATTTCATTTAATTTTGTTTTGTTCTTGTTTATTTTCATGCGATAGTTCTTGCGTAGGACTTCATCTATGCCGTTCATTGTTTCTTCTAAAACCTTTTTACTCTCGGCTAGAATTACCATGTAATCAGCAAATCGTAGCATCTTTATCTTTTCACCTTATACTGTTACTCCGAATCTAAATTGTTCTTTAACATCATTAACTGCTAGTTCCGTGTAAAGATTAAAAAGTAACGGTGACAGGGAACATCCTTGTCGGACTCCCTTTCTTATTACGGCTTCTTTCTTATGTTCTTCAATTATTACTGTTGCTGTTTGGTTCCTGTACATGTTAGCAATTGTTCTTATATCTCTGTATTTGAACCCTAATTTTTTTTCAAATGCTGAACATTTTATTCCAGTCTACGTTATCGAATGCCTTTTCTAGGTCTATAAACGCCAAATATGTTGGTTTGTTTTTCTTTAATCTTCCTTCTACTATTAATCTGAGGCCTAAAGTTGCTTCCCTTGTCCCTTTACTTTTCCTGAAATCAAATTGGTCTTCTCCTAACACTTCTTCCACTCTCCTCTCAATTCTTCTGTATAGAATTCTAGTTAAGATTCAATAATAATATAATTCAATAATAACAATTAAAAAAAAAAAAATATCAGAAATTATTAATGATAAAAATGTTATGTACTTTTCATTTAAAAAAAAATTGTATATCTAATTTAATAGGCGTACAAGGAAACCATGTGGTATTCTCATCAGATTGTTTTTATTCATGTAGTTGCATGACTTAACGGGGACCATTATCGATCGTAGCGTTAACCGGTTACTCCACTGAAGAAAATCTGAGATTACTTTCGACATGTACTACTGAGGGAAAAGTACTAATATTTTGAAAGTGAATAGATTAATAATAATAATAATTTTAAGGTATTTTAATTGTTTAAGATTATTGCTATATGTTTTTAACGCTATTAATTGCTCTAAGTATTTAATTTTTTTTTAAAGTACAGACTGCCATTTGTTAATTATTTTAAAAGTATACTCTTTTAAAAATAAAAATATTTAAACTTTAATTCTGGAAATATAACTGTAACTGTTACAGGATTAATTATTATATATGTATCAACATTTTATGTTCATATAACATTATGTACGCTTAACGTTTTTAAGAATTAAAATTATACACCACAGATGAAGGAAACGTGATGTTATGTTACAAAGGGTGAAAAATATACAAATCATCTAAAAATGTATGTTATTTTTAAATATCCCGGTTATTCTAATAAATTAACAAATTAATTTAAATTTATTTGTATTTATCTCTAAGGGTAGAGCGTAATTAGCATCCTAAAACTTGCCATTATAGTTATGAAAATGGGTTTCAAGGGAAAGAATAGAGGGTGAGATAGGGTTATTATTCAGTGTGGAAAGAGGATTTTTAATGCAAATAATAAAGAGAACTTGACTTAAGGAAAATTCTTGGTGAAAATACAGTGGAAAAAAGTACATAAAAGAACTTTTTTTTTTTTATAAATAATTAATTTTTTCATTTTATAATAAAACAACAGTAAAATAATTTTATTTTAATATTGATTTTCACATTTCAAAGAATTAAAGATCAATTCTTTTCAAGATAAAAATTTCTAATAAACTTGCAATAGATAATATAAAAATTTCTTAATAAAAACAATGCTTCTTTAGTGTCTATTTATGCACTTTTTTTTCCATATCAAGAGATTAATTTTTAAATTCCTTAAATTACTATATTTATTTTATAAAGCTAATCAAGTTTTTTACTCCTCAGTGGTAATCATTAATTAATAAATAGTATTTATTTATAGCCCACGTACTATCTGTTTTGGGTTGTATTTTTCTGTACGATCGCTAAATTTTGTTTTAATACCTCCAAAATATCATCAGAAATGATTATTTCGTTTGTGCGCCATTTGAGAAAGGCGTGCCTAAATTTTTATTAAACAAAAGGTAAAAAAATTCTCAAAAATATCCCTTTTTTCTCCTATTTTCCTAGATAACTCGATGACTGTTCCTTTTAGAGGAAAAAAGTTTTGTTATTAAATTTTACGCACAATATCATTGATTGCAAATCAAAAAATACGTTATTATTGATGAAAAAATATGCAAGAACTATAAAAACATGAATAAAAATGTTCAAGTACTTTATATTAAACAAAGGACAGGTTTTAATCAGGTTTATCAGGTTTTTCCTTAAAGAAATTTTTGCAGAGTCATTCACGGGAACCGGATGTTTTAAAATAATCATAAAAAATTGAATATTTACTTTAAAAAAGTTTTATTGGTACTGAAACACTTATTAAATCAAAGAATTTGTTACTTACTCGTGAACGAAAAATTATGTCCGACAAGTGATGTCCATTTTGGGCAATACATTGTTGTAGCCTTTCACGGTAACTGGCCTCAATTCTTTGCACCATGTCTACATCAGACTGGGTGACGTGATGACAAACTGCAATCTTTAGGTCCTCCAATGTACGCGGTTTATTGCCGTACACACGCGATTTCAGAAACCTCCACAGAAAAAAATCACAACTACTCCAAGTCGGGGGACCGAGAGGTCCAAGGAATGTCGCCGAATCTGGAAACGATCCGTCCCGGAAACAAGTTACGGAGAACAGCCATCGTTGCCCTCACTGTGTGCGCTGTAGCTCCATCCTGCTGGAATAACACATTTTGAAAATCTATTCCCCGGTTTCGTAACTCAGGGATGAAAAACCTATTCAACATCGCAATATAACGATCAGCTGTTACAGTTACGGCAGCGTCATTTTCTTCAAAAAAATATGGTCTAACAACACCGACCTTTCCTATTGCACACCAGACAGTCACCTTTGGGCTATGAAGTGGTCTTTCGTGAAGCTGATGCGGGTTTCTTTCTGCCCAATACCGGCAATTCTGTTTGTTGACGAATCCATTCAGATGAAAATGAGCTTCGTCACTCATTAACGATAACAAATTTTCATTTTCTTCAAAAATGGTAAGCAATTGTCGACAAAATTGTAATCGCTGCTTGAAATCTTGCTCGTTTAACTGCTGCACGACGGCTACCTTGTAAGGATGGAAATACAGGTCTGTATGCAGAATTCGTCTTACCGTACTTGTGATCATTTGAAGCGCTCCTGAATGCCTCTGAATAGAGTGGCGTGGGCTTCTGACAACGGCTTCCCTTACTCGTTCGATGTTCTCCGGAGTGCTAGCAGTTCGTCGGGGACCGGTGGTTTTTTTCTTCAATATTGAACCGCTTGTTCGAAGGTTGTTTACCCATCGCAATATTGTGTTACGAGAAGGGACACTTGCATTACGATGGATATTAAACTGACGGCGGAAATATCGCTGAACAGCAGTTACGGTCATACGCGTACAGGCGTTGGTCTAGCGTCCACGGCTCCATCTCAACGACTAAAATGTAAATGCTATGAACAAAGAAACCGTCAGACACCAGCCACGTGACCCTCCCACCACGAACGCCCCAAAAAGTATTAAAATAAAGTTTGTTAAAGAATGTGCAATAAATAACAGAAAATATCAAAAGAATGGACACTGGAGGTTCGCTTCAAATGAAACAGTCTACAAAAAAATAGAACCAGAATCTAGCACAATCAAAAAGAAACGGATCTCATTCTTGGGATATCTTATCAGAATACCGGAAATTGACTCATCAGGAAAATAATAGAAAAATTATGGAACCGCAAAACTAATATAAAATGGATTATAAAAATCAAAGAAGACATGAAGGAATTCTAAATTACAGTGGGAGATTTGAAGAATAAAACAGACAAAATTAAGAAAATCAAACACAAATAAACTCGACTACAAACGAAAATCAACAGATAAACAATTGGAAGGGTGATTTCAGACCAAGAAAGAAAGTTAAAATTCGAAAGAATGAAAAAGCACTGGGCTAACAGGAAACTGAAAAACCTCTCCTACAAATATTGACTAATGTGGTCCAATGTAAGCCAAACAATTAAAAAAAAAAATTAAAATAAAAAGATAGCTTTTTTCGATTTCTGATGAAAGAGGAAGGTATTTTAGGGCAATTGTTTTGTAAAATAGTTAGATGATAAGCATGTACTGAGCTTAATATAATCTGGGGTTATGTTTTTATTTATTAAATTCACGTACTTCAAATTTTGTTCTGTAGAGAGTGATTTTTAAAACTGGAAAATATCAACTTCAAAGTTTTACCAACAAATTGGCCGATATAACAACTTTTTGAACGAAATTTCATCAAAATCGGTTTATCGAGCTAAATGTTATTAAGATTCAAAAACCATTACGCGTGTACTATTACGTTATGTGATATTCACACGTACCGTAATGTTTTTATTTTGGGGGGTTCCTGGGTTATGAAATGTTCAGAAATGGAAAAAATCTATACCCAATTTTTTGAGTGGTACCTTACTTTCCTTCTTGCAGCAAATTTCTATAGCTATGATGCCAGGAAAGTTAAAAATAAATCATTCAATAACCACTCCTTCTGAAAAGATTACTAGTACTTGAATTTAAATAAATTTTGGTTTTTAAAAATTCTATAGGAATTTTATAATAGTTAATTATTAGTAAATATTTTAGGGTCAATGCTAAGAAAATTTTACAACTTATTTTTATTTTTAATTGCAAGTTATAGTTGTTAAAAACCCGATGGTCCAGTTCATTAGTCAAATTTTTAAATCGTTTTTTTTTAGTTTTTTTTTTTTTTGTTATCTGTTAATTTTCTACTAAATTAATAACCAAGATTATAGATCTAAAGTAAAATAGAAGTAAAGTAAAATCTTCTGGAAGATTTACTTTACGATCTGTACAACGGTAATAGATGTTGGAAGGTTTTCTTGTCTGTCAATAAGGAAGTAGGATAAGTCTAAAAAAAAATTGAAAAACAGATCAAAATATACCAAAATTGTATGGAGAATTTTTCTATCGTATTCTTTACAAGAAATATTTGGAAAAAATCTTTTTCCTTCCTGAATTTCTTAAAAATATTTAAGGTTATAAAATTCTAACATAATTTTAGTTTTTAAATAATTAGTAAAGTAAAATCTTAATATGAAGAAAGGGTACTTATTGAGAACTGACCAACAACGTAGGCTTTCTCCTTGAATACAGATTTTTTTCTGCACTGTACTATTTCTTCATAAAAAAATTCCTTATTATTTTTCGGGTATTTACGTGACGCGGAACATCTGTAAATAAAAAAATATATTCTCATTATTAAAAAATGTGTTTTATTACTAATTTCTTTATTTTCTATAGAATTCCAAAGCCGTGAATATATGATCTGGTAGCACAATAATCAGCGCAAAGATAAATCATGTAATTTATTTTTATCCAGCCATTTCATATCACCTAGAATACCAGAAAATATATAGGAGTTAATGTGTTCAATATTTCTTTGATGAGTTGTTTACTGTTGATATTTAAGGCTAGAATCGAAAAGAAAAAAAGGGACAATTTTAATTGCGCGTACAGTTGTAGATTGATTCCCTATCTTTCCACTAGATAATGCTGAAAGCAAATATGACGATTCATAATCAGAAAGGCCTCTGGGTTTTGCAGTTTGTTAAATACAGATCTTTAGTTACAATATGACATGCGTTGTGTATAAAGTTTAATCATGATCCATCAAGTAAAAATAACATACGACGATAGCATAATCAGTTTGAAACAATCGGATGTCTGTGCAAAGGGAGGAGTACAGAACGACCAAGGGTGTCTGAAGATGTTCACCATGTCAATGAGTCTTTTCTACATAGTTCTAAGAGATTTGTTTGAAAGGCCATCCGCAACGTGATCTATTAATTCCGATGATGATAGCGTGAAATATTTTAAGGGAACGCTTATGTATGCGTGTATGCAGTTATACCGTTTATAAGTGTAAAGGAAAAGACTTCAAAGCGGTATCATTTTACAGCTGTATTTTTTTAAAGCTGCAAACGGTAGGTTTACCGACTACTGATCACGCTGTGCTCGAAAACTTTGCAATCAAAATATTGCCGAATGAAAATGACGACGTTTATGATCGTACGCATGATGTATGTATCTGGCGATCATAGAATTCCCATGAGCTCTTAAAAATGTGACTCCCAAATATTTTTTCTGTGCAATATGACATCGGCTACTCTACCTGTCATTCTTTTTAGCTAAAGGAAGCATAACGAAAGTTGCTTATTTTTATATGTATATGGCTCTTTCCTCAACCGCAAGACGGACTAGAGAATTTTATTATGCAACCCTGTACGGGAATGGTTGAATGACGCTTTCTTTTATCGCTGGATCGGTCCGCATGAATTTTATTTAAAATGGCCTCCAAAATTATCCAATCTGATTCTGTATGATTATTTCCTTTGGGATTTTATAAAGGATTTTGTGTATATGACTCCGTTGCCTTCTGATCTAACCGATTAGAGGCACAATATTGACGCATTTGTTGATTCCATTCATCTACAAATACGGGTTTAAATATGGGACGAATTATCCTATCGGTTGGATATGTGTCGCGTGACAAAAAGAACTCATGTTTAACACTTGTTGAGAAACTACAAGAGGATTTTATTTGTGATTCATTACTGTAAGTCAAAGTTAATAGTTATTAAATAGCTTTAAAACCCCGATACTTTTTTTTTATAGACTGTAAGTTGAAATACTACGAAAAAATATTTAATACTTTATACGTACAACATCAAAACCCTTCTGTATTTTCAGACGCTTTTAAAAATTTTCTGTTTTTTAATTAATAATAAAAATCTTTTAAATCACTTTGTAAATTTTATAATTTTCAAAATTATTTTTTAAGTTAGGTTTCTTCATTTATTTTCAACGATATCTTGTTATTATATGCTACCATAAAGTAGAAAATTTGTCAAGTTTCTAATTAATTTATAAATTATGGGTTGATAAGCAAAGTATTTCTTTTCAATATGATACCACTTTTTGTTTGTGTATTAGTAAGTTGCTTTTCATTAACTATATTTTATAATTTCATCAACCTTTGTAATTTGTTTATGTTATAATAATTTTTAAACTTCTGATACTCTATATTCTATAAACATACTGTAATATGTGATGCAATATTTGTAGTGATTTATAGTTAATTTATATTGATAAAGATATACTCTTGTGTGTGTGTATATATATATATCTTTAAAATAATTTGAATATTATAATTTATTTATTTAATAGTTTGTTACGTTAAATGTTACATAGAAAGATAATATATATATATATATATACACACACACATACACACAATTGGGGCACAAGATTTCCTATATTTTATATATTTATGTATTAATGTAAATAAAACATCACAAGTCGAATTGTCTAGTTTTATTTTTAATAAATTAAATTTTATTTATAAAAATCAAAAAGAACAAAGAATTATAAATAAAAAATATAATATTTCACGTAAAATACTTTATAATAAACTAGAAATTCTTTGATAGAGAAGTTCATACATAGATAGTCAATTGAATATTGAATATAACAATCAAATAACCATATCAAATATCAGCATACACAGTCGTCATTTTGTAAACAAGATTTCAGTTCAGTTAAAGCTAGAGGGCTTGTCAAGATTCGATAAAGGGCAATATGTATAGTGACATCTAAACACATATGCTAATACACACACCCACACATACACACACAGCGGAGACGTATATAATTGTATATAACATATCACATCTAATACTAGAATGATAGATTATCACAATATGACAATTGGATGCAGCCACATACTATGTGTCATCGTATTTATAATCCACGTAATTAACAATTTAAACTATCATAGATCAATACGACCTAATCAAATATTTAACAAATAAGGAAAACAAAAATAAAATTAAAATAAATTTACCATAAATTATAATATCATTTAAAGGTTGTAGTTTAATATTATATATGAATAAATATACATATTTATTTAATAGTTCGGTATATTAAATATTATGTAGAAAGATAATATATTTTAATACAAGGAAATAATTTCACAATGTAAAATAATATAAGCAGTTGGTCATTTAAATGGAATTATTTATGTCTCTGTAAAAATATAAAAGTAAAAAAAAAAAGAAGCATTTATTATATGCTGATACAACGAAATTTCATAAAACTGTAAAAATGTATTGATAAAATAAATGCAATTCTACAATTTAAATGGATTTTTAAAAATAAAATTAATCATAATTATAATTATTATTATAACTGTAATCGATTATTATAATAATCAATTACTATTCGATTCTAAATAAACAAAAATGAGAAAATTATGCAAATATTACTTTAAAAATAGGTAATGAAAGGTAAAAATTTTGAATATAATAAATTACTAAATAATATTATCAAAAATTATAGATTTTGTTAAAATACTAACCATCAGGGCGAGCGAAGCCCCTTCCGGTCTAGCCAAGGGGTCCGCTCCCCCCCCCCCCCCCTAATGTGTTCGTTATCCTATGATTGTGTGAATAATATTGATAAATAACAAGTAAAGTCTGAAAATCTTTCATTCCTTCAACGTTTTCCATGTTCTTGACAAAGAAGCATCTGCGAACAAATAACTGGACCCCTCGATGTAGACACGAATGTACCAGCAATGCTATCTGGAGTGACAAATTCATGACTGAGTCAAAATACATAACAATGATATTACAGCACAAAGCCAGTGACGAAGAGGTAGTGAGGGGGTAATGGACAGAGTCGTCGTTCGTCCAGGATTGCCGGGATGGGCTGTTAACAGGCTCGCCATCGAGGTGTTAAGACCGAGACCCGGTATGGGCCCCCTTTGTGGGATACTCACGTTGGAAGCAGACGTCAAAACTGACTCCCGGCTTCTAGGATGGGGTTCAGGAACGACATAGTTGGTCCTAGATACCTTTCCCTAGAGGTTAATGGTAGCCACTGAAACGATTCATTAGAACGGACAATCCCCTGGACTGTGCTATACTTAACGGTGAATCCAGCTAAGGAGCGTAGGGAAACAAGCTAAAAAAAAAATAAAAATATATTTTAACTACTATTATTGTCTTTAATAATCTAAGTTAATCGTTACAAGTAATACAGTGTCCCATATAAAACGCAACCTAACCTTATATTGGTAGGTATTGAAATAATAAAAAGGCATGTGTAAATGTAAATGTAATTTTTATTATTACCATCCATTACCTTACATTTAGAGTAAATGTTGGAAGTGGCCGCCATCTTCTTGAATGCAAGCTTCAATTCTTTTTACAGCGTTTCTTGCAACTTTTTTCAAAGTTTGTAGCGGGATATTTAATACAGCTTGTTCAATATTGACTTTCAATCGTTCAAGTGTTCGTGGTTTGTTGCTGTAGGCTTTATCTTTGAGGTAACCCCGTAGAAAAAAAAAACTGCCACAGTCAAATCTGGAGATCTTGGTGGCCACAAGCCTCGACCGATAACACGATTACCAAAGAATTCCTCGACGAAATCAGAAGTTGAACCTGCGTAGTGCGATGTCGCACCGTCATGTTGTAGCCAGCAGTGTCGGTCTTCCTCTTCCAAGAGTGCAATGAACCGAAATAAAATATCCTGATATCGTTCTGCATTAATGGTGTACTCGAAAAAAATAGGACCGATTCTTCCGCGATATCGCGCACCACACGCCCAACTTCTGCGTGGGGATTTTCAGCACTCCAAATTCTACTGTTTACGTAGCCATCCAAATGAAACCGTGCTTCATCTGTGAAAAATAACGAATCCATAACATTAATTCCCTCACGCAGAAATCGACGAAACCGTTGACAATATTGTAGCCGTTTTTCTTTGTCGGGCTCAAGAAGTCGATAAACCGTTTGAATGCGATAAAGTAATCGTTTGGTCGCCCGATGAACAGTTGAATTAGACAAATTAATTTCAACAGTCAAACGTCTGATCGATTTATTTGGCGAGGCGAGTAATCGGTCTTTGATTTCAGTGACTGTATCTGTATTCAACACTGACGCAGATCTTTTGTGTTCCTTGTTATTAACAGAACCGGTCTCTCTAAATTTTGCAACTAACTTTAAAACTGATGTTTTGTTAGGAGCTGGTTTATCTGGATACTTATGGGGAAACAAATCTTGCACTGCAACCACTGATTTCGTACTGAAGTACGACTCGACAATGAAAACACATTCATCTAGCGAAAACACCATCTTGTCTCTAGCATTACACTGAACGTTATGATTGCATTGTTGTTACTATCGGGTAGTGTTCTACTGCGTCGCCGCGATGTTCAGTTGTTGGACGAGTCCATTTCAGTAACGAGTAGGGGAGGAAGCTTGACTTTTGAAATTTCATGGATGAGTGATTGATGGGTTGCGTTTTTTAAATGGGACACCGTGTATTTACTTATTTATTTATATAAAACATAAATATTTAATTATATATATCATTACGGATAGCTATTTGTTATTACATATATTCTTTTAATAGATTTTTTTACCGTGTTAGAATAGAATTTGATCAATTTCACTAATATAATATTAAAAATAAAATATCTTATATTGCACTATTGCATGTAATTTATTAGAACACTATACTACTACTGTTATATTTAATGCAGTTCCAGTTTAAATATGTTATAAAATTTAAATTTTACCCTGCATGTTATTAACTTACCCATTAAATCAACTTTATGGTAATTTTTCTTGTTTAACAGTTCAAAATTACAATTTACCATATGCTAGTTAATACTAGTCTACATTTTTATTTATGCCTCATTTACGATTAAAACAATAAAAATGCAATACTTTTTCTTTTCTTTTTTTTTAGAAATAATTTCTAATTTTTTTAATAGAAATAATATTTCTATTTTATGTAGAATGAATTATTAGTAATATTTTTATTTTTCTAATTTGCTATTGAATATATTAAATTAATTATATTTCCTGAAAATTGCAGAAAAAATATTAATTTTTTTTAATAATACTAATCCTTTCTACAATTTCATAATTTATGCAACAGATTTCATGAAATTCTTTCGTTATTTTATATCCTCATTATAAAAGATAGAATTTATTACTTTAATATAGTAAAAAGGAAACCGTTAAAAAAAATATTCTTAACTGTTCGTAATAATTTTACACTTCAGTATTTTAATTTTGTTACATCAGCTACGCTACGAGAAAGTATATAGATAGGTCATGCTATTCACACTCTATTTCCTAGTCAAAATCGCACTGATTTTCACAGTACTACGCACTACATACTTTTGATTAACGATTAGAACCTACACATAAGTATCAAGTTTCAACTCGCTCACCGATGTGACTAATTGTATAAGAGCATGTGAAAAATGTATCAATACACAGTTAATATGATCTCAAATTGAGATTATATTGTCTATTGCTGACCTTAAATCGAGTGTAATACAAGAACTACTCAACCAAGGCCTCCTACCCTTCCAATTTTCTTTTATTTTTATGCCGTGTTATTTCTTCTTGTTTTCTGACCGATTCTATTCACTACACTCTGTTTCCTTTCTCCCTTTAATCCGCAGGTTCCTTGGTTCGAATGCCAGTCGATTCATTAATGCCACAAAATTCATTACTATCCATCATAATAATTATTATTGGACGTCAGCCGGTTTTTAAACTGAGTCGAAGGTTTGCCCCAGTATTTGTTAACCCAACAGTTGGATGGCGGGATGGGAGAGTGGGGTTTGTTGTACTATCTAACCGGATGGCATCATTCGATTAGTAATAGCATGTAATATTTGTATATGAAATCCAAACGCAACAAAACTAGTACAATACAATGATTAGTACACTAGTCATAAAGATTGGCGAGGGACAAACTTTCAGCTCACTAATTGTAGACCTTTGCAATCAGAGCTTCTCGTAATGTGTCATCAGTCCATAGCCTTCCCGATCGGAGAAAATCGGCAACATTTACATGTTTTCCTAAAGTTGTTAAGTAGTCTTTCCACAGTACTGTGTGATAACTGACAGGCGTCCGGGATAACGTTCTGTAAACTCATTACTAACATCACGTTGTGAATAACCTTCAAGGACTAACAGGATTCTCTTCACACATTCTTCCTGCGACATCATCTTACCAAACAAAACTAAACAAAAATACTATAATTTCAGCTGTAGTGCGAAACTTTTCGGACACCTGTATATATATATATATATATATATATATATATATATAAAAGCAGTGTCGCCCGTATAATCAACAAATACCGAAGACAATAATCTTTGTTCTTGGTGTTCGGGAAAAAATCGGGTGGGGCTGTGCCTGGGCGCACGGTCGTTGGTTTAATGTGAAACGTTACAGACCTTAGATGAAGTTCCTCCGAGCTACAGACCAACCGATATCTATAGAGTTAAATGGGAGAACCAGCGTCGTAATTTTTTTTAAAAAACTGAAAGTCTGCAATGGAAAATTTTAGTTCCTTCCTTATCCCAACTCTACAGATAAATTGGTCGGTCTGTATGTCAGCAAGTTACTTTTAATATATTGAATTGAAATAAAAACGAGACATTGACTGCGTACTAAATTAACATAAAACAGACACAGAATGGTACATGATGTTTATTTCTACTAATATTCGACGATAATTTGTTCAATATTTGACTGTGATATGAGAAATAAGAGACATAAGGCATAATAAGCAGCGGTAGGGGTGCTCGTGCCGTTGGCGTCGTTCAGTGAGCGCGCCGTTCCCAGTTTTTGCGACGCTCCCGAAACAGTTTTGCTCACTCGGCACCGGACATTGGGGTACTTACGCGTAGCCCATAACCTCCCCTTTTCAACGTTATGCGTAATTTATATTTCCGGCTGGCTTCTGCGCGGGCTAAGGCTGACATATTGAATTTTTATAATTTTTTACACGTTTACTTTATTTTTTTACACATATTGTCCAAAATATAATTATTATTGCTTAAATCGATGTATCTCGACTAACATAATCACGAATCACCGCGCTATCATATCTTACTCGTGAGCTACACTGAATGGAAATGAGGGAGAGCGCCAGTTTTGGCCGATCTACACTGTGCCTCCTCCTCGCTAACCCGCTTGACAATGACGCAAACTCAAAGTTGTATCGGCGTAATGTAAGTTATAAAATGACACCGCATTTACGTCACTGAGTCTAATAGTTAGGGAGTCATTAAGGCAGGAGGATATTGACATTTTCGTTACGCTACAAATTTCTGTTCTGGTACCCGTATGATTTTAAAAATGTTTCACGTTAAAAGGTAACCGTATCCTTTATGAAAAACAGTAAATGGGATACCCACCGGGTTGGTCTAGTGGTAAACGCGTCTTCCCAAATCGACTGATTTGGAAGTCGAGAGTTCAAACGTTCAAGTCCCAGTAAAGACAGTTATTTTTACACGGACTTGGATACTAGATCGTGGATACCGGTGTTCTTTGGTGGTTGGGTTTCAATTAACCACACATCTCAGGAATGGTCGAACTGAGAATGTACAAGACTACACTTCATTTACATTCATACATATCATCCTCATTCATCGTCTGAAGTATTATCTAAAAGGTAGTTACCGGAGGCTAAACAGGAAAAGAAAGAAGAAGTAAATGGGATAAAATTATCTAGGAAAAATAAAAGATTATTTCAATTTAAACGATAAATGATAATTTTCCTGTTGCGGTAAATTTTTGTACAAAATAAATAGAATTATAAAACTGAATTAGCTAATTATATAAAAATTTTAATTACATTATATAAACAATAATTTTAGTTGATATTTTGCTCTTTTTTAATTTTATTTTTTCTTTATTAATAAATTATTTATTTAAAATAAGCTACTGTAGAAAAGTGTATTAAGGTAGAACTTAAAAGCACCTAATTTAACGTGCAATTTAATTTTAAACCTGTTAAAAATGCAACGGCATCCTAAGGGATTGTACTGCATTTATAATACAGAACAAGAAAACTAATTTCATTGTTCCTTTTTCTATTCTTTTTTTATACAACATTATTTCTCGTTTGTTTCTCAATAGTAATTTTTTTTAAATGAAAGGGAATTTTTCATTATTTACCTTACCCCTATTTTCTAAAATATATCGTAATTTATTACTTTTTATATATAGTCTTTCATATTTTTATTTATTTACGTAAAGGATACAATATAACAATCCATAAATCATTAATGAACTTAAGTAACATCTAAAGAAATTATTAAATTCATCGTATGATTTGGTACTATTACAAAAAAGATATTCTTAAGGGAAAGGCATTTAAACTTAAATATTTAGCCTATATATGACCATAAACCGTACGAAACACCACGGATGACTTATTGATTTAATTTCTAATTTCTTTTCCAATTAAAAATATAAAAGTCTTATTGGGAATTTCAAAGGAAAAAAATATAAAAACAAAAACCGTAAAAGTATTTAATATATATCCGAGCAGAAATTAGGCAAGAGATATAAATTTTATTGCTAAATAAATATTAAACTAGCTGGTAAACTATTTTATAAAACTTTTATAAAACTTTTATTAAACTTAAAAATTAATAGACTTGAGACAAAAACAATATACATTTTTTAGAGGTAGGATAAATAAAAAAAAACAACTTTTTTCTATAAATATTCATATATACGTGTAAACTTAACAAATTTGCTTACGTAAGATTTTCTTTAAATGTAACACCCCCTTCAAAAAAGGGTAAAATAAGAAAAAAATAATATTTTTAACAAAAAAAAAATGTTTTGTAGTTTAGGTTTATAATTTTTAAAAATAAATTGTGAACACTTCTTGATAGCTTTATATATGAAGTATAAAATTACAAATATTTGTCGAGAAAATATATATATATATTTTTTTGTCTTCAGTCATTTGACTGGTTTGATGCAGCTCTCCAAGATTCCCTATCTAGTGCTAGTCGTTTCATTTTAGTATACCCTCTACATCCTACATCCCTAACAATTTGTTTTACATATTCCAAACGTGGCCTGCTTACACAATTTTTTCCTTCTATCTGTCCTTCCAATATCAAAGCGACTATTCCAGGATGCCTTAGTATGTGGCCTATAACTCTGTCTCTTCTTTTAACTATATTTTTCCAAATGTTTCTTTCTTCATCTATTTGCCCCAATACCTCTTCATTTGTCAGTTTATCCGCCCATCTGATTTTTAACATTCTCCTGTAACACCACATTTCAAAAGCTTCTAATCTTTTCTTCTCAGATACTCCGATTGTCCAAGTTTCACTTCCATATAAAGCGACACTCCAGACATACACTTTCAAAAATCTTTTCCTGACATTAAAAAAATTAATTTTTGATGTAAACAAATTATATTTCTTACTGAAGGCTCGTTTAGCTTGTGCTATTCGGCATTTTATATCGCTCCTGCTTCGTCCATCTTTAGTAATTCTACTTCCCAAATAACAAATTTCTTCTCCCTCCATAATATTTTCTCCTCTTATTTTTACATTCAGTGGTCCATCTTTGTTATTTCTACTACATTTCATTACTTTTGTTTTCTTCTTGTTTATTTTCATGCGATAGTTCTTGCGTAGGACTTCATCTATGCCGTTCATTTTTCTTCTAAATCCTTTTTACTCTCGGCTAGAATTACTATATCATCAGCATATCGTAGCATCTTTTCACCTTGTACTATTACTCCGAATCTAAATTGTTCTTTAACATCATTAACTGCTAGTTCCATTTAAGATTAAAAAATAACGTAGATAGGGAACATCCTTGTCGGACTCCCTTTCTTATTACGGCTTCTTTCTTATGTTCTTCAATTGTTACTGTTGCTGTTTGGTTCCTGTACATGTTAGCAATTGTTGTTCTATCTCTGTATTAGAACCCTAATTATTTTAAAATGCTGAACATTTTATTCCAGTCTACGTTATCGAATGCCTTTTCTATAAACGCCATGTATATTGGTTTGTTTTTCTTTAATCTTCCTTCTACTATTAATCTGAGGCCTAAAATTGCTTCCCTTGTCCCTATACTTTTCCTTGAGAAAATATTTAAACTAATGGAACTACAACAAAAGAACAAAACACATGACATTAGGTTGGTGGGGATTTTTTGAAAACTATTTTTGGATGACAGGTAAAAAGTTTTCATTGATAAAGTTTTCTATAAAATGCCTTTGAAGAAAATCAAAAATGATTTTTTTTTCAAAATTCGTTCAGCGGTTGGGAGATATCGCAAAAAATCCAATTTCGATGTTCTTCTGAGGAATTTTGGATTTGGAAAATTTGTTACCTACATTGCATACTGTATACCGAGTATTGCGGGACGTATTAACCGAATTTCAGGAACTGATTCAGGACACGAAAATGAGTAAAAAAGTTCATCTCGTCATAAATCCTACTTTTCTTTGTTTTCCTTCAGGATTTTTTAATAAAAATGGCATCTGGCAAAATCTTAATTTTTTAATCTTCAATATCTTTTTAATTATTTATTTCAACAAATTTTTACTTATTGAAAAATTTATTAATCATTTTATTTTGAACAAAATGACACCTGATTTGTAAAAATTCGTTGACAAACAATAGCGTTACTGTAGACAATTAACCCGGCACAACGCTTGTGCACCATAGTGCAAGCTGATTATTTTTTATCTATTTTTATTTGCTCCACTAAAAGTAATGAAAATTATTAATAATAAATGATAATAGTAAATTAATAAAAATTATCATATATATGTTTTCTCCCTTCAGTTTTAATATTTTCCAAAAATCTTCTGGTATTTTATAGATCGCATATAATATTATCAAAAAAATGTCTACAATTTTCCAAACTTATTAATCCCAAACTTAAACACAGAAAATTTCTGTTTTAAAAGTTTTCCTTTCCAGGTATAGCTTTATTAGAGGAAGTAGTTAGATTTAGAGAAACTTTTACTTAGCAAATAATTAAAGCTTAATGTATATATGATAATTTTTAGTAATTTTTTTCTTTAATTTTATACCCTACCTTTAAAAAATATAATTTTATTTTGTTTTTTTGCTCTAACCATTTTAGTTATAACTATTATTATTAAGTTCAAATATTTTTCTCTATTACATTATGGGCCATTAAAACTAGTAGTTTTGGTCCTTACAATATACCCGTACCTAAAATAAGAAGCAAATTTAGGTAGATTTCATAAGAAAGCTACCTATTGTAATGGGTACCATGATTCGACTTCTCGAAAATTTCGATATATCTTCGCGTTTCGCATCCCAAATCATTTCAAAGTAAAATACAGGATCCGGCATATAAATCTGACAATTTTGTAGTAATTGTTATGTTGGCACTACTGTCAATGAGAAGGCAGAATTGTTGTACATCGACAGGTCTATTCATACTATTCAGTAGCCAGTATGTCGTGGTCGGGTGAACAACGAGCGTTTGTGATTGAAGCCTATTTAAAAAAATAATGACTCGGTTATTGTAACACAGCGTTTATTTGGCAGACATTTAAATTTAAATCGATAGGCGTCTGTTCCTAGTAGGAATACAATATTGTTGTTGGTGAAGAATTTCAGGAACACATCGTCTGCTTTGAAAATGAAACCAACAGAACGAAAACGAAGTGAGAACGCCTGCAAACATTACCGCTGTAAGGTTAGCTGTTACGCGGCCTCCATGATGTTCAGCTGTGAGACATGCTGCTGCGCTAGCCATTTCTGATCGAACTGTACGACGAATTCTTCATGCCGACCTGAAATTCCATCCGTATAAGATGATGTTAGTGCAGCAACTTAATGCAAATAATTGGGCGTTTCGCAAAGCAGCTTGCGTGGTCATCCTCAAAAATATCCACCAGGATGTCATTATTCTTTTAAGTGACGAAGCGCATTTTCATCTGTCAGGATTTGTAAATAAACAAAATTACCGTTGTTGGGCTTCGCATAATCCACGGCAAATTCTTGAAAAACCACTTCACAGTCAACATGTTACAGCGTGGTGTGCGGTTTCAAAATTCGGCATAATTGGCCAGTATTTTTTTGAGAAGTTAAATCGAAGAGTAACAGTAACATCTCATCGATACGTAAACATGTTGAATGAATTTCTGCGACCGAAACTGAATGACTATCAAAGACATGAAATTTGGTTTCAACAGAATGGTGCCACCGTCCGCACTGCGAGAATCGCAATGGATGTTCTGCGAGAAACCTTTCCAGGACGTTTGATTTCCCGATTTGGCGACATTCCTTGGCCACCGCGTTCATCTGATCTGGCTGTTTGTGATATTTTTTCTGTGGGGATATCTGAAACATAAAGTCTTCAGAAGTCGACCACAGTCAATTGCAGAATTCAACGAGAAATTGAAGCAGTTCTACAAGTGATGATTAAGCGAGGAATATAAAATTTTAGAATGAGGTTAAGTGAGTGTGTGAGGAGTAATGGAAAACATTCCACGCAACAATACTCTCTCTATCAGCTGCTGGTCGTACGTATTCCCTTCTAAAATGTCGCTGCACAGTAATCAGTGATTTCGAATCGTGATACAACACACATTGCGCTTTCTTCTGGATTGAGGCAATTTTATAAAAAATTAATCACAGTACACTCTACTCTGCTTCTACCTGCAACAAACGTATATAAAAAAAGCTTTATAATTTTTTATTTCTTTCTTTCTTTTGCCTCAGATCTCACAGCTGTAACTATAATAGTTGTTTTTTTATAATAAAATTTTGTAATCGTGAAAAGATTTTATGGATACTATAATAGAAAACTAAATCAGCATGACTTTTACCAAAGCAGTGAAGTATTATCTACCGCAATTCTGAGTTTAATTTTAACTTAAATAATGAACATGCAGATCCATTTGAAAACAACAAGATTAATAATAAATAATTAATGATTGTATAACAGCTGTGAAATTGTAATAATCAAAATATTCAAACAGAATATTAAACAACCAAAACGCGACTCGGTTACGAGTGAGATTAAACGGTATAATATGAAAATTTTCTTCACATATTACTCTAATATACATCAGTTTAATGTTGTGAATATTATGTAACAGCGGTCAACCTCAGTAACAATGGAGGGGATAATTGGGAGGGGGATTTGGAAGAGGAAGAGGACTCGACTGGGTTCAGTTGTAAATTTATAGTAATAGAAAGGGCTAGTAATAATACATAACTAAGGGATAAAATTATTAGGCTGCAATTAGTTAACATTAAGCCTTAACGTATAATAACACTTACTGCAATAACGCCTAAGTTATAATCACAATAATACAATACACAATTCTAACGTTGTTAAACCTCCTATTAACAAAAAATAATAGGAGTTATCAACATTTTTACTTACATATGCGAATCGTGGTTTATTTAATTTCTGCGTTAAGCAACGGAAAAAATAATTCGCAACGGTACTGCTAAAGTAAATCTATAACAGTCGGCTTGAAAAAAGATGTTTGTTGCAGAAAAGAAATGCGCTAATACAAACCTAAGAATTTTCAGTATTTTATATTCAACATTAAATATTAATGTTGAATATAATTCCTGATGAGAATCATGGATAATGTAAAAAACATGTTTTAGGAAATGAAAATGAGAAGGTCAATAAATTATGTAATAAAGGTTTTAAAGACAACAACAAAAGATTGTGATAGAAAATTGGAACCTAAAGCACTATTTCTTTTTTGTCAGATTGAACGATAGATTTTGATGGGATGGAACCAAATTTCGTCATAGTTATTGGCTGTAATCATAACAAGCCAGTATTACCAATTAGCCGGAAGCAATGTTGCCAGACCATTGCGCATGCGTCAATTAAGGAACAAAGTTCTCAATAGATTGCAACAGTGCTTGTCAGACGTCCATAAAAAAGACTTTAGATAAGCTTGTTGGTGGAGTGATAAGAAATAGCTGCTGATATTGTCTGGCATCCACCTTGATAGTTTAGTTCTAAAAAGAGGTGTTTGATCTGTGAGTCGCAGGAGTTGATGATAGCGACGGCTGGGTATTCCTAAAAATCTTGATGTAATTCTTAAAATATCTAATTTCTGGTTCACATCTAGGCCCGTAATCATGGGTTTTATAGGAATATTAAGCTCTCTTTTTTTGTTTATCCTTCGAAACCACTGTAAGGTATTACTTCAGCGGATGAATGAGGGTGATATGCGTGAATGAAGTGTAATCTTGTACAATCTCAGGTCGACCGCTCCTGAGAAATGTAGTTAATTGAAACTCAATCACTAAAGGACACCGGTATCCACGATCTAGTATTCAAATTTGTACAAAAGTAAAACCTTTACTAGGATTTGAATTTTAGAACTCTCGACTTTGAAATCAGCTGAATTGCGGTGACGAGTTAGCTCGATGGGCTCAGGGATATTAAGCTGAAGTAAGGCAACCAAACTGGTTGGGGTCTTCCGAAACTGTATTTCGGGCAAATCAACTTTTTTCCCCTATCCAGAGTCCAATTATGATAAAAGAGTTGTGCATATTAATTGATGGATCTTGTTTAAGACGTCAGGTCTAGTTTAATTGGAAGAGTTATGAGTATTGAGTTATGAGCGGGTAAACCTGTAGAAAAAATGAACTTGTAATATATAAAACGTATGTAACAAGTATAAATAGGGATTACATTACCACCATTTCCGTATGTTTATCTGCCCTTATGCAGACGTCCGTCTTCATTCTGCTCTGTTTCCTGTTACTTTTGAATCCTGATCACAACCTTTTTCTTTTAATTAATCTATAATTTTTTTTTAACATTTCCGGGTTTTCTAAGTCTTTTAATGATATTTCTAGCACTGTTTAATCAATTCGTATCTTAATGGAAAAAATGCTTCTAAAATATATATCCTAAAATGCTTCGTTTTTGAGTTACGGCTAATTAAAGATTTAAATCTTATTTCAGCTATACCGGTGAAATGAAGTCTTACATACATTTTTAGGACGTTAATAAAGAGCAGAATTTGTGATTTCTTATGGTTTTTGAATTTTTGAGAGATCTGTGTGAAAACCAATGAATTAGCATAAAAACCCCTGTATAACTTTGCATAACTATGTAAAATGGATTGATTTAACTCGCTTTAAGAATAATCAAATCTTGGAACTGCTATATCTTTTGATCTATCGTATGAAAATCAATGAAATTTGGTACACGTATGTAACTTCGATGACAATACAGCACTACGGTGTCGCAACTTGATATGACCCACCCCCACGACCCCACGTGCTACCCCTACGCTAAATTCATGCATTTAGCTGAAAATTTTCATTTCTCATGATCTATCGTATGAAATGATTGAAATTTGGTTTGGTACACGTATGTAACTTCGAAGTGTAAAAATAAATATTTTTACTTTTTTTTAGTCAAATTAAAAAAGTTACAAAAATATATTTGATTACATATAAAAAATTATTTTTTAAAAAAGCTTTTATTTAACTAATATTAATATTAAAGTTAATAAAAAAAGGAAACAAATTTGAAAAACCCTCTAAAAAGTAAAAAATAAGAATTAAATCAAATTGAGAATTAAAAAAAAAAAAAAAAATTATAATATATTAACAAATATAAAAATGCACTGAAAAGTAAAAAATATAAATATTTAATAAATAACTAATAAATAAAAAAATAAATAAATGTAAGAATTATTAAATTTTAAAATTTGTAAATTTTTGTTTAAAATTCTCAATTTGATTTAATTCTTATTTTTTACTTTTTAGAGGGTTTTTCTAATTTGTTTCCTTTTGTTATTAATTTTAATATTAATATTAGTTAAATAAAAGCTTTTTTAAAAAATATTTTTTTTTATATGAAATCAAATATATTTTTGTAATTTTTTTTTTGTTTTTTGTATTTTTTTGTTCTTGTCACTTGTTTATGTTTTTTTTCCTATTTCTTTACTGGTTATTTTTGTTTTTTATGATTTTTGTTTTTTTATATAATATTACATGATAGTGTTACTGCATTTGCTAATGACTATAATTGTTGATGCGACTATAAATAAAAGCATTAAAAAAATTAAAAAAACAAATTGTGTATTGGTGATATGAAAAATTTGTAAAAAACATAATTTACTTTTAAAAATGTTTAAAATTTCACTACAATTGTAAAATAAAAATTGCTTATATTATAATATAATATAATTTTCAAGAACGATTTTACGCCAATGTATGGTGCGGCTTTCTTTACAATCAGCTATTTAAACAGTTCATATTAGCTGACCGCTTAAATCCTGAGGTCTATTTGTACTTCAAGAAGAATTGCCTCAGCTGCTTGAAAATGTTCCTGTAACGCTACGGCGCAAAGTGTACTTCCAGCACGATAGCGCACCTCCCCACTTCAGTTGTGCCGTTTCCACTCACTTAACTCATTATTTCTCTGAGAAATGGATCGGTCGTGGACGTCCACATTCCTGGCATCCAAGATTGCCGGATTTATTAACTTTAGATTTTTATGTCTAGGGACGGATGAAAAATGTTGTTCACAAAAGTACGTTCTCGTGAGGAATTGTCCCCATTATGGATCCGGCTGAGCACACTTAAAGACAATCCTGAGAAACTAAAAAGCGCAAACAAAAAGGTACAGAAGTGCCAAGCAATATATTGAAAATGGTGGACTCATTTTTGAACATTTATTTTAAACTTGTACGTATAATGGACTTTGGTTTGGTGTACGTTTTTTAAATAAAAATTGAATTTATTTAAATTTCTCGTATCGTTCATCGTCTGTTACATTGGTTCGTTTAAAATTAGATTTTTTATAAGTTTTGTTTAAAATTTTTATGCAGCTATTATCAATTTAACAAATTTACTGTACGTTAAACGTAAAAAAACCGGGTTTTTACCCCAATTTATTGGTTTTAAACCCAGATTTCTTAAACTACTACAGATACGGTTCTAGGATCTATTTTATTAGATTTTTCAGGTTAAAAACCATAACCTGTTACCAATTCTGTCCTCTTAATTAACGTCCTAAAAATTTCAGTACGACTTCATTTCACCGGGGTAGTTTACATATGAGCGAAATCTTTTATTAGCCATATCTCGTAAACGAAGCCTTTTAGGACTTATTTTTGTATCAATTCCATTATTTTTTTTCGAGTTGAATAGGTTATGGAACTTCTTGATACATTCTTTATATATATATATATATATATATATATATGTGTGTGTGTGTGTTTGCGTGTGTTTATTTTAAAAAATGTATTTCTTGTTATTGTGCTAAAGGATAAGAACTATTATACCCCTTATAATGTTTCCTTTTGAAAAATAGTAACAAAAATACTTTGAAGTAAATATTTTAGAATAATCAGTAGATAAAAATAGACATACAAACAAAAAATACAGAAAAACATACATAAAAAAATTATACATATATATTTTTTTCTTAAATCATATTTTCAATTTCACCCCCCCCCCCCCCCCAACCACCTATAGATTAAATTAGACTTAACAGATGTGAATAAAGTTTTTGAAAGTTCGTAATACCTTCTTATTATCTACCGAATCCTTCATTTGACTTTATACAAAACTATTCACCCTAATAAACAAACTATATCACACCAAATTTAACGATTAAACTATAGATTATAGATTAATCCGTTGTTCATTATGACATAAAAAAAGGGAAAAGATAATAGAGCGTCTCTGAAATATAAAAATTAACGCGCGCGCGCACACATACACACACACACACACACATACACGTATATGTATTACTGACATTTAACTATTTTTATGTCTACATTTTATTTTTTTATGTTTATTTAACTATTTTTGTCAGCAAAAGTATTTAAATTAGCTTCAGTTTTAGGTTCCTATTTCAATCAAGAAAGTTGGAAAGTTTTATAATTTTAAAAACTTATTTTTATTTAAAATCTGATTTACATTAAAATCTTAAACCATAAAAAGCAATTTTCTCAGTTAACTACTTTTTAGTGAAACACATATATTACATTAATTTTAAGGTTTATAAATATTAATATTTAATATAGAATATTAGAATAATATTTAGAAAGATAGAATATTTAGATAAGATAGAATAACATTTAATAATTTTAATTAGTTTTTGTAATTTAGGAATTTTAAAACTAAAAAAGGAGCGATATAAAATGCCGAATAGCACAGGCAAAACGAGATTTTAGTCAGAAATATAATTTTCTTTCATAAAAAATTAATTTTCACACCAGAAAAACAGTTTTGAAAATATATTTTGAAGCGTAGCTTTATATGGAAGTGAATCTTGGACGATCGGAGTACCTGAGAAGAAAATTTTAAATGAGATTTTAAATGTGGTACTAAAAGAAAATGTTAAAATCAGATGGGGGAACAAAGTGACAAATGAAGAGGCAAACTGATGAAGAAAGAAGCATTTGTAAAAATATAGCTTAAGGTCAAATCTTAAGGCATCCTCGAATAGTGGCTTTGATATTGGAGGGACAGGTAGATGGGAAAAATTGTGCTGGCGGGCAACATTTGGAATATAAAAAAAAAAATTGTTAAGGATGTAGGGTGTATACCGAAATGAAACGACTGACATTAGATAGGGAATCTTGGAGAACTGCATCAAACCAATCAAATGACTGAAGACAAAAAATAAATAAAAAGTTTAAGAGTGAGTCAATTGATGTAAAAAAATTAAACTGGATGGGAGTATCATTTATTTGGCTTAGTTTTGGATCTATCACCTTGTAAAAAAATGTCTACTTACTTTCTGAATGTGCTTTTTAAAATCGTACGTAAAGTCTTATAAAACTGTTTTACTTATATTCAACTTTTTTTTTTTATTATTCTTAACCACCCCGGGGGTAACTGGCATCACCTTGTGGCATTACCTCATGTTACACCCGTACTTTTATTCAACTTTTTTATTCAACTGTACCAGCGACAACTTCACTCTTTTCACTACAAGGATTGGTTGTATAATTAACATTTTTACTTTCAGAGAAATCAATCCTGACTGGTATTACTTAGTTTTAAAAAAAATCGTTAATTTTTGTTTTTTTATATATTTTCGCTTGTTCACGGCTCGGTAAGGATATTGAGAGATTGAAAATTTAGAATGTTTATATAATTATAGTTTACTGCTTTATAAACATAATTCCAACAAGATATATCAATATTAATGACAATGGTGATAATAATAATAATTGACAATAAAAACAATTAATGAAAAATAATAAATTAACAAATATTATTCATAGTGATCACAACCATAATAATAATAATTAAAAAAAAAAAAAAAATGTTATCTCTTATTAATAATTACGATGACAACAATGGGACACGTGAACAATAATGCTATTACATTTCAATAACAAACAAATAATCATAAACGTCAATCATAGTAATAAACAGAGATTAAATACAAACATAGCATAATACATGACATAATCAAAATAGTAAAATAATATCACACATCAAATAGCAATAATAAACAGAGATTACACACGACACAAGAGTTTAAGATAGTCATTCGGGATGTATTCCAGATAGATAAATAGAAAACCAGAATTCAGACCCATTAGCAAAAGATATAATCGCTAGTCTTAACACTTTTAACCACTAGTCCTGTATTAACAAACAAGATATGACAAGTATAAATTTCACTGCAAATACTTTTGCTGTACACAAATAAAACTATCCTCAGTTTATGAAAGAAATTTACTACATTGTTTCTTTCATTTATAGTTTTACAGTAACTCACAGATGGAATTTCTTGTTTACTAGAGTTGCACGTTACCTTAATCGAATCGAGCTTAATTCACAGTGGAAATTCAGTCCTTTACTGTCCTTCCCGTAGAATGCTGTCGCTGACTGACATCTCGCACTCTCGTCTGGCAGACTCCCACCGCGGACTCTCCTCGCTGGACAGATGTCGTAACGTCTCCCTGGACTGGTTCACAGAATTCCGCCGATCTCATACAACTCCTTTTTAGCTGGTCTTCCCCGGAACTCTGTGATGGCGCTGTGCGGGAGTAGGCGTTAATTCTCCTCTCCCGGGCAGACCGGAACGGAGTCAGATAGAAACTCATTTTGAGTATTAAGCGGGGTTCTTAAGGGAACTAGGTCTAAATTTCGATGTATAAAACTTTAGTGGGAAATTTTGTTGTTGAGGTTATTAGTACGGATTTGAGACATTCAGAAAGTGGCTCTTTAATAGTTAGGTCTAGGCGCGGGGTCTTCGTTCCGCGGTTAGGTTTCTAGCTTAGTTCCTGAGGGCGACGTGGTAGCTGCAGGTGTCCGTTGTCTTCATTCTGAAGGCATAAACACGTAAATCTATCTCGGGGTGAATTTTTACCGATGAAGATGTCCCTCGGGGCATCTGCATCGGTGGCATCTCTGCGGGGCCTGGACTGAAAGCTGTGTGGCACAATCAGTTTGAGGGCGAGAAGATGTCCTCTGTTAAAGCCACTACTGGCTAGGAACGGAGGGGTTGGTGTAGCGACCGGACACGCTACGAGGTGGGATCTTCTCCTTTGGGGGGGGAATCGAGATGGTCTTCCCCGGAGTATTTATACTCTTATCTTTTTTGAAGCGTGAGAACGATCTACCGAGGCTTTCCTTCCTATGGATTCTATAACCAGTTCCGGTAGCTTTTCTCAAGGTACAAACAGATGTTTATTGTGTGTCAGAAGGCAGTACTACAACAAACGACTGTTAAGCGGACCTGTTACCTTTACTGAAAGGGTTTCTTTTTTTCCGTTTCTGGATTACTCCAATTATTATACTTTCTACTATTTTAATAATAATTGGTAGGAATCCGTTACTCAGGCCCGCTATACCGGTCTTCTTACAATATTATACTTATAGGTAGTACACGGTAAATATTTTTATTATAGTTCTAAATTTTAATCAGAAAAATATATTTTACGACCTCAATAATTTTATGTAAAAACTTAAGTAATAAGATTTAATTTTAAAAAATAATATCTAAAATTTGTAGTAGATTAATTTATTTTTGTTCTTAAAAAGATTAAATTGAGAAAAAATAAAAACTATTTAGCAGGACATGTAACAGGAAAAGTGCATTAAAACAGAGTTATATATGTAATTTTAACGCTTGAGATTAATGGAAATAAATGTCGGTTATGAAAACTTAAACTTTCTGTAAACTTTCTTTACACTTTACCAGTGGGATTATCCATTAATACGATACGTTATAGTTATAAAATACAACCATGTTTAATGTAAATCTTTGTTAATAAATTCTTTTGTCGTAGATATGAAATATATTCAATGTTAAGTAGTAGAAATAAGAAAAGGTTTTACATATTTTTCTTTAAGTATTAAGTTTCTTTTAACATAAAATTTTATATTATAAATTAACCGAACCTGTTGAACATTAAAATATATTAATAATACTAGTTTTTTTATCGAACTTACAACCGTTTCACTCAGTTATTAAATCCAATTAAAAAAAAAGTCATAAGTTTCTTAAATTTACTGCAATTTTTATATATTCTTAAAATAGAAAATCGATGTTAAGTATTATAATGTAACCTGAAATACAAATCACTTCCAAAATTATGAATATCCCTCAATATAAATGCATCCCATGGTGACTTACCAGGTAAGCTGAGGAGTGAAGTGGTTTCCCATCGCCATCGTCATCGATCCACATATACGGACGCATAACAGGAAGACAATTTCACCGAAATATTGGGTATATTCTGCGTACTTTTATTTTGTCCATCACAATGACTGACCGTATATGAACATTATTTCTTTAAGAGCCAGCGATTATTACTGTGGCTTTACACTTCACATGCTGTGTTTAATTTACAGTCATAAGAAAACCTGCAGTAGATCTTGTAGAGCAACTGGTTTATTGTATCTCTTTCTGTGTAGTATAGCGGGTTATATGCACTGCATTAACTTTTACGTTATGCCTCAGAGTTAAAATTATTTCTACCGGCACAACAACTCATTTAAAACATTCAAGTATTTTAAATTTATAATCGAAAGAATAGATGTTAGAAAAATGTATCAATCTTTGATTTTTATGGTTACAATTATTACTTCCCTAATAATATTATAAAATCAAACATTCCTGCTTTTTGGTCAGTCTGCCATATCAACATTCACCAGCATGTTCAGTAAAGAAGGAAGCAATTTGAAACCACTTCACTCCCCTTTTATGTTTTCTTTTTAATAAATGTTTCATACTAGTAATGCAAGTAACCTCAAAAATACTTTAGGGGTGATGAAACCGATCAAATTTTTTAAATATAGGTTTTTAAAATTTTTAAAACCCTTTTGTGATTTAATTTTAAGTAACTTTTTTCATGTGTCATTATTTTTCCTCTATACATGAATAAATAATCAACACCAGGAAAGTATTACAACTTTATTGTCACTCTTTTTTTTTTATTTAAGTTATTAAAATTTTATTTAAATTTCGCCAGATTAATTTTCACAAAATAAAATCATGTAGAATGTAATAGTTTTTGTAGATATATATAATGTTTAATGCTAGCCATATTGATAACAGGGAATTGGGTTAGGGACGCCGTCTTGTTCGTTTAGGCTTTTGTGTTCGTGAGACGTTTTCTTAGTTGCCAGTCCAGCTGCTGCTATTGATGCAAAGCGGACCACGTGAGGCGCCGGGTGACTGCGTACAAACGACTCTCTTCCGCTTAATGAAAAACACTTAATTTTACTGCTAAATATTAACAAAATCCCTAAATTTTATTAATGAAATTAATAACGAATTAAAATAAATAAATAAAAACCAAATATAAAATATACATAAAAATTATCACGGTTAGAAATTAACTTAAATATAATCGATAAATTAATTTACAACGGACTGCTTCTAGCGGGTGAGAGTCATGGTGGCAGCCGTGTGCAAAGGCTTACTGACGCTAAATAAAGAATCCTTTTTTTACTGCTAAATATTAACTAATAATTCCTTTCTTTTAATAAAATTAAATTTAAAAAAATATATTTAAACAAATTTAAAATAATTTACGCTTACAAATTAAATAAACTAATCTGTAAATTGGTAAATTAACTGACAACGGACTGCTTCTAGCGGGAGAGAGTCGTGCGGGGAGCCCTGTGTTGCAACACCATTGGTCTGCTCTGATCCAATAGCAACTAAAATAAAAGTGTGCGGACGTACGATAAACAAACAAACCCACGCGTCATCATTTTTATAGAGTAAAATTCTAAAAATTTTGTTTTATAATTAACAAAATCTTTTCCTGTTAAGTTAATATTTTTAACAGGAATAGTTTATATAATTTTGATATTAAAAATAAAATGTATTTGAAAACTACAGTATTTGAAATAAACTACGAAAGTTTCGAAATAAATGAAAAATTCAGATTTATATTAGATAAATAATTTTAGAATGTGTAGTTAAACATGATAATCCCACAAATTATATTAAACTTACGTTTACAAATAGATGAAAATTATTTAAACCTGGAAAAGTTACTTCACTTATCTATAACTTTCGTAACAGTCTTGTTACAGAAATTTTAAATGGTTTTAACAAGTTATTATCTAAAGAACCAAGATTAAAATTACAAGAAAGATAGTTAAACTAAGTAATATTAAGTTTTTGAAAAGTTTTGACAGTTAGACAACCAATCTTATCAAGTTGAGAATGTTCTCTTTAAATAAAAAAAATAATTTTCATGTTATTATTTGGTATTTATATTTAATTTATGGAATAAATTTTAATCGAATTATTATTATTATTTTACAACTTAAAGAAATTCTGTTAATTTTTACTCTGAATTTTTTATTAATTTTCAACTTTTATTTAATCATCAAGAAAGTTACAATTTATATTTATAAAATCATATCGAAACACATAATGAAAGAATAGATAAATACATTTTATTATAAAAAAAGTGAAAGAAAAGCTACGCGGTTTTGAAAAAAGAATCTGATGGAAATAAAATATGTTACTAACATCCACGTGCTTGTTTTCTAAATGTGTATTTATATATACTATTATAATTTTACTAGTAAAATTCTTATTTAACATTTCTGTAAAATAAAATGTAAGTTAAACATATATATATATATATATATATATATATGAATGGCCTTAAATATATAGATAATAGATATTTATAATCTGTACAAAACTGGGATGAACAAAAGTGATTTGTGATTCAGATAGGATGAGAAAAAAATTATTTTTAACAGGTTGACTACCACAACCCACCGGGTCGGTCTAGTAATGAACACGTCTTTGCAAATCAGTTGATTTCAAAGTCGAGAGTTCCAACGTTCAAATCCTAGTAAAGGCAGTTACTTTTATACGGATTTACTAGAATACTAGATCGTAGATACCGGTCTTCTTTGGTGGATGGGTTTCAATTAATCACACATCTCAGAAATGGTCGACCTGAGACTGTGCAAGATTGCGCTTCATTAAAATTCATACATATCATCCTCTGATGTGATGCCTAATGCTGATTCCCGGAGGCTAAACAGTAAAATAATAAAGGTAGATTGCCACTCTGAAAAACGCAACATTTCCAACGCTACTATACTTATTTTGCTAAAAATATCCACCAGTGCTGCTATTTTTTTTCAATTTCAATGAAATTGTTGTTGCCTTATTAATAATTTTTGATACCAATTTCACTTTGCAACTTTAATTTTTGAAATATTCAAAAATAAAGTGGAGACGTCAATTTGTGTCTCATGGAACTGTGAATAACGAGACACCAACTGATGTCTTATAATATGTTTTACTTATTGTATTTATTTTTAATTCTACAACTCCAGAATTATTTGAATACTTCTATTATTACTGGCTATACTTTTTTTTAAATATAAATTACTAAAAGCCACTTTCTTCTACAATAAAATCACATTTTATTGATAATTATACTCTGAATTGAGATTTTTAAAGTAAAATTTGAATTTAATATTTTTAAGACTACTTGAAATTAAAATATAACTAAACTTTGTCAGTAAACAACAGAAATTAATTGACATTTTATTAAAACAGTTATCAGTTATGTTTATTTAACTTTTATTTGGTGATTTTCAAAAAAAACATTCTCTAATAAGCTTCTGTAATACATAAATGTACAGAATTTTATCTTTAAAATAATATGTAATTTGATTAAAAAAAAAAAAAAATTAAAAATAAATATTATTCCATCTTAACTGTGACATTATACTGAGACATCATTTTATGTCTCATAAGAGTAATAGATTGCAAAACTGGGACATTAAATGATGTCTCACAGCAATAATGGATAGATAACTGGCTGAGACATCATTTGATGTTCCATAGCAATTAACCTGTTAACGTTTCCATTAAAGAAATTGAAGGAAAATGTTAGTCTTCTTTTGTCTGAAGTGAAAGATAAGGTAGAAGATATAAATTTATACTAGAAGAGATTTTCACTGTAACATAGGTTTAAAAGAAGAATAATTTTACTAAAAGAAAAAAAATTAGGAAATAAGATAAGGAAAAATAACGAACCAGAAGTGGAAAAACTTTGTTAAGTATTAAAATTACAAAGGAAGGTCAAAATAATACACCTCAAAAGCAGATTGTTATAAGGAAGGACAATTTTCATATAGAAAATAAATATGATAGTTACACATATACGAGTTGATTTAAGAATTAGAAAAAAATATTGAAATTATTATTGTTACGTTTAATGATTAAATAGTAAATAAATCAATTTTTTCTGATCTATAGATAATTTCAGGAACTAGTAGATATGCTTCTTCATGAATAAAATAAGGAACTGTCTTAGCAAGGCTGGAACAATTTAAATCATCAAATATGCCCTTCATTTTAGTTACACTTTCAATTTAGTTTTACTTTACCGTTAAAGTAAAAATCAGGGGGACAATTTTTTGAAACTGGAAAATTAAACTTTTCAGGACACATGCTTAGATAATTTTTTTTTTTTTTTTGTTTTTAGATCGTGTCTTGAATTTCATTTGGTATCATATTACATACATGCCAACCCCGTAGGAGAAGACACCTACTTTGTGACACTTCTGGTCGCCACACCATACCCCCCCCCCCGTTCCTAGCCCTGATAGGCTTTAACAGGAGTCGTCATTTACCCTCTAACTTTTTACATATCACAGTAATAAGCCAGACCTCATTGGGATGCCACCGATGTAAATGTCTACCGAGGCATTTACATCGGTGATTTTTAAACTCAACTTTTGCCTTCGCTGTAAGCCTCGTCCGGACATCTTGAATGTCCTACATCATTACCTCTCAACTAGCTAACCGAGTTCGCTGAAGCACGAACCCCGCGCCTTGTTCTTCTTTTAGTGAGCCACTTTCATATTAGAGATAGCTCGTATTTATATTTTTTTAATCTACCGTACAGTATTGTACAGTACTGAAATATTTTTGAGTTGTAATATGATACGAAACTTCGCCATCATGTATTTGATGCGAAAATTTTTCCTCTCATTATGTATGATCCAGCATGGACAAAACTTATAAAAAATAATTAATTTTTTAATTACTATTTAGAAGTTATTTATTTACGATATAGGTTAGGTTATAATAACCCATAATCTTCACTTTTAACGAAATAAACTAAGAAACCGATACGTTATTATAGTTTCCAACAGATGACATCTGAGTAATTAGCTGCAAATGAAATTTTAGGGTCCCGTTACGTTCAGTTTAACAGACGGATATATGATGCTAGGGTACCGTAATATAATCCCAGCGTTCGAGTCCTAGTAACGCCAGATATTTTTACACGAATTTGAATACTAGATCCTGAATACCGGTGTTCTTTGGTGGTTGGGTTTCAATTAACCACACATCTCAGAAATGGTCGAACTGAGACTGTACAAGACTACACTCATTACATATCATCCTCATTCATCCTCTGAAGAATTATCTTAACGGAAGTTACCGGAGGCTAAATAGGAAAAGAGAGTGGGAGAGGGTACCGTAATAAACCCACCGGGTTGGTCTAGTGGTGAACGCGTCTTCCCAAATCAGCTGATTTGGAAGTCGAGAGTTCCAGCGTTCAAGTCCTAGTAAAGCCAGTTATTTTTTACACGGATTTGAATACTAGATCGTTGATACCGGTGTTCTTTGGTGGTTGGGTTTCAATTAATCACACATCTCAGGAACGGTCGAACTGAGAATGTTCAAGACTACATTTCATTTACATTCATACATATCATCCTCATTCATCCTGTGAAGAATTATCTAAACGGTAGTTACCGGAGGCTAAACAGAAAAAAAAAGAGAAGGTACCGTAATGTGTGGTCATAAAACCAATAAAAACACTTCCGCAGTTACGTGTTGATAATGTGTAATTTTAAGAAAATATTTGCAATTTAGTCGAACTACCTTCTTCCTGCTCCTGTTTAGCTTCTAGCAGTCTGTTCCTGTCCCTCCTTCATTTATTTTAATTTAGTTTCCTTCCTTTTTTTTAGCTTACCACCACTTATTTTAATTTTTTAGAAATATAATAAATAATTATAACTATAATAATAATACGAAGAAAAAGAAGAAGAATACAGAGAAAAGCATCTCATGAGCAATTAAAAAATTAATAAGGAAATTTTTTTGGAATTTATTTCGTCCCTACACGTTAACAAGAGTAACAAAGACAAGATATGTGTAAAATGGCTCGTATGAGATACGCATATCTAGCGATTTCTCTAAACTCTGAAATCTGAAGTAAAAAAAAAATAAAACCAAAATCAACATACTAAATAATGGTGTACCGATAAGCGAACTGAAGAAATTTGTGGTATGTAGAGAAAAAAAAGGGTTTTTTTTATCTATTCCACTGCGTCAACATGAATAGACATATAAAGGATGGATAGAAAACACATATAGAACATCAGGGGAGTAGTAGAGTAAAAAAAAAAAAAAACGGGTAGGAGGGTAAAATAAGAAGAAGGGTTGTTTCTCGAGTTTCCCATTACTAGTACTAAAAACATCCCTCGGGTCTACTAAACCAGCTTAAAATGATTACGTCTTTTCTACTCTTACGATAAATGTATTTTTAACTTAGAATGTAGAAAATTTTTCTTTAAATATTTTAACATAAATCTAAAATGTTTCAAAGTTTTTTAAAAATTTATTAGGAATATTTGTTATCATTTTAATATATTATTCTGCATAATGTAGTCTTTATTTTAATATAAAGCCATCTAATTCATTTATATTGTACATTAGAAGCAAAATATATATATATATATATATATATATATATATATATTTGTTTGAAATTAGAGAATGTCAATATTCCTGAAGAATGTCGACACATACCAAAAACATCGGTGAAAGAGAAATACAGAAAGCTCTGGTGGGGGTCGAAAAAATAATTAGAAATTTAAAAAAAAAACATTAGCCAATACCAATCTCTAAGTTAAATAGATTACGAGAAACCCTCGTAAAAAAAGGAAGTTTAGATTTATGCCAAACATAATCTACGCTCACTTCGCTCGCTAACCTCGTCTAATTAAAGTTAAATACACAAATAATATGTTATTCTCCAACATCGAAGGCGATTAACCAAATTTACAGCATTTATAAAAAATTTAATCGAATTTTCAGCGTTTTATAAATTTAAAGGGCCAATCAGGGTATACAAAATATGTTAACCGCACTGGTGAACGATAAAGATACAAATAAATGTTCAGATGGTTTGTCCTTTGTTCAATTTTTATATAAAAATATTTTTTTCAGCTTTCAGTAACAGTGCACGCTGCTGAATTTGATTAATCGCCCCATTGTTGGAAAGTATCTTTGTATATTTTAAGTTAATTAGACGTGTTGGCGAGAAGCGAGCAAAGGTTATGTTTGGCTTCAATTTAAACTTCCTTTTTTTACGAGGATGTCTCGTAATTTATTTTTCTTAAAGACTGGTATTGGGTGAATTTGTTAAATTTCTAGTTATCGTTTCGACTCCTACTAGTTAATCTGAATAGAAAAGCCGATAAAAATTAAAGCAATGAACAAGACATTCCATATCTCAGATTATTGTTATCATTTAACGCTCTCGCCGGTTTCTACGGTAACAATGTAATCAGAAGAGAAAAGCTGATAAAAATAAACCGATGAACAAGATATTCCCTCGTTCGCATCTCAGATTACAATCATAATTTCACGCCTTTGCTGATTACTACGGTAACAATATAATCATAATACAAAAGCCAATAAAAATTAAACCAATGTACAAGACTTGTCGTTTTCCGAATCTCAGATTACATTTATCATTTAACGCCTTGCAGGTTACTACGCTAACAATATAATCTCAATAGAAAAGCCGGTAGAAATTAAACCATTGAACAAGTCATTCCGTATCTCAGACTACCGTTATCATTTAACGCCCTCGCAGATTACTACAGTAACAATACACGAGTATTTATCTGTGTTTCTTGACATTTGCCGGCGAAGGTCTTAATAAAAAAATATTTCTATCTTTTATCGTCGTATTTAATATATGTCAACATTTACCGGAGAATATCGACATTTGCCAGATATCGGTCTTTTACGTTGATATATACATTAATAAATAACTCCGTAAAGTTTCGAAAACTTCACATACAAACCAAAAAAAATTATATTTATTCCGTTTTCGCAGTTCAAAAATGATGTTATAAGATAACACACGTAAAATTCTTACAAATACAATTAATTTACTCTTAAATAAACTATTATTTAATTTACTAATCAACATCTTACAAACATGACGTTCGTGTCTTATTGACGTACGAATTAAATTTATTATTGATGACCGACAATTATGAACATAACAGTTTAATTTAAAAAAGATTTTTGTTTTGAATTTAAATCAACATTTTTTAGAAAATCTCTGAAGATGGAATAACAGCTCCGAAAGTACTAGTATTTACAGTTTTTAAATTGTTGCTTAGTGAAAATTTAATTTATACATACTAGTATTTGCAATATAAATCAATTATAAATCGCAAAATATAATTTAGATTTTACAAAAAAATGTACAATCTGATATATATATATATATATATATAAATGAATGTTTCTTCCGTATACGTTCTCATACCATTCATCCGATTGCAATGAAATCTGGTGAGTTGTGCCCACGCCCGCGAAGGTTTCTGAATTAGTTTGGACCCATTAGGTGGCACTGGGGGTCAAGATATTTCGAAAATTTGTATTTATGGCCCGATTCGGCTCATATTTACAATATATATTAGTTACGTGAAAATTAGAAAAAAATTCAAAAACTTTATTCGCTAGGTGGCGCCGGTGTCTAGATATTTAAGAAACAAATAACTATAGACTTTCTTCTCCTATATATATATATATATATGTGTGTGTGTATGTGTGTGTGTGTGTGTGTGTGTGTGTGTGTGTATAAAAAATGCAAGTTTCGTATGTGTGTATTTTTCCACGCGACTGATGTACGCGTGGAAAAATGGAGAAAAGGACAAAATGGAAAAGGGAAAAATATTAAAAGGGAAGAAAGGTGTAAAGAGAAATGGTGGAAAAGGGGAAAACGGATAAAGTGAAAGGTTAAATTTTGTGAAGTTTCGTAATGTTCAGTTTTTTTAATGTTTTATCAAAGTTTAAGTTCTGTTCATTTAATCTATATATGTATCAAATCTAATAATCTATATATGTAATCAAATAGCGAAACATTGGCGGGTCAGCTGGTATCTGTTAAAGATTAAAGATTAAAAATCCATAATTAACTTCGTACAAATATGATTTGCTTCTAGTAAATAGAAAAGTAGTCTAGGTCAAGTTCCTTACAGTGAATTATGTCACCTTGTCCACTGCTCACAACGAGCTCGCCGAACAGCTTCACGTACTTAAATGTTGGCAAGAGCATTATTCTAAAACAGAATATTTAAGTGACTCACTACTCATTTAAAAAAAATTAAGATTCAAATACAGAGATAGAAGAACAATTGCTAACATGTACAGGAACCAAACAGCAACAGTAACAATTGAAGAACATAAGAAAGAAGCCATAATAAGAAAGGGAGTTCGACAAGGATGTTCCCTATCCCCGTTACTTTTTAATCGTTACATGGAACTAGCAGTTAATGATGTTAAAGAACAATTTAGATTCGGAATAACAGTACAAGGTGAAAAGATAAAGATGCTACGATTTGCTGATGATATAGTAATTCTAGCCGAGAGTAAAAAGGATTTAGAAGAAACAATGAACGGCGTAGATGAAGTCCTACGCAAGAACTATCGCATGAAAATAAACAAGAACAAAACAAAAGTAATGAAATGTAGTAGAAATAACAAAGATGGACTACTGAATGTGAAAATAGGAGGAGAAAAGATTATGGAGTATCTGAGAAGAAAAGATTAGAAGCTTTTGAAATGTAGTGCTATAGGAGAATGTTAAAAATCAGATGGGTGGATAAAGTGACAAATGAAGAGGTATTGCGGCAAATAGATGAAGAATTAAGCATTTGGAAAAATATAGTTAAAAGAAGAGACAGACTTATAGGCCACATACTAAGGCATGCTGGAATAGTCGCTTTAATATTGGAAGGACAGGTAGAAGGGAAAAATTTTGTAGGCAGGCCACGTTTGGAATACGTAAAACAAATTGTTAGGGATGTAGGATGTAGAGGGTATACTGAAATGAAACGACTAGCACTAGATAGGGAATCTTGGAGAGCTGCATCAAACCAGTCAAATGACTGAACACAAAAAAAAAAAAAAAAATCACTCTTCAGTCATATGCTCAACTGTTACCGTACATTCACTTCTAATGCTGTTACACACTGAACTCGTATTTATCACAAATTGAAATGAAGTATGGTATAGAACGCAAGGATATTGTTGGAGGTTGCAATACCCTCCTGCCTATTGCAGTATACGGACTTATGTTCTTCGCTGCTCGGTATTTCTAATGCCGATAATTGGGTAATAAATAGAAAACTGACTGATATTCATGGTTTATGCAAATTTTGGGACTACGTTCCGATCCAAAAAACTTTTCAGCGGCAAGATTTCACGGAACGATTTGTTTGTAAGATTATCTTCCCTTTCCGTCCTGATTGGGTAGAAAGCCTTGTAATTAGGGGCCACCCTCACGTAAGGGGTGGGTGCTGGAGGCGATATTAGTGCCTGGTCCTATGTCGCACTCTACTGCAACTAGTTTACAGTCGAGTGCGGGTTGGTTTGACTTTTCTAGGATGGAGGATGGTACATGCCTGATAACTGGCTTAGCCCAGTCAATGATATTGGGTTAGGAAAAAGGACGGGGGAAATGAGGTGATTTTCCGAAGTGACATGTAGCGCACAATCTGGTCTCTTTTCACCTCTAATAGATGTTTCGCCTTTTACTGAAATAAGCTGGTACTCTGCAGTATTTATATCTCCAGACCTAGGGCATGACCTGAAGTTACAGCAGCCGACCAACCCTTTTATTTTTTGCGAATAATGATCTCTATTACCCGAACCGTCTACATCGTCTAGAAATTCTTTCTTGAAAAAATTTATTTTTTTTTGTTTCTTTTGAATTTTTCTTTATCAGTCTGTCTACTTCAATTCTTCGCTTTCTCTTTGTTTTTTATTCTGGCAATTTTTAATACTAAATGGTCCTCTACCCGTACAATATATATATATATGAAGGATTAAAATATCGTATTACGTCTGTTTTTTTCCCCCAACCAGTTTTCCAGTACTACCAGGTCTAGTTGCATGAGTATAGGCGAATGCAGTTACCGCTACCGGTTTGCAAGCCTGGCATAGTTGCAGACGTAGTATCATATTAGTATAATGAAAATTATGTCTTCATTGAATAAAACTTTATTAAAATCGAACATTATTCTACCGTTCTATTCCTCCTTATCTAAGTTCTTTAGTTTAGAAATGTATAAAATTATATCTAGCAGTTAATCCATGATATTAAGAAAATTACGTAGAAATCTTGTTAAGTTATAAATCCCCACGAAATTGTAGCTAGTCAGATGTCTGATATTTCCAAAAAAAACTGATTAAAAATCTTGTTGTTATATTATAATTTTTTTAAAACTATTTCATAACAATATTTTATTAATGTACAACTAAAATAATTATATCCAGTTATTTCAGGATATATGTATAAATATTAACTTAAATGTAATTTATTTATTTTCCTCTTGATTGGGTAGAATTAAATATAATAACAAGACATATTTTACTTAAAAATATTATCTTTTTAATCTCTTTGGTTAACCAATCAACTATACAAACTTATAAATCAAATTTACCTTTTAGAATTCTCTAAGCTTCCTCAGGTACACATACTTTATACATACATATCTACACTGCTTTAACAGGCGGCCGGTTGGTGAATGTATATAAAGCGGGGAATGGGGTTTCTCGGAACACATGTTTTTCCATGTCGTAAGTGGTCGGATGTGCGAAAGGGTAGGCGTCTAATAATAGTGACGCCAGAGAATATATTCGCGTATTTGGTAACTGACCCCTAACAGTGGAGACAAGTTGAAGGCCTAGTTTTCCACATCATTGCAACAAAGGGGGTGGATTATAGGTTCTGGTCCCCAGAAGCGTTAGGGAATACCTGACTGAGAACGTGAGGATCGTCGATTCGAAGGGAAAGACACGACGACTACCTATGCAGATATCTGCAATCTGAAATAGAAAGCGACGATCGCTGTGGTCCGAGGTATGGGTTCCAGGAACGGCGTAGCCGGGGCGGGGTTTCCCCTACCAAGGGCTAGATAAGAGGGAGCTATTACAGCGACAGAAATTAAGTACGACAAAACAGAAATATAAAAAACCCAAAAGATGGTCCCGGTTCCTGATTATGGTTCCTGGGAACAGCTTAGCTGGGCTCAGTTCCATCCCCGGGAGTTTGTGGCTAGGGGGAAGATAGAGAAAGGATCCGAAACCGGCGGGCCGACCTGCCACGCTGGACTTACAGTCGGTAAGCGGGGAAGCCCGTTAGAATCGAAGGGATGGACACCCCGTGGGATTGAGTATTAGTTGCTTGAATGCAGATCTTTCCCAGGGGGCAGAAGGATGAAAAGAAAGAAAAGTATACTTACTAACTTACTATGTAAGAGTATGTTTTTAGAGTAAGAGTATGATTTTGTATGATGCGTATATGAATGGGTAAAGTTACCTGAGGAAGCTTAGAGAATTCTAAGTTAAACGGTGTGTATTTAATTTATAAGTTTAAATACTTGATTGGTTAACCCAAGAGATTAATAAAGATAATATTCTTAAGTAAAATATGTTGTTATTGTATATATATATATATATATATATATATATATATATATATATATATATATATATTGAGAGAGAGAGAGAGAGAGAGTGTGAGTGAGTGCCCGGAGAAGCTGTTGACCAAACTGCATTCAGCAGAAAAATTCCCTTATCTCGCTTCATTTTTTTGTTCGCTATTTTGTTATTTTTTCACTAAAAATGTACGTTTTGTAACTGATACAAAATAACCCTGTTGAAATATTTAATTTCACCAAAAACATTGTTCTTCAGGCAAAGGACTATACCCACTGAGACAAAGACATTTTCTGCAGTATATTTATATTTGTATATGAAAGTTGGTTTTATTGTTTTTGTTATTTTTTGTAAAATATTAAACTCTTTCATTACATTGAAATGTTTTTCGTTTAATAAGTAATTAAAATCTGAAAAATTTTTTAAATGTTTTGTTTTTAATTAAATTTACAGTTCTTACGTTTGTATTTAATTTCTATGAAATATATTTATACCATTTTATTTAGAATTAAATTTTTATATATTTTTTGCTCAAAAGTTTTATATCTTTTTATTACCGATTTAGAAATGTTATTTTACACGAAATAAAAAACAGTCTGTTTTACAATCCCAACCTTTGGTCATTTACCAAGAGTTTTTTAAAACTACGTACGAAAAAGTACAGTTCTCAAATTTATTTTTACCCAATTTTTCAGGATAGATTTCATATAAAACCACTAAATATACCTCTTAATTTGGATCCCAAGAATTACAGTCTGGCTTAATTTATCAAAAGCGCATAAATCAGGGTGAAATCTTTTGTCAGCAGACACTCGCTAACAAAGTATTTGTGAACCTACGTGTACATGAATATTCTTTTTTATTTTCAGCTATAGAATATGTTATGAAAAGTTATTATAATCTTCGTGAATTACTCTTTATATTGAAATAACAGAAAATTGCAGATGGAAGGAAAGTGAACCGGTTTTTGTATATATGTAATTTTTGTTTATTTTCATGTTGTGAATCATTCCCATATATTTGGACATCATCTGGAACACTCAATGTAAAATAATGTAACAAAAGTGAACCTAGCCATTTATTAAAATTATTAAGTGATACTATATATTAAAATTAACAAAATTTTTATGTGAAAAATTTTTCTGCTCATCCTTTTTGTGTTCTTTAAAAAAAAAAATATATATCTCAAGTTCCGATTGACATTGTAAAGTTATGTTTACACTAATTTTTCAAATAATAAAGAAAATTACGTTTTGAAAATATTAAAAAATATCAAACATTAATATTTTATAAACTTCTATATCTCGATAATCGTTAGTTTTATTAAAATATATTTTATTAGCTAAAATATTAACCCTTTCATTATAAACAAAATGATAACTTATTTCTGAAAATCAGTTGACAAATTGAATTTTTTTAGAAAAAAAATGTATAAAGTTATAACCAAACAATTGTAGGTAATTTGAAATGAAACAAAAGTCACTCATGAAAATGTAAAAGCTGTTTTCAGTAATGAGAAACATCCAATTTCGGGCTTATTATGGATAATGAGATGTAAAGCAGTTTTTCTTCTCTTTTCCTTTTATTCTCGGACAAATATATAATTTTATACACACACACACACTATACACACTATATATATATATATATATATATATATATATAGTGTGTGTGTGTGTATATATATATATATATATATATATATATATATATAAATATACATATGTACAAGCGTATATGGAAATTTTAGTGATATTTAGCCATGCAAAAAACAATTATTTTTCTTCACTAGAGATATTGTTTAATTAATATAAAAATCGTTTTGAGAAAAGCAGTATTAATTAGTGTCAGTTGTACTTTTGATGTTACACGTGAATAGAAATCATAATAAAAACTGCAACAGACAGAAGTAAAAAATTAGTCCATCCCATTCTGTTGAAAAATAATTATTTTCATTATAACCATTCTGAGAAATTTTTTTTGTTCACTTCAAAAATAGCTTCTACACGGAGACAGCGATTGCTATTCAGTGTTTATTATATACTACAATTCATTGTACAGACAATTATATCCTCGTGCGGCATATATATATATACAGGGTTGTTTAAAAAGAAGACGGCTCTTATTTCAAAGTTGAGGAATACTAGGAGGTAGAAAGAAGTGCGGATTTAAATAGTTATAAAATTATTACTTTATACTGTGTTTGAAATGTTTGTCGGCCATCTTGGATCCGTTATACCTTTATCAGATGTTGAAGCAAGAAGGTAATTATTATTAGTGTTTGGGTTATTAATTACAACATTAATTATTTAATGTTTATTATTCGATGTAATTCTGAAGGTAATCTATATAAATAAAAATGTAAATGTTCGTTTATTCAAAATTTTAAAACTCCGAAAGTTCTTCACCGATTGCTTTGAAATTTTGACATAACATTGCAATCCAATACGCGCATATACCTACTATTTACCACCTACTATTTACATACCTAAGATGTCACTCCTATGACGGCTAAAAACGTGCATTTTTTTTAAAAACAGCGCTATCTGTTGGACGTAAAAGCAACACACGCTATACTAAATATTTAAGATTCCATTTCTGTGTTTCTGATATCTGTGTCCGCTGTAGATTAGAAAACTACTGGACCAACTTACGCGCGGGGAAAAAATGAGAAAGAGGAAAATCGGAAAAGGCAAATAGGGGAAAATCGAAAAAGGTAAAAGGAAGAAGGGGAAAACGGGAAAATGAAATGGAAAGGAGAAAGGAGAAAAAATAAAAGTAAAAAAGAGGAAAGAGGAAGGTGAAAGAGGCAATAAGAGGAGAAAAGGGAAAAACTTGGAAGGGAAAGGGAATAAAGTAAAATGAAGATGCGAAAAAGGAAAATTGGGAAAAGAGGAGAAAGGGTAAAAGGGAAAACTGAAAAGGTTAAATTTTGTGAAGTTCATTATGTTAATGTTTTAATAAAACTTTTAATTGTGTTCATTTAATCTATATATATAATAAATATATTCTCAAATCTAGCAATAGCGATGCATTGCCTGTTAGTAGGAAATAAAAAATATACTAAGATATTTTACCTCATTTTATTACTACCGCGATTTATCCGTTCTTGCAAGTTTATTTCCTTTTAGTCGAGAAATGAATGTATTTACCAAAAAGCGGTATTAACCATGGTTTTTTTTAGTAAATGTTTACAGTAAAATCATGTTTCACATGATCACCTTCTAAGTTAAAAAAAAATCCCTTTCGGCACGCCGGAAGGTAAAGGTTGAGTTCACCGGTACTAAGTAGGAGATAACCCGGCCTCTGTGGCGCGAGTGGTAGCGTCTCGGCCTTTCACCCAGAGGTCCCGGGTTCGAATCCCGGTCAGGCATGGCATTTTCACACACGCTACAAATCATTCATCTCTTCCTCTGAAGTAATGCTTAACTGTGGACTCGGAGGTTAAACAAAAAAACAAAAAAAAAAGAAAAAACAAAAAGTAGAAGTAAAAAAGATTTTTACATTAACGCTAAGAAAAACTTCAAATTTACTCAATACGATAGTGGTTGCATGTGAAAAAAGTTTAACTTGTTTATCAAACGACAAGCCGCATATCCAAAATATCTATTAAGGTAGGTATGATATTTATTGTCTTCGTAACCGTAATTTTTCCATCCCCTAGGCCAATGAGGGTTGGTAATATCAAAAAACATTACTGAAATAAGTTTTAGGCCCTCATCTGAAGAATAGTAGAAACTTTAAACGAATTCGATATTTTACTTAATAAGAAAGTTATAGCGATATTTATTTTTTTTCGAAAAAGCCGCTCATTTCCACTCCCATGGTCCGATTTTGGCCGTTTACGAACTCGATCGAGATTTTGGGACGTGTTATTTTTAAGGAACAATTTGAAAGTGTTTGGCGTAAAATTACGGCAGTTATCGTGTCCACAAAAAAGTAAAATATATATATTTCACTTTGAAATGATGTGAAATGCGAAAATATGTCGAAATTTTCCGGAAGTCGGATCATGGTACCCATTACAATAGGTAGCTTTCTCATGAAATGTACCTAAAATTTTGATTCAAAACGGAAGACAAAAATTTCAAACACCCGATGTAATAATTTTTTTAACGATATAGATCGGCACTTACTTCTTCTACCTATTAGTATTCCTCACTTTTGAAAGATGAAGCCGTTTCTGTATTTTAATACTATACGTTATATATATTCTATCACAAAGTTCTTCAGGATTCTCTTCTCTAGGATTCTACTCTTGAAAATAATGAAAAAAGTTCATATAAACATGCTTCGTTTGGCTGTTTATGATAAGCATAAAACTTGTTTTGTTTTAGTGACCTCCAAACTATCGAATACGAAACTCCGATCCGCTTAGAAAGACGTTGTGTAGTGATGCCTGGACTACGCTGAATTGAATCGATAATAATTTCATCGCGTTGGACAGATCGTTCGTAACTTGTATGAATACCAGGTAAGAATCTGTTTCCCGACGATTGCGAAAAGTCGCGTTACTTATTTTTGGATCTGAGATCCTGCGATTCGTAAGACGTATTTAATATTTTACTACAATAGCTGTATCACACCAAACCATTACGCACACCCAAAATGAATAACATAGCGTATTCCTCTGTTGTAAGTACGACATTACTTCAATGGCAAACCGAACACGTTAAAACTAAAATTCACAGAAAAGATTCGCTAACGACAGCATACTTCACCTGATAAACTTAATGTACCTTGCAGCATTATATTGCTCATTCCTGATTAGTTTTTATTTTATTGTCCAGTTTGAAATAATAATTTTTGGAATAATGTTTTTATTTATTTATTTTTATTTTACAATTGTTGGGTAATTTCCATTTTTTTTTACAATTTTTAATATTAAATTTTATTTTTTTTTAATTTTCCACATCACCAAAAAATAATTTGGTTTTTGTTTACATTTAGCGGCGGCTCGCGTATAGGCACTGCGGAACTGCAGGACCCCCTATTTCAATTTGATATTATCGATAACATTTAATATAATAAGTCCTTTTTTCTTTAATTCTCTCTTTATACTTGTACAATATGTAATCCTTAAGCTTAATGTCAATAACCATTCCCCAGTTTATGAAAAATATACAAAAATCTTTGTATGGAACTGTGCGCTTCATAGTTTCAGCGCCGTGGTGTTTGCTGTTGTGCGCATGCCCACATAAGGAGCTGCACGCAAGGCTGCGAGGATGAGAGAGTACTGCCGCTCCCGCAGTGCCGACCCTGATGTGCTGATGGAAGGTAGTTTTTTTTTATTCCGTGTGTGTTGTGCTTAAAAACCTTGTACCATATTCTTGAATGTGATAAAGTTTAGAATTAGATTATTATCCTTTTTTATACGGATTTGAATATTAGGTTGTGGATACCGGTATTCTTTGGTGGTTGGGTTTCAATTAATCACACATCTTAGGAATGGTCGAACTGAGACTGTACAAGATTACACTTCATTTACGTTCATACATATCATTCTCTAAAGTAATATCTGAACGGTAATTATCGGAGGCTAAACAGGAAAAAGATTACTATCCTGCTTTCGGCTATTTTATTTCATTCATATTTTTGGTCCTTTTATTTTACAGCAAACTGTACCATGGTCTCAAAAAGGCCCAGAAAACTTTTTTCTGGTGTAGCACTACCACTAATTTTAGCAATGAACCGCCAAAGCTTACACATTCAGTAAGTATTTTTCTGACACGTGCACTAATGTACTGTTTCTAAATAAAATGAATTTTTCTACTTTTTTTTTAATTCAACTTATTTTCCACAATTTTGTTCAGAATTATATTCTCTACAAGTTTTCTTTTATAATCTTTACGTGTTTTTTACCCATTTAACAAAATTATTTTACATCAAACATAAAAAAATGATTTTTGACGCAATTTATTGGTTTCACCCAAGATTTCAAATAAAATACTGAATATACGGCTCTGGGACTTATTTATTCGATTTTTCAAGTCAAACCCATTAGAAATCACTAATTCTTTCCTTAATTAACGTACAAAAATTTCAGTAAATCATCATTTCACCGGGGTAGCTGAAATCCGAGCTAATCTTTCACTAGCCGTAAATCGCAAACGAAGCATTTTAGGACATATGTTTATATATACTTTTTCCCATTATTTTCACTAATAGAATAGGTAATGAAATTCCTGGGAGAACTTCGTGTTACATCCTGCATATAATGATATATGAATTCAGAAAAATATTTTTCTCATGTAGTTATTCTTGAAAATTACTAAACTTTGTCAGGAAAAATGTCCATTGCTAAATCAGTAATCTAACTATAATAAAAGACTTCTAACTCTAGAATTCAGAAATTTATAATGTGGTAAAGAAGTGCTACGTATAACTTAAAAAAAAGTGCCGATCCCCGTGGCGGAGAGGTAGCTTCTCGGTTTTTTTTCATATGAGGATCCCGGGTTTGAATCCCAATCAGGCATAGCATTTTTCATGCGCTACAAAATTCCGTTTCCATATTCCCACGTACAAACTTGAGTTAACTCATCAAGTAAAAATAAATATTTAGATTATAATCATCAAATTTAATGCACTAAAAGTAACTAATTCATTTATCTTTTAAAATTTAAATTTCTAATAAAATGAAAATTTTTAAAATTCGAAAAAGAATATCGTAATAAAAAATGGTACATGTTTATAAGTAGGGAATTTATAATTTGGAAGGTACCTTTTTATAGCAACTTCATTAATTTCTTACGTGATAGAATTGGGAAATTCTATGGAGGTAATTTAGTAAATCTTAATGTGGAATATTTGTTCATTCAATCAGCTTTGTTCAACGTATGTTTGAAACTGACGTAAACAAACGAAGTACCCGGTGTAGGTGTAAGAAATTTCAATATGAATTTTTGATTAAATACAACACTCAGTTGAAAATGTAGGATAATGAATTAAATATGTATTAATTTTAAAGAGAGTGGAGCGCTTTCTTATAATTCCCGAACGTTCTAGAATATCGGTCAAGAGAGAAACATAAAACAGTTCATTTTTGTGTTTATGAGGAAATAAACTAAAGAACAAAACTATTATTGCATTTTTGTTTAAGAATGTAATAAAATACTGGACTGTTAAGACTTCTAGTTTTATTGTAATGTTTCTTAATAAAACATTTGTAACTTGAAAACTCTTCATTCTAACACTACGTTCTTAAAACGTGAAGCAAATTTGAAATTTTATCTGAAATTCTTTACGAAACATAATACTCGTAACTACTGTATTTGTAAATGAGTTTATTTGTTTAAAAAAAGTATATTAAGTTTAAAAAAATGTTATGTTAACCCACTTGGTTGGTGTAGTGGTAAACTCGTCGTAGTAAATCAGCTGATTTCGAAGTCGAGAGTTCTCAGGTTCAAATCCTATTTAGGGTAGTTAATTTTATTCATATCTGAATATTATTTTGCAGATACAAATTTTCTTTGGTGGGTGGGTGTCAATCAACAACAAATAGTGGTTATAGAATAGCGAATATTGAAATAGTCGGTGTGAAATTGTTCAAGACTACATTTACCGGTGCAGTTTCATTTCACTGATAAATCAATAACGGTTTTATTTTTTGATGCGACTATAAATAAAAATAATAAAATATAATATTAACAATAGAAATAAATTTTAATTATATCAGCGTTAAAAGATATTTTTTGTTCAGTGGTTGAATAAATTTCTAAAAGTCTATTATGAAAAAAAAATTGATGTAGACCACATGACTTCCTTGTATGCCTATTAAATTAGATTTACACATTTTTAAAAAATGAAAAGTACATTAAATTTTATTTCATTAAAAACTTCTGATATTTGTTTGTTATGGAATTTATTCACCGTAAAAAAATTTTACAATGAGATGTTAATAGTTATTAATAAATTAATATACGTATTTAAATTTTAAAAAAAGTTAAAAGAAAAGGAGATGAAGACTGATTCGAACCGATGTGCCTTTCCCTAAGATCCAAGTATTTTATTAATTAAAATTTTATTTGGCTGTAACTCTGGAACCAATGAAAATATGTACCACTTTTGATATATCGTTGAAATGCTCTCAATAAGGGCTTATTACTACAGTTAAGAAAAAGTCCAAAATTCAAATTTTTGTGTAATGTGGGTTTTTTTAGACACTTTTGGCGTCTGTCGATTGCAATCAAAAAGGGAGGTGCACAACTAGATGTGACGCCAGTCCTAAATCCAAAATTTCAACAACCTACGGCTAATCGTTTTTGAGTTACTTACATACGTACCTACAGACGTCACACCGAAACTAGTCAAAATGGATTCAGGGATGGTCAAAATTCATATTTTTGTTGAAATCTGGAAACCGAAATTTTTCGCGATCACAATACTTCCTACAAGAAAGTAAAAAGAACAAAAAAAGGTTAAAAACATAGAAAGATTTACCCTTAGAACCAGAGAAATATTGAAAATAATTTTTGAAACAATTACAGAAAATCAAATAATTTTTGTTTCTATATCTTTCTTGGTGAAATTTATCACCCAGACTCGGAATATATCGTTATTTAAAAATTAAATGAATAAACCAATATTTTTAGTTCAAAAACAAATCAAAATACTAATTGAAAAATCAATTAGGTAACTTTGGTTACAGCTCACTAATTTTTAAGGGCACGGAAAATTAAAAATGAATATCATTGAATAGGTCATAGAGGAGCCATAAATTTGCTACAAGGTCTTCAGATCTGTCTCCTGTACATTATTATTTTTGTGTTTACTTAAAACATATCTATGTAAAACAAAACCTGTAAACATTGAATATATTTGAAATAACGTGTAATTAACAAATCTGCACTTATACCAAAAAATATGATGCAAAGAGGTAAAACGTATATTACTTAGCGCACTGTAAACGGAAAGCATTTTAAATGTTTCATTATAAAATTTATTGTATTGAGTAATTTATGAACCAAAACATTTAATTAAATTTAAAAATTAAACATTGTAATAATTAAAGTAAATATCAATTGACTAAGCCATTTAATTTTTAATATTGGTGCAAATTAGTAGTTATTGTGTACTCTTATTATTACTATTGTTACTTTTATTTATTATTGTGAAGGCTGTTATTATTAGTGTTTGGACCATTAATTCTAACATTAACTGTTCAAAATTTGTTATTGGATGTAATTTTGAAATCAACATGAAATAAAAAAACAAGTTACTACAGGAGCGTTTTACTCCGTTTTATTACTACCGCGATATTTCAGTTTGTGCAAATTTCATTGCCTATAACCCAAAAACAAACCAATTTATCGAGAAACAGTTTTCGCCAATGTTTTTCTTGTGAAATATTATATGTAACTCATGTGTTACCTTTCTATTTAAAAAAGTTTGATTCAACAAGATTACGGACAAACATTTTAAATACACTATAAATTAGTAATTTTATAACTACGTAGATACGCAACTGTTTTTCCTGTCTAGCATCCCTCAGTTTTGAAATATGAAATCGTTACCTTATCACCTGTATATTAGAATGAAAAAAACTTTGGATTTAATGTTTATTAAAAATAAATAAAATTAAAGAATCGCGTAGAATGTAAAAACAAAAAAAAAATATATATATAAATTTATATTTATATATAGCTTTGTTGATAATCCTTTTTGAACATAATTCTAAATAAAGTTTCTCTTTTGCCTTTTATAAAATTCTATTAAGAGAAATTCTGGAAACTGTAATATTTCATAAAATGTACTACATTTTCTTACGTAGATTGAAAAGATATGTTAATTTTACCAGTGTTCTATAAGTTACTAACAGAATTGAAATTAGATTTATACTTCCTTGTACGAAGTAAAAGAAGTATTGTGATTGTGAAAAATTACGGTTTTCAGATTTTAACGGAAATATCCAGTTTGAGCATCCCTGAATTCATTTTGACTAATTTCTGCATGACGTCTGTATCTCGCATAACTAAAAATCGATTATTAGGTAGTTGAAATTTTGGATTTAGAACTGTTGTAAAATCTAGTTGCGCACCTTCCTTTTTGATTTTAATCGAGTGAACTGAAAGTGTTTAAAAAAGCCCAAAATCCAAAATATATAGTTTTTGACTTTTTCTTAAATGCAGTAATAAGCCCTCATTGAGAGCTTTTCAATAATATTTCTTATGCGGTACGTATTTTCATTGGTTCCAGAATTATAGCCAAATAAAATTTTAATTAATGAAATATTTCGATCTTACAAGGGGAAGGCACATCGGTTCAAATCCGACTTCATCTCCTTTTTTTTATTTTTTTATTATTTTTTTTTTTTTAGTTTAAATATATTGATTTATTAATAATTATTATTAACCTCTGATTGTAAAATTATTTTTACAATAGATAATAGTTCAATAATTACAATAAAATAATAATTAAAAAGTATCAGAAGTTATTAATGAAATAAAATTTTATGTACTTTTTATATTAAAAAATTGTGTAAATGTAATGTAATAGGCGTACAAGGAACTCATGGGGGTCAGCATCAGATTTTTTAGCTTTATAAATTCAGTTGTTTAACTGCTCATTTTCGAAATCAATGATTCTGACGTTTAAATCATTTCTTTTTCTGTTTAACCTCCGGAACCACCGTAAGGTATTACTTCAGAGGATATATATATATATATATATATATATATATGAATGTAAATGAAGTGTACTCTTGTACAGTTTCAGGTCCCCCATTCCTAAGATGTGTGGTAAATTGAAAACCAACCACTAAAGAAGACCAGTAACCTCAGGTTGAATATGTGTCATCATTTGTTTTATTTTTATCAACTTTATTATTCTGATTAGATACTGATTAGTTACTGAAGTAATGTGTAAGGGCATTGAATAAAACCAATAACAACAGACATTCACTCTTCAGTATGTCAGATTACACCTAACATTCACCGTCCACAAAGATTACTTCACTAACTATCTAATAGAATAGGAAAGCCGATAAAAATTAAATCTATTACAACACATTTTCTCTCTTCAGTATCTCAGATTACACCTTAAATTCACCGCCCTTCAAAATTACTTCAGTAAATATGAAATCAGAATAGGAAATCCGATAAAAATTAAACAGCAGTGGTCGGTCTGAGTATTTACATGACTACATTTAAATTTCATGCATATGATCCACATCTCATTGGGCCATAAATATGGAGTGGGTTAAACCAATGAACTTTAAGACTCGTTGAATATATTATAAAAATAAAATAAAAAATGTTAACATTCGTTTCATTTTCATCTGACTAATTTAGTCTTTTTTTAATTCTATTTATTTTTTTTAACTTTTGTTATGATTTGTGAAAATTTGTAAACTAAGTAACTAACATAGGTTAAGTAAATATAATATCGATGATATTTATCATCATTATTTAATATTTATTATGCCCTGTATATATTACAGTATGAAAAATAACATAATCTTTTAACGCTTCCTTAAAATGTCAAAACGAATTTCAAGATGAAAAATGGGCTGTCAGATCATTGTTTTTAATCCATAAATATAAACCATGTTTACCATTATTTAAAAAAAATATAAATTTTAACTTATATATATATATATATATATATATATATATATATATATGAATGTACAGTATTTTCAATAAAGAATATTCAGTTATGTTGTAGCAAAATTGTTTTCAATACAATAAAATATTTCTTAGGCTTATGAGAAAGACTCTTACATTTCTTTTTGCATTTTTAAAAAATTACCAAAGCATTTAAACGATCTTCCCATTAGATTAATTAATAGATTTTTTTTACAGAAATATAATTCTATCGTTGAGTTTTTAAATATTATTTATTAAAAATATTTTTTAAAACTTCAGTTTTTTGCATCACGTAAATATATCCACAAATAATTTATGCTTTCTCAATTGTAATTTAGTTGTAGTTTTTTATACATTTACTACTTTAATGTTATTCTATGAATTTCTGAACTAGTTCAGAATTAGACCGTGCCGCTCATTAGAGGACCTGCAAAAACAACTCCTATTCCAGCTCTTTTGTTCACAACTAAAAACGCTCCAGTACTTTCTAAGCTGCAGCGACTGGCTACTATGCAATATATTCGATTGCCTATCATCACTTGAAAACGCAAAAAGGTTTCTTCCAGCATATTACAGAATTAAGAGAAAGGTTCTGCCCGCCAGCACAAGCAGAACCTCTATTTCCACAATTTTGCCCTCTAAGCTGGCACTATGAATCAGCCACACTTGATCTATAGAAGCTGAAGGTCAGGAAGCAGGACGTTAACTTCATTGTCTGGTAAAAGATTTCCATGGAACATGTGGAAACACTGAAAACACCCAAAAATGAATGGTTATGTGTGTGTACACTGATTGTTCATGTCCTGAGCAGGAAAGTAATACTGTTTCCGGAGTGTACTGTGAGCTCTTTTTTTTACCATTTTTTTTTTTTACCCTTACCTCCCGGAACCAGACCCCCCCCCCCAATTAAATATAAACACGGTTCCGGGATGTGCCTTTGCCTCTAGTAGCCAGACGAGGGAAACGCTAGGCCCGGCTATGCCGTTCCCGGCCTCCGTCACCTGCCAACTGGGATTCGGTCCTTTATGCTTCGCCTCTAACGAGGACACCCGCGGAGAGACGGCCTCGCCGGGACTCAAGTCATTTGGTTCAGGGGCTCGAGAGTTCCTGCACTTCATCACCACCGTCCAGTCGTGCAAGCACGGGTAAATGGCATTTACGTACGGAGCTGTCCCTCACCCTGTCGCTTCCCGATATTTTAGTTGCAGTATTCCCGACACAAACCTCGTCACAGTGTCTAAGTGCACCGAACTTCGTTCCAACGATGGTCCCCACCTCTAGATGCCCAATTACGGCAGTACAGTGGCGGCGTCCCACCACGGGAACTGGAATATCACGTGTTCCGGCGTGTCTAACTCCCGACAGTAGGGGCAGAAAGGTTCTTCAGCTGTTCTTTGTTCACACAGATACGAACGAAAGACTCCATGGTCGGTCAGGAATTGTATCAGCCAGAATACCAGTTCGCTAAACTTCCTCTCGGCCCAGGGCTCAATGTGCGCGATCAAACGATGCGTCCACCTCTCTTTCGTGGATGCATCCCACTTGGCTTGCCAATCCCTGTAGACAGTTGTGTTGGCATTGTTCTTAGACTCACCCTGATAAATTTGCGCACGAGCCGCCACCAGCTGCTATAGTCGCGGCATCCCAGTCACCGCCTCAGTCGAGATAGAGGCGTATGCCGACGCCACCTTAAGAGCCATACGGCGCTTACTCCCTCCAACAGTCTTCTGTTACTCTCTACCACCATAGCTTTCTTCCACACTGGCGCGCCATAAAGAAGAATTGAGTTCGCCACATCCGCTCTTCGAGCTATGAGGCTCTCCAACGTTCGATAGTAACTTAAACAAGTTCTTGACAGTCTGTCCAGCTTTCTCACTCACCGCGTGGACGTGACGAGTGAATGAAAGCCTATGGTCGAATCACACATCAAGATATTTGGCGGCCTCCAAGATATTGGCCTTCGATTGTTTTTTGTTCGAATACATGCCTTTGGTAAAGACGTCTTTCTTTGTGATTCAAAAGCTGTTATTCTGGCTATCACATCTTTACAACATCCAGCATCTTTAAAGATCTTAGATTTACGGACCTCGATTAAACAGCTATAAGTGGCAGGAAAGGAGATGAGTTTTCAGTGGATTCCATTCCTTGTTGGTATATATTTATATGGTAACGGACAGGTCGACCTTTTGGCAAAAAAAACAAAAAATAATCTTCTATCAGCAATCTATATTATCTTATCAGTTGGAAAGGACCTTTATTCAGAGTTTCTATTTAACAATATCTATTGTGTAGTGAAAATGAAAGCTGGTCTTTGCTGGTAGAGAATTATGCTATTATACCTGACGGTCTTAGAACCGAAAGTGTGGGTTCATGGCAACTAATGCCCTTGACTACCCATCTGCACCGAATAAATATATATCCTTCATCTAGATGTGTCATTTGTAAGGCGGAAAACAGTGTTGTGACCTTTGGGCATGTAATAAATAAATTTAATTATTTTCAAAATTTTAAAGGAAAGTCTGTTGGAAAAATCTATTGCCGAGTACGGAAATTAATGACTATCAAAATTTGAGCATATGTAATAAATAAATAGATTTTAAATAATTAATATGGATATTAACCAATAGATTATTTTTGTTTTTTAATTACATACATACATATATAAATATTTAAAGCAAATAATGAAATACATTAAAATAACAAAATACAAAATTCTATATAATAGAAACACTATACATTAAAAAAAAAAAAAAATACTGTTAATATAAACCGTGTGGCTTCATTGTAATATAGTGAAGGTCGCCCTACGCTTTTATTATTCGTTATATAAAATGTATAGGAATTTTGTTAATAAATTCATTCAGTATATATTATTTTAATTAAATGTTGCTGAGAGATGTAATAAATAAATATTCGCATAAAAATACTTTAACTACCGTGAATAGAAAACAGAATTATAAATCATCAATATAAAATATATTATTATTTGAATTTAATAAAAGAGTTTATTCTAAACACACTTTTTCTTGAATTAATGTAAAAGTGATTTTTTTTTTAGTGCGCATCTTTAATATATTTGAGTTGGAAATTTTTTCCAAATATAATATACTTTCATTGAATAATTTCCAAATTGTGAAATTTTGGTACGTATCACATAATTTTTTTTTTCATAAGTTAAATAAAAGCATAACTAGAATTCTGTAAAGAAGAATGGAGAGGAGAGTGGAAGAAGTGTTAGGAGAAGACCAATTTGATTTCAGGAAAAGTATAGGGACAAGGGAAGCAACTTTAGGCCTCAGATTAATAGTAGAAGGAAGATTAAAGAAAAACAAACCGACATACTTGGCGTTTATAGACCTAGAAAAGGCATTCGATAACGTAGACTAGAATAAAATGATGAGTATTTTAAAAAGTTAGGGTTCTAATACAGAAATACAAGAATGATTGCTAACATTTACAGGAACCAAACAGCAACAGTAATAATTGAAGAACATGAGAAAGAAGCCGTAATAAGAAAGGGAGTTCGACAAGGGTGTTCCCTATCACCGTTACTTTCTAATCTTTACATGGAACTAGCAGTCAATGATGTTAAAGAACAATTTAGATCCGGAGTAACAGGACAAGGTGAAAAGACAAAGATCTACGATTTGCTGATGTTAAAGTAAAATTCTAGCTGAGAGTAAAAAGGATTTAGAAGGAACAATGACCGGCGTGTATGAAGTCCTACGCCAGAACTATGGCATGAAAATAAACAAGAACAAAATGAAAGTAATGAAATGTAGTAGAAATAACGAAGATGGACCACTGAATGTAAAAATAGGAAGAGAAACGTAGAAGAATTTTGTTATTTTGGAAGTAGAATTACTAAAGATGGACGAAGCAGGAGTGATATAAAATGCCGAATAGCACAGACGAAACGAGCTTTCAGTCAAAAATATAATTTGTTTACATCAAAAATTAATTTAAACGTCCGGAAAAGATTTCTGAAAGTATATGTTTGGAGCGTAACTTTATATGAAAGTGAAACTTGGACGATCGGAGTACCTGAGAAGAAAATATTAGAAGATTTTATGTTTGAAATGAATGTTAAAAATCAGATTGGTGGATAAAGTGACAAATGAAGAGGTGTTACGGCAAATCGATGAAGAAAGAAGCATTTGGAAAAATGTAGTTAAAAGAAGAGACACACTTATAAGCCACAAATTAAGGCATCCTGGAGTAGTCGCTTTAATATCGGAGGGACAGGTAGAAGGAAAAAATTGTGCAGGCAGGCAACGTTTGGAATATGTAAAACAAATTGTTAGGGATGTAGGATGTAGGGGGTATACCGAAATGAAACGACTAGCACTAGATAGGGAATCTTAGATAAATACATAAAACCAGTCAAATGACCGAAGGCAACAAACAAACAAAATAAAAGCATTTTTTTGCATTATAAATAAAATGTTCAAGTGAGATCAAAAGTTCCATCCCAAACCGATAAACATTATTGTAATGTTGATTCTACAATTGGACAATATATTAATTTTATTTCATATATATTAAGTATTGATGTTTGGATTATAACAAAATTAGAGGTAAATTTTATTTTCGTTTTCTTGGCATCATAGCTTTAGAATTATGCAGCAGAAAGGAAAGTACTGTGATCAGTCACAAAATTGTATAAGGGTTTTTTCATTTCTCAACGTTTCATAACCCAAGAACCCCAAAAAGCAAAAAAATACGTATGTGGTATGTTCATACGTACGTATGTATATGTGTTTGAAGCTTAATAACTTTTTACTAGTTTAGGCGGTATCTGGTAAAATGTGTTGGTTTGGACTTTTTCTAATGATAGCTGATTTTTGTTTTAATGTATCCGGAATAACTTGAGAACTGATAATTTTGGTATTCGCCGGTCGAAAAAGGTGTGCTTAAATTTTTATTAAATAAAATGTAAAAAAATCGTAAAAATATTATTTTTTCTCCTATTTCCCTATTTAACTTAATAACTGTTAATTTCAGAGAAAAGATCGGTAGAGAAACACTTTTGTTATAAAATTTTACAAATAATATCATCGGTTACAAATCGAAAAGTCCGTTATTGTTGATGCAGTAGTAGCAGTACTGTCCAAAAAATGAAAAAAAAACAAAATAATAATTTAATACTTATTCATTTTATATACCGCTTATTACTTATTTATTTTCGTTATAAATAAATTACTGATTATTTAAAAAATTAGTTTTTATTTGAAAATTAAACAATATATATTAAATTTTACAATTTTACATTAAAACGTCATAAAAACAATTAAAATATATATACAAAATACAGCAAGTTAAGGTTTTTCTTCTTTTGTCTGTTTTAATATTAAATAAACAAACCTGTTTTTATTGTTTGTTCTCTTACAGTTATTTTGTTTAAACTTAAACTTTATTATGTTTAATTACTAACTTCAATTATGATATTAATTTTAATTAGATTTTTACTTCCTTTTACGAAGTAAAGGAAGTATTGTGATTGCGAAAAATTTCGGTTTTCATATCCATTTTCACTATCCTTGAATCCATTTGGACCAGTTTCAGCGTAATGTCTGTACGTATGTATGTATGTATCTGGAATAACTCAAAATCAACCGTAGGATGTTGAAATTTTTGATTTAGGACTGTTGTAACATCTAGTTGTGACCTTCTATTTTTATTGCATTCCACTGAACCAAAAGTATTCAGAAAAGCAAAAAATCCAAAACAATTTGGATTTTAGACTTTTTTTAACTGTAGTAATAAGCCGTCATTAAGTACTTTTCAACGATATGTCGAAATTGATACTTATTTCAATTAGTTCCAGAATTATAACCAAATGAAATTTTAATTAATGAAATATTTGGATCTTAAAGGGGAAAGGCACATCGGTTCGAATCACTTCAAATCCTTTTTTTAACTTTATTAATAATTATTAACCTCTGTAAAAAATCTAAATTTCTTGGCTTTTTCTTACCTTCAGTAATAAGCTCTCATTGAGAGCTTTTCAAAGATATATCATAAGTGGTATTTATTTTCATTGGTTCCAGACATGTATCCAAATGAAATTTTAATTAATGAGATATTTGGGTCGTACAAAGAGTGGGTAGATCGATTCGAATCAGACTTCATCACCTTTATTTTTAATTTAAGTATATTAAATTAAATTTTGTGTATATATATGTGAGTAAGCTTTGTATCAAAAAAATAAGCCGCATGACGGTAGTTACTTTCTCTTATTTATGAATTCTTTTGATTGTTTTTGTTTTGTGTTTATCTACATGTTATCTGAGCTAACTTTACATGTATACTTAAAAGTACACATTTCTAAGTTTATAAGTAACTTACTTTAAAAATGTTCTGAATAGGAATGCTAGTATCTAATTTTTGAAGGGCTTCGATGGAAGACTCTCTGCATGTGTTCGTATTTATTTATAATTTCTGTATAGTGTAACCGATGTATATTTTACTTTGAGACAAAAAATAAATTAGTGTTGCAAAAATAGTTTCTGATTAAATAAGAGTAACTATTGGGTGGGTATGTTGGAGAATAAATGACAATTTTCAACCTTCCTTTCTTATTTTTATCACAGTTCTCTTATATTTTTAATTCTAATCTTTTACTAACTACCTCTAATCATTTCAACTTTATTTATTTAATTTTTAAACATAAGATCGATTTAAAAATTATTTAAAAAATTTTAATTATCATAATTGGATGATATATATGTTATAAAAGATAATTGTACTCATTAAACATTATGTTTTAAAATTAATCAACACAAAATCATTTAATATAACTGTACCGTTTGAGTAGAAATTACGAGATCGGTATTTTAGAGTCAGTTACATTGAAAGCTTTCATCACTTCTGTCTCCTCCTTTCCACGCTTTTCCTACCGCTGTTCATTCTCAACCTACTCCAAATTAAGGACTAAAGGGTGGATGGATCTGTATATTTTACTGTTAGACAGTAGAAGGATATTTGTCCTTGTTTGGCAACAGAGACAAACAAGGGCTCTTTATGTAAATTAGTACACCTTCACTTGTCTTGCCTTCAAATAACACTTCGGTCTTTATTCTAGGCGTTGATTTCCTTCCAACATTCAACATAAACTGTTTCATTGTTGTAAGGTACATCCACGTCCATATATGTACTTTACAATTCTGTTTTATAGCTTTCTGCTGACAGGTTGTTTGTATTTTATATATATATATATATATATATATGCACACATGTGAATGATTTAATTTATTTCTACATATATATCACCTTGATATTTCATTACATCAATTTAATATACTGTGTTTGTTGATATACTGTTTATATTTATCAAATAAAATGAAATTTAAATTAAATGTACAACTAGCTTGTAACATAATTTAACATTTTGCTTGTTCATAAAGCTTGCAAAATATTATTATTACAATTTTTAACTTATTAATTGGTAGACAAAATAATTTGATTGTTTTATATCTCTTCTGAGATTTTAATGGATTTATTTTTTTATTATTATATAACATAATAAATTTAAATTAATTGTGTTTTTTTTTTTTGTTAAATAATTTGACAAATTAACTTTTTTAGCAACATTAAAAAAAATCTTAAAAAAGATAAAATGAAAATTCGATTACGAATCAGTCTGTTCGGAGTGTTTTGAAACATATTCACCTAACAGGAACTACTTTAGGACACCAAAATGAGTCCTATATTCTTATTTTCCTTTTTTCCTTCTGGATGCCATTTTTTAATTTTCAACAAAAAGAAATATTTCTCAGTAACGGGAAAATCTACTTAAATTAAATTTGGCAAATCTTAGTGTCTTTTTACAAAATAAAAAATTTTGAATAAGTAACCTTCAAAAATTTCAAAATTTCAACCATCTTAATTTTTTTAATCTTCAATATATTTGTAATTATTTGTTTGATTAAATTTTTACTTGTTACATAATTTTGTAAGGATTTTATTTTGAACAAGATGACACCTCATTTTTTAAAAATCAGCTTACATTACTTACGGGTTAATTGTCTGCAATAAATTGATTGTTTGTCAACGGATTTTTACAAATGAGGTGTCATTTTATTTAAAATAAATTGCTTACAAAATTTTGTAATAAGTAAAAATTTGATCAAACAAATAATTACAAAATTATTGAAAATTAAATAATTAAGATGATCACCATTTTAAAATGTTTGAAGGTGAAGTTTTCAAATTTTTTTATTTTGTAAAACAAGACATTAGTCTCAGATTTGCCAAATTTAATTAAAGTAGGTTAACCCGTTCCTGAGAAATAATTTTTTTGTTGAAAATCACAAAATGGTGTCCAGAAGAAAAACAAAGCAAAATAGAACTTATGTCGATATGAATATTTTGCTCTCTATAATGCCTTGAATTAGTTCCTGAAGTTCGGCTAATTACTTTTCTTAGTGTGGTGAAGAGGGAGTTTGGTCTATTGAATGGTACGCTTTTTGGAAGTCGATGAAAATGATATGTTTGGTTTTGCTCTCGATTTTTGGTAGAACTTGTGTGTTTTTGACGTTTAGGATTTGTTCTGGGCAGGATCTTCCTTCCTAACGCCTGCCTGATACTCTCCGAGTTGAATTTCCAGGTGGGGTTTCACACTAGTAAAATTTTGGAGAATATCTTGTAAGCAACATCTAAGTGTGAGTATAGTTTTGTTTTTGTGGTCATTTTGAACCCTCTCTTGTGGAGTGGATGAATCAGGGCTTCCATTCGGTTGGAATTTTTTTCAGTAATGCAAATTTCTTCAAAGATTGTTTGAAGTAATTCTACGGCATTTTTGTTGACTTTTTTTCCAAAGTTCGACTATTATTTGTTTTTTTTTTCCTAAAGTTTTGTAGTTTTAGAGATTTGATGTGATTTTTGTAGTTTCTCATAGTTGGAGTAGTTACGAATCGGATTTGGGTGTTTTTGACCGTACTTTGTTAATTTTCTTTTGAAAAACATTTGAGAAAAGACCGAGTTATGTTGGATTGGGCGGAGTCCCGGGAACGGCATAGCCGAGCCCGGTTACCCCCGCTTCTGAAGTTAGAGGTAGGCAAATTAAAATAAGAAGATTAAGAACCGGCGGGGCGATCAGTCATGCCGGACCTGTTGCTGGCAGGCGGGGAGATCTGTTAGAGTTGTAAGGATACGCCCCTGGACTGAGTCATGCATGACTGCAAATCCGGTCCAGAGGTGTAGGGAAAAAATGTCACTTTTTTTTAATTTTATGTACTTTAATCAAGTAATTGATTAAAATATGCTGGGGAGCAGGGAGATGAAGGTCATCAACGTCAGACACTCTGAGTCGTTTTGAGACGCCGTCGCTGTCTTCTTCTGCCGTTTGGTAGTTTGGGTCGGGCTACCGGTCCGAAAGTATGCGCGACGCATACAGTAATAGTGGCAGTGGCTGTGTTGGTACACCGATGTAACTTTAAAGCTACTTTTCTGGACAATTGAAAGAAATATTGAGATCTTTTCTTTTTTTTTTGTAGAAGGTTAAGTTCATATATTGTCTCCAAATTTTATCAACATAGTAAACTTGAATATCGGCTAGGAACACAGTCCGACTGTTACCAGTAATAAACAGTGAAAAAACGTTCTTTCTTTTCCTGTTTAGCTTCCGGTAACTACCGTTTAGATAATACTTCAGAGGATGAATGAGGATGATATGTATGAGTGTAAATGAAGTGTAGTCTTGTACATTCTCAGTTTGACCATTCCTGAGATGTGTGGATAATTAAAACCCAACCACCACCAAAGAACACCGGTATCCACGATCTAGTATTCAAATCCGTGTAAAAATAACTGGCTTTACTAGGACTTGAACGCTGGAACTCTCGCCTTCCAAATCAGCTGATTTGGGAAGACGCGTTCACCACTAGACCAACCCGGTGGGTAAACAGTGAAAAAACTGTATTCATACAAAATATCAATTGGTTGAGTCGGTTTTACATATAAGAGTAATATACTCATAGAGACCAGTAGATTTTTAAATATATATATCAGATTAAGATTTAAATTAGATATTTTTATTGTAATAATGTATTACATATTATTTAAATATATTTTATGTATAAAATTAAAATTATATATTAATAAAATATTACTACATCGTTCGTACAGATTTCCCTTTCATTAAAATATAATAAATATTTTTAATTTAGGTAATTTTTTAATACAAAAGCCAGATATTTCATAATTTACAAACGAATTTTTCTGTTATAAAATGCACTTCAGATGATTTATGTTTTAATTTACATTATTAAATTTATTTATTGTTCAAATATTGTTTTTAACTTACTTTCGGAATTAAATTTTCAATATTATACGCTTTTTTGTATAATATTAATAATAATAATTATAATAATAATAATAAAATAATCTATTGACTTATTGGATGATTTACATTTTCTTTAATACTTTTATTTATAATCACTTCAATAATTAAAGTCATTAGCAACTTAACAGTGCAATGTAACTGTACTGTAAATGTGTAATATTGAACAAACTCAGGCCGACCATTCCTGAGACGTATGAGTTATTGAGATCCAACCACCAAAGAACACCGGTATCCACGATCTAGTATTCAAATCCGAATAAAAGTAACTACCTTTATTAAGATTTGAAAATGAGAACTTCTACTTCGAAATCAGCTGATTTACGACAACGAGTTTACCGTTGTAAATAATACTCCCAAAAATAAAATTGTTAATTGGCGAGAGATTGCCGTCAGTTGAAAACATCGAAAATCAAAATTCAACAATTTATTTATTTATAGTTGTTCAAAAAGACATTGTCCGAATCAAAAAAATACAGATATGTATGAAAGGCGTCATAATAATTGTTATATGTATTTGCTACTTCACTTTTTCTAACACAAAAATTTAGACCGTTAAATATTTTCTTCCTCCTCTAATAATATTGTAACTAAATAATGCCTAGTACTATAAGTACTGCCGGCCTCCGTGGCGCGAGTGGTAGCGTCTCGGCCTTTCACCCGGAGGTCCCGGGTTTGAATCCCGGTCAGGCATGGCATTTTTCACACACGCTACAAATTATTCATCTCATCCTCTGTACAGTAATGCTTAACTGCGGCCCCGGAGGTTAAACAAAAAAAAAAAAAAAAAAAGATGTACTATAAGTACTGCTATCTAACGGCGTGATTCGAAAACGGATTAGGAGAAAAATATCAGGATTAGAAGAAAAAAATTTCACATTTTCAAATTAAAAAACGTGAAATTACGATGATGAAACATGTTTATCGAAAAAACCGATAAATTCTGATTTCCGGTGGCATCCGCTAATCGTATCATTTATCTGGATATATTTCAAAACTTTTATTATAAACAGAATATTTCTCATTTAATTTTTTTATATTTCTTGCGTAAAAAGTTATACAAAAAATATGATACATAATAAAATAACGAAAATTCGGTCTTCTTGCGCAAGTCGAATCGTTTATTTATGATATAATGAAATTGGTGAGGTTTTTTTTCTGTTTAGCTTCCGGAACTATCATAAGGTATTATTTTGGAGGATGAATGAGGATGATATGTATGAATGCAAATGAAGTGTAGTCTTATACAATCTCTGGTCGACCGTTTTTGGTGTGATGTTTTGTTAATTAAAACCTAACCACCAAAGAACACCGGTATCTATGATCTAGTATTCAAATCCGTACAAAAGTAACTGCCTTTACTAGGATTTGAACCTTAGAACTCTTGACTTCGAATACAATTGGTGTGATATGAACTGTGGTAAACATCCCGAGGGTCATAAGAAAGCTAAAATTAAAATTTCGTAATAATTGGTTCAATAGTTTATGTTATTATCGGGAACCAACAAAAATGACTTTATCTTTTGTCTGTGTATTAGTGAGATTTTTTAAACCATTTTTATGTTTGGAAATTTAATTTTTTACATGAAGTCATTGTAATATTTTTGTTACAAACTTAATGTTTGTATCTTCGACATAAAAATTTGATTTCTATAGCACAAAAATAGGGATAACTGTCTTAATGATAGATATGCAAAAACAAAGATAAATATTTAGACTTCTCTCTGGAACCCCATAAAAATCCCGATGATGTTATAAAAAAAAAAAAAAAATTATAAATAAAAAAATTCATATATCATCATCATCACATTTTATTAATAAACATCATTGTAGGATGGCAATATCAATAAGAAATACTAATTTACTGAACCGTATGTGATTCACAGTATAACATCATTCTGAAACTACTTAAGTAAACAACGAATTTCAAAGTGTTTTGATATCAATCCGTTAGTTTTCGGTTCATAATATTTGGTCATCGCTTCAGATTCATTTGATGCGGTACACATTCTCTTTGAGAAAAGTCATCTCAAACCATCTGACCTGAAGTTCATGTCGTTAAATTTATGGATTTGATCGCAGACTGACCCTTGACTAACTAAATATACATTTATGTAAACTGCCCTATTGCTATTGAATCAAAATTCATCGTTATGCATACATTATGTTTACATATATATATATATGAAATTAAATATATGTTTAATCATGAAAGAATTTTTATTCAGGTCAGTAATTAGTGATAAATTTGGAAAATAAGATTCCTGTGTCAATTTCTTTATACACTGATTGTGCTTAGACAGGAATTTTGTTTGTCGTCATATTTATTTAAATATAATACAATGAAGGATATTAAAAAGTAGAGACGGGAGTATATTATAAAATCAGCTGACTGTTGAAACTCCCCCAGAAATACATGATGAGTTTCAACCCGCTTTCCTGTTTGGGACAAAATAAGTAAAAAATTATACTCCAAAACGGCAAATTCTGATTATCCGAACATTTCTGAACAGTTGCGAATTTTTCTGAATTCGCAACTATTCGAACTGTTATATCCATGTTAGATAATTTAAAATTTAATAAACTATTTAAAAATCTAAAATAATATTCCAATAAAGCTTTGATTTAACAGGAAATGTAGTTTTATCGATGTTTGTTTTTGCTGGGTTTTTTAATTCAATTTTTTCTGTTTGTATAGCATAAAACATAATTATATTTAGATTTAGTTAAACTAATTCTAAATTGAACTTCTGAAAAGATTGATAGAAATACATAGATTGGAACGGAACGCAAGAATGGCGGGAGTTTCAATATTTCTCCTTACAGATCGCAGAGCCTGGACAACGTCCCTTGCTGCTGTATCTTTCTATTATCGGGCGGGTTTCATGGATTAGTGGCAGTTATAAATTTTTAAGTTTTATTTATGACAGATTTGGTGATTTGCGTTCCTACCTATATGGACCAGCGTGAAATTCATTTACTGGGTCTGACGGTGGGAGACTAAGCTTTTGAGCCTCGTACTCCCGGCGTGATTCCCCTTCAATCCGCCCACTGAAGTCCTTTCGGTACTAACACCTTATCGGTTAATAGGAATACGCCTATCGGGGCCCTAATTATTTGGAGGGAAGCAATGCGCTTCCTTCTCCGGAAGGAGTCTCTTGTGCTAACTGTATTAAATTGTAAGTTTTGAGGATGGTGGTAAAAAGGAGGATTGTAGATCATAGTTTGTGGCTGCCCTTCGTACTGATTCTCTGCTGGGCTCTTCTACCGGACTCTAGTCCGTGGCGGCGAATCTTGCGTTGTGGGTCTTCTTTCTTCTTTTTCTTCTTCTGTAAACTTCTTCTTTTTTCTTTACCCTACACTTTCCGAGAGTTGGCAGTAATCGAATTACACGCTACTTTCTCAAATTTTTAATATTTCGTTTTTTATTTCTTTTTTTTCATAAAAATATCCGATGACAAAATTATATCAGAAGTTGGAAAATATTCTGTAGTATTTAGGTAGTAATATTATAAAAGCTAAACGAAGAAAGGAAAATATCACAATCAGATTTGTAACAAGTTAAAAGAGATTTTACGTCGAAAAGACGTGTGCTTATAACAATATTGATATCTGAATTAAAAAATAATCCTTAAGAATACTTCCGCAGATTATAGACTTTTTTTATCAGCCAGATAAGGAAATGTACTTTTTAAGGTATTAAACGAAATTGTTTAAAAATACTGCAGAAATTTGTAAGATGAATTATAGAAAAGATGATTTTATTATAAAATCTTATATAATGAAGGAGAAGGCTTATATATTAAGATATGTTCCTTATAGAGGGAAGAATAAGACATGTAAAGGGTAAAGGATACAAAAATAAGAATATTTCACTCCAGGTAATTCAATATTTAGGATGTAAGAGGTATGTTGAAGCACTGAAATTAAAGGAATAAATAATAATCCAACCTGTTAAATGACTAAATGTAATACCTTTTTCGATAAATTATCTCAATTTAATTAAAATTATTTCATTTACAATTAATTTTATTTGAACCACGTAAATAAAACGCTAAGCTTATTATCGTTGTTAAATATTTATTATGGTTTCTGAATTCTTTAAAAAAGCCAGAACGACTTTAAAGATAAAAAGTAGGCTATCAAATTATTATCTGGCGTCCATTAGTTGACCATCAGAAGATTTTAAATGTTAACTTCTTGTATGCGTATATTAATGAATGTTCAATCTTTGCTAAAAGAATGATCATTAATTTAAAAAAATAATAATCTCTACCTTTTCGAAATCATAAATCACAACGGAAATAACTTCATGTAACTCGATACAATATTTTGGCATTATGAGAAAGAGCTTTTTCTTCTTTTTTCACATTTTGAATTAACTACCGAACTATTTTAGCTAATTCTTCCCACCAGAATATTTATTTTATTTCGTTATTATTTATTTTCCTAACCTATATGTTGCAATCTGTTCAACTAGTGAACAATAAGCAACACCCCCTCCCACAACCCGATGAGATTAATGTGATGTGTATGACATGTAAAACGAGGTGTAGACTCAGACCGAAATTCCTAAGACGTGTGTTTTATTGAACCCCAAACACCAAAGTACACCGGTATCTACTCTCCAGTATTCAAATCCGTATAAGGCAACTAATGTTTATTAGGATTTGTACCTCAGAACCTTCTACTTCGAAAATAGGTCGTTAACAACTGATCTGCGATGACGAGTTAATCATTCTCTTTTTCTATTTAGCCTTCGGAACCACCGTAAGGTATTGTTTCAGAGGATATGTATGAATGTAAATAAAGTGTAATCTTGAGTAATCTCAGGTCGACTATTCCTGAAATGTGTAGTTAATTGAAACCGAACCATCAAAGAACACCGGTATTCACGATCTAGTATTCAAATCCGTATAAAAATAATTGCTTTTATTAGGATTTAAACCTTAAAACTCTCGACTTTAAAATCAATTTATTTGCGATGATGAGTTAATCACTAGTCCAGCTCAACGGGCTACCAGTTTATTTAAAATAAATTAATAAACTATTCCTTTATGTAAACAATATTTCTTTTTCGATGAATATTTAAGTAATATAATTACAAAAAAAAAATATTATTTTTTCTGCATCTCATTCAACGCGAGAAAAAAATGTATGTTAAAAATGATTTACAATAACACAATGTTTTAGTAATTCTTTACATACTGTTTTATTTACCTTAACATTATTTCATGCGTGTATATTTAAATGATTAATACGGTTGTAATAATTCATATTTTTCTATGCTTTTATTTAAACTATCTCTTCGTGTCTATCGTACAATCGGCTGCGGTTTCATCAGAACTTTACCATCGATTTTTAATTTACATTCCGGTAAACTACCGACTCAAAATTTGGATACCCATTAATTGTGGTTTACAGTCCAATGTAATGTAAAAAAATTTACGATTAAATTTTTTTCAGAAGAAAATTAGTTGTTTGAATGATATATACGATTTCAAACATATACAGAGTGTGTCACAAAGTTTCCCCGGGGTTCGTAACTTATTCTACTCGTAAAAATTATGGAAAAAGTTAATATAAACATTCTTCTAAAATGCTTCGTTTGTGAGTTACGGCTAGTGAAAGATTTTACTCGAATTTCAGCTACCCCAGTAAAATGAGGTCGTACTGAAATTTTTAGGACGTTAATAAATGGAACATAGTTTGTGATTTTTTTATGGGTTATGACCTCAAAATTGAATAAAATAGGTCTCAGATCCGAATCTGAAGTAGTTATTGAGTAATCTGGGTAAAAACCAATGAATTGGGCTAAAAAATCATAGTTTTTTATGTTTTACGTAAGTATTACTATTTAAATGTGTAATAAACAAATAAAAGTTTTTAATAAACCTTGTAGAAAATTTAATTCTGAACAAAATGATGTTAGATAAGTTGAATAAACAAAGAAGGTAGAAAAATTCGAATTTTATTTAGAAACAGTACATTAAACCAAAGTGCGTTATACGAACCAGTTTATAATAAATGTTGAAAAATGAACCCGATATTTTCAACACATTTCGTGTTCGTTTCTTTATTTCTGTTGTTGTTCTTTTTGATTCTTCAGGGCTGTCCATAAGTTGCTCAGCCGTTACCATAATGCCTTACGAAAAATGTATAATTACTCACGAAAATGTATTTTTCTGTATGCAATATTTTTTATCCATCCCTAGACGCAAAAATATGAAGTTGTTAGATCACCAGACCTTGGGAAAAAACAGGGATTTTACCCTACTTTAGTAATACATTTTTGTTACGAATTAATTGTTCAATATTTTTGTAAAGTTTCATATTTTTTAAACTTTTCTTTGATTTATTCAACCCATCTTACAGCATTTTCCTCACAATTAAATTCTCTATAAGTTCTATTTAAAGGTTTTATGTGTTTATTACTCGTTTATCAAAGTTATTGTACGTCAAACATAAAATACGGGCTTTATAATCCCAATTTATTGATTTTAACCCAGATTTCTTTATTAGATTTTTCTAATCAAAAACCATAAGACATCACTAATTATGCTCTCTTAATTAATCCCCTAAAAATTTGTACGACCTCATTTCAACGGGGTAGGGGAAATCCGAGCGAAATCTTTCTTTAGCCGTATTTCGCAAATGAAGCATTTTTGGACGTATGAACTTTCTCCATTATTTTCATGAGTAGAATAGGTTATGAAAGTCGCAGCAGAACTTCCTGATACACTATGTATATATATTTTATTTTCACACACAATTGCGTATTTTATTTTTTTATAATAATAGAAAATTAAATAAAATCCAATAAAAAAATTTCTGCCGTATAACCTAGAATATGAAACTTATATGAAAATTTAGGTATCCTCTGTAGATAACCCGTGTTGAGGTTTATTGTAACTGTAACATTTTGTAGTGTGAAACAGAAATGCTGAGATTCATCGCCAGAATTTTAAAATAATAATAATCTCCATGGCGGAGCGGTAGCGTCTCAGCCTTCAATCCGGAGGTCCTTGGTTCGAATCCAGTTTAGACATGTTATTTTTCATACGCTACAAATTTCCATTCTCATAAGGCAAAATGACGAAAACAATCGATGCCCGTCAACTTCCAAAAAAAAAAAAACTATAAATATTGTAATCCTAAACTAGTAATTTTTAAAAAAATTCTTCAGTAATTAGATTAGAATAATAACTTTTTATTGATTCCTAGTAACCATACAAATAACAGAACATTGTATTTTCTAAAGTTTCTCGATTCCGTTATTCCTTATAAGGTAACAAATTGTACGCCTTCGGGGCCACAAATGAATAAAAATGTCTATACAATTCCAATTTAGGTAAAGATAACACAAATTCATTATTCCTACCAAAATTACTCTTGACATGTGTCTGCGTTACTCGCTCTCTCTCTCTCTCCCTCTCCATATATATATATATATATATATGGAGAGAGAGAGAGAGAGTGAGAGAGAGATTAACACATATATATCACACATATATGTATATATATATATATATATATATGTGTATGTGTCTGTGTGTGTATTACACATTTATTTTGTAGTCGGCTATAAGAGGTGGTGATTTTAATGGCCTCCACTTTGTTAAGACTAACAGACAACCGACAACAATATAAATTGTATATGTATTATTAAATTTCACATCTCAGACTAACTTATTCCTTCCTGATAAACTGCTTGTAAGTAAAAAAAAAAATTGGTTTCACGATCATTTATCCGTTTTTTATAATTTGGTAGATGTCTACAATTAGGAATCGGGTGTTATGTCTTTTAACAATTATTTTGTGAGGGCGTACATTTCATTTAAATAAAACTGTATTTTACTGTTATCGTACGCCTAATTTTTTTTGCTATATCCCGTTCAGCGTGTACATAAATATGGGCTCAAAATAATTTCAAATAATTAAATATACTTTTCGGTTTCTGAAATGTGTGTTTTTTACTCCCTTGTACAAAGTAAAAGAAGTATTGTGATCGCGAAAAATTTCGGTTTTCAGATTTCAACAGAAATTTGACCAGACCTGAATCCATTTTGATAAGTTTTGGCGTGACGTCTATACGTACGTATGTGCGTGTGTATCTCCCTTAACTCAAAATTGTTTAGCCGTTGGATGTTGAAATTTTGGTTTTACGACTGCTGTAATATCTAGTTGTTCACCTTCTCTTTTGATTGCAATCGACTGGACCAAAAGTGTTCAAAAAATTTCAAAATTTGGACTTTTGATTTTTTTCTTAACTGCAGTGATAAGTCCTCACTGAGAGTTTTTCAAAGATATATCATAAGTACTACTTATTTTGAGTGGTTACAGAGTATAACCAAATAAAATTTTAATTAATGAAATTTTTGGTTTTTCCAGGGAAAGGCACGTCGGTTCGATCCATTTCATTTTTTTTTTTAACTTCTTTTTTAATTTAAATGTACTAATTTATTAACCTCTGTAAAAAAAAATTACAATAAATAATATTCAATAATAACAAAAAAGATATCGGAAGTTTTAATGAAATACAATTTTACGTACTTATCATTAAAAAAAAAAAAATGTATATTTGTAATTTAATAGGCGTACAAGGAAGTCATTTAGTGTCCACATCAGGTTGTTAGTTTTGACTTTTTTTGATTCACCACAGAAGATTACAAAGATGTTTCTGTACATGAAAATCTCAACATTTGGAAAATTGGCATACCTGATAGGGATTCGAAACCGGGACTTCCGGATTTTTAATCTAATGTATTTACCTTAGCATTATTTTTTTTTTTTTTTTAATTATTTATAACGACTTTAAACATATCTGTTTTTTATTTTATAATTTGTGTTTATAATTTATTTCTTTATTTTTTTATTTTTTTTATTTTAAGGTCGCTAAGGACCACTTTAGTCAGAATAATTCAAGTCTTTTTTGCCGATCTTTTGGCCTTTAAGTTCTTAGCTTTTACTTTCTCCCAATATTTAGTCATTCTTAATGATCTTGCTTTACGATCCTCTTCTGAATAAACCCTTTTTGTATAATTAAAAGTTCTTACTTTAAAGTTAATATTCGGATCTTTAAAAATAAATTTTAATTTTTCGGATTTAGTAAGTAAATTTTTGTAAGTCAAATTTAATTCTTTCATGTCTTTGATCCATAATGGCGGATTTTTTAAAGACCAAAATCGATCGATAATTTTCTTAGTAAACCTATTCTGAGGTAATCTTAACAAGTCTGTACAGAAAGAAATTCGCTTCTTTTTCATAGTATCAATCAAGGATTCCAAGTTTTCGTACAGAAATTTATTAGGCAATAATCTGTACTGTTTTCGTGTTTATATTAATTTTTTACGCAGGTTCTAAGAATCCTGCGTTCAACTTTAAGCAAAGGTTCAGTCTTTTTTTTCTGATTTAATCTAACTAAAGTCTCGCTCGCGTAAGTAATTACTGGTTTAATCACAGTTTTGTAATGTCTAATTTTAGTGTTAATCGAGAGCGATTTTTGGTTACTTGTAACACTTTAAATAATTTATTAAGTCTTTCAGTCCATTTTGTTTTTCGCTACAATTACAAGTAATTGTAATTATGTGATGTCATTATAGTTTATTTTATAATGACCTGAATTTTCTATTTTTATGTAAAGATCAAAATAAAATGTTTTTTAATTTATCAGTTTTGTATATTAACAAGTAAATACAAACTAAAATTTGCATACGTAGATGCGTACGTAGATTTTATTTTTAAATGTTATGAGTCATAACTATGTTAACCCTGTAATGAACTATAACCTGGAAATGCGTAACAGTTATATGATCAAATTAATTTTATATAATTACTCGTATTAAAATTAATGTTTTCAATAATTTAAAAAAATCTTTTTCATTATTTTTTTGTAACTTTTCTGAATTAAAATGAAAAAATATATATATGTAGATAAGTGAAGAGCAGAAAAAAAAGAAACTAGGTTAAGATGAACAAAACAAAAAAGCGGTAAAAAAGAATGGCAGTGACAGTGAAGTTGATTTTGAATTGCAAATGAAATTTGTTCCATTTAATTTGAATTATAGCATTAAAGAAGTCATCTAAAAGATGTAAAACATGCAAACAGAAGTACGAACTTTTGTAGACAGTACTCCTAATTTTATTTTCCTTCTTATTTCATTACAATCTAGGCTGCTTTTTTTTTACTAATTTATTTTTATGTATTCTTTTTTTAACGATACAGTTTATAAGAGGTTTTAATTTGCATTTACTAATTATTTTTATATCGTACTTTATTTTTATTTCATTTATCTACATAAATATTAATTTTTAATTACTTTTTTATTTCTTCTTCTTCTTGTATTGGTTACCTAAGAACCATAATATATAACTTAATCATTTTTTCTTTTCTTGATTTCTTTTCTTCCCATATTTCTTTATTTTTTCCTTCATGTTTTCGCACTACTTTGTTCTTTCTATTTTTCATATTTCTTTTACGATTTTTTATGGAAAACCATATTTTTTAAAATTATATTTTTATTTAAGATTATTTTTTTCGTGAAACCAAGTGGTTTCGGTTTTTGATTACAGACAAAATTATAAATTCTTTTAGTTAGTCCTTTTTTTTTTTTCATTCTGTAAAGATGTCCAAAAAATCAACCTTTTTTTCCTTACAACATCTGAATATTTGTCATTAAATTTATAAAGCTCTTCATTTTTTTCAAATTCTCCTCTTCTTCTCTCCAAATTTTAACTTTCTCTAATATTTTCCTCTGTTTCTTTTCTAGCTCTTTAATTTCCCGTATTTTATTCAAACATAAACACTCCGAAACATACAAAATTTCAGGTCTAATAACTTACAGCGACTAATTATTGTTTTATTGTAATGGGTACCGTGATTCGACTTTCGGAAAATTTCTACATATCTTCGCGTTTTACATCCCTCAGACCTCAAAACTGTCAGCTCAAACATTTATATATACGTTTATATTTCACTTTCTTTTGGACACGATAACTGCCGTAATTTTGCGCCCATCACCTTCAAATTGTTCCTTAAATCGTCACAATATCTTGGTCGAGTTTGTTAACGGTTAAAATTGGGTGGAAATGGGAGAAGGCTTTTTCGAAAAAAAAAAACAAAATATCGCTATAACTTTCTTATTAAGTAAAATATCGAATTCGTTTAAAGTTCCTACTATTCTTTGAATAAGGGTCTAAAACGTCTTTAAATAAAGTTTTTTGATATCATCAACCATTGGCCCAGGAAGTGGAAAGAATGTGGTTTCGAAGATAAAACATTATACCTCCCTTAAAACGCACATTATCGAATCGGTTTTAAGTGGGTGTTAATCCTCTAAGCATTACCTACAACTTTTGTCTGTAACAATTTTTCATATGACTAACCCTTACGGCAAGGGATGACCAAAATATTCCTGGAATTGTAAGATGGGGCTTGTCGTGCGGTAAAGATGTGAAACTTTTTCAAATGCATTGTCGTATTAAGTTAACTTGAAAAAAAAAAGTTTTCCTAACTTTAAGGTGAAATCTTTTTTTATACGCTACTTAGCACCGGTGAAATCTACCTCCGCCTTCCGACGTGCCGAAAGGAATTCTTTAATTGTATAAATAATTTGTGAAGTGTTACGCAAGATCCATTTTACTAGCTATAAATATTCGATTTTGATATCTAAAACGTTGGGTTTATTATTTCCTCTAGATATTTAAATTTTTCCATATTTGGTATTTAAAATTTCTTTGGACATTCCTAATATTAAGTTTTTTGAAAAAAAATTTTTTACTCTTTCAATTAAAATTTTTAAAAGATTAATTTGAATTCTGCAGTTTTGATATTCGGGGACAAAATTACCAGACCTTCTTTCTACAAAGGCCAAACAATTAATTAATTATTTCGGCGCCTTCTGAAATATGTGTTTCTTTACTTCCTTGTACTAAGTTAAGGAAATATTGTCATCTCGAAAAATTTCGGTTTTCAGATTTCAATGAAAATATCCATTCTGACCATCCCTGAATCCATTTTGACTATTTTGGGCGTGACGTCTGTACGTACACGTCGCATAACTCAAAAACGATTAACGGTAGGGGTGTTGAAATTTTGGATTTAGAACTGTTGTAACATTTAGTTGTGCACCTTCAATTTGATTGCAATCTACTAGTCCAAAATGTCCAAAAAAATTACACAATTCAAAATATCTGGATTTTGGATTTTTTCTTAACTGCAGTATTAAGCCCTTATTGAGAGCTTTTCAACAACGAATCATAAGTAATAGTTATTTTTAATGGTTCCAGAGTTATAGCCAAATAAAACTTTAATTAATGAAATATTTGGTTCATACAAGGGGAAGGTACATCGATTTAAATCAGATTTCATCTCCTTTTTTTAACTTTTTTTAAATTTAAATATATTGCTTTTATTTATTAACTTAATGATTGTAAAAAGAAAAGTACAATAGTTAATAATTCAATAATAAGAATAAAAAAATATCGGAAGTCATTAAAGAAATAAAATTTTATGTTCTTTTCATTTTAATTAATTTATATATGTAATTTAATAGGCGTACAAGGAATCGTGGAGTCCACATCAAATTTTTTAATATTAAGTTTTAGGTTTATTTTTAAACTCAATGTTAACTAAATGCTTACTCCTTTACAATAAATTTAAATTAGAATTTTAAAAGCCTTATTTGGTAGTAAAAGACAGAAAAATAGGCGTACTGTTAATTTTACACTCAATCTTGTTTAATTAAAGACCAAGCATTTTACTACAGTTTATCTCAAAAGGAATAAATATTCAATCCGATTTCGAATACTTTGAAAATTTGGGAAATTTAAACTTTCTCCCTCTTTATTATACGTTGGAACATCGTAGAAAGTTATTTTTTTATACCTTTTCTTGTGATGATTAAAGCAATTTAGTTTTATGCCGTATAATTTATGCAGTTTAAAAATTTGAGTTGGACTTCAAGAGAATTTTATTCATAAATACTCTTAAATTTCCATTTGGTAGCTTAAAATTAGAGATGGATTGAAATAGTTTTGAATTTCTCTGTATATACAACAAATAATTTAAGTAATAAATAATTTTAACAAAGTTTATTTATAAAATTAAATATTAGATTTTTAATCTCTTATGAAAATACGGTTATTTATTTTACGTTTAAGGGAACTGCCAGCCTTCGTGGCGCGAGTGGTAGCGTCTCAGCCTTTTGTTTGGAGGTCCCGGGTTTGAATCCCTAACGACGGTCCCAGAGCATAGACAAAAAAAAGTTTAAGGTAACTAAAAATTGACCAATCTTCAAAGTTATAAACATTTACAAAATTTAATGTTTTTTTATGAAAGGTAAATTCCCATTAAATCTCCTTTTAATGAAAAGTAATGCAAAGAATATATTCACTTCATTTAATACTTAATAGACTGTCGATCTTGTATTTACGGATAAAACGGTTTATAACATTGTAAAGTGAGTTTATTTACAGACTTACAGACAATCGAGATTATCAGCAGTTAGAAATATGTTTTTTTTTTCTGTAAGAATGCATCTCTCAAAAAAAATTAAGAAACTATATATACGTACGTTCCATTTAAATTTTCTTAAAACATACTTGGTTCATGTAAAAATAATCTGATGTGGACACCACATAACTTCCTTGCAACGCCTGTTAAATTACATATACACATTTTTTGTTGCATTTCATTTGAAAGTCAGATACGATCCTCCAATTCTTTGATAGTGGAGAGTTACAAAATTGTTGAAATATCAGTTTTTATTAATATCAAATATTTGTATTAATTCAACAATCTTACATGAAATATTAGGATAAAGTAAAAGACCCTTTATTAGTCGTATTACTACATCAGCATTATTCGTATCTTCGTGAGTCGCTGATTAACAAAAGGTTCAGATTTCTGGTGTATCGTAAAAATAAAAGTTAATAATAATTAAATTATTCCGTTTAGTAAACGCCTGTATACTGGTTACAAATATTTATTTTGACTTTACGGTGTAAATATTCAGTTTTTATTATTGGATTGTTTGTTGAATGATCAAACATGATAAAAAAAAATCATACAGGAAAAAGAAAGATAACATGAAGAAATGTATCTCAAAAAAACAAGAAGATGGATATGATGAGGAAGAAAATGATAAGAACAACGAAAAAATAAAAAAAAAATAAGAAAATATTATAAATATAAAAATGATAAAAATGTTCAAACGAGAGAAAGAATAAAAATATTAAAAGAAGATGATAAATAAAAAGAGAAAGAATACATTAAAACCAAAGAAAGAATAAAAAGATTAAAAAAGAATGATGAATATACACAGAGAAGAAATTTGAAAACTATAAAACGCGTACACAAATTAAGATCAGAAATATTATATCAAACGAAAGAGCAATTAAATGATTGACAACAAAAAACAAATAAACGAAACGATGATCAACTCCGACTTAGGGAGAATATTGTCCGACATTATCAGAGGAGTAATGAAGTAGAAGATAACAATTTTTTTGCAATTTATTAAAGATCTGGTATGTATCCCTCAGTGTTTATGTTGTTCTTGTGAGGGTCTATTTTCAGTCACTCTGTAGTTAACTACAATGTAGATAAAATTAAACAGAAATTCCAGAATAACTGAATAAAATTAAACTAGAAAAAACAAAAATAGTACAATTCTAAATTATAATTTTCAGTTAATATTAAATAATCAAATGTTTCACTATATCTATACACACACATGTTCAACTTAAGATCTGCGTAACAGTTTGGAATGTAACACCGTCAGGTTTAGTGGTGTATCTAATTTCTTTGTTAATTCTCTTTCTTTCTATTCTTGTTTTTTTCCAATTTTTTATTTTTATTTTTATTCTATGTTTTTTCTTGTTGCTGAAATTAATGTTTTGTAATATATGACTAGGCCTGAAATCTCATATTGTATTCTAGGTTTACTTGCAACTGTTAATTGCGTATTAATTACTTTGAGGGTTCCCTTATCACGTGTTTTTATTAGGAAACATACTTATGGCTCCGCAAGAGAACCGATTATGATTATAATTGTAATTGATAAACAATATACACATACGTAATAATGCCTATTAAATTACATATACACATTTTTAAAAGTGCATAAAATTTTATTTTACTAATAACTTCTGATTTTTTCATATATTTTTTTTTTTAATTGTTATTATTGAATTATTAGTTATTGTAAAACATTTTTTTACAATCACGGGTTTATAATTATAATTTTTTTTTCTTCAGTTATTTGACTGGTTTGATGCAGCTCTCCAAGATTCTCTATCTAGTGCTAGTCGTTTCATTTCGTGCATAGTCGTTTCTACATCCTACATCCCTAACAATTTGTTTTACATATTCCAAACGTGGCCTGCCTACACAATTTTTCCCTTCTACCTGTCCTTCCAATATTAAAGCGACTATTCCAGGATGCCTTAGTATGTGGCCCATAAGTCTGTCTCTTCTTTTAACTATATTTTTCCAAACGCTTCTTTCTTCATCGATTTGCCGCAACACCTCTTCATTTGTCACTTTATCCACCCATCTGATTTTTAACATTCTCCTGTAGCACCACATTTCAAAAGCTTCTAATCTTTTCTTCTGAGGTACTCCGATCGTTCAAGTTTCACTTTCATATAAAGCTGCCCTCCAAACATATACTTTCAAAAATGTTTTCCTGATATTTAAATTAATGTTTGATGTAAACAAATTATATTTCTGACTGAAGGCTCGTTTCAGTTGTGCTATTCGGCATTTTATATCGCTCCTGCTTCGTCCATCTTTACTTCCCAAAAAACAAAATTCTTCTACCTCCATAATCTTTTCTTCTCCTATTTTCACATTCAGTGGTTCATCTTTGTTATAATTATTAATATATCAATATATTTAAATTAAAACAAAAAAAAGTTAAAAAACATAAGGAGATGAAGTCTGATTCGAACCGATGTGCCTTCCCTTGTAAGATCCAAATATTTCATTAATTAAAATTTTATCAGGAATCAATGAAAATAAGTACCACTTATCTTTGAAAAGCTCTCAATGAGGACTTAGTACTGCAGTCAAAAAAAATTCCAATATCCAAATTTTTTGAATTTTCTGCTTTTTTGGACATTTTTGGTGTAATCGATTGCAATCAAATGGTGAGGTTCACAACTAGATCTTATAACAATCCTAAATACAAAATTTTAACATTCTATGGCTATCATTTTTTAGTTATGCGAGATACATACGTACAGACCTCACGCCGAAACTAGACAAAATGGATTCAGGGATGGTCAAAATGGATATTTCCGTTGAAATCTGAAAACAGAAATTTTTCGCCATCACAATACTTCCTTTACTTCATATAAGGAAATAAAAAAAATTATAAAACTATACATACGTACATACAATTTTCATTTTCTTAAAACAATATTTGGTTCATGTAAAAAAAAACTGTCTTTATTAAGAATTGAGGTAGAATTTTATTTTTAATTAACACTACATACTGTAAACGGCGAAGGAAAACATATTTTTTTAATATAAAATCTATAGTGAACAATCTTTTTTTTTCTGTTTATTAATAAATTTTGTTTTATATAATCTCCTTAACACGTGTTATGGAACGTCGAAAATAAAATAACTGCGAAAAAAAGGATAATTTTTATTTGTAGTTATTCTTAACGTCCACAAGTTTCCTTCGAATAAATTGCAATTTAATACGATAACTCTAAATGATAAACGTTAATAAGGGATAAAACTCAATTTTTTCCCCATAGAATGTGCATTCTCTTATTGGTGCATCGATAACTGAGTATTCCACCAATCATCATTGACCTTCTCGAGACTTCTCATCGGCCGAAATGTCCAGCGCTATGTTCAAGGTTACGCCTCTTGCCTAACGTCTAATCATTTCGCTGTTATCGTTTTACATTTTGTTTGTGAGTTTTACGGATAATATTTTTAATAAACTATTAGAAAATTGCATATGCTTATAAAACTAGTAATGATTTTAACGTGATAAAATTTATCTTGAGCGTGTTAAAAACAGATTTTCACTGTGGAATAATTTTTTTAGCCTAATTTAAAAGAAGAATTATAACAATGATTGTTGCTTCGTGTAGTGCGTTTAACAACTATAAAAAGTAATCAGTTATGTAAAATATTTAATAATCAACATTTTTTAATTACAACCAGTTCTTTTCCAACAAAATTATTTTATACGTTAGCATCTATTTATTTTCTCATAGTTAAATGCCTACGTATGTTTTTATTCCTTTCTATTATTACAATTATGCTATATAAAGCCTAAGCAACATCAAGTAGGCAAAGGGCAAGTAGGTATAATTAGGCAAAGTTTATACATTTTTAATTCCATTCGCACTGAGAATATATTTTTACTTGCCCGTTTCTTCCATTTGTTTCTTTATTTAATTATGTTGTATGTATACTGTTATGTTTGAGAAAATGAAGTAGGAAAAATATATAACAATTATTATCTCGCCTTTCATACATATCTGTACTTTTTTGATTCGGACAATGTCTTTTTGAAGAAATATAAATAAATAAATTGTTGAATTTTGATATTTTCAATTGACATCGAAACCTTAATAGTTTTATTGTTTTGTTTGCTTGGATATGTTTTTACTTTACCCGTTTCTTCAATTCGTTTGTTTATTTAATTATGTTGTATAATACTAGCATATTATTTTTTTTTATAGATCTTAGGTATCGTAAGAAAGGTATCCTTGATTAAGATAACTTCCTTGGATTAACAACCATCTTACATTCTGAAAACATACTATACTAATTAGTAACATAAATCTTTTGTGTTCAATCGGCACTTTTTCCAATAATACTCATCGCCTACTATGCAAAGCTTAAGCGGTATTATAGCGGTATCCTTTATAATCTTTAGTATTTAGCGGCTTCCTTTTAAGAAATATGAATTAAAAACTAATTATTTTTCCTCCTTTAATGTACATTTTTCTGGTCATGAGTCACATGATGATGATACACAAAGCATAGACAACATAAGGAAAATATCCTTGATCAATGATTATTAGAAAATGTTTTATTTTTAAAAAATACGAATAACTTGAGGGAAAATGATCAATTTATTAGCTCTTAATGTTTTAATTAAATTTAAAAGTGTTAAACATTAAATTAATTTTTATAATTTGTGTTATGCCGATTTGTACACCGTAATTGTTAACCAGTATATGTAAATATACCTGATGTAGTGGATTTTTTTCTAATAGGGCTGAATATATAGCGTGTAATATTTGAGAAATATAGTGTAATAACTGTACCGAACAATACACTATCAAATATATTAGTTGGAAAATAAGGCATTAACTACAACAAATTTTACAGTATGTATTACACAATGTTTAAACGAAGGGGACAGTCACAACAACGTCATCATCATCATCACAGAGAATGAAAACAACCCTCTTATTACACAGAAAATGTGTGTTAGAGTGTAGATATTATAGAGCGGAGGGGTGTGTGAACGAGTGGTAGAGATGGGTATGAATCCGAGTGGGGGGTTAGAGATTGGAGGAATTATTATTAATGATAGGGCATGCCATTCAATGTACTGTGAACAGATAAGGTCTGCAATCCTTTCCCACCGTCCTTACTCACCCTTCCTTCAAAACTCTCCTTTTTTTCCCCTCTTCTTATATTCTCACCCAGGTTACTTGCTACACTTCTTTTCCTTTACTATAACAGTTCTTTTTTAACATCCTGTTGTAAAGGCTGGAAGTACGGTGTAGCGTTTCTCTCTTCAAACGCCTTATCACTTTAGCAACTTTTTTTTCAAGTCTTTTCAATTCACTTTCACGTTTCACGTATCTTTACTCCTTTCCCTTTTCTCCTTATAAAAACTCTTCTTCTTTACGTTTTCACTTTATTTTTTTATATAAACAAAAATATTTTTACACAAATAAACTACTAATGAGACATTTTTATCATGAAAAAATATATACTATATAAATAAGCCTATTCTAAATTACAAAAGATTATGTTCTTGATTGTTAATGTAAAGAAAATTTAGATTTGCTTTTATAAAGGGTTTGCTAATAAATTTTATTATTATTATTGGTAGAAGTAATATTAAAAATAATTATAGTAATAAAATATACCTATATTGAATTTAAAAAAAAATTAAAACACATTTAGATAAAATTGATATTTATGTTATTTTCCTTTCTTTTTAATATTATAAAATAATTTGTTTGTTTTTAATAAAAAAAAATAATTTAAAGAATTTAATTTATTGTCGTAGATTATTATGTATTTTTTAATCATTTTTTTGAAAACAATATTTTTTTAAGCAAAAATTTTGGTTTTCAGATTTCAACGGAGATATCCATTTTGATCATCCCTGAATTCATTTTGAATAATTTTGGCGTGACGTCTGTACGTACGTACGAATGTATTTCGCATAACTTAAAAACGATTAGGCTTAGGATGTTGAAATTTTGGGTTTTGGAGTGCTGTAACATCTAGTTGTACACCTACAACTAGATGTTACTAAATGATGGAAAACTAAACCTACAAAGCAAAATAAACAATAAACTGGAATCGATTGATAAGAAATATTTACAATAACACATCGATATTTTATAACGTGAAATGTGCGCTCTACAAAAAAAAAAAAAAAAGCTGATGTGAACACCACATTCCTTCCTTGTACACCTATTAAATTACATATACAATTTTTTTTTTAATAAAAAGTACGTAAAATTTTATTTCATTAATAACTTCTGATATTTTTCCTTTTTTTCTTGTTATTATTGAATTATTATTTCTCGTAACTTTTTTTCCAATAACAGATTAATAATTATTAATAAATGCAAATATTTAAATTAAAGAAAAAGTTAAAAAAGGAGACAAAATCTGATTCGAACCGATGTACCTTGTAAGATCAAAATATTTCATTAATTAAAATGTTATCTGGGTATAACTCTGGAACCAATGAAAATAAGTACTACTTATGATGCATAGTTGAAAAGAGGTCTTATTACTGACATTAAGAAAAAGTAAAAAAATCCAAATTTTGGGGGATTTTGGAAACTATTGGTTCAGTTGATTGCAGTCGAAAGGGGGCATGTACAACTAGATGTTACAACAGTCATATATCCAAAACTTCAACTTCTTACGGTTAATCGTTTTTGAGTTATGCGAGATACATACGTACGTGCGTACAGATGTCACGTCGAAACTAGTCAAAATGAAATCAGGGATGGTCAAAATGGATATTTCCATTAAAATCTGTAAACCGAATTTTTTCGCGATAACAATATTTTCTTTACATCGTACAAGGAAGTAAATACCTGGAAAAATAAATACTTAGCGTTACAATCCTAAAATACTTTGTTAAAAGACTAATAAGTGCTTCAATTTTATTAACCAAACTTTTAGAGAATTTAATTCTGCAAAAATTTATTTGTAAAGTCTGTGAAAAACAAAAAAAAACATTTTTTTTTAAAAACAAAGAAACAGAAAAGGGCTATAAATTAAAAAAAAAAAAAAAATTAATTAATTAACTCGATAACAAAGGATTTTCGGACGTATGTTTGTATATGAACATTTTTTCTTAATTCAAGCTCTAGAATCAGTTTCCAAATTATCTTCCTTTCTTCCAAAATCGTTGTGTATATACCAAATGATTGAGAATATGGGATGCAGTGAAGCGTTAATATAATTACTTATGTAATTAATAGGAGAAAATGATGTGTAGAATCAAACTGATGAAAAAATAAAGTACATAAATATAAATATAAATAAATTAAGAAAAAAATTAAATAGTAAAATTATAAAAATAAAAATATTAAATATTTTATTTCGAGTTATAAGTTTGTAAAAAAAAACCTTCTTTGTTGGCCGAAAAAACTTTATTTTCAGTTTTACTTTTGATAATACTTTACCTTGCAGAACTTTATAAAACAGATGTCAACATGGTATTATGGCTAGCGTAGGTGTGTAGATTGTAAAGCAACCTTTTGATTTACGATTGAATCCCTTAAAACTTACTTTTATTGTTTAGTTTTTAGTCTTGTTTTATTTTATTTCATAAATACAGGTAAAAAAAATTAGTCCACATTGTTTTCTACGTATTATTTATTTGTTATTTTATTTTTTTTTATTTTTTTGTAGTTACACTTATTTTTATAAATTATTTTTTAACTAATTAAAGATAACTGTTTAACAATCAAAAGCCGCATATAATGCGGAACATTTCGTTTTTGTTTCAAGACAATTATGGGTAATAATTTAAGTTTACAAATTATAATTATAAAATTCTAATATTATATATATATATATATATATATATATATATATATATACACACAGAGTGTTCCCGGTTGTATTCACCTAACTTCAGGAACTGATTCAGGACAATTAAACAGAATGAAACTCCAACTGAAACCTCAACTCGGAGAGTATCACGCAGGCGATAGGAAGGAAGATCCTGACCAGAACAAATCCTAAACCTTAAAAACACACCATGTACTACCAAAAATTGAGAGCAAAGCTATACAATATCACTTTCATCGACTTCCAAAAACCGTACCACTCAATACATTTTTTACGTTAATAAATTTTGTAATAAGAAAAAGATTTCATCAAACAAATAATTACAAAGATGTTGAACATTAAAACCTAAGACGGCCACAATTTTGAAATTATTGGCGGTAACGTTTACAAAATTTTATACTTAGCAGAACAAGACACTAGTCTTCTTAGATTTGCCAAATTTAATTAAAGTAGGATTTCCCGTTCCTGAGAAATACTTTTTTTGTTGAAAATCACTAAATGGTGTTCAGAAGGTAAACAAAGCAAAATAGGACTTATGTCGATATCAACTTTTTGTCGATTTTGTTATTCTAGATCAGTTCCTGAAGTTTAACGAATACGTCTTGGAAGGCTTCGTATAAATAATAGTAAATAAGGAAATATGAATATGATATTGGAGATGGAATGGATCCCAGAACGGTGGAGAGGTGCAAGGTTAGTGATGCTAAGGAAGACTGCAGGTCCTACGGGGCCACAGGTTCGTTTCGACCACTTTGTTTATTGAATTGCTTTGCGAAGTTGTTTGAAAGACTTGTTCTTCGAAGACTGAACGACGGCGTAGAGATGGCGGGGGAACTTCATGAGGACCGATTTCGATTCCGGCCTGGACTCTCAGCGATCGATGCGATCGGTCGAGTGATGAATATTATTCGATGAGCTGCAGAGGGCAAACGGAGGTCGAGAGAGATAGGAGCGGTCATGCTGTTAGATATACGCAATGCGTTTAATGAGCTGCCATGGGACGATATATTTCGTAAACTAGAAGTAAGACGAATTCCGGCATACCTGCGAAGGGTGTTGCAAGAATATTTTAAGGACAGATTCGTGGTGGGCAGGTCGGAAGGTGGTGAAACGAAATTTCCGGTGGAGAGGGGTGTCCCTCAGAGTTCGGTGTTGGGTCCGGCCTTGTGGAGCATTCCTTTCGATAATGTTTTAAGGCAGCGCTATCCGGCGGGCGTCACCTCGGTGGCGTTTGCTGATGATTTGGCACTTGTAATTGTGCGCAAAACGGAAGAAGAACTGATGGTGGCCGGTGAAGAAGCGGCTGATGTGGTTAAGAGGTGGCTAATAGCTCATGGTCTACGGCTCGCTGAAGACAAAGTGAAAGTGGTTGTTATGACTGAAAGACGTAGACTGCATCGATTGCGTTTTAGAGTGGGACACACGATAGTCCATCCTAGTCCAGCCGCGAAATATTTAGGCTGGACAAGAACCGATCCTTTACTATACATGTTGAGGAGGCGGCGAGGAAGGGCGAAAATGTGGTGAAGGCGCTGAGCAACATGATGAGAAATAAGGGCGGTCCTCAGACGGGTAAGAGGAAACTGTTGGCCAGTGTGTACTCTTCTGTGGTGTTATATGGAATTCCTGTATGGCTCGGACCGTTGTCAAGGGCAAGGAACGTGAGGCGTTTGGTTGTGCAACAACGTAGGCTAAACATACGTGTCATCGCAGGGTATCGTACGAGCAGCGCCGAGGAGGCTTCGGTTATAGGTGAAGTACCGCCCATAGACTTACAAGCGCAAATGAGAGCTGCAATAGTGAATGGAGGGGGCACAAAGGAGGCAATTGACGGTCTCTACATGGCTTGGAGTGACAGATGGCGATATTCAGACAAAGGAAGGTGGACCTATGGGCTCGACGTCAGGAACCTATGAGACGTCAGGGACCTATGAGACGTCAGGAACTGGGTGGAGCGAAAGCACGGTAATTCAGGCTACGAATTCACCCAGTTCCTGTCTGGACATGGATGTTTTTGAGACTATCTCTACAGGATGGGCAGATGCCATACAAGTCGCTGTCACGATTGCGGCGGACTGGATACAGCAGAGCATGTAGTATTTTTTTGCCCTAGATGGCGCAACTTCCGCGTAGTGCTCGAGGGCCATGGTGTGGAGGGGGCCAACAATATAATCGAGGTAATGCTCAGCAATGGCAACAAGTGGGAGTGTGTCTCGACTACCGTCGCATCAATGATACGAGAGAAGGCCAATGAAGAGAGGCGACGGCAGGCTGAGTTGATGCGAATCTATGGAGGCTTGGAGTTCGATGACGGATGATCAAGGGAGGCCAGCTTCTAGTGGTGGGCGGCGGGGGCTCCTCGGAGTCGTTGCTCGTCGATCGCCCCCTGGGGACGCCTTCCGGTCACACGGATTCGGATAGTGGAGTGCCTAGGTGATCATGCAGGGGCTGTACATACCATTTGTCTTAGATCCGGCCCCTGCATGGTAGAAGGAGAGGTTTTTTAGCGGGTGAGAGCCCCGCACTACCGTCAGTGCGTGCCTGAAGGCGGCTGGCAGAGCTTTTTCCTCCGCTACGGAAAGAAAAAAAAAATAAGTAAATATTTATTCACATATCAATTTTATTAATACCTGATAAAATAAAATCAAACATATTTATTTTATTACAATATGCTACTTATGAAAAAACGGGGAATAATAAAAAAAATTATTAAATCTTGTAAATGGGATTCCCGTTTGTTAAGAAATGAAAAACCGTAATAAAATTTTTCCAATTTTATAGATTTCAGATATATATTTTAAAAAAATAATACCTTAGTGCAGTACGAGTAATCTTATTTTATATTAAGTCTATTACAAATATCTACTTCTATCAGTGATTATTACGATGCAATATAATAAATATATTTTATTTTATTTAATCACATATCAATAAAATTGATACATAAAGTAAATATTTATAATATATATTACATCTTTGTTCCTGAGGATGGAGTAATGATCTCCGAAAGCGCTCGAACGTAGTTACTATTAATGAATTTTGGTAAGCGGAGATTACAATTATATAAATAGTAGACATAAAATTGTGTGTTTTTTTTTTACCCTAATCTTTCGTCTTTTACCCCATATTTCTCGAAAACTAGTAAAAATACACTTGTTGCACAATATTTATTTTTTCAATTCTATAGGCATGATTTAATATAAAACCTTTGGGTTCAAAGATTTATAGTATAGCTTTCTTTAATCAAAGGTGTAGGAATCGGGTGAAAGTTTTTGCCACCCACACTCGCTAACGAAGTGTTTTCAAACCTATGTTTATATGAACTTTCTTCTTTATTTTCATCAGTAAATATATCCTGAAAGTTTTTTTACATTCTGTTTAATAGTAATATATTAATGATAATGTCATTATTATTTTTGTTAATTTGCATACTATTGTACTAATAATTTTTAATGTTTTAAACTAATACGGTATATGTTTTGAGGTTTGTCTAATTACATCAAACTGTAACGATAAAAATTGGAGTTAAACAAATGTATGCGGTAATTAAGGTCACTAACTTCTGAAAGTGTAACCAACTCTGGCAGTTTACCAACAGACTTGGACACATTTTACATAAATTATCCACTACGGTTAGAACCAGATGTATTAAAATTAAAATGAAACTTACATTAAATAATATTAAAATATAAAAAGACAATTAAAAAAAAAAATTGTTAATTATAATTCATTTTTTTATATTTATTGATAAGAAGCTTTACTGGTAGATTATTTTAGTTTCAAGAAATATAAAATTTGTTTAAATATATTTAAAAAAATTGTTCAACATTTATTAGTAATTAGCGTAATATTTTAATAACTCGTAAATATTTATTAATAAGTGCTCAGCTAAATGGGAATTGAAAACAAGGCAACATTTTTTTCATAAAACCTAAAACTGCATGGCTATTTCGATCGTTAAACAATCATTATCAGTATCAGTAGACATACTGTGAGTATGTAAAAGAATTTTGTATGATACACATTCATACAAAATTCTTAAAATATCACCTTCATATGTGTATTGTCACCTGAGGAAGCTTAGAGAATAATATGTGAAACGTAGTGTATTTAATTAATAAGTTTGTATAGTTGATTGGTTAACTCAAGAGAATAATAAAGATAATAATTTTAAGAAAATATGTTTTCTTATATATTTAATTCTGTCCAATCAAGAGAAAAATAAACTTAAATTACATTTAAGTTAATATTCATATATATATAAAATTTAAAAATGTATCAAAAGAGAAGTATTCATGGTAGTCTTCGTGGCAGAGTGGTAGTGTCTCGCTCGGCCTTCCATCCAAAGCGAAGGTCCTGGGTTTGAATTCCGGTCAGACAAGGTAGTTTTCATACGCTTAATAATTTAACTTCCATATCCTACCCACAAGTTGCACGTTAAGCTTACGTTGTGATTTCATCAGGAAACAAAAATATATTTTTAAAAATTAATTTTTTAAATAATTCTATTTTAAACTAGAGCAGATTCGGCAATGCTTTGCTCATGAGTGTATATACTACACACATGTGTGTATATATACTTACATTAGTGTGTGTGTGTAGATTAAATGAACACAATTGAAAGTTTCATAAAACATTAACCAAACGAGCATTACGGAACTTCACAATATTTAACCTTTCCCATTTTCCCATTTCCTTTTCTTTTTTCCACATCCCATATTTTCCCCCATTTTAATTATTACCACATTCCTTTTCCAATTTTCTCTTTTTCTGTTTTCCCTTTTCCATTTTCTTTTCCCCGTTTTTTCCTTTTTCGTTTTTCAATTTTCCCCTTCTTCCCTCTTTCCCTTTTTTGATTTTTCCCTTTCTCCCTTTTTCACCTCGGTCCAAATCGGTCCAGTAGTTTTATATTTTACAACGGACACACATATCGGAAACGGTGAAATGGAATCGTAAAATATTTAGTATAGCGTGTGTTGCTTTTACGTCCAACAGATAGCGCTGTTTTTTTAAAAAATAGCATGTTTTTTTTTATCTGTCACAAATGTGACATCATAGGTATATAAATCGTAAGTATAAAAAACTCGCACGTATTCGAATGCAACATTGTGTCAAAATTTCAAATCAATCGGTGAAGAACTTTCGGAGATTTAAGATTTTGAACAAATGAACATTTACGTTTTTATTTATATAGATAGGTTAATAAGAATATCCTTTAAATGGATTGTACTCTCAGTTATAAAAATATTAGGAAATAAACAATTTTTTGTTTTCTTTAATAAAAGCGAATATCGTAATATAATAAAAATATTGTAATTACCATAGAATAAATATTACTATTTTTAAGAAATATTGTATATTCATAAATATAAACATATTAATTTATTAAATATTGAGCAAAATGATTAATATTTATAATCTGAAACATGCAAACAAGGATTTGACAGCCCACTTGTGTATCTTGAAAAGCTCGTACTTGAGGGGCACCAAGAGATAATATTATATTCCAGATGGGAATAAAAGAATTCATAATAAATATTTTAGAATGTTGACAAACTTAGCTTTTAACTTCCCCCCCCCCAAAAAAAAACGCAAAACAGTTGTGATATATTTTGTGTAAAAATTAATTATTTATACTACCACCTAACTATGCATTTAATAAAATAATAAAATAGGGTTGTCCCTGTGCGCCCCAACGCTCAAAAGCTACTGGACAGATTTTAATAAAACTTTCCAGGTTTTTATACTTTTAATCTTGTTCATTATCAACAATTAGAATTATCACGATATACCTAATGTGAGTTAAGATATTAAAAATATTCATTAAAGAAAAAAATGAATAATCCTTTTACTTCGTTATATTTTTGTTACCATGGTAACAGAAAAATATGTTTCAGGTCAGATCAAAATACTTTTAAATATTCTCTTATATTATTATTATTATTAAATTATTATTTTGCACTTCAGCAAACTTTTATGGATTTCGATTGTTTATTTTGGCTGTCGATATTGGACTGTCAAACGTTAAAAAAATATGTCATCAAGAAGAAAAGTAACGTTTCTTATTATCCAAAGGCTGCTAAAAGAATGAAACTAATTCGCTTATCTAGAACAGCTGAAGTGTGTGATTCTCGGTTAACCGCAGACCGAAGCCCTACGCCAAGAGTCGAACTGTAACTTCGTCCAGAGCAAAAGCGTATCAGAGCGTCTACTTCTAGAAAGATGAAACCTTTGGAGGAAAGAAAGCTTTTCAGGGTTTAATTGTTATTTATCGGTATTATTATTTTCACAACCATAAGGCTAATGAACAAGAGGTTGGCTTGTATATAACATTTTATTCGTTATTTGAAAACTTCACTTTTATGCCATTGCATGTACATTAAAATGTAATTAATGCATTACATAATTTTTTTTTTTGTCTTCAGTCATTTGACTGGTTTGATGCAGCTATCCAAGATTCCCTATCTAGTGCTAGTCGTTTCATTTCAGTATACCCTCTACATCCTACTCCCTAACAATTTGTTTTACATATTACAAACGTGGCCTGCCTACACAATTTTTTCCTTCTACCTGTCCTTCCAATATTAAAGCGATTATTCCAGGATGCCTTAGTATGTGGCCTATAAGTCTGTCTCTTCTTTTAACTATATTTTTCCAAATGCTTCTTTCTGCATCTATTTGCCGCAATACCTCTTCATTTGTCACTTTATCCACCCGTCTGATTTTTAACATTCTCCTATAGCACCGCATTTCAAAAGCTTCTAATCTTTTCTTCTCAGATACTCCGATCGTCCAAGTTTCACTTCCATATAAAGCGACACTCCAAACATACACTCTCAAAAATCTTTTCCTGACATTTAAATTAATTTTTGATGTAAAAAAATTATATTTCTTACTGAAGGCTCGTTTAGCTTGTGCTATTCGGCATTTTATATCGCTCCCGCTTCGTCCATCTTTAGTAATTCTACTTCCCAAATATAAAAATTCTTCTACCTCCATAATCTTTTCTCCTCCTATTTTCACATTCAGTGGTCCATCTATGTTATTTCTACTACATTTCATTACTTTTGTTTTGTTCTTGTTTATTTTCACGATAGTTCTTGCGTAGGACTTCATCTACGCCGTTCATTGTTTCTTCTAAATCCTTTTTACTCTCGGCTAGAATTACTATATCATCAGCAAATCGTAGCATCTTTATCTTTTCACCTTGTACTGTTACTCCGAATGAAGTGTTTAAAAAGTGTTAAAGAAATTATTCTTTAACATCATTAACTGCTAGTTCCATGTATTCCATGTATGTATTACATAATAAAAATCTGTATTTATAAATGTTAAAATAAATTTTAAAAATCATCAAAAAATATTTTACAAATTGAGAAATAATATCTATACTAAAACATGCTGTTATTATTTTTGCTTGTAATTCTTTATAAATGCTATTATTTTTATTATAATAATTATTACTACATCCATACAGTAAATATATATATATTTTTTTATTACATTATGCGTACTTATACAGTAAAAGTGAATATATACATATATATATATATATATATATATATATATATATAATCTCGCAGATATAATTTTTTTCCGCTCGAAAAACAGAAATTTCTGTAATATAAATAAAATTGTTTTTAATAAAATGATACTGATATCAAAAAAGGTAAGACATTTCTATTATAAAAATCTGTTATTAATTTAGAATATTGTTTAAAAAAAAAGTGCATGTTAAATATATGTAATAGACAATAGTTATACAATAATTGATAATAAACAATGTTTAAGTGTTCCAAATAATAAGCAAAAAATTAAAAAAATTGTTAGAAACGGCCCGATTTCATTTATAAAACAATGAATAATCTTAAGAATTGTGTTATTATTTCTATAAAAATGTGATATGTATTACATATATATAAATGTAATTCGTTTCCGCTGTAGCCGGAAGAGGAGGCGCGTAGACGGAACCTTTTACAAAACCCCAGAAATAAAAATCGCAAATAGCGAGATCTGGCTTGGAGGCCAGAGTGATATAAAACTGAGTCGTTAGGTCCCATATGGCCGATCTATCGTTGAGGAATCCTATCGTTTAAAAATTCTCAAACGTACAGACTCCAGCGAACTGGAAATCTTCCAAAAAAATTAAATCTTCCGAATCGCCTCTAACTGAGAGAAAACCCAATTTTCGAAATACGTTGTTCCCAAAATAGTGTTCTCAAGAAAAAAGATACTACACAACTTTCCCCGAGAAATTGCACAAAAAACATTAAATTTAACAGATTCTCTCTCATGCAGTACAAATTCAAGTGGCTTCTCCATACCCCATATTTTGACATTGTGGCGGTGTACCTTCCCGCTTAAATGAAAAGTAGCCTAGTCCCTAAACACTAAGCGTATTACAAAATTTACACTTTTCCCCGCTTTGTTAAGGACGAATTCAGAAACCTCCACTCGTCGTTGTCTGTCATCTTCATAAAGAGCTTGCAGTAAAGAATCCTGTACGGCTTCCTTAGCAAACGTCGTCGCAAAACGCCAGATAAACATTCTGGGAATGTTTAGTTTTCTACCGACATAGCGAGTACATTTTCGAGGGCTACGTGAGAAACTCTGACGCATGCGCTCCACATCTTGGTCTGACACACGGGATCGACAACTTGATCTCCCCTTACACAGGCAACCCGTATCTTTAAATTGTCTATACCATCGCCTATGCTTTGAACGTAAAGAGGTTCAGCACCGTATTGACAACGAAAATCACGCTGAACAGTAATTACAGACTCCCACTGCGTGAAGCGTAGAACATAAAATGATTTCTATTATTGGAGTCGCCATTTTCCCTCTAAAGTGAACGAAAATCTGGTGGTGCCTTTTGGCAACCGCATAAAACACCAGAGTTTCCTCTTTCTAACAGTGCTTTGCTTAATCAAAACGGATTAAATTGTTACGAAATTTTTAAATCAGTTGATTCTTTTAAGGACACTCTTATGTTACAGTAAAACTAGTAAATAAATTCTACTTTAAAAATATTACAGGTCTTTAATTAACATTAAAAATATGAAATTTAATTTAAATTTAACTATTTTCAATAACAATGGATATAATCAGTGATATAAAATCCGTGTGTTGTACATATAAAATTAAAATTTAATTTAACATAAATTTTTGTTACAAGTTTTTTTAAAAATAATACAAATAAAAAATCTAAGATGTTTTTACGAAAAACTTTTTTTAATTTTTCTGTAAGGTACTGCACACGTATATACGTTTATAAAAGTGGACGACAGTTTCTGTGATTTATAGTTTCAATAACTGAACCCACTACTGAAGATCGCCATATACGTACACTTTTTTTATACGTTTAAGAAAAAAACCGGCACATACACACACACACACACACACACACACACACACGCACACACACACACACACACACACACACACACACACACACACACACACACATACACAGATTTGTGTAACTTATGGCTCTAGAAAATCTATGAAATTATAAAGAGGTCAACGTTCTAACTTCAACTTTAGAGCGCTGAATGCTATTTCCTTCCATAAAAATGTGATTAGTAAAATTAATTTTTACTGAATTTTCTGTAATAAATAGTTCAGTTATTTCTGATTAAAACGATAACACTATCTTCTTTAAGAGTGCGAAATAAATAACTCTTTTCTTACTTACACGTAATGAATTCTTCAATTACTCGAATAGTTAACCTGCAAATTGATTTACATGGGTCATTCAGTAATTAAGACACATTTGTTAGGAATTTAAACCATTTATTTAATCAACGTGACGGTAACCATAACCTAAAAATGCCATGCCTGACCGGGAGTTGAACACTCCCGGTCAGGCATGGCATTTTTACACGCTTCAAAATTTGTCATTCTTCCTATCCTCTGAAGTAATACCTAACGCTGGTCCCGAAGAATAAAAAAAGAATAAAAAAATTTAAACAAAATTATCGGACACATCTTCCGTTTATGTAAGCATTATAATGTTCCATAAAAGATCTATTAGTTTTACCAATATAAATTTTATTGCATTCATTAGATTTAATTTTAATTTTACATATTCCTCTTAAATTCTCTCCAACACTTTTATTATTATTATTATTTCTTAAATATTTTACAATACGGTTATTTGGTTTGTAAGGTTTTCTGAATTTATTTTTATCGTAAACTTTTACGATCTTTATTTTATAGTAATTTGTTTTATTATTTTATTTATATAACTGTATTCTAAGAAAAAAACAAATAATAATATTTTTGTTATTTTCTAGTTGCAATTGTGTAAAATTATCATAGGTACTTAATTCTTTGCTTCTAAAATTGGTACGGGTAAAAACCTGATTTTTAGAGCTTTGCATTATACTGGGAACAGTAATAATAAACTAAAGAAGGAAATAGATGTAATAAAATAAATAGTATATAATGGTTTTTACGTTGGAGTTATAGAAAATATATACAGAAAGCAGAGAGAAAAGGTTATATGAACGTTTTTCATTATTTTCACCATTAGAAGCATGTTCTAAATGTTTTTCCGTTACTTCGCGGGGCATTCTGTGTAATAAAATTATAATTCGATAAAAGTAATATTTACGACACTATTAATGATTAAAAAAGCTTAATGATCATAATTTTTAAATTTTTAAATATATTTATTTTGTATTAGATATTGTTCTGTACATCAAAACAAAATTTTATTAAAATATCTCAATATTTTCTTAAGATATATACTTTTGTTTAAAAAACATAAAATGTTGGAATGAGGGAAAATGACATTATATAGGGAATATCTTTACATAAACGCTTTGATGTTCTGAATACAGTTCCTTAGATTTTGGTAATTCATCCCGAAATATTCTGTATATATATATATATATATAGGGAGAGGGGGAGAGAGAGAGAGATACAATGTTTTAAGGATAGAAATTCCCCTTAAATAATGTTTCATGAATCAAGCATACAAAAAATTAAAATTTAATAAATGATACCACCTTTAATCTATCTCTGTTCTTCGGTATTAAACCGCCACATTTCAGCATAGTGCCTCCCAGAATGCCCCGAAGAAGGACCCATGGAGGACACTGAAAACTTTTAAATGGGAAGAATAGAATTGTGACACGTCAATATAAAGATCCTCAAAAAGAATTGGTTTAAAAAACGAAATAGCAGTTATTTAATATTTTTTACAGCTGCTTTCAGTCTGTAATACACCGAAGTAACGATCTCATACCAAAATACAGTTCGTTTAGGTAAGATTTAAAATTGTATGTTACATATTTTTTGTTATTACTATTTCACTTTTAAGAAAGATTTTAAAAAATTATTTAAAATGTAGTGGACCTTTTGAAACTAACTTTGAAAAATATTAAATGATCACCAGTTTTCTTTTGGGCGTAAGTAACCCGAAATTTGTCTTGAAATTGTTTTTAAATTTCTTTTAAAATGTCGTCATAATCCAATCATTTCAATTCAAAATATTAAAGTTGTCTCCATGGTAACCTTCTTGGTGCATGAGATGTGGTGAAATATATATTGTTCCGAGGTATTTAACCAACCGCGTTGGTCTAGTGGTGAACTCGTCATCCCAAATCGGCTTATTTCAAAATCAAAAGTCCTAAGGTTTAAGTCGTAGTAAAGAAAATTACTTTTAAACGGATTTGAATTCTGGATCGTGTATAGTGGTGTTCTTTTGGTGGTGGGGTTTCAATTTACCACATATCTAAGGAATGGTCAACCTGAGACTGTTCATGACTATATCTCATTTACATTCATACATATCATCGTCATTCATCATCTAAAGTAAATTTCGGTCGTTCGGGAGGCTAAATAGGAAAAAAATTCTTTCGGCACGCCGGAAGGCGGAGGTAGATTTCACCGGTGCTAAGTAGGAGATAAAAAAGATTTCCACCTTAAAATTAAGAAAAACTTCAAATATACTCAATACGACAATGGTTACATATAAAAAAAGTTTCACATGTTTAGTATACGACAAGCCCATCTCTTACAATTCCAGCAACATTTTGGTCATCCCTTGCCGTAAGTGTTGGTCATATCAAAAATTGTTTCAGACCAAACCTTAGGAATGTTTAGAAAACCAATGACCACTTTAAACCGATTCGATACTTTCGTATCAAGGGAGATGTGATTTCTTTTGTCTTGGAAACCCCATTTTGTACCCCCGGGGCCAATGGTTGGTAATATCAAAAGACTTAACTTAGATAAGATTTATGCCCTTATCCAAAGAATAGTAGGAACTTTAACGAGTTCGATATTTTACTTACGCCAAGTTATAGCGATATTTTGTTTTTTTTCTGTTTTTTCTTGTTTTTTGGTTTCGGTCATCCCTTGGCGTAAGAGTTGATCACATAAAAAATTATCTCAGACAAAGGTTTTACGTAATGGTTAGAGGACTAACAATCACTTTAACCCGATTTAATAGTTTTCCTATTAAGGGAGGTATGATTGTTTTTGTTTTTGATACACCATACACCCCCCCCCCCCAATCATATGGAACAGTGGTTGGTGATATCAAAAAACTTTACTTAGATAAGTTAAAAATATCGCTATAACTATCTTTATAGCGACATTTTGGTTTATCGAAAAAGCCCCCTTCTATTTCTACCCCCGTGGTCTTATTTTGCCCATTAACGAACTCGACCAAGATTTATGGTTGTTATATTTTATGTATCAATTTGAAAGTGATTGGCGTAAAATTACGGCAGTTATCGTCTCTACAAGAAAGTGAAATATATATATAGATATATGTATTCGTATATCTAAAATTTTGAACTGATGGTGGTTTTAGGGTCTGGGGGATATGAAACGCGAAGGTATGTCGAAATTTTACGGAAGTCCAATTATGGTACCCATTACAGTAGGTAGTTTTCTTATGAAATCTACCTAAAAGAGAAGAGAGGCAAGAATACTTACTAAATTCAATGGTTGAACGTTGGTTTTATATATATATATATATATATATATATATATATATAAATATATGTATGCATGTATAACTTTGTTGCTTATTGACATTGTTTGTTTTCTTTTTCTGTTATAAAACACCTTGTGTTAAAACGGAAAGTTTTGAAACCCTTTTTCTCTTTTTTGAAAATAAAATGTAAAATTTTCTTATTGAAGTGGTTAAATTTTATATTATTAATATAAATATATGGAAATACAATAATATTTAAACGATATATGTAAAGATACTAAGTTAATAAAACTCAGAATGCATTGAAGAGAATGATTTCTTGACTATAATTTACTTTCATGTTAAACGGTGATGCAGCAAATTCAAACAAAAAGAAAATATATATAAATAATTATAATTGTTTATAAATTTACCAACAGAATATTATATTATTCTGTTAAAAGCAAATGTTTAAAATTTTATTTAAAATAAATTAATGGGATAACCTTTTAAACAGGTCAGTAATTTATTAAAATTGACAAAGGATTCATTATTATAATGTTTTCTTGTAAGCCGGAATTATTGTTTTGAGTTACACCAAAACAGTTTTGTGGTTTGTTTTGATGGAAGTGGGTATTAATTTAAGTGGTAATTGTTTTTAGCAAAGATAAAATATAAATAACAATCAAACGATATGGTAGATTCATTAATGCGGAATTCAATTGTCGAGACTTTTAACAAGAACTGAAACAATAGAAAACTAAGTAACAATTTAGCAATTATCATAAATTTACTTTTAGTTAATCAACAATTTATTCGGAACAATAATATATAAATACAACAATGAATGTAAAATATGAATAACTCTGATATGTATGTCATAGTAGATTTCGCACTTTTTTTTTTAGACGTCTTTTTATCTCTTTAAACGATCCACTACTGGGCTTCGGGCCAGCTAGATCTACAGAGAAAACAAATAATAATTTTTTTTTTTACTTGATGCCAGATAATCATAAAGTTGATCTTGTTGTAGGAATATGGAAATGGAATTTTTTAGCGTATAAAAAATACCATTCCAAACAAGGATTTGAATCCGGTAGTCCCAGATAAAAAGCTCAGACGCTACTACTCCGTCATGGAGATCGATTTTTTTTCATTAAATTTATTGTAAATAATCCAATAAAAAATCTTATGACATGGGAAACGTCAAATATTGTTACAATTTTAATAACTGATATGAAATTCTGATCTTAAATTATAGGTAACTTTATGTTTGTTGATTCAATTTCTTATTTAATTAATGGGTTTCTAGTGTACAATGTTTAATGTAAGTAGGTTTACCCCCGGTCATAATTTTAAAGGTTTTTAGTCATTCTGTTTAGTTATATTATATATATATAGATATTGTGATTCATAAACAACGCTCACGAAAACCTACAGAAGGTAAATTGATAAATATGTGTGTAATATGTTCTTACAGTGAAAATCCGCATTAAGAAAGGATTTTTTGAAATTCCAAGTTTAAAGGATTAAAATAGAGCAACGATGAAATTTATTGTTTTTAAAAGCTTTTATTTAACTCGCTTTAGGAATAATCAAATCTTGCAACTGCTATATCTTTTGATCTATCTTATGAAAATCAATGAAATTTGATACACGTATGTAACCATGACAATACAGCAGTACGGTGTCGGAATTTGATATGACCCACCACCACGCGTTACCCCGACGCTAAATTCAAGCATTTAGCTGAAAATTTTCATTTCTCATGAACTCTCGTACGAAAATGATTGAAATTTGGTACACGTATGTAACTTCTATGAGTAAAAATAAATAATTTTACTTTGTTAAAAGCTTTTATTTTTAGTCTTAAAAAAAATGCAAAACAAAATTACAAAAATTTATTTGATTACATATAAAAAGATTACATAAAGATTACATATTAAATAAAAGCGTTATTTATCTGTAATAAAATTCAAATTGGCTTTGATTACAAGCAGAAATCGAAGATGAACTTCAACTATGTGAGAACACGTACAAAGAAAGCAAGTGAGTGCATTTTCCCAGATTGTTACTTGTAGCTAGTCAGTCTTAACTAAAGAGGTTCCAGCAGACCTTTCCGCCTCCTCGGGTCGTTATTGAAAATGAAAATGAAGATAAATTGTAGTAAAAATAAATTTTGTGTTGTTTTAAATAAATTATAAACACTGCGCCACGCTTTTATTTAACTAAATATTTTCATTACTTTTAATTTTAAAATTTAATAATTACAACATTTATTTATGTTTTATTTGTTGGTTATTTATTAGATATTTATATAAGTTATTTTTTACTTATTTTTATGTTTGTTAATATATAATATTTTTTTGTTTAAAATTCTCAGTTTGATTTAATTCTTATTTTTTACTTTTTAGAGGGTTTTTCTAATTTGTTTCCTTTTTATATTAATGTTATATTAATATTAGTTAAATAAAATCTTTTTTTTAAATAATTTTTTGTATGTAGGAGAGTGGAGGAAGTGTTAGGAGAAGACCAATTTGGTTTCAGGAAAAGTATAGGGACAAGGGAAGCTATTTTAGGCCTCAGATTAATAGTAGAAGGAATATTAAAGAAAAACAAACCAACATACTTGGCGTTTATAGACCTAGAAAAGGCATTCGATAACGTAGACTCGAATAAAATGTTCAGCATTTTAAAAAAAATAGGGTTCAAATACAGAGATAGAAGAACAATTGCTAACATGTACAGAAACCAAACAGCAACAGTAACAATTGAAGAACATAAGAAAGAAGCCGTAATAAGAAAGGGAGTCCGACAAGGATGTTCCCTATCTCCGTTACTTTTTAATCTTTACATGGAACTAGCAGTTAGTGATGTTAAAGAACAATTTAGATTCGGAGTAACAGTACAAGGTGAAAAGATAAAGATGCTACGATTTGCTGATGATATAGTAATTCTAGCCGAGAGTAAAAAGGATTTAGAAGAAACAATGAACGGCATAGATGAAGTCCTACGCAAGAACTATCGCAAAAAAAATAAACAAGAACAAAACAAAAGTAATGAAATGTAGTAGAAATAACAAAGATGGACCACTAAATGTGAAAATAGGAGGAGAAAAATTGTGGAGGTAGAAGAATTTTGTTATTTGGGAAGTAGAATTACTAAAGATGGACGAAGCAGGAGCGATATAAAATGCCGAATAGCACAAGCTAAACGAGCCTTCAGTAAGAAATATAATTTGTTTACATCAAAAATTAATTTAAATGTCAGGAAAAGATTTTTGAAAGTGTATGTTTGGAGTGTCGCTTTATAGGGAAGTGAAACTTGGACGATCGGAGTATCTGAGAAGAAAAGATTAGAAGCTTTTGAAATGGGGTGCTATAGGAGAATGTTAAAAATCAGATGGGTGGATAAAGTGACAAATGAAGAGGTATTGCGGCAAATAGATGAAGAAAGAAGCATTTGGAAAAATATAGTAAAAGAAGAGACAGACTTATAGGCCACATACTAAGGCATCCTGGAATAGTCGCTTTAATATTGGAAGGACAGGTAGAAGGGAAAAATTGTGTAGGCAGGCCACGTTTGGAATACGTAAAACAAATTGTTAGGGATGTAGGATGTAGAGGGTATACTGAAATGAAACGACTAGCACTAGATAGGGAATCTTGGAGAGCTGCATCAAACCAGTCAAATGACTGAAGACAAAAAAAAAGACAAGAAAAAAATATGTGGCGGTACTAGCGGAGACGTTTGGCACTAATTAAACTAATGTAATTTCACAACTTACGTAGAACAAATTTCGTGTGTTCAGTAGGCAGGCTGGTGTAGCCGCGATTCTAAACGCATCAGGTGCCAAGTCAACCGGTCGATGGAGTTCGAGACCCAGCCTAACCGATTTACTTTCTTACACTTTAAATATTTTCATTTATTTAATTCTACCACACAACAGAAGTGACGATTTTAACACAATTTTTTTGAGGGGGGTGATTTTGCAAAAGTTTTTTTGTAAATATTGTTTGTTATTTTTTAACTGTTAACAAATGTGCTTAAGAAAAATATGACCTTAATTAGGGAAAATTTCAAGATACTGAAAGGGACCTTGCTCTACAGCCTTATTCCCTTGACCTTTAAAGTTGAAAATTTAATAGCATCAACATCCAATATATAGAAGTGACCAATATATAGTATCTGACCAAGTTTGGTTAATGCCAGTCCTGTACTTCTATAGTTATAAAGTGATTTAGAGGCCAACAACGAACACACATATACACACACACACACACACACACACACGCGCGCGCGCGCGCGCGCGTACATATGAACATTAACATACGGAAAATTTCCATCCGGCTTTTTGGGTTTTTTTGGGTTTCTTAGTTACTAAAACATCAAGTTCCGTTGAAAACTACATATGCCCAAATTGTACAGATTATAAGACTTTCCTTAATAGAGCTGTAGCTCTATTTTATTTTCTATTGCTAGAGAGCAATCTAAATGAGATATTCAGTAGATTTGGACTTACGACCCGCCGAGTTGGTCTAGTGGTGAACACATCTTCCCAAATCAGCTGATTTGGAAGTCGAGGCTTCCAGCGTTCAAGTTCTAGTAAAGGCAGTTACTTTTATACAGATTTCAATACTAGATCGTGGATACCTGTTTCCGGTATTCATGATATATATATATATATATATATATATTCTTTGATGGTTGGGTTTCAATTAACTACACACCTCATGAATGGTCGAACTGAGACTGTTCAAGAATACACATCATTTACACTTATACATATCTTCCTCATTCATCCTCTGAAGTAATACCTGAACGGTAATTCCTGGAGGCTAAACAGGAACAATAAAAGACAGATTTGAACTTGCAAATTCTCTTCTGATAAACACCTAAAAACTATTTTCGTATTTTTTTTTTAATATCGATTTTTTAATGTGCGACGGTGTACGACGCGGCGGCTCAACCAACACAGCCACTGTTACTATTATTGTATGTACGAAGCAATTGGCTGCACTTGCCTTCGGGTACTTGTTTAAAAAATATAAAATAAATGAAGATTGACTGCGACGGGAAACGCAAGTAATCATATAGCGCGGGCGAAACCCCGACGGGATGCTAATTAATTATATATTTTAAATAAAACTTGGATAAGTATAAAAAATACACATTTATTTTTTTATAGTTAGAATTATTTTACTAAATAAAAAATAATTGAAAATGTATGAAGATATGAAATAGATTAAATATGAATTTAAAAATAAAATTAAAACAAAAAAAAGGAGGAAATAGAATGAGATTGAAAAGAATACTGTGATAGAAAACGGAACGTAATGAACGGTTTTAGAAATCTAAAATTCACAATTCAATTACTAGAAAATTAATTCGGTAACGAGCTGAAACCTTGCCGTAATTTACGGTTTCAGAGAAGTCAGTTCAACTGCGTGAAAGGATTAAAGCAAATATACTTTAAAATTAATTAATTTACGTGAACCTTTCATAAAGTCAACTTTTAATGGTGGTGGTATAGTATGTAGCTAGTGATTTTGCTATAGTTATTTCTAAAATTGCTCCTGATGGAATTTTACCTTATAAGATTAAAAGTATATATAAAATGGCTATTCAATAAATAATAGTAATAAATTGAACAATTATGACCAAACAAAAAAGTTATATTTGTAATAGATTTTTCAATTAAAAAATCTGCAGCGAAAAAATTCATTAATTTTTGTATTATTTATTTATTTTAACGAAAAATAAAGTTGGATGACTATGAAATATAATTGATAAGAGGAAGTAGACTACCATCCTGCGGCGTACTTTCAGTAACAAAAATATTAAAAAAATAAGTTTAAAAGAATTACTCTGTTAAAAAAGTGTTGAAGTTCAACAATTCCGGAATTGTAATCCACAGAACTTAGAGTCATTTCCTCTATGGTAAGCCCTCTACTGGTAAAACCACTCAGATCCTTTACGTAAAATTAATTTTTCTTTACCTTTTTAGCCTACGAAACCACCGTAACGTATTACTTCAGAGGATGTATAAGGTTATATATGAATGTAAATGAAGTGTAGACATGTACAGTCTGATGGAATGATCGACCTGAGACTGTACAAGATTACATTTCATTTACATTCATAAATATCATCTTCATTCATCCTCTGAAGTAATTCCTTACGATGATTCCGTAGGCTAAACAGAAAAGAGAGAGAGAGAGAGAGAGAGAGAAGATGACCATTTGTGAGATGTGTTGTTAATTGAACCCTGACCACCAAAGAACACCGGTATCCACAATCTAGCATTCAAATCCGTATAAAAGTGACTGTGATTTTACAAGGATTAGAAAACTGGAAATCTCAACTTCGAATTCAGCTGATTTGCGATGATGAGTTCACTACTAGACCAACCCGGTGGGTCCCTCTATGAGAAATAATATTAACTACTGTTATTCGAATTGCACACCCGGTCACATCTGTCACTACAGTAATTAATTTTTATTTTCCTGGTAGCATAGCTGTGAAGTGTCATACTACAAGAAGGAAGTATGATAATCAGTCAAAAAATGCGGTATGGTTTTTTTTAAATATTTTTCGACGTTTCATGACCCTGAGAAAAAAGTGGGGGGAGATGTTCCTACGTACGTGTGTTGGCGTGTTTAAAGGTTAATAACGTTTGACTGGATTAACCGATTTTAATATAATTTGGCACGGAGATTCGAGTATATGAGGCAATTTGTTGATAAAGGTTTGGGGTCAATATCTCCAGGGTAGTGGGGTAAATAGATTTATTTGGGATTATTTCTCGCAAAACTTTGCGAACATAACCCCACTTTATATTAAGCTCCGTACAAGTGTACATGCCGGTCTTACTTTAAAAAAAATGTTTCCTTCAAATTCAACCTTTCCAACAAAATCGAAAAAGTTGTTTTTTTATTCCATTCATAATTAAAAATATAGATTTTTTTAATTTTTTTATAATATTACAATAAAATTCATTATAATTCACCCCCAATCCAAAAAAGAAATCTTGGCTAAATTTTATTCATTGTACATTTTTCAGTCGATTTTTTTTAATTTCTTCAATTTAATATATAAAACAGACAAATCAAAGAATTTTCTTGGGTGTGCTTTTTGAGTAGGGCAGCAGAAGAAAGTTAAAAAATTCAATTTTTTTAAATTTGTTGAAGTTTTTCCATGTATTATTATTTTCCCACTATATAAAAATAAATAACCAACACCAGGAATAAAATAACAACTTTGTTCTCACCTTTCTACTTCCTTACACGAAGTAAAGGAAGTATTGTGATCACGAAAATTTCTGATTTCAACAGAAAAAACCCATTTTGCCCATTCCTGAATCCATTTTGACTAGTTTCGCCGTGATATATGCACGTCACACCGAAACTGGCGATTCGACTCAACTGTACGTACGTACATATGTATCTGGCATATTCAAAAACGATTAGCTGTAGCATGTTGAAATTTTGGATTTAGGACTGTTGTAACATCTAGTTGGGCACCTTCTCTCATTACTGCAATCGATTGGATCAAAAGTGTCCAAAAAAGCTCAAAATCCAAGAAATTTGAATTTTTGACTTTCTCTTAACTGCAGTAATAAGCCGTCATTGAGAACTTTTCAACGATATATCATAAGTGGTACTTATTTTTATTGGTTCCAGAGTTATAGTCAAATGAAAGTTTTAAAATATTTGGTTCTTACAAGGGGAAGGCACATCGGTTCGAATCCAACTTACACTTTTTTTAACTTTTTTTTTATTTAATTATATTGATTTATTAATAATTATTAATCTATGATTGTAAAAAAAAGAAATATTAAAATTAATAATTCAACAAAAAAACATTAAAAAAAGAAAAATATGAAAAAAATCTGAAGTTATTAGCGAAGTTATTTCACTTGTCAGTTTAATTCAAAAGTTTTAACAGAGGTTAATAATTAATTATTAATAGATTAATTGACTCAAACTTCAGCTAGCGGAGAGCCATTAGAGAGTTTGCTTGGTACCCATCGTGCACAGATTTTAACGATAACCCAATCGCTCGATAATATGATCTATTCCTTCTTTAAATATGCCTAACTGAATAGCAATGCGTTGCTGGTTGATTCGCCGGTCACTTTGAAGTAAATCGTCCACCTCCTTTCGATATTTCTCGTCAGTCACAGAAATTGGTCGTCCGCTGCGAGGTGCTTCCTTAATTGTCGCTTTACCATCTTCACATTGGCAAAATTTCAACGCCCACCTATTCACAGTGCTCCTTTCAATAGTTTCACTACCGGTTTTAAACGATGAAAAATATTTGTAGGATTTAAATTTTCTTCTGTTAAAAATTCGATCATTACACGCTGTTTTAACCGTGTTGACATATTGGCTTTACTCGACTCCATTTTAACTGCTACTGAAAACAAACTGGTAAACGGGTTTAACGCATTATCCCAGTTTTTTAGAGGGGAATTTTAGCTATCATGTGCTACCACGCCCAACGCGATAGTACCTTTTGTTTCCGTGTAGCATGCTAGTGTGCAAAATTTATCAGCCGTGCCTCGTATCAATCTTAATGAATTTTGACAAAACAGTTATAAAAAATTGTTAACTATTTATTTAAATTATTATTATTATTATTATTATTTTAAATATTTTGTTTTACTCGCCAAATTTTTGAAAGAGTAAAGATATATTTACCCAGTAAATTTATCTGGAAAGTAATAGTATTGGTACTGATAATATTACAATGGAGTGGGTAATATATATCGCGTAGAACGTCTTCGGTAGTATGATATATCTCTCGTGCCTTCCCACCGGCAATCCAACCCCCACCCGTTAAATAGCGTACTGAGCTTCTTAGACTCTTGATGATTAATACGTAGTTAGCAGATAAGAAAGTCTATTCATACCTAGCTGCCTGAAAATCAAGGTAGTGATGAAAGATTGTTTTGAAAGATGGAATTCGTTTTCGAAAGCGCTAGGACGCATTAAAAGATTATTGGTAAGTATTTCAATTATTTATTGTATAATCACACCAATGAGCCATGTTTGATAAAATTAATATAAATTTAATTTATATATATATATATATATATATATATATACACACATTTTAATTCTATGTTTACGACTGATATTAGTTATAAGTTTTTGTTTAATTTTTTAGTTTCTGTTATTTTCTTTTTTATATAAAACCATTTTATTCCGAACGATGATAACACAAAAGCGTTTCTCGCGCTCCAAAAAAAAAAGTAGGCGTACATAAGTTGATTCTGTGATGAGACAAACGTATTAATGTTATTGAAAATTATGTTTAAAAGTGGAAAAAATGTCACATTAAATAATGATGTTTTTGCTCGAAAACAATCTGGATCTTTAATTTTTAAATGATCCTAGCAGTAACATTTTGTATATACCACGATACTGTTGATATAAATCTTAGGATCTTAAATCGAACGGATGTAGATAATAGTATAAGCATTTTGCCATTCATAGATTTGGCGGCATCCATATTTCATCGTTTTCAAAAAATATTTGTATGTTTAAGTTATCTCCATAATTTTGAAGAAAACTAGATCAGTTTTAAACTAGGTTCGGTTGTTAGAATTAAATAAAATTATATATCTTATTTTTAATAAGTAAATAAAAAATAAGAAATTTTTTTTTTTTACTTTTATTCGATAATTCTCTTTTTTTTATTTCTTAAATTTTTATTATTATTATTCATTACTAGCAGGTCAGGCTTCGCTTTCCTCACCCTTTCCGTCAAGCAAAGGACCTCACTGTATTCATCATCCTGCTGCTCCTGAGAATAATTATTGATAAATAACAGTTAAACCCTGTTCAATTTATAAAAACCATCTGGATATAGCAGTTTCTGATCTGGATCAGCAAAAATTTGGCCAGCTCAAGACTGGAAATCAGGAATCGGAAGTCAGGAATCAGGAATCAGTCAGGAAGTCATCTGGAAGTCAGGAAATCGGGCCCGGCTATCCCGGGCCCGATTTGCTGACTTCCAGATAGATGCCGGTACTGATAGATAGACTTCCCGTATTGCCGGTAGATGGGGAGGCTTGCAGTCGCAAGGACACATCCCTAGGCTGAGTAATGCTTGGTTGTTGAACCGGCCCAGGGAAGCAGGAGAACAAACATTAAAAAAAAAAAAAAAAACACTAAAACTTTGAGTGAGCTGAAGTATGCTGGTTTCAGAATATTTGGCTCCTCATCTTAAAAATAGTAGTTACACTTGAGGTATTTTGCATGGTTTTTAGTGTTACCGCGACAAATACCATAAGGAGGTGACCGTACTTCGTTTCTATTTTTTATTGTTATTTTTTTTAATCTGGTCTTTGTGTTTTACGAGGAATATTTTGAGAACAGCATAATATAATGTATAGACTTGTATAAAATATAAAATATTTATAGCTTTTCTTTCTGGAGTGTATATATAAAGATTTTTCCCGCAGGAGATTATAGAACAACCCACGTACAGTTGCCCATGAGAGAATAATTGACTCTTCAAGTGGAGACCAGCTACTTGAATAGCGTTTAACCTTATTACTTATTTATTATAATCGAAAAAGCAACTTTAAGTGGAAACTGGAATTGCTTGAAACAAAAAAGCAAGTCTAAATGTATTTACGCGGTACACTATCGAACACTTAAAGCTAATTTTTCGGTAATCGAAAGAGATATCGAAATAAGTAGTCAAAGAGATCTTTTTTTTGTAGAAAATTTAATTTCAAATAACTGCAAATGGTTTCTAAATTCGATTTGACCAACATTTTGGCCACTGTATGTGTTGAAGATTGGTAAAGAACATAATCCTTTATCACTGCAGCCATTAAAATGATCACCATGAATCGGTGAAACAGAAACATATCGTTAACGACAATAGTCCAATGTTCTATCCACGTATAAAAATTATAATCATGAAAAATTTCAGTTAAATCTGTTCAGTAGTATTTGCGTGGAAGAGTAGCAGACTCACAGAAACCATTAAATTTATATATATATATATATACATATATTAATATATAATAATAATTATTGTTTAACCATCGAGATAGATTTTAGATTTTAAATATTTTTTTTTAAATGACTTTTAACCATTGTCTGTTTTCAATCTATTATTAGACGACACTAATCCAATACTAAGCGTTTATGAAGATAAAAGTTTTATATATATTATTAATATAACATTAAAAAGAGTTTACCAATATATTATTTGATTTTCTCAAACGTTTTCGGCTGTTCTGCCATCTTCAGAATTTACAATAATTTAGAATTAAAATATATAAAAACGTTTGAAAAAATCAAGTAATAAATTGATAAACTGCTTTTAATATTATCTTTATAATAATTATATTTTACCAACGGTGTCATGTTTGAAAAACTTAAAGTTATATATCTTATTTTTGACAAAAATTATGTAGAAGATATCAATTTTTCTTTAAAAAATTTGTATTTAAGTTATTTAGAAAATCCTTATAATGTAGTCACGAGAATTTTATGTATACAATAAAATTAAAAAAAATAAAACAATCATCCAGATCTTTTCTTAATATAAAGCAAACTGGAATATAAATAAAAAGAAAGAACAAAAAATAATACCAAACTGTTGAATTGAGAATTTCCTTTTTTTTATCGAAGCCAATCAAGAAAAGATATGATATCAGTCAGGTTATTTATTTGTAATGCTAAATTTCTTTTATTCACCAATATCTTATTATAATGTCTGGTTTTTGGCCTTTGTGTTATTTTTCTAATGTTTCAAAGAAATGGATTTTAAACCTCCACAGAAAATAGTTTATCTAATTTATACTAATAAAAATATTAATAGATATTACTAATAAATATTACAAATATTTTTGATTTATTTTAAAAAGATTACATATTTTTTTACTATAAATATTCGTTCGGTACGTATAAATCTCGTTTTTGAAGAAAAATATAGAAGTAATAGCAAGAAACTCTGAGATTATTTAATCTGAAGTAAGAAAAAGTAATAAAGGCATAAAAAGAGAAAAGAAAAAATATATTAAAGAACCCTGTAATTGAGAAAAACCTCACCTCATGTTTTATGAATATTCATTTCGGATTTGTATAATGATATTAAATTTACATCGGGGCGCGCGCGCACCTCACTTACACAGTCATACATTATATTATATATATATATATATATAGTAAATTCATATTTTAATCTCATTTATTCATGTATTCATTTATTTTCTTAAAATTTCCCATACTTTTTAACAAAAGTTATATTTTAATGGCATTAATTAAATATATTATTTTGTTAAGTCATAAATAAAATTATGCTGATTAAATTTTATAAATAGATTTTCTCAATACCTTTTAAAAAAAGTTATTTTCAATAAATTCTTAAGGTAATTCATGAAAAATTAATATTTTTATTAAATTATCAGTGTTAAAACAAAAATATATTATTATGTTTTTTAAACAATTTATGTTTAAAAAAGTACCACCAGCACAGTTTAAATCACCAGCTAAACCTGCAATTACTAAGCCACCAACTGAAGTAAGAATAAAAAATCTTGACTTATCTAACAAAGAGAAACGGATCACTCTGCCGTCTAGTCACAAGCTTAAAGAAATTGTGACAATAAAATCTGTATCTACGGAAATGGAGGTACAAGTTTTTATTGAGAAACCTCCAGACGTAGAGAATATAAAACCTGTACCAATAGAACCTACAAAAGCGCAAATATCAGCTTCGGTGAGAGCATCTATTTCTTTAACAAACGCAAGAAAGGATGGCCGAAAGGAAAGCCTAGAAAGTAATATTCTGGATTCGAAGTTAGAAGAACGTAAATTTTTGATTCGTAAGAATGTGAATAATTGAACCCTTTTTTTTCTTTTTTTTTTGAAGTGGGATGGGGCTAATGACCAAAGTAGTCGATGCCCCTAAAAACCTCAAAAAAAAAAAAAAAAAACAATTTATATTATAAATTATATTTACTTTTTTATATGATTTTCCATTAATTTTAATGTTAAAGTAAAAAAGATTTCAATTTAGTTTGTTAGTGTTGTTGAAAATTTTGTATAATTCTAAAATACTTTTGTGTATTTTAAATTAGCGTATTATTTTAAATTGTTGGTGTTACTGCTAGATTAGCTTAGTAATAAAGTCAAAAAAGTATGGTGATCAGTCAAAATTTTATGTAGGATTTTTCTACAAATATCAATGTTTCAGGATTCCTTTAGTCAATCTAAAAAAGATAAAGAAGTCATCGAAATTTCTGAAAGATTTTATAAGGTCGTAAGTGTGTTGCCCTGAATTTTTATTAATATCTCCGGACTGGTTTAAAATAATTTCTTCGAAAATAGTACAAAAAAAAGCCGTTACCTCTGAAAACAGCTGTTGGGTCCGGAAGCTGGTCTCCGGCAAAGTCAGGGAGTTGCGACTCGTCCATTAAAATCAGACCGGGCTTCCCCTCAGCGACAGTTGGGTCCCCACTACAGCGTGGCAGTGGTGACTCCCAGTTGCCCGCAGTATTGGGTCGGCGTCGGTCGTCCTTCGCCGGCGCGGCCGAGGCGGTTCTCCCAGAGCGATCTCATGCTGGGCCGGCTCCTGCTGCTGTATCCGCCGGCCAGGGCGATTGAAGCCTAGCGAGCTGAAGCGGGTAGGTAGCGTCCGCGTCCAGCGGCTCCCTTGGCGGGCCGGCCAGGCCTGCTGATCCGGCGGGGATGTTGGCATCCGCTGGGAGGATCCCACGTTGCGGGTAGAGAACTTCTTCTGTCTTCTTCCATCTTCTTCTTTTTCTCCAGGTGGTGGTCGACGACGAATTGAAAATTCACTCTCGTGTACGCTCTTTTATTGAAGCCTGAGTGTGGTGGGACCACAGCGCCGCTATGATGGTAGAGCTACGCGGCGGGATTGAGGCTAGTATCAGCGCGTACGTATACTGTGTTCCAGCTCACATTTGAGTTGCTACCGTATTAATCCGTCGATATTAAATTACGCATATATGTAGTAATATATATATATATATATATATATTGAACACAACTGAAAGTTTGATAACACATTAATAAAATGAACATTACGGAACTTCATAGAATTTAACGTTTCCCTTTTACCTTTTCTCCCTTTTCCTCTTTTTTCTTTCCCCCTTTCCTGTTCCCATTTTCATTTTACCATATTCCCTTTCCACCAATTTCCCCCTTTCGCCATAACCATTTCATCCTTCTCCTTTCGTCCCCCCATTTTTTCCCCCTTATTTCTCTTTCTCCCTTTTCTCCCGTGCGTTAATCAGTCCAGTAGTTTTTTAGTCTATAGTTGTCATACATATCGGAAACACAAATGGAATCGTAAGATATTTAGTATAGCTTGTGTTGCTTTTACGTCCAACAGATAGCGCATTAAAAACATGTTTTTACCTGTCCCAGGTATGACATCTTAGGTATGTAAATAGTAGGTATATAAAAATACACGCCTATTGGAATGCAAGGATGTGTCAAAATTTGAAAGCAATCGGTGAAAAACATTTTGTTTTGATTTTGAACAAACGAACATTTACATTTTTATTTATGTAGATAAAGTGTTGTTGAAATTGGAGTTCCCTGTATTAAACCATACATCTGTTCTTTAAATTTACTTACATCATTTCCTTCTTTTTTGCTTATTTCCTGTCCTCAAAACGTTTTTGTAAGTAACTGATAGAATTTCCCACTGGTACCTTTATTTTCTAACTTATTCAATAATAAATAATGATACTTGCATTGAATGCTTTTGGTAAATCTAGAAACAAAGCAACTTAATATACCCTTTTATCTATAAATTAGTTTATTATTATTTTATTAATAATAATAATCAAAGTTAATGGTAATAAAATGTGTCTAATATTTAAGTATGTGATAATATTTTACACGTTTTAAATTTCAAAACATACTAATTTTTAATAAATTTTGATAAAAACCAGAAAAGCTTCTGGAAGAAGTAATTTAATAAAACGTATTTTAAAGAAGACGGAGCTAGATCCATTATTTTTTATATGATTTAATTTAAAAAAAGGGGGAAAAACAAAAGATGGGATATATCAGATTTAACTGACGTCAGTAAATGTACAGACCAAGAGATCGGGGACACGACAATAAGCGAGTGATAAGAGTTTCAACGACGAGTATTTTTACATTAAATGGTAGAAAACACTGAATTTTCCTTCATTTGAAAATCAGGATAAAGGGCGTCGACTGTGCCAGGTCGGGAAGGGATGTTTTTTAAAGATAATCAGGATGCACGGCTTGGAAAAGTTTAAAGTTTCTGCACGGCCAAATGTGTTGTTGCTCGATAAAAACATTAGAAGGGTTTCACATTGTTTCTGATGAGTACCGAGTGAAAACACCAGTGTCTCTGATCAGCTCTTTAGTCTATTAGCATTATCTATCTCTCCCGCACATTTAGACATGCCGTATCCTTTTTACCCCTCTTTCTCATCTACTCTCTCTTTGTCGACTGTATTCTCTCGCATTAGAACACCGTTCCATTATTTCTACGTTCTCATAAAACCATCTGACCTTTGTTAACTCCAATCTTCACTCCTCTACCGAGTTCAGTTTCCTTCCATCTTCAAACTCATTTCAGACGAGAAAAGGAAGGAATACTGTTTCAACAAATATCGTTATTAAGTTTATAGAATTTTCGACTATTTAAATATCTTTCTTTTTCTGATCTCCTCGACTTATCTTATTCACTGTGCCCTTAACTCTTTGACTTTCTATCTATTATAAAAATATTCTGAACTAAATTATAATATTATTGCATCCATATTTTTTTTCTAGCAGATAAAGCTTTTCAGTTTTTTTTTTACTCCATCTATATACATAATTATATCAATCAACATCGTCTTCTAATTTTTTTGTTATAGTTTCTTTTTTAAATTGATTCATTTTTAAATAACGATATGGAATTTTTTTTAAGACATAAATTTTTTTTGTTAAACTGCTCATATTAAAAACATATTTACAGGTATTAACATTTAAGATCACAAAAATTAGCATTTTTTTCCAAAGAAAGTTTTTTTTAGTAATCCCAAAAGAGTCAGAAATTAATTTTTCAGTACAATCATTTTAAGCTCTATTTGTATCTTTTTGTTAAAATAATTCCTTTTTATAGAAAAACAATAACTATAATTATGATTTTTTTTTTTTTACAATATACAAATTAAAATAAAAAAATCATTCAGTTATTTCTTCATCGGCATATTAAAAAAAAAAAATACACTATCGTAATAAATTTTATGTTGCTAATTAAATTTTTTTTTTATTTATTTCTATAAATAATCACATGTCCTGTTTGACTGAATCATCAACGACCAGCAGAAACAACTGAAAATAAATTGATGAAAATTTTAATACATATTCTTCTTACGATATAAGTGCACACTAAGAAAGGATTATTTTGAAATTCCGAGATAAAAGGTTAAAACGAAGTAATAATAAAATTTACTATTAGAAGTTTTGTAATTGTAAAAAATTTCGGTTTTTATATTTCAACGGAAATATCCATTTTGACCATCTCGGAATCTATTTTGGCTAGTTTCGTTTAACCTCTGTATGTACAGAGAGGTTACGCTATATATATTAGCATAACTCAAAAACGATTAACCATAAAATGTTAAAATTTTGGATTTAGGATTGTTATAACATCTAGTTCTGCCCTTCCGTTTCAATTGCAGTCGACTAAAACAAGAGTGTCCAGAATAGCCCAAAATAAAAAAAATTGGATTTTGAACTTTCTTTTTTACTGCAGTAAAAAACCCTCATTGAGAGATTTTCAAATATATATCAGAAGTGGTACTTATATTTTTATTGGTTCAAGAGTTATAGCCAATAAAATTTTAATTAATGAAATATTTACATCTTACAAGGAGAAGGCACGTTGGTTCGAATCCGACTTCATATACATATACTTTTTTTAACTTTTTTTTTCATTTAAATATATTGATTTATTAATAATTATTAACCTCTGATTGTAAAAAAAAAATTATAATATGTAATAATTGAATAATAACAATAGGAAAAAAGTATGAAGTTATTAGTGAAATAAAATTTTAATTACTTTAAATTTAAAATCAAAAATTTTTGTAGAGGTTAATAATTATTAATAAATCAATATATATCAATTAAAAATAAAAAAGATAATTCGAACTGATGTGCCTTACTCTGTAAAATCCAAATATTTCATTAATTTAAATTTGTTTTGTTTATAATGTTGTAACCAGTGAAAATAAGTACCACTTATGATATGTCGTTGAAAAGCTCTCAATGAGGACTTATTGCTTCAGTTAAGAAAAAGTCCAAAATCCAATTTTTTGGATTTTGGGCTGTTTTGAACACTTATGTTAGTCGAATGCAATCGAAAGGGAAGGGAACAACTAAATTTTATAACAGTCCTAAATCCAAAATTTCAACATCATAAGTCTAATCGTTTTTGAGTTATGCCAGATACATACGTACGTACAGAAGTCACGCTGAAACTAGACAAAATGGATTCAGGGATGGTCAAAATGGATATTTCCGTTGAAATCTAAAAAGCGAAATTTTTCGCAATCACAATACTTCCTTTACGTCGTACAAGGAAGTAAAAGTATCAAATTTAAAAAAATTTGTTTTTTAATTTGGGTTTACCCCATCAGAGGAGTGTTTTTAAATTATTTCAGAGACTTTATTGTTTAACAAATTACGTTTTGAGCATTAAAAATTTCATATTGAGACATTTTTTTCGCAATACAAAAAATGAATCGACACTATCTAGAACCGTCATCAAATTCTTGATAAATATTAGGTATCCATTTTAGTTTTATACTGTAAGATCTTTTTTTTAGAAAATAAGATATAATATCGTTTTAACAGCTTGTCAATATTTCTTTTCTTTTTAAAATTCAATTATACACAAGATCTTCACGTTATTCGAAGTTTCAATAAAAGAAAAATCATTATTAATAAAACAAAACCGTATAACAACAACTTTTCTTTACGTCAAATTTAATAATAAATACATTAAAAAATAAAATTAACTTCGCAGTATTAATATAACTAAACTGATCCGTTGTAGTTAACGCATTTCGATGAAAGTTCTGATTCAGAGTTACGTTCTCAAATAAGTGTTGTAACCCTCTGAGATACGGGTTGTTAAGTTAACTCTAAAACTTACTACACGATTTCAGTTTCAATATAATTTAGTCTCTTCTAACTGAGGGAAATAATTTCCTAAATCTATCCTAGATATTTCCTAGATCAAAACTAAAAAACTTTTAAAAAAAACGGTAAAAATAAAATATCGCTATAACTTTCTTATTAAGTAAAATATCGAATTCCTTTAAAGTTCTTATTATTCTATGGATAAGTGCTTAAAACATATCTAAGTAAAGTTTTTTGATATAACCAACCATTGGCCCAGGGGGTGGTGAAAAAATGGGATTTCGAAGTGAAAAGAAAAACATACCTGCCTTAATTAGCATAGTATCGAATCGGTTTAAGCTGGTAGTTAGTCCTTTAAACATTATCTAACACGCTTGTCTGTAACAATTTTTGATACGACCAACTCGTAGACCAAGGGATGACAAAAGTGTTGCTGTAATTGTAAGATGGGGCTTGTCGTATGCTAAACAAGTGATACTTTTTTCACATGCGACCATTGTCATATTGAGTAAATTTAAAGTTTTTCTTAACTTTAAGGTCGATATTTTTTTATCTCCTACTTAGCACCGGTGAAATTTACCTCCACCTACCAGTCTGCCGAAAGGGATTTGTTTTAATTATAATTATTTCGTAACTTGATATTAATTTAATTGAAGTTCTGATAAATACCTACTTCTGTACCTCATATTTGTTTGTTTATTAATATTTGATTAAAGTGTAAGTTCATTTAGCATTCGAATTTTCGTAAAGTATTTTGAATAACGAATGAGAGGATCTCTGTATACCTACTGAAACAAACTTCATTAATTTGATTCATTATATAAAATGAGATTAGTGTTTACATTCCGACAATACGTGTCCTTCGCTGTCATATTGTTGTTATATATTGTTTAGGTGGCTAGATAACTAAAATAGAGACATCGGAATAGTATGAACTACGCCAGTAATTAAACTGTGATCAAAGCCTCATCATTAAATTACCGAGTGAGTTGCGACATATCTTCATATACACGTTAACTACAGTTGTTAATCATAGGCTTTACGAGCAAAGAGAGTCTTGTCACGTTCACTCTTGCGTGTCCATCTCCCGATATCTTTCGATATGATCAACCACAAAACATTAAAATTAATTACATACATACGGGCTATTGGAAACGTAATTGATTACTCGGTATCTTGTCTTACCATACGTTTACATATTAACGATAAAGGAAATTTCAATCAACCTAGTTTTACTCGTATTAAGATTAGGCCTGAAATAGTTACTTTATAGATTCAATCTTGTTATTAATTTCATTGGTTGATTATTTTATTAATAAACTTCTGTATCGGAATTATTGTATATTTTTCAAAATAAAATAAATTTAAAAAAATATCGTCGTTATTAATAAAAAATGTCATGTGGACACCACATCACTTCCTTCTACCCCTATTAAATTACATATACATTTTTTGTTTTAAATGAAAAATACATAAAATTCTATTTCATTAATAACTTCTGATATTTTTTCATATTTATTATCTTTTTTATTGTTATTATTGAAGATTATTTATCGTAATTTTTTTTTTAAATCAAAGGTTAATTATTAATAAATTAACATATTTAAATTCATGAAAAGAAAAAAAAAAGGAAATGAAGTCGGATTTCAACCCCTTGTAAGATCCAAATATTTCATTAATTAAAATTTCATTTGGCTATACTCTGAAACCAATCAAAATAAGTATCACGTACGATATATCGTTGAAAACCTTTCAATTAGAGCTTACTGCTGCATATAGAAGAAGTTCAAAATCCAAATTTTTTTGAATTTTTGGCTTTTTTGGTTCAGTCGATTGCAATCAAAACGGGAGATACACAACTAGATGTTACAACAGTCCTAAATCCAAAATTTCAACATCCTACGGCTAATCGTTTTTGAGTTATGCGAAATACAGATGTCACGCCGAAACTAATCAAAATTGATTCAGGAATGTTCAAAAGGGATATTTTCGTTGAAATCTGAAAACCGAAATTTTTAATGATCATAGTAGTTCCTTTACTTCGTACAAGTAAATAAAAAGTAAAGAAAGGTTGCATACTTTTCCAGCTGATCTCTTGACATTTTTTTATTTCAAATATCTCATTAGATATTTAAATTTTAGTTATTTTATTATTAGCTCGATTACGCGGCGCTGTCTGGGCTTTGTGGTATAGCGTAACAAGGAGGCTTCATTTTAATATGTTTATTTTTTGTTTGTACGCAAGAGGAGAATGAAGGGAGAGGATTAATAAATATAAATGCATTTTTTTAAACAAAATTTGAGGTTGGTTAGAGGCTACCCTGAGCAATTGAAAAATGAGGTGGGGGTAGTTTTTCAAAATGAGATGTCGGTAACAATTTTCCTCTTGTTTAAAAATGTTAGCATGCAGCAGTTTATCACGATCGGAATAAAAATGAAATCTATAAAAAAGACAACCGGACACACACACATCCTTCGTGGATGTGTGTGTGTCCACGATATATATGTATATATATATATCCATCCACATCATTGTTCCTGAGGATGGATTAAAAACCTGAAAGCGCTCAAACATTACTATTAAAGAGTGTTGTTAAGTGAAAACTATTATATAAAAAATATTTATATTAATAACAACAAGCCATGCTTAATAAAATTAATACATGACTTTTTGGGTTATTAATATAAAAATTTGAAAGCCAAAAAAAAAACCCCAAAAAAAAAACAGGACGTAGTTTTTAGAGGTGGAAAAAATTTGTCAGAAAAGTCTTTTAAAAGAAAAAATTGCTATAAAATTAAGCGTAACAAATTTGCTTAAGTAACGTTTTCTCTAAATCTAACACTCCCCTTCGTTAAAAGCTGAAATAAATAAAAAATTCAAAAAAACCTTTCTCTATTTTTGTTTCAAGGTTAATTTTATAAATTTTTTAGACATTTGTTGTTTGTTTATACTTCTATATAACTATATAAACTTTCCAAAAATGTTTAAACTGTAAGGAGAAAAAAAAACAAAAAACCGTATTTCAGTTTTACGAAGTGCGGGTTGATATTTAGAAAAAAAAATTTTGATTATGTATATGTGCATTATGTAACAAATTTGTTTTAATAAAATTTTCCCTATAATGCCTCTGAAGAAAACAAAAATTGTTTTTTTTTTTCGAGAAATCCCCGATTCCTTAACGAATTTCGAAAAAATTAAAAGAATAATTCCCCATAAATAGAAATATTTGAACCAAATTTGAAGGAAATCGGTTTGATCAGTTCTGTTTATAAGACCAAAAGCAGTACGACACAACATACAAACATGTTTATTTCAGTGAAAATGAAACAGATGAACCCTAAAATGTAAAGATTCGCAAAAAACTCGATGCCCCATTTTTGCCGTGAACACCGTAATTTTCCCTTCAATATAGTTATTCTAATTGTATTCTCCAGGAAAATAATAAATATTTAAAGTAATATATATGTATATATTAAAATTTATATTCTTTTTTAACATTTATAAGTTTTTTTTTTCAGATGTTTAGATTTTGGTTTCTAACATTATGTAATTATGTTTTTATTCATTTTTTCGTTTAGTTATTATATTTTTTATTTTGATTTTAAAGATGAATATAGATATATTTATATGAAGAAAAATTATCCAAAATTGACAATTCAAAGTTTTAGAAATAGCCCTAAAGCAGAGCGTTGTCTGAATTACGTCAGCAACATCTTACTCCTTAAGGCTATTTTAGAAACTAAACTTTCATATATATTATCTGTATTAAACGGAACCAGTTAATCAAAAGCATGACATTTGTTTGCTTAATATGAAAATTATTTACTCTTGTATTTTATTTACACTTAAAGTGTTACTTTATTTACATTACGTTATTTACACGTTTGTTTTTATATATCCATTAAGCTTTAAAGTGATAAAAATTACCAGAAAATATAATTCTTATTACTTACATTTTTTATAAAATAATTACCGAAATACGATTTAATTGTAAAACCAGTCGGTTTACAGTTACATTGATTTAAATAGAATAACTAGTCTATTTCAAAAAGGACGCATCCACTTTGTTTGACGATGAGAATCTATTACAAAAATATTAATGTTAATAACATACTTATACAATATTCAAATTATCTTTAATAACTTTACAATAGATATTCAAAATGATTTCCTGTGATCCCGATGCAGGTTCGTAAACGTTTCATAACAACCCACTTTTCGTATTATCTTTTTCTTCTTTTTTTGCTTGATATTGCTACCACATAAGCTGGATTCTTGTGCGTGAGATATGTAGCGAATGAAAAATGCCATGCCTGACCGGGATTCGAACCTAGGACTTCCGGATGAAAGGCCGAGACGCTACCAATCGCTCCACTGAGGATGATTTTTGCTCAGTAATATTTTAAATCTCACTTTCAATGTTAGCCTTCAATTCGTGTTGAGAATTGTTTTTAATAGCTATTTTTTTTTTTTTTCAAATACCTCTAAAGGATAAAGTCTGCTGGTTTCAGATCTGGATATTCGACTTCCGGAAAATTTCGATATATTTTTGCGTTTCACATCCCCCAGAACTCAAAGCTACTGTCAGCTCAAAAGTTTGTATATATATATATATATATATGTCACTACTTTCTTGTGGACACGATAACTTCCATAATTTTGCGCCAATAACTTTAAAATTGTTCCTTAAAAATATCTCATCCAAAAATCTCGGTCGAGTTCGTTAACGGCTAAAATCGGATCATTGGGGTGGAAATGGAAGGGTTTTTTCTAACAAATAAAATATCACTATAACTTTCTTATTAAGTAAAGCATCGAATTCGTCTAAAGTTGCTACTATTTTATGGATAAGAGCCTAAAAGTTATGTAAGTAAGATTTTTTATATCACCAACCATTGGCCCAGAAGGCTGAAAAAATGGGATTTCGAAGACAGAAAAGAATAAAGAATCATATCTCCCTTAATAGGCACAGTATCGAATCGGTTAAAGTGATCGTTAGTCCGCTAAAAATTACCTACAACTTTTGTCTGAAACAATTTTTTATATGACCCTTACGGCAAGAGATAACCAAACTGTTGCTGGAATTGTAAGATGGGGGCTTGTCTTATGATAAACATGTGAATTTTTTTTCACATGCAACCATTGTTGTGTTGAGTCAATTTGAAGTTTTTCTTAATTTTAATGTGGAAATCTCTTTTATCACCCAGTTAGCACTGGTGAAATCTACCTCCGTCCCCTTCTACGTGCCCTTTTTTATATGAAAGAGCGTACATCATCAAAAGCTATGGTCATTAGCATGTTGGAAGTTCGTAGCGCATAAAAGGATGTTATGCTTCTCTGGGATTCGAACCCAAGACCTCCGCATGAAATGTCGAGACGCTACCCCTCAAACACGGAGACCGACTTCAATTACATATTTTTTTTATTTATTACAGTTGTGAATAAAATCAGTCTCATGTTAAAAAAATCACCATCCCTTTTGATATAACTTTTTTTTTGTCAAAAAGAAAATGTTAATTGTTAAAAAGAAGTAAGAAAAATTATTTTTATTGTACTTTATACAATATTTTGACCAGTTTCAATTTTTTGAATAAAATATAGTTTTCCATGGTGCGAGTGGTAGTTTCGTCCTTTCATCCGGAGGTTCTGGGTTCGAATTCCGGACAATCGCGGAATTTTTCATGCGCTACATTTCTATATCACACGCACAAGCTTTTAAGGTATCATCAAACAATAAATAATAGGTGTATTATCATGCAAAAAAAAATAATAATTGGTTTTATTATACCAGATGAATGTCAAAATTTATTTTATAAAAATTTTAAGTAACGTATCTGTTACGTATTTTATGATATAGTAATTTTTTTTTAAGAAATAATTTTGTTTTTAAAATTCTCTTTAGAAGGAAAGAAATTGAAAAGAAGGATGATGAAGAAGAAGAAGAAGAAAAAAAGAGGTAGATGATAAAAATGAGAAGAATGGAACATTTTCACGGTAGTTTCCTTCCAACATGTATTATATTGCATCATGGTAGTTTGTTGGTAGGCATTGTACAATTCAGCCGTCTGCTGTACACTCAATTGACTTCTTGTCACTTCAATTCTACACTTGTACCAATAATGATTTTTACCACCCTACTCATCTTTTTATAAAATGAGAACTGAATGTTTATTCTTTCTCGATCATTACAGTATTTCAATGTATATTGTAAAAAATTAATTATAGTAACTTTATGAAAAAAAAAAAAATAAATAAATAAATATTCTAGAATATAACAAAATAGATTTTAAAAAATTCATTTTTACTCGTTTTAAACCAAATTCTGTCGACAGGTGGCTGAGATATAATCAATATTCAGGTGGCTAATAAATATATTTTCCACGTAGTCATTACTTATGGTTAGTTGTTATTACTTATGGTTTAATTATACATTTCACCCACCGTAAATCAGTTTTCTCAGTCCGTCAGTGAAGAATCCTGGCGATCTTTCCCTAATCTACAACCTCACTACGTCCTTCACTTCATCATCCGTGGGGAAATAAATACTTTTAATATACCTCTTTAATTACCGAAAGAAGTTAAAATCGCAGAGCGCCAAATCTGGTGATTATAGATCAGTGGCGTACGCAGAATTTTGTTAAGCGTCTCACTATTAAAATTGTTCACAATTGACATCGGTTTTTGAAATTCTATGTGTTTCTATTTTTTTATCATTATATCATGTTATATTTATTTTACACTTTTCGAATATAATACATTCATAAATACCGTAATGAAAAATCTTCTTTATCGTATTTTTTTTTCGCAGCCTTAGACTACAATTCATTTAACAACTTTTAACATCTATTTGGTTTTTATATAATAAAAATGTTTATGCCAGTGCCACATGCCATTTTTACACTTAGGCTAACACAATAACCATTATTTTACTCAACGGTTATTTGTATATGATAGGTAAGATACATTACATAATATATCAAATTCATATAAGCAATAAAATATCATGAAATAAATGTAATTAAATACAACATATCACATGTCAATATGAAACTCACCGAGGTTGAAGAATGAAACTGTCACTGATGAATCCATATTCTATGAAGGAATTTGAATAAAGAATTGAATACGGTTATCTCAAACGTTCAAATCAGTATTCTATTACAGTGTATTATTTGTTTTGAAAATCATTGTTTAAAAGGAGTACTGGTAGTGAAATTAATATAGTATTTATAATGTACGTAGCCTACGGTGGTATATTATGTTACTACATTCGGAAATTTCATCGATCGAAATACAATGTTCAAATGACAATTCATTAAATCTAATTCAATCAAACTTTCAAAATTTCAGTAGAGAAGTCATAATTATACATCCGTTACCCTCTCCGTGTTCTTGTTACCGACAGGGTAATATCTGTTACCTAACTTTATACTTCAATAATGAAAGATATACTGCTAATCTATTATTGGTTTATTACATCCATTTGCTTATTATTTTGATAAATGAACGAGTTATTTTCAAAATACAGTTGAGGTGGAACTCTACATACGAGAATGATAGTCAACAACAACAAATTGAATTCAATACCTAGATTCCTTTGATAAAATAAAAATAAAAACCTTTATATTGCGGTTTTTTCATGTTTTTCTTCTTTTATTTAAGAATAAAAAGATTTCGTGCAATTCTCATTTAGAATTAGGTAAAAGAAAACCATAAATCAGTCATCCGTTCAGCGGTCACGGTTTGCGTGATCCTTACAGTCGTGGATTGCTAGTAGGTAGTGGTTATCAAATATTAAATATTAAATAGTAGTAGTGGATATCAAATATTACCTCGGTTAATTAAAGAAATTTTTGTAATCTCTTATTTGGTTGAATCCGTCATAACCGTTCGCGTTATTTTTTATTTTATTTTATAACCATCCAATTTAAAAAAAATCAATTAGACAGAGGGTTAGCATTTTATTACTTCGCATCTCTTGTCAAAAAGAAATTCTAATTTATGTAAATTACTACTCAAATAAATAACATAAAATCGATTTTTATATTTCATAATTTTCTGGTAAAAAAAAAAATCTTTATTTCATTTCAAATAATTTTTCATAGATATATCAAAAAATGGACTATATCTTCATTATGGTATTTTATTGATTTTAGAAGAATAAGCAGGTTTTATAGAATTTCTTTTAAACTTTCTCAAGAGATGAAGTCGAACATCAACCCCGTAATATTGTTACATCGTAGACTGATGTCCGTTAACCCACTGGGTTGGTCTAGTAGTGAACGCGTGTTCCCATATCAGCTGATTTGGAAATTGAGAGTTCCAGCATTCAAGTACTATTAAAGGCAGTTAGTTTTATATGGATTTGAATACTAGATCGTGGATACCGGTGTTCTTTGGTGGTTGGGTTTCAGTTAATCACACATCTCAGGAATGGTCGAACTGAAACTGTGCAAGACTGCACTTCATTTATACTCATACATATAATCCTCATTCATCCTCTGAAGTAATACCTGAACGGTAATTCCCGGAGGCTAAAGAAGAAAATTAAAAACTGATCCCCGTTATCTGTAACATTATCAGTAGATATTTCTTTAATTTTTTTGTTTAGCCTCCGAAACCACCGTAAGGTATTACTTCAGAGGATGAATGAGAATAATGTGTATGAATTTAAATGAAATTTAAGTCTTGTACTGTCTCAGGTCGAGATTCCTGAGATTTTAGCAGATACTAGGAGTGTCTAATGAGACAAATGCGCAGAGCAGAGATTATAATCAATTTTCTATATATATATATATTCAATTGAAAGACAATGAAATAATAATTAATATCAATAATAATATAATAAACAGTAAATATCATCAACATATCTTTTATAAATTGGAATATTCATATTTAATTTCTCTAAAATCCCAACCTTAGTATATTCCATTACTAAATTTGCTAAACATACCGACATATGGTAAATGAAAATGACACGTGATAATTTAAATGATTACATTTTTAGTAGTGGGGGTTTTTGGTTTTTATTAGGTTAGACGGTGGGGGGTTTCATAAGTTTTTGCTGGGTTTTTATCATTTGTGGTTTATCTTGATAAAGTCCAAACATCTTGGACGAAACATCGAGGTTTTCTGCTTTTGTTTTTTTGGTTTTTGACCTAATGAACTGTATTAGAGAATTTTCTATTAATTTGGATAATTTTCTAACTTGTTTAGTCTATATTATATATATATATATATATATATATATATATATATATATATACACACAATTTTATAAAGAAGATTGGAACAAAAATTTAATACTAAATAGTAGTTGTTGCGTTCTTTTAAAAACTATTCCACTTTTCATTTATATTACAACTATAAGATAACAAGGAAAAAATTAAATATTGATATTTTTACTTTCGTAAAAATAGGAGCAGTAGATGGAAAAAATATCATTTTCCACGTAATAATGTTACTTGGTTGGTTGCTACCCGTTATCATATAATATAATTTTATCGTAGTCAAACGTGTTTTTCTTTATTTTTCGTCGAATAAATGTTCCAATTTTAAATTCCGTTCCGAACAACGGTATACCTACTTGGATTATGCTTAGAGATGTTACATATCTCATCAAGAAGAATTTTTCCTGGTCACTAAATTTAGGAACAAATTATAAAAGTGCGATATTTAATCATTTTTATTTTAAAAGAGTAAAAATGTTTTATATAATCTTTTTTCAGGATCATACTAGCAATCAAAAACAAATCAATCATGATACATGTGCTAGCATCATCCGGTCGGACGGCTCTCACAATGTAACATATTTGAGATTTTATAAACAGTACGTATAACGAAATTCTCCTGGGATTTTCATAAAGTATTCTTGTCGTGAAAATAATGGAAAAGTTCATAAAAAAAACATGTTCTGAAATGCTTTATTTGCGAGTTACGGTAAGTGAATTATTTCGCTCGGATTTCAGTTATCCTGGTGAAAAGGGGGTCATACTGAAATTATTAGGACGTTAATTAAGGAACGGAATTAGTGTTTTCTTATAGTTTTACACCTGGAAAATCGAATAAAATAGGTCCCAGAACCGTATGAGTATAATAGGTAAATAAAGTCCCTTGAGAACGTCTTACGTAATACTTCAATATTTTCTTTTAATTTTTTTTTTAATTAACTCTTAATACGTTTTAATATACGTTTAGGATAGTCTTCTATTTAGATAGATTACTTTATTCAACCTGTATTTTTTATATCTTATTAAATAAATTATAATCTTATAAATTTACTTGACTTTAGACAATGAAACTGTATACAAAAAATGAACTAATTGTTTTTTTTTTTTCAATCGGAATTCAATAATAAAACTTGGGATTAAGATATATGATTCGTTTAAATATATTATACAAAACTGCGTTAGCCGATCTCCATGGAGGAGTGGTAGCGTCTCAGCCTTTCATCCGGAGGTCCTAAGTTAAAAGATAAAATATAATTATTATTTTTAATTTAAAAAAAAAGGTTTTTTTATCGAAAATTTAAATATTTAAAAAAATTACTGTCATAGTGTTCTATCTACATAGATTGTATTCCGGAATTTCATTTTATCAGTGTTATACTTAAAATAATAGGGTCTTTCGGAAAAATGTTCTCTCCCTTATAAATAAAACAATAAAGTTCCAAATTTTTGCTACGCTTAATATAATGTGGTTTGCTCAACTCTGCAAAATAAGTAGTTGTCTCAACTTTGATCTCATCATTTGAAGTGAATCTTCGTCCAGCTAGCTATTTCTTAGGTTTGGGAAGAAGAATAGTTACTGGAAGCCAAATCCAGTGTATGTGAAAGCAATTCGACTAGTAGGTCATAGAGTTTTGCAAAAATAACCTCAGTCATGTGTGCAAGCGCAATATCGTGGTGAAAGAGTAATTTTTTTTGCCAGATGTAGAGTTAAGCCTAAATAGCACCTTTCATTCGGTCAAGTAATAAAGTGTAAGACTCCTCGGTTATGGTACTACCATTTTTTTAGATAGTCTACGAGCACTACGTCACTGGAATTCTAAAAAGCCATGACTTTTCCTGCAGATGGAACCACTTTTGCTTTCTTTGCCGCACTTTTATCTGTTCCGGCCAGTTTCTTTTGTTTTTTATCTCTGGCTTATAATGGTAAATCTTTGTTTCATCTATTATTACCAAATTTCGAAAATACTCATCCTGACCCCATAGAGAAAGATACCCTCATGTAACGGTTTTGATCGTCACGCCAACCTCTCCGCAGCTAGCCCTTATGGGCTTTACCGGAGGTCATCTTCAGTACCTCGGCACTGATATCTTTCGATCAAGCCTCAGCCATGATGCCACCGAGGCGAATGCCACAAGCGACATTCCCATCGGTGTACTACTAACATAAACTCCAAACAAAACAAATCTCGCCTAGTCGCAAACAAGACCGAATGACTTTCTGAAACGAAGGAACTGAACTCTATCTACCCGAAAGGTAAAAATGAGTTCGGCATACAACGAATCATAAAACACAACGCAAAACCAATAACAATTAATAATAATGTAACATAAAACATAGCTACCGAGAAACAAACAAATCTGTAATCAAAAAGAAACAAAAATAGCAACAGTTTAACAAAGTATAAAACAAAATAACAATAAAACCAAACATAAATACAGAGAAGGAAACTCCAAGTGGAACATCACACCCTTTCATTGATCCTGTCTTTTGCCAAATATGCAATACAATTTTTTACGATCACTTCTGTTCGCCCGGTTTTTCCAATTAACACGGAGATCAAGTGTTGACCCTATAATATCAAACCGACAAATGGTCTCTGTGCGCATTAAGTCATAGCACATTCATATATCACATGATAAGCATCATCAAAATTCAGCATTGTGGACACATACCAGAGTCCGCCATCCCGAATTTCTGTAGTCTGTCCCGAAAAGCGCCATGCCCTGAAAAAAATTGCGGCACATGCTAGTTCGGGTGTACCCAAGAGGCGTCCCGCCTCTTCAGCAACTTTAGGGAAAAGATCATGTGTATAACGCTCACACTCTGTCTCATCCCATCTGGTCTAGCACAAGGCGATACCATGCTGTTCTATCTCCTTTATTTTCTCAGAAGTCAATTCACCTGACTTCTTAGCAACATAACGCTATTGCCTCTCAGACGCAATCAAGTCTATCGTTTTCACGTCTGCGATCACCAAAACCGCCTCCCGTGAAATTGTACGGTAATCACCCGTTACCGTTAGCAATATAAGTCGTTGAGCCTATAACAAAATATCCCGATAGCTTTTAAATTTTAGCCTATCTACCCAAACAGGCGCCGCATAATAGCATAATTGACTCGCAGACACCCTTATACAAGATACTGAGTCTTGTAAGACTGTCTATTAAGACCCCAATCAGGATTGGCCACACGTTGAATTACGAAGAAAGCATTACAGGGCCTTCCCCGCGATGTTATTGAAGGTGCTTCTTAAACTGCAATTTCTCATCAAGAAACATTCCGAAGTACTTTTGAACCTGAACATATGTAATACGTTGGTGAAATATCGAAACTCGCCGCTTCACAAACTAACGAGATTTGAGGAGCATCATTGTGGTCTTCTCCGAGCTAAACATCATCTTAAATTGATGGCCCTATAGCTTGAGTACCTACATGCTTGAGTGGTTTGGAATTAACTATCTTCGCAAACCCCCTTCGTCCAGCGGGAACCCATCGTGAGCATAAGCCTCGATACGACACCCGTTGAGCAACCTCAGCCGCAGAAGTGAATTAAACTCCACCAACCACAGTAATGGTCCCGACACACTACCCGCGGAATCGCTTTTAAATAAGTTTAAATATCATTAAAAAATGTTTAATTGAATCAGATTTAGATCGACTGTTGAGAAACGCGGCAACTATCGAGATTTTTCATTCCTAAAACCACTATAAAAAATAAAGTAGACGTCTATCAAGAGGCGTGCAACGTTAGTAAGCTCGCGTATTTTTACTCGGCGTTCATTTAAGATGAAATTGTTGATTTTTTAAGTTTCGTTGGTCGTAACGGTTTTTGGAGGACACGAGAATTCATAATATTGAATGAATCAAGTTTAAATTCGGCAACCGTGTTTTTACTGTCAAAAAACAAGACGAAATATCCTTTAAAGTTGAATCTAACTCAATTTTTTATGTCCATCGGTGTTAAATATTTTAATACAATGTACTTCATTATCGTTTGAATTTCAACTTTATCCATTTTCCAGAAAATATTAAAGCTTTTTTGCTTAATTCGATTGCCACAAATAAGAGGAAGTAAGAGGAACACTTCTGAAACTTTACAGTACAAAATTTGAAGGATCATATTTGACGAAAAACAGAGTCATTTTGTCATACTTGTGTCATTTCTGTGTCTCCTGAGAACGTTCTGATCGATCCTTTCAAAATTAGTTGTTTAAAAGGCAGATCAGTGTGAATGCGTTCACACGTGTTTTTTTCGCGCTCCGTATTTTGAATTTTTTAGTTTTATATTTATTTAGTTGTTTTTTCTGATGTTTTTTTACTGATCCTTTTTTTCCGTTCCTGGTTGGTAGGGGCGGCAGAAGAGCCTACGTCCTGTTTAAGGACGTGGATGTCCTCACGATTCAGGATTATTTTTTCGGGAGTTTCGCAAGACAATAGGTGAGGCGGTCAGTATTGACGTCCTGTCAATGCGGCCAGTTCAATACGGCTCCACTCAGGTGGACCCGTAAACCAGCCGCAAACTAACTGCAAACTACTGTTACTGTCTGATGGACGAGTGGAAGATGTTTTTAAGAAAAATTCCAAATTTAATCTTATTTTTGTTCGTCTATTAATTTTTAAGACATTAACATTTTTTTAAATGGCAATCTAAAGAATTAAAATTAAAAAAAATGTATTAGAAAAAAAAGTAATAACATAAAATGTGTGTGTATGTGTATGTGTGTGTGTGTGTGTGTGTGTGTGTGTGTGTGTGTGTGTGTGTGTGTGTGTGTGTGTGTGTGTGTGTGTGTATGCGCACGCATATAAAATTATAGCCTTCCTGTCACTTATCGGTTAGGTTCTTCTTAATTTTAATACCTGTTTTTTTATACGCTACAACTCATCATTTGTCAACGCTAAAAACAGTAGTGTGATGAGGCATTATCAACGTTTAATGTAATGGAAACTGTCATCACTTACTATCTATAAATAAAATATACTGTATAAATATTACTAATTTTTAATGTTCCATTACCTCTGTAAAATTGTTCGTTTATTAAAGAGAATACACATTGATATAAAAAAAAAAAATAAGTACGAATAAAACACTGACATGTGTGTGCGTGTGTTGTAAAGAGAACGACAGACAAAGTGCGTGAGAAAGGAAAAGAAACAGTTTCTTTTTTCATGTTTAAATATGCAAATTTTTTTTTGTGAATTCTGTTTTTCCATTTGGCATAAGGTAGGTCGATAAAGGATTTTTTACCCGGTTGATGGCACAGTATGAGGCTTGGCATTATGCCTCTGGGAGACGTATGTTCATTCAACTTAGCCCAGCTGCATTATGGAATTTTGCCAAAGAGAAATTGAAAGAAATAAAAAAATCAAAAAAGATCATAATATTTTGCTACGTCAGAGGTGAAATAAAACTTAAGTTTAGCTGCTTTTTTTTTCTTTATATTTTTTTTGCTTACTTTTATTTTTTGATGAAGTATTAATTTAACTTTTCAAAGGAGCTCTTTTTATAAATAAAACAAATTTTATTAATGAATAGATTATATCTTCGTTGTTAATTAATCATTTCATTATTTTTATACATTATTTTTTAATTTATATCGTCCATCCTTTCATACTTCATTTTAAGTTATTTCCAATATTTTATTGTAATCTTTGTTTTAACCGTCCACTAATCCTTTATATGTGTTATTTACCTGATTTTATTACCTTTTTTAAATCTGTTTCAATTTTTCTTATTTTTTCAACTCCCACAAAAAATTCTAATTTAAAATTTATCAGCTCATTAATAATTTTAATTTACAGTATTCCTTCATTCTTATACACAAACATATGTACACAATCTGTCCAATGGAAAAGGTGATTGACTGATTCTTCGTGTAACAGCGCCATCTTTGAATGAATATGTTCGTTATATAATGACATATTTGAACTTTTTACCACGGAAAATCTAAAGGCACTAGCATCTTTTTTTTAATTGTAATGACATAACATGTGACATTACATTTCGAGTGCCGGTTAAAAAAAAAAAAATAACAACAACGGGACAACGCGCTAACATTAAATTTTGTTATAAGTTAGGCAAAAATGCTAAGAAACTTTTGAAATGACTCAGGCTGTTTATGGTAGACAGGCAATGAGCCATAAGAATATTTTCAGACGTGATTTGCAAGATTTCGTGATGGCAGAACGAGCATTGAAGATGATCCATTGCCAGGTCCATCAGTAATAACTCGAACTTAAGAAAATTTTCAAAAAAAAGTTGAAATTCTTTGAAATGATAGTTGTATGTCTGCGATACTCATAAAAGAGCTCCCTGTTATTCCGAAATCCAAAAGAAAATTTAGTAAAATGAAAGGTTTGTGCTCCCTTTGTACCGATCATATTGACTGTCGATCAAAAAGATTACAGAGTAAAGCATTGCAAAGATATGAAAAAAAAACGACCTATATGGGATCAGACTTCATATCAAGAATCGCCAGTTACGAGGATACACGGTGGTTTCAGTATGAGCCATTCACAAAGCGTCAAAGCTCAGAATGGAAAAGTCTAGGAGAACCCAAACTGAAGAAAGGGAGAATTCAGAATAGCAAAATCAAGACTTTGCTCACCATTTTCTTTGATTCCAAAGGAATTATCCATCAAGAATTTCTACCCGAAGGTCAAACGATGAATGTCGATAATGTACTTCGGCATTATGGACCAGGATTCTTTTGAGTTCCTGAATACCGGCAGCAAGGGACATGGTCTTTGTTGTACGACAATGCACCAGCGCACAAGTGCAAGATTGTACACGATTTTTGGGTTAAAAAATGTATCGTTGTGCTTGATCATCCTCCATATTGACCTGATTTGGTTCCATGTGACTTCTGGCTATTCCCAAAACTAAACTGGCGATTAAAGAACGTTTCGAGAAGATCTCAGATATCCAGAAGGCTTCGACTGTGGTTTAGGAGGAGATCTCTTCAAACAATTTTATAATCGTTTTCACCGTTGCATTGAAACACAAGGAGTCTATTTTGAATAAAAAATAATAAAAATTAAAATCAAATCACGTCTTGTATTTTATTTCGAATCAGTCACCTTTTCCATTGGACAGACTGTGTACATATATAAAAGAACATGTCGTGAGTGATTCATAATCAACCATCCAGCAAAAACTATTGAAGATAAGTTGATAAAAACTTTTAACTGCACATTAAGAAATAATATTTGAAATTCCGAGTTTAAATGGAGTAACAATGAAATTTCCTACTACTTTTTAATTTATCGGTAACAAATTAAGATAACTTGATTTTTTTTTTGCGTAATATTCGTACGAATATCATCTAAAAACCTTTTTTTTTAGATTTTTTGATATCCAGAGTTTAAAGGGTTAAAATGACATAACATTAAAAAATACATTTTTTTTTTAATTTCTCATAGCTAATGAAGATATCTTGATATTTATTGTATGTAATCTTCATGTAAATATCTAAAAATCCATTTGTAGATTTTTTTGAAATTCCGAGTTTAAAGGGTTAAAATTTATATTTTATTATTTTCTGTAAACCCGGCAAAATAATTACTTAATTTATAAGCTACTTGCCATTTCCTCGGATAGTCACTTATACTTTTTTTATAATTATTACATAACTTTTTTTTTATTTTTCCTGTTTAGCCTCCGGGAATTACCGTTCAGAGGATGAAATCTATGATTATAAATGAAGTATATACGAGTCTTGTATAGACTCATTTCCACCATTCCTGAGATGTGTGGTTAATTAAAACCCAACCATCAAAGAACACCGGTATCCCCGATATAGTATTCAAATCCGTATAAAAGTAACTTCCTTTACTAGGATTTGAACCCTGGAATTCTCGACTTCCAAATCAGCTGATTTGGGAAGACGTGTTCACCACTAGACCAAACCGATGGGTTTAAATATGACATAACTAATCGTAAACAACTAACTGTCCTGCTTCTTCGTGCATCAATGTCAGCCATTTTTGATCTAGTCAAAAGATTTTGAAAAAGTAAAATATTTTACCCGTATTGTGCTTTAACGTTTTTGAAAGATGTTCGTTCCTGATACGTCTTCTGGTCAAAAAAAAAAAAATATATTATAGAACGTTGCTTTTAATTATTGTAAAGAGTAAGCGAAAAGGTCATGGTTAACACTAATAAGTGATTCATCATCTTAAAATTTACGCAGAAGTGTTAGGTCAAAAATGAATCGTAAAAATGCAGGTAAAAACAACAGTGTTATCAAGAGAAACAAAAATATAAATACATTTTGTGTAATTATTGATTATTGAATCGAAATCCTTGCTCAGATTATTCAAAATTATAAATTGGACAAACGATAATAATCATTATCAATGTGGTATAAACAATTTGAAAAATGAATATTAAATTACTTGAAAATGAATATTTTAAAACGAACATACAAGTCATAATATAGCATGTCATTATACCTTTAATAATAGTAATAATTATTATTACAATAAATATACTTTTGATGAAACTGAAAATAATATATTATTAAATTTCACACAAAATGAATGGATTTATATGAAAATATTTATAAATGTAATAATAATAATAATTTAATTAATGAATAGAATCAGAGAAATCTGTACTACAGATAATGTTTCAGTTTCTATTTTAAATCAGCTCTTCAACTGAATTAAGCAAATACAATGTGAGCAAAACTGCACATTTTATTATTATTTTTATGTTCTAGTCACATATATTCATAAAACTACCGTAAGGTTATATTTTTTAAAATATTTAATAAAATCATTTCTATAATTTAATGTTTACGTCTTTGGAAAATATGTGAAATTTACCAAAACAGTAAATACGATATTTTATTTTGATGGTAATTATTAAATAATCTTTGAAAAATATGTAAGTAAAATTGAAAAATAAAAAAAATATGAAAATTATAATTGAGTTTTTAAAAATAAATGAAGTGTTTGATAACTTAAATGAGGCTCGTGAAAGTCAAGGTATGAAAACCAAAAAGAAGACAAAATGTATGGTATTAGGTCAAAATTTGCTTGATATTTTATAAATACAAGGTTATCATAAAAGAATGGTGCGGTTTCAGTAATTCATAGGAAGATTGTAGGGTAAGTTCTTGGTATCCCTGAAAGCCTCCAACCCAAAAGTTTGTTTATCAGCAGTTGTTACCAAAACGTCAGTACTTGTATTGTTGTTGCGGTGAGTTTAGTGAGATATTATGTTCTCGGATAAAGACAAAGCAAAGTGTATTTATTGATGGCTGAATTAAAATCCGTAATTTTAGTTCAACATGCGTTTCGACGTGAATTCGGAAGAGATCCACCGCACAAAAATAACATAACACGTTGGTTCAAACGATTCGAAGAAACCGGATCGGTTAAGAAACAGAAATCAACCGGCAGACCAAGTGTACCAGATGAAACGGTTGAACTAATTAGACAATCGGCAATTAGAAGTCCTAGGAAGTCCATCTCCCGTCGAAGCGTCGAATTACGTATTCCAAAATCAACAGTTCACAAAGTTTTACATAAAAAACTGAAATTACACGCTTATAAAGATACTGCAGGAATTGAAACCCGATGATGGTGTAAAACGTTACAATTTCGCTGTTGAAATGTTAGACAGAATAAGTGAAAACGAATCACTTTTAGACGATATAATTTTTACAGACGAAGCTACATTCCATGTGAATGGATGTGTTAACAGACACAATTCACGAATATGGGGCTCTGAAAACCCACACGCAATTATTGAGAAACAACGCTATTCGCCTAAAGTTAATGTTTAGTGTGGTACGATGAAAAAGCGTATAATATGGCCTTTCTTCTTTGCTGAAAAAAACAATTAATGGAGTTGTGTATCTTGACATGTTAACCGATTATTGCTTTCCTCAGCTGGATGAACTCCAAAACATTCATCGACTTCATTTCCAACAAGATGGTGCTCCCCCGCACTTCAATGCATCGGTCACGGATGCTTTGAACGAAAAATTTGGAGATCGATGGATAGGCCGGCAAGGACCCGTACTTTGGCCTCCAAGGAGTCCAGACCTGACACCTTGTGATTTTTTCTTGCGGGCGTACATCAAAAGCGTTGTTTATACACAAAAAGTTGCGACCTTAATCACTTAAAAAACAGAATTGAATTAATGAAGCAATGACAACCATTAACGAAAAAATGTTAACTAATGTTTGGAGAGAAGTTGAGTACCGGTTGGAAATTTGTCGAGCGACTAAGGGCGCACATATTGGAATTTATTAATTATGTAAAAAAATGTTTGAGACGACAAATTTGAAAAATAAAAAACATAAACTATAAGTAATTCTGTTTTAATTTGAACCTTGTTCAAAACCGCACCATTCTTTTATGATAACTCTGTATATTATAAATTTCAATATTAAATGTTATCTTTTGAAATCCAAATCAACCTATTAATTAAACTCATGCAATGTATGATAATAATTTGATTAATGTATGACTAAAGCAATTTTTTCAAAATGTTTGTAATATTATTTAATTTTTAAATCATTGAATTAAAAAAGATATCTATTATATAACTATTAAATGAAATCATTAATTTTTTGTAAAAAAAAAAAAACGATAAAAAAAGTTATATATAAAATGATAAAATAATTTTAAAAATGTAAAAGTAATTCTACTTCAATTATATTTCAATGACTTATTTTAAACGTAATGTAAAATAAATATAAACGTATTTGTTCACTTACGCGTGGTCGTATACGCATGACTGTTTGTAAAACAATTAAATTTAAATTAGTTAAAACGTTTTGCTGTACCGTAGAAAAAGCAGAATAACATTTAAACATACGGCTACACGGAGAGAATTTAAGAGAGAAAAAAAATATATACGCTGCAGTACAGTAACAATTTGTGCACTGTTACAGAATTACACGGCATCGCACCGAGGTCGGTAAAGTTTATCCTATTTTGTTATTAGGGCGCGTCATCAGTTAGTTTTTTTTTTTTTTATTCTTTTATTTTGAACCGAGGGGGAGAGATTTTTTGTAGATAGAAATTCCGTAAAACATCGATGTTTCTCACTCAGCAATCATTCCCCGCCAATATTCTGTTGGGGCAGTAAATAGGCGCTTACCTCTAGCCCTTTGGGTTGTAAATACTTCACTCGTAACCCCTTTCCATTGTGCTTTTGGTTGATACAGTGTTAGATATATGTGAAACGGGTATTTATGTATCTGTTGTATATTCGTAACCGTGTACGTATGCGTAGATAAATATGTTTGTGTGTGTGTGTATGTGTAAGTTACTGGCAATTTGAAACACGTTCTCCTGCTTGCTTGTCCATATGTCTATATACCGTGCACCGTTGGGATGGATGTTTATGTGGGAGCTTGAATATACTGGATGTCATTCCTCTGCTTGAACTATCAGTCGGGAGTTGAATAATTGAATTTCTAGTTGACGTCGCACGGCCTTTGACCAATTGACTGCCAGTACTACGATTATGAGAACTCTCTCACTCTCTTCTGTCGCTTTTATCCTCCCCCTATTTAACTGAAACTGTCTCTCTGTTTGACTTATTTTCAGTTGAAACTACAAACAACATAGGTATACGCACTCGTGTTCATACACGCGCGCGCGCAAAAAGAGAGAGAGAGAGAGAGAGAGAGAGAGAGAGAGAGAGAGAGAGAAATACAGAATTGAATTTAGATTTTTCGTTAGTTCTATTTTTATCTAAATAGCATTAAACGAGAAAAGGTGTTTCTTACAAGAATTGAAAATTACATTTAAATGATTAAATATTTAAACAAGAAAAAACTGCTATCTTGAGTGGAAATTTTTATTACAGATTTCTCAACAAGCTTTTAAGAAATTTTACGGTATTAAATATTTATTTATTTTCTGAACAACGTTTCTGGATACATAAATGGACTGATCAGTACCCTTAAATTTGAATTATGTTTACCAATATATATTAACTTAAATATTTTGACTTATTCATTTTGTGTGTTTTTTTTTTTTTATAAATATGCAAATTTTTCTAAAATTAATTCTTTTTAAAAGAATTGCAATATCTGTCTTTTATCCAAAAGGACGACAGAATATAATTCAACATAATGTAACAGTTTATTTTGTTTTGTTTTTTGAGAAGAGCCTTATTATACTTTTTTTAATCAATTTTCACCCTATTTAAAAATGTTTACCACCATTTAAATATTTTTTGTTTTTGTCTTCAGTCATTTGACTGGTTTGATGCAGCTCTCCAAGATTCCCTATCTTGTGCTAGTCGTTTCATTTCAGTATACCCTCTACATTCAACATCCCTAACAATTTGTTTTACATATTCCAAACGTGGCTTGCCTACACAATTTTTCCCTTCTACCTGTCCTTCCAATATTAAAGCGACTATTCCAGGATGCCTTAGTATATGGCCCTTAAGTCTGTCTCTTCTTTTAACTATATTTTTCCAAATGCTTCTCTCTTCATCTATTTGCCGCAATACCACTTCCATATAAAGCGACGCTCCAAACATATACTTTCAAAAATCTTTTCCTGACATTTAAATTAATTTTTGATGTAAACAAATTATATTTCTTACTGAAGGCTCGTTTAGCTTGTGCTATTCGGCATTTTATATCGATCCTGCTTCGTCCATCTTTAGTAATTCTACTTCCCAAATAACAAAATTCTTCTACCTCCATAATCTTTTCTCCTCCTATTTTCACATTCAGTGGTCCATCTTTGTTATTTCTACTACATTTCATTACTTTTGTTTTGTTCTTGTTTATTTTCGTGCGATAGTTCTTGCGTAGGACTTCATCTATGCTTTTCATTGTTTCTTCTAAATCCTTTTTCCTCTCGGCTAGAATTACTATATCATCAGCAAATCGTAGCATCTTTATCTTTTCACCTTGTACTGTTACTCCGAATCTAAATTGTTCTTTAACATCACTAACTGCTAGTTCCATGTAAAGATTAAAAAGTAACGGAGATAGGGAACATCCTTGTCGGACTCCCTTTCTTATTACGGCTTCTTTCTTATGTTCTTCAATTGTTACTGTTGCTGTTTGGTTCCTGTACATGTTAGCAATTGTTCTTCTATCTCTGTATTTGAACCCTAGTTTTTTTAAAATGCTTAACATTTTATTCGAGTCTACGTTATCGAATGCCTTTTCTAGCTCTATAAACGCCAAGTATGTTGGTTTGTTTTTCTTTAATCTTCCTTCTACTATTAATCTGAGGCCTAAAATTGCTTCCCTTGTCCCTATACTTTTCCTGAAACCAAATTGGTCTTCTCCTAACACTTCTTCCACTCTCCTCTCAATTCTTCTGTATAGAATTCTTGTTAAGATATTTAAATAAATGTTTTTATTTATTTTTGTTTAAATGAACTAATTAAGAAAAAAACTCTTGTACCTTCTGCACAAGAAGATCTAATTCTTGTTGGTTTAACTTGGTTTTAACATTTTTTAATTTGTTTTCATATTGTTAACAATAGACACCGAAGATAAATAAATGATAATTTTTCAAGTTGCTGTATCATATTGAACCACTCTTTTAATTTGCCTCACTCAATTTTTTTTGATATTAAATTGAGCTAACTCAAGAACTACTTCCAATCTTCATCAAATATTCGCATACACAACTTAAGATATTATTACTAAAGTATATCCAAATTTCTAGTAAAATTGATATAGTAGTATTGGAGATTTTCGGGCCACAAAATTTTTTTCATAAACCTAATGATATCCACATATATAAAACCGCGGGTGCGCGCACACACACACACAGGATAAGTCACGAAATTTCCCCGGGATTTTTATAACCTATCCTACTCGTAAAAATAATGAATAAAGATCATATAAATATACAGTGAAAGATTTCGCTCAGATTTCAGATACCCAGGTGAGTTGAGATCTTACCGACATTTTTAGGACGTTAAATGACGAGCAGAATTCCAATAAAATAGGTTCCAGAATCGTATCTGCATCTATAGTAGTATTTTAGAAATCTGGGATGAAAACCACTAAATTGGGGTAACCCTCTTTTTTATGTTTGATGTACAATAACATTGTAAAATTGGTAATAAATACAAAAAAATATTAAACAAAACTTGTAAAGAATGTAATTCTGAATAAAATGGAATAAGATAACTTGAATAAAACTAAGAAAAATTAGAATTTTATTTAAAAACATTTGTAAGAAAACTACTTATTTAATTTGTCTATTTTTCTAAAATTGGAATATTTGCTTTGATTCTTCTTCAATTTTTTCTAAAAGTATTAAATCATCAAAAACCAAAATATTAATCCCACCCATGTCCATCAGATTTTGTTCCTAGTTATACTGTTTTTGAAATGTATAGGTTTTTAATTTTTTTGTTTGTTCATTCTCCTTTTCAGATCATGTAGCCTTGGAACGGGTTATGTGCGGTGTCAGTTTTAAAACGCTGTTACAAAATCATTTTACATGGGATCTAAGTCGGTTATTTTTTTTTTTATATTCACAAAGGAATCAGTTTTATTACAAAATTTGAACGATGTTTATACGATGTAAAATGTTTTATTTAGACTAGAAAGAATATTACAATTTTTTTCTCAGAAATGTGTGTGTGTGTGCGTGTGCGTGCGTGCGTGTGTGTGTGTGTGTGTGTGTGCGTGTGCGTGTGTGTGTGTGTGTGACTTGTGTAATAATTGCTATGAGGGTTACGAATTTATTTATTATTTACAAAAATAGCTTATTATATTAGCAACATGTCGATGTATTGAAACACATAATAAATTATGATATCTGGCACACAAAAAAAAAGAAGGAATTTGTGGTCATAAATACGTTACTTTTACTTGAGGTTTATAAATATCTTTTCTGATAAATGATATCGGTAAACATGTAACACATAACGATTCGTAATGAACAAGAGTATACAGTAAAAACGGTTTTCTGTCAATCTGAATAGCGTTTTGAGTGTTGGGAATTTTTATAAAACGTAGTTTTCTGTATCTACTTTCACTTATACTAACATATGTTACTAATCTGTGATTTATGACACGGGTTTTTCATCATATTTTGCCCAATTTCCAACCGATTTGCTTGAAAGTATTATTTTTAAAATCAGCCAACTATGTTTCATAAACACAAAGCAAACAAAAAAAGTTTCTCTAGTAAAAAACGCGGTAGAAATGCGCAAAAATATTCTGCAATTAAATTATCGTAATTTTTGTTCTGTTTCAATTTTTTTGTTGTTACAGGCATAAAAAATATCCAATCGTAACGGTTTTTTTTGGTCAAAATCTGTTAAATCTCTTTAATATACTGTAATTTTTGAAATTTTTTTCACAAGAGGGTAGCACAAGACTATGAAGGGAGGCAATCAGATACCAACATATTTTCGCAGAGCGCTAATCAACCGCGGATCATTGTAATGGGAAAAGGGAAATTTAAAGGGTGCTGCAGTTTAATAGTATTACCGAAAAATTGTTTTTTTTTTAATTATTATTATTATTATTTATATATTTAATTATTTTTTTTTAAATAAAGCTTACCCTTATCTTTTGAGTGTTATTTTTATCATGTGATTAGCATGAAAAATTAAGCTAAATTTTTTCTTAGAAATCAAATTCAAAATTTACATTAGAAAACTAACAAAAACATTTTTTAATAAGTCTATATTTTAACTTTTTAAAACAGGAATTAAATTAGCATATTTTTTTTTTTTTTTTAATATCATCTTAGTCTTAATCAAAAGAAAATTTACTTGAAAAAAAAATATTTTAATGTGCTAAGCTATTAAAAACCACTACTACAGTTCTGTTTTGTCGTATATTTTCTTAACAACAATATATTATAGCACAAAATCCTTCCTTTTACTATGAAAATATATTTGAGACTACATTTCAACAAAATTTCTGTTGACATTCCAAGAATTTTTAAGATCGGGAGAGGTACTTAACACTTTTGAAAATCTCTACGGGGTATTCCTTTGGACCAATTTGATTGACGTCTTCTATATATGTTTTCCAGTCAAATATTAGTAGATTTTAAGAAAAAATGAAAATCAGAGAGCTTCAACGAACTCTACTAGGATAGTTCAGTGCCTTTTATTAAACTATTTCAAATGCTCCACAGTGCTTTAAGTAATGAGGACGAGTAATATAATTTTCCCAGTATAATATAATTTAATTTCCCAGTAATATAATTTCAGTACTTTTATATATGTATATGTATATATATATATATATATACTTACACAAAACATTCGGCCATATGTGCAACCTTAGACCCGAGAGAAATAAACGAACATTAAATCATAGAAAGAAAATTCTCGGACCTAGAAAAAGCTGAAGATGAGTTGGATTCTACGAAAAAACTACCAACTATATCAGAAAGTAGATAAAATATCGTGATTCAGACGTACTACCTCACTGAGCACGCCGCGTTGACAGTCCTATGTACCATATCATTACTTTTTAGGTTTTTCAGTTTTGATTGGTTTTCTTCAAGGTAAATAATTAATAACAAAAACCCAAAATTCTTTCTCCTTCAAAAAAAGGTCATTAATAACAAATGGGTGTCTAGATCAAGCACGTTTATTTTTGTCTTTTAATAAATGACCCCATTTCCATACATTTGCCTTGTTCATCAAACTTAACCAGAAATTCCACCTCCTGCCAGGATGGTGTTTCGGCTGTAGCGGAAATGCTGGTACATAGATACTAATGGTGGAAAAAAAGGGTGAAAAAGTTACAGGCACCCGGGTGCGAAATGTGGAACCGTGCAGAATCAGCTGGCAGCCTTATTGCTGAGGGTACTAGAGCCCAAACCACAAGAAAGGGTGGCTTAGGTCGGGGAGTACTGATGACACAATGAGGACCCCAAGGTATGCGGGAGGGTCGGTCTCGACTGTGGGGGGGGGGTATGCATGATGAGCAGGTACGGAAAGGGCAGTCCTCTTGTGGAGATGTCCCTGGCCTTCCAGAAGTGGAAGGTCAGGGAGTTCTGATGTTCCAGGAGGGACCCTTACGGGGGGGGGGGCAGTAAGGGCCCTAAGCTAAGATGGACTTATTCGCCGTCACGGCTCACAGGTTCGATTAAGGTAACGTCTATTAGGTGAATGCCGGTCGCCCCTTGTGAGTTTAAAAAGAGAAATAAAAATGTTCATCAAATGGAAAAATGTTGTCCAACAAAAATTTAAATATTTTATGAAAGTATTCTTAATTACAAATCAAAATGAACTACAATATAATGTTTTGATGTTTTTTTTTTGTTTTTTAGTTTTTTCCCCCATTTTCATTTCACTTTTAAGTTACGTCATGTACATATTTTCATAATTTGAGTAACTTTATAAAAAATAAGATTAAAAAAGAAAGAATAGTTTCCATTAAAAATGCTGGGAATCTATCTATCAGAAAAGAGTACAGTCATTTCACTTTAAACTATAATACAATACAGATCTTGTTCTTTTAAATTAGATTGGTTTTGATATGGAAGACGGTTGAGTTTTCAACAAAACCTTAAACACTTTTTTTTTACGTAGTTAATATTATATATTATGATGTATTTTTTTGGTGTTTTTTTTTCATTTTTCTTTTTTATTTATGTTATTTCAAAGCTACAACACATGGTTTTAGTAACCAAAGGTTTATTCGTACCTATCTTTTATCTTATTATAGAGATACCTTTTTCTGCCTAGTAAAACGAAAAGTGAAACAAAATATTAAAAGTGAAATGATTCTAGTTCTACTACCATTTAATCTTATAGGAATATGCTGGTTACTAGTTGTTAAAACATGGTATAGAGGAAGAAGACGGGTGAATAGAGTAGTAAAGAGGTTTGAGGAGAAATTTAAAGGTATAGTAGTTGAATGGTAGGGATAGTGATACGGAGGTTAAGTTTAAAGGAGAAGGACTAAGAGTTTAAAGGGGGGTAAACGTTAAGAGAAAGAATGTGTTTGTGTGTGTGTGTGTGTGTGTGTGTTTATATGCCTTTAGTAAAGGGTAGAATCAAGCAATATTCTCTAAAATAGACCAAGTTTAATATTAATGTTTAAACCTTTCTCTCCTTCCACCGATTCCCGGCTTCTCCGTTACAAGTAGGACTCTTTGGTAAACGTACACGAGTTGCAGAGAGAAAATGCAGTTGAAAAAGACGGAGAAATGAAAGGAAAATGTAGTTAGTATAACGTTTCTCTCTCTGTCTCACTCAACCTTCTCCTCCTTTCCTTAGTATTACTCTCTCAATCATACAATCATTCTTTCTGCTTTCAAATATTGGTTTTTGAAAGTAGAGTTTTTCTTTTTAATTCAAAATGTTCCTATGAATTTCATATTTATTTAAATTTTATTCTCTTTTACCATTTCCCATTTCCCATCTTTCTTCTTCAATCGTTCGATTTCTCTTTCATTCTCACTCATTATATTTTTAATCTCCTATGTTTCTTTTAACAGTTATTTATTCATAGAAAATATTTAAAACAAAATATTCTACAATAGATCCTGTTTCCATATAAATATTTATTTTACACTTTAAATATTTATCGCTTATATACATTTTTTAATGATACATTTTGATTAATTATCTTTTAACATGTAACATTAATTAGAATCGTAATTAGGATAATATAATTTTCCTGATTAATCATTATCCTTTATGTTCTGGTTAATTAAATCAATTTCTATATAATAATATTTTGTTGTGTAGTATTAAAATACAATCATTTGACGTAGGCACTATTCCGGTAGTTCTGGTTTTCTATGTGGTATAATTTTTTCACTAAGTGTATACAATTGGGTTTTGAATAATTATTTTTAAAAAAATCGTATTTGATTATAATTAAATGCAAAAATAAAATAAATTAAATTCTGATGGGATAACATATTAATAATATAAAGAAAATATGCTCTAGCAAATTTTACTGAAACATTTTTATATACATGTGAGTTGAATAAAGTTTGACATACCAAAGTATCAACATCTAACCCGAGTTTATTGGTTCGTTCATTTATTCTCACCCATCCATTCATATTTTCTCCAAAACTTCCCCATACTGTATAATTAATAATATTTTGTTTAAGTAAGTTTATTACTCGTAAATTCAAAACTGCTGACTGTATTGAAAAATATGATTAAATAGGACCAATGTTCCAGAATGTGATTTTTTTTTAGCTAAAAAAAGAGAAGTTTTAATATAATTTCAACTTGTATGATAACTAAAAATTTAAAAGAATTGCTTTATAGACAACAATTGTACATATGAATTATGGAATAATTTTAAAAGAAGAGTGGTGGTAAACTCGTACAGACAAGATTAAAATTATTTGCAAAAATTTATATAGTGAAAACACGAAATACTCATTTATAATAAATTTAGAATATTACCAAAACTCCGACAGAAATTACGTTGAGTGAAGTGGAATCCGAAGAATTTTTTCTTAGATTTTTTTCTTAGATCAAATTTTGATATGAAGTCAAGTTACTCATGTGTATATACCGCCTATCTATTCTGTACCGCCTTCTTATCTAATCCTATTTTTTCAGTACAATCAGAAAATGTGAATGTAATATATAGTACTTATACAAAACACAAGAGTAAATTATAGAGTAGAAGGGGACTGATGATAATAAAAATAAATGGATTGGTGGTGATAAACGGGCAAATCAATTCACATTTTTGGAGGAGGGGGTTCGGCTTTGATTCTTCAGTATCGCACACTTTATTCTACTGTCGATCTTACGCACAACTTAACTTAAAATATTTATTACTTTATTTAAATACTAGCTGCACAGGGGTCCCGTGGGAACGCAATACCCAGCTAGATACTCCGGGCGGGTTGTCCTGGCGGGCGGGGTCTCGGAATGGGATTAGTCGGTGTCCAAAATTGATTACCTCTTGTGTAAAAATATTTTTTTTTTATATAATATAAATTGATATTGCTCCGTTTCACGTCGATCCGTCCGGTGCTGCAATCTAGTGGGTGCTAGCGCTCACCGGAAAGTTCTGGTCGCACTAGCGTTCGGCGCTCGAACCTGATCCAAGGCGGTCACGTCGTACTCTTAGTTCGAATGGACTATATTCTTTGTTCGGATGAACGTTTGCTTTATTGTTTTATTTAATTTTATATTTTTATTCATTAAACTATTATTCAACAAGCAACATGCCGTTATCTTCATTCATCACCTATGAACAAACAGTCCAACCTCGCTCTAAAATCTACCAGATATAATGAAAGTTAAATTAGAAATTTAACTCTAAAAATTGATACTAACGATTTGGGATTTTCCGCTACTGAAAATATCGGTACATTTCGTTGTCTACGTTTTGATTATTATTCATTATTTTATGAAGAAAAACAACAAAACTAAAAAAAATATATTACTTATATATATTTCGCATATATATCGATATATAATGTGTAAGGGGGAGGGACATACACAGGCCCACATATAAATGCCTGTAGGGTAGAATATATACATATTTTTTTGTTTATTTCAATGATAGTAACTGGAACGCAGTGACCACACCAGTCGATGCCCATAACCGCTCCCCGCAAAAAAAAAAAAAAAAAAAAAAAAAAAAATTAAATTTATTCCAAACCCGTACAAAACACTAAACAAGGACACCTCATTTGTGAAAATCCGTTGACAAATAATTTTATTCTAGATAATTAACCCAGCAGTACGCTTGCGCACCATAATGTTAATTTTTATTAATTTACTATTATAATTTATTATTAATAATTTTTATTACATTTAGTGGAGGAAATAAAAACAGGCAAAAAATTACCTTGCATTACGGTGCGCAAACGTACTGCCGGGTTAATTTTTTTCAAATACTCGATTGTTTGTCATCAGATTTTTTACAAATAAGGTGTGATTATGTTCAAAATAAAATGTTTAATAAATATTGTAATAAGTAAAAATTTGATGAAACAGATAATTACAAAGATATTGAAGATTAAAATATTAAGATGGCCGCCGTTTTTAAATTGTTTAAGGTGACGTTTTCTAATTTTTATTATGTAGAATAAGACACTAGTCTTAAATTTAACAAATTTAATTAAATTAGGTTTACCCGTTCCTGAGAAATAATTTTTTTTTAAATCCCAAAATGGCGTCCAGAAAGAACAAAGCAAAATAGGACTTATGTTGATATGATCTTTTTTGCTCATTTTGGGTCCTGAATCAGTCCCTAAAATTGGCTAATACGTCTCCTCGGCACACTCCATATATATATATATATATATAAATTAAATTTTCAATAATGTTCATAAAAGTTTAAGAAAATTCTTAAAGCTTAATCGCTATTGATAACGCTACGTAAAACAAATTTATTTTTATTAAATTCAACGCAGGATAAACTAATACAGTTTCGTAAAATATTTTTGTTATTTATAAATGAATTCCATTACTTATCTTGCAGTTTAATTAATTATCTTAATGTAATTAATACGCTGTTGTTTATTATCTTAAGTAATGAAGTTAAATTTAAAATAAAATGTATTATTCACCCGATAATCATCAATTAGTTTCTTAAAGTTCATTTTATATAAATTCTTGAATAATTTGTTTAGAGTTTAATAAATAATTTTGCTAAGATAATTAGATTGTTTTTACATTAACTTCCGTAGCAAAAATAAAGAATTATTAAAGGTTTTAAGTGTAGAGATGATAACGAGAAATGTAACCTGTGTTATTTTTATTTACGTGCAAATAAAATATTGTTACTTTTTTTGTATTTTTTTTTTTAAATTTTAATTTCTTTGAAAATATATATATATTTTTTTTTTTTTTAAATAACAGGATTATATATAAATAAGGCAATGTTCATATATGTGTCCACTATAATCCAAAAAACTTCTTTACCGATTTACGCACGGTTTTTTGTAAAATGGTTCCTGTTATTCGGAGAATGTTTAAAGCTATTAAAATCTTCGATCTGACCAATAGAAAGAAAGTTACGGGTATTTTGAACCGACTACTGTATTTAGAGAGTGGTTTGAATTAAATCCGATAGGTAGTGCTGCTTAGACAATTGGATTTATTTACATTCTGACTTTTATAAAGTGAAAGGTTAAATTTTGTGAAGTTTGTAATGTTCAGTTTTTTAATGTTTTATCAAACTTTCAATTGTGTTCATTTAATCTGTATATATACTCAAATCTAGCAATAGCGAAGCATTGCCGGGTCAGTTAGTATTTTATATATATATATATATATATATGTATATATATATTTGGACTGAAAACTTTTAATAAATATGTATTCGTTACTCGACCCGAATGTCATTATAATTTTGAAATATCGATTATTTGTAAAAATAATATATCTATTTAATGTTACGATTATGTTTTAAATTTTATTTATTTTTAGAATTTATAATTTAAGTATATGAATCGTATACTGTACGTCTATATTAACATTACATTTAAAATCGATCAGACAGCACTCTAATCAACCCTAGTCTACAGTTCAACTAACAACACTTCACATGCTGGAAAAATGTTAACGTACAGCTTATTATTAAACGAGATGAAGTAATTTACTTGGTCTTTTTTTTCGATAAATAATTTAATAATATTCCTGCAACCGGTATGAGTATTTTGTATTTATTTTGTACTCATATTTTACGGATTTGTGCTCACTGAACTATTTAATAAATACTAATAAGGTAATGAGATAAATAACAAACTAAAGTATAGTAGACAAAATTTAATGACAACTATAATTTTCATAAATAAACAATTCAAAATTAAATATTAATAACCGTACTGAAAATAAAAATAGTAACCCAGTATTATTGTATTAACCCCATTATTTGGTATTTTTTTATATAAATCACCCATTATTAAATGGATGATTATTTTAAAACGCAATCCAAGAAAAATACTTTTCAGAAAAATTAATACAATAATTTCGGAGGAAAGGTTGGCAGCAGTACCTATTTGTTGTTTTATAATCAGCTGATATAACTTTCTATTTCCTGATTTCGTGAAAAGTTAGTTATTTTTGGTTATCTTTGTTTTTTATTGAGAATCTTTGTTTTATTGAACACCGAAAAAAGGATTTCTGTTGTGGAAAATTATTTAACAATTAAACGTTTTGAATCAGTTCTCCTATTTTTTTTTATGCAAAGAAGTTTTTCAATTGCAGTTCCCGGGTAAGGATGTACTAATGAATCTTCAATTCATTATTTGGTAAACAAATATAGATGGACCGGTTCTATTTGCATTCAGAAACATAGGCGAAAACGTTCAGTACGTAATGATGAAAAATTGGTAGACGTACGGGTAAGATTTTATTTTTTTTGTTAATGAGATGGAGGAATCCCATTTACGGGCACCAAGGCAGTGTCGGGCTCGCTAATAGATTCCACAAGATGTTATTAAGTGCGTATGTGTACCTGCGTACTACCGACTAAACCTCCATCCCAGGCTAATAATCTTTCCTGGATACCGCTAAAGTAGCATTACTTCAGGAGGGAGTAAACACACACAATCAGATACTACTAGCAATAAAGTAGCACCAAGCACGGATACACCCAAAAAACAACGCATCACAAGAACACACGAGAAAGCCGAAGGCACAATGCTCACAAATAGGCACACCAAACATGGACACCAGCTCCAACACGCCCCAACAAATCCACGCAACAGCTATCAACATACACAACTCATCAAGAACACAACATAGCAACACACCGGACGGTCACAATAAATATCCACAGCAGACACAGGCGATCAGGAAACACACACTCACCGCACAACTTACAGATAATCACACCCAACAAAAAGGACACAAAAGAGACTTAACAATACGGTTCTGACGTTCTCCGAAGTAATGTACACGCCATCAGGCACCAAAACGAAGTGCTCCCAGCTTCATCGCGACAAGGCTACCTTAGATTTTAGATCCACCTAACAAATCATTACGAAAACTTGTGCCATAAAAAGAAACATTTCTGTATAGTACCTTTAAAGCTACCCGGCTACATAATTTAAAGCCATATCGAATTGATGTATCATGATTTCCATCCAGTTTATTATGCTGCTAGGCTCTACTGATGTAAGTGGATTAATCAGTCTGTTAGGAGGAACATTAAACCTTTAGATAATGTATTTTTTTTACAGATGAGGCATTATTTCATTTTCGTGAATATGTTACGTATGTTCCGTAATAGTCGGAATGATTGTACTGAAGCGCCAACAATTCTCACATCATCCATTCACGATCTCTGTTCCTTTAGAAAATTGGTGGCTGCTGCGCAATTTCCAAGCGAAGAATAATTGGCCCCTTTGAAAACAATTTTATGCAATAAAATTATTACGATTTCTTTACCAAGAAATCGTAACACAATTTATTTTAAATTTAGAATTGAATTAGAGAGATTCGTAATTTCAACAAGATTGGGGGCCACATGTCACTCGGCAAGAACAACAAAAAACAGTTTGAGAAATTTCTTTGATGAAAGAATAATATCGACTGACTTGTGGCCAACTAGATCATTTAATCTTTCTCTTGCAGATTTTTTTTTACTGGAAATATCTAAAAGGTTGTGTATTAAAAAATAATCCACACACCATTTTAAAAAACTGAAAGTCAACACAACTTAAGAATTACGAAAAATTAGGAAGAACTACAGTTCGAAAAGTTGCACGGGACGTGAAAAAGAAGAGGGTAAACATGAGGGCATTAATGAAAATGGTGGCCAATTTCAACATTTGTTATAAAACAATTTGATCTCTTATTCTTTTACACAAATAATTTTAATATTTATAACTAATCTCATTAAATACAATACGTTAATTTTCTTAAATTTTGTTGCGTTTTAAAACAGACGCTCTGCACTAATAATTTATTATTTATTTGTGTTCGTAAATTGTACAATATTGGGTCGCGCTAAGACATACGTCTTATCCTCTCATTGTAATAATTTAAATACAACTTAATTAGTACAATACAAAAAATACAATGAAAATTATATATTCGTATCTTAAGCTATTTAAAATATTACCACACACTTAATTAAGGTAGAGTCAAAATCTAAAAACAAAAAAGGAATTAAAGTAAATTAAGATTAATTTAAAATTTAAATAGATTTTAGTAAAAAATAATAAATATTACAAATATTTTTAAATTCTTGCTTTATACTTTTTAGTCGTACTTTACTCAAATTATTATCATGTATAGCATGAGTTTAATGGGTATGTTTATTTGGATTTCAAAAGATAACATCATATATTGAAATTTGTTAAATATTTATAAAATATTAAACAATTCACTCATATATTTACTATACAAAAAAACGAAATAGAAAGTTTTTATTTCATTTACTTAATTGACTATCACAATATTCGACAAACGTTTTTATGAGATTTTATAAAAGATTTCTCTTTCGATCCATCTATGATAATTCATTCATTCATTCAATTGATGAAAAATTAATTACATTATTAATTTTCACCTTAATTTATCCCCGTATAGTCCAACTAAATTACTCTCAAAGAAAACAAAATTGTTACCTGGCCTTTTATAAAAGGGAATGGTAAAGGGGCTTATAATATTTATTTATTAATAAATAAATTTTTATTTTCCTCTTTCCGTAGGGGGAGGCAAAAGCTCTGCAAGCCGCCATCAGGCCCGCAGTGACGGCAGTGCGGGGCTCTCACCCGCTAAAACACCTCCCCCCACTATCATGCAGGGGTCAGATCTAGGCCATATGGTATGTACAGTCCCTTCATGATCACCCAGGCACTCTACTATCCGAATCCGTAGGACCGGAAGGCGTCCCCAGGGGGCGATCGACGAGCGACGACTCCGAGGAGCCCCCGCCGCCAACCCGCAGAAGCTGGCCTCCCTTGATCACTCGTCCTCAAACTCCACGTCTCTACAGATCCGATTCTGTTCAGTATGTCGTCGCCGCTCTTCATTGGCCTTCTCTCGTATCATTGATGCGATCGTAGTCGAGACACACTCCCACTTGTTGCCATTGCTGAGCATTACCTCGATTATATTGTTTGCCCCCTCCACACTCTGACCCTCGAGCACTACGCGGAAGTTGCGCCATCTAGGCGCAACAAAAAAACACCACATGCTCTGCTGTATCCAGTCCGCCGCAATCGTGATAGCGACTTGTTTGGCATCTGCCCATCCAGTAGAGATAGTTCCGAAAACATCCATGTCCAGACAGGAACTGGGTGAATTCGTAGCCTGTGTTACCATGCTTTTGCTCCACCTAGTTCCTGACGTCTCTTATGGTCTCTTAGGTCCACCTTCCTTTGTCCGAATCCCGCCATTTGTCACGCCAAGCCATGTAGAGACCGTCAATTGCTGCCTTTCTGTCCCCTCCATTCACTATTGAAGCTCTCATTTGCGCTTGTAAGTCTATAGGCGGTACTCCAGCTATAACCGATGCCGCCTCGAAACTGAGTTTATATATTTATATAAATAAATAAACATTTATATTTATTTATTTAATAAAAAAACAATTCTTTAATGTTCAGTAAAAAACATTCTTCGAACTAAGATCTAACACTTCCTACTCGGCAGAGACTTACTGGTGGGGGAGAATGGAGGTATATAATGGAATAGAATGGAGGTATACTTACCAAACCACGAGGTATATAAAGACGTAGAACCAGCTTTAAACTACTTTAGAAAGAAAAGAATCTTCAATCCGTCTGCTGAAGTCCTTTGGGCCTCCAAGAGGTGCCTTCCATAATAGCAGGAATGCGTCTTTTGGGGACCCTAGTTGTTAGAGGACGTAATGCACTCCCCTCGCCAGAGCAAGTCACATGTGTTGACAGTGATCAAAATGGTAAAAATTAGGAAAGAAGGATAGGTTTTTGGTGAGATAAAATTAGGAAGCTTTTTTCGCTCCCGCTGACTTCATCATCACGCCTCGGCTGGATTCAGGCCGGGTCAGGTTCAGTCCGTAACAGTAAGTTCTTCATTGTTGTTCTTTCTTTTTTTTAGCCTGCCTTTCCGTAAAACCGGTTGTAAATAAGTTACAGAACGTTGAGAACGTGGACAAAAAATTAATTTAATGAAAAACAATATTTTGATATTTGTGTGAAATTCAGTTGATATTTCTAATAAGAATCTACATAGATAATAATTGTTTTTAATCATCTGTCGTTTACAGTTGGTTTTATCTTATTTTCAATTATTTTTTTGTTTTTTGTAATCTAACAAAGATTACAAATTCATCTTACATTTTCTGATACTGTTTAAAAAAATACATTATGTTTTTAAGTAAAATTTTTACTTTAAAGTTTATTAAACGCAGATGTCTTTTAATTTATAACCGCAAACTTTGCCTCTTTACAAGATTCAATCATAAATTTTCTCTTTTTATATCATTCATATCACTTCTTAATTTTTTACTCATTTTTCTAAGCCACCTAATTTTCAACATCCTCTTGTTAAACTAAATTTCAAAGGCCTGTATTATTTTCATTACGGCGTTTACTATTGTTCATTTTACAATACCCTAAAGCGTTACACTCTATACAGATATGTTTTATAATATCTTTGTAACTTTTTGTTACTAATAGACTTCTTTCTTGAGGAAATCTCTCATTTCTTTGGTCTTCTACTTTTAAACTCTGTATTACTTTGCCCATCTCTTATAATTTTATCAGTTAGATAACAAAATTCTACAACTTCTTATATTTTATATTCCTTTATCATAATTTTTAATCCTTCATTATCTTTCTTTCTTTTATACTTCATTATTTTCTTTTGCATTAATATATTTTTAAACTGAACTTTTCTTCACCTCGCAGTTAATCAATTCCATCCCAAATTTTTAAGTTAGTTTTATTTTTATTAATACAAAAATATTATCGGAAAATCTTAACATTTTTGTTTTCTCTTTGGTTAAATATTCGATTCTCATATTTATCCTTAAATTCTTAAATAATTTCAGTAAGAAAAAGGATTAGACTATACATGAATGTTTTACTTTTCAATTTATCTTCTATTACCTGATTCGTCTTCTTCAACTGTATGTAATTCTGTTTTTTTTTATTATTTTAAAACAGTTTTTTTAAAATTAAAAATTAAAAAACAATAATTATTCTACTCCTTAAAATTCGGTTTCGATAGGTTTATTTTTTAAGCCTTTCTTTTATATCATCTCCAACCAGTTTTCTACGATGGATGTGTCGACGTCAGAAAGGTGGATTTTAACTCAAATATAATTTTTTTGAGCATATATATGTATACTAGCTGGCTTGCTTCGCTTGCCCTGACATCTAGCCTGGAGGCTCCGTCCCTAGACTCCTGCTGTGTTCTTTATATATATGGTGAAAATAATACTAATAAATAAAGCCTGAAATTTTTTCCCCTCTAACGTTTCTCTCGTTCTTGACCTGTACATTCTGATGCGCTCTTTCTGTAGAAGAAGCTACAGTACGAGTCTAGGCGTAGTGCTGTCGGTCAGCAGCTAACGGAGAGAATTACCCAATTCAGCTGTTTCAGAAGACTGAGATACCCTTATTTTTTTTAAAATATTGAGTAAAATGAAAGGTTATTTCTCTTTCTTCAAGGCATATCTTTTTAACGTTATCGTTAATACACACAAACACAACATTTGTATGTTCATTTATATGGATTATGTATCGAAACATTTAACAAAGAAGATTCAAGATTTTAAAATAATGGATTGTTTAAAAACCGTTTGATGTACTATAATTGAAGGGAAATCTTAAATATTACTATAAAAAATTTCGTGAAAAGATATTTAAAATACATCATTAATCTATTATAGATTTCAACGAAAGCATAATCCCTTCTCATAAACAGACATAATATATTGAATTAAAAGAAAAATGTTTTGTTGTCTGATATTATAGAGATGGATTTTGCTATGTTTTTTTTAACGAATAACTTGTTTTTATTAGAGATAGTACAGATTCATAAAAATATACCCAAGTTAACATATAGGTTTATATAAGTTAACATATTTAATTGTCTACATAGCGATCTACTTATTTATGTATGCCACAGAATGATCTGATTTTTATAACTTGGTTTTTATAACTTGAATTATTTTTCTAACTTTTTGAAGGAGCTCCAAGATATGAGATAACATCTCGTCTACATATTACAATTTATATATATCCAACGGTATAAGAACCCTTCCTACATTCCTATAATTTTAAACTCAATTACGTAATTTTATTTTCTTTATATAATTAAAAACATACAAATAAATGGTGTGCGCGCGCGCGTACATATATATCAATTTTTGTATATATATATTTTTTCTTTTGCATTAAATGAGCATTTTTATTAGTGTATGTACTTTTAATGGTCATAAATTTCTACTGAAAAAGAATGTCTTGCATACAAATTGCTCCCTTAACTTTGCCTACGATGGTTGTTCAGACCTAAACATCCCTTCGTTATTCCAACGTATTATTACTGCGTTGGGTACAATTATAAAGTATTTGTTAATAACGTTATTTCACACTTTTTTTCTCATTGTTCAAATATAGTAATTATACATTTGTTATTTTTAACTTTTTAATTATTAAAATTTTCTTTCTTAATATGAAGGTATAAATATTAACGTAAAATTATATTAATGTTTATAATATTATTTTTATATTAATACAAAAATTAATGACGAATCTAATATTATTTTCTTAATATATAAAATTTTTCGACGGTGTGAATGATATTTTTAAAAATTTGAAAACCAAATTTAAATAAATAAATACCCAGTGTTCAACTTAAAAGAGGCCCCATCGTTTAGTAGTTTATAGTAAATACATATTTTTGTTAAAATACATATATTGTAAGATGGGTAAATAATGTGGATGATGTTGGTGGGACTGGAGCCTTAATAGGGAGGACTGTTCATTACATGCACATTTGAGTATTGTCAGTCGGTGTCAAACATTGGCTTTTGAACATGGTTGGGTAATCGTATGTTGTTTTTTAAAGTGCAGTTACTGTTGAAGTGCATGTACTCGTGTTGGAAACTTATTAAGTGAAGAAATCTATGTTGTGTGTTGGAAAAGATTCACGGAGAAATTTGTAAAGGAAGCACTATTCAAAGTGTTATTCAGAAAGTTAATTAAAAAGATTTCGTGAAACAGGTTCGATGTTAAGACTAGAAACGTGTCCTTCACAGATCAATTTTAACTGTCCACGTCGTACAGTACATTAAAGCGGCAGTTACAAGATTTTCTCATAAATATTTGCGGTGACTAAGCATGGAAAATAATAGTTCACGTGGTTGAATCCATACTGTAGTGAGGAAAATGATTAAATGTTATCGGTATAGAATTTACGTTTACCATGAGCTAACTAATGTTGATTACGCTAAAAGGATTCACTACTGTCAATGGTTCAAGAACTTCATTATAGTCAACATTGGCGTTTTAAATCAAGTGTTTTTCACAGATGAAGCGGGTTGTTAATAGTCAGAACTACAGGATTTGGGGTACTGAAACCCGCACATTTTCATTGAATCTCCCCTAAACCTACAAAAAATAAGCTTATGTTGTACAGTTTCAAGGTGACGAATAAAAAAAAAAATAAAAAAAAAAACACTGGATGCTCTCGTCTACCAAGAATTATCCACCAGTTCATAGCCTTACTGCAAGAGGATGTGCATGACTGCTGGTTGTAAAAGGACAGCGCCACTTGCCATACTGTTCGTTCTTCTATGGTGATGTTTCAGGAAATTTTTAGGTGGAAGAATCATTTCTGAAGGATTTTAGCCACATATTTCTTGATCTGACTATTCCAGGTTTCTTTCTGTGGGGGTTATTTAAGAGAGATTGTTTACAGGAGCAACCCGCACATCCTACAGGAATTGAAAACAAACATTACCACCCAGGAAATAGGCTAAACAGAGTAGCCAGAATATTTTGTTGACAAGTACATAGAAGTGAATGGATATCATTATCAACACGTTCTGTAAATTATTATGTAAATTTTTGCCAATAAACTGTTGTTTATAGACTAAAATAAGTGATAGAGCCTCTTTTAATTTGAACATCCTGGTTCTTTATTCAGATCAGAACGTACTTCATTTTAATTCATAAAGTAATTTGTGATCTGTATTATGAATTATTATAAAGGCATATTGCGTGCAATATGAATTTTTTTGTAAGTTTTATGTATAATAAAAAAGGCAATTGTTTCACTATTAACCTTTCTTTCTTTTTTCTGTTTAGTCTCCGGTAATTACCGTTCAGATAATACTTCAGAGGATGATATGTATGAGTGTAAATGAAGTGTAGTCTTGTGCAGTCTCAATTAGACCATTCCTGAGATGTGTGGTTAATTGAAATCCAACCACCAAAGAACACCGGTATCCACGATCTAGTATTCAAAAATCCGTGTAAAAATAACTGACTTTACTAGGACTTGAAACTGGAACTCTCGACTTCCAAATCAGCTGATTTGGGAAGACGCCTTCACCACTAGACCAACCCGATGGGTTTTCTCTACTAACATGGAAGAATCAAGGAAGACCGTGGGAGTATTTTAATAAAATCATAATTACAGAGTAAAATTTAAGATACTAAATAAATATTCTTGTAGTAAAATAACAATAGAAAAATATATATACTGTGTAATTAAACATTAAACGAATATGAAGAAAATTCAGATTTAAATAGTAATTATTACAAATTACTAATGAAATAAAATCTTAATTTTCATTTAAATAACAAAATTAATGAGGCTAGGAGAATAAGCTAAAGAATGTTTGCAATAATGAGTGTAGAATTTCACAATAGGAAAATCGAAAATTAAGATTAAATAAACCCATCGAGTTGGTATAGTGGATAACTCGTCGTCATAAATCAACTGATTTCGAAGTCGGGAGTTCTAAGGTTCAAATCCTAGTAAAGGTATTTTTATACGGATTTGAATACTAGATCATGTATATATACCGGTGTTCTTTGGTTGTAGGTTTTTAATTAATCACACGTGTCAGGAATGGTCAATCTGAGACTGTACAAGACTACACTTCGTTTACATTCATAAAAATTATCCTCTTTCATCCTCTGAAGTAATACCTTACGGTAGTTCCGGATGCTAAACAGAAAAAGAGAGAGAGTGGATACTGGTTTTTTTTGGTGGTTGGATTTTAATTAATCACGCGGTTCAGGAATTTCGGCTAGAGTTTGTTTAAGACGACACATTTTCCGGTGTAGTTAATTTCACTGATAAGTCTCTAATGACTTTAATTGTTGATGCGACTATAAATAAAAGTATTTAAATAAAAAGATTAAATAAAACTTAGAATAGCAAAAAAAAAATTATTAAATTTAATTATTATTATTAAAAGAAAAAATTATAAAAATAAATAATTTCATTTAAAATAAATAATGATATGCTGTTTTTCAGTATAGTATTATTAAGTACTATATTGTGTAACGTGAAAGTAGTATTGTTTTATGGTATTATAAATAATTTTTTTTTCACAAACTTTTATTTTTAAGTGTTATTTTTAAATATTTGTATATGTAAAATTGTGAACATTTAATAATTTTACTTTCCTCGTATACTTAACAGATTACCATACTTTCCTGCAACAAGGAAACTATGGTAATCAGCCAAAAAATATGTTTTTTTTTGTTTTTACTTTTCATGACTCAGGGACCCCAAAATACAAAAAAAAGAAAATAACGGTACGGGGTAATGTTCATAAGTACTTATGTATATACGTTTGTTGACATGTTTGAAGCTTATTAACTACAGACTGGATAAACCGATTTTGATGAAATTTGGCACAGAGATTTGTATATGTATGGATAATTTTTTGTTGACAATTTGAAATCAATATCTCCAATCGATGGTGTAGACTTTGGGATCAATTTTCTCAATTTTTTTTCAAAAATAACCTCTCTTTATATTAAACTCAGTACATTCGTACAAGTTTATCATACATTTCTTTAAAAAAATTTGACCCCAAAATTCTTCGCCGTTTCCGCAAAATCGAAAAAACTATCTTTTTATTTATTCCATATTTTTAACCGATTTTTTTATGCTCTCCTAATCACAGTATTAATAAACAACCAACAAATTACTTTAGGTTGATTATTGGCGATAAGGGAGCCAATAATTTCTATATAAAAAATATAGATTTTTTATTTACAAAATAAAGTTGATTTATAAAGATAGGAGTTTAAATTTATGGTACATACGGTAAAGCAAAATGACAAATGAAACTAGAATAAAAGAGCATCTTGTTCTTTATAATTGTATATAGAAAAACGACTGCAGTCCGGTCATAAAATTACTATATTAGTAACGATACTTTTAAAAACTTAAGTAATAAACAGAAATAAAATAGTTGGGAAAAATTACTGAATTAATCCGTCAACGAGATTGCTGATCAATATTATACAGTAGTTAATAACTTTATGAATTAAAAAAAAATTATTAAAAATAATTCGTAAAAATTTTTGTATTACAAGTGGATTAAATGGTTATCCCACCCTTTTGTTTATGGGAGGGGAAACCTCTTTTAGTGGTTTAAAATTCATGGTAACTTTTATCATTCATGAAATAAACTTTTATTTACAAAACATATAAAATAAGTGTGAATTAGGTCGTGGAAAACAAAGTAAGTGAAAAGTTTAATTGGTTTTAGATGTATTTTAAGCTAACTTTATACTTTCGACTGGGATTGCCTAAAACGATGGATAATTGTTTATTATTTCTATTCTTGTTTTAAAATACATTATTTCGAAAGTATTTTTTCCTAATTAATTTTTTTTACAATTATATTTTCTTAACTTTCTTTTATATATACTACTTACTGAGTATCTACTTCTGATTATTTAACAGTCAAAATTACCTTCTAATTTAAAATTTTTTCGTAATTTTTTTTAAATTATTTCTAAGTGTGTTCTTTAGTTCGATTGAAAATCAAGGTGGTCAAAAAATGGTTACGGATGAAATTATGCTCATTACAATCGAGGAATCAAATATTAATTAAATGAAGTTGCTGCTGAATTCATTAGCTCATATTTATTTATCAGATTACATTTTATTATAATATTTATTTCCTAATTATAAATATAATTACTATTTAGAGAATCTTATTTCATAACTAATTATGTATTTCATTTATTTATTTAAACTCTTACAAGATTTTTTTTTTTTTTTTTTTTTTATGAAATGTTTATAAATATCAGTTTGTTTAAATGTTTAAAAAAAATCGTTTACTATTTACTTGAACGGTTGGTAACCACTGACTCTGTTTAGTTAAATTTCATAATACTGTGTAGATTTAATCCGTTCTAGTTAGCTGAAACAACAAAATCTTGTAACAAACAATGGTATCCCATTACTAAGGTAACATCTAACTACGGACCAATATATGTTAGTATAATGAAAATAAATTTTAGTAAATGTTATTATTATTTTAATTAAAAATGCCAAGCAGTGATCACCAATTATTATAAAAAATATTACAATGAAATTTATGTAACAAATGATTACGTTTGTATTTTATTAATAATATAAACTGAAATAACTTTCATTAATGCTTTTTGAATTTTTATTTCAATTTATTAATTTTTCAATGTATTTTTTAATTGGAAGTTATTAAAATTGATATTACGTACTTCAGTTTTTTACTTTATAATTAATGTGTATTATGTGATGCTGCTCCAATAAAGTTTTTGTTACGGTTTCCCTAAATCCATCCAGGCAAATAAAGAAGCTATTTTTGTTTTGAAAAATTCACCTCCGCAATAATATACTAATGTTATCAATCTAAGTAAAAAAAAAAGCTTACGACTTTCCCGTAACACGCTTTTTACTGATGTACGGCTTACACACACAACTCTATTGAAAATATTTATAATTTTATTTAAATATAATATTTTTTGTTTATTTAATTCAATGATTCTAACTGTACGCACTCGCATACCTTACTTCATTCGCGCGGGTGTGGAGCTACTAGTGAACCCAACGGGTTGGTTGCTGATTTCGAAGTTGAGAGTTCTAAGGTTCAAATCCTACTAAAGGCAGTTACTTTTATACGGATTTGAATACTAGATCGTGGATACCGGTGTTCTTTGGTGGTTTTTTCCACTCCCCTGAGCCGGGCCCACAGCTAAGTATAACTCAGCCCAGGGGAGTGTCCTTTAACTCTAACGGGCCTTCCCGCCCACCAGCCGTACGTCCGGCCCACCCATTGGATCTTATTTATTGTGGCAGCCTCTAACCCTCAGCAAGGAGACTCCGAATCCAGCTGAGCTGCAACCTTTATCCCCACGCCGTAAACCAGTCTCGGTCTTGTCTATGCCTAATACCTCAAATGAGGGGTCTTCAAAAGGATCCCCACCGGGACTCTGGTCTCAACTAACCTCTAGTGGATGACTCGTTCTGAAGATCTTCATCATAACAGGGAAATTTCATAGCAGTGTACGTCATGTACGGAGTCCACAACAGATCATCGGAGTTGGCACACCTAGGTGTACCAGTCCTCATAACTGAGGCTGTCCAACACCCCCCACCAACTAGAAGCCCCTTCTTCACTCCTCATCGTCCTATCCTCTCTGGTGTTTGGGTTTCAATTAACCACAGATCTCAGGAACGGTCGATCTGAGACTGAACAAGGCTACACTTCATTTATATTCATACATATCCTCATTCATCCTATGAAGTGATATCTTACGGTGATCAACCGGGTGAGGTTGCTCTGCAACCTCACCCGGTTGATCTTTTTTTTTAATGACATCAATGCCCCATATATAAAAGTAATCTAAGTTTGGACAAAATCGGTCGAGTAGTTCAGGAGATATAAGGTATGAAAAAACTGAACACACCCACGTACATGCAAACATTTGCATCCGGGTTTTTTTGTATTTTGGATTAATTAAGTGTCAAAACGTAATGATCTGGTGAAAACCGCATATGCCCAAATTGGACCGATTACAAACTTTCCCTTGTAAAGCTACAGCTTTGTTATAGCGCTAGGCGGGAAAGTAATATTTATGACAAAAAACTAATTATTAATAATATAATACAATAAATTTCATTTTATAGTAAATTAAGTTTATTTATGTAGTCAGGGACAGTAAGTATCATAGCTTATTTTAAAACAGGAAGAGTATTAATTCAGGTTAAAATCTATCATAGGTAGTGTTTATTATTGCTTTAAAGCATATAAAGCAAGTAGAATGTAGCAGATACTAATAGAATTTGCTTTCTCTTAGAGTATTGATGTCTATTATACAGCTATTCACTTCATGGGTTTATATCATCTATAAAATTCATAATAAAGTATTCTGGTAATAAATTATTCTGGAATAGCACACAGAGTACGCCATCACTATGATTTCATAATCTGTAAGAACTACAAAAGTATTTTAGATGGAAATTTACTTCTTTTTTCCTAATCAAATATACCCAATTCATTTGCATTTTTTCCAGTATGATGATCAACCTTATTTTGTTTTTAAATTGGAACTCCGATTTTTTTACCACTTTTTTAGTGGAAAACAATTTTTTAGAATTTTTTTTGATTCTCGGGTATGTTTTCGTAAACCTACCTCTTTTGTTTGTTTACTCTCCGGAACTACCGTAAGGTATTACTTCGGAGGATGAATGAGGATGATATGTAGGAATGTAAATGAAGTTTAGTCTCAGGCAGACCATTCCTGAAATGATTGTACAGTCTCAGGCCGACCTAGTGGGGTAGTGTAGGGTGTGGCTAGATAGCCCCGCTCATGAAAAAAGCAATGCTGAGACATCGCACTTCCGATGAGTGAACGGGGACTCTTGGGGTGAGTAGGAAGGCAAAGCGAAAAACCTAATCCCGATCGGAGGTCCCCTATTTGGGGGACTTCTGATTTGAGGCAGGTAATTAAAGACCGAGACCCGGTTAGGGGACCCCTGATTTGTGGCAGGCGATTGAGAGGACCTAGCCCCGGCTGACCGGGTGGTACCCCATGCCGTCCCCGGCATGGGATACCACCCGGAAGGTTAGAGGCAATGGCATCCCTAGGACCGAGATTGCTTCTGCGGCAGGTCCGGGCCTAGAGGGATGGGGGGAAAAACCACCAAAGAACATCGATTTGCGGTAATGAGTTCACCACTAGACCATCCCGGTGGATTTCCCTAAATTTACCGTCCAGAATATAAAAACAATAAAAAATGTAATATATTTAAAAACACTATGTATTATTGTTAAACATATACGAACAAAGATGTAACAAGAAATAAAGTATATTTCCTGAATAATTGATCGCTCAACAGAAAACTACGCAAGATTAGAAGAAATTTAGCTCTTTCAAAGACCTTAAAGTGCCAAAAGTATTAAAAAATTTATTCGTTCATAACTTTTTTCTCGTAAATCCTCACCTGTTGTGTTATTATTAAAAATTGCTATAGCATGAAAAATTTAAGAAATATATGGAAAATTAATTTTTTTTATTTTAAAAAAAAATAAAAAAAGAAGTATGCAAGACTATTGCACTATCTTTCTTAACTATCATACATCTGAAGTAGGAATGAAGATAATCCATTTATTTGAGAATAAATTTCTGCTAGTTGAAAACCAATTTAAACGAATTAAAAAGAAAAGTATAAGTGAGGCAAATAAAAGCTCTTTGATTAACTTTGTCGAATAAACTGAAGAAAAACAAAGTTAGTTTTCGTTTAAATATCATTTACAGATCTTTATAAGTCATCCATCAGCATATTATCAGTTGATAATTTCATTTTATCATGCTAGGATATATTTCACCTGATAAACAAACAAAATTATAAAAAATGAGGGTAAACCAATCGGGCTCAGAGATCTGATAAGATTATCAAAAAGGAAACTAGTGAAGTTGAGTTTATTGTTTAAAATAAACTTTAAAGAAGCTTTTTAAATTAAATATTTCCCTTCAATTACTTAAGAATCTGCAATTTTTAACTCATTAAATTTTTATTTCAGGTAAGGATACATCAGCTATTCACTGTTTCCCTTTAGATGAGTTGGAATGTTTGCATTACATTTTTTTGTAAGTTTAATTATTATTATTATTATTATTATCATAGTTAGATATATATATATATATATTTATTTTTTTTAATATAGATTAAATTTTATAAATCTACAAGTATATAATTTTATATATTACAAATATAATAGTATGTTTTTTGTTTGTATTTTTGTATGTGCGTGAATTTTTATATTTCAATATATACAGTAAACTAAATATTATAAAAAAAATTTATTCACAAAACCTCAGCCCCACCCGATTTCGTATAAATTATTATTTTTCAAGTATGATCGATCTATAGGCTATTCCATACTTCCGTGTCACCAGAAGATGACGTAGAAAAAATTACCTACATAAAACGTCTAGTATACAAATATAAATATAACAGTATACTTATTGTAAAATCATAAGAAATAATACAATTAAAATACACAAAACAAAAAAATTAGTCGTTACTTTGTATATTAAAATAAAATCCCTTTCACCACACCGGAAGGTGGAGATAGATTTCACCGGTGCTAAGTAGGTGGTAAAAAATACTTCCACCGTAAAGTCAAGAAAAATTTCAAATTTACTTAATACTACAATGATTGCATGTGAAAAAAGTTTCACATATTTAGTATACGACAATCCCCATCTTCTTACAACTACACCAACATTTACGTCATCCCTTGCCGAAAGGGTTGATCACATATCAAAAATTATTACGGACAAAAGTTTTAGGAAATGTTTAGAGGATAACGACCACTTTAAACCGATTCGATACTGTACCGATTAAGGGAGGTATTATTAAGGGAGGGTATTATATTATAAGGGAGGTTCTTTTTACCTTTGAAACCCCTTATTTTCAACCACCTGGGGCCAATGATTGGTGATATTAAAAACTTTACTTAAATTAATTTTAGTCCCTTATCCAAAGAACAGTAGGAACTTTAAACTAATTCGATATTTTACTTAATAATAAAGTTATACGAATTTTTTCTTTGCTTCTGTTTTGGTCATCCCCTGCGGTAAGGGTTGTTCATATCAAAAATTATTTTATACAAAAGTTTTAGGTAATGGTTAGAGGACTAACGCGATCATTTTAAACACATTCGATACTTTGCCTATTAAGGTAGGTATGGTTTTTTTTTGTCTTCGAAACCCCATTTTTTCCACCTCCTGGGCCAACGGTTGGTGACATCAAAAGATTTTACTTATATACCTTTTAGGTCCTTATCACAAGAATAGTAAGAACTTTAAACGAGTTTGGTTTTGGTATCTTACGTAATAAGAAAGTTATAACGATATTTTGTGTTTTCGAAAAAGTTCCCCCATGGTGCAATTTTGCCTATTAACGAACTCGGCCGAGATTTTGGGACGAGTTATTTTTAAGGAACAATTTGAAAGTGATTGATGCAAAATTACTGAAAAGTGAAATATTATATATATATATATATATATATATATATATATATATATATATAACGTTTGAGCTGAAGCTGGTCTGGGGGTATGTGTCGTTTAACGCGGAGATATGTCAAAATTTCTCGAAAGTCGAATCATGGTACCCACTACATAGAGGTAGCTTTCTAATGAAATCTAAATGCCACTAAACGATTGAAAAACTTTTCCGGTCCTGACTCCTTCAACGAACTTTTAGAATAAATATAATGCAATAAATTTATAATATTTAATATAAATAGATCAGTATAATATATATATATATATATATATATCTTAATATGTAAATTTGCAAAAATGCCGATACCAACATTTTTGGCCGTTTGTTATTTTTTTTTATTTTTAAGGCCGCAAAGGACCAGAATAATTCAAGTCTTTTTTAGCTTTTACTTTCTCCTAATATTTAGTCATTCTTAATGATCTTGCTTTACAATCCTCTTCTGAATAAACCCTTTTTGTATAATTATAAGTTCTTACTTTAAAGTTGGTATTCGGATCTTTAATAACAAATTTTTAATTTTCGGATTTATTAAGTAAATCTTCGTAAGTCAAATTTAATTCTTGCATGTCTTCTTTAATTTCTTTGATCTATAATGGCGGATTTTTTAAAGACCAAAATCGATCGATAATTCTCTTAGTAATCCTATCCTGCGGTAATCTTAACAAGTCTGCACAGAAAGAAATTCGCTTCTTTTTCATAGTATCAATCAAGGATTCCAAGTTTTCGTACAGAAATTTATTAGTCTATAATCTGTATTGATTTTCGTGTTTATATTTTTTGTTTATCCAGATTCTAAGAATCCTGCGTTCAACTTTAAGCAAAGGTTCAGTCCTATTTTTCTTATTTAATCTAAATAAAGTCTCGCTCGCGTAATTAATTACTGGTTTAACCGCAGTTTTGTAATGTCTAATTTTAGTGTTAATCAAGAGTGATTTTTTGTTGTAAGTATTTTTAGTTATTTGTAGCACTTTAAATAATTTATTAAGTCTTTCAGTCCAATTTTGGTTTTCGTTACAATTATAAGTAATGATCAAGATATTTAAATTTTTCTACAAGTTCAACTTTGTTTCCATTAATATTCATAAAATTAATAACTAATTCCGTTTATAAATACAAAGCTGCAAAATAATTTCGGGTGGAACATTTTATTCATTTATATGATTACATAGTAAGCTATTTCTGAAAATTAATATTTAAAAGCATTCTGCCCACATTTTTAAAAGTATATTACAGTCAATTACATTTGCTCAAAGCGTATCTATAAGAAAAAGGGTATTTGTAGGCTTATAAACTATGCCGATTGTATTTTTTTTTTTAGTCATAATTTAAAAGCAATATATGTATTTAGTACGTTATATATATATAAATCCATATATATGTGTGTGTATACACACATATGTGTGCATACGTATATATGTGTGTATATACATACACACATATATATGGATTAATAAATGGATTTGAATTGATTAACTATGGGCGTATTTATATTATTTTTTCCCTTATCAATACTTTAAACTTTATTGGTGATAATGATAATTCCTTCTACTGTGACTGGATAGGATGTAGTATAAACACCGGTCAAAGGCGTTACGTATTTCGATCGGTCAAATTTATTGTATTCCTATTGGTAAGATCGATTCACAGCTTGTGATTGGTTGTAAAATTCCGGTTTGCGATGAGTGGTATTTACTGTATTATAATTGGCCAGTTTATTTCACTGTTCAGATTTGTGTAAACCTTTTGATTGGTCAAACATATTTTTACTTGTAATGGGTTAAGAAAAAGAAGTATTCCGATTGGTTAGTTATCGGTATAATCCGATTTTTCTGAACGAATCAGTTGTGATTTATTAGGAAGAGTAACATTTTGTGACGGTGAAACTTAGGTGATTCTGAAAGAATTTATTGCATTCCTTTGGAATCATTCTGTATAAAACTTACTTTTCATTTTAAAAATGCGTACAAGTTTTAATATTTTATTTTATAATTTCTGCAGTGCTACTGACAAATAAGTTTTTGCTTATTTGTCTTATTTCTGTTTAGAAATGACAATATTAATTTGTTAAATTGTTAAATGGTCAGTTAAAAAAATTCTTGGCTCGAAAAACACAATACAAAATAGACCCTATGAATTTCGATTAAAGTAAAAGAAATGATTCAAAAATAAACGTGATGGTTAAAAACTATTATCATAAAAAAGAACTATATCTGTTAATTCTATTTAACGTTAACTCAGCATCCAAGTTACAGTATTAATAAATGAATTGCATATAATTATTACATATTTCAATCTACTTATTACCAATCGGTTACGTTAAAAAATGTATAAATATATCTACAGAGAATCTACATACATGAAACAATGAGTTCCGTTGGGATTCTGTTTAAACTATAAACTCTTGTCCTCAATATTTGTAGATGATATGAGCTCAAGTCTATAGGGCTTAGTAAAAAATCAATTGAAGTTATAGTATTACATAATTGAACTATTTGAGTAGGAATTTAACGTCCCCGTAGATCAAACATTAAAAAAAACTGGTCATAAATATAACATTGATCTTATATAAATTGTAGAAATATTTTTCATTCATTTCAGAAAGATTATAAAGTTGAATTTTTATATTTGATATATAAGTAATGAGTGGATTTTACGTCCATACCATTTTAATTATAAGAGATAATTTTATCAACATATACAGAATGCATCACATGAGGTTCTGCCGGAGTTTTCATAACCTATTCTGCTCGTGAAAATAATGGAAAAAGTTCGAATAAACATACGTCGTAAAATTTTTCGTTTGCCAGTACGGTAAATATTACGTTAGAATTTGAACTACTCCGGTGAAATGAGGTTCTACTGAAATTTTTAGGACGTTAATTACGGGAAAAAATTATAGATTTTTTTATGGTTTTTGACCTGAAAATCTACTAAAATAGGTCTTAGAACCATATCTACAGTAATATTTGAGAAATCTTTGGTGAAAACATATAAATTGGTTTAATAACATCAATTCTGTGTCTCCATTTACCTACTATTACATTTGTATTCCTTTGCAAAGCATACATATTTTTCTCTTTTAAGGTTTACGTTGGACAACGGATTATTGGATTATACTTCTTGCGGCTACGTATTCCCATAAAGGGATTTTTTTGTCTATTAAATGATGTGAGAGTTGTACCCTTGTATAAAAATTATTTTCCACAGATCCCTTTAACTTCTAGCTCTGTGTTACACGTTATATCTTCACTCGCCATCTATTTTCCTATGTAAACTTTATCATTCCGAGTGTAACCCCTAGGAGCACAGAGTTTACCTTGGCTTACACCGAATTTAAATCACTTACTTGGAATGTACTGTCTAATGATCAGTCTTTCTAGGAAAGAGATCATCTATGCAAACAGATTCCTGTAGTGTAAATATTAATAGTTTTATTCATTTTGGTAATTAACCAACTAATTTTGTGCAATCGAACGTTTTCATCGAAAGGAAATCATTACAACGGATGTTTTAGAGGGAATTTATTTAGATTTTTTCATCAAGAGGGAATTATCATTAACAAAAAAAAAAAAATGACTAGTACCCATAAGGATAAATATTACTTCAACGATAGTTAATTAATTAATTCCATTTATTATTCGATATATGTGTATATTTAAATACTACGTAGTAAATACATATATTGGGTGCAAAGAAGACGAACGGCATGGTTTTTAAGCTTACGAGTATAATACCCTTTTTCATATAAATCCGTTTTGAAAAATTTGTTTTGATAATAGGCTTTAATATACTTTTAAAAAAAGAGCCGGAATACAAATAAATATTTATTGTCAGAAATTAATTGTACTGCTAACTTTGTAATTGTATAAATCGCCGTCTATTTCTAATAAGTTCATTTTTTTTTAATTCAGACGATGACCGCAAATTTAAATAATCCATAAGGCATTTTAAATTTCATTTGTTCTACTAGCAGCATATCATTCTCATAAAACCAATCACAATAAAAATTTATACATGCATCCTTAATTACATGGCCTACATCAACTGTTAAAACAAATTCCTCATTTGTCTCTGTACGAATAATTGCATACAATAATACATTATAAAACTAAAACTGTTTAATTTGTGTCTGTTATTTGGTTAAATTATTATTTTGATCTTCTTTTTACGAGATTATAAATAAATGACAAAAACTGTTTTAAGCAAAAAAATTAACTTATTTTAACCTAACAGGTAATTTATATAAAAAATATTTATCGAGGGACCATACATTATGTTAAAAAAATAAATTTTTGATGTTGAAATGCTTAAAATGTTCCTTTAAGAAGTTATAAACTCGCATCTGCTGTAGAAAATAACACGTGTTTTCTCAAAACAAAAGAAATTATTTAAAAATGTGTTTAAATAATTTTATAGTCAAAATAACGTTTAAGTTAAACCTAGAAGCATAATGAAATGAAATTTATAGGTAAAGGAGTTTTAAACGTTTTTCGTAGAAGTATAATTAAAATTCCAAAAAGGAATTCCTTCTCTCATCAATGAGAAGTGGTTTTTTGTGATTTATTCAGTGGATATGTATTTTAATAATAAATTTTCAATGATAAAAACAACGGTTTTATACAAAATATTTTTTTTGGAATTTTACTTAAACTTATCTTTAGAGCAAAGAATAAAATTCAATAATATATGGGTCATTATTCGATATATTTAAGGGTCATTTAATAAAACAAACACAAATATCCATGCAGGCAAAACAATTGGTTAAGGGTTACAATATTCTCAAAACAACAAGTTCGTAATCCTTTGATCAGCTGTATGAGTAAAATTATTTTGTTTAAAACCTCAAAATTTCATTTTATTATAGCGAATCCTCTTGAAGTGTCCGAATTATTTGAACGGCGTGCAGCGATTCGTTTTCTGATCTCCGAAGATGAATAAAACCGGTTAACATTTACTCACGTATGACGAAATCTATAAAATTCGTCACATATATAATTCGTCGTTTTTTAGATGTTTGTCACGTAAGGACAAACATGTATAAAACGTAAAAGTTTTTACAAGTGGTAGAAAAATTTAACCTTCGTCTAATAAAAATGACGGAATGCAGTAGAGATTATAACTGAAAAATTACAAGTAAATGTTGGTATAGTTTATAACTTTAACACTGACAATGTCGCCGTAAAAAAAAAGGAAATGGGTTCCAAAAGAGTCAAATGATTTTATAATCATTTCATTGATAATTTGCTATCTAATACAAAGAAGGGCGCCCCATGCTTTAATTTTTTTTTTTTTTTTGAGCGAAAAACATTTTTATGTTATCGCCCGGAAAACAAAAATATAAAAACAAAATTAAAACTTAAACTAAAATGTTAAAAACAGAAACAAAATAAAAAAAAAAAACTAAAATAATACACCAAACCATACAACTATTGTCACAGCTAAGATTCCCAAAAAATCGCTTTAACTGCTATTACAGAAAAAAGTCTTATAAATAAATAATTTTTAAAACAACCATACATGTATAGAACTGAAATAAAAATAAATTTAACGAACTCCGACAACATTGTTAAAAAGAATATAAAATACTAAAACTTAGCAGAAAGAAAAACACCCGGCCCAGAACTTCATCATTGCCCATTGTTTGACGAAAATTCTTGGGCAATTTAAATTTACGACGCAAGGCCGTATAACATATGCAATCCACAAGGATGTGGCGCACAGTCAAGCGGCACTTGCATCGTACCCATAGTGATGAATTTTCTAATGGCATCAGGTATCCGTGAGGTATCCTATCCGCAATCGGCAGAAGACCACTTACTCTCGGCGAATTTTCCTGCAGAAGTAATCCCATGAAAACACAGTATCTTTGACATGTCGACGAAGTTTGTGATCTATTGTGGAAATCCAGTCATCTTGCCGCTTTGCGCAAAGTCTGAGTTTTTATTATTCGTGATATAAAATGTAAAGTTATTTTGTTAATAAATTTATTTAACATGTATTATTATTTAGGTTTAATTTACTTAACATTTGGCACCGTCGGTATATTTATATAAAGTTCCACTTAAAAAAAATTTTAAAAGTATATATCCGAGTACTTCATCATCAGGAATTTCGCGTAAGATGTTAATTCAAATATATAATCATATTTATATTAAAAATTGTTACGTTCGTAATAGTCAGTCCTCAAGAAATAAAATTAATTTGTACGTCAATAAATTACTCGGATATATATTTCTAAAATTGTTGGGAAGTAGAATTTTATAAAATCTATTATTATAATTAAATATAGCTGAGAGATGTAATAAATAAAAGTAATATTATTACTGTATAAAAGTAAATATTGACTACCATGAACAGAAAACAGTTTTATAGATCATCATCAATAGAAAATATTATTTGAATTTAATCGAAGACTTTATTATAAACACATGTTCTAGATTTAATATGAAAGTGATTTTTTTCTTTTTTTAGTACATCTTTAAATATACTTATATTGGAAAATTTTCCCAAAAAATTTATACTTAAATTCAATAATTTTCAAACAGTGAAATTCAGGTACTTCTTATAATAATTTTATCAAAATTTTTTAATTTTATAAACTGACTGACACTTTTATAAAGGTATTTATTAATTATAATAAAATTGTTTTATTAATTATTAAAACAAATTTATTAAATACTTTTGTATTTTTTTCCAAAAGCATATTAAATTTATTTTCTTATTTTATACATTATAGTGTCAATTAGGTTAAATATATTTCTGCCACAATTAGACAGTTTATTATTTTGAAACTCCTCGAACACAATCTCCATGAAATATGTTAATTTATCACTTAAAAAGTTTATTATTTTGAAACTCCTCGAACATAATCTCCGATAAATATGTTAATTTATCACTTAGACAGTTTATTATTTTGAAACTCCTCGAACACAATCTACGGGAAATATGTTAATTTATCACTTAGACAGTTTATCTTTTTGAAACTCCTCGGACACAATCTCCGGGAAATATGTTAATTTATCACTTAGACAGTTTATTATTTTGAAACTCCTCGAACACAATCTCCGGGAAATATGTTAATTTATCACTTAGACAGTTTATCTTTTTGAAACTCCTCGGACACAATCTCCGGGAAATATGTTAATTTATCACTTAGACAGTTTATTATTTTGAAACTCCTCGAACACAATCTCCGGGAAATATGTTAATTTATCACTTTCACAGTTTATTATTTTGAAACTCCTCGGACAGAATCTCCGGGAAATATGTTAATTTATCACTTTTTAACATATTGTATAAATGATTACTTAACTCTACAGAAATTACGAGTATATACAATTGTAAATGGATTTCTTCTGAAATATAATCATTTAGCACAATAAATACCGTCTCAAACACATTTGTGCGAAAATCAAAGAGCAGTGATTCACTGACACTGATTCACATTTGAGAACTGTCCATATATAACCTATTTTTACACAATTATTCATTATCTTACATAGCAGAAAGCACAGCTGACTGGCCCTCTGCATCGAAGTCTTTCTTACGCATGCGCGATTGTTTGAATTTTCTTTATTTATAAACAACAATTTTTTATGGAATTTTTTGTTATCGCAATGCGTTATCATCAACAAGCATGTGTGCAGGATTTTAGCTTTTTATCTCATCTGGATGTAAGTTAAATATTGCTGATAAAATTCTGACCATCCCGCCGTGCATCACAGTGTACAGACAAGTTAAATAAAAGCGTATAAAAAGAACAGTGAATAAATTTCGTTTTTAAGAAATATGATAATTACTTTTATCTTTGTATATATTATAATCCTTTATTATCTTTAAAATAATAACTCTTTTTGCAATAATAATTGCTACACGAACAAATTTTAATGGCATAAATATTTTAACAAAAATACTAACCGAATGGTTTATTAATAAATATAACTACTCATAACGATAAAAAGTTACGATATCTGTTGTATGTTTAAAAATTAAACATAAAATTTTCACGATAGGCTGGTATATTTTCATGATTTAAGATCGTAAAATTTTAAAGAAGTACTAATGTTTAAGAACAGTTTTACAATTTATTTTAAATACCTATTCTATATACGGTTATATTGTTACAAAAGCAAAAGCAGGCACACAGAAATAAAAGACATAAAACTATACCGCATTAAATATGATATTTTAAACAACTCTGAAGAACGTAATACTGTACAATAATAAAACGGGTATGCCAGAAGATTAAAATTTTCTCTGCAGTGGAATAATTACTACAGTAAGAATAATAATTGTTTCTTTTTATTTTACTCTTAATATTTTAAAAGTAAGGTAATAAAACGCCTTTATATATGTTGATATATTTATTTTTAAATATTAAACATGAAATAAAATTAAATGGTTTTTAATCACAAATTCATAGACCCAACTACATTTCTATGAAGTGTTTACGTTTCTATTTACTCTTATTTTACCCGAACAAAGATTGTTTTGAATTCAAAAGTTATTGAAATGTGAGCGGTTGTGTAAAGGATACCTATATAAAGAAGTTTAATAAAACTTGAAACAGAAAATAATTTAAAAAACCACAAATAAAAATTGAGATGATTAAATAAATTTTTATCTTCAGGGCGTATATAAAGATCAACACTCCTTTAAAATTTATTAAATTACCCATTGTAAGTAGTCGAATGCTACAAACAAATAAAATAATAATAAAAAAAAAAAATTTAATTAGAGTTTATTAAATTTTATGAACATAAACGAGTATATTTAAAAATAATCTTTTTTTTATAAAAGAAAAAGGTAAGTTTTATTATATATTTTTAAGGAGGGATTCTTTATATTTTTCTTTCATTCAAAGACAAAATGTTACCATAAAATTACTTTTTTTTTTTGTCTTCAGTCATTTGACTGGTTTGATGCAGCTCTCCAAGATTCCCTATCTAGTGCTAGTCGTTTCATTTCAGTATACCCTCTACATCCTACATCCCTAACAATTTGTTTTACATATTCCAAACGTGGCCTGCCTACACAATTTTTTCCTTCTACCTGTCCTTCCAATATTAAAGCGACTATTCCAGGATGCCTTAGTTTGTGGCCTATAAGTCTGTCCTTCTTTTAACTATATTTTTCCAAATGCTTCTTTCTTCATCTATTTGCCGCAATACATCTTCATTTATCACTTTATCCACCCATCTGATTTTTAACATTCTCATATAGCACCGAATTTCGAAAGCTTCTAATCTTTTCTTCTCAGGTACTCCGATCATCCAAGTTTCACTTCCATATTTAGCTACGCTCTAAACATATAATTTAAAAAATGTTTTCCTGACGTTTAAATTAATTTTTGATGTAAGCAAATTATATTTCTGATTGAAAGCTCGTTTCGCTTGTGCAATTTGGCATTTTATATCGCTCCTGCTTCGTCCATCTTTAGTAATTCTACTTCCCCAAAACAAAATTCTTCTACTTCCATAATCTTTTCTCTTCCTGTTTATATATTCAATGGTCCATCTATATTATTTCTACTACATTTCATTACTTTCGTTTTGTTCTTGTTTATTTTCATGTGGTAATTTTTGCGTAGGAATTTATTCATATATATATATATATATATATCCTCTGATAGCCAAGGTCTTCTACCAGTTCTCTTTGTTCCGCCCTAAGTTAGCTTCTGCTAATTAAGAATTTCCTTTTTAACATTCTCCCATTCTTCTTCTACATTTTCTACCTTATCTTTTTTACTCAGACCTCTTGCGATGTCCTCCTCAAAAATCTTCTTTACCTCCTCTTCCTCAAGCTTTTCCAAATTCCACCGATTCATCTGACACCTTTTCTTCAGGTTTTTAAACCTCAATCTACATTTCATTTTACTAAATTATGGCCGTTGTCAATGTCTGCTCCAAGATAAGCCAGGCTTTTTCCATGTGTATATTCTTCTATGTTGGTAATTACTAAATTATATTTCGAGCAAAACTCAGTAAGTCGGTCCCCTCTTTCATTCCTTTTGCCCAGCCAGTATTCACCCACAATATTTCCTTCCTGCCTAATCGGATGTTTGAATTCCAATCTCAAACTACGAGGGTTATTTCTTTTTCAAAGTCCGATCGGCCACGAAATTAAAACCACAGTGAAAGTAAAAAAATTTTTATTTGTAATAATTACTTATATAGTTACGCTATTTCACTACATAGTCGCCACTCCGATTTAGACATTTGTCGTAGCGTGGTACCAACTTTCCAATACCCTCGTCATAGAACGGGGCTGCCTGTGTTTTCAGCCATGTTTCTACGCTGGTCTGCAGATCGATGTCTCTGCCAAAATGTTGTATATGGTGGGTGAATAAGAATAAGCGAAGAAGAATGTTGTCATAAGGAATTGTCTTTCTCCATGACAATGCTCGGCCGCAACTGCAGCTGTAACAAATAAGCTCCTGCAGCGTTTTCGTTGGGAAGTGTTTGATCATCCACCATACAGCTCGGACTTGGGTCCACCCGATTTTCACCTCTTTGCTTACATGAAACGCTGGCTAGGATGACAACATTTTTGCACAGACATCAAGTTGTTGACCGACGTAAAACACGGCAGAAAACACAGGCGGCTCCGTTCTACGGCGAGGGTATTGAAAAATTAATACCACGCTAAAAATAAATTTTTTTATTTTCTAGGTGGTTTTAATTTCGTGAACGATCGGAACTTGAAATATAACCCTCATACTCGCACCTCACGATTGGTTAAAAAACAAAGAATACGATTGGTTGGAATTTTGTGACTGTTAATGATAAGAATTACACTAACCTTATGAGTGGTTAAAAAACAAAGTATACGATTGAGTGGAATTTTGTGTCTGATAATGATAAGAATTACGTAATTCTTATCATTTTTTTTAACCAGTCATAAGGTGAGAGTAATTCTTATCATCATCATGAACGAAATTCGCACACTGTAGCCTTAACAAAGAAGCTCCTTCAGTTTGTGGGGAAGTGTTTGACCACCCATCATCCAGCCCGGACTTGGCTCCATCAGATTTTCACCTCTTTGTTCACAAGAAACGCTGGCTAGGAGGGCATTTTGGCACAGATATCGAGCTGCAGACCAGCGTAGAAACATGGCTGAAAACACAGGCGGAACTATGACGAGGGTATTGGAAAGTTGGTACCACGCTACGACAAATGTATAAATCGGAGTGGCGACTAAGTAGAGAAATAGCGTAACTATGTAAGTGTACTTGGTACAAATAAAAAATGTTTTATTTTCACTGTGGTTTTAATTTCGTGACCGATCGGACCTTGAAAAAAAAAACCTCGTATTATTACATTTTCATCCCCTTTAATTTTTTAATTGCTTCGTCAATTTCTTCGTATACACATTTTACCTCATCATCAAGGACACTTTTAGGCATATAAATGTCAGCAATTGTTGTCGGCTTTTTTTGATTTTATCCTTATTACAATGATACTATCGTTAAGCTTTTTGAAATACTCTACTCTCTTTCCTATATAGGGAAGAAAGTAGAATATTCCTAAAATCCTCTAGAATCTAGAAAGATACTAGAGGAAGAATAAAACCGAATCGTTTATGTTGTCATATGTCGTGTCCAGTTAAAGTTAATTATTTGTTATCAAATAATTTATAATTCAAATCTATAATAATTTATTTATTATAGATTTGAATTGAATACAAGGAAATAAGAATAAATAAATCATGATTCCTTTTTTTTTTAAATTTTATTTATTTCCTCATTAAAAATTATATTCGTTGCTGCCTCGTGTTTTAATTACTAGAATTAATTCTACGCTAATTTATGAAATATAGAAATTTTGCTTTAAGATTATATAGGAAAGTTCGTGATAACATTACCACGGAGTTTGTTGGAAGTTCGCCGGTAAGAATCCGCAGACGGCGAAGTTAACGAACTACATTTACAGCTCTAAATATACCTAACCTAAAAGTAAAGTGAAAATGAGGAAAAAACATTATATTTCAGTTCAATTAGATTCGTAATAAAAAATACTCTCAAAAAATAGCTTGAATTTTGTTAGACAACGTTTTTTTTTTCCATTTGACGAACCGCGGGGCTCGAATATTTCATTTTTTTTACGGTAACTTTACGAATCGCGCCGCAAGATAGCAGTACTTGATAGTTCTAGGTATCGTAAAAAAACTTCATAATGTACTTGAAATGATAAAATTTAAAAGAAAATATAGTACAGCTCATTTTAATAGCAAATACTCATGTAAATGGAAGTACTAAAGATAAAACAGTTTGTTTAATTTCCATCACTTCTTTAAAAAAAATAATAAAAGTATTAGTTTACAAGAGATGGTATAATATCTTATAAGTAATATTAAAAGAGAAATAAATAAAACTGAAATAAATTCGACTGGTAAAATTGAATTTAACGATAAAAATTGAGGGTTACACTTACAAAGTAATAAGTGCAATATTACATCACAGATCTTCGATTTGTCAAGGTTTATTAAAAAAAGAACATTATGGTAAGTAAATGATATGATTATAAAAAAAAAGAAAAAAAGTAGGCCGTGAAATTCAATTTGTTTGTTTTAGAAAAGCATTAAATTTTAATAATAAATCCAAAAGTTAACAATCAGTAATTCTTATGTAATATTCTAGGATTTAAACATACAGTTTTATTAAAAGATTTATTTTTAATTCAAATAAAGTACGGAATTTATTCATTTAACTATCAAAATGAATGTTCTAGCACAAAGAAACAAACAAATTATACTTTTAATGTACAAAAACCCGTAATCTGTATTTTCTTTGCTTCATAACAATTTCATTTCAGTATAAACATGAAATAATTTTTAATTTCTATTTATCTTTTATTAAATTTTTTATATTTTTAATTAAAGCAAGAGATTACAAAAAATAAACTTTAATTAATAGTTTTTCTACCTTTATTATAAAATTATGGGAGCAATTTCTTTATATTAATGAAAATAATAAAATGTAATATTTTATGCGAATTAATTATTTTTATTGTTTGTTTCATTTTAAAAATATATATTAATAAATTTTTTGTCTTGAAGTGTCATATGATAAAGCCTAACAAAAATAATATACAGCCAAGTAAACAGTTTCAAAAAGATAATTTCAGTGTGATGTGTGTATGTGGGTGAGTGGGCGCGCTCTTGTGTGTATATGACATACAGAAAGACTGTGTAATAGGAAATAAAAAAGAAAAGAGCTAAAACAATTAGTAGACGTGCAAGTTCGTAAAACAGAAACGTAATGAAATGAAAAGAGGAGTTCTTCCTGACTGGAGTATAAAGCAATGCTATATGTATGTTGCATACTCTGTAATTTGGTATGAGGAATTACTTTGTTTCAACAATACTGTACGTTACAATAAAATAACAGTTTGTCCAGTTATAAGTTTTTACTTTTTTTTTTAATTTCAAAAGGTAGCTGTTTCATTTTTTATTTATAACTCTTTTTTTTTTTAAGAAAAAACATTTTATTATTTCTTTTCTGAATTTAAATTCATACAATAAAAAGAAAAATGTACATATTTATTCATGTGAAATTTTAAATAAAATTATCATTTTAAAAGATTTCTTTTATGTGCGTTTGATTCTTTTAAAATAATTAAATTAATTTTTCTTTACGTTTTTTAATCTATACAGATTATTTCAAAAATAGCTTATCTTTTCTTACGTGATTTTAATCCAGATTAATTAATTAACATCTTCGAGATTTATTTCTCTAATTTTCTTTTCTTAGTTGTGTTTTAATATAAGCTATATCTAAGCAATATTTATCATGCTGATATTTAAAACAAACAAGAACTTTAACTAAAAGTTGGTAAATTTTTTGATATCTTTTTATTGTACTTAAAACCCTTCTAAATGTTTAATTCTCTATCCTAAAAATGGCTACGTTTTTCTATCCACTCATTAATTTATTTTTTCCCATCACCGCAGTAACATATATTCAGAGAAATTACGATAACTGTCACGAAATTTTTCTTTTAATTCTTTTCGGAAGGATAGATCATATACTAAAAAAAATTGCATGCTGTAAAAACTTACCATATCTGGAAATAATATGGTCTACAAACAACAGTTTTACTCCATTATTTGATATCTTAGATGTATAATTGATCATCCAACCCACTGAAATCATGTATCCATTCAGATTTTTCCACTGTTTTTGAGCAAAACCTCTTCATTCATTTGAAAATATCATTTGTACAAGATGGTAAACATTAAAAATCATTGGTGGGAATATTCTTCTTAATTATGATAATGGTAAAATTTGTCTGATAATTTTTTTTTTAGCCTCTGGAATCATTGTTAGGTATTGCTTCAGAAAATGATATGAAATGGCAATTTTTGTACCATCACCTTAAAGTTAAGAAAAACTTTCCTCAATACGACAATGATTGAATGTGAAAAAAGTTTCACATGTTTATCATACCACAAGCGCCCCCATCTTACAATTCCAGCAAAAGTTTTGTCATTTCTTGCCGTAAGGGTTGCTCATATCGAAACTTGTTTCAGACAAAAGTTTTTAGGTAATGTTTAGAGGACTACGACTACTTTAAACCGATTCGATACTTTGCCTATTAAGGAAGGTATGATTTTTTTTTTGTTTTCGAAACTCCTTTTTTCCATCCACTTGGCCAACGGTTAGTGATATCAAAGGAATTTACCTAATAAGTTTCAGGCACTTATCCAAAAAACGGTAGGAACTTTAAACGAATTCTATATTTTACTTAATAAGAAATTTATAGCGATATTTTGTTTTTTTCGAAAAAGCCCCCTCCATTTTCATTCCCGTGATTTAATTTTGCCCATTAACGAACTCGACCTACATTTTGGGTCGTTATATTTTACGTATCAATTTGAAAGTGATTGGCGTAAAATTATAGTAGTTATTGTATACACAAGTGAAATATACACGTATAAATGTATATATAAACTTTTGAACTGACGGTGGTTTTGGGGTCTGGGAGATGTGAAACGCGAAGATATGTCGAAATTTTCCGGTAGTCGAATCATGGTTCCCATTACGGTAGGTAGCTTTCTTATGAAATCTACCTAATAGAAACAAAATTAAATTAATATAGAAACATTAACATACAAAAATTACTACTATGATCGACAGGATTTCTGCCGGGTTAGCTTCAAGAATAAAAAAAAAAAAAAAAATGGAAACATTTCGTTTTTAATAACGCTCAATATTAGTTTCGCTTAAACTTATAAATCAAAGACAGGACACGCAAAAACTATTGAATTTTCCTAATTAAAATTTACATTTCTCTATCCACTGCCCTCTAAATTTTAGTTCGTCCCGGACATAATTAACCAATTTAGTCGATACATTCTGGTAATTCATTTTTTCCGAACCAGAAGAGTCTAATATTCCCGATAATCTGACACCAACCTAGAAAATGTACAACGGTTCATTTTCTAGGCCTATTAGAAGTAAGTGTGACTGCCTTTCATTCATACAGTTTAAAAGTAAGAGCACATTGCTATTATTAATTTATTGTACGTGAATATATTTTGTAGAAGAATTTGTAGTCCTCCATTATGTAATAAAATTTATTAAGGAAATTTTAATATAAATATTTATGTAAATAACGTTTGCTTCAAAATGATGAAATATAAAATAGTTAGGGTGGTGTAAAAACCGTTTTACGATGGGACATATAAAAGATAAGAGATAACAGGCTGGAAAGGATCACTACCGTACGACTACTCTAATCGGCTCGACGTTTTTTAAATCTACAAATAAATGGAAAAAAAGACACTAATGGAAAATTTTCTTTTTTTTAATAATAAAAGAAAATTTTATATCAATTCACCTGATGATGTAAACGAGTAGTCCTTTATCAAATAAATCAATACCGGGATGGCATACAGGTTAAACGCATCTTTTCATAAGGAAGATTGATAGTTAGATGTCTATCCCTATCAATTAAGTTTTAACCTTTAATCCTTTTTTCAAGCTACTATTTGTCGGTGGTTTTTGATTAATAACACTTCCTGGCCTAATAAACCTTGGTAGTAAGACGTTATTTACGTTTCGAATAACGTAAATTCAAAAAATATTTTATTCTGTGTTTCAAATTAATATATAATTCATACATTCACAAATATGAGAGGGTCATTTGGAAAGTTCTCAGCCTGACAATGAAAACACAAGATTTTAAAAACTATTTAATATTTTTTTTTAATTTTCATTTCGGTCACCTTGAATTTCGAGACATTTAAATTTTCAATCTTTTTAACACCATCAGGGTAATGCGATTTGGTAAAATCTGCTAAATAAGCAGATATTTCAGCTTCAACCTAATTATTTGAAGTAAATCTTCGTTCAATGAATCATTTCATCAGGTTTGGGAGAGGATGTAATCGCTGGTATTTGAATGCTGGTAATACGGGACATTTCAAAAAATATCTCCGGTAGTTTTGGAAGGTGTGCAGGCACATTATCGTGGTAAAAAAGTACTTTACCATTGGCTAATGTGAACATTTAGTCTAATTAATATCGTTTAATTGAACCCACCGGTTTGGTCTAGTGGTGAACGCATCTTCCCAAATCAGCTGATGTGGGAGTCCAGAGTTTCAGCGTTCAAGTCCTAGTAAAGTCAGTTATTTTTATACGGATTTGAATACTATATCGTAGATACCAATGTTCTTTGGTGGTTGTGTTTCAATTAACCACAAATCTTAGGAATGGTCGAACTGAGACTGTACAAGACTAAACTTCATTTACACTCGTACATATCGTCCTTTGAAGTAATACCTAAACGATAATTCCCGTAGGCTTAACAGAAAAAAGAAAGAAAGTACCCTTCAATTGGACCAGTGATGAAACATAATGTTCTCCAGTGATTGTTTTGCCCTTTTTCAAAACAGTCTATGAATACTACATCATAAGAGTACCAAAAATCAATAGCCTTACGTTTTCCTGCAGATAGAATCGTTTTTGCTTTTTTGGCGCACTTTCAGCTTATTCCATCCAGTTTATGAACTGCTCCTTGGTCTCTTGAATGTAATGGTTAATTTATATTTCATTTACTCTTATAAAACGTCAAAGAAACTCAGTGAAATTGATTAAAAATAGATCTAAATACGCTTGAGAAGTGTGAATGCATTTTTGATCGATTTTATAAACGTGGTCCTATCGAACTTTACTGTATCCTAAACATCGTGAAAAAATTAGTGTACACGATCTACCGAAATCTTTGTAATGTCATCAAGCTCGCATACCTTCAGGCGATGATAATTTAATACAGCATTGAAAATTTTTGTGACAGTTTCCTAAGTCGTAGAGGTTTTACTCGTCCCGAGCATTTATTATCGTGAATAGATAATGATTACGATGGACGTGAGCAACCACGTTTAAATTCAGCAACCCACTTTTATAACGTCGAAAACGAAGTTGATGAGATTCCTTTAAAGTGGAACCTAATTATGTACGTCGGAGTTAAACTTTTTAAAATATAATATTTTTCAACAGCTAGAACTTCATTTTTAAGAAACTCTCAAAACTTCTTTGGTTTACTTGATAGCCACAAAAAAACAATTAAACGCCCGCGTCTGAAATTCCAGTGCACCGTCAAATGAGAAATATCCTAGTCAGTTGGTCAAACTTGCGTAATTTCTGTATCAGGCTGAGAACGTATGACCCTGGTAAATAAGACAAATTATATTCAAGAAATCTTTTTTTTTACTTATTTAATCGTATTTTAAAATTTATTTCCTTATTTATAAAGTTTATTTTAAAATAAAATATAGCAATCTGTTTACGAAATATAAAACAAAGTTTTAAAAATATGATTTTTTTAAAATTTTAATCCGAGTTTTAATCAGAGTTTTTTTACCTACTGAATTTTACTACATAGCTTACTTTTATTCTTTATGATAACATTTCAGAAAAAAATATATCAAAAGAAATGAACAGATTTAAAAATTTATTTCATAAACTTCTATCTCTGAATGTAAGAAAAACTCTGACGTGGAGAACACATGCTTTCCTTGTACGCCTATTTACATTCACAGATTTAAAAAAAATATGAAAAGTACATCAAATTTTATTCTATTAAAAACTACTAAAATTTTGTCATATTTGTTTTTTTTTTCTATTATTGAATTACTCTCATTGAGAAGTTAATAGTTATTAATAAATCAATATATTTAAATTAAAAAAAAATTAAAAAACAACTGATAAAGTCTGATTCAAACCAATGCGCCTTCCCCTAAGATCCAAATATTTCATTAATTGAACTTCTATTTGTCTATAATTGTGGAACTAATGAAAATAAGTACCTCTTATGATATATATCGTTGAAAAACTCTCAATGAGGCAATTACTACAGTTATGAAAAAATCTAAAATTCAAATTGTTTTGGATTTTGAATTTTTTTGTACACTTTTGGTTCAGTCGATTGCAATCAAAAAGGGAAGGTGCACAAACTAGATGTTACAACAGTCCTAAATCCATAATTTCAACATGCTACGGCTAATCATTTTTGAGTTATGCGAGATCATACGTACGTACAGACGTCACGCCGAAACTAGTCAAAATAGATTCAGGGATGGTCAAAATGGATATTTCCGTTGAAATCTGAAAGACGAAATTTTTCGCGATCACAATACTTCCTTTACTTCGTACAAGGATGTAAAAATAGATGAATGAAAATTAAATAATTCCGGTCGTATAGTAGGAATTTTTTTTTTTATTATCCTGAAAAATAAAGTAATGAATCACACATGATTGTACCTTTATAAAAAGTATTATTTGTAAAATAAACTGTAATCATGAATTGTTTTTTTTCAGAATTAATTCCATTTAAAGCAGATCTCCAAATGTTACAGAATCATTTAAAAATGGAATCCATTACATACGCAAAATAAAAGAAATCTTTTTTAGTGCATTATATGTTTTAATATTAGGTAATTTTTTTTTTAATATTTAAAAAAATTTGTAATAATTAAAATTAAAAAAAAACTTAAGTAATAAAATAAAAAAAGGAAATAAGGCTGTAAAAACCATGTGTATGGACATTCACCATGTAAATTCATTTAACATGCATACGTGTTAACTAACTTTTTTTTCTATTAAAAAAAACAACTGAAAAAAGTTAAAGCGAGTTAAGCTTAAACTTTTTAGATGAATGTTGTTAGGCAGAGTTTCTTTTCCCTTTGGGATTTATATTTAACACGTCACTTGATCAAAAAAAAAAAAAACGGAATGAAAATTAATAAATAAAATGAGTCTATATCAAATCAGTAATTTGTATACCTAATACACAAAGATAAATATTGGTTTTAAATATTATTTTGACACAGAAGTAGAAATTGAAATCTTTTCCTGTTAATTAAAAAAAAAAAAAACAAGAAAAGTAATAACGATATGACGAATCATACTATTCTAGAGTAGACCATATATTCAGGTTAAATAAATTAGAGGAATAAAGGGAAAAATAAATACCACTTATGATGTATCGTTGAAAAGCAATGAAGAATTATTAATGCACTTAAGAAAATGTCTAAAATTCCTTTTTTTGGATTTTTGGTTTTTTGGATACTTTTGGTTCAGTTGACTGCAATTAAAAGGAGAGGTGCACAATTACATGTTAACAACAGTCCTAAATCAAAAATTTCAACATCCTTTGGTAAATCATTTTTGAGTTATGCGAGGTACGTACAGACGTCATGCCAAAACGAGTCAAAATGGATTCAGAGATCGTCAAAATGGATATTTCCCTTGAAATCTGAAGACCGAAATTTTTCGAGAACACAATACGTACAAGGAAGTAGTAAAAACTGCACTCTACTTTTTATTTATTTCACTGAGGTGTTCAAATATGTCCAAAAAAATTAAATTTTTCAACAGTTTTGTATATATATATATTTTTTTTTTTTTATTCTGCCTAGGTTAATCAAGATGAAAATCTCTTTCTGCTGCTTATTGCTGCTACAGGAGCTATAAGTAGAACGGGAATTTATATAGATCGGTCAAAACAAAATCTAAAAAATTATTCCTTTTTAAATTATGTGCCTTATAGGAATATTTTTAAAAAAAATTAAAAAAAAATTGATTTTAATAAATTGTAAATAAACTCCTTAAAAAAAAATTATTCCACGCTTCCAAGTCCAAAAACTGTTTTTGTGTCAGACTGACGTTTGTGCGTATGTATTGGAATTATTATTTTTATAAAAAAAAAAATTGAAATAATTATTCTGGACCCCGTTTACCAAATTTCTTCAAACATGGTAAACGGGGACTACCTTCCGATTATTTCTTCGGGGGAAAAAATATGTTAAATTTTTAAGAAAATTATTAAAGGTTATTTTTCGACCGAAATAAAACCTTAAATTTTTACTAGGGTATTATGAAAAAGTTTGTTTTTACAAAAATATTTTTTATAGAGATCATAAATTACCAATAAATTTTTTTTTAATATTCAACCCCCTCCCAAAAAAAAATGACTATATATTTTCCTTATATATTGCTTCCTTAGTTTCTTTAGCATCTGTATTTTCTAAATTAATATGCCTTATAACCAGTCTAAAATATTTTAATTTTAGTCTTCTAAAATTTGTGGTAACAAGAAATGTATGCTAAATTAAAAAAAAATTAATTTATTATAAATTTAAATCTATCTCACAGGTTACTCATTGCATTTAAAATACGAATATAAAAATCTGAATTTTTTGACAGGCCTAATTCTTTACTATTTCTTGAAAATAGATTCAGCAAAAGCTTTTAGCCCTTCCTATAAAATTACAACTTTTTTCTCTTCTTCCTTATTTCCCTTTTCCGATTATTCATTTTCTCTACGTGTAAATCGGTTCAGTAGTTTTTAATCTGTTAGCGGACACACATACGAACATTTCCATTTATAAATGTAGAAGAACGTATGTTTATATATTTTCTTGTTTCGTAAATATCTCGGCACTGACCCCATGTAGCGAGTATAGTTCTTGCAAAACTTTTTCTTTTCACGTAACTAATCTATATTCTAAATATGAACCAAATCGGACCATAAATTCAATTTTTTCAAATAATCTCGACTCTAGCGCCATCTAGGATTCCATTTTTCCAGAGATATTGCTTTCCTTGTAAGTAACACATATTCTAAATATGAGCCAAATCGATCGATAAATACAATTTTTCGAAATATCTCGACCCCAGCACCAGCTAACTGGACCAAACTCATTCAGAAACCTTCGCGGGCACGTGCAAAACTCATCAAAGTTTCATCGCAATCGGATAAATGGTACAGGAACGCATACGGGTCAAGCATTCATTTTGCGTCTCAACATCACGGACTGGAGTCCGGAACAGAGCCCAGCAGAGATGCGTCCTGAAAGGCAGCCATAACAGAAGTGGATGAAGGAGCTTCTACACAACCCATCCTTTAAAACTTACAATAAAAAATTAACACAAATCAGCAATTGCGACTCCTCCGGAAAAGGGGACGCATTGCTCCCTCCATATAGTTAGTGCCCCGTTGTGGCGTATTCCTGCTAGCCTATGAAGCGTTAGCACCGAAAGGACTTCAGTGGACGGTCTGAAGGGGAATTACGTCGGGAGGACAGCTTGCATAAGCCTAGCCTTCCGCGGTCGACCCATAAAATGGGTTCGATAACGGTGGATTAACAACGGATTGGAATGCAATTAAATCCGTCCTTAAAATACTAAACATTAAATAAAACAAAACTTGAGAAATTAGACCCGTCATTGAAAATAAATTTTTTAAAAAATAAACGCGCCCGATTAGAATCATCCAGCAGCAAGGGACTCTGTCCAGGTTCTGCGGATATGTAGGGAGAAATAAACTCCCGCCAACTTTGCATTCCATTCCATTCCGTTCATTTTAATATATACAGATGTTACGAGTGACTTGTTTGCGACTTGGCGTCGTAGCTATACAGCAATGCTACAAGGAGAAAGTACAGTTAAAAAAACGGGGAAATGGTTGTTTTTTTTTTTTTTTAATTTCTCAATTTTCATGTCCAAGGGACCTCAAAAAACATAAGAATGGGAGGTAATATTTGTACGTACTTATGTACGTGTGCTAGCGTTTGAAGGTTAATATCTTTTGACTGGATAAACGAATTTTGATGAAACTTTATTCAAAGACTCGTGTGTATGGGTCAATTTGTTGGTAAAATTTTGGGGTCAATATCTCTAAGGAGTGAGGTAGATAGTTTTTTGAAGTCAATTTTACCAAATTTTATAAACATAAATCCGGTTTATAATAAGCTCAGTACATGTGTATTTGTTCTCTTACCATTAAAAATAAAATGTGCCCTCAAAGTTTGCTTATCCCAAAAATTGAAATTTTTTTTTTTATTATTACATATTTTTAACTTTTTTTTTTTGTTTCATTTCGCAAGCATAGTAGTAGTATAAGTTAACAAAAAAATTACTTTGTAGGTAATATTGGGAGTGGAGAACTGATCAAAGTTTAAAAATATCGATTTTTGAATTTTTTAAACCTTTTTTTTGGTTTATTTTCATCTATCAATTTATGTATAAAAATTTCTGTAAAAATTAAAATAGAATCGTGATTTACAGACATAGACAATCATACATCGGCGTATGATAATATAAATTCTTAAGTTATACTAGAATATTATATTATACAATAAATCTTCTTTTTTTTAATAGTCTTGGACGGGGTGGTGTGGTAGAAAGGTTTATCTTATCTAAATTATGACCATTACACAGTCTTTAATAACACACCTATTAATCGTAACTCATAAATTCAGGACAATTTAAAAGGACTTAAAAAAAAGCGAACTAAGTATAAAAAATGTTTATCCTTTTTTTTTATTATTTTATAATAATTTATCGGGTCAGTTTGCTCGTAACTTTTCTCATAGATTAATTATATTTAGTATTCCTATCCTTAATTTTAATATTAAAATTGTTCTTTAATATAAGTTTTCCTTGAATCACGTTGTAAAAAAAAAATCTATTATTTTTATTACGATTTATTTCCAGTAAAAAGATAATCTTTTTATACAAATCAAGATATCTCTGCATTTGTTTTACATATTTTTTCTTTCTGTATAGATACTTTAATTTGAAAAGCCATTTAGTTTAAATGAGTATTATTTTTTTGCTAAACTAATTGTTATAGCTTAAATCTGTTGTATAACTTTATACATATTAACCTTCAATTATGAACAATAACAGATAATGTCAATATTTTTTTTTTTATTGAATCGCTAATATGTTCAGTCAGAGATATCTCTAAATTATTTTCATAAATCATATTTATATTTTTGTTATTTTATTTTTTATAATAGGTAAAATAATTCCTTAAGTATCATAGGAAACATTTTATTGTTTCACAATTTCTAGGTAAAAAGAAAGTCGCAGATTTTGTAACTTATTAAAATTAATATAAAATAAAATGTATCGCCACTTTGCTGGAACCATAGAATATATATATATATTTTTTTCCTTTAAGAAAACTCTTTCCGTATAATAATTTACATTAAAAATAAAATTATTACTTTAAAGAGGATTTCTACGTGAATTTTTTAAAGGAAATTCCATATTTTTACGAAGAGTATGTTCTATATTAAGAAGTATTGTACAAAGTACGGCAGTAAATCGGGGGAATTTAAAAACGTTAAGAAAAAATTATTAATTTTATTTGATTTTAACAAGTATGAACTCAATATAGACATGAAAGCGTTCAACATTCTTACTTCCTTGTACGAAGTAAAGGAAGTATTGTGATCGTGAAAAATTTCGGTTTTCAGATTTCAATGAAAATAACAACTTTGACCATCCCTGAATCCATTTTGTCTAGTTTCGGCATGACGTCTGTACATACGTACGTACGTACGTACGTACAATATACTCAAAAACTATTAGCAATAGGATGTTGAAATTTTAGATTTAGGATTATAATATCTAGTACATTTCCCCTTTTGATTGCAATCGACTAAACCAAAAGTGTACAAAACCCCAAGCAAAATTCAAAAAAAAAAAAATTAATTTTGGACTTTTTGTTAACTGCAGTAATAAGTCCTCATTCTGAGTTTTTTAACAATACATCATAAATGGTACTTATTTTTATTGGTTCCAGAGTTATAACCAAATAAAATTTTAATTAAAAAGGCACATCAGTTTGAATCACACTTCATCTCTTTTTTTTTAACTTAAATATATTAATTTATTAATAATTATTAACCTCTAATTGTAAAAAAGGTTTTACTATAAATAATAATTCAACAATAACAATAAAAAAAAATATGAAAAAAATATCAAAGTTATTAATAAAATAAAATTTTATGTACTTTTCACTTTAAAAAAAAAAAATTGTATATGTAATTTAATAGACGTAAGAGGAAGTCATGTGATGTACACAACAAATTTTTATTGTAAGTCACTGAAAAAGAAATTTATCCTTTAAAAATGTTTATTTTTATTAGTTAATATTGTATTTTTAATTATTTCTTTTATTAATTATCCTGTTATAATAATGATATAGACCCATGGCTAGCGCTCAAGGTTTCTTTTGTTACCTGCGTCAAGGATAAATATGTTGAATAAAATTGTATATGTATTTTTCAATTGGCAATACGTATCACATATAGTCCACGATTTTTACGCAATATTAAATGTAGGATGGTCTTTGAGACAGCTAATTGTTATGAACGTCTTTGAAATGATATGATCTGGCCCGACGTTGATAGATTTGGTTTATTTACAACAGTAATTTGGCAAGTTTTTCACATCTATCAATTAATCTTAAATCACTGTCCGAGACAGTTCTCCAATGCTACTGGAAAAAACACACCACTAACTTTAAGAATATTTCCGAAATTTCACCATATTTGTAATGTAGTTTCTTAATTTTCTTTGCGTTGTGGAGAGTATGTCGTTCTATATTCAGTTCAATTAAACTAAATTATATTGGTTTATTTAAAAATTATTAATAAATAAGATCTTTATGTGCAAAAATGACATGTTGTAAAGTCATCTTTTACTGTTTAGTGCATCTGTAGGGAAATTCTAAGATTTATGAAAGCCCAATATTGGAATTTTTGCTTTTTAACAAATTATAGGAAATGAAAATGAGCCTCATTGCTCACGAGCAAATTGGTAAACTCTTGCGTCTTATTAATTTAATGCTGTAAATTTTGATAGAAATTTACCTGTTTTGAAAAGCACGTTTATGTATTGCATGAGATAATTGGATTTCTATACGAGTGAAACTTGACGTCATTGTGTAAAATTCGCCCTTCACGAATGTGTCCGAATGACACAAAATGGCAACGCGTTGATCGGAATGGACTTCGCTCAAATACCTCTTTCACAGTCGCGATGTTCTCGGGTATACATACTGTTTCCATATTACCACCTCTCTTCTTTAGCGTAGAACTAGTGAGTTATGTCCGTATCGCTCAAAGAAAGAGCGATACTCGTCCGGCTCTGTCCACACCGCTAGGCCTCCAGGCGGGACGGCCAGGTCTGCTCTTCAGCGGGGATTCCACGTTGGACTGGCCAAGGGATTCTTCTTCTCCTTCACCTCTGCCTTCTCCTCCTGGTGAAGGTCGACGACGAAATATCATTCATTCTGCTGGTACGCTCTTTTATAGGCGCTTGAGCGTATAGACGCCGCTGTGGTGGGAGAGTTCCGCTGTCAGCTGGCTTCGTGGAGAGGAACGGTGTGCAGACGCTTAGGTGGAGTATAAGTCCCTCTGACCTAACAGTTACCATCGTGCTCGCTGATAGTAAGCACAGCATGTGGCAACAGGATGTTAAGTATCATAATCATTACGGATCTGAGTAACAATATACCCATGTATTAAAAAGAGAAAGCATGTACAAAGTGACAAAGCCATTCTCACGAATATCAAGAAGTATGTAATGTCAGGTTTACTAGATAAACTGAGGAAGTGGTTTCCGTTATGTTCTTTTCTAATCCGCATGCTAGCCCATTAAAAAATTCGGTTCGAATGGTGGCATGTTTTTTTATTTCACCACAGCCTGATTTTTTATCAAACAGCATTACTCTCAGAGAAAGCAACTCTAATCGATCTTCTTATATTTCAATTGATTTATCTGAGCAACACAGTTTAATTTTTTGCATTATTTTTCATGTATTACAGATATAAGGAATATTTAAACAAGTGATTTAAAGTAAAAAATAATGTATTAATTCTTGTGGACAATATGAATTTATCATTTTTATTACTGCCTTAAGATTTCAGGTTTGGTGAATAATATGGTACTTTCTTTCATTTTTTATTTATTTTTTTTTAATTTTTATGTTTGTACATAAAAATTTTAAGAAAAATAAAAGGAGAAGTGGTGATGCATTTTAAAAATTTAGATAATAAAAAATTTTACACAAACATCAGGTGATATCTTATCTTTAATTTCCGGTCACCACCATCATATTTTCTTGAAACTCTTACTTTCCTTCGACGTATTACGTGTTTTGTGAGCGGTGAGTTCTCTATGCAGCATAATTGCAACAGAATTTACTCAACGCGTTGTGCTCCTTATCGAAATTGCGCCTTAAGCCTTCATAGAAATTCAAGATAGATAATGTTGTTTAACTGAAGTAGTTGTAAGGGTTTAACTACTATCTTATCTCTCCGTGAGGTCCTTACATAATTGTATGTGCGCGGTATACTATATTCAAATTAGATCTGTAGATTACGTGTTTGCTTCTGATATCTTATTTAAATATTTTATTAATTTATTTAATAAAATTTTCATCGTAATTTTTTTTTTCATATAAATTTTGAAAAATATTTTTTTCTCTTATTATTTTTTTGTGTTCATTAAAATAAAAGTTTGTTAATTGTGAAATAAATTACGTTTATATAAGTTTTTTCCGTTAAAGAATTTTTTTATTGTTTTGAATTTATATTCGAGGTTATGTGATTTTACCTTGTGACATATTTATAATTGTTATAAGAAGTGAAATTATTGAATTTTTTAAAGGTGAAACCAGGTGTCCTATTCTTATCTGTGATACAATAAAATGTCTCATTTGAGAAAAACTATAGATAATTTGCCGACCTCCGTGGCGTTTCGGCCTTTCACTCTGAGGTCCTGGGTTCGAATCCCGGTCAGGCACGGCATTTTTGATACGCTACATATCCTTATTTCACGCACAAGCTTCAAGCCTGTGTAGCAATATAAAGGAAAAAAAATGATTTAAAGAATTTCTTGAAAAATGTACAAGAGAAGGCGGTAATTATTTTTTATTTTAGTTATCTTACCCAATACGGTATTTTTTTTTCTATTTGGAGTATTTTTGATGTTACGAGCTGTCTAAGTGTTACGTAAAAGGTAACAATCGTCCAGTTTCATTTGGGTAGATTTCATAAGAAAGCTATACCTATTGTAATATAGGTATATTACAATATTACCTATTGTAATGGGTACCATGATTCGACCTGCAGAAAATTTCGACATATCTTTGCGTTTCACATCCTTAAAACCCCAAAACCAAACGTAAGTTCAAATGTCTATATATATATATATATATATTTCACTTTCTTGTGGACACGATAACTGCCGTAATTTTGTGGCAACCACTTTCAAATTGATACATAAAATATAACGATCCAAAATCTCGTTCGAGTTCGTTAATGGGCAAAATTGGACCATGGGAGTGGAAATGAAAGGCTTTTTCGAAAAAAAATAAATCATTATAACTTTCTTATTAAGTAAAATATCGAATTCCTTTAAAATTCCTATTCTTTGGATAAGGGTCTAAAACTTATCTAAATAAAGTTTTTTGTTATCACCAACCATTGATCCAGGGGATGGAAGAAAATTGGGTTTCGTAGAAAAAAAGAATCGTATGTCCCTTAAAAGGCACAGTATCGAATCGGTTTAAAGTGGTCGTTAGTCTTCTAAACATTACCTAAAACTTCTGTCTAAAATAATTTTTTATATAACCAATCCTTACGTCAAGAGATGACCTAAGTGTTATTATAACTGGAAGATGATGGGGCTATGTCGTAAGCTAAATATGTAAAACATTTTTCACATACAACCGTTGTCGTATTGAGTAAATTTGAAGGTTTGTTAACGTTAAGGTGGAAATATTTTTTATCCCCTACTCAGCATCTATCTCCGCCTTCCAACCTGACGAAGGGAAAATTTTTATCTTTCATAAACTTTATTACATAACTTTCCTGAGAATTAAAGTCTCTACAGATTTTGGTAATAAAATTTACACATTTATTAGACACTAAACAAAGTTATTGTACTTCAAACTTAACAAAAAGTGTTTTTCGTCGCGGAATTTATTTATTTTACATTACATATCATGAAACCCACGGGAAATGCAATTCTGGAAGTTGTTTTTTTTACATTTTTCAGCTCAAAAAATACAATAAATCAACAATAAAATGGACCACTTATACAATGCCTAAAATATTTCAGTATGATCTAATTTCACTGGAGGAACTAAGACCTGGTCGAAATTTTACACTAGCCATATCTCGATAACAAAGCGTTTTCGAAAATATGTTTGTATGGTTTTTTCCTTATTTAAGATCTACAAACAAATCCCAAATTATTTCCCTCTACTTTATAATCACTGTATTTATATTTTTTTTTTTTTTTTGTCTTCAGTCATTTGACTGGTTTGATGCAGCTCTCCAAGATTCCCTATCTAGTACTAGTCGTTTCATTTCAGTATACCCTCTACATCCTACATCCCTAAAAATTTGTTTTACATATTCCAAACGTGGCCTGCCTACACAATTTTTCCCTTCTACCTGTCCTTCCAATATTAAAGCGACTATTCCAGGATGCCTTAATATGTGGCCTATAAGTCTGTCTCTTCTTTTAACTATATTTTTCCAAACGCTTCTTCATCTATTTGCCGCAATACCTCTTCATTTGTCACTTTATCCACCCATCTGATTTTTAACATTCTCCTATAGCACCGCATTTCAAAAGCTTCTAATCTTTTCTTCTCAGATACTCCGATCGTCCAAGTTTCACTTCCATATAAAGCGACACTCCAAACATACACTTTCAAAAATCTTTTCCTGACATTTAAATTCATTTTTGATGTAAACAAATTATATTTATTTCTGAAGGCTCGTTTAGCTTATGCTATTCGGCATATTATATCGCTCCTGCTTCGTCCACCTTTAGTAATTCTACTTCCCAAATAACAAAATTCTTCTACCTCCTTAATCTTTTCTCCTCCTATTTTCACATTCAGTGGTCCATCTTTGTTATTTCTACTACATTACATTACTTTTGTTTTCTTCTTGTTTATTTTCATACGATAGTTCTTGCGTAGGACTTCATCTATGCCGTTCATTGTTTCTTCTAAATCCTTTTTACTCTCGACTAGAATTACTATATCATCAGTAAATCGTAGCATCTTTATCTTTTCACCTTGTACTTTTACTCCGAATCTAAATTGTTCTTTAACATCATTAACTGCTAGTTCCATGTAAAGGTTAAAAAGTAACGAAGATAGGGAACATCCTTGTCAGACTCCCTTTCTTATTACGGCTTCTTTCTTATGTTCTTCAATTGTTACTGTTGCTGTTTGGTTCCTGTACATGTTAGCAATTGTTCTTCTATCTCTGTATTTGAACCCTAATTTTTTTTAAATGCTGAACATTTTATTCCAGTGTACGTTATCGAATGCCTTTTCTATGTCTATAAACGCCAAGTATGTTGGTTTGTTTTTCTTTAATCTTCCTTCTACTATTAATCTGAGGCCTAAAATTGCTTCCCTTGTTACTTTTCCTGAAACGAAATTGGTCTTCTCCTAACACTTCTTCCACTCTCCTCTCAATTCTTCTGTATAGAATTCTAGTTAAGATTTTTGATGCATGACTAGTTAAACTAATTGTTCTGTATTCTCCACATTTACGATTAAAATTATTCATCGTATTTATATTACGATGAATAATTTTAATAATCTTAACTTTTATTAAAGACTTTATTATTTTCCTTTTTTAATTTAATTTAAAACTATTTTAGTTCTGAAATATCAAAGGTAATCTAAATTAACTTAACGAAGAAAAAACGACAGCAAAAAATATAGTAATTACTTGTATAATACAGTAGAACAAAACTTATTAAAAAACAACATTGTAAAAATAAAAGTTACCGTTATAAGAAATATTTATTGAAACATTTTGCTATAAAATTACATTTCATTACCTATAAAGTTAGAAAATTACTTAGGAAAAGAGAAATATATTGCTTTATATTATGAACTTTTATTAAGTATAACTTGTTCTTCATTGTCCTCCCTACTTTAAACGACTTTATTAGATTTCATATTAGAAAAAAAAGAACACATTTTTTTACGTATCAGACTATACAAGATATTATTAATAAAATTTTAGTTTATAAGTAACATTTTTTTAGAAAAAAAATCTTTGAAGTAAGTCTTGTTGATGAGTATTACATCTTATAAGTAATAATATATATGTTTATAAAAATGCAAAGTCTTCATTGGTTGTTAAGTAAATAAATATATTTCTATAATATTATATGAACAGGAAGCGGGTTTTGTTTGTTAGGGAAAACAAAATATCTGATGTGAACACCACATTACTTCCTCGTAAGCCTACTAAATTACATATATATTTTATTTATCTTTCAAAATTTTTCGAAGAAAAGAATATATCTTAAAACCTTGTCACTTATGCCTCTGCACCACCCCTTTTGACTGCAATCGACTGGAAAAAAAGTGTCTAAAAAAGTCCAATATCCCCAGAAAATTTGGATTTTGGACTTTTTCTAAACTGCAGTAATAAGCCCTCATTGAGAGCTTTTCAACGATATATCATAAATGGTACTTATTTTCATTTATTTCATAGTTGTAGCCAAATAAAAGTTTAATTAATTAATAATTGGATCTTGGAGGAAGCCACATCGGTTCGAATCAAACTTCATCTCTTGTTTTTAATATTTTTTTATTTAAATGTATTGATTTATTAATAAATATTAACCTCTGACTGTAAAAAAAAAAATACAATAAATAATAATTGAATAGTAACAATAAAAAAAAAATTAGAAATTATTTATGAAATAAAATTTGATGTACTTTTAATTTTAAAAAAATGTGAATATGTAATTTAATAGGCGTACAAGGAAGTCATGTGGTGTCCACATCAGATTTTTATTATAAAATTTTTACAGGACTGACCAAAAAGGATTGTAATTTATGTTAAATTAAATTTTTGTTTGTTCCACCGTAGGAGCTCAACGACTAACCCAGCGGGTTGGTCTAGTAGTGAACGCGTCTTCCAAAATCAGCCGATTTGGAAGTCGAGAATTTCGGCGTTCAAGTAACGTAAAAAAAAAAACATTGTGAGGTAGAAACGGAAAAGACCACGCCTTCGTTCTTGAATTGTCGATCTATTCTCAAAATATAAAACTCGAGATATTGAACAAAAAATATCTAGGAAAATACTTGCTTTGAACGTGGAACAACCAGTATCTACATCCCACTGGCTTTTTGTAACAATAGTAAAAAGAATGCCTGAAATAAGATGTCTAAATTCTTCCATTTTCCTCCATAAACACGTGACTCCTTTATGTTAGTCATTTTTATTACTTCATCTTCGATAGAACTGAAAAACTCACCAGGTATTTTATCCTACCCCACCGGGTTGATAAAATGGTGAAATCGTCATCGCAAATCAGCTGATTTCGAAGTCGAGAGTTTTAAGGTTCAAATCCCAGTAAAGGCAGTTACTTTTATACGAATTTGAATACTAGATCGCGGATACCGATGTTCTTTGGTGGGTGGGTTTCAATTAATCACACATCTCAGAAATCGTCGACGTAGAGACTGTTTTAGACTGCATTTCATTTACACTCATACATATCATCCTGTGAAGTAATACCTGAACAGTAATTCCCGGAAGCTAAACAGGAAAAAGAAAGAATAAGGTAATTTTCACCACTGTCGCTATCTTCAAAGAGAGGGCCAAAGATTCCTAGGTACGTAACACCTCCCAAGACCACGATAGCGGTACTTTTATCATCGTAATCAACTACCATAGTTGGATTCGGCGTAGTAAACCCAATTTTGTCTGTTTACACTACTAGACAGGTGAAATTTGGCTGCATCAGTCCACACAAAACTCTATTCCAACTGTGGGTTTTCTTCCGACTTAGTGAGCCGGTCTTCATCAAATTGCAGGCGATTAGGACCGTCTTCATTCAATCTGTTGATGAATCTCAGATGATATGTTTTCAATTTCATTTCTTTTAGCATTTTCAGATCAAATGGAATTGTTAATGTTGGGGACAGACGAAGTGTTGATTTGTATTTCTGGGGTGACGACACCAACACCTGTTGTAGCCTCTTTTTGTTCTCGGCCATTTTGACAGTTTTTGGTCTCCCTGCACGCGACATATCCAGTATGGTGCCAGTTGCATCGAAGTGTTTGTTTAAAACGTCTTCAGATTTGGGGCATCCGGTCCATATTTCTGACGCATACGGAGATGAAATTCCTGCACATCGTCGGTTGCGGAGTACAAGCGTGCGTAACGAATTCGTTGCTCCAAATAGAACATTGAAATAACACATTGAAATAACATTGAAATTGCTTTTGGACATTGAAATATGACACTTCTACGAAATGTTAAAATTTTAACCCGTCAAAAAATATAATTTCACTAGACTTATGGCGATTCAAACTGTGGTCTACTTTTTATGGGCCACTCCGCCGTATATGGAGATATCAGAAAATGTCTATAATTTTATTTTAATTATAAACCCCCCAGACCTTAAACACAAAAACTATTTTCTGAAAAAATTTTTTTCTTATTTTAGCTTTAACTGGAGGTTGTGTTAGATTTAAATAAAATTTTACTTAGGAAAATTCTTTAAGCTTAAACTAAATATTAATACATTTAGAAAACTTTTTCTTCAAATTTATTGCCCACCTATAAAAAATATATATATATTTTTTAATTTATTTTTAGCTCTAACTCCTTTATTTAATCTTTATTATTTTTGGCCGGAAAATTTATGCAATACTTTTCCAGTTTTTTCACCATTTGTGTGGTTGAATATTTAAAAATATTATTTATCTAGTAGTAAATATGAAAAATGAAAAACTAAAAAAATATGTTTAAATGAGTGAACAGTTTGTTTTTTTATTTTTTTTATTAAATAAATTTATACAGATCAGGTAATATAATAATAAAAAAAGTATTATTAAATTTAATTTTTTACTTTTAATAAATTAATCAAATATTTTTAATTAAATTAAAGTTTAATTAAAAAAGTAATTTTTAATTTAGTTGAACTGTTGTTAAGACAAAGTAGTAAGAATACGGTTTATCGGTGAAAATTCTGAAGTAACTCATGTCGTTTTCAAGAGTCAATCTTACCCTACATTATTTAAGTCTTAATCAGTGAGTTAAACAATAGGAACTCGGATTTCCATTATACAAAATTAGAAGTATTTTATGAAGAAAACTAAAAGGTTAGAAACAAAAATAAAATAGTATTTAAAGCAATAGAGAAGTCAGAATACCTTACATATAACCATTATTTTTAAAATAAAGTTAAGATTATGGGTTGGAAACTTCATATTCGTATGAATATAAAAGTATTAAGATTGATTTACACTCCAATAAAATTTTATTAATTTTTGTGGAAATAAATACAATATTATAAAATACTTTACTCTTATTTACTTAACACTTTAGCAAATAAAATATATTTTCTTTGCTAAAGTGATTCCTTCAGTATGCTAGTAGGCCGCTATAGCTCATGACTGTTTTTAAATTTTAAATATGATTTTTAAAAATTTTACCTTTTATGCATTAATTTTAATTCATGATGATCTTTCCAAGTAAGCCAAAGATCTAGAGAACGTATCAACGTGCTGGTAAGGTGGATTATATTAATTGTTAATTTATTTATTTAACATATCAGCGGTACCATGTTTGAGAAATTAATATAATATATATATATTTTTATTTTTTTCTGAAATATAAATATAAAAAATTCTAAAGCGCATTAATTTAATCTGGTATTTTATATTATAAATAAGCAGAGGTATGAAAAATTATAGAAACAAACAATATTAATGAAGTTTCCGTAGAACTTAGCGTTACCCTTTTTCAGTATTAAATTTGAATTTTTTAATACACACACATTTTATTTTTTATATACTAATTTACTTTATAAAAATAAAGTTCTAAAATTTTCTTGAAAAAAGAAATGAAAGTTAATAATTTTGTTTTCTTTTTATTACCTTCTTCTATTTATCCAATAATGAACCCGAGTGAGTTAGAAGTTAAATTTAAGCATTTAAAAAATTACCTAAGTTACTTATAAAAGAAATTCTTCAATGTTACCCTTAGAACAACGACTTTCCAATTTTTACTTCGTTTTTTTCTTTTTTTTTTCTTTTTAAGCACCCCTATGGTAACCGGTTCCCGCCGTTAAGCAAACGGAGTTTCCATAGGCATGCCGTGGCAGCAGACTACCACCCCCTAGCTTGGCCCTTCTAGTAGGGCTTCTCCCAACGGGGTCCCCACGGTATCGACAGAGACCACAGAGGTCCCTCTTCTATAATGCCCATGACCTCCTCCCCGACAGGACTACCCTCACCATCCTATCCTATAATGGGCAACATGTCCTCTACATGTCCCCATCACCCCTCGCGATCCATCTCGTTACATCGATGGTTCTCAGTGCTTCATCGAGTAGCGCCGACACACCTTCCTCTTACATGTCAGGTGGACCTGCACCCTCTCCACAGTAGGGCTGCCTCCCTGGCCCCGTCGCCACGCTTCGTCCTCATGCCCACTGCTTCTTCTTTCCCTCCCTTTTACGCAGTGGACCGGGCTTTTTTCCCCCCAGGGCGCGACTTGTAACCCCCGGTTACAAGTCAACGTCGATTGGGTGGAAGCAACTCGCTTAAATCTACCTTATATCTAGCTTAATTCTAATCACACATAATAGTGCAGCTCGCAGGCCGCCTAAATTAACTTATACTAACTTAATATAATCTTTGCTTGTCCATCGGTCAGGATGGTTCACCTGACCAGCACAAGTCCTTTCCTTACACATATACGAGCTCGCAGGCTCATCACCTAATTTTATTTTACTATGCCGACTGAGTATGGGTGATAAACTCCCTATCCTCCACACCCAGCGCGCGTTCAACACAGCACTCTTAACAACTACATCGCAGCACGCACGCTGCCTATGACTATCTCCTTACCCATTGAGTGGCAGTGAGAGGCATCCTTCCACTACCACTAAGCATGTCCTCAATTCCTGGCCTACCAATGACACGCAGGTCACGAAGTAAGTGCTTGCCAATTGGAAGCTGCTGAGGACTCCACACAATTCCCAGCACAAGTCTTTCCCACCCACATCTATCTTATGACTAAATGAAGCACACAGACTTCCTAATTTAAAACTTAAACTAAGCATACCCATTGGGAGGTCCAGGTACCCCACCCTGTGCCTCCCAGCGCATGTCCTTTGCCCTAATACTAGACTAAAATCTAATACCACTGATACCTATCCTACCTAAGAGTCATGCTCTAAAGCGACCCTGTGCAAACATGCTTCGCCCAACAACTAACTAAGACTGAGAAGCCGGGCTACCTGCCCATTAGACCATGCAAGTCCAGTTCCACAGCGAGATTAGCATGGCTATCGTAGAGAATCCACTCCGCCAAACCCGTTATTCACAAGCTAAAAAACCAATTTTTTTTTTTTTTTTTTTTTTTTACATGCTTGTACGAAGTAAAGCTAACGAAATAAGTAACCAAACTTAAACTATGCTCACTTCGCTCGCTAATGTTGACTAGCGAGCGTAGGTTAAGTTTGGTTACATTATATTTATAATCTCTCGTATTTAAAATGTTAAAACAAGAGCGATTACTAATACATAAATTTAACGTAAAAAAAAACCATTGTCGGGTAGAAATGGAAAAGACCACACCTTCGTTCTTGAATTATCGATCTATTCTCAAAATATAACACATTTCTAGGAACATACTTGCTTTGAACATGGAACAACCAGTATCTACATCCCAGTGGCTTTTTGTTGATTCCTGAAATTTATGAACTCCCGCTAACAACAATAGTCAAAAGAATGCCTGAAATAAAATGTCTAAATTCCTCCATTTTCCTCCATAAACATGTAACTTCTCTATGTTAGTCATTATTATTACTTAATCTTCGATAGAACTGAAAAACTCACCAGGTATTTTATCCTACCCCACCGGGTTGATAAAGTGGTGAAATCGTCATCGCAAATCAGCTGATTTCGAAGTCGAGAGTTTTAAGGTTCAAATCCTAGTAAAGGCAGTTACTTTTATACGAATTTGAATACTAGATCGTGGATACCGATGTTCTTTGGTGGATGGGTTTCAATTAAGCACACATCTCAGGAATGATCGACTTGAGACTGTACAAGACCACACTTCATTTTCATTCATACATATCATCATTACCTAACGGTGGTTCCAGAGGCTAAACAAGAAAAAGAGAAGGTACGTTATCCTAGAAGATGCATATCTCGTGAAGATGTATGTTTGATAATGTTCTGGGCAGGTTGTCCGTATTGTTGTGAGGCTCCATTCTCCATTGAATCTCTCCATCCTTAGAAAGTATATTTGTGCTTGCTGCAGTATTTATTTGACTTTCTCCATTATCCTTATCAAACTCATTATTATCACTTGTAACTCTTGGCACCTATGGCTTTCAATCTCTGACCCTTCTTCTAAACTGTCGGAAACTGATATGTTTTCGTGAACCCTGTTCTATTTGATTTATCATACTCATATTTTACTACGCAAAACAATAAAATCAAATTAAATAGATGAATTTTTTGGAGTTATATTTATAATACCGTGCCCTATCTGTGCAAATGACATGTTCAGACGTGATAAAAATTCCCATTTAGACTTACGTAATTATAAAAGTCGTGTAAAATTTATAAACATATTCAATTTCTAAAACATAATGCTTGGTTTTTTTTTTATGAATAATTTGTTTCATTTGAACAGTTATCATAATTAATGATGATGCAATACATGCCAAGTTCAGACATATTAACTTTACAAGCAAACTGGGGCATTATACTGTACATACATTACAGTACAGAACATAATATCACATCAAGAGAATTGTGTGACTATACACAGACTCCACCTCATCCACAGCGAGTAAAACTACGTATCATAATAAACACGCATGGATTATACTGAACCGAACAGAACAGCAGGTTAAAATATGTTTAGATCTTGTTTTTTTTTCACTTCGCTGATAAAAAAGCCGGTAATAAATTTTAGGGATTTTCCCTAAAAGTTTCTCAAAAATAAATTTTTTTCCCATTTTGGGGGCTCCCACACTTAAGGGGAAGCCTTTGGGTGAAATAAATTTTAATGAAAGTAATCCCAAAGTGGTGATAATTAATAATAAAAAAAAGTTAAATTGTTTGAAAAACACAAAAATCCAGCTATAATTCTAAAAGGTTGTAATTTTCTGGGAAGGGGATGAAAATTTTAGAGTAATGTTTTTTCAAAAAATACTAATGAGTAAGGGTTTTCAAAATATTGAAATGCAACGACTAACTTACGAGATGGATTTAAATTTAACATATTTTTCTTTTAATTTAAAAATAAAATTCTTTTGAATACATTTTTTGTAACCGCAGAACACTGGTGTGAAGTCGACAAAAAATGCTGTAATAGTTCAATGGCCTATTGAAGTAAAAAATATAAATGCAAAAAATTCCCAGAAACTCCTTTTCTGAAGCAAGATATAGCTAAAAGAATAAAATAAATAATGTAATTTTTTGGAGAGGGGATGGATATTAATTAGAAATTGTTAGTAATTTGTGCTAAATTACCCCAATAAAGATTTGAAATTCTATTTCGACCAAACCAACCCCTATTTTTCAATTTTTTTTCAATTATATTATACATTTTTTCCTGCACCCTGTGAAGGTAGTACCTGTTTACCAAGTATGAAGGAAATCGGTCAACAGGGTCCAGAATTATAAGCTAACATAAATAGAGTTATAAGCGCGCAAAGTTCGTCTAACAAAAATAGATTTTATAAACTTTGGAGCATTGATATAAAAAAAAAATTTCGCTGATTATTATCAGTGTATTTTAATTTATTTTTGTTTGTTTAACTTATTTTTTTTAATATCTCCTTAACACAGAACGTAAAAAAGCTGATTTAAAAAAAAACCGTTTTTGACCGATCTATGTACTTTCCCGTTATAGCTCTAATAAAAATTTAAAATTACACCAATGAATAAATATACAGCATCACAACTTTATTTAATAGTAAACTGAAATGTTTTTTTCAGAATTATTAAACAGTTTATTATTAACAAAGATTATAATTTTGTGCGTGTGTTTGTATAATATATATGTGTGTTTATATTTATTCCTACAACAAATGGAATTATCCATTTAAGTATTCATACATATCATTTGATATCTTTGAAGTTTTGCCTTTAAGGAATTATCGTTAAAACAAAGTATTTAATATTTAAGCACTTCTCTATAAATCCTTTTACAAGTAGTTTGAAAGGTTTATATTACATAAATTTAAACGAAATTTGTGTTTAATAATAATAATAACAATAATATATTTGTAAGTAACTTCAATGTTATCTTTGTAATATTCTGTCTGATTTCATAACTAAATTTTGATATAAAGTGTTGTTATATATTAAAAGTTTCTGTGAAATAATATTAAATTTTGTCACAGATATTACTCTAAAATATTATATTCATTAACTATTAACAAAATTTATAAGACAATAGAATTAACGATGCAAATAAAAATTAATATAATCCACCGGGTTTTGTCTAGTGGTAAACTCGTCGTCGTAAATCAGCTGATTTCGAAGTTTTCAGTTTCAAATTCCAATAAAGGTAGTTACTTTTATGCGGCTTTGAATACTAGATCGTGGATACCGGTGTTCTTTGATGGTTGGATATTAATTACCCACACGTCTCAGGAGTATTCGACTTTTTTTCCCCTTTGGACCGAACCTAGGCCGAAGTAGCACGACTCAATCCCAAGGGTGCCTTCACCTCTAACCTCTCGAGTGACCATGCTGGACCCGGTTATGCTGTTCCCAGTATAGGATACCACCCGGTCGGCCGAAACTGGATCTTTTTTAATGCCTCGCTTCTAAGCGGAAGTCTTCCTAGAGGGATCTCCACCCGGGACTCTGGTCTTCGTTTATGTCTTGCCTCTAAGTGGAAGATCCTCCATCCGGAACTCTGCTCTTTTTATTTTAACCCCCTAATAAATCCCCTGGATTTCCCTTTCACTCATCGGCCTTCAGACACCTCGGCATCCACGCCTTGTGAAAGGGGCTATCCACCCAACCCCTAATCTAAATCCTAAATCTCCGTTTTCGACGTCCTCCTCATCTTTCACATCTTCCCTAGCCTTAGCTCTCATTATACGGATAACCAAATTACTAATGGCGTCTCAATTCCATCGATTTAACAACATCGTCTCTAACCAAGTTATCTTTCTTTTTCCTTTTAACCTACGGTAATTACCGTTCAGATAATACTTCACAGGACGAATGAGGATGATATGTATGAGTGTAAATGATGTGTAATCTTGTAGAGTCTCAGTTCGACCATTCCTGAGATGTGTGTTTAATTGAAACCCAACCACCAAAAAACACCGGTTTCCACGATTTAGTATTCTCCACCACGTTATCTGAGAAGTAGTCGACTTGACTTTGTTCAAGACTACAAATTTACCGGTTCAGTTACATTACACTTATAAGTCACTAATGACTTTAATTGTTGATGCGACTATAAATAAACGTATTAAAAAAAATATACATAAAATTGAGGAAAAAGTATTTAGTTTTACATAGGTGAAGGTATATTTTTGTAATTGATTGCGTAATATGAAAAATCAGTTAAATCAATATTTTTAAACGTTAGGCCTTCCATCACTATTAATGATACTTGAAATCGGTTTTTCAAGTTAGTTTAAATAAAAGTCAAAAAGCAAAGAATGGGTATTGGATAAGCTTGAGTATAGCTAATTTAGCGGTAGCAAACGAAGGTTAAAAAAGCATTACTAGAGCTTTAAGAGTAGATTTTATACCACCTTCCTAACGAGTTCTTTTATTTTGCAATCCACTCGAGTTAAATCTCTTTTTTTTCCATTATGGTTATTATCATGTGAACTGTAAAAAACGTCATTATTCTTATACTATTTTAAATATTTTTAATCTTTTTAATTTTTTTTTTTTTTTTTTAATTATATTTATATCTGATTCTTAATTTCTTTCTTATCCTCCTTATTTTATTATTCTCTTTCACTTCCATTTTTTTCTTCAAGTACTTTACCCTTTATATCTTCTTTCTTTACTGCTTCGTTGTCTTTTTCGTTTCTTACTACGCTAATTTTTGTTTCCTTTTTCCTTGTTATCTTTCTTCGAACTCCACGTATTTTTCATTCCTTCTTCCTTTTCTTTTTACCGCTATTCAGGATTCTGTAAATTGTTTGAATATTATATATTAATTATAAATATAAAATTAACCATAACCCACTAGGTTAGTTTAGTAGTTAAACTAATCATCACAAAATCAACTGATTTTCGAATCGAGAGTTCTAAGGTTCATGTCCTTGTAAAGGCAGCTATTTTTATTTGGATTTGAATGAAGGACTATTCTTTGATGGTTGGGTTTCAATTGATCACACGTCTCAGGAATGGTCGACCTAAGTTTGTTCCGGACTATATATTTACCGGTACATTTATAGTTACACTGTAACTATTTCGGGCCTGGAAAACCGATATCAGTTATTTCATTTGCTTACACACACATCCTGACACGGTAATAGTTGGAAAAACTGGTTGGAGATAAAACAATTTTGTATATTAATTGTCATAATCAGAAACGATGTAGCCAACCAGATAGAAGATACAAGTCACACTGGAAATTGGTACAGATTTTCCTAGGATATCAAGCATCCTATTTCAAGTTTACTAAAGAATGATTGAAGAATCAGATAGTTTCGCTTTGTTTTCTTAATTGAATGAAACATATTATTGTGTATTAACAAGTAAATCCCACCTAAATGCTGTAAATTATTAGCTTTGTAAATAATCACTTCACTTTGTTTACCACAGGGACCATCGGGTATGATATTACTACAATTACTCAGAGAATTATCAGTACTATTAGAGATAAAAAATGTGATTCGTTTCACTTATTCCTCAAATACACATTACAGATTTAAGAAAGCCTAGAATAGATTGTTTAAGATAAAAAATTAATCACTACATCAAGAAACTATGTATTGTACACATTTTGTCTACTTAGGAGAAAAAGTTAAATATTTAAAAAGTAAAATAATATGCATTTATTGCTTCTAACGTAGAGTACATATTATCTTTCATGCCGGCAGTAGGCTCCCTGACCAGAAAATAGAGCGATACATATCATGTAACATTTGAAATTGCAATATCTTCTAAACAACAAAATAATCCACGGTTGTACAGTATCCCCAATCGATAAATGAAGGAAAATACAAATATAACCTGTGTAGGTTATGAATTGCACAACATGAGGACACTAGTGCATCAGCTATCGTGAGGAGAGTGGTGGGAAAAATAGACTCGTTTTACGCTGCTAGGGGAGCACTAAAATTAATATATCTCTGGATTTTGATATGAGAGAACTTTGTGTGAGATATCGTTGAAATTTTCTCATCGAATACTATCTATGTGTTTTACTATATTAGCGATAATTTTGTTATTAAAAGATCTAAATAATCATAAATAAATTGTAAAAATTATCTGTTTAGCCAAATTGTCGCAGTAAACTGGTGTTAAACGTGTTCAAACGTAAACGCTTGCGAATAGTAATATAGAGTACGGCAAATCAAAAATACATAAAATGACTTTGCTGAACACCAGAGGGTTAGCGATGACGTCTGAAACACAAGGTGTTATCAGTTGATCATTGCTCTGCAAAAAAGTACTACCGACCCGCAACCAAGTTAATCGGCTTAATGGTTAGTATTTTGTTCTTATGTTTTTGGAAGTTCTGATAAGCTTTCTTGTTTTTCCCCTTATAGGTGTAGTATAATTTCCTGTTCTTCAGGATATTTAAATTTATCAACTCTTTTAATTATTTCTTTTTCATCTCCTGATGTTATCTTTTCTATCTTTAATCATGAGTTTTGCCTTTTCAATGAAACTTTTAATCTAACTTTACCAGTTATTTTGTGTAAAATCTCTGTATTTTTGTTGTCTCTTTATCTTCTGATAGAAATGCAATATCATTCGCATAAACCAGAAAATCGATTTCTATCCCTGATCTTCCTAACTTTATTCCTTTTATTTTTCTTCTTTGTAATCTTTTTTCTCCATTCTTTTATTACTTTTTCTAATATAACTTGCGAAATCCCATCTCTTTGTGTGACTCCTGTCTCCATTATAAATGGTTCTGAAATATTATCTCTGAACTTTATTTTTGATCTGTAAGAGTCTCTTTGATTAATCTTCTAGCTTTATCATCTATTCCTCTTTCTTCTGATCATTTCTTTCCTATTTATTGAATCTTATTCGTTTTTGATCAAAGTAAGAATTATTACTTTTTTAGGTTTAATTACGTATTATTGTGCTGTAATAAAATATTTGTTCGCTACGTGACCTGCAATTTCTGAATCTTACTTAGTAGTTTCCTAAACCTTTTTCTATTTTTACTAAATATTATTTTCTTATGCTCTTGACAATATTTTATATGTTACAGGTCATAGTGATATTCCTCTTAAATAAGTATATTTAATTTAATAAATTTTTAATTATTTGGAAATCCCTCTAATTTTGAAACATTTTCTTGTTGCTATAAATTCCTTTTAATTAATGTTTACTTCCTTCTACGAAGTAAAAGAAATATTGTGATCACGAAAAATTTCGGTTTTTAGATTTCAATGGAAATATCCACTTTGACTATCCATGAAACCATTTTGACTCGTCGTGACGTCTGTACGGACGTATGTATCTCGCATAACTCAAAAACGATAAGCCGTAGGATGTTGAAATTTTGGATTTAGGACTGTTGTAACATCTAGTTGTACACCTCCTCTTTTGATTGCAATCGACTGGATCAAAATTGTCCACAAAAGCCCAAAATTTCCAAAAATTTGGATTCACGAAGATAAGAATAATACTGATCTAATTATACGAGTAATAAAGGGATTTTTATTCTATCCTAATATTTCGTGTAAGATTGTTGAATTAATAATTGTATAATTATTAGATATTAATAAAAATGAATATTTCAGCAATTGTGAAACAGTCTATATTAAAGAACTGGAGGATCGTATCTCACTTTCAAATGAAGTAAGTTTAAATGAAGTGAAGCAGAAAATGTATATATGTAATTTTTATAGGCCTACAAGGAAGTCATGTCGTATCCACATCAGATTTTTTTACAATAGCTTATATCAGATAATTTATATCAACTTATTGTTAAAAAATAGCATCATTATTCATTTGTATAATGTCTTACAAAAATAAAATTTTTTTTTTTCAATATTTACCTTTACCTAATTAGTAATTACTGTTCTCAGCTATCTCGAAACCGATTTGGATCTATGAAATCCAACTATGGTACAAGAAAGTAACAAGTTGTACAAGATTTCCAAAACAAACTATTCAGAGTTATTAGAGAAGCGCCGTGGTTTGAGAAAAACACTTTAATACACGATTATCTAGGATTGTCCACCTAAAATTTATAAAATTTTGTTTTATTATCCCAGCGGCTATCCATGAACTCGTCAACAGAGTAAAACTCTTTAGACACCAAAAGGCATCTTAGTCGACATTTAAACCGACTTAGAATGGGAATTTGTTTGAAATTTTCTGGAAACCTATTAATCTGACACCAACTTTGAAGGTAAACGTTCGATAGCCACTGTTCTGTGCTGTTGGACACGGAAGTTATCCCTTCCTGTGGCATCGTAAAGATGTATATCTCCGTTCCGTACAAAATTGCAAAATTGCATTTCTAACGGCAATACACCACAACATCTAAGATATAAATATCAGGGCAAAGGCAGAAATTCCAGCTCAGAGACGGCGTCCCTACACGACTCTCTGAATTTTAATTTCATAATCACTCTTACCAGCTTTCTTCTGCAGCCAAAAAACCCTACTACGCAAGGTCCGACCATAATATCCCCAAATTCCAATCCCGTAGGATAAGTGTGGAAATATTAGTCCACAGTAAGCCATTTTCAACAGATCTAAAGATCAGACACTTGCGAGTTTACGCAGGGCAAAGATGCACGATGAAACCTTAGCGCAAACATGATCTATGTGTTTTTACCAGGTCAGCCCTCGATCAAGGTGCATATCCAGGAATCTGGCAGATTCAGATACTTGCAAGAGTTCATCATCAACCATCACGGAAGGTTACCCGTCATGTTCATGCTCTCAGAGACAAAATTTAATAACGTTTCACTTTGATTTATTGGTCCTTAAGTTTAATTTTTGTAAAGTGTTGAATTAATTGATTTATTTCAACGAAAGTTTTGACCTCCAAATGAAAGATTTATCTCTAAATTAGAGAGTCGCGTCATCAGCATACTGATTCACAATAAATGCCTTAACTCATGTGGTGATTATATAGAGAAGTAATATAAGGTATGTAGTTTAAGAGAAATTAAAACTATTTATAAACCTTTCAGAATAATTTTTTTTAGAATGAAACGGTCTTTAGAGATAACCTCTCGTACAAACATCCTAAATATATTAAATTCCTTTTTGGGCAGTCGTGTAATAAGCTTAAGGCTCTTTCTAAATGGCATGATATATTTTTTACTGGCAGAAAATACAAAATGTCGTATCTTTCCGGGATTCAAATAGATAACCTCGCGAATGGAAAAACGAAAACGTTACTATTACGCTTTATTATTAAAGCGTATTTATTAAGATTGTTATAATAAATCCTCTAGATTAAGAGAAATATATTTTTATTTAAAACAATTCTGTAGTTCATATAATGCAGATAATTGATAATATAAATAAAAAATGCTATTATTTTTCTTTATTTTATATATATATATATATGCTTCTGGTTTGCAATTTGGTATATTTAATTATTTTTAATTATTCAAATTTATTTGTGTTGAGAGTAATTTTTAATGTTTTCTCTACTATTCTATACACATTCCATTACTGTTAAGAAACGGAGCGTATAATTTTCACCATTAGATTTGCTGTTAAGACAATAGTAGAAAATCTAAGTATCTCTCTCATTCGATCGCTTTATTTCACTCGGTCCGACACAGTGGGTTTCACTTAACAAACAAAGCCAAAATCCTTTCTTCCTCCATCCCAGTACTTCCGCCCCCTTCATTTACTATTCGTCCAGACTAAACCAAACCAAAACCATCCCTAGACAAACCCAGAACGATGAAGATAAATCGTTGTAAATTTCTATGAAACTCCAACCTACCGATACCACACTATTTCTAACGCGACCGACTTAGCTAGAGAGAAGTATTCCATTGTTCCAATCTTTTACTCGTGTAGGCAGATTTAAATCCGAGCAGCTTGCAATTCCTATTATGTACGCAATTATGGAGGTAAATCCAGTAAAGTTTAATATTAATTCTTCATAATACAAATATGAGACAAAACTTTAGTATTTTAAGTTACAATAAGCGTTAGTAATCAGATTTAATAAGCTCTAATGGTATTTTGACTTTTCAACCGTTTGAATAATTGTAATTATGAAAAATAATTTGTGTATTATAACTTTATAAAAAAATTCTGTATAAACTGTAGGGGAGACGAATATTAGTAAAAATAATACCCAAACGCTGTGGTACATTTTTCGATGTTTTCAAACCTTTTTACTTCCTTCTACGAAGTAAAGGAAGTATTGTGATCGTGAAAAATTTAGATTTTCAGATTCAATCCATTTTGACCATCCCTGAATCCATTTTGACTAGTTTGTACGTACGTTTTTGTCGACGTCACGCCGAAATAACTCCAAAACGATTAGCCGTAGAATGTTGAAATTTTGGATTTAGGGCTGTTGTAACATCTAGAAGTGCACCCCCCCCCCTTGAGATAGCTATCGACTAGACAAAAAGTGTGCAGAAAAGCCCAAAATCCACAAAAAAAATGGGTTTTGGACTTTTTCTTAAATGCGGTAATAAGCCCTCATTGAGAGCTTTTCAACAATATAATTGGATTACATTGGTTCCAGATTTATAGCGAAATGAAATTTTAATTATTGTAATATTTGGATCTTACAAGGAGAAAGTACTTCGGTTCGAATCCAACTATATCCTATATAGTTCCTACTATAAAGAGCCACTATCTGAATGTCTCAGATCCGCACTAACAACCTCAACAATAAACTTTCCCACTAAAGATTGTACATCGAAATTTAGACCTAGTTCCTTTAAGAACCCCGCTTAATACTCTAACTGAGTTTCTATCTGATTCCGTTCCGGTCTGCCCGGGAGAGGAGAATCAACGCCTACTCCCGCACAGCGTCATCGCGGAGTCCCGCGTGACATTCACCATCTTTTGCAGACTGCCGCCAAGACTCCCCTGCATACCACCAAAGCAGCACCCAGAGAACCCCCACCGACAGTGAATTAGCTCATTAATGCCCCCGTCGGAGCGCGACCGCACCCACCGGGCAAGAATAATCCCGCCCGCCGACAACGGCCGCAACTCCGCCGACAGCCTGATTCAGTGCATACCACCAATACATCTAACCGAGGCACGCTGCCTAAGCGCCTACCTTCGGCCAGTCAACTGCCCAGGCGGTCCCTAGCCACCCAGGTTTCTATCACCTACTAGATCCCTTCGGCGGTCCTGCTCAGGGCGAGGAATCGAAGGAAGCCAGCAACAATTTTCCACTCTCTACGAGTCCTCCAGTTGACTCGTAGATCCAAAACAGAGTTTACTCTCTCGAGTTCTCTAGTAACTCTGGTACGTTCAGCTTCGTACCGGGGACATATGTAAAGGACATGGTCCACAGTGTCATCGACCCTACAGTCCGGACAGAAGCCGGAATCAACCAACCTAAACTTAGCTAATTTGTCCCTAAATCCACCATGTCCTGAGAGGAACTGAGTGGTATGCCGATTGGGGGATACCCAGCTAATAGCTCGCAACTCTCTAACATCGGGAAATATACCATGCGTATAACGACCTGTCAAAGAAGTGTTCCACCTATCTTGCCAAGAGTCGAAACCTTGGTCTTCGATCTCACGCATACGCCCAGCAGTAAGAAGGCCATCCTTCTTTGCAACATAACGCTGGCTACGTTCCGTAGCCAAAATATCCATAGGTTTGATGCCTGCGATCAAATCCTGCCTGCCTGCGATCATTGAGGCAGTGACTGTACTGCCTCTCGCGAGACAGTCCTGTAACCACCGACAACCGCTAACAAAAGAAGACGCTGGGCTCGTAAAAGAATGTCCCTATAACATTGGTGTTGTAAACGATAAGCCCAGACGGGCGCAGCGTACAACATAATGGCCTCACAAACGCCTTTATAAAGAATCCGCATGGTACGGAAATTCAACCCCCAATCGGGATGGACCACTCTACAGACGCCGAAGAAAGCATCAACTGCCCTCTTCGCCACATACTGAAGGTGCTCCTTGAAGAGAAGATTCCACAACTGCAAAACCCTACATGCCTGTGCCGCTCCGAGCTCGATCTCAGCACGCAAACTACCCTCGACCAGCAACAGCCCATCGTCGGCATAAGCCACGACGCGACAGCCACCAGGCAAGCGCAGCCGCATGAGAGAGTCAAACTCGATGGTCCAGACGAGTGGACCTAATACACTACCCTGCGGACATCCTTTTGACAGGGTCTTTCCTACTTGCGAACTGCCGTCACGAAGGACAACAGTTCTGTCGCTGAAATAACTCGAGAGAGTCCTAATTTCTTCCTGCGTGCAACCACGCTTCTGCAATTGGAACAAGGCAGAGGGCCACCACAAGTTATTAAATCCCCCGGATATGTCCAAAAAGATACCGAATGCATACTTCCACTCGCTGCCCGAAGCAAGATTCAGGACCCTAATAATCGCATCCTCTGAACTCTTACCGGGTCTAAAGCCATACTGGTCGTCCATCAGCATGTGATTTAAAGTGAGCCTACTATTAATGCGGAGGTAAAGTACCTTTTCGAAAAGTTTTCCAACAACTGGTAAGAGCGTCAGAGGACGGTAAGAAGAACTAACGCTGGGGTCCTTGTCGCCACCCTTGAATAACAGCTTCAAGATCCCTCGCTTCCAGCAAGCCGGGAAACACCCGGCAAACAAACACCTATTGAACACCCTAGTCAACGGGCCAAGAATTACAGGCAGGGTGCGAACAAGGAGCTCCACCGTGATACCATCATATCCGGGGGCTTTGTTCCTAGCAAGGCTACAGATTACCTGGCGGACTTCCGCCTCAGTAATCTCCAAAGACACAGAGTCCGTAGTGAAATTTACAACCGCCGCTCGAACTCTGCGGTGTTACGAGGTCTCACCAACCTCAGTATCATCGGGGAGCAGATCGTCCATCAGAAGAGATAGAACACGATCTTTCTCAACAACAACGCCGTCCTGGGTCGAGAGAGCCGACAGAAGATTGTCCTTTTTGTGTTTATGACCAAGCACACGATAAACAACTCCTCAAGGGTCTTTATTCCCTTGCTCTTGGACAAAAGAGCGCCTGGAATCTCGTGTAGAAGTCCTAATTCTACGAAAATACTCGTTCCTTTTCTGACGATACTCCGCAAACAAGGACTCGCGCCGCACGTTGTGCGCGTTGACCAAGGACGCGCGTTGTGCCAAGGACGTGCGCGTTGTGGACAAGGACGCGCACGTTGTGCGGCTCTCCTGAGTCGGCCCACGGCCTGTTTTATTGCAGTCAAGTCCCGAGACCACCAACCAGCTACTCTCTTTCGACCCGTACTTCGGGGGATTGAGAGTTCTGCGGCTTCAACCACCATGGAAGAGAAATTCTCTGCCAGGTTTTCTAGAGGGACCTCGTCCAGGGTACGAGTGAACACCCGCATCCTGGCCGCTAGAATTGTCGAAAACTTGGGCCAATCCGCATGCCTGTGCAAGAAGCGCCCCTGCTGAACAGGGACGTCCGCCCTAAAGACATCGCGCAGCCCACCTAACCACTCCAAAACTATGAGCCGATGGTCGCTTTCGCAATCATCGACTACAGACCAGTTCTGAATCCTACCTGGGATATCCTTGCCTATGGTAACATCAATGTTGGTACCAAGGGAGATCCTCCGCAATCCCACAGTGCCGGCGCACGTTGCCGACTCGCTAGTAGGCGTACAATTGTCTTGCAGTAAATGTGGATAATGTCATGTGTGATGTTGGGTGACAGAAATGCTTGGACGAGAGTAGCAACTGCGGTGTCAGCCATAATTAGAAACAAGGCAGCAGCGGAGAGGGACAAGCAAACTGGAAGACTCCAGTTACCTGAGGCGGAGAGACGATCTGGATGGCTATGGGCGGCCAACCTTTGAGGGGTGGGCGGCGCAAGCTCCTCGGAGTCGACGTTCGCCGATGATCCCCTCGCTCTGGCTACTGTAATTTGGTGACAAGTGCGCCCAGGTGATTACGCAGGGGCTGTGTACATACCATGTGGATTAGGTCTGTCCCCTGTATGACTAGAGGGAGAGGTTTTTTGCGGGTGAGAGCCGCGCACTTGCCATCAGAGCGGCCTGGCAGCGGCTTGCAGAGCTTTTTTCTCTTCCTACGGAAAAAAAAGAAAAAAAAAGTTAGTAAAGCAAGTCATGTGGTGTCCACATCAGAGTTTTTAATTATAGTGTCAAAATGAAAATTAAAATAAAAAAATAGTTGTTTGGTTGTGTGTGTGTGTGTGTTAGTATATTTAAAGTATGGAAACGTTTAAATATCTTTTCAATCATTAAATATAGAAAAAGGTAATTTAACAAATATTTTTATCTTAAAGGATGTATTTTTGGTTAATGAACCACCTATCTCCAAGAGGCCACCCAGCGGCCATTTTTAGAGACAACTCAAAAATTTTAAATTGAAAGGGTAAAGTTGTGAAATGTCACTTTAAAGGAGCACTGATAAACCAAAATTTTGACCTTTAAAAACTTCAGGCTACAACAATCCTGACAAGAATGGAAGTTATTTTATGGTTTGAATAGATAAATAGTTTCAAACATAATCCATAGTACATCTTAAATAACTGTTCAACAGTGTTAATCTAAAAAAAAAAAAATATTAACATATGCTCGTACCACAAAACGATTTATTTTTTGGTATTGGTCTTCCATTACGGTGTAAGAGGGTTAAACAAAGAAATTTACAAACATGTAAAAACATAAAAGCCAGAAGAACAGTAATGGTACTAATAATTAAATGGCCTGTCCACTGTTATTCACTCGGCATATCAAGCATCACTTTCGTTTAAACATCAATGTTGGAAGTATTCGTAATTCTTTACATATGCAACCAAACAAAACTCATTTAGACAGGTCGTTGACTCTTCACTCTTCACCTCAGTAGAGGACTTTTTCTATCGTTCAGTCAGCAAAGCGAAGCACACCACTACACTGCAAGCGAGGCAGCGCACCCCACTCACCAGCTGTCATCTACAAGGCCTGTTCTCCGATGCTGTCTAGTCCGCGCTCCATTCGCAGTTAACTAAATTTAATATCATTGTTTGTAAAAATCGATTTGTATTATAATCGTAATGTAACTAAAAAAAAAATTAGATAATAAAATTAAAAAGAATGTCGATATATAATTATATGTAACAATGTTTTGATGGTCTGATGGAATATTGAATTTCGATATTGATATCGACTTCTTCAGAAACTTACTATGTCTTTACTAAATTTAATATCATTGGCTAATCTTTTTTTTTTCTCTCAGCTCCCCTGGGCCGGACCGACTTGTTGGTATTACGCCGCCCAGGGGAGTGTCTTTAAACTCAAATAGGCCTCCCCACCTACCGGCTATATACCGGCAAGGCAGGTCGGCCTACCGGTTAGCTCTTTTTGAGAGTTCTTTATCAATATTGCCCCTCTGGGGACCCAAAAGGGCAATACTAACGCACCACGCCCAGTTCGCCGCGACGCGGTGCCGGGTCCCTTCAGTATTATCATTGGCTAATCTGGCACCACTTATTCTGACGTAATCAGTGCAGCCCTCAGTAGATTTTTATATCCTGAACTAAGAATTTCCATCAGTGTAAGCCATACACACAATCTACATAGATTCACTTTCAGTTATGTCTTAATATTTTCATAATACCTAGATCGGCGAAATCATCAATAGAAAGAAGAACTTGTACGTTACTAAAATTTATGATCGTTGACAACGTGAATGCATCCCAGTGAGATCTCAAAGTCTTGAAAAGCAATGTTATAAGCACGGCAAAGAAACATGTTAGATCTCAAATCAGCTTTTGATTACAACCCCGAAATTGAATATCTATATCCCAAAAATATTTGAATGGGTAAAATTGGTGATTTGTAATCATTCCAATACCAAAAAATGCAATGATTATTATCCTGGATTTTGTTGTGCTAGGGCCAAAGTAGTTTTTGTAAAACCTCAATATCCTGATTTCAATAATATTTTTCTTTAGATAAACATTCTTTATGTGAACATTTTATTTTATCCGATAAGTTTGAATAAGCGATAATTCTGAGTAACAGTCCACACATATAAAAATTATTTTCAATTTTTGATGTTCTATATGCGTATTTAACGTGGGCGTAGCCAGTTAGATGGGAGATACTAGTACATATATATATATATACCAGGTTGTCCCATATAAAACGCAACCCAACCTTATATTGGTAGGTATTGAAATAATAAAAAGGCATGTGTAAATGTAAATTTAATTTTTATTATAACCATCCATTACCTTACAATTAGAGTAAATGTTGGAAGTGGCCGTCATCTTCTTGAATACAAGCTTCAATTCTTTTTACAGCGTTTCTTGCAACTTTTTTAAAAGTTTGTGGCTGGATATTTAATACAGCTTGTTCAATATTGACTTTCAATTGTTCGTGGTTTGTTGCTGTAGGCTTTTTCTTTGAGGTAACCCCGTAGAAAAAAAATCCGCCGCAGTCAAATCTGGAGATCTTGGTGACAACAAGCCTCGACCGATAACACGATTACCAAAGAATTCCTCAACGAAATCAGAAGTTGAACCTGCATAGTGCGATGTCGCACCGTCATTTTGTAGCCGGCAGTGTCTGTCTCTTCTAAGAGTGCGATGAAGTGAAATAAAATATCCTGATATCGTTCTGCATTAATGGTGTACTCGAAAAAAATAGGACCGATTGGTTTCTTCCACGATATCGCGCACCACACGCCCAACTTCTGCGGGTGTAATTGTTTTTCGTGATAAACGTGGGGATTTTCAGCGCTACAAATTCTACTGTTTTGGCTGTTTACCTAGCCATCCAAACAAAACCGTGCTTCATCTGTGAAAAATAACGAATCCATAACATTAATTCCCTCGCGCAGAAATCGACGGAATCGTTGACAATATTGTAGCCGTTTTTCTTTGTCGGGCTCAAGAAGTCGATAAACCGTTTGAATGCGATAAAGTCGTAATTTTAATCGTTTGGTCGTCCGATGAACAGTTGATTTAGACAAATTAATTTCAGCAGACAAACGTCTGATCGATTTATTTGGCGAGGCGAGTAATCGGTCTTTGATTTCAGTGACTGTATCTGTATTCAACACTGACGCAGATCTTTTGTGTTCCTTGTTATTAACAGAAGCGGTCTCTCTAAATTTTGCAACTAACCTTAATACTGATGTTTTTTTAGGAGCTGGTTTATCCGGGTACTTATGGCGAAACAAATCTTGCACTGCAACCACTGATTTCGTACTGAAGTACGACTCGACAATGAAAACACGTTCATCTAGCGAAAACACCATCTTGTCTGTAGCAATACACTGAACTTTATGATTGCATTGTTGTTACTATCGGTAGTGTTCTACTGCATCGCGGCGATGTTCAGATGTTGGACGAGTCCATTTCAGTAACGAGTAGGGGAGTAAGCTTGACTTTTGAAATTTCATGGATGAGTGATTGATGGGTTGCTTTTTATATGGGACACTCTGTATATATACATATGTAAATGTTCGTTTGTTCAAAATCTTAAATTTCTGAAAGTTCTTCACCGATTGCTTTGAAATTTTGTAACAACGTTCCATTCGAATACGAGTGTGTTTCTATATACCTGCTATTTATATACCTACTATTATGTAGATGTCCCACCTCTAACAGGTAAAAACATGCTTTTTTTAAAAAAGGCTTATCTGTTGGACGTAAAAGCAACACACGCTACACTAAATATTTTACGATTCCACATAATGTTTCCAATATGTATGTCCACTATAAACTAAAAAACTACGGGAAAAATTTATGGGTGGGGAAAAAGGGAGAAAGGGAAAAATCGAAAAAGAAAAAGGGAAGAAGGGGAAAATGGAAAAAATGGAAGACGGGATAAGGAAAAATGGGAAAAGAAATGGAAAGAGGAAAGGAGAACATAGATAATGGGAAAGAGGCGAAGGGGAAGGAGAAAGGAAGGGGTAGAGAAGTAGATGAACGAATAGGAAAATTAGAGGAAATGGAAATATGGTGAAAGGGAATATGGTAAAATAGAAACTTGGAAAGGGGAAAAAGGAAAGGGAAAGGTTATGTTTTGTGAAGTTCCGTAATGTTCATTTCGTTAATGTGTTTTATCAAACTTTCAATTGTGTTCATATATATATATATATATATATATATATATATATATATATATATATATATATATATATATATATATTATATATATAATTAGTTTTATTTTAAAACTATTACACTGTTAAACTCCAACCCTCACAATAGACGAGCGTATAATACAAATGAATAATTTTTGCTAGTTATTTAACATTAATTCTAGGTTACTTAATACATTAAAAAAAAAATTACCAAAATCCAATAAATAATTCCACTTTGTCCTTAAATATATATCCTAATGTATTATATAATAATAGAAACGTTTAATAATTCATTCCTAAATAAATTATTTAAAAGGTATTGTTTATTTGTTAGATTTCTTTTATTTATTTTTTATTTTTATAAAGTGATTAATGGCGTAACTGCATGTTGTATTAAAGTAAAATTCGTTTTTAAATTCCTCAGTGTCAACTCTTTCATACTCTTTTTGTACTGTTTTTCTTTCTTTTTTCTTTTTTTATTTATTCACTGTCAACGTCTTTCTGAACGAATGGTGCTTAGAAAAAAAAGACAATGTAATATAAATGAACGTTTGTCTGTCGTTTTAACTTTCTAATTTGTTAAAAAAATTTTCTGTTATTAATATGGAATACTTTTTGTATCATTTACCATGTTTTTCCTTTTTTTTTTTTTTTTTTTAATTTAATTGTATTAAAATACTTCGTTTACAGTTTAAAGGAAAGAACTTATTTTCATTAAAAAAAATTGATTAACATAATTTTTTTATGATAAAATTATTTATTCTTTCCTATGAATAAGAAACTAATTTTAAATAATAAAATATAAATAAATATTTACCATCTGATTTATTATATTAATATCTTAATTAAATATATATTTTACAACCTTCTATGTATAGTGTAACATGTTTCAAAAATATCTTTCCATCGTCAGGTTTGCTTGATTAATTATTTATATAATAGTTTCCACTTACCAACTTTCTTTAATAGTAATGTTCTAGCGCTTTCGGATTATTAATCCATCCTCAGGAACAACGACGTGTTATACATTATAATTATTTACTTCACATATCATTAATTGTACTAAATTTAATTTTATAGAAATATAACAGTTGATCATCAAAAGGTAAAATAAAGTTAACGTTATCCGTCAGGTCAGAATGAAGGTCACAATTGTTATGTATATTAATATGATATCAAAATTATTGTTTAATAATTGTTTGAATAATACTTAATTTAAAATTTCGTTTGTTCATTTATTAGACTTTTATTATTTAAGTATATATAATATTTTTTGCTGCTTCATAATTTTCTGCTTGGTAATTTCGCCACATAAGTTTAAAGCTTGTGTACGTGAAATGATAGTGAAATTTTGTAGCGTATAAAAATGACAAGCATGATCGGAATTCGAACCCGGGATCTCCGCATGAAAGACCGAGACGCTACTTTGTTATACGTTTATTTATTTCCTTATTTATACTATTTTTTTCAGTATCTAATACTGATAATTGTTTAATAATCAAAATTTTCATCCAGTTTTATAGATTTTAAGAAAATATTTTTCGTAAAACGTTTTACAGAACAAGTTCTTTTTTACAATTCACTTTAATAACCGTTTACGGTCAAGTCTTATTTTTTATTCAGTAATTATACTACACATTACTTACATTTGCATTTTAGTATTATTACTATGATAATAACGATTATTATTATCAATGTCGACGGACCGAAGGTCAGCAGACGCCCCGCTTCTGATTTCGGTGCATTCTGTCCTGTTGTACGGGACGGAATTAAGGGCTCAGGCGTTAAGATTTGAGAGAAACCAAAAGCGGTTAGCACAGGTGCAACGTATGCAAGTCGCTTCCGCGTATCCGACGTTTTCCGAGCCTACCGTTCTGGTGGTCACCGGCGATGTACACATTGTTCTTTTAGAACGGGAACGCCAGGCGGCCTATAGGATTCGATGGGTGGGCGACGACCGGGAGACTATCGCCGAGGAGGAACGGACTCGTACGTTCCTCGCCTGGCAACTGAGCTACGATCGTGATAACTGAGGACGATGGAACGCGAGGCTTATCCCTCTGATCAGACCATAGACAGAGTGATGGCACGGAGAGGTGATGTAATACATGACCCAATTTTTAACGGGTCATGGGTACTTCCGCGCTTATCTCCATGCCATAGAGAAAGCGCAATCCTCCCACTTCCTATATTGCCCGATGTACGGGACGATACCTAGCATACCTTTTTCAAATCGGCTTGGTGGGTGGCAGATGAGGAGGGTGTAGAGGCGGATTTTGGAGCACTGAGCCCTCACAACGTGATTACAATGATGCTCTGTGATCTGATCAGCTAGGAGAGTGTGGCCTGATTCGTCGGGAGTATTCTCAGGACCAAGAACAACCTGGATAGTCCTGAGCCAGGTGAAAATTAGTTAGCAGTCTTCTCAGGCTAGGTTAGGAGGAATCGGCATAATGTGTAAAACGGTTCCGGGTCGAGTCCTGGTAGAAAGGAAGGTGGTTTTAGCCGGTAGTTTACTGATGACGGTTTGATAAATTCACCAGTGGAATCCCGGCACTGCATGCGTAAATCCATTTCTACCACCCTCTCTCCACAAAAAAAAAAATTATTATTTTGTAAAATACGTTCATGAATTCAAAATTTTTAATTTTCCATATTTAGTCACCGGTATGATCCTGAAGAGAACACACGAAAATGGAAGTTTTACTATATTTGTTTGTTATAATAAATCATTATTATATGCTGAAAGTTAAAACTGAAAATTAAGTAGAATTTATTTATTATATATACTACCTATAAATACTCTTCCTATGAAATATATTTTGTACAAATTTTATTCACTGTGTATTATTTACGATTAATTAAGTGTTATAACCATTGCAAGAATCTTCCAAACTATTTTTTTTTACTTATTGCAGAGTTTATTGCTTTAATTCATATATATGGTAAATTTTGATTTTTACGATTGGCGAGGGAGGAGGTCATTCCTAGAAAATTTTATTTATTAAAAAAATTATCATAACTGATAGATAAAAAGTATTTTTCTAACAATCTACTACCACAAACAATGCATTAATTTTATTACCACTATTTATTTTATTAACCGTTGTGTATTTGTTATTATTATTATTTTAATTTGTATCCATTACGTTTAATGGGTAAAAGTTAAAGCAATATATGTAATTATATATATATATATATATATATATATATATATATATAAAATATTTATACCACCAGATACTCTTAAAAAAAAAGAAAAACTTTTTGTCAGAAGTACTTCCAGATCATCAGAACTATCAGTATACTTATGTAAAATAACATAATTAAAATATGAAAAATTAAAAATATTACTTTTAAAATTACACACACACACACACACACACACATATATATATATATATATATATATATATATATATATATATATATATATATAGTAAAAAAATGTTACAAATTTCAGCGTGTATATACTATTCGCCCTATTTAAAAACATCCAATATCCATCGTAGTATAACGCAGAGTCAATATACACAAGTAAATTTATTTAATTACTTGTAAATTTGGTATTTGCTCATGAATTAATAAATTGTTAGTCCTTTCAACGTAATAATTATAATGAATAAAATCTATTGTATTACTATTATATTAATAAAAAAAATTATAACTCGGTTTAGATAGATTTCACAAGAAAGCTACCTATTGTAATGAGTACTATGATTCGATTTACGGAAAATTTCCACATACCTTCGCTTTTAAAATCCCCCAGACCTCAAAACCAACTTCAGCTCAAAATTTCATATATATATATATATATATTTCACTTTCTTGTGGACACGATAACTGACCTAATTTTGCGCCAATCAATTTCAAATTGATACATAAAATATAATGACTCAAACTATTGGTCGTTAATCGGAAAAATCGGACCACGGGAATGAAAATTGGGGTTCTTTTCGAAAAAACAAAATATCGCTATAACTTTCTTATCAAGTAAAATATCGAACTTGGTTAAATTTCTTAATATTCTGGGATTGAGGGCCGAAAAATTACGTCAGTAGTTTTTTGATATTACCAACTATTGGGCCAGGGGATTAAAAAAATGGGGTTTTGAAGACATAAAATTCATACCTTCCTTATTAGGCAAGTATCGAATCGGTTTAATGTGGTCGTTAGTCCTCTAAACATTACTTAAAATTTTTGTCTGAAACGATTTTTGATATGATCAACCCTTACGGCAAGGGATGACCAAAATATTGCTGGAATTAAAAAAAGATGGAGCTTGTTGTATGTTAAACATGTGAAACTTTTTTTTCACATCATCCATTGTTGTATTGAGGAAATTTGAAGTTTTTCTTAACTTTAAGGTGGAAAACTTTTTATCTCCTCTTTTACCACCGGTGAAATCTACCTCCGCCTTCCGGCGTACCGAAAGGGATTTCTTTTTTTATTATGGTGTCATTAAATGATTACGGTAATTTTTTTTTTATTAACGAAAAAAAATTGACATATTTTAAAATTAGAATTTCACTTTGATCGAAATGAATTTTGAAATAAATTTAAGCAACGGTTTTTTAAAAATCGAAATTGCTCTAAAAAGTAAAAATTAATTTCTCAGTGATTATAAGATAATCAAAATACTTCTCAACATTTGTAAAAGAAAACCATTGTGCGCTCATAAAATATTACATTGTCTAATCATTTTAATTTATGTTCAAATTTTTACCTTTTATGGATTCTCACAGAACACGTACTAGGATTCTTTTGTAATATTTAATGAGCATACAATGGTTTTCTTTTTACAAATGTTGAAAATTATTTTGATTATCTTATAATCACTGAAAGATTATTTTCTACTCTATAGAGCAGTTTCTATTTTTTTTAAAAACCGTTGCTTTAAGTTTTTTTTAAATTTATTTATGTTTTACTTTTTAGTTTCCCGCCCGTACTAAAAAATACAATATTCAAAAAAATCAAAATTCAAAATCACAAAATTTATTTACTCGTGTTTACGATAACAAATCGCTTTGTTGTAAGAAAATTAGATAAATTACAATAAAAAATTAGTAACGATAGATTATAGTAACAAATCCATTTGTCCCGGGTTCGAATCTCGGTCAGACATGGCATTTTCACACACGCTACAACCATTCATCTCATCTTCTGAAGAATGCCTGATGGATCCGGAGGTTAAAAAAAAAATCCATTTTGTTGTAACAAAATCGTTTTGCTGCCAAAACATTCCATTAGTTACCGAAACATATGATTTATCCGTATGTAAACAAAGAAATATATTTTCATAATATCCACCATATTCTATTTAGAACGTTATTAAAAATGCTATATTATATTGTGATCAGTACCAAAGTTGTGGGGAAAATTTCATCTTTATTGGATATCGGGAAGTGTCTCAAATTTCAATTACTACGTTGACCTATACAGGATTTCAAACATATGAAAACCATATAAAAAAAAACATATTTTATCACACCTGCGTTACATTTTTATTCAAAGTATGTTATGAGTATTTATATTGTGTATAATATTTATAAATACGTAAATATTTGATATAATTAATATTTTCCTTATATTAAATTGATTGATCATTTGTAAAGAACTAACAGTTTGTGAGTAAATAATTTAACAACTCAAGGACACTACATTTAAACATACTTGAAGTTACATCTCTACCACTCTTATTAAAACATAAGAGCACTTGTAACTATCAATTGGACTTTACGAATAGAATGGACTTTCACTAGATGTGTATAGTAGAAACTAATTTAATTTAGTAATTCAGTTTGTTCTTGCAGTAATTGTCTAAGTACTGTACGATAGTTATCAATTAGAAAAGGAGAAAACAGTAAAGAGGTAGACAGGTGGGTAGAATTTTCTTGTCGTTATTTGGTTTCGTAGATTAAATTAGAGAAAATATAGATATCTCCCTTCCATGCATATTACACATTTGGTTATTTGGATAAAACCTATGGCAGTTAAAAAGTATATTCTTAATTTAAAATATCTACTTTTGCAGAACCTATGGTAGATTAACAATTTTTTATAATGTTATCAAAAATCACCAAGTTGGATTTTTTATTGAAAGGATCAAGAGAAGGAGAAAGGAAACAAGAAAAAAGAAGGATGAGGTTAATACATGAGGTGGAAATTGGAAACTACAAGGAAACTTTTGGATAAGGATAGATGGATACTTTTTTCCTGAGTGCACAGGGAAGTGTCGTTATCAGCATCCGGACACGATATCTATGTAGTAAACAAATAAAAATAAAATTGTATTAAAAACTAAAAACCCCAATAATATAAAAAGAGCATAAATTAAAAACGCCTGTGACGTGTGTTAAAAGCGAAATATGATCATAACGAGATATTACATTAATAGTTTAAATTAAAACAATAAATTTACCATTCGCCAGATGACACAAATAGCTGAAAATACTATAGAAAACTCAAATATTTGACTATAAATAAACGGCCCTTAAAAAACATAAAACATTGGATAAAATCGTCTCATTATTTTTTTAAATATATATGATGTTAGACTCAAATTTAAATTTCCAGTGCAAAGAAGCTTAACAGACATAGTTCACAAGTTGTGATGGGTCGATCTTTGGCAGCCGCAACGAACACAAACGGGTGCGTCAGTCTGAGTCATCAGATATTCACGAGTGAGCTAAGTGTCCCCTTATTGGAAACGGCGAATAATAACCGCCTCACGACGGTTATTCCTATATGAAGAGCTCCAGGGTGACAGAGTGTCCATAATTGGACAAAGTTTATTATTAATGGCAGCATTCCATTCATTCTGTCACTCACCTCAAACCACACTCTAGAGAAAACACATAAAATCATTCGAAACAACGCGATTAGTAAAAGGAGGTTACGAACAAGCCTCTTTTGATGCACGATCAGCGTGCTTATTGCTTTTCCAATATGGCTGGGAATTCAGGAGAAGCTTACATCTCAATTCCCCCCTGAGGGGAGAAGATCCCGCCTCGTAGCGTGTCAGGTCGCTACACCACCCCCTCCGTTCACTGCCAACAATGGCTTTAACGGAGGACATCTTCTTGCCCTCAAACTGATAAAATTCCACAGTGTTCAGCCCGGCCACGTGAGATGCCACCGATGCAGATACCCCGAGGGACACCTACATCAGTAAATTCACCCCGAGAGGTAGTATTGAGTTTTGCCTTCAGGAGAAGCTCACAGTTGTATTACGTTCAGTTATTTCAGAGATGATTGTATATTACCGACAACAGGATGTCTGGAGTACACATCAGTAACGACTTACAAGCCATTCATGAAATCTGAACAGCAAAGTCCATGTCGGAATGTTGGGCTAATTATATTTAGGGACTTATTAGTAGCATATAGCTCCCCAACGAAAACACTGATGATGCTGGGAAGACCAAACATGTATGTTCTATTGTCAATAACGAAAGTACAGCCAAAGAATTAATGTTTTTTAATCCGTCCGTATAAACTGTGAATGAAGACGGCGGTGGTGTAAGGTACCTTGTTTTGATATAATCATAGCCTTAAAGAAGATTTAAGGCGAATTAAAGAGGAATTCCTCATTCCTGCAATTTTTTTTCTATCTTTGCCTGGATAATCTTAAACAACGTTTCGTGCCATGATCGCTCGACCTAAAGCATAGACCTATTGATAATCTCTGGGGTAGGCGCAACCAATTCTCTTCGGCGTGCTTCCCTACGCATCAGAAACCGAATAAAATAGAATGACATGTATTCTGCAATACCTTTCTCTCCGCGATAACCACAATATGCAGAGGGTCTCATCGTCCGCAGACATACTTATACCTTAAATCACCCGTGACCGATAGTGAACTAGGCCAGCTCGTACTCCAGTTTTCTGTGATTGCGACACAGCCAGCTTTTGAGATCCGGGATCCATCTGCCCTTCGTCGACTGATCCCATCTCTCCTACTACCTGTAGACAAGCGCACTTCCGTATTCGCCTTATTTGCCCCTCTGTATATCTCTTCTTTATTCTGAACGTAGAGTTCCAGGGGTGCATATCCCACCACTACGCCGGCGGCATACCCGAGATAGTCTTGTACTCGTAGGACATAAGAGACCTACCACGAGAAAAAACACCAGATAATGATGGAATTTTTTATATTCTGTATTAGTACATTGAATTTTAAGCTACTAGCATATATGATACATTATTCTTTAGAAAGTTTAATTTTATAGGTATATTGGAAATTAAAAGTTCGTGATTTATTTTTTCTTAAAGAACATATTTTTTTATTTTAGAATTTAAGAAAATTTTTCATTTTCCCAGTTGTTTCACACCTTGAAACATGAGAAAGAAATTTAACTATTAAATAATGCGTAAGGAGTAATTACAAATATTTTTATTCATCTTCAAATTTTTCAGTCAATTTTTTTTTTCTAAACTATAGAAATTTTAGCTACTTTGACATAAAATTTATTTAAAAATAATAAATAAAATAATCAAATTGTTAATTTACATTCTATCAAAAACGAAAAATTTCTAATTTATATTTATTTAGTCAAAAGACCAATTTGGTTTCAGGAAAAGAATAGGGACAATTTTAGCGCTCAGATTAATAGTAGAAGGAAAATTAAAGAAAAACAAACCAACATATTTGGCATTTATAGACATAGAAAAGACATTTAATAACGTAGATTGGAATAAAATGTTCAGCATTTAAAAAAATGTAGGTTTCAAGTATAGATATAGGAGAACAATTGCTAACATTTACAGGAATTAAACTGCAACAGTAGTAATCAAAGAATATAAGAAAGAGGCTGTAATAAAAAAGGGAGTCCGACAATGATGTTCCTTATCCCCGTTTCTTTTTAATCTTTACATAGAACTAGCAGTTAATGTTGTTAAAGAATAATTAAGATCCGGAGTAACAGTGAAGATGAAAAGATAAAGAGGCTACGATTTGCTGAAGATATAGTAATTCTAGTTGAGTGTTAAAAAGGTTTAAAATAAGCAATGAATGGCATGGATATAATAATGCTGCGCTCACGTTTTCTTTTCCTATATAAATAGTCACCGAATAAATAAAGTATGCTTTGTAGGAATAATACTTAAATTTCTAAAATATATTTTAATTAGAATAATTTTTTGTGTGACAGATTATTGTATGGTAGCACTGTTAAAACACGCCACCGGCCAATTGTAGGCGTGACACCAAACAGTTTGTTTAGTCCAAGCAGCAGTGTCTTTTACGCAAGAACAACTCGTCTTTATTGTTGTGTGTTACTGCAAATCAAAATCGTACGGTAACTGTCAAGAAGATTTTTTAAATGCTTTTCTAGATGCTAATGTGCCAAACAAATCTATTATCAGTCGTTTATTTAATCGTTTTCAGGATATAGGTAGCGTGCATGACTGTAAGCGTATCGACCTTCCAAGTGTTTTAACCGATGACAACCTGCAGACGATAAATGAAACACATCTTCGTTCTCCAAAAGAAGTCTCTTCGAAAACTTTCTAACCAGATTGGGCTATTTTACAGAAGTGTTCATAAGGTTACTAAAGTTCTAAAGTACTGGATTAACGTAAATCATCATCTTCAAGAACCTGATAAGGAGAAAAGAAGGCAGTATTTTTTGCGGTTTAGAAGTTTCATTCGAAATGACATATCTGTTCTAAAGAAGAACAGATATGTCATTCAGCGATGAAACTTGCTTTCATTTTAGCGGATATGTTAACAGTCAAAATTACAAAATGTAATCTTCAGAGAACCCACATGTGTTCCATGAACAGACATTAAATTCGCAAAACATTGGGGTGTGGTGTGGTATCCCGTCGAAAAATTGTCGGGTGTATCTTTTTTCAGAGACTATCACAGCTGACCGGTATATAGAAATAATCATGCTGTTTATAGCTTTGCTACATGCTGATGAACGTGATGGATGGCTACAACAAGACGGAGCAACTGCGTTCATGGAGAACAGTAGTATGCAATTTCTTCGATGACCGGATAATTTCTCGCGGTCTATGGCCTTCTCGTTCAACAGACCTGAGTCCTCCCGATTTTTATTCGTGGGGCTTTTTGAAATATTATGTGTACTCAAACAATCTACGTACACTTGTTGAACTTAAACGAAATATTCAGTACCGTATATCAAATATCAGTGCTGCTACATTGATAAAAGTCGCATACAATGTAAGAAAACGCGTTAATGCTTGCATTGAAAATGATGGTAGACTTTTCCAGCACTTATTATAAAATTGTAAGTAATACTTTGGTAAATGTTAATATTATTTTGTAAATAATAAGCAAAATTAATTAAAAGGCTTTCTAAAAAACAATTTATTGTGATTTGAGTTGCACGACTTTACGATCACTCGTTATTAGTTAACTGCCTGTTAATTGTCTTATCTGTTAACTACCTTCTTAACAAATTTTGTTACGTCATTGAAAAAACCAGCATATATTTCAGAAATAAATTGTATGAGCGAAGACATAAGTAAAAATTAGAAAAATTTAATGGATGTAATAACAACTAGGAGGTCCCGGATTTAAATTCCGTCATTTTTCATATGTAACAAAAATTTCATTTCCATTTTCAAACTTATCTAGCGAAATCATCATGCCAAAAAAAACAAAAAAATGAACGAAAAAAGCTTTGTCCTCATACTGACCGGCCAATAAATAATATTTAGACCAGTATCAGGGTAGATAACATAATTATTTATTATTATAGTAAGATTTTTGTCTTTCTTCTTTATTATGTGATTTATCTATTACGCTTCAATATCATCTTTATTCCACTGTTCTTCTTTCTATAATTATAACGACTGTTAACCCACAAATTTTAAGTATTGTTCTATCTCCTTATAAAGGAGGTGACGATTTTCCACCTCCAATCAATATTTTTATTCTATCCCCTTCTTCATCGTCGTTTCATCCTGTTTTATATATTTCATCATGTTTTTCTTTTCCATTATCTTCTTTTTATATTTTAACCTTTTTTCTTCTATTTGTTTATCTATAATTAATTCCAGAAGTCTTCATCATCATCTACGTCATGATCATTTAGTTTGTTACCTTCTATTCCTCCTTCTCTTCCTTCCTTTTTCTTCTTCTTCGGTTTTCCTCTTTTTCTTCCTTTTCTTTATCGCTATCTCTTTTTTAAATATTTTCATCTTATTTTCTTTTGTTTTGTTTTTTCTCGCCTTCTTTATGTTTTTTTCTTTTTCTTCTTGACTCTTCCCACTTCTTTTACTTTTTCTTCTGCTTTTCTTTCTTCTATGTTTAATTACTATAGTTTCTTCCTGAATGATTTTTCCAGTAATTTTTGAGTGACATAATAAACAGTAATTTTCTATTCAATTTTTTCATGTTATGTTCTTCCATATTTTTCTTTAATGTTTTTTTTTTTTTTTTTTTTTTTTTTTTTTTTTTACAGTAATTGGATTTATAGCCTGACCAATTTTTTGTAATAGTTTTTCTTTATGATCTAAATGACCAAGAAATTTTTTACAACTTAATTATAATTTAACATGTACATCTTTTTCGTTTTATTTGTATGTTTTTTAAAGCAAGTTACTTTATTTTCATAAACAACTGAATTTTATATAATCGGATATTTAAAACAGATAATTTAAAAAAAAAACTTAATAATTTAAACTAAATAGATCGATAGAAGTTAGATGATTTCATCCAAAATGGAAAACATATTCGTTTGGCAAGTCTTTTCCATTTGCATTTACTTTCTTTACTTATAAAAGTTTTGTATGGCGCAGTGTGCTTTTGTAGTAGTCTACAGTGTAAAGTGTCAGAGAAATAAGTTGCTTAAATATTCATTAATCTAGTTCGAAGAGAAGTAAAGAAACGAATATAAAGGTTGGACTTCTCTATTTGTGAACATCTGACTAGGGAATGGGAAGTACTGAGTCAAACCGTACGGACCAATGAAACAGTTTCTTGATTTAACTCTAAGAAAAGATGAACAGTATATAAAAAACAAAAAGAAAAAGTTAAAAAAAAAGAGACGGAGCTATAAATAAATACAAATATTGAAAGAGAAATAGATTGATAAAAAAGAAGTAAAATGTAAATCTAAAAAGAAAAAACGCGTTGATAAATATTTTGATTGCCTTCATCCAACAAAAAGTAAATGTAATTAAAAATAAACTAATTCAGTTTTGGTGAACGTTAATGAACCAAAAGTCTTTATGTATCTTATAGAAAAGATAATATTTTATTTTATAACCACCATCAAAAAAGAAGGTTAAGCATTCCACCTGTACATTTTTTTTTTTGTTCGCTAATAAACTTATTCCTATTAATCCGATTCAAATAAATATTGTTGCAATCGACGCAGTTGCTTTTCGCGGTGGCACCATGATGTTGAAAAAAGGTTTAGACGCAAAATATTGATCTGAAAATCGACAAAAATAATTTTCGCCGTCCGATGGGTAAGTTTGGACAGTGGGAATCCTGATATTTTATATGTATGCTTCATGTTAGGTGATGTTATACGATTTTCTATAGGAACGGTAAAGTGAGTTCCTGCACAAGATATGTAAGAAGGTTAATAAAATCATCAAAAATCGAGATATCTCGCCTCAAACCTTTCAAACCCGATATATATAATACATAATATACAGGGACAGTGGGAATCCTTCATATTACATGATCTTTTGCGGTCTCTCGCAAGGTCGGACAACTAAGCTTAACCATCTAAGCTTTTGATTCGACTTCATCTACTAATCTAATACTTGGAAATATTCTTACTAATATATCAATAAACTCAACGTCATTTCATTGTCTCATGTATACTGTTAGCTCACGGAATGAAAACTGTTGCCACAAACTTATTTCTGCTTCACACCAATGGCTTTTGACTAAACGCAGCTGCATTATGTCACTAAAAATCATATTAACTCCACCGAATAACTTATCCTTATTAATCACTCCCAGAAAAATTAAGAAATAATTTTTTTTTTTTAAATCAATCAGCATCAAAATGCGCTAAAAATTAAGAAATAATTTCGTCCAAATACTTAATTAATTACTTAGACACTTTTTTGAATCGATGCCAAAATACATGATCATATTTATGTTACTTATGTGGTACTTGAATGAATCCATAAATGCCGTATATAGAAATACGTAATAGTGGGAAACTGAAATGAAATCAAAGGACGTAAATATGAATTGTGGTGATGTAATATCAGTATGGGTTTTTATTTAATAAAAACCATTTATGCTATGACGGAATAAATTTACATTGTATCTAGAGGTAAATTTTATAAAAGCAGGTACCGATTCAAAAAAGTAAGAAAGTAATTATTTATGTATTTGGACACCATGCTTCCAAATTTAAGGACAGACTTGTAGTAAGCAACTGTGAGTAGGGTGAGGTGAAGTTCACTGTGGAGAGAGGTATTCCACAAGGGATCGGTATCAGGTCCCTGTGGAACATAGCTTTTGACGGGGTGCTCAGGGAGACATATCCGGTGGCATATGTTGACGATTTGGCCCTGGTGTTAGTAGGAAAAACTGAATATGAGCTGAAAACTACCGGAGAGGGAGCGGCCATAATAGTACGGAGATGGCTGTCCGCCAATGGTCTTCACCTCGTATAGGAAAAAGTGAAGGTGGTGTTGATATCCGGCCGGCAGAGGCTGAGTCCTATCAGTTTCTGTGTAGGCGATACTATAATCTACCCTAGTAGAGAAAAAAATACCTAGGAATGTGGCTGGGCAGGAATGGAACATTCTCCATGCATGTGGAAGAGGCAGCCAGAAATGACAAGAGGGTGGTTCTTGAGTAGAATCGTGGCTAACAAAGGAAGCTCAAGTACCATGAAGAGGAGACTCCTGGCAAATGTACCCTCGCCAGTGGTTTTATACGGAGTGCAGATTTGGCAGGGAACTCATTCCAGAGCTCGAAATGGTACATCGATTAATGAGGCTGCAACGCAGAGTTAACCTCCGGATAAAAACAGGATACAGAAACATAAGCACAAAGGCGCCATCAGTGGTGGTGGGGGTTCCTCCGGTGGAATTAAAGCTAGGATGAGGATCCTCATTGTGAACGGTAGAGACAAGAGGTTAGCAGTAGATGAACTGTAAAGAGTGTGGAACGGAAGGTGGCAAACGGCACCCATGGATAGATGGACATACGAGGTCATCAGGGATGTCAGAATTTGGACAGAGAGGAGCCATGGGGACACGAACTTCAAGTTCACCCAATTCCTGTCTGGCCAGGAGTGTTTTCATGATTACTTTCAACGGATGGGTAGAAGCATCCCCAACCAATTTCTTGATTGCGGGGATTAGGACACCGCGGAACATGTGTTCTGCCCAAGCAGACGGGATTTGAGAGTCGTACTAGTGGAGAAAGAAATAGTGAGCCCGAGCAATATCGTAAAAGTAATGCTTAGCAGCAAGGACAAGTGGGATAAAATATTGGCACTGGTCTCCACCATAATACATGGAAAGGAGAGAATTCGAAAGAATATGGATCAAAGGATGAACCGAGGCACGGAGTCGGAGGACAAATGATTGTGGGACCAGCCTCTGAGGGTGGGCGGCGGTGTTCCCCGGAGTCGCCGTCCGTCAATCGCCCCAGGGGACGCCACGGGGGCTAAGTACATGGCATAGGGATTAGTTCCGGCCTCTGCGTGACTGGAGGGAGAGGTTTTTTTTAGCTGGTGAGAGCCTTGCATGGCCGTCAGAGCGGGCCTGGCGGCGGCTGGCAAAGCGTTTTCCTCCCCCAACAGAAAAAAACGTATTTACACGAAATTATCTCTTAATTATTAAGTCAGTTCAATTTAAAAAAAAAAAAATCAATTATTAATCTTAAATTGAATCTAAATCGGTGTTTACTTAAAAATTTCCGTTGACGAAATCAAGAAAATTCAAGGGGTCATGTACGACTTCGATACGATGGCTGTAGTTGTAATTCTTTGTAAAATTGTTAATTTATAATGAAGTAATATTAATTTATTTTGAAAATTTGAATAAAACAAATAAATTCTCGTTAAATCAACACAACATTTTCTTATTTACAAATCTCACTATTATAAAATATGTTTTTTTAGAAAAAAAATTATACATATAAAACAATTTCAAAATACACTAAATTAATTTTAAACATGGATTCAAAAATATTGTAGTGGAACATCTAATTTTTTTTTTTTTTAAAGAAAAAGCTCAAATATTTAGAAATATTGGAACCAATTAAAATTGTGATGTTTCTTTATTACTTATAGCTTTATTCTTTGTAGAGAAACAATGAAGCTTGAAAACAAATTTTTGTTATTACATCAATTTAGAACGAAGGAATTCAACTTTGTGTAGTACAAAGAGTTTTATTCAAACATTGAAATCTTACAATGGTGTCAATCTAAATTCCTTTGTACAATCACAAAATCACTATGATGCATTACTGATTAAATATTTTTCACCAAAATTTAAACATTTCAACAATAATTATTAAAGAATAAAATTCCCAAATTTTTCTCAAAAATATATCAATTCAATTTAGTGATCATTTCTAAATTACAGTGTTTTAAACATTGCAGACGATAGTAAAATGCCGAGTTAACTACGATTCAAATATCTGACCAATTGATTAAAAAAATCTAATGTGGACACCACATAACCTCCTTGTACACCTATTACATTACGTATACAAAATTTACCAGCACTTCATTTAAGTTTATTTGAAAGTGAGATACAATTTTCCAATTTTTAATAAAGTGGACAGTTACACAGTTGCTGAAATATTAGTTTTTATTAACATCAGATATTTATATTAATTGTATAATCTTACATGAAATATTAGGATACAGTAAAAGTCCCTTTATTACTTGTATTACTAGCATTTTAAAAAATTAGGGTTCAAATACAGAGATAGAAGAACAATTGCGAACATGTACAGGAATCAAACAGCAACAGCAATAATTGAAGAACATATGAAAGAAGCCGTAATAAGAAAGGGAGTCCGAGAAGGATGTTCCCTATCTCCGTTACTTTTTAATCTTTACATGGAACTAGCAGTTAATGATGTTAAAGAACAATTTAAATTCGGAGTAACAGTACAAGGTGAAAAGATAAAGATGCTACGATTTGCTGATGATATAGTAATTCTAGCCGAGAGTAAAATGGATTTAGAAGAAACAATGAACGGCATAGATGAAGTCCTACGCAAGAACTATCGCACTGAAATAAACAAGAACAAAACAAAAGTAATGAAATGTAGTAGAAATAACAAAGATGGACCGCTGAATGTGAAAATAGGAGGAGAAAAGATTATGGAGGTAGAAGAATTTTGTTATTTGGGAAGTAAAATTACTAAAGATGGACGAAGCAGGAGCGATATAAAATGCCGAATAGCACAAACTAAACGAGCCTTCAGTAAGAAATATAATTTGTTTACATCAAAAATTAATTTAAATGTCAGGATAAGATTTTTGAAAGTGTATGTTTGGAGTATCGCTTTATATGAAAGTGAAGATTGGACGATCGGAGTATCTGAGAAGAAAAGAGTAGAAGCTTTTGAAATGCGGTGCTGTAGGAGAATGTTAAAAATCAGATGGGTGGATAAAGTGACAAATGAAGAGGTATTGCGGCAAATAGATGAAGAAAGAAGCATTTGGAAAAATATAGTTAAAAGAAGAGACAGACTTATGGGCCACATACTAACAGCTGTTTTTTGCGTTAGCTCTGGCTAACGTAAAAAACAGCCCTTTTCAGGGCCACTACAAGGTTGTGAATTACGAACCGTCGAAGCCATTCGACGACAACAGCTCTTCTCATGGCTACCATATGGTGAGCAATTACAGCGAGCTGTCGAAGTCAATCGACGATAAAAATGGCCCTTTTCAGGGCTACCATTAGATTAGTAAGTGTCACGTGCTGTTAAAGCCCTTCGACGACAGTTCATACGCGGTTATGCAGTGAGTCGTGAGTGAGTTTAAACTTCACGCTTGTACGCAGGTACAAGCGTATCAAATTATGGTCATAATAATCAAATTTCATTATAAATATAAAATATATATTAATATTAAATAAATTTATAAAATGTACCTCTTTTCGTTTTCTTATTTAATTTATGTTTTATATAATTTTTGCTGAAAAAAAAATATAATAAAACAACAAAAAGGCGGTCTTCTTGTGCAGAACTGCGCATTTATTATTTTCATTGTTCCAATTTTGAAAGAAATTGTTCAAAATTTTGAAAAAAAAAACAATTTCTATAAATTCTTTCATGTTTTATAGCTTATTGTAAAATGATTTTGCAGTAATTGTTTTTCTTGTTTGAGATTGTAAACTGGGATCAAATTACATTTTTTATCGAGGTTGTTTTTTTTTTGCTATTTCTTCAAGTTGCAAATATATTTACAGTATATGTATATATTGCATGTAGTATGTTTAATACATATATATTTTTTTTTATTTTAAGAGAATATATGGCTTTATACGTGATTTTTAAATTACGGTTACCGTCCCGTTTCAAACCGTTAATAGCACCAATATTACGGCATAGTTTTATATTTTATAGTAACAATAAATTAATTTTTTAATTAAAATAAAAATACCGACAGATGTTTAGTAGTATTATTGTTTATCCTTTTTATTAAAAATATCAATTTTATAATTTTTATCACTCGATTATTTTACTCCATCCTGAAAGAAAAAAAATTAATTAAAATTCTCTTGTTTATTAAAACAAAAACAAAAAAAAAAAAAGTTGCTTTAGAAGTCGAAATACTATTTGGTTGTAACGAATTTAATTTTATTCCTTTCTCTTACTGTGAGTTTGTTTTAATTTTCAGATATCAAACAACATACAGTATAGTGAACTGCTGTTTGTATTTTCCTAAATAGGCAATTAGACTCTTTCGTTAACTTTTACCGACTTTTTCCTCTCATATTAGCTATGTATATTTTCTGGTTTATGTGTATGTTTTATTCTAATTAATCTTTTCTTTTTTCCAATTAACTTCTTAAACTTTTCTCACTTTATTGTTTATTATACTATTTTTTTCTCTTTTATTTTATTTATCATTAATTTTAATATAACCGTTTTGTTAATAATATTTTCTTTTTTTAAATACAAATTTTATTCTAAAGATATTAATAGTTTTTTACTTCCTTGTACGAAGTAAAGGAAGTATTGTGATCGCATAAAATTTTCAGTTTTCAGATTTCAACGGAAATATTCATTTTGACCATACCTGAACCCCTTTTGACTAGAAAAGTACAAACGTCACTAGAGTGACGTTTGTACGTACGTACGTATGTATCTCGTACAACTCAAAAACGCTTAGCCGTAGAGTGTTGAAATTTTGGATTTAGGAATGTTGTAACATCTAGTTGAGCACCTCCCCTCTTCATTGCTATCGGCTGAACCAAAAGAGTCCAAAAAAGCCCAAAATCCCCAAAAATTTGAATTTTGGACTTTTTCTTAACTGGAGTAATAAGCCCTTATTGAGAGATTTTCAGCGATATATGATAAGTGGTACTTAATTTCATTGGTTCCAGAGTTATATCCAAATAAAATTTTAATTAATGAAATATTAAAATCTTACAAGGGGAAGGCACATCGGTTCGAATCAGACATCATCTTCATTTTTTTTTTTCATTTTTTAAAAATTATTTTTAACTTTTTTTTAAAATTTAAATATATTGATTTATTAATAATTATTAACTTGTGATTGTAAAAAAGTATTTACAATAAATAATTATTCAATAATAACAATAAAAAAAGTATCAGAAGTTACTAATGGAATAAAATTTTATGTACTTTTTTGAAGTTTTTATAATTTCTGTAAAAAAAAGTAAATTTTAATTTAAAAATTGTTTAAATCCGTTTGATCTTCCCGATTTCAATGTAATACAAAGAGTGTAGTATGAAAATTTATAGAATAAAAAGAAGAAAATTCATTCATTCATATCTGAAGTGAATTCAAACTCTGAACTTCAGGATGAAAATAATACCGTTCGGTATATATATATATATTGAAATTAATAAAACAACCGAACGTTATTATCTTCATCCTGATGTTCAGAGTTTGAATTCACTTCAGGAATGACTTTTCTTCTTTTTTTTTATTCTATAAATTTTGTAATGGGTACCATGATTCGACTTCGGGAAAATTTCGACATCTTCTCGTTTCACATCTCCCAGACCCCAAAACCACCGTCAGTTCAAAAGTTTATATATACTTACATTTATAATCGTATATTTCACTTTTTTGTAGACCCGATAACTTCGTAATTTTGCGCCAATCACTGTCAAATTGATAAATAAAATATGACGACCCAAAGTCTCAGACCATTTCATTAACGGGCAAAAATGGACCATGGGGGTGGAAATGCGGGGGACTTTTTCGAAAAAAACAAAATATCGCTTAAACTTCCTTATTAAAAAAAATATCGAATTCTTTTAAAGTTCTACTATTCGTTGTATAAGGGCTTAAAACTTATTTAAGTAAAAAGTTTTTTGATATGCTAAACATGTGAAACTTATTTTCACATGTCATCATTGACATCATCACATCATCATCATCATCATTGACATCATGTCATCATGTCACATGTCTTATTGAGTAAATTTGAAGTTTTTCTTAACTTTAAGGTGGAAATATTTTTTATCCCCTACTTAGCACCGGTGAAATCTACCTCCGCTTTCCGGAGTGCCGAAAGGAATTTTTTTTAAATAAATATAAATAAAACCTTTTTTTGTTGTTTGTTCATCATATTTAGTATAAATCATGATAATTTAAAAATTATAATTGAATTTATTTATCCTTGAAAATACACATATATAATTTTATTAATATCAATACAAATTATTCATCGATATCTAATACTGTAGTTGCAATTATTACTATTATTATTTCGATCAAATATCCCTTATCATAACCTAATATTTTCTGACGGCGTATTGACGTACATACCTGAGGGAAATTAATTACGTAGAATGTAAGCTTCGAAAAATACACAATAATTCAAACCAGTGGAACGTAAAAAAAAAATAAAACCTAATCTTTGCTTGTAGACGTATGTTCTGAATTTATTTTGATGTTAATATAATATCATATGTTGTGTACTGTGCTGGTATTTTCTGTCAGAAAAACAGATAAGCTGACTAAATTATGAACGACGGTTGATTACGTTATTTGACATTCAAAATTATCTTTACCGTTGTTTTAAAAATATTTTGACTTTGTTAATTGACAGTGCTAAAAGAAATATCTCTAACCAAATAACTATTTCTATCTTTTATATAAGTATTTATAACAACGCGTGTGCGTGTGTGTATGAGTGAAGTAATTAATAAAGTATTTACTTGTACTTAATTAAATTCTACTTAAAATCATACCACAAAAATATAATTTTTGTGGTATGATTTCTTAAAAGTTGTATGTAGATTTTGTGGAGAAGTAAATTACTAAAGGCGAATTTATAAATTAGCGAAGGAATTACTAAATACCAAAGAAATTACAAAAGAGGGTAATTTGGGACAATCAAAGTTTCAAAAACGGAAATAGCGGGAGTAATAAATAATGGTAAACGTTACAATTATACTGAAACTATTCGAGATTAATGTAAAGGTCGTAAAGGCCGTATAATGGTCTACCCATGTCTCCAGATTGTCTTAGATCATTTTTGTGGTTACTTAAATCATATAACGTTTATATTACCGTGAAAGACCTATCTTTTTCTGTTTAGTCTCCGGAACCACTGTAAGATATTACTTCAAAGGATGAATGAGGATGATAAATATGAATATAGATAATTTGTTCTCAAAATGGGCGATAATCCCCCCTTGTCAGCGCTGGGGGCTTTCAGGTGAGCGGTAGAAGGCTCACTGAAAATTTGGGGCTTTCAGACAGTCTAGGAAGTCGATGGCTTATTAAAAATATTTTTTCCTGATATTTCAAACTAAAATGAAATACCTAATACACCAGTACAAAATATTAAAGGGACACCTATATTTTATGATAAAATATGATTGTATTCAACTAGTTTAACTTTGCAACGTAGAGGGTTAAAGAGAGCTTGACTCTACTTTCTTCACATTATACTTAAGATTTCAAAAACCATCAAATTAAAAAAAAAATCCCTTTCGACACTCAAATACTTAACTCAAATATTGATAAATAATTACATTTATTCTTACGTAGAAATCTAACAAATATATAGGAGTATTGACAAATGAACTTATTTAATTCATAATTTAACAGATTGTGCTTCAAACAAACTATTAAATTTTACACTGATTCAAGTGACACTCAAAAAGTGTATAAATTTAATTTGTTGCTGACCACCGGATTTCTTAATGGTCAACCAATATTAATTAATGATTAAATTGTACCCTTTTCAATGAAAACCAACCGTACTCTGACCATAATTATTCTGGTTAAATCATTTATTAAATTTCATACCAGATTTACAAATAGTTTAAGTCTGTTATTACCGACCTTTCCCATAATTTTATGAAATAAACGTTATTCGTAGGAATTCATCATTCAAATTTATTATGTTTGATCTAGAACAAAGCGTAGAGTAAAATCTATGTACTGCAAAGGGTATTGCATTTACTTATGTACATTATAAGTTCACAACCATTGTATGGATGCTTATAATAAATTGATGACCACATGAATAAATAAATAAATAAACGTACACAGATTCAAATCCATATTTACATATGTTAAATCAGAGGTTACTTCACCACAAGTGTACTCAAAAGTAAATACTGTACTCGTATATTGTTATACAGCATATTCATGTATAGACAAATAGAGAAATCAGTTGTATGTGCAATTCATTCACCGTATACCAGAATGTACAGTACTCTCGGGGTTTCTCCTCTTCACCATTTCTCTCTGTTACTCTGCAAACTTCTTTGTCTGTATACTGCCATCTCTTTGTTACTTTGATTCACTTGTACGTCTATTGTGTTGCATTACTATGCTACTGTTATAACAAGACTATTGATTTGTAGAGCCTTAGGGCTGATTGAAAGCTCAGTTAATGACGTTTATCCATTAAACTGTAATCAAGCGATCAGATACCGGAATTAATATCTTATTTTTATTTTATTTTTTTTTTGTTTATAGATTTATTTTTTTGTGGACTATTTCAATATTTTTTTATTTAATTCTTTAAACCTTTTTAAAATACTGTATTCTTTTATTTCTTTTAATTCTTTCTTTTGTCCTCGTTCGTAGAATAATAATTTGATTAATTTAACTACATTATGCTTACTTATATAACCAAATAATTAAATTTTATTTTTTTTTTACAATGCAACTGTAATATAACCACCTAATTATCAGTGTTGATATAAAACAGAATAATAAATTTATATTTGCGAAACGTGTTAGTGAAACCGATTTATATTAATATATTTTTTTTAAAAATGAAAATTAATTATTCCAACGTTTCTTTATTATTTTGTTATGAATTCGGCTAAAAAATGGTTATATGTACAACAAAACCTATAAAAATAAAGGTTGTATATGATTTGAAGTAAGACAAACTATCAAAAGTGGTATAACCATTTTTAAGAATAACAAATATCTTATTCCAGACTTCCTAAGAAAAAATAGAAATGTTTTCCTATTGTTATTTTCTTGTAATCAAATATACAGTTATATATTAACACACCAAGCTTAATAAAATATATGTAATTACAAATTAAACCATCACTGTTTCCAAAAAGGGACTATTTTATAATAAACATCATTAATCACAGAAAGAGTAATTCTGATTAGTTTCATTTACATACGTTCTGTATATATAGAGTGTCCTACGAGGAAACGTATGTACGAGGTGTGATCAAAAAATACGGTGAATGAATTTTTTTTGCGGCAACTGCCGACGCTACATCCATATGCTGTAATTTGTCCAATAGCGTGATCAACTGAGACAGGCAGGGACAAGTTGTAACACGTTCGAGCTTGCCAGAGCCGCTAGAGTGAGGTTGTGTTCATCGTGTCTGTCGCGCAACATGGATTTTGAACAACGCATTAACATTAAGTTTTGTTTTAAGTTGCAAAAGAGTGCCAAATAAACTCACGAAATGTTAGAATCGGTGTACGGCGATAATGTGGTAACTTTGAAGACTGTGTACAAGTGGTATGACCGATTTAAAAACGGAAATGAGTCTGTTGAAGACGAGCAGCGTGCGGGACGTCCAGTAACCTCAAAAACAGTTGAAAATGTGCAAAAAGTGGAAACAATGGTTCGTTCAAACAGGCGAATGACTATTCGAGAGCGGGAACAACTGTAAACTCTGAATTTTATAAGGGTGTACTGCAATGTTTGCGAAACGACGTACGAAGAAAGCGACCAGAAAAATGGACTGATGGCTTCCTTCTTCACCACGACAACGCGCCGTGTCACACCTCGCTTCTCATTCGCGAGGTTTTGGGCGAAAAAAGTGTTCCTGTCTGTCCACATCCGCCAAACTCACCGGATTTAGCACCATGCGACTTTTGGTTCTACCCAAAAATTAAAACTGTGCTTAAAGAAAAACGCTTTGACACCATTGCTGACATTGAGAGGGCCACGACAGAGCAGCTGAAAGCCCTTCCGAAAAATGCCTTCCAGAAATGCCTCCAATCATGGAGTCAACGTTGGGATAAGTGCATAGCCAAGGACAGTACTTTGAAGGAGATTAAATCGAATTCTATGTAACCCTATTACTTTTTTTAATAAAAAATTATTCACCGTATTTTTTTATCACACCTCGTACTTCACAGGTGTATTCCTATTATCAAAATATTGAAAAAATTTAAAACAATTTCAAAATCAAATTTTTATTTACTACAAAACTTTTTAAGCATTTTGTTTTGAAAAAATGACACCTCATTAGTAAAAAATCCCTTTCGGCACGCCAGAAGGCGCCAAATTGCTCATGTTTGTACACTTCATTCATGCATGTTCATACCCGCTGCTCTCAACGTAGCTAAACAGTTTTGACTAGGTTTCATTGGGTTGGGGTTGGTGGTCGCGAAATATTTATTATGTAGATTTTCTTTTTACTTTTTGTGGGTCGTGGAGATAAAAAAAAAAATACCTTTCGGCACTCCGGAAGGCGGAGGTAGATGTCACGGGTGCTAAGTAGAGGATAAAAAAGATTTCCACCTTAAAGTTAAGAAAAACTTCAAATTTCCTCAATACGACAATGTTTGCACATGAAAAAAGTTTCATGTTTACATACGACAAGTCCCATCTTTTTACAATTCCAGAAATATTTTGTTATCCCTTTCCGTAAGGGTTAGTCATATCAAAAATTGTTAAAGACAAAAGATTTAGGTAATGTTTACAGGACTAACTATCTCTTCAAACCGATTCTATACTGTGCTTATTAAGGTAGGTATGGTTTCTTTTCTTGGAAATCCCGTTTTTTCCACCCCTTATGCAAATTGTTGGTTTACTTTACTTAGATAAGTTTTAGGCCCTTATCAAAAGAATAGTAGGAACTTCAAACGAATTCGATATTTTACTTAATAAGATAATTATAGCGATATTTTTTTTTGTCATTCCTCGTCGTAAGGGCTGGTCATATCAACAATTGTTTCAGACAAAGTTTTTATGTAATGCTTAGAGGACTAACGAACACTTTAAACAGATTTGATACTGTGACTATTAAGGGAGATATGCATTTTTTTGTTTTTGAAACACCATTTTTTCCACCCCCTTGGCCAATGGTTGGTGTTGGTGATGTGGAAATACTTTACTTACATACATTTTAGGCTTATATCAAAAGAATAGACGGAAATTAAACTAATTCGATATTTTACTTAATAAGAAAACTATAGCGATATTTTTTTTCGAAAAACCTTCTGTATTTCCATCCCCATGGTCTGATTTTGCCCAGTAACGAACTCAACCTAGATTTTGGGTCGTTATATTTTGTGTGTCAATTTGAAAGTGATTGACGCAAAGTTACGGCAGTTATCGTGTCCACAAAAAGTGAAATATATATATATAAACTTTTGAACTGACGGTGGGTTAGAGGTCTGGGGGATATGAAACACGAACATATGTCGAAATTTTCCGAAATTCGAATCATGGTACCCATTACAATATGATGTAGCTTTCTTATGATATCTACCTAAATTTGATTGAAAAACAATGAGTTATTGCAGACAATTGACCCACCAGTACACTTTCATACAGTAATGCAAGCTGATTTTTACAAAAAATATGATCAAAGAAATAATTATAAAGATATTAAAGATTAAAAAAATTAACATTGCCGTCATCGAAGGTATCGTTTTCAATTTCTTTTTACATTGTAATTAAAACACTAGTCTTACATTTTCCATATTTAATTAAAGTAGGTTTACCCGTTCGAGAAATATTTTTTTTTTGTTGAAAATTACAAAATGGCATCGACAAGAAAAACAAACCAAAATAGGACTTACGTCGATATGAATTTTTTTGCATATTTTGATGTTCCGAATTAGTTTCTGAATTTAGAGAAAACGTCCCGGTACACTCTGTAAATAGGGCAGTAGGGAATTGATCATATTAATTTTTTTTAATCCGTTTAGAGACGGATGATATCAGGATAAAACCGCTTGTGATTTTCTTTAAGAGATATTTTAGAGAAAACTTTACTAAAATAAATTTGTAACCTACAGTTCATATAATATATATATATATATATATAAATAATCCTTAACAATGAGGAACGGGGAATCTCGCATTCCCGAGCGAAAAAGACCGAGTCCCGACGGGGATACCCCATTCGGGGTGTCCCCGTAAGAGGCATTGACATAAAGACAGAGTCCCGGCTCCCAGAGTGGTGACCCAGGGACGTCATAGCCAGGCCTGGTGGATCCTACTCTGAGGGTTTGAGACGGGCGCAAGATGAGATCAGATTGGCTGGCCAATCTGATCTCATCTTGAAGAAAAATATTCTCATCGAGAAGAAGAAAAATAAAAATAAAATAATCCATAAAAGCTTTTCAAAAAATCAACTCCCACCACATAAAGTTGAAATTTATTTTTTTTTTGTTATTTTGCTCTACCTCCCTTTGGTTTAAATATTTTTTCAACATTTTTTGAAGGTTTATACTTAATATATAGCGCTATCAAGCCATGTCTTCATTTTTTTTTTTAATTATAAATCCGGACGTAATTTTTTTCTTATTTTAGCCTTTATTGAAGGGGATGTTAGATTTAGAAAGACCGTTTCTGAAGAAAATTTGTTAAGGTTAACATATATATATATATATATATATATATATATATACAGGTTATCATAAAAGAATGGTGCGGTTTTGAACATGGTTTAAATTAAAACAGAATTACTTCCAGTTTATGTTTTTTATTTTTCAAATTTGTCGTCGCAAACATTTTTTTACATAATTAATAAATTTCAATATGTGCGCCCTTAGTCGCTCGATAAATGTCCAAACGATACTCAACTTCTCTCCAAACATTAGTTAACATTTCTTCGATAATGGTTGTCATTGCTTCATTAATTCTGTTTTTAAGTGATTTAGGTCGCGAATTTTTTGTGTATAAACAACGCTTTTGATGTACTCCCACAAGAAAAAATCGCAAGGTGTCAGGTAGGACTCCTTGGAGGCCAAAGTACGGGTCCTTGCCGGCCTATCCATCGATCTCCAAATTTTACTTTCAAAGCGTCCGTGACCAATGCATTGAAGTGCGGGGGAGTATCTTGTTGGAAATGAAGTTGTTGAATGTTTTCGAGTTCATCCGGCTGAGGAAAGCAGTAATTGGTTAACATGTCAAGATATATAACTCCATTAATTGTTCTTTTCAGCAAAGAAGAAAGGCCCTATTACACAATTTTTCATCACACCACAACAAACATTAACTTTAGGCGAATTGCGTTTTTTCTCAATAATTGCGTGTGGGTTTTCAGAGCCCCGTCTTCGTGAATTGTGTCTGTTAAGGCATCCATTCACATGGAATGTAGCTTCGTCTGTAAAAATTATATCGTCTAAAAATGATTCGTTTTCACTTACTCTGTCCAACATTTCAACAGCGAAATTGTAACGTTTTACACCATCATCGGGTTTCAATTCCTGCAGTATCTGGATTTTATAAGCGTGTAATTTCAGTTTATTATGTAAAACTTTATGAACTGTTGATTTTGGAATACCTAATTCGACGCTTCGATGGGGGATGGACTTCTCAGGACTTCTAATTGCCGATTGTCTAAGTAGTTCAACCGTTTCGTCTGGTACACTTGGTCTGCCGGTTGATTTCTGTTTCTTAACCGATCCGGTTTCTTCGAATCGTTTGAACCAACGTGTTATGTTATTTTTGTGTGGTGGATCTCTTCCGAATTCACTTCGAAACGCACGTTGAACTAAAATTACTGATTTTAATTCAGCCATCAATAAAACACACTTTGCTTTGTCTTTATCCGAGAACATAGTAACTCACTAAACTCACCGCAACAACAATACAAAAACTGACGTTGTGGTTACAACTGTTGATAAACAAACTTTTGGGTTGGAGGCTTTCAGGGATACCAATATAACATCTAGAAATTTCCCTACAATCTTCCTATGAATTACTGAAACCGCACCATTCTTTTATGATAATCCTGTATATAAGTTATAATAATAATAATGTACTAGCCTTATTCACTTTTTCCATTATTTCAACGACATTTTCAACATGACCAAGGTGTCGACCTGCTCAAGGTGCATCATCGCATCAAATTTTTCAGATTGAGAACGTTTATAAAAGCTTTTTATCCAGCGTCCTGATACCATAGAAAGAAAGAATTTCTGACGTTTATGGACATGTCCATAAACGTCAGAAATTCTTTTAGTAACTCAATCGAATTGTTTCCTTTTCGTAAAAAAAATGTCAAAATGTATTCATTTTCTGTTTGTTTTACTCATTATCAATATAACAACACTTCTTTTAAACGGTATAATATTAAAAAGCACGGAAGTGGTGTCAGATTTGATTACTATTACCAGAGTTATGTTATTTTAAAGTCATCTAATAGAAGAATACGAAGAAAGGTTTTTCTCAATCCCAATATAAATTGTCACCATTGAATATAGATAAGGAGTATAATTATTTAACGCAAAATATTCTACCGTTTGGTGCTGATTCAGAATCGTAAAAACTAAATTTCAAATTACTATTGTTTTTTTTTATTATTTTCAATCTTTTCAGGGTTAGTTTATTTAGAGTAATCTCTATTATCATAATTTACTTTTAATATAGAAATATATAAAAGCCTCTGTGTGTGTGTGTTTGTCTGATTACAAAACCTATAAATATAATAGGAAAGAGAAGAAATACTTCCTTCGTAAATCCATATGCAGTAAATTATCAGCTAAGTAAGTTAAGAAAGATGAAGATAAAATAGTGGTATATTTTTTAATGATAGATAGACTGTGTAGTGAAACAGCTAAGGGAATTTCCTAAAAAAAAATAATAATAATAATAATAATGTAGAGTTGATAGTGAAGATAGAGGGTAAAATGAATGAGAAAGGGGGTTAAAAAATAAGAAGACCCTGATTTGAAATTGAATTTAAAAATAAATTTATGTTCTTTTTTCTTCACTCTTCCTATCACTCGGTGAAAACCTTCCTACTAGAGTACGACACCCAAGAGACGATGGTTGACTAAAGAAAAGGGATGAATAAGAAGGGTCGTCGCTCGGAAAGACGATGTAAAGGGTAAAGGGATGAAATACGAATAAGTAAAGGGTAAAAGGAAGGGATATGGGGTGAGTAAGAGACGTCTGTGTCCTAGTGATATCAGATTAACAAGGCAGTGGAAAAAAAAAGTTAGAATTTGGAAAGAAATATACAGTTGATGAAGACCCTAGAGATTGGAAAATGAAATCTTCCTTATTCATATAGGCCGAATCTCTTATTTTGAAATTTATTTTTATTATTAAATAATTTTTTTATTCCTCGTTCATAATACATAACTAATGAAAGTAAAAAGAAGTATTCACTTCCCGAAGGGAAATTAGATATAATTTAAAACGTAAAAATAAATCAATCAATGATGAAATTTTATTTAATTTTAAAATTATAATTAAGAAATTATTCCATGCATTTATATATTAATGATTAAATTACAAATAATATAAATTAATATCCGTCAATCATATCCGTGATTGATTTAATGAATATTGCACAATATTTATAGGATCTTTATATATTTTAAAGTATATACAATAATAATAATTCATTAAAACTACTTACCAACAACATTTTACATGTGTTCAAATACTTTCGGATACCAAATCCATTTTCAGGAACTCATAAAACATTTATAACTAAAAATAAAAAAAACTAATGTGTAATAATGAGTCAACTTCCATTTACCATTTTTTTTTTTAGTTTTTTTTATTTTAAGAATAATATAAAAGTTTTTTGAGTTCCTGAAGATGGATTTGGTAACCGAAAGTACTTGAATGTATATTAAAAAAATTATTGGGAAGTGGTTTTTATAAATTATTACTATTATTATTGAATAATCATACCAACGGCCCATGTTTGATAAAATTATTATAAAGTATGTATCTCATAATGATATCTAATAATTTACTTGTCATTTGTTGGTTAGGTTTTATATGATTCAAAAGGGATGTAAAGATATTTTTTATTTTTTTTATGTGGACATAAAATTTGAAGAACATAAGAAAGAAGCCGTAATAAGAGAGGGAGTACAACAAGGATTTTCCCTATCTCCGTTACTTTTTAATCTTTATATGGAACTAGCAGTTAATGATGTTAAAAAACAATTTAGATTAGGAGTAACAGTACAAGGTGAAATGATAAAGATGCTACGATTTGCTGATGATATAGTAATTCTACCTGAGAGTTAAAAGGATTTAGAAGAAACAATGAATGGCACGGATGAAGTCCTACGCAAGAACTACCGCATGAAAATAAACAAGAACAAAACAAAAGTAATGAAATGTAGTAGAAATAACAAAGATGGACCACTGAATGTGACAATAGGAGGAGAAAAGGTTATGGAGGTAGAAGAATTTTGTTATTTGGGAAGTAGAATTACTACAGATGGACGAAGCAGGAGCGATATAAAATGCCGAATAGCACAAGCGAAACGAGCCTTCAGTAAGAAATATAATTTGTTTACATCAAAAATTAATTTAAATGTCAGGAAAAGATTTTCGAAAGTATATGTTTGGAGTGTCGCTTTATATGGAAGTGAAACTTGGACGATCGGAGTATCTGAGGAGAAAAGATTAGAAGCTTTTGAAATGTGGTGCTATAGGAAAATGTTAAAAATCAGATGGGTGGATAAAGTGACAAATGAAGAGGTATTGCGGCAAATAGATGAAGAATTAAGCATTTGGAAAAATATAGTTAAAAGAAGAGACAGACTTATAGGCCACATACTAAGGCATCCTGGAATAGTCGCTTTAATATTGGAAGGACAGGTAGAAGGAAAAAATTGTGTAGGCAGGCCACGTTTGGAATATGTAAAACAAGTTGTTAGGGATGTAGGATGTAGAGGGTATACTGAAATGAAACGACTAGCACTAGATAGGGAATCTTGGAGAGCTGCATCAAACCAGTCAAATGACTGAAGACAAAAAAAAAAAAAAAATTATGTGGACAAGTATTGTACGTTTTATGCTATTTAAACCAGTAATCAAAGAATTTGGTGTAAAATCTAAGAATTTTCAAAATTTTTACTCTGCCCTTAGTAGAATTACATATTTAAAAAAAAAAAATAGTTTTATATTTATCAATATAGTTTTCAGTATTAATCTTAACATAAATTAAAAGATTTTTTTTTAAGAATAAAGAGTGTTCTACGAAAAATGTTACAAACTTTCAAACCATATTTTACTGATGAAAATAAATAATAAAATTCATATAAACATTGGCTGGAAACGTTTCGTTAATGATTGTCGGTTGACGAAAGATTTCGCCCTGATTTCAACATCTTCGATAAAATTAAACGATTATAGTTCTTGGACCCAAATTAAGGGTGTTTTTTTTTTTAATTTCCAAGTCCACCGTTAGGTACTGCTTCAGTGGATGAGATGAATGATTTGTAGCGTGCGTGAAAATGTTCGAACCCGGAACCTCCGGATGAAAGGCCGAGACGCTACCACTCGCGCCATGGAGGCCGGCTTAAAAATCTAGGACCACCGTTATGTAATACTTCAGAGGATGAGATGAAATGACAATTTTTGAAGCGTGTGAAAATACCACCGGGTTCGAATCCCGTTTAGGCTGGCATTTTCGCACACGCTACAAATCATTCATTTCATCCTCTGAAGAAATACCTAACGGTGGACCCGGGGGAAAGAAAAAAAAAATTAAGGGTTAGATTGGTGGTTTTTATATAAAATCTTTCCTAAAAAAAATAGGTCTTAGAACTCTATTTTTGTTTTTTTTTTAGATATGGTAAAAACAAAAGATAGGGTTAAAAAACCACTATTTTATGTTTGTCGTAAAACAACTATGTTAAATAAATAATAAACACATAAAAGTCTCTTTGATAAGTTAAGTTTACTGGTTTTACCAGATATTATTCATACCATTTTACTTAGAATCAGATTCTATATAGGTTTGTATAAAATCTGTTACCTGTTTATTTATTTTTTAATTAAGTTATTTTACGCCTAACATAAATTAGCGTTGTTTGTCGATCCCAATGTTTTTTTTTTCAGCATACGCCTCGGTGTCGACAGAGGCGGTGCTGGGGATCACGAGGCAGTAACCTCTTCAGCAGCTGGCAAAGGCTCGGGTGTTGGGTCAGCGGGGAGTTCCCAAGCGGGATATATATGCGGTCCTGTTCTGAGATTGGCAAGCTAGGTGGGATGCGTCCACCAAGGCCAGGTAGACGCACCGCCTTATCGTGGATATAAAGCCGTAGGCTAGTCGGAGGTTTGGTTAGCTGAACTGCTGGCTCACGCAATTCCTGACCGGCAATGGGGCGTTCCGCGCCTACCTGTGTGGTAGGAGGAGGGCGGATGACTCCTATTGCCCTTACTGCGGCGACCCGGATACCCCAGAACACGTGGTGTTCTGGTGCCCGTATTGGGATGATTACCGCCTAGCTTGCTCGGCGATTAACGGCCCGCTCAGTGTGGAGAACATAATCGCCACTATGTTGCGGAGCCCCAAGAGTTTTCATACCATTGCAGGGTTCGTGGCAAGGGTTCTTCAGAAGAAAAATCTGGGGGCTCGAGGATGAAGAAAAGCCCTCTACGGAGCTGCTGTTCGTTCGTGCTTGCACGAGTGGGCGGTAGCGATGAGGCACGGGGACTCTCGCACCCCCGAGCGAAAAAACTGAGTCCCGGCGGGGATGCCCCACTCGGGGTGTCCCCGTTAGAGACACTGACATTAAGACCAAGTCCCGGCTCCCAGAGTAGGGATCCAGGAACGGCATACCCGGGCCTGGTGGATCCTGCTCTGGGGATTTCAGGCGAAGGCAGTGCAAAGTGAGATCCGACCGGCGGGCCGAGACGTGGAGGCCCGTCAGAGTAAAGGACACTTCCCTGGCCTGTGTTATACTTAACTGCAGGATCCGGCCCGGGGGAGAAGAAAAATGAAAAAAAAATCTTTTGTCTTTTACCCCAGATTTCTCCGTAACTACTAAAAGTACAGTCTGGAACCTATTTTTTTTTATTTTTCTGGTCCGATTTCATATAACAACACTAAGTTTACCTCATAATTGAAGTTCGAAGAACTACAGTCTTTCAGAACTACAGAAATCAGGATGATATTTTTCGCCAACCGACAGGACGTTTTTCTGAACCTATGTTTATAAAAAACCTGTGTTTCTTCTTTATTTTCATCAGTAAAACATGTCCTGAAAATTTATTACATTCTTTAGGAATCACACTCGTCTCTCTCTCTCTCTCTCTCTCTCTCTCTCTCTCTCTCTCTCTCTCTCTCTCTCTCTCTCTCTCTCTCTCTCTCTCTCTCTCTCTCTCTCTCTCTCTCTCTCTCTCTCTCTGTGTGTGTGTGTGTGTGTGTGTGTGTGTGTGTGTGTGTGTGTGTGTGTGTGTGTGTGTGTGCGTGCGTGTGAATTATTGTTTATGATTCAGTCACTTAAATTATTAAAATTTAGTGTTTTTAACACTAAATTAGGATCTATTTTTATATTTATTTCATAAGAAAATACAGTAATTTTAATTTTTTTTAAATTAATAATGAATTGGCATCGAAAACTTATTATTTTTAAAGTATTAAAATTGTCATTCATCTATCACATCCTCTGAAGCGATACCTAACGGTGGTCCCGGAGGTTAAAAAAAAAATATATATATATATATATATATTAAAATACAGATATCTACGCTATTATATAAAGAGGATGAGGGTTTTTGGTTGTTCAGGATAAACCAAAAAACTACTCGATCAATTGCAAATAAATTTTTACCCGTTTTTCTTGTCATAACTGAGAAGGTTTTTGGATATATTTCATATCGAAAAATGTCTAAAATATATATATATGTATAATGTAGTAGTAGAGATTTTCCGGTTGAAGCACTAACTTTAATGAATTGAATTAATTAATTGTGAACTGTGAATGTCTATCACTTTGTGAGCTGGGTTGAGATGAACGTCTAAAAATCAATTTCTAGATCTTTCCAGTTTCATTCCAAGTTTCAGGGGTTAAAATTGATTTAAACATTTTTTTGAAACCTTCTTATTTAATTAATTTCTCGGTAACAAATGAAAGAAATCAATTTCATTTTTTGTGAGTGTAGTTTTTATTTCAATAAACCAGTTGCTAGTTTTTTTTTAAATTTGACCTTTAAAGGGTATGAAAAAAGGTAAAACGTTTTTTGAACAATGATTGTAAATTTTCCAATCCCGACTATAGTAAATGAGGTATTCAATAGATTTGGACATGTAAATACTCTTTAGATAAACCATTTTGGGATTTTTTTTAATTCCGATTTTTTGAGGAGTGCGAATGTAAACGGCACTTGGTTCAATCAACACAGCCACAGCCACTGCCACTGTTACTGTATGTATGACTGGCTGCACCTTACTCCGTTCACTTGACTAAAAAACATAAAATAAAAAAATTGACCGCTACGGGATACGCAAATAACCATAAAGGGCGGGTGAATCTGTGACGGGAAGCTAGCATTTATATATTTTTTTTTTCTTGAGGTGTTCGATTTTAGTGTCATTTGAATTTCTTATTTGAAATTGGTATTAGTTCTTCTCTCATTGCTTCTTGAATGTGTTTGAACTAGATTTATTTTATTTCTTCTGTTCATAGAAAATTCTAAAAAACTGTTTAATCAATCTATTTTGATTCATCCTTTTGATGTGGTTGTAGAAGCTGATTCGGTTTTTTCATATCATCTCGGAGAGTTCTTCAAATTTTTGTATAGTTAATTGTTTGATATCAATTTTGTTTTGTCGTTTGGGAATTTCAGATTGACGATTTTCTAATTATTTTCTTTTCCAATTTTTAAAATTTGTCCTTTGTTGTTTTGTGTTAGCTTTCTCTTGCGTTCAGAGCGTTTTATTTTAATACTGTTCTGTAGTGACTTAGTTCGGAGTACCAGGGAAAAAGATTTTGCTGTTGTAGATTGTTTTGGTTAGCTGGAATTCTAATATACATAATTAAAATTTAAAAAAGTAAATTGTATATAGTATAAAAATTATAATTAAAAATTTATCGCATAAATTTGCATAATCGTTTCTTCTGATTTTCTTTTCTTTTTCCTTTCCCGATTTTTTAATTCTTAGTTCACCTGCTTTCTTTCTTTTTTCGCTACATTTTAAATTTATTTATTTCCTTTTTTTAATTTTGTTGATTTCAAGTGAAATTATAAAAATGTCGAAGGAGAAAGCTTGAGGCAGAAATGGATTAAGACAGCGGCAGCGAGTGACCACTTTTTCAAATTGCAGAACCTGTGCTAGATCTTAATTCGGAAACTGAAATTGACTGATTCCTTACTTTCATGAATATTTTTTTTAATCTGAAATTTAATTTTTAAATTTCTGTTTTTTTATGACAGGGTAGATGCCTTGCGCCACCTGTCATCTGGCAGAACACACATGCTGATGATATTAATTTTAGGGTTGACTATCTAAAAATATTTTTGTTCGATATCATCACATTTATAAATATAACATTAAAATAAGTTAATTTTTTTGTTATTTTCATTTCAGGTTAGAAAATCAGTTGCATTTTTTGATATCGCACTACAAATTTATACTCGTCTAACTGTAAGTACTTATCATATATTATACAAACACCTTTCTTATCATATTATTTTTAAAATGTGAATTTGTTTTATTCATGATGTTCAATAAAATTATTTAAGAAAAGCTGCTCTTAGATTAAAGCCACCGCTTAGTTCTATTAAAAACGAGACGTTTAAAAACTTTCTTGAGAATTTCTCCCCTTTGCAAAACAACGATTACTCGCTATGGAAAGTCACTAATGACTTGAATAGACCACTACCAACGTTCCCGCCTCTGAAAACGTTGGATAGACGTGGTCTCGAAGCGACATGAGGAAGTTGACGTACTCAGAAGACACCCTACGGAGGTGTTTCAACCTTTTGACAAACAGCAGTAGGTGAGGAAGAAATAATCGAATTCCTGAGTAGTCGATTCCTATAAGTTTTCTTGTGAAATCTTTTTCGTCAGCTGAGGTACTGCGAGTAATCAAAAGAGAAGGTAATTCAAAGAAAGCTTCCGGGTACTACCCGATTACGAAAAAAAGCTTTTTATGCTTCCATTCAAGGCCATTCAGTATATAACAAATCTGTTTAATAGCATTCTTCCAACTCAGTTCTGAGGCAGTTTCTATACTCGGTCTTCACAGTGGACCTCCCGACTCCTGTAGACATAACCATTGCATCGTTTCCGGCATTCCTGACTGTGAATGCTAACCCTATCGTGGCTTCTGTTAAACTGCAAACTGTATTAGATCTAATTAATGAACGACTAAATGGAAGATTAATATTAATCCTGCTAACGCTACACGTGTTACGTCTGTGATGAGGAGGGGTGAATGACAACGAGTTAAACTTAATAGTGTATTCATTCCACGTGGTAACAGCTTGCAAAGATTCTTGTCAGGGAGAAAAGGACGCAACTTATCATGAAATACTGGTTGACGGGCAGGGGGTGGCTACTATCATTAACTAACAAGCAATTTCTGTACTCCGCGATCCAAAAACCGATTTTTACCTACGGAATCCGAATATAGGATATGTGAGATTAACAACGAAGAGATACAACGATTCAAGAAGAATATAATAGTATTAAAACTCATTCTCTTTTCTTATTTTTTTTAATTTATAAACACATAAACTATCTCGTTCCTCTTACTCTTTTGTAAAAATAAATAAATTTGTATATTCATCTAGTCTATTTTTTCAACTGATATTTTATATATAATTTCTTATTATTAAGTTAGTTTTCAGTCTAAATTTAGATCTCATTCTATCATATACCCTTTTATTAACAATGTAATGTTTATTTAACATATAATCAAACCAAAATATAAACACGTAATGGACATTAAAACTTATTAAAATTAATTCTTATTCAACAACTGAACAATGACTTCATTTATTCCAAAATATGAACTAATAAAATTAATATATAGAGTATTTACACCGAAGCGATTAGTTATTCGAACAACAGAAGCGCCGTGGTTTCCGAAAAACATTGAAATACACGATTATCTAACCCGTTCAAGAGGAGATACGGCGATTCGGTACAAAATACAAAACGAGACTGAACAAACTTTTGAACTGGCTCGTGGTTAACCTCCTGGATAACAGCGAGATTAGGCGCCTAAAGCGACTGAATATATTACAACTGTAAGTTCTCCGAGATTTTAGGTGAATCTGCTACACTAGCGTGTTGTGCATCATCAAAATTGTTCATTTCGTTTCAAATCTTAATCTTGTTGGTTCTTTGATTTATTCACTATTTCACTGTTTCTAAACCGGATTAGTTATTCTTTGTGTGATTAATAAAACTTTTACTTTTTTACTGTTTTGTTTACTTTTTATTTTATAAATTTTTTCAATGTTTTTTCATGTTTGTATATACTTATTACTTTTTATTATATATTTATGTATACTGTATAAAATATGTATACATAAGCATACATAAACAATTCTTTGAGGGGTTTCAATAGCAATTCCTCCCTGCATTTTATATTATTTGTATTCAAATTTACCTATGGTTAAATTGGAACCGATTTTAAATTAAAGAATGCGGCAAAAAAAAAAATCTGTATCAAAAATTGTTGGTCTACTTAATATTATATCGATATTAAGTAATTTTGTTATAATTATAACGTTACGGACTTAGTTGCGATGTTTATAATATACTTCTACAAAATGAAAAATTTTTAACCATAAAAAGTATTCATTTTGTATAATTTAAATCTTCATAAACTTTTTATATTTATAAACATTCGTATACAAATACAACATCTAAAGTGAAGTTTCGTTTCATAAAATCCAACTCTTTCTTTTTTTCTTATTCCTGTTTAACCTCCGATAACTACCGTTTAGATAATTCTTCAGAGGATGATGATATGTGTGAGTGTAAATGAAGTGTAGTCTTGTACATTCTCAGTTCGACCATTCCCGGGATGTGTGGTTAATTGAAACCCAACCAACAAAGAACACCGGTATCCACGATCTAGTATTCAAATCCGTGTAAAAATAACTGGCTTTACTAGGACTTGAACGCTGGAACTCTCGTCTTTCAAATCAGATGATTTGGGAAGACGCGTTCACCACTAGACAAACCCGGTGGGTTTTACATAAAATCCGGACTGAGACAAGGCGACGGACTTTCGCCTTTATTATTTAATTGTGCATTAGAATTTCTGATGCGCGAATGGTTTAAAATTAATCCAAAAAATATTCACATAGGATACAAAAGATATAACTTAAATTTAAATTGCGTAGGATTTGCCGACGACCTAGCTTGATTCGCTAATAGTATCGCAGAAGCCAGAATACAAATAACAAATATAGAAGAATTTGCCAATAAAATCGGATTTAAAATTTCTTACGAAAAGATTAAAATTATGGCTATAGATCCTTTAGTTATTAATTCTGTGAATATTAATGGAAACAAAGTAGAACTTGTAGAAAAATTTAAATATCTTGGAGAGACCATTACTTGTAATTGTAACGAAAAACAAAATTGGCCTTATTATTTAAAGTGCTGTAAGAAGTTTTAGTTATACAAAAGGGGTTTATTCCGAAGAGGATCGTAAAGCAAGATCATTAAGAATGACTAAATATTGGGAGAAAGTTAAAGCTAAAAACTTAAAGGCCAAAAGATCGGTATAGAAGACTTGAATTATTCTGACTAAAGCGGTCCTTTGTGGCCTTAAAAGTAAAAAAAAAAAAATTCGTATGTGTATGTGTATTATCTTTGTATAAAAACATCATATTTTATGAATTTTTGTCAAGGGGAAAAATATGAAATATAAGGGATATTTTTTTGTTAAAGAATGATATATATATATAAAAACCGTCATTTAATGGAAATAAAGTAAGGAAGACAATCGAGTGTACTGATACAAGTGATTTTGTTGTGTTTTTTTTTTAACTTTCTGATTAAAAGGGTTAAAAAAAAGAAAATAGGAAACATTTCTGTTTTATCAAAACACTGATTCGATATCATAACAGGTTACTGTTATAATTTATAGCTTTAGTTTCCGACTTTCACTGCAGTCTTGAATAAATCGTAATGAATTATATAAATTTATTTAAAAATCTGTAACAACAATAAAAACAGGAATATTTTTTTTATAAAAAAAAAAAAAAAAAAAAATACTTTTATATATATATATATATATTAAAAAAGAAAGAAAAAAAAACCGGTTTAAACATACCGAAAATTTATTATTTTCATAGATTAAAAGAGAAAACACTGTAATTATTATTAGTTTAATTTGCTATAAAATTAAGCATTGCTTCAGAGGATGAGGTGAATGACGATTTTTGTAGCCTATGAAAATGCTATGCCTGACCAGGATTCGAACCACGGACCTCCAGATGAAAGGCCACTCGCGCCACGAAGGCCGGCAATTCTCAGGTTTAAATCTTAATAAGACTAGTTACTTTTATTCGGGTTTGAATATTAGATCGTTGTTACCGGTTTTCTTTGGTGGTTGGATTTCAATTAACCACACATCTCAGGAGTCGTCGACCTGAGTTTCTTCAAGACTAAAAATTTACCGGTATAGTTACATTACACTGATAAGTCGCTAATGATTTTAATTGTTGATACGATTATAAATAAAAGTATTTAATATTAGTTAAATCAAATATAAAATAAAATGTTTTACAAAGTGCAAAAATCACTTGAAACTTGTTTATTAAAGTACTATGTTCTGACAGGGTTTGATGATCTGGATTGGGTAGTGATTATGAAAGAGAAAAGAAAAATAATAAAGCACATCGACGCTATTTAAAGTTTGATATGTTTATAATTATACCAGAATTGCTAGAAGTGTTTGTGCATCAACTAATCTAAACTAAAGGGATAATGCGATAAATGATATCTACGCTACAAAAGCAGAAAACTAAACAGAAAACAATACGGTCCGAATTGAATAAACATTAAACTCACAAATAAAAAGTACAGGAATCATACAGATAATTAACGAACGGCACAACATAGCACGGTCAGTCTTATCGAACATAGCCCACCGGGTTGATCTAATGGTGAACGCGTCTTCCCAAATCAACTGATTTGGAAGTCGAGAGTTCCAGTGTTCAAGTCCTTGTAAAGTCAGTTATTTGTACACGGATTTGAATACTAAATCGTGGATACCGGTGTTCTTTGGTGGTTGGGTTCCAATTAACCACACATCTCACGAATGGTCGACCTGAGACTGTACAAGACCATACTTCATTTATACACATAAATATCATTCTCATTCATCCTCTAAAGTAAAACCTGAACGGTAATTCCCGGAGGCTAAACAGGAAAAAGAAAAGACACATCGTCAACCCCCACTCTGAACAGAATTTTAATAGTAATAAATTATATTGTGTTACGTCGATGATGTAATTTCGCTTGATAACAACGTTAACTTTTTTTTTGACGTTCTGGCCCGGTATTGCGACGTCGAATAAACTATTGGCTGTCGAACAACGTTGTGTCAGCAACCTTGACGAAAAACTGAACATAATGAATTCATTTTATTTATTACAGACAATACTTATAATTATATTTTATTTTCAAAATGTTTTCCATCCTCATTAATATATTTTTGTAGTCTTTGGGAACATTGTGTTGTTACACACTCTACGTCAATTTTCTCTTATCACGTTCAAATTATATAATAAGTCGTAAATGTAATTTTCAGATCGTTAACAGTATGAGCCTTTCAAGAATAAATAGACTCCTTGACGATACCCCGTACGAAAAAATCCATTGGCATAATATCTCGTGAACGTGGAGGAATGTCAATATCTGCCCGTCGACCAATTACTCTTCTGCCAAACATTTCATTCAAATATTCGCGGACTGCAGGGCGTAATGTGGTGGAGCGCTGTTATTGTGGAAGTAAATTTCTTGAATTTTTTTTCAGCACACTTTATGGAGTCCTGGTACCACGTACTTTTTAGGCTTGTCCAAGTATTTATCTCCTGTCACTCTTTCTTTAAAATAGTACGGTCCGAGTATGCCAAAAGATGATATTGCCCACCAACTGGTCGATTGAGTTGTTGCTCTAACAAAATATATTGGTTTTCAGTACGCCAGTGGTTATCAGTATGACTTACTGGAGTTATATCTATTAATTTATCCATTTAACTTAAAATTGGCCTCATCAGATCACACAATTTTAATGAATAACTTCGGTTCTTGTTGTTGTTCCGTTAACCATAAATTTACAAAACTGAAAACATCGATCTGGGTCAAGTCGTGAAGTAAACGTGGAATGTAAACTTTAAATTTATGTTTGTGTATCATTTTTTGTACGGACCTTCTTGATAATTGCACCACAGAGTCCAATCGTCTTGATTTTCGTGGACTTTGTGTCACCACTAAACATACGCGCAATTCATTTTCCTCTGTTGCGATTGTTATTGGGCGGCCAGATCTTGGTGCATCCATAAAAGATCCATGTTGTTCAAATTTACCTCGTATGTCGTATACTGTTTATCTAGACGGAGGGTTTGATGTAAAATGTCTATCTCATTAATAACCGAGCAGCACCACTTCTCAAAAAGTTTTTAAAGCGAAAATGCTTTCTTCTTTTGTTAACATCATTACAACTACTTAACACAGAAAACCAATTCGTTTACTACAGTTCACTTCAATACTTTTGTGATATACATCTAGAGAGTTAGTTGTGTTTGTCATTGTATTGCCACCTTGACACGGCTTAATTATCAACATTTTGTAATACCAACATCATGGACTAAAATTATTGTATAGTACATTTTGCTACGGTTAATTTTTTGTTACTCGTAATATATTTTATATAGTGTCAAGTGACTTTTATTCCATTCTGTATAAAAGACTCGATTAATGATTTTAAAAATTCCTCCGAAGAATTTGTCGAAAATCATTTGGTTTTTTATATCCCATTTATATATTATACAAAAAAAAGAACTTTCACCAAATTAATGAAACCTAAAAGTTGAACTACCATTACTCATAAACCTGTTATATCGGCGAAGAAATTATAAAATAGTTTAAAACTTTATAAAAAAAATAAACCTATTCAGCTAATTTCATAATAAATCATATTATAATTTAAATATTTTTTTTCTGCGTTTAATGGTATTGAACAGTAATTTTTTACTATTTTTTTTTAAATTATGTTGTACTGAGAACGAAATAATTGCGTTATTTGATTCTTTTCTCACTTAGTTTGATCGCTCGCTATTAAAAACCTACAAAACCAGTCGCAATTAAATTTCTACACAAGTAGACCATGTAGTTAAATCATCACCCTTTATATTTCAGATCTATATCTTTATCTGTTAAAGAGCTGTTATTCAATTTATAGAACTATTTTTTCCTATTCTGTATAGAAATACTGGTCAATGTTTTTTTCTTATTTAAATCAGTATAAAAATCTTTAAGGTTATTGTCGACCTAAATTTTTTTTCGTTTTTTATGTATGGAAAAAATTGTTTTATGTGAAATGCCATAAAAAGAGATTGCTCGTACTGAAGCCAATTTTTCCCCACTATTTTCGATGAATGGATACAACGTTGCCAAGCTTATTTTAAGTTTCAGATAGTAGATAATAGCTTAGAATTTTCATCTTATTTTCCTTTCTTTTAACGATTCATATATTTTTATATTTTATATTTCGGAATAGTAATGAATTAAAGATCTTTTTTTCTTTTGATAACATTTTCCCAGCAACTTCTCTCATGATGGCTTTGGATCTCGATTGGCAGTTTAATTTTTTTGTTTTAGTAATTTATATTTTTTATGGATGTAAGTTTTTAGGATATCTTTCATATTTATATTTTATTATTTTATTTTATTTTATCATATGTTAATTATATTATCGGCGGAGCTACACCTTTATCGATCTCCAGGGTGGAGTGTTTGGATTTTTATCTGGGGATCCCGGGTTCGAATCCCGGCCAGGTATGTTTTTATACGCTACAAAATTCCTTTTCCATATTCCCTAGTACAAGTTTTTGTGGTGTGATTAGTTCATTTAAAACAGAGGTTCTCAAACTTATTTTTCTCATAGACCACTTTCAAAATTTTGCTGGTTCCGGTGGACCCCTTGCAGCTACATTTCTACCATATTTCTAGTCGACGGAAAATGTGAAGATTAGACCTAACTATGAAAATTTGCGTTACGGCTGAGTTTCACGAACTAACAGCTTCGGAAAAAAAAAAGTGAGAATCGATCGGTTAAATTTAGATTGACTGTGTTGTGAGTAGATGTCAAAAAGTAAAGTTGGCCGATCAAAAAAAATGCTTCCATCCAACTTTACATTTTTGACATCTACTCACAGCACAAGAAAGCAATCAATTCTCACTTATTTTATTTAGAAAACTTCCCATTTGGAGTGGTAAAAAGCAAAAGAAAAATAGTATATTTTTTTCTGTTGCATTTATTCAAATATGTAATCATTACTCAAAGTCAAGCCAACATTTTAGTTCTTCACTATCGAAACCAGATGAATTTTTGTGGACCCCCGCTTACGAATTGTGAACCCCCATTATTTTGTCACGCCAACGTAGACCCCCGTCGAGTCTCCCGTGGACCCTTGGGAGTCCACTTTGGGAATCAATGATTTAAAAAAATTGTGAACTTTTTTAAAATTAATTTATTTTATATTAATTCTATTTAGCATATTCCGTTGTTATATATAATATATAAAATGTTTTTTTTTTGTTTTTTAATTGTATTTTCTGCTTACCAACAATTATTAGTCATGATTATATTCTAGCGCTTTCGCAAAATATTTTCATTTTCAGGAACATATATAATTAAATATTAATTATAAATTCACTTCACATATTAAACTGAGTTAGATTAAAATAGAATAGAATTTATATAAAATATAACAATTGATCGTCAAGTTAAGTGAAATATATTGACCAAAATGATTTAATCCCACTAACATAACCGTTGAGACTCTAGTGACGACGCATATACCTTTAACATGATTTTACTTACTTGACGATCAATTGTTATGGTTTATGTAAATTCTGTTTTCATCTAACTCAGTTTAAAATGTGAAGTAAATTTATAAAGTATATTTACTTACATATGTTCCTGAAGATGAAAATAATATTTTCCAAAAGTGTAAGAATAATAATCGCTAATAATTATTGTTGGTAATGTGAAATTACAATTTATAAAAAAATTAAAATTTTTTTTTAAATTTTCTTAAAGAAAAGTGTTCAGAAGTAGAAAGAGAAATGAACATTGGTAAAATAGACCGAGCATACAGGAAAGTTAAGGAAAATTTTGGAGTACATAAATTAAAATCTAATAATGTGTTAAACAAAGATGGTACACCAATATATAATATGAAAGATCAAGTCGATAGATGGGTGGAATATATTGAATAGATATACGGAGGAAATGAATTAGAAAATGGTGTTATAGAGGAAGAAAAGGAAGTTGAGGAGGATGAAATGGAGAAACAATACTGAGATCTGAATTTAAGAGAGCATTAAAAGATTTAAATGGCAGGAAAGGCTCCTGGAATAGACGGAATGCCTGTAGAATTACAGTACACCGCCGGCCTCCGTGGCGTAAGTGATAGCGCCTCGACTTTTCATCTGGAGGTCCCGGGTTCGAATTCCGGTCAGGCATGGCCTTTTCACACACGCTACAAATCATTCATTTCATCCTCTGAAGAATGCCTAACGGTGGATCCGGAGCAAAAAAAAACTACGCTGCATTTATATATTTACAACAAACACATATTTACATATTTACAATTAACCCCTACAATGAGGATTAATATAATCCTGTTCTCATTCGGCCTGGAGCGGTTGCTTATTGTTCACTAGTTAAACAGATAGCAACGTACACATTAGGAAAATAAGAAAAATATGAAACATACATAACCAATGCCAGGATAGTGAAACAACTTGCCAGTTTTTACTTCCTTGTTCGCAGTATTGTGATCGCAAAAAATTTCAGTTTTCATTATCAAATGAATATTTCAACGGAAATATCCATTTTAACTGTTCCTGAATCTATTTTTACTAGTTTCGCCGTGATGTCCACACATACGAAAGTATCTCTCGTATAACTCAAAAACGATTAGCCATAGGATGTTGCAATTTTGGATTTAGAACTGTTGTGATATCTAGTTGTGCACCTTCCCTTTTGATTGCAATCGACTGGATCACAAGTATCCAAAAAGCCCAAAATCAAAAAAAAATTTGGATTTTGATCTTTTCTTAATTGTAGTAATAAGCTTCCATTGAGGAATTTAAACGATATATCATAAGTGGTATTTGTTGTCATTGGTTACACAGTTATAGCCAAATAAAATTTTAATTAATGACGTATCTGGATCTTGCAAGGGGAAGGCACATCGGTTCGAATCCGACTTCATCTCTTATTTTTAACTTTATTTTTCTAATTTAAATATATTGATTTTTTAATAATTATTGATCTCTGATTATAAAAAAAATTTACAATAAGTAATTATTCAATAACAAAAAAAAAATTAAAAAAATATCGGAAGATTTTAGTGAAATGTAATTTTATGTACTTTTCATTTTTAAAAAACTCGTATATGTAATTTAATAGGCATACACAAGGAAGTTACGTGATGTCCACATAAGGTATTTTTATTTTATAGACCATCAGATTTCTACTCGTTTATTTTCTGCATCATCAGTGTGATTTAATTTTTTCTAAGATTCAGTTACAAAATTCTTTTTTCTTCTAATTTATCAGTTCATGTCATTTTCATTGACTTTCTTATACACTGATTTTAAATGTTCCTTATTTTTTCTCCTACTGTATTTTTTCTTATTATAAATGATTCACTTCTCAAAATTTTTTTAAATTTTATTTTTAGTTATATATCAATATTAGGAGATTTTGCTTTCTACGAAAAAATTCTCATTGCTTATATTGTTTCTTCTCCATTTGCTCCTCTTACATAATTATTAGTTATTATTTCACCACTTGTAACGGTATATAATTGGAAAAATATAAAAAAAGATTTAAAAGCTTTTAAATTTATTACAAATAATTTTTTAAATAATCTACTTTATTTTTAAGAGAATATTTATTAAGAGCATAAGAATTAGGAATTTTTAAAACTGAACAAAATGGAAAATAATTTGAAAAAAAATTTTTTCTTAGTCAATATTGTTGGACAGCAACCAAAAACTAAAATGGGGACAGCCAATTTTAGAAGGTTTAACAAAGACACATTCAGATATTTATTATAAAACGTTTATTTTTAAGATATTTGAAAAAATGGTGCATTTTTCTCTTCGCTTTCCATAAATGTATTGGCGCCATCGATTTTACTGTAGAATTATTGTACATCCAGAAAGAATAAGTTAAATAAATCATATATATATATATATATATATATATATATATGGTGTTCTTTGGAGGGATAAAGATATATATATATATCTTCATCCCTCCATTACTTTTTGGTTTCATTTTCTATTTTTCTTGAATTATTGACCTAAATAAATTCAAAAACAAAACAAAAAAATTGCAGTATTTATCTAAAAGGAGATCAAAATGAACAGTTCTAAAATATTCTAAACTTTTTAAAATAAGAGCGTTTTAGTTAAAAATGTTCAGTTTCTATTTATTAGTGAATCTCTCTCATTCTCTCTCCTAAAATTATATTATACCCTCATATAAAAACACGTATAAGAATTTAAATTCATCTTGTTATATTTTACTCTACGGGATATAGTGTTTTCGAAGTTATTTCGCTTAGGTTCTGTTCGCATATGATACACTGATAAACATAATTTTTGTTTCTTAACATGCGATACATGATTTTAATCTGGTGTTTGATGGTAAAGAGGAATATGAATTCAGAATCTTTCTATCACCTATCATTTTTGAAAAATGTTTAATTATTAATTAAAAGTATTTTTTCATTTTTCAACGTATAGTTAGCATTTTAAGCTCCTATATTGTAGTTTGGTAGGTAATTTTTTATTGTTTAACTTTATTAACATAATTTTTAAGTTATAAATAAACAATACTACAAAAAGAATTAAATCATCTTAGTCACATATTATGACATCATATCTAATACTGATGAGTGAGACTTCATGGACAAGATTAATTGTGTCTGTGCATGTCAAAACATGTATACCTACCGGAATGATCTAGTGGTGAATACGTCTTCCCAAATCAGCTGATGTGGAAGTCGAAAGTTGCAGCGTTCAAGTCCTAGTAAAGTCAATTATTTTTACTCGGATTAGAATACTTGATCGTGGATACCGGTGTTCTTTGGTGGTTGGATTTTAATAAACCACACATCTCAGGAATGGTCGAACTGAGACTGTACAAGACTACACTTCATTTACAATCTACACATTATCCTCATTCATCCTCTGAAATATTATTTAAACGGTAATTACCGGAGGCTAAACAGGAAAACGGAAGGTCAAATCATGTAGCTGAAAACACAGCTGTGTTGTTTGTATTAAGCACTGGATTTAGGAATGAATTGATTTTGTTCAGTCTTATTGCTGTCTTAAGTTTGTTAACAGTGCTGTGTCATAATGAGGCATTATGATTGTGTAAATGATGTGGATGCCTTTTGTTATGTATATGGTGAGTTTACCGTAAAATTAAATAGAAAAAACATCGCACCTTTAATTAAAAAAGGATATCATTTGTACTTTCAGTGTAAAATTGGTGATCAGGATAAGACATGGGCTCCTCGTATAGTATGCACTAATTGTTCTGTATATTTAAGAGGATAGCTGAAAGGTACACGGAAGGCTTTGCCATTTGGTGAACCCTATGGTTTGGCGTGAACCAAAGGATCATGTAATCGACTGTTACTTTTTTTTAACAAATGTATCTGGAATTTCTAAAAAATCTAAACATACTGTAAAATATCTATACATCAATCTAAACATTGCAATTTGCAATCAGGCACAGTGAAATTATTCCAGTTCCTGAGCCACCTGTAAATGTATGTTTCGAAAGCAGCCTAAAGAATCCAGCACTTAGTTGAACCCAACAAAATATTTTTACACCCTCTTAATTATCTCTCTCCATTATCAAGTTAGGACTAATGAAAAATTTTGTAAAAGCAATAAAGAAGGATAGTCTCGGATTTTGTACATCAGGCAGAAATTTATGAATGTAAGCGGAGGAAAAATTAAAGAAGGAATATTTGTCTCAAATAAAAGAGTTGGTCAAAGGTGATATATTTAACTCAATGTTACATAATGTAGAAACTGCAGCTTGGCCTTCATTTAAAGACGATTACAAAAATTTTCTCGGCAGATAAATGTCCGACAATTACCACGATATTTTTCACAACTTCTTACTTCATACAGAGCTATGGGATATAATATGACTTTGAGAATACATTTTTTCCACTCGTATCTGGATTTTTTCTGGACAACCTCGGAGAAGTAAGTGAAGAACACTTACTTGTTGAACATTTCCACCGAGACATTTCGGTGATGGAAAGCCGCTATAAAGGGAAATGGAATATTAACGTGCTAGCCGATTACTGTTGGACATTAATTCGGGATGTGTCTGAGGTTATTTATAAAAGAAAAGCATCAGCGAAATCATTCTAACAGGTATGGCCATGCAAAATTATAAATTTTACAAATTTTAACTATATATTTTTCCTTACTTTTTTTTTGAAGCGTAATTTATTTAAAAATAAGGATGATTAAAACATTAAAAAATTGTTTTTTTTTTCTATCTAACTGTTGGGAAAATTTTCTTTTTGTAAAAGAAATAAATAAAACAATATATTCCTAACACACCCATTTCATGTAAATCGGTTTTACCTTGACTTTTGTTTTTTCTTTATTGATTGAAATTATATTTTATTTGATATATCGTCGAATCATTTTTATTATACTTTTTATTTTAATATTGAAATGAAATAATCACGATTTCTATTCAGATCTAAACAATTTCAAAAATAAAATGTTTTAAAAAATAATAATAAAAATAAAAATTGAGAAATTTTGTTAAATATAAAAATCGTTTTTAAATGTGAATAAAGCATTATTTATGTTTTTTTTTTGCCTCCTTGTTTTCTATTATTAAAATTATTACTATTATTTTTTAGCACTTAAATGTACAAATAGTTTTTACATTCCACTTCATTTTTATTTTTTAACGTTGACTTTTCAGTAATTAAAAAGAAAATCAATTGTTTAATAATCTGAAATTACGGTTTACGTGAAAAAACTAACTAATTGGAATTTAATTATACTTTAAAAAAAGTTTATAAATCAAAAGGTAAATAAATTATTAACTCTTTTTATTTATATTCATTAGTTTCTTCATTTATTTTAATTTTTAAAAGTATCTTTAAATGAAAAAGAAAATTTTTTTGTATTAGTTTTTATTTATGCTAATATTAGTTTTATTTAAATATATTTTACACTATGTAAAATTATAAACCAAATAAATGTATAAATTATAATAAAATAATAAATAATACTATTGTAATAATTTTTATTATAAAAAGAAAATTCGAGTATAGAAAATTTCTGTTTGGTTCATTTCTTCCAAAAATGTTGCTAAAATTTTCTTTCTTCTTCTACTTATGATCTCAAAATAAATAATATTAATTATACTGAAATAGCTATAAGTAGATAAAATATATTTAATTATGTATTAGATAGGCAGGCTACCTTATTCGATTTTAAACTAAGTACATTGTCAATCGATTTTACCGTTAAATAATTTGGATTTACGTATATTTCATTTATTTAAATCACTACAGGAATTTATTTTACTGGTTTTTTATGAATAATACACCATATTTTATCCTTTGAAATATAGAATGGAAACGTTAAAGCGTACGAAAAATGTTATATCTAACCGGGATTCGAACCCGGGACCTCCGGATGAAATATCGAGACGATGACACTCCGCTAAGGAGATCGACAAATGAATTTATCTTATATTTTATAATTTAAAAAAGTATATACAGTCAAAAGTTTGGAAACCTCTCAACAATTTTAAAACCGTTCCAGATAGAATACTGTAACTTTCAGGATAAGATATATCCACGTCAATTACTTTACCGTTTGACGAGAAATAGAATTTCAACCCCTTTTTGCGGTTGAACCAGGGATTGTAATTCAAATATTTTAAATGATAACACGCTTTGTGAGATAAATCATTTTAAAAGTCTCTTTAAAACAAGAAAAATTGTATAAATAAAAAGGTGGTATAATGTCTGTACTTGTATGTCGTCTGTACTTATTTATTTAACTACTAGCTCCCCGTCGCAGCTTCGCCCGCACTATATGATTAAATAGTTTCCTGTTTATTTTAATTTATGTTTATTAGTCAAATAACCGGATGTAAGTGGAGCCAGTCACACATACAGTAATGGTGACAGCGGCTGTCTTGGTTGAGCCTTGGCGCATTCGCACCTCTTAAAAAAATCGAAATTAAAGAAACCCGAAATGGTTTTTAAATATTTATCTGAAGAGTATTTGCAGCCCCAAATCTATTGATAATCTCGTTTACTATAATCGGGATTGAAAAATTTATAATCATTGTTCAAAAACCTTTTCACCTTGCTTCATTCCGTTTCAAGGTCGAATTTAAAAAATCTAGAAACTGGTTTATTTACATAAAGATTAAATTCACCAAAAAACAGGTTGATATCTTCATCTGTTACCGAAAAATTAAAAAATATAACAGATTTCAAAAATCAATTTTAACTCTTGAAACTATTAATGAGACTCAAAAAATTTAGAAACTTGTTTTTATATGTTCATAATCAGTCAGTTGAAACCCAGCTCACACAGTAATAGACACTTATAGTTCACAATTCATTAAAGTTTTTTGCTTAACCGTCAAAACTTCACTACTACAGATAAATATATATATATATATATATATACATTTTTAAAAATAATTTTTTTTAAAGAAAATTAAAAAACTAACCGGTTTCAAAAATTAATTTTAACCCTTGAAACTGTTAATAAAACTCCTAAAATTTAGAGATTGATTTTTAGATGTTCATAATCTAACAGTTCAAACACAGCTCACACAGTAATAGACACTCACAGTTCAGAATTCATTAAATTTTTTGCTTCAACCGGCAAAAATGTATTACTACTACAACTATATATATACATTATTTTAAGATGAAATATATCCAAAAACCTTCTCAGTTATGCCTAGAAGCATGGGTAATAATTTAGTAGCAAAAGGTCTGGTAGTTTTTGTATTTATCCCGAACAAATAAAACGCTCTTTTCTTTATATAATAATCTAGATGTGGATAATTTACTTTATTTAATGTAAATTTAATTCTATTATTATGCATTCGATTGTTTCTATTCATTCAATTCAAACCCTGTTCACAAATAATTAATTCAATTCATTAAAGGTTTGTTTCAACCGGGAAAACCTCTAATACTACATATATTTTTTTTTATGGAGATGAAAAATATCCGAAAACCTACTCAGATTTGCAAAGAAACATGGGTAATAATTTAGAACCGAAAGATCTGGTAATTTTTGTATTTATCTCGAACAAACAAAAACCCTCTTCCCTTTATACAATACTCTAGATGTGGATAGATTACTTAACTTAATGTAAATTTAATTCTATTATTATTCATTCGATTGTTTCGATTCATTCAATTCAAACCCTGTACACAGTTAATTAATTCAATTCATTAAAGGTTTGTTTCAACCGGCAAACTTCCATTACTACATATTATTTTTTTATTGAGGTGAAATTTATCCAAAAACCTTCTCAGATTTGCAAATAAACATGGACAAAAATTTAGTAGCGATATATCGAGTAGTTTTTTTTGTTTATCCCAAACAAAAATAATTCCTTTCTTTTTTATAAAAGAGTATAGATATATCATAAAATTAGAAATAAATATTTTTATATAAAAACGTTAAAAAAATAGTTATAATTTTATTTATTGTTTTACAATAAAAAGGAATTACTTTATCATAAAAATATAAATGGAACTTAAGATGATTGTATTGAAGAGTGAGAAAAGTTGTTCTTGAATAAACTTGAAAATTCTGGTTAAGTTTTTCAAAAATGAATTACATAACTGAGAAACTTTTGCAAATCTTTTATTAAATTTATACTTTTTTTTTTTGAGGTCTATTAGGTCGATTTTTTAAAAGGATTTTGTGTTAGAATAAAAAATAATTAAAAATTTTTATATCCACCGTACCAGCAAAAAAAAATGTTTTTTTCTTGAGATCTTTCGGTTTATTTCAAAACATTATCAGGAGATAAAAATAGTATAAGTTAAAAATTAAAATAATTACACAGTCGTGACTGTTTGAATGTCAAAAGTATACTGAAGACATTATAGTGAATTCTGGTAGAATAAAATTGGATTATAGGAAATCATGGTATCAAAAATTATATTTTAGTTGTTTATGATTATTATGTAATACATATATATATATATATCTATATAAATATATGTGTGTGTGTGTGTGTGTGTGTGTGTGTGAAATTTATCTAAATTATGTGTATATTAAAATGATTATAGGAAATATATAAAACTTTTATAAGATTATTTTGATTGTATGTATGACCACAATATAATAAGATGTTTTTTAGATGCACCCATTTATATGTGAGCGAAGGAATGTTGTAATTAAAAAAAAAAGTCGAAGCTTGGCGACTTGCAGGGCCAGGTAGTCTTTTTGGCTAGGTTGTTCAGGTCCTCTCACATTCAAGGGGGGTCGGGATTCTACGATGATGGCATAAAAAACCCTTAACATATAATTGGGTCGCGAAGTGAGGGATGTGCCAAACGCACATCTGGATCCATTAGAATAGCCGATGGGTTTTTCCTTAGTGAAAAAACATATCGGCTATCCTGAGTAGGAAGTCTGTGTGTCCTAGTGTAGTTGAAAAGACCCCGATGGGAAAGCCCCAGAGGCTAACTAGGGTGGGCAGAGATTGCTGCCACGACACTCCGAGGTGACTGTGTTTTGCTTATTAAATAATTTTTAAAAAATAAGATGTGTTTATCAAAATTAGAATTTTCGAGTTTATTGTTTTTAATACGTATTATCGATGTTTTCTTTTGCGCGTATGGAAAAGAATATAAAATTTTGTTCATACCTATATATATATATATATATATATATATATATATCATATCACAAACTACTATTTAGACTATTACACCTTGTTTATTAAATTTAGAATCGTTATTATTTAATGTTTTATTTTAATTATTATTAATATATTTAATTAATTTATTATTTTTTGCAGTATACGCCGGTGTTATGTTAATTTTTTTGTAAAAGTTTTCAATTTTTTGACTACATGGCGTGTATTCATTTTTAATATATTTTTTTTTCAGTTTTTCTTGGTAATAATTTTATATTGTTTATCGTATTAATATTATTTATTCTATTATGTAATTTATTTATTGTATTAGTATTTTATTCATTTGTATTTGATTTTTGCGTTATTTGAGGTTTAAAACTTTTGTCTCAGTATGTGTTTATATGTAAATTTTTCTGTCTGTTGGGCTTTATAGATAATTTTCTTTAGGATAAGTTTAACTTAAAATCATGAAATTTATTGTTTGTTTTTTTTTCTTTAATTTGGTGTGACGAAAAGTTTTCTCAATTTCTGCTAATTAAATTAAAAATTTTTCACTCTTTTTTAAATTAATTTTAATTCATTAAATTAGTTATAACTGGTTGGTGACGTTAAGGGGGGGGGGGGGTCAGTCTACTATTATTATTGTATGAATAGATATCTTAGATTACAATCCCTCCAACCCACACACATATACACTCACATACATTATAAACAAAATACACATTTAAAAGTATTAGATCCATAAACCACAGAATTGAATTTAAATTAAATTTTACTGATTTAACCAATCTTTCAGAAATTCTTTATTCTGTCCTTGTTTTTCCTACTTTTTTATATGAAATTAATTAATTAATATGCCACTAATATAAAAATTTAATAATTTTCAGTCTATCTTTGCTAGAGGAGGGAAATGTTAAAATATGTATGCTCTATGCAACTTCCTGAGAACTTAAGCAACACTGTCGTTCCCATTTTTTTTCTTTTTGGAGTTTACTCCGGTCTCAAAAATGGTTCATTCAAATCCTTTACATCTTCTTCTATATATATATATATATATATATATATATATACACAAAGTTGTAAAGCAAAGGGGATATTCTATATCCTTATTTCCGAGCTTACTTCCCCAAAACTTACTTTTCTTGGTCTTTGCATGATTTTTTTTACATGTTATAAATAACTCTTCGTACTTTATGTTTGAAACCTATTTTCCTTTTACCCTACATTATCGATTGTTTTGTAAATTTCTATTTTTCCTATTTTTGTCAACCTACATTTTGAAATTAATCTGTTAGTTAAAATATGTAGTTTGAATACAAAAAGATTTATCTTCAGTTTCTATATATATGTATATATTTCAATATTTTATTTTATAAGTTTTAGAAATATAATATTTTTATGATATACTGTATAAAAATATTTTCTGTGATGTAACCTTAATTTATTTATTAAAAAACTTAAAAAATATATGGTATTCTATTCATCTATTTTGTTTGATAATTTTTGTGCATAAAATATAAATGAAAGCAACATGTATATAATTATGCAAGCGGAAAAGGTATTTTAACGATACAGAAATGTATTATATAATATCTCGTTGAAACTGGTACCGCCTTCTATTTGTATGTATTTACCAGACAAATGACCTCTGTAATGACAAACGACACTAGCTGGATTTTACGTTAATCCTCTAGCGAGTTTTTATTCTCGTTCTGTGTTCTTCAACCCCTCGTGACAGTGATCGTTGTTTAATTGCACCCATCCTACCGTTACTTGTTTACTGTTACTGCTGTATCTTTCTATTTTATTCTTTTTAATAAAACAAGGTACATCCGGAAAATTCTATTCTTTCAATAATCCATTCCTTTTTTAATGTCAACCAACTACTCACACTCTTTTTTTTTATCAACCCATTTTCCTTCCCAACCCTCTTCACCACACCATACTATGTCAGTTTATATATAAGTTGATCGAAATAAATATTCTCTTTTTCTATATTAAACACATTAACACGCTTTGAAGCAGTCTCACTTCCTAACCTTTTCTACCTACTTTAAAAAAAAATAGACCTCCGGAAAAATAAAAAAATTGCAGAAACTTGAATCAAAATGAATTTTTGGAAAATTAAAGTAATAAACATAAAGGGAGAGAGTAAATTAATAAATTTTTGTATAGAACTAAGAAGAATTGGATAAGTAAAACTGTAGACGTATTTTGATACCAAGATTGTCAGAAATTATAAAAAATTAAACGAAAAAAAATACCTTTCAGCACGCCGGAAGGCGGAGGTAGATTTCATCAGTGTTACGTAGGGGATAAAAAAGATTTCCATCTTAAAATTAAGAAAAACTTCAAATTTACTCAATATGACATCGGTTGGATGTAGAAAAATGTTTCACGTGTTTAGCATATGACAAGCCCTATCTTTTTACAATTCCAGCAACATTTTGGTCATCCCTTGCCGTAAGGGTTTGTCATATCAAAAATTGTTACAGACAAAAGTTTTAGGTAATCTTTAGAGGATTAACCACCACTTTAAACCGATTCGATATTGTGCCTATTAAGGAAGGTATGATTTATTTGTCTTCGAAACCCAATTTTTTCCACCCTCTTGGCCAATGGTTGGTGATATCAAAACCGTTATCTAAAGAATAGTTGGAACTTTAATAAATTTTTCGCCAAGAGGATTTTCCATCCTCTTGGTCCGATTTTGGACGTTAACGAATTTGACTTTGAGACGAGTTATTTTTAAGGAACAATTTGAAAGTGATTGGCACAAAATTACGGCAGTCATCGTGTTCACGAAAAAATGAAAAAATATATATATAAATAAATAAATAAATAAAATATATATATAAACTTTTGAGCTGACCGTGGTTTTGGGGTCTGGGGTATGTAAAACGCGAAGATATGTCGAAATTTTTCGGAAGTCGAATCATGGTACACATTACAATAGGTAGCTTTCTTATCAAATCTACCTAAAATAAGGAAGCGATTAACAGAAAAAAAAACAATTGATAAGATAAGAAATACCGACAATTGATAAATATGATTAAGATGAAATTTTACGTTTGAAGTATTATTTTGCATATATGTAAAATGTAGAGAATAAAAAAATGCTGACAACACAGTAGTTTCTGATGCACGGCTTCTACACAGTACTTAATTTAAAATATTTATAATTTTATTTAAATATAATATTTTTTTCGTTTATTTAATTCAATAATTCTAACTAAAGCGCGCGTGAATACCGTATTTAATTCGCGCATGTGTGGCGGTACTAACGGCGACGTTCGGCAATAATTAAACTAATGTAATTTCACAACTTACATAGAACAAATTTCGCCTGTACGATCGGCAGAGCGGTGTAACCGCGAGGCTTCAATCATCAGGTACCGAGTCAACCGGGCGATCAAGTTGTAGACCGAGACAGACCGAGTTACTTTTATACACTTTAATTATTATTCATTTATTTAATTCTACCGCTCAACTGGTGACGTCACAACAAAGTAGATGACTACAACAGCAATATTTTGCGGGTGATTTTGCATTTTTTTTCAAATATTGGTATTACGTAGATGTTAACAAATGTACCTAAGAAAAATATGATCTTAATTAGGCGAAATATCGAGATACTGAGAGTGACTTTGCTCTATAATATCACTTCCTTGACCTTTTATGTTGAAAATATAATAGCATCAATGCCTCGTATATAGAAGTAATCTGACCAAGTTTGGTCAAAATCGGTCCAGTAGTTCTGGAGATATAAGGTGATTCAGAGGCCAACACCGAACATACACAAACGTACATACGTTAAATTAACATCCGATTTTTTGGGTTCCTTAGATGTCAAAATTTCAAGATCCAGTGAAAACCGCATTTGTTTAAATTTCACCAATTACAATGCTTTCACTTCTACAGGTATAGTTGTGCTATAACGTTATTTAGACGGGAAAGTAATAGAATAATAAAGATTGGAGGTGTATGAAATATGGCATGGAAAAGATTATATGGAAGTTACTGTGAAAAGTAATAAGTAATGAGGAAAATGAATGAAAATAATAGCTTAATTAGAATAATTCACAATAGGAAATTACTTTAACAGCAACATATATATATATATATATATATATATATGAAGACAAAAAAGATCATACCTCCCTTAATAGACGCAGTATCGAATCGGTTTAAAGTAGTAGTTAGTCTTCTAAACATTATCTCAATCCTTTTTTTTTAAAAGTTTTTGATATGATCGAGATAGTACGTTTAAACGAGGTAAAACGCCCCGTTATAATTTTTATTTTTATTTCGTATTACCTTTATAATTACATCCAATAACAAAGGTTAAACAGTTAATTTTGGAATTAATAGTTCAAGCATTAACAATACCGTCTTTCAAAATAATAAATTACCAACTGTACAAATTACAACTCTACTAAAAATTAAATGGCGCTTTATATTATTTACTTTAACTAAAAGTGTCTAAAAAAAGCTCAAAATCCAAGAAAAATTTGATTTTATACGTTTTCTTAACTGCAGGCCTTCATTGAGAGCTTTTCAACAATATATCATAAGTAGTACATTTTCATTGATTCGTGAGTTAAAGCCAAATAAAAATTTAAATAATGAAATATTTTTATTATTTTATATATTTTTTATTTTTTAAATTTAAATATATTGATTTATTAATAATTAATTATTAACCTCGCATTGTAAAGAAATTTATACGATGAATAATAAATAATTCAATAATTAAAAAAAAATCAGAAGATTTTAATAAAGTAGAATTTTATTTACTTTTCATTTTAAAAAAAAAGTGTAAATTTAATTGTAACAGGCGTACAAGGAAGGCATGTGTTGTCCAAATCAGGTTTTTTATCTTTAATGACTCAAACGTCAAAATCTTAAATAAAAATCCCTACAAGAAAAATTTTGCTCGATTAGTATAATATAAAAGTATAGTATAATAAATTGCTCGGTAATTTCCTTCATATAAGTAGTATATTGTATCAGAAAGTAAAAAAAAAATCATGCAAAGTTTGAGTAATATATTAGTAGTAGTATTTATAATTATATATAGGCGAGGGAAAGTTTAATGAATCTTACAGTCGAGTTTAAAATTTTCAGGAAGGTTAATTGATTCTCCAAAGAAGTGTAAATAAACTAGACGAAGAGCAATAGATTAATAAAATGATGTGTAATTATATTATATTTACAGTAAATTAATGAAGAATTTAATTAAACTCTTACAATGTAAAATTAATTAAATAAAATTATTAACGTTAAATAAATTTCAAGAAAATAGTTTAATCAGATAAATGGAAAATTAATAACAGTAGGAAAACTGTCAGTAAAGATACATTAGAAAATTACAAGACAATCATGAAATCACGTACACAGTAATGACGGCAAACATTGTTGGTAGATGCAGGCCTTCTACCAACATTTTGTGCAACATTTCTATCGGGTAGTAACATTCGTATGGAACGTGTAACTGATTCCGAACACCACCTCCTAGTACCGACCCTCCACGAGTTAAGAACTAACTTAAATTGCTTCAAACATTTTCCCTTCCTCAGTTTAACTCCTTTCTCTTTCTCTTTATAGTCCTATCTTTGTTCAATTTTAAATTGATCTAAACTCGTATGAGCTTTTCAGTTGTAAATCTTGTACGTGTTGCGGTAAAGATACGGTTCTTTGTGCTGTATTAACCTATATATATATCGCATTACGTATTACGTGTTATTATTATTTCATATTGGAAATATAATAATAATATTGTATCGTATTTGATAGATAAATAAATTTATTAACTATTAGTGGGGAAATCTTGAAATTTTATTTGTACTTTAAAAAGGATTTTATGACTCCAATTTTCCCGATAGGCTTTTACGTGTATGAATTATTCTACAAGCATCGAATAAGCAAGCCTGAATCGGCGGGATAGATCCATTGCCCAGAATCTATCCCACCAAACCGATTCAAGGAAGCGTTGGAGTCGCAGTAGCTAGGATGCATAGCACAGACATAGCGGAAATCTGATCCGTCTCCAGAAAATGCAATTTTTTTTTTATCCTTTACTTTTAAAAGTACTTAATAAATAGTAAGGGAGAATTTTATAACACAGATTGTGGTGGAAGATTAAATATCTTCGTGAGAGAAACATTATTTTCTTGATATAGTATGATAATGAGTTCGGAAGTCGGTCGACCTCTTAAAATGCAAGTAAACTGAGGAGTTGATTCGATGGGTAAAAAAAGGAAGTAAATCAGAAGAAATTTGAAAGTGGTGGTTTTTTAACTGGTTTTAATAATTTTTAACATTCAGCTTGTTTGCTAATTTTATCAGTAAAAATAAATAAGCCTGAGTTCTTTTTACTGACTTTACGAAGAAAAATAGTATTATTTCGGTCGCATTGTAGGAGTGGGGGAGTGAAAATGAATCTTTTTTAAGTGTGAGGAATACGAAAATAACACTCATTTAAACTGGAGTTTCCTTATATAATTTATATTGTTGATTCAAAAAGGAAATCACAAATTTAAAGGCATATGAAAAAGTGACAAATGAAGAGGTATTGCGGCAAATAGATGAAGAAAGAAGCATTTGGAAAAATATAGTTGAAAGAAGAGACAGACTTATAGGCCCCATACTAAGGCATCCTGGAATAGTCGCTTTAATATTGGAAGGACAGGTAGAAGAAAAAATTGTGTAGGCAGGCCACGTTTGGAATATGTAAAACAAATTGTTAGGGATGTAGGATGTAGAGGGTGTACTGAAATGAAACGACTAGCACTAGATTGGGAATCTTAGAGAGCTGCATCAAACCAGTCAAATGACTGAAGACAAAAAAAAAATGAAAATTTATTGAGATAACTTACAGATTCGGTTGAAGGTACTTTCTTTCGATATGGCTTCCATTTGTAAATCGACATACAATTCACCTGAAATCAATTTCATTTCAGACTGTTTCCAGCAAGTCGGGCATTACCTCTGTGCAGCTGTGGCCACTCGTACTCCCGTTAAAGCCCATCAGGGTTATGAACGAGGGGGGCGTGGCCACTTGTACTCCAGATGAGGTCTGCAGCGAAGGCAAAATCTGAGTTTATAAAACATTAATATAAATGTCTACCGAAGCATTTACATCAGTTGCATCCTAACGAGACCTGGCTTATTACTATGAAATGTAAAAAGTTAGAGAGCGAAAGACGACTCCTGTTAAAGCCCATAAGGGCTAGGAACGGGTGAGAGGGTGGCGTGATGACCGGAAGCGTCACAAAGCGGGTGTCTTCCCCTACGTGGTTAGGATGTAGCCACTCGTGCATGCAGGATGCTTGAGCTGTAAGCTCATCAACACAAGATGACTTTCAGCCCGGAAAAGCCCACGATGATGCTTCTCAAAGACCGTTTGGCGAAGAGGCAGCGAGTTCTAGTATCTATGTCAGGCCATCGTATAAAGTACACTCACCCTCAGACGTACGTCGGTGAGTGTATCTTGATGAGAACCTTCAGTTCAACAGGCACCGGATTGAGGTCTCAATTTTATAACCCTAAGCATTCTGTACAAGGGCATGTGCGAAGCAATTATGTTGTACGCTGCACCAGTTTCAGCAGATAGAATGAAATTCCGTAGTTATATAGCTGTACTGTTGAGAGCCCAACGAATATTACTGTTGACGGTAACGGGTAGTTACCGGATGGTTTCACGGGAGGCAGTCTTGGTGATTGCCAGAGTGAAACCGGTTGATATTCTAACTCTTGAGACAGTGGTATATTGCTAGGAAGTTGGGTAAGTTGAACTCCAAAAAGATTCGGGAAATCGACCAACATGGTTATGATACATGGCAGGCTAGATGGGATGAATTTATTGATGGGCTATATTCGCACATCAATAAAAAACAATTATTCAGAAACATATTCTCTTCCCACACATTAGAAGCTTGCGGGGCGCCTCATGAGTTTTCGCTAGCAAGTACGTAACTCAATTTCTTATCGGTCACGGGGCCTTCAGGGGTAGATTGGCTGGGTTTGGCCTGGTGGATTCGGGTCTGTGCCCGAAGTGTAAGGTGCCTTCCATGTATTGTATGAATGCGCCAAATACGATCTGGAGCTTACTGCAGTAACTTTTTGATCGGATACCGTCGGAGCAACGCTTGACATTAGTAAAAACTTGAACCGGGCTGAAAATTAGGACCGGGCTGAATGGTCAGCAGCTGCAGAATTTCTGCACTATTTGGCTAGAGAACGGACTGCGGAGGGAATCTAGGGTGCTGCTTAGTCTTGTTTCTGTGTACTTTGTTTTGTTATAATTTTTGTTAGTGTTATATCTGTTTTGGTTGTTTTGTTATTAGTTTTATTTTCTTGTTTTTCCGCGTTTCTGCCGCATATGAACTCTCTTTACCTTTCGGGTAGGTAGTTTTCAGTTTTGCTTGAGACTAGAGCTGTGTTTTGTTATTTTTAGTAACCATTACACCGATGGGAATGTCGGTTACGGCATTCGCAATGGTAGCATCCTGGGCCGAGGCGACTAAGAGATGTCATATGCCGAGGTTTATAAGATGACCTTCGGTAAAGCCCATCAGGGCTAGCTAGGTACGGAGGAGGTGGTTGGAGGGTATCTTCCCCTAAAGTATCAGGATGTGGCGTTAATTCGTCTTAGCTCAAAAAAAATCAGCAGGTAATGGTGATACATAAACCGTTCTTTAATAAAACCCCCACAAAAAAAAAATAAAAATTACATCGATTAAACATGTATCGTTCGTTGTCTGCAATTCTATCCATCATTTCCACACGAAACTGTAGCCAAGTAACTTTGCCGTCATCTCTAATGTGTTAAACTACGGTTCAAGTATGCTTCAAGTGCAATCGTTTACGTAATACGTCCCAAATAGTTTGTGGAATGCCAGTCTTACGTGACGCATGTCCAATTGATTTCTTCGGACTACGTGCAAACCTTTCTCTGAGTTTTTCCACAGCGGCTTCAGGTAAAGCTTGGGCATCCATTTTGTATGTTTAAAAAATTTGTCTCAACGAAGGTTTGGTGCTAAAAGTAAATTGTATGTTTACTAGAGACATACTATTAAAGAACTGTATGTTTACTACAAACACCCTACGGCACTCTGTACGAAAATTACGTTGAACTGCAGTTGCTGATTGTAAATTGTGAAACCAAAACACACAACGAGTACGTTTACCAGTAAATGTATCCAGTTTTAATACACTCGTGTAGTGAAAAATTGATTTTTTTTTTATATGAAATAAGTCATCTGTAATGTTATTTAAATAAATATTTATATGCTTTTAAAGTTGTGAAGTCCTTTTTGAATCATCCGGTATATATAGGCCTAAATTCCATTTATAATATTATAGGGTATTGTATGGGTATCGTAGGCTCAAAAATCTCCAAAACTACTAGATAATTTTCACTGAAATTTATGTAATCGTATACTGTAGTAGTGAATTTGAAATTTTGCATATGAAACTTTTATGAAGATTGGTTTGGTTGTTCATAAGTCACGCTCAATTTACGTCGAAAAAAATTTAAGAGGGACAAATTAGAAGCGTGGTTTCTTATTATGTTGCCAGTTTGAACGTTGACGTTTTTATAAATGTTTTAAATCTGAACGTTTATAAATGTTTTGAATCTAAATAATTAAGAATCGGTCTTCTTGCGCAAGAATATTTAATTTCAATATAAACTATATTAGATTTTATTTGTAATGTCAATGGTATAATTTTTTTTTTTTTTTAGTTACCATTCATTTAACCGATTTGATTTTGTTACTTGCTTCATCCTACATCTTCATTTACCTGTTTTACAAATCCCTATATTTATTTTTCTCTACTATCATTACCTTCTATATCAAAGAAACCAAATCAAGCTTATTTGTTTTAAAATATGATTTCCTAGCTGAGAAACCTCTCACAAGATTCGGCCATAGATTTCTCAACATTATTACTCATCTTCAAATCTTTTCATTTGTAATTTCTTTTTTTTTCCCCCACCTAATCGCCAACATCATTAACAGCACATCACAAAAATTTCTATTCTCTTGGTTTTGTTTTTCCAATATCATATTTCGTTACTGTAGATGGGCATAAGCCCATCTTTGTATTTGTTTAGTCAGTAAAGAAAAATTAAAAAAAAAAAAAAAAAACATTTTTAAAATTTAAAACGTTATAACATTATAATATCTTTTAACATGTCATCTATTTATTAATACAGTAGTGTCTAAATTTTAACGTATCATGTTATCTATTGTGTAAATGTAAAAAAATTAAAATTTAAAAAAAAAGCATTACTGAAGATGGGCTTATGCCCGAAAGCGCTTTAATGAAAAAAAAAATAAAGGTAAGAATTTTCTTTAATTCTGTACTTGTGGAGTGGGTGAATAAGTTTTACACTAAATAATTAGGCAGATCTTACGTACAGAGGAGTTATGGACTACAAAAATTTAATTTAAATAAATTTTTGGGTATGTATATATATATATCCTCAAGTTAAATTGCGATTCTTCAAATCTTAATATTTCGTAACTCCTTTTTAAAAAAAAAAAAAACAATAAAACTTATTATCAACAGATGTTATAGTAAAAAGGAAAACTAACAGAAATAATGTGTAAATGATACCTGATTTTTCTACATTTTCATTTTTTTCTTGTGTTATTAAACGATTAATAAGATGAACTTAGGATTACATGGCGAAACTTAGAATATATGAATGATTTGTAGCGTGTGTGAAAAAAGTCATGCCCGATTGGGATTCGAACCCGGGACTTTCATCTGGAGGTTCCGGGTTCGAATCCCGGTCAGGCATGGCTTTTATCACACACGCTACAAATCATTCATATCATTCTCTGAACCAATATCTAACGGTAGTACCGGAGTTTAACAAGAAAAAAAAAGATTATATTGTATCATAAAATCTTCTGATTCGAAATGATGTCTGTTTCAGGCAGGAATAAATTACTAATATCAAAATATTTTTTTTATATAATTAACTTTTCTCATAAAAAATTGTGTTTGAATTTTTAACTTTTGCGTTTATAGGAAAAATCCAATTACAAAAAAAATAAGTGATAAATTACTGGAATTATTAGTTTTTAAAGGATTTAATTTTTAAAATAAAAAATACTAATGAGTAATCATTTTCGAGAGAAAATATAGAATATACCTCTGAAATGAGGTAGAGAAAAAGAAATTCACCGAGCGATTATAATAATTGCGGTTAGGCTACTTGATTGAAAAAATTTTGAACTTAATTGGGGGAAGTTGGTAATAAGAACGGGTTAAAAATAAAACCCGCCGAGGTGAAAAAGGGGTTAGGTTATACCAGTATAAAGAATGGAGCCAGATATTGAATACCTACCTCTAATTAGGATATATAGTTGCTTTTCTTGATCAACTATTCTAACCCTAACGCCATAGCAACGTCTGACGACGACAAATTGGAATCCATCTGTACTTTCCTCTTACCCATTAAATATCTTTCTCTATCTATCAATCCATCGATCTCTCCCACTCCCTTTTAATTCACCTTATCCCTTAACCGACCGACTCTCTTGGTTAAAGAGAGGGTCAAAATCCTCACCTAGAAAGGTCGTGTCAAATCCATTCGACTAAAGCAAATTACGTACCATTAAATAAAAGCTAGATCTTTCCTTCGTTATGATTTATACACATATTCAAGAATTTTAAGTAATATTACATCGTACCTATTATTAATAATAAAGTAATCCCGAAATAATTTATATTTCAACAAAAATTTTACATTTTATTTTTATCGATTCAAATTCTGGTTTTATAGTTTTTTGTTTTTTAATTTATAGACATCCTAAAAAGATAAATGTTTTCTTGAATTAATCAAAATATTGGGTACTGATTTATAAAAGAATATAACCTCTTCATTTAAATCAAATTTACATGTTACAGTATTAAAGATGACATTTACAAAAAATGAAAAAAAAGAAGTATTTCTTGAGGTATAGACATCCGTAATAGGTTTCTTGTTTGTAGTTAGTCTCTTTACAAAATTTCATCAAAATTGGTTTATCAAGATAAAAATTATTAAACTTCAAACACCCCAACACACATGTACGTTACACCCACTTTCTTTTTGTTTTTTTTTAGATTCCTGGACCACGAAACATCAAGAAATGTTGATTAATCCGTAGCCAATTTTTAAAATGTTTACCATACTTTAATTCTTGTGACATAGATTTAGAGCTGTGATACTAGAAAAGTAAAAAAAGTATTGTTAACTTTAGAAAGTAGTTTTTTTTTTTGCTAAAATCTTGAAGATAATTTATTGTAAATAGAAAAATAAACGTTTTTATTTCCTTGTACGACGAAAAAATTCGATATAATTTTCGGTTTTTAGATTTCAACGGAATTATCCATTTTGATCATCTCTGAATCTACTTTGACTAGTTTCCATGTGACATCTGTACGTACGTATATGTTTCTTGCATTAACTGAAAAACGATTGATTAAGCTTAGGATGTTGAAATTTTAAATTTAGAACTGGTGTAATATCTAGTTGTACATCTCCCCCCTTTTGATTGCAATGGACTGAAACAAAATTGTCCAAAAATTCAAAACAAATTTGGATTTTTGATTTTTTCTTAACTGCAGTAATAAGCCCTCACTGAGAGCTTTTTCAGCGATATATCATTAGTTACTTATTTTCATTGGTTCCAGAGTTGTTCTAGAGCCAAATAGAATTTTAATTAATGAAATATTTGGATCCTACAAGGGAAAGACACATCGTTTTGAATCCTACTTTATTTCCTTTTTTTTAAACTTTTTTTGTAATTTATATATATTAATTTATTTATAATTACTAACTTCTGATTGTAAACAGATTATTTAACTTTTGGAACTAATTTTTTTTTCTTTAACTTTTCTATTAACTTAAATATATTGATATATTAATAATATTAACCTCTGAATGTAAAAAAAAAAAAAATGCATATATGCAATTTAGAAAAGATTATGGAGGTAGAAGAATTTTGTTATTTGGGAAGTTACTAACGATGGACGAAGCAGGAACGATATAAAATGCCGAATAGCACAAGTTAAACGAGCCTTCAGTAAGAAATATAATTTGTTTATATCAAAAATTAATTTAAATGTCAGGAAAAGATTTTTGAAAGTGTATGTTTGGAGTGTCGTTTTGTATGGAAGTGAAACTTGGACGATCGGAGTATCTGAGAAGAAAAGATTAGAAGCTATTGAAATGCGGTGCTATAGGAGAATGTTAAAAATCAGATGGGTGGATAAAGTGACAAATGAAGAGGTATTGCGACAAATAGATGAAGGAAGATGCATTTGGAAAAATATAGTTAAAAGAAGAGACAGACTTATAGGCCACATACTAAGGCATCCTGGAATAGTCGCTTTAATATTGGAAGGACAGGTAGAAGGAAAAAATTGTGTAGGTACAAAGGCACGTTTGGAATATCTAAAACAAATTGTTAGGGATGTAGGATGTAGGGGGTATACTGAAATGAAACGACTAGCACTAGATAGGGAATCTTGGAGAGCATCAAACCAGTCAAATGACTGAAGACAAAAAAAAAATATGCAATTTAATAGGTGTACAAGGAAATCATGTGGTGTCCACATCAGATTTTTTTAATAAATGAAATATAATCGAAATATTGTAAATATAATAGATATTAAATCTATCACATGATAGATTGAAACCTCGATAGGCGCAGTTTAAAATTATTTCTCGTAATTCCATAGATCTAGAAAAGTTCTAATAACAGAAAAGTTGTTTACTTTTATTAAGCTAAACTATGTTTCAGTATAATCTTTTTCTTCAATCGGCACCAATTAAAAAAAAAAAAAAAAATGGAAAAAATATTTTTTAATATTAAATTAATTTTATATTTTATATAAAAATATGGAGAGTTTATGAGGAATTTAAGAAAAAAATAATGATATTAAGATATCGTAAATTTTTATATGAATCCATATAAATTTAAAATACACAAAAATCTACGTACAATACAGTCAGTCAGTCGCCTATGTTTACTCATGTATAGAATGAAAGAACCATAAATATAGTCGGGATGATAAAAGAATGCGAGCTTGAAAATAGAGTAAAGAGAATGAATGTTTAAAAAATGTACGTGTGTGTATGTATACGCGCCTACCCGTTCGGATGTACACACACACACACACACACACACACACACACACACACACACACACACACACATCATGTGCATTCTGTTGAATATTTCATTCGACTACACTTGCTTCATTTAGTCCTATACATAAAATCTTTCCATTTCCCCTCCACTAAACTTACACCTACCCCTCCAGCCTGACTACCAAAAGTTCTTACCTTATATCCTTCAGAAATGACGTCACATTCAAAACACAGCTTATTCAGCTACCACTTCTAACATTTATACAACTACTTTTTATCAAAGACTCGTAAATTATTCCCTTAAAACAAAAATTACTTTTAATTGTAATCCTAGGATCAAAAAAATTAAATCACTTCATAATTTTGACCAATCTATCTTTTTTACTTTTTTTTGTTTTTCTTTTTTTTTTTAATTCCTTTCCCCCTACCACGGATCTACTGTGCAAGCATTACTCGGAACTAGGGGTGCCTTGGCCTCCTCTAACCTCCCGGGTAACCATTCCGGACCCTGCTCTGCAGTTCCCGACATGGGGTCCCACCCGTTCGGCCGGGACAGGACACTCACTTTCATTGCATGCCACTTATTGGAGGTGACCTTCAAACGGGATCTTTACATTCCCCAGACCTACTCACCTTTTTTATTTATCTGCCTTTTTTACTTGATTTACTTGAAAACTCACTTTTTTTTCATGTTTGTCCTCAAATCTGCATTCTTAATTAAAGATACTTCCTGACATTGCCGATTGATGAAATTTTGCACAGTTGAGGGAAAACACAATATTCCATTCCATTACTTTCCATTATATTCCATTACTTTTGCAAACATCTCCCCGTACGGGTGTAAATAAGGAGTGCGGGTGTAAAAAATTGTAAAATCTGAAAAACGTCTATGCGGGGTTTTTGGGTCGTAGATGACAAATCCGATAGCCATTTAATATAAAAAAATTACAAAAATTTTTACAGAAGTTTTTATGGTTTCGAATTTGATAACATTTCATCATCGATTATATATATATATATATATATATACAAATGATTTCGGGCAGGTAGTATGTTGAGACACAGTTCCTAACGATTCACTTTGCACCGTCCCATTCACACAGCTCCTGGCGGTTCACCTGTATGATAATAATTTTGTAATGTATGATGTATTTTTTCGTGCAATGTATGGTAATAATTTGATTAAATTATGACTGAAAATTACGAACCAAGTTTTTAAAAATTTTTATAATCCTAAAAAAAAAACCTATTATATGTTTTTGAATTACTTCATTTCTAAATTTAAAAAAAAATCAATAGGTAAATTACTTTGTTTTATACTAAAACTGAAATGTCTACATAGTAATGACTTATTTTAACCAATCCATAACCATAAAGGTACTCTATAAAGATACGTGTACATTCCACGTATCTAGTTTTATTTGAAATTGAGGTTATGTTACAGTAATAACAAAAAAAGAAGAAAACATCTTTTGAAAAAGTCATTAACCATTGTAATATAAATATTTAAAAATGGTTTATCGCAACCAGTTTGCACCTAATACCGGATCTGTGTGTGTGTGTGTGTGTGTGTGTATACAGGTAAATGCGGTTACTGCTACATGCCTGCCAGGCCTGACGTAGATGCAGCTGTAGTGCAAAATATGTGTAAGTACACCGGTAAACATGTAAACTGAAACATACTCAAATCGACCGCTCTCGAGATGTTTGGTTAATTGAAAGCCAACTCCCAAAGAACACTAGTATTCACTATCTAGCATTCTAATTCATATAAAAGCCACTGTTTTTATACGGTCTCGAATGTTTCAGCTCTCGACTTCGAAAATCAGCTGATTTTGCGATGACGAATTTAATCACTAGAATAAACTGGTAGGTTCAGTGTTTTATTATTATATAAATATATATATATATAAATGAATGTTTGTTTGTTTGTCCAGTAAGCGTTCCTATACCCTTAATCCGTAAGAGAAAAATAATTTTTTTGTTTTATTATTTCCCTGATTTATGTTTTTGTGATTTGTTTTCGTTTTTGTTTTATGTTTTGTTCTACGTTTTGTTTTTGGAATAGTCTATTGTTGCGTGTTAACCTCACCTTATATACTCTTAGTCAGCTAGGTCAGTTCCTTCGAGTATTATCAAATAGTCTTTTTCAGGACTTGATGAGATATGTTTTCTTTGTTTTTATGAGTTCTTTACGTAGTAGCTAACCAGTGGGAATGTCACATGTGAGATTCACATCGGCGGCATCCTCATTGAAGCAAGATCAAGGCTGAGAGATGCCTTTTCCCGAGGTTTTGAACATGAACTCCGGTAAAACTCATCATCGCTAGGAACAGAATGGTGTGACAACCGTAACCGTCTCATGACGGGTGTTTTCCCAATTTTCACAAAATTTAGTAATCGTACACCAGTTAAGCTCAGTTTTATGCTAATCTTACTATTTAAAAATAAAATTTGTCAGAAAATTCCTATCCTTCCCAAAAATAAAAAAAGGTATCTTTTTATTTCTTGCATATCTTTTAACTGAAATTTTTTTTGTCTTCCTAGTCAATGCAGGTAATCCAAAACAATCCTTAGGGGCCATATTTTGGATAGGGGAGCTGATAAAAGTTTAAAAATATCGATTTTTAAATCTTTTTTTTTTTGTTTATTTTCAGGTAACATTATTTTTTCATATATAAGTTACCAAGCCAGGAAAATATTACAACTTTTACTTGGCATCTATTTTTTTTTTTGCAAAAAAAATAATGAGTATGCTTAAAATGCATTATTGATTATGTTGTAATTTTTACCGTTTTTATATTAAATTTTCTTTAATATTTGTCATGAAAATTTTCATTTAAACAATTATACTTTGACTGAAGTTTAGTTAATATTTTAGTTCAATTAGCATATTAATTTTAGTATTTAAAACTTTGACTATAAATTATTAACCTTACAAAAAAAATAAAATAAAAGCTTTACAAAAAGTTAGCGAATATTTCTTCATGTCTGAATTCTTTTTCTTTTTATCTTCAACTTTTTTCTTTCTTCTTTCTCTTGTTCTTATTATTATTTTGTACTTAATATAACCAAAAATTATGAACCACAGGATGGTACGGTGGTATAGTGAAAATGGGATGACGTAACAACTCGTTTGGTAAGAATATAACAGGAGTATAGGTGAAGTATGGAAGAGTGGAATATCTTTACTAATTTCTCTACTTTAAACTTTGTGCGATTTCACTTCCACAACCCTTCTCACCATCATCACCAAACAGTACCGCTTTCTCTTCATCTTTTACTCACCATTCCTTACCTCATCTTAAAAGTTTCGTACATCAATTTTACTTGCTCATTCTTGTGCTAATATCCAACGTCACTTTTAATTGAAATTTATCATACTACACTTACTTGTTAAAATTATTTGATACATTACTCTTTCTTCTTTATTTACATTTATTTTATTCTTTATTCCTCATTTTTTCTTCTTCAAATAATACATATTTATCAAAATTATAATAATAAGTATACTTTGAGGGTGATTCACGAAGAATGTAATGAACTTTCAGTATTTTCTACTGGTGAAAATAAAAACGAATGCCATCATCTCATCAGCCACAATATTATAAACTTAGATTTGGAAAAGCTTCGTTAGCGAATGTGGGCTGGCGAAAGATTTCCCTCCCTTATCACTGCGTCTTCAGTAAAATTAAGCTAGATTATAATTCTTGGTACCCAAGATAAGGGTAAATTTATTGGTTTTATGCGAACTTGATTTGAAAAATTGAAAAAAATATCCCCAGGAACTGTAATTTTTTAGAAATCTGAGTAAAAGGCAAAGAATTAGTTTTGTTTAACGTAAAATATTTTTGTTAAATGGGTAATAAACACAAACATTTTTAACGAATTAATTTAGTTAAGCTTGACCCGTTAGTATTAATATATAATTTATTTATATAATAGTTATCACCTAACAACAATTTTTCCTAGTAATGTTCGAGCGCTTTCAGATTATTAATGCATCCTCAGGAACAATGATATGTTATACATTATAACTATTTACTTCATATATCATTAATTATACTAAATTGAATTTTATAAAAATACCAGTATAACAATTTATAGTCAAAAGGTAAAATAAAATTAACGTTATGTCAGTATGAAGGTCTCAATTGTTACAGAATTGTTCAATAATTGAGACCTTCATACTAACATGACGTTAACTTTATTTTACCTTTTCAAACTTTATTTTACCTTTTCACGATCAATTGTTATATTCATATTTTTATAAAGTTCAATTTAGTATAATTAATGATATGTGAAGTAAATAATTATAATTTATATCACATCATTGTTCCTGAAGATGGATTAATAATACGAAAGCGCTCGAACATTACTATTAAAGATTATTGGTAAATAGAAACTATTCTATAAATAATTTTTAACGAAACTTCAGATCATCTATTAGTATTGCCAACTTATGAAATAAATTATTATTTTTATTAATTGTCGAGTGTTGTTAGTCAGTTTTCTTTAGGAACATCGACTGTGGATGCATATTCCTGCCTTTTTTTGGACAAATTGAAAACCGTCTATTGGAAAAAAAGACTTCGTCAGTGAATCAGAGAAGTAATGCTTCTTCAAAAAAATATCAGACCTCCCTTATCAGTTAGTCCGGATAAACTGGAATAAATTTACTGGGAAATTTAAAATGTCATTTTTAAGATCAGATTTATCCTTCTGCAGTTTCCTTTTGTTTCGGAAATTGAAGGAAGATCTGGGAGAACAGCGATTCCAGAAACTTAATGATTAAGGATCTTCGTCTTTAACCACTATATGAAGATTGCATTCACAAAAATCCCCACATATTGTAGGACAGTTATCTACATAGTATAGAAATTCATGGAAACGACGTAGAAAACCAGTAAATATGCATTGTATTTTTATTCTATACTTATATATAAAAAAATAAAACAAAAATCAGGTTTATATATATATATATATATATATATATATATATATATATATTTACATTATACAAAAGACCAGAAAATTAAAAAATAACATTCTACGAGTCGGAGCGTGGAATGTTAGAAGCTTAAAAAAGGTTGGTAGGCTAGAGAATTTAAAAAGGGAAATGGATAGGGTAAACGTGGATATAGTAGGAATTAGTGAGGTTCGGTGGGAAGAGGAAGGCGACTTTTGGTCGGGTGACTTTAGAGTAATTAACTCAGCGTCAAATAATGGGCAGGCAGGAGTAGGTTTCGTGATGAACAAGAAAATAGGGAGGAGAGTAGAGTATTTCAAGACGCATAGCGATAGAGTCATTGTAATAAGGATAAATTCAAAACCTAAACCGACAACGATTGTTAACGTCTATATGCCTACAAGCGCCCATGATGATGATGAGGTAGAATGTGTATACGAAGAGATTGATGAAGCAATTAAACACGTAAAAGGAGATGAAAACTTAATAATAGTTGGAGATTGGAATGCAAGCATTGGAAAAGGCAAGGAAGGAAATATAGTGGGTGAATACGGGCTGGGCAAAAGGAATGAAAGAGGGGACCGACTTATAGAGTTTTGCACGAAGTATAATTTAGTAATTGCCAACACCCAATTTAAAAATCATAATAGAAGAATATACACTTGGAAAAAGCCAGGCGATACTGGAAGGTATCAGATAGATTATATCATGGTTAAGCAAAGATTTAGAAATCAACTCTTGGACTGCAAAACTTACCCTGGAGCAGACATTGATAGCGACCATAATTTGGTGATAATGAAATGTAGATTGGGGTTTAAAAACCTGAAGAAAAGGTGTCAGATGAATCGGTGGAATTTAGAGAAGCTTGAGGAAGAGGAGGTAAAGAAGATTTTTGAGGAGGACATCGCTAGAGGTCTGAGTAAAAAAGATAAGATAGAAAATGTAGAAGAAGAATGGGAGAATGTTAAAAAAGAAATTCTTAAATCAGCAGAAGCGAACTTAGGCGGAATAAAGAGAACTGGTAGAAAACCTTGGGTTTCAGACGATATATTGCAGCTGATGGATGAACGTAGAAAATATAAGAATGCTAGTGATGAAGAAAGTAAAAGGAACTATCGGCAATTAAGAAATGCTATAAACAGGAAGTGCAAACTGGCGAAAGAAGAGTGGATTAAAGAAAAGTGTTCAGAAGTGGAAAGAGAAATGAACATTGGTAAAATAGACGGAGCATACAGGAAAGTTAAGGAAAATTTTGGGGTACATAAATTAAAATCTAATAATGTGTTAAACAAAGATGGTACACCTATATATAATACGAAAGGTAAAGTCGATAGATGGGTGGAATATATTGAAGAGTTATACGGAGGAAATGAATTAGAAAATGGTTTTATAGAGGAAGAAGAGGAAGTTGAGGAGGATGAAATGGGAGAAACAATACTGAGATCTGAATTTAAGAGAGCATTAAAAGATTTAAATGGCAGGAAGGCTCCTGGAATAGACGGAATACCTGTAGAATTACTGCGCAGTGCAGGGGAGGAGGCGATTGATAGATTATACAAACTGGTGTGTAATATTTATGAAAAAGGGGAATTTCCGTCAGACTTCAAAAAAAGTGTTATAGTAATGATACCAAAGAAATCAGGGGCAGATAAATGTGAAGAATACAGAACAATTAGTTTAACTAGTCATGCATCAAAAATCTTAACTAGAATTCTATACAGAAGAATTGAGAGGAGAGTGGAGGAAGTGTTAGGAGAAGACCAATTTGGTTTCAGGAAAAGTATAGGGACACGGGAAGCAATTTTAGGCCTCAGATTAATAGTAGAAGGAAGATTACAGAAAAACAAACCAACATACTTGGCGTTTATAGACCTAGAAAAGGCATTCGATAACGTAGACTGGAATAAAATGTTCAGCATTTTAAAAAAATTAGGGTTCAAATACAGAGATAGAAGAACAATTGCTAACATGTACAGGAACCAAACAGCAACAGTAGCAATTGAAGAACATAAGAAAGAAGCCATAATAAGAAAGGGAGTCCGACAAGGATGTTCTCTATCTCCGTTACTTTTTAATCTTTACATGGAACTAGCAGTTAATGAAGTTAAAGAACAATTTAGATTTGGAGTAACAGTACAAGGTGAAAAGATAAAGATGCTACGATTTGCTGATGATATAGTAATTCTAGCCGAGAATAAAAAGGATTTAGAAGAAACAATGAACGGCATAGATGAAGTCCTACGCAAGAACTATCGCATGAAAATAAACAAGAACAAAACAAAAGTAATGAAATGTAGTAGAAATAACAAAGATGGACCACTGAATGTGAAAATAGGAGGAGAAAAGATTATGGAGGTAGAAGAATTTTGTTATTTGGGAAGTAGAATTACTAAAGATGGACGAAGCAGGAGCGATATAAAATGCCGAATAGCACAAGCTAAACGAGCCTTCAGTAAGAAATATAAGTTGTTTACATCAAAAATTAATTTAAATGTCAGGAAAAGATTTTTGAAAGTGTATGTTTGGAGTGTCGCTTTATATGGAAGTGAAACTTGGACAATCGGAGTATCTGAGAAGAAAAGGTTAGAAGCTTTTGAAATGTGGTGCTATAGGAGAATGTTAAAAATCAGGTGGGTGGATAAAGTGACAAATGAGGAGGTATTGCGGCAAATAGATGAAGAAAGAAGCATTTGGAAAAATATAGTTAAAAGAAGAGACAGACTTATAGGCCACATACTAAGGCATCCTGGAATAGTCGCTTTAATTTTGGAAGGACAGGTAGAAGGGAAAAATTGTGTAGGCAGGCCACGTTTGGAATATGTAAAACAAATTGTTAGGGATGTAGGATGTAGAGGGTATACTGAAATGAAACGACTAGCACTAGATAGGGAATCTTGGAGAGCTGCATCAAACCAGTCAAGAGACTGAAGACAAAAAAAAAAAAAAAAAAAATACAAAAGACAGTTACTTTTTTACGGATTTGAATCCGTAAAAAGATCCTGGATATCGGTGTTCTTGGATGGTTTTTTCTCCCAGCGGCCTCTCAGAACTGGACTTGCAATCAAGCAACACACGGTTCTGGGAGGTCCCTCTAATCTAACCGCTCTGACACGCCCGGCTATGCCATCCACGCCAGAGCAACCCAAGCGAGCGGAACTCGGTGTTCTACGCTTAGCCTCAAGTGAGAGAACTCCAAAAGAAGCCCCTCACCGGAACTATGGTTTTCAGTTGTTTTCGAGAAATCATTGAGTAAAATACTAAAGATTAGGATTGAAAAAGCTCACTATTTTATGTTTGTACCGTAAAATAATTTTAAGTGGGAATTAATATATAAACGTTTTAAATAAAACTTGTTCATAATTTTATCCTCACTAAAATTGTATGATTTTTAAATCATAATGATTTCTAAAATGAAGTTCATCTTCACTTTAGAAATCATTGCTTCCATCTTATCTCATCAATTCCTATTACTTTCAGTTAAATGTTTCAAACGGCACTGTTGGTATATGAAATTAGTTACTATATGAAAATCAACCTTACCAACAATTTATATTACGTCTCTAGTACTTTCGATCATTCGACCATCCTCAGGAGAGAATTTTTTTTTGTAATTTAGAACGTTAAAATAAACTTATTGTATTTTATATTTGCAATAGTTTTATGCAATTTTAATTTTAAATTGAAAAAATTATTTTTTTTTTTTAATTTGCTTTTTTAATTCTAATTTTAGAAATAAAAATTATAGAATTAAAAGTTTTTAATTAGAAAAAAATAATTTCTCTCCTGAGGATGACTGAATGACCGAAAGCACTAGAAATATAATATAAATTGTTGGTAAGGTTGATTTTTATTTTATTTTTATATATAACTAATTTTATAATATATAAAATATATTATACCTATTATTTTCATCCAAAATTTATCTATCTTTGTTTTAAATTATCTATCATTCATATTTAAAGTTCTCAAATTCCATACTTTGTATAAAAACTAATATTTTATATTTTCCAAGGATTTCCTTTTGATAGATCACCACCTGGTGGTGATATCATGGGAAACTACTTTTCATTCTGAATATTAACATAAGACGTCTTCATATTTAAAAAATGTGATGTGAACATCACATGACTTCCTTGTACGCCAATTAAATTATAAATCTTTTTTATATATACATTTTTTCATATTTTTTTATTTCATTTTTTTTTTTTTTTGTTATTATTGAATTATTATTTTTGTATTTTTTTTATAATCAGAGGTACTGAAAAAAAAAAGTTAAAAAAAAAGAAAGAAATGAAGTCGGATTCTCGCTGATGTGCCTACCCCTTTGCAAGATCCAAGTATTTCATTAATTAAAGTTTTATTGGGTCATAATTCTGGAACCAATGAAAATAAGTATCAGTTACGATATGACTGAAAAGCTCTCATTAAAGGCTTATTACTGTAATTAAGAAAAAGTCCAAAATCCAAAAAATGTGGATTTTGGGCTTTTTTGGACACTCTTGAACCAGTCGATTGCAATCAAAAGGGGAGGTGCACAACTAGATAACTAGGTGTTACAACAATCCTAAACCCAAAATTTCAACATTCTACGGTTAATCGTTTTTGAGTTACGCGAGATACATACGTACGCACAAACATACATTTCACGCCGAAACTAATCAAAATGAATTCAAAATGAAATTAATGAATTTAAACATTCAGGCTCAAAATGAAACCAGTTAAAATAGATATTCCGTTGAAATCTGAAAAGCGAAATTTTTCGCGATTACCTTGTACATCGTACAAGCTAGTATTGTAATCGTGAAGTATATAAATCAATAATTAATTCCCTTTATTCTTTTCAGTAGTATTATATTATTTTATAAACCACTAAATTCATATGATGTTTCTACTAACAAAAATAATTATATTATTTTACAAAGGACATAATTAACCTTAAAATGTAATCGTTAATTGTTATTTCTTACTCTGGAAAGATATTTTAACGGAACTTGGAACAGGGTTTGATAATATACGAGTATATTTTGCATAACAACTAGTTTAAAAGTTGAATCCCTCAGGAGAATGTGTTAGTAAATTAAAATTAAATAATTTTATTACTTATTACACTTTCTTTTTTGTTACTTTGTTGAATACTTTTGAAGAGATTTCTACTTCTGTAGAACTTTTTCTTTTTTTTATTTATATAAAAACATAATTAAAATTTTAAATTATAGAGACAGATGTTTTCTATTTCAATCATAAAAATGAAATGATTTTAAAATTACAATTAATTAAAATAATAAAGACTTATCTTTACAATTTTAATATGTCTGTTTCTTTAATTTATTATAATAAAAAAAATCGTTCTTAAGAACTAAGATCTCTCAGTAAATATTCAACAGAAATAAAAGTAATGGATGAAATTAATTAGATTTTAATAGTTTGATATATATTTTGTGCATATTTTTATACACATCAGTTTTATGTATTTTATCTGTTTTAATATATTTTTTTTTTGTCTTCAGTCATTTGACTGGTTTGATGCAGCTCTCCAAGGTTCCCTTTCTAGTGTTAGTCGTTTCATTTCAGTATAGCCTCTACATCCTACATCCCTAACAATTTGTTTTACATACTCCAAACGTGGCCTGCCTACACAATTTTTTCCTTCTACCTGTCCTTCCAATATTAAAGCGACTATTCCAGGATGCCTTAGTATGTGGCCTATAAGTCTGTCTCTTCTTTTAACTATATTTTTCCAAATGCATCTTTCTTCATCTATTTGCCGCAATACCTCTTCATTTGTTACTTTATCCACCCATCTGATTTTTAACATTCTCCTATAGCACCACATTTCAAAAGCTTCTAATCTTTTCTTCTCAGATACTCCGATTGTCCAAGTTTCACTTCCATATAAAGCGACACTCCAAACATACACTTTCAAAAATCTTTTCCTGACATTTAAATTCATTTTTGATGTAAACAAATTATATTTCTTACTGAAGGCTCGTTTAGCTTGTGCTATTCGGCATTTTATATCGTTCCTGCTTCGTCCATCTTTAGTAATTTTACTTCCCAAATAACAAAATTCTTCTACCTCCATAATCTTTTCTCCTCCTATTTTCACATTCAGTGGTCCATCTTTGTTATTTCTACTACATTTCATTACTTTTGTTTTGTTCTTGTTTATTTTCATGCGATAATTCTTGCGTAGGACTTCATCTATGCCGTTCATTGTTTCTTCTAAATCCTTTTTACTCTCGGCTAGAATTACTATATCATCAGCAAATCGTAGCATCTTTATCTTTTCACCTTGTACTGTTACTCCGAATCTAAATTGTTCTTTAACATCATTAACTGCTAGTTCATGTAAGCATTAAAAAGTACCGGAGATAGGGAACATCCTTGTCGGACTCCCTTTCTTATTACGGCTTCTTTCTTATGTTCTTCAATTATTACTGTTGCTGTTTGGTTCCTGTACATGTTAGCAATTGTTCTTCTATCTCTGTATTTGAACCCTAATTTTTTTAAAATGCTGAACATTTTATTCCAGTCTACGTTATCGAATGCCTTTTCTAGGTCTATAAACGCCAAGTATGTTGGTTTGTTTTTCTTTAATCTTCCTTCTACTATTAATCTGAGGCCTAAAATTGCTTCCCTTGTCCCTATACTTTTCCTGAAACCAAATTGGTCTTCTCCTAACACTTCTTCCACTCTCCTCTCAATTCTTCTGTATAGAATTCTAGTTAAGATTTTTGATGCATGACTAGTAACTAATTGTTCTGTATTCTTCACATTTATCTGCCCCTGCTTTCTTTGGTATCATGACTATAACACTTTTTTTTTGAAGTCTGACAGAACTTCCCCTTTTTCATAAATATTACACACCAGTTTGTATAATTTATCAATCGCTTCCTCACCTGCACTGCGCAGTAATTCTACTGGTATTCCGTCTATTCCAGAAGCCTTAAATTAGGAGTATAAATTAATTAGTTTTAATAGGTATGTGGGTGTGTATATAAGAATAAAGAGGTTGTGTTACATTGAAAAGGAATTTAGAAATCATTATTAAAAGTGCAATCATTGGTTTACCTATGATGAAAAAAAATCATGTAATTTTTGTTTTTTAATTAAAGTTCTGATATTCCAAAATAACTGCTCGATTTTTTATCAAACAAAAGAAAAAAAAACTAGATTTTACAAAATTCTTGGGAGTGAAATATATTACAATACGTGATGCGGTCAACCAGTTGAGAATGGTATCTAAAAAAAAATAGTGTAAAATATAATGATCTCTCAATTGAAGTCCAATCCTTGTAAAAAATTTTAGTTACGTAGATGAAACCAAGTATTCATGTTACTGCCCTGTAACCGATACGTACATAATATAAACTTGATCTATTATAAAACTTATAATAGTTCAAGAAATTGTCGGCTTCCGTGGCGCGAGTGATAGTGTATCGGCCTTTCACCCGGAGGTCCCGGGTTCGAATCCCGGTCAGACATAGTATTTTCATACACGCTACAAATCATTAATCTCATCCTCTTAAGTAATACCCTAACGGTGGTTTAGGAAGTAAAACAAAAAAAAAATCAATAAAATAAGCGAAAATCAATTATTTAACTCATTTGGCTATAAAGGATTGTGGTTGTAAAAACTTGCAACAGGTACACAAACACACACACACACAAATTTATATATATATTAAATAACAATAAATAACTTGATAGATAACAATTCAAGTATTCAAGCCTTATACAAAACTGAAAAAGAAACTAAATTGCAAAAGACATAGTAGTAACTATGGAAACTAAAGTAAACACACATTGATGACGAAACATTCACAAATTATTTGTGTTGTCATGATGACAGAAAATAATTTAATTTTTAATTATGATCTTTATTTCTTTAATAAATATCTTTAATTGAAAATGTCATCCCCAAGGGGGCTAGGGCCTGGAATTATAGCTTAAAATCTTTGCTGGGATAACATGAGTATATCCTGAAAATTTGTAAGCAATCGGTTGATTGGTTCTCATTTGATGCGAGAACATACAAACAGACAGACAGATAGACTTTCTTTTTTTACATATGAGATATATTTATATGTAAGAGTATTTACACCTACATATCACACACACACACACACACACACACACACACACACACACACACACACACACTCACATAACATAAATAAAAAATTTTCCTGGTTTAACTGTAAACGCAGCATAAATATAAATATCTGTGTTTGTTAATTTTATGTCGAATAACATCGTATTGAATCATAAAATCAGTATTATTGATTAAGATACTTGATGCAGAAGAAAATTCGACTGTGTGTGTGTGTGCGCGCGCGCGCGTATATGGTCTCTCTCTCCCTCTTACTATTCTCTCACTCTCTCTCTCTCGCTTTCTCTCTATGTTAGTAAGACGAATTAAGATAAAAAAAACCAAATAAAAAAGAGGAGGCGATAGAGTTAAGAATGTTGAATCATGAAACGGATAAAAGGTTATTTACTGTCTACTATGAAAATGGGAAAAAAAACTAGTAATACCCAAGGCGTCTGATATCGATTCACCTCACTCGTCCTTTCCAAGTATTAACGTAGATATTTCCACTAATCAAACGATTTTTTAATTTTTTTTCTCATTTCTTTCATTTGATCCTTTAAAGTTAAATATCACTACTATATAAAGAGACGACAACATCTTTTTCGTTTGTTCCTGATAAACTTCGAATACTACTGAAACAATCATTACGAAATTTTAAATCTAGATTTCTTATTACCCCTGAAATTTTTACCGCTGTTCAAATTTTATCAATCTAACTATTATATAAATTATAAATAAAAAAGTGTGTAAGAAATAACTTAGAATTTCTTTTACACAATTTAATGTCGTCTAATCAATTTTTATTTTTTACATCGATCTTTGTCTATGTTAATATCGACTTCCTGAGACAGTTATTATATGATTAACTAAATTTGATATCATTATCTATAAAACGTGATTTGTATTATTATGAAATATACGTAAAAACAAATTATTTTGTTAATAAAATTAAAGGAAACGTCGAATATTTATGTATTCAACAAGTTTTGTTGTTTTAAGAAATAATGATGTTCTGCTCGTAGTCTAAATCGATTACTTCAAAAATTAATTAATTATGTGTACTACTACATTTAAAATCATTGTCTAATCTGGCGGCTATCCGCAAGAACTCATCCTTATGCGATTAAAGAAGCATTCTGTAGATTTTTATATCCTGAAGCTAAGAAGTTTCATCAAAGTATGCCAAATAGATAATTGTAAAAGATTCTACTTTACTTAGTATCAATAATTTCGTTACGCCTAGGTCGGCGAGGTCACAGATAGGAAGAAGAACTTGTAGGATTATCAGAATTTATGATCTTAACAACATGAATCTACGCCAGAATGGTTCTCAAAGATTTGAAGAGTAACTTATACGTTCGGCTCAAAATCCAGTTCAACCTTCGAAAAATACAGTCTTCATAAAAGAATGGTGGGGTTTTCAACGTGGATTAAATGAAAACAAAAACATTTACATCCCAACCCATAGGAGAAGATACCCACCTTGTGGCGATTCCGGTTGCCACACCATCCCGAGCCCTGAGGGGGTTTACCGGTGGTCGTCTTTAGACCCTCTAACTGATTACATCTCACAGTCATTAGCCAGGCCTCAGTCGGGATGCCAAATGCCTCGGCAGACATCAGTAAAAATTATTATCTCAGCCAACGCCTTCACTTTAGGCACTAATTAAAATGAAATTACAGTCATGACTGTTTTTTTTTCTCGATGAGTCGGAGAAATAATATTTACGTACCACCAAAAATGGGAAAATTGACTCGCATGGGTTCGGCTAAATGTTATTAAGAGCCTATGTGTTCCCGCACCCTACCAACTAAAAACCTCTCACTGTAAACCCCGGAGCCGGATCACCATTTAAGCACTCACTCAGCTTCGGGAATGCCTACCTCTAACCACCAAGGAGTAGCCGCACCAGATTGTTTGCTTGTCAATTGCTGTAATTATATTTTAATTTTTGACTTTAATATAATATTTTAAACTCCTGATGATGGTTTGAAAAAAATCAGAAAATCTAGAGAACGTTTCATTTGCTGATAAGGTGGATTTTTCACTTTTTAATTATTTTATTAAAGTATATGTGCTGAAGTCATGTTTAAGTAATTTAAAAACGTAAAATCTTCGCAATTTTTTTCACTTAGTTCGTTAGAATTTCGTTGGTAAGAGGCGACGAAGTCAACGAAATACGTTTTCAATTCTAAACATGACCTAACCTAAAAGTAAAATGAAAATGGGGGAAAAATTAAAAATAAGCGTGAAAACATTATATTTAAGTTCAGTTACATTAATAATAAAGAATACTTTCAAAAAATATCTCGAATTTTGTTAGACAACGTATTTTTTTTTCCATTTGATGAACGTGGGACTCGAATATGTCATTTTTTTATTTTTTTTAATGTACCTTTACGAGTCGCGCCGCTAGAATGCAGTACTTAATAGTACTAGGTAGCGTACAAACACTTGATAATGTACTTGAAATAATGAAATTAAAAAAATATACTACAGCTAGTTTTAATAGTAAATGCTGTTATGTAAATTAAAGTACTGAAGATGAAACAATATTTTAATTCCCATCACTTCTTTAAAAAAAGGAAAAAAAGTGTAGTTTACAACAGATTATACTAGTTTTATTAAAAAAGAAATAAAACAGAAATAAATTCGAATGGTAAATTCGAATTTAACGATAAAAAACGTGGGTTACATTTACAAAGTAATTTCTTTTTTTTTATTTAACCTCCGGGACCACCGTTAGGTATTGCTTCAGAGGATGAGATAAATGATTTATAGCATGTATGAAAATGGCACGCCTGACCGGGATTCGAACCCAGGACCTCGGATTGATTAATTATTACTTAAAAAGTAATAATGTGGAATATTACATCACGGATTTTTGATTCGTAAATGTAATTATATTAGTTTTATTAAAAAAGGAAGAATATGGTATGAAGTGAGTGATATGACTATAAAAAAACCCCCTTGAGATTCAATTTATTTATTCTAAGGTAATAAATTTTAATAGTAAATACGTAAGATAACAATCAGTAATTCATAAAATAATAAAAGAATAATCCAATAAATTGCAATGATTCCAATAAGAAATTACAATGAAATTGTAAACCGTACGGTAAGAGTCTCGCAGATATCATTTCTTCCGCTCAAAAAATAAAAATTACCGTAATGTAAATAAAACTGTTTTAAACAAAACGATACTGATATCAAAAAAGGTTATAAAACTTCATTTCAAAAATCAAAATCTGTTATTAATTTAAAATTTTCTTAAAAAAAAAATTTTAAATATATAATAGACAATAGATATACAAAAATAAATAATAAATAATGTTTAAAATTTGTTACAAAACTTTAAGAGTTTTGTCAATTAAATATATTCAACATGTATTTTTTTTTTTAAGAAAATTCTGATTTAATAACAGATTTTGATAATAAAAATGTAGTGTCTTACCTTTTTGATATCAGTATCGTTTTCTTAAAAACAGTTTTATCTACATTACAAAACTTTTTGTTTGTTGAGCGGAAGAAATTATATTTGCGAGAATCGTACCTTACCGTTTACAATTTCATTGTAATTTTTTGGGATTTAATTTACTTTTTATTTATCTGAAAAAAATATTTATTTAATTTTTAGGATAAAAAGTGTTAATGTTAAAAATCTACGTATCTCTAAGTTTTATTTAGATTTTTCCTACTAAAATTCCATATAGTTGTTAAAAATAAATAAGCAATTTTTTGTCAATAAAAAAAAATCTAAGGTTAGCATAAGTTAATTTTTTTCTTTACTAAATTCTGATTAAATAAATATTTAAATTGATTGCAAAATAATAAATTGATCATAAACGTATTTAAGATCTAAACCCCAGTTCTATTGTTAAATTACCATCAACAATACAGAAACCAAAAAGAAATAATAACCAACAAAAAGATTTTTGACTGTTTCAAATAGAAAAAAAGACCAATATCAAAATAGAGATCTATTTTTCCAAATCTTGATTAATCTCTTTTAAACAAGACATGGAAGAAAAATCAAAAAAATATTGGATATGGAAACTTTAAAAAAAAAAAAAAGGAAACCAATTTTGGGAGATTCCATGACAAAATATAAATAAAATTAGGACTTAACTAGACAGAAAAAGAAACAAACAAAATGAGAAAAATGATGAAATTCTGGAAAAAAATTATCAACAAAAGAATAAGAAGTAAGAAACAAAAAAACATAAGAATGAATGGTTATTTAACGTGACTATTTGTTACGATTTCAACAAAAAAAATTGTAAATAATCAGTATTTAAGTATATCAGTATTATAAAACTGATATATGTATTAAATGGGTTTTTAGAACAACGGTAAATAAAAATACAAACTGTTGCTGTTCAAGATAATCCCAATAGAAAAGCGTAGATTTAGTTTAAAAATATCTAAACGATTATTATGTCTCTAATTTACAGTGAATTTATTTTTTTTTTTTAAGTAAATCTCACTTTTTATTGGGATTGCCTTGAACAAAACATTATTTGTACTTTAGTTAACGGGTTTTTTTAAAAATCTAAGCTAAAAGTACTTATTTTATAATATTTAGTAATTACTACTTATTTGTAAGTATTGTACATTAGTTTTATATAATTTTTTTTTTTTTAGTGGCTATAGATTATAATAAATCAAAATAGTTTGGATTTTACCTAAATATTTTTTTAAAGGTTTTTAAGTGTTATCTCGTTTTCTAAAGAATATTGAAAAAGTCGTAATATCTGATATTTATCATTAAAAAAAGGTTTCAATGGAAATTTATATGTTATAAGAGTACAATCAAAAATCATTTATTGCTCAATAATATTTATAGCCGACCGGTCTGGTGTAGTGATTAACTCGTCCAAATCAAATGTTTAACAGCTGATTTTCGAAGTCGAATGTTCTGAGATTGAAATCCTAGTAAAGTTAGTTACTTTACTATTATACGAATTTGAATACTAGATAGTAGATGCTGCTGTACTTGGTGGTTTTTCTTTGTTTTTCCTGTTTAGCCTCCGGTAACTACCGTTTAGATAATTCTTCAGAGGATGAATGAGGATGATATGTATGAGTGTAAATGAAGTGTAGTCTTGTACATTCTCAGTTCGACCATTTCTGAGATGTGTGGTTAATTGAAACCCAACCACCAAAGAACACCGGTATCTACGGTCTAGTATTCAAATCAGTGTGAAAATAACTGGATTTACTAGGACTTGAAGGCTGGAACTCTCGACTTCCAAATCAGCTGATTTGGAAAGACGCGTTCACCACTAGACCAACCCGGTGGGTTGTACTTTGGTGGTTGGGTTTTAATTAATCATACGTCTACTCCTCACTTACATGCAATAAATATCATTATCCGTCATCTCATTAGGCTGAGGAAGGGGGTTTACTAATTATTCATTAGTTGTACGGATTGAAATGTACACATAGGGGGAAAACATTATTCTTGATTAAATTGGTGGAAGGCTTAATATTCTTACATAGGTACGTGTTTGATGGAAAACGGTGCAGTATTTTTCGTGATTAACAAACTTTCAGGTTTTTATATTACTCGTAGTATAGGATTTTGTACCAGAGGTCAGTTTTTGTAATTCATTACAAAATGTAATTTTGTAATGTAATTTTTCATTACAAAATGGACTGTTAAAATATTTTTAATAAGTTTACTCTTAATTCGGTCATTCTGTAGCCGGTTATATGAACTATCCACATATTCTGTATGGCGGTTGTAGAATCTTAAAATTAAACGCTATTAATGTAGTTGTTAAGAGTGCTGTGTTGAACGCGCGCTGGGTGTGGAGGATAGGGAGTTTATCACCCATACTCAGTCGGCATAGTAAAATAAAATTAGGTGATGAGCCTGCGAGCTCGTATAGGTGTAAGGAAAGGACTTGTGCTGGTCAGGTGAACCACCCTGATCGATGGGCAAGCAAAGATTATATTAAGTTAGTATAAGTTAATTTAGGCGGCCTGCGAGCTGCACTATTATGTGTGATTAGAATTAAGCTAGATATAAGGTAGATTTAAGCGAGTTGCTTCCACCCAATCGACGTTGACTTGTAACGGGGGGTTGCAAGTCCCGCCCTGAGGGGAAAAAGCCCGGTCCACTGCGTAAAAGGGAGGGAAAGAAGAAGCAGTGGGCAGGGCATGGGGAAGAAGCGCGGCGACGTTTAGGGCCAGGGAGGCAGCCCTACTGTGGAGAGGGTGCAGTTCCACCTGCCATGTAAGAGGAAGGTGGGTCGGCGCTACTCGATGAAGCACTGGGAACCCGCGAGGTAACGAGATGGGTCGCGAGGGGTAATGGGGACATGTACAGGACATGTTGCCCATTATAGGATAGGATGGCGAGGGTAGCCCTGCGGATGAGGGGGTCATGGGCATGCCAGAAGAGGGATGTCTGTGGTCTCTGTCGATACCATGGGGACCCCGTTGGGAGATGCCCTACTAGAAGGGCCAAGCTAGGGGGTGGTAGTCTGCTGCCACGGCACGCCTATGGGAACTGCGGTTGCTTAACGGCGGGGACCGGTTACCATAGGGGTGCTTAAAAAGAAAAAAAAAAAGGAAAAAAAAAACGCTGTTAATGACATTATTACTTTCCTTGCATTTTTGCTGCAATAGGAATAGTACGGTAATCAGAATAGAGTATGGATTTTTTTTTTAATTTCTCGAAGTTTTATGGCCCAGGTTCCAAAAAAAAAATCATGTAGGGTGTAACGTTCGTATGTACGTATTAGGTGCGTTGGCCTGTTTGAAATTTAATAAATTTCAACTGGATTAACCGATTTTTATGAAATTTGTCACCGTGACTCATGTATATGGAGGGAAATATCTCCTGGGGATGGGGAAAGATAATTTTTGAGGTTGATTTTCTCAACTTTTGTAAACATAATCTCATCTTATGTTAAGCTCCATTATATACATACATTTTTTTTTCCCCCAAAAGTAAAAGGAAACCTATCTTTTTATTTATTGCATATTTTTTAACTATCCTGATCCCGTACGGGAAGACATCCACCACCATCCCCTCCTTACCTTGTCCTTACAGGCCTTGCATTTGACATATCTTACTCCGCTTCCCATCAAGCAACATTCCCATCGATGTACTACTATCTATAAAGAACTCATAACAAAACATATCAACCAAATCTAAAACAAGCCTGGGCAAACGAAATTACATCGAAGGAACTGAACTATCTACCCGAAATAGGTAATTTTGTGTCCAGCTAACAACGTTAACGCTCAATAAAAACAAAAACATAAAGGAAAATAACAACAAAATCATAAACCTTAAATCAAAACAACAAGAATTCAAGAAAGGAAAACCCAAGCAGGACCCTAAATTCCTTCAGCATTTCTCTCTTTTGTTAATAGACTATAAAGTTTTCTACCCACTCGGCCTGATCCTTCCAATTTACATGGAGAGCCAAAGTTGACGCAATAATATCTAGCGCATTAAGCCCATACTTAGAGCATTCGTATGGTAAGCATCGTCCAACCGTTCATTCTGTGGACACATTCCCGAATCCACCAGGCCGAATCTCTGCAGTCTATTCCTGAAGAAGCCATGCCCAGAAAGAAATGAAAAAATACCAATTTCTTACTTCCTTGTACGAAGTAAAGGAAGTATTGTGATCGCGAAAAATTTCAGATTTCATCTGAAATATCAATTTTGATTATTCCTGAATCCATTTTTTCTAGTTTCAACATGACGTCTGTACGTATGTATCTCATAACTCAAAAACGATTAGCCGTAGGATTTGAAATGTTGAATTTAGGATTGTTGTAATATCTAGTTGTGCACATCACTTTTGATTGCAATCGACTGGATCAAATGTGTCCAAAAAAACTTCAAATTCTTAAAAACTAGATATCCTTTTTCTTAACTCCAGTAATAAGCCCGCATTAAGAGCTTTTCAACGATAAGTGTCATTTATTTTCTACGGTTCCAGAGTTATAATTAAATAAAATTTTAATTAATGAAATATTTGGATCTTACAAGGGAAAGCCACATCGGTTCGAATTTGACTTCATTTCTTTTTGTTTTAACTTTTTTTTTAATTTAAATATATTAATTTATTAATAATTATTAATCCCTGATTGTAAAAAAACTTTCACAATAAATAATAATACAATAATTACGATTAAAAAAAAATCAGAAGTTAGTGAAATAAAATTTTATGCACTTTTCATTTTAATTTAAAATTTTTTACAGAGGTTAATAATTACTAAAAACTCAATATATTTAATTTAAAAAATAAATTAAAAAAAAAAAATATGTATATGAATTGGATTCGAACCGATGTGTACAATATTACGAATTCGAAACGTTCTCATTTACACCACATAACTATTTGAACGACGTATAACAAAATTAATAAACTAATATAAAATGCTGATACTGACACCACAAAAAAATGTGTCCACCACTTTATTAAAGAATAGGAGGATCCTATCTGTCTTTTAAATGAAATAAGTTTAAATGAAGTGCCGCAAAAATGTGTATGTGTAATTGAATAGGCGTACAAGGAAGTCATTGTGTGTCCACTTCAGATTTTGTTTGATTTATTTAAACGTATAATGATAATTTTAAAATACGACTTCATCATAAATTACCTTCTACCCCCAAAAAAATAGTATCTTAGGTACCTGTTTTCATGCATCATTTATTTTTCCATTATATAAAAAAAATAACCAATGCCAGATAAGTATTACAACTTTGTTGTCGTATTTTTTTCTAAATACTACAAACTACAGGTAAGTACATATGTTTATAGGAGATAAATCGTAAAAATACCTTTAACTTTTAAACGTTAAAGAACGTTCAATAAATAAACTATAAATTTTTTTAACTTAAAATATTATAGAATTTTTTTTACACATTGTTTTTATTATTTTTACTAGGCGTTGTATTATTCTTAACACGTTGCCAGTTCATAACTTATGTGTTATTCAATATTTTATATGAAACCTTTTATATTGTAATAAATAAGATTTTTATAGGCAATCAATTTGTTGTATTTTTTTTTTTTTTGTTATAATTTTCACTTTAACTTAATTTTTTTTTTTTAAGTAAACTATTAAATGTGTAAAATTATAATTAGCTTATCGTAGTTTCACTTTGTTGACTGTAGTAAAACTTAACTTAAATATTATTATTCTGTTAATAAACTTGTCAGATAAACTATTACACAAAGTACTGAACTGTCACCAGTTAATTTATCGTATACAATTTCTGTAACTAATTAGAAACGTGGTCAAGCATGTTTCAGTTTAATTTTAACTAATCTTCTATTCTCTTTTACAGACTTACTTTTAAAGTAAATTAATTTACAACAATTATTATTCTATGATATATTACACTAATAAAGAACGAATTATTTCCCCCAAAATAAATGGATATATATACTTTTATTTTTTCGTAAAATAATAAAAAAATTTTTTTTAATAATTAATTTAGAAAATAAAATATAAGATTATTTAAAATTTAACAGATAATTATAATGTAGAAAGGAATAAACCTGCATCTATGAATGAAAAGATTGATAAAAAAAAGTTATATGAAATAGATTTACGAACATTTTTTAAAAGTAAAAGGAACTATTACAGAAAATAACCTAATTTTTTTTTTAAATATTTTTAATAACAATACAGAAAGGGATAGATTAAAGTAATATTTCATCCAGTTTTTTCTACGACTGTAACAAATTTAAAATACCTGAAGTATAAGAGTCATCTATCATAATAGCTTCTTCTGAAAGTAATGTTTACTAGACAGGCAGTTCATGATGATGAAAAAAATAAAGGCCTCACTTGTAAGGTTGAATGTCAACTAAATTACGTTGGATCTACCTTGCTAATATTATATTCAATTTATTGTAAAAGCCAACGGAAACCACTTCGTTCTTAACTTTTTCCTAGTAAACCTGGTATAGGATGCATGTTATTTTTTAATATTATTTTATAAAATTATTGGAGAAAATTTATGGTTCTTACTAGATCCCATTACAGTCATGGAATTTAAAATATATCTAACTGGACTTTATTTTTCTGTTTGCCCTTCGGAACCACCACAAGGTATTACTTCAGGGTATGAATGAGGATGATATTTATAAATGTAAATGAAATATTCTTGTAATAGTCTAAGGTCGACCATTCCTGAGATGTGTTGTTAATTGAAACCCAACCACCAAAGAACACCGGTATCCACGCTCTAGTATTCAAATCTGTATAAACGTAACTGCCTTTACTAGATTTTCAACCTTAGAACACTCGACTATTGAAGTGTCATTTTTTTCTTAAAAAATCTGTAAAAATAATAATAACAATAATAAATTAAGTAAATAATCTTTTTCTGAGATGTTGAGCGATGTTGAAATGGTAGCGATTATAATTTTGAAATATTAAAACACAATTTTCTATATTTACTTTTTCTTTATTAAATTTTTTCATAAATAATTTTAGTCATATGATTATATGCTCTTAGCTCCCTTGCACCATGTCAATTTTAATTCTCCTCTATACCCAGCTTAATGTGTAAAATCATGATATTCCAATTTCCTTTTCATCATTTTTACTTTTTTTCCAGCCTTTATTTTTTACACCTTTCGCCAATTCTTTTTGCAATGTTTTAATTAACACTTTTCTCCTCATAATACTGTAATTTTGCAGCCAATTAGGTTTCCTATTCTATATTTATGTGTTAAGTTTTTATCCTGTTTCATTCTCCTTTTAACTTCATTAATTATCACGTTTTTGTCTATTCATTTAATTTTCTTTAAACTCTTCCATACTCATTTTTCAAATTCCCCCAGGTTAAGTTTTTTTTTCTTGTCCATATTTCATATCACCACAGAAGTACGCTTCAAATATAACACTTCAAATACGCTTCTTCAACTGTAACTCAATCCTATAACATAATAAATGTTTATTACTTCCTTATATGAAGTAATGGAAGTATTGTGATCGCGGAAAATTTCGGTTTTCAGATTTCAACGGAAATACACATTTTGACCATCCCTGAATCAATTTTGACTAGTTCGGCGTGACGTCTGTACGTCTGTACGTATCTCACATTACTAAAAGACGGTAGCTCGTAGGATATTGAAATTTTGGATTTAGGACTGTTGTAATATATATCTAGTTGTCCACCTCCCATTTTGATTGAAATCGACTAAATCAAAAGTGGCCAAAAATCCACAAAAAAATTGGATTTTTGAGTTTTTCTTTACGCCAATAATAAGTCCTCATTGAGACCTTTTCAACGATATATCATACGTAGTACTTATTTTTATTGGTTCCAGAGATATAGCCAAATAAAATTTTAATTAATGAAATATTTGGATCTTAGAAGGGCACATCTGTTCGAATCAGACTTCATCTCCTTTTTTTAATGTTTTTTTTTTTTTTTTTTAATTTAATTCTATTGATTTATTAATAATTAATAAATTAAAAATATAAAGGTTTATAAATTAAAAATTCATTCATACCCTTTATATTAACATAACCTCTGATTGTAAAATAAATGTACAATAAATAATAATTCAACAACACTAAAAAAAAAATATGAAAAAATATCAGACGTTATTAATGAAATAAAATTTCATGTACTATTCATTTAAAAAAAAAACATGTGTATATGTAATTTAATATGCGTACTTGTTCAATTATTCTTTTTTTTTACAAAAATTCATCGGCAATAATTGTGCCCTATCCTCATGGTGTGTGTGTATATATATATATATATATATATATATATATAAGTAAAGGTTATAAATACCAATTTTTTTCGGGTTCTTGACAAAAGAAAGACTGACGAAAGGAAGCAAAAAATAATAATTAACTCTTTTTTTTTTTTAATTTTTCACAGGTGATTATTCAAAATCTAGAGTACAAAATATTTTAAAATCACATTTTAATTTTTTTATATACGAACTTCTAATAAATTATTATCTCCTTTTAAAATTAAACAAAAAAAAAAGATAGTTAAAGGTTGTTTTTATTTTTTCAATTTTTTACCCTATCAAACAGATTTTTTTTTACAAAGATAATTTTAACTTTTACTTATTATTATAATGACAGGTTTATAAATTAAAAATTCATTCATACCCTTTATATTAAAAAAAAATGTTTTTATATGAAAAAAAAAAATGGTAGATGAAAAAAAAGTGTGAGGGATTGACGGTAAAGAGAGAAAAGAATAATAGGAAGGGAGAGGGAGTTACGAAGGACCATAATTAACAGACTTTCGACTATAAAGTGAACTTTGAAGTTAGTAACGTCACATTTACACTATGACAACAAACAGTAATTAGTCATTGCTCAAGTTTAATAACAGCTAATTTTCTTTTGAAACTTTTAATGGGATACTTTCTGAGGATAAATAACTTTACTTCCTGATGAGATGTAATATATTTTTTAACGTTTCAAATTTATTTAACAAAAATATTAAAAATAATAATAATAATAATAAAAATGAAATCATTATCCTATAATATTATACCACCTTCATGTTAAAAAAAAAAACCGTAAATTATTTTCTAAAATAAAACCATCTAGTAGCCTGTTTTCATATCTATGTTTTAATTAGTCCAAAAACTTTTTGTATCATTTAATTGTGATAATATTATAAATACACTGTTATAAAACATTGTTTTCTAACTGAAAACTCGTTCCTCATACTCAGCCTAAACCAAATTTTTAACTCTATCAATTGACTCTGATGTGTTAGAAGTTGACTTCTTTTTTTTTGTGAATGATTTATATGTATATTGAATGATTCCCGAAGGATGTAACAAACTTTTAGGAATATTCTACTGGTGATAATAAAGAAGAAAATTCACATAAACATAGGTTTGGCAACGTGTCGTTAGTATGTAACGGCTGGCGAAAGATTTCGTTCTGATTTCTGCACCTTACGTAAAATTAACCCCGATTTCAATTCGTGGAAACGAAATTATCGGTTACATTTAGTATTTTTGTGTGAAATCTGACCTGAAAAATATTTTTAAATATGTTCAATAACTATACTTTAAAGGTTACAATGAACGGCATAGATGAAGTCCTACGCAAGAACTATCGCATGAAAATAAACAAGAACAAAACAAAAGTAATGAAATGTAGTAGAAATAACAAAGATGAATGTGAAAATAGGAGGAGAAAAGATTATGGAGGTAGAAGAATTTTGTTATTTGGGAGGTAGAATTACTAAAGATGGAAGAAGCAGGAGCGATATAAAATGCCGAATAGCACAAGCGAAACGAGCCTTCAGTCAGAAATATAATTTGTTTACATCAAAAATTAATTTAAATTTCAGGAAAAGATTTTTGAAAGTGTATGTTTGGAGTGTCGCTTTATATGGAAGTGAAACTTGGACGATCGGAGTATCTGTGAAGAAAAGATTAGAACCTTTGAAATGCGGTGCTATAGGAGAATGGTAAATATCAGATGGGTGGATAAAGTGACAAATGAAGAGGTATTGCGGAAAATAGATGGAGAAAGAAGCATTTGGAAAAATATAGTTAAAAGAAGAGACAGACTTATAGGCCACATACTAAGGCATCCTGGAATAGTCGCTTTAATGTTGGAAGGACAGGTAGAAGGGAAAAATTGTGTAGGCAGGCCACGTTTGGAATATGTAACACATATTGTTAGGGATGTAGGATGTAGAGGTATACTGAAATGAAACGACTAGCACTAGATAGGGAATCTTGGAGAGCTGTATCAAACCAGTCAAATGACTGAAGACAAAAAAAAAGGATTATGTACTAATGTTTATTATTAATGATATTTTCTTATAAAATGTATCATTATTATGTACGTGTAAAGTTGTAGGTTAATTCCGTGGCCACCGTGCGAGTCTCCAGGTTGAAAACGCTGCCTAGACCTACATTGCAAGAAGGAAAGCATGACAATCAGTTAAAAAATGGAAAATAGGGGTTTACGCATTCCTCAACGTTTCAATCCAGAAACTTAAAAGAAATAAAAACGTGGGGGGGATTTTGTTCTTAAGAACCTTTGTATGAGTGTTGGGATAATCGAAATTTAATAACTTTTGACCTGATAAACCGATTTCGATGAAATTTGGCACTCATGTACCAAATTACATACTTGAGAGTATAACAATTTACTTAAACTCTCCCCGTGTTTTATTTAAAATGTTTATGTTTATTATCCATTTAACAAAATTATTATACGCCAAATATAAAAAAGTGTGTTTTTCGACCGCATTGTTTTTTCCTTGACATCATATTTCTCACACTTTTTAGTCATTTTTGAGAAATTTGGTGTAAAGGAAAATACATTGCGGTCGAAAAACCCATATTTGGTTAAAAAGTTTTAGTTTTATTAAAATTCTACCGTTACAGTACAGGTTGTTTGCTAAACTATATGATGAAATGGAAGAAAGTAAAAAAAAAATATGGTCCAGTCGACTGGACGGACCATAAGTTTCCAAAAAAGGCCAAATTCCCAAAAAATAGGATTTTGAACTTTTTCTTAACTGCAAAGCCTTCATTGAGAGCCTTTCAACGATGCATCATAAGTTGTATTTATTTTCATTGGTTCCAGAGTTATAGCCAAATTTAAAAATTTTAATTAATTAAATATTTGGATCTTACAAGAGGAAAGCACATCGGCGAGAATCCGAATTCATTTTTTTTTTTTCATTTAAATTTATTGATTTAATAATAATTATTAACCTCTGATTGTAAAAACAATTTTACGATAAATAATAATTCAATAATTAAAAAAGGTATATTAATGGACTAAAAGTTTCTGTATTTCTATTTTTTAATGTGTAATTTAATTTATTAGGCGTATAAGGATGTCATATGGCATCCACATCAGATTTTTTTTCCTAATAAATAATTTCCATTAACTTTAATCAGTATGGATTTGCTTACTTCTAATTACATATTTTGATTAAATGAACTAATACGCTACAAATTTTTATCATAATATATCATTTAATTAATTATCTCCGATATTAAACTGTTTGCTTATTATTAGTAATTAAATGTTAATATAAAAATATACTTGAAATTAGATGTCAAGTATTTTATTTATAATCATCTGTATCATGTTATAAGTTTATAGAATTTCATAATAAGCGATAAATAATGCATATGTTAATTGTTTCGTTTATTAAAATAGTTGCCCACGGAATTTCTCTCAAATGTCAACTGCATAATATCGTTTAATTAAATGTTTTATATGCATATATATACATATATATGCGCAGGTGGACGACGGAAATGCTCCCGGGATACCAGATCCCTAGTGCACGACACCCCTTCGTGGAACCATTACATATTGGTGGCATTGAAGCCAACAGGACTGGAGAAACACACTGTCTGGTGCATCCCCACTAAGGGTCATACCTGTCTAGAAACTGCGCATGCCTTTTAGTGAATCCGGTTCCAAGACTGGGGATAAGGCGTAGTTTTTTGGTTTAGTGGGTTCAACTCCCACATACCCGGAAGGCACCGTGCTTCGGCTCTTCTGGGCCTGCATGGCTCCGAGGAGCGATACAACATCTTTGCTCCGTTCGTTATGACGGCCGGAGACTGAGGTAGTTCCATCACTGTGCAGACTAAATAAAAACAAATATGTGTATATATGTATAAAACCATATATATTTTTAGTATTTGACGGGGTGCGCCTACCCATTTTAGCAAATATTTGACAAGTGAGCGGTTGGAACAGGTAAGCCGGTGGTCTATGGCACTGTGCTTAGTCCGTTCACGCTCTTAGGTAAGCTTTAGGAGCTATTTAGGATACTAGTCGCTAAACTGTTTGAGGCTCAGTAGCCGTTTGTGGCACTGACATTTGGTTGTATGCTTTAGGGTGAATGGGGTGGTGGCGTGAGAAATGCCAGGCAAACCAGTAAACCACATTCATCTCATAAAGTATGCGTTTATGTTACGTATAAATAATATTCAATAACTGATTTTAAACTGAATTGTTTAAAATTTAAAGTCTTTTTCACTTATGACGTATCATATTTTAAACGTAATGAACGACGGAGTTTTTATTTTATAATTTTAATTTTTTGAATATTGTTTTTACCGTTTACTATGTTAGTCTTATTATTTTTTCTTCATATGCTAAAATCAAACCAAATATAACAAAAAAAATCATAAATTCAATTTGTTAAATTGTTTAAATCATAAAATAAGGAATAATAGTAATATTACATATTATTATTATTAAAATGGATACAACAGAGATAAATGAAGAGTGATACTGCAAACAAATTGACATATGACTTGACGGTATATTAATATAAATAGATATATTGATTGCTAGGCAGGAGGTCTCAATTATATGTTTTAACAAACAGTTACTGTACAAAGTGCTTTTAAAGCCGGTATGGCTCTAGGGTATCCAGCTTTCGGGAACAACATGAAAACAGCAACATTGAAATTATCCAGCGGTTTCAAAATAAATTAATTAGAAGCATAACAGAGGGGCCGCGGTTTGACAAAAGCAGTGAGATCGATGAGTATCTGGGGTTGCTATACGTTCTCAAGGAGATTTAAGGATTTTGTTCGAGATATAAATTACGGCTTAACAACCCCTCAAGTATAGTTGTCCGTCTCATCATTTTATTTTAAGTTTGTTGATTATATTTTGTTGTATTATTTCATTCTCTTATTTTTTTTATTTTTTTTGTTATTAATAGTTCTATTATTAATTTTCCTAGCTGAAGGTTATTTTTCATTTAAGTAACGTTTATGATTGCTTAGACGTATTCCTTTGAGGGCTTCAATGGAAATTTTCACTTTTACGTCTTTCATTTCTCATTCACTTTATTTGTAGGTTTTTATATACAGAACTGATTGTAAATAAAACTTTGAAGCAAAAAATAAAATAATATACGATATTTATAGTAAGATAAATTATAAGAATTTTATAATTCTGTCAGTCTAATGTACGATCAACGTAAAAGAAAAATTATAGAAAGAAAATCACAACATTTTTCTATTATAAGAAACCAAACAAAAAAATTAAAAATACAATTTATTCTTAATAAAAAAATATATATAGGTTTTTACATTAAGTGTGCCCTATTTTTTTTCTCTGTCGATTTCCCCGTCCATTGGAGCCGGATTCGCGACTAAGCATAAGCTCAGCTTCAAGGGGTGCCATCGCCTCAAACTACCTCGGAAGGGAAAAAGGTCCCTTCTAGGCAGCCTTTTCCTTTCTTTTTTCCTGTTTAGCCTCCGGTAACTACCGTTTAGATAATTCTTCAGAGGATGAATGAGGATGATATGTATGAGTGTAAATGAAGTGTAGTCTTGTACATTCTCAGTTCGACCATTCCTGAGATGTGTGGTTAATTGAAACCCAACCACCAAAGAACAGCGGTATCCACGATTTAGTATTCAAATCCGTGTAAAAATAACTGGCTTTACTAGGACTTGAACGCTGGACTCTCGACTTCCAAATCAGCTGATTCGGGAAGACGCGTTAACCACAAGACCAACCCGATGGGTTGCCGCCTAGGCAGCCTGGATCTTTCTTGCTTACCATGCCTCAAATGAGGGATCCCAAACAGTTCCCACTGGGACTACGGTCTTACTTTTCCCCCAACAGCACTGCAAGAGAGTCCCCACCCGATCATCGATGATGAGACATCGTAGCTTCCCACCCATCCCGGATGAAGGTGTCCCTTGCAGAGACCACAGCCCAGCTGTGCACATATTCAAGACACTGGTGCAGGTGGGGCCACCTTACATCCTCAAGAAACTGTGCCTTATTGAGATCTTATAAAATAAACCCCTGGAGGAAGACACCGGTCTTGTTGTGATTACAGTAACCACACAAACCTCTCTGTTTACAGCCCTGATTTTACCGGAAGTCATCTTATTGACCTTCAAACAGTGATTGCATATCACAGTTATCAGCTAGCTTCTGTTAGGATTCAACCGATCCAAATATTACTAGATATTTCCATTGGTGATTTATTCACAGTTTTTACATTCGCTCAGGCGATTTTAGATATTTTCACTTTATTCCTGTTTCAAAGCCCTTACCACTATTAACCCTTTCGGTCGAATCACTAACCCCGATCTTCATTCTAATTTACCGAAGAAGATTACTTTATTCTTGTTTAATTCCGAATTTGAATTCTAGAAATTCTTTGATGCCCAAATCTTAATTAGACAAACTAAAAAGGTTTTAAATCTCATACCACATATAAACTGTTTAACGAAACAGCGAAGAATTTTTACGTATAATTGAATGTTAATAGTTGAAAAAAACATTAAAACTGAGCTAATTGGAAACTCCTTTCGATAAGTAATCAATCAATTCATGAAAATTCCCCTTTGACTTTGATTATTAAAATTATCCTACGGTCTGTTTTACTCTCGGAAGCGAGGTCAGTGGTTTCACCCTTATACATGCGCAGCTCCTTCGCTGATATAAAACAAGTAATTTCAAATATTCTCACCGAGGCTTGATGTCAAAATGCTCTCAAATGAGTCCCTAATTACCGAAGATGCTACTCTAATTAACAGTTCATTTAACTTCCTCAGCGCTTTTCTCAAAACCAAAAGTTAAAAAATCGGACACCTATCAGCCATTTTCTGAGAGCCTAATAGACTTACAGATCGGAAAAGGAATTAACTCTCTCAAATTCCCTAATTATTTTGGTTTGCTTAGATTCGTCCCGGGATAATATACGCGGGATTGTCCTCAGTTTCATCGACTTTATAGTTCGGGCAAGAGCCCGAATCAATCATACCAAACCTAGCCAATTTGTTCTTAAAAGCATCGTGTTCAAACAAAATTTGAGTTCTATAACGATTGAGGGAAAATCCACCTCGCAGCTTGCAAATTTATAACGTGTAAGTAATGCCTTGCATGTGACGATCGTAAGAAGATTCATTCCACCTAACTTACCTTCACATTTTTTCAATTTTTCTTTCAATCTGCGTTCGGGGTAACTAACTGCTTTTTGGAAATTAAGTGCAAATTTTTCTCAATGGCAAGTATATCTATTGCCTTCACCCTGGCGATAATAGTGACTCCCACGAAAAAGTTCTGTAATCATCGATAACTGAGAAAAAGCCGAACTCTTTCTTTAGCGAAAATCTCTGAAAATAACTGAAGATAATTGATGAAAATTTGTATACACATTAGTGTTATGGTGTATGTGCACATTAAAAAAGGAATTTTTGAAATTCCGCGTTTAAAGGGTTAAAATATGTTATACTCAGCAAAGGAGCTGTGCATGTAAAAGGGTGAAACCACTGACCTCGCTTCCGAGAGCAAAACAGACCTGAGGATAATTCAAATAATCTAAAACTGGGTAAAAATGGTGGATTAAAAAGGATTTATTTTATTTTTACTCCAATTTTTTTTTAATTATTAATTTTCGGTAACAATTTTTTTAATTTCTTTGTAACAAATGAAGATATAAACTTGATTTTTGGTGTGTGTGTAATCTTTATGTGAATATTTAAAACCAATATCTAGATTTTTTGAAATTCGATTTTGAAAGGGGTGAAGAAAGGTAAAAAAAAAAACTGAATTCTTCGCAACATACTAAAAATGATTGAAAGTTCTCATTAAGGACCATAACGCATTTGAAGGAACAAATATTAATGTGTAAGTCCATCATCAATTCCATAACTGTAATGTACCGGTTAGTCGAATCAGCCAACCCCGAGTGTAGGTTGCGAAAATTTTCCTGTCAACTCCTATCTGTCACCAGCGAAATATCTCTCTTAATTTTTTTTTTCTTTTTTGAATATTATACCCCAAAAGAGGAGGTTTTTATTTTTTACCCAAAAGAGGAAATATGATTTGAACTGATTGACAGCAGACTGTATTCATTGTTCTCCTGCTTTCTAACCGTGTAAAAAATCTTCCTTGGGAATAAAAATAATGTGTTTTGTTTTTCTGTAATTTTATTTTATTCAAAAAAGGGAAATTTTATTTATTTTTTAGCACCCAATTTTTATCTTACTGGCATTTAAAATTTAAAAAAAAATACTTTTAATAAAAAAAAAAAAAAGATAAAAACTAATATAATTTATATTACCTTAAACAATTAGAACAGAAAACTGTTTTGAGTTTAACTGAAAGATAAAAATCCAAAAACAAAGTTAAAATATGGATTTTGCAGAGAAGAAAATAGTAAAAAAAAAATATTTCATGTGATGGTTTAAAATTTAGTCTTATAACAATAGTAGGAAAAGAAAAAACTAAAATGTTTATTGAAATAAATTTGAAACGCTCAAAAACTGTTAAAAATAGTTAGTTAATAATTAAAACTAAATGATCATTTAGATTGCTAAACAAGCACCTATGAGTAGATAGTAGATAATAAGAAACTACTCGTACATTTAAAAACATCTGACGTGGATACCACATGACTTCAAAATTACGCCTATAAAATTACATATACACCATATTAAAAGTATATAAAATTTTATTCCATTAATAACTTCTGATATATTTTCTTTTTTTTTCTTGTTATTATTGAATTATTATTTATCGTAAAATTTGTTTACAATCAGAGATTAATAATTTATTAATAAATCAATATATTTAAAATAAAAAAAGAAAGTAAAAAAAAGGAGATGAAATCTGATTCGAACCGATGTTCCTTACCCTTGTAAGATCCAGATATTTCATTAATAAAAATTTCATTTAGCTATAACTCTGGAACCAATGAAAATAAATACCACTTATGATACATCGTTGAAAGGCTCTCAATGAAGGCTTTGCAGTTAAGAAAAAGTTCAAAATTCAATTTTTTTGGATTTTGGGTTTTTTTGCAAACTTATAGTCCAGTCGACTGCAATCAAAAGGGGAGGTGCACAACTAGATATTACAACAGTCCTAAATCCAAAATTTCAACATCCTACGGCTAATCGTTTTTATGTTATACGAAATAAATACGTACTACGTATAGACGCCACGCCAAAACTAGTCAAAATGAATTCAGCGATGGTTAAAAAGGATATTTCCGTTGAAAATTGAAATTTTTCACGATTACAACACAGCGTTGAACAAGTAAAAATATGGATGAACTAATTTTTTTTATTTTTTTCATTAATTTTCATGTATAATTATTTTTCCAGTATATAAGAATAAATATCCAATGCCAGGAAAGTATTGCAACTTTTTTTGTTAGTCTATCTTTCTATAAAATGTAGGGTCCGGCTTAAATAACTCCTCGATTTAAAATGTAAATAAAATAGACATTACAACAAAATAAATATAATCTGAAGTTATTTCACATATCTTTTATTAATTTTTAAATATTATGTCGGTCATATACCGATCACCCCTACCTATACAGATCTTTAACCTCTCCTTGAAATTCAGCATTACTTTTCTTGTAATTTCCAATGGTACTGAAGCGATTTGTTGATGGATAGAGGCTTTTAAATAATCTCGGGTTCTTGGCTTCTGTTTGAAAACAGAGCCTTTTGATGTCTCCAGAGAATAAAATCATATGCTTCAAGATCGGGTGATCGTGCAGGAGATGGGATATCTCCTCTTTGTGAAATAAGGCGTCCGGGAAAGATTTCTGTGAGAAAATTCATCGATTGTTTTGCTATGAGAGCAGTGCTGAAACCAACCAGCATCGTGTTGAAACCATAAGTTTTCGACTTAATTTCCAAGTTCATTAAGTCTTATAGCAAGAATTCCCGTAACATTTTTACATAATATTCAGAAGTTACTGTAACCTATGTTACTGTAAAAATATATGACTCGATAATCCCAAATTCAGCAACCGCGCATCAAAGTGTAACGCGCTCATGAGAGCGTTCATGAAGTTGTAAATTATTTTCTTCCCGGTATCAAAAAGTTTTATTTGTTAACGCACCCAATAAATGAAAATTCGCTTCGTCACTTGACAGCACGATCGTGTTCACCAGTACCTTTTCCAGAATATCGTGGCAAGTAATACGGCTAATCCAGTCGCATTCATTTAGCTGATGCGCTGCCATCATTTTGTAAAGATGAAACTGTAAATCGACGTGTAAAATTCTTAGTACATTCAGATGAGAAATTTGTAAAACAGCAGCGTGTTTATGAGCTGAGCGACGTAGAAATTATGTAACTGCTTGTCTTACCGATTCAATATTTTCGGGTAATCGAACGCGGCCTATCTAGTGGTTTCTTCTTCAAAGCTCAACCGGTAGCTCTAAAATTGGACACTCATAACTGAATTAATTGTTTTAACGGGTATCAAGGCGTGTCAACCTAGCCGAAAGTATGAACGAAATAATCGCTGCTTGTTGATTACTGAATCACCATTTTCAAAATATGTTTCAATAACGAAAGCTCGATGTTCACCAATCTACGACAAAATTGTAACTGAAATGGCAAGACATCCGCTACAAAATGACGTGCCGGCTGTACTATTAGCGCTGTATCAGTAGCGGTGAGAAATCGGGGAGTTATTTCTGCCGGATTCTGTATTAATGTAAACAGTAAAATGTTACGGTATACTTTCATTTTTTTTTTAATTATGTTTAAGATGTAATAAAAAAAAAAATACATTTTTATTAAAATACACAAAACAGTGGTGAATCAAATAAAAGAATTAATATCATTACGTATAGTTGTAATGAAAATAATACTAATATTATCCTACTACTACAGTATTACTGTACTGCAAACAATTAAATGAAGAAACTTTACAAAACACCACAAAATGAGGTCTTCTAAAACTTTCATAATAAAAGTTGTTACAAATGTAATATTTTAAAAGATTATTACATTCTAGTTAGTATTACCTTATAGTTATTTAACATTTCTTAATCGTTATTATAAAGTAAGTAATCAACTATTTAACCCCAATTTATTACGGAAATTTCATAAAACTTTTGACTTCAAATAAACTAATTTTATGACGAGTTCTTAGGCACCTAGCTACATCTCTGTGATCTATACTTGTACCAAACCAAATCCTTCTTTATTTATTTTATTTTTAAGATATTTAAACAATTTTTTACTATAAGAATATCATTTTTTTTAAATGTAGGCGGAATTTCTTTAATTAATTTATTGTGTATACCATCTCCATCTTTGTATTAAATAATAAAAAAAAAAGATTTTTAAAAAATCACCTCTTACTTCTTAAAATTAAATTATATATTTTCTGTTCTTTTGCTTTAACTCCCTTCGGTTTAAATATTTTTTCAAAACCTTTTTGAAATTTTATTATTTTTTTTTTTTGTCTTCAGTCATTTGACTGGTTTGATGCAGCTCTCCAAGATTCTCTTTCTAGTGCTAGTCGTTTCATTACAGTATACCCTCTACATCCTACATCCCTAACAATTTGTTTTACATATTCCAAACGTTGCCTGCCTACACAATTTTTTCCTTCTACCTGTCCTTCCAATATTAAAGCGACTATTCCAGGATGCCTTAGTATGTGGCCTATAAGTCTGTCTCTTCTTCTAACTATATTTTTCCAAATGCTTCTTTCTTCATCTATTTGTCGCAATACCTCTTCATTTGTCACTGTGTCCACCCATCTGGTTTTTAACATTCTCCTATAGCACCACATTTCAAATGCTTCTAATCTTTTCTTCGCAGGTACTCCGATCGTCCAAGTTTCACTTCCATTTAAAGCGACATTCCAAACATATACTTTCAAAAATATTTTCCTGACATTTAAATTAATTTTTGATGTAAACAAATTATATTTCTTACTGAAGGCTCGTTTCGCTTGTGCTATTCGGCATTTTATATCGCTCCTGCTTCGTCCATCTTTAGTAATTCTACTTCCCAAATAACAAAATTCCTCTACCTCCATAATCTTTTCTCCTCCTACTTTCATATTCAGTGGTCCATCTTTGTTATTTCTACTACATTTCATTACTTTTGTTTTGTTCTTGTTTATTTTCATGCGATAGTTCTTGCGTAGGACTTCATCTATGCCGTTCATTGTTTCTTCTAAATCCTTTTTACTCTCGGCTAGAATTACTATATCATCAGAAAATCGTAGCATCTTTATTTTTTCACCTTGTACTGTTACTCCGAATCTAAATTGTTCTTTAACATCATTAACTGCTTGTTTCATGAAAAATATTAAAAAGTAACGGAGATAGGGAACATCCTTGTCGGACTCCGTTTCTTATTACGGCTTCTTTCTTATGTTCTTCAATTCTTACTGTTGCTGTTTGGTTCCTGTACATGTTAGCAATTGTTCTTCTATCTCTGTATTTGAACCCTAATTTTTTTAAAATGCTGAACATTTTATTCCAGTCTACGTTATCGAATGCCTTTTCTAGGTCTATAAACGCCAAGTATGTTGGTTTGTTTTTCTTTAATCTTCCTTCTACTATTAATCTGAGGCCTAAAATTGCTTCCCTTGTCCCTATACTTTTCCTGAAACCAAATTGGTCTCCTAACACTTCTTCCACTCTCCTCTCAATTCTTCTGTATAGAATTCTAGTTATGATTTTTGATGCATGACTAGTTAAACTAACTGTTCTGTATTCTTCACATTTTTCTGCCCCTGCTTTCTGTGGTATCATGACTATAACACTTTTTTTGAAGACTTGACGGAAATTCCCCTTTTTCATAAATATTACACACCAGTTTGTATAATCTATCAATCGCTTCCTCACCTGCACTGCGCAGTAATTCTATAGGTATTCCGTCTATTCCAGGAGCCTTTCTGCCATTGAAATTTTATATATATTTTTTTTTTTAATTATAAAATTCTGACCTAAAAATCTAGAAAAGTTTTTTGAAAATTTTCTTTTTCCAATTTTAGCTTTTATGGAAGGGAATGTTTAATTTAAAGTAAATTTTATTTGCACATAGATTTATTAAGCTGAATGAATATTTTTAGAAAAATTTCCTTAAAATTTGTTTCTCATCAAAAAAATATACATCTATTTTTTGTTTTAATCTTTTTATTTTCTTGTACGAAGTAAAGTGAGTATTGTGATCACGAAATATTTCAGGTTTCAACGGAATATCCATTTTGATCTTCCCTGAATCCATTTTGACTAGTTTCAACGTGACTTCTGTACGTATGTATCTCTCGCACAACTTAAAAACGAGTGGTTGTAGGATGTTGAAATTTTGGATTTTGGACTGTTGTAACATTTAATTGTGTCCCTCCCATTTTGATTGCAATTGACTGGATCAAAAGTTTCCTTAAAAGTCCAAAAACAAAAAAAAAAAATTGAATTTTGGTCTTTTTCTTAACTGCAGTAATAAAATCTCATTGAAAACTTTTCATCGATGTATCAGAAGTGGTATTTATTTTCATTGGTTCCAATGCTATAGAAACAATGAAATTTTAATTAAATATTTGGATTTTACAAGGGGAAGGAACATCGGTTCGAATCCTATTTCATTTCCTTTTTAATTTAAATATATTTTTTATTAATTGTATTAACCTCTGATTGTAAGAAACGTTAACAATAAATAAAAATTTAAAAAATATGAAAAAATATCCAGAAGTTATTAATGGAATAAAATTTTACGTACTTTTCATTTAAAAAAAAAAATGTGTGTATGTAATTTAATAGGCGTAAAAGGAAGTCATGTGGTATCCACATCAGATTTGTATTTTAATAGCTGGTAGAATCATGGAATATATTTCAACTTTTTCTTTTTTTTAGCGGATGTTCAACGCAATTTGCCATTTTTCTGGAGGGGTCTTGTTTTCTTTCCATATTTTTACAAACAGTTTTGCTTTTATTAAGGATTTTTTTTTTCAAATCCTCAGTACTATTAATATCTTAGAATCTACTTCATAATAGATTTTTAATAATTAAATAGACCTCCCGTGAGCGTTTACTCTATTTAAATTTATTTTTGTTAAGGTTTTTGACCGTTTTCTAGTTTTCGATCGTAGTTCATAATATTTTTTTAATTATATATTTTCAATTGGTAAATTACAGCGGAGTTATTAATTTCAAAAATTATACATGTTTTGTAAATTAACTTGAATTAATATTTTATAAATGGCTACTGAAAAAATAATCGAAAATATTTATTGTAATAAAGATTTCATTACTTCACCAATCTTTTTTCTTTTTTAAATAGAACAATGTAAGTTATTTCATATATTTTGTTACCTTTTTTTTAATCTACAATTTCTAATGGATTTACGGGCAAATATAATTAAAATAGATTCATTATGATTACAAATGAGATATTACACACTTTTTTTTCAACCAAAGGATGATCCTTTTAAAATTTAATTTAAATCAGTACAGATTTAAATTTATTGCACCACGAAATTACCCATAGAGTTGGTTGATTCGGCAGTGAAATACATACATCGATATCATTTCGGGTTAGGTTTCTATATAGATAAATAAATGAAAAGTTTATTAGGTAAAAAATATTTTAAAAAAAACATTATTTATAAAAAAAAAAAAAATTTAAATACCCATTAGAAATGCATGTTTTAATTTGAAAATTAGTAAATTAAATAATCTAACTCGTACAACATAAATGAAAAGGGTAATAAGTCTATTTCTAATATTCAGATAATATACATTAGGATGACGGGTCAGTGATGCATACGTATTGAGCTGACAAAACCATCACATTACGTGACAATGATCTTGTCGTTGAAGTGGGGGAGAACCAATGGTCTATATAATACTGAGCTGGACATGTCATGACGTACAGATTATTTGACGTATAAGGTGAAAGGGTGACCGACCAATGTTATACGTTTCTGAACCGCTTGAAACGCAGTAGAATAAGATGGCTGGCTGGCTGTCTTCGATTGTTTTTTTTTTCCCCTGGGCCGGACCGACTTGCTGGTGTAACGCCACCCAGGGGAAAAAAAAAACCATTGTCATATTGAGTAAGTTTGAATTTTTTCTTAATTATAAGGTGCAAATCTGTTTTATCTCCTACTACTTAGCACCGGTGAAATCTACCTCCGCGTTCCGGCGTGTCAAAAGGGAGTTTATTTTTCAACTACAAAAGTCAACTGATATAACAAGAAAATCCGAACGTCCATCATCCGAGTTTTCGATTAATCTACAGTTAATTAAAATATAATATTCTTTATTAGGAATCTGTCAGGTTAAAACAAAAGTTTTTTTTTTTTTTTTACTTTTTTCTTTCTCTCCCGGCTATAGCGATATACGCTACTATAATTATAACGGGAAAGTAAATAGATCGGTGAAAAAAAAATCTAAAAAACTGGTCTTTTTTTTATTTTGGGCCTTACGGAAAAATTAAAAAGAAAAAAATAGTTTTAAAGCCAGCCTCCGTGGTGCGGGTAATAGCGTCTCGGTCTTTCATCAGGAGGTCGTGGGTTCGAATCCCGGTCAGGCATAGCATTTTTCATACGCTACATTTCCATATCCCCCGCACAAGCTTCAATAAGTTGTAAATAATCTGCGATAAAAAATTTTATTCGAATATTTTAAAGTCTAAAAAATCTATTATTATCAGACGGACGTTTGGCGTACGGTAAGAACATATGTAAGGTGAAATACAGATTTGTATGTTATAAGACATACAAATCACTATTTTTTGTTTGTTAAATACAAATACTGATCGGCAAACTTGGTTGAGAAGTACTAACTTCGGGGTAAAGAATGTATTCAGTTTGCTAAAATTTGAAAAAGTTGTAGGGCAGTTTGAGCCTTAATAAAATTTCAAATATTTATTTTAGCACTTAAGCAAAACGTTTTTGTTTAAGTTTATTTTTAATCAAGGTCACAAGTTACCAAAAACATTTATTTAATTTTTAAGTAACCCTTTATTTAATTTTTATTTAACGCTCTCACCAAAAATTACGTATTATATTTCTTTCTTTTACTTCCTTGTACGCAAAATTTTACTTGTAATTCTTTGTACTTTTTACTTGTAAAAGCGAAAAATTTCGGTTTTCAGATTACAACGAAAATATCCATTTTGACCATCCCTGAATCAATTTTGACTATTTCGCCGTGATATCTGTACGTAAGTATGAATCCCGCATAACTCAAAAACAAATAGCCGTAGGATGTTGAAATTTTGGATTTAGGACTTTTGTAATATCTAGTTGTGCACCTTCCATTTTGATTGCAATCGACTGAACCAAAGTGTCCATAAACGCCTAAAGTCCCAAAAAAGTGGATTTTTGACTTTTACCTAACTGCAGTAGTAAGACCTCATTGCAAACCTTTCGTCGATATATCGTAAGTGGTACTTATTTTCATTGGTTCCAGAGTTATAGTGAAATAAAATTTTAATTAATTAAATATTTGAATCTTACAAGGGAAAGGCACATCGGTTCGAATCCGATTTCTCCTTTTTTAACTTTTTTTTTATTGAAATTTATTGATTTTATAATTATTATTAACCTCTTTTTTTATTGTAAAACAAATTTTTACAATAAAAAAAAAAATAAAAAAATATCAGTAGTAATTAATGAAATAAAATTGATGTACTTTTCATTTTAAAAAAGTATGATGTCCGCATCAGAAGTATTATATTTATTTATGTAACTATGTATCATAAAATTGAAATAAATACTTTTACATAAAAATATGAAAAAAAAGTATTCATAAATTTGGTTATAGTTTTCTTCTTTCTAAAGAAAGACGTAGTTACTTTAACTTATGAATATTAGAAAATGACGATGATCAATTGCTATGTATGTTTGTGGTAATTTTATTATGTGAATTTTATATTCTTTATCTATTTTTTATTATAAATTATAAATCCTCCTGAAGATGACAGAATAGCCGAAAGCGCTTGAGGAATTCAAATGGAATTTTGGTATTGTGTTCTTAAAAAAAATTATATATACATATAGGTATACTTTTAAATAGTAATAGAATTGAGTTAAATTTAAAAAAATAAGCTACCTTTGTATTTATTTAACTTTGTTTTTTATGATTTAACAGTCAAATTATACTTAAATTAGCATTCTTACGGGTTTTCAAATATTATCATGAAATCAAACAATGACACAAGAAACAAGACACTTTCGTTTATAAATGCACACAAGTGGCGGCACACATTCACATATAGTATAAATGTGTGTGTGTGTGTTTGTGTGTGTGTATGTGTGTCAAAAGTATGAATACTTGTATACAGTAAGTACAAAAGTATACAAAGTATATATTAGGACATGGGATTCTTTTGTTAAGTACAGTATGAATGTATGTGTGTGTCGCACATACACACACACACACACACACACACACACACACATTGTTAATTGTTAATTTTTTAAACAAACAAATGTACTATTGAACAAACACACCACTTGCATCCATTAATTAAATATTAAGTTAAACCTAAATACGTAGTTATCTAAACAATTTTGTAAATGACGAGAAATGAAAATCTGGGTTAAATGAAGAACAAAAGGGAAATTATTATCACTAAAGTGAATCGTACTATAATAGAAGACAACCGACCCATTCTCTTTCAAACAGTTCACCTCCCTACCCCCTATAATCCCCTTTCCTACTCTTTCATCTACCCCAAAAATACAGAAACCGCACCTATATTGTTGTGTGCCAAGTACAGTGAAGTTCCTGCCAAGTTTTAACTTAATTCCACTTTCTACACCACATGTACTTCAGTTAACTGATATGTATATACAATACTAGTTATTTGGATTTCATTTAATATTTAATTTATGGTAATTAAAACTTGATAATGTATAATTATTAACCATAATTGAATGGTTAATTGAACTGATAATGTTAATTCGGTTTATTCAAATTCTATTTATTAATATTTCAAGCAATCTAAATTGTTTGATTTCATGATAATATTTGAAAACCCACAAGAATGCAAATTTAAGTATAATTTGACTGTTAAATCATAAAAAACAAAGTTAAATATATATAAAGGTGGCTTAGTTTCTAAAATATATTTAACTCAATTCTATCACTATTTAAATATATATATATAATTTTTTTAAGAATTTTTTTGTCTTCAGTCATTTGACTGGTTTGATGCAGCTCTCCAGGATTCCCTATCTAGTGCTAGTCGTATCATTTCAGTATACCCTCTACATCCTACATCCCTAACAATTTATTTTACATATTCCTAACGTTGCCTGCCTGCACAAGTTTTTCCTACTACCTGTCACTCCAATATTAAAGCGACTATTCCAGGATGCCTTAGTATGTGGCCTATAAGTCTGTCTCTTCTTTTAACTATATTTTTCCAAATGCTTCTTTCTTCATCTATTTGCCACAACACCTCTTCATTTGTCACTTTATCCACCCATCTGATTTTTAACATTCTTCTATAGCACCACATTTCAAAAGCTTCTAATCTTTTCTTCTCAGATACTCCGATTGTCCAAGCTTTACTTCCATATAAAGCGACACTCCAAACATATACTTTCAAAAATGTTTTCCTGACATTTAAATTAATCGATTTAATCGACTATTTTCAAATAAATAGATTATATTACATTCAAATCGATTCATAAATAACTTATTTGTGTTTTTTAACATCTATATCTTGAGACATTATGAATTTTTAACGAAGATTTTTCAATTCGATTTTTATAGTTATGAAACAATCAACCAGCCGGGTTTGTCTAGTGCTAAAGTTGTCATCGTAAATCACCTGCTTAGTAGCAGATTTTCAAAGTCAAAGTTTTTAATTTTAAATTCTAGTAAAGGAAACTTACTTTTATACGTATTTTATGTATCAAAGAACACTGTTTTTTTTTTCTGTTTAGCCTCCGGAACCACCGTAAGGTATTACTTCAGAGGATGATATGTATGAGTGTAAATGAAGTGTAGTCTTATACAGTCTCAGGTCGACCAGTCCCGAGATATGTAGTTAATTGAAATCGAACTACCAAAGAACACCGGTATCCACACGATTTAGTATTCAAATCCGTATAAAAGTAACTGCCTTTACTAGGATTTGAACCTTAGAACCCTCGACTTCGAAATAAGCTGATTTGCACTGACGAGTTAACCACTAGACCATCCCAGTGGGCTTATCAAAGAACACTAGTGGATGCTGGTACTTTGGTACAGAAGCTTTGTGTATGAGAATATGAAAATGGAATTTTGCGACGTATAAAAAATTGCTGGGATTCAAACTAAGGTCCCTCCCTATGAAAGATTGAGAAACTGCCACTCCGCCACCGAGATCAGCTTATTTTCATATATTAAGTAAATATTAAAAGCTTCTGTAAGTATTTGTTACTTATTCTTCATTTCCAGATTAGTTAGAAAGATGAATGAAATTTGGGATTATTTTTCTTAAAGGAATTTTCAAAAATTTAATATTGATGTTTGATTGACAATCCTAAAGGTAAATAAAAGGTGGTATAAAGATTAATATTCGTAAAAAATCGTAGGTGGAAGCTTAAAAAAACAAGTATTTGCCAGGTCGACTAACGGGTAGCTCAGCTAACAGTTTAAATAAATTATTCCGTCTATAAAATTATTAACAATTTCAGTGAATTTTTTATTTATGTATTTAAAATTTAAATTGACGTTGGCATGCAATTCACATTGCTGAATGATATTAAGAAATAAAGGTTATCAAGTATTTGAAAATTTTGAAAACTATTCCTAAGTTTGGAATCTAAAAATAGTAAGGTACAAAGATTAGACCGAACACAACTTTTTGAATTGTAAATAGAGAAATAGGGCGAATGCTTCTCAGAAATTATAAAATGAACTGTCAGGGAAGTAAAGCTGATTTAATGAGCTTGAATTAAGTCTCATATTCTAAAGAAAAAATAATCCTTAAATTATTAATGTTTTATTAATAATTTTTTTACAAAATTTTACACATTTTTCTAAAAAAAAAAAAAAAAAAATAATTAAGTTTACATATATTTATATATATACACTCATATGTGTTTTCTACTTTCCTAGCATTGGTTATTTATTCTTATACAGAGTGTATACACAACTTCATTTACTTAATATATGAAAATATATGCCGATTTCGGAGGTGGAGTAGCAGTTTCTCAACCTTTCATACGAAGAAGTCCTGAGTTCGAATCCCAGTGGGTCATTTTGATTTTTTAAACGATAAAAAATTCCATTTTCTTATTTCCATACACAAACATTCAAATACAGAACTTCTTCAATTGTAAATAGAAACTGGGTGAATGCTTATTGATACATAAAAATAATAATAATGAAATAAATGAAAAAAAGTTACCTAAGATATCTTTTGTGGTGGTATGAAGTTTTATTTCCAGATTATCATTATATGTTTAAAGTATTAAAAAACGGTATATTTTTTGCTCTCGCACCTCCAAATTCACATTCAAAAATTTGTTTTTGATTTGTCAACCTTTACTATGTTAAGTGAAGAAAGTAAAAGAAGAAAAGTAAGAAAAATGTACAACCAGTAAAAATTTACCTAAGAGTTTTTTCTTTATTGTAATATTATTAAGTTTAAATAATAAATTTAATAATATTTAAAGTTTAAATAAATAAAAAAATATTTTTAAAATTCACAAAAAATCTATTTTTTTTTCTGATCGTTCTGCCCCCATTTTTTTTGGGGGGGGGTCACTTGAACTATTTTCTATGCTTAGAAATACATAAAAATTACATTCGTTTAAATAATAAGCAATAAATAAAAAGATTGCGTTTTTTTCAAGTTTTGGGGAAGGGAGAGAATTTGAGGGCAAAATTCTTTTCGAAATTGTAATATAAATATGTATGCATGCACTGAGCTTAATATAAATTGGGGTCATTTTGTAAAAGTTTGAGAAAATTGATCGGCAAACCACTCCCATCACTAGGAGATATTGATCCTAAACGTTTACACTAAATTGCCCTCTCTAAACACGAGTCCCTGTAGAAGATCTCGTTAAAATCGGTTAATCCACTCAAAAGACATTAAGCTACACGTACATATTCCCATTTTTTTTGGGAGGTAGGTCCCTGATAAATGGCGTCCGTCGATAAATGCAAAAAACCCCATACCCAATTTTTTGAGCGATTACCATACCTTTCTTCTTGCAGCTAGCTGTAGAGTTATGATCTCAGGAAATAAAAAGTAAGTCTAAACGAGAAACTATAAAGAAATTTTGTATTTTTTTCCCAAATGGAGATTTGAATTTCAAAAATCCCATATTTACCGCCTTGAAGACGATTAGTATTTTTGTATAATTCCCATAACCGGTTTAGATATAGTCAACCCCAATTGTCTCCAGTGAAATGACAGGTTATCACTCTTGAAACTGGTAAATTATTCTCAAGATAAAAAGTATCCTATCAAAGGGGAACTAAAAATAGTGAGGAGTGAAGTAGTTTCTCATTGCCTTTTTTTCATAGATAGAATTAGTACAGAATATAATATTAACTAATATTATAAAATTTTAATCAATTTATTCAGTTTGGGAAGTTAACATTTTTCCCGTGAGCGATACTCACTGATATTATAACTAACTTTAGCACACAAAGTCTTCTTCTGATATAAAAATAAATTTTAAACGAAATTCTATCTCTAGATAATAAATATTAGTAAATATTTGTACAAATGTTATAGCTCCTGTTTTAGTTTCGTTAAAATATTAACGTTTTGAATTAATTTAATAGAACATGCTTTAAATTTAACAAACGATAATTTTTGAAAATTAGGAAGTTTTAGGAATGGGAAACAATAAAATTATAACTAATTTTATGGACAGTAATAATTTATATTTAATTCGCAAATCTTTAAACAGACCTCGTCAAAAACAAAATAAAGATTTATAAAAATATGATTGATCCATACAGCATTTATATATACTGGTAAAAATGAGAATAAAATGAATAAATTGAATACATAAAGGAAACTGCAAAGAAAAAAAATTATTTATCAGTGAAATTATTGTTATAACCAAATGTTTATTGGTCACTGATAAATATTTTTTTTTCATTCCGCGGGAGGAGGAAATATCTGCTGTCAGACGCCCAGTAGCCAGTATTACTCAATTCCCCCCCGAGAGGAAAAGATCCCGCCTCGTAGCGTGTCAGGTCGCTACACCAACCCCTCCGTTCTTTGCCAACAATGGCTTTAACGGAGGACATCTTCTTGCCCTCAAACTGTAACACATTCCACAGTGTACAGCCCGACCACGGGGAGATGCCACCGATGCAGATGCCCCGAGGGACACCTACATCAGTAAATTCACCCCGAGAGATAATATTGAGTTCTGCCTTCCGAAGAAGACATCTGACACCTAAAGCTACCACGTTGCCCTCAATAATTAAGTTAAAAGCCTACTCGCGGAAGAGCCCGTACTACTGGATGTATAAGGTTTTCCCACCAAAAACTCACTAAGCGGCGACTCACTAAAAATCTCCCCCTAACAACAATATGCTCCGGTACCCGCCATGAAGGCATTACCCGGCATGTGCTGTTGCCATTACGGGACACATTAATGGGCCCGCAGAAGGGCCGGGTAAGCACAGACCTTAAGGACCCCTGCACGCCTCATCACCGAATGAACGACAACCCGCAAATCCGGGCTGCCACCGTATCCGGCTACGAACGGTCCACCGACCCCTACGCCCCCAAACAAAAATATATCTGAAAAACTATACTTAAAATCATAAATAATAATAAACCTAAATTACTAAAATATTATGTTTTATTTAAATATCAAATATTTTAGCGCCCCAAAATTTTTAACCTTACCATCTATTAACAATAATAATTGCTACTGTTCTTTTTAATATGCGCTCTTAAAAATAGCAATCACAATTATTGTTTTTAATCGTGACATATCCTATTTCTGAGTTGGAACTTACATTTTATTTTGAAATATTAGGAAAACATAATTTTTTATCTTTTTTTTTTATTCCCCCATCGCCTTTCTAGATCGCCCCCAATTTTTGGTGGGCCTTCTACTGTCCCCTAATGAAGGCCTCAAACGCTCACAAGGGAGCGTTATCACCCACTTTGAGAACGAATGGTCTAGATGAACCGGTTGGATCCTATAACCTAAAGATTTGCAAAACAATCCGATATCCCATTTTTGACATGATCATCATACTCTCGCCTTTAATATAACTCTTTTAGCTTATTCACCCGGAAAAGTAATATATATATGTAATCGAATATTTTATATTTCCACAATAATAATCGTTTTTATAAAATTAGAATTTACTAAATTACTGTGAAATTTAAATGAATTTGCACTATTTAAATTATCGAATTTGATTTAACTAAAATATAAATCACTACTAACGAAAATCAATAAAAAAATTATCACTAAATTTACAATATTTTATTGTACGTTAAAACAGTTGAACTATAATCATAAATATTTGTTAAATTCTAGAAAAAATTAATTACTTTTGTATGAACATAAATAATAAAAATAAACAGAAGAAAGATAAGTGTAAAATGAAAAAAAAAATTCTAATTACATGGACGAAGTGAGCACAATTGCAATGAATTAACAGGATACATAAATTACTTTTTTTACATCATTATCAAAACGCTCAATTAATTACTATTGTGTATAGATACATATTTAAAAAATAAAATGTTACAGGTTAAACTAAAATTTTCTACTAAAAGACTAACTTGGCAAATCCTGATCTAACAAAATTCGAGGATAAGAAATCAATAACAACGCTTTAACAGCGGGTGTAATAGTCGAAAAAATCGATTTATGCCTCCTAAAGCGTTAAACAAGAACATTTATATAATAATATATGACATAATATTATAATTTATGTATTTTTTGAATGAACAGATCTGAAAAGAAAATTTAATAATGTAAAATGGAATAAATTACAACACATTTAGAAGAAAATTCAGGCTTAAAAAGATGAGTTATTTACAATGTGTACAAATATCAGATGAAGAAACCAAGCAACGATGCTGAATGGAGTGGAATAAGATGTAGTTTATTCCCTTTCCTTTTCAACTAGTACAAAATAGAAGCTGTAAAAAAATTGAAGGAACAATTTCTGTACGTTGTAACTATTTAAGGGAAAAATATATAGTAAACAATATATCATTAAAGTACCGTTTGCCAAGAAGAATATTTTCACAAAATTTTATATTTAAAGAACAATTAGTAATGTTATTAAATATTACTCGCATTATAAAAATAAATAAATAAAAAGTTTGCATATCTCTCTCTCTCTCTTTCTGCCTCTTTCTCATGCGCGCGTGTGCACATACACATACACATACACATACACACACACACACACACACACACACACACACACACACACACACACACACACACACACACACACACACACACACACACACACAGAGAGAGAGAGAGAGAGAGAGAGAGAGAGAGAGAAATATCTACTACTATGGTATATTAAAGTATGAACAAAATTGAAGTTGATCAAGTAAATGCTCAGAATTACCGATTAAACTTCTGATTCATTTATTTAAAATTCTAAAATTTTAATTAAATTGTAATTACGGGTGGTAAAATAAAAACAGTTTTTACCTCAAATACAGAAAACTGTTCAATAAAAGACAGTGCTGAGTCGATATAGAAATGCGACTCAATATTAATAGTTCCAGGGCTCTTAAGTGTTCATAAAATGTTTCAATTTATTCATGCCTGGAGCTTTGAAATGACACCTGAGGCCTTTTGTTAACGCAAATTAAATATCCACAACAACACAGTTATCGACTGGAAAAGTGTATGCCAAGAAGCTTTTAAAATCTGTAATTAGTGGAAGGAGTCTGACAACAAAGATCGACCAGTTTCTATTCGTATCATTACTGAGGGCGTCAGGGCCCAAACCACAAGGAAGGGTGGGTCGGGTCGGGGCGTGCTTGAGGACTCCAAGGTATGAAGGGCGAGCGCGCTGGACGGGGGGTATGCGTGGGGAGCATACCCGGACCCTGAGTACTTATAGGCACGGGAAGGGCAGTCTTCTTGGGAAGGAGCATCCTGGCCTTCCAGAAGCCTTCTGATGAGCCAGGAGGGACCAGTAAGGGCCCTAAGGTAGGGTGGGTTTATTTGCCGCCACGGCTCACGGGTGCGACTGAGGTAACGTCTATTAGGCGAATACCGGTCGCCCCTTGTGAGTTTACAGATGGCATTAAAAAATAAATAAATAGTTACTATTCGTAAAGAGGAAAAATCCCATCAGTAGAGTCCGTCAGGAGTAATGGGTGTCCGGAGGGCTATGCCGTGAAATGGAGAAAATTTTATGTTTTCGGTAGATAATCATGCTGCAGATATGTTATTGTTGCCGGCTTCCGTGGCGCGAGTGGTAGTGTCTTGGTCTTTCTTCCGAAGGTCCTGGGTTCGAATCCTGGTCAGTATGGAATTTTCTCACACGCTACAAATCATTCATCTCATCCTCTAAAGCAATACCTAACAGTGGTCTCGGAGATTTAAAAAAAATATATATACATATATGTATGTTATTGTTAAATATTATAATAAGCCGTATTTCACCCTGTTCAATTAAACCTTATGATCAGCGGGTGGCAAACAATGATATTGGTAATTTGGAGAGGAATTATGTGTGCAATATGTAAAAAATTTGCAAAACTTCACTGATTCACTTGTGGGTGCGCGTACTCAAAGAACAGAACGACTATGGGCGGTTGCCAACAATAAAATGCACCGAAAATCAAGCATTGTAATAGAATCTCTGGGCAACTACTCTGCTAATTCTATGGTGGAAAAATATAAAAACGAATAACCTCAGTGTGTTTCAAGCAATTCTGGACGATATCGCCGGTTTTAGTTTAAATAATTTCATTTTTCGAAGAAAAACTCACATACCACAAAAAACCAAAAATGTCACTAAATAATCCCAATGGTTTTTGACGTGAAACCTCTAAAATCACACCGAAACATACGGGTATCAGAACAGAAATTTGTTGCGTAACGAATAGGTCTACATCGTCCTGCCTTAATAACTTCCTAACTATTACTTTCAGAGGTGTAAATGTGATATAATTTTGTAACATACATGGTCAGCTTGCCGATACAACTTTAGAGTTTGCCTCACTGGTGAGAGAGTTGGCGGTGAGGAGGCACAGCGCAGATCGGCCAAAACTGGCGCTCTTGCACATTTCCATTCAGTGCTGCTCACGACTTAGACGTGACAGCGCGTTGATTCGTGTGTTTTTGTTTATATTTTGTCGAGATAGATCGATTTAAGTAATAATAAGTGTATGGACAATATTTATGTGTAAAAAATTAAAGTAAATATGTAAAAAAAAAATGAATATGTCAGCCTCATCCCGCGCAAAAACCAGCCGGAAATATAAAATACGCATGTCGTTGAAAGAGGAAGTTATGGGCCACGCACAGGCACTCCAATGTTTGGTGCCGAGCGAGCGAGAATGTTTCGGGAGCGTCGCAAAGCTGGCACGTCGCGCTCAGAGAACGACGCCGACGGCGCGGCACCTCTACTACTGCTGTACCCAAACAAATGGTCATAACGAGTGAAGATAACACCAATACATCTATCGAATACGTCCCCGGGCTGATGGATATCAACATCAGCCGAATTGTTGCGGTTCAGAACCATCAGCGTGCAGTGTACAAACGCTTAAAATAATCCGTTCGGTCTTTCTTGCAGCGTTTGTGATCGATTTTGGTTCGACAGAGATTTAAAGCAGGCAAAAGCTCGCAACATTCCTCTTCTACAGAATAAATTCCCCGGCGGAAATGTAGTGGCATTTCGTTTATGTAGTACCTTCTTTTTTTTTGTAATTGTACCAGGTGGAAACCCCGGACCCACTTTTTAAGTTTAACTCATTCCCCGCCCTGCTAGAGGTCACCTCTCCAGCAAACAGCCACCCCGAATAATTTTCGGCCACACAACGGAAAATAGTTGTTCAGTACAATTTTCATATACTGAACAATGTTAAGTTCCACAGAAGAACGAAAAGCAGATAATTTAATCAAACGAGAACACGCTTAAGTCGATTCCATCGGTTTATATAGAGAGCCCCGAAAGTCTAAAAGCAAACATGCAGGGGGAAGAACAGGGATCAGATAACCTCTACTCACCCTTATCCACCTCCCTACCACGAACAATGGCCTCCACCATTGCAGCTACGGCTTTCCACGCAGCCTCCGACTCGAGCATCTTGGTAATCACGCTTTCAGCCACCAACTCCCCGAACTGCTCGACTACTGGGCGCCGTACATCATACCAGCACCCACACCAGTATGTAGTATCTGTAGCAAGTAGACTGTAGACTCGTTCCGTGTTCGGTTGATTCCGCCGCAGTTACCCTTCGTGTAAATTCGTTAAAATGAAGTAACTAGAATTTTCCATCGGAGACTTTCAGTTTTATTTTTTTTTAAATACGATGGTGGCCCTCCCTATTTAACCCTACAGATAAGTTGGTTTTTAAGGTAATAAAATTTTATGTACTTTTCATTTTAAAAAAATGTGTAAATATATTTTAATAGGCCTACAAGGAAGTCATGTTTTGTTCATATCAATTTTTTAATTTAAATACGCTGAGATGATTTAAAATCAATACTGACTTTATTGCTGCAATATAAATATGTATATTTTAAAAATTAAAGGATTTACACGGAAAACATTTTTTAAAGGCCGCTTAGATATATGAATCTGTCTGTCACTGTCTATATATATATATAAAAGTAAAATAAATAATCCGTCAGTGTGTCAACAGTAAGTAATTGATTTATTAATATTATACGTAATAAAGTGACCGAAAGCAGTAATCGCTTAAACTGTAGATAGATTGACAGAATATGAATTTGAATATTTGAATACAAATGTGTGTCCAAATACAGTTGAACTGAAAATTAGACTTGATTATACCGGCACTAGATATCAGAAATATCATTTTCATATAACATATGACGTTAGCGTATTCCCCGTGTGTTCTATATATGTTTAACAACCCCCAATAAACGGATAAATTATAGTTACTTGCAACCAATTCTGTTAAATCCAAGTATTACTATACACAGAGTGTATCACGAAGTTCTCACGGGACTTTCATAACCTATTTTACTCTTGAAAATAATCGTAAAAATTCATATAAATATATGTCATAAAATGTATCGTTTGTATGTAACGACTAGTAAAAGATTTCGCTCGGATTTCAACTATTCCAGTGAAATGAGGTCGTACTGAAATTTTTCGACGTTAATTTAGGAACTAAATTAGTGACTTCGTATGGTCTTTGAGCTGAAAAATCGAATAAAATAGGTCTCAGAACAGTATATACATTAGTTTTTGAGAAATATAGGGTTAAAACCAATAAATTGAGGTAAAAACACTGTTTTTTATGTTTGACGTAAAATAATTTTGTTAAATGAACAACCTTGTTTGGTTATATAATAATTAAAAATGATTTTATAATTAAATCATTTTTTTTTTTAATTTTATTACTACTTCATTGATCGTAGATTAAATAGTAATAAACTAGCAGATCGTTTGTTGGAGTTGCGTTCTGTTAGGAATGATATAACAAAATTATTGTTGTCTTGGGATAACGGTAGACAGCGTAACGGTAGGGCTACAGTAGGAGAGGCAGTAAGCATACATAACAAGATTGTTTATCAACATACAGTGTAATGAACAGAGTGCTAGTGCGGTAGTATAGAATAGCATCGATGTTATTTACCTTACATTATCCAGTATATGATCTATTGTATTTTTTCTTTTTCAGATTTGATATCTAATTATTTTCTTATTATATGTTGCGTTGTGTATTTTAATATATATAATGTATTGCTGTGGAAGTTTTAAACATTTTTTTGTGGTTTAAAATTTAAATAACAGTTTAGAAATGTGTAAACGTTTTCTGTTTGAAGTTAAAAACATAAAAGGAATGTCATGTCATGGACTACGCAGATTCATCGTTTTAAATTTAATATTAACAACCAGGTATTTTATTCTAAGTTCTATATTTTTATTTACGATTTCATTTCCATTTTATTTGCCAATTTACCTTTTTATAATGAACATTTGTTTTATTTAAATTAATTTTTGTTGTACTTTTTGATGTTTTCATATTTTGTGATTTCTATATAACAATTTTGTTTTTTACAAAATATATACAGTATACAATAGTATACAGTATACAATATATATATATATATATATATATACAGTATATCCCCATCTCTTTTGACACTATTCAGTTTCAGCTCTTACGATAAAATTTAACTTGATAACTATGAATTTTGTGCTTATCAGGAATGGAATGGAATGGAATGCAAAGTTGGCGGGAGTTTATTTCTCCCTACTTATCGCAGAACCTGGACAGAGTCCCTTGCAGCTGGATGATTCTAATCGGGCTTGTTTTTTTAAAAAGGGTTATTTTAAATGGCGGGTCTAATTTTTTAAGTTTTGTTTATTATTCAGTGATTTTAAGACGGATTTAGTTGCATTCCAATCCGTTGTTAAACCAGCGTTATCGAACCCATTTTATGGGCCGACCGTGGAAGGCTAAGCTTATAAAGCCTGTCCTACCGACGTAATTCCCCTTCAGACCGTCCACTGAAGTCCTTTCGGTGCTAACGCTTAATAGGCTAGCAGGAATACGCCACAACGGGGTACTAACTTTATGGAGGGAGCAATGCGTCCCCTTTTCCGGAGGAGTCGCAATTGCTGATTTGTGTTAATTTTTATTGTAAGTTTTAAAAAGGAGAGGTTGTGTAGAAGCTCTTCATCCGCTTCTGCTATGGCTGCCCTTCAGGACGCATCTCTGCTGGGCTCTGTTCCGGACTCCAGTCCGTGATGTTGAGACGAGTAGGGGGTCTTCCTTCTTCTTCATCTTCTTCTTCTCCCTATTCTACTTCCGAAGACCTCTTCATTCTTCTTTGGCCTGCACTTTCCAAGAATTGGTAGTAACCGAAGTTACATACCGTTAACCTTGAAATTTCCGAGGCCCCGAAGGGCTGAACGGGGGAAAGTGCAGGTTTCTTCCTTCTTCCGTGCTATCCGTGGCTGCTGGGCTCGTTCCCTCTTTCTTCTTTCTTGAAAGGAAAGGTAATAGGGAACTTACAAAATGGTGGTACCTATTCGCGATCGCGGTTTGGGGCGGCGACTTATCACGGTAAGCATCATAACATTGGTCTTAAATCGTTTGATTTAATCAAATTTTTAAAAAATGTCTATAATAGTAATATGTATTCATAATTCGCTTTACCTGTGAGTGATACCTAAAGCCGAGAAAGGGTTGCATATTTTTCTAAACATCGCTCTTGATTAGAAGAGCGAAGCTGGGAAAACAAATAGATAACGTTTTTTAAATAACAATTGTGTTAAAAAATTATATAAATCAATTTTCTAAAGAAAATTCCCAGAGATACTGGCAATATTTCAGTTGCTGTTAACTCATACAAAAATTAAAGATGAGTGGTTTAGTTCCTTTAAAGAAATAAACATTTTAATAGAATCTCTTGCGTTAATTTGTTTAATGATAAATGAAATAGGTTACTTACGTAATAACGCCACCGCAGCTACAGCTTTATTTAAAAACAAAGTAGTCAATCGGATTTCGGTGGAAAATGGGCCGATATAGAGTTTAACATATTTTATTTCTATTTATTTTATAAATATAATTTAATCAAACTTAACCTACGCTCGCTTCGCTCGCTAACCTTGACTAATTAACACCGTAATTTTTTGAGTATTTATTTAATAAATTCAGTAATTATTGCAATTATTTATTATTTAAATAATCAAAACATTCCTGTTAATTAGTCAAGGTTAGCGATCGTAGGTTAAGTTTGTTTAAATTATATTTATAAAATAAATAAATATAAATAACCATTTATTAAAATTAAGTAAGAGACTGTTTTGAATCTATGTTAAACAATATATCGGCCCATTTTCCACCGAAATCCAATTGACTACTTTGTTTTTAAATAAAGCTGTAGCTGCGGTGGCGTTAATAAATAAGTACCCAGTAATTGTTAAATCGGGTACCACCTTACCAGCTTGATTATAGGGGCGCAGACGCCCCCTAAAAAAAATTATGCAGTTTGAAATTATTACAACTTTATGCATTGTATATTTTTGCGCAAAATATTTTCGTTGCAGTTTAACAGATTCAATTATATTGCAGCTCGTTACCAATTGATTTAAATAAATGAGATGTAATTTTGTTCACTATAAAATACTTTACAATTTATCTAATTAATAAAACATCATTTGATATAATTAATCTCTTAATGATTAAAATATTGAAATAAAATTTTCACTTGTTTATTTTAAAGAAGATATTTTTAGATATATGTACACCGAGTTTCATTAAAGTATCTCAATCCATTTTTAAGATATAAATTTTTTTTTTGAAAAAATAAAAGAGGAAGGAAAATAAATCACGATAGGAAATTTATCTTCAAGATTTACACTCTTTAAAATTTGGCTGACACCTCCCAGGACACTCCGTATAACTATTGCCAAGGAAAAAAAAAATTAAAAATATAACGGGCAGAGGTTAACAAAGCCAGATATTTGGCCGTATGAACATTATCTTTTACTTTGATGTCCTTTATAGTCCCTTAAATCTGGCCAAACATTACCCGGGACATCCTGGCAGGGAAAAAGTAAAACATATATGAATATTTCCATACTTCATTAACCAATGGGGTCAAAAATCAAGCCAAAATTAGGATATTATAGCCAAGTTTTAATTTTTTTTATTTAACCTGTTTTTGAGATATGAGGTGAAAACCGTTAGAAATAATACTGAATAATATTAATTATTCATTTCTTTGTAATAAATGTGCAAAAGAAATATCCACTTTCATAAATTAAAAATGAATCCCTCAAAGGGGGACAGTTGACAAAAAATAAAAACAAATCATAAAAAATATAACCAACCATAAAAATAAAAAAATTATGTGGGGCTGTGTCTGGGCGCGATTTAATTTTGGAACGTTACAGACCTTGAATGAGGTTCCTCCGAGCTACAGACCGACCAACTTATCTGTAGAGTTAAATGATCGTATTTTTTTGAACAAAACTGAAAGTCTTCTCACTCTAGCTAGCCCCAAAAGGGGGCTAGCTAGAGTGAGAAGACTGCTGCCATGACACTCCGTGGTGACTGTGTTTTGTTAAACGGCGAGGACCGGTTGCCGTGGGGCTGTTTAAAGAAAAAACAAAAAAAACTGCTGCAGAATCGGTAGGTTATGTTGGAATGAAATTTTATGAATGCTACAGATAAATTAAATAATAAAAAACAAAACGTAATTTAAATGTTGCATTTATTTACCTTATTGTTACAAAATATGTTAAAAATGACCACCCTGGGCATCGATGCACTTTTTTGCTCGACTGATCATATTGAGAGTCGTCTAACGCAAAACTTTGTTGTCAATTGTTGAAACTTTGATTTCACGTTGAATGTTCACCTTCAGTTCATCAATATTGTGTGCATTAGATGCATAAACTCTCTCCTTTATGTAGCCCCAAATTTAAAAATCGCAAGTAGACAATTCTGGGAAACGTGGAGGTCATGGTCCTCTGGTTGTCTCTGTCCTTCAGTTGTAACGCGGTATGGTTTCAATATTAATTCATGAAGAATTTTACGACAAGATGTGTATTTAACACCAGATTGTTGGGATAACTTGCGTAGTGAATATGGGCGGACCCGAACACCTTAGGCAAAAAGATTACCTCCCTAGCCTTGCACATTGCGACGGTTCGACCCTTTTTTTGTAAATTATAGCATTCCGTCGCGCAAACATACATGGGGTGCACCTCACTGTACTTCACCTATAAAACAAAACAATAAAAAAATAAAAAAAAATTAATAAAATAAAAAAAAATAAAAATCCGCAACTTGCGGGTTTAATTCGTAATTATAAATCTGCAGCTATTACGTTACAGGTTCGGTTTTATATTGCTCACCCTGTAGAATAGCAATCTGGCTGGGTAGGGGCCCGTCAGGCTCTTATTTCACTAAGATAGGCGTTTTGGCTTTGAGCCCCGATTAATTGAGATTCGAAATATAAAGCTGATAATCCTTGCCTGTTTTTATTTTCTTCACTGAATGTAATAAAAAATATAATTAATAAATAATAATAGTAAATTAACAAAAGTTATCTCCTTCCAATACGGTACACAGAGGTGGCTAATAGCTCATGGTCTGCGGCTCGCTGAAGACAAAGTGAAAGTGGTTGTTATGGCTGGAAGACGCAGATTGCATCCATTGCGTTTTTAGAGTGGGATACACGATAGTCCATCCTAGTCCAGCCGCGAAATATTTAGGCGTGTGGCTGGACAAGAACCGATCCTTTACTATACATGTTGAGGAGGCGGCGAGAAAGGGCGAAAATGTGGTGAAGGCGCTGAGCAACATGATGAGAAATAAGGGCGGTCCTCAGACTGGTAAGAGGAAACTGTTGGCCAGTGTGTACTCCTCTGTGGTGTTATATGGAGTTCCTGTATGGCTGGGAGCGTTGTCGAGGGCAAGAAACGTGAGGCGTTTGGTTATGCAACAACGTAGGCTGAACGTACGTGTCATCGCAGGGTACCGAACGATCAGTGCCGAGGCGGTTTCGGTTATAGCTGGAGTACCGCCCATAGACTTACAAGCACAAATGAGAGCTGCAATAGTGAATGGAGGGGACAGAAAGGAGGCAATTGACAGTCTCTACATGGCTTGGTGTGACAGATGGCGAAATTCAGACAAAGGAAGGTGGACCTATGGGCTCATACGAGACGTCAGGAACTGGGTGGAGCGAAAGCATGATAATACAAGCTACGAATTCACCCAGTTCCTGTCTGGACATGGATGTTTTTGAGATTACCTGTACAGGATGGGCAGATGCCGTACAAGTCGCTGTCACGATTGCGGCGGACTGGATACAGCACAGCATGTAGTATTTTTTTGCCCTAGATGGCGCAACATTCGCGTAGTGCTCGAGGGTCAGGGTGTGGAGGGGGCCAACAATATAATCGAGGTAATGCTCAGCACTGGCAACAAGTGGGAGTGTGTCTCGGCTACGATCGCATCAATGATACGAGAGAAGGCCAATGAAGAGAGGCGACGGCAGGATGAGTTGATGCGAATTTATGGAGGCTTGGAGTTCGATGATGGGTGATCAAGGGAGGCCAGCTTCTGAAGGTGGGCGGCGGGGGCTCCTCGGAGTCGTCGCTCGTCAATCGCCCCCTGGGGACGCCTTCCGGTCACACAGATTCGGATAGTGGAGTGCCTGGGTGATCATGCAGTGGCTGTACATACCATATGGCTTAGATCCGGCCCCTGCATGGTAGAAGGGGAGGTTTTTTAGCGGATGAGAGCCCCGCACTGCCGTCAGTACGAGCCTGACGGCGGCTGGCAGAGCTTTGTCTGCAATAACTCGATTGTTTGACAACGAATTTTTATAAATAAGGTGTCATTTTGCTTAAAATAAAATAGGTTTTTTTAATAAGTTAAAATTTGATCAAACAAAAAATTACAAAGAAATTGAAGATTAAAAAATTAAGATGACCACCATTTTAAATTTTTGGAGCTGATGTTTTCAAAATTTTTTATTATGTAGAATAAGACATTAGTTTTAGATTTACAAAATTTAAAGTTAATTTGCCAATTCCTGAGAAATAATTTTTTTATTGAAATCACAAAATGGTTTCCAGATAGAAAGTAAACCAAAATAGGACTTTCTTTTTTAGAATTTTTTTGCTCATTTTGGTAACCTGATTCAGTTCCTGAACTTTGGCGAATACTTTCCTGAACATTCTATATAATGTATTATTATTTACTAATTTGATTAAAAAATTGGTACTTGTGTATTAACGCCACCGCAGCTACAATTTTATTTAAAAACAAAGTAGTCAATCGAATTTCGGTGGAAAATGAACAGTCTCTTTATTAATTTTAATAAATGGTTATTTATATTTATTTATTTTATAAATATAATATAACCAAACTTAACCTACGCTCGCACCTTGGTGAATAATTAACACCGTAATTTTTTGAGTATTTATTTAATAAATTCAGTAATTATTACAATTATTTATTATTTAAATAATCAAAACACTCCTGTTAATTAGTCAAGGTTAGCGAGCGAAGCGAGCGTAGATTAAGTTTGGTTAATAAAATAAATAAATATAAATAAACATTTATTAAAATTAATAAAGAAACTGTTCTTTTTCCACCGAAATCCGATTGACTACTTTGTTTTTAAATAAAACTGTAGCTGCGGTGGCGTTAATACGTAAGTTCCAAAACATGTATTTATTTTATTTAGTTTAACAATAATTTTCAACATACTTAACAATATTTTTTTTTAGTTTTATGTTTTCTTTACGCAAGAGACGGATGAAATTTTGATATCGTTAAATTACCGTTTTTTTTTTTTTTTTTTTTTTTTTTTTTTTTTCTTTTTATCTATTATAACGGTATAAGTCTTGAATAACCGGGTGCAACAATTACTACAGAACAAGATTGTCTGTTCATAATATAAACGAAATAGTATTCATGCTATTTGGATAAATAGTAGAATACTGAGTTTGCATCAATTCGCTTTTATTATTATAATACTTATATCATAATATTTATATGGAAATATAAAATAAACATTTATTTTAATAGACTGAGTGAATATTTACATGAGAATGTATATTTTAACTTATTTAATGGACAAACATGAATAACATTTCATTCTATATTGATTTTAAGTCTAGTATTAGATGTACTATAAATATGGATAAATAATTTTAAAGTTATGTAGGAACAAATGTTCAGAATATCAATCTTATACCAATTTAAACTGTGATAAAACCTATTATGTTAACAAAAATTTGTTATTTTAAAGCAGTTATTGTAGTTTGGGCTCTATATATTATATATATATATATATATATATATATATATATATATATATATAGAAATGGAATGGAATGGAATGCAAAGTTGGCGGGAGTTTATTTCTCCCTACTTATCGCAGAACCTGGACAGAGTCCCTTGCTGCTGGATGATTCTAATCGGGCTTGTTTTTTTTTAAAAGGGTTATTTTTAAATGGCGGGTCTAATTTTTTAAGTTTTGTTTATTATTTAGTGATTTTAAGACGGATTTAGTTGCATTCCAATCCGTTGTTGAACCAGCGTTATCGAACCCATTTTTATGGGTCGACCGCGGAAGGCTAGGCTATGAAGCCTGTCCTCCCGACGTAATTCCCCTTCAGACCGTCTACTGAAGTCCTTTCGGTGCAAACGCTTCATAGGCTAGCACGAATACGCCACAACGGGACACTAACTATAAGGAGGGAGCAATGCGACCCCTACTCCGGAGGAGTCGCAATTGCTGGTTTATTTTATTTAACTTGTAAGTTTTAAAGGAGAGGTTGTATAGAAGTTCTTCGTCCCCTTCTGTTATGGCTGCCTTCCAGGACGCATCTCTGCTGGGCTCTGTTCCGAACTCCAGTCCGTGATGTTGAGACGAGTAGTGGGTCTTCCTTCTTCTTCATCTTCTTCTTCTCCCTCTTCTTCTTCCGAAGACCTCTTCATTCTTCTTTGGCCTCCACTTTCCAAGAATTGGTAGTAACCGAAGTTACATACCGTTAACCTTGAAATTCCCGAGGCCCCGAAGGGCTGAACGGGGGAAAGTGCAGGTTTCTTCCTTCTTCCGTGCTGGGCAGGTGACTGCTGGGCTGATGGCTGCTGGGCTCGTTCCCTCTATCTTCTTTCTTGAAAGGAAAGGTAATAGGGAACTTACAAAATGGTGATATCTATTCGCGATCGCAGTTTTGGGGCGGCGATTTTCTTAGAAGCAGTAAACAGAATTTATTTACTGCACATAATTATTAATCTCCAGACACACGTGTGTCCGGGAAGGGGTTGGGGGGACCGCGTGGCCGCAGTGAAGAAACCATTTGTTTTTTTTTGTGGTGGCTGTTGGTATATGCAACAAAAGAAACAGAACACACACACGAAAAAAAAATTATAATTTAACTTTTATTTTATTTTAGGGTGACAAGATGAAAGGAAGGAAGGCCGTTTCCCAAGACGGCACGACGAGTCATTCCACATCCATGTTTCTCTCGTTTCTGAAACAAGAGAAACAAAACACACGCGGGAAAAAAAAAAACTCTGAGGACCGCGTTTTTGTTTTAACTACGACTTACCGTGTTTGATGTCTTGAGACTGAACTCGCAAAAACTATTCACTCGCGACCCCGGAAACGCCTCTAACGCGCTATTCCATTTATGGCTCATGCGATATAGAGGCCCCATATATAGAAAGCAAATATAGTTATGTAGTATGGGCTCTTTTATATAATATATATATTATATAATGCGATATTATATAATAATATCGCAACTAATGGACTATACTTGAAATGTCCTTGCACCAATCCATAATTAAATATTTTATCATTTATCTGAAAGAATCGCAATCATCAGGAGAAGGGAATCATCCCCATTTACCCAGAATTGCAACATATTATTTTCTGTTAGTCATCGGTCTATTAAGCATTATCCATGATACATGTGGAAACATTAACAGGGCTTCTTATACCGCGTGAACAGTTTAAGTTTTGACTAAACCGGTCAATTAGACACTAAAAACAAGATGTAACATTTTACGAATGAATTTGAATAAAATCTGATATGGACACCACATGACTTCAATTTCTCCATGAGAGGGCTTATTACTGCACTTAAGAAAAAGTTCAAAATCCAAATATTTTAGATTTTGGGCTTTTTTAGACACTTTTGGTCTTGTTGAATGCAATCAAAAGGGGAAGTGCACCATTAGATGTTAAAACAGTCCAAAATTCAAAATCTCAACTACAAATCGTTTTTGAGTTATGCGAAATACGTACGTACAGACGTCACGCCGAAAATAGTCAAAATGGATTCAGGGACGGTCAAAATGGATATTTCCGTTGAAATCTGAAAACCGAAATTCTTCGCGATCACAATACTTCCTTTACTTCGTACAAGTTGATATAAAAATCGAGATTTGTAAATAACAGTTAATTATTTTAATTGGTCCCAAATTATTTTTATTGGTAACTAATTTCAATAAACCCTGTTTATTGAATTCAATGCTGTAACAATTCGATATCGCAGATTTTGTAGAATAGATTAATTGATAATTCCAACGGGTTGGTCTAGTGGTTAAATCGACATCGTAAATCAGCTGATTTCGAGGTCGAGAATTCTAAGGTTCAAATCCTAGCAAAGGCAAGAATAACTTCTTTACAGATTCGAATACCAGTGTTCTTTGGTGGTTCGGATTCAATTAACCGCATATTTCAGGAATGGTCGATGTGAGACTGCACAAAACTACACTTTAATTAGATTCCTACTTATCATCCTCATTCATCCTCTGAAGTAATACCTTACGGTAGTTCCGGAAGCTAAACGGAAGAAATTGATAACCCTGAAGTAAAAGGTTACATATATATATTTTTTTTTGTTTTTATCTAATGTCGACATATTACAAAATAGATTTATAAACGAATGTTTCTGTCTAAAGTAATAAAAAATATTTTTACATTTGCTATTTAAAAGTTAAATTATTTATTTAAAAATTAAAGAGAAAACGTTTCATTTAATATCACGTAATAATATTAAAAATGCCTCTCTTATAAAAACAAATTTATAAAAATATATGAAAAATACACGTGTAATGACACGCTTATAATAAATTATAGTATGAAAACAAGTGTAAATTTAATATTATAATACAAAATGAATAGGGCAGCTTACACTTTAATATCAAAACATCATTTTATATTTAAATGACTTGAAAATAAGAAGTGATATTTAATAATTAAAGGTCCTATGTTTATTCTAATGTAAACGAGGTCGTGGTTTTAAATGAACTTTATTCAAAATCAGTAAAAAATCTTTAATAATTAAAAATAAATTATCGATTTATATTTATGTAAAATATCTATTATATCAAACAGAATGAATTATCCAAGTTTAAGTGGTTGTAAATGGGTGAAACCCCCCAAATTACAAAATTATTTATTTCATTATATTTTTGGACAGTCTAATGTTTTAGGTAGATTTCATAAGAAAACTACCTATTGTAATGAGTTCCATGATTCGACTTCCAGAAAATTTTGACATGTTTCACAACCCCAGATCCCAAAACCACTTTGAAATTGATACATGAAATAAAACTACCCAAGTAGTATAAAAACCTCGTATACGGGTGTAACGAGTACATTAAAGATTCCACCCAGGTCTCTTTTCACGAAATCGACTGCAACTTTTCAGTTAAATTTTCACCACGCAAGCGTCTATCTACTACAAAAATCACACCAAAACACGACTCACTTCAATAATCAATTACAATATATTACACCCGTATACGTGTAACTTATTCAGTACATTAAAGAAGATTCTGTCAAATTTTAAAAAAGGGCGTATCTCGTAAAGGGTGCGTCCTAGGCCAATTCTAACGCGATTTTGAAAGGCTTAATTTATTAAGGCTTTATAAAAGGCTTAATGGTATATTCCAAGATCTGGAAACGATTGCCGGTAGTTTCATCCGGCCAAGTCCACCCGTTTTCGAGATACGCCCTTTTCACAACATTTTTTGAAATTGATACTGAAATAAAATGAAAATGTGCTCAGTTAACAGTTTTAATCACTTTTAAATTAATTTTAAAATTGGACATCATTACATTCAGCGAAATCAAATTAAAAATAATTTGAAATTTCTACTTATGAAGGTTGTTTAATTACTTTGCCGGTTAACGGCGAGTAAGCCACTACATTTTTATATATTAATAAACAATACGCTATTGTATTTGGTTTAAAATTCTCTTCGACTTCAATATTAATTTTCAAATCAATAACGCCCATTTTTAACGATTCATCCTGTCGCGAACAAGGAATATTTGTTTTTATAATCTGAAAACGTATATGGCGATCGGTCAATTTATAATACGATTGTTTAAAATCGGCAAACATTTTGGACATCAACATCCGATCACCCTCTAAATCCTCATATGGATAACAGTTTAAGTTTATAAACTCTTTAAATTTTTAACGTTGCACGAATCAAAATCCGACGCATTCTTAGTAGCTTTATTTAATCGCTTTGAAAACCTACAATAACGTATCTAAGTTTCGCTGAAAGTAGTGATGACCAAACTTCATAATTAAATTAACACTTAATCATAGTGTCATTAACCATCTAAACAAAAAACAAAATAAACAATCTACAACTTCCATCATCCATCATACCGCTTTCGCTGAAAGTAATGATGCTTGATGATTTTTTTTTTTCAAAACTAACAATGATTTATGAACTTGATGAAAATTATGATATATAAAATTAAAAACTTTGACTTACTTCTTTTAATACATTATTTTAGAAAAAAAATATTTTATATTATTTAAAAAAAACTAAATTCTGATGATTAGAGCAATTTTTGGAAGTAAAAAGTTTTCTTGGTATTAAATGAACTGTTTTCAAATCAATGTAAAATTTATTATATTTTAAAATATAAATGTTGCGAAATATTCAACCATTAGGACGTAATTAACGGTACTGTCTAAGTATACTTCATCTAAAATTCGAAATCATATAGAGAGAATATTGTGAAAAGTAGTTTTTCCTAATATAGACTTTAAATGAAACGATTTTACCGGTTTGCATAAAAAAACAGTTTTTATGTAACTTAAAATCGATCCGAGCCGGCTGAAACTCTAATATTGCAGTGTGATCTTAACGCTGCGCTTCTCCTACTGGGGGCACTTTTGGTTTTGTAGATTAGTATTCACGTCTATGTAGTCGTAAATTTTTCTTGCTTCAGTGCAGTATGATTTCGTTTTTTGTAGTGGTGTTTTTATAAATCCATTATTGTTCCGGTAGAAGATTACTGTAGCAGAAGCTTATGTGCGTTATAGATCATTTTAAGAACTGCATCAAATATTCGCGGAAAAAATAACAAATGCGATTTTGGAAAAAAAAAAGTTTTTCCAAATATTATTTTTTAATTGTTAAGAAATGTGCCAAACAAAAAATAAGACCTTAGCGAAATCTGGAGATACTGAAGGTAGCCTACAGCCTCACCCTTTTGATCTTTTAATTTAAAAATTTAAATTAAATCAATGCCCCGTATATAGAAGTAATCTGACAGAATTTTATTAAAATCGGTTCAGTAGTTTTAGAGATATAAGGAAGACAACACCCAACACGCGTACATACGAACAACCAGATGATTTCTATCCGGTTTTTGGGGTCCTTTGATGTCAAAACGTCAAGATCCGGTGAAAACTGCATATACCCAAATTGGAACGATTACAATACTTTTCCTTCTAAAATTGTACCTCTGCTATAGCGCGCGATAGAAAAGTAAAATTTAACGGGAAAGTTCAAGAATTTAACTCATATTTTATGTAAAATTAAATTAGATTATCTCCCCACTTGTTTTAATAAACCTTGCATTGGATGATATTTTTTTTTAAAAATGGCTATATCTATTTCGAAAATGATTTGTTACTCATGTCAAGTCTTCTACAACTATGACATTTATTAAAAACTTAAATACACATACTCAAAAAATTTTATGTTTGATAAAACTAAAATTTATTTTTACAACTTTAAAATGAAAAATTAATAAAATAAAAAAAATATAAAAAACTAAAATGGCAATTCATTTTTCGATGTTGTTACTGAGTAGAAAATTTTATATTTACATTCTTTATAATATTTGCGGAGTAAAAGATTTTCTCTAAGATATTTAGAAGAAGTAAATAAAATTAAAATCAGACTAAAGTTTATTACATTATTATTATACCTAAAATTGTTAATCGGAACAAATAATTATTTGAATAGTTTCTGCATCGGAACAAATAAATTATCGCTTGTTTTTTTAAAGGAAGGTATATAAAAATAAATGAATAATTTGTTTTATTAAACTGTTTTCTCTTTTGAGATCGGAAAATCCTATTTATATAACACAATCTGTAATTAGTTAATTAAATATTTAAGAAGACCCAGGTGGAAAATTGTAATAAAATATTCCGATATTTTAATGAAGTAATATAGAAAAAACGTACGCGTGTCAGCAATTTATCTGAGATTAAAAAAACCCATTTAAAATCTTTTTTTTAATGAAAATTTGCTGGATATTTTTCACATAAGAGGAAAAATCATTATTTTAAATCCATGTGTAAAAAAGGTAATATTATGTAATAACAGGCAATGTTATGTAATGTAAATAAAACAATTTTATTGAAATTATTTACGAGTAAAGTTCTTAATATCTCTTAATCAAACACTTTAATTCATAATACTGAGGTTGGTAAAACTAATAAATTCCTTACCAAACGGTACGTAAGAGGACGATACTGTTAGATTTACAGCTTACGAAAAATTCCCGTTAACGTTTTCTATAGATAGTGATGAAGTATTATTCGTTAAAATAAAATCAGCTGTAACCCACCGGGTTGGTCTAGTGGTAAACTGGTCATCATAAATCAACTGATTTCGAAGTCGAAATTCTCAGATTCAAATCCTAATAAATGTAGTTACTTTTGAAATTATTTGAATACTAGATAGTGGATACCGGTGTTCTTTGGTTGTTTTTTTTCCTTTTTGTTTAACCTACGGGTCTACCGTTAGACATTGCTTCAGAGGATGAGATGAATGATTTGTAGCGTGTGTAAAAATGCCATGCCTGATTAGGATTTGAACCCAGGACCCCCGGATGAAAGCCGAGACACTACTACTTGCGCCACGGAGGCTGGCGTTCTTTGGTGGTTGGATTTCAATTAACCACACGTCTCAGGAATAGTCGACCTGAATTTGTTCACGACTACAAATTTATCTTTACAGTTATATTACACTAATAAATCGCTAATGACTTTTAATTGTTGTTGATGCGACTATAAGTAAAAGTATTAAAAAAACAAATCGGTTGTGCAGTTATATATTACTATTATTGTAATTATGAAAGTACACGTAGTTAGAAAAATATTGCTAATAATTAAGGTAAAAACATTTCTTAATATTTTTCCTTACTCGGCTAACGTACAGTTAGTTTACTCTGTCGATTAAATTCACAACTGAGAGTAAATCCAATTTACAGTTTAATCACAAAAATTTGTTTACAGTAGCCGATTTCTTTTTTTTTAATAAAGGAAAAATTTTTGCAAAGTTTACATAATTTTCCCGGCTGTTAATAATAAAAACGTAGAAGTAAATAACCCCAAACAACGGAAAACAAACCAGATACATTTTAGAAGTTAAGAATCAATTTTAAGAAAGATTTTTCTAAAAATATTCATAGGTAAGAACTTCATGAATTGCTTAAATAAAGTTTTCTTTAAATATAACACCCTCTTCAATTAAGACTAAAATAAGAAAAAAAAAATTTCAAAACAAATGTCTACATTTTAGCCCATTATGTTCACATTAAAATTTTATTTTCTAATTTTATCAATTTCATTAAGAAAGGGAGTCCGACAAGGATGTTCCCTATCTCCGTTACTTTTTAATCTTTACATGGATCTAGCAGTTAATGATGTTAAAGAACAATTTAGATTCGGAGTAACAGTACAAGGTGAAAAGATAAAGATGCTACGATTTGCTGATGATATAGTAATTCTAGCCGAGAATAAAAAGGATTTAGAAGAAACAATGAACGGCATAGATGAAGTCCTACGCAAGAACTATCGCATGAAAATAAACAAGAAGAAAACAAAAGTAATGAAATGTAGTAGAAATAACAAAGATGGACCACTGAATGTGAAAATAGGAGGAGAAAAGATTATGGAGGTAGAACAATTTTGTTAATTGGGAAGTAGAATTACTAAAGATGGACGAATCAGGAGCGATATAAAATGCCGAATACCACAAGCGAAACGAGCCTTCAGTAAGAAATATAATTTGTTTACATCAAAAATGAATTTAAATGTCAGGAAAAGATTTTTGAAAGTATATGTTTGGAGTGTCGCTTTATATGGAAGTGAAACTTGGACGATCGGAGTATCTGAGAAGAAAAGATTAGAAGCTTTTGAAATGCGGTGCTATAGGAGAATGTTAAAAATCAGATGGGTGGATAAAGTGACAAATGAAGAGGTATTGCGACAAATAGATGAAGAAAGATGCATTTGGAAAAATATAGTTAAAAGAAGAGACAGACTTATAGGCCACATACTAAGGCATCCTGGAATAATCGCTTTAATATTGGAAGGACAGGTAGAAGGGAAAAATTGTGTCGGCAGGCCACGTTTGGAATATGTAAAACAAATTGTTAGGGATGTAGGATGTAGAGGGTATACTGAAATGAAATGACTAGCACTAGATAGGGAATCTTGGAGAGCTGCATCAAACCAGTCAAATGACTGAAGACAAAAAAAAATCAATTTCATATAGGTGTTCAAAGTGAATATCGTAGTTTTAAATGTATGTAATATTTGTCATGTTTCACGTATATTGATTAATTATACAGGATATGAAAGAACAACTTAAACAGTTTTTGGTACACGCAAGCTCACAAACTATTTCTTGTACCTTCCGCTTGAATGTGCTAGTAGCAAAGATGGAGACTCCCCCCACCTAACAGAAAGCAGACTGTGTTTTGCAGTTTGCAAAGTGTGAATCTATAATTACCGTTCAACGTGCACTCCAGGATTTCGTTTGAAATCCTGTTGTCATCACCGAGTTACAATAACATTCGTATATGATATAAACGATTTGAAACTACCGGTTGTATTTGTAAAGAGAAGAGTTCTGTAGGATCGTGTGTCATCCGAGTGGACCGTTCTTTTTCGCGGAAGCAAATACGTCTGAAATGAATTATTTTGATACGCTACAACTCTCCTCAACTGCAATACAAACCACAAAATTTTATTTTGCAACAAGATGGTGCACCTTCTCCACTGGTATAACGCCGTACGTAATAAATTGAGTGAAATTCTTCCCGACTGCTGGATCAGTCGCCGGGCACCAGATGATAGGGCTTATTTGCTGTGGCCTACACGTTCGCTCGCTCTGATCTCGTGCGAGTTTTTTCTTTGGGGTTTTATAAGGATCAAGTGTATGTACCACTGGTATCAGCTGGAGTACCCGACTTAAAACAAAGAATTGAAGCAGCTGTTGGAACAATTATTCCAGACTTGCTGATTGAAATATTTCTCGTATCGGCTGGATGTGTACCGTGTGACAAATGGTGCTAACAAACGTGCTTACACAAACAACTGTTTGCGTTTCTCTTTAATTTCATGTATAATTTATCAGTGTAAGTAAAAGTAAATAAATATTACATAACTTTAAAAACCCGATATTCATTTTTAAACGCAACGTATTTTTTGATGTTCCTAACCGTATAATATCGACAATGAGTATTTTTGAATTCAGATAATATTTTTCTAGTAAACCACAGCCCCATTTTTGGGGCGTTGAGCAAAGGTGGGTACAGGTAAATTATTACTGGTACAGTAATGAAATAATGCCCACCGGGCTGGTCTAGTGGTTAACTCGTCATCACAATTCAGCTGATATCGAAGTCGAGAGTTTTAAGGTTCAAATCCTAGTAAAGACAGTTAGTTACTTTTATACGGATTTGAATACTGGATCGTGGATACCGGTGTTTTCAGGTGGTTGGGTTTCAATTAACCACACATCTCAGGAATGGTCGAACTAAGACTACACTTCATTTAAATTCACACACATTATCCATATTCATCCTTTGAAGTAATACTTTACGGTGGTTCCGGAAGCTAAAACAGAAAAAGAGAAAGTTACCAGAAAGAGAGCTTACTTTTAGGTTGATATTTTTATTCGTAACCCCCTGTTGTTTTAGACACCAAATTTTTTGAAATGTATACATCATTATTTCTTCAATCTACAGAGTAAAAATAGATATTAAATATTGAAATAATCTCAATGTTTTTCACTTTAAAATTATCGAAAATATTTGTAATTTATAAAGACCGGATTCAAAATAAAGTTCTGTAATAATAGATCCAGATATATAACTGTAGGGTGGCGATGGAGTTTAATAAAAAAAAAAAAAAATGTTTGAAAATATTATAATATATGTATCTTTAATAAATATAACGAGAAAAAATTTAATAAAAATTCATATGATAAAGTGCTATAATAGAATTAAAGCTCCTCGTTTTTTAATTTTTATATCTCTTCAATTGCTTTAAATATTAAAAACATTTTATATTAATATATTTTACAAGAAAAAAATTATATTGCATGACATAAAATACCTTGCACAGCTTTTATTACTTTATATTATTATATGTAATTAATTTTATACTTTTTGTAGGTCAAGCGTAACAGATTTGTTTAAGTAAATCTTTCTCTAAAACCAAAACTCCTTTCAATGGAGGCTAAAACAAACAGGTAAAAGTTTTAAAAAATATTTTTAAAAAAATTGTGTACATTTATTGATATTTCTATACACGAAGTATAAATTAGTGAAAAAAATATTTAAACTGAAGGGTGATAGTACAATATATATATTTAAATTTTAAGAGTGGGGTGTTGTTTTTTGAAAACATTTTTTTTAAATTATTTATGCGTAAATAATACCTAATATAATATTAGTTATGGTAACAAATTTTTTTTAATCAAGTTTTCTCTATAATGCCTCCAAAGAAAATCTATAAACTTTTGAGGCTCCTAAGAGAGCTTCAATAAATGGTGTTCGAGTACAATCGACATGTGTGAGAGACTTTATGAGATCAGTCCGTGTAAAACTGCGGGCTCAGTGGAATAGATTCTAGCTGCTGAGTCCTTCCACGATATTACATAACAACCGGAAGAATCTGCTTGAGAAACCTCTTTCCCCGAACAACAGAAGATACCAAGTCTTCTTAATTCGGGTAAGGATTGGACACAAAAGACTTACCCACATTAACCTATTTGGCTCTCCTCAGAAGATCTGTGAGGTTTGCAAGGTCAAATAGTCCGTGAACAATCTCCTCTTTGGTTGCCCAATCTTTGGAACTATCCGACAAAACTTAGACCTGAGTTCGGGGATGAAATTTCTATTAAACCAGAAAAAAGTTATAAAACGTCTGTTTCCTCTCCTACAGTGGAATGAAGAATACCCACCGGGTTGGTCTAGTGGTAAACGCATCTTCCCAAATCAGCTGATTTGTAAGTCGAGAGTTCCAGCATTCAAGTCCTAGGAAAGTCAGTTATTTTTACATGGATTTGAATACTAGATTGTGGATACCGGTGTTCTTTGGTGGTTGGGTTTCAATTGACCACACATCTCCGGAATAGTTAAATTGAGAATATACAAGACTACACTTCATTTACACTCATACATATCATCCTCTGAAGTATTATCTGAACAGTAATTACCGAAGGCTAAACAGGAAAAAGAAAGAAAGTGGAATGAAGAATACGATTTAGTGATTTTTGTCTGATTTAAGTATTTTGATTTGTATTTGTTGTGTTTATTCTTTATTATTTGTGATTTTTGTTGTTTTATGTAACATACATGATAGTGTTACTTTAGTCGCTAATGAGGGTAATTGTTGATGCGAATGTAAATAACAGTATTAAAAATTTTTAAAAATCGATAAACGTTTTGTGAAAAAAAATTAAAACTTAAAAATGTTGAGCCAATTTGAGTAAAATCGATTTTGTCAATTCTGACATATAAAACCAAAAGTAGTACGACACACATATATACATACATACGTACCCACATACCATTTGTTTTTTTTTTTTTAGGCGAAAAACGCTTGGGCATTATCATCGCCCGGTAGTTATTAGTAAAGGGGCAAAATAACACCGAAATAATAAACTATACAAGGTGTAAACGTAATATTAATCATAATAAAAATTTACTAAAACAAGCAAAGAAGGCAAAATAAAACTCAAAATTAATACCACAGACAAAGTTGATAAAATATAAAAGTTAAAATAATAGAATAAAGAAAGTATACAAAACTTACCTAACTCCGATGGGTTGTGCAAAAATCCCCTCCACGGATAGTAAAATTAAATACATAGAACCAAAAAATCAAATTGAAAATAAGGGTTAAAATTATTTTTAAAAAACTCTCCTTACAGAAAAACATATATGAGTATATTAAATCCTTTGCAGTAACCTGGTACTATGCAAAAAGAGAAACATCCGTTCCAAAATCCCGCTATTATTGCATAAGATATCACGGATGTTTCTGGGTATATTAAACTGACGACGCAACGCCGCATAACATTTGCAGTCCACGAGAATGTGGTGCACAATCATGCGGCAGTTGCATCGTGTGCACAGGGGTGGCTCTCCTCCTGACTGACATTAGGTATTCGTGTGTGACCCTCGTATATCCCAACCGTAACCGGCAGAGGACCACTTCCTCACGACGAGAGTTTCTGCAACAGGAGCCCCACGGCAACACTGAATCTTTAATCCGTCGGAGTTTATTATCGACGGTAGTCGTCCAGTCACTTTGCCACCTCGCTCGCAGTGATTGTTTTATATGATTGATAAAATCAAAGTTAGTAACTCGGGTGGTGAAAGGAGGCTGAATACACGCCTCTTTGGCAGCAGAATCTGCTCTTTCGTTACCTAGAATTCCAAAGTGACTAGGGATCCAGCAAAAACCCATCTACCGGTTGCGTTTATCTAACTCAGCGATTTTATCATAGATGTCAATGACGACAGGATGTTTGGAATAAACGTTTTCCAACGCCTGGAAAGCACTGTACGAGTCACTTCAAATAAGAATGCTCCTATATTTAGGGCCAACGATACTGAGAGTCCTATCCACAGCGAGTAGTTCCGCGGTGAACACCGGGTAGGACAAACATATAAGTCTGTTCATTGAAAACAAAAGCACAACCAACGTTACCGTCACGTTTCGACTCATCAGTGTATACCACCACGTCTGGGTTCGACTTGGTGAGGAGAAACTGAAACATCTGCCGGAAAACAATAGGTGGCGTTGATCGTTTATCGTAAGTTGTAAGATCAAAAGTAAATTTTTTTTGGTATAGATGAACTAGTTAGATCCTAACGATTTACAGAAAAATCAGATACCCCATTTTTGACACGGTTACCGTACTTTCCTGTTTTAATACATAGCTATTTTGGCTACATTCGACGGGAAAGTAAAAAGATCAAATATGGTCTTTACTATTAACAATTTTGTCATACATTTTTAGATACCTTGTCAAAGTAGTAATTTTTTCAATAAAATTTAGTTTTTTCTATTACTTTTCAAAACATTTATCCAATAAAAATGAAACACAAGAAAATTTTTAAATACAGAGTTTCCTTTCATGCTGTTTCGTATGTGTATATTTAATAATTTTTCTATGTAAAATATTTTTTATGATAGTGTATTATAGATGTAAAATCAAGTTAAATAAAGCAGATTTTAATAGTCTATTTATATAGGTACAGTATTTGAAAGTTAATATTAGGGCATAAAGTTGTTTTATAAAGCAAACAGCGTAGTTAGATAATATTTAAATATAGCGTATTGGAGATTTAGTAATATGAATGAACTGACTTCTGAATTGTAAAATATCGTTAATGATGTATGAAAATGTTTTGAAAGTTAAGACCCGTTCAGGAATTAACAAATGTCATGCTTCCAGGAGAATTGTTGGAGTATGGGGATCAATAGAATAATAAATTGGAGTAAATAGACATGGGGATAAAAGTGGCTAAATTATATATATATACCACTTTTTCTGAAATATTTGATAAAATAAACATGTTTTTCTTTTATTTAAATTATTTAATTTTTTAACAACATTCCATTGTGAATTATGGAAAGCTGATGTTTTTATTTTTTACTTAAGTTACATTGACGTTTTTAAAATAGAAATATGGAAAAAAAATTTTTTTTTGCTTTCTTGTACGAAGTAAAGGAAAAATTTAGGTTTTCAGATTTTAACAAAAATATCCATTTTTACCAGTTTCGAAGTGACGTCTGTACGTACGTAAGTATTTACGTATCTTGCGTAACTCAAAACCGGTTAGCCGTAAGACCTTCCTTTTTGATTGCAAACGATTCAACCAAAAGTGTCCAAAAAAGCACAAAATTCCAAAATATTTGGATTTTGAACTTTTTCTTAATTGCAGTAACAAGTCTTCATTGAGAGCTTTTCAACGATATATTATAAGTGGTACATTTTTGCTGGTTCCAGAGTTATAGCCAGATAAAAGTTTAATTAATCAAATATTGGGATCTTACAAGGGGATGGCACATCGTTTCGAATACGAATTCATATACATACATTAAAAAATTTTTTTTTTTAAATTTAAATATATTGATTTATTAATAATTATTAACCTCTGATTGTAGAAAAGTGGTACTTATTTACTTTGTTTCCAGAGACAGCCAAATAAAATTAAAATTAATGAAATATTTAAATCTTACAAGGGAGGGCACATCGGTTCGAATCCGACTCCACACGTCGACTTCAGTCCATAACTGTATCGACTTCTTCAGAAAGTCAATACGACTGTCCAGAAAGGAGTCCAATGTATTTAGGTATGAATGTATGATTGTACCATCGTAGCAGCTCAACGGCTGAACCGATTTAAATATATAACTCCACGTTGGAATCCTAACGATACCAGGAGTGTCATAGGATATATGGATATATATATCTTTAAATAAGGTTAAAAGTTTTTTTAAATATATATACTATATAAAAAATTGTTCGGACGCTCTTTAATTATCCTATGTTAGTAATTATTTTGTATTAAAGAACATTTTTTTTTTTTTTTTGGCAGTCTTGTAATTTTTAATATAAATCGCGGGTGTTTTACTAAATTTAATATTTTCTAATCTGGCGGTGATCGTAATAACTCATCCTCGTGCACGTGAAGTAACACTCTGTAGATTTTTATATCCTGAACTAAGAAATTTCATCATAGTAAGCTATACACATTCTAGGCATAGATTCGACTTTAAATTTGGTATAAATATTTTCATAATGCGTCAGTCGACGAAGTCACCTACATCAAGAAGCACTTCTAGGACTACTATAATTTATTGTAGATAACATGAATCTACGCCAGAGTGCTCTCAAAGTCTTAAAAGAGCAATATATACGCTCGGCTCAAAATGGAGTTTAACCTTCAAGAAATATTAGGTCTCAAATCATCTTTTGATTGCCACCCTGAAATTGATTATCTGAATAGTATAGTTTTGACAGTCGAAGCACAGATTCAAGGCCATCCGACGCCACCGGAGGTGGTTACGGCACGTGTGAACCCGTGTGCGTGGAAGACCGTAAAACGAAAAAGAACAACATAAAATAATGACAAAGATTGATCTAGTTCATTAATTCTCAAACGTTTTCGTCCACCGTCCATATTGAGAATCAAAACCTTTCTAGCTTTTCTCAAAACTTGATCTTGGGTTAAGTTTAGTGATGATACATGTTTCAGTCTCGGTATTTAAAGATTTCAATACCTGAACAAATACGGAACAAAATGAACAAAAGAAAAATACTGCAACATTATATTAAATATCTCACAATTTGTCATTAAAACTAGATCAGTTAGATGAAAACTGATCTAGTAATTTCCATATTTATTTGTATCAATACGACCTAGAAAATATGACCTAAAATATTATTAAGACCTAGAAAGGCATTCGATAACGTAGACTGGAATAAAATGTTCAGCATTTTAAAAAAATTATGGTTCAAATACAGAGATAGGAGAACAATTGCTAACATTTACAGGAACCAAACAACAACAGTAATAATTGAAGAACATAAGAAAGAAGCCATAATAAGAAAGGGAGTCCGACAAGGATGTTCCCTATCCCCGTTACTTTTTAATCTTTACATGGAACTAGCAGTTAATGATGTTAAAGAACAATTTAGATTCGGAGTAACAGTACAAGGTGAAAAGATAAATATTCTACGATTTGCTGATGATATAGTAATTCTAGCTGAGAGTTAAAGGATTTAGAAGAAACAATGAATGGCACGGATGAAGTCCTACGCAAGAACTACCGTATGAAAATAAACTAGAACTAGATGAAAGTAATGAAATATAGTACAAATAACAAAGGTGGACCACTGAATGTGAAAATAGGAGGAGAAAAGAGTATGGAAGTAGAAGAATTTCGTTATTTGGGAAGTAGAATTACTAAAGATGGACAAAGCAGGAGCGATATAAAATGCCGAATAGCACAAGCTAAACGAGCCTTCAGTCAGAAATATAATTTTTTTACATCAAAAATTAATTTAAATGTCAGGAAAAGATTTTTGAAAGTATATGTTTGGAGTGTCGCTTTATATGGAAGTGAAACGTGGACGATCGGAGTATCTGAGAAGAAAAGATTAGAAGCTTTTGAAATCTGGTGTAATAGGAGAATTTTAAAAATCAGATGGGTGGATAAAGTGACCAATGAGAGGTGTTGCGGCAAATAGATGAAGAAAGAAGCATTTGGGAAAATATAGCTAAAAAAAGAGACAGACTTATAGCCCACATATTAAGGCATCCTGGAATATTCGCTTTAATAGTGGAGGGACAGGTAGAAGGAAAACATTGTGTAGGTAGGCCACTTTTGGAATATGTAAAACAAATTGTTAGGGATGTAGGATGTAGAGGGTATACCGAAATGAAACGACTAGCACTAGATAGGGAAATTTGGAAAGCTGCATCAAACCAGTCAAATTTTTTTTTGAAGACAAAAAAAAATCAATACGTTGCTTAGATCGGGAAATATGCAACATTAAAGAAAAAATTGGTCTTTTCTCTTTTAAGTGGAATATTTCGGTTCAGAAAAATCTTAGTATGATATACAAAAAACAAATTAGTCTTAATCTTTTTAACGCTTTAAATCCAGTATACTGAAACATTTTGTTTCCCCCATGCGCTCGATCAAACACGATGAAAAACTTTCAAATTCTTAAAACTTTTCTTCACACTAATCTTTTTTTGATGACTTTAGAAATCTGAAGTTTAGTGTCAAAAAGTAGGAAGTTCAAATTTTTATTTATTTTTTTATTTTTCTCTAAATCCATTGGTTGCAAAGTTAAAGTAATTAGAATACAATAATTTTTTTATCATAACATACAGATGTCCCTTTAATTTTTTATACTAGTATAGTTTTTTTTTTTTTTTTTTTGTCTTCAGTCATTTGACTGGTTTGATGCAGCTCTCCAAGATTCCCTATCTAGTGCTAGTCGTTTCATTTCAGTATACCCTCTACATCCTACATCCCCAACAATTTGTTTTACATACTCCAAACGTGGCCTGCCTACACAATTTTTCCCTTCTACCTGTCCTTCCAATATTAAAGCGACTATTCCAGGATGCCTTAGTATGTGGCCTATAAGTCTGTCTCTTCTTTTAACTATATTCTTCCAAATGCTTCTTTCTTCATCTATTTGCCGCAATACCTCTTCATTTGTCACTTTATCCACCCATCTGATTTTTAACATTCTCCTATAGCACCACATTTCAAAAGCTTCTAATCTTTTCTTCTCAGATACTCCGATTGTCCAAGTTTCACTTCCATATAAAGCGACACTCCAAACATACACTTTCAAAAAACTTTTCCTGACATTTAAATTCATACTAGTATAGTAGGTATTTAATTTTAGTTTGAAATATTAGGAATACATAATTTTTACTTTATTTTAATCAGCCATCACCTTCCTAGACCGACTGAACGCCCCCAATTTTCTGTGGGCCTTCTACCATCCCACTGAAAGCCTCCAGTGCTCATAAGGGGGGCGTTATCACCTACTTTGAGAACGAATGGTGTAGCCTCACCAAGATTTGTCTTCATCTCACCTCACCACTCTACCATCACACGGGTGGGATTCACACATGCCGCACCTCGCCCGGTAGCATCGGATGACTTTGAATTTGTGCTTCAACTGTCATAATTATACTACTTATCTGAATTTGAAAGATGAACCATTACAATTCAAACAAAATTAAATAATGAAACTTTTGAACTTTGCTGTGCTGGGAGCAAAGTAGTTTTTAAAAAACTTTAATATTCTTCTTAGTATATTTGATTTTGGGATCACATCTTCTATGTAAATATTTTATTTTGTTTGTGAATAGCAATAGCACTTCAGTTCAGCAGCACACAATTACTAAAAAAGTCGACCAATTTGTTTTTAAGTTCTGTATACATATAGGGCGGGCGAAGCCGAGACGGTGGATGCTAGTTGATTTATAATGTATGTTCTAATAGAAGATCTGTTTATAAAAATACAAGAGTGTATCGGTTGTGAAAAATTGGAAACATATTAACGTATAAATTTACAATATAAAACAATTTAACTCTAATAAGAACTGTAATTACTATTTAGTTTGAACAGTTTTATGTTAATATATGTGGTATTACATAAATTACATTGAAAATATCTATCGGATGAAATAGAAATTTATGTGACTTCAATGAAAAAGTAGTGTACTGAATAAATTTGAAATGTGTTGCATGAATAAATGCATGATTAAAAATTTTAATCCTGTTCAACAACTGTTATACATATTTTAACAAGAACAAATATTTTCTGTTTATTTTAAACAAGTTTTATACTATCTAGTGATAAATGGATATTGTTGACCTCCAGTTGGTTTTTTTTTTCATATTTGTTTTGGCAATCAATCATATAACTTACATTTTATCCATGTTTATTTTTATGCTTTATTTAAATCAATAAAGCTCTGTATATTTTATTTATTTTTTACTTTTTCGTATAGACCAATCCATGAACTACTTCTTGCAATCTTTATTTAGGATTTTCTCTTCTCACCTTCTCTTTCCGATCTTAAATCCTCGTAATACCTCTTCATTTTTAACTTTCCTTGTTTTGATTCTCTTCTCTTGTCTAAGGACCCTCTCCTCTTCTCTGTTACTATCCTGAAAACCTTCAAACTTTGTATGTTTTTTGGTCACAAAATTGTTTGTTTTCCGATGTCCATCTCTTCAAGCTTAATCGTTCTCTGATTTTGTAAAACTATTTTTATATAGAAATAGTTGAAGATAATTTTAATTACCTTTTATCTGCCCATCCGAGATAAATTTCCGAAGTAGTTAAGACTTCTTTTTCTCATTATATCCATTTCCTTCTGTTTTCTACAGTTTCTGTGTGGGTTTTCCCATTTCATTTACTTTGGTTCCCAGAATCGTCCTTAATATTCTCTTTTCCACGTTTTCAATTCTTCAGTATATCCACTTCAGTTCAAAAAATGTCATCATATTGCGTACAATAATTTAATTCAAATTACACATCAAGTTAATTGCCAATTAAGCTTTTAAATATAATCTGAAAAAAAAATCAGGTTGAAGCATGTTTCGTCTTTTATTATATTTAGTTAAAGCCATCTACTAATCGCCATTGTTTTCTACATCAACATTCAAACATTTTCCGAAATAATGGGTAAATGTACATCGTAAAATTATTTTTCAATTTTCTGTTTTTATTCCTTGTACGAAGTAAAGGAAGTATTGTGATCGCGAAAAATTTCGGTTTTCAGATTTCAACAGAAATATCCATTTTGATCATCCCTGAATCCGTTTTGACTAGTTTCAGCGTGACGTTTGTACGTACGCATGTATCTCACATAACTGCAAAATGATTAACCGGAGAAATTTTGGATTTAGAACTGTTAAAACATCTAGTTGGGCATCTCCCCTTTTGATTACAATCGACTGAACCAAAAATGTCCAAAAAAAGCCTAAAATCTCAAAACAATCTGGATTTTGGACTTTTTCTTAACTGTAGTAATAAGTCCTCATCGAGAGCTTTTCAACGATATATCATAAGTTGTACTTATTTTCATTGGTTCCAGAGTTTTAGCCAAATAAAATTTTAATTAATGATATATTTTGATCGTACTAGAGGAATGAACATCGATTCGAATCAGACTTAATTTCCCTTTCCGTTTTAACTTTTTTTTTTTTTTTAATTAATTTTTATTGATTTATTAATAATTATTAATTTCTGATTGTAAAAAAAAAAAATTACGATAAATAATAATTCAATAATAACAATAACGAAAACGAAAAATCAGAATTTATTAATAAAAATAAAATTTTATGTACTTTTAATTAAAAAGAAAAATTGTATACGTAATTTAAAAGACGTACAATAAAGTCATGTGGTATCCACATCAGATTTTTTAATTTACGCAATTAGAGGGTACTAGTCCCATTCTTGGATTACCTGAATTTTATAAAAAAATATTGATACAAAAAAAAATCTGTTATGTAAACTGATTATCCAATTCAGAATAACTCTTATTCAAATTATATGATATATGTGGTAACACTGCATATATTAATGTTAATGTCAAAAAGGATTGACACTGCAATATCTCCTTTACTTACAAATCTCCTTTTCTATAAAGAGATTTTATTTAGAAGGAGTTAGATACAATATCTCCTTTTTTTACTTTTAAGGCCACAAAGGACCACTTTAGTCAGAATAATTCAAGTATTTTTTGCCGATCTTTTGGCCTTTAAGTTCTTAACTTTTACTTTCTCCCAATATTTAGCCATTCTTAATATTCTTGCTTTACGATCCTCTTCTGAATAAACCCTTTTTGTGTAATTAAAGGTTCTTACTTTAAAGTTGGTATTCGGATATTTAATAATAAATTTTAATTTTTCGGATTTATTAAGTAAATCTTCGTAAGTCAAATTTAATTCTTACATGTCTTCTTTAATTTATTTGATCCATAATGGCGGTTTTTTTAAAGACCAAAATTGATCGATAATTCTCTTGGTAATCCTATCCTGCAGTAATCTTAACGAGTGTGCACAGAAAGAAATTCGCTTCTTTTTCATAGTATCGATTAAGAATTCCAAGTTTTCGTACAGAAATTTATTAGGCAATAATCTGTACTGATTTTCGTATTTATATTTTTTGTTTATGCAGGTTCTAAGAATCCTGCGTTCAACTTTAAACAAAGGTTCAGTCGTGTTTTTCTGATTTAATGTAAATAAAGTCTCGCTCGCGTAAGTAATTACCGGTTTAACCACAGCTTTTTAATGTCTAATTTTAGTGTTAATCGAGAGCGATTTTTTGTTGTAAGTATTTTTGGTTACTTATAGCACTTTAAATAATCTCTTTCAGTCCAATTTTGTTTTTTGTTACAATTACAAGTAATGATCTCTCCAAGATATTTAAATTTTTTTACAAGTTCTACTTTGTTTCCATTAATATTCACAGAATTAATAACTAAAAGATCTATAGCCATCATTTTAGTCTTTTCGTGAGAAATTTTAAGTCCGATTTTATTCGAAAGCTCTTCTGTACTTGTTATTTGTATTCTGGCTTCTGCGATACTATTAGCTAATAAAGCTAAGTCGTCGGCAAATCCTAGGCGATTTAAATTTAAGTTATCTCTTTTGTATCCTATGTGAATATTTTTTGGATTAATTTTAAACCGTTCGCGCATCAGAAATTCTAGTGCACAATTAAATAATAAAGGCGAAAGTCCGTCGCCTTGTTTCAGTCTGGATTTTATGTAAAAAGTTTCGGAAAATTCGCCATGAAACTTCACTTTAGATTTTGTATTTTTCAATGTTAAATCGATCATATTTACCAATTCAGGATCCAATCCGAGATTTCTCAGAATTTTTAACATCGAATTCCTATGTATGCAATCGTACGGTTTTTTGAAATCAATAAAAGAAATAATCATCTGTTTTTGCTCTCTATTATAAATATCTATAAGTAATTTCAAAGTAATAATTTGATCTGGACAACTACGCCAAGGCCGGAAACCACCTTGGTAATCGCCTAGCTCCCTTTCTATTTGGTCCTTAATTCTATTGTAAATAATTCTAAATAAAATTTTATACGTACAATTCAATAACGAAATTCCACGATAATTGTCCGGATTTGTCTTGTCGCCTTTTTTTGTCTAAAGGGTGTCGTTCAATGTTCAGGAAGTCTTTCGGATTCCCAATTTTTAACCAGAGAATTATGTAAAAATTTCTTAACTGATTCTCCCGCATTTTTCCAAATTTCTATTTGCTCTTCTCCGCTCGCTTTATTATTTTTATGTTCTTTCTACTTCTACTTTATGTTTTCTACTTCTTTATAAGTCGGCGGTTTTATGATTGATTCTGGCGTTTTAATTTCTGTATTAACACGTATTTCTAGTAAATCTTTCGGTTCTTTGCAGTTCAAAAGCTTATTAAAAGCTTCTGCAAGGATTTCCACGTTTTCTTTATTATTATGTGCAATTTTACCAGATTTATCCCTAAGCGTTAATATTGGAGCATCGTATTTTTATTTATATCTCCTTTATTTATGTAATTTTATTTTATTAACAATTTTTTTAAATTATGGAATAGTATATCATGAATTTTCCGGTTATTAGTAATAAAAATATTTTATTGTATTTTAGATTTTCAAACAAAATGCAGAATATTTTTTGACGATCGGAAATAAATTTTAAGAAAAGGTTTTCTAAAATTATTAATACATGGGTTAAGCTTAATAAATTTGCTTCATTAAAGTTATCTCTAAATCGATTGTCCCACTTTAATAAAAGCTAAAATAAGAAAAAAATAAATAAAAAACCTTTTCAGCATTTCAGGTTCGGAGGTCTGTAATTTTAAAAAATAATTTTAGACGTTTCTGGTAGCTCTATATGAAGTAAACTTCCAAAAAAATTTAGAAAATTATTTATACCAAAATGAGATAACAGCAAATAACAAAAATTTTGCTTTTAAGAGGTGGGAATTGAATTTTCGAAAATAATTGTAGATTACAAATTTACATGCAGCTAACAAATTACGTTAATCATTTTCTCTAAATCTCCTCTGAAGAGCTAGAGGTCAGTTTTATCGCGATATCCCTCAATTCCTAAACGAAATTTGAAACAAAAATTAATATCAATGTCATATAAAGAAGTATTCGAGCAAAATTTATAGAAAATCGGTTTGATCATTCCTGAGATATAAAGCCTAAAACAATATGACACGCATATGTAAATACGTTTGCAAATACATACGAGGGGCGACAATAAAGTAATGAGACTGATGTGAAAAAAAATGTTGCTTACCGTTTTAGTCATGTTAAGTATTGTCTCCTTCAAAGTAGTTTGAAGGAGACAATACTAAATACCACCATTTTGACTCTTGGAAATAGAAAAAAAGGCGCACGGAGCGATATCTGGTGAATAAGGTAGCTGTGGTAGTACTGAAATTTGTTTTGAGGTTAAAAATTGCTGTACTGACAGAGTAGTATGAGATGGCGCATTATCGTGATGCAGAATCCAATTATCAGCAATGTTGGCACGGACACCAAGAACTCGTTTACGAAGTCTTTCTAAAATTTCTTTGTAGAAATATCGGTTAACTGTTTGTCCAGGAGGCACCCACTCTTTATGAACAATTCCCTTGGAATTGAAAAACAACAAACAAGCATGCATTTCACTTTTGACTTTGACATGCGAGCATTTTTTGGTCCGGGTGATACCTTTGAGCACCATTGTGAACTTGTGGCGTTTTGTCTCTGGATCGTATTGAAAAAAACAACCTTCATCATCAGTGATAACACGGCTCAACTCATCTGTATTGATTTCAGTTTGCTCTAACAGATCGGCTGCCACATTTTTCCGTGTTTCTCGCTGTTGTTGTGTGAGATTTTCGGGGACCATTTTTGCACAAATCTTTCTCGTACCGAGATCTTCAGTTAATATTAGACGAACCGTTTCTCGATTGATGTTGAGTTCTTCTGCAATCATTTTCACGGATAATCTTCAATCAGATCGTACGATTTCACACACCCTGGTCAAGTTGACATATGTCCGTGAGGTTGATGCTCGTCCACTGCGGTCTTCATCTTCAACATTCGTTCTGCCAAAAACATGAGCTCTTGACATAACCTCCTCTCCAAAAGCCTTCTGAAGCTTACCGTAAGTTGTCGTCGCGTTTTCACCCGATTTAACGCAAAAAGAAATGGCATACAATTGGGCAATATTTTGCGGTTTCATTTTTGTGACGAGAGACATAAACACGTGTTCACTTATTACAGCACAACTCACGACTGAGCAGTTGCACCAATGTGCCGCTTGGACTAGAAGTAGCTTATAGTCCAAGGTCAAAGATGGTGTGCCTACGCAAGCTGCAGGGTTGCCACATCTTGCAAAGAAAAATCAGTCCCATTACTTTATTGTCGCACCTCGATATGTGTTTTGGTGTGGATGACTGATTCTCAAACCTTTTCGTCCATCGCTCACATTGGGAATCAAAAATTTTCTAGTGCGCCAAAATTGTTAAACTTACTATCTGTTAAAAATAATAACTGAAATGGCTGTTTTTAAGATGAGTTTTTTAAAACAGTAATTGGAATTACTATTTGTAAACGTGGCGTATAATATTTTTGAGTTGAGCCAGATAAAAATCCTTTAATTTGAAGGCCTCCAGCGCCTACAAGGGGTCGTTATCGTTCACTTTGAGAACAAATTATGTAGATTAACTAGTTAAACCACAAACATAACGATTTTTAAAAAAAATCGATATCCTTATTTTTTTATATGATCATCATATTTTCCCTTTAATATAGCGCTATTTTAGCTGTATTCGCTAGGAAAGTAATACGCAAAGATTAATTAAAGAAAATTTGATATTTTATTCATTCTAATTAAAAATTTAAATTAATTATTAAAATAAATGGAAAAAAAAATTTAAATAGTTGACGAGGATTTTACCATTTATAGAAAACTATTCATTTACTTACATTTTCTTTTAAGAAAAGTTTAATTTTAATTATTCTTGTAAACTAACAGACCAATTTACTCTGATTTTATAACTCAGTATAATCTATTTAATTGAGATTTTAATATGTTAATTTATGTAAAACAATTATTAGATTTATCTTTATTCTATCTTATTAAAGAATCAATTATTCAACTTCAAAAAATTTATTTAAATTTAATTTCTTTGCTCTATAGTAATTTGGTATTCCCTCATTCACAATTCGTATTACTATTTTTTTTCTTTCCCGCCTAGTTAGCGCCATATCAAAATTATACCTTTAGAAGGGAAAGTAATGAAATCGATCCAATTCGGGCTATGCGGTTTTTATCGGATCTTGAAGTTTTGGCACTTAAGGAACCCAAAAATACGATATGGAATTTTTCCGGATGTTAATCTTTTTATGTACGTACCTGTTCGGTATTGGCCTCTAAATCACCTGATATTTTCACAACCACTGGACCGATTTTGACCAAACTTGATCAGATTACTTCTATATATAGGGCATTGATACCATTAAATTTTCAACTTAAAAGGTCAAGTTGTAGAGCCAAATATCCCGAGTATTCGTCTAAGTATTTTTCTTAGGTAAATTTTTTAGCAATTAAAAAAAAAACAATTTTTGCAAAATCGCATCCCCACAACAAAAAATACTATTGTAGTCGTCTTCTATGATGTGATGTCACAGGTGAGCGATAGAATTAAATAAATTAATAATGTTTAAACTGTAAAAAAATAACAGTCTTGTTAAGTCTCGAACTCGATCGCCCGGTTAACTTGGTACCTGGTGGGTTAAGCCTAGAGGCTACACCAATCTGCCCACAAGCAAATTTTTTATATGTAAATTGTGAAATTACATCAGTTTAGTTAGTGCTGAATGTTGCCGCTAGTACCGCCACACTTGCGCGAATTAAATACTCTGTGCGCGCGCGCGCTTTAGTTAGAATCATTGAATTAAATAAACGAAAAATATTATATTTAAATAAAATTATTAATATTTTTAATTAATTTGTGTGTGTGTGTGTGTGTGTGTGTGTGTGTGTAAGCTGTGCATCAGAAACAACCCACAGTTTTAGGACTTTCCTGGAACGCGGCTGTAGCAACATGACGTGAGTCTTATAACCGTTTTTTCGGTTTTTTGTAACTTTGATCATACTAAAATTAATGTACATTGTATCTTTACATTATTGCCTTTTTATTATTTGTCTTAACTGTATTAGTTATAATCAGCGTTACGTATGTCACAAGTCGTTACAAAAAATTATTTATCCATTCTCAAGAATAACAAGTTCCAATTTCATGTTAGTACGAGGAAAGTAGAGATGAAATGATTTCCCGTTGCATTTTAGTCATATATAGTGTTGTATATCAATATGACAGGTACTCCGGATTGATATATATTCCTGTAAGTCAAACCTTTATTTTTTTCAACACAGGGAATAGCTGTATGATAGACATCACTACTCTTAGAGAAAATAATTCTAATAACTACTACTTGTACATCAGGTTTTTTTTAATATTATACGTCACATTCATAAGTAATATTGGAACAATTATTATTAAGTTGCAAGCAAATTTTTTTTTTGTTTCATAAATTGCAGTACATTCACTGTTTCATTTAAGCAGATGTTTGTTAAATTACTAGATTTTATTCAAACTAATTGTATTAGACGATAATAATATTTAAGGACATCTTTTCCAGACAGCAGTTCGTAGTAAATATTTATATAAAAATTATTTTTTTATCTCATCAAATTAATTAAACGGTATAAAACTCGGGTTTACTTTTCAATTAGAGAATTCTAGTGGCAAATGCCCCATTTCTTAGAAAGTTATTGATTTCAATTTTAATGTAATTAAAAAATAATTGAGAGTTCTCATTTATTTAAATTTTTATATATTTATAATCTATAGCCTATCCGTGGTGCCATTGAAATCATTAGGATATTGACAATTTTTTTTTCGATTATATATAGTTAAAATCTGCCACTATTTATAGGTTCGTTTTTATAGACTTAGAAAATTCTAACATTTTTACTAAATTTCTATGGTCTTTATTCAAACTATTTTGCTTAAAATAAAATCGATAAGTTTTATTTATAACTTTTTACATGTTTATTACCCATTTTATTCCACATATAAAATACTATGTTTATCGACCCTATTCATTTGTCTTACACTCCAGCTGTCCCAAAACTACTAAACTTACTGTTCTGGGACATATTTTTTTTTCAATTTTTTAGTTTATATTTCACGTAAAACCACTAAATTAATCTCTTAATTTGGATCCTAAGAATTAGTCTGGCTTACTTTTATCGAATGCGTAGAAACCAAGATGAAATCTCTGGCCAGCTGATACTCTCTAATGAAACATTTCCGAATCTATGTTTATATGAACTTTCTTCTTTATTTTCACTCGTAAAACATGCCCTGAAAGTTTTCCACATTCTTCGTTTATAAATATATAATTCACATTCGGAATATAACTTGTATAATTTTTAAAAGTTTTTTTATAAAATACAATTCCATTTTTATGTTCTAAAAAGCTTTAGATTTCCTATTTTAAAATTATTTAAAGCTTGTTTTTTCCTTGATGATATCGCTACGTAAGATTAAAATAAACCTTGTGTGTGGGATATGGAATTTTTTAGTGTATGTAAAATATCATGCCTGACCAGGATTCGAAACCGGGACTTCTAGATGAATGATGAGACGCTACCACTCCGCCACAGAGATCGGTTAATGTTTATATGTATATAAACTTTTTAATTATAGTTTTTAATTTTAAACAAAAGAAATTATTTCTAAACATTTTTTTTTGTCTTCAGTCATTTGACTGGTTTGATGCAGCCCTCCAAGATTCCCTATCTATTGCTAGTCGTTTCATTTCAGTATACACCCTACATCCTACAATCGTAACAATTTGTTTTACATATTCCAAACGCTGCCTTCCTGTACAATATTCCCCATCTATCTGTCTCTCAAATACCAAAGCGCGACTATTTCAGGATGCCTTAATATGTAGTGTATAAATCTGTCTCTTCTTTTAATTATATTTTTCCAATTGCTTCTTTCTTCATCAATCTGCGGCAACACTTCTTAATTTGTCACTTTACCCATCCATCTGATTTTTAACATTCTTCTATAGCACCGCATTTCAAAAGCTTCTAATCTTTTCTTCTCAGATACTCCGATCGTCCAAGTTTCACTTCCATATAAAGCGACACTCCAAAGATACACTTTCAAAAATCTTTTCCTGACATTTAAATTAATTTTTGATGTTTTTGATTTTTGAATTTTTGATTTTCTAAACATAAGAAAAAATAATAATTTTTTAGTTAAATTTTTATGTGTATATTTATTTAAACCAACTCTGGAAAAACTACAAGCTAAAGATCAATAAACTTCACTTCACTTTTTTTTTATGACTGAAACTACGTTACCCAATGTTTTCCATTCATTTCTATTTTTTTTGGATGTTTTCTTTCTTGCTCTTCTAATATTTTTCCCATCTCTCTTCTATTAGTTAGTTCCTTTTTACTTTCCTGGCATCAAAACTCTAGAGCTGTGCTGCAAGAAGAATATTATGGTAATCAGTTAAAAATGGAGTATAATTTTTTTTTTTTCATTTCTCGATGTTTCGTAATTCAGGGAACCCAAAATACAAAAAAAGTGGGGGTAACTTTCGTATGTACGTGTGTTGGCGTATTTCAAGCTTAATAACGTTTTACTCTCTCTTTTTCATGTTTAGCCTCCGGTAACTACCGTTTAAATAATACTTCAGAGGATGAATGAGGATAATATGTATGAGTATAAATGAAGTGTAAGTCTTGTACATTCTCAGTTCGACCATTCCTGAGATTTGTGGTTAATTGAAACCTAACCATCAATCACCGGTATCCATGATCTAGTATTCAAATCCGTGTAAAAATAACCGGCTTTGCTAGTACTTGAACGCTGGAACTCTCGACTTCCAAATCAGCTGATTTGGGAAGACGCGTTCACCACTAGACCAACCCGGTGGGTCAAATAACGTTTTACTGGATAAATCAATTTTGTTGTAATTTGTCACAGAAGCTCGTGTGGATGGAGCAATTTTTTTTTTGTAAAATTTTGGGATCATTATCTCTTAGTGGGTGGAGAAGATTGGGGGATAATTTTCTCAAACCTTTGCACACGTAACTCCACTGTATATTAAGTTTAGTCCAAGCGTAGATGCTTATTACCATTTTTTTTAATTTTCTCTAAAGTTCTTCCCTTCCGCAAAAATTGATAAAAAACGATCGTTTTATTTATTGGATATTTTATACAAAGTTATTTTATGTCTTAGGCATAGTAGTAGTAGTAGTAGTGCAAGTGATTTAAAATAATAATTTGAAGGCAATATTGTGGTTGGGGGAGCCGAGAAAATTTTAAAAATATCCGATTTTTGAATTTTTTAAAACTTATTTGCTTTATTGTCATGTATCATATTTTTCCACAATATAAAAATAAATAAATAATGCCAGTTATTGTATTATAACATTTTTGTCAGTTTTTCTCCTTTTGTTGATAATTCTTGAAATCTTATACTAGTTTTCGAAACGTTATTAATATTAGTAATTTGTATAATAACCATTTCATTCGTGTAGTAATAATGGTTATTCAGTCGACCACCAAAACGAATTTACAGAATTTTCTTTTTTTTTAAATCAGTTACTCTAGACTTTAAATAAGATAAACGGATAACTGTTGTAAACACCGAAATGGAGAGAGGGTGAAAAATTAATTATAAAGATATATCATAACAGCCCACCGGGTTGATCTAGTGGTGAAATCTGAAAACCGAATTTTTTGGCGATCACAATACTTTTTTTACTTCGTACAAGGAAGTAAAAATACAACAAACAAAAATTTTCATACAAAAAACATTAAGCTACGATATCCTAATTAAAATGACGGTTATTTAATATTTTTCGTAAGTAGTTTTTAAATTGATCTATAGATTTTTTTTAATAACTATTTAACAGTGAAACAGTAGAACAAATTATCAAATTCTCCTACCTTATAACTATTTATTTTTGATAGGAAACCACTTCTTGGATAGATAATAGGCTATTTTTGAAACTTGCTGTGTAAAATATTAAATGCTAGCAATTTTGGTTAGAAAAAAGGCAACACTTTTACGTTAGAAGTTCTATTTTTGAGTTGATTTTCCAGTGCACGTCAGCTACTCACCGGGCTAGTCTACTCCTTATTCCAAATCAGCTGATTTCGAAGTCGAAGGATCAAATCCTAGAAAAGGCAGTTGTTTTTATACGGATTTCTTTGGTAGTGGGGTTTCAGTTAACCACACTTCTCAGGAATGATCGATCTGAAAATGTACAGGACCATTTCATTTACACTCATGCATATCATCCCTGAAGTAATACCTTACGGTGGTTTCAGAGACTAAACAGGAAAAGAAAGTGAACCTAACGGCTGAGAACCTAAGGTTTAGTAGTTTCATACTAAAAAATAGATCGTATTTCGAGATTGCGGCATTCGCAAAATTACACTATTTTTCTTTATTCTACATGCTTAATTATTACAAAGTTATTAAACGGTGCCCGTACATTTTTAACACTCTGCGCATGTCTTTGTTTATGCAGATAGGAAGTTACATAGATGGAATTAATTTGTGATTTATAAATATCGAATTAATAATAGTATACACAAAGTTTTATAGTAGTTACAAATATATTTACCCTGCTTAAATCTATGACTGTGTTTACTGACACACTAAACAAGTTAATAAGTAATTGGTATTCCATCGCGTTCGCCAAATATATATTTTTTTTATATAAAAATATATATTCCATGAAAACAAAATTATCTAAATTTTTTTTTGTGTATCTTTTTACATCTTTTATTATTTACAGATACAAAAAAAGTTTCAGATGCTTTTCTTTAACCCACCGGGTTGGTTTACTGTTGAACGCGTCATCGTAAATCAGCTGATTTCAAAGTCGAGAGTTCCAAGTTCAAATTCTAATAAAGTTAGTTATTTTTATACGGATTTGAATACTGGATCGTGAATACCGGTATTCATTGGTGGTTGGGTTTCAATTAACTACACATCTCAGAAATGGTCGATCTAAGACTGTACAGGACTACACTTCACTTACAATCATACATATCATCCTCAGTCATTCTCTGAAGGTATACCTGACCGTGATTTCCGGAGGCTTAACAGGAAAAAAAAGAAATATCAACAAAAACAAAAATTTATTGTGCAGTTTTTTTGTTTTGGAATAAATTCGTGTTAAGTTAAAAATTACTTAGAAAATTTTATATTGATTTTAATTAAAAAATGTTATTTAGTAAATTTCAGTAATTAAATGAAACGTGAAATACAGAGTCATTCACGGGAACCGGATGTTTATAAAATAATCATAAAAAATTGAATATTTACTTTAAAAAAGTTTTATTGATAATGAAACACTTGTTAAATCAAAGCATTTGTTACTTACTCATGACGAAAAATTATGTCCGGCAAGTGATGTCCATTTTGGGCAATACATTGTTGTTGCCTTTCACGGTAACTGGCCTCAATTCTTTGCAGCATATCTACATCAATCTGGGTGACGTGATGACGAATTGCGATCTTTAGGTCCTCCAACGTACGCGGTTTATTGCCGTACACACGCGATTTCAGAAACCCCCACAGAAAAAAATAACAATTACTCAAGTCGGGGGACCGAGCGGGCCAAGGAATATCGCCGAATCTGGAAACGATCCGTCCCGGAAACAAGTTACAGAGAACAGCCATCGTTGCCCTCAATGTCTGTACTGTAGCTCCATCCTGCTGGAATAACACATTTTGAAAACGATTCCCAGGTTTCCTAACTCATGGATGAAAAACGTATTCGACATCGCAATGTAACGATCAGCTGTTAAAGTTACGGCAGCGTCATTTTCTTCAAAAAAATACTGTCCAATAACACCGACCTTTCCTATTGCACACCAGACAGTCACCTTTGGGCTATGAAGTGGTCTCTCGTGAAGCCGATGTGGGTTTCTTTCTGCCCAATACCGGCAATTCTGTTTGTTGACGAAGCCATTCAGATAAAAAAGGGCTTCGTCACTCATTAACAATAACAAATTTTCATTTTCTTCAAAAACGGTAAGCATTTGTCGACAAAATTGCAATCGCTGCGTGAAATCTTGCTCCATTAACTGCTGCACGACGGCTATCTTGTAAGGATGGAAATGCAGGTCTGTATGCAGAATTCGTCTTACCGTACTTGTGTTCATTTGAAGCGCTGCTGAATGCCTCTGAATAGAGCGGCATGGGCTTCTGACAATGGCTTCCCTTACTCGTTTGATGTTCTCCGGAGTGCTAGCAGTTCGTCGGGGACCCGGTGGTTTTTTCTTCAATATTGAAGGTTCGAAGGTTGTTTACCCATCACAATATTGTGTTACGAGAAGGGACACTTGCATTACGATGGATATTAAACTGACGGCGGAAATCTCGCTGAACAGCAGTTACGGATTCGTCATTTCGCACAAAACTGTCATACGCCTACAGGCGTTGGTCTAGCGTCCACGGCTTCATCTCAACGACTAAAATGTAAATGCTATGAACAAAGGAAACGTCAGACACCAATCACGTACCCCTCCCACCACGAATGCCCGAGTACAACCCACTTCAAAAACATCCGGTTCCCGTGAATGACCCTGTATATTAAACTTTATCCTATAATGTAATATAGTATATACGTTATGATATTATTATTTAAGTAACATTTAACTTGATGGGTTTGTCTTCTAACAAGCCATCTTTTCGGTAAATTAAATAATAGGAAACTAGTTAAAAAAAAAAAATTAGAAGTAAAGGTGTAAAATATAAAAAGAAATAAAAAGTTACTACTTGTAAATAAAAAAAAACAAAACAAATTGAATAATTTTACTATTTAACAAATGGATAAATAACAGATTTGTGATAAACTTAATGTTGATTCCTTTTAGGAATGTGGGTGATTTTATGATTCAGTAAAACAAATTATCCTCTTTTAACAAATTGGATGGGAGAGTAAGAATGAAGACAGAGTCTACAGACATTTGTTCGGCTGATATGGTACGGAGCTGGGGAGCTAGCATTTCTTTCAGTATTGTCAAAGCGTCACGACGCTATAGGACGCGCCGAGTCTCGATCGATCATCGTCACAGTGTTACGTTAGTAATAGTACTAGTAGTAGTAATAATAATGGTAATACTTCTATCCAACTCATTCATTATAAACTTTTGAAATCGGGTGTTCAAAATCCCTTTAAAAGGTTAATACACCAAGGGCATTCATGCTAGTGTTTTTATCACTGTTTAACTTATGCGAAGATTAATTGCAGTAATAAAATATTATTTTTTACTAACAGATCAAGTATGTAAAAGAAAGTGGTGTTATGGGGTGAGGGGGTTACACTGTTCCCAGTCGGTTGAAAACTTGTTACGGCAAATATATTACAACGTGTTTACATTACGTTATTACATTTCTCTTTCGTGTTGTTTACCTTATACTTAATATTATAAAAACTTTTAAATTAACTATTAAATCTAAATTTATTGTAATATATGGCATTGCAAAATATAAACTTTCTAATATGATTAGTATAGTAATTCGAAAATTATTAGTAGTACTGCAAAACGAAACTTCACAAAAGCACAATCAACCATTCTACCTTACTCTAACGGCTACCTGGAAGGGCGTTTCTCTGAGGTTAAATATAACCTTTGAAATTAAGACGGGAGTTCCTCATGGCTCTGTCTTAGGGCTCTTGTTATAGTATATCTTTACTGCAGATTTTCCAGCTGCAGACAAAATCATTGTCGCTCCCTTTGCGAATGAAACAGCTGTTCTACCAGTTGACGCTAGCCCAAAAATAGTATCAAATAACTTATGACTTGGATTTTATCAACACATGGTTGAATACATGCAAAATAAACAAATGGTAATCCTAAAAAATCTTGTATTTCATTGTTTCCTGTAATCCAAGATGCCTCTATTGTACATCTCGCCATTTGTTAATTGAATGAAATCGAACCATACGACATTCAAAATTAAGAGGATAAACCTTTCATAAGTCCACCTTGATGGTGTTCTAATTCCAAAAACTGAGAGTATGAGATACCTAGGTCTACACCTCAATAGCCAACTTACGTGGAAACTTCATATAAGCGAGAACAGAAGACAACTTAAAATAAAGTTCAAGGAAATATTCTAGTTGTTGGGTCGAAGTTCTCGTTTCTTCTTGACTAATAAGTTGCTGATTTATTTAATAATTCTAAAGTCAATCTTTTCTTTTTCCTGTTTAGCCTCCGGTAACTACCGTATAGATAATTCTACAGAGGATGACATGTATGAGTGTAAATGATGTGTAGTCTTGTACATTCTCAGTTCGACCATTCCTGAGATGTGTGGTTAATTGAAACCCAACCACCAAAGAACACCGGTATCCACGAACTAGTATTCAAATCCGTGTAAAAATTTACTAGGCTTTACTAGGACTTGAACGCTGTAACTCTCGTCTTCCAAATCAGCTGATTTGGAAAGACGCGTTAACCACTAGACCAACCCGGTGGGTTTCTAAAGTCAATCTGGACCATTGAGATCGAACTATGGACTACAGAGCAGAATCAATGTCGAAATCTTACAGCGGTTCCAGAATTAGCTGGCGAGGTTTATAAAAGAAATATCTTGGTTTGCAAGAAACAATGACACACAAAATTATTTAGGATTACGGTCCGTGCCGGATGTGATAATAAGACGTTTCAGTTCAAATTTTTTTCTTTTCTTTTTTAACCTGCGGGACCGTCGTTAGGTATTAGGATGAGATGAATGAAAAGTAGTATGTGAAAATGCCATGCCTGACCGGGATTCGAACCCGGGACCTCCGTATGAAAGGCCGAGACGCTACCACTCGCGCCACGGAGACCAGAAAAGTACAAACTTAGGCTTATTAGTTATTCGGTGAACCTATTTGATAATGGGAATGTTGTTAGAAGGATGAAGTTATAGATCTAAGTGACCCTATAATGCCTTAATATGTCTTTAGAACCTTCACTATAAGTATTGTGTGTTATCTGTTCGACTCTTAATTTCACATTCGTTACATATAATTTTCTTTTTATGTTTACATTGCTTCATCGATTTGTTTTTCTAATAGTTAAATCATCTGATTTTGCATTTGTTCAGTGTTTGGTCAAAGTCGCAGACACAGCGTTGTTCGAGAAACCACAGTTTTGCCGATTTCGCATTAACGGACTAGGGTTTGTCAACAAATCTGTGAATGGTGTTATAAACAACATGACTTAAGGTTGTTTATTATTACAATTCTGACCTGTGAGCGAATGCCGTTACCAGCTATCGCCTGTCTGCACTCTGTGTGCGTTGGGTGTGTTAGCTTCCGTGCTGTGTACATTGTTTTTTTTTTTTTATTGAGAATATATCGTCGCGTTAAATTCTTTACAAAATTTTAGTTTTCTAAAGACTTAATAATATTTTATTTTCCGCTCACGGCAATTTTTGTATTGTCGGTAAAGCTAGAATTAGATTATTTTTTTAAGTGAAATGTTGACCACGGTAAGGCTCGTCGTGCTATGTGTTTTCGTACTGTGAGTTAAAATTATATGTCTGAATTCCTTTCTTTTTTTTTATTTTGTGATTGTAATAATTATTCTCAGTTAAGTCTTCTCTTCTTGTGTTTCTAGTATAATTATAAATTAAACAAACTTCAAATAATGCTGATGTGCTGTTTTATTTGTTTTCTTTCTTATTCGTAATCACTACCCAATCCAAACCATCAGATCCTCTCAGAACAGCATTCTATTATTCAAATGGTATTGAGTGTCATTCATTATTGCTAATTATATGTGCTTTCCATAAAAGCCTTTATAATACTACTTGTAATATTTGAAGAGTTCTTCTGAGGATTCTTATCATGTGATTGGGGATTTAATCCAATTTATTAAAAGTGTATGTAAATGTAACCGATTTTAAATAAGCTTTGAAACAATAAAAAGAAAAAAAATGCAGTATTTAGTATTTTTTATAAATAACATTAAAAAAAAACAACTTACGATAAACCTATTTCTAACAAAAACACTTTCATATATTTAACATAGAAAGCCGTATTGATAACAGTAATAGACAAAATTAAGAAACAAATAAAAAGTCATTTGACAGAGTTTATTTCAAATACATCATGGAGTTTTGAAACAATAACCTCTTAATTAAGCAATATCTCGAATACAATTTCGAAAAAGATCAAAATATTCAGTAAAAAAACTTGGGTTCAATTAGACCTCCTTGATTAAATTACCGTTTTTACCTTAAAAATTATACAGTATTAAAAGTATAATTAAGAAGAAATTAAAAATTCTTCATAGAAAAATATAGATCCCATTTGATGGCCCTGTTGATCGACAACTACCTTATATAATATTTTGAATAACGGTAAGATTTGAATAACCGATAAGTATCAGAAAATTTTAGGAAAAGAGAATTTTAGAATCTTATTTCGAAAGTAGACACATTAATAAATTATATTAAAAATTAATTCTTACGTATATTCACTGTTGTAGAGAGCAAAATAAGGCGATATATCAGAGTAAGGAAATACCATTTTTTTATATCACAATTCGTTTGTTTATAATTGGTTCTAAGTAGGAATCATAAGTAAATAAAATTACAATAAGCACTTTATGAGGGATTTCCAATAAATCCTTTCAATAAAACATTTATATATAAGACAAATAATCCATTTGTATAAATGTACTTCAACAGATTCGCTTCATAAAAAGTACAATAGTTCGTAAATCCGAAATAGAAAACAAAAAATCAAATGATATTAAAGGACAAAGGGAGAAAAAAAAAGCAAAATTATAGCATAATTTGCTTATGAATAGAATTTAGGCTCTTCATCAGGCATAGAGAAAAATTCTCATCATTTAAGTGATTTCGTCCCTGGCCAAGAGTCACTCAGATTCCCCCAGTTCCACCGCGTTATGATATTTTAGTCGCTGGACATCCCAACTGTTTTCTTGGAAATTCAGCGCTTGATAGTTTACATGATTTCTTAAACTTTGTTCGTAATGTGAACCAAATCGCTTGATTTCACCGCGGATATAAGGCAATTCCAGATATTATAAATTTCTTTGTTTCGTCCAAACCATGGCGGCTCTGTAATAATTCTTACCAACTTCTTCTAGACGCGTTGTTCAACTTCATTGTTGATCTTTTTCATCGTACCCCATAGCGCGTTGTACACCCTATGTGTGGCATGTATTTAATTACGCTGTCGGCGGAGTTGCGGCCGTTGTCGGTGGGCGGGATTATTCTTGCCCGGTGGGTGCGGTCGCGCTCCGATGAGGGCACTAATGAGCTAATGACACTGTCGGCAGAGCTTCTCTGGGTACTGCTTTGGTGGTATGCAGGGGAGTCTTGGCGGCGGTCTGCGAAAGATGGTGAATGTCACACGGGACTCCGTGATGGCGCTGTGCGGGAGTAGGCGTTAATTCTCCTCTCCCGGGCAGACCGGAGCGGAGTCAGATAGATAGAAACTCATTTTGAGTATTAAGCGGGGTTCTTAAGGGAACTAGGTCTAAATTTCGATGTATAAAACTTTAGTGGGAAAGTTTGTTATTGAGGTTATTAGTACGGATCTGAGACATTCAGAAAATGGCTCTTTAATAGTTAGGTCTAGGCGCGGGGTCTTCGTTCCGCGGTTAGGCTTCTAGCTTAGTTCCTGAGGGCGACGTGGTAGCTGCAGGTGTCCGTTGTCTTCTTTCTGATGGCATAAACACGAAACTATCTCGGGGTGAACTTTACCGATGCAGATGTCCCTCGGGGCATCTGCATCGGTAGCATCTCTGCGGGGCCTGGACTGAAAGCTGTGGTGCGCAATCAGTTTGAGGGCGAGAAGATGTCCTTCGTTAAAGCCGCTACTGGCTAGGAACGGAGGGGGTGGTGTAGTGACCGGACATGCTACGAGGCGGGATCTTCACCCCTCGGGAGGGAATCGAGATGTACACCATATGTTTGTTAGGTTGGTTGTGAAGATGTCCGTTTGAGGCCTACACGAAGGAGAAATTTGTATTGTATTTTACTGATGCAAATGTCTGTCGAGGCATTTACATCGGTGGCATCTCGAACGAGGCCTGGCTGATGACTGTGAGATGTAATCAGTTAGAGGATCTAAAGACGACCTCCGGTACAGCCCCTCAGGGCTCGGAACGGAGAGGATGGTGTGGCGACCGGTAACGTCACAAGGTGGGTGTCTTCCCCCTACGGTGTTGGGATGTACACCATACGTCCAAATGGGTTTCAGAATGACCTTGTATATTGAAATTTTGTTGGACAAGGATACATTTGAATGCGCGCTTAGTAAATAATAAAGCTACTTGAACCTGATGTATATCTGTTTTCTGTTCTCTTTCACATGTTCTTCCATGTCAAGCGATGATCAAGATAAAGCGCGAGGTACAGAATGCGGGGTGAAAACGCCGTCTAAATTTGTCCGGGGAGAGTCGTCAATGCAAACGTAACATGACTCGATTTATTGTTGTTTTTCACTTTGCTAGCCACTCGTCTTCAATCGATTGAAGCTTTCCCAAGTCTTCATCAACAGGCAGGCAGGATAGCTGTATCTCAGAAAATAAGATAGTCTGCAGCTGGAAAGTCTGCTGTAAAAATTAAGTACAGGACTAGTCCCAAACAGAACCTTGTGGAACCCTCGATTTAATGTCAAAAAATCCAGATAACTCGTCGTTGCACCTGACCTGGGAAAAAACCTTAAAATGAAAAAAACAATTTATTCGAAATTTGGGAATTTTGATGCTTAATCTTATTAAGAAATGTCCGCTGGATTATTGGGCTTCCAACTTTTAAAAGATCGAAATACTTTTTCGATTAAAGTAAAGTAATTAAAATAAACTACGTTTATGAAACTAATTTTGGTAAATATTAATGTTATTAAAAGTGTTTTAAAACGAAAAACTTCTGCAAGAACATATGACTTTTTAAGGCTATTTTTATTTTGCAATACAGTAAAATATTTTACGATTTTTTTTCCAACTTTGTTTAACTTTTTTATTATACAATTTTTTTCACAAATTTTTAGAATTTTTATCATTGCTAAATTTTTATAATTTATCAGGTAATTGCTAAACATAAAATCCTTTTGCTAGCAATTTACCATTTTCTACCTTAGTCTTTAGTGTTCTCCAGAGTCTAAATAAATGAATTTTTTATTTTATTTAATGTCTTTCTTTACAATACAACTGCCATTTTTTAGACATACGGTTTATTTTATTAATTATACCAACTGTATATTTTAAATATTGAATAAACTTGTTTAAAACTGGCATTATTTGTTTTATTCACCATAAAGTAATTTTGTATTAGTATAGAGTCCTTATGAACATAATTAAAATTTCATCAAGCAAATATTAATAGATTAAACAGTAGAACAAAGCTCTCAAATTTACCGTAAAATAATCATAGCTTTTTAGTTGTATTATTTATATTTCAGTAATTCCAGATTTAAAATTATATTTAATTTTAATTACTATAAAAATAATATCAATTATTTAGAAAGTACTTTAATAATTAAATAATTTTAAAATTATTCCGGCCTCCGTGACGCGAATGGTAGCGTCACGGCCTTTCATCCGGAGGTCCCGGGTTCGAAACCCGGTCAGGCATGGTATTTTCACACACGCTGCAATCATTCATCTCATCCTCTTCAGTATTTGCCACAACGTTGTTCGACAGCCAACAATTTTGTCGATGTTGTAACACCGGGCTAGGATATGTCAACAAACCAGTGAATGGTATAATAAAGCGAAATTACATCATCGACGTAACATAAGATTATTTATTACTATTACTATTCTGTTCAGAGTGGGGAATGACGATGTCAGCTCCCAGTCTAGCAACCCACCGGGTTGGTCTAGTGGTGAACGCGTCTTCCCAAATCAGCTGATTTGGAAGTCGACAGTTACAGCGTTCAAGTCCTAGTAAAGCCAGTTATTTTTACATGAATTTGAATACTAGATCGTGGATACCGGTGTTTTTTGGTGGTTGGGTCACGGCCTTTCATCCGGAGGTCCCGGGTTCGAAACCCGGTCAGGCATGGTATTTTCACACACGCTGCAATCATTCATCTCATCCTCTTCAGTATTTGCCACAACGTTGTTCGACAGCCAACAATTTTGTCGATGTTGTAACACCGGGCTAGGATATGTCAACAAACCAGTGAATGGTATAATAAAGCGAAATTACATCATCGACGTAACATAAGATTATTTATTACTATTACTATTCTGTTCAGAGTGGGGAATGACGATGTCAGCTCCCAGTCTAGCAACCCACCGGGTTGGTCTAGTGGTGAACGCGTCTTCCCAAATCAGCTGATTTGGAAGTCGACAGTTACAGCGTTCAAGTCCTAGTAAAGCCAGTTATTTTTACATGAATTTGAATACTAGATCGTGGATACCGGTGTTTTTTGGTGGTTGGGTTTCAATTAACCACACATCTCAGGAATGGTCGAACTGAGAATGTACAAGACTATACTTCATTTACACTCATACATATTATCCTCATTCATCCTCTGAAGAATTATCTAAACGGTAGTTACCGGAGGCTAAACAGAAAAAAGAAAAGCTCCAAGTCGCTCGGTCCTCTTAGTGTGATTGATGTGGTAGCTTCGGTTGCGCTGTCAGTTTTTGTTTATCAATAAATAAATCATCGGGTTAAGCTCTTAACGAGATTTAAATAATCTTAAGATTTAATTTATTTCTTACTTAATGTTCGTGGCTGTTACTGGATTGTCGGACGAATGTAATTAAAAAGGCTAAAATTAGATTATTTATACAAAATGTTATGCTCGGTAAGACTTTTCTTTTTTTTCCTGTTTAGCTACTGGTAATTACCGTTCAGATAATACTTCAGAGGATGTTATGTATTAGTGTAAATGAAGTCTTGTACATTCACAGGTCGACCATTCCCGAGATGAGTGGTTAATTGAAACCCAACCACAAAAGAACACCGGTGTCCACAAACTAGTATTCAAATCCGTGTAAAAATAACTGACTTTACTAGGACTTGAAAGCTGGAACTCTCGACTTTCAAATCAGCTGATTTGGGAAGACGCGTTTACCACTAGACCGATACGTTGGCTTATGCTCGATAAGACTGACCGTGCTATGTTGTTCCGTTTGTTAATTATATATGTTCGATAATTTGTAATCATACTTTTATTTGTGAGTTTAATGTTTATTCAATTCAAACTGCATTATTTTCTGTTTAGTTTTCTTCTCTTGTAGCGTAGATATCATTTACATTTATCGCATTAATCCTTTAGTTTAGTTGATGCACAAACTCTTCTTGCAATTCTGGTATAATTATAAATTTATCAAACTTTAAATGTTGATGTACATCATAATTTTTTTCTTTTCTCCTTCGTAATCAGTACCCGATCCATATCATCAGATCCTCTCAGAATACATCCTCTGAAGCAATACCTAACGGTTGTCCTGGAGGTTAAACAAGAAAAAAGAATAAAATAATTTTAAAATTATAGTCTGATTTAATTGTCTGTTACTGAATATAATTAAAGAAAAAAAAGTGTATGTTGATATCTATTTCGCATATTGTCTTAGAAGTGAGTTGAGTATATCAAAACTTGAATTTTGATAAGGTGAAACATTGTTTATATAAAATGATTGAATATATTCACCGTCAGGGTAATAGGGTGATATATTGGGAGGGGATATCATATATCTATAAAAATGTCCATTTTTTTCATACTAGTGAATATTTTCAGAAAGAAAACTTTCAATCTTCCCTCACATACTTTTAATATTTTAAACAACGGCTGTCTCTAATCGTAATTTAATAACAAATAAATGTATAAAATATGTTTTAGAACAGATTAGTCTCGTTTTTATTATGAATTTTTCAAATTGAATAATATTTATAAAAATTTATTTTTCAAAAAATACCACAAATATTTCAAACATAAATTTCAACCAGAAACGTTTCTCGTTAATTGTATTATAATTCTACTGTGAGATTTTTTCTCACTAATTAGATAAAGAATAATAAAGAACATAATTTCTACACGAGAAACATGATACTAATAAAATTTTTATATATAAAAAATTTGAGATCGGAAAATTCCCCCAAAGATTTGGAACTTATGATGCTCGTTGCTGTTTTTTTAAAAAATTAATCTAATTTTATATAAGAAGTCGATTCATAAAGATTATAACAAGAATGGAGGATATTTTTACCAATAAAATATTGGTAAAAAGAATAAAAAAAAATTTCATAAGCACAGGTTCGGAAACGCTTCATTAGAGAATGTCGGCAAGCGAAAATTCTCACACTGATTTCTGCGCTTTCGGCAAAATTAAGCCAGACGTAATTCTTGGGACGGACCTAAATTAAGTAGTAAATTTTTTTGGTTTTTTATGAAATCTGATTCAAAATTTGAAAAAATATAAGTTCCAGAACTGTACTATGTAGTTTTCGAGAAATTTTGGGTAAAAAAAAAATTGAGATCGAAATACACATTATTTTATGTATGGCGTTAATTTTGTTAAATTGCTAATAAACATATAAAAATTATGAGCAAAATTTATACTGAATTTGATTTTCTGTAAAATATTATGAATAAATTCCACGAAACTAAATACAAACATAATTATTTTTAAATTTACTAAAAATAAAACATATCAAATTGTGATAGATTTTATCTAGGCATTAAACCAAACAAAATTCACAATGTTAAAAAACAAAAAAATTAAATATTTAAAAAAATATGATTGAAAATTATATGAAAAAAAATTAAACATCAAATAAAACAATTTATTAAACATCTTTAGAGCTAATTAAAAACTAATTTATTCAGATTTGTTTGAAATAATTTATTTTATAAGTTGGCAATACCAAAATTCTGTACAGAAAAATTAAGAGAATATTGTAAGAAGCGTTAGGAGAAGACCAATTTGGTTTCAGAAAAAGTATAGGGACAAGAGAAGCAATTTTAGCGCTCAGATTAAAAGTAGAAGGAAGATTAAAGAAAAACAAACCAACATAGATAGCATTTATAGACTTAGAAAAAGACATTTGATAGCGTAGACTGAAATAAAATGTTCAGTATTTTAAGAAAAGGTTTCAAGTATTGAGATAGAACAATTGCTAACATGTACAGGAAACAAACTGCAAAAGTAATAATCGAAGAACGTTAGAAAGAAACCGTAATAAAAAAGGGAGTTCGACAAGAATGTTCACTATTCCTGTACATAGAATCTTTACATAGAACTAGCAGTTAATGATGTTAAGAAACAATTTAGATCCGGTGTAACAGTAGAAGGTGAAAAGATTTGCTGGTAATCTAGTAATTCTAGCTGAGAGTAAAAAAGATTTAGATGGAACAATGAACAGCATGGATGAAGTCCTACGAATGAACTACCGCATGAAAATAAACAACAACAAAATTAAAGTAATGAAATGTAGTAGAAATAATGTAGATAGACAACTGAATATAAAAATATAAAGAGCAAAGATTATGGAGGTAAAAAAAATTTATTATTTGGGAAGTAGAATTACTAAAGATGGACGAAGCAGAAGCGATATAAAATGGCGAATAGCATAGGCGAAACGAACTTCCAGTCGGAGATAAAATTTCCTTACATCAAAGATTAATTTAAACGTCAGGAAAACATTTTTAAAAGTATATGTTTGGACCATAGTTTTTATATAGAACTGAAACTTGGATGATCAGAGTATCTGAGAAGAAAAGATTAGAAGTTTTTGAAATGAGGTGCTACAAGGGAATGTTAAAAATCAGATGGATGGGTAAAGTGACAAATTAAGAAGTGTTGCCGCAGATTGATGAAGAAAGAAGCAATTTGAAAAATATAATTAAAAGAAGAGACAGACTTATACACTACATATTAAGGCATCCTGAAATAGTCGCTTTGGTATTTGAGAGACAGATAGATGGGGAATATTGTACAGGAAGGCAACGTTTGGAATATGTAAAACAAATTGTTAGGGTTGTAGGATGTAGGGTGTATACTGAAATGAAACGACTAGCACTAGATAGGGAATCTTGGAGAGCTGCATCAAACCAGTCAAATGAATGAACACAAAAAAAAACTAGCAGCTGATTCCATCAATTAAGTTCTTTGTATTGCATTTGAATAACAATAGAAATCTAAATAAATGTATGGATATACACGAGTATATTGAAAAAGCTTCTTTTTTCCGCCTATCCGCCAAGTACAGAATTAAAGAAATATCTTTTCTTTTTTTTTCTTTACATTAGAGCGCTTTCGGGCATAAGCCCATCCTCAGTAATGTAGTTTGATTTATCTTCATTTTTACATTTACACATATAACTATTATTCAACACCGTTACACTTTGGTTACTTTTTTAAAATTTTGGTTATTGAGTGTAAAATATAAGAGATTTTAATCATTTACAGAACACACATTTGTTCAGTCAACGATTTTTTTAAATACTTAAAATCATCTACTAATAATTAAAATTATAATTAAAATTTCATTTTTTTTATTAAAATTTACCAAAAAGCAGTACAAAGTACTGTATTAACATTATATAAAACAACATATTCGAAAGAAATTTTAAATAAATTTTGGTAAATTTTAGTAAAAGATTAATTTTAATTTTTAGTAGATGATTTTTCAGTTGCATTACACCCCTCAGCCTGAAGAAATGGAATTACCGCACGCACTTCACCGTGGCGGGAGATGCTATTGTTGTAGACATGTTTACGTGCTAGTTGCGTGTTCAGAACTAAACGAAGTGACGCGTGGTGCTTGAACGACACCATACTAGAGACGCTGCGTAACACATATGCGCAAAGGTTCATTCGATTTTTGCGCGGGTTTTTATTTCGCGATCGATCCGACCTTGAAAAAAAATAACCCTTGTTTTTTTTGTCTTCAGTCATTTGACTGGTTTGATGCAGCTCTCCAAGATTCCCTATCTAGTGCTAGTCGTTTCATTTCAGTATACCCTCTACATCCTACATCCCTAACAATTTGTTTTACATATTCCAAACGTGGCCTGCCAACACAATTTTTCCCTTCTACCTGTCCTTCCAATATTAAAGCGACTATTCCAGGATGTGGCCTATAAGTCTGTCTCTTCTTTTAACTATATTTTTCTAAATGCTTCTTTCTTCATCTATTTGCCGCAATACCTCTTCATTTGTCACTTTATCCACCCATCTGATTTTTAACATTCTCCTATAGCACCACATTTCAAAAGCTTCTAATCTTTTCTTCTCAGATACTCCGATCGTCCAAGTTTCACTTCCATATAAAGCGACACTCCAAACATACACTTTCAAAAATCTTTTCCTGACAGTTAAATTAATTTTTGATGTAAACAAATTATATTTCTTACTGAAGGCTCGTTTAGCTTGTGCTATTCGGCATTTTATATCGCTCCTGCTTCGTCCATCTTTAGTAATTCTACTTCCCAAATAACAAAATTCTTCTACCTCCATAATCTTTTCTCCTCCTATTTTCACATTCAGTGGTCCATCTTTGTTATTTCTACTGCATTTCATTACTTTTGTTTTGTTCTTGTTTATTTTCATGCGATAGTTCTTGCGTAGGACTTCATCTATGCCGTTCATTGTTTCTTCTAAATCCTTTTTACTCTCGGCTAGAATTACTATATCAACAGCAAATCGTAGCATCTTTATCTTTTCACCTTGTACTGTTACTCCGAATATAAATTGTTCTTTAACATCATTAACTGCTAGTTGCATGTAAAGATTAAAAAGTAACGGAGATAGGGAACATCCTTGTCGGACTCCCTTTCTTATTACGGCTTCTTTCTTATGTTCTTCAATTGTTACTGTTGCTGTTTGGTTCCTGTACATGTTAGCAATTGTTCTTCTATCTTTGTATTTGAACCCTAATTTTTTTAAAATGCTGAACATTTTATTCCAGTCTACGTTATCGAATGCCTTTTCTAGGTCTATAAACGCCAAGTATGTTGGTTTGTTTTTCTTTAATCTTCCTTCTACCCTAAATAACTCTATATATATATATAATTTTGTGGCTCAAAAATCTCCAAAATTATTTGATAAATTTCATTGATATTTAAATAAGCTGTATTAGTGTATCTGAAACTGTGTATATGAAACGTTTTATGAAGATTAGCTTAGTCGTTTATGAGTTACGCTCAATTTCATGTCGAGAAAATTTGAGCTGGGCAGTTAGAAGCGTGTTAGTTATGATGCTGCAAGTTGGAACGTTGACGTCTCTTTATCTGCGGTACCTATTGTTATCAGTGTTAAACGAAATAAATAAAAAAAAATATTAAAACCAAAATAAATTAACGAATAGTTCGTCTTCTTGCGAAGAACTGCGCAAATTTTTCTTTATTCTTTATGTTTATGTTTTTTTTTTTAAATATTTATTTATTTTTATTGTTTTGTAATTTTGATTATTTTGTTTCATTTAATGCCTTGTTAAAATTTACTACATTTTGATATGTTTTCTTTTAAAAAAACTATAAAATTCTTACGTTTGTATTTAGTTACGTTTAACATTAGTTACATTCTTACCGGTTTATTTGGAAGAAAATTCTTTACAAGGTTTGTTTAAAACATTAAGTGTTTATTACATTCATTTAACAACTTAATTAACAGTAGAACATGTCATGAAAGTTTGTTATATTCTCCGTGCATTACTGTGTATATGCAGTAAGGCACATTACTGCATCAACAATAGTAATTTTACACCTCGACCAAGTTAACAGTGCATTCGGAAAAAAATGTGAATTAAAAACTTCAATTCTGTCATTTTTCTCATAGTCATAATATTACACGTACATGAGGGGGGTTGAAAGCGTCTATTAAAGCAGTTCATTTATTGAATATTAAAACAATAAATATAACAAATTTTTATTATTACTACGTATTTGTATTCATAAGGATATTAATAATTAATTTTTAATCTTTATTTACGGAATTTTCAGTTATTAGCCTATTATTTCTATTTATGTCTATTATTTTTTTTTCTTGGTGATTTAGCCACCTAAGCGTGTAGGTAATTGTGAATAACGGAATTTTTTAGCGTATGAAATTGTCATATCTGTTCGGAATTCGAACCCGGGACCTCCGGATGAAAGGCCGAGATACTACCACTCCGCCACCCTGATCGGCGATTTTTTATTTTTTTTATCTTATTGTCATTTTAGTATTTATTTTGCAATGATCGAACAAGGAAAAGTCCGAAAATATGAGAAAACCTTATATTTATAGTGAAAGTTGAATTATTATTAAATACTTTGATGAAAAGAAAAAACTACAAATTGTTTACTACATCTAATTCCAATCGAAAGCTGTTAGTATACATTTTTTCCCAAATATGAAGTTACGTTTTAGATTGTTTTTAAGCACAGCTCTGTACCGATCCAAATATAATATTAATTTAGTTATGAAGTATGTATATAAACTTACATCATAAACTATAGTTAATCCTCTCTTAATGCGATGGTAAAAGATTTAATTCAGATCAGTTTAGAGAAACATGAGTTTTGCGCGTTAAGTATATTTTATCTAGCACGCACACGAACATTTTGACCGATAAAAAATGTTTTTTTATTCCTAAATCATAGAAAAACCAAACGCATGTTGTATAAGATAATGAAAATTCGATATAAAATTAATCAAAATGTACAACCTACATATCTACATCCATTTACAAGACGTATTTAAAACAAAGCTGACAACACAGTTGTAGGACTTTCCCGTCACGAGTCTATTTTTTGATGCACGGCTTACACGCACAACTTAATTAAAAATATTTATAATTTTATTTAAATACAATATTTTTTGTTTATTTAATTTAATGATTCTGCGCGCTACAGTATTTCATTCGTGCGGGTGTGGCGATACTAGCGGCCATTTTAAATAAATTTTTACACCTTAAATATTATTAATTTATTTAAATCTACCGGTGACGTCACAACATAACAGACGACTACAGCAGTATTCCGACCGCTAAGTTAGATGTGAGGTGTGTAAGGGTAAAAATGGGGTTAACACCCCATTTTGATTGGGAACAAATTTTTAGATCCAACGAAATGGTAATAGAAAATACTGCAACGAAAAATCCCACTGTACTGCAGCGTTTTATGGTATTTTGTTCTTAAATTTGCCTCGAATCTCGAGACATTTACTAGAAACTGACTCAATAAACATAGAACTAGGCGCGGGGCTCCTGCTTTCGCAAACTCGGTTAGCTAGTTGAGAGGGTAATGATGTAGGACATTCAAGATGTTCGGACGAGGCTTACAGCAAAGGCAAAAGCTGAGTTTAAAAATCACCGATGTAAATGTCTACCGAGGAATTTACATCGGTGGCATCCCAACAAGGCCAGGTTTATTACTATGAGATGTAAAACGTCTGAGGGCATAAGACGACTCCCGTTAAAGCCCGTCAGGGCTATAAACGGGAGGACGACCGGAAGCGTCAAAAGGTGGGTGTCTTCCCCTACGGGGTTGGGATGTACTGCATCGTTTTTACAACATTCAAAATTATTACTATTTTTTTGGAGTGGGGATGCAATTTAACAAAAATAATGTTTCCACAAAAGATGGTTTTTTTAATAATTGTTCACAAAATATTTTTTAAAAAATGGAAAAAACTCACCCCATATACTTTCTTCTATAACTTTTCAAAATGAAAACCATTATTGGGGGTGGGGTGAAATTTAGCAAAATGGTTTTTAAAAAATTGCTTATTAATATTTTTTTTAAATACGTATATAAAACATTAATTATGCAAAATTTGGGGACAGTGTCGTTTTTGCCCCTATATCCCGCACTCCCTGATCTTTTGAATTAAAAATTTAATAGCATCATTGACCCTATTATTATAGCCAATATTATAGCCAAATTTGGTGAAAATCGGTCCAGCAGTTCTAGAGATATAAGTCGATTTACACGCCAACATAATACGTAAGCATATTTTGTCAAAATTTCGATACCATTTTTCGGTTTTCTGGGGTCCTTAGGGGTTAAATCATCAAGATTCGGTGAAAATCGGATCAAAATCCAATTTTGACCGATCACCATTCTATTCCTCTTATATATAGCTATAGCTTTGCTATAACTACTGTATAGACGGAAAAGTAATTAAAGTTACATTAATATTTAGTACAAAGATAGAGCATTGTTAAACGGTTATTAAAACAAATCATAAATGAAGGATATGCCGAAGCTGTTTACAAGAAATTTTTTTTTTTTTTAAATACGTAACACTTGAATCATGTAAACCATTTTTCAATTAATCTACTCGATAACAGCAGAAACGTCCGACGGTGAAACGAGCCCATGTACTCGACTTAGGGTCTGCGTAACGGTTTGGAATCTAACACCGTCAAGTTTCGTATCTAATTTCTTGTTAATTCTCTTTCTTTTTCTTTTTTATTTGTTATTAATGTTTGTTTTGTGGACTATATGGTGCTGAAATTAATGATTTGTGATTTATGACTGAGCTTGAAATTTCATATTTGACTTTAAGTTTGCTTGCAACTATATATTGTGTATTATTTATTTTGGGGGTTCGGTTCCTTAAGGGGCTACTTATCACGTGCTTTAGTCAGTCAAATTTACTTATGGCTACGCAGGAGAGCCGATTGTAATTATAATTGTTATTTAGCAAAAAAAAAATGTAACACTAAATAATCATTTGAATTATTTTTATCAGTAGCTACTTTGGATCTTTTTTGTTATGCAATCCGCAATTTGTGTTTTTATTTCCTTGTAAGAAGTAAAGGAAGAACTGTGATCGCGAAAAATTTCGGTTTTCAGATTTCAACGGAAGTATCAATTTTGACCATTCCTGAATCCATTTTGACTAGTTTCGGTGTGACGTCTGTACGTACATATGTATTATGTATGTACTTATCTCGCATAACTCAAAAACATTTATCCGTAAAATGTTGAAATTTTGGATTTAGGACTGTTGTAACATGTAGTTGTGTATATTAACTTTTGATTGCAATTGACTGAACCAAAATTGTCCAAAAAACCCCAAATCCCCCAAAAATTGGTTTTTTGACTTTTTCTGAACCGCAGTAATAAGCCTTCATTGAAAGCTTTTCAACGATATATAAAGCTTAACCTGAGACTGTCCAAGACTACACTTCAACCCACCGGCTTGGTCTAGTGGTGAACACGTCTTCCCAAATAAGCTGATTGGAAGTCGAGAGTTCAAGTCCTAGTAAAGGCAGTTACTTTTATACGGATTTGAATACTACATCGTGGATACCGGTGGTCTTTTGTGGTTGGGTTTCAAATTAACCACACATCTCAGGAATGGTTGACCTGACACTGTACAAGATTACACTTCATTTACACTCATACATATCATCCTCTGAAGTAATACCTGAACGGTAATTCCCGGAGGCCAGACTGGAAAAAGAATGACTACACTTCATTTACATTCATACATATCATCCTCATTCATCCTTTGAAGTAATACATTGTAGTGGTTCCTGAGGGTAAACAGAAAATTAAATATAGTAATGTTATTACAAGAAAGTGGTGTAAAATATATTTTTTTTTTTATTTTCTTTACGTCTCGGAATTAATGGAAAAAAATTGAATAGCGTCATACCAATGAATAAAATATAAACCCTTTATAAATTTAATATTTCTTTGCAATTTTTGTATCTGTAATTGAATTAAGATTTATTACTTTATACTTAATTTCACTTAGTGGGAAAATTAATTTTCATTTATAATTAATTTACTTCTGTCTTCATACTTTATTATTATAATTATCACTCATCCTCCTCATATTTATTATAAAACTATAAAAGAAATAAATTACAACATTTATATCAGTGAAACATTAAGATAGATAAAGTTCACAACTTACTAAGTTACATTTTTAAGAGGGGCGATATTCATAATAGCTTTAAATCATTAAAGCTGGAGTATTTATATAAGGAAGTAGAGAGAGCAGATCTGTTCGTTAATATTCGTGTGATTTCGGTAAATTTCGTTATGCAGCGCACTCGTACAACAGCCAGTCTCATTCCGGCATCGTGCGGGTGTATTTGGCTGTTATGAGTAATCACGTTGATAAAAAAGCAACTCTCTGTTTAGTGTTTGTGACGTTAGTGAATTTCTTTTTTTTAATTTAATTTAGAAAAATTTGTTTAAAATAACTAAACTATTTTGAGATGGAGATTATTATTTTTGTGTATTGTTTTAGATATTTAAGGTAAAGTATAAATATAATAATTAAAATTACAAAGCTTATTTTAACACAAACATGTATTCTATCTACTACATATTTATTTTATTAATATATATATATATATATATATATATAAACGGGAATTTCCAAAATTTGTATATTTATTTCATAATGAAATAAAATAGAAGAATATTATTTATTAATAAAATCCTTATTAAAAACAAAAAAAACACAGAATCTAGGTCTTTTTTTAAATGTACGAGCATCTGTGCGAGCATCGATCGCTGTTGTCTTGTGGCCCAATGTAGCGTAAGAACAGTTTCATGTCTGACTGGGATTCAAACCCGGTACCTCGGGTTAAAAAGACTGAGATACTACCACTCCACCACGGAGATCGGCAATTCGAGATTTAATAATTGAGATTAAAATCAAGGTAATATTGTAACTTTCATCAAAAAGGTTCTGCTTATAAATTTTGATCAGCTTTTTATAAATATCTATTGTTATTATCCATTAATTGGATAATAATAATATCAATTAACACATAACACATAATCCAATTAATTAATTGGATGACGTATCTACAATGACTTAAATAAATAAAATTATTTTATTATTATTAAAAAAAAGGAAAACAATTATATCAACTTATTTGTAGATGATAATGTTATATAACTAACAACCATTATTATAGCTACTGTACCTGCCTGAGACGCATTACCATTTCTTTTTTTTCAGGAATTTAAAAAACGTTTATGCAAAAAAAAATACTGTTTTTGTTTATTTGTAAGTAAAATATTAATATATTGTCTTTAAAGGTAACCTATTTACAATAAACTTTAATAGGTTATTGATTACAATTATCTCCATTTCTTTTTAATAAATTGAAAAAAATTAATTTGGAAAAATAAAGGTTTTGCTTATTCATCTTTTTTTTTAATGTAATCGCATGTCATTTTAGAAATATTAATCGGAGAGATTTTATATTTAAAAAAGTATGTTTTACTAGGAAAACTCATATATATATATATATATAAATAATATATTTTATAATTTTGGAATTGTTAATACTTCGTAACTTAATACATATACAAGTAATTTTTCGTATTATCACCCCCATTTTTTTCAGATAAACATTACTTAAAACAGAATTTTTTTTTAATAATTGATAAAACATTAGAGAAATACCGTAACACTAACACACGCAGTGTGTTAGAGTAATAAAGCACTAACACACTGTTTTATAACGGTCATTTTAAACACCTAATATTAATTTTAATATTCTTCATATTAACATATTTTATATATTAAAAATATAAGCATTATTGCTTACAGTTATAAATATTACCAACAAAATATAACTAGCACTTAGTTCGCTTCCTAACCCTGAATAATTAATAGTAATGTTTTGATTATTAAATAATAAATATTGCAATAATTACTGATTTTTTTTTTTTTAACCTCCGGGACCACCCTTAGGTATTACTTAAGAGGATGATATGAATGACAATTTTCGTAGCGTATGAAAATGCCATGCCCAACCGGGATTCGAACCCGGGACCTTCGGATGAAAGGCTGAGACGCTACCAATTTATTATTTAAATAACCAAAATATTACTGTTAATTAGTCAAGATTAGCGAGCGGTAGGTGGAGTTTGGTTAGATTATATTTATAATTTTTCTGCAAATATCACCAAATACCCACTGATTATAAGAATTCTGCTTCTACTGTACTTTCTTTTTGAAAATGAGGACTCTTCTATTTCTACCGTCATTCCTGGACCACAGTCTTTTTAATGTTTTTTTTTTTTTATTTTTAATAAATGATCAGCACACTCAGTAACATTTTCCAATCCGTTATTATTCCAGTTGATATTAACCTACGCTCGCTTCGCCCGCTAATCTTAACTAATTAAACCTTGACTAGTACGTTTAAAATGACTGTTATAAAACAGCATGTTAGTGTGTTTTCTCTAAAGTTTTATTCATCAATTATTATAAAATATGCTATATTAAGTAATTTTTTTTTGTGAAAAATTCAAAATAAGTGGAGGCTTAAACAGAAAAAGTACCCATAAATTATATATGATACCCAAAGTATGGTTTCCGTATATTGTAAATTATTTTTTCCCTAAAATTGTAGTTTTTAAAAGAAATTATTTTTTCAACTAAACAAAAATAAATGTAAATCTTTTTTATAATTCGAGCCTTGTTTTTTTTATTGTTATTATTATTACCTTCCGTCGATGTCCGTAGCGGAGTGGTAGCGACTCGATCTTTCATCTGAAGGTTATGCGATCGAATCCCAGTCAGGCATGACATTTTTCACACGCAACAAAATTCATTTATCATCAATCAGTAACTATAAAGGGGCAAAAGCCTATTGTTACTGAAAAAATAAATTATTATTATTTTCATAAATTTAACCAATGAAATAAATTTTGATGATTCTTGTGTTTTATTTTGATCTGTAAATTCCTACCATTGTAGTATTTTCCAGATAATTTAAATGGAAAATATTGTATGATCTACGAAGAACATTTGAAGTTAATTTTTTTTATTATCATTATTAATATTATTAGGTATTTTATTATTATATTGTAGTTATTTAAGTGTATATAACTCACCGGGTTGGTATAGTGGTAAACTCGTCGTCGTAAATCAGCTGATTTCGAAGTCGAAATTCTCAGCTTCAAATCCTAATAAAAGATTTGAATCTGACTGCTTCTGATTACTTTGAACCTTGATTACTTTTATTCGGATTTGAATACTAGTTCCTGGATACGGGGGTTCTTTGGTGGTTGGATTTCAATTAACCACACGGTCTGAGGAGTAGTCGACCTGAGTTTGTTCAAGGCTATAAATTTACCGGTACAGTTACATTACACGGATAAGTCGCTAATGACTTTTATTGTTGATATGAATGTAAATAACAGTATTAAAAAAAATAATAATATTATTTTTAAAAAAAAAGTGTATATAATCCGAATTAATTCTAATAATCCATATATCTCCATGTATAACTTAAAATTTAGTTGGAGCTAACTAAAGATAAAAATGTAATACATATATATATATGGATATATATCCATAAATTCCAAAGCAGACTTATCTCATGCTGGTTGTTGTTACTTAATATCGTTCCTCTATATTTTTTCTTCTTACTATTAGCAACAAACAGGTACAGATAAATTTCTTATTTGTTAACTTTTAACAACTTTATTCATTCTGGATTAATTGCTTTTAGGAATGAAGGCTGACTTCATTATTTTAATAGCAATAAAAATAAATATAGTTAAAAGTAAATACAGTGTAATATATATATATATATATAATGGTTCTTTAAATTTCAAATTCTATTCCATAGTTTGCATATTGGTATACATATTTGTGTGTGTGTATATATATATATATATAATTCACTAAAGGCTACACCTTGTCGATTTAGTCACATCACTCTAATCTCTGCTTTTCTCTTTAAGTCATTATATGAACCAACTCTTCTCTAACATTATTAATGATAGTTTTTCCCGGTCTACCTCTAGGTTTTTTACCCAAAACGTTGCCCTAAAATATATTCATTAAAAACTGGTCATGTCGTATTACATGTCCTATTAATTTCTCTCTTCTTCTTCATATAACATTTAGCGAGGACCTCTTCTCATTCACTTCTGCTAACACTTCATCATTTCTTTTCCTGTCCACCCAGCTTGTTCTTGTTATTCTCCTCCAAATTCACATTCCATTGCTTCCAGTCTGCTTCTTCTGCTTTCCGAAACGTCCATGTTTCACACCCGTAAGTTAGATCACTCCAGACATAAATTTTAGTGAACTGTTTACTTATTTGCATACTCATATGATTACCAGTCTGTATATATTTTTTATCCTGGAAAGCTCGTTTTGCCAGCGCTATTCTTCTTTTTACTTGTGTGGCACATTTATTATCGCTAGTGACGCTGCTTCCCAAATAACAAAAACTGTCAACCTTCTCTATAACAGTACCGTCTAATTTAATATCAACCTTTGTATCTTCCTACAATCATAATCTTTGTCTTCTTATTAATTTTCAGTTTAAGTTTTTTTAGTACTTTAGATAGTGTTTCTAACATAATCTCCATTCCTCTTGCTGCTGATTCCGCCAGTAACACAATATCATCTGCAAAGCGCATACAATGTATGGATTTTCCATTAATTCTGATTCCTTTTTTTTTCTTTCATTTTTACAATAGCTTTATCAATAAACAAATTAAAAATAAATATATATAGTGATTGCATACAAGAGGGACGTTGCACAACTAGATGTTACAAGTCCTAAATCCAAAATTTCAACATTCTACGGCTAATCGTTTTTCAATTATGCGAGATACATACGTACGTACGTACAGACATCGCGCCGAAATTAGTCAAAATGGAATCAGGGATGGTCAAAATGAATATTTCCACTGAAATGTGAAATCCGAAATTATTCGCGATCACAATACTTCCTTTACTTCGTACAAGGAAGTAAAAACGTAAAAAAAAAGTAATTGAACAATTAAAAAAAGAGAGAGAAACAAGAAACAAGTTATGGTCACCTCCTAGTGGTATTTGTCGGGTAACGTACCCAAACGAATTTTTACCTGTACTTCGTAAGAGTAACCGGTTGTAACTAATATTTTTAAGATGAAGGCCAGTTGTTTTCAAACTCACATCCTTAGATCACTCAAAGTTTCGGGTGATTTTTTTTGCGTGTTCAACCATCGGGTTCACCGTTAGGTATTGTTTCAGAGGATAAAATGAATGATTTGTAGCGTGTGTGAAAATGCCATATCTGACCGGGATGCGAAACCCGGGGACCTCCGGATGAAAGGCCGAGACTCTACCACTCGCTCCACGGAGACAGGCAAAGTTTGTGGTCCTGTACTGACCAAACTGTTGCTCTGAAGAAATTACAATCCACAGATATTTTTTATAACTTGAACAGGCTTTAACTTTTATTTATCATTACTACTCTCACAACCACGAGTTTATTGAACACATAGGAATTAGGGAGTTGAGTCCGTTGCTAGACGACGAAGCGAGCCCTGACCGTTTAAACTTCTCTTGTCCGTGACGGGAAATGAAAGTAACTATGTAGCGAGCGAATCCGCGACGGGAATGGTATTATATATATATATTTTTATTTTTTTTCTAAAATCATTCCTTTCGAGAATCATATATATACTAGTGTACCCCGTCGGGACTTCGCTCGCAATATAGATGTAGCTTCACTCGCAATGCTTTTTTAATATAAACAATTTATGATAAACAAAATATTTATTACAATCCCAAATCCAGCATCCCCATCGCGGCTTCGCCCGTGCTCTATGGTTACTTGCGCTTCCCGTCACAATCATAAGGTCATGGCTCTCCCTTCCCGTTTTTTCCTGTTTCCCTTTAATTCTCCCGTTTCTCTTTTCCTTATTTCCCTTTCCCCCTTTCTCTTGTCTTCTTTCTCTTCTCCTTTTCCATTTCCTTTTTCCCTTCTTCTCTTTTTATCCTCTTCCCCTTTTACCTTTTTCGATTTTTCCTTTTCTTCCTTCCTTTCCCGTTTTCGATTCCAGTTAGTTTAGACGAATTTCCGTATAGTTCATTTTGCCGCTAAGCAGAGATCATGGTAAAATTGTTTGTTATTCCTAATTTAAAAACAAAGCCTTTTCCGGACACACGTTTATTATGAACTTTTTTCATTATTTTAAACAGATAAATACAGCTGTAAAATTTAACGGTATTCTTCTGGAGCTCTCACACACTCATTCTGTCGCTCTGCGCGCGCACATGATGTATTAATATTACTTGTTTGACATATGTAATGAATTACTTCATTTTCATGCTTTACTTACCCTTTTAATCTCAACCAATTTTTTTTGTATCTGTAATCTTCAATTATTTGCTTTACATATTCTAATTTTTTAATTCCATTTTAATTTAATTGTTTATTTTAGATTTAATTTAATATTATTTTACTTAATTTTAATTCAGTTTATTTAATCCCTTTCCTCTTCCCCAATTTTCCTTTCCCCCTTCCTGTTTCCTTTTTTCTTTTTTTCATCTTCCCCTTCTTCCCTTTTACCTTTTACCTTTTCCGATTTTTTACTTTATCCCTTTTTATCCGCGCGTAAATCAGTCCAGTAGTTTTTTAGTCGATAGCGGACACACATATCGGAAATATTATAATGGAGTCGTAAAATATTTAGTATAGCGTATGTTGCTTTTACGTCCAACAGATAGCGTTGTTAACACGAAATTTAGTTTTTTATCGATTTGAACCCCTTAAAATTTCGCAAAATCCTTTCTTATTCACGCCTACTTAGAGATATGAAGATACCCTGAAAATTGCGTCTCTACCTATAATAGTTTTGGTTGTACGTTTATTATGAGTCATTGAATTAGTCAGGACCTTCTGTTTTATATAAGAGATATACTTTTCTATTGTCGATTGATTATGCTTATTTAACAATCGATAATAATTTCTATTGTCGATTGATTATGCTTATTTAACAATCGATAATTTATTTCAGTTACCATTTAAGAAAGTTCTTCATTTCTATTTGTTTCTTTTTTTTCAGTTTTTTAATAATTGAATTCCATCGATTTTTTCCACAAACAATTTTTACTAATTTTAAATTTAATTTATTATATACTTTTATTTATATTTAACGTATCGTTGTTGTTATAAGGATTTATTTATTATATTTTCCTGTTCAAAAATTAAAATTGTTTTGATTTAAATAAACTATTTTGTCAGAATACTATAATTTCTATACTTTTTTACTTTTTCGATTGTTGGTATTTATTAGTATTAGGAAAAAGTATTACTTACGTTTAGAAATCATCTCGCCCAAATTCCGGTATTTCTTAAATTTTAAATATATGTGAAATTAAAAAATTCTTAATTCTAGGATACATAAATTCCTCTATTTTGTTTTATTATTCAAAATGATTTTCCATCAATAAATTATTTTTTGATAGTTTTGTTTATTAGTAATTTTTCATATTATGAATCTGTCTAAAATTAGGATGAAGGTTGAAATTCTTAATATCAGAAAATATACACTTAGAAAGAGATTAGATTTTAAATGATTTATTTGTGCTTATCTTTTAGATATAAAAAAATAAATCATTTGAAATAAATTACAGTATTTATAAAATTAATAATTAATTATGTTAAAACAAAAAAAAATTTCTAGAATCACGAATTCAATAAAAAATTTGGTTTTCTGTAATATATATATATAAATTTTACCTATTCTAAATTAATCATTTGAATTTTTTTATTCTACAACTTAAAAAAGAATTATTACTAGATAAGAACGTGTTTTAAAATATATTACACAGTTAAAAAGTGATAAATCTCCTTTTCCGGAAATAGGATTATTTTATTTTAAAACTTCTTCTGTTATAAATTAAGGACTTTAACTTTTTTCTGAATAAATTGTTGTTATAATTAAAATAACTCTCAAAGTATTTAAAATTTAATTTTTTTTCTAATGATAATTTTTCTTTCTTGAAAATTTATATGTAGGCTCGAAGCCTGTAAGTAAAGAATAATAGTATTGTAGTAAAAATAAAAACCGACTTCAACAAATGATAGTTCTAACAAGCTACAAATAATAATTACGTTTTTATTTATTAACTAAAGTAAAAGTATTTTCAACAAATAATTATTTTTATGGCCAGCCAAATTTATTTGTTCATATAATACAACAATAAAATGCGACATGCAATAATATGATATAAGAATACTTTATAGATGCTTAAGGACATACATTATCACCAAGTATAAATACCTTAGCGAATTCAAGATGAGGTATAATCTTGAGACGCTCTCTCTTATATGCTCTTGAGATCAATTTTACATGTGGGAATCCCATTTAATCTCTTTAGCCGATAGCGGTCGGTTGAGGTACTAACTTTTCGTAATTTTATGTTTAATTTGTGTTGACTGGCACCGACTTTAAAAATAATTATTTGTTATAAATACTTTTTACTTTAGTTAATAAATAAAAATATAATTATTTGTAACTTTTTAGTACTATTATATTTTGAAGTCGGATTTTATTTTTAATTTTTTTATTATTTTATTTTATTATTTTTCATCAATCTAAGAAAAATCTTTTATTTAGATTCATTTAAAAAAAAAGTGAATTCATAAATATATTAGTAAAATTAAAACTCATCTCGAAGAAAGGGTTGAATTACATGTGTAAAATCCCAATCGTGATAGTCGATTTTAACCAAGAATTTTCCTTATTAGATAAATATAAATATTACCATTTCCCTGTAAAAGAATCGGATTTAATTACTTTTGAGGAATGTAGTAATTCGAATTTTCAATTATCCAAACTTGTTTATAATACCTTTAATAAAATAATGCGATACATTTTTACTTTGACTTTCAACGCTATTATCCGAATTTGTCATTTTCCTGGTCTGTGCAAAAATTTCACAGTTAATTGTTATAGCAAAACCGAATAAAGACACCACCAATTTAACATCTTATAGGCCTATCAGCCTGCTTCCTGTGCTCTGTAAGAAAATATATTTTTGAAAAGAATGAATTGGTACGTGGACGATCACATTCGGGTCACCAGTTTAGGTTTAGGGAGCAACATGGTCCTGTGGAGAAGGCAAAAAGGATTGTAAACGTTGTAAATCATGTTGTAGACGAGAAACAGTACTGTTCAGCGGTTTTTTCTCGATGTCAGTCAGGCTTTTGACAAGGTTTGGCATGTGGGGGTTGCTCTGTAAACTGAAAAACGTTTTACCGCATGTTTTCTATGCGGTACTAAAATCATACCTAGAATGCAGGTGCTTTCAAGTTAAACATGGAGAGGTTTTGACGGATTTGTTCCTTATACAATCACGGGTGCCTCAAGGAAGCGTTCGTGGACCCATCTTGTATGTTTTTTTACCGCTGATTTGGGCATGCGGATACCCCAGTTGCAACATTTGCTGACGATACTACAATTCTTGCTGTTCACGAAAATCCGACTACTGCGTCTCGTTTTATTCAAAATTATATCACTCTCCTCGAATCGTGACTTACATGCTGGAAAATAAAAATAAAAACGAAAAAATCAAAGCACGTCACGTCACTCTTCTTAAGGAACACTGTCCTCCTGTTTCTATCATCAGCGTTCCGATTCCGAGACTGTAAATTTCGGTTTTCATCTTGATCGACGACTTACTTGGGCAAAACGTATCATTTCTAAACGGAAAGAGTTAGATCTCAAGCTTAAATACATGTTGTATGTTGTTTTTAAACACGCTGAAAGTACGTTCCATGTAATTACATGATTATGATTACATATATAATTAATTATAATGCTTTATACTATTGGTCTTAACATAGTAATAGATTTTTTACACATATAACTTAACGGGTAGCACTGGATGAAAGATTTATTAGTATAAATAAATATTTAACGACGATTGATCTTCTCTATACTTAACTGCAGAAAAGATAAGTTTCCACCAGAATAAATCATGAATTGAACCAAAACTAATTCTCCTATATAAGATTAAACTGTTTACTTTTTGTCCCTTTACTCTAACTAAAAATATTAATATAAAAGGGATGGTGCCACAAAACGAGCAAGACCCTTGTGGACTTCTAATTTTTCATCTTTTAGAAAACTCACTTCCGTTTATAAATCATATAAATTAAGTCAAGTTAAGTAATAAATATTAAATTGTATTATAAAACAATGTTAATATTGGTTCTAGACTATGAATACATAACCTTAGAGTACAATTATAATTAGTATTAGGATTACTCCATGAATTAGTAATTTTGTAAAAGTGAAAAAAATAAAAGAATTTGAATTGGAATGTACTGGCTGATAGGACATAGAGCTCGACTTTCAGCAGAAAGTAAATTATTGATTTATAAATCCGTTTTGAAGCCTGTTTGGATTTACGGGCTTGAATTGTGGGGTACAGCGTGCAACTCCGGTATTGACTTATTTGAACGCTTCCAATATATATATATATATATATATATATATATATATATATATATATATATATATAATGTCCTTAAGTTGCGAACCGTTCGGCAGGAAATCTCTCTGGTCAGCCTAAGGAATGAAAATCGTTTGGATCGGCACCTGAATTATATGGCGGTCAATTTATTGAATCATACGATCAGTGATTTTTCAAGATTGCTGAGGAACAATATTCTTTGTTTGTCTTATCGTTTCAATTAGGTGACTTTATGGTCTGGCCGTACGGAGTGTTCTTCTATTCCATCATTAAGTCACAAGCCGCTGGGTCTGTGGCCATTTAATGTTAATTCAGATACATCATATTTACTTATTGTTCTATGAACAGATTGTAAAGTTGCTGTGTCGTTATAAAAACAAAAATTACCCTTTGTAAATGCTAATTTATCCCCCCCCCCCAAAGGTTTCACTGCCTCATACTACCTACTGTAGTATTATGGACGCTATATATGTTTAGAAATAAATTTTAGTAGGTAAACTCATTTAGGCACATCGTTACGGTATTGATAGGGTAAATATTAATATAACTGTTAAATATTGTTAAACTGAATTTTTGATTATCCGAACTTATTCATGTACTGTAATCCATTTGTATCTATAATAAAAATATAATAGGATTATTTTGTGAACTCTAGTTTCACCTTTTATTCTAATATTACCTCCTTCTAATCCATCGTGATTTTTTTCACTTTTTGCTCCATGTCAATTATTTAATTAATAACTACGATAGATTTGATAGCTTCATAAAAATAATCCTTTTAAAAAGTTACCTGTATTTATTTTTTAATTTTATAACGAGTATTTCAAAAATGATATAACTTCAGAGTAAGGATGTGTTATTTACGAACGAGTAATTTTTAATTTATTCAACAGATATCAGCACTGTACTCAATCATACTATACTCAGCAATTAAAAAAAAAAACCTAGCACTCATTAGTGATGTTTTAGAATCCATTTCTTTGTGTTGTATAATTTATATTACTATTATTATTTTTACTACTATTATCAGAATCTATATCAAGTATAAATCATTAAAACGAAAAAAAAATCTGTTTCAATAGAAATTTCTTCAGTTTGCACTTTGAAATAAATCAACATTATCACTTTTAATATATTACGTAATTTCGTGAGACTTACACTATAATCAATCATAAAGCTCCCCCCTTCCAACAACGACAATTAACAATGAAAGCTTTTCAAGATGTAAAAGGGCGTTGTAACTCAAGTCACCTAGAAAATTATTGTGACGTAATTTACTGTGACATTCTGTAAGTTATGCTTATACAATGGACTGTTAACAGGTACAGCTTTCAGAATCATAAAAAATAGATAAAATTGTATATGTATCGAACCTTTTTGCTCATGAACAAAAAAAAACAAACTTGAGAAAGAATTCACAATACAGTTTTAAAGTTTAATTTTTATTGATGAAAATACAATTGAATCATGATAATTTTATATCCAAGACTGGATTTAACGTGTTTGATAATGTTTGAATGTCAAAACATTCAAATTTTTGAACTATGAAAATCCTTACAATTTTCATTATGAATCATTATAAAAAACATTTAATTTGTTTTACTCAGGTAAAATATGATCTTTGTTTTTTTAAAATTACTTAATTTAATTAAAAATAAATTAAGAATAAATTATATTAAAAAAAAAAGTACATCATTATGATTTAGTTGGATTTAGTCAATTTTTTTTTTATTATTTCACTATTAAGGAGTTATGTAAAAGATAGTATGGACTACATTCGAAACTAATTATAAAACATGTTAAATGGGCGACAATTTCGTTAGGATAGTTGTAAGTAGAAATTTTTTACGTTGAAATTTTTACCCTTTTAAAATTATTAACTCTACCCTTTTCATTTAAAAGTTTTGAGTTGATCCTCCAAGGAGGCCTCTGGTGATTTGGGGTGTTGTGGTATAATACTAAATATTAAATTGTTTCCAAGTTGGCACATTTGATAAATTTAATTTTTCTCTGTTTAACAACTGAATATTTATTTAAAGCCTTTCATACTTTATAATCTCTACGATGTATGAAATATTATTTTTTTTTAGTATTTGATGAATTGATTACTAAATTATTGATTTTAGAATTTTTTTTATTTTTAGTAAAAATTTGCTTAATTTTGAATACTTAATTTTGAAAAATACCATTTTGAATATAAATTTTTACTTCCATTACAAGGAAGTATTGTAATCGCGAAAAATTTCGGTTTTCAGGTTTCAACAGAAATATCAATTTTGACTAGTTTCGGCGTGACGTCTGTACGTACGTATGTAGGTATATATCTTGCATAGCCCAAAAACTATTAGCCGTAGGATGTTGGAATTTTGAATTTAGGACTTCTCTAAGATGTATTTATGTACCTCCCCTTTTAGCCGCAATCGACTGAACCAAAAGGGTCCAAAAAGGCAAAAATCCCCAAAAAATAGAACTTTGGCTTTCTCTTAATTGCAGTTATAAGCTCTCATTGAGAGTTTTTCAACGATATATCCTAAATAGTACTTATTTTCATTGGTTTTAGAGTTATAGCCAAATAAAATTTTAATTGATGAAATATTTAGATCTTACAAGGGGAAGGCACATCGGTTCGAATCAATACTTCCTCTCCTTTTTTTTAACTTTTTTTTAATTTAAATATATTGATTTATTAATAATTATTAACCTGTGATTATAAAAAATAATTTTTACAGATGAATAATAATAATAAAATTAAAAAAAAGGAAAAAATATCAGAACTTATTAATAAAATAAAAAATTTATGCACTTTTCATTTTAAAAAATCTGTATTTCGAATTTAATCGGCGTAAAAGGAAGTCATTTGGTATCCACATTAGATTTTTGTTTTACAGATAAACATTTTCCTTTCAAGAAGAAAGATATGACAATTCAATTTCCACTAAAACTAAAATTTCGATAAATATTTGATTAGATTATATGTTATACAAATTTCCGCGTATTATATAAATTTTTAATTTAGATTTTTATGTAACTCCCCTTGATCACATTTGATCACAACCGTTAGTTGCTTAAATATATTTTTTTTTTTGTCTTCAGTCATTTGACTGGTTTGATGCAGCTCTCCAAGATTCCCTATCTAGTGCTAGTCGTTTCATTTCAGTATACCCTCTACATCCTACATCCCTAACAATTTGTTTTACATATGCCAAACGTGGCCTGCCTACACAATTTTTCCTGTCTTTCTACCTGTCTTTCCAATATTAAAGGGACTATTCCAGGATGCCTTAGTTTGTGGCCTATAAGTCTGTCTCTTCTTTTAACTATATTTTTCCAAATGCTTCTTTCTTCATCTATTTTCCGCAATACCTCTTCATTTGTCACTTTATCCACCCATCTGATTTTTAACATTCTCCTATAGCACCGCATTTTAAAAGCTTCTAATCTTTTCTTCTCAGATACTCCGATCGTCCAAGATTCACTTCCATATAAAGCGACACTCCAAACATATACTTTCAAAAATTTTTTCCTGACATTTAAATTAATTTTTGATGTAAACAAATTATATTTCTTACTGAAGACTCGTTTAGATTGTGCTATTTGGCATTTTATATCGCTCCTGCTTCGTCCATCTTTAGTAATTCTACTTCCCAAATAACAAAATTCTTTTACCTCCATAATCTTTTCTCCTCCTATTTTCACATTCAGTGGTCCATCATTGTTATATCTACTACATTTCATTACTTTTGTTTTGTTCTTGTTTATTTTCATGCGATAGTTCTTGCGTAGGACTTCATGTATACCGTTCGTTCATTGTTTCTTTTAAATCCTTTTTACTCTCGGCTAGAATTACTATATCATCAGCAAATCGTAGCATCTTTATTTTTTTTACCTTGTACTGTTACTCCGAATCTAAATTGTTCTTTAACATCATTAACTGCTAGTTCCATGTAAAGATTAAAAAGTAGATATAAATAAATTAAAAAGCTTAAATATAATTTTTTTTTTCCACAACCAGTATATACAATGTATACAATGAACTCCTCAAGTAGACCCATAAGTAACATAAGATCGATTTTTTTGTAAACAGTTTGTCAATAAAAAAATTATTTAGTTTTTTTTTCATTTTAATAATTAGTCCTGCAAATTATATTTTATATGACCGCTGAAGATAGCAGTTAATTAGATAAAGTTACCTCCATAAAATCAATTACCTTTAACATGCTTTTCTGTATAGTTGGCAGATTTAACAGAAAAAGTCTTGCTTCCATAGTCCTGAACTTTTCTGTTAGTCCCCCCATTTTTTAAAATATTTTTCATTATGAATCGTTGGGGAAATGCTTAAAATATGATATTCACTTCATTTTGGGATGGAAAAACCATTTTTTATATTTGGAAGAATCGCAGAAAAGACCCCGGCATTGTTTAAAAATACGGATTACTGTATTGTTACGAATCAAAATATTACAACATCGATTACTTATATGTGTTTTTTGTTTTATTAGACCTTTTTATATAGAGATTCATTTCTCTTATTATAAACGTCGATACGAAAGAAAAAGCGATCCTTTTTTTAAGGTAGAGGAATCATTTATAAGACCAGAATATGTAAGATAAAACACGAAATGTCTATGAAGATTCATGTACAAAATTATCGTTGGGTATGTAAAAAACCGAAAGTGCCGTGAAGAAAAACCGATCAGAAAAGGAACTTGGTTGGAAAGCAAATTGTCGTTCGAAAGGATTATTTTATTCACTTATGCTTGGTCTCAGAAATAACCTATCAACCGTTTTGCTGAACAAGAATTTGAAATGAGCTGTGACGCTATTACAGATCTGCGTGAAGTTTGTGCCGATTCCTTATTGAAAAATCCTCATAAAATAGGTGGTAAAGGAAAAACGGTGGAAATCGATGAACCGTGTTTTTTGAGAGGAAAATATAATCGTGGAAAGTTGTATCCTCACCAAAAACGAAAAGACCGGATACCAGTGGGGGGAATCCAGTAATGGAGTACCCCCATTAGAGCAGGCAATAAAGAATTAAAAGATCCAACCGGAGGGCAGACCTACCATACCGGTCTTACTGCCGGTAGGTGAGCAGGCCCCTTAGAGTAAAGTACACTCCCCTGGGCTGAGTTTTACTTAACTGTATGTCCGGCCCGGGGGAATAAGGGGATAAAAAAAAGAGGTGGAATCATGACCGTCAGGTTTGTAAACGGCTGGTGGGGCCGCTGAGTTTAGAGAACATGCTGACGAGCGAGAATTGGTACACGCTGATCTCGCAATACGTAGCAGGGGTGATTCAGCAGAAAGATCGTGAGGACACTCTCTGTGGAGTCGTCTTTCGTCTGGGCTTGCTCTCGGATGAGCGGCAGTGAGAAAAGAGGGGGACTCCTGGCCCTCCCAAGTTAAAAACATCGAGACCCTGCGAGAATGCCGCCCTGTGCGAGCCCCCGTTACAGCCCATACAACAAAGGACCGAGTCCCGGCTACTGGATGGGGGGAGCCGGGACTCGGTCCTTTGTTGTTGAGAACGGCATAGCCGGACCTGGCGCTGCTCCGCTCCTTCACTGTAGTTAGAGACGATGGCACCTCCAAGTTTTGTGTTTATGCTTAAATACGGGTCAAGCTCTGAGAGATAAGGGAAAAGTAAAACAATTATTATTAAAACAAATGTTGGATCATTTCGTGCGCCACCCTGGATTTTGATGGTACGAAAATTAAAAAAAAAAATGGAAGGGAAAGTTTTATCTTTTTTTTTAATAATCATCTCAAAAATTAAAACAATATATATTTATATTGTTTTTGTTATTGTATATATATATATATATATATATATATATATATACAATAATATATATATATAATATATATATATATATATAATATATATATATATATACAAAATAATAACTAAACACTTCTTTGGTTATTCTTTGGTGAGACGAATATAAAAAAACTAAATAAGTTATAAAATTATCCAAAATAATAAAAAAATTTCTAATGCAATTCATTAGGTCAACAACCAAACAAACAAAAAAAAAACAAACGCAGAAAATGTCCGTTATATTATTTATAGAATTTATATCCTTTTTAATGTGGATCAAACAAAACATATGTCCGTTATAATAGAACGGACGTATCTGATTTAAGTATTATATATGCTAATGTGTTTTAAATTAATAGATAATAATGGGTTGCGTATTATTGGTTATTTGTTGGTTTTAGTTTTATTTTGTATTTTGGTTTATTAATTTAGAATTGGTATTTTTTGTTTGGATTGTAACTTAATGTTATTGGAATGGTGGTGGGAGTATTTATGAAAATGATAACAATTTTATTAGTGGGGTTTTGTTTTTTTTTAGATTAGGTGGCGGGGAGGTTAATAGGTATTTGCTGGTGTTGTTTTTTTCTCATTTGTGGTTTGTCATGATAAAATCCTACATCTTTGACGAAACATCGACGTTTTCTGCTTTTGTTTTTTTTTTTTTGTTTGTTTGGTTGTTGACCTAATGAATTGCATTAGAAAATTTTCTATTAATTTGGATAATTTTATAACTTATTTAGTTATATATATATATATATATATATACACACACATACACACACACACACACACACACACACACACACACACACACACACACAGAGAGAGAGAGAGAAAGAGAGATAATAAGATGCACGAAAAAATGTCCTCTTTTTTATATAAAATACATCTTACTCAGTGAAGTGCAAAAGGAGTCCACGAAGTAGTAGTAAATTTTATTTCAAGTTTTTTTCTTGAAATTAATAAAAAAACAAAAACCAGTAAATATGATTAACGAGTTAGAAAGCCAAACTCTTTCTTCCTGTTTTAAATTATATTTCTTTTATTTCCGTAAACTAAAGTATAAAGAAGTTACGGTATATTAAACTACAAATTACCCATAAAAATTTTAATTTTCTAGTGTCTTGTTTTATCCACTCTTTACAAAAACATTATACTTTTAATTACAGTTTAATAAAATTATTCCATTTTAAGAAAATTAAATAACAAAACCCCGTTTTATATTCTCATTTTTCTGCATACGATTTCAGTTTTTATTATTCTGTTATTTCAGTTATTTCCGTTATTTCAGTTGTTATTATTCTGAAGAAAAGGTGTCAGATGAATCGGTGGAATTTAGAGAAGCTTTAGGAAGAGGAGGTAAAGAAGATTTTTGAGGAGGACATCGCAAGAGGTCTGATTAAAAAAGATAAGGTAGAAAATGCAGAAGAAGAATGGGAAAATGTTCAAAAGGAAATTCTTAAATCAGCAGAAACAAACTTAGGCGGAATAAAGAGAACCGGTAGAAAACTTTGGGTTTCAGACGATATATTGCAGCTGATGGATGAACGTAGAAAATATAAGACTGCTAGTGATGAAGAAAGTAAAAGGAACTATCCGCAATTAAGAAATGCTATAAACAGGAAGTGCAAACTGGCGAAAGAAGAGTGGATTAAAGAAAAGTGTTCAGAAGTAGAAAGAGAAATGAACATTGGTAAAATAGACGGAGCATACAGGAAAGTTAAGGAAAATTTTGGGGTACATAAATTAAAATCTAATAATGTGTCAAACAAAGATGGTAAACCAATATATAATACGAAAGGTAAAGTCGATAGATGGGTGGAATATATTGAAGAGTTATACGGAGGAAATGAATTAGAAAATGGTGTTATAGAGGAAGAAGAGGAAGTTGAGGAGGACGAAATGGGAGAAACAATACTGAGATCTGAATTTAAGAGAGCATTAAAAGATTTAAATGGCAGAAAGGCTCCTGGAATAGACGGAATACCGGTAGAATTACGATTTGCTGATGATATAGTAATTCTAGCCGAGAATAAAAAGGATTTAGAAGAAACAATGAACGGCATAGATGAAGTCCTACGTAAGAACTATCGCATGAAAATAAACAAGAACAAAACAAAAGTAATGAAATGTAGTAGAAAAAACAAAGATGGCCACTGAATGTGAAAATAGGAGTAGAAAAGATTACGGAGTAGAAGAATTTTGTTATTTGGGAAGTAGAATTACTAAAGATGGACGAAGCAGGAGCGATATAAAATGCCGAATAGCACAAGCGAAACGAGCCTTCAGTAAGAAATATAATTTGTTTACATCAAAAATTAATTTAAATGTCAGGAAAAGATTTTTGAAAGTATATGTTTGGAGTGTCGCTTTATATGGAAGTGAAACATGGGCAATCGGAGTATCTGAGAAGAAAAGATTAGAAGCTTTTGAAATCTGGTGCTATAGGAGAATGTTAAAAATCAGATAGGTGGATAAAGTGACAAATGAAGAGGTATTGCGGCAAATAGAAGAAGAAAGAATCATTTGGAAAAATATAGTTAAAAGAAGAGACAGACTTAGAGTCCACATATTAAGGCATCCTGGAATAGTCGCTTTAATATTGGAAGGACAGGTAGAAGGAAAAAATTGTGTAGGCAGGCCACGTTTGGAATATATAAAACAAATTGTTAGGGATGTAGGATGTAGAGGGATATGCCGAAATGAAACGACTAGCATTAGATATGGAATCTTGGAGAGCTGCATCAAACCAGTCAAATGACTGAAGACAAAAATAAAATTATTCTGTTTATTTTATTTTTAGATATTTTTGTAAAAGGAAAAAAATAGTTTGCACCCTTTTGTTTTTAAAATGTACTGTCGGAAATGATGAGGTTTTTTAATTTGTCATTAAACTACAACAGAAATAAGATTTGCAAGCAAAAAATATTACGTCATAATTATTAAGTCTATTATTGTGAGAAAATTATTATTACTTAATTTGATACTGATTTAAAATACTGGAATTAACAATAAATAAAAACAAGTAATATTTAATCGAATTGAAAGTAAAATGGAGAACGTAAAAACATACACATAATTACATCAATTTTCTCCAATAACTCGGCTGTTTGTTTACCAATTTTAAAAAATAAAATGTAATTTTGTTCAAACGGCTAAATATTTTAGCTAAATATAAATTTTGATAAAAATAATATTTATGGAGATATAACGGATTGAAAAATAATGGACAGCATTTTTTTAATTTACGAAGATATTGAAGTCCTGATTTTTGCAAAATTAAAAAAAAAACATTTTACCATGATGCGCATCAAATATTAATGCAATTCATCTATTCGAACTTCAGATATAAATTATTATATATAAATAACAAAATGGCGGACAGGGTGAGAACGAAGGAAAAATTGCTATTCTTCCTAAGAATATTTTTTGTTTTAGTTTTACAAGTAGAATCCGAAAAAATATGGTCAGCCCACCACTTTAAAATTATTATATATAGTCTTTCTCTTTGATTGGCGGGAAACCTCTTGGGTATACCCTAAAAAAAATATGTGACGCAATTTCTTTACGGCCATGGCTTTTTCAGGTACAGACTGCAGAAATTCGGCCTGGTTGATTCTGGGATGTGTCCTCAGTATGGACAACGTTCCCCCCCTTTCTTTTTCCTGTTTAGTCTCCGGTAACTACCGTTTAGATAAGTCTTCAGAGGATGAATGAGGATGATATTTATGAGTGTAAATGAAGTGTAGTCTTATACATTCTCAGTTCGACCATTCCTGAGATGTGTGGTTAATTGAAACCCAACCACCAATGAACACCGGTATCCACGATCTAGTATTCAAATCCATGTAAAAATAACTGGCTTTACTAGGACTTGAACGCTGTAACTCTCGACTTCCAAATCAGCTGATTTGGGAAGACGCTTTAAACACTAGACCAACCCGGTGGGTTTCAGTATGGACAATTGGATGATATTTACTATATTTCCTTTATGAATGCTCAAATTATAACTTGATGTAGACGAACACATCAGTCGGCTTGATCTTCTCGGGTCAGCGTTGGATCTCCTTGCAAACTCGAGAAGCTGGGCGGAATGGGCAATTATGAAGAATTTTATAGTCTATTTAGCAAAAGAAGGATTGCTGAGAGGGATATAAAGTCCCGCTTGGATTTTGCCTTTTTTTAATATTTTTTGTTGTTCTGTTTTCAGTTATGTTTTGTTTTAGTGTTGTGGTTTTGTGCGTGTTTTTATTTTGCGTTGTATGTTGAACTCAGTTATACCTATTCGGGTAGGTATTTCAGTTCCTTCATTGTCATTTTAGTTTTGTCCATTGAGTCTTGTTTAAGACTTGATAGATATGTTTTGGTTGAGTTCTTTATAAATAGCAGTACACCGATGGGAATGTCGCTTGTGGCAATCACATCGGTGGCATCCTGGCTATGATGGACAGAAATATGTCATATGCCGAGGTTTTGAAGACGACCTCCGTAAAGCCCATACGAGCTAGGTATGGAAGGAGTGGTGAGAATGTCTTCCCCTATGCAGTCAGGGTATTCTCTCTCTCACACTCTCTCTCTCCCTTTCTCTCTCTCATAGAATTGATGACGTAAAATAATTGTACGGATTTTTCTTCGATAGCCAGTCTGGTACTTTAATAAAAGTAAAAGAAATTACATTGATTGTGTTCGGAAACGTGTTTTGTTTTTGAATTTATGGATAGTGTAATATTTAACCTCAATTTCTGCTCTAGGGGATGCATTTATATATATATATATATAAACTATGATAATTATGTCTGTTGAATAGTTATAGTTTTACTGCTATACATTAGTACATAAATACTAAATTTAGTTCAACGTAAATTTCAAGACTGTGCTTTTTCTTTTGTTTTACACACACACACACACACACACACACACACACATATATATATATATAAAGCAGGTTTAAATAAGATTTCTACTTGGTTATAAATCTAGTTCACGTAGTCTGAACGTAGCTTCGACCGTTTATGTAGTCTGCTCTTTGAGTTTAATAAATCACTAGCCGCTATTTCATTTTCACCCAGTAGTCGTGTGGTCGTAACTTTGCTGCATGCATTGCAGTTCAATAAGATAACAATGCGGGTACAGGTCTTTCTCTAATTGATTTTAACTGTTTTTAACCCTATTTTCCTTGAATTCTAATCTAAGATTATTAATTGTTGTCACAATTTTTGTTTAATTACTAGAAATTAGTTTTTTTCAAATTGAGCTTTTCATTGAAAAATTTATTTTTTTTTTTTCTCTTAATACACTTATTTGAAAAGGGAATGTTATTTTTTTAATAAAAACAATTTTAAATATTTTTTACTGTACTAATGTCTTTGGTTAAAAATTATTTTTTTTTTTATCTCCCTGATTGAACTGATTGACATGAAATAAAAGCCGAATGATTTATCTGAATTGTATCCTCTCTTGATTATTTAAAAAAAATCGTATTATTACAAATTTATCAATTGTGAGAGGGAAAAAAATTGTGGTGAAAAAGGAACCGGGTTGGAATCCCGGTCAGATATTCCATCTTTTCATACGCTACCAATTTCCACCGGGCTAATGACTATAGCTGTTGATGTCCCCCGTTCATAAAAAAAATAAATAAAAATTAAATTGGGAATTAAAATTTTACCGTTATGAAAATGTTTTGTAATGTTATACATAAAAGAATTTTAAAACCCATATTATACTGAAAATAAACATGAAAAATCAAATCGTAAATTTAACAAAATATACAGAGCCTCCGTGGCGAGTGGTAGCGTCTCGGCCTTTCATCTGGAGGTCACGGGTTAGAATCCCGGTCAGACGTAACATTTTCACAGGTTACAAATTGTTATTTTTCATCTCATTTTTTGAAGCAATACCTAACGATGGTTCCGGAGGCTAAAAAAATTAACATAATAAACTAGTAAGTACGGTTTAAATTCATAGTTTTTATGTAAAGTAAAAAAAGAAATTGATTCTGAAGAAAGTTATTATAATTCTTTATACATCCTGTGAAATGCATTGAGTGCATGTAAAAAGAGTTAAATTTAAAAATACTTAACTTGTTTTTAATATCCAGAAATATTACAGTAAATAATTAATTATAAGTTCCTACATAGAAATCCATGTAAAAAATATAGTAGATAATGGTACCGTATGTTTCTGATCACCCTTATTTTTAATTCTTGCAATCTACGTAGCGGAGTGGTAGTTACTCACTTTTTCATCCTAAAGATTCTGGATTCAAGGCCGTATCAGGTTCAATATTTTTTCATACGTTAAAAGATTCATATCACAGCCTATAAAGCAATTGTAAGTTGACATTTACTTGTAATTGAAAGTGTAAATAATATGTATGTATATAAGTATGTGTTATAAGTAATATCTGAACAAATTAATTGTATAATTGAGCCAAAAAAAAACGCCCCTTTTTAAAACTTTAACCAGAGATAGAATTTATTCGAAAATCAACAGTATTTTTTATATATACTTATTGCATATGTTACTAAATTGTGACTGGAATATAATTTCAGACAAATTCTTCCAAGGAACTGCTGGCATATCGTCATTTATTTTCTAAAGAATAGGTCTGACTCAATTTCTGCAGTCACTCTTTGAATCTCCCTTTTTAGCTTAAGAATTGTTTGTGGAGAGTTTTTATAAACCTTCGACTTCAAAAATCTTCCAAGAAAGAAATCACACGGTTACAGATTTCATGATCTTGTTTGCCACGTTTGATCGGCATGTTTTGAAATTACGCGGACTGAGAATTTTTCACATAACAAATTGATTGTTTCTCTCGCAGTGTGGCATGTTTTACCGTATCGTTCAAACCGTAAGTTATTGCCAACGATTGAGTCAATCGTGGCCAAAAAAATTCATTCAACATGTTATGGTATCGTTACTATTAACCTTTGCCTCATTTCTAATCTCATCCTTAAAAATATATAGGCCGATAGGCCATCAGACCAAAATCCATGCAAAGCAATAACTTACTGGATGTAACTGAATCTCATGAAGAGCTCTTGTTCTCTTCCCCAAATTCTACAATTTTGCATGTTGACATACCCACTAAGATGGCAGTGTGCGTCATCAATAAACATTATCGTGTTTGCAAAATTACTGTTTACTGCTTGATGATGCAACAAAAAATTAGCAAATTCTCTGCCGTTAAGATGATCCCTTGCCTTTAGTAGTTGTGTTAATTTTACTTTGTATGAATGCATATGCAGATCATTTGTTAGAATTTTTTTTAAAGTTTGTCCCAATTATCCTGACTTTTTGTGAACGATGGCGAGTCGATTTTCTTGAGTTTGTTGCAACACTTTCGCGCTCTGATTCGATATTAACATGACAGCAACCGGTAAGAGGAGCAACCAGATTGTTTTTTGCCTAAATCGGTACCCATTTCTCAATTGTTTTCACTATTTTCTGAACTGTTTACTCACGCGGTGCGATTTTTCTACCAAACGTTTCCCAAACTTCACCGGAAACACTTACTATATTTCTAGTGATTTTTTATATTACTCCGATTTTCATTTTATGGCTTTTAATCAATATGGTTTAAAAATACATTTTACCAAGACGCTCATCAAATATAAATGTGATTCATCTATTCGAACCTGAGATGTAAATTTTTATTATAAATAAAAAAATGGCGGCAGGGGGGGAACGAAGTACAAAATTGCTATTTTTCCTAAGAATATTTTTTGTTTAATTTTACAAGTAGAATCCGAAAAAAATATAGTCAGCCCACCACTTTAAAAATATTATATCTAGTCTCTCTCTTTGGTTTGCGGGAAACCTCTTGGGTATACCCTAAAAAAAAATATGTGACGCAATTTCTTTCCGGCCATGGCTCTTTTAGGGACAGACTGCAAAAATTGGGCCTGGTTGATTCTGGGATTTGTCCTCAGTATGGACAACTGGATGATGGTTACTATATTTTCTTTAAGAATGCTCAAATTATGAGTTGATGAACACGGACCCATCAGTCGGCTTGATTTTCTCAGGTCTACGGATCTTCTTGCAAACTGGAGAAGCTGGACCAAATGGTCAATTATGAAGAATTTCATAGTCTATTTAGCAAAAGAAGGATTGCGGAGAGGGATGTAAAGCCCCGCTAGGATTTGCCTTTTTTTTATATTTTTTGTTTTCAGGTATGTTTTGTTTTAGTGTTGTGGTTTTGTGCGTGCTTTTGTTTTGCCTTGTGTGTAGAAACTCGCATATCTATTCTGGTAGACAGTTCAGATCCTTTATTGTCAATATAGTATAGTCCACTGAATCTTGTTTAAGACTTGGATATGTTTTGTTTGAGTTCTTTATAAATAGTAGTACACCGATGGGAATGTCGCTTGAGGAAATCGCATCGGTGGCATCCTGGCTAAGGAGGACAGAAATATATCATATGCCGAGGTTTTGAAGACGACCTCCGGTAAAGCCCATAAGAGCTAGGTATGGAAGGGCTGGTGAGAATGTCTTCCCCTATGCGGTCAGGGTATTCTCTCTCTCTCACACTCTCTCTCTCTCTCTCTCTCTCACACTCTCACACTCTCTCTCTTTCTCTCTGTCGAATTGATGACATAAAATAATTGTACGGATTTTTCTTCGAGAGCCAGTCTGGTACTTTAATAAAAGTAAAAGAAATTACATTGATTGTGTTCGGAAACGTGTTTTGTTTTTGGCTTTATGGATAGTGTAATATTTAACCTCAATTTCTGCTCTAGGGGATGCTAATTATATATATATATATTATTATATATATATTTTATATATATATTATTATATATATATTTTTTATATATATATATACACATTTATAAACTATGATAATTATGTCTGTTGAATAGTTATAGTTTTGCTGGCATACATAAGTACATAAATACTGAATTTAGTTCAACGTAAATTTCAAGACTGTGCTTTTTCTTTGTTTTACACACACACACACACACACACACACACACACACACACACACACACACATATATATATATATATATATATATATATAAAGCAGGTTTAAATAAGATTTCTACTTGGTTATAAATCTAGTTCACGTAGTCTGAACGTAGCTTCGACCGTTTATGTAGTCTGCTCTTTGAGTTTAATAAATCACTACACTTACTATATTTAAACACTTACTATATTTCTAGTGATTTTTTGTATAACTCCGATTTTCTTTTTATGGCTTTTAATCGGAAATAATATAAATAAGATAAGCAAGTTATTCAGGATTAAAAACCCCTTCATACGATAATGGTGAGCAATTTAAAACCGGCTTTATTTTTGGTCCACCCATTATTTAATAATGTCAAAGGATGGTTTCACCTTGTAATGTAACATTATTATTACAACATCTTTCTTTTTTTTCTATGAAAATAGATTTGTATTATTTAATTGGAATATAACTTGAAAGCCTTTTTAATATTCTAGTAAAACCATACTGTATATATTCACCCATAATACAACCTTGCTATGGAATAGCCCGGGGTATTATTGTATTATTCTAAATAAAAACATGTTTTCTTCACCCGCTACTATACGTACAGTTTAACAAAGGTGTAATTTTGTTTAACGATTTCTACTTATGATTATTAAATAATATTTAATAATAAAACTATTTTTATTAATTAGAATAAAACACGTTTACGCATTTGTTAGCATAAATATTAAGTAATGATTTTACCTACCGCTTCTTCAATCACAGTGTACAAATCTGTACATCTAATTATTTTCATTCCAAAACAAGCTCTCTGTTACAGAATGTCAAAATTAAAATGATTTTTTAAGATTTATTTATTTACAAAGTAACAACAACGTTATCGTCTTTTGCAGTTGGTAGATGATAAATGAATTTTGTACAGTGTGAAAAATGCTATACCTGATTGGGATTCGAACCCGGAACCTAAATAATAATTTATTTTTCATTGTCAAGCGACAATGAAATTTCCACAAAACTTAATATAAAATTTTATATAAATATACAATAATTGAAGAAACAAATGACTCAAAAATGATTATTTTTTCAATGAAAATGAAACTAATGTTATTTTTTAACATAATCCCCGATTAAATTTCTGCCCTTGACCCATCTTTCTTACTCCAGCGGTAAAGAATTGTTCACCTCGAATGTCTGAACCATTCTTGACCAGAAATTGTTGCCGAACTTGTGCCTCGTAAAGACTCTTTGACAGGATAAAATAAGACAAAAAATTGGTTGCATCATATCCAGACTGTAAAATGGATACGCCAAAACCTAGTAATCCAACTTTAGGACTTAATATGACTTTTGAGCGAACAAAGCGGGAGGGGGGCGAAATCATGAGAAAAATTACGCTTTTTAAGAGACAATCAGAAGATTTCCTGCTTAATTTATTCTTCAATTTATTTCCTAACGTGTCACAGCTGTTGATTGTACGCTTTTCTTCAATGTAATGCTTTAAATTGAGCTTTTATATTATTATTATACCATTATCAGTTAAGACGTAGGTTTTAAATGTTTTCCTGGCGGGCGATTTCGGATGTTTTCAATCATACTTTGAAGTTTGGATTCCTATCGTATGAAACTATAAAAGATATAAAATAAAGAAACAACAGTCTATACGTATTAACGCCACCGCAGCTACAGCTTTATTTAAAAACAAAGTTGTCAATCGGATTTCGGTGGAAAATGGGCCTATATAGAGTTTAACATAGATTCAAAACAGTCTCTTTATTTATTTTATAAATACAATTTAACCAAACTTAACCTACGCTCGCTTCGCTGGCTAACCTTGACTAATTAACACCGTAATTTTTTGAGTATTTTTAATAAATTCAGTAATTATTGCAATTATTTATTATTTAAATAACAATAATTACTGAATTTATTAAATAAATTCTCAATAAATTACGGTGTTAATTAGTCAAGGTTAGCGAGCGAAGCGAGCGTAGGTTAAGTTTGGTTAAATTATATTTATAAAATAAATAAATATAAATAACCATTTCTTAAAATTAATAAAGAGACATAATAAAATAAATACTCAATTTTAAATAAAGCTGTAGCTGCAGTGGCGTTAATACGTAAGTACCGAAATAAATATTACATTATCTAGTCATTTTTTGTATTTATAAACAAATGAAATTACACTTTTTGAACTGTGTTCATGTTTCAACCAGGATATTGAGAGACTAACAAATTAAAGAATTCCAATAAATACAATTTATTACCCTAAAGACACATAAACAAAATAAATAATAATAATAATCATTAACATAAAATGTTAATTCAAATAAAAAGGACAAGATTTGGTTAAATTTAGTTAAATTATAAAAACAGTGCAATTTACTAAAAAGATTATAATGACTGCTAGAACCTCATATTGCATTAACAAGATAACACTAGAAAAGTCTTAAGTTCATACAATTAAATTTTCGACAAATATTACTTTTACTGTCTGCGATAGAACTACCTTCACTTTATGAATGAATATAATACTGCCACTTTCACTACTGTTTACCAATAAATCGCCGAACAACTTCCTGCATTCTCCCACTGTTCACAGTGGAATGCTCGTAACGTACTTTTCATTCGTCGTTACCACACGCTTGCTGATATCGCCGTCACCGCAACACGTCAGACCCGGGCTTGCGAAACTACTCTGTTATCATGACTACTCAAACATGACCTCACAGAACTACTGACTTTTCTTCGCTGGTCTCTGGCAGTATTTATATTCCCTGGCCTGTAGAATCAGTACCCCCTGACATTCCTTTAATTGGTGAAGCGTAATCATTTTCATCATCCGCGCCATTATGTTTTTCTATAAATTCTTACTCCGATTTGGAGAAAAGAATCCCTTTTAGTTGCTTCTGGATTCTTCTTTTCATTATTATTTTCTTTTACTTTCTTCTTTATCGGAAGAAATCCGGTATACTGGTCTGTTGCCGGACCAGTATTACTCACATGTATAATTAATACGTTTGGAATAACAAAGCTGTAAAATATAAGCAATCCATATTTAAAATTACCATAATTTTCCGTAGACTATGTCACATTTTCCTTAGTTCTATGTCCTTTATAAATTCTTTTGTATTTTAAAAATCTTATCAAAATTAAATTATTAATACAAAAAAAATTAATTTAGATATAAAAGTGGTATGAATTCTTGTTGTATCGGTACAAGACTGTATCTATTTATTTCCTGTATTAAAGCGCCGTTCTTTATTCAATAACGAAGGTATACAAAACGACTTTTAAGTTAATAGAATTAAAATTCATTATATATATTCCAAAAAGATAACATTTGTGAGTAAATATAGTGGTGGGGAAAAGACGCTAGACGCTGTTGATAGATATAAAATTTGTGGTTACCATAACGATATTCTAAGGTTGCGATTGCCAAAAAAAGACTACTATACATTTTCACACTTATTTCTTTTCTCTCTGAAGGATATAACAACTACGAAAACGTTATTTATCCTTTGTTCTATTCGATATAAACATAATGACGTCATTAAACCTTTTTCTAAATGAATCGTGAAAAAGTAATACGTAAGTGTAAGCATAATTAATAATACTTTCACGTATTAAGTAGGATTAGAAGTAGTACCGTCAAATTCATTAGATAAACAACTATAGTATCAGTAACGTTCGTAGTCATCTATGATGCATTAGTTGGAATGACTTAATTTTGGTATGATTCCGCTTTTCAGTAACTCCATGAATTCAGTTTGTTTATACTCGTATGAAGATAGACTAAGAAAATATGAAAAAAAGATACTGTAAGTTTATATCAGTCTAAATGGCAGACCTGTAGTTTCAATTCATTCCTTCTCAGTCTTCCTCTCAATCTTCCTCTTCTCAGTCTACCTCGCCCGCTATTACAGCTTGCGAGCCGACAAATCTTAATTCCTGTTTTTAAAAACGTCATTCCCTTTTTCAAAATGTATGGAGTAGCCTACATTCATACATTTTATATAAGGTAAGTCTTATTGTATCTAAATTTAACACTTCTCTTCATCCGTTAGATTTTTGTAATCTTTAATTTTAATAATTATTTTTTTTTTAATTTATTTGATTATTTATCATTAGTAATGTTAATGGTCTTCGGTTTATTTATGAGCAGTTATTATTATTTTCATTACAACTGATTAAGTTCTGTACATTTGAGATTTTTTTAAAAATTAAAAAGCCTAATTATGTTAGTCGCAAAATAATTACATCTTGTATATTTATACGTTTTTTAAAAAATGAATAGGCTTGTTATTTATGATCAGGTGTTTGTTATAAAAAAAAAAAAAAAAAGTAAATAATTATGTTCGTATATTTGAGGTTGTTCAAAAATTAATATTCGTATGGTTTTATAATTCTCAAATTGATTCATTTGTTAATGAATCTAATCTTCTCTCTCTTTATCTCTCCCAACCTGTCTCTCTCTTTTTTCTATATGTATATATATATTTTTTTTTTTTCTATATAATAATTTTAGAATATTCATCATGAAATATGGCAACTGTAACTATATACTTATTTTGATAAAAAGGTTTTTTATTGCATTAACTATGTTTAAAAATATATATGTATATATATATATTGTCGCCGAATGGCTTTAACGGCTTGTAATTCATAACCTTTGGTGGCCCTGAAAAGGGACCTTTTATGCGTTAGCTCTGAAAAGAGCTGTTGGGTCTGGAAGCTGGACTCCGGGGAAGTCGGGAAGTTCTGGCTCGTCTATTGAAATCAGCGTGGCAGTTGGGTCCCCGCTACTGCGTGGCAGTGGTGACCCCCAGAGCCCCGCAGTGTCGGTTCGGCGTCGGCCGTCTTCGCCGATGCGGCCGAGGCGTTTCTCCCCGAGCGTTCCCACGCTGGGCCGGCTCCTGCTGCTGAATCTGCCGGCCAGGGCGATTGATGCGCGGAAAGATAGCTTCCGCGTCCAGCGGCTCCGTAGGCGGGACGGCTAGGCCTGCTGCTCTGGCGGGGATGTTGGCACCCGCCGGGAGGTCCCACGTTGCGGCGGCCAGGGAACTTCTTCCATCTTCTTCTTCTTCTTGGTTTTCTCTAGCTGGTGGTAAACGATGAATTACATATTCACTCTCGTACACGCTCTTTTATTGGAGCCTGAGAGCGGTGGGGCCGCAGTGCCGCTATGGTGGGAGAACTGCGTGACGAGAGTGAGGGCTTGTACCAGGGTGCGTATACTATGCTGCAACTGACATCTGAGCTGCTACCGTTGTCGCCCGCCGATATTAAATTAGGCATATATGTGGTAACAATATATATATAATAACATAATTCTTCAATACAAATAGTTTGATTCTCAGTTTAATCGTTCATGATTAATATCGTAGTTAATAATTCATGAAAAAAAGTTGTTTCATGAATTTATAGTATTTTATTTATTTCGAATAAATATAAGTATTTTTTTTAACGTCCGGGACCACCGTTAGGTATTGCTTCAGAGGATGAGATGAAATGGAAATTTTTGTAGCGTGTGAAAATGCCATGCATGTCCGGGATTCGAACCCGGGACCTTCGGATGAAAGGCCGAGACGCTACCACTCGCTTCCCGGAGGCCGGCAAATAAATATCAATATAAATAATGTCTGTAGGAAAAAACTAAACAAGCCGTTAAAAGCAAGGTAATTTATTATTTAGACAAAAATAGACCAATTTTTCATACCTTGTGGACAAAATCATAGCTTTTACTATTAGTCAATTAATAATTCAGATGCGGAAAATATTGATTAGGTACGAAATTATATAGAAGTATCGTCATATAATTTTAAAGCTAGCATTTTTATCCCTTAATATTTAAATACATAAATAATTTTATAAAAACAAAAAAGCTGGAAAAGTACTGCATGAATTTCCCGGATATTAATAGTAAAAATTAAAAGAGTTAGAGGGAAAAAAAACAAAATGTATTTATTTTAGTGGTGTGGAATAGATTTTAAGAATTTTTTTCTGAAAATAATTATACATAGGTTAAGCTTAACGATTTACTTTAGTAAATTTTTCTCTAAATCTAACACCTCCTTCAATAAAAGACTTAAGTAAGAAAAGAAAATTTTCAAAAACACTTTTCTGCATTTTAGGTCCGGGGTCATATCATTTAACAAATTTGTACACATTCTTGATAGCTCTACATATAAAGTATAAATGTTCGTACACTGTTGATATATAAAAACCGAAGGGAGCTAGAACAAAAAAAAAAAAAAAACAAAACATACATATCAATTTAAGAGAAGAGGATTGGTTTATGAAAAAAAAAAACCTTTTTGGTTTATTTATATATGCTTTGTAGGTAGCAAAAAATTAGCTTTAATAAAGTTTTCTCTAGAATACCTCTGAAGAAAATCGAAAATTTTTTTTTCAAAATATATCCACTCGCCATCCTGAGTTTAAAAAAATTAATATAATCAGTACCCCATTTATAGAAATATTTGAACCAAATTGGAAGAACATCAGTTCGAATAATCATGAAATATAAGGCCAAAAGCTGTGCAAAACACATACATATTCATATATACGAGGGTAAGTCAATTATTATTTGCAATGTAGTTATAAATTTTATTGCAATGAAAATAGGAATCTTACATGTACATCATTTTTCAACATAGTCCCATTGCATTTCAACGCACTTGGTCCATCGTTGCACAAGCTTCCTGATGCCCTCATAAAAGAAGGTTTACAGCTGAGCTGCGAGCCAGGAATGCACCGCTTCTTTCACTGTTTCTCAAAGGTAAATCGACGGCCCCTTATTGCCTCTTTGAGTGAACCAAACAAGTTGTAATCAGAAGGGGCAAGATCAGGACTATACGGAAGATGAGCCAGTACTTCAAAGTTGAGTTTCTGGAGCGTTTGAGCAGTGTGGGCAGCAGTATGTGGACGGGCATTGTCGTATGCAACAACACAACATCTTTCGACAGTAGTCCTCGGCATTTGCTTCGAATTGCAGGCTTCAGCTTGGCAGTAAGCATCTAACTGTAACGCGCACTGTTTATTGTCGTGCCCCTTTCCTCATAATGTTCCAGTGCTGGGCCTTGTGAGTCCCAAAAAACCATAAGCATCAGTTTTCCTGCGGATGGTTGGGTTTTGAACTTTTTTTGTAGGGCGAATTTGGATGTTTCAATTCCATACTATGTCGTTTACTCTTCATGTTTCATCACCAGTAATGATTCTGTCTAAAAAGATGTTCCGTTCATTACCGTAGCGATCGAAATGTTTTTGGCAGATGTCCAAGCACGTTTGTTTATGCAACTGTGTGAGTTGTTTTGGGAACCATCTTGCACAGACTTTATGAAACCCAAGACTGCTGTGGATGATTTCGTAGAACCGTGACCAGAACCGTGACTAATTCGCAGATGATGTTCCACTTCATCAATAGTCACTCGTCTGTCTAAGAAAACCATGTCACGTGCACGCTCAATGTTTTCCTCATTTGTGGCGGTAAACGGTCATCCGGCTCCTTCATCGAGCATAACACTTGTGCGACCATTTTTGAATTTTTCAGTCCATTCGTAGACACTCCGTTGTAGCAACACACTGTTCCTGTACTGTACCGAAAGTCTTCGATAAATTTCGGCCCCTGATACATCTTCTGACCACAAAAAACGGATCACTGAACGTTGCTCTTCTTTGGTGCAAACAGAAAGCCGAGCAGCCATGGTTAACGGCAGGGCAGCGATATTGGAACTAACCTAGCAGCATCAAACCTGCACTGGAAAAATTACAAAGCTAAAAGACAAAAGCATTAGATTTAAACAAAAGACAGACAAACAACAAAATACAACGAAGAGGGTGTTTACAGATGAAGAAAAGAAAGCAAGATCTGAACGGATGAAGAAATACTGAGCAGCTCGGAAGAGTAAAATAACACGCTTTTCTCAGAAAAAATCCAATTAAAATTGACTTAAGTGGTCCCATTTTGGCCGTAAAAGCATAATAATAATAATAACAATATATATATATTTATATATATATATATATATATATATATTTCCGAATAACCGTGATCTGTTAAATCGAGAGTGTACCTGATGCAAGCAAAAGTTAGCTTCAACCTACTAACAAACACCTCGTTTGAATTTTGAAAATCGGACGATTGTTTGCAGAGATATTATAAGAGCACCCCATTGCAGTCCCAAAACAGCGCCCCAGGGACGCCTCGTTTGATACTAATTGATGATGATGGTAGTCTAGCCTCCCACGAGGGGAGTGGTGAGTCACCACTCACCACTCTAGCCTCGCACGCAGTCCCACGGGAAGGAACAGAATTTTTTTAAATATATTTAATATTATTTTATTCATCGTAAATTTAATTCTATTATTTTTGTAATATTATTCATTAGATTGATTCGAATCATTTAGTTCAAACCTACCTCACTCTGTGACAGAGACTTTACAGTTCTCGGTTAATTAATTAAATTTATTAAATCTTGTGTTTCAACCGGTAAATGTCCACTACTACATAATTTTTTTTTTCGAGATTTTTCGAAATTTTTTTTTGAGATGAAATATATCTAAAAAAGTTCTTAATTATGCCAAGAAATGCGGGTAAATATTTGGTTGCTATTAAACGAGTAGTTCTTTGGTTTATTTCGAACAAACAAAAGCACCTTCCTCTTCATATAATAGTGAAAGGTAGATAAAAATATTAATATCTATATATTAATATTTTTATTTAAAAAAAAAAAAAAAAAAAAAAAAAAACAGCTAATGACTAACATATAAGGAGGTATGGGGCATTTATTTTAACACCCTGAATCAGTCTTATGTTTGGCCGACACTTCCCCGGTCTCTCCGTGTAACTATTTTCGGGAGGGGAAACAATATTTGAAAGTGGTGGATATAGAAAAATAAAGCAAGAAAGGGAATTTGTCAGCGTGAACGTTTTTGTTTATTTTCTCATTAAACTTGTCCTAAATCTCCCTGGAAATCCTGTCGGGAGGGAAGGAATAAATTTTATAAAAAAATGAGTACCTTAATGCTCCAGTGTCCGATGGAGTCGAAAAACTGAAAATATTTAGGGACTAATTAATGTTTAATAAATTTAAATGGGCATCATTATATAATTTTCAGTGGTAAATTTTTTTTTTTTTAGATGATGTTAGGTATATTTACATAAATTTTTATTAAAATATCTTAACCTGTTCTTAACAAATAAATTTTTTATACCAAAAAAAACATAAAATGGAAATTAAAAGAAAAATAAAACCTTTAATTTTATATGAAATTTTTCCATTTCATTTTTTTAAATTTATTTTGACTTCTTGAATTAATTCTTTAAGTTCAGCAATTCATCGTGAGACACCTATATATAAAATGGATAATGGTATAACGCAAGATGTACGAGGATGTTAGAAGCTGGTGTTCAGTATACACTTTCATTAATGTACTTATTACCTACTCGCTACTCTTTCTATTTTCCTTGTTTGTAACTGTATCCAATGTGGTTAAATTTATTAGTCCGGCTGTACTTTAAAACAGTTGGCACTCGTAAAAAATGAAGAAAAACGTTTCTGGGCAATTAAAGTATTCCCAACCAAAATAAAAAAAAGTATTTTTTACAAATTTTGTACCATGTTTTATTTCTTTTAATTCTTTATTATTTTTGTAAAAATTTTTTCTTTATTTCATTTTAAAATCTTTCATCTCCAGTTAATTAAACAAAACTAAGAACTGTTATAAAAAAATATAAATATAATTATTATAGATACAGTGTTGAATACTCGAAAGGAGTTCTTCTAGTGATCCAAAAATGTTTCATTTTTTACTTTTTTGTCAATCGCTATAGCAGAGCTCAATAGCTTTAGAAGGGGAAGTATTGTAATCGATCCAATTTGGAAATATACGGTTTTCACGGGATCTTGACGTTTTGACATCCAAGGAACCCAAAAAACCGGATGGAAAATTTTCCTGATGTTCGTATGCACGTGTGTGTTCGGTGTTTAATTCATTATAACTCCAGATCTACTGGACCGATTTTGATCAAACGTGATCAGATTACTTCTATATATACGGCATTTATGCCATTAAATTTTCAACTTAAACCGTCAAGGGAGTGAGGCTATACAGCAAGGTCACATGATCTCGAGATTTTGCCTAAATAAGGTTTTATTTTTCTTAGGCACATTTGTTAACAATTAAAAATATTAATATCTTCACCACTAAATCGCACCCGCACCCCAAAAAATAAACTACTGGATATATTTTGTCAATAGTACCTCCTCTTACTATAAGGAATGCTAGTGTAATACTGACATACAGCTGTTGTAGTCTACCGTTAAGTTGTGACGTCACAGGTGAGCGGTAGAATTAAAAAAATCTATATAAATAAAAATTAAAATGTTCGTTTGTTCAAAATCTTAAATCTCCGAAAGTTCTTCACCGATTGCTTTGAAATTTTGACACAACGTTTCATTCGAATTCGCGCGTGTTTTTTATATACATAAGATGTCACACTTGTGACAGGTAAAACCATGTTTTGTTTTTCTAAAACAGCGTAAAAGCAGTTTCTCTTCAACGTAAAAGCAGTTCACGCTGTGCTAAATATTTTATGATTCTATTTCAATGTTTCCGATATGTGTATCCGTTATAGACTAAAAAACCATCTAGTTCGATTTACGCGCGGAGAAAAAGAGAGAAAGGGAAAAATCAAAAGTAAAAGGGAAGAAGGGAAAAATGAAAAAAGGAAATGAAAAGGGGGAAAGAGGGAGGGAAAAAGGGAAAGAGAAATTGGGGAGAAATAAGAAAGAAGGAGGGAAGAGGGAAGAGGAAAGAGAAAATGGTGAAAAATTAGGTAAAACGAAAGTGGGAAAAAGGGAAAAGTTTATTTTCCGTAATATATGTTTCGTATGTTCGATAATGTTCATTTTGTTAATGTTTTATCAAACTTTCAATTGTATTCATATAATCTATATATATATATACACACACAAATCTAGCAATAGCGAAGTATTGCTAAATTTGAGTATGTAGCAATATATAGCGAAGTATTGCCGGGTCTGCTAGCTGGCTGAAGTGACCGCTAGCACTGCCACACCCGCGCGTGTATGCACGTGTAAAAGCCGTGCATCAGAAAAAAGCTGCGTGACGGGAAAATCCAACAACTATGTTGTCATCTTTATTAAATAGATCATTTTCATGTTAGTTTTACTTTTGATTACTAAAAAAGATAAAAAATTTGACTAATCTACGATTAAAAGATTGCCCCCACCCTTATTATTCATAGATATAAGTTTTGCTTTAAAAATAAATATTTTTATCGATCTCTTATCGAAACAGTTCTATCAGCTCTGGATAAAAATAAGTGAAAAATAAGTATAAATACTTATATTTTGTGCGGTCGCCGCTCCCAAACCGCGATCGCGAATCATGTTTTACCACAATTGTAAGTTTCCTATCTCCTTCCCTTTCAAGAACGAAGAAGAGGGAACGAGCCCAGCAGCCACCAACAGCATAGAAGAACGACGAAAGAAGAAACCTGCACTTTCCCCTGTCCAGTCCTTCAGGGCCACGGGAACATCAAGGTTACCGGTATGTAATTTCGATTACTGCCGAATCTCGGAAAGTGCCGGCCACAGAAGAACGAAGAGGTCATCTGTAGAAGAAGAAAAAGAAGAAAGAAGACCCACTACGCAACCCGACGTCACGGACAGGAGTCCGGAAAAAGAGCCCAGCAGAGAAGCACCGTGAAGGGCAGAGATTGAAGAAGTGGATGAAGATCTGAAAATATCTTAATATTCCTTAAAATATCTTAATACTTACAATTAATTAAATTAAATCAGCAATTTCGACTCCCTCCGGAGAAGGGGGCGCATTGCTCCCTCCAAACAATTAGTGCCCCGTTGTGGGGTATTCCTGTTAGCTTATGAAGCGTTAGCACCGAAAGAACTTCGGTCTGAAGGGGAATTACGTCGCGAGCACAGGTTTTAAAAGCCTACTCTCCCGCGGTCGGACTCAGAAATGGGTTTGAGAACTCTGGTCCAAACGGATATGGAACGCTATTCACAAATCCGTCCATAAAATTAAAACAAAACTTTAAACTTAGACCCGACATTAAAATACACACTTGAAACACGCCCGATTAACAGACTCATATAGTGGTCCAGGCTCTGCGATTCGAAGGGAGAATTTCTGAAACTCCCGCCACTTTTGCGTTCCGTTCCGTTATATTTTGTAAATAATGTTATAACCAACTTTTAAAAATATGTAGGTGTGTGTATGTTTCACGGACGTATTTGAATTTATGATAGTGATAGCATAAAAAATTTCTATCTTTGAAATTTTTTTATTGTACTAGAATGCAATTTTTTATTAACCTTAATTTATAGTTTATAATTATAATCATTTAAGTTTACGTGCGATTTGTGTGAGTTAACTACGATTTTTTTCCCTTAAGTAAATAAAAACGTACTTTGATAAAAGGAAAAAAAAAATAAAGAATTTTTATTTTTTAATCAACCAATTTTTTATTTATATCTACCAAAAAAAATTGTATAACAATTGAAACTTTATGCAATATAAATTTACATAACATTAAAAAAAATTCTTTTTTTTTATGATTATTTATAATATTACTATTTTAATTGAATATAAAGTTTTTGAATTAGTAAAACGAAAATAGTTATAAAAGTATGGTAAGGTAATTTAATCGGTGGTTTTATTTAACATTTTCCAACAGAATTCGTGTTTCAATTTATCTAAAAATCCCAGTTTAAAACTTGATGGTTTTAACATTTTAAGAGAAGGTAAGCTTTTAAATTTAAGAAATACTTACAAGAATAAAACCCTGAAGCATTAAATTAAAATTCTAACAAATAAGAATCTACCTTTATTTTTAAACATATATATATATTTTTTTCAATTTATTTTGTGTAAGATTTATAAAAACCTATTAAAGGATATTAATAAATTAAATTTGCGGATTTTGAGATTAGTAGCCTCTAATAACGTTATTTAATATTCATATATTTGTATATTAATTAATAAGCGTGACACACGAACGGAGTTGTGTATGAGTTAGGTATATGCACTTGGTATATACATATACTAACTAATTCATTACTCTCTATTCATTCCTAACTACAATCCACTTGTAAACAAAGTGACGTAAACGTCTCTCTCCGGTTAGTTAGGTACTGGCATTGTATTTAGTAGTGCTTTATGAGATTATCCGCATAATTACTTTCTCAATATTTTCATTTTTATAAGAATTTCATAACATTTATTAACTTATAGCAGCGTTTGTCAACGTTTCTGTATTTGCGACGCAATTTTCAATCATAATTTTCATCGCGTCCCATCTCATACAATAATATTGTATACAATAATAACGTATTTTGACGCTTTAGTTACACCACGACCTTATTTACAAACCTTACAAATTACCAAGAATAAGTAAATTTATTGATATTTGGCAACATCGACCGCTGTATTGACAAAATGAGAATCGATGCCTCTATATTGGGTTCTATCTTACGTCCATCGTATATTCCATCTATCTCTATGTAAGATTTTCGACTGATCTCTACGTAATGTTCGATTTGTCTCGAACATTCTGGAACACCTACGTGACCAACGTGTATAAATGCTTTAATTCCAGCCAGACTCAGTCGAGTTGATGCTTCTATCGCTATCGAATCTATCGTGAATATGTATGTTGTAATTTGCGTGTTAATTGCAATTCACTGTATTAAATATTCATGGCACTAGATTTATATAGAATCGTGGATAAATTTTTAAGTGGGCGTAAGGAAACATTCGACGATAGTAAAACAAGCACAGACAAATGTGGTTCCGAAAATACAATCAAGAAAATAGTCTCAAGTATACATAAATTTTGAGTTTACCATTACTGAAGTAAATGAAGAAGAAAGAACTCTGTGTCATTTTCTCAAAACCTGTGGCAGCAGGCAGCATGAAACCTAATAAATTGAATCGACATTTGGAAACGCTTCATAGTTAGTATGTTAAATAGAAGTAGAATAAAATAGAAGACTATCTATAGAAAAAACTGCGCAACTAGAAAAATAAATCCCATACAGAAAAAAATGTGTATTTTAAATTTCTCTTATTTCACGGAAAGTAGGTACAAATCAATTGAACTAGTCCTTTACACGTTAATGAACCATTATTCTTCTTTTAACAGCTTAAAAATGTGTTAAGACTAGTTCCTTTTCTTTTAAAAGTTAATGGTTAACTAGAGAACAAACTCAAATTATCTTACGAAGAACTCTTACCTAAAAGTTTTGTAGTAATTGGATATATCCAATTCAATTATTCATTTTTCGTCCACATCTTCTAATCAGTCTAGATCATAAATTTAAAATTCATACGGATAGAAACTTGGATAGACATGTCACGGACCATATTTAAATTACTATTAACTAAATAATGTTTTTTTTTTTAACGCACTTTTTTCGTACAATAAAATTTATATAAAATGAATTTTATCTCGTTTATATTTTAAGGAAAGTGTTTTAGGTATGAAAAAAAATATTTAAGTTTTTATAAATTTTTAACTAAGGCTATGAATTACAAGGCCACTCATGCTATGTTACCGTCAAATCTATTTAATGATTTTAATAGAATTATTTGTCTATAATCAAGCATTTAATGACGGTCAAACAAACTGGGTAATCGGCAACAGTGTGCAATAGCTTCTATTCTTATGAACAGTTCAAGGTCAAGCTACATGATACAGTAAATTACTTTTAAAATAATTTATTTAAGTATTTTTTGTAACATTTATATTCTATATATATAAATAAAATGAAATTCAACCTTATCAACAATTCGTCCGCATTCTCTTTTCTAGCATTTTTGGTTCATTTGACCTTCCTCAGAAAAATTTATTCTTCAATTTGAGATCATTAAAATAAAACAATAAAGTATATAGAATTTAAATTTATAAAATGTTAAAATCACAACTCTGGTCGTCATAGTATAAAGTTAGTCTTATCTGTTATGTAAGAAAGGTCGCAGTTATTATGACTTGCAGTCATAAGGTCACAGATAACAACTTTTTTATCCTTTTTACCCTGTTTAACCAACGGGAACCACCGACAGCTATTACTACAGAGAATTAATTAGGATGATATATATGAGTGTAAATGAAGTATAGTCTTGTACAATCTCAGGTCGACCATTCCTGAGATGTGTAGTTAATTGAAACCCAATCACCAAAGAACACCGGTATCCACGATCTAGTATTCAAATCCGTATAAAAATAAATGCCTTTACTAGGACTTGAATGCTGAGACTCTCGACTTCGAAATCAGCTGATTTTCGAAGAGGCGTTCACCACTAGACCAACCTGGTGGATTCGCAGATAAAAACTGCGACTTTCTTACGTAACATGACAAACTTTATACTACGACAACCAGTTGTGATCTTAATATTTTATAAATTTACATTCTATATATTATAATTTTATTGATCTCAAATTGAAGAATATTTTTTCCTGAAGATGTTGGAATGACCGAAATTGCTAGAAAAGAGAATGCGACAAATTGTTGGTAAAGTTGAATTTTATTTTTTTTATATATAAATAATATTATATACCGACTATACCACGCATAAAAAACTTAATTTATATTCTTATTTTCGTGTTGAAATTGAGGTAGTATTTTTTTTTTCTTTATCTGTTCGTGAAAAAAGCAGTGTGATGTTAATTTTAAATTTCCTATAGCAGTTTAGTGACATTACGAACAAGGTTTTAACTCTTTTGTTCGTATAATGAAATCTATATCAAACAATTTTGGCCTGTATATATGTATGTTTTATCTCATATTTTAATTGTTTTATATAAAAAAGAAAATATTTTTTTGTAACTTCTTTTATAGTATTCATAGGTCCGTTTCAACCATTTCCACTTATTGTTTCAAGTTCTTTTATTTGTTTATGTGCCTACATTCGCGAGAAACAATAATATAATACTGCATCTTTTAATATGTTATATAATATAAACAACACAGGAAAATTTATATGTTAAGTTTTTATTAAATAACTGACATGTAATTTTCAACAAAAAAATATATATATATATATATATATATATATATTTATTTTAATTGAATTTTTTAACAAAAAATGTAATTTTTAGATGTCTGCTTTTATAAAGAGATAAATGTTTCTTTATTTCTTTAACAAGCGTGCTCACTTGTTATTAATTTATATCTGCACGATACTTAAAAAAAAAAACAGGCTTGTCAGTTTAAGATTAAATTTAGTTAGGCTCATCTTTTGAGAAGTATTTTTCGTGTCTGTACGTGTTTCACCTTTTGTATGAAATTACGATGCGGAAGGAAACTGCCACGCAAATATTTCATTTGCGGTTGATTCTTCTATTTAAAGAAATATTAAAAGTAAAATAAGTTCACGGATACGAAAATTTTGGAGAAATATTTTTATTTGTCATACATTATAACATTTAACATTTTTTTCTAATTAATTTACACTGGCGCTCATAAAATAAAATTTGAAAAAATTTCATTTTATTGTAAACAATAATATTGAATTTCTATATTACCTTTTCACATATATGTTCAAAAAATCAAATGCCAATCTTTTTAAGGATGAAATTTACCAAAATAAATTTCTCTTTTCACATGTAGTAAGAATATTAAACTACAAAAGTGTATTGGAAGTGAGTTAAAATTCTCGAAAAATTTGTTGTTTTGACTGTAATTTGCAGATATCGATTGACAAGTGCTGTATCGCTTTCACTGAACCTATCTTCTTTATTGCCTTAAGGAAATATACTTAAATGTGCATCTATGTATTGGCCTAACTTTATAAGGTAAAAGGATACTTTAAGGAAGAAAAACAAATACCTTACGGTCAGGTAGACACAGGATTCGAATGAAACGGTACCCTTTCGGTAGAGGAATTCCTTCTCTAGATTATCAAAACTTCATTTTTTTTTTTTAATATTCAATATAATAAATAAAAAAATAGCTGACAACACAGTTGTATCTGATGCACAGCTTACACACATACACTTAAAATAATTAAAAATATTTATTTTATTTAAGTATAATATTTTTCGTTCGTTCAATTCAATGATTCTAACTAAAGTGCGCGTGCATACCGCATTTGATTCGCACGGATGTGATGTTACTAGCGATGACGCTTGTCACTAACTGAACTAATTTAATTTCACAACTTACATAGAACTAATTTCGCTAGTATGATCGGCAGACTGGTGTAGCCGCAAACCTTAACGCGTCAGATACCGAGTCAACTGGGCGATCGAGTTCAAGACCCAGCCAGACCGAGATACTTTTTTACACTTAAATAATATTTATTAATTTATTTTTACCGCACACCTGTGACGTCACAAAATAACTAGTTTAAAGCATTTTATATGATGGGATGCGATTTTGTAAAAAAATTATTTTTTTGGAATATTATTTTATTTTTTGACTTTTAACGAGTGTGCCTAAGAAAAATATGAACTTAATTAAGGGAAATTTTGGGTTACTGAGGGTGACCTTACTCTATAGCCTCACCCTCCCAATGATGGCTTATTAAATTAAGTTGATAATTTAATGGCATCAATTCCCCATACATAGAAGTAAACTGATAAAATTTGGTCAAAATCGGTCCAGTAGTTCTGGAGATATAAGATGATTTAGAGGCCGACACGTATATACGAACATTAATAGTTGAAAAATTCCCATCCGGTTTTCTGAGTTCCTTATGTGTTAAAACCGGTGAAAACCGCATAAGAACAAATTGGACCGATTACAAAAATTTCCCTTCTAGATCCATAAGCTATTAGACGGGAAATTATAAATATTATTATTCTCTTATAATTGGCTATTGATTACATGAAATACAAAATAATGTGCGATTCTTTAATTTTTTGTAGATTAATTGGTTTAAGTTGCAAATCATTGATTGATATTTAAATTCAGCTTAAATTATTTAATATACCTGTCATTATTGGAATCTACTGAAACTGTAGCCTGTCCTAATTGTTTAATGCAGTGGGTAAATGTATCATTATATATTTCATCAGTTAAATCCAGTGGGTTTGTGTATTTTATAATAGAATTATGTTTCTACATACTTTGTGTTAGTTAAAGCTTTTATCAACTAATTTTTGAAAACAAATTTATTTTAATTAACGTAGAATTTTGTGTAATAATAATAATGTGTTTATTTGTAACTAAAAAAACTACATTCAATTTAAACAGATAAAAAATTTACATTCCATTTGAAAAAGAAACATAATACTTGTATATGCTCGTTACAAATATAACGATAAAGAAACTAAAAATATTTTCTACTGCACGTGAATATGAACAAATATATGTAAAATTATGTATATTTATATATTTAAGTGTGTTCAGTTCCCAATTATTTTTTGGTATATTGTCGATACGATAAATAATAAATAACAACATATCTGTAACTAAATATATTCTAGATATATTAAAAAATAATAACGTGTAATGTATTTTATATTCAAGTATCAATCAAACTAAATATTTATTTATATACAAATGGTTTTTTTTTTCTTCCTAAAGTTGTTTTATAATTTGAATTTTAATAATATTGTTAGGAAATTTAGTTATAATTCTCACATGAAAAATGTTATAAAAGCTTTTAATTAAATCTTTTTGTGGTATTTTGTTTCCATTAAATTATTAGGTAGATTTCATAAGAAAGATACCTATTATAATGGGTACCATGACTCGACTTCCGAAAAATTTCGAAATGTCTTCGCGTTTTACAACCCCCTCCCCAGACCCCAAAACCTCCGACAATTCAAAGGTTTATATATATATATATATATATATATATATATATATATATATATATAGAACTGTTAGGAGAAGACCAATTTGGTTTCAGGAAATGTATAGGGACAAGGGAAGCAATTTTAGGCCTCAGATTTATATTAGAAGGAAGATTAAAGGAAAACAAACCAACATACATGACATTTATAGACCTAGAAAAGTCATTCGAGATAACGTAGACTGGAATAAAATGTTCAGCATTTTAAAAAAATTAGGTTTCAAATACAGAGATAGAAGAACAATTGCTAACATTTACAGGAACCAAACAGCAACAGTAATAATTGAAGAACATAAGAAAGAAGCCGTAATAAGAAAGGGAGGCCGACAAGGATGTCCCTATCCCCGTTACTTTTTAATCTTTACATGGAACTAGCAGTTAATGATGTTAAAGAATAATTTCTTTAACACTTTTTAAACACTTCATTCGGACTAACAGTACAAGGTGAAAAGATAAAGATGCTACGATTTGCTGATGATATAGTAATTCTAGCCGAGAGTAAAAAGGATTTAGAAGAAACAATGAACGGCATAGATGAAGTCCTACGTAAGAACTATCGCATGAAAATAAACAAGAACAAACCAAAAGTAATGAAATGTAGTAGAAATAACAAAGACGGACCACTGAATGTGAAAATAGGAGGAGAAAAGATTATGGAGGTAGAAGAATTTTGTTATTTGGGAAGTAGAGTTACTAAAGATGGACGAAGCAGGAGCGATATAAAATGCCGAATAGCACAGGCGAAACGAGCCTTTAGTCAGAAATATAATATGTTTACATCAAAAATTAATTTAAATGTCAGGAAAAGATTTTTGAAAGTATATATTTGGAGTGTCGCTTTATATGGAAGTGAAACTTGGACGATCGGAGTATCTGAAAGGAAAAGATTAGAAGCTTTTGAAATGTGGTGCTATAGTAGAATGTTAAAAATCAGATGGGTGGATAAAGTGACAAATGAAGAGGTATTGCGACAAATAGATGAAGAAAGAAGCATTTGGAAAAATATAGTTAAAAGAAGAGACAGACTTATAGGCCACATACTAAGGCATCCTGGAATAGTCGCTTTAATATTGGAAGGACAGGTAGAAGGAAAAATTGTGTAGGCAGGCCACGTTTGGAGTATGTAAAATAAATTGTTAGGGATGTAGGATGTAGGGGGTATACCGAAATGAAACCACTAGCACTAGATAGGGAATCTTGGAGAGCTGCATCAAACCAGTCAAATGACTGAAAACAAAAAAAAAATATATATATATAAAAGAAAGTGAAATATATACCACTTTCTTTAGGACACGATAACTGCCGTAATTTGCGCCTTTTAAATTTAATCACTTTTAAATTAATAGCTAAAATATAAACACCCAAAATCTCGATTGAGTTCATTAAGGGGCAAAATCGGACTATGGGGATGTAGATGGGAGAGGGCTTTTTCGAAAAACCAAAATATCGCTATAACATTCTTATTAAGTAAAATATCGAATTTGTTTAATGTTCTTACTATTCTTTGGATAAGGGCCTAAAACTTATCAAAGTAAAGTTTTTTGATATCAGTAACCATTGGCCCAGGGGGTGGAAATAATTGGATTTTGAAGAAAAAAAATTCATACTTCCCCTAATAGGAACAGTATCGAATCGGTTTAAAGTGATCGTTAATTCTTTAAACATTACCTAAAACATTTAGGTTATGCGACTGATCGAGTAGTTTTTTGTTTATTCCAAATAAAAAAAAAAACCTCTTCCTATGTATACGAGTATAATAGTACAGATACATTACTTTATTTAATTTAAATTTATTTCTATTATTATATAATATTATTCATTTGATCGATTCGAATCATTCAGTTCAAACCCTGTTCACAGTTCATTAATTCAATTCATTACAGTTTGTGCTTCAACTGACAAATTTCCAGTACTACATTTTTTTTTTTCTGAAATATTTTAAGATGAAATATATCTAAAATCCCTTCTCAGTTATGCCAAGAAATATGGATAAAATTTTAGTTGCGTGGGTCGGGTGGTTTTTTTATTTATCCCGAACAAACAAAAACACTCTTCCTCTTTATATAATAGTATAGATTAACTGGGCGAATATAAAATCATTGGGATTCAAAATATAGTTAAAAGAAGAGACAGACTTATAGGCCAGATACTAAGGCATCCTGGAATAGTCGCTTTAATATTGGAAGGACAGGTAGAAGGAAAAAATTGTGTAGGCAGGCCACGTTTGGAATATGTAAAACAAATTGTTAGGGATGTAGGATGTAGAGGGTATACTGAAATGAAACGACTAGCACTAGATAGGGAATCTTGGAGAGCTGCATCAAACCAGTCAAATGACTGAAAAAAAAAAAGAAGGGATTCAAAACTGTTTAAATTTGATGCAATCAAATTAGTCATAACTAAAACTTAAAAAAAAAAAAAGAAAAATTTATATAAACGATAAACTAATAGTAATGAGTAATACTGTAAAATAATGTACAGGCTAATGTTGACGCCCTCGTAAAGGCATAGCCTACGTTCATACGTTTGTTGTTGAAAGTTATCATAAATTTAAAATTATCACGCACAGCACGCGAATTGACAACATGGCATTACATCAACCACTCCTTTCCGCGAACCCCTAGCCATAACACACCAGTGTATAAATTATTAACGTAATGTGTATTGGTGTAATGATAATCAATTCCTTCTCTCGGCCCATCAGATCACGTGACAATTGTCAATACCCACACACACACACACTCACACACACATATATATATATATATATATATATATATACATACAATAATTATATAATACTTGTTGTGTTAGGTATAATTTTATTTATCTTTTAAATAATCTTTGTGATGGATAGTAGTTATAATAATAGAAATAATAATAGTGATAGTCATGATAACCAACCATTAATAGAAATGGGTATGTAATTGAGAACTCAATTTTTTTATTTGTAATTTATTTTTTTAATTTATTTTACAATTAGCAAACATAATTACTTTAATTCCAGCAGATTGATCAATTTTTATAAAAAAATTTTCTTTTTTTTTTATTTACAAAAAAAAATTTACCAGAATTTCATTTATATAACATCAGATTTTTCATTTGCACCGAAGTTATCTATTCTTTCTTTAACTGTTTAGCCTCCAGAACCACCGTAAAGTAACACTTCGGAGGATGATATGTATGAATGTAAATCAAATATAGTCTTGTACAGTCTTAGGTCAGTCATTCCTAAGATGTATAGTTAATTGAACCCCAACCACCAAAGAACACCGGTATCCACGATCTAGTATTCAAATCCGTATAAAAATAACTGTGTTTACTAGGATTTGAACTTTAGAACTCTCGACTTCAAAATCATCCGATTGCGTTGACGAGCTCATTACTAGACCAAACCGGTGGGTGAAGTTATGTAATCAGTACTATAAAAAAGCACCTTGTCTTAATTGACTGATTTATCAACGCCCAGCAAAAACTACTGAAGATAAATTTATAAAAATTTGTATACACGTTCTTCTTACGGTGTTTAGAATTTTTTTTTTAAATTCCAAGTTTAAAGGGTTAAAATGGAATAACAAAAAAATTCAGTATTTTTTTAATCTCTCGGTAGCAAATGAAGATGTTAACTTGAGTTTTTGTTTGTTTAATCTTTATGTGAATATATAAAAACTAATTTTTATATATATTTTTTTTTAAATTCCGTGCTTAAATGGTTAAAATGGATTTTAAATTTGGTGAAAATGAATTTTAAAACCCAGCTTTTTTTTTTTTTTTTTTTTTGTAAAAAGTGAAGATATTAATTTTTCGTATTTGTTATTTTCTTGTAAATATCTAAAAAAAAATTTCTAGGTTTTACGAAATTCGACTTTGAAGGGGATGGATAAAAGGTTTTAACAATTATTGCAAATTTTCCCCATCTCCGTATATAATAAACGAGATATTTACTAGATTGGAGTTTGTAAATATCTTCAGAAAAATATCTAAAAATTATTTTCTGGTGATTTGAATTTCGATTGGTTTTAAGGGGTGTAAAATGTATGGTGCGGCGGCTCAACCAACACAGCCACTGTTTTTGTAAGTGCAATTCGACTGGTTGCATCTGCTTCTGGTTACTTGACTAAAATATAAAATAGAAGTAATTAAATAATTTAAAAAAAAAGAGAAACGAAGGACGGTCGGCTCATAGTGTTATTTGTCGAGTAAGGCTAAGAATAGGAAAAATCATTTTTACTCATACTGTACGGGTTCAATTTTACGTACTCATTATAATGATAAACAAACTATGTAATTCTTTCCTTCTTACTTTTGTAAGGCGTATAAATATGTTTTTTTTTTTTTTTTAAACTCCGGATCCACCGTTAGGCATGCTTCAGAGGATGAGATGAATGACAATTTTTTTAGCTTGTGAAAATGCCATGCCTAACCGGGATTCGAACCTGGGACCTCCGGATGAAAGATCGAGACGCTACCACTCGCGCCACGGAGGCCGGCACGTGTAGATATGTTAATATAATTGAATTCAACAGCTGTTTTATAATACATACTTTGTCTTTATAATACTTTTGGTAATTATTTCAATTCAGTTAAAGATGCATTAATAGTCAATTCAATTGAAAGATGTATTTAAATCAGTTCAATAAAAGATGTATTAATATTTAATTCAATTCTGTTAAAGCTGTAACTTAAATATGAATGTAAATAAAATGATTTAATAAAATACTTTTTAAAGTATAAATAATGTACATGTACATCATAATTAACCTCAACAATGTGAAATAAGTTTCTAGTAATACAATATTAAAATAGCGGAAATGATAAATTACTATAATAAAAATATAATAGATCTCACTAATAAAGTATTTATTGAAATACATTAATGATCCATCGGCATAAGTTCTGAATACTGAAAGGTATATTTAGACACAGTTATTCGAACACGGGTAACCAGTTATAACTGGTATTTTTAAGATGGAAGTTGGCTGTTTTGAAACCCACATTCTTAGATCATTCAGATTTTCGGGTCCTATACTGACAAAATACATTTTTGTAAATTGGACAGGCTTTAATTTTTATTTCTCATTATTGGTCTCACAAGCATGAGGCTAATGGCCGATACAGGGTCCAAGGGGCAGAGCCTTCTGCCTAGACGGGAAGGATGAGTGAAGCGAGCTATGATCGGCTAAATATCATCCCCCCCCCGCGACTAGAAAAGCAAGTAACCATATAGCGTAGGTAAAGCCGTGGAATGCTATTCTATACATGTAGAAAGAGTGTATCAAGAAGTTTCCCTTGGTCTTTTATAACCTATTCTACTCGTAAAAATAACTGAAAAAGTTCATATAAACATATGTACTAAAAATGTTTCGTTTGCGAGTTACGGCTAGTGAAGAATTCACTCTGATTTATGCTACGTCGGTGAAATGAGATGAAATGTTAACACATTAATTAAGGGACAGAATTATTAGCGATGTCTTATGGTTGTAGATCTAAGAAAATTGAATAAAATAAGTCCCAGTATCTTATCTGCTACTTTTTAAGAAATCTGGGGTGAAAACCAATAAATTCGGTAAAAAAACCTTGGTTTTATATTTCACAAATAATAACTTTGTTAAATTGATAATAAACACAAAAAACTTTTTAAAAAAAAACTTGTAAAGAATTTATTTCTGAACAAAATGATTTAGAATGAACTAAAAAAAAAACAAAGAAAAGTTAGAAAAATTCGAATTTTGTTTAGAAACAGTACACTAAACCAAAGTGAATTATACATACTAGTTTATAATAAATGTTCAAAAATGTGCCTACCATTTTCAACATATTTTCTTTTGTACGCTTTTGTTGCTATTTTTAGTTCTTCAGCCCTGCCCATAAATTGCTCAGCCCATCCATAATGGGGACAATCAATTCCTCACGAGAATGTGTTTTTGTTTTGTAAACAATATTTATCATCCATCCTCAGACGCAAAAATCTAAAAGAGTTAGATCAGGCGATCTTGGTGGCCCGAATGTGTACCTCCACGACCGATCCATTCTGAAGGAAATTATGGTTTCAGTGAGTAGGAACGGCACTAGAGAAGTGGGGAGGCACGCCATCGTGCTGAAAGTACACTTTTTATCTAGAGGAAAATCTTCAAGCCGCTGTGGCAATTCTTCCTGAAGAAAGTACAAGTAGACCTCACCATTTAAGGGACCAGGTAATATGAACGGTCTAAATAGATGATTGTGAAGAAGGCCGCACCATACATTGAGGCTAAATCGGTATTGAAAATTGTCTTCTACCGTTTTACGTGGAATTACTTCTGCCCATGTATGCTCATTGCGTAAATTGTTGACGCCAACTCGAATGAAATTTGCCTCGGTGGTAAACGAAACGTCTTGTAAGATTGCCAATTTTTCAACCAGTTGAAGAACTCCAAGCGAAGAAAACTTCTTCTGGGTGTAGATATTGAACTGGCTGTTTATGATTAGGATAAAACTTGTTTTGTTTAAGTGTCCTCGAAACAATTGAATGCGAAACTACGATACGCTTAGAAAGAAGTCGTGTACTGACAACGGGACTGCGCTGAACTGCATAAATAATAATTTCATCAATAACTGCGTCGCGTTGGATAGATCGTTAGCAACTGGTATGAATACCAGGAAGTAAATATGGTTCCCGAAAATTTCGAAAGTTGCGCTAATTGTTCTGGGATCTGGAATCCTACGATTCGGTAAATGTATTTTGTATTCTATTGTAACAGCCGCAGCATTACTAATACGCAGACCAAAAATGAAGACCATTTCAGCGTATTCCTGTGTTGTAAATAGGTACAGCATTACTTCAACGGCAGACCGATCACAGTCAAACTAAATTCACAGAAAATCTTCACTAATGACAGCACACTTCACAGTACCCAATATACTTTCCTTTTTTCAGTTTTTTTTTAAAACTCCGAGACCACCGTTAGGTATTGCTTCAGAGGATGAGATGAATGGCAATTTTTTTAGCTTGTGAAAATGCCATGTCTGACCGGGATTCGAACCTGGGACCTCCAGATGAATGGCCGAGACGCTACCACTGGCACCACGGAGGTCGACACTTAATTTACCTTACAGAATGATTTAAACTCTAATACAGTATTGCGTGTTGCTGATCAACTATTGTAATTTTATTGTGCTAACATTGAAACAATTTTTCAAATTTATTGTATTCCTGTCGTTAATAAAAAAAATTATTCTGTAAATAATTTTTATTTATTTATTTTTATTTCTTAATTGTTATATAATTTCCATTTCTTATTTTTTTATTTTTTAACAGCAATTTTTATCAGTAAATTTTTTTTTTTACTAATATTTCACATCACCAAAAAAGAATTTAGTTTTTTTTACGTTAAGTTTCTAAATAAAATTAAATTTTTCTAACTTCCCTTTGTTTTATTCAATTTCTATTACATCCTTTTCTTCAGTATTAAATTCTCTACAAGTTTTGTTTAATATTTTTATATATTTAGCAACCATTTAATAAAGTTGTTGTGCATCAAACATACAAATCAGTGTTTTTTACCCAATTTATTTGCTTTCACCTCAAAATTATCAATAACTACTGCAATACGGTTCTGAGATTTTATTCGATTTTTTAGGTACAAACTTATACAAAGTAACATCTTTCTCTTAACTAACGTCTAAAAAATTCAGTATGATTTCATTTCACCGGGGTAGCTGAAATTTCGAGCGAAATTTTTCACTAGCGCTAACTCGCAAACAAAGCATTTTATTACATATGTTTATATGAACATTTTCCATAATTTTTTCGAATAGAATAGGTTATGAAAGTCCCGGAATAACTTTGTGATGCATTCTCTATATACACAGTAATGTATGAATATATTGTATATAAATAATTTGAAATGAAAAACATTATTCCGGAAATTTTCAGTTTTCGAATTATAGCTTGAAAAAAATTTCACCCATTTTCTACTTCAAGGATGTAATGTAATTATATTAAATTATATATATATATGTATATAATTTTATTGTATTATATCATTGTACTATTTCTTTAAGCCTTATCTTTTTTTATTTAAGCTGATCGACCTATATTAGTCAGATACAGCTTATTATGCCTCTCTCTCTCTCTCTCTCTCTTTCTATATATATATATACACGCGACAATATATAAAGTCGAAATTTAAAAAATTATGGTATTTTGATCTCCCTCATCTGTAGATAAGATTGTAATTTTTATTGAATTAAGGGCGTATTAAAACTTTGAGAAATACTTAAAACTTTAGGATAATATTTAGATTAATGCATTATTTAAAGAAATTAATAAAGAAGAAAGCTTAAATAAGTTCATTCATAATAATAAATATTTTGATTATATTTTTTTATAAAGTTTAAAATATATAAATCATTTTTATATTTTCTCTACTGTAATGAAATGTTGAAGAAAAATAATAGTAAAAGAAAAGAAAAGTAAAGAAAAAACTAAGAAATCTGAAACGAAAGTGTCACATAACAATCTCTTTAGTAAAATCTTAAAAACTTTTTTTTTATAGGGTACAGTGAAATAAAGCTGTCTTGCTGTTAAAAGTAATTTAATACCATAAATATTAAGTTGAAAAAAAAGGATTAAGTTTTAACTTCTCTTTCACATTCTGCTACTAAATTTTCAGTTAAAAATTCTTTCTTTTTTTATTTTAATTCTGATTTTGAAACTTCACTTTTAAGTTAGCTAAACTTTTATTCAGTTGTTATTAATAGTTTATTATTTTTTTTTTTTTTTTTTTTTTTTGTTAAACTTTCTTGACATGTTTTTTTCTTTTTTTAGTCGAGTTGTTTTAGTTTAATGCAACTCCTTTCATTTATTCAGAATAAAACTATTATAAGTTAAGTGTAATTGATAATGAGTTAATCTTATAATAAAACTAGTCCAAATTGATTTAGTTTATTTTAATTGTTGGGTTTAATTTTTTATACGATTCACGAGTTTAAGTAAACTTATTTCAGTTAATGAGCATACGAGGCGCGACAATAAAGTAATGAGACTGATGTGAAAAAAAATGTTACTTACAGTGTTAGTCATGTTTAGTGTTGCCTCCTTCAAAGTAGTTCCCCTCCGATTGCACACACTTATTCCAGCGCTTCTGCCATTGATGGTAACATTTCTGGAACTTATCTTCTGTAATATCCTCCAAGACCCTCTTCATAGATTTTTGGACATCTTGTGTTGTTTGAAAATGGTGTCCATTGACCGCCATTTTGACTCTTGGAAATAGAAAAAAGTCGCACGGAGCGATATCTTGTGAATAAGGTGGCTGTGGTAGTACTGAAATTTTGAGGTTAAAAATTGCTCTACTGACAGAGCAGTGTGGGATGGCGCATTATCGTGATGCAGAATTCAATTATCAGCAATTTTGGCACGGACACGAAGAACTCGTTTACGAAGTCTTTCTAAAATTTCTTTATAGAAATATCGGTTAACTATTTGTCCATAAGGCACCCACTCTTTATGAACAATTCCCTTGGAATCGAAGAAGCACACAAGCATGCATTTCACTTTTGACTTTGACATGCGAGCTTTTTTTGGTCTGGGTGATCCCTTTGAGCACCATTGCGAACTTTGGCGTTTTGTCTCTGGATTGTATATTGAAAAAACCAAACTTCATCACCAGTGATAACACGGCTCAACAAATCTGGATTGATTTCCGTTTGCTCTAACAGATCGGCTGCCACAATTTTCCTGTTTCTCGCTGTTGTTGTGTGAGATTTTTGGGGACCATTTTTGCACAAATCTTTCTCATACCAAGATCTTCAGTTAATATTAGACGAACCGTTTCTCGATCGATGTTGAGTTCTTCTGCAATCATTTTCACGGATAATCTTCGATCTCACAGGGTACGATTTCACGCACCCTGGTCAAGTTGACATCTCTCCGTGAGGTTGATGGTCGTCCACTGCGGTCTTCATCTTCAATATTCGTTCTGCCTGTACTAAAAATTTTATGCCGCCGAAAAACTTAGGCGGGATAGGAGGTCTTGACATACGCTCCTCTCCAAAAGCCTTCTGAAGCTTACCGTAAGTTGTCGTCGCGTTTGCACCCGATTTAACGCAAAAAGATATGGCATACCGTTGCGCAATATTTTGCGGTTTCATTTCTGTGGCGAGAGACACAAACACGTGTTCACTTATTACAGCACCACTCACGACTGAGCAGTTGCATCAATGTGCCGCTTGGACTACAAGTAGCTTATAGACCAAGGTCAAAGATGGTGTGCCTACGCAAGCTGCAGGGTTGCCACATCTTGCAAAGAAAAATCAGTCTCATTACTTTATTGTCGCACCTCGTATATAATTTTTGTTTATTTTTCTACTATAGCTATATTTTGCTACATAGAAGTTACAGTTAAATATATTAATGAAAAAATCCCTCAATCCCTCTAGGAAATAATTTTTAAAACAAATAATTGAAATTGTAAATAATTTGCGAAAAAATATTTTATTCCAATGGTCGTACTACAAAAATATTATTCTTGTCAGACGGGATATTTATGCGTGTGTATGTTGATCTTATAACTCTGACCGATTTTTCCAAGTTTGATAGAAGATACTACCTTCGGGGAGTAAGAACTCTTTCAAAAAATTGGAAAAAGGGGTGAAGGTGTTTTGATTAAAATAAAATTTCACTTCTTATCTGGGGCACTTTAGCAAAAACTTTTCTTACAGATATTGAAGTTTTTTATCAAGATCAAAAATGACCAAAAGTTTTTGAAGCGGAGCTTCAAACTTTTGGTTATTTTTCCCGATTTCTTTACACTGACATGACGTACAACGTCGACATTATTTTTATCTTTCGACGTTCAATTATTGTATTTATAATTTTTGTTTTTAAAAATTCAAAATGTATTTAATATATTAATTTATTTAGGAAATGATTATAATGCATAACACATAAATGCTCCTGATGATGGATTAATGTTCGAAAGCGCTTGGATAAATAAAAAAAAAAAATTGTTGGTAAATGGAAATTATTTTATAATTTAGTTATTCATTATATTAAAATTTATTTTCTAATATTCATTTCTCTTTAATATTTCTTTAAAAAAATTAGTCATAAATTTTCACCCTCTTTCTAGAAAATTAAAAACTTTTTTTTTTGTAAATATTACTGTATATTTTTTTTTTTATTAAGAAAGTTATTGTTTTTAACAAAGGTATTTTTTCTCCGGCGGGGAAAGTAATATTCAATCCCGTTGTTTAAATTTGTGTTAACAAAAAGAATTAACATAAATTCCGCGTAATTTTTTTGAATGTAAACTTTTTAAATGATAATATCGTTAAACATTTCAAGTTATATTTTCCCATCAATGAATTCTTAAATTGTTTCCATAGCAACATGTCAACAATAATTAAAGCACAATGTTTAATACAGTTTGATAATTAATATGAATATTAAATTTATTGTTTTGTAAGGTTAAAAATCATATATTTAACGATTAAATCAAATCGTACGATAATTAATTATAAATCAATAATCATAATAAGCCTATTTCAAGTATATAAATAACAGCACATTTCATTTAATTAGCTATTCTATGAACTGGACAATTAAATGGAACGAAACACAAATGTAAATAAATTTGTACACTATGGGGACGGGTAATTTAACCCACCTCTTCGTTTGTATTTAGAGGTTGGACGTATGTCCCATTCTAATTTTTTTTATAACTTGATGGATAATATATTTTAAATATTAGCAGATTTCAAAATTATTAGGTATCGAAGAAAGGAAATCCTTTAATTTCAGATCATTAATATATTGAATCTATGTTTTACAGTTCTAGTTGGCTATTATAATTATTTGACTCCCTTTCCCGGCCCAAATTAATGCAGTAGTTCATTCATCAAAATTCATTTCGGTGCTGAACGGATTGTAATCCTACAGGAATGGCAAATATGAAGTCCTTAGTTCTATTTTTATCTACAGTTTACGTGCAAGAAGAGATGTATATTAGTTATATTCTTAGCTGATGATAAATTTCGAATTTCAATCAGAAATGCGGATTTTTTTGTGAAGAAGAAAAAGGAAGTGTTTTTCTTCAGTCTTTTTTCAGTATAAGATCTCGGCTTCAGATGTCGTTCATTTTTGCCTATGGCACAACTAACCAATCAAATTATGTTATTTTGTACGTTATACTCCCACTACACGTATAACTTTCAACCACAAGTACCGCCTACTCCCCACTACAAAATTTACCATCATCTCAATTGGTTCTGCCTACTCTACTTCTTTGTTCTTCCTTTTATAAATTTGTATAGTAGTACTTAGTTTGTGGACATCACGTAAAATTATACTTAAAATTTTAAGATAAAAAATTTCTGTCATTTAATAATTTAAATATAGTAATAATAAACTTATTTATTTTGGCGTGTTAGTAAAAAGAAAAATAAATTTAGTTTTTAATAATGAAAATATAAACTTATTATGTCGGGTGATTTAAAAAGGACTTCATAAATTTAAAAATATATATAAAAATATATTTAGATAATTTACAGTTCGGTTGGGGGTCTCATTTTTTATCAAAACATATCAAGTTTTGACTCACGTAGTTCATTACTACCAAATTCTGCCACTAGCGTTGTCAAAAGTGTCGTTAAAACCGGATAGATTTTCTGGAACGTGCTCGTCGTGTATTTTTGTTAAACTATATGCAGTCAGCAACTGCATTTCAACGTAATTTCCGTAGAGTATGGTAAGGAGCCTCTTAGTAGGCTTACAATTTACTTTTCACACCAAACTTTAATCGAGACTGGTTGAAAAAACAGACCAGACTGAACAGAACAACCAAACATTGTTTGGTCTATTAAACAAAATCACCAGGACGCCCACACATCATTGAAGCTGCTAAAACAACTCAGAGAAAGCTTTCCACGTAGTCCAAAGAAATCAACTCGTCGTGCGTCATGTGAGATTGGTATTCCACTAAAGACTTTTTGCCTCGTGTTACATAAATGACAACACTCGAAGCCGTACAAGCTAACCGTCGTTCAACACGTTACAGATGACGAAAATGTTGCTCGACTGAGTGTGGAAATGATGGAACTGCAGACAACGATACATTTTTAGACAATACAATTTGTAGTGATGAGTCAACCTTTCACATTGGTGGCAAAGTTACCAACCGTAACTGCCAAATATCGGGTAGTGAAAACCCTCATGAAACTTTGCAGCACTTTTATGATAACCTTAACGTCGTTGTTTTTTTTTGTGACCTAAGCAAACAAAGACGGCCCCTTCTTCTTCCAGGAGGCAACCGTAAATGGTATCGTTTATCTGCATATGTTTCAAAATTTTCTAATTCGTCAGGTAGACGATGATGAGCAAGACGGAAAACATAACTATCTGCAAGACGGAGTACCCGTCTATCTATCTTACAATTACTGTGTAGCTGATGGTACTGGCGTCCATCTTACTACCGCCTAGAAGTCCGATAGTTTCTTGATAATCGATTACCACTGGATTGGTCATGAAGATCCAGTTGCATGGGCACCTCGCTCCTCAGATTTGACAACACTAGAGTTTTTCTTGTAGGGTTTCATTAATGACCGGTTTTATATACCGTCTTTGCTTGCTGATCTTGTTGAGCTGACTTCGAATTAACACATCTGAACGGGCCGTACAGATCTGTTTTTGTGTGTTTAAAGCCTTGCTATTTGCTTTTTTGTCTGAATGTGTGTGTGTGTGTGTGTGTGTGTGTGTGTGTGTGTGTGTGTGTGTGTGTGTGTGTGTGTGTGTGTGTGTGTGTGTGTGTGTGTGTGTGTGTGTGTGTGTGTGTGTGTGTGTGTGTGTGTGTGTGTGTGTGTGTGTGTGTGTGTGTGTGTGTGTGTGTGTGTGTGTGTGTGTGTGTGTGTGTGTGTGTGTGTGTGTGTGTGTGTGTGTGTGTGTGTGTGTGTGTGTGTGTGTGTGTGTGTGTGTGTGTGTGTGTGTGTGTGTGTGTGAGGGTTTACCCTTCCTTCTGAAGTAATACTTTACCAGCTATTCCCAGAAGGGACGGGTAGCCAAGGGTGGAGGTTTAGTCGGTAGTGCGCAGGAATGCATACGCCTTTTTTACTATCTTGCGGAACCTGTTAGCGAGTCCAACACTGCTTTGGTGGCCGTAAAAGGGGTTCCTCCACGCAGCAGCTGCAGAGGTAACGCCCAACTTGCTGGCTACAGTCTGGAATCAAATCGACTTCAGGCGGGATGAATGTCGCATTACAAATGAAAGACATGTCGAATCACGTTCGTAGATAAAATGTTGCGTAATAAACTTGATGTGTTTTTCTTTGAGATGAGAGACCTCAACCGAACCTTTATATTATCTAAATAAATTTTTATATTATTTTATTTCCTAAATTTGTAAAGTCCTTTTATAATCATCCGCTTTACAGAATAACAAAAATTATGAATTTAAATTAATTTCTTCATTTTACTTTTTTCATTTTATATAATATTTTTATTTATCTATTATACAGAAATTCGTGATAGTACTGTTGTACTTGAATCCATTATACATTTTTTTATGTATCATTCCTAGGAATATTTAGCACTTTCATTAATTATAGGATGCCATATTTGTTTTAAAGTAATGAAGATATTAAATTATGAGTACATTCCTTGCAAAGAAAATTTTAATTTATATTAAAAATTTCTATACTAATATTACGTATGCGAAACAGTTGTAAATTAATGTATGTGTTTTATTTTATTTTATCTACGCTGTCACTTAAATTTAATATAAATAGTTAAATTTGCGTATAATTTAAGAAATTAATTAAAAGTAAGTCGTAATTGTAAGTAAAATTTAAATTTAAATCATTATTCATTAAAGACATTTTGAAATTTCTCTGAGGTGAAAACATAGAAAAAATATCAGCTTCTATAATCCACTTCAAATAAATATTATTTTGAGAGAATATTGTCTTTTAAATTACCATATATAATTTGTAAAACAATATTTTCTTAATCTTGTGTATTACAATGGGTACATTAAAATTTACAGAAAAAACATATGAAAAGTTCATGCAGAGTGTTAAGAATTATATATTACAAGTGACAGTTATTATCTATTTCATATAAAAAAAATATTGATGTTGGTGAGTCTGTTACTCATTCACGCAAAAACTTCTCAACTAATTGAAGTGAAATTTTGCATGATAGTTTTTATACCTGGAATGAAGATAAGATTGCTGCTGCTACAAAATATTTCGTTATTACAAGATTTGATCGTTTATTGACTTGCGGTAACAATCGTTTTATGTTCCTCTCTTTCTTTTTCATTTTTAGCCTCCGGTAATTACCGTTCAGATAATACTTCAGAGGATGATATGTATGAGTGTAAATTAAGTATAGTCTTGTACAATCTCAGTTCGACCATTCCTGAGATGTGTGGTTAATTAAAATCCAACCACCAAAGAACACCGGTATGCACGATCTAGTATTCAGATCCGTGTAAAAAAAACTACCTTTACTAGGACTTTAACGCTGGAACTCTCGACTTCCAATTAGCTGATTTGGGAAGACGCGTTCACCACTAGACCAACCCGGTGGTTTTTGGATTATATTCTTTGCCAATATTCAACTTTACTACGGCCAAATAGTTGGTAAAATCGTATCCATAAACCGCTTAGAGAATTTGAAATTAAATTTTTACAAAAAGAAAAAGATCTCGACTTCTTACACGACTGCCGAAAAAGGAGTAATAATGTATTTAGGGTGTATGTATGTTTGTTCCACCGTAGCAGCTCAATGGCTGAACCGTTTTAGGTGCATGACCCCGTGATGGATGCCATACGTTAGCGAGAGTGTCACAGGCTTTATAAATACATATATATATATATATATATATATATATATATATATATATTATGCTTTTACGGCCAACATGGGACCACTTAAGTCAATTTTAGTTAGATATTTTCTGAGATTAGCGTGTTATTTTACTCTTCCGAGCTGCCCAGCATTTCTTCGTCCGTTCAGATGTTGCTTTCTTTTCTTCATCTGTAAACACCCTCTTCGTTGTATTTTGTCGTTTGTCTGTCTTTTGTTTAAATGTAATGCTTTTGTCTTTTAGCTTTGTAATTTTTCCAGTTTTATTCTGTAGGTCAGTGAAGGAAATTCCCAATTCTTTCATATCTTCTCTAATTTCTTTGATCCATCCTACTTCTATCTTTTGGAACCAGAGCTTTTCAATGATATTTCTTGACAATCTTGTTTCCGGTGTCCTTATGAGATGACCGAAGAAAGAGATTCTTTTTTTCCGCATAGTATCAGTAACAGGCTCTATTTCTTAATACACCAACTCATTTGGCACCATTGGCCTTCTTTTTGGTGTTTTTTATTGATACACGTTCTGAAAATTCTCCTCTCTATTTTCAGAATTGTATCAATTCGGGTTTTCTGAGTGATTTGGAAAGGGTCTCGCTTCCGTGGGTGACTTCTGGCTGAACTACAGTTTTATAATGTTTAAGTTTTGTTTTAGTCGAGAGCCAAGTTAATTTTTGGGATTAATCATTTTATTTGTCCTGTTTTGCCATGTCACTTTTTCTTTTAAATTGTAAGTTATTATTTCCCCTAGGTATTTAAATTGTTTTACTATTTTAATTTTCTGATTGTTTACCGTAATGTGCTCTATTACCAGAGGATATATGGCCATTAGTTCAGTTTTTTAGAAAGAGATCTTCATATCTTTTGTGCTAGGTTTTGAAGGCTCATGATTTGTGTTTTGGCTTTTTGAATATTATTTGCTAAAACAGCGAGGTCATCTGCAAATCCCAGGCAATTTAGTGCGATGGAGTTTTTCTTAGTACCCATTTTTATATTTTTGGGATTTATTTCATACCATTTTCTCATGACAAATGTGAGGGCGCAGTTAAAAAGGGGTGGGACGAGGCCGTCTCCTTGCCTCAATTCAGTTTTTATGGAGAAGGGTCGAGAGATTTCACCTCTGAATTTCACTCTGGAGTGAGTATTGGTTAAAGTTAATTTTATCATGTTCAAATATAATTATATATTTAAATGTAATATTTTTAGAATTATAAAATTAAAATTATAATTTTTAATTATAAAAATCATTTAGAAGAAAATTTAATAAAAAATGATTCGTTTATACTGAAATTCTTTGATAGACGTCTATTGCAGGGCAACAACATATTGAACTAAATAATAAATAATTAAAAAAAACACGTTAAATTTTGTTTTTATCATTAGGGATCACGGTTAAATAAATTTAATTTAATTAATTCACGTTAAATAAAATAATAATATTAAATAAATTAAAAAAATCTCTGTTTAACAATAATGGGCTTCCCAACGGGGACTGCGTGTGATGACGAGTGGTCAGGTCATGCAATTATTACCATCAACTGGTAACAATCGGGATGCCCCTGGAGCGCTGTTTTGGTAGGTACAATCGGGTGCTCTTATAATAACTCTGCAAAAAATCGTCCGATTTTCAAAATTCAAACGGGGTAATTGAATTTACAATAATACAAAGTTATGATGGAACAAAACCAGCACAAAAAGGAGTCTTTTTTTGGGAGTCATGTTTTTTTCTTTAATTTTAAGTATTTAATTACTTTAATATTTTATTTAATTGTTAAGGTTAATCAAGTGATCTTTTAATTGCAGACGAATATCGGTGTTCACAAATACAATAATTTTTACTGTTATAAAAATATAGGAGAAAATTTTTTAATACAACTTTTAAAGTTTGCAATTCGTTAGTTATATTTCATTGTTTTATTAATAAGAAAACCGGTTAAATTCTTGATTATTATTTTTACGTATATTTATGATATAAAATAATCGTAAAACAGGATGTAAAATGTAGTTTTCATATCAAATTTTTTTTTATAGAATTTTGTAGGAAGCTAAAAACATATACATTTTTCTGTGAGAATAAAAGAACACTGAACACAATATATTTTATTCATTTTAGGTAGATTTCATAAGACAACTACCTATTGTAATGGTTATTGTGAGTCAACTTCCGGAAAATTTCGACATATCTTCGCGTTTTACATTCCTCAGACCCCCAAAACCACCGTCAGTTCAAAAGTTTACATAAACGCATTTCTCGACCATGGTACCGCTGATATGTTAAATAAATAATATTAATAATTAATGAAATCTACCTTACCAGTTCATAAATATGAACTCAAGATTTTTCGGCTTATTAAAATCCATCATCACGAAATAATATTATTTTATTAAAGTCAAAAATGTAAAAGATCACAGTTAAAATGTAAAACAGTTATGACCGTTCGTATGTTCATATGATAATGATTCCAAATTTTATAAACAAGTAGTATAGAGTCTTATTTGTAAGGATTGCAGCATGATATACGTGGGTATGACCAATCTCAAATATTCCACAGTGCAAACGAGCACATAAATAGCATTAAAAATAATAAACCAGAAAACTCCAGCTTTGCCAAATATATTATAGAACACGGTCATACATACAATCATAATAATTTTATAAAAATCTTAAATATTTCTTATAATACTTCTAGTTTGGAAAAATATCATATATACTGTAACAAGTAAATTTAATTAATGAATAAATTTTTCTTTAAAAACGATATATTATTCAAAAATATACTAAATATAAATATAAATATGTAATAATTTAATCTAATAATTATCTTTTTGATAGCATGGTATCGTTTGATTTCATTTTTAATCCACCAAAGTATACGTATATTCCTTTAGTATACTGGTAGGACCGGACAGTCGTGACTGTCATCTATAGGCACCTAGCGGGTCCTATATTTTGCAAACATATTTCTCGCGTAACTAATACATATTCTGAGTATGAACCAAATCGGACTATAAATACAATTTTTCGTAATATCTCGATCTTAGCGCCACCTAGTAGCTCCATTTTTTGCAAAAATGGTTCTTTTCACGTATATAATATATATATATATATATATATATTACATTGTGAATATGAACCAAATCGGACCATAAATACAATTATTTTGAAATATCTCGACTCCCGCGCCATTTAGCGGATCTAAAAAAATTTAGAAACCTTCACGGGCGAGCGCACAACACACGAAAGTTTCATCTCAATCGGATTAATGGTATAAGAACCCATACAGGACTAACAAACATTCATTTTTATATATTGTTACTACATTTGTGCCTAATTTAAATCGGCGGACGAGCACGGTATAGCAACAGATGTGAGCTGGCGTACAGTATACGGACGCGCTGATAGAAGCATCACTACCGCCGCGCAGATAACGCCGCAGTTCTCCCACCATAGCGGCGCTGCGGCCCCACCACTCTCAGGCTCCAATAAAAGAGCGTGCACGAGAGTGAATTTTTAATTCATCGTCGACCACCACCTGGAGAAGACCAAAAAGAAGAAGAAGAAGATGGAAGAAGACAAAAGAAGTTCCATGGCCGGCTCAACGCGAGACCTTCAGGCGGATGCCAACATCCCCGCCGGAGCAGCAGGCCTGGCCGGCCCGCCGAGGGAGCCGCTGGACGCGGACGGTAATTTCCCGCTCCAACTCCAGCTCGCCGGGTTTCAATCGTCCTGGCCGGCGGACTCAGCAGCAGGAGCCGGACCAGAGTGGGATCGCTCGGGGAGAACCGTCTCGGCCGGCCACGCTGTAGTTGGGATCCAACTGCCGCTGAGAGAAAGCCCGGTCGGACTTCAATGGACGAGCCGCAACTCCCTGACTTCTCCGGAGACGAGCTTCCGGACCCAACAGCTCTTCTCAGAGCTAACGCAAAAAAAAGCCCTTTTCAGGGCTACCACAAGGTAAATTACGTACCGTCAAATCCGTTCGGCGACAATATATATCAGATTATTTTGTACAAGTATATATATATATTTTCTATTAGATTTATTTAACATGTATTTTTTTTAAACAAAATTCTAAATTAATAACAGATTTTTATAATTGAAATGTAGTGTCTTAACCTTTTTTGATATCAGTATCATTTTTTTTTAATTTTTGAGCGGAAGAAGTAATATATGCGAGGTTACCGTACGGTTTATAATTTCACTGTAGTTTTTTTTTTTTGGACAAAATTTGTTATTAAAATTATTGTTGCGTAAACCTTTTATTATTATTTATTTTAATTTATTTAATTTTATTGATCTTTTACTATGTTTTCTTAATTGGAAAATAAATTAAAATGTGTGTTTGTGTGCGTATGTGCGCATCTGTGTGATAATTAATCATATATAAACACAGGAATGAACCTTTTTATTCATATCGCGTGTTCCGTTATTTTGTTCAGTTGTTTTAAACGAATTAAATATTAATAAATAATGAAATTTTATATTATTGCATGCAAATATATGCTGTCGTCAACAGAAAAAATGAAAAATAGTTTTTTTTTTCTTTATGTCATACTTCTTTACATATACAGATATAATTAATTAACAAAAATATTCATTATGTTATTCATTTCCTGAAGGTAAACGGTTATTTTTTTATTATAGAAGTAGAACACGGTAATTATTTATTGTGTTAATACAGTTTATGTAGTTTATATTGGAAATAAAATGTTATACCTGTTTAATATAGTTTATTGATTAAAAAGGACTGATGGATATTGAGTATAATTCTGCAAGTAAAAAAACATTTATGCTAGTTAGTTTAAAATTAAAAAAGAAAACTTTTCTGACTCGTGGTTTTTAATAAAATTTATCGTTTTTCCATTATTTGGATTTAAAGATTTTAAATAACTGCCATTTTGAAAAAGGTAATTAAATAAGTTGGTTTATTTTCTAACAAGAGATCTTTATCTCTGTATGTATCATGCCAAAATTCAACGTAATTAATGGTAGTAATTAGTCGATTTTCTCGTAAGTTGCACACAATATAAAAAAATACCTAAATAAAAATTACTGAGATTGGAGGGGGATAACTCAATGTGATTTTAAATCGACCTTGACCTTATTTCAAGGTTAATCAAAGAATCAGATGGAATGACCTATTTTTGACCCCACTAATGAAAAGAGCAGAAAATTTTACATTGAAATATGTAGTTATACATATGACCTTGGACCTTTTTTTTGAAGGTCATACAGCTAACCATCATCGATAGTGTTATACGATAGTGTGAAGTCATTTTTATGCTTTTTCCCATAGTTTGCAAGATAAATGCCCTGGAATATAAATATTCCAGGAATATTGTATAACCTTCAAAAACGTGTAAATCGTATAACATTATCTTCATAAAATACTATTACCCTATAACACTATCTCTGAGGTTAACCTTCAAAAAACGTCGTGTTGTTTTTATATTAGATTATTTTGAATAATTCAGAGAGATTTAAAGGTTCTTGTTGCTTATTCTTCTGTATGTCACATAAGCTTGGTTATTTGTGGTTTGTTTACTACTACTGGTTTGGGGCTTATTGGGTCATTATCTTTTGTAGTTGCTCTTGGGTTTGTTTCTTCAGGTCTTTTCCTTAATTGGTATTATTTATGATACGAAGTCGAAGATTTTTTGTTGTGAGGAGTTTACTTAATTAATTAGTATTGAATGATTTCTACATATTAGGGCGGTTTGGAAAATTATTATGGATCCTAATGATATAGGGTGACTTAATGTGGGTGATAAAATGATATTTGATGCAATTATATATTTTGTTAAAATTCAGTAAGTATTTTAATATAAAATATTATTTTTGGATACTAAAGATGATTATTTCTTTACTGATTTTGTTTAGATAATTTTTTTTTAAATTATGATTTATTTCACCATTGTTTTTTAAACTATCTTAAACATGTTTACTTATGATAATTATTTACTTTTCTGTTTGTTTTTTTAGATTGGTTATGTTTTTATTTATTCGTAAGCATTTTCTTTTATGTCCCTTGGGACTTGAATATTTATTACTTTATACTTTTTTTTTATTTTTGGATTTATGGGTTATTTTATTTACGATTATTATTTTTTAGTTGTTTATTTAGTGTTTGGTGTATGTTATGGCGTTTTGCGGTTATTTTTGCTTGTTTTTTTAATTCGTAATTCTAGAAGAGATTATTTAGATAGATTGTCTTTACGTTAAAGTTTTTTTTTTGTTTTCTTAACATTTTCTGCTCTTTTTTTTCCATTGGTGGGATCAAAAATAGGGCATTCCATTTTTAAAAAAAACCCTGTTGACCTTGAAATAAGGTCAAGGTCACCAAGAGATATCCCCCTCCAATCACAGTACTTTTTTTAGGTAATATTTTTTGTTGTGCTTAGTTTTCGAGAAAGTCGAAAAAATGATTAAAATGAAACGCACTAATATAGATATATATTAAAAAATATTGCAGTTTATTATTATTTTGTAATTAATTGTAATTTATTAAATGTATTCTTTATTTTAAATATATTTCAAAACATTTTAGTAATTTTTAAAAAATATATTGTAATAAATTTATTGGCCGAACGAAAAAATTGTGAAGTGTTTTATCAGTTCATAAATAATTCTAATTTGGACTACTCTTTTAATTGATATACGTAATCTAACCTCAGGATGTTATTCTATATAATATCATAAACAATATCTGTTTGAAAGCTCTATTAAACTTTATCTTAAATAAGATTAAATCTAGAATTCATTAGATTAATGGCTTATATTTTTTTCCGATAATATTACATTTTAAATACTAATGCCATTTCAGTTAAAAAATTAAAGCATTCATATCGATCTCAGTTTCATTTACAAGAGTGTATTTAAATTCAGATTGTATAAACACTTAAGATAAGTGTTTGGAAACAGATTTAGCTTTCTCACAATCACTTTACTTCTAACCTATTGAGAATTTCAAGGTTAGCATTGATTGTTTTGACCACTTTATATATTTTCAAGTGTTTACACAATGAAACGTTGTTTTCTTTATGTAGTGGATAGAAGAATTCAAACTATTGGTAAATAAATTAATTACCAAAATTGTATGGCATTAATTTAAAATTGTATTCAGTGTTATTAAAAATATTTTTTAGCTCGTATTTCCAATATTTTAACTGTTCATTCGTAGTATATTATTTTTATTATGCTTTTACGGCCAGCATGGGACCACTTAAGTCAATTTTAGTTGGATATTTTCTGAAAAAAGCGTGTTATTTTACTCTTCCGAGCTGCCCAGTATTACTTCATCCTTTCAGATCTTGCGTTCTTTTCTTCATCTGTAAACACCCTCTTCGTTGTATTTTGTCGTTTGTTTAAATCTACTGTTTTTTTCTTTTAGCTTTGTAATTTTTCCAGTTTTATTCTGTAGGTCAGTCAGGGAAATTCCCAATTCTTTCATATCTTCTCTAATTTCTTTGATCCATCCTACTTCTAGCTTTTGGAACCAGAGCTTTTCAATGATATTTCTTAACAGTCTTGTTTCCGGTGTCCTTATGAGATGACCAAAGAAAGAGATTCTTTTTTGTATATATATATATATATATATATTTTTTTTTTTATTGAGGGAGGTTTTTCTTAAATTTTATTAAGGAAATTTCTGATGGCTTTTTCTATCAAATTGATAGTATAGTTTTGAGTCATTTCAACAATATTTTTGATATGATTTTATTTTTTTAATCTTAAATTGTGAGTCGGCATTTCATCCAGTAATGATGTATGTACTTTCTGACTGAATTGATATTTTTTACTTTCTCGACTTATAAACTTATAAATAAAATTTATTTCTGTAAAAACAGAATAAAATAGTAATAATGATAATAAATAGATAGAATATTCAAAAGGGTATTCAAATAAAAAGGACAAGATTTGTTTAAATACAATTAAATTATAAATACCAGAATACAACAAATTAACAGTCCTCACCCAAAGGAAATTATAACAAATTAAATTACCCGTAATTTTTTTTTAACCGGGTCAAATATCTGGCCAAAAATATTAAATATGTATGTCTGCATATATTAATATATAAGTGGACATTAGCTGTATGTTCCTATCTATTCGGCTTTATATCTCAGGAAACATTTAATTTAATATCATAAAATATAATTTAGTAGTTTGTTTATTAAGAGAATTGATCTAAAATATTTTTTTCGGTTGAGAGGATGGGAAGATTTAGAAGGCGGTCGTTATATCTAAAAACGAATTGGACTTAATAAATATAATTACTTACTTCTGCAGCCACTCAAACCTAAGAAGTTTTTAGTCTCGCCAACAAGTCTTCGCCCCTTCTCTCAATCTTGCACCATTATTTCGTCTCCCTCCAACTATCTTAAGATCTTTTTGAACTCGATCCAATTACATTAATTGTTGTCTTCCTGTTGGTCTCGTTTATTTTATTTTTCTTTTAATGGTGTCGTTCGATCTTCCCAATAAATGTTCAAACCAATGAAATCATCAACTTGTAACTACTTTCGTTATTTTCGGGTCCACTATATTTATTTCATGGTTATTTTTATCGCATCTTTTACACGTTTTATTTTCTTGAAAAATACTAAAGATCTTTTTCCTATTTTATTTTCAAAGATTATCTATTATTTATTATTTTCTATCAGTAGAAATTTTATTAAAATGGGGGTAAAAATTGGGATTTTATGGTAGTATTTACTAGCTATAACGATCTGTTATAATTACACATCTGTTAATTTTACACAGTGTGAAATATTTTACCAGTAAAAAAATTCATTATAACAACTGTGGTTTTTTTTCACTGTTAATTTATTATGTGCAACCGTTTTTTATTGTCTTTATTTATTAATTAATATGGTTATAAAATTGCATAGTTATTTAAAATGTTTTCTTAATAATGAACAGACATAATCAAATTCCAAAAGTTTTATAGTCTTTCCAAAATTTATCTAATAATAATAGCTCCTTACTTTTTATATATATAATATATATATATATATGTATGCTTAGTTGCAACTACAACGCAAAAAAAATAATCATATATACGATTCTAAATTAATAATCGATAGTATTTTCAATAACGATTTATTTGTATCGAAAATAATTGTGTTATAAAATTTGCTACGATGTTGAATGAATGAATTACGGTAGTGAAATTTAATTCAAAATTATTATTACTGTTGTTATTTATTATTTATAAACAAGATCAATATCTTATGTATCGATATGAAAATGATTGGCTACTTTAAGGGACCCGGATTAATTATTTTTTATTTTGATGTTATGAATTTTTTCTTTTGTGGAATATCTTTTATTCATTTATTTTTAATCAGATATTCTTATACCTTATCATTTATTATATAAAATAAAGAAAACACGTACAAGTCAGTAATAAATGATGAAAAAAAATTGTCTTATATACTATTATTATAACCGTACTACATTTTTCTTGAACAGCAGCCACCTCATCCAAACCCCTTTTTTTATTTTCCATTACACTAAAAGGAGTTAAAAAGTTTTGAAAGTTTTTTGTCGTTGGTAACTCATGTTTGATAGCTTTTCTAACAACTGTATTGAACTATATCTGTGTCAATGGAAACGGTGGTTGAATATATATATATATATATATATATATATATATATAGAGAGAGAGAGAGAGAGAGAGGGTGAGTGAGAAAGAGAGAATAAGAGAGTTACCGCTCACTTAAAAAACCGATTTAAGTATGCTATTTATCACAATTTTTTTTATTGTCATTGTACTGTGTAATTAAAAACATTATTCTATGATAAGGTAAAGACTAATTACTTTTACTTATGTTTCTTAGTGTAGGAATTTGTTTTAAAAAATCTCACGTGGACACCATATGACTTCCTTGTACGCCAATTAAATTACATATACATAAAATAAAATTAAAGTACGTAAAATTTAACTCATTAATAACTTCTGATTTATTTTTATTTTTATTGTTATTATTAAATTATTATTTATCGTAATTATTTTTACGATCACAGGTTAATAATTTATTAATAAATTAATATATATAAATTAAAAAACAAAGTTGGTAAAAAAAAAAAAAAAAGATGAAGTCTGATTCGAACCGATGTGCCTTCTCCTTCTAAGATCAAGTACTTCATTAATTAAAATTTCATTTGGCTATAACTCTGGAACCAGTGAAAATAAGTAAAATTTATGATATACCGCTGAAGAGCTCTCAATGAGGGCTTATTACAGCAGTTACGAAAAACTCAAAAATTAAAATTTTTTTAGATCTTGAACATTTTTGAACACTTTTGGTTCTGTAGATTACAATCAAAAAGGGAAGTGCACAACTATATGTTTCATCAGTCCTAAATCCAAAATTTCAACAACCTACAGCTAATTGTTTTTGAGTTATGCGAGATACATTTGTACGTAATGACGTCATGCCGAAACTAATCATAATGGATTCAGGAATGATCAAAATGGATATTTCCACTGAAATCTGAAAACAGAAATTTTTCGCGACCTTTACTTCATACAAGGAAGTAAAAAAAAACCATTGATATGGGAGCTCCGAAATTTTAAAAATTCGGAAAATATTTTTTATTACTTATATTTAAACGCTTACTACGAAACTAAAAATAAAACCTGAAGAAATTTCCATTTGTTTTCTTTTCATTCCTACCTCTACGGATCACGGTTACATTGTTTTGATTTATTTTTCTTTCCTAGAACGTTTTTATTGTTCTGTTGTTGTCGCCTTTCTTCGCTCCATCTATTCAGGTTTATACACATTGATTTTCTTTCTCCCTAGAAAGTTAAATTCTCGAATCACTTTTATAAATTTATTTCTTTCTTTACACAAATCCTTAGAAATATTTAATGTTTTTAGATCTATTTATTTTTCTTTCAACAAGCTGAATTTTGTATTTGTTTATGTAGAAATTAAATATTTGTTTGTTCATTCTGTGAAAATGTACGTAAAACTTTATTCTTCTTTTCCGGATTATTTTATTGAATTAAATTATTATTTTTCTTTGTTGTTGTTAAATGATTAATTTAAATTCAATTTTATTAATGTATAATGCTTCTTTAAAAAGACCATAACGGTTGTTTTTACATTTTAAGTATTCAAATGTATTTATAATTTTTAAAAAAATACCATACGTTTAAAAAGTATCATAAAAGTGAGTTGTTCGTAAATATGTTGAAATTTTTGAAATTTTTTATAATATTTATAGGTATGTGCCACAGAAAATAATCATAAAATTTATACTATATAGTTTATAAAATTAAATTTAACCTTTGTAAATATGTAATAAATATCAATACTTAAACTCCTTTAAAGAATTTTAATTTAAAAAACTTTTATAGATAAAATAATTATTACGATCAATATTTAAATAAGTATTTAAAGTCTAACGTATTCTTCTGTAAAATTAAAATTTATAAACACAAGAATGAGAAATATAAACGGGGGTTATCCATGATGAAATCTTGAATATTAATAAAGCATAACATTGCGTGTTTTTATTTAATATTTATTTTTATCGTCAACAACATGTATTCGTTTATTTGTATATAATTGTATATAATTTTAGTATTGTATGTTGAACCAATCTATGAACTAATAACCCGGAAAAATCTGATGATGGAATGTATAGTTCGAAAACCGTCATATATATATATATATATATATATATATATATATAGTGGTATTATTTTATGTACATAATTTATAACCTTTTTGTATACGTGACTTGGATATATATATATAATTTTAAAATAAAACTATTGGTATGTAAACTATTCTATTAAAATGCAAACCATATCGAACCTTGTTATTGCAATTTGTTGTAAAATATTTCCATCCCCGAGTCATCGTGATCTTATTCATGTCAGACTATTCACTGGTTCCACTGCATAGAGACTATAGTTACAAATATTTTAAATAATTTATCAGCTGCATAACTAATACAAACATATATATACAAGAGTGTAGTAACGAGGTCTGTTGTTGATGTGAATGTAAATGAAGCTCAGCATATAGGTAAACTCTTTGTAGAAATGAATATATTTCTCACATACGAGATTCATTTACTTTGTTGAATGCAAAATTCTGTACGAGTTTAATTAAAGATACCCAGAAATAAAAATAAATAATTTATTCTTTTTAATGATTGATAAGTAATAAAAATAACCTTTATTGTTTTTTAAAATTAGAAATTATAAGAAACGCTTTATTAATACCAGGTTTAGTATTTTATTTTTATTATTATTATCATCGATATTTAATGAAAAAAAAATCCCTTTTGCACGCCGGACGGCGGAAGTAGATTTCACCGGTACCAAGTAGTGGATAAAAAAAAATTCCCACCTTAAAATTAAGAAAAACTTCAAATTTACTCAATACGACAATGATTACATGTGAAAAAAGTTTCACATGTTTAGCATACAACCTCCATCTTCTTACAATTTCAGCAACATTTTTGTCATCCATTGTCGTAAAGATAGGTCATATCAAAAATTGTTTCAGACAAAAGTTTTAGGTAATGTTTAGAGGACTAACTACCACTTTAAACCCTTTCGATACTGTGCCTATTAAGAGAGATATGAATTTTTTGTCTTCGAAACCCCATTTTTTTCCATTCCCTGGACCAATGGTTGGTGATATCAAAACGCTTTGCTTGAATAAGGTTTGGGCCCTTATCAAGAGAATAGTATAAACTTTTAAACGAATTCGATATTTTACTTAATAAGAAAGTTATAGCGATATTTAGTTTTTGTTTTTTTAAAAATGCCCCACATTTCCATCCCCATGGTCCGATTTACCCATTAACGTAATCGACCGAGTTTTTGAGTCTTTATATTTTATGTTTAAATTTGAAAGTGATTGACGCAAAATTACGGCAGATATTGTATATAAAATAAAGTGAAATATATATATATAAATGTAAATATAAACTTTTGAATTGACGGATCTTTTGCGGTCTGGGGGATGAGAAACGCAAAAATATGTCGGAATTTTTCGGAAGTTGAATCATGGTACTCATTCCCATAGATAGCTTTTTTATAAATACCTGATTTTTAAATTGTACATAAAATTAAGATTTATTAAAATTGTATAAGCTGTATTGATTTTTTCCTAGAGTAACAATAATATAATATATTCATTTAAGGAACGGATTTACCAGTTAGTACAGTGAGTGGTTAACATGCTCGCTTCTAAATTAATTAGTTTCGAGAGCTAATTTATTCATTAGAAATCGATGAAAAATATAAATATAATATTTAAAATAATTATTTTTCAAAAATATTTGTATCGAATTGAATTGTATTGAAATTTATGGTTGTATCACGTGAATGCTTAAGATCATAAAAATATAAGTCTGAATAGATTTTATTAGCTGAGGAATGTTCTCCCAGGTAAAACTTTTTATCTAATGTATAAAGCGCTCATGAAATATTTAATAAAGTTTTGCATGGAAATCTTGAGTTTGGCAGCCGACTCGTTTTTAAAAATTATAACTAAACTTCAAAAAAGAAAACTTAAAGTTGTTTCAGGCATTTTGTCAAACGATCCAAATTTAAATGTGTGTAAGAATTGGTAATATGTTGATTTCCCCTCTTAGTTTTCAATTATTTCTCACTTTATAAATGATTTTTCCAAAATAATAGTTATCTAGTAAAACACAATGTACCGCTTTATTTACAACATAAGAGAATGTAAACGGTACAAAATTATTTTAATTTATATTGTAAGAAGGCTTTAAAAACCTAAATTCCAATTTATTAATCGTTATTTTCCTTTATAAAATTAATGATCTGTGTATTATTTATTTTTTTGTATTTTTAAATAAAATGTAATCTGTAATCTGCAAGAGCAAATTAATTTAGATTTATGTACGTATTAAAAATTACTCGTATCTTTAAATGTTTTAAAACATACTAATTTTTTTTCTAAAATCTATTTAAATTAATCTATATTTATTTTAATTAATTTTTATTTACTTTTTTCTGTTACTTTCTGACGCCACCTTAATTAAATATTTGGTATCATTTTAATTATTATCTAATATTTTTCGTTTTGTTCTGTGTGACAATTCACTTTAAAAAAAATAGTTACAATTCGTGTTTTTTTTTCTTCTCCCTCGGGCGGGATCCTGCAGTTAACTATTACACAGCCCAGGGTAGTGTCCTTTACTCTAACGGGCCACCACGTCTCGGCCCGCCGGTCGGATCTTACTTTGCGTCCGCCTCAAACCCTCAGAGTAGGATACACCAGGTCCCGCTATGCGGACCCCACTCCGGGAGCCGGTATTTATGCCAATGCCTCTAACGGGGACATACCGAGTGGAGCATCCCCGCCGGGACTCGGAATTTTTCGCTCGGAAGTGCGAGAGTCCCCGTGCCTCATCGCTACCGCTCACTAGTGCAAGCACATGCGAACGGTAGCTCCGCAGAGGGCTGTCCCTCATCCCCCAGCCTGCCGATCCTTCTCCTTAAGAGCAAGCCCCTGTAGATGAACGGATAAATTACTCCATCTCTTGAGTTACAATTCGTTAAAATGAATTAATTACAAGACATTTAATTGAAAGTAATTGCAGCTAATTTTGCTAGGCAGTAATGTATTAAATTATTATTAAGCATTCATTTAAATCGAGTTTTATTAAAAAAAAAAAAAAAAAAAAAAACAGATACCTGCAGAAATAGCTGCCGGATCTTGTACTAACTCTTCTCCCGATTGGTCTATCAAATTTTAGCCAGTATTTTTTTGAAAATTTAAAATTACATATTTTTATACCAGCAAAAAATTAAAATATTAAAATCATTAATACAAATTTATTCAAGGTGCAAGGAAACTATTCGTAGCGTTGTACAATGTCAATTATTTACGAGAACTGGTTAATTGAATAATTTCGTCCAAATTTCAAATTCTACAATTTTTATGATTTTATTTCTTTAAATATACAGGTATTATGGAGTAGGATATATCTGAGAACAATTTATTGCTTTTATAAAGATCTTAAATTTTTTTTAACTTTTAAATCTTTTGCTAAATGCATTTAAAAATGAAAAAAGTAATGTAAAGGAAATATTCGTTGAACTGCTAAAATAATAAATATTTGAAAAGTTGTTATTTTTAGTATGTAATTTACTGATGAGATTTATAAAATTCTGTAGATTTATTGTAACTCAAATATTTATATAAAAATTTTCTCGTCTGTTCACCACCAAATCATTTCTTTTCTCTCTCTTTTTTTTTGAATAAAAGTGGTTTGGTATAAGAATGTAACATACATTGTAAAATGTACGCTTGTTGTTATATGAGGGATTATTTAATCTCGAAGATAAATCGGACCCGTTTTTCTTCTAGGGAATTTACCCCCTCCCATTTTCTATCTTTCTCTCTTCGTATTCTTTCTCCTTCATTACATCTCGTTTTCTCTCATTCTATTTATAACTTTCTATCTCTTTTCCTCAACTTTATAGTGCTTCTTCCTTCATATATACGAGTATACTGCGACCGACACACGAACACACACTTACTAGCATAGTATAACATGCTAGGAGAATTTTGACACAAGTAGGTTATGCATTCCCTTTTACCCTTTTAACTTTAACCCTCCTAACTAAAACCTCTTACCCATCCGTCCCTTTACACATACCCTTTTTTTTAAAAAAAAAAAACCTTGTACTTTTTCTTCACCCATTCCAATAAACTCTTTTCTTTCCATGTTATATGTACTACTCAACTTTTTACAGCTCTTGAGTTATGACTTGGCGGTTTTCACCTTCTTCTAGATACACTATACGTATATGTAGAGTATGTTGAACTTATACTGTTTTATAACTAACCAGAGAAGATATTCAGATTACTTCTTCATAGAATAATATAAAAAAGAAATTGTTTTTTTTTTTTTTTTTACGTTCTTATTTGCCTCTCCAACACTTTAAACTACTATTTACAAGCATTTTTTCTTACCTGTCTAGATTTATGCTGAATTTAATGCTCTATCAATTATGAACGAATCTTAATTTTAAATACATAGGAATTATTTTTATTTAATTAATCTAATGTTTTTAACAAACATTTTATTAAATTATACTCTACTCATAAATTAAACTATCTATTGATATTCAAAATATCCCCTACAAGGTTCAGTTTGGGCAAAAGCCATTCTTCCAGTATTCACTGTAATATCTAATTAATCATTGTTTTTATCAACTTCTTGATCCTATTCTCTATAGATGTTTTCTCCATTAAAAAAAAAAATCTGATGTGGACACTACATGACTTCCCTGTACCTCTATTAGATTACATATACGAATTTTTTTTTTTTTACAGTCAGAGGTTAATAATTAGTAATAAATCAATATATTAAAATAAAAAAATTTTTTTTTATAATTTTATAATAATAATTTGGGATGATATAGTAATTCTAGCCGAGAGTAAAAAGGATTTAGAAGAAGCAATGAACGGCATAGATGAAGTACTACGCAAGAACTATCGCATGAAAATAAACAAGAACAAAACAAAAGTAATGAAATGTAGTAGAAATAACAAAGATAGACCACTGAATGTGAAAATAGGAGGAGAAAAGATTATGGGGGTAGAAGAATTTTGTTATTTCGGAAGTAGAATTACTAAAGATGGACGAAGCAGGAGCGATATAAAATGCCGAATAGCACAAGCTAAACGAGCCTTCAGTAAGAAATATAATTTTTTTACATCAAAAATTAATTTAAATGTCAGGAAAAGATTTTTGAAAGTATATGTTTGGAGTGTCGCTTTATATGGAAGTGAAACTTGGACGATCGGAGTATCTGAGAAGAAAAGATTAGAAGCTTTTGAAATGCGGTGCTATAGGAGAATGTTAAAAATCAGATGGGTGGATAAAGTGACAAATGAAGAGGTATTGCGGCAAATAGATGAAGAAAGAAGCATTTGGAAAAATATAGTTAAAAGAAGAGACAAACTTATAGGCCACAAACTAAGGCATCCTGGAATAGTCGCTTTAATATTGGAAAGACAGGTAGAAAGACAGGAAAAATTGTGTAGGCAGGCCACGTTTGGAATATGTAAAACAAATTGTTAGGGATGTAGGATGTAGAGGGTATACTGAAATGAAACGACTAGCACTAGATAGGGAATCTTGGAGAGCTGCATCAAACCAGTCAAATGACTGAAAACAAAAAAAAATAAAAATAAAAAAATAAAAATATGAAAAAATTTTTTTTTTTTTTATAATTTTATAATAATAAAGTTTTTGTAATTTGTAATTTTACAAAGCGTTAATAATACAAACTTACATTGGTCTTAAATGAAAACTGGTGATGACACTTGTTTCTGTCGGATTTAAAGTGATTGATTCACGTATAAAAGTTTACACGGTGAATTCACTTTTTATATTAATGTTTTAATACCTACGAGTGATTTTTGCCGGGTTTTGCATCTTCAGAAAATAAAAATCTTACCACGCCACTTTGTTCTTCCACGCTTTCAAACGGAACAAAATTTTTAAATGAAAAAAAAAGTTTAAAATAATGAAAATTCTTTCCAAGTAGTTGATATTTTCTATATGAGAAGTGCCAATTTGATATGAGACAGATTTTATTTATTCTATTGTACAATATTTGCACTGTTCTATTTGTCTCTTTAACTATTAAACGACTAGTATGTCAAGAATTCGTTAGTGTTTTTCTGTTAAACTTTTCGTAAACTATAGAATGTTTAAAAATGCCTTAGGAGGATAATATTTTTTTTTTTAGGAGTTTTTTTTTAACCTCGGGGACCACCGTTAGGTATTGCTTCAGAGAATGAGATGAATGATTTGTAGCGTGCGTGAAAATGCCATGCTTGACCGGGAGTCGAACCCGGGACCTCCGGATGAAAGGTTGAGACGCTACCAATCGCGCCACGGAGGCACGAGTAATAACCCAACGTAAAGGTGGATATGAGTTCGTCATCAGAGTTTCAGAATTGATTTATGTGAGGAATTAAAAATATAGTAATATAATGTCACATTATTCCTAAACATACTGTCTGACCGGTTGGTCAATTCAGGTTTAGAAGGCTTGTTATTTTGACCAATCCTGTGCAAGGATCAAACCATTATAACCAATCAGAATGGTAGTTATTCTGACCAATACCTTTCACCCATTCTCGGCTAATGAGCGTCAGTCTTCCATCACAGCATTCTAGCCGCTCCAAAAAAGCGTGCTTGCACGGGAAAAATGCGACATTGACAACATTCTAGGGTGAAAAAAAAGATACAAGAACTCGACAACTTCAAAACATCAGCCAGCTGTAGAAGTTTTGTGCCGATTGCTGAGAAGCATAGAGGGTTTTCATTGATCTTACATTTCTCTAATTCACTGACATTTAGTATTATCAGGTGACGTACCATGGTAATTTAAGAAACATAAAATCAGGATTTACTTGAAGTACATAACACGTCTGGAATGAAAAGCTTAAATATTTATTATTACGATAAAAATAATATTATTTTTAACCAAACGTTTTGGAAAATTCCATTTCAACCACACTTTTATAAATAGATGTTTTTTACCCGAATGATAATTTAAAAAATTTCTTTGATAAATTTCTAAAAAAAAAAAATTGTATTGTAGGCGAGTCCCAAAAAGATTCATCCGATTTGATTTGTTTATATTTTGAAAATATTAAATATAAAACTTCAGATTAATTTTCTGTTAAAGGTTTATTCTTGAAATGTTTTTACGTACAAGACAATATGTCCTCAATTACGTACTCAATATGTCCTCCTTGGGATGTACGGTATCTTTAATTTTTAATTTTTGATAAAACATCCACCATGAGCTATTTCGGTAGCTTACCATCCCTTCAGTTTCTAGCCCTGAGGCTTTACCTGCAGTCCTCAAAATGTCCTCGGACGTTTTGTGTAGCAGCACTTGCCGGGCTTAGACGTCCCCCTTAACCACCTGGTAGTCGAATTTGTCCCGCACCTTAACAAACGTTTCTCTACTCATTGCTTCCACGCCTACTGTTATGCGGTTTCCGCAGTTTGACTGCTGTATTTGGAAGGGGAGGTACATAGACGGAATCTTTTACAAAACCCCAAAAGTAAAAATTGCACCCAGTGAGGTCTGGCAATCTTGGAGGCCAGTAATGTAAAGCTGAACCGTTAGGTTTCGTACGGCTCATCAATCTTTGGAGAATCCTATTGTTCAAAAATTATTTATCGTACAGACTACAGTGAGATGATGCTCCGGCTGGAAAATTAAATTTTCTGAATCGGCCTCTAATTGAGAGGAAAAGCTAGTTTTCAAGCGTATGATATACTGTGCTCCTGTAACAGTGTTCTCTGATAGAAAAAAATGGACGTTACACCTTTCCCGAGAAATTGCACAAAAAACCTTAACTTGGGAGAGTGTCTTTCATGCTGTAAAAATTTATGTTGCTTCTCTGTACCTCATATTTTATCATTGTGGTGGTTTAGCTTCCCATTTAAATGAAAAGTAGCTTCATCACTAAACATTAAGCGTGTTACAAAATTGTCATATTCTGCCACCTTGTTAAAGACGAATTCACAAAACTCCTCACGTTGTTGTTTGTCATCTTCATAAAGACCTTGCGGTAACTTTATCCTGTACGGTTTCCAATAAAACATCGACGAAAAACACGCCAAATAGACATACTGGGAATGTTTATCACGGCGAGTTGATTTTAGGGGGCTAAGTGAGAAACACTGACAGATGCGTTCCACAACTTCTGACATACGGGGTTGACCGCTTGATTTCCCCTTACACAGACAACCCGAAGTTTTAAATTGTGTATATCATTACCTAATGTTCCAAGCGGTAGATAGTTCAGCACAGTATTCACTACGAAAATCACGCTGAACAGTAATTACGGATTCACATTTGGCGAAGCGTAGAACATAAAATGATTTCTGTTGGAAGTCGCCATCTCTACCGCTGAAGTGAATGAAGTTCTGGTGCTACCTAGCGTCAAATTCGAGAGTTCCCTCTGTCTAACAGCACTTAATCGATCAAAGTGGATTAAAAAATGAATAATTATGAAATTTTAAAATCAGATGATTTTTTTAAGGACACAAAATATATTAAGACCCGAAAAATGTATTCTGTATTTTGTTTTCCTTTACAGTTTTCATTATATATATATGAATATTTATTGATATCAGCGGTAATCATGTTTGAGAAATTGAATATAAGACTTACCAAACAAGTTTGTTCCCTTAAAAGGTTGGGTTACAAATTCTCTCCTTTCTCATTCATTCTAAGATTTCTTTTATATTCCTGGCATCTTTAATTATAGAGCTTACCTGTAAGAAGAAACGTATGGTAATTACTCAAAAAATGGGTGGGTTTTTTGCATTTCTCGTCGTTTCGTGACTCAAGGACTCCCCCTCCCCCAAAAAAAAGAATAGGGGATAATGTTTGTACGTTCACATACATACATGTACGTATATTGCTGTGTTTGAAGCTTATTATATAACGTTTGACTAGATAAACCGATTTTGATGAAATTTTGTACAGAGGTTCGTGTATGTGGGGCAATTTCTGTGTAAAAATTTTGTGGCATCTTCATGGGGTGGAGGGATTTTGGGGGTTAATTTTCTCAAAATTTGGCAAACATATTTTATATATTTTTTTAGTATATTTCTATGCATAGTAAAAAAAAAAATAGGGTTCATTGTTTGCTGTATATATTATGTTGCATGATTAGTTGTATTTGTGTCCATGGGTGTCTGGTACTATGGTGCAGTCTGCTGTGTACTGATGCTGTTGACCTCATTGTTCATTTGATGTTTTTATTGTGTTTTGTTGTAATTATTTAATGATCACATGTAACAATTTGTACTGTATTTTCAACTTATGATCTGTATTTGTAGTATGATGTGACGTATGACTGTGTGTGTGTGTGAGCGATCTCCTCCTTCCTGATGGAATGCGTTATTAGCTATGCCAGGAAGGGAAGGATACTTAGGGATGGAGGTTTAGTCGGTAGTGCGCAGGTATACATACGCTGTTCCTAAAACCTAGCGGGACCTGTTAGCGACCCCGACACTGCTTCGGCGTTTGTGAAATGGATTATCGACCTCTACAAAAAAAAAGCATAGTAGTAGTACAAACAACCCAAATAAATACTTTGGGTAGCAATGCTGGTGGTAGTGGAGAAGTGATGAATGTTTAAAATGTAGTTTTTTGAATTTATTAAATTTTTTTTTCATGTTCAACTATTTTTCCACTATATTAATAAAAAATAATCAATGCCAAGAAATTATTACAAAATTGTAGTTAGCTTCTTCTAAATCATGTATATATACAGTATAATTTTTTTTTTTTTCATTTAAAACGTAAAACATGTCCTGAAATTTTTCTTTAGATTATATAACATATATTTTAAAATTAATAAAACTAAATTACTATTATGAATAAAAAAAATCTTCCTTGAGAAATTGATGGGATAATTAATTACAAAACGAGATAATTATTGTATCATTTATATAATATGAACTTTTCTAGAACAATTTTTATAAAGAAAATTATATCTAAAAGATAGTTAATGTTAAAAGTGTGCCTTAAATACGTTGTTGAAAAATACGCAAAGGAAAATTTTAAGAGGAGGGTGTTAATGATAAATAATACAGTAGGGCAATTTTTTATTGTTTGTATTATTTTCTTTTTTATTTATTCAAACATTATTTTATATTACGTTAGAAATATAATATATAAATGCAATTCTGTCTTTTTAGATATTAGTTTAAAGACCGTACAATAAACTGAAAGAATAGTATTAGGGAATTTTTATGTTTTCTGGAATAAATTTATAAAAAATATTATATTTTGATAAAAAAAATATATAATCTACCTTACTTTATAGATATAGTAATTCAATTGTACGGAATAAATATTTTTAACATTTCTAGCAGAGTATTGCATTATTGTAATGAAATAAAAGAACGAACGTTAACTATTGATGTTACATGAATTATAAAAATAATCCACTTATACTTAACTTAAATCCATTTAAAATATGAGATGCGAATTTTTAACATAAATTGCAAAAATAGAAACAATTTTACACATGAAATATGCAACATAACAATTTTTAAATTATGTTTAATTAGTGTTAATTGAATCGATCACAACCACTAAAAAAACAATTTCATTTTAAAAGTATTAGTGTAGTTCCTTGTACGCCTATTAAATTACATATATACATTTTTTTTTCTTTAAATGAAAGGTACGTAAAATTTTATTTCATTAATAATTTCTGATATTTTTACTTTTTTTCTTTTTTTATTGTTATTATTGAATTATTATTTATTGTAAATTTTTTTACAATCATAGGCTAATAATTGTTAATAAATCAATATATTTAAATTAAAAGATAAAAGTTTAAAAAAGGAGATGAAGTCTGATTCGAACCGATGTGCCTTCCCTTTGTAAGATAAAAATATTTCATTAATTAAACTTTTATTTTGCTTTAACTCTGGAACCAATGAAAATAAATACCGCTTATGAAATATCGTTGAAAAGCTCTCAATGAGGGTTATTACTGCAGTTAGGAAAAAGCCCAAAATCCAATTTTTTTGGATTTTGACCTATTGCTATTAATTCTAATGCTATTAGAATTCATGATGTTATTATTAAATTCTGTCCCGTTTTTTTATTAATTAAACGCCTTTATCATCTTATTTTTTCAGTGAATTAATTTTTTTTTTTCAAATAATTTCCATGCTATTGAACTGTAAAATATTCAATTATCACTTTCCTGGCATCATAGTTGGAATACAATACTTCAAGAAGGAAAGTTAGGTAAACAGCCAAAATATAGGTATTTTCAAATCTTGACTTTCATGACCCAGCTACCTCAAAAAACAAAAAACCTTGGGGTTTCATACGTATTTGGTATATGTACGAGTGTTGGCGTGTTTGAAGCTTAAAAAGGTTTGACGAACAGATTTTGATGAATTTTTTTACAGATTCGTGTACATGGGGTAATTTGTAGCTAAGGTTTTAGGGGAAAAAACACCAGGAGGTGGGATAGACAGTTTTTGGGGTTAATACTGTCTAAACGTTACACATACTATCCCACTTTATATTAGGCTCAGTACATACATACACATTTATGCTTATTTTACTTTTTCTTTTTTTTTTTTTTTAATTTTACCTCAAAATTCCCCCTTTCCAAAAATCGAAAAAAGTTTTCTTATTCCATACTTTTTAACCAATTTTTTTTTTTTTTGTATTTATTCCTATGCATAGGAATAAATACAAATTTACAAATACAAATATTTTTTACTACTACTACTAGTAGCAGTGAAATAATTACTTTGTGGTCAATATTGTGGATGGGGAGCCGGGGTCAAATTTTAAAAATATCGATTGTTTCATTTTTAAAACTGTTTTTGAATTGTTTCATAAGAATATCGTTATTTTTCTACTACATAAGAATTAACCAATCCCATTAAAGTATTAAAACGTTATTGTCTGCTTTATTTTTTAAAATTATTTTGGGGAGCAACATTAATTAAGTTTTTAATTGTACAAAAAATACGCATTTTAAAATACATGAGGAACATTTTCACTATTGTTAAATTTTTTTTAAAATTCCAAAATAAATGTTTTTTTTTTTTTTTTTTTTTTTTTTGTAATTATTTAAATAGTTAATTCCTTTACAAAACTTCATAGGTAAAACATTTTTATTTTATCATATTTATAAAAAGTTATGTATGAGTTATACAAATTCTCTCTCTACTATTGCACTTCAAATTCTCATTACCTTAATTATTCCTTCACCAATGTGTAGTGTAATTCCTAGACGACCTCTAGATTGCTATAGTATGTATGTTGGAAACGTTAATAATATTCTAATTTCTTTTTCATTTCAGGTATGAAATCATCATCATTTATACAATTATAGATGTCGTATATACATTATGAATGACAAGTACGTAAATCAATCTTTACATATATTAGTTAACAATTGATGATATATATATCGTATTTTTAAATTTAAAACTTACATCCTTCATTAATTTAAGATATTGCAAAAAATTTAAATAATTTTCAATCATACGAGAACAAATCAAAAAGTAAATCGAAATTCAGAATTCCATATATTTATTTGCACTTAAATAAATGATTCATGCATTATTTTTCAACATAATCCCCTTCTACACATATATGCACTTAATTCATCTTTTAACGAACTTTTGGATTCCGTCCTGGAAGAAATTTTTCGCCGATCAAAGTTTAAAGAATCGTGGATAATTGAAAATGCTGAGCCATGGCTTTATTCAAACTCACTTGCAATATCATCATCCCATCATCCCTACCCGGTAAGGGAAGACACCCGCCTTGTTACGCTTCCGGTCGACCCCCCCCCCCCCGTTCGTGACCCTCATGGGCTTTAACGGAGTTGCAATGTCATCTATTGTAATTTGTCGATTACCGAGAATCATTTGTTTAAGTGCTTCAATATTATCGTTAGTCTACGAATGGGAAGGCCTACTTTGCCGTTATTCATTATAGAGAGAAATCCTACCATTTTTAAAGCGACCAATTCATACGTAGATCTTACTTCCACTCAAATAACTCTCTCCGTATTGTTGCTGCATTCGACGAATAATCTCTTCTGGTTTCACCCCTTCTGAACTGCGGAAACGTATCGACGCTCGAATTTCTTTGGTGATGTAATCAGACAAAGGAGTACTCGTTTTAAACAGACTTTTAAACGCAATCACAAATACCTAACTGATGTAATCAGACAAAGAAGTACTCGTTTTAAACAGACTTTTAAACGCAATCTCAAATACCTAACGATGAAACAATACTTTCGATGAACAGCTGATAGAGATTATTAGATATAGAAGAACAATCATTGTTGCTATACATGTGATTGGGAGGGAAATCAAAATTTCCCTTTACTCTTTGACTTACTCTCGTATGTATGTATATAATAAATATATATATATAAAAATTATTTAAATATAAAAAGGTTTTATTATAATGTAATAGAGGTTTAAAAATCCAATCAATTTAACGAAAATATTTCCGTTCATAATCCGAAAATATTTTAGTTTTCCCTCTTTATATCTGGATTTAAAAATATGTGTATAAATTAATTTATTTAAAAGTATACTGAGATATTTCAATAAAATTTGGTACGTCAAATCTATTTATATTAAATAAATAAATCTGGAAATTTAAAAATTCCGGTCGTGTAATCATCATTAATATGCCTATCTCAGAAATTTTTATTTAAGGAAAATTATATTTTGCTATTTAAAATCGAAAAAAGTATGTCCAACAAAATATATTGCATTTTTATTCTTATTAGAACTGTTAGAATTTCCTTTGTTTAAAAAAAAAATTGTTAGTCTTCATTAGTTCCACTATATCTACTGAAAGATAATCGTTTAACAAACGAAATGCGCGTTACGATTTTTTATACAATTAATTTAAAAAACCTTCTACTCTTTAGTAATATAAATTATTTAAGTAAAAATTATAAATTAACACTGATTTTTTTCAATATTTTAATAAATTAAATGAGTCATTTAACTTAAAAAATGAAATGTAGTAGAAATAACAAAGATGGACCACTGAATGTGAAAATAGCAGAAGAAAAGATTATGGAGGTAGAAGAATTTTGTTATTTGGGAAGAAATATAATTTGTTTAAATCAAAAATTAATTTAAATGTCAGTAAAGGTTTTTGAAAGTATATGTTTGGAGTGTCGCTTTATATGGAAGTGAAACTTGGACGATCGGAGTATCTGAGAAGAAAAGATTAGAAGCTTTTGAAATGCGGTGCTATAGGAAAATGTTAAAAATCAGATGGGTGGATAAAGTGACAAATGAAGAAGAGGTATTGCGGCAAATAGATGAAGAAAGAAACATTTGGAAAAATATAGTTAAAAGAAGAGACAGACTTATAGGCCACATACTAAGGCATCCTGGAATAGTCGCTTTAATATTGGAAGGACAGGTAGAAGGAAAAAATTGTGTAGGCAGGCCACGTTTGGAATATGTAAAACAAATTGTTGGGGATGTAGGATGCAGAGGGTATACTGAAATGAAACGACTAGCACTAGATAGGGAATCTTGGAGAGCTGCATCAAACCAGTCAAATGCCTGAAGACAAAAAAAAGGAAAATTATATTTTGTTATCTAAAATCCAAAAAAAAAGATGTATTTCCATCAGAATATATTACATTTTTATTCTTATTAGAACTGTTAGAATTTCTTTTGTTTAAAAAAAAAAAATTTTTAGTCTTCATTAGTTCCACTATATCTACTGAAAGATAATCGTTTAACAAATGAAATGCGCATTACGATTTTTTTTACAATTAATTTAAAAAACCTTCTACTCTTTGGTAATATAAATTATTTAAGTAAAAATTATAAATTAACACTGATTTTTTTTCAATATTTTATTAAATTAAATGAGTCGTTTAACTTAAAAAAAATGCTTAAGGCATTAGTAAATAAGAAGCAATAAACAGTAAGTAATTTATAAATGAAGACAATATTACCGTTATAAATAAGAAAATGTATTATTTTTTTCGTTTCTGAATTGGATTATTGATTCATACTTAAAAAAACTTTGCTCCGATAAACAGTCGTGCAGAATGTGGAAGTATGTGTATTGTTAAGCATTTACATCAATCCTCTTGCCCACCCTTCGTTAAGTATCTAACAGACGTAAAAATATAGACTGCAAGCATATTGTAATCTTATAAGGCAGAGGCAATAAAATAAATAACTCTTTGTAGTAAATATCTGAATTCATGAATTGGAGTATGAGATGATACATTTTTTCTCTAGTTTTCTGTTTTAGCCGACCAAGTTAACGACATGTTTGTACAGTCAAAATTTACTATATTAAAAATATTTTAGCAGTTGACAAGTAACATTGTAGGTTTGTTTACTTTTTTTTTGTTTATTATATCTGATTTTTTTAATGTTATTTCATTTATTTAAAATTTTTATTTGTTATTTCAAACATCTCTTTGAATGATAAGCTGTGTTTTTTTAATATTAATTTCCCTTCAAGAAAATTTTAGATTTATTCGTTACCCTATTAAAACAGAAATCTCCAAAGGGAGAAGCGATTCTCTCTTCAATCTATCAGATTAAAATAATGGAGACAACAAAAATTATAACTGATAAAAGGTTCCAAATGACAATTATATTGTATTTAATCAGTTTTCCAACGTATCTTTTTATAAAAGTTCTCCTAAAAACGTTGTTGTATGTTATTTCGAACGTGGACCGACGAGTGACCAGAAAAAAATCTGCGATGTGTATGTAATTCATTATTATAAGGGACATTCACGGGAACCGGATGTTTTTAAAATAATCATAAAAAATTGAATATTTACTTTAAAAAAGTTTTATTGGTACTGAAACACTTGTTAAATCAAAGCATTTGTTACTTACTCATGAACGAAAAATTATGTCCGGCAAGTGATGTCCATTTTGGGCAATACATTGTTGTAGCCTTTCACGGTAACAGGCCTAAATTTTTTGCAGCATGTCTACATCAATCTGGCTGATGTGATGACGAATTGCGATCTTAGGTCCTCCAATGTACGCGATTTCAGAAACCCCCAAAGAAAAAAATCACAACTACTCAAGTCGGGGGACTGAAGGGACCAAGGAATTTCACTGAATCTGGAAACATTCCGTCCCGGAAACAAGTTACGGAGAACAGCCATCGTTGCCCTCGCTGTGTGCGCTGTAGCTCCATCTCGCTGGAATAACACATTTTGAAAATCGATTCCCCGGTTTCGTAACTCAGGGATGAAAAACGTATTCGACATCGCAATGTAACGATCGGCTGTTACAGTTACGGCAGCGTCATTTTCTTCAAAAAAATGTTGTCCAATAACACCGACCTTTCCTATTGCACAACAGACAGTCACCTTTGGGCTATGAAGTGGTCTCTCGTGAAGCTGATGTAGGTTTCTTTCTGCCCGATACCGGCAATTTTGTTTGTTGACGAAGCCATTCAGATGAAAATTGGCTTCGTCAATCATTAACGATAACAAATTTTCATTTTCTTCGAAAACGGTAAGCATTTGTCGACAAAATTGTAATCGCTGCGGAAATCTTGCTCGTTTAACTGCTGCACGACGGCTACCTTGTAAGGATGGAAATACAGGTATGTATGCAGAATTCGTCTTACCGTACTTGTGCTCATTTGAAGCGCTGCTGAATTCCTCTGAATAGAGTGGCGTGGGCTTCTGACATCGGCTTCCCTTACTCGTTCGATGTTCTCCGGAGTGCTAGCAGTTCGTCGGGGACCCGGTGGTTTTTCTTCAATATTGAACCGCTTGTTCGAAGGTTGTTTACCCGTCGCAATATTGTGTTACGAGAAGGGACACTTGCATTACGATGGATATTAAACTGACGGCGGAAATCTCGCTGAACAACAGTTACTGATTCGTCATTTCGCACAAAACTGTCATACACGTACAGGCGTTGGTCTAGGGTCCACGGCTCCATCTCAACGACTAAAATGTAAATACTATGAACAAAGGAAACGGCAGACACCAGCCACGTGCCACTCCCACAGCGAACGCCCGAGTACAACCCACTTCAAAAACATCCGGTTCCCGTGAATGACCCTGTACCTATCTCAGAATTCTTTATGTAAGAAAACTATTTTGTAATTTAAAATTTAAAAAAAATATATTTTATTGAAAATATATTGCGTTTTATATTATTATTTTCTATATTCTTATTACGAAAATTAAAATTAATTTCATTTAAAATATTTATCTTCATTAGTTTCATTTAAAAGATATTTATCTTCATTTTTATTAATTTCACTATATCTAGTGAAAGATAATCGTTCAACAAAAGAAATGAGCATTACGATTAATTTATAATTTTATTTTTAACAATTCGTTTAAAAAAAAAAGTTGTACTGTTTGGGAAAATAGATTATTTAAATTAAAATCATTAATTAACGCTGATTTTCGTTTTTATTTTAATAAATTAAATAAAACAAACTAATCAAATTTATTAAAACAAAATTATCAAATTTTATGTCCTGAGTAAAGACGTCCAAAACTTATTTTGGCTTAAATTTCAAAATTTAAAATTATACCCTAAAACTTCTCCTATTTGTATATTGCACTGTTTTTCTGTTAAAGACTATTTACTTGTTTACAGTATCTGACTAAATCATTGTTTCGGCTGTGTTTTAAGTAAAAAATCTGGGATACAAGAAGCACTAATTAGAGTGTACTGTCTATAAGAGTAATGATGTTAACTGATCAATCATTTGCTTTAATTAAAAATAATATCATTTACAGCTAGGCTTACTAAAATATTGGACTGAATACTCATTATATACAATAAAGCGGGAAGGCGTAGAGCTGGTTAATATGTGTGCATTTCTGAAAACTTATGTTGGATATCAGGCTGTACCTATCCCAATACTTATCCTGCTATTTTTTTTTTCCTTCTCTACTCCCCTGGGCTGGACCGACTTCATGCTACCCAGGGGAGTGTCCGTTGCTCTAATAGGCCTCCCCACCTACCGGCATGGCAGGTCAGGCCTACCGGTTGGCTCTTTTGAGATGTTTTCCTTTTTTTAACTTTGTCCTTTACAACAGCACACCATACCTATGTGTCGTGATGTGCTGTTTGGATTTTTTTCGTTTACTTTTTTAATCCTGATATATTTTTTTAAGAAAACCTAACAGTCAACCCAAGGAGTCCTCAGCGGCTCATCGAAACCAGCACACCTCAGTAATGCTGGCTCTCTATCCTACTACTTACTGATTGTTATATATACGATAGTCGACTGTTAAATTACATAGTACACCTGAAGAAAAAAATAGACCTTTGAGAAATAGTATGATGTGGAGGTGGGAGAAGATAATATATTTTTTTGTTAAAAAAAGAATATATTTTTTTATTTCATTTATTTTTTTTTTTTTATTATATATTTTTTCTGTACTTTATTGTGGTTAATGTCGGAACTGGTTTATATGACTTGTTTTTCGGACGGACACAAATGAACATTGTATGCAATAGAGCAGGGCGTTCATAGGAGAGTCGTGAGGAGACTCAACTTAACAATATTTAATAATTAATAAAATAGAGCAGTGTTTCTCAAGCCGAGGTTCGCTATGATATGAAAGCGAGGTCGCGAAATTAACCGACAATTTTATACATAAACAATAATAAAATAATTTAAAAAAAAAACAATTATTATAAACATTTTACTTACATTTATAAATACACTTGTAAAGAAAATAAATTAATGAAATGGTTACATTTGTTTTCGCAATCGTAGACAATAAACCCTTTTTCCACAGATAAGACGTGACGAAAAGAATTAAGATTTTCAATGCTTTTGTAATACTTTTTTCATATTCAGTTCGACGAGCAGCCAAAACGTATCTAAATCTTGAGATTTGAATTGTAGTAACGTTTTACCGACAGACATTTCAATGAACTGATCGTGAATCTTAACCGATAAATTAGCCGCAACGACGTTTTCACCAAAAGGATTCAGTATCCATCTCTTCGAAAAATCATTTTTATCTTCTAGAAAATATCTTCTGTCAACTGCATCTTTAGCTCAGGCAAATACATTAATATGCTATCCAAACTAATATTAGTAGTGTCTTCTTCAACAAAATCTTCTTCAGTGTAATCGGAAGTGAGTGTACTCTAGTGGCGGCTCGCGTATAGGCACAGTGGAACTGCAACACCCCATTTCAACTTGATATTATCGATAACATTTAAAATGAATCCTTTTTTCTTAATTATTTCATTGTACTTGTACAGTATAGAACCCATAATGTCAGTAGCCATTCTTCAGTTTATGAAAAAGTTAAAAAATTTTTTGTATGGAACTGTACGCTTCACAGTTCCAGCGGCGTTCTGTTTGGCTGTTATGTGCATGCGCACATAGGAAGTTGCACGCGAGGCTGCGAGGGAGAGGAGCATTATATCTCCCGCAGTGCCGACCCTGGCGTGCTGGTGGATGGCAGTTTTTTTTTACTTTGTGTATGAAACGTCCCTTGTTCGTTCCCTTTTCTAGTTCAGTCGATGGAAGGAATATGAATATGGTTTAGTTGTTTCTTCAGTAGTGATCAGAAGATGGCAGAAAGCAAGGGCTTTTTGTTTGCCAAATTTGTCCAAAACCATTCTGAAAGAACGAAAGAGAAGGTAATTAATAAAAATTAATTATGTATTAGTTTCTGTGTACATAGAAATTTAAATTAAGCATCATTGGACTATAGTGTTTTTTTGAAGCGGACTTTTTATTAAGTTATTATCTAATAATATTAAACGTTTTTATCTGTATTTACATTTCATTATTTATTCGGTTAAACCGAATACGCTTCCAGCTATTCTATTTGATCCTTTTATTTTCAGTTCTTTTATTTTACAGAAAACTTTAACCGTGGCTTTGAAAAGGCCCAGGAAAAAATTTTCTGGAACAGCATCTCCACTAATTTTAGCTACGAGCTGCCACTGGTGGAAACATAACAAAACTTTTTCATTGAAGGCGTATAATCCAGATAACAAGCTTCTTAATGAAAACGTGAACTGGCATTAATAAAATGTTTTTATCACGTCCTTGTAAATTCATATTCAAGTCTTTTAAATACGAAAATACATCAGCTAAGTAAACCAAAAGCAACTTATACTCATTATTCTTTAAAAACATTGTGAATGGCGTTTGTTTAACCTGGAAAAATTTTATTAATTCATCTGGCTATTCCAATAACTTCTTTAACACTTCCCCAGAGATAACCGTCTGACGTTTTTATGGCAAAGAAATTTTTTTCTTTTCGCCTACCTCATCACATAATTTTGTAAAAGAGCATGTAATGGTCGGTATTTAATAAAATTACCCATTTTTACAGTTTTAATAAGAATTTATTTGAGATATTTCAGCATAATTTTTGTAGCCAGAGCATGTCTGCGAAGGAATCAGTGCGTCCATTCCGCCCATGACATAAGTCGTTCATTTAACTTTTACAGAACTCCACTGTTCTTTCCTGTCATCGCTCTTTCACCATCACTACGTACTGTAATACATTTTGTCCCATCTATGTTATCGTTTATAGTGTCTTCGCAAAAAAAATCAGAAAGATGTTGTCCTGTTACATGAAATGGTATTGGTTTACAAAACAACATATTTTCCTTTGATTGATCTGTCCCTATCATATTCATACCTAAGAAAACATAAGTACTGAGAAATCTTTGCACATCTATCGATTAATCAAAGTGAAAATTCACTTGAACTAACTTTCTTGAATTATCTGATCGCGAACATCGGCAGCCATGTCATCGATTCGCCTTGACACTGTGTCGTTAGAAAGAGGATTTTTTGCAATTTTTTTGCTTCTTCCATGACTATTAAAACACTAACAATATCAGTTGCAGTAGGAAATATGAGTTTTTTGCGATTGTATGAGGTTTAGACATGTTAGCTACTGTTATGCTGCGAGATAAGATGCATCATGTGTACTTTTATCAGTATCGATTTACAAATCGAAGCTTGTTGATTTCTCAAAGCATGTTATTTTTTTCGAAAAATTCTAGGGATTTGCGTTTATGTTCCGGATCTTTAGTTTAAAAGTGTCGAATTAATTTTGATGGCTTTATTCTTTCATCGTAGAGGCCTTAAAACCAAACAACGCACTCTGGTTTTCCATCCAATAAGGTTAAAACCATAATATAAATAACTGTCATGTACAATCTTGTGTTTTTACTAATCGATTTCAATGGTTTGCTTAGCATTTCCTCTGCCACCACCTCATTCGGTCACCCTAAAGATCGAATGTCTGTGCCATAAACAGCTCTATTTAGCCTCAAAACAGTTTAACGATCAGTGTCCCAACTTGCTCCTAGAGCTAACCTAAAAGCGTGGTGCCATACACCACTCGCTTGCATGTCCCACCGCCCACTTGTCATATATCACTAAAATGGGTAGGTGCATCCCCTACTAAAACATATATGACTATCAATAATTAAATTTATCAAAGACAGCACTGGATGTAGCTGGCTCACTTTGCTTTCTTCAAAAATTTATCAATTTTGCATGAGAATTTTATTGAAAAATAACACAGTTACACCGTTGGAACGCACACTAAAAAACCGAATCTTCAATTTTTATCATTTTCCATGAAACTACCCTTTTAAAAACTAAAATAAAAGCACCAGACGTGCGCTTCACATTCGAAAGAAAACTGGCGTTTTGCAATCCTTTACGCCTGTTTTATACTGCTGAGAGCACGACGTATTCAAATGCATGTGCATTTATCATATGTATTATATGCGCGTTCAAACATGCTCTCACAGGGAATATTATGTAAGCAGACCAAATTACAATGAACACGTACTCATCAAGTTGGAACCTGTAAATTACTCATGTTTTACACTTCGTACATGGATGTTCATACCCGTCCCTATCAACGTAGACTAACTATTTAATCAGGTTTTGTTATAAATATTTTTTTTTTTTTACATTTTGGGGGTCGTGGTACTTTTTTTGGGAGGGGGTTGAGAACCATTGGAATTGAGATTTATGTTGGCGGGTGGCTAAGATATGTCACAGTGATACCTATTCGTCACCCGTTTACAACGTGTTCTACTTTCACCATTCCTGTATAATAATCCGGTTACATTTCAGAAAAAATATTTTTCCATATGATTCTTTTGTTAATTTAATGTTATTAAAATAGTTTTTTCGTTTATGGAACGTAACTAATTCGTACCGTTTTAACAATTTCAGAAAGTAACCTTTGAATTAAAGAATTAAATGTTTCTTTATTTCATGTAAATATTTCAATTAAAACATTTTGACGTATAATTTTAATTTTTTTAAAGTAAATGGCTTTCTCTGATATCAGATTACCTTTATTTGTTTGTAAATTGCACAAGTGTTAAAAGATTGCTCATCAACAGTAGACGACATTACGACTGTCAACTTATAATATTCTATTAGCCTTATGACACGCCACTTCAAATTACTACCAACTTCTCAACACGTTTCATACTTTGATAGAGACGTGTTCATAAATGACAGAGACGTAATTCATTTTCATAAATGAATTAGCATGATTAATTAACATGACTTGAACATGAATATTCATGTTAATATTTGCCACCTTTGTGCTGGCCAGGGCTATAATAATACGACTTAGAGTAATACCAAACGATCAATGTGCTTTTACCCTTATATCCTATATCCGGTGCTTTTATCCTATATCTGTATCGCAGCTGTATCTCTGACCTCCATATTGGAAAAGCTGTTAAAACTCCCATCAACAGTTAACACCATTGTCAAGTCTCTGCTCTATGTATTATCCAATCGTTGACAGATGTTAAACCCGGTTTGGTTTACAGTTTATTAAAGGATCATATTATAAACGTGGTAAAATTAAATTTCGGTATTCCTTCAACCGTATAACGAGACCATCCAAAAATTATTTAAGTATAAAATTAAAGCATTAAAACTCTTTTCGACACATATTTACCACCTAAGATGTTAAAAAATATTCTCAATCAATTTTTGCATAATCATTTCTAAAATAAAATAAAAAAGTAGAAGCAAAACTACTTTTTTCAAAATCCTTAATGGTTTTAAGATTTCAGCACTCATTAATAATATATATATCGAGATTCGTTCCATAATATATTGGAGATAACTGACAATTGCGGAAAAACTATTTGATAAACTAAACTGAAATTGACTGTCATTATGAACGGCAATTCACACAGCATATCACAAAATATTTCTAATGAAAGTAAGAGTTTATAAAAATATTTAACAGAATTTTTGTACATTAATTAAAAGATTTTTTTATCTATAATTATTCGATCTAACATTATTTATTTTTAAAAAAATTTGATGTGGACGTCATATAACTTCCTTGTACGCCTATTAAATTGCATAACACATTTTTGTTGCGCTTCATTTAAACTTATTTCATTTGAAAGTGAGATACGATCTTCCAATTTTTTTAATAAAATGGGCAGTTACACGATTGTTAAAATAGTTATTAACATCAAATATTTATACAATTATTAATTCAACAATCTTAACCTGAAATATTAGGATAGATTAAAAGTCCCTTTATTACTCTTTAACTAAATGCAAGCCTTATATCTACCTAATACTTTTTTTTAAAATTATTCTGATGTAACCATCAACCAAATGAAAACAAAAACGAATAATCAGATGTTTCACCCACGCTGTTGTGGACACTACATGATTTACTTTTCTTTTTTTTTTAACCTACGGGACCACTGTTAAATATTGCTTCAGAGGATGAGATGAATGATTTGTAGCGTATGTGAAACTGCCATGCCTGTCAAACCCGGGACCTGATTTAATTGTACGCTTATTAAATTATATATTCACTTTTTTTTTAAATGAAAAGTATATTATTATTTAATTATTATTTATCGTAAAAGTTTTTATTACAATCAGAGGTTAATAATTATTAATAAATAAATATATTTAAATAAAAAAAAGGAGATGAAGTCTGATTTGAATCGATATGCTTTCTCCTTGTAAGATCAAAATATTCCATTAATTAAATTTTTACTTGGCTATAACTCTGGAACCAATGAAAATATATACCAGTTATGATACATTGTTGAAAAGCTCTCAATGAGGGCTTAATACTGCTGTCCAATCCAAACCAATAAAAAAAAATCCATTTTTTTAAATTTAAAATCCATAAAATTTTATTTCATTAATAAATTCTGATATTTTTTCTTTTTTTTGTTATTATTTATCGTAAAAGCTCTTTTTTAAATCAGAGGTAAAAAATTATTAATAAAACAATATATTTAAATTAAAAAAAAGGAGATGAAGTCTAATTTGAATCGATGTGCCTTACCACTTATAAAATCCAAATATTTCATTAGTTAAAATTTAATTTGGCTTTAACTCTGGAACCAATGAAAATGAGTGCCCTTATGATGATATATGGTTGAAAAACTCTCATTAAGGCTTATTACTTGCATGCTTAGAACTTCATTTTTTTAATGGATTTTGGAATTTTTTGAACAGTTTTGGTTCAGTCGATTGCAATTGAAAGAAGAGCTGCACAATTAGATGTTACAACAGTCCTAAATCCAAAATTTCAACATACTACTACTCATTGTTTTTGAGTTATGCGAAATACATACATACGTACGTACAGACGTCACGTCGAAACAAGTCAAAATGGATCCAAAGATGGTCAAAATGGATATTTCCATTGAAATCTGAAAATCGACATTTTTACGATCACAATACTTCTTTTACTTTGTACAAGGAAGTAAAAAAAAAAAAAACAGACCAGACACATATGCATAACACATCCTCAACACTTTTCATTAAATTGTTACCGACCTACATTTTTAAATTATTATAAAAATTATACTTTATAAAAATTAGCGGTAATTTTGTAACAATAACGTAAAATTTATAGTTTTTTTTGGAAACGGCATAACAATAATTGAATCAGGAAACGCAAAAAAAAAAACATTAAATATACCACTGAAATTATCGTAATTTGTTTTATTACGGTATGAAGCGTTTCATCTATAAAATGAGTCCTAATAAGCATCCTTAACAGTTGGCAATCACTATTAGGTACTTACGTATTAACGCCACCGCAGATACAGCTTTATTTAAAAACAAAGTAGTCAATCGTATTTCGGTGGAAAATGGGCAGATATATTGTTTAACATAGATTCAAAACAGTCTCTTACTTAATATAAATATAAATATAATATAATATAAATATAAATATAAATGGTTATTTATATTTATTTATTTTATAAATATAATTTAACCAGGCTTAACCTACGATCGCTAACCTTGACTAATTAACAGGAATGTTTTGATTATTTAAATAATAAATAATTGCAATAATTACTGAATTTATTAAATAAATACTCAAAAAATTACGGTGTTAATTAGTCAAGGTTAGCGAGCGAAGCGAGCGTAGGTTAAGTTTGGTTAAATTATATTTATAAAATAAATAAATATAAATAACCATTTATTAAAATTAATAAAGAGACTGTTCATTTTACACCGAAATCCGATTGACTACTTTGTTTTTAAATAAAGCTGTAGCTACGGTGGCGTTAATACGTAAGTATCCACTATTATACTGAGACATCAAAACGGGTCGCGTAACTCAGTAGTACATATAACTTAGGACCCAAAATCGGGGTATATGTTTCAGTCAAATTAATTTTGTAAATTTCATATTCTTTAAAGTATTGAAACATTGATTTTTTCGTGTTACATTTCTTTTATCAATAGATGCTTCCTGTCTGTCCTATTTAGTAGGATAGTTAATTATTTATACTGGTGTGAACATAAATTTACATTCTATATGGTCTTGGGTAATTTATTTTTAATTTTTTTATTTTGAAAGCGATACAGAAAATTTCGGCAACTTTTTATAAATTTGTAATTTATGTTATAGTTAAATAATTTCTATATTTAGGAACGTTATTAATTTTATTTTGATATTTATTTATTATGAATTTTCTATATTTTATATTTAAAACTTTGAAAAGTAATATTTCTTTAATTGTCTCTAGATTTACTAAATATTGAATCTGGCGAATTTATGATTTCATTTTTATTTCGTTTTGGGCACTATGGACCACGATAAACATCTTTTTTTCCATTTTCCCCCTTATATTTCTTCCCATTTCATCTTCAGGGAGAACTCTTTTTCCCTCTTCTCCTACCATGTGTTTTTTGGATTTAATTTTTTCGATCTCTTGGAATCCCGTGATGTTGTTTTTTCTTGATTTCTCTGTCTAGTGTTAATTCATTTTTGATGTTATGTTCGTCTAGGTCCTTTTCTATCTATTAGTATCAATTAGTCTATGTTTTTTTTTTTTTTCAGTTTCCGATAAAAATCAACATTTTCTTTACAATTTTTTTTCATTCATTCTACTAAATTGTTTAAAAAATTGTAACGTTATTTTCTTAAACGTTGTAGTGTGTGATTTCCATATTATTTTTTGAAGAGTTCCACGTTTGATCTTAGTTAATAATTTACGTCAAGTTTTGATCGGTTCTAAAATTTTTCTTAAAAAAATTCATTATTTATTAACAATGATTTCCATTTTCCTCCTGGTTTAAAAAAAAAATGAATTTTAGTTATCGATTAAGTTGTAATTATTAAGTTGTAAAAAAAAAAGTGAAAATGCCATGATTAATATTATGATAAAACAAAGAGTAAAAATAGATTTATCATTTACTTTAAATTCTTTTAGTTCCTGGTATATAATTTACCAGACAGCCCCCCGAGAAAATATAAAGGGTTGATTATCTTTAAAGATCACTCAGTTTTACAAAAATAACAATTGAAATCGTTATTCGTTGTTATCGTTCTGCTAAGGATTACAATATGATTCCAACAAGCAGGATTCTTTTTAAACAGGGAATAAGTTCGTTCTTATAGAATCCTTTCAAACATTAAGTAAGCTATAGACCTTTTTTACCGATAAAGAGTATAAAGAATAGAGAAAATATTAAGGCGGGTTTATTGTTAGTAAACCTCGATTAAAGTTTATAAAACACCAAAAAAAACTAAGATGTAGTAAGCTTATACAAAATTCAATAACAAATAAAAGATAAATATTATAAAAAATATGACTGTTAAAAAAAAAAAAATTGCTTTTTAATATAGGATAAGAGCGTGCGGGTGACAGTTTTGAATATAGTAACGGGTGTTTAAAAAAGGATATAACCCCTTTATTTGACGACGTGAATTTATTAAAAAACTATTTATCAAAATAAAATACTTTTACAACAATATTAAAATTACTTTTAATAACTTTACAGCAGATGTTCAAAATGATTTCCTGTGATCTTGATGCAGGTTCGTACACGTTTCATAGCATTTGCAGCCACTTTTCGTAAAGTTTGCTCAGTAATGTTTGAAATCTCTCTTTCAATGTTCTCACCTTCAATTTGTCAAGTGTATAAGGAGTTTTCAAAAACTAAACTTTTTGAATACCCCCCAAAAAAAACGTCTGCTGATTAAGATATGGGGATCTTAGAGGCCCCAACCCTTTTGACATCAGACGATGGCCAAAAAATTCCCATAAACATATCCAGCGTTTTATTAGCAGTGTAACACGTTACGTTTCCTGCTGGAACCGATTCTCGTACTTGTAAATCTAACATGGCAATAAACTGTTCGATTAAGTTGCGATAAACCATACAATCTACAGATTTATCAATAAATAAACGCCTTATTCCACGACGCCGGGAGAACGCAACGAAACACCAATTTTACGTGATTTCACGACGCCGGGAGAACGCAACCAAACACCAATTTTACGTGCGTATAATAATCATTCGTGAAACGTGTGAGAATATTCAGCGCTCCATATTTGGCTGTTAATGTAACCATCCAAGTGAAACGATGTCTCGTCGCTAAAATAAACACGATTCAAAATTTCAATACCATTGTCATTAATAAGAGAACGAAACCGACGAAAATACTGTAAACGTTTTCCGCGTTCTACTTATTTCAGTTCTTTAACGACACCGATGCGATAAGCACGTAATTGTAATAAATTTTTAGTAGCCCTGAATACTATAGATAATGAAAGACCAGCCTGTCAAGATAACTTTGTGAGCGATTTTATGAGTAAGCGAGTCATACATATTTTCAAATTCACCAGAACTGCTACTTTGAACAGTAATGATCATCGATCTGTGCTTTTCCGATCATGTACACTCACGGTTTGACGAAATTTATTAATCAAACGCAATATTATCGACTTGTTAGGAACTGAAGATTTAGGAAATTTTATACGAAACTCGTCTTTCAGTCATTTATAAGATTTAACGTCCAATAAATCTCAATAATAAATACACTTCGTCCTTGAAAAATGACATAGTTAACTCAATAGATACGAATTTATAGTGTGGTATAGCACTATTGCATAAGAAGGACATTTCAACCGTTGTAAGCTGCTGCTATCTTAGAGTACTTTGTTGCCAACTGACACGTATAGAGAAATAAAATTTACCTATACGTGACTTCTACCTTCTTAATCTTAGGGTTGCGTCGTTTTTAAAAACATATGTTATTTGAGTTTCTACGGTGAAAAAAACATACATACATAAATACACCCTAAATACATTACACTCCTTAAATATTTCAAGAACGCATGCATTTATTTTAATGTCATTAACATATATGAAAGCATAACAGATCACATTAATAATAGAAAATCGGAAGATTGGTTGCGCAGATATAACATTTCCGAATAACCGTGAGCTGTTAAATCGAGAAAGTACCTGAAATGCATGAAACTAGCCGAAACGAAACTGTACTAGCGTACAGAAATGCAGAAATTAGCCTTCAACCTACTAACAAATATCACGTTTGAATTTTGAAAATAGGATAATTTTTAACAGAGATATTATAAGCGCATTCCATTTAATTTCCCAAAACAGCCACACAGGAGCATCCCGTTTGTTACCAGTTGATTGTGATGCGCCATTAGACGAAATATTATCATATATATAAGAGTGTCCCATATAAAACGCAACCCATCAATCACTCATCCATGAAATTTCAAAAGTCAAGCTTACTCCCCTACTCGTTACTAAAATGGACTCGTCCAACGTCTGAACATCGCGGCGACGCAGTAGAACACTACCGATAGTAACAACAATGCAATCATAACCTTAAGTGTATTGCTAGAGACAAGATGGTGTTTTCGCTAGATGAACGTGTTAAGTACCCAGATAAACGGGCTCCTAACAAAACATCATAATACTGAAGTTAACATTAATAGGTTAGCCGCAAAATTTAGAGAGACCGGTTCTGTTAATAACAACGAACAGAAAAGATCTGCGTCAATGTTGAATACAGATACAGTCACTGAAATCAAAGACCGATTACTCGCCTCGCCAAATAAATCGATCAGACGTTTGTCTGCTAAAATTAATTTGTCTAAATCAATTGTTCATCGGGCGACCAAACGATTACAATTACGACCTTATCGCATTCAAACGATTCATCGACTTCTTGAGCCCGACAAAGAAAAACGGCTACAATATTGTCAACGGTTCCGTCGATTTCTGCGTGAGGGAATTAATGTTATGGATTCGTTAGTTTTCACATATGAAGTACGGTTTCATTTGGATGGCTACGTAAACAACCAAAACAGTAGAATTTGGAGTGCTGAATATCCCCACGTGTATCACGAAAAACAATTACACCCGCAGAATTTGGGCGTGTAGTATGCGATATCGCGGAAGAAAATAATCTGTCCTATTTTTTTCGAGTACACCATTAACGCAGAACGATATCAGGATATTTTATTTCAGTTCATCGCACTCGTGGAAGAGGAAGACAGACACTCCTGGCTACAACGTGACGGTGCGACATCGCACTACGCAGGTTCAACTTCTGATTTCGTCGAGGAATTCTTTGGTAATCGTGTTATCGGTCGAGGCTTGCGGCCACCAAGATCTCCAGATTTGACTGCGGCGGATTTTTTTCTATGGGGTTACCTCAAAGAAAAAGCCTACAACAACAAACCACGAACACTTGAACGATTGAAAGTCAATATTGAACAAGCTGTATTAAATATTCAGCCACAAACTTTGAAAAACGTCGCAAGAAATGCTGTAAAAAGAACTGAAGCTTGTATTAAAGAAGATGGCGGCCACTTCCAACATTTACTCTAAATGTAAGGTAATGGATGGTAATATAAAAATTACATTTACTTTACACATGCCTTTTTATTATTTCAATACCTACTAATATAAGGTTGGGTTGCGTTTTATATGGGACACCCTATATATATATATATATATATATATATATATATATGACATATATTCATATATATATATATATGACATATATTCATATATATATATATATGACATATATTCATATATATATATATATGACATATATTCAAACATATATTCACACTATCTACAACACTCCAAGTAACTTAAGATTTCCAATGCGGGGTGATACATCTAAATGGGTTTAACCGTTAAGCTATTCCCTGGAACAAACATACATAAATTTGCATACACCCTAAATACATTCACTACTTTTACAATCATTTAATTAAGAACTATTTCTTTGATTTAATTTATTCTAACTGTAATGAACGTTAGTTTCATAAACAATGTTAACTACAAGATTAATTAATTTACAGCGCATGATTTCAGTCAGATCATGCGATTGTATTTCATTGAAATCATATAAAATAATATATCTTGATAATACTCGTTTAGAAATTCTTATATATCCCTGATTATAGTTAAGCAGAAATAAAGTTTCTATGCTAAAATTAGGATTCTACTTGTGTGCATTCAATCTCTTTCTGATTTTATGTCGTCGTCAAATAGATGTCGTTACCGGTTTCATCATTCTCATAACTAGTGGTTCTAAAAACATCATTGTTCTTAGAGGAAACAGAGAATGAAAAACAAATCTTTATGTGTTATATAAAATAATAGAAGAATGATTTAATGTGAATAATTAATAAAGCGTAAAAATCTGTTTAAGTAGTCAAAAAAACTCTTTGTATATGGCTTTTTAGTCTAAACTAGCAACGTAATTTGTAGTACACTAAACAAAAAAATTGTTATGAATAGTTCTACAAGTTTATCTTAATTTGGAAAACAGTGAAGATATTGAAAAAAACTGAATGTAAAACAAGAGGAAGAAAAAATAGAAGAAGAAAACAAAACGTAAAAAAGAGGAAAATTGTAATAAAATAAATTATTGTACGGAAATATTTATACAGAAAGAAAATTGAAAGCTACATTTAAACTTCATTCCGTAATATATACAGAATTTCATATACCAACTGTTCATTTTTTTTTTTCATAAACATCTGAAACATGGAATATTTGTTCAGTGTAATAGCTCTCAATTTTTTATTTGAAATTCAAGAATATTTATTAAATATGTTATGAATATTTGTTTATAAGATATAACATAGATTGATTTTGTATAAATTTTAATCAGTATTTTGAAATAGCGATTGAATCTGAATTTTTTAACCTATTTTATATTTGTTAATTTAATCAGCATAAATTCTAATATAAATTCAGTTTAAAGTTCGTTTATTTATACCTAATTATGTGTAATATATTTTGAAAAGAATAATGTATTTAATAAATCCAATAATTTTTTTTTTAATATTGTAGACATTTTTTGCCTCCGGAACCATCGTAAGGTATTGCTTTAGAGGATGAATAAGGATGATATGTATAAGTATTTTTCTTTATATTTGGCTCAAATATTTATATACGTAGGCGATTAATCATATTATTTATTTTTCTAAATTCATTAACAGAGTGGAGAGATATCGCGAAAAAAAACAATTTCGATTTTTTTTCAGAGGCATTTTTAGAGAAAATTCAATAATATTAATTTTTTATCTATAATACACAAAAATGATCCGAAATTTCTTTTCAGAAAATCAACCCCCACGTGTAAAAATTGAAATATATGTATTTTTCGTTGTTTTGCTCATTTTCCGACTGTTTATATATTTTTGAATTACTTATATAGAGCTATCTAGAAATACCTACATTTTTTTTTAAATTTTAAAACCAGGACCTTCTTTCTTTTTTCTGTTTAGCCTTCGGAACCACCGTAAGTTATTACTTTATAGGATGAATGTAGATGATATGTATGAATGTAAATGAAATGACTAGTCTTGTACAATCTCAGATCAACCATTCCTGAGAAGTGTGGTTAATTGAAACCCAACCAACAAAGAACACCGATATCCACGATCTAGTATTTAAATCTGTATAAAAGTAACTGCCTTTACTAGGATTTAAACCTTAGAACTCTTGACTTCGAAATCAATTGATTTTCGATGATGAGGTAACCAGTGGACCAATCCGGTGGGTAGATATTGTAGACCTAGAACCGATAACTTTATTAAAATTAGAAATAAATGGTTTTATTTAATCTTTAGAGTGTTAGAGTTTTTTAAAGAATTTAAATAAATACATAAATGTGCATTATATGGGTTTTTTAAATCAAAAGCGACACAAGTTTATGAACTCATCTTAAGTAATATGAAAAAATAATGAATTGAATAAAACTTTGTACACATAATTTATACAAAAGGTTTTTCGGAAAAGAATGATAAAGAAAACAAGATTTTTCAGATTTTTTTATTTATTTTCATTTTAATTTTTTTTTTGTCTTCAGTCATTTGACTGGTTTGATGCAGCTCTCTAAGATTTCCATTTTCAATTTAGTCATTTTCCAATTCTGTATATTTTGACCAACGACTTTCCAACCTTTTTTTTTACATTTAATATAACGCGATTTGATGATTTCTGCAAAAGAAGCGATTGTCTCAGCTTTGACCTAATCGTTTGAAGAGAATTTTACTCCTGCGAAACATTTCTTCAGATCTGGGAAGAAGAAATAATCGCTGGGAGAAATAATCAGTCATATCAAAAATATAAAACATCGAAGAAACAATTGGTCTCAGAAGTGTATGTTTATTGGTTTTCGAGAAATCTGGGATAAAAGAAAAAATATTATAATTGAGAAATATACTATTTTATGTTTGGTATAAAATGTTTAATATTAATCAAAACTTAAATAAATATTTTAAACAAAACTTGTAGAGAATTTAATTATAAGAAAAGTATTATGAATAAAATTTAAAATAACTGCATACATATGTAAAAATTTCGAAGTGTATTAAAAACAAAAGATATGAAAACGTGGCAGATTATAACTGTGTATTAAACGAAACAAAATTTTCAATATAATAAAACAAAAGAACAGAATACTTTAGAAAATTAACAAACACAACCATTAACTTACAAATTATTAAATAAACTGCTGAAAATATCCTCCCTCCCAGTGGATTTACCACGCACTCTGCCCGAAGAACAAAGTTTTCCCTATTTCAACAGGATTGTTTTGTATTAGTATTACCGCACTGAGAATTCTAATAACTAATTCTACTCTTGTATTACACTTTTGTTCATACACTAATGATTTCACGTGGCCCCACAGGTCCGGAGATCAAGTAACCTTGTAATTCAGTTGAGAATCCATTATATCCAACCTAACAGTTGAACGCAAAATTCGCAGATTTCATGTAAAACCATTAAATTTATCGCTTAATGTTGGTCATAAGAATTACAGTTTGGTTTACCGAAGGCGCAGAGATCAGGGTGAAATCTTTCGCCAGCTGTCACTCGCTAACGAAACGACTCGGAAAGTAGTTTCTTCTTTAATTTCAAAAATAGAATTTTTCCTGAAAGTTAGTTACATTCTTCGGGAATCACTCTGTGTAATCGCCAGAATAAGTAAATATCCGCTACTTAAACAGAACGAACGAAAAGGTGTCCAGGCTGTGAAATAAGTAGGGGATAACATATCCTCCTATACTTTTGCTTTCCGTTTCAGAGCTTAAGTACAATGTGCGATAAATGCGGTAATAGTCGAGTGTACGAGCGAAGAGTGGTTTGCGACAGTATTCCATTTTGAGATAGTATTCTTTTCTATCGTTAAATTCCTGAAGGTTGTTAACAGGATAAAGTTAAAATTAGCCATTAATAAAAGTGTAAATTAATTTCCTTTTGTAAGTAAAAACAAATAATTCTTGATTTTTATTTCCTTGTACGAAGGAAAGGAAGTATTATGATCGCGAAAAAATGATGGTTTCCAGATTTTAACGGAAATATCCATTTTGACCATCGCTGAATCCATTTTGATTAGTTTCGGCGTGACCTCTGTACGTTCATATCTATCTCGCATAACTCAAAAAGATTAGCGTAGGATGTTGAAATTTTGGATTTAAGACTGTTTTAACATCTAGTTGTGCACCTCTCCTTTAGATTGCAGTCGACTAATCCAAAAAAATCCAAAATCTCCAAAACTTTGGATTTTTTACTTTTTCTTATCTGCAGTAATATGCCCTCATTGAGAGCTTTTCAATCATATATCATAATGGGTAGTTATTTTCATTTGTTCCAGAGTTACAGCCAAATAAAATTTTAATTATTGAAATATTTGGATGTTAGGGGAAGCCATATCGGTTCGAATCAGACTTCATCTCCTTTTTTGTAACTTTTTTTTTTTAATTTAACTATTTAGATTTATTAATAATTATTAACCTCTCATTGTAAAAAAAATTTACGATGAATAATAATTCAATAACAAAAAAAAAAGATAAAATAGCAGAGGTTTATAATAAAATGAACTTTTATGTACTTTTCATTTTATGTAAATGTAATTTAATAGCCATACAAGGAAGACATGTGTTGTCCAAATCAGATTTTTTGTTATTGCTTTCTCCTTTTTATGATCGATCATTTGTTTATTTTTGATCATTTATTGCAAGTCCATAGTAAAATCAGAAGTTTATTTGGGATTATAATTTATTAATTTTGAAGGTAGTAAATTATATTAGAGCAAATAAATTGTATTTAAAAAATAAATTTTACCTTCTGATTTTTCTACATTCTCTTCGGTTCAAAAACAAGCGAAAAATATAATTTTATTAGTAAAATTAAAAAAATAAATTATAGAAAATAAATTTTGAGAAAAGAAAATTTGTTAAAAATAAATAATATTTCATAAAGCCTAAAAAAATAAAAAAAAAACATTTCAGCGTAAAAGGTATGCTGAAATCTTTTGTTAGTATAATGTATATCTGATGTAACTTAGTTATTAAACAGATAACCCTTTTTTTGAACTCCCTCCCATGGATCCACAATTTAGCATAGCTCAGCTCAGAGGATTGTTCATAAACTCAAACAGGCCTTCCCGTCTACCCACCGGGTTGGTCTAGTGGTGAACGCATCTTCCCAAATTAGCTGATTTGTAAGCCTAGAGTTCCATCGTTCAAGTCCTAGTAAAGCCAGTTATTTTTACATGGATTTGAATGCTAGATCGTGGATACCGGTGTTCTTTAGCGGTTGGGTTTCAATTAACCACACATCTCAGGATTGGTCGAACTGAGAATGTACAAGACTACACTTCATTTACACTCATACATATCATCCTCATTCATCCTCTGAAGTATTTTCTAAACGGTAGTTACCGGAGGCTAAACAGGAAAAGAAAGAAAGGACTTCCCGTCTACCGGCATGACAGGTTGGCCTGCCGGTTGGATCTTTTATTTATGCCTGCCTGTAACTTTCCAGAGTAAGGTAACCAGGCCCGATTATGTCGTCCCTGGGTCCCATCCCAGAAGCCGGGACTCGGTCTTTACGCCAGTACCTCTAACGGTAGCACACTTTAAGAGGAGCGGCCTCACCGGGACAAGATCTTTTTCAGCGCGGGGGTTTTGGAGTCCTCGTGTCTCATTACCACCGCCTACCCGTGTGGAAAGGTGGCTTTGTAGGGGGCTGTCCATCATCCTCCAGTTCTCCCTCGCATATTATGCTTCTGGCGCATAATCATCGTGATAAAGCTCGCTATGATGAAAATGGATTCAGAGATGGTCAAAATGAACATTGCCTGCCGTTGAAATCTGAAAACCGAATTTTTTCACGATCACAATATTTCCTTTATATCTTACAAACAAGTAATTAAAAGACAGAATATAAAATGAAAATCGCTATCAAGAAAAATAAAATAATAAGGATAACTGACAGTAAGCCAGTTACAAGAAAAAAAAGGAAAGGTTGGTAAAGTCAGAATAATACTTAGATATTATGTAAAAGATAACAAAATTGAAAAAATATATAAATACAAGAAAAAAATATCTGAGAAAGCAATTGGTTAAAGAAGCATTTATTATATCGTAAGACGGAACATTTGAAGAAGTATTTTGGGAAGCGTAAAGGAATAAATATGGATGTGAAAGAAGAATAATAAAATAAAAGAAAACTAGAAATATTTGAAACGTGCGGAGATTGGAGAATACTAGATAAATAAAGGTGGAATGAAGTATTGAGAAGAATAGGAACTTATTTGGAAGAATTTAGAATAGGAAAGTTAATTGGCTAAATCATTAGAGAAGGCTTGATCAAAACAGTCCTAGAATGTTTCACAGGAGTAAAAATGAGAGATTGTATAAGACTAAAAGATTTTTTTTTTTTTTTTTTTTTTTTTTAATTACAGCTAAAAATGTTGAAAATACTAATTAATTCTGTTTACCAATTGTATACAATTAAACAAATAAGTTTAATCAACAAATTGTCACAGATTAATATAAATCTTAATTTATTTAACTGATTAATAATTCATTCTATAAAACGACAAGTACCATAAAATAAAAACCTTTAAAATAATGTATAAACCAGATAAAATAGTGGTACAAGAAGACGGAAAGTCTGATATGATATCGTAAATCTAAATCGTTAGAGGCTTTAACGAAATCTACGCGGCCGTAATTCATTCTTTAATATTCGCGGTATTTTTTCGAGAAAGGATTTCTTTATAAGCCATTAATTTTCTATTTTAATTTCACAAGTTGTCGTCTTTTTTTTCTTTCTTTTTCTTTTTTTTAATATATTGTAAATATTTTCAGAATTTCTTAGTTGTGGATTTTCTTTTTTTAATTTTATAAAGATTTTGTCTTCTTCTTTTTCTCGATGTTTTATAAATTTTATTTTTAATTTTCTTCCTGCATAAATAGTTCTGTAGAATATTTTATTTTATTGTAATTTTCATATTTTTTTTTACTTCCTTTTCTTCGTTTATTTTCTTCCTCTTGCTTAACATTCAGTTTTTTTATTATTTTTACTGTCATCCTAATTAACTCTTCCAATTTAACTGTCATCCAAATTAAGGTAAACTTCTAAAACCATTAATAACAATTTTTTTTTAGTTTACTGTAAATTACTTTAAGTTACAAGAGACTAACACGGCATATACAGAGAGTTTTTTGACTATTTAACAGAGTTTTATGTTTAATTAATTATTCAAATTAAATCATTATTCTATTATTTTAGGTATAATACTTGTTTTTTTTTTTTTTTTTTTTGTTTTTTTTTACTTTTAAGACCGCAAAGGACCACTTTAGTTAGGATAATTCAAGTCTTTTGCCGATCTTTTGGTCTTTAAGTTCTTAGCTTTTACTTTCTCCCAATATTTAGTCATTCTTAATGATCTTGCTTTACGATCCTCTTCTGAATAAACCCTTTTTGTATAATTAAAAGTTCTTACTTTAATGTTGGTATTCGGATCTTTAATAACAAATTTTAATTTTTCGAATTTATTGAGTAAATCTTGGTAAGTCAAATTTAATTCTTACATGTCTTCTTTAATTTCTTTGATCCATAATGGCGGATTTTTTAAAGACCAAAATCGATCGATAATTCTCTTAGTAATCCTATCCTGCAGTAATCTTAACAAGCGTGCACAGAAAGAAATTCTCTTCTTTTTCATAGTATCATCAATTAAGGATTCCAAGTTTTCGTACAGAAATTTATTAGGCAATAATCTGTACTGATTTGCGTGTTTATATTTTTTGTTTATGCAGGTTGTAAGAATCCTGCGTTCAACTTTAAACAAAGGTTCAGTCCTGTTTTTGTGATTTAATCTAAATAAAGTCTCGCTCGCGTAAGTAATTACCGGTTTAACCACAGTTTTGTAATACCTAATTTTAGTGTTAATCGAGAGCGATTTTTTGTTGTAAGTATTTTTGATTACTTGTAGCACTTTAAATAATTTATTAAGTCTTTCAGTCCAATTTTGTTTTTCGTTACGATTACAAGTAATGATCTCTCCAAGATATTTAAATTTTTTTACAAGTTCTACTTGGTCTCCATTAATATTCACAGAATTAATAACTAAAGGATCTATAGCCATCATTTTAGTCTTTTCGTAAGAAATTTTAAGTCCGATTTTATTCGCAAGTTCTTCTATACTTTTTATTTGTATTCTGGCTTCTGCGATACGATTAGCTAATAAAGCTAATGTTGTCGGCAAATCCTAGGCAATTTAAATTTAAGTTATCTCTTTTGTATCCTATGTGAATATTTTTTGGATTAATTTTAAACCATTCGCGCATCAGAAATTCTAGTGTACAATTAAATAATAAAGACGAAAGTTCGCCACGCAACTTCACTTTAGTTTTTGTTTTTATAATAAATACTTGTTTTTATAAAAAAATTATACAAATTTGTTTTTCATTCTCTGTTTCCTCTAACAACAATAATGTTTTTGAAACACTAGAAACACTAGAAACACTAGTTTTCTAGAACGACGGTACCGATGACAAAATGAATTTGACGATGCTATAAAATCAAAAGTCGATTGAATGCACACAATTTAAATCCTAAAATATAATATTAATTAATTCTGCTTACCTAAAATACAATAAAACAAATAAGTATAAAATATTCAACAAATTGTCACATAGATTAATATAAAACTTAATTTCTTATTTATTTTTAGCTTAGAAATTTTATTTCTGCTTGATTATAATCAGGAATATATAAGAATTTCTAAATGAAAGCATTTTACCGCAGTGTTATCAGGATAAATTATTTTATATGATTTCACTGAAATACAAAATTTCAGCGCATGATTTCACTGAAATCATGCACTGTAAAATTAATTAATCTTGTAGTTAACATTGATTACGTAAATAATGTTCATTACAGTTAGAATAAATTAAATCAAAGAAATACTTCCTCCGACCTCAGCGGAACTGCTGTTCGCACGTGCTTAGGGGGTATCGATAAGGCACGGGGCACTCGCACCCCTGAGCGAAAAAAGACCTAGTCTCGGCGGGAATGCCACACTCGAAGTGTCCCCGTTAGAGGCACTGGTATAAAGACCGAGTCCCGACTCCCGGAGTGAGGACCCAGGGACGGCATGCCCGTGCCTGGTTGATCCTACTCTGGGGGTTTGAGACAGGCGCAAAATGAGATCCGACCGGCTGGCCGAGACGTGAAGGTCCGTTAGAGTAAAGGACATTCCCCTGAGCTGTGTAATACTTAATTGCAGGATCCGGCCCGGGGAAGAAGAAGAAGAAAAGAAAAAACTACTTCCTAATTAAACGATTGTAAAAAGTAGTGTAAATTATTAAGGGTGTATATAAAGTGTACATATCTTAAGAGTGTAACAAATATTCTAGTTATGATAGAAAATTGACTGACTGGGTTCAAAACCCAGTCAGTCATGGCATTTTGTATACAATTCAAAATACCTTTGTCATATTCCCACTTATAAGCTTTGCAAAATTTTTGTGGTTAATTAATTCACAAGCAAAAAGAAATGAGGATTATGTGAGAAGAAATTCTTAAATATTTTTCAATTAATTTAAAAATAAATTTATATATTATATACGGGTAGATTTGAAGATTTCCTCTTTTATGAAAGTCGATTTTTCAAAAATTATTAATATCGCAATTTCTTCTTTTTGTTTACTTTTAAGACCATAACTTTAGTTCATTTTTTTGGCAAGTTCTTTCTTTTCTTGCTGATTCGTTGTTTTTCAGCTTTTCTATTTTGTCAGTAATTTCTAAGGGTTTCAGATCTTCTTGCCCTTTCTTGTTCAGAGTACACTCGGCTTATTGTTTTCTTGGGTTTTGTAATATTTTTCTTAAAGTTAAGAAAAACTTCAAATTTAATCAATACGACAACGATTGCATGTAAAAAACGTTTCACATTATTAGCCTACGACAAGCGCCATCTTCTTACAATTCCAGCAGTATTTTGGTCATCCATTGCCTTAAGGGTTGGTCATATCAAAAATAGTTTCAGACAAAAAGTTTTAAGTAATGTTTAGAGGACTAACGACCACTTTAAACCGATTGGATACTGTGTCAATTAAACCAAAAAAAAAAACAATTTTTTTGTTTTTTTTTTTTGTATTTGAAACCCATTTTTTCCATCCCCTGCTCCAGTTTTTGGTGATATCAAAAAACTTTATATGTTTTCAGGTCTTATTCAATGGATAGTAGCAACTTTAAACGAATTCGATATTTTACTTAATAGAAAAGATATAGTGATATTTTGTTTTTTTCGAAAAAGCCCTTCCATTTCCACCTCCATGGTCCGATTTTGTCCATTAATAAACTCCACCGAGATTTTGGGACGTTATATTTTATGTATACATTTGAAGGTGATTGGCGGAAAATTATGGTAGTTATGTGTCCACAAGAAAGTGAAATATATACTTAAATACTAGCTGTACCCGCCACGCTTCGCTGTGGCACATTGTGGTTGCATGGATGAGAAATGAGAAACAAAACAAAGCATACGTTTCATAGAAGTTTAATTTTGCAATACTTGTGGATATACAATATTTTTTGTTTTTCCACTTTCTGCGTAGATATAAAGGCTATCTGGTTTGCCGACTCGGGAACACGCAACATACAGTTGCCCATGTGAAAAGCAATCCGCATCTAAATCTAAACCACACAATTCTAAAGATTGACCTTGAGCTTTATCGATTGTGATTGTAAATGCCAATCGAATTGGGAATTGCAATCTTTTAAATTAAAATGGTGTATCGGTCGAGATTATGGGTATTCAAGGAATGAGGACATCTTCACCTTTGAAAGGCCCCGTTAAAATCGTTGCTTCCACTACGTTATTCAGCAATTTCTTAACTGTAAGTCGCGTGCTGTTGCAGAGTTTTGGCTGATTAATATTCCGCAACAGAATAATTGTCATTTTTTTATCGAACCGTTGCTAGAATCAATCTAATGAGGAATGTTTTCCCAGTTCCTCCTGGCGCATCCAAGAAGAAGCTCCCCCCAACTCCGCGATTTATCATTTGTATAATGCGATCATAAATGCCTTTCTGTTCACGCGTTAATTTGGTAATGTTTGATTGAACATATGACTGAAGATCACCAATGTTGTAACTCTGTTCACGGCGTAAATCCACATCAAATGAAGCAATCGCAGCTCGGGTGGGTGCTGGCATTCCCAATTGACTGAGAACTTTATTTGCAATAGCTAAGCACTTGTCTTCAATATTTATCAATGCCTTCTGTAAATTCCATGGACATATTGGTATTTTCTAGGCGTACTCTATGCAAAATATCCTCAGCCATATGCGATCGATATCTTTCCCATAACTCTGTAGGAGATGAAGGGAAGCAAGCGGTCAATATAATTGCGAATAATGCGCGAATTTGGTTTGGATGTGAAGTGTTGCACGCGTCATTAATACATATATCACAGTGTTGGTCGTTTTCTAATAAATTCAGAGCTAGGTGAAAGGTGCAACTCAATCACGACACGATCACACAAAAGTACCTCGATTAAAGTGAATATTTAATTCAGATTATATAATAATCTGAATCAGATGCAAGAGGTTTTTTTTTTTTTTTTTTAATAAACAATGTAATTGGGAACAGGTATTGTTTCACATGTGACTGCGGATGTCGTACGCTAGTATGGCGAGTGTTCCCCTTGCTTCCGGCAGATGGCGCGGTCACTGGTACACAGCTGACCGTTAAAAAAAACTGTTTTCTCATGGTCACGGGTATGTGACTGATGCGAAAAATAGATAAAAACAATCTTTGATGCGGGTTATATATCGTACTAAAATTTGAGCTCAATCGGTACAGAACATTTTGAGTTTTTGAAGCGTACACAAACGAACTTAACATTTTTATATATAAAGATTTGTGGGCTGCGAAAAAACACATCATTTTAAATGCTTATAATAGCAGAGTAATGCTTACAAATTACAGAATAATCAAACGTCGCTTTTTTTCTGATGTTAATAAACTGCTAACGTAAATACAAGTTGTGCTGCTTCAATGTACAACATGATTCTCGAGTATGAATCTACTAATGAATTGCGGTCTCCAAAGAAAACAAAACCCCGCAGGTCAGTTGAGAAAAAGGTGAGATTTTGATAAAAACACGATTCGTAAAAAAATTACACGAATTTTAATAATTTAGAAATAGTTTAGCGGTGTATTATGTCCTTTGGAAGAGAATTCGGTTATTGTCTTCGACAACGCTTCTTATCACTAAACGAAAAGAATTCCAGCCGTGTTATAGAAAAACAATGATATCAAATTGTGGCTTAGTTCAAAAGGAATAATTTTTGAAGAGGTTTAAGTTAATTTTCAATCATTGCAAAGGGTTTCGCGTATTAAAAGAAATTATTGTCCGTATAAAATTGGTTTGACACACAACGCAATATTGGTAAGTCGAGTTTTTATTCGGCTACTAACAAATATGTTTGCCGGCCTTCGTGGCGAGAGTGGTAACGTCTCGGACTTCAATCCGGTGATTCCGAGTTCGAATCCCGGTCAGGCATGGCATTTTCATACGCTATAAATCATTCATATCATCATCTGAAGCAATGCATAACGGTGGTTTCGGAGGTTAGAGAAAACAAAAAAAAAACGAATACTTAGTTGTGTGGTTTCAGTGTTACTATTTGTGAATTTTGTTCTTTGCTTTTACATAGCAAAGAACGTTAAATGACCAAAAAACGATTGTTTGGTCATACATATGTAAAAAAATAACCTAACAAAGGATTTTTTGGTCATTATGTAGGGGTATTATTTTCTGTGTATTTGGTTATTTCGACTTTTTTTGTTTGCATAGTCTTAAGTCTATCTGGGCTATAAGAAAGTTGGGTGTTTTAATTTATTTACTGTAAGTCATCCTTCTTGGTGGCTTTTCTTTTTGTTTTGGTATTTTTGTTTTTTTTTTTTTTTTATAAAATACAGATGTTTTAGCTGTTAAATACAATTCAAAGAAATTTGTTACTTAATCAGTTGTGATTTTGTTTACATTGGCAACGGCCATACGGGCTCTTTGTGATTGGTCGTTGTGTTTGACAGCGGCCATCTTGCATTGATCTGATTAGTTTTCCTTTGTTTACATTTCTATCTGATTTGTTAGCCTCTTATTTATTAAAAAACTGTACAAATTAAAAATATATAGATAGATTTATTAAAAACAGATGAAAACAATCTTTGATGCGGGTTATATATCGTGCTAAAATGTTTTTTTATCGTGTTTTTTTTTTTTTTTTTTTTTTAATAAAATACAGATGTTTTAGCTGTTAAATATAATTCAAAGAAATTTGGTCGTTGTGTTTGAAAGCGGCCATCTTGCATTGATCTGATTGGTTTTCCTTTGTTTACATTTCGAAATTAAAAATAGATAGATAGATTTATTAAAAACAGATGAAAACAATCTTTGATGCGGGTTATATATCGTGCTAAAATTTGAGCTCAATCGGTGCAGAAAATTTTGAGTTTTTGAAGCCGTACACAAACAAACTTAACATTTTTATATATATATATATATATATATATATAATGTATAATGTAAGTGAACTATTGAGCTGACTGTGGTTTTGCGGTCTGGGGGATGTGAAACTTAAAGATATGTCGAAATTTTTCGGAATTCGAATCATGGTACCCATTACAATAGGTAGTTTTCTTATGAAATTTACTTAAAGTGAATTTTTTTCTTAATTACCATTCATATATATATATATATATATATATATATATATATATATAGTCTGCTTGCAAAAAGCATTCGTATTTATTGTAATACATATTACAAATATATATTGGATGGATATGTGTGTGTATGTGTGTATGAAAACAGTGACTTTATAAGTAACATCCGAAAACGAATATAATCTCTGACAATTAAAATTAAATTACAATGTAGTATTTTACATAAATTAATAAACGAGGGTTTAATATATATTTAGCTATATTTAATTTAACACTGTGTGAAAGAGATAGAAAGTGTGTGAGTGAGTATGACGTGGAAGGGAAGAAGCTTTGTTCCAGTGTTCATGCTTTCAAAAGTTTTAAGAGAATTTACTAAACGTAAATGCGTAACGGTGTTACAAATTACAACTGTAACATACTAAAGCTCAGACGTTTTCTCTTTTAAACCTTACGCTTAACGTCACGAAAAAAAAAGACCGTAGAAAAAGAGTCAACCCTATTTTTTCTACTTCTTTTTTATACTCGTTCTTTCTTTTTTATTTGTTTATCTAAAATTACTTTTAATTACTTTTTCTTATATATTAGCTAGCTTTAATTTCTATTTATCTAGTTTTAATATTATAATTCAATTTTTTAACTAAATTTTAGTATACTATAAATCATAATAATTATTAATAACATAAATTCGAATAAAGCTGTATTCTAGACATTAAGGGAGAAGAAATTATCAGTTTACCGTTTTTAAAAAAAACAAGAAATGAGATAATCTATTTTCTTAACATCTGGCACCGTTGGTATTACATAATTTATATAAAAATAGAGTAACCACTTTCCAACAGTTGTGAGTATTGACTATCCAAACGCTTTCGGATTATTACTCCATCATCAGGGATTACTAATTAATTATGAATTTTATAGTTGTGCATATAAATTTTTATAAGTGGGAATTAAAATGAAAATAAAATTTAAAATTATTATGTTCATAACAGTCGATTGTCAATAGTTAAAATAAGTCAACTTAAAATAAAAACGTGTTGTCAGTCAGATGTTTACAGCTGTTATATAACATCTTACTGACAAGACTGTTTTTTTTTTTTATTTGACTTATTTTAACTATTGACAATCAACTGTTATGAACATAATAATTTTAAATTTTATTTTCGTTTTAATTCCCATTTATAAAAATGTATATGCACAACTATAAAATTTATAATTAACCAGTAATTCCTGATGATGAAGGAATAATCCTAAAGCGCTTGGATAGTCAATACTCACAAATGTTAAATGGATACTCTATTTTTATACAAATAGGTTTTCTAGTACATCTTATAGGACGATATTCCTTTTATGTAAAATATATTCTTTACAGTTTGAATATATAATATTTCTTATAATCTGACTTTTTTTTTTTAATTTCTATTATTAACAATTTTTTTACTAAATTTGCATTTATTACATCTAAACAAAAAAAAAAGCATTAAGATTCATAATGGGTGATTTATGGCATAAATCTTAATTTAAACATATACATAAAAATGGAAGAAAATAGAGTAATAACTAGATTCTAAAATTATCCTTTCTATTTGACCAATTTAGCCCACCGGTTAATTAGTTGTCGCAAATCAATTGTTTAACATCTGATTTTTTCGAAATTAAAATTTTTGAGGTTAAAATCCTAGTAAAAGTTAGTTATTATTATACTTATTTGGATACTAGTGTACTTAATAATGAATACTAGTGTACTCTGGTGGCTGGGGTTCAATTAACTACACGTCTCAGGACAGTTCGGCCTGAATCTGTACAAGACTACACCTCATTTGCATGTCAATCATATCATCTTAATCTTATTTGAGGGGGGGGGGTTTGCATATTGTTCATTAAATGAACAGATTTTAATGTACACATTAGAAAATAAATTTAAAAAAGGATTTGATTAACATAATTAAATGAAGTTTATACTTTCATGAAAATAATCATATAATAATTACACGAAGAAAGAATTACAGAACCTAGCGATCTGAGAACAGGAAATAAAAGATAAAAAAAAATATATAAAGTTGAGTTTGAAACGGTGAAAAAGGAAAAGAATCACACCAAAGCGAAGTGGCCAGAAGAGAGAAAAAACCAAACACGCGGAAAAAATGAAAGAATATTGGGGTAAATAAAAAAGAAGTAGAAGAAAAGTATGTATGGAAATGTACAGGGAGTGGCGCACGAAATGATCCAACATTTTTTTTGGCAATAATTGTTTAATTATTAATTTATTTTATGTTGGCAGAAGTGACAACAGGTCATGAATATTAGTTTTTTCTCTTTCCGGGTGGGCTTTTTTTGTATAGTTCCAAAATGGCTTACAAAGAAAGAATGACTGTTGAACAGCGCGTAAAGTCTATGTTGTTTTTTAATGAAACGAAGTGTGGTACTTACACAAAGACGTTCCCCTTTTCCAACTTGGTGGTCGCCCTCACTTAAAACAATACGTTAATTTTACGAAAAATTTAATTGGGATTGTTCAGTATTTGATAGTAAGCGCGAACAGCTTGCCAATATTTGTTCTCCACAGAAAGTGGAAACTGTCAAAAAAGTGTTGCCGAGGAGCACGGGCAAATCAACAAGAAAAGCCGCTGCGCAACGTGGGATTTTTAGACGATCTGTGCAGAAAATTTAAAAAACCGATTTGCATTTGTATCCTACAAAATATCAGTGTTACCTAAATTAACGGTTGACAAAAATAACAAAGAATGGCATTTCTGAACTGTCTGTGAACCAAGACGTACTGTTGAATAATGTATGATTTTCAGATGAGGTACATTTATACTTAGACGGAGTTATTAACAAACAGAATGTGCGTTTATGAGCTTCCGAAAATCCACATGTGCTTCATGAAAAGGTGCATCACGCTCTTAGAATTACGGTAGGGCCGATATCTCAAGTCATGGGGTAATAGGACCATTCATTTTAAACAGACAGTAAACATTATCTAAATATCCAGCGTAATTATTTTGTTCCTCAGCTTTTTGCAAAAGGGTTTGAATTAGACAACGAGTGGTTCATGCAGAATGAAGCCAGACTACAAACAGCTAATGTTGTTTTAGACCAGAGGTTCCCAAACTTATTTTTCTCATAGACCACATTCAAAATTTGGTTGGTTCCGGTGGACCCCCTGCAGCTACATTTCTACCATATTTCCAGTCGACGGAAAATGTGAAGATTAGATCTAACTATGAAAATTTGCGTTACGACTCAGTTCTACGAACTAACAGCTTCCGAAAAAAAGTGAGAATTGATCGGTTAATTTTTGATCGACTGTGCTATGAGTGGATGTCAAAAAAGTAAAGTTGGCCAACCAAAAAAAAGTGCTTCCATCCAACTTTACATTTTTGACATCTACTCACAGCACAAGAAAGCAATCAATTCTCACTTATTTTATTTAGAAAACTTCCCATTCAGAGTGGTAAAAAGCAAAAGAAAAATAGTATATTTTTTTGTGTTGCATTTATTCAAATATGTAATCATTACGCTATTAATTATTATTGTTATCATATTGCAATGTAATATAATAAAATTGTCGTAATATAATTAAAATTAAACATTAATAACGTAATGTAACTTCTACAATGACAATCACAAAATAGTTACAATTTTAATGGGAGGTATGTACTTGATGGATTGACAGCAAATTATAAGTATTTGGCTTCAGTTTTGCTAGGAATAAGCGCAAATCTCCCCGTTCTGTGATATTGAATCCGCTCCTTTTTTTTTTTGATAAAAGGTTTGTAACGACACTAAAACTTTTTTCGACAAGATATGACGAGGAAAACGCTATCAAACAAGCGTTGCGGACGGCGGCGGCGCTTTGCAAGTCTCGACACGTTCGTTGTACTGAATATAGAATATGCAAGTTTTTACAAGTAACAGTCGCTGTGCTTCTCAAAACATTATCTGCCTAGATTGATACGCAAAGTCAAGCCAACATTTTAGTTCTTCACTATCGAAACCAGATTTCGTGGACCCCCGCTTACGAATTGTGAACCCCCATTTTTTTGTCACGCCAACGTAGACCCCCGTCGAGTCTCCCGTGGACCCCTGGGGGTCCAACTGGACCACTTTGGGAATCAATGTTTTAGACTTTCTGCATGAAACGTTTAGCGCAAATGTCATTTCAAACCGATTTCCTAATCGTTTTGCGTGTACCCCCGAACAGTCCCAGTACCCAGAACAGATTTGAATCCGTTTGATTATTTTCTTTCGAGATTTCTAAAGGTAAAGATTTTCCCTAAACATCCTTGTACACTGATGGAACTGCGAGTAGTGATCATTGAGGCGTGCCACGAAATAATCAAGGATATGTATCGTCAAGTTATTAACAACATAGTTTTTCGTGTTGAAGAAATTGCTAGACGAGATGGTAATCATATTGAACATGTGAGAAGCAGAACAGAATTTCCAGGTATATAATAAACATTTTGTATTTTACTTTACTTTTGCGAATCAAATAAATATTTTTAAACAAAACCAAATGTTGAATCATTTCGTGTGCCATTCTGTATATCTAGATCTCTTCAGGACTAAAATCCAGTATTTCAGAAGTTCACGCTCGGATTTTAACTGATAAAAGAATCTGTTTATATTAATTATAAAGTCAAGTAACATATTTCAACTGTATTAGTTAATTTAAAATGTTATTTTAATCAAATTTATTTTTTTTTTAAAGTACTTGTCCATAATATCCTGACATTAGTAAAATTTTCACGTAATTTTTTATGATCATGATGTTTTTCTGCAGTTTCCACAGGGGTATAAGATATAAAAATTGATTCTGATTTGTGCAGTGATTATAATGGACGAAAAGACTTTTAGTAACAGTACATACATAAAACTTTTACGATTTCTTATATCCTTGATAAGAGGACTATATATACATCTTACTACAATAAATCATCCAATTTAATCTTGGTAATAAGTAGGAGAAAATAAAATCATTTTTAAAAAAATACCTATTTTTCTGAAATTTTTCTATATCATTCCTGCTCTAATTACGGGAGATTTTATAGGAAATCCCTTGGGAATGAAGTCAAAAATATATTTTTTTTTTTGTCTTCAGTCATTTGATTAGTTATTAGTTGATCAGTTATTTGGTTTGATGCAGCTCTCCAAGATTCCCTATCTAGTGCTAGTAGTTTCATTTCAGTATACCCTCTACATCCTACATCCCTAACAATTTGTTTTACATATTCCAAACGTGGCCTGCCTACACAATTTTTCCCTTCTACTTGTCCTTCCAATATTAAAGCGACTATTCCGGGATGCCTTAGTATGTGGCCTATAAGTCTGTCTCTTCTTTTAACTATATTTTTCCAAATGCTTCTTTATTCATCTATTTGCCGCAGTGCCTCTTCATTTGTCACTTTATCCACCCATCTGATTTTTAACATTCTCCTATAGCACCACATTTCAAAAGCTTCTAATCTTTTCTTCTCAGATACTCCGAGCATATAAAGCGACACTCCAAACATACACTTTCAAAAATCTTTTCCTGACATTTAAATTAATTTTTGATGTAAACAAATTATATTTCTTACTGAAGGCTCGTTTAGCTTGTGCTATTCGGCATTTTATATCGCTCCTACTTCGTCCATCTTTAGTAATTCTACTTCCCAAATAACAAAATTCTTCTACCTCCATAATCTTTTCTCGTCCTATTTTACATTCAGCGGTCCGTCTTTGTTATTTCTACTACATTTCATTACTTTTGTTTTGTTCTTGTTTATTTTAATGCGATAGTTCTTGCGTAGGACTTCATCTACGCCGTTCAGTGTTTCTTCTAAATCCTTTTTACTCTCGGCTAGAAATACTATATCATCAGCAAATCGTAGCATCTTTATCTTTTCACCTTGTACTGTTACTCCGAATCTAAATTGTTCTTTAACATCAATATATATAATATATATATATATATATATATATATATATATATATATATATATATTCAGTAACATCAAAAATATATATAAAACATTTTTTTATGAAAATATGAAAGATAATTTTTATAAAATTTATTTATGTTTTGGTTGATGAAAATACACAAAATCTTTGAAAGCTTGACATAGAATATGGAAATGGAATTTTGTAGAGTATGAAATATCGTATGCTTGACCGGGATTCGACTGCCGGATGTAAAGCCGAGACGCTACTATTCCACCACGGATATAGATTCTTTTTTTTCCTAAGAAAGTTTTACGCATATGAATAATATATACGAGGTAACTATACACGAATTTTATAAAAACATAAATATCTATCTACATTTTTAATTAATGAACATTTTTTTTAAATATTAAAACTTTATTTAAATTATGTCATTAATTTAAAATTATCAGATCAAACAGATTTTATTGAAAAAAAAGGATTCTAAATTAATTTTGGACTTCATTACTCTGTAATTAAGAAGAAATCAATTTTAATTTTTTTTTTTTAATCACTATATAACGTTAAATATAAATTAATTATTTAACTAAAAAACCCCATTAAGATGATAAATTGCTCATTAAAAATGTTTTAATATAAAAAAAAAATATAGTTTTTTCTTTTTTTTGTTTTCCCTAGGGGAGGCAAAACCTTTGTCAGCCGCCGTCAGGCTCGCACTGACAGCAGTGCGGAGCTCCTACCCGCTATTAAACCTCCGCCTCTTATCATGCAGGAGCCGGATTTTTTTTTTTAATCTCTGAGACCACCGTTAAGAACTTGTAGGATGAAATAAGTACTGCCTTAGAGGATGAAATGGATGATTTGTAATGTGTGAAAATGTCAAAATTCCAAACCTGACCAGGATTCGAACCCAGGACCTCCAGATCAAAGGTCGAGACGCTACCACGAAGACCGGCCAGGGGCCGGATCTAACCATATGATATGTGCATAGCCCGTGCATGATCTCTACAATTCTCTACAATCCGAATCTAGATGACTGGAAGGCATCCCCAGGGAGCGATCAATGAGCGACGACTGCGAGGAGCCCCGCCGCCCATCCACAGAGTTGGCCCCTCTTGATCACCCGTCATAGAACTCCATGTCTCTGTGATCTGCAGTTCTATTATTAAAGAATATTATTAATTTGTTAATGTATGATTGTTATGGTGCAGTAGTAAAGTTCCTACTTTTCATCCGAAAAGTTCTGGCTTAGATTGTAATCATTTTTAAATATTTCATTTGATTTCTAATCATAAAAGTGAAATCTGGTAACTGCAGATAAATATAGCCCTATAGTTACGAGATTAAAGATTAATAAATAATGTTATACAGTTAATGAAATTAAAATTAAAATAATAATAATTGGTAATGGGCGAAAAAGGCCCTTGTGTGTGTGTGTGTGTGTGTGTGTGTGTGTGTGTATGTGTGTGTGTGTGTGTGTGTGTGTGTGTGTGTGTGTGTGTGTGTGTGTGTGTGTGTGTGTGTGTGTGTGTGTGTGTGTGTGTGTGTGTGTGTGTGTGTGTGTGTGTGTGTGTGTGTGTGTGTGTGTGTGTGTGTGTAACAAGATATATATACATATTTTACATAAAAATATTTTCTTTATTAATCTCTTCGATTAACCAGTCAACTATACAAACTAAAATTCACTTCATAACGAAAATTCTCACTTAAAATTCTCTAAGCTTCCTCAGGTGACAAGACACATTCGTATTCTCAAGTACATTCAGTACCCAAGTGATTAATAAAGATAATATTTTTAAGTAAAATGTCTTGTAATTATATTTAATTCCATCCAATCAAGAGAAAAATAAGCTATATAAACTATGTTTAAGCTAATATTCATATATATATATATATAAATGTGAATTTAGAAACATTTGCTAGTAATATCTTTCTGTGTTTATTTGTTGATAAATTATTAAAAATTTACCAAACTTTATTATAATTTTAAACATAAATACGAAAGTTTATATAGATTCAATGTAAAGTCTGTATGATTGTTTGTATCGCCACGCGAAAAACAACCGAGCGATCTTTTCAAATTTTCAAGATAAATTTATGCTATTCCAGGAAAGGTTTTAAGCCGTAGATCGAGGCCTAGCCTTCTTGGAAGTGAAGTTGTGAATGTAATATATTCTTAAAGAAAAACAAAATCATTATATTGTAATGAGACCGGTATAACCGACCTGAGTAACGGATTTCTACAAATTAAGAAGAAAGTAGTAGAAAATATAATAATATGTGGAATCGAGAAAGGCACTAAAAGAAACCCTTTTAGAAAAGGTAACAGGTCCGTTTAACAATTGTTCTTTGTAATATTGCTCACTGACACACGTAAACAGGTGTTGTCCGTGAGAAGAGTTGTCGGGCCCAGGGTAGGAATGCACGAGAATGAAAGGACTCTGTCGATCGTTCTCACGCTCAATTGGGATCTGGTCCTTCTGGTAAAGAAGATAAGAGTATAAATAATCCGGGGAAGATCAATTACAGTCAGTTTCGCGAAGAGGTCAACAAAGAATCGAATTTCTAGTGAATTAAGTTCGAAGCGATTAAGTTGACGTCACCAGTAATTCCAATACATGAAGAAAGAAGTGGTGTGGTGAGTTACTGGTTGACTATAACTGAAAGTGATAGTGTACTAAATTTCATTGATAAATTGTTAGGGTAGTTTTATTTTTGAACAGCAAAGGTATTTGCAGTGAAAGAACTTTATACTTGTCTTATCTCTTGTACTATTGTGTTAATACAAGACTACTGGTTAAACGTGTTAAGACTAGCGGTATGCTAATGTGTTTTGCAATGGGACTGAATTCTCGTTTTCAATATTTAACTACCTGTAAATAAATCCTGAAGATTACTTTAAATCCTATTTTATATATAATCACTATTTTTTTATTATTATATTATCATTATTATTATTATGAGTTGTTTATTATCACCATTGTCATCATTAGTATTATTATCATCCATTTGTCTTGTTTCACTTATGTTCTTAAACTAATAAATTGTAATTATATAAACATTTTCAATTGTCAATCTCTCAATATCCTGATGAAGCCCCGAACACGCGACACTATTGTATTAATTACCATGGCAAATGAAATAGATTGTGAAATTCTCCCGTTAAAGATCTTTGTACTCTTGTTACAGTAATTACTAATATTCTATCTTTTGTGATTTAGTTTCTTTTTCAAGCATCTTTTAGGGCTGAATACCATAACTGTTGATTATCCGTACTTTTCTCACAACCGTTAGGGAATTCAGGGTCAGAGTCCTCTGGCTAGATGGAAATGGAATTTGAAGGGAGCACTGCGGCTCCGAGTTCGGCCCCATAACCTTTGGAGGCCTAGGGGTTGGTCCTGGAACTCCAACGGGCTCCGCCTCAACCGGGTAATATAAATATAATATATATATATATATATATATATATCGATGAAACTTATATAAAGTGATTCACGAGAATGTACAAGTAATATACTTATAGCACTTGTTCTACAGGTGAAATAACTATAAACGTAAAATTTTGAAAATGTTTCGTTAGCGAGTATCGGCTGGCGAAAGAGTTTGCTCTTATTTCTGTCCATTCGGTAAAATTAAGCCAAACTATAATTCTTAGGATCCAAATTAAGGTATAAATTTAGTGATTTTATATGAAATCTACCCTGAAAAAATGAAAAAATAAATAAATAGGTTCTAGAACTGTATCTTTAGTACTTTTTCCTAAATCTGGGGTAAAAAAAAAATGAAAAAATTAGAGTAAAAAACACATTATGTTTAATATAAATAACTTTGTTAAAAGGGTAGCAAACATTTAAATGTTTTAAATAAAACTTACTTAAATAACGATTTTTAATGGAATGGATAGGGTAGTATGTTTCATTGTAACATAACATTTCAAAAACATTAAAAAAAAATTGAAGTAAAAGACTGAGTTACAACTATCTTTTCAAAATTGCGGCCATTTAATATTTTTTCACAGCTTTAGATCTAAAATACCTTTTAAAATAAATTGTTCAATAGTGAATGATTTTCTCTCTCACTCTCTCTCTCTCTCTCTGTGTGTGTGTGTGTGTGTATATGTGTGTGTGTATGTGTGTGCGTGTGTGTGTGTGTGTGTGTGTGGGTGTAACTATTTATGTATCAAAAGACAGTTTATTAAACTAAATGAACTCGGAGATATTCATGTATTTACATCATTCCGTACAAGGTAACTTACAAATGAAAACTTATTTATGTCGTATACTTCATGAATAGTTAAAATTATAGATTCGAAATAAAAAATTGAATTCAACTTTATACTTAAGAACATATTATTTGCTTTATTGCGTTACAAACAAATAAATAATCTATAAATAGATTCTTATAAATTATATTTGTTATTTAGATAAATATATTTTATATTTCTTTTATTAATAGCGTGCTGTTAAAAACTTCTTTCAACTCTCGATAAGGAAGAAAATATTTAAAGATAGCGTTATTTAAAGGAAAAGTATAGAAAAAAGTGGCCAAAGTTTTCTAAGTTATAGTTTGTCATTTGTTTCACACACACACACACACACATATATATATGTATATATATATATAATTACAAATTAAACTGTATGATTTATTAACATTTTAAAAATACTAAGCAGCGGATAAAAAATAAATTATTTTTATGATGAAGTGCTATTTCTGTTCTTTTTCTTTTTTAAGTCGAGTAGTACATCTTATGAGAACAGGGAATAAATATTAAAAATTAAAATCCATGACCGCCGAAAAAAAACATTGCTGACAAATACTGCTCTTTAATATAGGATAATTGAAAAGCGTGCGGGTGACAATTATATATATATATATATATATATATATATACTTTATTTTGTCAATTTTTTTAAATTTATTTAAACATATATGTATATATAGCCTGACACTACCGGCAACGTAAGGATTCCACCCCTTGGTCTTACATCTAAATTGGGTCAGCCGTTGGGCTTCTACAGTGAAACAAATGGTACAAACATACATATATAAACAATAACAATTACACTCCTTTTTGGACAGTCGTATATAAATTATATATTTACAATAAATTAGAAACTTATATATTTATTTAAAACAATCATATTAAGAAATTAGAACTAAATTTTACAATTACAATATCATTACTAAATGAAAATACATTAATATAAAATATATAATGTTTAAATCAAATAAAAGTTTCATTTAAAAACTAAATTTCCAATTAATTCAATCAATCAATGGAGATTTTAATTCAAAATTTTGAAAAAATATAATAAACATATAGAATTATTCATGAAGAATGAAATAATTTTTCAGGACAGGTTCTACTGATGAAGATAATGAACAATTTTCATATAATAATAGGTTAGATGAAGCTTTATTATAAAGTGTTGTCTGGCAAAAAACTTCGCCATCATTTCTGCGGCTTCGGTAAAATTAAACCTGACTTCTCGGGATGCAAATCAAGAACTAAATTTAGTACTTAAAAAATTTAAAAAAAATTGTTAAATAATTTAAAAAGTTGTTTAATCTTTTTTAGGAAGGATATACTTTTTAATTTTAGAGTAGTACACACCCTTCTTCTGAATGCATTAAAATTATTTTTAGAAGATTTTCAACGTTAATTCACTTATAACTTGAGGTAAAGTAATTCGGTCTCACAGTTATTGTTGTAAAAGTTGTTCCTCGTGGATCTGTTAAAACCTCTACTATTTTTATAAATACTTCATATCTCTCAAAAACTATTATTTTAGATAGATTTCATAAGAAAGCTACCTATTTTAATGGGTACCATGATTCGACTTCCGGAAAATTTCGACATATCTTCGCGTTTCACATCCCCCAGACCCCAAAACCACGGTCAGTTAAAAAATTTATATACGTATTTCAGTTTCATGTGAACAGGATAGTTGCCATAATTTTGCGTCAATCACTTTTAAATTGTTCCCTAAAAAACGCGACCCAAAATCTCGGTCGAGTTCATTAACAGTCAAAATCGAACCATGGGGGTGGAAATGGAAGAGCTTTTTCGAAAAAAAAATCAAAATATTGCTGTAACTTTTATTTTGTAAAATATCGAATTCGCTTAAAGTTGCTACGATTCTTTGGATAAGGACCTATGTAAGTAAAGTTATTGGATATCATCAACCATTAGCTCAGGGGATGAAAAAGATGGGGTTTTTGAAGACAAAAAAAAATTATATCTATGTTAACAGGCGCAGAATCAAATCGGTTTAAAGTGGTCGTTAGTCCTTTAAAACACTACCTAAAATTTTCGTCAGAAAAAATGTTTGATATGACTAACCGTTACGGCAAGGGACGACCAAAACCACAAAACAAAATATCGATAATATCAAAATAAAAGGAAATGATGTCAGATTCGAACCGATGTACCTCCCCTTGTAAGAACAAAATATTTGATTAATTAAAATTTTATTTGGCTATATCTCTGGAATTTATGAAAATAAGTACAACCTATGATATATCGTTTAAAAGCTCTCAATGAGGGCTTTAACTGCAGTTAAGAAAAAGCCCAAATTCTAAATATTTTGAATTTTGGGTGTTTTTGGCCACTTTTGGTTAATTTGATTGCAATCAAAAGAGGAGGTTCACAATTAGATGTTACAACAGTCCTAAATACTAAATTTCAACATTCTACGCCTAATCGTTTTTGATTTATGCGAAATGCTTACGCACATGCTTACGTACAGACAAGCCGAAAATAGTCAAAATGGATTCAGGAATGGTCAAATGGGAATTTCCATTGAAATTTGAAAACCGAAATTCTTTGTATCACAATACTTCTTTTACTTCGTACAAGGAAGTAAAAAATCGAGATTTATAAATAACATTTAGTTATTTTAATTGGTCCCAAATTATTTTTATTGGTAACTGACTCTGGTTGTTGAATTAACTGCTGTAACAATTCGATTGCGCAGATCTTGAAGAGTAGCAGGCTTAATTGGTAAACCTACCGAATTTATCTAATGGTTAACTCGTCATCGCAAATCATTTGATTTCGAAGTCGAGAGTTCTGAGGTTAAAATCTTAACAAAGCAAATGTAACGTTTTTACGGATTTGAATACTATATAGTGAATATCAGTATTCTTTGATGATGGGATTCAATTAACCACATATCTCAGGAATTGTCGACCTATGACTGTACATGACTACTCTTCATTTACATTCATACATATCATCTGAATTATTACCTTACGGTAGTACCGGAGGCTAAACAGGAAAAAAATAACCCGGAAGTAAAAGGTTACACACAGATATATATATATATTTGTTGTTGTTTGTATACTTATTTCGACGTATTACAAAGTAGAATTATAAACGAGAGTTCCAGTCTAAACTAATAAATAATATTTTTACATTAGCTATTTAAAATTTAAAGAGATTAAACATTTCATTCAACAGAACGTAATAATATTAAAAATGTCAATCTTATAAAAACAAAATTTTTACAATTTTTTTTCTTTTTTAAAACGAATAATACACGTGCAATAACACGCTTATAATAAATTATAATATGAAAACAACTTTAAATTTAATATTATACTACAATACTATACGAGTAGGATAAGGTAGCCTACACTTTACTATCAACTCATCACTTTATATTTAAATGACTTGTAAATACTGAGTGATTTAATAATTAAAGGTCCGTTGTTTACTCTCATATGAACCAGGTCTTAGTTTTAAACGAACTTTATTCAAAATCAGTATAAGATCTTTAATAATTAAAAATAAATTATTGTTTTTATTTTTAAGTAATTTTTCAAACCAAATGAATTATCCAATTTAAGGGGTTGTAAATGAGTAAAACCCCCCAAATTACAAAATAGTTTATTTCATTATATTTTTGGACAATATAATGTTTTATGTAGATTTCATAAGAAAACTACCTATTGTAATGGATATAATGATTCGACTTCCGGAAAATTTCGACATATTTTCGCGTTTCACAACCCCAGATCCTAAAACTACCGTCAATTCAAAAATTTATATATATATTTCACTTTCCTGTGGACGCGATAACTGCTGTAATTTTTTACCAATCACTTTCAAACTGATACATTAAATATAACTTGATCGCGTTCGTTAATGGGCAAAATCGGACCATGGGGTGGAAATTGGGGGCTTTTTTGAAAAAAAAATATCGCTATAACTTTCTCATTAAGTAAAATATCGAATTCATTTAAAGTTCCTACTATTCTTTGGATAAGGGCCTAAAACTTATCTAAGTAAAGTTTATTTGATATCACCAACCATTGGCCCAGGGGGTGGAAAAAATTGAGTATTGAAGACAAAAAAATCATACCTCCCTTAATAGACACAATATCGAATCGGTTTGAAGTGGTCGTTAGTCCTCTAAACATTACCTAAAACTTTTGATATAACCAACCCTTACGGCAAGGGATGACCAAAAGTTTTCTTGAATTGTAAAAAGATGGGCTTGTTGTATGCTAAACATGTGAAACTTTTTTCACAAGCAATCATTACCGTATTGAATAAATTTGAAGTTTTTGTTAATTTTTCGGTGGAAATGTTTTATATCTCCTACTTTTTTCCCCCTTCTCCTCCACGACCGAATATCTATTTAGCAGTCGGGGTGAGTGTCCATATACTCGAAGGAGGCGTCCCCCACCCACCGGCAGCACGTCCGGCACGGCAGGTTAGCCTCCCCGGTCTCGGATCTTTTATTTTCCATTTGCCATGCCTCCAAGGTCCGGCAACGCCGTCCCTCAGTCCCTCGGCAGGGAACCGGGTCTCGGTCTTTATCTTTTGCCATGCCTCAAACCGGCGGCACCGACCCCACTAAGCACCAAGGCACCCGCAGGGCCGACACCGCCGGCCGGGACTCGGTCTTAACTTTACCCCACAGTTCCCCAGGAGTTCCCTCCCTTCTCAGGAACCCGCACACCTCAGCATGCGGGCCCTCCACGGAGGGACTGTCCTCCCTTCCCTACTTTAACTACGACCCCCGTCTTCTGTCTTCGTCTTTTTTAATACGGAGAATTTCCCCGCGAACTTCTTGAACCAGTCCCAATTTTCCTGACTATACACCATCCAATTAATTAAATTGTCTGGGGTCAGTCTATTAATTCAAATTTCCCTTCTATTATCAGCTCAATATCTCTCCTACTTAGCACCTGTGAAATCTACCTCCGCCTTCCGGCGTGCCGAAAGGGATTTTTAAATCATGTATTTGAAAAAGCTATTTGACTTAAAATAATTTAATTTTTAAGTTACGTTTACTAGTTTTTGAGAAGAAAAAAGATTTGGTTCTCTTTTATGTTTGATGTAAAATAACTTTGTTAAATGGTTAATAAACATATAAAAGTTTTAAATAATACTTGTAGGAGTTTGATTTTAATAATGTGTTATGAATAAAGTCTACAAATCTAAATACAAACTTAAGAATTTCAATGTTTATTAAAAAAAAATTAAAATGTGGCAGATTTTAATTATGTATTAAACGAAACAAAATTTTTCAAATAACAGATAAAAGAATTAAATATTTTAGAAAAATAACAAACATAAACAATAAAATCAACGCAATATTATAAATCAATACCCTAAATAATATTGAATTATATTTTGTAATATTTCAAGTAAATTCACAAATAAAAATAAAATTATTTTTAATGTCTTTTCGTTAGTGAAATTTTATAAAACTAATCTTAAATAAAATTAAAACAGTAAAAAGTAAGGAAAATAAAATATTTTGATTCATCAGAATATTTAACTAGGTTAGTAGATTTCAAAGGCTAAAACAATCAACCGAAAGATATATTTACATGACAAAACCGTTACTGAAATGAAAGAACCAATTTTTTTTTTTAATGAAAATAAAGCTTTTTCTGGTAGTACGTCCTGAGAAAATAAAAAATACTTCCTTTATTAGAGCAACCGGAATTTTCGTCCACTTGTTTTTATCAATCGTTCATTTCGATTAACTGTTGATTGAAAAATAATATTTTCTTTTTTTCCTTTTCTGCGGTTTGTAGAATTTTTTCTTCTTGATATTTTTTTTTCTGTCTTTATTTCCTTTAAACTTTGGTGGTAAAAATTATCGTTAATAGACCGTAAGATGAGGTTTCTTTAATGCTATGAAATCCAAGATGAAATCAATTTAAAGTTTATTAATTACGTTATTATTGATATTAATTTTATTGTCTTTTGTTTTATAAAAGTTTTAATATATATCACTGTGTTTGTATCAGATGTAAACGAACTGTTATTATGTAAGGTTTGAGTTATTAATCCCATTTTTCCGTGGTTGGTAGGTTTCTATATGTATCATTTGATACAAGTAGAACTTCATATTTTAACAGGGATTTAATAATTAAACAGACAAATGACAACTACGAGTAATTATTTAATAAATAAACTGAAGATTTCTAACATTCAAGAATACCTTAAAAATATCAGCTGTTTTATTTTTCTGGATGAGAAGTCGCAATTCAAGAAGCACATTCAATACGTCGCGGAGAAGACGTGTAGTGCCTTCTTCGGAATTCGACATGTGGTCAATCCTCATTGAGGTCTAAATTTTAAGACAATGAGCCTCGCGTGTGCGAGGCTATTTACTATCTGCAGCGCCTGTTTGGCCGGGAAGGCTAAAATTTCAAAGTTACCGGATTATTTTACTGAGAGCCCAACGCCTTATGTTACTGGTGGTAACGCGTGGTTACCGAAATATTTCACGAGAGGTGATGTTGATGATTGTGAGAATGAAACCAATCGATATTCTGGCAGTAGAAAGGCAGGAAAGTTATGCTGCTAGAAAGTTGGGTGAGTTGACTTCCGAAAAGATCCGGGAAATCGAGCAGCATGGATTCTATTTATGGCAAGCTAGATAGGATGAGACAGAAGACGAGCGAAAAACTCATGATCTCTTCCCAGATATCAAATGCTTTTGGTGCGCCTCCTGGTTTTCCCCAGATAAGTATGTCACAGTTTCTTTTGGGGCACGGTGCTTTTCGGTGTAAGCTACTGAGGTTTGGCCTGGTTAATACGGGGTTGTACTCGCAGTATGGAATGTTAGATGACGCCCTTTATGTACTATATGAGTGCATGAAATACGATGAGAACCGTTAACGAGGATATTTGTCGATTGGACATTCTTGGGTCAGTACTGAATCTGCATCAGAACTGGGGTAACCAGGCCGAATGGTCTATAGTTGAGGAATTCATGGTTTATCTAGCAAAAAGAAAGGAATTGAGGAGGGGGTTTAGTCCCAGCTAGACTTCCTTTGTTTCCTTTTTTTCTTTGTCTCTTTTGTTTTTATTTTTCTTCTTTCTTTGTGTTCTTTATTAGTAATCTTATAATTTTATTTTTACGTTTTTTGTGTTTTAGTTTTAATTCAGGTTGTGTGTCGGACTCACTTTTACCTCCTCGGGTAAGTGAAGGTGATTTAAGTTCCTTCTCTCAACGATTGAGGATATAGTCTTCTTTAAGACTAACTGAGATGTGTTTTGTTTCTACGTGCCCACCTTTGTTAGAAGTACACCGATGATAATGTCGTGGCATTCGAATCGGTAACATCCTGGCCGAGGCGAGACTACAATATATCTACCGCCGAGGTTTTTGAAGATAACCTCCGGTAAAGCCCATCAGGTCTAGGTGCGGAAGGGGTGGCGTGCGACTGAAAACGTCAGATGATGGGTGTCTCCTTCTGCGGGGTCAGGAAGAACAGTAATGCTGTAATAGGACTTTTTTATTTTCTGAATATTTAAAACGGCCGAAATTCATTTTTTGGAAAATAGAACAATATGATAAAATTTATAATAATCGTGCCTGTTGTTATCAGTGGATCGAAAAGTTTTAATCGGGAAAAACACCTATCAGCGATTTACATCGTAGCAGAAGATTGGTGATAGTTTCGACAAATCCTTTGAAAAATGGATTTAATGATCTTATCCGGAAGGATAGAGGCATAAAAACTTGAGTAAATGTTAAACGTTTTAGTGCGAGTATCGGCAGTACTCATTCCACCTATAAGTTGAACTAATGCCAAATATGTTCGAGGTAGGTTTCTAGCCGGTCGAATCAGATTATAAAAAAATACCGGAATTCATATTTGTACGCAACTTTTAGCAAAAAGTGATGCTATTTATATTGCATAATAACGTGTGATAAAATTTGGATTCATCAATTTGAGCAGGAATCCAAACATAAATGTATGGAATTTAAACATCCGAGTACCCGCCAGGAAAAAATCAAATCTACGCGTCAGTGTGGTGAAAACGGATTTTTTATACAATAAATGTTCGATTATTTGGAAAAACAACCCACAATTAACATCGAGAATTATCGTGATTTGTCAGGGAATTAAGTTAAACCTCTAATAAAGAGACCATCTATGTTTTCTAAAAAAAGCATATTCTTCTGTATGATAAAGCCCTTCCCCATACCGCTAAAAAGACACACGAAAAAAAGAGGGTCTGTTGCTACTTCTACCTTACAGTCCTATCTCGCACCTTTATATATATATATTACTTTTCTGGCTTTATAGCCATGCTGTAACGGAACGCAAGAATGGCGGGAGTTTCAATATTTCTCCCTACCGATCGCAAAGCCTGGACAATGTCCCTTGCTGCTGTATTTTTCTATTTGTTGAATAGTTGAAGTTTGAATAAGTAGACGAATCCATATTGAGTTTAGTAGTATTTATTCATTTGTAGAATACATTTTTGATTAGATATATTTGATTGTCTTGTTTGTTGTAATTGATTTCAGCTTAGTAATAACACATTGAATATGAATAATACATATAATATTTTGAGTATTTGAAGTATATTGAAAAGAATTAATGTAAATGAATGATTGAATTGCTTAATGCATTGTATGTTACCGTCCCACTACATATCATCTTGTGTACTGAGTCTAGAATCGAATCAGCCTTGAGAAAAAGAATTACAACAATCAAGGCTGCCATTACAATATTTTAAATAAAAAGAAAACATGATATTAAAACTTAACACTATTATCGGGCGGATTTCATCGGTTATTTAATGGCGATTATAAATTTAAAGTTTCATTTATGGACGGATTTGGTAATTTGCGTTCCTATCCGTATGGACCATGGTATAATTTATTTGCTGGGTCTGACCGTGATGGACTAAGCTTTTGAGCCTAGTAATCCCGGCGTGATTCCCCTTCAGTCCATCCGCTGAAGTACCCTCGGTACCAGCACCTGTAGGCTAGCAGGAGTGCGCCTACCGGAGCTCTAGTTATTTGGAGGGAGAAATGCGCCCCGTTCTCCGGAGGGAGTCGCATATGCTGAGTAAATGAAATTGTGGTCTCTTCGTGGGACGGTGTGGGGTGATGTCTAGCTTTTTATAGTTTTAACAAAATTTAATTGCGAAAACGGTCACTTTCGCGGCCGGAATCTTTGTGCGGTTCTATTTATAGGTTACGCGATATAGAGGCTCCTAAGCCTGGTTTGTCATTTTTTACTCTCCTACCGCCTCTTCACGGTGGTTTTTTTAATATGGCATGAGGCTGTTTTCTTATACCCTGTGGAGTACGGTCCTCTCGGCAGATGTCCAGGAGATGGCCGTGTTCGGACACGGCCGCTCTCCCGAACAGTCTGCGTGCCTGCGCCACTCCCACCTCGGATACGGTGTGTTGTCCCGCATTGTAGCGAAGAGTGACGTTTCTGACGAACCATGCTGTCAGATGGAAAATATAATAATCAGTCTAATCATGGTGTATTGGTTTTTTTTTCTCAACCCAGGGACTCCAAAAAACAAATAAAAGTCGTGAGTAATGTTCTTACATACGTATGTACGTGTGTTGGCGCGTTTGAAAATTTAACTACTTTTAACTGAATAAACCGATTTTGATGACACTTAGCACAGAGACTTGCGTATTTAGGGTAATTGTTTGGTGAAAGTTTGTCGTCAAAATCTTCATTGAATGGGGGTAGATAGTTTCTTTGGGGGTCAATTTTCTCAAAATTTTGTAAATCTAATTCCATTTTATATAAAGTTCGGTAATGCGTACATGCTTATCTTAACTATTTAAAAAAAAAAAGGTATTCTCACTAGAATAATATGTCCACATACGGCATCAATTCGATCTTTGACTTCATCGTCAGAAATCTGCAACATTCAAGGGAGACCACCCCTACAAAATTACTTCCTGTTTTTAATTAAATTTTCACGCTGAAAGAGTGCATTCACTGCAAAATAGTACATAGTAAAACATTTGAGATGATCCCCAAAAATTATAACTAAGAATCGATAAATTTTGTCAAAGTGATGTTGGATGTGGACGTAATTTTGCACGGATTTATTCGAATACATTAAAGAACGGCTACATTCATTGGTGAATGTGTTTTCACGTTAAATTTACATGTTGAAACAGTTGATTTACTGAAAAATTCATAGTAAAACAAATGTTTTAACTGCAAACAGCATGATTAATTTTAAATCTATTATGACGATGTAGGTCATCATTACTTTCAGTGATATGAGTGTTACATCATTGATCATTATTTAATGTATACAATGATCATTATTTACGCTTAAATCTTCAAAATCATTGTTGGTTTCTATAATCAAACAGCTAATCGGTTAACGCTGTAAATTTTTAATGATATTCTGCATCAATCAGTTTACTTTCAGAAAAGCGGTATTGTGGATTTTTTATTTTTTATGGACGTGATAGCTAATTATTGACAGCTCATGTTATTTTATTTATATTTTAATAAGAAAGAGGATTTCTCAGACATAACTTTCATTAAATAAAAAAAGGGTGTATCTCAGAAACAGGGCATCCTAGACGAATTCTAATGCGATTTTGAAAGGCTTAATCGAAAGGGTATTATTCGCTCACCCGGAACGATAGGTTCTAGTCCCGTGCGTCTAGCGACCACCGTTCTCCAGATACTAGCGCGAGCGAAATTCGCATATTTCAATTCACCTCAAACCTACTTTTCACTATGATTTTTATATCTACTCCTTCATCTTGTAAGATTAAGAAAAAGTATAATGAGGTTCTGCTTCAATCGGTCACTGTTACTTTCAGAAAAAACGGTTTGAAAACATAATTTTTCAATGATCATTTATTGTCAAATACTGTACACTGACGTCAGGTGATTCTCCATAGCAGCTGTCAATCATTCATTAAATTAGCTGTTTTTTTTTTTGTTTTTTTTTTTTATTGATTTAGATAGATATTACAATAGCATTGGATATTTTATCTCTGCTTTAAAGACAACATTTTCACTGTTAATGATTCTTTAATGTAGGTTCCGCAGATTTACAGGACCAAAATATTTCATTTGTAATTTTTTACCAATAATTAGCAATCTTTAACATAAGGTATAGACAAGACCGAGACCCGGCCTTCGACGTTGGGATAAAGGTTGTAGATTAGCTGGACCCGGAGTCTCCTCGTTGAGGGTTAGGGGCTGGGCACAATAAAAAAGACCCAACTGACGGACCGACCTGCCTTGCTGGACGTACAGCTGGCCGGCGGGAAGGCCCGTTAGAGTTAAAGGATACTCCTCTGGGCTAAGTTATACTTAGCTATGGGTCCGGCTCAGGGGAGAGAAATAAGAACGGCCCCCTGGCTAAACAGTCGGTCGAACAAAGGAGCCGTACCCAGTAGTTAATTTATAATTGTGAAGGAAATTTTTGATCTTAATTTATAAATATTTTTTTAATTTTCCTATTGATCTTAAAACACTAAGAAACAACAAAGAATCTGATAATCATTTTTCCTATAGATATATGGTCATGTGACGTACACGAAACATTTGAGACATAACCAGTACTTATCATTTTTCCTTTTTCTTAGAGTAATGATGTTTATTATGCAATCCATTGTTCTAAAGAACGTGAACATGTCTCTTGTAACCTCATTATCACTTGCATTTCGATTCGGTTCACCATTCTAAAGCATATTTGACTAGGGATGACATTAAAGAAACATCACTTCATTCTCATCTATATTCTGTAACCCTGGCACGGATTGTTTGTTATTCCAGTTTGTCATCTTTTATTATTTTTTATCTTTTTCTATTATTAGATCGTTCGCAATTATTCATACTTAATAGATACAGTAGTTTATTTTATGAGAAATCACGTAATTTTTTAACCAAAGTTCTACGAAATCTTTGATATTATTTTCTCTTTTTTATTAATCTAGACATTTATATTTATTTCACCTGTTATTTTTTCAAACATTTAAAAATAAAAATAAGTTATATAAAATGGTAATAAGATACTTTAAAATAAAAGACTTATATTCAACTTACTTTTGTATCAAATAATGTTAAATTTCAGTCGTAAATTGATTTATAACAAATACAATAAAGAAAAAAACCTTACAAAGAAACAGAAAGAGTAAAAATAAAAAGACTGAGAAATAACCTTTTTTTTACATTTAACGATAGAAATAGAGAATAAAAAAGCTGGAATTTGCGACAGAACATGCGTACCAGTTTTCAAAAGTCTTAGAAGGAGACCATAAGAGTGAGTTAAGAATGTGTGGGTGTGTACGTGTGTATGAGAAAGAAGTGAATGTCTTTTAGTTGGAAGTGAACAGGAGTGTCAGGATTTATTGGATAAGTTGGGAAATAGAGGGAAGAGAAAAAAACAATAGGAAAGAGTATATGTGTTACTGTGTGAGAGAGAAAAAGATTGGGACAAAATAGAAGCAGCACTTTTAAAATAAAGTGCGGAACAAGAGCTTTACAATTCTTCCTCCATTAAAACAGTAAAAATGATTATAAAGATAAGAATTGTAGTCAATTTTCTAATAAAATGGTGACGATTGATTTAACTGGTTAATTTTTTTTTTAATGGAAGCTATTTAACTTGTATTGTTAAAAACCAGTTATTCTTTATATAAATAATTAGTATTATTTCTCTGATCTCGACGTGAAAAATAAATTATCAAGATCATTTTCTACAGTAATCAACTGTTATACTAACGGTCGACGGTTCGATTCCCAAATTGCGTTTACTATTTTTTTCCAGATATTTCTCACTTCATTACCTATTTACAATCAAATTTTATTATTAGTTTCTGGAATTAATTCTCTCTAAAATATGCATATACAGAGTTATTCAGGAAGAATGTGACAAACATTCAGAACGTGTGCTGATTAAAATAAAGAAGAGAGTTCATATAAACATAGGTTCGGAAACGTTTCGTTAGCTGGCTGAAAATTTCACCCTGACTTCTGCGCCTTCGATAAAATTAAGCCAAACTGTAATTTTTGGGGTCTAATTAAAAAAAAAAATGGCCCTCAGAACTGTACTATTTTGTAGATTTCGAGGAACCTAGGGTAAAAGATTCTAATGATAACAAGGGTCTTTCCTGTACACGCATCATGCAAAAAATACTGGACAGATTTTAATAAAACTTTGAAGATGTATATGTTACAGGCTTGGTCATTATGTTTAATTAGAATTATCATTATAGTATTGATTAAAGAAAAAAATTAATCCTTTTTAAAAGCTTTTATTTAATTCGCTTTAGGAATAATCAAATATTGCAACTGTTATATCTTTTGATCAATCGTATGAAAATCAATGTAATTTACTAGTACACGTATGTAACTTCGATGTGTAAAAATAAATATTTTTACTTTTTTTTAGTTTTAAAAAAAAAATACAGAAAAAATTACAAAAATATATTTGATTACATATAAAATATTATTTTTTAAAAAAGCTTTTTTAAACTAATATTAATAAAAAAGAGGAACCAAATTAGAAAAACCCTCTAACAGTAAAAAATAAGAATTAAATCAAATTGAAAATGTTAAACAAAAAAATACATATATTTTATATATATATAAAATATATATTATTTTATATTTGTTAATATATATTAACAAATATAAAAATGCACTGAAAAGTAAAAAATAAATTATATAAATATCTAATAAATAACCAATAAATAAATGTAATAATTATTAAATTTTGAAAATATTTAGTTAAATAAAAGTGTGGCGCAGTTTTTATTACAATGTTTTCGAATAAGTATTTATAGACATTTGCTGTATTTTAAAATATATTTTTTGTTTAATGAGGTTGTTTAGTATATGTATATACTTTATTTATCTGTAATAAAATAACTCAAGTTTTAACTCTTTGATGGTTCAAATTCGCACCGAGATGACCTTTAAGGGTTAATAAGATTAAAAGTAGGAAACATCTATAAGTCTGTCTCTTCTTTTAACTATATTTTTCTAAATGCTTCTTTCTTCATCTAATTGCAGCAACACCTCTTCATTCGTCACTTTATCCACCCATCTGATTTTTAACATTCTTCTATAGCACTACATTTCAAAATCTTCTAATGTTTTCTTCTCATGTACTCCGATCGTCTAAGTTTCACTTCCATTTAAAGCTACGCTCCAAATATATACTTTCAAAAATCTTTTCCTGGCGTTTAAATTAATTTTTGGTGCAAGTAAATTAAATTTCGGACTGAAAACTCGTTTCGCCTGTGTTATTCGGCATTTTATATCGCTCCTGCTTCGTCCATCTTTAGTAATTCTACTTCCCACATAACAAAATTATTTTACCTCCATAATCTTTTCTCTTCCTATTTTTATATTGTGGTCCATCTACATTATTTTTACTAAATTTCATTACTTTCGCTTTGTTCTAGTTTATTTCCATGCGGTAGTTCTTGTGTAGGACTTCATCCATGCCATTCATTATTTCTTCTAAATATTTTTCACTTTCAGATATAATTACTATATCATCACCAAATCGTCGCACAGTTTCTTAATAAATACCTTTTATGTAAATACTTTTTATTTCAAATAATAATCTGTTGTAAAAAAACGGCATTGTTTGGTATACAAGATGACGTCATAGCAGTCCTGCCAACTCAGATTTATAGCTTTTAAATAAATAATTAAAAATCTGTCTTAACCCGTTTGCCATTTTTTATTTCAAGGGACAAACCTTAAGATAAATAATGTATGAATTAATTTTTGTAAGAACCGTATTTTTAAATGTAAAATGAAAGCTCCAGGTACAGTGTAAATATCAATATAATATATATATATATATATATATATATATATATATATATATATATATTAGAAATAAATAAATAAAAACTTAATTTTTAATTACCATTTCTTTAGTAATTAGTAAAAAACAGCAAACTTAGTGGTATTTTAACAACATAGAATTTATTTGTCGAGCAATAAATAAATATACTGAATTATTGTATTTTGATTGAAAAATTGGTTACTAGTATTATGAAATTGTTGAAATAATTCCTCAGGATATATTCACTTCAGTCTTGTAAGTGTTTTAATATTTTATAAGAGTTTTATTGTGTCTGAATTTTCGTTATCTTCTAGTTTTCTTTTATTTGTGATGCTGAAATATTTCATTCCTTTGTAGATTGTGGAAGTATTCACATTTCCGTATAATCTTATAACGCAGAAACTTGTTTTTTTGATACTTGTATTATTGAAAAAGTTTTGTAGAAAATATTTTGTAGAATAAAAAAGAAATTACTAAAATAAAGGTTTATAATTTTTTGTTTAAAGAACGAAACAATTTATAAAATAAATTAATAATAATAATAACCTACCGGGTTAGTCTATTGGTTAAAATCGTCATCGCATAATCAGCAGATTTTAGAAGTCGAAAGTTTTATGGTTCGAGTCCTTGTAAAGGCAGTCGCTTTTGTATGGTTTTGAATGCTAGACTGCCGGTGTTCTTTAGTGGTTAGGTTTCAATTAACCACTTGTCTTAGGGGTGGTTGACGTGAGTCTGTTCCAGACCTCATGTTTCCTATATGTTTACACTTACATTGCAGTATATCTTCAGCTACGTCAAGCTTGGCAAGCAGGTAGTGATAATTGAATTTGCCTATACACACACACACACACACACACACACACACACTCAGACACACACACACACACATTCAGACACACGCACACCCAGACACGGGAAAATTTGTTGAGAAAACAATAATAAAAAGAAATTAAAAGATGAAATAATACTTTTATTTTTTATCGCTGTATTTTTATATTTATACGAGAAACTTTATTTGAAATTATTTAAATAGCTTGCTTAACCATCATTAAATTATAGAACTAAAATAAAATTGAAGAATAACTTACGCGTTGACGTTGAAACCTGTCAAACGTTCAACATATAGAAAATAAATAAGGCTTTTGTTACTAATTTGAAACAAAAAAGATTTATTTCAGAAAGTATTTTCATATTGTAAATTTTAACATTTTAATTATTAAAGAGTAAATTTATTTTAAAAAATTAAATGACCTTTCTAAGAAAACAAAATCTTTTCAATATTTTTAAAATTATACTTTTTGAAATAGACTCTTAAGTGATAATTTAAATACCTTTTCTGTCTTTTTGACTGTAAGACTTCTAATTTAAAGAATTGGAAAGGTTTTTTTTCAAAGAAACTTTTCAATTTTTTCAAAATATATTTTACTTAAATTTTAATATGCCTACAAAAAAGACGTTCCCACAAAGTTGAAAAACCATTTTCTTATAATAAAAATAAATAAAGAATACTTCTTTTTTTCTTTTTTTTTTAATCTCCGGGTCCGCAATTAAGCATTTTTTTCCGCAGAGGATGCGATGAATGCTTTGTAGTGTGTGTGAAAAATGCCATGCCTGACCGGGATTCGAACCCAGGACCTCAGGATGCTAAATAAAGAATACTAAAATAATGTAATGGCTATATTAATTGGCAAATGTGAAAATTCAAGTTTATATTCATTGGTTTTTACCCAAAATTTTGTATCTAAATTTTCTAGAAGTTTTAAATGGAATTATTTTGAATATCATATGAGATAAGATTATACATATTTATGTTACAAATATTTAATAAATTTGACAAAAAAAGATTTTAATAAAGTATGTCTATTTTTTGTTAAAACTAATTTATCCACTTAAGTTATGTGGAAGAAAAATTACCACTCTGTGTCGGAGTGATAGCATCTCAACCTTTAATCCGGTACTCCCGGATTCAAAACCCAGTCAGTTACGGCATTTTGTATACAATTCAAAATACATTTCTTATATTCCCACTTATAAGCTTTGCAAAATTTTTGTGGTTAATTAATCCAGAAGCAATAAGAAATGAGGATTATGTGAGAAAAAATGCTTAAACATTTTTGAATTAATTACATACGAGTCGATTTGAAGATTTCCTCTTTTACGAAAGTCGATTTATCAAAAGTTATTAATTTCGCAATTTCTTTTTTTATTATAAAATAAATAAATTTACATGTATTTCATTTATAGTTTCTCAAGGGTCGATATCTGGTCCCGGGTTTGAATCCCGGTCAGGCATGGCATTTTTACACACGCTACAAATTATTCATCCCATCCTATGAAGAAATATCTAACGGTAGACCCGCATAACTAAAAAATTATTAGCCGTAGAATGTTGAAATTTTTGATTTACGAGGTTGTAACATCAACCTCCCATTTTGATTGCAATCGACTGAAATAAAAAAACTCAAAATCCAAAAGAATTTAGATTCTGGACTTTTTCTTAATTACAGTAATAAGCCCTTATTGAGAGAGCTTTGCAACGATATATCATAACTGGTATTTATTTTCATTGGTTCCAGAGTTGTAGCCAAGTAAACGTTTAATTAATGGAATATTTTGATTTTACAAGCATATCGGTTATGAAAATCAGATTTCATCTCCTTTTTTTTAACTTTTATTTTTTAATTTAAATATATTGATTTATTAACAATTATTATCCTATGTTTGTAAAAACTATTTACGATAAATAATAATTCAATACTAACAATAAAAAGAAATATGAAAACATATCAGAAGTTATTAATGAAATAAAATTTTATGTACTTTTCATTTTTTTTTTTTTAAATGTGTATATGTAATCGTACAAGAAAGTCACGTGGTTTCCATATCAGACTTTTTTTGTTATAAGGACCTACACTAATACTTTTAAAACGAAATTGTTTGTTTAGTGGTTGTAATCGAGTCAATTAACACTAATTAAACATAATTTTAGATTATGTTTAATTAGTGGAGATTTAATTATGTTTAATTTTCCGGAAGTTGTTTCTATTTTTACAATTTATGTTAAAAATTCGCATCACATGCTTCAAATGGATTTAAATTAAGTTTTAGTGGATTATTTTTATAATACATATAACATCAATAGTTAACGTTCGTTCTTTTATTTCATTACAATAATGCAATACACTGCTAGAAATGTTTAAAATATTTATTCGGTACAATTGAATTACTATCAATAAAGTAAGGTAGATTATATACATTTTTTTAATAAGAAAATAAATAAAATTATAAATGATGATTTTTTTTTCCTGTTTAACCTCTGGGAATCACCGTCAGGTACTACTTCAGAGGATGAATGAGGATGATATGTATGAGTGTAAGTGAAATGTAGACTTTAACAGTCTCAGGTCGACCATTCCTGAGATGTATGGTTAATAAAAACCCAACCACCAAAGAACGCCAGCCTCCGTGGCGCGAGTGGTAGCGTCTCGGTCTTTCATCCTGAGGTCCTGGGTTCGAATCCTAATCAGGCATGGCATTTTTACACACGCTACAAATCATTCATCTCATCCTCTGAAGCAATATCTAACGGTAGATGCGTAGGTTAAACAAAAATAAAAAAAACCACAAAAGAACACCGGTATCCGCTACCTAGTATTGAAATCTTTTAAAAATAACTACATCTTTTAGGATTTGAACCTAAAAATTACAAATTAGAAATCAGTTGATTTATGACGACGAGTTTACCACTAGACCAACCCGGTGGGTGACATCTGATTTTATTTAACGATAATACTTCATTTCGATCTATATAAAACATTAATGGGAATTTTTCGTAAGCTGTAAAACTAACAGTATCGTCCTCTTACGTACCATTTGGTATGTAATTTATTAGCTTTACCAACCTCAGTATTATGAATTAAAGCGTTTGGTTAAAAGATATTAAGAACTTTTCGTAAACAATTTCAATAAAATTGTTTTATTTACCAATACATAACATTAAAATTACATAACATTGCCTGTTATTACATAACATTACTTTAGAGAATGATATGTATGAATGTAAATGAAGTGTAATTTTCTACAATCCCAGGTCGACCGTTCCTTACCCACCGGGTTGGTCTAGTGGTGAACGCGTCTTCCCAAATCAGCTGATTTGGAAGTCGAGAGTTCCAGCGTTCAAGTCCTAATAAAGCCAGCTATTTTTACACGGACTTGAATACTAGATCGTGGATACCGGTGTTCCTTGGTTGTTGGGTTTCAATTAACCACATATCTCAGGTACGGTCGAACTGAGAATGTACAAGACTACACTTCATTCACACTCATACATATCATCCTCATTCATCCTCTGAAGTATTATCTAAACGGTAGTTACCGGAGGCTAAACAGGAAAAAGAAAGGTCGACCGTTCCTGAGATGTGTGGTTAATTGAAACCTAACCACCAAATAACACCGGTATCCACGATCTAGTATTCAAATCCGAATAAAAGTAGATACTTTTATATGGATTCCTAATAAATCCTAGTAAATTAATCCTAGTAGTTAATCCTAGCAAAGCCTTTACTAGGATTTTAACGTTGGATCTCTTGACTTCAAAATCAGCTGATTTGCGAAGACGCGTTCACAACTAGACCAACCCGGTAGGTTTACTAATATAATCTTTCTTTTTTTTTCGGTTTAGCCTCCGGTAACTACCGTTTAAATAATACTTCAGGGGATGAATGAAGATGATACGTATGAGTGTGAATGAAGTGTAGTCTTTTGTACATTCTCAGTTGACCATACCTGAGATGTGTGGTTAATTGAAACCCAACCACCAAAGAGGATCGGTATCCACGATCTAGTATTCAAGTCCGTGTAAAAATAACTGGCTTTACTAGAACTTGAACGCTGGAACTCTCGACTTCCAAATCAGCTGATTTGGGAAGACGCGTTCACCACTAAACCAACCCGGTGGGTCTACTAATATAATCTAACCAAACATAACCTACTCTCGCTAACCTTGACTAGCGAGCGTAGGTTAGGTTTGGTTAAACTATATTTATAATTTTGTTTATTTATTTCCTTATTTCAATACAGCGCTTCAGTGGCGCCATGTAAGAATTAACTAACGGAAGGGTTATGGGTACGTAACGGTTTCTGACCAATTTTAATTATATTTTATTAATGTTTTCATAGAATAAATTTTAAAAAAATTTGTACAAGATTGATAGTATTACAGTAGGAAATGAAAACTGTTTGAAATGTTTTCCAGCTTTGAGTTTACATAGGGAATTTTTATTTATTGCAAATCTTTACGAATATTGTCGTTTCATCTCTTCACTTTAACATAGCCTCTTGGTATAATCTGGAAATATAATAAATATGTAAACCGCTTACCAACAATTATTTATGTAACACGTCCAAGCGTTTTCAAAAAGTAATTTCCATCTTCCGGAATACACTAAGTTTTTATGCATATAATAATTAATAAAATTTCACATATTAATTATGTAAAATTTATTTTATTATTAAATTTATTATTTAAAATTATATCAACGTTTAACAATTTAATTTAACATACATGACGATCAATTTTTCTATATACAAAATAAATTTTATGTAATTAATATGTGAAGTTTATTTATAATTACACGCATAACAACTTAGTGTGTTCCTGATGATGGATATTATATTTTGAAAGCGCTTGGACGTGTTACATATAATTGTTGGTAAGCGGTGTATATATTTATTGTGACTCAAACTCTTTTCAGTTTTTATCTACATGAGGACGCGTTTTGTGAATTTTATGTCATTCAAGCAAAAACTCTGGTCGTGTAATTGGATCATGAGTTTACATCTACCGTATGAGTTTTTCACAGGTGTGTCAAAAGTTTATTTTCGTTTGGAATTTAAATAAAATTTGTTATCGATATTTGAGCATAACTTTTCTAATACGTATAATGTAGGTATTTTTTAGAATTTTATAATGAAACGTATTATTTTATTGAAAAATGAGCTTAAACTTAATTTAGGGTATTATTGAAGGATTCTTAAAATAATTGTTAAAGTTATATATCTGTATTAGACTTTCTATAATAAACGATACTAGTTAACATATTGTCATGAATAAACTGTTGGGATCCATTTTAAACTTCTTGAATAAAGTTTTCGTATACATTCATACAAACTCGTAAGCTCGTTTAGAAACCTATATGTTATGTATGAGGTATATAAATTATTACGTCAAGGAATTTTCCAGGTAAAACGTTAATTAAATTTTAAGTTAAACTTGTAAGTTAGTTACAAGGACATAGGACCTCTTTTGACAACATACAATGAAATGTTTAACTAGATATGGCCTACTTAACATTTAAGTTACCTGCCAACCTTTCTACCATAAATTAGTGATTTTCTTCAAAGTTTTGTTTACGTTATTATTATTATACTCTAAGTTTTATTTTATTATAAGAAATAAGTGAAAAACTGTTTTATACGTTTAAATGCTTGATGAAACATCAATTTTTACTTCCTTGTATGAAGTAAAGGAAGTATTGTGATCGCAAAAAATCTCGGTTTTCAGATTTCAAAGAAATTATTCATTTTGAACATCCCTGAATCCATTTTGACTATTTTCTGCGTGACGTCTGTACGTACGCATTTATTTCGCATAACTAAAATATGATTAGCTATACAATGTTGAAATTTTGGACTTACGACTGCTGTAACATCTAGTTGTGCACCTTCCATTTTCATTGCAATCAACTGAACCAAAAGCGTTCCAAAAAGCCCAAAATCCGGAGATTAGGATTTTTTACTTTGTCTTAACTGTGGTAATAAGCCCTCATAGAGAGATTTTCAACTATATATCATTACTGGTACATATTTTTATTGGTTCCAGAGTTATTAGCAAATAAAATTTTAATTAATGAGATGTTTGGATCTTACAACTGAAAGGCACATCCGACTTTATTTCCTTTTTTTTTAATTTAATACACTAATTTATTAATAATTATTAACCTCTGATTGTAAAAAAAAAGTTACAATAAATAATAATAAAATGAAGAAATATCAGATGTTATTAATGAAATAAAATGTTATGCACTTCTGTTTTTAAAAACGTCTGGATTTGTAATTTAATAAGGCTACAAGGAAGTTATGTGGTTTTTTCATCAGATTTTTTTTTATGTGATTGTTTTTCTTCATAAAATAATGAACTATGTTCAAAAAGTAGGCTCCGGAATGTGCCGATCAATAGCGGAAAATCCCGAATCGTTAGTATCAATTTCTAGAGTTAAATTTCTTAATTTAACTTTCGATATATCAATTTTCATCATTAAAAATAAAAAAAATATTTTTATAATAGAGGTATTCAATTTTGGACACCTATTAATCCCATTCCGAGACACCGACGGCCAGGGTAACCCACCCGAACGGCCTAGCTGTGGTGGCCGTGCCTACGGCACGCCTCTGCAGCTTGTTTTTTTTTTTGACTTCAGTCATTTGACTGGTTTGATGCAGCTCTCCAAGATTCCCTATCTAGTGCTAGTCGTTTCATTTCAGTATACCCTCTACATCCTACATCCCTAACAATTTGTTTTACATATTCCAAACGTGGCCTGCCTACACAATTTTTCCCTTCTACCTGTCCTTCCAATATTAAAGCGACTATTCCATGATGCCTTAGTATATGTGGCCTAAGTCTGTCTCTTCTTTTAACTATATTTTTCCAAATGCTTCTTTCTTCATCTATTTGCCGCAATACCTCTTCATTTGTCACTTTATCCACCCATCTGATTTTTAACATTCTCCTATAGCACCGCATTTCAAAAGCTTCTAATCTTTCCTTCTCAGATTTATATTTAATATTAATTAATTATTTGATGTAAACAAATTATATTTCTTACTGAAGGCTCGTTTAGCTTGTGCTATTCGGCATTTTATATCGCTCCTGCTTCGTCCATCTTTAGTAATTCTACTTCCCAAATAACTAAATTCCTCTACCTCCATAATCTTTTCTACCTCCTGTTTTCACATTCAGCGGTCCATCTTTGTTATTTCTACTACATTTCATTACTTTTGTTTTCTTCTTGTTTATTTTCATGCAATAGTTCTTACGTAGGACTTCATCTATGCCGTTCATTGTTTCTTCTAAATCCTTTTTACTCTCGGCTAGAATTACTATATCATCAGCAATACGTAGCATCTTTATCTTTTCACCTTGTACTGTTACTTCGAATCTAAATTGTTCTTTAACATCATTAACTGCTAGTTCCATGTAAAGATTAAAAAGTAACGGAGACAGGGAACACCCTTGTCGGAGTCCCTTTCTTATTACGGCTTCTTTCGTATGTTCTTCAATTGTTACTGTTTGTTAGCAATTAACATTTGGTTCCTGTACATGTTAGCAATTATTCTTCTATCTCTGTATTTGAACCCTAATTTTTTTAAAATGCTGCCATTTTTTTCCAGTCTACGTTACCGAATGCCTTTTCTAGGTCTATAAACGCCAAGTATGTTGGTTTGTTTTTCTTTAATCTTCCTTCTACTATTAATCTGAGGCCTAAAATTGCAGCTTGTAAGATGATAAAATTAACAAAATGACTATAAATAAATTCCACATCGGTGTTAATTAATGTTAAGTATTTTGATTTTATGACTGTATTTTTCTAATTTTAATTTTAATTAAACTCTTTTTTTTACTTTTAAGATCATATTGGATCACTTTAGTTCATTTTTTTTTTTTTGGCAAGTTCTTTCTTTTCTTGCTGATTTGCTGTTTTTCAGCTTTTCTTTTTTGCCAATAATTTCTAAGGGTTTCAGATATTCTTGCCCTTTCTTGTTCAGAGTACACCCGGCTTATTGTTTTCTTGGGTTTTGATAGGAATCTTGTTTCTTTATTTTTTAATTTCTCATAGTTTCCGGTTTTCGTTTTTAGGTTTTCACGGGTTACGTCTAATTCCTCCATGTCTTTCTGTACTTTGTATAACCAGTTCGGTCTGCTTTTCTTGTTCCAGAAAAGTTCGATTATCCGTCTGATAAGTCTTGTCTCTTCCATTCTGAAAATATGTCCTAGAAAGGAAATTCTTTTCTTTCTAAATTTATTAGTTATCGGGATGAAAGGATCTCTTCGTTTGGAATAATTCTACAAATCCCGTCTTTTTTAATGTTTTTCCCGATGCATCGTCGTAGAATCTGTCTTTCAATCTTTTCCAGTTTGTCGGTAAACCTTGTCTGGTACTGTCCAAATATGGTTTCGCATCCGGAAAGCATTTCTGGTTGCATAACTGAGTTATAATGTCTTATTTTTGTGTTTATGGACATGAATTTTTTGTTATAGATGTTTAATTAAACTCTTTAATATAGATCAAAAGTATTTTGAACACATTTTGTGACATTTTTAAAATTAATTGTAATTTTTGTCATTCTTTCGTCGTAAAATTAAAATAAGATTTTTTTATATTAATAATAGGTTTTTTGTTTAACATTGGGAAAAAATTAAAATTTTAAGCACAATAAAATTCCGAAAAATTTCAGCAATATTTCAGACCTGTTTTATTTATTTTTATAAATTTTATTATTTAAAATTAATTTCTAGTACGATGTTCTTGCTATTGAGTACATCTTTTTTATATGTCCGATAAAATTTCTATCGTATTACATTCAAGTAAAATCTATTTATTTTTTTTTCGGTTATTATTTTTATTATTATTATTATTATTATTATTATTATTATTATTATTATTATTATTATTATTATAGGTTATAGTTTACCTTTATAAAAAATGAACAATGCTTCACTTTAAATTCCCATACCATCAGTAAAAAAATGTTCTTTTTTTCTTTCAATGATTATATCCTTTAAGTTTAAAGAGGATCCTTTGTCAGCAATATTTCATGACATAGTATAGAACAGAACCGACGCAGCGTTCTACGTACAGAAATACAGACAGACGGACAGACAGACAGACTTACCTCCTACTGTCTGCAATACGTGCACAGAATACAAAATGGTCACCATTTTGACAGGTTACGTTCCGTACCTACTAATCATTTTCTGCTACCTTTTCTCTCTTTTTTAACCCTTTTATCATTACATTTTCCCTGCTTCCCTTCTCCTTCTTTTGCCTCTCTTTTCTTTGTATTTTTTTTTTATCTACCATGTATCGCATTTTACTGTATCTTCAAATTGATCCCACTTGACGGTAAAGAAGTCATTTAATAGTACAGATACCATCAGAATGAGGAGTGGAGTTTATTCAAGTAAACCTTTTTTTTTTCTTTTATACTGGAAACATTTATTTTAAATAAATATTTTTAAGTTTAATTGAATTTATTAACATATCTTATTACATTTGAATTTTTATAATAAATTATTGTTCAAGTCAAGAATAATAATATTATTATTGTTGTAAAAATGATTTAATTACAAGCTAATAGTTATATTATCAAAACTTAACAATTTAAGTCATGTTCAGAAAACTTACGAATTATTTATTTATAAAAACTGGAATAAATTGAAGTTGATTTATATTGTGCCATAACTGTAATAGTTGCAAGTAACCTGACATAAATTATAAACCATTCCCAAAACCGAAACAAAATTTCAATATAACAAGCATCCCATGCCAGGTCTGTTAAGAAAAATAAATGGTTTCCAGTTGTTTATTTCACTGAGGTAAGTTTACTGTTACTTATTGGGCTAAGCGTTTGCTTAGCCCATTGAAATATAGATAGTATTTAGCCCTATACGTCACATCACATTCTTCACTGTAAGAAATAATTATATAATGGACATCATTACTCTCAGAGAAAGAACTTCCGACTGAATTTTATTGTACCTCGTTGTTGTACATGCATAAGAATCAAAGTAAAACTGGGACAGGTAGTGTAAATCAACAGATTAATGTATCCCTTTCTGTTGCAATATACTGGGTCATATACACTGCATCAAATTAGTAAAGATACAAATTTAGGTTATTCTAAGGTAACCTGTGAAATTATAGTAAAAAATAAATCAAAGTGTTACGTATTTATCTATCTATTTTTTATTTAACTTCAAGTAATGTACCCAATTATTGTTACCTATTAAACGACTAACCAAAAAGAGTATAATTTACAGTAGTTAGGATGTATGTATGTTTGTTCCACCGTAGCAGCTCAACTGCTGAACCGATTTAGATGTTAAACCCCCGTTGGAATGCTTACATTACCCGGAGTTTCATAGGCTATATAAATATGTATGTGTGTGTGTGAGTGTGTGTTTAAATAAGTTTAAAAAATTTGAGAAAAAATTCTACTATATAAAAAATTGTCACCCGCACGCTCTTTAATTATCTTGTACTAGTAATTAACCTATATTAAAAAGCAATATTTATTATGGCAGTCGTGTTTCTTTAATTTTTTATGTTTGGTTGCTTTTAATTACTCTCTAATTATTTTTTATTTTATCTGGTCGCTTACAAGCTACCAGACATAAATTTCAAATCGCTCCCAAAAATGACAACCATTCTCAAAAATAAATCAAATAGGAAAGGATAGAAATTTATTATAATCTTTTAAAGAAAGAACGTGCTAGGCCATGAATTAAGATATCGATATTAGGTAATTTAATTGTAGAGAAATTTGTAGAAATGGTAAAACCTGTAGAGGAAAAATAGAATTTTGAAATATATAAAACACTGAGACGGTAGATAGTACTAAATGTTTCAAAGTTAAATCGAAGGTACAGAATAGAAAGGAATGGAAAATAATATCAAAGTGACTGATATTCCAAGAAGAAAAATAAATAAATATGCACAAAATAAAATGAGCGTTATTAATTACTGTTACATAACTTGAACTGCATGTTTGCTCCTGCTTTGACAATCGAACCGTCGGCTGCCTTTGGCGGGACGAGCGAGTGGGGTTTCATTTACAATCATACCAGATGACATCATTCGATTACTAATAGCTTGACACATTTGTATATAAAATGCAAACCTGATAGAGTAGTACAATACAATGACTAGTACAGTAGATACATCAATAGATGAGCAGCAAACTTTCAGCTCACGTATTGTATAAAATATAAATTATATTGTTGTACATAAGAAAACAAGGTGCGACGTACATCTATACAATTCGATTATAAAGTATATAAATATACATGGTCTCTCGTGAACAAAATAAAAGATTTTCAGGTCATTTTGTAAAAGTGAATTCATAAAAAAGAGTTCATATAAACATGGGTCCAGGCACTTTTTTTCAAGAGTAGGTTTGTTATTATTATTTTAATAAGTATTTGAAGAACATAAGTATTTGATAAAATTCCATTTCTGTTTAAGTAGGTAATACCATAAATTATGTTAAATATTGTCGCGTGTTCGCGGCTCGATCAAAATATTGAGAGATTGACAATCGAGGATGTTTATACGATTAAAATTAATTAGTTTGCGAACATAAATAAAATAAAACATCAATAATAACAATGACAATAAGAATAATTAACAACTCACAATAATAATCAGAATAATAATAATAATGACAACAGTAAACAATAATAATAATAAACAATGATTACATACAAAAAAGAATTTTGAGTAATCGTAAGTATTTATTTACAGGTAGTTAAATATTGAAAGCAGAATTCAGTCCTATTGACAGAAGACATTGATTTTATTATTAATCATGGCCCGTAGGTATTGGTATAAATTAATTATATAATAATTTCCACTTACCAACTGTTTTTATTAAGTCCGAGCGCTTTCGGATATTATTCATCATCAGGAACATTTATGTGTTATGGACATAACTATTTTCTTCACAAATTAATATATTAAATGAATTTTTGAATTTTAAAAACAAAAATTATAAATACTACAATTGATTGTCAAAAGGTAAAAATAATGTAGATGTTGTCATTTAATTTTATTATTATTATTATTTATTTTTATTTAATTTTGCTAGATATATACGAGGTGTGTGAGAAAAGTAATGAGACTGACATTTTATTTGCCAAAGTTTTGATTTTTTTCAAACAATATTATCTTCTTCAAAGTAGTTCCCTTGGACAGCTATACACCGGCGAAGTCGTTGTTCCCACTCCTGGTAGCAGCGCTGGAAGGCTTCAACTGGTAGGGCTTTTAACTGGTCGGTCACAGTCTTTTGAATGTTCTCCAGAGTTCCAAAATGACGTCCTTTTAAAAAATGTTTCAATTTCTGGAAAAGGAAAAAGTTACAGGGACTCAAATCAGGTGAATAGGGGGGTTGAGGAACCGTAGGAATGCGTTTTGAGGTAAAAAAATTCCTTGATGGAAATGGCCGTGTGACACGGGGCATTATCATGATGAAGCATCCACTTGTCTGCAATGTCTGGTCTCACGCGAATCATTCTTTTCCTGAGCCTTTCAAGGACACCTTTGTAAAACACTTGGTTGACAGTTTGTCCTGGAGGAACAAATTCTTTATGCACGATAACCCATGAAATTTTTCTCAATCTGTAACTGAAAAAAAGACTGACAGCAGACTTTTGATTCTATCCTGGAAATATAGTGAAAAAATAATGATACATAAAAATGTTTCAAAAAATCTTTTAAAAAATAATATTTTTAAAATTTGATCCGGTTCCCCACCCTTAATAAAGCTCCCAAAGTATTTTTTGGGTCACATGCACTACTACTATAACTAGGAAGACATAAAAAATATTTGACTTAAAAATAAGCAACAAATAAATGATTTGTCGATCTCCGTAGGAGACTGGTAGCGTCTCATCCTTTTACCCAGAAGTCCTGGGTTCGAATCCCGACAGGCACGGCATTTTCCATATGCTGCAAAGTATATGGGGAAAATGACCAAAGTAGTCAATGCCCCTCATCTCAAAAAAATAGATAACATTTTCGGTTTTTGATGAAGGAGAAATTTTGAAATAAATATTTTTAAAGTTAAGAAAAAGTTCAAAATCCAAATTTTTTGGATTTTGGAATTTTTGGAAAAATATCGGTTTTCAGATTTCAACGGAAATATCCACTTTAACCATTCCTGAATAAACTTTGACTAGTTTCGGCGTGACGGCTATATTTACGTTTGTATCTCCCGTAATCGTTAAAAACGATTAGCCGTAGAATGTTGAAATATTGGATTTAGGACTGTTATAAGATCTATTTATGCACCTTCCCTTTTGATTGCAATGGACTGGACCAAACTTGGCCAAAAAAGCCCATAACCAAAAATTATTGGATTTTGGACTTTTTTTAACTGTAGTAATTAACTCACATTGAGAACTTTTGAACGATATATCATAAGTGATACTTATTTTCAGTTCCAGAATTAGAATAAAATGAATTTTTAATTTAAAAAATATCTGGATCTTACTAGCCGAAGGCAGATTGGTTCGAATCATAGACTTCATCGATTTTTTTATAACTTTTTAATTTAAATATATTGATTTATTAACCTCTCATTGTAAAAAAAAGTTTACGATAAATAATAATTCAATAATAACAATAAAACTTGATGATGTCTTTTATTTTTTGACCCGTATCCGGGAGATACGATTTTTTGATCCGTGAACAGATCCCAAAATTGTATCTCCTGCAGTTTTCATGATATCTAACGTATAATAGAAAAATTCAGTAATAAAAAAACATTTTTTTTAATGACTAATAAATGCTTAAATTTTATTATCAAAACTTATACAGAATTTAATTCTCTCTGAAAATTAATCTAATAAGGACATCGAAAAACAAAAAAACAACTTTTATTGTTAAAAACAAAACTTAATAGAAAACTGTTATGAATTGGTAAAACTTAAAAACAGCTGTTTTTTATTTCAATAAATTTAAACCTATGCCGAATTCTTTCGCCAACCGTAACTCGATAAAAAATGGGTTTAGGTCTTATGTTTGTTTGAATTTTTTTCCTTATTTTAATCTCTGGAATAAGTTCCCAAATTATTGTTCTTTCCTTCCAAATCACTGTGTGTTTTGATTACAAAGTACTTAAAAAATTTTATGGCATTTAAAATAACCTGCCGTAATACGATTTTTATAACTATTGCTATTTTCTGAAATAATGTTTTTTTTCTACTGCTTGTAATTTAATGTGGTAAAATTGGAATAAACAAGTGCGAAATGTTATGTATTAACACAATTTTCTAGTTATGTTTTAACCCGACTATACATTTTCATCGGAATCGGAGTATCTGAGAAGAAAAGATTAGAAGCTTTTGAAATGCGGTGCTACAGGAGAATGTTAAAAATCAGATGGGTGGATAAAGTGACAAATGAAGAGGTATTGCGGCAAATAGATGAAGAAAGGAGCATTTGGAAAAATATATTTAAAATAAGAGACAGACTTATAGGCCACATACTAAGGCATCCTGGAATAGTCGCTTTAATATTGGAAGGACAGGTAGAAGGAAAAAATTGTATAGGCAGGCCACGTTTGGAATATGTAAAACAAATTGTTAGGGATGTAGGATGTAGAGAGTATACTGAAATGAAACGACTAGCACTAGATAGGGAATCTTGGAGAGCTGCATCAAACCAGTCAAATGACTGAAGACAAAAAAAAAGTACATTTTCAATGACTAACTTAATTACTCAGGTTAATTACAACTAAACTAATTACATATTATGTAAATCAAATTAATAGGCTAACTTATACATTTAATATTATATAAAAGAAATTATTAAAATCTCATCGGATTCTAAAATAAAATAAAATAAAAAATAATAATAAATAAAATAATGAAGTATAAATAAAATTATAAAAAAAAGGAAAAAAGAGTTTAATTCTTCTGTTTAAGCTTTAATATAGACCTAAAAATTGTAATATTATTTTTTATTAAATTTTAAATTCGTTGATAAAGCTTCAGTTTAAAGAAAAAATGGAACTTTTTTATTCTATTTTTTTTTTCTTATCTCAAGGGGAATTTTATCATGGCTGAAAAGAAAATAGACTTACTTTCGCATCCTTACACAGAAGGACTTGAACAAAATTAAACCAAATAAGAAGAAATCGTTAAAAATAAGGTCTCAGCATATAAAATGTTACTACTAACTTAATAATTCTGAGAGTTATGAATCATTAAAATATAGCCGTTATTATTTATATTTATGATAACAATATAAAAAAATTGCTCTGTCATAAATTGCTAGATTGGAATATTACTAATATAACGGTTTAATCAATTTATATTGAAGTTGTAAATATAAATTTTTATGTACTTTTTATTCATTTATTCATGAAATTACATAATTAATGACGATGTCATGTCAAACAGTTAAAAATATAATAAAATTTTACTAAAAAATTATTTCAATACATTGATGAATTATTGTAATTAAAGAAAAGATTAAATATAGATTAATCCATTTAATTAAATAAATTAGACAAAAAATAAATAAATTTATTGTTAAAAGAAAGATTAAAATTAAATTAAAATAAAAACTAAATAATATTTTCCTTTTGCAATTTAATTTCCTTAACGAACTCATTATTGGTTTTGATAAAATAATTTTGTTTTAACTGAATTGTAAAATCGTTATTTTTTGCATTTCATAATTGTACCGCTCTTAATTATTTTCCTTAATTCCTCTTTGCTTCTTTTTTGAAGATATTAAAAAGTAACAAGGATTAATTACATCCTTGTCTCACCCCGTTTACATATATATACAACAAAATAGTCATTATTATAAAACAGATGAATTAAATATTTTGAAAAAACAAACGATAAAATTTTTAAAAATAAATGAAAATCAAACTAAACATGTTTTGAGCTAATTAAAGATTAATTTGTGGTACTTCTCCTACAGTGGAATGAAGAATAGGATTTAGTGATTTTGTCTTATTTATGTATTTTATTTTGTATTTATTGTTGTCACTTGACTATGTTGATACGACTATAAATAAAATCATTAAAAAAAAAAAATAATAATTTTATAATGAAAAAATTATTTCATAAATTGGCAATACTAAAGCTGATTCGAACATTAAGTTTTTATACTTCATTGTACGAAGTATGTGATCGCGAAAAATTTCGGTTATCGGATTCAACAGAAGTATTCATTTTGAGCATTCCTGAATCCATTTTGACTTGTTTCGTCGTGACGTCTGTACGTACTTATGCATGTACATATGTATCTCGGATATCTCAGAAACTATTAGCCTAGGAAATTTTTGATTAAGGACTGCTGTAATATCTAGTTGTGCACTTCCCCTTTTGATTGTAATATCGACTGAACCAAAAGTGTCTAAAAAAGTCCAATATCCAAAACATTTAGATTTTGGATTCTTTCTTAACTGCAGTAAGCCCTAATTCAGAGGTTTTCAATGATATGTTGTAAGTGGTGCTTCATTTCATTGGTTCCAGAGTTATATCCAAATAAAGTTTTAATTAATGAAATATTTGGATCTTAGAAAGGGAAGGAACATTGGTTTGAACCCGACTTCATATACTTTTATTTTTTTAACTTTTTTTTTAAATTTAAATATATTGATTTATTAATAATTATTAACCTCTGATTGTAAAAATCTTTTTACAATAAATAATAATTCATAATAACAGTAAAAAAAAAGATTAAAAAACAAAAGTTATTAGTAAAATAAAATGTTATGCACTTATAAAAATATATATATGTAATTTAATAGACATACAAGGAAGTCATATGGTGTCCACAACAGATTTTTTTGTATTGCATTTATTATTTTCCTAACGTGTACGTTACATTCTCTTCAATCAATGAACCCCACCCCGGCCCAATCAGATGAGTATGATATGTACATATAAATGAGGTATAGTCTTATTCAGGCTCAGGCCGACCATTCCTGAGACGTGTAGATATTTAAACCCCAACCATCAAAGTATAATCCACCGGGTTGGTCTAGTGGTAAACGCGTCTTCCCAAATCAGCTGATTTAGAAGTCGAAAGTTGCAGCGTTCAAGTCCTAGTAAAGCCAGTTATTTTTACACGGATTTGAATACTAGATCGTGGATACCGGTGTTCTTTGGTGGTTGGGTTTCAATTAACCACACATCTCAGGAATGGTCGAACTGATACTGTACAAGACTACACTTCATTTACACTCATACATATCATCCTCTGAAGTAATACTTTACGGTAGTTACCGGAGGCTAAGGCTAAACAAAAAAAAAAAACTTGTTTAAAGTAAATATTCAATTTTTTATGATTATTTTATAAACATCTGCTTCCCGTGAATGACCCTGTATTTCATACAAAAATACTAAATTCACCCCTCAGTTTGGAACCCAAAAATTACAGTCTAACTTTACTAAAATCACAGAAATAAGGGCGAAATATTTCGCCAATATTTCTCTAATAAAGCTAAGTTGTCTTAATTTTTTTGGCAAAAAACGTAAAAAACTCTTGTAATATTTTTTGAAAAATATATATAAGAAAAATATAAGAAGAGGGATAACATAAGAAAACCCCTTGCTTATGAAAAAAAAGGGTTTTCCCTTTTTAACGCCTTAAAGATTTTAGTATTACCTCATTTACCGCGGTAACTCAAATTCATTTTTCTGTTAAACTTTTTTAATAATAATAAAAATTTTATTTTTTTTTGTTTTTCATAGATTTTATTTCATACATTTTTTCAATATTAAATTCTCTACAAATTTTGTTAAAAAATTTACCCATTTATTAGTCATTTATCAAAGTTATTATACTTTAATCCTGTGAAACCTTTTTTCGTTATCAGATTCTTCTGTTTTACGTTGGATTTCATGTAAACTACAGAAGATACCGCTCTTGAACCTGTTTCATTCGATTTTTCTGGTCAAGAAACATAAGAAATCATCAAATTGATCTATAATATAACACCTTAAAATTTTCATTATGATCTCATTACACCGGGAGTATTGAAATCCGGGTAAAACTTTTCGCTAGTCGAAACTGGATAACAAAGCATTTTCGGACATACGTTTGTACGAGTTTTTTTACTTATTTCAAGCAGTAGAATCAATTTCCAAATTATTTCCCCTTTCTCCTGAATAATTTTTGTGTATATATAATATATACTTACTTTAAATTTATTTATTAATTTTTGTTCAAATATATCTGTATTCATTATTTTACGATAAGAAGATATAATAAAAATAATACAATTCATGTCAAAATTATCACCAAGTAACTAGACAGGAAAATAGAATATTTAAAATAAGGGTAATTTTTATCAATATTTATTGAATATAGATGAAATGATATCTGGTGTTTGAACTTTTAGGGTGGAAATAATAATTGAAATGTCAAATATTTTACCTTGAAATTGTCTGGTCGACTATAGTTATCGGTTATCTTCTCTTATACCCTTTCCAATTTTCCTAACCGACATCAGTACCACCACCATTTCTTGCATCCGTATACGAAATGATTGTCATTATGATGACTACCTAACCTTGGCTATATATATTTATTAGATGTGGTTGTGAGAGAAGTGTCTGGAGAAGTTGTAAGTAATTAAATTCCATCGAAGGGTGAATCGGACGACAATGCTCTTCTCTACCAATACTAAAAGGATCCCATTATACATCTCTTTAAGTCAACTCTATCTTACTTCTTTATCTAACCCTCTCAGTCACTATCTCTCTCTCTCTCTTTTTCATCCCCCTCATTTGTCTCTTATACCCCTCTTTTTTGATCCTCGTCTTTCATCAACTCTTGTCAGCTTCTTCTTCCAACGTTAACCATTAACTTCCGATTCGCCCTTTCAAACCTATTCAATTCAGAATGCATTACTATTATTAAACCTATTCCTAATATTACAACTAAACGCGTACTTATTGTTGAATTTTTTAAAGGAATTAATTTAAATAGAATTATCAATTTGTGTAATCTCCATATATATTCATACACACACATACACACACACACACACACACACACACACACACATGTAGGTGTATATATTCGTATATCACGGAGTTCGTTAGAACTTCGTCTGTAAGAGACAACGAAGTCAACGAACTACGTTTGCAGTTCTAAACATGACCTATCCTAACAGTGAAATGAAAATAGGAAAAAAATAAGCTTGAAAACGTTATATTTCAGTTCAATTAGATTTTTAATAAAGAATACTTTCAAACAATATCTCTAATTTTCCACGTTTTTTTTTTTTTTGGATGAATCCCCGGGACTCGAATATGTCATTTTTTGACTCTCGTACCGCCTCTTCACGGTGGTTCGTTTACCCTGTGGAGTACGGTCCTCTCGGCAGATGTACAGGAGATGGCCGTGTTCAGACATGGCCGCTCTCCCGAACAGTCTGCGTGCCTGCAGTGTACCCCCACCACAGATACAGTGTGTATTCCCGCATCGTAGTGAAGAGTGACGTTTCTGACGAACCACGGTGCTCCACATATCGTCCGCAACGGTATGTTTTGGACGGCTTCTAATTTATTTTGAAGCGTGGAGTTCATCAAAGCTCCCCGTGCCGGGTAAGGATATGTTAGAATTGACAGGACGTACAGCCGAACAGTGAGCAATTTAGTCGCCAGTGGATATGAGCTGGCACTGTTCAGTACTGGGTATAGTGAGGCCCTGACGGTCTTTGCCCTTTGGGTAACATATTTAACATGTTCTCAAAGGTAAGTCGTTTGTCCAGGACTACCCCCAGGTACTTGACTGTTTTCCCAAAAGGGATTTTCTCTCCTGAGATTTCCAGCTGCCTGGCTGGAGCACGTGTCTTGTATGTGAACATCACTGCCAGCGATTTTTCACCGTTGACCTTGATTCTCCACATATCGAGCCACGGTTCTAATAAGTCTAGTTGCCGTTGGAGTCTCTCGATCGCGTAATCTACATTTCCGGGTTCATAATAATATGCCGTGCGTTTTGACTCCTTCCGACAGCGGCATATCCTTGATTTAGGCCGTTACAAGAACGGCGAAAGCACTGCTCCTTGGGGAACTCCAGCGGCTACGTCTCTGTTGGAGGAGATTGTTCCCCCTACGCGTACAACAAATTGTCGGTCTAGTAAATAAGACCGCATTAATGACATAGCGACAGGGAATCGTCGTATGTGCGAGTTTATACAGCAAGCCGCTAGGCTAAACTTTGTCAAAGACTTTAGCTACATCTAGAAAAACTGTACAAGTTACCGCTTTTCTATTTAGGACTCCGACAAGACTGGTTAAGATAATCATCTTAACCAGTTGGAGGGTCATCGACTGGCCCTCCCTGAACCCAAATTGTTCAGGCCGTACTCCTTTTCCCAAATGTCGCCTAAGTCTCTCCAAGAAAATCCTTTCGAATAGCTTTGACAACACTGGTAATAAGGAAATTGGCCTGTAATTCTGGGGAAAGAGCAGACTTTTCCCGGGTTTGGGTAGGATACCACTTTGCAGTTTTACAGCAATTCGGAAAATATCCAACGTACAAAATTGACGTGAATATTGTGGTTATGGTCGCTATAAGAGCGGGTTGAACATTCCGGAATGCGCGGGCACCGATACCCCGTCAACACCCGGAGCCTTGTCGGGGCTTGTGGCTTTAATTGCAGCGGAAACCTCCGCCTTAGTGAATTGGTGTATTTCTATTGAGGCGTCCTTCACCTGAGCTAAATAATCTTCAAGGAAGGACTCCAACTCGGTTGTGTGGTCGTCGTACGGGGCGGGAGGGGGGTTTGGAGTAAATTGGTTCTCCAGTGTGTCGGCGAAATCCTCCGCCCTGTCCGCCTCCGAATATGCCAAAAAACCTGGTTGCCCCACAACCGGGTGGCGGGGCTTCTTTCCTTCTCGTAGTTTTTTGTTTAGCCTGAACACCGAGGAGTGATTTGTCTGAGACTGAGGCAAGGTATTCTTTCCACGAATCCTCTCGATGTTATGCCAGCAGCTGTTTCACTCTGTCCGTTTGATTATAAAAAGCCCTTTTATCATCGGGGGACAGCGTTATTCGGTATCTCTTCCTCAGTCTGCGCTTTTCTGCTATAGCATCAGAGACGTGAGGTGGGAGATTATTACGGATAGGCCTCGCGGTCTTTTCCGTAGAGTTGTTTGACAGAGCCTCGGTCATTGACGATGTGACGCGTTCAATCGTGTCGTCGATTTCCTCCGGTGTAGTCTGGAGTTCAGGATGCGCTGGTCTGTAATCCAGTTGGAGAGTTTCATAGAACTTTTTCCAATTCACTGACCTTTGGGGTATAGTCGGGGGGTCTCGGTCGCCCCCTGCTTGGCCCAACTCCAATAATACAGGAGAGTGGTCCGAGCTGAGGTCTTCTATCGTTTCAATCATGACCGGAGTTGTTATCGCCTTCATGATTGCGATGTCGAGTACATCAGGTCTCGATCTGCCCGTTTGATGAACGAAGGTGGGCACCTCGGGGCCTATGAAGACTAACCGGCGTGCTCGTGCCCTTTCGTATAGCAATCTCCCATTTGCACTTGTCAGATTGCTATTCCAAGACTCGTGCTTAGCGTTGAGGTCGCCCATGAGTATCATGGGCCCATCCCAATTTTCTAGCACGGCATCTAGATCTGCGCCGGGTACTGCTGAGTTTGATTTATTATAAACCGAAATCAGCCGATTCACCGTGCCTAGATGCTCCACATGTACACAAGTCTGCTCCATTACGTTAGTGAGGAGGTCGACCCGCGTGTGTATATGGCGTCTGTGGACTAAAATTGCGGTTCCGCCGCTGGCAGGGCATTCGGGTCGTACTGACCTATCCGTTCTATACGTAAAGTAATTCCGAAAGGTCTGTTGTTTGTTCGCGTTCAGACACGTCTCGGACAACAGTATCACGTCTATTGGTAAATCCTCGGTCAGACGGCATAGTTCTGCCGTCTTGCCTACTACTGAATTGGCGTTCCATTTTGTTTAAGCAGATAATGAACAATAATAATTAAGTTGGCTAAACTGATTCCACAATTTACAGAGCTCATAACAATTGTGAAACTATTACAATACGGATGTAGTCACTTAGACTTTAACTTTTAATGAATAATAAAATGACGATTAATTGTTATATATATAATTCAATTATGGTAGTTTTATAATTTTAATCATAATTTCATTCCTCTTGAAGATGGCAGAATAGCCGAAAACGCTCGAGGAAATTAAATTGGAATTTTTAAGCTGTTTTTAAAATTATATATAACAGTTGTTATACCAAACGGTGCCAGTTCGAAAAGCTAAATTAGAAATAGAATAATTTTCAAAAATAGCGTGATATATTGCAAAGGTAAATTTCCTTAAAAAGTATTCATATTTAACATAATTCATTATGTAAGGTAATTAATTTAACTTGGAACTGAGTGCGTAAAAAATTAAGAAATTATATTTACTTTTAAGTTTTATTTAGAAAATATATTTAGTTTTTAATTATTCAACGATAATAATTTCAGTAAATTCAAGTATATCCATCTTAACTTAAAACATTCCGAAATCAGGTAGAAAATACTGTGAAACATCGATTGGCAGATCCACACAAAATATGTCTGACAGAGATATTCACTTTACAATCCTCCATCCTTTACGATTCTATGCAAGTCTCTCACTGTTATATTCTTCCTCTTTTCTTCTCTGAATCCACTATTCCCTCAGTTGAAGTCGTCAACAGACGTTCTCTTTTCAACTAGTGTCCTAACCGATTCAATTTTTTCTTCTACTTTTAGGAATTTCCCTTTCTTTCCCCCAAACTTTGTCAGCACTTCTTCATTTCTTATTTCATTCTCTCATCTTACACATTCTATTTTTCTTTATATTCGACATTTTAAGTGCTTTTATTCCTTCCTTAATAAATTTGTCTTTTCTTAAAGTGGTCATATTTCAGGATGATACAATTCTCCACTCAGATCTATACTCTTTATAATTCTTTGTTTATTACATAAAAATCTTCTTTTAAAACATTTATACCCATTGGTATTGTAATTCTTACTTCTTTTGTATAACACATATCCTCAGTAATGTGCTTCCAAGATATTATTTTTTTGTTTGTTCTTTTGCCCACTCGGCCAGCTCAACAATCAAGTATTACTCAGCCCAGGGGTATGTCCTTGCGACCCTAATGAGCCTTACCCCGCCTACCAGCAGTACGTCCGGCATGGCTGGTCGGCTCACTGGTTCCCGATCTTTTTTTTTTTTTTAATCTTGTCTGCCTCTAACCACTAAGGCCAGGGACACCAGTTGTTTTTTTTTTTTTTTTTTTTTTAGTAACTCCTCCCTTTTTTTGTAAACCACTCCCTTTGTTCGAATAACCTCAGGAACGAATCTCTATTGTCAGCCATTCTTCTTTACGTCTCATCATATACTTTGTTGTAGTTTCCGGGTGGTCATCTCCTAGATACTTAAATCGTTTTATTTATTCTACCTTCACACTGTTCAGTCTAAAATTTGTCCGTCAATCTTCAACTCCTATTTATATACTACAACAATTTACTATACTCTAATAACTACTTCTTAACTAACCTCTAAATGTATTTAAGTTATGATTAAAAAAAAATTGTATTTTATTTATTTTTTAAACAAAATAATTTGTCTAATTATATTACTTTCCCATCTATACAGCAGCTATAGCTATATAGAAGGGAAAATATGGTGATCGATCAAAACTAGGCACATCCAGTTTTCACCAAATCTTAACGAATTAACCCCTAAGAACCCCAGAAAATCAAAAAACGGCATCGGTTAAAATTGGGCATACTCGGTTTTTACCAAATCTTGACGAATTAACCCCTAAGGACTCCGAAAACCGAAAAATGACATTGAAATTTCCGTGACAAAATTTATGTACGTTAGCGTGTAAATCGCCTTATATCTACAAAATTACTTGGAGGATTTTAACCAAACTTTGTTATAATATTTCTATAGTAGGGGCATTGATGGTATTACATTTTCAATTCAAAAGATCAGGAGGTGGGTGATACAGAAAAACAAAATCGTGGGGAAAAGAAATGGTCTCCAGATTTTAAATAATTAAGGTTATGTTTTTTTTTTTAATATTTTTGTAAATATTAAAAAGTAAACAACTACTGTGAAAAAACGTTGATTCTAAATGTCATCCCTACCCCTAAATATGGTTTTAATTTTGAAGAGTTATAGAAGACACCAATACAATGGGTGATTTTCATTACATATTTTTTTAAACAATTTTTGTAAAAAGTTAGAAAAAAAAGATTTTTCGTGTAAAAAAATGTTTTTGCTAAATTGCACTCCTACTCCAAAAAATAGTAATAATTTTGAAAGGTTGTAGAAGGAAGTACATCCCAACCTCCGTAAGGGAAGATTCCGGTTGCTACGCCACCACCCCCATTCATAGCCTTGATGGGCTTTAACGGAGGCCGTCTTAATTTATTACATCTCACAGTAAAGAAGGCAATACAGTGGGTCTTTTTCGTTGCAGTTTTTTCTATTAGCAACTCGTTGGATCCACAAATTTGTTCCCCATGAAAGTGGGATCTTATCGCCCCCCCCCCCCACCCTCCAATAACCCACAACTCACTTAGCGACCGGACTACTGCTGTAGTCGTCCGCTATGTTGTTACGTCACAGTAGAGCGGCAGAATTAAATAAATGAATAATATTTAAAGTGTAAAATTTTTTTTTAAAGTGACCGCTGCTAGTACCGCTACACCCGCACGAATAAAATGCTGTATGCGCGCCGCTTTAGTTAGAATCATTAAACAATAAACATCCCAAACCCCATAGGGGAAGATGCCCACCTAGTGACGTTTCCGCTTGCCACCTCCTCGTTCAAAGCCCTATGAGCTTTAACGGGAGTCGTCTTACAGACCATCTGCTAATTACACCTCATAGTAATAAGCCAGACCTCGGTTGGGATGCCTCCAATGTAAATGCCTCGGTAGACATTTACATAAGTGATTTTTTTTAATTCAGTTTTTGCCTTCGCTGCAGGCTTCATACGGATATATTGAATTTCCTAAATCGTTGCACTCTAAACTAGCTAACCGAGTTCGCGGAAGCACGAACCCTGGGCCTAGTTTTACATTTTACAGAGTCAATTTGTTAATATCGCTTAGATTGAGGCAATAGAAATTACAACATACCAGCAATGTTGCTTGCAACAACGGAATTTACTCATAGCTCCCTTAGTGAACTCATTTTCAGTTCATACCCCAGACTTAAACAAAAAACAGTTAGAAATTAATAAACAAAAATATTGTATCTAAATAAAATTATAATTAATTTAAATTAAATTGTGTGTATAAACCGGGTATCAGAAAAAAGACACGTGACGGGAAAGTCCTACAACTTTGTTTTCAGCTTTTTTTTACTTTAATATGTTAACCAAAAACATATAAAACAATGATTTTGCTCAGAATACAAATTAAATTTCTGATCGTCAAAATTTTAATATAGATTAAATTTTAAAGGTAACAACTATAAGTTTTATATCTATATATATATATATATATATATATATATATATATATATATATATATATAATTATGTAGGCTCAATCAAGTAACTTTTGTTAAGAAACTTTATGAACTAAAATTAAGTAAGTAACAACGAACAATTTTCTATAGGCGTATTAAGTTGAATAAAGTTTTCTATAAGTCGCTCATTTCGTTGGAACTTCTTGATTCCAATGTTACCAAATAAGAATTAAACTTGCTTAACTTCTCCCTACGGTATGTACATATATGTGTATATGTGTAAATGCGTACAATATATGCTTAATTTTTTGTTGAATAAATACTAAATATAAAATCTTCAATAATTTTTGTAAAAATGATTCTAATATGTATGCAGTATTTTAAAATAACAATAAACCTTAAATATTATTCATTTTCTTTTTTTTTTCTCAACATTTTGCAAACATAGCCCCAATTTATATTAATTCAATAAATGCGTGCATGTTTACCCTATCATTTTAAAAATTATTTGTGTTCAAACTCTCCCCCTTACCCAAAATAAAAAAATCTTTTTATTTATTGCATATTTTTTATCAGGATTTTTTTTTACGTCTTTCTAAATATAGGAGTAGTGCAAGTGCCCCAAAAAAATACTTTGGGGAAATATTAGCTTTGATCGGCTCCCCCGATCAGAGCTGTTTTTAATTTTTTTCCTTATTTTAAGCACCTTCTCCTTTGCGGAAGTTGCCGGGGCTACGTAGCCAGCTCCGAACATGAAGCTGCAGCATGAAAACCTTCCCCCGACTTGCAGTTATATTGAACAGAATAATGCCATGTGAAATCAAAGGGATATCCTTCAGATCTTTAATGCAGTGGTCCTTCTGCATTCTAATATTGATCAATTTTGGATTTCCACCTTTTGGGGCCATTTTCCGCTATTGCTTTGCTACTGCTAGATTTAAGTATATTCGTATATAAATTAAATGAACACAATTGAAAGTTTGATAAAACATTAACAAGATAAACATTACTGAACTTCACAAAATTTAACCTTTCCCATTTCCCCCTTTTCCCGTTTCCTTTTCCCCCTTTCCCACTTCCATTTCACATTTTTTTTATTTTTACCATAATCCCTTCCCTTTTCCTTCCACTTTCCCTTTCCTTCCCTCATTTCTCTTTCCCTTGTTTCCTTTTCCCTCTTCCTCTTTCCCCCGTTCCTCTTTTCTTTTTTATCCTTTTCCCTTTTCATTTCTTTTTCTCGTTATTCCATCTCTACATTTTCCCTTCTTACCTCTTTCGATTTTTCCCTATATCCCTTTTCCAATTTTTCCCTTTCTCCCTTTCTCCCGCGCGTAAATCGGCCCCGGAGTCATATATCGGAAACACTGAAATGGATTCGTAAAATATTTAGTGTAGCGTGTGTTGCTTTTACGTCCAACAGATAGCGCTGTTTTTAAAAAAAACATGTTTTTACCTGTTACAGGTGTGACATCTTAGATATATAAATAGTAGGTATATAAAAACACGCGCGTATTCGAATGCAACGTTGTGTCAAAATTTCAAAGCAATCTGTAAACAACTTTCGGAGATTTAAGATTTTGAACAAACGAACATTTACATTTTTATTTATATATATTTACACTTTTTAATAAAAAATATTTCTTCTTGAAATAGCCTATGACACTCCGGATTACACAATGAAGCTAATATTAAAATTTGGTACTGATTAGTTTAGCGGTCTTGAGATTTTTGTTACAAACATGTAATAGTTGTCCAAACGGTATCTCTTTTAAAATGGGCATATTTGAACTTTTTCTATATGATTGATAATTTTTGCTTTTCCTCTGGAATATCATCAGAAATGATTATTTCGTTATGCTCCAGTTGAAAAAGGTGTGCTTAAATTTTTATTAAACAAAATGTAAAAAAAATCGCAAAAGTATCCATTTTTTCTCTTATTTCGCAATTTAATTATTCATTTTAGAGAAATAATGGAGAAATAACAAAATTCATGAGTAACAAAAGCATTATTACTGTACCACGATGATCAGCTTTATGAAAAATCTAATTCTGGTGTATTATTTTTAGGTAGATTTCATAAGAAAAGTACCAATTGTAAAGAGTACCATGATTCGAATTTCGGAAAATTTCAACATATCTTCCCGCTTTACACCCCCCAGACCCCAAAACCAACGTCAGTTCAAAAGTATATATATTTCACTATTTTGTGAACACCATGGTTGCCGTAATTTTGCGCCAATCACTTTGAAATTGATACATAAAATATAAAGACCCAAACTCTCGGTCGAGTTTGTTAATGGGCAAAATCGAACGATGGGGATGGAAATGGGAGGTGCTTTTTCGAAAAACCAAATTATCGCTATAACTTTCTTATTAAGTAAAACATCGAATTCGTTTGAAGTTCCTACTATTTTTGGAATAAGGGCCTAAAACGGATCTAAGTAAAGTTTTTGATATTACCAACCATTGGCCGAGGGGGTGGAAAAAATGAGGTTTCGAAAATTAAAACACAGTATTGACCCAATTTAAAGTGTTCTTTAGTCCTCTAAATATAACCTAAAATTTTTGTACGAAACAATTTTTGACATGACCGACCCTTACGGCAAAGGATGACCAAAATATTTCTGGAATTGTAAGAAGATATTTTAAACATGTGAAACATTTTTTTTACACGCAACCATTGTCGTATTGAATAAATTTGAAGTTTTTCTTAAATTTAAGATGGAAATCTTTTACATCACCTACTTAGCACCGGTGAAATCTACCTCCGCCTTCCGGCGGGCCGAAAAGGATTTTATTTCTTTAAATGGTAGTTCACCGTTAGATTTTTTAGAGAATATTGTTTAAATAATTATGAAATGCTGACCAGTTAATTTATTTTTATTTGTACAACATAAATTAATATAAATGAAGAATTATTAATTAATTTATATTTTATTTTCTTTAATTATATTACATTGTAAATAAAAAAAACAAAAATACAATTTAATCAATATAACCTTTTGTTACCTGAACCAGATCAAATAAAATAGTAACTTTGTTTTATAATTCATTATTTAATGTAGTAGTAAAACTAATTTCAAATAAATAAATAATGACCGTTTAAATTAAAATACTTAATAATGGATTAAGCAAATTTAAAGTAATTAGTTTTAATTCCCATTCCTTTATGAATACATTTGTTAAATTGAAAGATTTATTTTTAATGTAAATAACAAATTATAACAGTTTATAAAAAGAGAATAAAATTTAATCCCTTGTGTTCTGCAGTTATGCTTAGTACATAATAAATCTGATAGCTATCTTCATTCTGATAAAAAAAAAATACAAAAAAATAATAATTGATTTGGATAATATTCTGAAAATCTTCAGATAACTTGTGCAACTTTATTACTACGAGGGTATTAAGTAGCACTACCCCTTATTTATGAAACAATACTATAATATTGTAACATTTACGAATCGCTCGGCAGGGATATGTTTTTAATTAGAAAAAAATAACAGAATAGTGGTTGGATATGATTTCAGGAGCAACCAGCTTTAAAATAAGTATAAGTAATTGAATCAAATTATCGATAACTCATTAAGCACTTCAAAAAACTTTCATGCTGATAAATTAAAGCAGAAAAAAGATTGAAATTTACAAAACCTACTATGTTTAGGAGATTTATTGCAACTAATCTTATTGTAAGATTTGAAACCTACTGCGTAATAGTCGTTTATAAAACTAAAAACATTTACTTCATTTTTACTTCCTTGTACGAAGTATAGGAAGTATTATGATCGCGAAAAATTTCGGTTTTCCGATTTCAACGGAAATATCCATTTTGACCATTCCCGAATCCATCTTGTCTAGTTTCGGCGTCTTCTGTACGTACGTATGAATCTCGCATAACTCAAAAACGATTACTTTTAGGATGTTAAAATTCTAGATGTAGGTCTGTTGTAACATCTACTTGTGCACCTCCCTTTTTGACGGCAGTCAAAATTGTGCAAAAATCCCAAAATAAAAAAAAATTGGATTTTTTCTTAACTCCAGTAATAAGAGCTTTTCAACGATATCGTAAGTAGTACTTATTTTCATTGGTTCCAGAGTTATAGCCAAATAAAATTTTAATTAATGAAATCTGTGGATCATACAAGTGGAAGGCACATCGGTTCGAATCCGACTTCATCTCCTTTCTTTCAACTTTTCTTTTAATTCAAATACAGGGTGTCCCATATAAAACGCAACCACTCATCCATGAAATTTCAAAAGCCAAGCTTACTCCCCTACTCGTTACTGAAATGGACTCGTCCAACATCTGAACATCGCGGCGACGCAGTAGAACACTACCGATAGTAACGTGCAATCATAACGTTCAGTGTATTGCTAGAGACAAGATGGTGTTTTCGGTAGATGAACGTGTTTTCATTGTCGAGCCGTACTTCAGTACGAAATCAGCGATTGCAGTGCAAGAATTGTTTCGCCATAAGTAATAAGATAAACCAGCTCCTAACAAAACATCAGTATTAAAGTTACTTGCAAAATTTAGAGAGACCGGTTCTGTTAATAACAAGGAACACAAAAGTCCTGCGTCAGTTTTGAATACAGATACAGTCACTGAAATCAAAGACCGATTACTCGCCTCGCCAAATAAATCGATCAGACGTTTGGCTGTTGAAATTAATTTGTCTAAATCGACTGTTCATCGGGCGACCAAACGATTACAATTACGACCTTATCGCGTTCAAACGGTTCATCGACTTCTTGAGCCCGACAAAGAAAAACGGCTACAATATTGTCAACGGTTCCGTCGATTTCTGCGCGAGGGAATTAATGTTATGGATTAGTTATTTTTCACAGATGAAGCACGGTTTCATTTGGATAGCTACGTAAACAGCCAAAACAGTAGAATTTGGAGCGCTGAAAATCCCCACGTTTATCACGAAAAACTATTACATCCGCTGAAGTTGGACGTGTGGTGCGCGATATCGCGGAAGAAAATAATCGGTCCTATTTTTTTCGAGTACACCATTAATGCAGAACGATATCAGGATATTTTATTTCAGTTCATCGCACTCTTAGAAGGGGAAGACAGACACTGCTGGCTACAACATGACGGTACGACATCGCACTACGCAGGTTCAACTTCTGATTTCGTCGAGGAATTCTTTGGTAATCGTGTTATCGGTCGAGGTTAGTGGCCACCAAGATCTGATTTGATTGCGGCGGATTTTTTTCTACGGGGTTACCGCAAAGAAAAAGCCTACAGCAATAAACCACGAACACTTGAACAATTGAAAGTCAATATTGAACAAGCTGTATTAAATATCCAGCCACAAATTTTGAAAAAAGTTGCAAGAAACGCTGTAAAAAGAATTGAAGCTTGTATTCAAGAAGATGGCGGCCACTTCCAACATTTACTCTAAATGTAAGGTAATGGATGGTAATATAAAAATTACATTTACATTTACACACGCCTTTTTATTATTTCAATACCTAGCAATATACGGTTGGGTTGAGTTTTATATGGGACACTCTGTATATTGATTTATTAATAATTATTTTCATCTGATTGTAAAAAAAAACTTTTACAATAAATAATAATTCAACCACTGAGTTTTTACTTAGCTTCCTAGAAACAGAAGACAAACGATTAAAAAACGAAAATAGTTTAACTAGTCCTATATTTAATTTTTTTTTTTTTTTAATTGAGAATGCTAGACATCATAAAAAATGTTATCTAAACTGATATTAAAGCACTGAAACGACTTCTTATTTCAAAACTTGAGTGATACTAGAAGGTCCAGATACTACAAGTCCCGATCTATGTAATTACAAAAATTACTGCATTATGGTGTGTTTAAAATTTTTGTCCGTCATGTTGGCTCCGCTACAGTAAATCAAATTTTTCTGTTTTAAATAGGTAGGTGAACATATGATACATAATTTTAATGTAAAATTGTACGCGAAAGTCATTGGTTTAATGTGTTTTTCGATAAATGCCTTCATTTTTTAATAATATTACTTTAAGATAGCATCTGTAATACGTGGATCCTTGAATTATGATACTTTTCATCTGTCCGTAAAAGGAGATAACCTTTATTCAATGCTAAAACACAATTGGATTTTATAGTTATCTTGACTTTTGTTAATCAAAGAAACTCTAGAAAAACTTTTAGAGCATTAATTTTTTTATTTATTCTGTAAGTACAGAATATATTTTTTTTAAATCCCTTTCTGCACGCCGGAAGGCGGAGATAGATTTCACCGGTGCTAAGTAAGGGATATAAAAAAGATTTCTAAGTTAAAGTTAAGAAAAATTTCAAATTTACTCAATACGACAATGGTTGCATGTGAAAAAAGTTTCAAATAATTAGCATACGACAAGTCCCATCTTCTTACAATTACAACAACATTTTGGTCATCCCTTACCGTATGTGTTAGTCATATCAAAAATTGTTTCAGCCAAAAGTTTACGTAATGTTTACGACTACTTTAAACCGATTCAATACTACGTTTATTAAGGGAGGTATAATTTTTTGTTTGTTTTCGAAACCTCATTTTTTTTCACATCCTTAGCCAATGGTTTGTGATATCAAAAAACTTTACGCATATCCGTTTTAGGCCCTTATCTGAAGAATAGTAGGAACTTCAAACGAATTCGATATTTTACTTAATAAGATAGTTATAGCGATATTATGTTTATTTTTTCGAAGTAGCAACCCCATCGTTCGATTTTGCCCATAAAAACCTCGACCGAGATTTTTCATCGTTATATTTTTATGTATCAATTTTAAAGTGATTGGTGCAAAATTACGGCAGTTTTTTTTTCAACAAGAAAGTGAATTATATAATATATATATATATATATATATATATATATATATGTAAATAAAAACTTTTGAACTGATGGTCGTTACTGAATCTGAAAGTTGGGAAACGCAAAGATCTGTCGAAATTTTCCGAATTTGAATCATGGTACCCATTACAATAGGTAGCTTTCTTATGAAATCTGCCTAAAATGTTCTTCATTGATCAATATACTTCATTTCTTCTTAATGTTTATAAGAAGTTGATGGGGAGTTCTCACCTTTAAAAAAAAAAAGTAAACCATTCTCTTTCTTCAAAGTAACAAATTTCATAGTTTTCTGAAGTTATTATAAACGAATTTCTTGTAATGCTTTATTTAATATGTTACTTATAGATATGTTAATAAAAATATATATAATAATGGTTCCTCCAGGATGAGGCTCTTCCATTGCACTACCATTTGACTCATCCCTATGAATATCCCAAAGGTGTAAAACATCTCACGCGCATCATTCATGGAGAAAAAAACAAAAAGGTTTGGTTTAAGGGAAAATTTATGGGATACATTTAATGTCAAAATAATTGATTTAAAGAAAAAAAAATTTTTTTAATATGTTAGTCTTTTTCAAACTAATGATGAATTTATTTTAAAAATTTGTTTTTAATAATTGCAACTCGTTTGCACCCATTTTGAGAGATTGAACAACATTAGTGTAGAAATGGATTGTACATTTTTAATCGACAAGGGTACTACATACCGTTATCATCTTGTGTTCTTTTGGCGTTTTTAATATGCTATGATGAGTTAATTTACAGGATTATCTGTTTGACTTATCGCTGTTTTTCATCAGAATAGGGAAGTTTTTAGCTTGAGACAAGGGCTAATGACCATATTAGTTGATGCCCATTATCTCTCCTTCCAAAAAAAAAAAATAATTCGAGGAAGAAAGAGCAATGTGCTGTTTATGACAAAGCGCTCACTTTTAAGCATGTACTTAAAGAGTGTACAGTGTATGATAACCTCATAAAGAGTAACGGTTTTAGAAACGGTATTGGGCTGATTTGGAAAACCTATAGAAGAAATTGTAGTTTCCTCCCTTCATTCCAACAGATTACAAACCTGTTTGTTGTAAGCCTTTTGAGAAATAAAAAAATTGTGTTAAATTTTACTGCATGTCTCCTGTGTGAAAATCCTTTGCACTTGTGTATGTCTTTGTTTCTTTGTATGGATTAACAATTTGTATATTTTATTGTTATATTTATTTTTGTGTTTTATTTAAACGTAAGACGTCCTTGCATGTGGCGATCCTATTGGTTATATTTCCTTTTTTTCCCCTGTTTAGCCTCCGGGAATTACCGTTCAGGTATTACTACAAAAGATGAATGAGGATTATATGTATGAGTGTAAATGAAGTGTAGTCTTGTACAGTCTCAGTTCGACCATTCCTGAGATGTGTGGTTAATTGAAGCCCAACCACCAAAGAACATGGGTATTCACGATCTAGTATTCAATTCCGTATAAAAGTAACTGCCCTTTTTACGACTTGAATGCTGGAACTCTCGACTTTCAAATCAGCTTATTACGGAAGACCCGTTCACCACTAGACCAACCCGTTAGGTCTGGTTATATTTCCTTAGCTTTAAATTATGTGATCGGAGTTAATGACCTTACATTCGTAGGTCCTGAGTTTGAAACCCGGTCAACCATGGAATTTTTCATACGCTATAAATTTCCATTCTCATAGGAAAAATAACCAAAGCAGTGGATGCTAGTCATCTCACAAAAAAAAAGGATTGATTTGGATAAAACAAAACAGTTTTATTTGACATAGATTTCGACTTTTATTTTTGTTTTTAATATTCAGTAATAATCATAATAAATTGACCTATTCCAATTTTTTTGTTCTCTTTTTTATCGAAGCCTTTTTTGTGTTAAAACTTTTTTTAATTCTTAAGATAACGTTTTATATATATATATATATATATAAGTTTGTATTTTTATTTTCTAAATTCATAAACTGGTCACTTTCAATCAATGAATTACTTATCTCATATGATGTGAAATTTTTGTAATTCGAAAAAAAGATAAATTAATTTTAAGTGGACATGCTGCGGTTTTTATGTAAATAATAATAATAATAATTAAATAATTTTAATTAAATGAAATGTATGATAATTACTGTCAGTTATTAGCATTAATTATTTTGAGTAATTAATTAGTTAATTATTAATAAAAAAATTGTACTGGCCTTATAAAATAACAATAACAATTTATTAAAGAGAATAATTTATTATCGTAATGTTTAAACTGTTTAAAACTTATGCTAATTAATTACGGTAATTTAAATAATGAGTAAATTATAATAAAATAAATTAATCGATAAATAAAATAAAATTAATATACCTTCCCTGTATTATAAAATGGTAAGAAAAATTCTGAAGACGAAAATAGCAATAAATCTAGACCTCATTTATATACTTAGACACCAATAGTTTAAAACACAAGGAGATTTATGTAATGAGGCCGTCAAGCGGCCAGGATTCTCAGCCCACTAGTATCAAATAAATTCAATAGTAATTAAAAATAATTATTTATAATTATTATTTATTATTTGGGAGGTAGAATTACTAAAGATGGACGAAGCAGGAGCGATAAAAAATGCCGAATAGCACAAGCTAAACGAGCCTTCAGTAAGAAATATAATTTGTTTACATCAAAAATTAATTTAAATGTCAGGAAAAGATTTTTGAAAGTGTATGTTTGGAGTGTCGCTTTATATGGAAGTGAAACTTGGACAAACGGAGTATCTCAGAAGAAAAGATTAGAAGCTTTTGAAATGTGGTGCTATAGGAGAATGTTAAAAATCAGATGGGTAGATAAAGTGACAAATGAAGAGGTATCGCGGCAAATAGATGAAGAAAGAAGCGTTTGGAAATATATAGTTAAAAGAAGACACAGACTTATAGGCCACATATTAAGGCATCCTGGAATAGTCGCTTTAATATTGGAAGGACAGGTAGAAGGGAAAAATTGTGTAGGCAGGCCACGTTTGGAATATGTAAAACAAATTGTTAGGGATTTAGGATGTAGAGGGTATACTGAAATGAAACGACTAGCACTAGATAGGGAATCTTGGAGAGCTGCATCAAACCACTCAAATGACTGAAGACAAAAAAAAAAAACAAGCTGCAGAGGCGTGCCGTTGGCACGGCCACCACAGCTAGGCCCTTCGGGCGGGTTACCCTGGCCGTCGGTGTCTCAGAATGGGATTAATAGGTGTCCAAAATTGAATACCTCTAGTATAAAAATATTTTTTTAATTTTTAATGATGAAAATTGATATAACGAAAGTTAAATTAAGAAATTTAACTCTAATTTAACAATCATAAAAAAAAATCTGATGAAAAATAGTCAACACTTTTACATCAGAAGTTCTATTTTTGAGTTGTTTTCCAGTGCAGGTCAGTTGTTTACTGGGCTAATCTAGTTCATAAATCGTCATCGGAAATCAGCTGATTTCGATTCGATTCAAATCCTAGTAAAGGCAGTTGATCGTGGATACCGGTGTTCTTTGATGGTTTGAAACCCAACCATCAAAGAACATCCTACTATTGGGTAATCAAATTAACCCTACTATTCAGTAACGGTCGATTTGAGACTGTAGAAGACTACATTTTATTTACATTCATACATATCACCCTCTGAAGTAATACCTTACGGTGGTTTCGGAGGCTAAACAGTAAAAGAAAGTATAGGTCGGCTGAGAACCTATGCTAACCTCTGCTCTAAACCTAAGAAGACTAACAACCTGTACTAACAACCCATACTAAGGTTTAGTAGTTTCATTCCGAAAAAAAGATCGTATTTGCAGGTTGCAACATTCGCAAAATTACACTATTTTTGCTGTATTCTACATGCTTAACTGATGCAAAGTTATTGGACCGTACTCGTACATTTTTAACAATCTGCGTGTGTCTGCGTTTGTGTAGAGACGGAAAGTTATGTAGATGGAATTAATTTGTGATTTATAAATATCAAATTAATAATAGTATGCACAAAATATAACCGTAGTTGTTCTACAAATATATTTACTCTAATGCATTTGTGTATGTGTGTTACCTTTGCTGAAATCTATAATGGTGTTTACTGGTACCCTAAACAAGTGTAATAAGAAATTAGTATTCCATCGCTTCAACAAATGTAAATATATATATACATATACAGGCTGTCCCATATAAAATGCAACCCATCAATCACTCATCCATGAAATTTCAAAAGTCACTCTTATTCCCTTACTCGTTACAGAAATGGACTCGTCTAATATCTGAACATTGCGGCGACGCAGTAGAACACTACCGATAGTAACGTGCAATCATAACGTTCAGCGTATTGCTAGAGACAAGATGGTGTTTTCGCTAGATGAACGTGTTTTCATTGTCAAGCCGTACTTCAGTACGAAATCAGCGATTCCAGTGCAAGATTTGTTTCGCCATAAGTAATAAGATAAACCAGCTCCTAACAAAACATCAGTATTAAGGTTAGTTGCAAAATTTAGAGAGACCGGTTCTGTTAATAGCACAGAACACAAAAGATCTGCGTCAGTGTTGAATACAGATACAGTTACTGAAATCAAAGACCAATTACTCGCCTCGCCAAATAAATCGATCAGACGTTTGTCTGCTGAAATTAATTTGTCTAAATCGACGGTTCATCGGGCGACCTAACGATTACAATTACGACCTTATCGCATTAAAACGATTTATCGACTTCTTGAGCCCGACAAAGATAAACGGCTACAATATTGTCAACGGTTCGGTCGATTTCTGCGTGAGGGAATTAATGTTATGGAATCACAGTTTCATTTGGATGGCTACGAAAACAGCCAAAACAGTAGAATTTGGGGTGCTGAAAATCCCCACGTTTATTACGAAAAACAATTACACCCGCAGAAGTTGGGCGTGTGGTGCGCGATATCGCGGAAGAAAATAATCGGTCCTATTTTTTTTGAGTACACCATTAATGCAGAACGATATCAGGATATTTTATTTCAGTTCATCGTACTCTTGGTAGAAGAAGACAGACACTGCTGGCTACAACATGACGGCGCGACATCGCACTACGCAGGTTCAACTTCTGATTTCTTTGAGGAATTATTTGGTAATCGTGTTATCGGTCGAGGCTTGTGGCCACCAAGATCTCCATATTTGACTGCGGCGGATTTTTTTCTACGGGGTTACCTCAAAGAAAAAGCCTACAGCAACAAACCACGAACACTTGAACAATTGAAAGTCAATATTGAACAAGCTGTATTAAATATCCAGCCACAAAAAAGACAAGTTGTTGCAACTTTTTTTAAAAATAATTGCAAGAAACGCTGTAAAAAGAATTGAAGTTTGTATTCAAGAAGATGGCGGGCCACTTCCAACATTTACTCTAAATGTAAGGTAATGGATGGTAATAATAAAAATTAATTTTTCATTTACATATGCCTTTTTATTATTTCAATACCTACCAATATAAGGTTGGGTTGGGTTTTACATGGGATACCTGTATATATATATATATATATATATATATACAAATATTCTATGAAAACAAAATTATCTAAATTTTCTGTTTGTATAATCTTTTTACGTGTTTATTATTTAGAGATAAAAAAGATTTTTACACACTTTTTTTTGCGTCAGGTAACAAATATTCTTAGCGCGTTCATTTTTAGAATATATTTTACGTCTGATGATATACAGTACAGTAGGTCCTTCATTCATTTAAATTTCCTCATTAAAAATATTTAAGTAGGATATTTGTTCATTTTATAAATTGTATAAATTAACGAATTCATTAATCCATAATATACTTAGGTAAAAAAGAAAAAAGAAAAACCAGTTTAAAAATGAAATAAAACACTTGTTTATACTAATTGGGATATGTTAATCTCTAACCAAATAAAATATTCTGGATTTAATGAGAAGTCATATGTACTCTGCCGTATATAGTACAGCCAATTCGTAAATTTATATCAACCTGAAGCCTTCTTATTCTTATTATATATTCCGCTTGTAAAATAAAATTTCGCAAAAAAATTACAAATCATGCAATGTATTCATGCAAAATCGTTAACTACATCCTGTATACAAAAAATAAGTACTACAGTTACTTCGAAAAATTGTATTCATGGTCCGATTTGGCTCATATTCAGAATATAGATTAGTTACATGAAAATAATTTTTTTTTGCAAAAAGTGGACCGTGGGGCTGAAATTGAGATATTTAGAAAAATTGTATTTATGGACCAATTTGAATCACAATCAGAATTTAAATTAGTTACGTGAAAAGAAAACTTTTGCAAAACTAAACCCGCTAGGTGGCGCCGGTGACGAGATATTTACGGAAAAAATTAACAAATATACAAACAGACTTTCTTCTTTATATAAATATATATAAGCCAAATATAATATATTGCTTATATTGGGTTATCATAAAAGAATGGTGCGGTTTCAGTAATTCATAGGAAGTTTGTAGGGAAATTTCTAGATGTTATATTGGTATCCCTGAAAGCCTCCAACCCAAAAGTTTGTTTATCAACAGTTGTAACCACAACGTCAGTTTTTGTATTGTTGTTGCGGTGAGTTTAGTGAGTTACTATGTTCTCGGATAAAGACAAAGCAAAGTGTGTTTTATTGATAACTGAATTAAAATCCGTAATTTTAGTTCAACGTGCGTTTCGACGTGAATTCGGAAGAGATCCACCACACAAAAATAACATAACACGTTGGTTCAAACGATTCGAAGAAACCGGATCGGTTAAGAAACAGAAATCAACCGGCAGACCAAGTGTACCAGACGAAACGGTTTACCTAATTAGACAATCGGCAATTAGAAGTCCTGGGAAGTCCATCCCCCGTCGAAGCGTCGAATTAGGTATTCCAAAATACCTAATTCGACGCTTGTAAAACTATGTAACACAAATTTTTACATAAAAAACTGAAATTACACGCTCATAAAATCCAGATACTGCAGGAAATGAAACCCGATGATGGTGTAAAACGTTACAATTTCGCTGTTGAAATGTTAGACAGAATAAAGTGAAAACGAATCGTTTTTAGACGATATAATTTTTACAGACGAAGCTACATTCAGACACAATTCACGAATATTGGGCTCTGAAAAGCCACACGCAATTATTGAGAAACAACGCGATTCGCCTAAAGTTAATGTTTGGTGTGGTGTGATGAAAAATCGTGTAATAGGGCCTTTCTTCTTTGCCGAAAAAACAATTAATGTAGTTGTGTATCTTGACATGTTAACCGATTATTGCTTTCCTCTGCTGCATGAACTCGAAAATATTCATCGACTTCATTTCCAACAAGATGGTGCTCCCCCGCACTTCAATGATTCGGTCACGGATGCTTTGAACGAAAAATCTGGAGATCGATGGATAGGCCGGCAAGGACCCGTACTTTGGCCTCCAAGGAGTCCAGACCTGACACCTTGCGATTTTGTCTTGTGGGGGTACATCAAAAGCGTTGTTTATACGCAAAAAATTCGCGACTTAAACCGCTTAAAAAACAGGATAATTGAAACAATGACAACCATTAAGGAAGAAATGTTAACTAATGTTTGAAGAGAAGTTGAGTATCGTTTGGACATTTGTAGAGCGACTAAGGGCGCACATATTGAAATTAATTGATTATGTAAAAAATGTTTGAGACGACAAATTTGAAAAATAAAAAACATAAACTGTAAGTAATCTTCTTTTAAATTAAACCATGTTCAAAACCGTACCATTCTTTTATGATAACTCTTTATATATGTAATATATAATATATATATATATATATTACATAGAAGATTACCCGTGCAGACAAGATACATATTAAATAATTTTATATTTTTAAATCGGCCCGGAAGATCTCGCAAGCAAAAAAGCACCTAAGTAAAAAAAAACCTGAAGATTTTACTGGCAAAAGTATCTAAGTTTTAACACCTTTTCTTAAGTGGTCAGAAAAAGAACTGTAAAAAAGTGCATTAGTGAATAAAGTGTAAATATTAAAAATAAATAAAAAAGTATTTAACAAACTTGCACGCATACGGTTGCATAATTAAGAAAATAGTATTTTATTAAAAGTTTATGAGTTGTTCTGCGCACGCCCGCGAAGTTTTCTGAATAAGTTTGGACCTGCTAGGTGGCATTGGGGGTCGTGATATTTCGAAAAATTTTATTTGTGGTCCGATTTAGCTCATATTTTTCCAAAACGTCAAAATATTGGCCAGCACAAAATTAATCATATATAACCTTATAGCGCGGGCGAAGCCGCGACGGGGATGCTAATCTTCAATAAAATGGATTATTATTATTTTATTCAAAGGTATTTTTATCGAATACCGACGGCACTGAAACAAAAAGAATTATTCGTTTAAATACCGGATCTGTTTGTTTTTAAAAAATATAGAATTTCTATTTAAAAATTATATGCCTCGAACGAAAGGATAACATAAGAATTAGTCTTTTATTTTAATGAGATAAATTCAATTCTATATCTAGTGTATTGTACCCGGTTACCTACAGTTAGTTCTGTACATTTATGGTGAAAGGAGTTTAATTTCGCAACCGAATTTTAACATGAATGTTAGAAATTAGCTCACTAACGAAGACGATACTACTGAGTTCTTGTTACTGCGTGGCATTCTACCGGGGACTAAGATATCTCAATTCCCCTCCCCACGCCACAAGAGCGGAGAAGATCCCGCCAACGTAGCGTGTCCGGTCGCTACACCACACTATCCCTTCCTTGGGAACTAAGTTATGTCAAAACGGGCTCGCTGTGGGTCTTACGAAACCAACAGTGTTGTATGGTACAAACGAAAGCGTTCATACATACGTGTTACGAAAGCCGGCCGAAAATGCTTACTAGTACAATGCTAAAAATTTGAAAATTTTAGATTCGTGTTCATACGTTTTCTATACTGTTGACCGTTCAAACCATCAAGTGTTGTTTGGTGTCACAGTTAATCGAATATGGGCCCAAATACAGTAGTCGACTGAAAATAATGTAATCAAGTTATTTTCAGAATATTAGAGAAGTGCGTATCACATAATTGAACAGCTCAGGCAAGATAAAATTGGGGTAAACGGTATAGACGTCAAAGTCAATGAGACGCTGTCTTCGAGGTAGAAAAATCATGCTGGTCGCATCTACTTACAACGATGGATTTTTGGCGACATTAGTCATGAAAACAGCGAGTGCTTTGCTGTAAAAGTTTCTGACCGATCGTTTCAAACCCTGCTGAATGATATAAAAAACAACGTTAATGACGGGAGTATATTATACTCTCGTGTATACTGAACCGTTGCACTGGAAACGGAACAGTTCCTCCATTACACTGTAAATAGACGGTACATTCCGTTGATATTCATAGCGGTAACCATACTGAAATTAACAGACACTTGTAGGGATTGCTAAAATAGCGAAATAAAAAATAATAGGTAACTGCTAACTACCACGTAGAACTCTTCTTTTATTTTTTGTCTTCAGTCATTTGACTGGTTTGATGCAGCTCTCCAAGATTCCCTATCTAGTGCTAGTCGTTTCATTTCAGTATACCCTCTACATCCTACATCCCTAACAATTTGTTTTATATATTCTAAACGTGGCCTGCCTACACAATTTTTCCTTCTACCTGTCCTTCCAAGAACTCTTCATCGCCAATTTATGTGGCGTCGCAAGATAGGTAACTAGAAAATACTCGATCTAGTAAGGGAAACCAGGCCACCGGAAGTCATAATTTAGCAGTCGGTAAGTAAATTTTCATGATATTTAAGTTGAAATACTGCAATATTCCAATAAATTAATAATGAATAAAAGATTCATTCGAAAAAGCCACCGATTTGGTGGAAAGCCAGGATTCGATAAATGTTCCAAATCAAATTTAAATCTCAGTTTATTTAACCCAGTTTTTCAAACTACATACATTCCAATTTAAAAGAAATTTTCATTTTTCAAAATTATTCATAAATAAAGAAATTTTTTTAAATTTGGATTGGTTTCATATCATTCCAGTTTTCTGTTTTTTTTTCTAGCTTATATTTTCGAGTCGTTAACTTAGTTCATATTGAAAATATTTATCATTTAACAATTGCATCATAGATGACCATACAACAGGATTTAAGCTAAGAAAAAAAATGGTGTGGATGCCACATGACTTCCTTGTATGCCCATTAAAATAAATACAGACATTTTTTTAAATGAAAAGTATATCAAATTTTATTTCATTAATAACTTCTCATATTTTTGCATATATTATTTTTTCATTGTTTTTATTGAATTATTTTTTATCGTAAAAAAGAGTTTACATCAGAGGTTAATAATTATTAATAAATCAATATATTTAAATTAAAAAAAGAATTTAAAAAAGGAAATGAAGTCTGATTCGAATCGATGTGTCTCACCTTGTAAGATCCAAATATTTCATTAATTAAAATTTTATTTGGCTATAACTCTGGAACCAATGAAAATAAGTACAACTTATATAGTTGAAATGAGGGCTTATTACTGCAGTCAAGAAAACGTCCAAAATCCAAAAGATTTGGATTTTTGGCTTTTTGAACATTTTTAGTCTAGTCGGTTGCAATCAAAAAGGGAGTGGCACTACTAGATGTTATAGCAGTCCTAAATCCAAAATCTCAACACCCTACAGATAATAGTTTTTGAGTTATGCGAGATACAAACGTACGAACAGATGTCACGCCGAAACTAGTCAAAATGGAATCATAGATGATCAAAATGGATATTTCCGTTGAAATCTGAAAACCGAAATTTTTCGCGATCACAATACTTTACTTTATTTCGTACAAGGAAGTTAATAACAAATAAAAAGCGTCTGGTATGTTCTTTAATGTTGCTTAAAGATTTGATAGTATGTGTGGTAATAATTATTTTCTAATAATTCAATCTTTTTTGTATGTAATTTACTTTATTTTATATCAAGTTTCAATTTAACCGGTTACGAACATGTAACCGTAACTGGTAACCAATGTAAAACCGTGTAATTGGTGCACCTCAAAGATCCATTTTAGATCCCCTTTTTTACAGTATATTTTCATTATTAAATTATATATTTTCTTACTTTATACATTGACGATATAGTATTTTTACAAATTCTTAATAGCCTTACAAATTGTTTAACAAAATATCTTTTTTCTTAAAATTTGACGGATAACAAAATATCTTTTTTCTTAAAATTTAAAAATTGACAGATAAAAATAATAAATGCTTTTAAAAAGCAACAGATTAATTTTTATATTTGGAAATTTTTATTATACACAATCATCATTTGCCGCAATATTTGATTATGTACTTAGGTTTATAGTTTGATAAATGACAAACATGGAAGATACATATTGCTGCTGAATTTACATCATTTGATGGCTAATTCAGACAGTTTTACCTTCTTCTATTGATATCTACCCTGCTGCCTTTACCCTCAAAATATTGTATGTGTGTGTGTGTGTGTGTGTGTTTGTGTGTGGGTGTGTGAGTGGGTATTTATACATATTTACATACACACCCATTTGGAGATAAAATAAACGGCTTCAGGTTTCAGTTAACTCATCAATATACATCTGAAATCAACTATTCATGATGACCTACTCATCTATTGGCAATGACGTATTTCAAATACACCAGTCGACAGTTGAAGTGTATTAGAAGTAATATACTCACTACAACTAATTAGAGTTTTTTTCTAACCCACATACTTTTAAGATGTTTAAACCAACGAAGGAACAGAAATTTTGCAAGATAAAATAATAGTTATATACTAATTTTATTAAAATTATATACTAACACCTGAGTCTTGTCGTAGCATAGTGTTCTCTAAACCCTTCTTCTGCGCAATTATTATCCTTTAATATGCTTATAAACATTCAGTAATAATGAACTTGCTGTAAACTCCTTTAAAGTAAATTAAAAAAATAAAAAATTACTAATTAATTTCGTGAGAGAATATTAGCTACTAGATGTCATATATTACTATTTATTTTATTCTTCCACCGATCCTTGTGGTAGTAGAAGTTTTTTTACGCTCATCTGGAAGTTCTGGATTTGAGTTCCGGTTAGGCATGGTCATTTTTTTTTCACAGGCTAGAAAAGATTCGTTTCATTATTATCCAATTGCCAATTGCTACAGTGTAAAAACCAGGATAAAACTGAATATTCAGGAAATAATGGGCTTTCTCAATTTCAAGTAAAATTATTTATAGATAAATTGTTTATATAATAGCTTTCACTTACCAACAGTCTTTAATAGTAATGTTGGAGCGCTTTCGGATTATTAATCCATCCTCAGGAACAATGATGTGTGTTATACATTATAATCATTTACTTCACATATCATTAATTATACTAAATTGAATTTTATAAAAATATAAATATAATAATTGATCATCAAAAGGTAAAATAAAGTTAACGTTGTCCGTCATATATATATAGTCAATAAATATTTTCATTGTTTGGAGAAAACAAATTATAAATATTTAATTGTTCAAAACTAATTATTCCTACTATATTGATTCAGTTATATAAATATTCGTGGTAATCTGCAAATTTCCTCAGTAGTTTTTATTTTTTAAAACCTAGTTCATATTTAATAAGGTTCTAGACTTAAATCGTGTTTTTTTTTTGATGATATCGCTTCATGAAGCTGTGGTTGCGATATGGAAGTGGAATTTTGTCGGGTATGAAATGAAAAATGCTATGCCTGACAGGGATTTGAACTCGGGACCTCCTATTTTTATAACGAAAGTTCTTCTGTTGATCTCGCGGTAACGTTTTTCCAAATAGCTTTAATACTTTTATTTATTTATTTTTTTTAATATATTGTTTATATATATATCCCTATCAATTGTTAGGGATGTAGAGGGTATACTGAAATGAAATGACTAGCACTAGATATGGAATCTTGGAGAGCTGCATCAAACCAGTCAAATGACTGAAGACAAAAAAAAAATTGTTTGTATTGTTGTGAGACTTGTTTTCTTGAGTTTTTCTTCTCTTGTATTTGTATATATTGTGTGACTTTTTTCTTTATATGTAGTTTCATAATCTGCCTTCTGTATCTTGATGTATGGTGATGTATCTTGTTTGCTGTTGTTTTGCTGTGACTGAAGTGTTTTTGTTGATATTTCTATTATGATCCGATTGCACCATGACGTATAGGTGTGTGAGTGGGGGTGTAACCCCCTTCCAGAAGGAATGCTTTGCTAGCGGTTCCAGGAAGGGTGGTAGCCAGGGTTGGCAGTTTAATCGGTAGTGCGCAAGTTTTCTTACGCATATTAATAACATCTTGCGGCACCTGCTAGCGAACCCGACAATGCTTAGGCGTCCGTAAATGGGATTCCCCACCTCTTTAACAAAGAAAAAAAATAGCTTTAATAATGTATATGAAAAAATATATCAGTTTTCCATACAGCCTTAGCTCACATTCGGTAGTAGTCGTTATTTCGTTTCTGTGGAATCAGTTTTTTTTTTATTTATCATGAAGAAGGTTCATTCGAATTTTTTTTTTCACTTCAGCAAGATTTTTTTCCGTATCGGTAACTTTTTTTTGTAATCCCATCCACATTTAAAAAAAAATAAAATAATGAAATAACTTTTTTTTAAACCGACAAAATAAAACGTTCCAAAATATATCAAATATTTTACTTTTCAATTTTATTTTCACTTTCGACTTCAAAAAAGGTGATGCCAGATAAAGGATCAGTAGTTATATCTCTGGTAGTTATATTGAGGGCTCAATGTGAGCCGTGGGCCCAGAGGAAGTTTGGAGAACAGGGATTCAGGTTGAAACAGTTCCTGACCTGCCATGGGATCTTTCGTTCATATCTATGTGAACGAAGAATAGCTGAAGACCCCTTCTGCCCTTACTGTCGGGAGTTAGACACGCCGGAACACGTGATATTCCAGTGCCAGAGGTGGGACGAATAACGCCGCGACTGTACTGCCGTAACTGGACATTTGGAGGTGGAGACAATCGTTGGAACGATGTTACACAGCTCAGTGGACTTCGACACTGTAACGGGATTTGTATCGGGAATACTGCAAATTAAATATCGGCAAGCTAGGGGGTGAGGGACAACTCGGTGCGGAGCTGCCGTTCGTCCGTGCTTGCACGATTTGACGATGGCGATGAAGTGCGGGGACTCTCGAGCCCTTGAGCTAAAATACTGAGTCCCTCCGGGGGTGTTCCAGTTAGAGGCAAAGCACAAAGGACCGAGTCCCGGTTGCTGGGCGATAGAGGCAGGAAACTGCATAGCCGGGCCTGGCGTTTCCCTCGACTGGCGACTAGAGACAAAGGCACCTCCCGGAAACCGTGTTCATGCTTAATTGGGGGTCTGGTTCCGGTAGGCAGGGGAAAAAATTAAAAAACTCCTAATTGAAATATATTGAAAAGTTATTGCTTTATATTTTTTAGTGCAGTTTAAATTCTCTTTTTTTTATAGTTTTCTTATGTAAAGTTATTTTATTGTTAACTATTTATGCCCCAGTTAGTACCGTTAGAATTTTATTATAAAAATAATTTTCATCTTTAAGTTACTAAAGTATTTTCTTTTCATTTAGTTTTTTTTTTTTTTTTTTTAATTAACTGTTGTAATATCATTTTGTGTTTTTATAAATTATATTTCATGTTACAGTAGACTATATCAGTTAGAAGTTAATAATTTTTATAATTACTTTTTACTGGTTTAAAAAATTATTCATCAGATCATCGTACTTGTTTTTATTTTAATATTATTACTTAATTTACGGACATAAATTTTAATTTTCATGAAAATATTAATTAAAATTAACGTCATTGTTTTCTACTTTTTATTAATTTTATATTAACACTTCCGGTTTGTTTTATTTTTTTAATTTAATGATAAGTTCAAAAATTATTTCTATAACTTTCCAAAAAGTATTTTGTATTTTATAAAACACAGAATAGAATTTTTTCTCTAAGTTGCTTATAAGTATAATATTTTTTTTTTTTTTTCTCATAATTTATGTTACAATGTGCCCCACGGGGGTCGTTCATCCGGCAGGTCGGGACTCTGTCTTTTCTTTGCCAGGCCTCAAACCAGGTCCCACCTTTGAGGGAGAGATCCAGTTGAGACTAGTTTTTTATTTAACCACGAACACGAGGGGTCCCCCTTCAGTCATCAAGGGCGGCCCACCTTAGCGAACCACCCTTTCATGAGCAGGGCTGCCCTCGGAAATCCCAACCTGCAGATCACTCACTATCCCATTCCCTATCTTCCTTTGCTTTGGTACCTGGTATTTTTGTGACTATTGTTGCAACCTATTCCCATTCACATCTACCTAAATGGAACAGTCTCTTCTGGTGTAATATTAGGAAGTCCCGTTCTTTGACGAATTTCGTTCCATCAGCTACAAACATAGATTGTATGCTCGGCCGTATCATTTTCATCGCAATACCTACATGTCGGCATAGCTCGCTTGCCAAATCGGTACAGGTAGGCCTCAAACTCGCCGTGTCCGTTAAGTAGTTGGGAGAGGTGAAAGCCCAATTCACCAAAATTCCTCTGCACCCATCTGTAGACCCGTTGGATCAGTCTCCTGGTCCAGTTTCGGTGCTTGATGCATCCCAAACCATCTGCCATTCCTCCAACATGGTTTTACGAGCCTAAGCCCTTGGCATATCACTCTATATCTTCTGCAACATTACTGCCCTTAACTTAACCGAAGGGACACTGGATATAACCTCCAAAGCGTTCCGTGATACAGTCTTGTAGGCAGAAACAATATTCATTGCCATTCTTCGCTGCAGTGCTGCAACTCTGTCCACATTTCTTTTCTTATTATAAGCATCTTCCCATGCTGGCACAGCATAATATGTAATAGATATTGCCACAGTTAATATGTGCCTCCTCTTTGATGAGGGAGACTCTTCTGAATTCTGGGTCCTGACGAACAGATTATTCTGAGCACGTATAGATGCATCGTTTTGTCGAAGCTTGAATACGGGTGTATTCTGAACGACATTGTGAGAGAAAACGTTAAAGGCTTACTAGATTTGTTGCACAATAATTAAGTTGGAATATCCATAGGGATATTTGCCATTACCTCTATACCAAGTTTTTTTAACGGAATCCAATTAACTCTCGTTAGATTTCAGGCGGAAATACCCGGTTATCAAATACGCGGTTCTGTCTCTCCGACTGCTCAAGGCAGGCGATCAGGCCCTCTCGCACTCGACAATTTGAGGGAAAGAAGTCCTTATTACCCCACCATTTCGAACCTCAGATTGCTTCGCTATCTCCAGGAAATATAACACTGTTCCGAAGATTTTCGGAAAGGAAATAGGATGCAGCTCACTTCTGCTGCGAGCACACAAATGAATAGTTACCATTTTTATTTTATTTTTAACATCCGGAACCAACGTAAGGTAAGGAATGATAAGTTAAATGAAGGTTAAGGAATGATATGTGTGAGTGTAAATGAAGTGTAGTCTTGTACAGTCTTAGGTCGACCATTCCTGAGACATATGGTTAATTAAAACCCAACCACCAAAGAAAACCGGTATCCACGATCTAGTATTCAAATTGTATAAAAGTAACTGGCTTTACCGGAATTTGTACCTTAAAACGCTCCATTTCAAAATCAGCTGATTTGCGGTAACGAGTTCACCACTAGACCAACCTGGTGGATTGAATATTTACTGCCTGTAAAACGTAGACGGGACCCACATTACCGATCTGCTAGGGACCAATCTAGCAAGATGACTAAGAAGTACAAGGGTTGCACATACATTCATACTGTCTCGTCCGACAGTTGTGACTGTTCAATAATATCCCCCGAAAACGAGATAGTATATAAGCTTCGGCCTACTCCTCTGGGTTAGTTTGCGAGGCCTACGCAGTTTACTCTGCTTTGAAAGTTACTGAGACCCGTAATGACGACAGCTTGCTGATAATAACTGACTCTATGAGCGTACTTGAGAGCTTGAACTGTAGACGATCTGAACTCATCGTTCAAATAATTTATGACATCCTTTTAATAGTAAAGAAGACAGTGAGTGGTATTCGTATGGGTACTGGGCCATTGCAACATCCTCGGGAACGAACGCGCTGATGAGGCCGTCAAGAAAGCGGCAACAAATGGTCTTCGATTACAATTAAAATGTGAGAGTAATTTTACGATGACAGTGTGTGTAAAACTACGTGCAGAGTGAAATAAGTTCTGGGCTGCTGATTCCTCCCACGGCCTTACATGGCATACGGGAAAACGTCTTTGAGAAATCTATTATTCCAAACAACAGAAGAGACCAAATTATTCTGACTTGATTGAGGATTGGGCACGCAAAGTTTTAACCCGAGACCGTCTGTTTGAGGAGAGGCGTGGAGGCATTAACCCACGCCTCTCAGTAGAACTGTGAGACGTGCCAATGGTATAAACCATTTACTCATATATTGTCCAATACTTGGGTCTATTCGTCGATATTTAAACTTACGTCCAGATGTAAAGGATTTACTCAATCTGGAGAAATACATCAAAAGGTCATTGCAGTTTTCTTGTGGTAGTGGAATGAAGAACTTTAGCGGTTTTGCTTACGTGAGATCCGTTACGGAATACTGCGTGCACAGTGAAAAAATCTAGTGGACATGTTCATATCAAATGTTTGGTGCAGTGACGGCTCACGTATTAGCACTGTGAAACTGCAACATCCTCTATTTCCACTTGATATTATCGATAACATTTAAAATAATGAGTCCTTTTTTCTTTAATTCTTTCTTTATATTTGTACAATATATAATTTTTAAGGTTAAAGTCAGTAGCCATCCCCCAGTTTATGAAAAAGACACAAAAAGTTTTTTTGAAATTATATTTTTCAGAGTTCTAGCTGTCTGGTGTTTGGCTGTTGTGCGCATGCGCACGTAGGAAGCTGCACGTGAGGCTGCAAGGGAGAGTTAGCACTGTCACTCATGCAGTGTCGACTCTGGCATGTTGGTGAAAAGTAGTTTTTTTTTTACTCCGCGTGTGTTGTGCTTAAAAACCGTGTACCATATTGTTGAATGTGATAAAATGTAAAATTATATTATTATCCTGCTTCCAAATATTCTTTTTGATTCATTTTTTCGGTTCTTTTATGTTACAGAAAAATATTGATCTTTTCGCGCAAATTAAAAGAAGAAGAATGGACTCCATTTTTAAATGAATAAATCAAGCTTGAACTGTAACAGTTTAGGTTAAAGTAAGTAAAAAAGTTTTAATTTTGTTCTTTTAGGATTTTATCAAGTTTCTGAATAAATTTTTTTTATACATTTTTTAAAACACAATTTTAAAACAAAGGCTAAAAATATTCTGGAATAGCACCCCCCACCCACATTAACTTTTTGCTACGAGCCGTCACTGGTTTGGTGTTTATTGTGTAATTATTATGTATGATCATGTAGTTTTATTTAAATCGCTAAAGGCTGTTGTTGGTATGACTATAAACAAACGATAGGAAAGAAAACGAAATCAATTTAAAAGTTATTACTTTTTATAAAAATTATAAAATTTTTATATTGTGTAATTAATTCTTTTAATTTTTTTTTTCAGGTATGTTATTTTATGTTCATACTCGTTAATTACTTCTTTCGCATCAATATGTAAGTTTTTTAGCAATTATTATTAATATTTTTAATTATTTTTTTAATTTTCGTATGTGCAAATATAGAGTGATTCACGAAGTGACACATTTTCAGGACAGGTTCTATTGTTGAAAATCAAAAATAAATTCTTATAAAGATAGGTTTGGAAACTCGCCGCTTCGTTAGCGAGTGTGGCTGGCGAAAGATTCACCCTGATTTCTGTACCTTCTGGAAAATCAATCCTAGGATACACTTTAAATGAAATCCGCCGTTGAAAATTGAAAAAAAAATAGGTCCCAGAATTGTATTTTTAGTAGTTTTCCATAAATCTGGATTAGAAAACTAAATATTCGGTCGAAAAAACACTATTTTATTTTTGGCTGTAAAATAATTTTTTTTCTACGGCTGTATTTTAACTTTGAATTACGCGGCTGGTAACTGCAAATTAATGAGCGTCATTATGAAAAAGATTTTAATTGTGGTACAAATGTTCAACCGATCAAAAGCCTATTCTTTTTAATCACTACCAGTCAAAAGCGGGCATTGTTTTTTTTTTACTTTGATTTTAATCCAATTTATTAATTAGCAAGCAGAGGGTAATTTGATAGTAGTACACCTACAGCTAACTAAGTTTCTATATTACACTGATCATTCTTTTGTTAATTGAAATGTATTGCCACAGAAATGTAATGTTCAATGTAATCTTTGAACTTCAAATAAGTTTTTGAAAAAAAATTATTTTAAATTTTCTTTAAATAATTTATTCTATCATAGATAAATTAATCGTAGTATTTTCTTAGCCGTAGAATATATACGGTATGCGACGCTCTATAATTGCCATTAATGCACTCTTGCGAAGTTTACTACACTCTGCAAGGCTCTTGTCGTAAATTACTTCGGATTCGTCCATCAATGGTTATCATTACAGGCTCCTTGCATAATGTACTATTGTTAAATAGGTTATAAACACACAAATGTACTGAACAAAATTTGTAAAATATTTAATTTTGAGTAAACTGATCTAGAAGCGAACACGCGACATTATTTATATAAAATGACAAATATAAACACAAACAATGAACCCGACTTGTAGATCCATAAACAAAAGTTATGTCTGCTTATTCTTCATTGGAAAATTTATAAGGCATTGTTACATAATGACTTAACGCATTATTCCTGTCATTTATTTAAATATTTATTGCTGTTCAAATGCGATACAAAAAACTTAATTATTTGTATAACTGTTTGTTAGTATTGCCAACATTTGAAATAAGTTATTTCAAAGAAATTTACATCAAATTATTTTTTAATTATATGTAAATATATTGTCTAATAATTTCTTTTATTTATGTATTGTTTTATTTGATTTTTCAATATATATTTTTTTTTATATAATATTGATTGTTTATATTTCTAAAATATTTAATTTTTTTTGTGAAATAACGAAGATGGACCACTAAATCTAAAAATAGGAAGAGAAAAGATTATGGAGGTAGAAGTGTTTTGTTATTTGGGAAGCAGAATTACTAAAGATGGACGAAGCGGGAGCGATATAAAATGCCGATTAGTACAGGCGAAACGAGCCTTCAATCAGAAATAAATTTGTTTACATCAAAAATTATTTTAAACGCCAGGAGAATATTTTTGAAAGTATATGTTTGAAGCGTAGCTTTATATGGAAGTGAAACTTGGACGAAGGAGTTCCTGAGAAGAAAAGATTAAAAGCTTATGAAATGTGGTGGTACTGGAGAATGTTAAAAATCAGATGGGTGGATAAAGTGAGAAATGAAGAGGTTTGTGGCAAATTGATGGAGAAAGAAGCATTTGGAAAAATATACTTAAAAGAAGACACAGACTTATAGGCCACATATTAAGGCATCCTGGTATAGTCACTTTAATATTGAAGTGACAGGTAGTAGGAAAAACTTGTGCAGGCAGGCAACGTTTGGAATATGTAAAATAAATTGTTAGGGATGTAGGATGTAGAGGGTATACTGAAATGATACAGACTAGCATTAGATAGAGAATCTTGGAGAGTTGCATCAAACCAGTCAAATGACTGAAGTCAAAAAAAAAAGTTTGTTTTATAATATGTAACATTTTGTTTGGCTTAATACGATCGTACTTAGATAAAATCTGCCGCATTTTATACATATTTTGTTTCTAATAAACTGTGAAATTCTTATGTTTGTATTTATTTTCTATTGCCTACATTCATACCACATTACTTAAAATCAAAGTCCCGACAAGTTTCGTTTAAAAACTTAGCAATTTAACAAAATTATGTTAAATTGCTAAGTTTAACGCAATTATTGAAAATAATTTAATTTACAACCAGCATATTTTGTTTGTACTCCATATTTCTCGAAAACTACTAAAAGTACAGTTCAGGGACTTTTTATTTTAAATTTTCTATTTTTCATTTACAAACACTAAATTTACTCCTTAATTTGAGTTCTTAGAAGTATAGTCTGAATTAATTTTACCCATAGGGAAAGAAATCAGGGCGAAATCTATGGCCAACCGACGTTCGCTAACGTGATATTCCTAGAATACGGTTTTAAGAGAGAGAACAGATTAATTTTTTTTTTTTTTTAATAAACAATATTAGTCGTTTTTTAAATGATAAAGACGAATTCAAAAACGTATTATCTTGTTTAAATATATTTTTTTAAATATTATATTATAAATAAATATTATCTTTTTTATAATTTCGGCATTTAAACTCAGGGATCAAATTAAAAACTAATTACTGACTAATCCTTAATTTTACGCCGAAATTAAAAAAAAATCAAAATTTATTAAAACATTTAATAAATATTATTAATTATTAGTTTTGAAGTTGATTTTTATTACAGAGTTGTTTTCTATTTATTCTATTTTATACAAAAGATGTGCATAGATCAACAAAAAACAATGCATGTATAAAAAAAAATGATGTGGACACCACATGACTTCCTTGTGAGTCTATTAAATTACATATAATTATATATAACTTTTATTTAAATGTAAAGTACATAAAAATTTATTTCATTAATAACCTCTGATATTTTTTGTTAATATTTTATTATTATTCACCGTAATTTTTTTTTTTTTTTTACAATGAGAGGTTAATAATTATTAATAAATCAATAAATTTTAATTTAAAAAAAAAAAGTTAAAAAAAAAAGATGAAGTCGGATTCGAACCGATGTGCCTTCCCCTTAAAAGTCCAAATATTTCATTAATTAAAATTTTATTTAGTGGCTATAACTCTGGAACCACTGAAAATAAGTACCACTTATGATAGATATCGTTGAAAAGCTCCCAATGAGGGCTTATTACTGCAGTTAAGAAAACGTTCAAAATCTAAATCTGTTGGATTTTTTTGACACTTTTGGTCCAGTCGATTGTAATGAAAAGGGGAGGTGCACAACTAGATGTTACAACAGTCCTAAAATTCAGTACCAAAATTTCAAAATTCTAAAGCTAATAATTTTTTAATTATGTGAGACACATACTTATATACAGACATCACTAGTCGAAACTAATTAAAACTAGCCGAAATAGTGAAAGTGTTTTCAGGGATGGTCAAAATGGATATTGAAATATGAAAACCGGAATTTTTCGCGATCATAATACTTCCTTTTCTTCGTACAAGGAAGTAAATAGTCCGAAAATATGGGAAAGCAAAAAAACCTACATTTTGGTAAAAATAAGCAAAAAAATAACGTAAAAGGACTGCTGCTATTTAGTATATTGACTAAAATATAAGTAGATTATTAATTATAGTAGTAGAATATAATTAAGTAGATTTCTAAATAATACATTTTTCCCCCTATTTTTCAATAAATTTTCTTAAATCTTCTCGTTAAAAGATTTTGAAATCAGAATTATATAAAGCTACATATCACCGCTATAAAATTCAATACCAAGTAAGGATTAAAGAAAAAAAAATTTCAGATTGTTTTTATTAGATAATGTAATTTTTACTAATGTGACTTAAAACAGGATACCAGGACACCAAATGTTAAACATCTATTTGTCTAAAGTTAAACAGTGTAATGAATATAAATGAGCGTGGTTCCTTATGTGGTCCATTGTTTAATGATAATTAGGGTGCCCTATCCCTAAATATATATCTCCTACAAAACTTCTATCATTTTCATCCCTTATATACGCATTATCTCTCAACTTCCAGTCTAAATATTTATACATAGTGTTATATTCCACACCCCCGCCCCATTCGACCAATTTTCATCGTACATCATCTGTCATTTTAGCCTTTAACATTTGAAACTGATCCTCTCTTATTCCCGTTTCCTTAATAGTATCTCGCAAATCACTTCTATACTTACCAAACTAACTTGACTAGTATTTACATCAACTCATTTTTTAATTTACTAACAATTCAACTAAATTTTGTACAAATTTTTATCGTGGGAACATTAATAACCGATTACTGTAATTAAAATACAAATTAAAATAAAATGAAATAAATATTTATCAATTTTGAGATGTAAATGTGGCGCAGAATGATTAAATATCAGATAGCAAAACCATGTAACAAACGAAGAAGTATTAAGGTGAATCGGAGAGAACAGGAAAATGTTAAATGTGATTGAATATATGGAAATTAACTGGCTAGGACATATATGAGAAGTAGGTGTTTATTAGTAGATGCGTTAGAAGGCTTGGTAAATGGAAGGAAAATAAGAGGAAGAAAGAGATTTCAAATGATGATTTGGATTATGGAAAAGGGAACATATGCTGAAAAAAAGAGATTATTAAAGGAGAGAACAAGGTGAAGAGCAGCATCCGTGACAGGATCTTTCCTAATGGCAGAATAGTATGAATGAATGAATCAGTTTTCAAATATAAGACTTATTTTAATCAAAAATCGTTAAAATTGATTCTTTTTTTAACATTTAAATATCCTTAAAATTTCCCTCCATAAGTAACTATACTGTATCCATATAACATGGAATACTAGGGTGATTCAAAGAAACGAGAAATTTAAAAAATTAAATAACGTTAATGAAAAATCTTTTTTAGAAAATGAATTTTATTTCATGTAATTGTAAAAATGTTGCCGTTTTAGGATACATACATTTTAGTGTATTTTTTAAAGATGACATCTTGCAGGTGACCTCCTCTTCTACGTAAACACTCACGAAGTCTCTTCGTTAAATTGTTCATGGTTTGACGTAACATCTCAACTGGAATTTCCGCAATTGCTTCTCGGATCTTTGCCATAAGTTCTTCCGTTGTAGCTGGTCTACTGTGGAACACTTTGCTTTTAAGGTGATCCCACAAAAAGTAATCGAAAGCTGAGAGATCATGCGATCTGGGAGGCCATCTAATGTCACCATTTCGTGAAATGACACGTTGTTCAAACAATCGGCGTACAGCTGCCATCGATATTCGTGCAGTATGTGACATTGCTCCGTCTTGTTGAAACCAGGCTGTGTTAAGAATCGGTGGAAATCTCTTTTGTTGTTCCACAACAAAGGTTTCAAGCACGGCTACGTAATGAGCCGACGTCACTGTAATCGCAAGACCGTTGTCATCCTCAAAAAAATAAGGGCCTATAACACCGTAAGATGACGTAGCACACCACACCTTCTGGCTGTGCAACGGACGCTGGTGTAGCTGCGTAGGATTTTCTTGAGCCCAGTATCTGAAATTTTGCTTGTTAACAAATCCACTGAGGTGGAAATGAACTTCGTCTGATATCCACAGTTCGTGAACAAACTCTTCGTTATCATTTATCTTCTGAAGCATTCCATTACAGAATTGTGCTCGCACAACTGCATGGTTCGGTTTCAATTCCTGGACGATCTGCAACTTGTACGGATGGTATTGCAAGTCCTTCACTAATATTCTTCGAACACTTGAACTATGCGATTGTAAAGATGCTGAGAGACGACGGATTGACTGATGTGGACTTCGTGTGACAGCATCTTGTAAAGCATGAACATTCTGTGGTGTACGGACTCACGGCCTGGAGGTTTCTTTTTCATTGCAGAACCGGTTTCCTCAAAAATAGATATCCGTGTTTTAATTGCAGTGCTGATGGAACACGGTCGTACCGTCCCGGATTAAAATGACGGCGAAATTCTCTACGCGCTCCCTCCACACTGTAATTATTTTGTAAAACGCTTTGATAGCAAATGCACTTGCGCACCACTTCAAGGATCCATGACAACTAAATGGCAGGTTAGGTTAGTGAGGCTGGCGCCACTTATCAAGTGGTACCATTCGCCCATTGCTACCAACACAACCTCCAAAATTTCCCGTTTCTTTGAATCACCCTCATATTTCGTATATTGTTATAAATATATATTGATTTAAATACTCTCATTTCATTGAGAACGGGTTTTTTCGTGTTTTTTACAAAAATGATGTTAAAACTTATTTAAATTAAATTTGGTAACCGATAATTGCATACTGTTTCATTGTTAGGGGCTGTTGACTGCACTTATAATAACAATTTTTTATTTCTAATGGATCCACTTTTTAACTTCACCTTTCATTTCTTTTTTTTCTTTTTTTTCCTTTAACCTCTGGATCCACCGTTAGGTATTGCTTCAGTGGATGAGAAGAATGATTTATAGCGTGTATGAAAGTGCCATGCCTGACCAAGATTTGAACCCGGGACCTCCGGATAAAAGGCCGAAACGCTACCACTCGCGCCACGGGGGCTGGCACCTTTCATTTCTTGTAACTTAGTTTCCTCACGTAAAATAAAATTATATTTAAATTCGAATCAAGAAAAAGAATCGTAAATTATATAATAATTATTTTATAAGGTCAAATAATAAATACTTTGGTAACCAATCTATTGTCGTATGCATAATTACATAGAAAACGTGAATATATACATCTTTTAACATAATTACATCCTTATGTATAATTATTTTTTGGTTGATGAAGTTACAAAGAAACTTTAAAGCTTGCACGTGTAATATGGATATGGAATTCTGTAGCGTTTGAAAAATGCCATTCCCGACCGGGATTTGAACCCGGAACCTTCGAATGAAAGGCCAAGATGCTATCATTCCGCCACAAGATATCTATGGTAGTTTGCACGGAACGAATAAATTCCCACAACCTAGAATTACCTTATGTTCGCAAAGCGGTCAAACGGTTCGGTTCATATTATAAACAGAGGTTAGATAATCATATGAACTGGATAAAAGTTAATCTCCTACACATCGGCGAGATATCTGGCTACTGAAACCCAGAACGGAACGCAAGGATAGCGGGTGTTTGTTTTCTCCCTATTAAGTGCAGAACCTAAACAAATGTCCCTTGCTGCTGTGTCTTTCTATTTTATATGACGGGTTATTATTTGCTTAGTGGTGGTTATAGATTTTATTTGTTTTGTTTTATTTATGGATGGATTAAACGACTGAAACGTCTGCATGTAATGGATTTTTTTTTTTTTATAATCTCCAAGACCACCGTTATGTATTGCTTCAGAGGATAACATGAATGATTTGTAGCGTTTGTGAAAATGCCATGCTTGACTGGGATTCGAACCCGAGACATCTGTATGAAAGGCTGAGACACTACCACTCACGTCTTGGCCTTAGCATGTGCTGAACTTGGAGGAATCTAAGCGATTGTTAAGCTGTTTCAGTATAGCATATTTGATGAGAATTTACCTTCATTAGCTTGTTATTGTTATATGCTTGCCTTTTTTTATTGATTAATGATATTATAAAATTTCTTTTGTTTGTTTTTCATTTGACTTTCGTAAACTTTTATACCTATGTGGTCTTAAACGATGCGAGTGTGTTTATTTATAAATATATGTACCTTATGTGTACCTTAATGTATATATATGTTTTATTTAGGGTGTTCATTGGAAACCCCTGATCATGTGCTTTTTACGTAATATGATTTACAATTGGTTCCTTACTCGGACAACCAATTGTAAATAATCAAATTGTGAGGCAAAAAGAAAGGCTGACAAGACATTTGCAGGACTTTCCCGCTCCACGCGGTTTTTTCTAATGCACAACTTACGTACACATACACATACGACTTAATTAAAAATATTTATCATTTCATTTAAAGATAATAGTTTCTGTTTATTTAATTCAATGATTCTAACTACGCGCATACCGTATTTAATTCGCGCGGTTGTTTAATTCGCGCGGTACTAGCGGACACTTTAAATACTTTTTTACTTCCTTGTAAGAAGTAAAGGAAGTATTGTGATCGCGAAATATTTCGGTTTTCAGATTTCAACGGAAATATTCATTTTGATCGTTACTGAATTCTTTTTGACTAGTTTCGGCTTGACGTCTGTACGTACGTATGTATCTCGCATAACTCAAAAACTATTACTGCAGGATGTTGAAATTTTGGATTTAGAACTGTTGTAACATCTAGTTGTGCAACTCTCCTTTTGATTGCAATCGACGTGACAAAATTGTCCAAAAAGCCCAAAATCCATTTTTTTTATTTTAGACTTTTTTTAACTGCAGTAATAAGCCCTCGGTGAGAGCTTTTCAACGATATATCACATGTGGTAATTATTTTCATTGTTCCAGTGTTATAGCCAATTAAAATTTAAGTAATTAATTTTTTTGATTTTTCAAGGGGAAGACCAATCGGTTCGAATTCGACTTCATTTCTACTTTTTTTTGAAGTTTCTTTTTAATTTAAATATATTGATTTATTTATAATTATTAACCTGTGATTGTAAAAAAAATATAATAAATAATAAATGAATAACAATTTAAAAAAACATGAAAAAAAATCTGAAGTTATTAGTGACACAAAATTTTATGTACTTTTAAAATTGTGTATATGTAATTTAATAGGCGTAGAAGGAAGACTTGTAAAGTCCAAATCAGTTTTTTACACTTTAATATTATTCATTTCTGTAATTCTTCCGCTTACCTGTTTTTCCACAATATAGCAGACGACTACAACAGCTGTATATCAGTGCTACACTAGCGCTCCATGTGGTGAGAGGGGTTACTATTGAGGCAGTATTCCTACTTAGCCGCTAGTTTATTTAGGTCATTTCTTAGAAGGGGTTGCGATCTTACATTTTTTTACAAATATTATTATTATTATATTAAATTAAATATTGTTATTTTTTAATTGTTTACAAATGTGCCGAAGAAAGATAAGACTTTAATTGCGAAATCTCGAGATACTGAGGGTGACCTTGCTTTACAGCCTCACTCCCTTGACCTTTTAAATTGAAAATTTAATGGCATCATTATCCCATTATCCCATTTAATCAAAAAGTTTGATTAAAATCGGTCCAGCAGTTCAGGAAATATAAGGAGATAAGAAATCCTTCACCTACGGGGGGTCAGGACGTTGTACAAAGCTGATTGCTGACCTACCATAAAAAAAGCATGAACAAGTTTTGCACACCATGGAGGTGAATATGTTGCGGTGGTCATTTGGCCTAACACGATATGACCACATCACAAACGTAAATGTGTGAAAGGCCAAGGCAAGTGGTGTCGCGCCAATACGTGAGAAAATGAGAAGCACAATTGCAATGCTTTGGTTATGTTTTCCCCAGCGATAACTAATCATTGGCCAGAACTGTAGTCTATTAGGATGACTTTAAAAACGTTGGCTAGATAGCATAAATATGTGCGCCGACAATTTCCGGTTGGAGGACCCGGCAGACCGAATGAAATGGCGAGCGTATTACATATCAGCAGACCCCGCCCCCATGAGCGAACCATGCTAAAAATAGAAGATAAATTTTTATTATTTATAAATTTATACAAACTATAAAATTAGTTATACAAAAAATATCAGATAAAACTGGTAACAAATAAAAAAACCCGTTACGTATTCAGCTTGCATCAAAGTCCAATCTGTGTTGATTACAATTTAGTTCATCGATAAAAGTTATGATCAATAAAAGTTTTCTTTTTATAATATTAAACGAAACATTTTCTGTTTTTTATTAGTATATTCTGGTTCGTTACTTTCTTTCAAAGAAAAATTAGGTTGAACAGAATTTTATTTTATATATAAATTTATTTTCTACACGTGGTATGATTAATTTATTTACAGGTATCTGTGCTTGTAGGCGCGCGTGTCTATCTTTTAATGTACCGATAACAATATTAAATTTATTATAAAAATTAAAATATATGTTTTATTTTTAAAATTGAATTTTTATTTATCTACTTATTTTTATTACTTATATGGTGTAAATTTTTTTACTCGTGTAAATTAATAATTTTGTAAAAGATTATTCTTTTACAACGTTTCACACTAATAATGAAACTTAATCTCAATATTTAATTGTATAAAAAAATATTTTCTTTTTCAGTAATAATCAAATTTCATTTAAAATATAAAACTGTTAATTAAATAAAGCAGTATATAATAATCAATATACTGGAGTATAAATAGTTATTTCTTTTAGTAATTACGATTATGAACACATAAGAAAATACTTCAATACCATTTCAATTAGTGTTCCATTTATTTTTAAATAAAAAAATCTTTTTTAATTAACTTAAGATTTTATGCGATGCGATTTAAAATGTAAATATGTATTACTATCAAAAGATAAATTAATAATAAGAAGAAGAAGAAGAAATAATTTTTAAAATTTTTATTTTTTTAAATTATTATATAAAAATTTATTCATTTTTTATTTGGTTGAATCCAGCGATTTATTACAAACAATTTACATCTTGTATGGCTTAAAAATATAAGAACTTTAGGGGTTGGCTATTCTTCCGTGACTCTCTACGGTCATATAAATTTAGATTCTGACATCGGATTTAAAGTTACAGATTGTACGCTTTGTAATTACAAATTATTTTACTGCATTTTTTTTTTTATTAACCTCAGGAACCGCCGTTAAGTATTGCTTCAGAGATGAGATGAATGATTTGTAGCGTGTGTGAAAACGCCATGCCTGACCGGAATTCGAACCCGGGACTTCCGGATGAAAGACCGTGACGCTACCATTCGCGCCGGAATTTTTACTGCAGTTTAAATTTAAGTTCTACACCTGTATATAAATGCCTTAAAATGGTTAACAAATTGATAAATATGATTTCTTCATGAAAAGAAATAATCTTGTTAAAGCTGCCAAATAGTATATACTGGGAAGAATTTAGCTTGAGTTTCATTGATGTTTTCGATGTCTTTAAGTTATATGTTGTTCCTTTTTATGTAAGATATTTTATATTTGCTGTTAAATGTTTCTATGTTAAATATTCCACGTTAAACTTTCTTAGACATAAATGAGTGATATAAAATGCCGAATAACACAAGCGAAACGAGATTTCAATCAGAAATATAATTTGCTTACATCGAAATTATCTATCTTACAAGGGTAAGATACTAATTCATCGGCTAGTTTATCGGTACTAATTCGACTTTATTTCCTTTCTTTTTTTTTTTAATTTTTTTTAGTTTATATATATTGATTTATTAATATTTATTAACCTGTAATTGTAAAAAAGTTTTACAATAAATAAGAATTCAATTCTAACAAAAAAAAAAATTAAAAAATCAGAAATAATTAGCGAAATAAAATTTTATGTACTTTTAAAAATGTGTATATGTAATTTAATAGGCGTACAAGGAATGTACTGTCGTCATCAGATTTATATATTATTATTTTGTTTATGACTAAATCACCGTAAAAGGTTAAAGCTTGTACATGGAAATATGAAATTGAAATTTTGTGGCGGATGAGAAATGCCATGCTTAACCGGGATTCGAACCCGGGTATAGTTTCCGGACCATTAATTTTTATGGTTTTTAAAAATCTAAAATTACAACATTTCTTTTTATTCTTTAAACTAAAAATTAATTACAAGTTAATTTTTTTATAATTCTTAAAGATATGGTCTTCTAAAAAAATTAAACGACATGTAAATGAGTTTAATACCCAGGTACATTTTTTATATCACAATGTCTTACGTAATTGTATATATATATATATATATATATATATATATATATATATATATATATATATATATTGACTTATAGGCCACATATTAAGCCATCCTGAAATAGTCGCTTTAATCAGGTCAGGTAGAAGGAAAAAATTGTGCAAGCAAACAACGTTTAGAATATGTAAAACAAATTGTTAGGGATGTATGATGTAGGGGGTATATCGGTATGAAACGACTAGCACTAGATAGGGAATCTTGGAGAGCTGCTTCAAACCAGTCAAATGACTGAAGACAAATATATATATATATATATATATATATATAAAACCACGAAAAACCAAAATTACAGAATGTCAACATTCTCCGGTGAATGTCGGCACATACCAAATACGTCGGGAAAGATCGAAATATTTGCTTATAATTTTGTACACTGGGACCTTCACCGATATATGTCGACAAACACTGATAATTTCTGGTGAGGGTCGAAATGATAACTAGAGATTAAAAAATCACCAATACCATTCTCTGACGTAAATAAATTAGGAGAAACCCTCATAAAAAATGTGTACACCACATGGCTTCCTTGTACACCTATTAAATTATATATACACTTTTTTTTTTTGAAACGAAAAGTATATAAAATTTTATTTCACTAATAACTTCTGAAATCTTTTAATTTTTTTTAATTGTTATTATTGGATTATTATTTGTTTATAATTAGAAATTAATAATTATTAATAAATCAATATATTTGAAATAAAAAAAATTAAAAAATGAAGAATTCGGATTCGAATTTTGTTTTATTCTACTAAAAAAAAAAAAAAAAAAAAAAAAATTAAATTTAGATATTGTTTATATATTATAGTAAACTTTCCGATTAATCAAAATTATCAATTTCCAACCTCTACCATGTACACAATGTTGCCGTAGCTATGTCAAGTTCACCGTTAACATTGAATATCTTCCACTTACTATAATGTAAATATAAAATATCTCTGACTTTCTGACGTCACTGACAACAACAAAAAAATAGTTTAATAATATATTTTAATGTATACCATGTTTATTTATTTCATAAATTAATTTCTGCGAATTATATTAAAATTAAAACCATTACGTGGGAGATGTTAGCTTTCTCAGTTTAATATTTCTTTGTCCGTATCTGTGAAGGTCTATTATAGTGTATATATATATATATATTCGTGTCCCTTTTTTGTTAATTCATAACATAATTTATCATTCTACTGTCGCCGTATATTCTCTTGACATTTTACTCTGCTCTGTTTTCTAATGATTTAGATATAGCATACAGCGTTTGCACTAACAGTCATGTTTGTTGAAGTCAAAGGCATTTGCCGTACCTCATAAATTAATTAAGCATTGTAAGCGCGTTGTTGCCTTTATTTACTCTCTCACAACGTTTGTGTGGTTTGAAATTCATACGCAGTACGACGGTCAAATTATAGGTAGTCGTTACACACTCGCCGGTAAAACTTGTAGAAACCTTACTTATTTATATCTGAATGTTTTATAAGTATTAAAATTATAAATGTATTTTATTTTATTAAAAAATAAATTTGTGACGTCCATCTTGGTAACCCGTTTATTCCTAAGAGATTTAACACTATTTATAAAACAACAAATTATATATTTTTACTTCAAAACATTTATAGCTGCCCCAGCTAATCTACGTTACATGCTGACATCTCATATTATTGTTTCTCAAAAATTTTTGCACGTAATTATTAATTTTATTTCATTTTCCGACTTACAAACAATATGGGTGCCCAAACAATACATTTTTATTGTTTTGTGTTCAATTCTTTTCACTTGAGTTGATTATATATATATATATAAAATTGCTTAATGAGTCACTCTTGTAAACAATACCAATTCCTTTACCAAAGACCAATGCTCTGATTGGTATTATGTACAGGCCTATAAAAATTTATACATGCAGTTAGAAATGATGTCTTTTGTCACGATTATATTCAGATCCATAATTTAGTTCATAAGAAATAAACTTTAATCCAATTTATTTCGTGTTCAGTGAAGATATTCGGATAGCGTTTTTGAGTGCTCATATTATTTTATAATTACTCATTGTTTTTCGCAAATATTTTGTGATATATTACTTTTTGTTCGTATGTTATTAGTGGGGTTTGTTATGGCAGAATTTAAATCCGTATTTAAGAAAAAAAAAAAGCTTAGGAGTCAAGCACGTGAAATTATCAATAAGGTTTATGATTTTATGAAAAAATATGCTCTAAAAATAGGTAAATTAACTAACGACAAACATATAATTGGCATTAAAAAATGAAAAAAAAAACTGCTGCTGCTTGTGGGTTATCAAAAACACAGACTCAAAAAATTAAGAGAAAAAATACTTCTTCAATCGACATCCCAATCGTGTTCTTTCAGCACGTCAAAAAAGTATAAACGACGTTCAAAGCTGGACTGGACAGTTTTGATTAAGATGTATTTAAAAGAATAGTATTTAATAGAATTTCATTCAAAGAAGAATGAATTACCTACTTTAAAAAAATAAGGTAAGAACTTCAGTCAATATTGATTTTAAAGGCAGTGAATCAACCGTAGTTGTTATTTTAAAAGAGTTAGGTTTCAATTGGCTTAAAACTAAAAATAACAAAACTTTTAATTGAGAAATCTTATATCAGGTGGAAGAGAATTGAATATTTCCAGGCAATGGCTATGTACAGATAAAACAATGTTTATTTGGATAGAACGTATTTTTAAGTTCGCATTGTTCGACAAAGTTGTGGTCTGATAGTATTTGACTTTCTTGTGCCAATTAATAAAGGTGACCGTTTATTAGTAATTCATTCTGGAGTAGAAATCGGTCTTATTCCGAACGCATTACTAACTTGGAAAGCCAGTTCGAAAAGTGGCGACTACCATGACAACATGAATACAGACAATTTCATGAAATGGGCGCGTGAAAAATTGTTTCCAAATCTTCCACCAATGTCAGTAGTAATTGTTGATAACACCCCTTATCACAATACAGATATAAAGCGACAAATTTTAACTCCAAAAGAAAAGATATGGTCAGTTGGCTGGAGTAAACCCTTACTCCGTATTGTTAAAAATGCTGAAACCACAGTTATATGACTTAGTAAAGTTACATAAAAACTAAAGTAAAAAAATATCACTTGGATGAACTTTTGAAAAAATATGGACATCGTGTTCTTAGACTCTCACCGTACAATCCTGATTTGTATCCTATCGAGAAGTATGGTCAGCCGTTAAGACATGTAGCGAGTCACAACATTTTTTTCACAAATGTTGAAAAATTTACTGTGGAGAAAATTAATTCCATGAATGAAGATGACTGGTAACCCTATTGTGATAAAAGTAAAAAATATTTAAAAAGAGTATGAAAAACTGGAACCACTGATAGATGAAATAACAGAACGTTATATTATACGTGCAGACTCTGATAGTAAACCCACCGGGTTGGTCTAGGGGTGAACGCCTCTTCCCATCAGCTGATTTGGAAGTCGAGAGTTCCAGCGTTCAAGTCCTAGTAAAGCCAGTTATTTTTACACGGATTTGAATACTAGATCGTGGATACCGGTGTTCTTTGGTGGTTGGGTTTCTTCAATTAACCACACATCTCACGAATGGTCGAACTGAGAATGTACAAGACTACATTTCATTTACACTCATACATATCATCATCCTCATTCATCCTCTGAAGAATTGTCTAAACGGTAGTTACCGGAGGTTAAACAGGAAAAAGAAAGACTCTTGATAGTCAAAGTGACAATGATAGTGATTCGTTTAGCGTGGATAGTGAACATGCTAGACGTTTGAATCAGATGCCTGAAGAAAATTCAAGTAAGCTTTTGTTTATTTTTAAAAATTAATTATTTAGTACAAATAAAGGTTATAAAAGAATTAATTACGTATTGTTTATAATTAGTAAATGTAAATATGATAGTTATTACGTCGTACAATACGATAATAATACTTCGATTTGATACACAGAATTGATTTTTTCAGGCCGAGTAGTAGTACGCCGTCTGCTCGTGACGTCACAAGCTCTTACATTGACTGAGCCAAGTATAAATTCTTCTAAATTAGACGTTGAATTATCGTTAGACATTGATATATTAAATTTGACGTTGCATTTTTACTATTTATATACAGAGACCTAAATCTAAATATCTTCTGATTTTAAAATAAGATTTAAATTATCGATTTGTGAAGAGTTTAGAAACAAGGATTTCATTATTATGAAAAAAACTTTATCAGTGTTTAATTAATAGAAATAGTTAAAACCTATGGTAAAAGAAAATTGTTAAAAGTTAATCCGAACAAAAAAATAAATAAATAAATAAATAAATGAAAACAAAAAAATATTTACAGATGATTTAGTACTTACGGCAAAAACAGAAGAAAAGCAAAATAAAAACTCCGATATTAAAAAAAACGGGAATAAAATGTGTTTACTAATTTGATATGAAAAAATCTAATGGCTATCCAATACTAAAATTTAAAAAAAGAAGAAATTAATTATCAAAAAATAAAACAATCTACACGGTGAAAAAATTCAAATATTTTTAGAAGTAATTACACCCACCGGGTAGGTCTAGTAGTGAACTCGTCATCGCAAATCAGCTGATTTCGAAGTCGAGAGTTCTAAGATTCAAATAAAGGCAGTTACTTTTATACGATTTTGAATACTACATCGCGGATACCGATGTTCTTTGGGGTTGGATTTCAATTAACCACACATCTCAGAAATGGCCAACCTGAGACTGTACTAGACTACACTTAATTTGCATTCATACATATAATCCTCATTTCTTGTGAAGTAAATTAATATTAAATAAAATAAAAATAATATTACGTTAAAAAAATAATATTAAATAATTCCTGTTTAACAATAATGGGCTTCCCGTGGGGACTGCGTGTGAGGCTAGAGCGGTGACGTATGAAGACACCTCGTGGAAGGCTAGACCTATCATCATCATCCACTGGTAACAAACGGGGTGTCCCTGAGGCGGTGCTTTGAAAAGTTCAGTTCGGTTCTCTTATAATACCTCTGCAAACAATCATCTGATTTACAAAATTCAAACTGGGTATTTGTTAGTAAGTTGATTGCTAACCTTTGCTTGCATCAGGTACACTTTCGATCTTACAGATCACGGTTATTCGGAAATGTATATACACATATATACATATAAATGTTTCCTATTTATTATCGCATCACAAGAGAACCAACCGACCGATTACTTTCAAGCTCCCCTAGCTCTCTTCAAGATTAAGATATTAAAAATATTCATTACTTTTACGCCCCCAAGGAGGGTGAAGTTGTGAATTAAATATACTCATTTTAAGGGGAAAAAAGATTAATAATTTTACTAAATTATTGTATTTCTGCCACCATGGCAAAGAAATAACATACGAACTTTTCATCGTCAAAGGTGTGTACTTTACTTACCGCAGTTACTGTTATTCTATCTTTTGTAATTTAGTTTCTTTTTCAGATTTCTATAAAACCTGAATACTATAATTATTATTTATCAGTATTATTCTCACAACGATGAGTATAGCGTACAGTGCGGAGGTCCAGGGGTTGGAACCTCTGGATAGATGGGAATGACGACCTAAGCAAGCTCTGCAGATGTCCAGAAGGCCGGTCCCTTTGAGAGATTAATTGAGAATGCCGAGCTCTGCGGCCATGGGGTGACCCCATGCTTCCCTTGGCCCCGGGAGATTCCGAGAAGCCCGTGTATTGGCTTCGGAATTCGCCTGAACTGACTTGAGCTCCAAGAGCCCAGGTCCTGGCTAAACTAATAAATTATAAATAGATAAATTTTCAGAATATTCCTTCAATTAATACATCAAGAAAATTATTGGGTTAAGATTTTTACCGCCCACTTTCTAAACCAAACTCCCAAGATTTGTATAATAAATTATTAAATGAAGTGCTGTATTTAAACTTCTTTCTTTTTCCTGTTTAGCCTCCGGCAACTACCGTTTAGATAATACTTCAGAGGATGAATGAGGATGATATGTATGAGTGTGAATGAAGTGTAGTCTTGTACATTCTCAGTTCGACCATACCTGAGATGTGTGGTTAATTGAAACCCAACCACCAAAGAACACCGGTATCCACGATCTAGTATTCAAATCCGTGTAAAAATAGCTGGCTTTACTAGGACTTGAATGCTGAAACTCTCGACTTCCAAATCAGCTGATTTGGGAAGACGCATTCACCACTTTACTAACTCGGTGGGTTGCTGTATTTAAACTGAATTTTCTTTTCCCTTGTAGTGGATTAATTTTGTACAAAATTAATCAAATTAAAATTATTCTAATAAACAATTAATTAAATATAAAATATATATCGCCAGCCCCTAATTATTAAATGTTTTTTTTTTTAAATAAGGAGTATGGAGATGAAAATGAAAGGAAGTAAAAGGTAGAACGTAGAAAAATGAGGGGAAAAACAAAAGGAAAAGATAGTGGGCAAGACGCAATGAAGATTTTTTTGAGATATATTAAGCTGGATAATGTAGAAAAATATGCATGTATATATATATATATATATATATATATATATATATATATATACACATACACACACATAGAGAGAGAGAGAGTGTGTGTGTGTGTGTGAGAGAAGAAACAAAAAAAGAAGAGGAAAGAAAAGTAGGTGGTAGAAGGATGGTAGATTTAAAAGTGTGGAGAGTATAAGAATATAACCCTTCTTCAGCCGTAGTGAAACATAGGGCTAACCTAACCCACCCTTTACTAGTATCTTACTTTTCTGTATTTTCCTAATAGTATGGTGAACCATCCGTAGTGCTTTTAATGGAAGTTACCCCTTTCTCTACCTTACCATCACCAACGAATCTTGAAAATAACCTTATTCGCTCTCTCACTTACACATTCGCTAACCATTACACCATTCCTATCCATCCTTCTCATTCACCAACCCACTCGCTCGCTCTCTCTTTCATCCCCACACTTTTCCTTCTTACTAAAGAGAGAGACAAGCTTTTTGGGATCTTCTAAATGATCAATATATTACATCTTTCAACCTTACTGCCCTTCTCCTTCATCCCCTCTCTTTTTAACATTTCTACTAAACCTCTTCCCTCTCCCTCCTACATAGTCTCGCTTACAACACTTTACTTTACCTATCGTAGTAGTTACTTTATAACGGCTTACCAACGAACCATATTTATGATCGTAATTCAGCTCCATTAGCATAACCATTAAAGTAAGTATTTTATAAAAAAAAAGAACAAATTTTGTATAATTCGTATAATTACAGAGGTCTAAAAACTTTCACGGTAATATATTGTTAAAATATACATAAATAAAAATTAAATTTATAGGATTCCATAAGAAAATAATTATAAATCATTTTTATTATTATGTCTCACTCACGTGATTGCGGTCTTAATGTGTATTGACGAATTATGTCAAGTCAGTAGAAAAACTATTGTGATTTTGTATTATTGCCTATTGACGGGGATTTTTTTTTCTCGTATGAACGTCGACATCCCAATATAGTTTGTATTTATTATTTTCAGGTATGAATGTTGGTGCGTATTTGTAATAGGGATTTATATTTACGATGAGTTTGTTTGTTATGGATAGTGCTTAGTGTACTACTTTAGTTGCTGCGTTATGTCTGGCTGCGTATTTCGGTTCCGGCTAGAGCTCTGCATTCACCTGTAATGTGTTTCACTGTTTCCTTTTATTGATGTCATCTCCTGCATGTTTTATTTTTGACGAATAGGTTGCCGATTATGTATTTTTTTTTTAATTTCGGGCTGTTATGATTTGATCTTATATGACAAGTAGGAAACCATGTATTTTGGGGAAGAGCTTATCATCCTGTAATCAGGTTTATGATTGTATTTTGTTGGTTGTGTAACGTCGTATCTGGGTTTACGCATATTTTCTTGTTGTAATTGTGCGTGGCTTGTGTAGGTTAGGGCGAGAGTTGTGTAGGTTTTTTCTGCTGTTTCTACTGTCTCTGTACGTAGCCTTTCTGAGTGTCTGTATTTGTTTTTTGTGTAATGACTGTTTACAAATGTTCTCTCTCCCTTTCCCTTCACTCTATGATGAATCTTTTTTTGCATGTTGGGGTGTGATATCTTGTATTTAGTGAGTTCCGAGCGGATGAAGATATGAATGTTTTCTATATCTGAGTGTGACCATTCGATGATACCAAGGGAGTACGTGAGGACAGATGTGGCAAATGTATTGGAATTTATTTTTGGTTTTAAGCGACTTAAGAAAAAACTTGCGAAATTTTTTGTGCGGAGTGTGGCCATTTATGGGCAGAGACATGGACTGTTAGGAAGAGAAGATTGGAGGCTTTTGAAATGTGGGTTTGGAGGAGGATGGAAAAGATCAGCTGGACGGAGAGAGTTCGGAATGAGGAGATGCTTCATAGAGTGGGAAAAGAGAGGGTGATTATTGAAATAATAAAAAAGGGAAAATGCATTTGGTTGGGACATTGGCTGAGACGTGACTGCCTGTTAGTGACGGCATTAGAAGGATTTGTAACGAGGAGGAAATCAAGAGATCGGAGACGAATGAAAATGATAGGCAATATGAAAATGGAAGGAAGTTACTATTAAATGAAACGGATGGCTCAGAATGGAGGGCGGCCATGTGAAAACCTGCCTTTGGGCAGAACACTTATTATATTAGAACTATTATAAGCCGGTTTTGCAATTCGTTTTTAGTTACGTGTGTATTTTCGATTTTAATATCCTTATAGAAGCCTAGCTATTTTTATGTTTCGTTTTTGAACAGGTTATCAAGTGTTCCATTGTTTACGGTTTCCATTTGGGGGTAATTTTCCCACTGGTGTCTATTATGTAGAGAACTTTTTGAACTTTTTCAAAACTCCATATGGATGTCTGAGGTGAAAGTTTCTATGATTTTGAGGAGTCCTTTTTTACTTTTGTTTCGGTGGCTGTGTATATTTTAATGTCGTCCATTTAGAGGAGATGATTAATTTTGTTTTGGCTTATTTTTTGGTGTTTGATGTGGTAGTCGTGTTCTGTATTGGTGATTGCATTTGAAATTAGGTTGAGGCACACACAGAACCGGAGAGCACCGAGTGAGATTCCTTGGAAAATGCCGCGTTGTACTTAGAAGTCGTCTGTTTGAATTTCTTCGATCTGTTTTCAGATGGATTTTTGACATCCATGACTGCATGATTTGTATAAGAAATTATCTGAGGTACCGGTTGATCTTGTAAATCTCTAGAACACTGATTATTCAGTTACGGGACACTGAGTCGAATGCTTTGTTGTAGTCTATGTAACAGGTATGAAGGTTTCTGTTTTCTTTTAGAGTTTGTTTCATGATGTCGCTATCTATGATGAGCGGTTCTTTGAATCCTTGATTTCGTTCCCAGCATCCTTTCTGTTCTGTGAGTTTGTTGTTTTGTGTTAGGTGCTGTTATATCTTGTTGCAGTGATGATCTTGTACAGGGTTGAGAGGCAGATGAACGATCAATATTGTGATGGACTTTTGGTGTTTGAACTTTTAATTTTCTGTAGGGTATGTCTTCGGTGAGGAATTTAGGGAGAACGTGTAAGGTTTAAGTATTATTATTACTGTTATTACAAATATACTGAAAAACTAATACTAATAAAGTGTATTACATTAAAGTAAGTTAAGATTATTTCATTACTCGATGTGTTAAATTACAAAATTCTGTTTATTCCGAAAAGTGATATCACTTTTAATTATATTTTAATATAATAGATTATGATATTAGAATATGATTTTAAATAACTTTTTTATTTTTTTTTTACTGGATGTGTAATTATTCTTATGTAGCTGAAAATTTAAACCTTATTTTTATAATTTAAACCTAATTATTTACTACTGATACCTAATTAAATTTAGATCACATACTACTGAATGGACAGTTAAATATCGAAACCTTAAGAATTAAAAAAAAATGTATTTATAATTTAATATTATCATGGCCTTGAAAAGGCCCGAAAAAAACTTTCTGGAGCATCACTCGCACTAATTTTAGCTACGAGCCATCACTGGTTGTGCGTCAGGAAAGGTTCACATACCTCCAATTCAAGAACTACCGAAGGTATTTGAAGCATTGTTCAATGGAAACCATCCTAAATCCAGAGTTTTTTTTTTCAGAATTATTCTCGTAACTATTAGGATAACGGAACCAGCAGGACCTGACTAGACGTGAAGAATGAGCGAAAAGGGCCTTGACCGGCTACTTTACAATAGAGTTTAATACTAAAAAGATAATATAATATTTTTTTTTTTTCTTTTATTAAATTATAAATTAATTTTATCAAATTATTATTTCTTTGAAAATAAAAGATTACGTTAGAGAGTTTATATATTAAATAAATAAATTTATTTTAGGAATTTAGATTTTAAAATGGATAAAAGCGAGCAATCAGTTAGTACAGAATTTATTATATTAAATCATTCATTAGGAAATAAATTATTATTTTTTTTTTTTATAATAATCATCTGCAGTAAATACAATTAAAAAGATATTACGGTCTGGAATATCTACTCTAATGAGCAAATAAGTAATAGCTATAAAATTCTTTGTATTATATTATTCAGAAATAAATTTTTATTTAAAATAACAATGACTAATGTTAAATCATTATTTATACTATTAAAAGGATTGTATTGATATTTGAAGAGAAGATATTTCTAAAGGTTAAATATATTAAAAATTAATTATTTATTGTTTAAAATATTTTATTATACACTAGGAGGAATTTAAATAATAAAAAAAAAAATTATCTTTTAAAGTCAGATCAAGAGGATTTAAGTAAAAAGCTGGTAAAATATTGCATGAATTTCCCGGCTATTAATAATAAAAATTAAAGAGTTAGGAAAAAAGACAGAATATATATTACTTAGAAGCGGCGAATAAATTTTAAGAAATTTTTTTTAAAAATGTTTCGTATACTGGTTAAGGTTAAGAAAATTTACTTATGTAAAGTTTTCTCTAAATCTAGCAACCATTCAGTAAAGGCTAAAATAATAAAAAGAAAATTACAAAAAGATTTTCTTCATTTTATGCCCGGGGTCTGTAGTTTAAAAAGATTGTAAACATTTCTTGATCTCTATATATGAAGTGTAAACTTTCAAATAAGATTTTTGAGAAATATTTAAACCGAAAGATAAAAACAGCAAAATAACATATTTCATTTATATCGAAAAGTTCTGACAACACTTTCCCGTCACGAGGCTTACACACGTATACCCACACAACTTAATTTTTCGGTGCTACACTAGCGCTCATTATGATGACAGTGGGTACTATTGACGCAGTATACCCACTTAGCCGGTAATTTAGAAAATTTTTTTAAATGGGGTGCGATTTTGCAAAAGATATTTTTTGCAAATACTGTTGATTTTTTAATCGTTAATAAATGCGTCAAAGAAAAATAAGACCTTAATTAGGAGAAATCCCGAGATACTGAGGGTGATGTTGCTCTACAGTCTCGCCCCTTGGCCTTCTAAGTTGAACATTTAATGGCATCAATGCCCCTTATATAGTAATATAAGTAATAGTAAATATATAGTAAGTATAGTAAATATAAGTGGTAGTAATCTGACCAAATTTGGTCAAAATCGGTCCAGTAGTTCTGGAGATATGAGTGCAAAACGGAACAAACACACATACATACGAACATTCCAAAATTTCCATCTAGGGTTTTTGTTTTTTGGGTTCCTTAGGTGTCAAACCGTCAAGATCTGGTGAAAACCGCATATGCCCAAATTGAACCGATTACAATTCTTTCTCTTCTAAAGCTATCGAGCTACACGAGGAAGTAAAAATATGATGATTTCATACACGTGTCTCTCAAAATGAATATCAGGGTTTTAAAGTTTTGTAATATTTATTAAGTTTTACATATACTGATAAATTATACAAGCAATGAAACAGCAGCTCAGACAGTTTTTTTCTATAAGTGTTCAATGTGAGCACTATTTGTGGATATATCTAGACGATAAAAGAATTTATCTCCTAATTTAATCAGCAATTTTGAAGTAATTGATGCAGCAGCTGCTTAAATCCTGTGTCTAAAGTCGGATAAATAAGCTGATAATGATGGCACATATGCTTAAACCTTTACAAACCACCAAACAAAAACATCGCTCGGGGTCAGATCGGGTGAACGAGGAGGCCACGGCAAATACGCCCTGTCATCTGGTCCTCACCGACCAATCCAGCAATCGGAAAGAATTTCATTCAACCAATCACGTACACCGTTATACCAGTTTAGAGACGAATCATCTTGTTGCAAATAAAGTTCTGCGGCTCGTATTTCAGTTAAGGAAAGAGCCATATTTGTAGAATATCAATGTAGTTCATTCCAGACACACTTGTTTGCAACGAAAAAGAACTAAACTAACGAAATAAAAAACTGAAGAACTAAAAAAAGAACGTAAACTTGCTGTTGAGATATGGGACAAAAAATGTTCAGTTTTTGGGAGTATCGCTTTTACTGCAATATTTCATGAGGATTCTCTGATACACAGATGTACATTATGAGTATTTACTTTTCCATTGTCATGAAATGTTGATTCGTCACTGAATACGACACGATAATGAACTTCTTCATCGACACGATGCATCATTTCATTTGCAGAACTAAACCCAGAGAATTTTCGGACCAATATTGGAGGGAAGACGATGAGATGTTTAAAGAATCTATTTTTTACATTTTTTGGGGTTTATTTCAACTTCTAATAATAATAGTAAATATTAAAATAAATTTTTATTATAATTCCCGCTCAAAATTTAAAAATTATTCTATGAGGGAAACGATTTATTGGTTGTACCTCATTGGAAGTAAAATTTACTTAAGTACTTTTACTTTAGTACTTTAAGTACTAAAGTAACTTTAAGTACTTAGCGATAACAATACTTCCTTTTACGAAGTCAACAATACTTCCTTTTACGAAGTAAAAGGAAGTATTGTTATCGCGAAAAATTTCGGTTTTCAGATTTCAACGGAAATATCCATTTTGACCATTCCTGAATCCATTTTGACTAGTTTCGACGTCACGTATGTATCTCGGGTAACTCAAAAACGGATGTTGAAATATTGGATTTAGGATTGCTGTAACATCTAGTTGTGCACCTCCCCTTTTGATTGCAATCGACTGGACCAAAAGTGTCTACAAAATCTCAAAATCCAAAAAAATCTAGATTTTGGACTCAAATTTGCAGTAATAAGCCATCATTGAAAGTTTTTCAACGATATATCTTACGTGGTACTTATTTCCATTGGTTACAGAGTTATAGCCAAATAGGATTTTAATTAATGAAATATTTGGATCTTACAAGGAGAAGGAACATCGGTTCGAATCAGACTTCATTTTCTTTTTTTTAACTTTTTTTTTTAATTTAAATATACTGATTTATTAATAACTATTAGCCTTTTGTAAAAAAAATTTTACAATAAATAATTATCCAATAAAAAAAAAAAAGTATGACAAATATCAAAAGTTATTAATGAAATAAAATTCGATGTACTTTTCATTTAAAAAAATTTGAATTTTTAATTTAACAGGTGTACAAGGAAGTTATGTGGTATCCGCATAAGATTTTTTTTTTTACTTTCTTTTATTTAACATATTAAACGTAGAAAAAAAAAGTAGGAGTGATTTTTGGAGACAGGGAACAGAAAAAAATGAAAAAATTTCCGATTTTTTAAACGTTTTTAGTTTATTTAAACGTATAATAATGATAATTTTACAATAAAATTTGTACTTACGTATTAACGCCACCGCAGCTACAGCTTTATTTAAAAACAAAGTAGTCAATCGGATTTCGACGGAAAATAGATTCAAAACAGAATATAAATGGTTATTTATATTTATTTATTTTATAAATATAATTTAATTAAACTTAACGTACGCTCGCTTCGCTCGCTAACCTTGACTAATTAACACTGTAATTTTTTGAGTATCTATTTAATAAATTCAGGAATATTGCAATTTGATTATTTAAATAATAAATAATTGTAATTACTGAATTTATTAAATAAATACTCAAAAAATTACGGTGTTAGTCAAGGTTAGCGAGCGTAGATTAAGTTTGGTTAAATTATATTTATAAAATAAATATTTATTTATTTATATTAAACTCTATATCGGCCCATTTTCCATCGTAATCCACATCACAAATTACCCCCACCCGAAAAAAATTATACATAATTATTTTTGTGTATCATTATTTTTCCACTATTTAAGATTAAATAACCAAAGTCAAGAAGCTATTACAACTTTGTTGTCAGTTTCTTTTCTGTAAAATAAAAACAAATTCCAAGATAAACCCAAATATTTTTGGTTTTTATCGGGGAAATTTAACAGTTTAAAAAGAGGTTAATTTGTAGAAAATTCTTAATTTTTAATCGGTCAGTAGCAAATTAGGTTAGTTAAGAGGAAAACTTTTCCATACTCCTCTTTAAATCTAACAGTATATTACAGTGTTCCTATAAGGTCAACACTGTTCATGAATTTTGGAACTGTATAATGTAACAAGTAGGAGGTAGGTACAAGGAACTGGTAAGAGTAAAGTATACTTATTGTTCCTTTATGGTATTAAGGGAATAACGGATAATAACCCTAAGAAGAGTACAAGCGTTGATAGAAGAGACTATGAAGAAGAGCCTAGGGATAGTGTTGTTGTTGTTGTTGATGTTGTTGGCGTTGTTATGTTAGCTAAGCTTACGTATATGGACTAAGGCTTTGTCTGGACAACAGTTTTCCCTTCGCAAAATCGCTTTTGATCAAAGACTTCCTGTGACAATAATTCATAAGGTATCTCTTCCTCCTCCTTTACTCTCTCATCTTACCCCTTATCCCGTCTATTATCCCTTCTCTACCTTACCTTTCTCCTCCTCAAATAGCCTTTTCCCATGTTATCTAAAATCCTCCATTTCCTCTGCCTTACACATATAACGTAAGTGAAACTTATGAAGGTAGAGCGTTTTATAATCTTGCATCGACAGCACCAATAATTTATGTATAAATTACATTTACCTACTATATTCATGTATAAGTGAATAAGTAAGTAAGTTAAAAAAAATTCTGGCAAAATCATGATTATCAAAATAAGTTTTAACTTTAAAATTCCCAAATTTCGAATATATTTTTTTGATTTTAGAGCTTCATTATTCTGTAGGAAAAATTTACGAAAAAATTTTTTTATAAAGAAGCGATTCCTAAGAAAAAAAATTAATTTAAAAACTATTGAAAAAATAATGTATAAATTTTATGATTAATAATGAAAAAAAATTGGTTCCCATTTTGGGTCCTGAATAAAATGTGGTGCCATAGTTACTTTAATTTTAATCGCCCTTTAATTGATTAAGAAAGATTAAAAAAAAATTGTTAATAATAACAATTAAAATAGCTAAAAATCCAAAACAGATTATACATTTTTTAGCCGTGGGGAATAAATTTTAAGAAAATTATTTACATACAGGTTAAGCTCTTAACAAATCTGCTTATAAAAAGTTTTTTTAAACCTAACATCCCCTTATTAAAGATAAAATAAGTAAAGGAACATTTTAGGAAACTTTTCTATAGTTTAGTCCTAGTTTTAGCCCACCGGGCTAGTCTAGTGGTTAACTCGCCACCGCAAGTCAGCTGAGTTCAAAGTTAAGAGTTCTAAGTTCAAGTAAACTTTTAGTTAACTTTTATAAGAATTTGAATACTATATCGTCGATATAGTTTTCTTTGGTAGTTTTTTCTCTCTTTTTCTTCTCCCCCGGGCCGGATTCTGTAGTTAAGTATTACACAGCCCTGGGGAGTGTCCTTTTCTCTAACAGACCTCTACGTCTCGGCCCACCGGTCGGATCTCACTTTGCTCCCACCTCAAAGTAGAATCCACCAGGCCGGCTATGCCAACCCTGAGCCCCACTCCGGGAGCCGGGACTCGGTCTTTATGCCACTGCCTCTAACGGGGACACCCGGAGTGGGCCATCCCAGCCGAGACTTGGTCTTTTTAGCTCGGGGGTGCGAGAGTCCCCTTGCCTCATCGCTACCGCCTACTCGTGCAAGCACGTGCGAACGATAGCTCCGCAGAGGGCTGTCCCTCATCCCCGAGACCCCGATTCTTCTCATGAAGAACCCTCGCCACGAACTCTGTAATGGTATCAAAACTCTTGAGGCATTCTTTGATGGTTGGATTTCAATTATCCAAACATCTCAGGAACGGTCAACCTGTGACTGTACAAGATTGCACTTCATTTACATTCATACATATCATCCTCTAAAGTAATACCTTACGGTGGTTCCGGAGGCTAAACAGAAAAAATAGAAAGATCCTGGTTTAAAAATTGAGAAAAAAATAGTAGATATTTCTTGATGGCTGTCCTACATAAGAAGTAAAATATATTAACAGTAGGAAGATGAGCAAAAGAACAAAAAAATATATATATTTCAATTTTTACTGGTGAGGGTTGATTTTTGAAAAAAAATGTAGGATTATTTTTTTGCATTACAGATAACAAATTAATTTTAATAAATTTTTCTCTAAAATGCCTCTGAAAATAATCGTGTTTTTTTCACATCTGTCCACTCTCTTAAAGAATTTTGAAAATAAGTAATATGTATAGAAATATTTGAGGCAAATTTAAAGAAAAACAGTTCAATCATTCCTTATTATATTATGTTCATATGTGCGTACATTTGCAAATACGAACATAATATAATGTGCGTGCGTGCGTGCGTGCGTACGTACGTACGCACATACGACTGGTACAAACATTTTTTTTTTTTGTTTAGATGAACTAGTTGGACTCTAACACAAAGATTTGAAAAAAAAAAATCGGTACTCAATTTTTGATGTAATCTCCATAATTTCCTCTTTATTTATGTTATTTTATTTATATTTGCCGGGAAACTGAAAATTATATTTTATTATTTAAAATCTTTGTTTTTTAAAACTATTTTTTATAAGAAATTTGGAAAGAAATGTAAAAACATGCTACTGTTTTTTCCTAAAAAATAACTGACAGATTGGAACTTTTTCCTTATATTTTACTGTAGTACTGCAGTAACAGTTAGTATTTTTGGTTACTCTTTTTATCTTTATATACAAAAAAAAATTATAACTTAATATACACTTTATGCACGCGAATTGTTTTATTTACCGTTAACTAGTTACAATTTGCGTGAGTAGTTTTAATAATTTATTAAGTACGCGAAAACTGAGTGTAATACAAACAAAAATATATACTTTTTTTAATTGGTTTAGAACACAGCTTTTTTCCGTACTTATAAATAACAACAACTTAGTTTTACTTTACATAAGGAAATTGTTTTATTTCATGCCAACTAGTTAAAATATTTCTCTTTGAAATCATCCAACAGAGTGAAAACGTAGTTGTTTTTCTGATAATTTGTAGAGCCACTGCTCTCCTATTTTCTGAACTTCGTATTTTAATATTATTTATATTTTTCCTAGTTAGTAATAACATCTCGGAATGAATATTATTGTTTGTATATATTCGATATGTATTAATGATACTAAAGATATATTAAATATATTTTCTATTAAATTATATCTAAATTTTAATATATTTAAAATTATTTATTAATATAGTTTTCATTGATATTAGGGTGATTAACTATTTATTAGAAAATGAACCATAATAAATAACTTAACGTTTCTCTGATAATCATAAATTCTTCAAATATTACTACAAGCGCACGCGCGCACACACACACACACACACATACACTTATTAATTTTCCGTAAAAACTGAATTAATGCAATTAAATTATATATTATTTATAATTAATTCGGTCCAGTGTAATTAAAATTATATAAAAATCACTTAAAATACACGTTTAATAAAAACATCTGTTGTGGACACCACATGACTTCCTTATACGCTTATTAAATTACTAGTACGTAAAAAAAGGGAGATGAAGTATGATTCGAACCGATGTGCCTTCTCCTTATAAGGTCCAAATGTTTCATTAATTAAAATTTCATTTCCCTCTACATCTGGAACCAATAAAAATAAGTACCACTTATGATGCAACGTTTAAAAGCTCTCAATGAGGGTTTATTACTGCAGTTAAGAAATATCTGAAGTGGACACTACATGACTTCCTTTTACCCCTATAAAATTACATATGCACATTTTTTTGCTATACTTCATTTAAACTTATTTCATTTGAAAGTGAGATACGATCCTCCAATTCTTTAATAAAGTGGACAGTTACACAGTTGCATTGTGGTGGACATCACATTGCATCAAATTTTTTTGTGGTGTCCGTATCAGCATTTTATGTTAGTTTATATATTAATTCTGTTTCATGTCGATCAAGTAGTTACGTGGTATAAGTGAGAACGTGTAGGATCAGTGACCATGGACATATGAGGTTCTAATCCAACTTCATATACATATATTTTTTTTAAATTTAAATAAATTAATTTATTAATAATTACTACTAACCTCTGTAAAAATTTTTGAATTTAAATAAAAAGTCCATAAAATTTTTATTTCACCAATAACTTCTGCTTTTTTCAATTTTTTTTTCTTTGTTTTTGAATTATTATTTATTGTAATTATTATTGAATTATTATTTATTGTAAAACTTTTTTTGCAATCAGAGGCTAATAATTATTAATAATCAATATATTTAAAAAAAAAGGTAAAAAATTATATGTATATGAAATCAGATTTGAACCGATGTTTCTTCTCCTTGTAAGATCCAAATATTTCATTAATTAAAATTTCATTTCGCTATAACTCTAGAACTAATGAAAATAAGTACCAGTTATGATATATCGTTGAAAAGTTTTCAATTAGGGCTTATAACTGCAGTTAAGAAAAAGTTAAAATTCCAAATTTTTAGGTTTTGGGCTCTTTTTACACTTTTGGTCCAATGGATTACAATCAAAGGGATAAGTCCACAACTAGATGTTACAACAGTCCTAAATCCCAAATTTCAACATGCTACGGCTAATCGTTACGTACGTATAGACGTCACCCCGAAACTAGTCAAAATGAATTCAGGATGGTCAAAATGGATTTTTTTTTTTTGAAATCTCAAAAACCGAAATTTTTCGCGATCACACTTCGCACAAGGAAATAAAAAACAAAAATTCGTAAATCTCACATTACAATGCAGACATATCTAATAGAAAAGTGTAAATTGTATTGGTGAATTGTAAAATCTGTATTGAATGGTTGTCTGGTATATAGAATATTAAGCAGTGGAATTGATGTAAAAGCTATATAAATTTAAGAAATAATAAACAAATAGAGGCGAAATATATAATTTTGTAAACTCCCCACCCTCGAATCAGTGAAATATTAAAAATTATATAAATTACAATTTTGTGCACTTTACTCTTTAAAATCCTTTACTCTTTAGAAGCATACTTCTCCCTCACTAATATAGCTAATATTAAAATTATTTTTCCTGTCACCTCTCCTCCTAATTTTACCTCTGCATGATAATATTATAAATAGTAGAAGGAGCAAAATCTAATCCTATTATAACTTGGCCTTTTAATGAAGAGCCTTCGTCTCTTTTTAATGAAGATACTACTAGATGTATTTTCCTTTTTTTTTAATTTTCGGTAATTTCGTTGTTATTAACTGGAATTACTGGGTTTTTTTAAAATAAAATTATGTTTTTCAAATGGTACATTTTGGGTTTTTGTCTTAGAGATGATGAGTTTTTTCCATGATACACTCAGATTATTTCATTTTTTTTTTTTTTTTGCTATCTATTAAAGGCTTTTTTAAGGACCATCTCTTAGGGTTTATATGGAAAATGACCAGTTCTTTCACCATTTAATAAATACGATGTTGCCTCATAACACATGATTTGTCATACTGGTCTACCTTGTGTTGGTTGACATTCACTTTTATTGAAGAATCGAGAAGTGTTATTACACAATTGTTATGTCAAGTTGTCTTGAGAGAAATTTCTAGCAAGAAATATCAAAGATGACTTGCAGATTGTCTTTCTATTGAAATGTTGTCTTCCTTCGATTCCTATCATCGTACATAAAAAAAGTCGTTGAATATTAAAGGAGAAACTATGGTGACCTCTCACCATATATTAATCCGATATCAGCACGCACTAATGTCAAAAATGCGATATCAGTTTTTTTTTGCAAATCTCTTCGTTTTATGATGCACTAGTTCATTTTACCAAAAAACACATGCATGTACGTATATGCGTACGCGTGTATATCGCACTGCTTTTATCCTTACATCTCAGGATTGACTGAACCAAGATTCTTCAAATGTGCCACCTTTTTTAATTAGTGATTAGAATTAATATTGAAGTTATTAAGAGCTATTCAAGGTTTCTTTCCCTCATTTTATATTATCTTGAACCCAAACTTATTCCGTGTGAAGCAAGGATACTAAAGCTAACATATATTATTTTGTTAAAAACGTACTGATTATCATTGTCAATAAAATAACATAAGTTATGCTCCTTTTTCTTTTTTTTATTATTTTCTCTAGTTTCTTTATGCATTTCTTGCTTTTATTATCTCTCTTAACATTTCTGTAAAATCAAATTCACTCACACATATATTTTATATAAAGAGTATAACATCAACGTTAAACATAACACATTACTTTTTTTATACTTTTTATACTAAACTTTTCACTTCTAACAGCATTTCTTTTATTATTAAACCATTTCTTAAGTTCAAAGTTTCTTTGTATTTTTTTCTTTAACTTACATACATTTCATTCCATTTGACTCCGTTTTCTTTCTTTAATATCTACCTTCTGACATTGTTGTAATCTGCACCAGAATATATATTACTGTATTTTACCCTAGCAATAGAATATATCTACAATATTATTTTAATTCATATATTCATGTTATGCAGTTTTCTTTTTATTATCCTTTTTGCACGTGCATTCAACCTGATCAATTCTCCATCAAGTGAAAACTGTCAATGATATAAAATATTATATTGTAAAATATATTCATTTTAAAATATTCTTAGATTTATGACATGTTTTTATAACATTACTAGCAGACCCGTCGCGGTTTCTTCCGCGCTATATAGTTACTTGCGTTTCCCGTCGCGATCAGGGATGTTTAGCCGGTCAAAACTCGCTTCATTTGCCCTTCCCGTTTAACCAGGGGCTCTGCACTCGTTAAACACTATAAAACCATAAAACGTATAAATTAAAATCAAAAAACGTATAAATAACATAAAACTTCTTTACTAAATTTAACGTAGTTGAATATCGAGAGATGTCGTCTATATCGATTAATATTGTCTATATCGACTTTTGTATATATCAATATCGACTCCCTCAACAGTTATTATGTGATTCAGTTTTTCTAAATATCTCAACCCCGGCGCCCAAATGGGTTCATTTTTTGCAATTTTGTTTTCATTTCACGTTACAAATATACTCGTATATTCTGAATATGAGCCAAATCGGACCATAAGTGCAATTTTTCAAAATATCTCAACCCCAGCGCCTTCTAGTGGGTCCACTTTTTCAGAGGTATTTCTTTCCATGTAAGTAAAACATTCTGAATATGAGCCAAATTGGACCAAAAATACAATTTTTCGAAATATCTTGACCACAGCGCCACCTTGCGGCTCCATTTTTTTGAAAAATCATTTCTTTTTACGTAACAAACATATATTCTGAATATGAGTCAAATCTGACAATAAATACAATTTTTTAAATATCTCGACTCCAACGCCACCTAGCGGGCAAAACTAATTCAGAATCCTTCACGGGCGTACACAAAACTCACCAAAGCGAGTTCGAATGAATGGTATAGGAACACATTCGTGACAAACAAATAAATTATTATATACACATTCATTCAATATATTTATGTAGAAGATTATTTTGAATATTTTCCCTTTATGAAACAGATAATATCGCAAATTTATTCCCTAGAATAATACTAAACGTTAAAAAAACAAATTTATACAGTGATTCACGAAGAATGTAATAAACATTCAGGGCATCTTCTAATCTTAAAAATAAAGTAGGAAAGTTCATAAAAACATAGGTTCAGAAACGCTTTGTTAGCGAATATCGGCAGGTGAATGATTTCACCCAAATTTCTGTGTAAAAATTTAGCCAGACTGTTATTCTTGCGATCAGAATTAAGAGGGTAAAAATTTCTGGTTTAATTTCAAATCTTACCTGAAAAAATAAATGTACTCAAAACTGTGTTTTTAGTCATTTTTAAGAAATCAGATAAGTAAAATACAAAATATTTTGGTCGAAAAACTAAGTTATGTTTAGTATAAAATAACTTGGGTTAAATGGCTAATAAACACTTAAAGATTTTCAAAAAAATTGTACAGAATTTAATTCTAAGAAAAATGATATGATTAAAATTCATAAAAATTAAAATAAACGTATGAATTTTGAAAATTAATAAAAACGAAGTATATGAAATTATGGCAGATTTTAAGTAGTGGTAGGACAAAATTTCATTATAAAAAAAGAAAAGAACTAAATATTTTAGAAAATACAATTTATTTTTTTTTTAAATAAAAAATCAAAAGAATTTATTATATATCTTTAAAGATAATTAAAAATTAATATTATCTAAATTCATTTGAAATAATTAATTTCGTACGTAGAAAATCTACACTTAAAATTACTGAAAGTGTTGTTTTCGTTAATACCTAGTTAAAAATCTGTCACTTTTTACTAGCTTTTCTTTAACCCACAATTTTTTTTTTCATGTTTGTTCTTAAATCTTTCATCCTTAATTTAACATACTTCCTCACATTGCCTTTTAAGAAATCTTACACAGTTACTAAGGTCAAGTAACAATAGAATATTCCACCATTACTTTAGCAAACATCCCACGTATGGGGGTAAATTAAGGGTGGAAATTAAAGGTGCAAGTTTAATAATGTAACATCTTCCTGTCATCGCCTATTGATGATATTTTTCAAAGTTATTAAGGTCGGGTGACAATACAATATTACACATTAGATTTGCAAACATGTATACATGTATACGAGGCTTATTTTTTCAAGGTCCGATTGGTCACGAAATTAAAACCACAGTGAAAATAAAAAATTGTTTATTTGTAACAAGTACTTACATAGTTACGCTATTTCTCTACATAGTCGCCACTCCGATTAGACATTTGTCGTAGCGTGGTACCAACTTTCCAATACCCTTGTCATAGAACGGAGCCGCCTGTGTTTTCAGCCATGTTTCTACGTTGGTCTGCAGCTCGATGTCTGCGCAAAAATGTTGTCCTCCTAGCCAGCGTTTCATGTGAGCAGAGGTGAAAATCGGATGTAGCCAAGTCCGGGCTGTTTGGTGGGTAATTAAACACTTCCCAACGAAAACGCTGCAGGTGCTTCTTTGTTACAGCTGCAGTGTGCGGCCGAGCATTGTCATGGAGAAAGACAATGCCTGATGACAACATTCCTCTCCGCTTATTCTGAATCGCCCTTCGTAGACGTTGAAGAGTCACGCAGTATGAGGCTGCAGTGATGCAGCCACCAAGAGAACTCCATTCCGTTCCCAGAACATAGTAACCACACACTTTCTGTAGGAGAAGGTTCGCTTGAACTTCTTTGGTTTACTGGGAGAATGAGAATGTATCCGCTGTTTGGATTGTTCTTTTGTTTCTTCAGTTTCGAAATGGATCCGTGTCTCGTTCCCTGTGACAATTTTGTTCAAAAATCTTCTCTTTCATTGTGGTAGCGCCGGAGAAACGTTAGGGAGGCGGCCATTTTCATTGTTTTGCGATGGTCGGACAGCATCTTGTGAACCCATCTCACACACAGTTTGGGGTACTGAATCTCTCACTCACAATGGTGTAGAGATCTGACCTTAAAATTTCAGGAAACGAATCGCTCAATACAGAAATTGTGAACCGACGATTTTCTCGAATTGCTTCATCCACTCGCTCAACGAGATCATCGGTTGACACTCGCTTCCTTCCCTGATCCCCTGCATCGTGAACATCTGTACGTCCTGCTTTAAAGTTCCTGCACCATTTTTCACTTTGCTGTCACTCATTGAGGTTTCACCGTACACATTACTTATTCGTCGATGAATTTCAGCCGCATTACACCCCTCAGCCTGAAGAAATCGAATTACCGCACGCACTTTACACTTGGCGGAAGATGCTATTGTTGTAGACATGTTTACGTGCTAGCTGCGTGTTCAGCACTAAACGAAGTGACGCGGCGTGATTAAAGGCCATACTAGAGACGCTGCGGAACACATATGCGCCAAGGTTCATCCGATTTTTGCGCGGGTTTTTATTTCGAGACCGATCGGACCTTGAAAAAAATAACCCTCGTGTAAGCGACAAAAGAAGTTTTGTTAATTTACAACTGTAGTTCAATAATCAAAAACTTCACTACTTCGTTACTTTGTATAGTAAATGTTTGATTGAAAATTTGTTTGATATTGTATAAATATATTAGAAATTTTGATATATGATGTTATCTTTAGAAATCCAAATTAACCTACTAATTAAACTTATGCAATGTATGATAATAATTTGATTAATGTATGACTAAAAAGAATAAACCAAGTTTTAATTTTTTTTTATATATTTGTTATATTATTATTAGCCAGTTTTAAAAGGAAATGAATTATGTTAAACACAAAGGTTTAGTTAGAATTAGCGGAGAACAGGGATGAACAAGGTTCAAGTGACATAATCAAAGAAAAATCACCTCTCGTAAAAATAATATAAAGATTAGTATTTGATTTAAGAGTTATTTTCTGCCTTTCCTAGCAACATTACTCTAAAATTTGTAGTTCACATTTCGGAGTACATCCATTCTCAAAAATAGTTTTAGCACGCAAAAATAAAACTGAAATCAAATATGATAATCCTAGCAGAAATATAAAATATAACCGTAATATATAAGTTAATAACCGTAAAAAATTACGGTTTTCATATTTCAACGAAAATCTCCATTTTGACCATACTTGAATCTATTTTAATTAGTTTCGGTGTGACGTACTTACGTACGTACATATGTGCGTATGTATCTCGCATAACTCAAAAACTATTAGCCGTAGGATAATGAAATTTTGGATTTAGGACTGTGGTAACATCTAGTTGTGCACCTACCCTTTTTATTACAATACGTTGGAGCAAAAGTGTAAGAAAAGTCCAAATCCAAAAATTTGGATTTTAAACTTTTTCTTAAATGTAGTACTAAGCCCTCATTGTGAGCTTTTCAAGGATATATCGTAAGTGGTACTTATTTTCATTGGTTCCAGAATTATAGCAAAATAAAATTTTAATTAATGTAATATTTGTATCTTACAAGGTGACGGCACATCGGTTTGAACTTCTTATACACATATTTTTTCGTAACTTTTTTTTTAATTTAAATATATTGATTTATTAATAATTAATTATTAACCTCTGATTGTAAAAAACGTTTTACGATAAATAATAATTCAATAATAACAATAAAAAAATGAAAATATTAGAAGTTATTAATGAAATAATATTTGATGTCCGTTTCATTTAAAAAAAATTTGTATATATAATTCTAAAGGTGTACAAGGAAATCATGTGGTGTCCACATCAGAGATTCTTTCACAACAAAATCTTTAATGCTTTTAAAGTTTAAAAAACTTTTGCAGATCGGTTACGTTGTTATTTAACAAACGAATTTTCTCCATTATTGATAATGAAATAACTTTCCTAAATGTCTAATTCCTGTTTCTTGCACACATTTTTTTCAAACTTTCGTTACAGTAAAATAATATTACAAATCATATCCAGGCAATATTAAATAGACTATAACAGATTTTTCCAGTATTAACTAAATACTGTGTTATTGTTATTTAAAATTTTGATTTTATTTTTTTTAAATAGTATGATTATTACTATTTTATTTTTCATTTCTTTTTTAATTTTGTTAAATTTTTTACTTTTATATTAATTCCTAAATGGTCGTTTAATGAACGAACATTGTTTAATCAATTTTAAACGATCAAAGTTTAATATACTTTATCATTGGATAAAGTGACAAATGAAGAGGTGTTGCGGCAAATCGATGTAGAAAGAAGCATTTGGAAAAATATAGTTAAAAGAAGACTTATAGGCCACATATTAAAGCATCCTGGAATAGTCGCTTTAATATTGGAGGGAGAGGTAGAAAGGAAAAATTTTGCAGGCAGGCAACGTTTGGAATATGTAAAACAAATTGTTAGGGATGTAGGACGTAGGGAGTATACCAAAATTAAACGACTAGCACTTGATAGGAAATCTTGTAGAGTCGCATAACAGTTAAATAACTAAAGACAAAAAAAATATCGTTTAACAATCATAATTTACTTTTAAATTCTAAATAACCTTTTTTGTTACGTGATTTTTTATGTTTCTTAAGATCTTTTTTATGTTTTGAGTTGCTAAATTAAAATATACGATTATATCAACAGACTATAAATTGCGTACGATTTCATTCCTATCTATAATCCGTAGAGTTATATACAGAATGTTTCAGGAGATGTTGACCAAACTTATACTTTTGAAAATTATACTTTTGAGAATTCTAAAATAAAGTCTATTAAAATTTGTTTAATAGCTCTGTAAATTTTAGTTTTATCGAATAATGGTTTATTAAACAAAATTGTAATTCTTTTATTACAAACAAAATGACACTTATTTCCTAAAATCATAATGCAGTTTGTCTATTTTATGGTTTACTGGTAATAAAAATAGATATTAAAATAATTTTAATTTAATTAGTAAAGGATTTCCTTGGTGTTTTCCTATGATGATACCTTTGCTTTCTTTTTATTTTTAGCCTCCTCTATTTACCGTTCTTCAGAGGATGAACGAGGATGATATGTACGAGTGTAAATGAAATATAGTCTTGTACGGTCTCAGTTCGACTATTCCTGAGATGTGTGGTTAATTGAAACCCAACCACCACCAAAGAACACCGTTATCCACGATCTAGTATTCAAATTCGTGTAAAAATAACTGCCTTTACTAGGATTTGAACGCTTGAACTCTCGACTTTCAAATCAGCTGATTTGGGAAGACGCGTTCACCACTAGACCAACCCGGTGGGTTCTATGAAGCCGACCTTGCGCTAGGGTTGTATGTTATTTTCCATCTGATCATAACATTAGAAAACTTGTGATTAATTAGTAAGGCTGATGAAATAATAGTTCGTAGAGTAATTACGGTCGATTGTAAATCATCTGAAGTAATTTTATTATATATATTCTTTTATTCTTAAGAAAATTGGACTTTTACTTATGCACGAACCCTTTTAATCAATAAAAGTTTTCCTAAAACTTTAAACTACACGACCTTTGCCAATCAGTAATGGTGATATTTGCTATTTTTACACGACTGCCCAGAAAGGAGTTTAAGGTTTTTAGGGTTTAGTTATGTAAGTTTGTATATATGTATGTATGTGTGTTTGTTCCACTGTAGCAGCTCAACGGCCGAACCGATTTAGATTTATAACCCCGCGTTAGATCCTTACGTTACGGGAAGTATAGAGGTTATATAAATATGTTTAATTGTAACTAAAAGGCCAGAAAAAATCATATATACGAGAGTAAGTCAATTATTATCCGCAATTTAATTATATTTTTGTTTATGTTGGTAGTACTGTCGTGTTGCGTAGATGACGCATGCGTGGTTTATTGTTGTTATGTCTGTGCAGGTTTGATGTTGCTAGGTTAGTTCCATTATCGCTACCCTGCCGTTAGCCATGGCTGCTCGGCTTTCTGTTTGCACCAAAGAAGAGCAACGTCCAGTGATTCGTTTTTTGTGGTCAGAAGGTGTACCAGGGTGTCAAAATTCATTGAAGACTTTCGGTACAGTACGGAAAGAGTGTGCTGCCGCAATGGAGTGTTTACGAATGGATTGAAAAATTCTAAAACGGTCGCACAAGTGTTACACACGACGAAGAAGCCGGACGACCGTTTACCGCCACAATTGAGGAAAACATTGAGCGTGCACGTGACATGGTTTTCTTAGACAGACGAGTAACTATTGATGAAGTGGCACATCGTCTGTAAATTAGTCACTGTACCACCTACGAAATCATCTACAACAGATTTGAATTTCATAAGGTCTGTGCAAGATGGGTCCCAAAACAACTCACATAGTTGCATAAACAAACGCGCTTGGACATCTGCCAAAAACATTTGGATCGCTTCGGTAACGATCGGACATTTGGAACATCTTCTTAGACAGATTCATCACTGTGACGAAACATGGATCCATCATTACGAGCCGGAGAGTAAACGGCAGAGTATGGAATGGAAACATCCAAATTCGCCCTGCAAAAAAAAGTTCAAGACCCAACTATCCGCAGGAAAACTAATGCTAACGGTTTTTTTGGGTACTCACAAGGCCCAGTACTGCAACATTATGAGGAAAGTACTGCAACGAAAAAAAATAGTGCGCTTTACATTGATATGCTGACTGCAAAGCTGAAGCCTGCAATTCGAAACAAACGGTGAGGACTGCTATCGAAAGGTGTTGTGTTGTTCACGACAATGTTCGTCCACGTACTGCTGTCCACACTGCTGAAACGCTCCAGAAACTCAACTTTGAAGTACTCTGTATAGTCATCCTCTGTATAGTCCTGATCTTGCCCCTTCTGACTACCACGTTTGGTCCACTTAAAGAGGCATTAAGGGGCCGTCGATTTACCTCGGACGAAACAGTGAAAGAAGCGTTGCGTTCCTGGCTTGTAGCTCAATCGAAAACCTTCTTTTATGAGGGCATCAGGAAGCTTGTGCAACGATGGACCAAGTGCGTTGAAATGCAAAGGGACTATGTTGAAAAATGGTGTACATGTAAGTTTCCCATTTATATTGTAATAAAATTTATTGCGGATAATAATTGACTTTCCCTTGTATGATTCAAAATCGATAATCAATAATATTTTCAGTATCGATTTATTTGTATCGAAAACAATTGTGTTTTAAGATCTGCTACGATATTGGATAAATGAATTACGGGAATAAAATTTATAAATTTCTTTTATAATTATTATTACTGTTGTTATTTATTGATCAAAAAATCTTATGATTTTTTGACGGGCAGTATGTTCGATCATGTAAGCATGTTGTTCTTTTTACTACGAAATATTAACTAATAATCCCCCCTTTCTTTTATAAATAAAAAAAAAATACAATTATAAAATATAACTAAAAATAATCTATGCTTAGAGATTAAATTAAATAGTATGTAAATTATTTGACAACAGACTGCTTCTAGCAGTAGAGAGTCGTGGAGGAAGCCGTGTGCAGCCGTCCGGCTCAACACTATTGGTCCTCCTGCTCCACAATTTTTGTTGTTAAATATTAATTAATACCCTTTATTTTATGTACACAACTGCCCAAAAAGGAGTATAATGTACTTAGAGGGTCTGTATGTATGTTTGTTCCACCGTAGCAGTTCAACGGCTGAACCGATTTAGATGTATGACCACGCGTTGGAATCCTTACGTTACCGGGAGTGTCATAGGATACTCCCGGTATAAATATGAATATTTTCATATTTATATATCCTATGAATATATATGTTTAACTAGATTAAAAAAAATTGAAATATATATACAAAATTGTCAACCGTAGGCTCTCTAATTAACCTATATTAAAGAGCAATATTTGTTAGTTATGTTTTTTATCCAGAAGTCGTGTTATTTTAATTTTTAATATTTATGTCTTGCTTATTTAATATTTGAATGATTTAAAACTTTTATAAAGAGTGTAAGATGTATGGTTAAGTATATTTACGGAAATTAACTTGTTTAGAAATAGTACATCGACTGAAAGGAAATCTTTAGACCAAGTGAAGAGATGTGTATGGAAATTGTTTGTATGAAATTTCTGCGGTGTGCAAACGACAAGAAAGCAATGACTAAGTTAAATACTTCACACACACACACTCACACACTCTCATACACACACACACAAATGTTTATTGAAGTTATACAGCTTTAATTTTCTGATGTTATTGTTATATAGTTTCTGAAACTTCAAAACTAAAAGTTAGCGTTTTCATGAAGGTACAATATTAATAATAATTTTTTAAACGTCACATTGTTTTGCTAATTTTATTGAATGCGTCGAAGCATAACACATTATAATTACTATAAAAGTTTAAAATTAGCCAAAAGAAGTATTTTTTGTACAGAAAATGTGCTACATTATTTTCTAAATTTAAGTTATTATATATATTTATTTATTTATGCATTTTAAAAACAAGATGTTTGTTTCGAACAACGTATTATTTTGTTTTTACGTATCTGTGATTCGAGAACGGCTGTATCGATTTCAATTAAATTGGTATATAAACGATTTAATTAATTTATACAATTAAATTACATAAAGGACGGTTTATATAAAGTCCTACAGCGATTAAGGATATCATTCTGTCTTATTAAAATTAAATAATAGGAAAATTATAAATAAAAAATTTTGATCGTTTAATTATAAAAATATATGTCTTAATGAAAATGTTTTTACTTCCTTGTACTAAGGACAAGGTCCTCGCGCCGTTGGCGTCGTTCACTAACAGCCCCGTGCCAGTTTTGAGACGCTCCCGAGACAGTCTCGCTCGCTCGGTACCGAACATTGGGGTACCTGTGTGTGGCCCATAACCTTCCCTTCCCAACGATATGCGTAATTTATATTTCCAGCTGTCTTTTGCGCGGACTGAGGCTTACATTTTGAATTATTATAATTTTTTACTTGTTTACTTTTCAGTTTTTATGCATAAATATTGTGCAAAAGACATTTATTATTACTTAAATCGATCTAACTCGGCAAACTCTAAATACAGACACACGAATCATTGCGCTATCGCGTCTTATGTCGTAAGCTACACTGAATGGAAATGAGCGAGAGCGCCAGTTTTGGCCGATCTGCGCTGTGCCCCTCCCCGCAAACCGATGTGCCTTTCCCTTTTAACATCCAAGTATTTTATTAATTAAAATTTTATTTAACTATAACTCTGGAACCGATGAAAATAAGTACCATTTATATCATTGAAAAGCTCTCACTGAGGGCTTATTACTGCAGTTTGAAAAAAGTCCAAAATCCATTTCTTTTTTTTGATTTTGGGCTGTTTTGGGCAGTTTTGGTCCATTCGATTGCAATCAAAAAAGGAGATGCAAATTTTATGTTACAGCAGTCCTAAATCCAAAATTTCAACGGCTATTCGTTTTTGAGTTATGAAAATTGGATTTTGGACTTTTCTTAACTGTAGTAATAATCGGTCATTGAGAACTTTTCAACTATATATCATAAATGGGACTTATTCTCATTTGTTCCAGAGTTATAGCCAAATAAAATTTGAATTAATGAAATATTTGGATCTTATAAGGAGAAGGCACATCGATTCGAATCAGACTTCATCTCCTTTTTCAAACTTTTTTTTGTTAACTTTTTTTAAAATTTAAATATACTGATTTATTAATAATTATTAACCTCTAATTGTAAAAAAAATTGCAAAAATTAATAATTCAACAATAATAAAAAAAAAGAAAATATGAAAAAATATCATACGTTGTTAATGAAATAAAATTGTATATACTTTTCATTTAAAAAAAAATGAGTATATGTAATTTAATAGGTGTACAAGGACGTTATGTGGAGTCCGCAATATATTTTTTCTATAATATTAGCATAATTATTATTTTTTTCATTTTAAGTTATTTTTCTTCTTTAATTTGAAGACGTTTTATTTTTTAAATACCCCTGCAATTCTTTTTCAAATACATTTACATAAAGCCGTGAATAAAATCGAGTCAAATGATTTTTATGATTCATTTAAAAATATAGTACATTTTTCAAAAAAAAGAAAAGGTAAGAAAATAATGTAAGTTTAAAAGAAGGAATTTCCTTTTTTGGACAAAACGATCTCTTTCATATTCTTCCCTTTTTCCACAGTAATTGATTATCAACTTTCTTCTATTTCCTTTTTTTTGTGGATATTCTCACAAATTATTTTACTGTAATTATGTATTTTAAAAATATTTGGCGATAGTTTTTATATCCTTTCTTTTTATTGTTTAATAAAAACAACAAAAAAAGAAATACAACAAAAATTATCAAAACTAGTTTTGATATTTGATTAATTATTTTAACATTATATTCCACTTGTGATGCAGTACGTTTTGAAATTAATGGTTGTAAATAACACACGAACATAATGCAAACTGAAACTCACTGGTTCGTAACAAAATTATATTTGGTCAATCTTGGTCGGTCCTTGTATCCTTGTGTAGGCTACCTATTCACAGACGCTGAGATCTTCATTCACCGTAACCGTACCAAACCACCATTACTCCGTGTCCATCCATTCCTTAATACGTTAGCATTTCACGCACCGATTCACAATACAATGTTTCTGTTTACATTAGTCTAACGTACAATCTAAACTCTAGTGTCATCTACTCCATTCAAACGTTAAATCGTAAGTAAACGTAGTAACGCGCACATACGCACGCACACAAAACCACTAACTCAAACTTATTATAATTTTTTATATTTTTCGAATAAAAAATTTCAAAAAATTTTTTCTGAAAAAATTGTTTTAGGAATGTAAATTTTCAGTTTTGCCTACATTAAAAACAAATTTTCCTTTAGAAAATTTTAATAGTTCTTTTTTGTTATCAACACATATAGTCAATAAACCATTAAAAATTCAATTTTTTCCTTAAATTATAAAAATTTTACATTTTGAATACTTTATTTATTTTACTTTCTGCCCGAAAATAACTTATCAAATTTTCTAAATCCAACTAACTTTTCCTAAACTTGAAAAAAACTATTTTTTTCTCCCATTTATATATGGGAAATTGTATAATTATTTATTAACTAATTTTTACTTCCTTGTACGAAATAAAGCAAGTATTATAATCGCGAAATATTTCGGTTTTAGTATTTCAACGAAAATATCCATTTTGAACATCCCTGAATCCATTTTGACTAGTTTCGTCGTGACGTCCGTACTTTATTTTCCTCTCCCCCAAATTGGATTCCACAGTGATGCATAACACAATCCGGGGGAGTGTCCTTTTATAACCCGGCTGGATGTTAACTATTAATAACCGCCTCTAACTCCCAGAGTAGAGTTAACAGGCCTGACTATGGTGTTCCTGCTCCTGTACCCTAGGAGTCGTGACTCGGTCTTTATGCCTTGTTTGCCCCAAACGAGAACATCCAAAAGAGCATTCTCGCCGGTACTACGGTCTTTCTACAAGAGGACGAGAGAGTCCCCGTGACGTCTGTACTTATGTATGTATGTTTCTACGTATCTTGCATAACTCAAAAACGATTAGCCGTAGTATGTTGAAATTTTGGCTTTAGAACAATTATCACATTTATTTGTGCACCTCCCTTTTTGAGTACAATCGACTGGACCAAAAGTATCCAAAAAGCTCAAAATCCAAAAAAAAAAATGAATTTTGGATTTTTTTTTTAACTGCAGTAATACTCATACAGTGGGCCCTCATTGAGAGCTTTTCAACGATAAGTGGTACTTATTTTATTATCTCTAGATTTACAGCCAAATGAAATTTTAATTAATGAAATACAGAGTGTTCCATATAAAACGCAATCCAACCTTATATTGGTAGGTATTGAAATAATAAAAAGGCATGTGTAAATGTAAATGTAATTTTTATTATTACCATCCATTACCTTACATTTAGAGTAAATGTTGGAAGTGGCCGCCATCTTCTTGAATACAAGGTTCAATTTTTTTTACAGCGTTTCTTGCAACTATTTTCATAGTTTGTGGCTGGATATTTAATACAGCTTGTTCAATATTGACTTTCAATTGTTCAAGTGTTCGTGGTTTGTTGCTGTAAGCTTTTTCTTTGAGGTAACCCCGTAGAAAAAAATCCGCCGCAGTCAAATCTGGAGATCTTGGTGGCCACAAGCCTCGACCGATAACACGATTACCAAAGAATTCCTCGACGAAATCAGAAGTTGAACCTGCGTAGTGCGATGTCGTACCGTCATGTTGTAGCCAGCAGTGTCTTCCTCTTCAAAGAGTGCGATGAACTGAAATAAAATTTCCTGATATCGTTCTGCATTAATGGTGTACTCGAAAAAATAGGACCGATTATTTTCTTCCGCGATATCGCGCACCACACGCCCAACTTCTGCGGATGTAATTATTTTTCGTGATAAACGTGGGGATTTTCAGCACTCCAAATTCTACTGTTTTGGCTGTTTACGTAGCCGTCCAAATGAAACAGTGCTTCATCTGTGAAAAATAACGAATCCATAACATTAATTTCCTCGCGCAGAAAACGACGGAACCGTTGACAATATTGCAGCCGTATTTCTTTGTCGGGCTCATGAAGTCGATGAACCGTTTGAATGCGATAAGGTCGTAATTGTAATTGTTTGATCGCCCGGTGAACAGTTGATTTAGACAAATTAATTTCAGCAGACAAACGTCTGATCGATTTATTTGGCGAGGCGAGTAATCTGTCTTTGATTTCAGCAACTCTATCTGTATTCAACACTGACGCAGATCTTTTTTGTTCCTTGTTATTAACAGAACCGGTCTCTCTAAATTTTGCGACTAACCTTAATACTGATGTTTTGTTAGGAGCTGGTTTATCTTGGTAATTACGGCGAAACAAATCTTGCACTGCAACCACTGATTTCGTACTGAAGTACGACTCGACAATGAAAACACGTTCATCTAGCGAAAACACCATCTTGTCTGTAGCGATACACTGAACGTTATGATTGCATTGTTGTTACTATCGGTAGTGTTCTACTGCGTCGCCGCGATGTTCAGATGTTGGACGAGTCCATTTCAGTAACGAGTAGGGGAGTAAGCTTGACTTTTGAAATTTTATGGATGAGTGGCTGCGTTTTATATGGGACACTCTGTATTTGGATCTTACAAGGAGAACGCACATCAGTTGGAATTTGATTTCATGTACATAGATATATTTTTTGTAACATTTTTTAAATTTAATTATATTGATTTATTAATGATAGATCAGATTATAAGATTCGTTTTAAGATAAATAATAATTTTAAACAAATATGAAAAAATCAAACTTATTAGTGAAATAGAAATTTATTAACTTTTCACTTTAATTCAAAAATTTTTACAGAGGTTAATAATTATTAATAAATCAATATATTAAACTAAAAAAAGGTAAAAAAAATATATATCTACTCGTATATGAAATCGGATTCGAACCGATGTGTCCATGGTCACGAATCCGACTTATTCTCATTTACACCACATTACTACTTGAGCGATGTGAAACAGAATTATTACATAAACAAATATAAAATGAAATGAAATGTCTATTTCGTAAATATATCGATACATAGCGATGTATAACAAGTATACACCTGACCACCACGAAACATTTACTAACGAATCACGATTTTCTGCGAGTGATCGGTACATTCAGGTGCTAAGTTATGAAGGGGGACGGACACAACACCCACATACAAATTCCCTTTAGTAAGGTAGGATGTGCTACAGCTAATTTATTTGTTATAGCCCTCTATTAATATTTTTCAAAGAAAAATACGAAAAAGCTTTTTTTATTAAGAAAAATAAAAAAATTTTGATTTAAAAAACATAATAATATTTTTTAGAGATGGTTGTATGTTTTTAGAAAAAGTTTTAAAAATATTCATATATAGGTTAAGCTTGACAAATTTTCTTAAATAAAGTTTTCTCTAAATTTACCATCCCCCTTTCAATAAAGGCAAAAATAAGAAAAAGAAAAATTTCAAAAATATTCTTCTACACTTTAGGTTCTTGGTCTTAATTAAAAAAAAAAAAAAATCATTTCTTCATAGTTCTATATATATAAAGTATAAAACTTTTCAAAAAATTTTGAAAAACATTTAATCTGAAAGGAGATAAAAAAAAGAAGAAGAAAAGTATATATATCAATTTTAAGAGATGTGGGTTGATTTTTTGAAAAAATATATTTTTTTTGATTATTCATATATGTATTGTAGATAACAAATTTTAATAAAGTTTTATGTAAAATGCCACTGAAGAAAATCGAAATTAGTTTTTACTATATCCATGATCTTAACGAATTTAAAAAATAATAATACGATTGATTCCCCATACATTATCTAAGAGAGAGAGAGAGATATTTGAGCCAAATTTGAAGAAAATCTGTTCGGTCATTCCTGAGATATAAGATCAAACGCAGTCCGACGTCAGACATACGTAAGAACAAACATACATACGAGTATGTTTTTTTTGGTTTACATCATTGATTTGCAAACTTTTTCGCCTACCGCCAACATTGAGAATCAAAAATTTTCTAGCCCCCCAAAATTTTTAAATTTACCATGTGTTAAATATAATAATTGCAATCGGTGTTTTTAAGATGCGCTCTTAAAAATAGCAATTGCAGTTATTGTTTTTAAACGTGGCATATCCTATTTCTAAAACTTACATTTTACTTTAAATTTAGTTTGAAATATCAGGAAAAAATAATTTTTACCTATCAGCCATGCCTTTCTAGATTGCCTGAACGCCCCCAGTTTTCTGTGGGCCTTCTACCACCTACCTGAACGCCTCTTTTGCCCACAAGGGGGCGTTATTGCCCACTTTGAGAACAAATGGTCTAGATTAACTGGTTGGACTAAAACTTAAAGATTTGCATAAAACCCGATACCTCATTTTTGACATGATTACCATACTATACCTTTTAATATAGCTAGAATAGCTATATTCGCCTAACAATATGGAATGTAATTAGTAGATCATTTCATCTATTTCAATCGGAAGCTATTAGTTCGCATTTTTCTCGCATGTAAATGTTGGTTGTGCTGTGACGATCAAGTCCAGATGTTATGTTCATAATTTAGTCATGCAATATATACTTTATTTCAGTAACATACTAAATAAAATTACTTATACTACTAAATCTCCGTAGTTGAATAGTACAATCTATATATTCCATTAGGAGGTTTTGGGTTCAAATCCTAATCAGTCATGCCATTTTTCCCAAACTACAAAATCATCTACCATTAAGTAAGCATTAGTTTAGTGTTGCTGTATAAATAAAAAATATTTTTTTAAACCTCTAACTACAACTATATTATTTTAATATTTTTTTCATAGGGGAGGGAAAAGCTCTGCCAGCCTCCATCAGGCCCGCTCTGACGGCAAAAACGTCCCCCCTCTCTACACGAAGGGGCTGGACCCAAACCACACGGTATGCACACACCCCCTACGCATTTACCCGGGCGCTGATGTCAACGAATTAGAATAACCAGGGCGACACCCTCAGGGGATCATCGGCGAACGACGACTCTGAAGAGCCACCGCTGCCAACCCCTTAAGGCTGGCCGCCCACAGCCATCCGGCGTCGGTTGATCCGCCGCAGGTCAACTACAGACTTCCAGCCTGCCTGCCGCTCATCATAATATCGGCAGATAGCCTAAGTGGGACCTCCCCCCAGGCATCCATCGCCGTTCTGCTCCTATCCACTTTGAATTGCAGAGAACGCCTCAATAGGCAGATTTTCCCTGAAAATGTCACTGTAGTCGTCGATATGTGACGTCTTATTACCTGCAAATTCCGTGCACTCGCTCTTGCACTACCCGTTAGTGGCACTCCCTCCTCTATTTGTCCACTACCTATCATGCTCATGCTGCGGACACTAATTCCTCCTGAGTATTATTTTAATTAATCACCTTCAAAGATTTATCAATACGAGAAAGAAACATTATGAACAAATATATATTTTTTAAAGACAAAGTGAGAACTATTTAAACGTAAAATTTATTAAATCCTCGGTAGAGCAAATTAATCTTTTAAGACCTGGCCGCAAGATTTTGCCTTGGTTAAAAATTAGTTTCCAGTTTGTTTTTGTAATCAGTTTCTTGTACTTTTAACGGATAGAAACGTTTACGATCATAAATACTAAATAAAAAATACAATTATTTTCTTAAATAATTGAGTTTTAAAATCACAAAATTACACTTTCTTTTTGGAAAAAAATCATTTCATAAAGTAAAAGAAAATGTAATAGAATTGATTTAATATGTAAAAATTCCATTCGATTGTGTGCAATACTCCTTGAAATCCAATTCAATTCTTTTGTTCTCATGAATGAATATCCAATAAATATGCATAATTTAAAAAAAAAAGTTATTGGAAAAGTGATATGAATATGTGTTATTGCGTTTGAAATTCCAAATCATTCGTATATTATTTTATAATATATGTTCGGCACATATTCATTTCTTTTACTCGCTACTAATTCATGCTTCCTTGAACAACAACCCACTTTCACTTAAGCTATAATATAAAAGTGTGGGTTATTATACAGAGAATACAGACTTTAAGAATAGAATTTTTGAACTGAGGGTTGAAATTGGTCGATGTGAGGACGGCAGTTTTCTTCTCTATATCTTATATAAAACTCTTTCACTCACACCCGTTCAGATCTAAAAATACTCATATCCCTAGAACACGTACGTCCTATATATATAATTTTTTTTTACCAACTTTATTGTAATAAAATATAGTTATATGTAAAGAGTTGTTTGATTTGAAAAAAAAAATCTCTTTTTATCGACATTTCAAGTTGTGATTAAAAAGCATTAAAAAAAGGATTTTTTTTTATTTAATGAATTAATTTACCATACAAGCTGTAAAAGTGGGAATATGGAAATTGAATTCTGTAGCGTATGAAAAGAATGCTGTATCTGCCCGGGGGATTCGATCCCGAGGCCCCCGTACAAAAAACCGAGATTGCACCACTTCACCACGGAGATCGGCAAAGTTATAATTTAAAGTTACAAACTTTTTATAATCAATAAAAATATTATACAGAATGAGTCAAGAGTAAAATAAAAATAAATTAAACTAAATTAAATTTATTTTATTTAATTAAAAATGTTTTACGAGTTATATTTGAATATTAAAAAATCTGATGTTGACTTCACATGACTTCTTTGTACATGTCAGACAATATCAAAGGAGTAATGAACTAAAAGATAAGTATTTTTTTTAAATTTATTACAGATCGGGTATGTATGCCTTGGTGTATATTGTATTATTGTGACGGTCTATTTTTCAGTCACTCTGCAGTTTACTTTAAGGTAAATAAAACTGAACAGAAATTTCAGAATTATTAAATAAAATTAAATAGAAATTAAACAAGAAAATTCAAAAATAATACGATTGTACATTACAATTTTCAATTAATATTAAAAAGTGTTATAGTCATGATACCAAAGAAAGCAGGGGCAGATAAATGTGAAGAATATAGAACAATTAGTTTAACTAGTCATGCATCAAAAATCTTAAATAGAATTCTATACAGAAGAATTGAGAGGAGGGTAGAAGAAGTGTTAGGAGAAGACCAATTTGGTTTCAAGAAAATTATAGGGACAAGGGAAGAAATTTTAGGCCTCCGATTAATAGTAGAAGGAAGATTAAAGAAAAACAAACCAACATACTTGGCGTTTGTAGTCCTAGAAAAGGCATTCGATAACGTAGACTGGAATAAAATTTTCAGCATTTTAAAAAAATTAGGGTTCAAATACAGAGATAGAAGAACAATTGCTAACATGTACCGGAACCAAACAGCAACAGTAACAATTGAAGAACATAAGAAAGAAGCCGTAATAAGAAAGGGAGTCCGACAAGGATGTTCCCTATCTCCGTTACTTTTTAATGTTTACATGTAAATAGCAGTTAATGATGTTAAAGAACAATTTAGATTCGGAGTAACAGTACAAGGTGAAAAGATAAAGATGCTACGATTTGCTGATGATATAGTAATTTTAGCCGAGAGTAAAACGGATTTAGAAGAAACAATGAACGGCATAGTTGAAGTCCTACGCAAGAACTATCGCATGAAAATAAACAAGCACAAAACAAAAGTAATGAAATGTTTTAGAAATAACAAAGCTGGACCACTGAATGTGAAAATAGGAGGAGAAAAGATTATGGAGGTAGAAGAATTTAGTTATTTGGGAAGTAGAATTACTAAAGATGGACGAAACAGGAGCGATATAAAATGCCGAATAGCACAAGCGAAACGAGCCTTCAGTAAGAAATATCATTTGTTTACATCAAAGATTAATTTTAATGTGAGGAAAAGATTTTTGAAAGTATATGTTTGGAGTGTCGCTTTATATGGAAGTGAAACTTGGACGATCGGAGTATCTGAGAAGAAAAGATTAGAAGCTTTTGAAATGCGGTGCTATAGGAGAATGTTAAAAATCAGATGGGTGGATGAAGTGACAAATTAAGAGGTATTGCGGCAAATAGATGAAGAAAGAAGCATTTGGAAAAATATAGTTAAAAGAAGAGACAGACTTATAGGTCACATACTAAGGCATCCTGGAATAGTCGCTTTAATATTGGAAGGACAGGTAGAAGGAAAAAATTGTGTAGGCACGCCACGTTTGGAATATGAAAAACAAATTGTTAGGGATGTAGGATGTAGAGGGTATACTTAAATGAAACGACTAGCACTAGATAGGGAATCTTGGAGAGCTGCATCAAACCAGTCAGTTGAAGACAAAAAAAAAAAAAATTAAATAATCTGATGTTTCACCAAATCTGTTACATATACACATATGTAACTATTAGATGTAACTATTATATGTCTATTAGATTACATATACGCATTTTTAAAAGTACACAAAATTTTATTTCACCAATAATTTCCGAATTTTTCTTATTTTTTTTATTGTAATTATTAAATTATTATTTATTTTAATTTTTTTTTACAATCACAGGTTAATAATTATTAATCTATATATATATATATATATATATATAAATGAATGTTTGTCTGTCTGTACGTCTCTTATGCCTACCTAAACCGTTCATCCGATAGCGATGAAACATTGGGGAATGGTTGAGCGCATGCCAGGGAAGGTTTCTGAATTAGTTTGGACCCCCTCTAGGTGGCGTTGACGTCGATATTTCGAAAAATTGTATTTATGGTCCGATTTGCCTCATATTCAGAATACATGTTACTTACATGTAAAAGAAATATCTCTGCAAAAAATGAACCTGCTAGATGGCGCCGGTATCGAGATATTTACGAGACAAACAAACAGACTTTTTTATTCTATATATATAAATATATATATATATATAAAGCATGTATTATGTGTGTCCGCTAAAGACCAAAAAACTAATGCACTGATTTACGCGCGGGCAAAAGGGAAAAAGGGGCAAATGGAAAACTGGGAAAAGGTGCCAAAGAGAAAAGGGGAAAACGGGAAAGGGTAAAAAGAAAACTGGGAGAGGGGTCAGGGAGAAAGGGAGAAGTTGGAAAGGGAAAAGGGGAAGGAGAATAAGTGAAAGGTAAAATTTGTGAAGTTCAATTTCTTAATTTTTTATCAAATTTTCAATTGTGTTCATTTAAACTCTCTCTCTCTCTCTCTCTCTCTCTATATATATATATATATACAGAGCAATAGAAAAGCATTGCCGGTTCTGCTAGTAAATCAATAAAACTAAATTAAAAAAAAAAGAATAAGTACTTTTACTAGTTTGTAAAAAAAGGGAGATGAAGTCTGATTCGAATCGATGTGCCTTCAACTTATAAGATCCAAATATTTCATTAATTAAAAGTTTATTTCGCTACAACTCTGGAACCATTGAAAATAAGCACCACCATAATATAGCATTGAAAAGCTCTCAATGAGGACTTATTACTGCAGTTAAGAAAAAGTCCAAAATCCAATTTTTTTTTATTTTGTGTTTGTTGGACACTTTTGGTTCAGTCGATTGCAATCAAAAGGGTAGGTGCACAACTAAGTGTTACAACAGTCCTAAATCCAAAATTTCAAAATTCTACGGCTAGTCGTTTTTGAGTTAATTGAAGATTCGTACATACATGCATACGTACGTAGAAACGTTACGCTGAAACTAGTCAAAATTAATTCATGGATGGTCAAAATGGATATTTCCGTGAAAATCTGAAAACCGAAATTTTTCGCGAATACAATACTTACTTTACTTCGTACAAAGAAGTAAAAATTGAAAAAAAAATTTTTACACAAAAAATTGTTTTTTTTTTACAATTTAACGCGAAAATAAATAAAAATATTGTAGCAAAACATTTACGTAGAGCTATACAGAAAAGTTTACAATTTTTACTTCGTTGTGCGAAATAAAGGAAGAATTATGATCGCGAAAAATTTCGGTATTCAGGTTTCAACGAAAATATCCATTTTGGTTAGATTCTGCGTGACGTCTGTACATACATACGTCTGTATCTCTCATAACTCAAAAAAGATTAGCCATAGGATGTTGAAATTTTGGATTTAGAACTGCTGTAACATCTAGTTGAGCACCTCCGCTTTTGATTTCAATCGATTCGACCAAAAGTGTACAAAAAAGCTCAAAATCCAGATTTTTCTGGATTTTGGACTTTTTCTTAACTGCAGTAATACGCCGCCATTGAGAGCAGAGCTTTTCAGCGATATATCTTAACTGGTACTTATTTTCATTGGTTCCAGAGTTATAGCCAAATAAAATTTTAATTGATGAAATATTTGAATCTTACAAGGGGAAGGCACATCGGTTCGAATTTGAATTCATATACATTTTTTTGTAACAATTTTTTTATTTTTTTATTTTTTAAATATATTGATTTATTAATAATTTTTAATTCAAAATTTTTTAGAGGTTAATAATTATTAATAAATCAATATATTTAAATTAAAAATATAAAAGTTAAAATGAATATATGTATCTGAATTCGGATTCCAACCGATGTAAGCATGGTTATGAATCCGACATATTCTTACACCACATAAGTACTTGAGCGACGTGAAACAACATTAATATATGAACTAATATAAATGCTGTTAAGGACACCACAAAAAAATGTGATGCATGTGGTGTCCATCACAATGCAATTGTTTAACTGTCCATTTTATTAAAAAATTGGAGGATCTTATCTCACTTTCAAACGAAATAAGTTTAAATGAAATGCAATAAAGAAATGTGTATATGTAATTTAATAGGCGGACAAGAAATTCATGTGGCGTCAACATCAAATTGTTTAATTATAAAATATAAATAACTTTGTTATTTCGTTAGCGGATGATCAGCCTCTCATCTGGAGGTCCCGGGTTTTAATCCTAGACAAGCATCACACTTTTCATACGCTAAAAATGGCATTTTTTTATGAAAAAGCATGGAAAGATTTTAAAATTGTTTTGGGGTTTCCTACTTAAAATACTTATAAGATTATTCATTAGATCAAGTACCCTTGTAGAAACTATACAATATCAGAAGAAATATTATAAATTCCTTGGTTTATACAAGGAGCACAAAATTTACAATTTCCCCAAATAAAAAAAAAAATATTTTCTTTAAAAATTTACAGTATTTATTTTGTGAATTTTATTATTATTTTTTTTTTAATTCGCAACCAAGATATAAATAAGTTGATATAAAAATATGTGAAATGATAACATTTTGATTATTGCAATCAAGAAAAAAATTATAATCTTTGAAAAAATATTTCAAAATTTTTACTTCTTTTTTAATTACTTTTAATTCAATTAACCACTTTTTTATGCTATCCTTTTTTTAATCCCACAGGGTTGGTCTAGTGGTTAAACTCGTGGTTTTTTAACAGCCGATTTTAGAAGGTTCGAATCCTGTTAAAAATTGGTTGTTTTTATACGGATTAATTTACACGTCACATATCATCTCATTCAGCCGAGGGAGGGATGATTAATGTTCACTAGCTGAAGAGATTGCGATGTATATACACATGTTTATTAAGAATAATACTAAAATATTATCCTTTTTAAAAAATAATATATTTTTATTTTCAGGCAGTCAGAGTATAATTAAAAAAATACAAGCCAACATAACTTCCTTCTGAAATTATCCATGGGTTTTTTTCATTAGAGCTCATAAAACACGTAGATTCGCAATAACCCAAACACCCAAAATCATGAACTATCATCATATTTTCCCTTATAGCTTCATTTATAATTGCTGCAGTAACCCCAATATAGCTATATTATAACTAAAAGTAATAACAAATTAAAAGCAACTTGCAACCTTTTGATAAGAGTTAAAATTTTCACGCCCTGTTAATGGCTCTTGTAGAGAAAAAGTTTCTTGTCGAAATTTGTGAGTGTAAAAATTTTTATAACCGTTTTAAAATTGATTTTAGTTTACATCCATTTTTTCAAACTTTTTCTTTTATATATATAAGTTTTCCTGGTGCCGATACGCTGTAGGATGCTAAAAGCAAATAAAATAAACTAGCGCTTACTTATCAATAAACATTCGTGAAAATTTGTAAACTGATAAAATATTATCTTGGCTAAAAGTCATTGACCTAAAGTTTGCATTAATAAGTTTATATATTGATTATTAATCTCCTGCGATCATTATGGAAAACATAGACGTCCCATTAATAACTCAGGGTTAGGCTCTCTCTTCAGAGTGTTAAATTTCTAATTTACCATTCAAATTTCTGTTCTCTCTCTCTCTCTTTTACAGAAGTTAGTCAGAGTTTGAGAATAATTATTAGGTTGAGTAAGATATAACCAGTGGTTAAGTGAATGATTTAAATGATTCTGGGGGAAGCTTTAGAGATCTGCTTATAGAAAGTTTAGCGAAATATAAGATCTAAACACATTGAAAAGAGATATTAAGAAGGAACAACTAAGAGTAGATTAATCGATATATAATTATATCAACCGAGAACAAAATTATATATTAATAATTTTACTTTTATTATTAATGTTTTAAAATATATTTAATTAGAAAATTAAAACAGAAGTTTATAATAACAAGTATTTAAGTTTAAAAACAGAAGTGATCGGGTAAGCTCTGCATTAAAGTGTATTTGGTGTTAGCAAATTTTGTTTTTAAAATGATGCAAAAACTAAAGAAAAGGTTTATTATAATTATAATAGTAATTACTAAATACCAAATACCGAAAACTAAATACTAATTGCATCCAGTATTATGTATTAATTTATAGCATTCATAAACGATAAGAAATTAGCGTTAATGATTTTACAAGAAAGTAGTTATAATTTTTCACAAAATTAAGTATTAGAACAAGTTGGATGTTCTGTTATAAATGTAACAATAATAAGTACGCACGTGCATCGGGAAGTGGCTTACACCTTCCAAGCAGCCTTTTCTTATAATACTTCGTTATATTTTTTCGTGATCTCAAAATTACCAACTATAAAAATGAAGTAAATTAGATTTATTGAAAAAACGACAAATTGCAAATTATTTTCGCAAGAAAAATCATGTGTAAATAAATAAGAAAGTAGAAAATACATGACTTTGGACGAATTCTTGGACGAATTACAGTCGATTTTTCGAGTGCAGTATTAATTGACTGATTTTTACGATTAATTATCTATTGATTACATTAATTTTTGTTTTTGTTGTACATTATATTAACTTTGGTGACTTTAGGCCGACCCTAAAGAAGATAAAAAAGGTGATCATTCGGAGAAGTATATCGAAACTAATGAGTGTTGTTTAGTTCAAATATCCAACAGCTCTTTTCCAAACCTTCTCAAAAGTATTATTTAACTTATTGAACACTTTTAGACCATTTATTCCAATATTTTACGTTTACTTTCGTTGATTTCATAACTAGAGTACACATGCTTACGGACGATAAGTTATGGGTTCGGTTAAATGATGGGACTAAAGAAAAACGAGTTAATGTGCGTCACAATTCTGAGGTTTAATTGAAAAATTTAATTTAAAGACAGTTGAATGAGGAGGATACATTCGACTGTATATTAGATGTTATAAAGTGATGTACTGACTGCTTGAAATTAATACCTGTCAATTAATGTGAGTAATAAAATGAAGTAATATATTTTATATTATTATTATACGAAATATAGTAATCTAAAAGTTATGTACTACATAATTTGAATAATCTGTCAAATTATGTCGACTTAATCAAATACAAAAGTAAAAAATAAAATATAAAAGTCAAATATAAAGTAATTCTATTCAGTACCATGATATTAATCTATTCTTTTCGCTGTACGTAAGAACAACGGAACAAATTCAAATGAAACTTACAAACGAATTTTATCCTGATTTAATATCTCTATTCTGCATCTATTACGTTACTTTACAGAAAAAAAATTATCGGAATAAATTATGAAACATAAATTTGTTTTAAAATATTAATTGGAAACTAGCTGATCAGCGTTCAATTTGCACGCCTTCCTGCCTAGACAGGAGTTCCGCCCCACGGATTATCTATCACTGTGTTCATTATCTTTATGCTTGCAAGAATAATACTGATAAAAAACAATTAAAACCTATTTTATTTAGTTTATAAAATTGATCAATGTTTTGTGGTTTCTTCAGTGCAACAGTTTAGTCAGCACAGGATTTGAAACTTTAAGTGATCTGAAGTACGCGGTTTTCAGAATAATCGGTTCCATCTGAAAAATAATACTCGTAGGAAAAACTGGTAAAAAGGTATTTTGCACGGTTCTTAGTGTCACGTGACAAATATCACGAAGAGATGACCGTATTTTGTTTCTCGTTTTTTAGTTATTCTTTTTTTTATTTTTTTATTTTTATTCAAATAACTAAGCCAGGTGTAGCTTAGTCGAATAGCACACACAGTAACAGTGCCAGTGGCTGTGTTGTTGGAGCCACCGTGCTGTACACCGTCAATTATTTAAAACTATTTTTATCGATAACCAAAAGATATATCGAGATAAGCAAAGCGACCGCTTTTGTAAAAACTTTAATTTCAAATGCCGTCTATTTTTGTGATTATATATTCGTAATGATTTTAGTAAAACATGTAAATATTTAAAAAAAATTAAATCCCTTTAAAATTGCGGTTTCTTCAACTAATTTTTTTTTTCTTTTACAATTATATATTCGGAAAGATAATTTTTTTTGATGTAGAGAATAATTATTACTGTATACTTTACTACAGCATATGATCAACGATTTTCCTAATGACTTAAGCTTATGCCTCTGTGATTGGAAAAATCATTTATTAATTAATGTAAGCAAATGCTTTGTCATTATTTTCTAAAAATTATTATAAATCTATATATACTATTATATAAACAGGAAGAGGGTTTTTTTTGTTCTGGATAAACGAAAAATCTACCCGCTCTATCGCTACTAAATTTTTACCCATGTTTCTTGGCATAACTGAGAAAGTTTGTGGATATATTTCAACTCTATAAATCTCTAAAAATATAAATATATATAAGTAGTAGTGGAGATTTACCGGTTGAAGCACAAACTTTAGTCGGCCTCCGTGGCGCGAGTGGTAGCGTCTCGGCCTTTCATCCGGAGGTCCCGGGTTCAAATCCCGGTTAGGCATGGCATTTTCACACACGCTACAAATCATTCATCTCATCCTCTGAAGGAATACCTAAAGGTGGTCCCGGAAGTTAAAAAGAAGCACAAACTTTAATCAATTGTGATGTATGAGTGTTTATCACTCTGTAAGCTGGGATTATGAACATCTAAAAATTAATTTCTAGATTTTTTGAATTTCATTCCGAGTTTCAAGCGTTAAAATGGATTTTTGAATTCTTTTTAAACCCTGTTATTTTTTTATTTTTCGGTAACAAATGAGGAAATCAATTTGATTTTTTGCAAGTGTAATCTTCATGTCAATAAACTATTTTGTAGATTTTTGAAATTCGATCTTGAAAGGCGATGAAGAAAGATAAAAAGATTTTTGAGTAATGATTATAAATTTTCCCAATCCTTACTATATAAATCGAGATATTCATCAGATTTGGGCTTTCAAATACTCTTCAGATAAATATTTTAAAACCATTTTCGGAATTTTTTTAACTCCGATTTTATTAAGGATTGCAAAGTTATACGGCGTTGTGGTTCGACCAACACACAATCACTGCCACCGTTACTGTATGTGTGACTTTTTTTCTTTTGTTTAGACTCCGGACCGTAAGGTATTATTTCAGAGGATGAATGTAATAATTGAAGTGTACTCTTGTGCAGTCTCAGTCTCAGGTCGACCATTCCTTAGATGTGCGGTTAATTGAAAACCCTACCACCAAACAACTTCAGTGCCCACGTTCTATTATTCAAATGCGTATATAAAACTGCCTTTACTAGAATTTGAACCTTAGAACTTTTGATTTCAAAATCAGCTCATTTGCGATGAGTTCACCACTAGATCAACCCGGTGGCTAGTAATAGCTACTAGCCACCGGGTTTACTAGGTCGTAAAAGAATGTGATTGAAAATATTTTGAACTAAGTTTTTTAATAAAATTTTAATTTTTTAGGAATTTTTTTCGAAAGTATTTTCTTTCGCAAAAAAAGACTAGCTGCAGCTGCATCTGCCTCCGGTTACTTGACTAATAAAGATAAAATAAAAAGATTGACCGCTACGGGAAACGCATGTAACCATAGAGCGCGAGGGAAGCTGCGACGGGGAGCTAGTATTATAACATTTTTTTAATCTTATTCTTAATAAATATATTGTATAAATCTATAAAATTTGGAAAACTTACCTCAATTTATTTTTTATTATTATTAAATTAAAATTAAAAAAAACTGGTAAACAAAACTTAGTGCTTCATTGTAGCACTGTAAAAGGTAAAAAATTACTACCTGTAAAAATTCAAAAAAAGATATAGTACCAATAAAGATCTATTTCGAGAAGTCATTAATAATAAAAAAGCCACTAGTCTCTTAGGGAATTTCACTTTAACTTAAAGGGTTTTCCTTTCGTAAGCAACTGTAAGGATTAGCCCAATCCCTAGAGTGAACTCTTTTGATAATGATGTCTTTCTGAAGTCAGGATGACGAATGATCATAACCTATAAATGGAATTTAGAGTTTTGAAATTGTAAAACTATTGGATTTCCTCAACTATTTACTCTTTTTTTTTTTTTTCAAAAATACATTATCTTACAGAAAATATTACTATATCATTATTTTATAATTATACAGATAAGAAAAAAACTGTAAAAGTACAGAATACATTACATTATTTTCCATAATACACAATGTGAATTAAAACTGTTAGAATAACTGTATTATTTCTTCTCTACATTTAGTAAAATTGTATTAATTGTGAAAGTAAACTTTGAAGTCATTTAATGTATTTAATTAGATTGTGCTTAAAGTAAATCAGGGTATTTACAGCATGGATACGATTTAATTGAAATTTGATGCTGAAATCGCATAAGGAGGGGAAATTGCTTTAGAGAGATGTAGTAAAGGGAGTTCGTAAATGGTAGTATAACAATCCCTGACTCTACAGAGGTGGAAATAAAAGCTACGAATTTGATGAAAACCCTGGATCCATTGTTTTCTGTAGCCGGATTCTTTGTACGCATGATTTCTAGTTTTATAGTGAGCAATGCCGTTCATAATTTTTTATGTCGATATTTTATGTAGAAAATAGAACGAGTATATTTATAAATAAGTAAATTTTATAGTAAAAATTATCATTTTTTTGGTGAATCCTAGTACGGGTATAAAGTAAGATTAAATAAATTGAAAATTAATTGAAAAGTTTTAATTCGTGGATTATTTGAAGCTGAAGAGAACATAACATTGTAAATACGTTATATTCAAAATAATTTAAATAAAACGGTTAAAAAAATATTAACATATTGGAAACGTAGATTAAAAAAATTTGTAGTGTGTACTTATGTACGCACGTAAGAAGTTATACTTCTTTGGCGTGAATAAATGAAAGTTCGAATAAATAACACTTAAATAATATTTATTTTATACAGTTTAAAAAGTATTAGGTATTCGTTGTCGTATAACAAAGTTCATCGAATATATTTCACTTAGTTTAGTTCCATTAATTGTTCGGATGACGATTGAATAAGCACGAGGGTTATGATATGAAAAATATGATACAAATAGTTTTATTGTATATTAGTGTATTTTATCAAAAATTTTGTTTTTGATCAATTTAAAATTATTTTTGAAAAATCAAGAATTTATCTGATGTGTCATTAAAAAATATAATTTTACTCATAAAAATATTACTTACATAAATATAAAGTCAATAAATAAAGTTTTATGAATATGTACAACAATATTCACAGTTTAAAGTCTTCTGATATCCGTGTATATAAATTTATATTTACTAGCTTAGGCGAACTTCGTACCGCCTAAGAGTCAATGAATATCGTGTTAACTTTAGCTAAACTTAATTTAGTATTTATTAACATAAGTAACTGACCCGTCAGACGTTGTCCTGTCATACCTATAATTATTCAATTCGAACAGGAATAAAAACTAAAAAAAAAAAATTATTTCCAAAGCATAATGATTACTGTAATGTACAACAATATTCAATTTATTTTAGAACATTATGTAATTTTAGTCGTTTTATCGAGAAAAGTCTAACAATTCAAGTTTTTGGATTGAATGCTATTTATTGAAGTGCTTTTGGATACACAATGTTTTTGTTTTTCCTTCTGGTGCGTACAAAAATAAATTAGAAGGTTTTCCGACGCATGAACAAGCCACATACAGCTGTCCATGTGAGAAGCATGGATTTTCCAAATTCAGTCCACACACTTAGCGATTATCCTTGTGCTTTGTTGATGGTCATAGCAAAGGCGAGTCGCACCATTATATTACGCATTCCATGTGTAATATAATGGCACTTCAGAGTAAAGTAGCGTCTTTGCAAATACATCTTCGCTGGACAGTGAGAAGAATTGAGTTAACGTTGTTAATGGTGGTAACAACGTTCTTGCACTACATTTTCTGTCCTGAAGTACACGCGCTGGCCATTCTCAAGGTGCACTGCCAAATGAACAACTGTTGGATGTCGTTCATGGATTGAAAATGATAAAATGCTCCATACTGCTTCATTACTACTGATGTAGCGTCCCAGTTGATATTGATTGATATCATCGATAGATCTAGTTGTTTTTTACAAACCAAAAACTACCATATCGCTCCCTTTGTTGGTATATTTGCAAATGTACTTGATCGATTTCACCGAATTTCAATACTCTACATTGATGTGTGCTTTGAACGTCTTCGAGAGTTACGGTGAATACGGTACAACCCAACGATTATCGATTTCAACATCATTGTTCCGTACTTTTAAAGTGATGGATTTGCCGCCATCTTCAGTTGATCGTCGACGATAGAGCGGATATCCGTCATTTCCAGTGATAGTCTTGGCAACTAAAGCTATTGGGTGTCGTTTTGTGCATTTCCCATCAGATATGCATGGTGAATGGTTATTCTGGTTCGAGCAGTGCTCACTTGAATGGTTTGCAGTCTAGATTCTCGTTGCTCGTTTGTTTCTGATGAACGGGCTCGAACATTACGTTCTCGATTGGATTCCATTCTCGCTTCTCGTTGCTTGTTTGTTCCTTATGCTCGTGTTGCCTTTTTCTTTCGTGCTTGAAAAGGAGCGATCGGTCGTAGAACTACCGATCGCTCGTTTTTTGGGAGGCATACCTGCACAGAAATACCGTTGAAATTGGTTGAAAATTAAAATGTCGGTATGCAATGTTCACAACTATCGAAAGTTTTATATTTTAATTTTCAAAATAACAGATTTAAATGAAGTACGCTATCATTTTTTTAAAATACCATTGTATGAACTCCAGTTTTTTAAAGTATAATATTATTTTTTTAAATATCTCATTCTATCATAATCTAAGCATGGTAATTGTAGGAGTTATTCGGAAAAGTTGGGGAAATTTCGAAAAACCCCGAAACACGTGTTTCATAATTTTTAACGGGATACCTGTACACCAAATTGCACTACTATATCTCTATTGGTCCCCGAGATATGAAGGTTCCTTACTCCTAACTTACACCATTTTTAGTTTATTGTAGGATTTATTCGGGAAATTTCGGAATATCCCGTATTTTATTAACTCAGAAACCTTCCCTGGCATGCTTCCAATCATTCCCCAAAGTTTCATCGCTATCGGATGAACGGTTTAGGAAGACGTAAGAGACATACAGACAGACAAACATTCATTTTTATATATATATTACGACTCAATATCTGTTATGTTTACAACACGTGCTGATCACATAATTGCATTGAACGACTGACTGAATTAGACACTATACGCATGTGCGTGCAAACTGAAAGGCCCAAGTGGATGAGTTTGCACCGCAAACTGATCCACTTGGGCCTGTGCAGATCTTCATGGTGTGTTACATCGGCGCGCGCAACTTCCGTAACTTACTGAAAATATACTCTGGTCAGTTTCTCTTAACGCGCCAAAAGAAGTATTACTTCAAAAAATTGTTTTTAGTATTATAAGGAGCTTCATCCGTGAAAATTTAATCATCAGGTTACTTATTTTTTGGGGAAATTTGGGATTATTATTGTTATTCTTAATTTAAATTCTAAACAAATACTTTTACTTTCCTGTCTGCAATAACTTTGTTGTTGCTATAGCTAAAAATTATAAGTACAGTATATAGATCGGTCTAAAATTTTGATGTCAGGTTTTTTTTTTTTAATAACGACCCCCTTAATCCAAAAAACGTAATAAAAGTCATACAAAATTTGTGAAATAACAACTTATGTAAGTGTTTCGGTTTCTATTTTGAACAATATCTTCAGAGTAAGTCAACATAAATTCTTTGAAAAAAGTTATTTCATACAGGGCATTAAATTTTGATGAAAATAAAAAAATATATGGAGTAATAGTTTCATTCCTGAGGTGTGTGGTTTATTGAAAGCCAACCACCAAAGAACATCGGTATTCATGATGTAGTATTCAAGTACAAAAACTTGCATTGCATCCGATGTTTTTTAAATTTTTTTTTTTTTTTACTAGACGTAGTTAAATAAGTTGATAATTCTAAGAATGAATTATTATATTAACTTTAATATATATATATATATATATATAGTTTTATATTTTATAAAAATTATATAACTATTCATTTTTATTTATTTATAATTCATATAAATTTTGATTTTAAATTAAAATTATTATCACAATTCCCTGAAATTATAAAAGTGTGAAAACAAGTGGAAAAAAAAAGAAAAAGGGTCTGCAAAATGTTGAAAAATATTACAATATTATTGTGACTTTCCCTGCAGCAGTACAGTCATAATTATTTTTTTTTTATAATACAAATGTAATGTTTTCTATCGCATTTTACAATTGTTTTTACAAGATACTTACTCTTTAGATTCATAATATATTGTACTATTGTACAATACAAGACCTACTATACTATTACAATACAATACTATTGTTAATACAAGACCAGTGGTTAAAAGTGTTAAGACTAACTATTATGCTGGGGGATTGAATTTCATTCTATTTATCTATCTGTAAATAAATCCTGATGATTATTTTAAATTCTATTTTTATGTAATCTCTGTTTATTATTATGATTGACATTTATGATTATTTGTTTCTGGTTTTGACATGTAATGTTATTATTGTTTACTGTTGCCATTATTATCTAATGGATTTTGTAATACCATAATGCTACCAGTATTAATGCCGTAATTATTCTAATTATTATTGTGAAATTTTTTTTATTATTATTACTATTATCCTAATTATTATTTTGGTTATGATTACTATGATTAATATTTGTTTATTTACAATTTTTCATTAATCTCTTTATTACCACCATTGTCATTATTATTGATCTATCTTGTTTTAATTATGTTTTTAAGCCAATAAACTGTAATTATATAAACACTTTAAATTGTTAATCTCTTAATATCCTGATCGAACACGCGACAATATATTAATAATTCATCCATTAATCAATGAATGATAATACAAACTTTTCTTCATCTAACAAGACTTTAATTTTTAATTATACATTCTGTTTGCCTTTGAAACTATCTAAGTTTTTTTTTTTTTTTGTTTTACTTTATAGTTTGATTTGGTTTATTTTAATCGGTTGCTTGTCAAAAGAATAAAGTTTTCTGTTTATTAAAGTTAAAAAGAGTCGATGGATGAAGGAAGATGATAAATAAAAGCAGGCTGCAAAAACGAAAGAAGAGGTTTTATAAAAATAAAAGAAATCTACGTAAAAGTAAATTTAAATTAAAAAATAATTTTTTTTAAATATTTTGCAATTTTTATTTCTTTATGATAGTGAATCATGAACAATAGGAAAAATGTAGAAGGAAAAGAATAATGAAAAGTTTTATAATATTGCGTTGCATGCCTACGTTGAGAATTAGGTGGGTTAATAAAATAGTAGATGCAGTAGTCATAAGAGGAGTAGGATAGGGGAGAGGTTTGTGGTAGAACCTTGTTAAGGACGAACTAGGTCGGTAGATGTCCCAGGGTTAGAGAATCTGGTACTAGACGAATTAATAGGAAATAAAAATTGTATAGAAAATCAAAGATTGTTATTTATAAAATAGATCATTTACGATGTAATGTGAAGTAATTATTTTGGAGCAGTAAAGAAAAAGAAAGTAGAAATAGCATCAATGACTAATGACTCCAAAATAAAAAAATTAAACTGTAGAATTGCCCACATGTTACAGAAGATAAAAATAATCTACCATATTTTTATCACCGTGTAATAACTTCGTTATGAAAATAAAACACAACTGTGTCAAAATACTGGTATCTTGTAGAAAATAAAAAAAATATTCGCCTTTTAAGATAAGAATAATAAATAAAATTTTACATAAAACAAAATAGATTAATATTACAAAGATGAGTTTCTTTTCCATTTTAACATACCACCCAACACCCCCTGTTGAAGGGGGAATGAAAAAAAGATGTAACCCTCTTTTCATCGTTCTTTTTCCCAGACCTATAAGATTTCCTCCTTCCATCAAACATCCTACCCACTATAAACATTCTTTCCTTCTTAATATAATACAAACAGTTTATCTCCTATTAAGAAGAAATGATTTCAGACCAGTTCTTGAACAAAAATAAATTCTTTTGGCTAGTTTACTGTCGTATAATGTTTACAAGATTAATCACAACGGAACGGATTTAGAGGGAATTATTCGTCTTATGTCAACAAAAAGTCTAAAATTATTTTAGTTAGCTGTAAAAAAAGTTGGACTAGATTTTCAGTTTTATTATAACGTTTATACCGTTTATTTTGAACGACTGAGTTTGTTGTCGTAGTGGTAGAAATAAAGAAATAACATTAAAAAAAACTATTTTTTATTTCTTGTAATAGAACAATTTTAATGTATTATGTAACGATTTAAAATATGCCAAGTCGGCTGAAGCGGACGTTGACCTTAAATCGCCTCCCAATCTCATCGTTAATGAAGAATCTGTTCCCACCACCCGAATTATTTTATATTTCATCATATACAGAGAAGGTTCGTCATATTACCATCTAGACTAAATTTTCTTAATTAATTTAAGTTTCTTAATTAATTAATGAAATTAAGTCATAATTTCGCTACTTGAACGAAGGACGTCCTTGCCTCAGTCTTTCAGCCTCAGGCTGCTTCGCTATCTCCAAGAAATATATTTGCCTGCCCCGAAGATCGTTGAAAAGGAAATATGATGCGGCGCTACTTGGTTACGTGCATCTTCAGAGATCGTATATTTACATTCTGGAAGTCGTAAACGGGACACAAGTTTCCAGTCTGTTAAGAGACCTATTTAACAACATGACTAAGAAGTAAAATGGGTACACTCTCATCTACACAGACGGGTCTGTTTCGGCCGACGGATGTGGCTATTCTATTGTACTCCCTAACATCCAGATATTATATAAACTTAATTCCTGTTCTTCTGTATTCTTTTGTGAGGCCTTTGCCTTGAAATTTATCGAAACCCGTAGTGATGACAGCTTCCTAGTAATTACCGACTCTAGGAGTGTACTTGAGAGCTTCAACTGCAAACGTTCTGAATCCATCGTCCAAATTATTCATGTTGTCCTTTCAAGGATAAATAATACTGTGGTACTGGTATGGGTTCCTGGCCACTGTGGCATCCTCTGGAACGAACGGGCCGATGAGGCTGCCAAGAGAACTGCAATAAATGGCATCCGAGTATAATCGACTTGTGATGAGATCAGTCGGTGTAAAATTTCGGGCTCAGTGGAATAGGTTCTGGCTGCTGAGTTCTCCCACGGCATTACATAACATCCGGGAGAATGTGCTCGAGAAACCTCTTTCCCCGTCCAGCAGAAGAGACTAAGTCATCTTAACTTGGCTAAGGATTGGATACACTAGGATTACCCACGCTCATCTACTTGGCTCTCCTCAGTAGATCTGTGAGGCTTGCAAGGTCAAATGGTCCGTGCACTATTTGCTCTTTGATTGCCCAATCTTTGGAACCATCCGACAAAACTTAGACCTGGATTCGGATATGAAATTTCTATTAAACCAGAACGAAAATGTAAAACGTCTGTTGCGGTTCCTCTCCTACAATGAAATGAAGAATACGATTTAGTGATTTTTGCCTGATTTATGTATTTTAGTTGTATTTGTTGATGTTACTTGTCTATATTTATTCTTTTTTGTTTATTTTTGTTGTTTTATGTAACACCACATGATAGTGTTACTTTAGTCGCTAATGACGCTAATTGTTGATGCGACTGTAAATAAAAGAATTAAAAAAAAGGCATTAATTCAAGAAACTTCGACCAATTCCAAAATAAAATTTATGGACGAAATACTGTGTATTATTTTTTATCAAAACCGGAGGCAGAGAAAGAGATTATTAATTCTTTTCATTAGATTTAAAAAAAAAAATAGACTTTGGAATCTTCAATTGAAAATCTGTTCCAAAATTCTAGGAATTAAACCAGAAGAAATACATTAATTATATAACTTTCGCAGATAGTTTTCCATATTTAACCCAGGAAAATTGAATTGAGAGGTATTAAATTTAATTTTCTGAGAAAAATAGCGGGAAAAAACAGGTTTATAAAACTATATTAAAAACTAAATTCATGAAAAATATAAAAGAAATGGTTAGAATTTATTAGATGCAAACTTTGGAATGATCCAAACAGTAAAAAAATTTAAATATTATAAGAATCGATCCGAAAAAATTCATTCCGAAAATATCATGATCCATCCATAAAAGAATTCTGAAAAATGAAGAAAGTGTGAAGGACTAAGAAAAGGTATATATAACAAAAAATTGTTTTCCATGAACGTACAAATAAGGCATTTTAACAAGTAAATAAATCAAGCAGTGCTCGAAATAATTTAATTCACGTAACAGTACATTTGAATAAAAAAAATAATAACAGTTGAAATATTAATTTGAGCTGTGTAATTTGTTTTTATTCAATAAAAACAAGAAAAAAGTATATAAAAAAATATCAGAAGTTATTTATGAAATAAAAATCTACGTATTTTTAATTTTTTTTAAAATGTGTATGTAATCAATAGGCGTACAAGGAAGTTATGAGGTGTCCATATCAGATTTTTATTTTTGCCAGAGTACTTTGACCCTAACATTTCCTCTTATCCCTTAAAGTATTGTTTTCCAATTATTGTTTTATGGAACATGTTGTTTACTCATCAAAACATAGTAACTGTGTTTCTGTCTGCAATAAATTCATCTCATCCAAATTTTTCCCCTTTTCTTATATATCTTAAAAAATATATATTTTCAGCAAATCACAACATTTTAATGTATTCTTATCGGATAGTTTGTTCCACTCTCAAATTTATATATTTTTTTATTCAAATTGAAAACCATAGTTTTTAATTCTTTAACTTCAATTTCTATTCTTCTGTTCAATATTTTACAGATTATATATGTTTCTTCTGCTATATTTCAATCCAATTTTTCTTTAAAATGTTAAAAATTCTGCTCCATTTTATAATATTTTATATTTTTCTCAGTTCTACAAGTTCATTTTTTACAAGTGACATTACAAGACAGCCCGAAAAGGAGAGTAATGTATTTAGGGTCTATGTATGTTTGTTCCACTGTAGCAACTCCACGGCTGAACCGATTTAGAAGTTGACCCCGCGTTGGAATTCTTAGGTTACCGGGGGTGTCCGTAGTTTACATAAACATACTCGTATATATGTATATTTAAATAAATTAAACAATTTGAAAGGAATAGATTTTACTATATACAAAAATGTCACCCGCGCGCTCTTTAATTATTCTACATTGAAGAGCAATGTTTTTTCTTGACAGTCGTGTTTTTTAATTTTTAATATTTATCACTTGTTTTTCAAAACAAGATTAATATAAGAAGCATAATTATTTCCCTTTCTTGTACTTTTTCTTTTTTCTGAGACCAAAATGTTTGTCATCTAATATACTAGCCGTTAACGAAAACCCTGGGCTAGCCTCGCAGACATGACGCTGGATCATGTGTGCGTGTGGCAGAAAAAGTGGAGGATTAAAGTTAATCAGGGTAAGTCAAGGCACGTCACATTTGCCATGCGGAGAGGTGACTTTCCCGGTTTGTACTTCGATGGTGTTTTGATCCTGCAAACGGAGATTGTGCGGTATATGGGACCTCACCTCGATCGGCATTTCACCTAGAAATGTCACGTGAGAATGAAGAGGAGACAGCTAAACGCAAGGTACAGGGAACTTCATTGGTTGCTACGGAGGAACTCAGGCCTCACGTTAAATAAGATCTTAATTTATAAGACTATCATGCGCCCATTCTAGACGTGCGGTGTGGAATTATGGGGAACGGCTAGTACTAGTAATGTGGAAATTAAACAACGATTTCAGAACAAAGTAGCGAGGGTAATTGCCGAAGCTCCGAGGTTCACGCGAAATGATGAGAATCAGGATTACCTGGAGCTCCCTTCGGTTCGTGAGACTGCACAACAGCGCAATGTCAAATACTTGCAGAGCCTTGAAATTATTGGTTTGTGATTTATGACTGACCTTGAAGTTTCGTATTTGACTTTGTTTGCTTACAACTGTTTATCGTGTATTATTTATTTTGGGGGTTCCTTAAGGACCTTCTTATCACGTACTTTTCTCAGGAAAGTTTCTTATGGCTCGGCAGCAGAGCCGATTGTAATTATAATTGTTATTGAGCAAAAAAAAAATCTAATATACTTTTAATTGCACAATCTCTTTGCCTTTAAATTATTTTAATTATTTTTTTTATTTTTTTACCAAATTTTTGAAGATATGTATGCTACTACTTTCGGTCACATGAAAGGAGAGCGGGTGAAAGTTAATTTTCTTAGAGTACGAAAATACCATTCACACAAATAGGGGTTTTCTTTTATATATATATATATATATAAAAGTCTTCATAAAATTTATCCTTTATATTTTCCCATTCCCCTTTCCCTTTCCCACCTTTGCCTTTTCCCTTTTTCTTTTTCCACTTTCCCTTTCCTCTTTCTCCTTTCTTTTTCCACATTTTCATTTTCCCCTATTTTCCTTTTTACCATATTCCCATTTTCCCTTTCCCTTTCCCATCTCATCTTCTCTTTCCCTTATTTCCCTTTCCTCATTTTCTTTTTTCTCCTTTCCCGTTTCTATTAACTTTTCCCGTTTCCCTTTTTTTCTTTTTTCCATTTTCCCCTTCTTTTTTTTATCTTCTTCCCTTTTACCTTTTTCGATTTATCCCTTTCTCCCTTTTTCCCGCGCGTAAATCGGTCCACTAGTTTTTAGTCTATGGCGGACACACGTATCGGAAACATTGAAATGGAATCGTAAAATATTTAGTACAGTGTGTGTTGCTTTTACGTTCAACAGTAGCGCTGTTTTTTTTTTTCAAAAAAGCATGTTTTTACCTGTCACAGGTGTGACATCGTAGTTGTATAAATCGTTCGTATATTAAAACACACGCATATTCGAATGCAAAATTTGTATTCGTGACAAAATTACAAACCAATCGGTGAAGAACTTTCGGATATTTAAGATTTTTAACAAACGAACATTTAATTTTTTATTTATATAGATATAAACCTATTTATAAAAGTTTTGTAGCTAGAAAATTTCCAAAACTACTCAATCAATTTCTTTAAAATTTAGATGTGTTATAGTAGTATATATCAAGTTGAGCATGTTAAAATTTGATGAAGATTGGTTGAGTCGTTCTTGAGTTACCCTTAATTTAATGTCGACAAAGAGTTTGAGGTTATGTTGACCGAATAGTGGTTTATTTTTCACACGTGCTTATGCAGTGGGTCACAATTTTGAATGGAAAATTGATGCTTGTGTGTGGAGTCTCCTGATAAATCGAACATTTGTAGAGCGTTTAACTCTGAAATCAGTGCGTTTTTGACTTTGAAATAGTGAGGACTTAGGAAAAGGAAAAATCTTTTCCGACATTTCTTTTTGCAAAAAAATTGACTGCGCAACAGTTTTTTTTTTTGGGTTTTTTTTTTATTTATACATGCGATTTTATTTCTTGGCTTATAGAAAAAAGTAAAAAAAATTAAAATCGTTGAAAAAACATGGCAAAATATGACACAGCTTTCCCGGCTATTAATTAGAAAAATTAAAAGATTTAGAACCAAAAATTAAAACCGAATATCCTTTTTAGAGGTGGAAAAAATCTTTATAAAAATATTCATATATAAATTAACCTTAACAAATAAAATTTACTCTAATTCTTTACTCCCCTTAAGAAAATTAAATAAAAAAAACATTCCTCAGTTTTAGGTCCGGGGTCTGTAATTTAAAAAAAATGATCGATGTTTCTTAATAGATGTATATATGAAGTACAAACTTTCAAAAAATTTTGAAAAATATGCAAATCGAAGGAGGCAAAGTAAACTAACAAAATCACATATATTTAAATTTTAAGTTATGGGAGTTGTTATTTTGAAAAACATTTTTTGGATTATTTATAAATTCATTTATAGATATAGACAAAATAGTTTTGTCTCCTTCAAAGTAGTTTCCCTCTGATTGCACACACTTATTCCAGCGCTTCTGCCATTGATGGTAACATTTCTGGAACTCATCTTCTGTAATATCCTCCAAGACCCTCGTCACAGCTTTTTGGACATCTTGTGTTGTTTGAAAATGGTGTCCCTTGACCGTCATTTTGACTCTTGGAAATATCGCACGGAGCGATATTTGGTGAATAAGGTAGCTGTGGTAGTCCTGAAATTTGTTTTGAGGTTAAAAATTGCTGTACTGGCAGAGCAGTATGGGATGGCGCATTATCGTGATGCAGAATCCAATTATCAGCAATGTTGGTACGGACACGAAGAACTCGTTTACGAAGTCTTTCGAAAATTTCTTTGTAGAAATATCGGTTAACTGTTTGTCCAGGAGGCACCCACTCTTTATGAACAATTCCCTTGGAATCGAAGAAGCACACAAGCATGCATTTCACTTTTGACTTTGACATGCGAGCTTTTTTTGGTCTGGGTGATCCCTTTGAGCACCAATGCGAACTTTGGAGTTTTGTCTCTGGATCGTATTGAAAAAACCAACCCTCATCACCAGTGCTAACACGGCTCAACAAATCTGGATTGATTTCCGTTTGCTCTAACAGATCGGCTGTCACATTTTCCGTGTTTCTCGCTGTTGTGTGAGATTTTTGGGGACCATTTTTGTACAAATCTTTCTCATACCAAGATCTACAGTTAATATTAGACGAACAGTTTCTCGATTGATGTTGAGTTCTTCTGCAATCATTTTCACGGATAATCTTTAATCAGATCGTATGATTTCACGCACCCTGGTCAAGTTGACATCTGTCCGTGAGGTTGATGGTCGTCCACTACGGTCTTCATCTTCAACATTCGTTCTGCCTTCACTAAAAATTTTATGCCATCGAAAAACTTGAGTTCTTGACATAACCTCCTCTCCAAAAGCCTTCTGAAGCTTAAAATAAGAACAAAATTCTTCCTTGGTTGGAAAAAGCTGTCTATTTTATCATATTTGTTTACAGCCGTTAAGTGCATTTCTCTGTGGGTGAAATAACTTATGTAGAGTATGCAAGAGGACTAAAGTGTCTAATATTGCGTCCGGGTATACGTAGCTGTATTTCGTTTTCCGCAGGATTACACCCGTGTAATGCTTTATGGAAAAACAGTAAATCAAAGTATTCTCTTCGGCATAAAAAATTTTATATATATATCCGTACTGAGAATATTTTGAAAAAGGTATCTCATTTTATAAAACTTTAATAAATAAATACAGCCCACCGGACTGATCTAAACGTTAATTCGTAGTCACAAATCAATTGTTTAACAGCTGATATCCGAAGTCGAAGGTTCTGAAATTCAAATCCTAATAAACGTTAGTTGCTTATATACGGATTTGAATGCTAGACAATACCAGTGTAATTAGGTGGTTTAGGTTCAATTAACCACACGTTTCAGGAATGGTTGACCAGAGTCTGTACAACATATCATCCTAATCTCATTGGGACGTAGGGGGGTTTCTTATTGTTCACTAGTTGAACAGACTGCAACGTACGCATTCGAAAAAAAATAACATATTTAATTTAATAAAAAATATTTTAATGAGCGATTTAATATTATTTCTATAATTTTTCCATTTACATTTTTTTTATTATTTCCCGTAATTTCTGCAGATGATTATTGTTTAACAAATCGAAATTGTTTATATTTCAAATAACATTTTCTGTAAATAGTTTTTGGAGGCAATCTTGTTTTCCAGTTTATATCATAATAATAATAAGCTAAATATTTAAATAGGTCCTATTGAGATATTCATAATCACAAAGAAAAATCAAAGAAAGAAAATAAATAGGTAGATTTTATATTATGTTATATAAAATGGCGGCTGTTCAAATTGCTTTTTAAAAAGTATAAAATGTGGTTGCTTGGAAGGAGAGAGAGGAAGTGAGAGAAAGAGAGAATATGGAAGAGAGATAAAAAGCCGATTAAATACTGCTAAAATTGAAATTTCTTTCTAAGAAATAAAGACACACATACACACACACACACACACACACACACACACACACACACACACACACACACACACACACACACACAGAAAGAAGAAGAGAATATCGATACACAGAAAACCTTAGGAATTTCTTCATCACAAACAAGAAAATAAAAAGAATTTAAAAAAATAACGAGAAAAGTAACCAAAACAAAATGTTTGTTTTTACATATAATTAAAATGGATCAGATGCCCTAATATCGGCTCTTTCGAGTAAAACACGAAAGGTTTCTTATTCTCAAGAATAAGAATCATAAAATGCAAGATTACAAGAGTAAATCGAGAAAAATAATTTTAGAAATACCAGTTCAAGAAAATGCAACTGATCTGCAACGTTGTAACGTGTAAATTAACAGAGTCACTACAAACAGACATACCGGGTTGGTCTTGTGGTGAACGCGTCTTCCCAAATTAGCTGATTTTGAAGTCGAGAGTTCCAGCGTTCAAGTACTAGTAAAGACAAGTTACTTTTATTCAGATTTGAATACTAGATCCTGGACACCGGTATTCTTTGGTGGTTGGGTTTCAATTAACCACACATCTCATGGTTGAACTGAGACTATACAAGAACACATTATACAACTCATACATATCATCCTCATTCATCCTCTGACGTTATACCTGAACGGAAATTCCCGGAGGCTAAACAGGAAAAGGACAAACAGGACAAACGACGTCTGGAATGGTAATATTGTTTACGACATTACTATATTGAAACATTTATACAACATTTCTGTATTTAGACAATGCTTTTTTATATTCTACTTCAAATCAACAGCGGAAAATCTAAACACATGTTACAGTTTTAAAGAATAAAAATGATCGCGGATGGCCTGAAAAAGAATTAAAAGTAGAAACGTATAAAATAGTTTAACTCGTTAAAGGAAATATGTATAAACTAACAATGGAGTGAACTTTCGTAACACTTAAATTTGCATAGAATATTTATCTCAGGAATTGTTAACCTCAGAAATGGTGGTCCTCAGGAATGGTCGAACTGAGACTGTACAAGACAATACTTCATTTACACTCATACATATCATCCTCACTCATCCTCTGAAGTAATATCTGAACGGTAATTCCCGGAGGTTAAACAGGAAAGGAAAGGTCACAAATGACATCTGGATTGGCAATATTGTATACATCATTACTAACAGAAAAAGCAATTACAATTGATACTCCTTGTGTCACAGTTGCTTTAAATTTATTTTAACAAAAAAAAAAAAAAACATTAATTTTGGTACAATTAAAAAAAATTAAGGCATTCCTTTCTGTATTGAAACTTTGCTTTTTTATATTCTACTTCAAATCAACAGCGGAAAATCTAAATATATGTTAAAGTATTAAAGGAGAAAAGTGATAGCGGATGGCCTGAAAAATAATTAAAAGTAGAAACATATATAAAATAATTTAACTCGTTAAAGGAATTGATCTTCCTTAACACTTGTGAATTTGTATAGAATTTATATATATATATACTCGTATATGAATATGGTAGCTCTGATAATGTAGGGTAATTTTTATTTTTAATGTTAAAAAAACATTCTAAACTGATTTTTATATTAAAAAATTGTTTAAAAAGAATGTTTTCATATTAATCTAACTCGATACTGAAGTAGGCTTATTCTAAACGTTTTTTTTTTATTTAAAAAAAATTAATTTAAGACCTAACATATTACAATACTTTCCACTACTTTCCAAAAATTACTGTAAAACACTTTTTTCCGCAATATATATTTATAAACACTAAGAACTATTTCCAGCTTGATAACGCCTTCTTTATGAAAGTACAGAAAAATATTTAAATAAAAAAAACGTATATAGAAAGATTTACAGACTCCATTTTTGCTTTCCCGGCGAATATAGAAGAATATTAAAGGTGAAAGAATAGTGATCATGTCAATAATGGGTTTCGAATTTTTAGAAAAGTTTTGCATTTTAGTATCCAACTAGCTCATCTACAAAAAAAAATTCGCAACGAAAAAAAAGCAACATTTTTTTTCACATCAGTCTCATTACTTTATTGTCGCACCTCGTATATATATACTTGTATATATTGACAGTGTTGTATAAGTACCAGAAATTGTAATTTAATTATAAAACAAATGTAATTGGGTGAAGGAGATCAGATGTAAATTTTTGACTTTATAACTATTATTATTATTGTTATTTTTTTTCCTTTCCGTAGGGGAGGAAAAAGCTCTGCAAGCCGCCGTCAGGCCCGCACTGACGGCAGTGCGGTGCTCTCACCCGCTAAAAAACCTCCCCCACTACCATGCAGGGGCCGGATCTAAGCCGTATGGTATGTACAGCCCCAGCATGATCACCCAGGCACTCTACTATTCGAATCCGTGCGACCGGAAGGCGTCCCCAGGGGGCGATCGACGAGCGACGACTCCGAGGAGCCCCCGCCGCCCACCACCAGAAGCTGGCCTCCCTTGATCACCCGTCATCGAACTCTAAGTCTCCATAGATTCGCATTTACTTAGCCTGTCGTCGCCTTTCTTCATTGGTCTTCTCTCATATCATTGATGCGATCGTAGTCGAGACACACTCATACTTGTTGCTATTGCTGAGCATTACCTCGATTATATTGTTGGCCCCCTCCTCACCCTGATCCTCGAGCACTACGCGGAAGTTGCGCCATCTAGGGCAAAGAAAATACTACATGGTCTGCTGTATCTAGTCCGTCACAATCGTGACAGCGACTTGTATGGCATCTACCCATCCTGTACAGGTAGTCCCGAAAATATCCACGTCCAGACAGGAACTGGGTGAATTCGTAGCCTGTGTTACCATGCTTTCGCTCCACCCAGTTCCTGACGTCTCTTATGAGCCTATAGGTCACCTTCCTTTGTCCGAATCCCGCCATCTGTCACGCCAAGCCATGTAGAGACCGTCAATTGCCTCCTTGCTCTCCACTCCATTCACTATTGCAGCTCTCATTTGCGCTTGTAAGTCTATGGGCACGTTCCTTGCCCTCGACAACGCTCCCAGCCATACAGGAACTCCATATAACACCACCGAAGAGTACACACTGGCCAACAGTTTCCTCTTCCCCGTCTGAGGACTGCTCTTATTTCTCATCATGTTGCTGAGCGCCTGCACCACATTTTAACCCTTTCTCGCCGCCTTCTCAACATGTATAGTAAAGGATCGGTTCTTGTCCAGCCACACGCCGAAATACTTCGCTGCTGGACTAGGATGGACTATCGTGTGTCCCACTCTAAAACGCAATGGATGCAGTCTACGTCTTCCAGTCATAACAACCACTTTCACTTTGTCTTCAACGATTATTATTGTTATTAAACTGTATTATTTAAATTTGTTTTCTGAATTATGTGTATTTTTAATTATGTGTACATGTTTATCTGTAATCTCGTATTTACGCAAAGACATATAATAATATAACTGTGTAACATAATTAAAACACCAGTATTACTCTCATTTTTATGAACTAATGATTAAATTTTGTATTTTTAATTTATATTTACTGTAATATTTTTTTAATGTACTATTGTTTAATATACAAAGGTAGCTGTCCTATTGCAAAAAAAAATGCAAACAAATAAATAAATAAATTATTATTATTAGTCGAGAACATCCCAATGGAAGACGTTAAGCATTCATGATTCATATTTCTCTCGCTTGGCATTCTTCTTTTCCCCCCAAACTTTTTTCAATCTTTCGGAAAAGACTTTCTTCCGTTGTTCAGACCATTTCGGAAGATATTGTTTAGGCTTCGGCGCTTCTGGTTTAACTTCCCATCTACCTATTTTGTTTCTGTACGTGTTTCTACCTATGATCCCTTCCAGCGTAATTCCGGCTTGTTCTAAATCTTTTCTTGTTTTTGCGAGCCAGGGGATCGCAGCTTTTAATGATGTTAAGTACGCGATTATTCTTTTGGTCAGTCGGTTTTCCGGCAGCCTGCAAAGGTGTCTATTGATTTTCATTCGTCTTTTTCCCTTATGTTAGTTCGATGTTAGAGTGTGTTTCAACAATTCGGTAGCAATCTGTATCCTTCATCAGTGTGTCTTGGTCCCAATATTTTCCTTATCTTCCTTTCCTCTTTCTTTATTTCTTCTATTTTAGTTTTCCTATTTAAGGTCAACTATATATATATATATATATATATATATATATATATAAAGAGAATGCGCCCATATTAAAATAAGTTTATAATGTAGGCTATTGTATAATATGTAAATTGTAACGTAAAAACATTTGAAGCTTTATTGAGAAGGTTTTTTTAAATAAAAAACTGTATTGTATGTCTACAGATAATAAATAATATCTTCTTTAGAAGTATAGAGGAAAAATGAGTAATTACCTTTTATTTTCTTTATAATAAAGTGTTACATTGCAAGAATATAGATTAGTTAGTTGGTAAAAACTTTTATTTAACGATAAATAGTTTATTCAGTTCGCGTTTAAGATATGATTTTATTGAAACATTTTATAACATAAAATATAATGTTCGTAAAGTAAAATTTAACTTATAAAGTTAATATACAATAAGTTTGAAAACTGTATTTATTCTAATTTCAAAGCATATAATTTTCATTTTAACAGCAAATTTATTCATAGATTATTATATATATTCTATATAAGTTTTTATTTAAATTATATTTTCATATAATTTAACGGGATGATCAATGTTTTTATTTTACTTTAAAAAAAAAAAAAACGTGAATCATAATATGAGTTTTCAACCAACTTACTTATAAAATTGATTTATGAAATTTCCCTGTCTCCGTTTTACTTTCATCGAAACTTTCTTTCCATTTTGTTACATTTTTTTAACAGGTTCATTGCCACGATAAAAATCGTAACTTCCCAAAAGCAAAAATGAAAAGCAAATTCATCTCTCAGTAGTATGAATGTATTCGTTACCGAGAAATGAAATTGTCTCTCACCAGTCAAGAAAATTTAACAACCATGCAAAGTGCGAGAGATATTTCAATACCTCTTCTTCAATGTTATTTGATTTGACATGCAACTAAGATAAAGAAATAGAATTGGAAAACATTCTTAGCATTTTTGTAGTAATAATTTTCATAAAATAAAAATATATTAATTTTTTTTTGTTTTTTTTGTTTTTTTTAAGACTAAAAAAAAGTAAAAATATTTATTTTTACACATCGAAGTTACATAGTGTACCTAATTTCAATAATTTTTATACGATAGTTCATGAGAAATGAAAATTTTCAACTAAATGCACGAATTTAGCGTAGGTGTAGCGCGTGTTGGCGTGGTGGTGGGTCATAACAAATTCCGACACCGTAGTGCTGTATTGTCATCGAAGTTACACACGTGTACCAAATTTCATTGATTTTCATACGATAGATCAAAAGATATAGCAGTTGCAAGATTTGATTATTCCTAAAGCGAGTTAAATAAAAGCTTTTTAAAAAAAACTAAAAAATTGGTTCTTTTTTAAGTTTTGTGCCCTAAAGAGACGTTTAAAAAAAATAACAAAACGATATATTTAAATATTTAATAAATAATCTGCCAAAAAAAAATTGATCACAATGCTCCAAGCCTAAAAAAACATTTTTACTAGATGAACGTTTTGTGTATGTACGTACATACTTATAAATTTGGACTCATTGACCGATATTTTCAAACCTCATACAGATACTACCTTCCAGAGTAAAAATTTATAATGTTTTTGCAAAAATTGGAAAAACGGTAGGGTATTTGACCGAAATACAATTTCAAATCTTTATTGAACCACTTTACTCAAAAAAATTTCTTACAAAAGTTGAAATATTTTTATCAAGATCACTAATTAACTAAAACTTTAATTTAATATTTACTCAGTCTCCTAAAAATTACTTCATAATTTTTTTTTTAGATATATCTTAGCTACGGAAATGAGTTAATGGATTTTTTTGCATCTATATTGTCTACATCAAACAATTATAAAAAATGTTTGCCCTACTCATTGATCTGTGGCAACAAAAAATATTTTTTTTAACTTTTAAAAAAATTAAATTTTAATTTATTAAATTTTTTTTAAATTATAAATATTAAAATACTTGTGTTTTGTAAAATTAAAAATTTTATTTAAGTTAATATTATCGTTTTGTGGTTTAGAGCTCTGTTAAATTATGATAAACTGGTATTTTTTGATGGTAAGGTGTACTGATCTATTATTAATTTCTTTTTTAATGGTAATACTGATGTTTGATAAATATTTAGTTTTAAATTTATTTTTTATCCTTTTCTTAAGTTATAAAGTAAAATATCGTTTTCCTTGTATTTAATCACAGAATAAAAATAAATGCGCAAGCACAAAAGATTATTTTATATATTTACATATATATTATATATATATATATAGATATATTTATTTTATATATATATATATATATATATATATATAGAGAGAGAGAGAGAGAGAGAGAGAGAATAGAGAGAGATACAGAGAGAAGCACTTATATTAATAATTCAAAATGTGTTTTTTTTAGTTTTTTTTTCTTAATACAACTGAATAATTATCAATTATATATTTATTTGATATTTAAATAGTTGTATGTTCCCATATAGTATACATACGTTTACTTTCATGTTAGAAAACCGTAGTATTATTAATGGAATATTTATTTTTATACGCTCCTTACACTGTGGTATGTTTCTAAGCTAAAAAATGATTGATGACGCTTTAAGTTAGCTTCTATAATACAGTAAACGATATAATCGATAGTGTATAGCAGACTGTATCGATTAAGGAAGCGAAAAAAATATTTAATGTAGCGACTTCAACTTTAAAAAAAAGATAATATTTTATATATATATATATATATATATATATATATATATATATATATATATAGATTTTTAATAACTAAAGTTATTAAAAAATCATATTGATTTTATTTTTAATATTAAAAGAGATAAAATTAAAAAAATATAGTAACTTATTATAATTAATAATGATTTATTTTAAATTAAGAAGTAAATAAGAAAATCCATAAATCCATTTAGTTAATTTATGTATTAAAGTAAAAGTGACAAGCTGATTTAGGTTTTAAAAGTCGGATATAATCATAGCAAATATTTTTCAATCGACCATTACACTAAATTTTACCTTCAATCTATTTTTAGAATAATTTTAAAAACAAGACACGACAAATGACCGGATAGGTAGTTGACATCTATACGAAGATAAATTAAAGTATACGTCGAATAAAAATGGTATGGGGTTACATTAAAGTTAAAAGAAAATAAAGAAAAGAAAATCGAAGTAAAATAGAACGGTAAGGTAAAGAATAAAACACGATAAATGATGGGTACAAGAAGAGAAAGATACTAAAGTGAGTTATAGCAAGCTATAGGTAATATTATAGAATAGTTTGAAAGAGGACATTTGACGCTGACATTTACTTTATTTCAGACAAAAAAAAAGAGAACTTCGGATTATTGTGGCACTCTTTTATACTACTTTTTAACTCTTTTTTTATCTTACAAAAGAAATCTTAAGAATAAAAGATAAAAACAAAAGCCAAATAACCGGTAGGATGAGAATACTTCAGGATAAAAAACATCCTGCTGAAATAGAATTTTCTATTATTATAATACGATTCATAGAAAAAAAAGTTCAAAAGTAGGCTCCCCAGAATAAACCTTAATTACTTATCCTTGTCAATTTTACGAGTCTACGATATAAGATAAAATCTTAATGCTCAATGCGCTCAAACAAAACATATAATATTATTCGTTTAGCTCTAACGACATAACGACATCACTTTCATAATTCATGCTTACAATTGCATTTGATTTTTTTTTTTTTTTTGTTTGCTCGTGTGACCATATTGACAATCATCTGACGCAAAACGTCATTATTGATGTTCTTGTTAAATGTTCACCCTCAGTTGATCGATGATGTGGGGATTCATAGTCCCACCGAAAAAAATTCTGATATGGACACCAGATGATCTCCTTGTACGCCTCTTAAATTACATATATACATTTTTGTAAAATGAAAAGTACAGAAAAATTTATTTCATTAATAACTTAAGATATTTTTTCATTTTTTTTTTTTTTTTTTTTTTTTTTTTTTTAGTGTTATTGAATTATTATTGATTTAATTTTTTTTTACAATCAGAAGTTAATAATTTAAATTAAAAAAAAAGAAAATGAAATCGGATTTTAACCGATGTGCCTTCCCCTGTTAACACCCAAATATTTCATTAATTAAAATTTTATTTGGCTATAATTCTGAAACTAATAAAAATAAGTACCAGTTATATCGTTGAAAACCTCGTTGAAAACCAGTTAAGAAAAAGTCCAAAATCCATTTTTTTTTTAACTTTGGGCCCACTTTTGGTCCAGTCGATTGCAATCAAAAGGGGAGGTGTTGACAACTAGATGTTACAACAGTTCTAAATCCAAAATTTCAACATCTTACGGCTAATCGTTTCTGAGTTATGCGAGATACATATGTACGTACGTATAGACGTCATGCCAAAACTAGTCAAAATGAATTCAGGGATGGTCAAAATGGATATTGCCGTTGAAATCTGAAAACCGAAATTGTTCGCGATCTTCCTTTACTTCGTACAAGAAAGTAAAAAAAAAATTAAATGTTTTCCTTTTACCTAATTCACCGAACATTTCGACATGATCAGACAAATAATACATAATTTCACCAAAAGGACTGATTATATAGTGTACATCATTATTCTCATAGAAAGCAACCTCTTATTGTTGGTGCATCTTTTGTTACTTGTAGGCCTTAATATCATCTGAATTTTTTTAGACACGGCATACTGATATATAAACGTACATTTATATCAATAAAGATTCGAATGGGGACTTCACACCTTTTTTCATTAATAATCCTGATAAGGAATGCTTGAATTATAAGTAATTTTTTGGAGTTTTCGCAAAATAAAATAAGAAATCTTCCGTTTGAACTACAGACGACATAGCGGATATTCAAAAAAGAATTTCTGTCGGTCCGAAAAAATATACTTAAGTTATCGTAAAAAGAAGTAATAATTTGGTTCATGAACTGTATACAGTCCCATAGGAAAAATTGGCAACTACACGAATCTGAAGAACGTGGAATTTGCTGCTAATATTCATAGAGAAATTCTCGATGTTTAAGGACCCCGTGTTATGTGTGAAGTTAAAGTTCTCCGATTGTATCGTTTGTTTCGTGGAGGAAGAACAAATATTTGCGACGAAGAACGTAGAGGTCACCTGACTGTAATTACAGATTAATTGACAGAAATGTGAATACAAAAATCCGTGAAAACAGGAAGTTTATTGTTTCTCAATTATCGATTGAATTTCCTTTTGTTTGCGATCAGTAATTTACGACATTTTAACTGGAAAAACTGGGCTACTGAAAGTTGTGTTCGTACCAAAAATGTTGATAGATACACAGAAGGAAAAACGTCTTGCTGCAGCTAAAACATTTTATATATAATTTTAAAAAAACAGCTTAGCAAATTCCAGTTTAATTTCTTTGAGCGCTTTCGCCTATTTTGCCATTTTCAAGAGGAATATAATTATGATTAAAATTATGAAACTATCACAATATATAACAATTGATCAATATATTATTCGTCAAAAGTTTAAGTTTAAGTCTAAGTAACTACGTCCGTATTGTAATAGTTTCTCAATTGTTATTGTGATAGTTTCTCAAAGTTTATTGAGAAACTATTACGTAATTGTAGGATAACAATTGAGAAACCATCACAATACGGACGTAGTCAATAAGACTTCTTGAAGATGACAGAATAGCCGAAAGCGCTCGAGGAAACTAAATTGGAATTTGGTAAGCTGTTGTTTTAAATTATAAATAATAAGTTATTATACCAAACGGTGCCATGTTCGAAAAAGTAAAATATTTTTGAAACGCTACGAAAATGAAGATGATGATTTATGGGAACAAGTGACCAGTGATGAAACGTGATGTCTTATTCAAATGTTGAGACAAAACAGCAATCAATACAATGACGGTATTCATCATCCCCAAACCCCAAAATTTTTCAAGCGAGAAAGTTTAATTAAAAAACTTATGGCTACGGTTTTTTTTGGACACCGGAGGGATATTGCTGATTGAATTTCTTGAACATGGAAGAACTGTTAATGCCGATACGTGCTGTTAAACGTTTAACAAACTTAGACGTTTAATTCAAAACAAAAGGCACGGGAAGCTAACCGACCGGATTTTATTTCTTCACGATAATGTACGACATCATACCGCAAACAAAAACCACTGAATAATTGCGTTGATTTTGCTGGGAAATTTTCAAACATCCATCAGCCTTACAGTCCGAATCTTACATCGAGTGATTATTACCTTTTTCTTCATTTAAAATAATCGCAGAAGTTTGATGAAGATGAAGAATTACAAAATCGATTGGTTTAAATCACAGGCGGGAGTATTCTTCAGTAACGCAATAATGAACTTGTAACCCGATATCAAAAATGTATTGCAAGTGAATGGTGAATGTGTAGAAAAGTAGTAAGTATATATATATATATATATATATATATATATATATATATATATATATATGTGTGTGTGTGTGTTGTGTGTGTGTGTGTGTGTTTGTGTGTGTGTATGTGTGTGTGTGTGTGTGTGTGTGTGTGTGTGTGTGTGTGTGTGTGTGTGTGTGTGTGTGTGTGTGTGTGTGTGTGTGTGTGTGTGTGTGTGTGTGTGTGTGTGTGTGTGTGTGTGTGTGTGTGTGTGTGTGTGTGTGTAAGTTTATTTCGTTAAAATAAAGTTTTTTTGCTATTTCGTTTATTTCAATTTTTATATCAAAACGGCCCTTATTTAAAAAACATGCCTCGTATTTCTAAGTGGAAGTAAATTAAAAGGTGTATTTAAACAAAATATATTACAGTATGAATACCTTTAAAAATTTGTTGGAATGTAATAAAATGTATTATACAGTTTGAAAAAAAAATGAGTTTGGATTATTTCTGATGAAATAATTATATAATATTTACTACTTTTTACTTTTCTATAATATAAAACAGAATTGATAAAAACATCGACAATTCATTATAATGTGTGCGGGAATGGAATGGGCTGGTTAGTTATGTAAGGGGTAGTTAAGGGTGGGGTTTAAAAATGACCTAAAAATAAAATATATTTTTAAATGACCTCTCATCTTTCATTTCTTTCTACATTCATTAATACTGATATTTAAATGTTACTTTTTTAATGAGTTTTAAATAAATAAGATTTTAATCAACATTGTCGTTTATGTTTCAACTTTTTTAACAGTTTTTTTTTATTACTTTTTTTTAAAGCAATGAATTGTTAATTGTTAGACAGAATGTCCTCATCGATGTATATATATATTTGTTTAATTTGTTTGGAAATATATTTTTTTTTTCCATTTTTATCTTATTGTTCATCAAATATACTCATTACTTAGTCTTTTCGTTTTTGGTTTTCTTTAATAAAATCTTCCTCTCATTTATTCCTTTTCATTTTAATTCATTTCTACAAATTCAACTTCTCATTTATTTTTCCTTTTTAAAACTAATGAACCGTATTATTATTCGTCATCTCATTATTGCCCAAATTATATCCAAAGAAATAATTCTAATTATATCAATTAAGATACAATTTTTATTCAAATATTTCTTCTATAATTTTACGTAAAATTACTTATATACATCACATACTTGAATTTTCATATACAGAGTGATTTTTTAGACCTGTTACCCAATTTTAATTGTAATTTAAGAAAGGGAAATTTAGGTGTAATAAAAAAATGTATTTGTTACTTACAAAAGAGATTTAAAAAAAGCTATGACTTACATAATTGTTAAAGAATATGCTCAAAATGCCCACCCCTTGCGGTTATACACGCACGGACTCTTTTCAGCATATTAGCAGAAACCTTTTTAAGAGTTGCATTGGAAATATTCGTGATTAAGTCTGTAATATTGACTTTAAGTTCATCAATAGTGTGAGGATTGTTTTTGAAGGCCTCGGCTTAACATAGCCCCAAAAAAAGTAGTCAGGAGATGTGAGATATGGGGACCTTGGAGGCCAGAAGCCCTTGCTTATTATTCGATCATCAAAGAACTCTTGCAGAAAATCCATGTTTTCTCGAGACGTTTGGCATGTAGCGCCGTCTTGCTGAAACCAGCAATACCGTTCTTGAGGTTCCAGGAGGGACACAAATTGGCGCACAATATTCCTGTATACTTCACAGTTTACTGTCTGTTCGAAGAATATGGGTCCGACTATACGATGCCGGGATATCGCACACCATACACCAATTTTTTCAGGATGCAAAGATTTGTCTTGTAACGCGTTAGGAGTTTCAACCGCCCAAATTCGACAGTTTTGACTGTTCACATAACCATCGAGATGGATCATCAAAGCTTCATCACTAAAGAACACTGGTTTGGTGCAGCTCTCCAAAATTCCCTATCTAGTGCTAGTCATTTCATCTCGGTATAACCCCCACATCCTACATCCCCAACAATTTGTTTTACATATTCCAAACGTGGCCTACCTACACAATTTTTTCCTTCTATCTGTCCTTCCAACATTAATGCGACTATTCCAGGATGCCTTAGTATGTGGCCTATAAGTCTGTTTCTTCTTTTAACTATATTCTTCCAAATGCTTCTTTCTTCATCTATTTGCCACAATACCTCTTCATTTGTCACTGTATCCGCCCATCTGATTTTTAACATTTTCCTGTAGCACCACATTTTAAAAGATTCTAATTTTTTCTTCTCAGATACTCCGATCGTCCAAGTTTCACTTCCATATAAAAAAATTATATTTCTGACTGAAAGCTCGTTTCGCCTGTGCTATTCGGCATTTTATATCACTCCTGCTTCGTCCATCTTTAGTAATTCTACTTCCCAAATAACAAAATTCTTCTACCTCCATAATCTTTTCTCTTCTAATTTCACATTCAGTGGTCCATCTTTGTTATTTCTACTACATTTCATTACTTTTGTTTTGTGCTTGTTTATTTTCATGCGATAGTTCTTGCGTAGGACTTCATCTATGCCGTTCATTGTTTCTTCTAAATCCTTTTTACTCTCGGCTAGAATTACTATATCATCAGCAAATCGTAGCATCTTTATCTTTTCACCTTGTACTGTTACTCCGAATCTAAATTGTTCTTTAACATCATTAACTGCTAGTTCCATGTAATGATTAAAAAGTAACGGGGATAGGGAACATCCTTGTCGGACTCCCTTTCTTATTACGGCTTCTTTCTTATCTTCTTCAATTATTACTGTAGTTGTTTGGTTCCTGTACATGTTAGCAATTGTTCTTCTATCTCTGTATTTGAACCCTAATTTTTTTTAAATGCTGAACATTTTATTCCAGTCTACGTTATCGAATGCCTTTTCTAGGTCTATCAATGCCAAGTATGTTGGTTTGTTTTTCTTTAATCTTCCTTCTACTATTAATCTGAGGCCTAAAATTGCTTCCCTTGTCCCTATACTTTTCCTGAAACCAAATTGGTCTTCTCCTAACACTTCTTCCACTCTCCTCTCAATTCTTCTGTATAGAATTCTAGTTATGATTTTTGATGCATGGCTAGTTAAACTAACTGTTTTGTATTCTTCACATTTATCTGCCCCTGCTTTCTTTGGTATCATGACTATTACACTTTTTTTGAAGTCTGACGGAACTTCCCCTTTTTCATAAATATTACACAACAGTTTGTATAATCTATCAATCGCTTCCTCACCTGCACTGCGCAGTAATTCTACAGGTATTCCGTCTATTCCAGGAACCTTTCTGCCATTCAATTCTTTTAATGCTCTCTTAAATTCAGATCTCAGTATTGTTTCTCCCATTTCATCCTCCTCAACTTCCTCTTCTTCCTCTATAACACTATTTTCTAATTCATTTCCTCCGTATAACTCTTCAATATATTCCACCCACCTATCGAATTTACCTTTCGTATTATATATTGGTGTACCATCTTTGTTTAACACATTATTAGATTTTAATTTAAGTACCGCAAATTTTCCTTAACTTTCCTGTATGCTCCGTCTATTTTACCAATGTTCATTTCTCTTTCCAATTCTGAACACTTTTCTTTAATCCACTCTTCTTTCGCGCGTTTGCACTTCCTGTTTATAGTATTTATTAATTGTCGATAGTTCCTTATACTTTACAATTATTGTTACAAGTAACAAAAAGTAACAATTATTGTTACTTTTAGAATTATTGTTAAAGAACCAAAATGTGTAGATTTTTGTAATCGACTGATCAGTCGATTACAATACAGTCTTTATTATTTTCTTTTAATTTACATTCTTTTTTCTTTTTAACTGAGATTCATGTTACAATTTTTATGAATGAATAGATTCTTTGTGATTTGAGGAATACCAAATATTCATATGAGAAGTGGAGTCATCTATTAAATTATCTTTGCTTTTCGAAGAGATAATAATGTCCAATGATTTTTGCTGTTGACTAAATTTCCTATAATCTATTTTAAAACTATATTCATTTTCATTCAAATGAAACTTATATTCTTCCTTTTCATTAAAAGTATTATTAGGAGAAAATGAACCTGTTTTAATTACATCACGATTTTAAGAGACAGTTGTCGTACTCAACAAGTTAATTGTTAATTATACACTATCTATGGTTTGGTTATACTGTTTAAGAACTTTTATTTGTTGTAAAGTTTTCTAATTGTTTTATATTTTTTTATTTTTTCGTTTCGTTGTTTTAGGTTTAGATTTCATAAAAAAGCTACCTATTGTAATGGGCACCATGATTCGCCTTTTGGAAAATTTCGACATATCCTCGCGTTTCACATCCCTCAGACCCCAAAACCACTATCAGTTCAACAGTTTACAAATATATATATATATATTTCACTCTTGTGGACACAACTTAGTGCCGTAAGTTTGCACCAATCACTTTCAAATTGTTGCACAAAAATAACTCGTACCCAAATCTCGGTCGAGTACGTTAACGGCAAAAATCGGACCATAGTGATGGAAATGAGGGGGTTTCCGAAAAAAACAAAATATCACTGTAACTTTCTTACTAAGTAAAATATTGAATTAATTTATTAAAAATCCTACTATTCTTTGGATAAGGGCCTAAAATTTATCCAAGTAATAATTTTTGATATCACCAACCATTGACCCAAGGGGTGGAAACGTGGGATTTTGAAAACAAAAGAAAATCATACCTCCCTTAATAGGCACTGTATCGAATCGCTTTAAAGTGGTCGTTAGTGCTCTAAACATTACCTAAAACTTTTGTCTAAACTAATTTTTGATCTTGCCAATCCTTACAGCAAGGGATGATCAAAAAGTTTGCTGGAATTGGAAGAAGATGGGGCTTGTCATTCTCTAAACATGGTTTCACATGTTTAGCATACAACAAGCCCCCCATCATTTTTTTGAAAACCATGTTTTTTCACTGGCAACCATCGTCGGATCGAGTAAATTTGAAGTTATTCTTAACTTTACTGGAAATTTTTTTTATCCTCTACTTAGCACGGTGAAATCTACCTCATCCTACCGGCGTACGAAAGGAATTTTTTTAATTCTAAACGGAATTGTACGAAGATGGGTAAAGGGGTCATGAAGATATTGATTAACAAGACCATATACTCAGTCCGGCACTATTAAGAAACAAATCGAACTGTACACCTTTTATATCTTCTTATACTACTCATTTTCTGTTTAATCTCCGGAACCGCCTTAAGGTATTACTATAGAGGATAAATGAGGATGATATGTATGAATGTAAATGAAGTGTATGTAGTCTTGTACAGTCTCACATCGACCACTATTGAGAAGTGTGGTTAATTGAAACCCAACCACCAAAGAACATCGGTATCCACGATCTAATTTTCAAATCCGTATAAAAGTAACTGCCTTTACTAGGATTTGAACCTAGAACTCGCTACTTCGAAAACAGCTGATTTGCGATGACGAGTTAATCACTAGAGCAGACCGGTGGGGTTATATCTTCTTATACTACTTAATATTGTATATATCGATTATCCAGAACATTTATTTTCCGAACATTCGAATTATCAATTTATTCGGATAATCGATTATTTAAAACAATAATTTGTTTTAAATTTTCTCATAATATGAACTAAAAGAGTAGTAAATAAATATCGTAGTAAATCTTAGTACTTCTTTGGTTTTGATTTTCATAATATGTTAAAATTTGTACACATTTCATTGAAAAAGCTATAAAGTGAGGTAATATAAATTATATGAAGTACAAGTTTTAGACTAGAAACTGAGATAACAGTTATAATATATAAAATTTAGGCTTAACGATATTAACCTATTAAATGTTACATAATTAAAACAGTTTAGGCCTAACTATCAAAACTGCGCTTCACTTTATCTATTCTGTATGAGATAAAATAAAACATTAACATTCTAGTTAAATGGTATAGTATCCTAGTTAAAATAACTTATAAATTTTGTTATATTAGTAATTTAAGTTAAATATTAATTAGTTAAAATTAACTGTTTAAAACTATTTAGTACAATTACTTTTTAAACAAATGTTGCATCATAAATAATTTTGTATTAAAATTTTATCATCGTTTGTAATTAGTTAATATTAACTTTTAATAATTAATGTTTAACTTTTCATGTTAAAGTTTTAATGATGATGTTATTTACCCATAACCATAATTTCTGTAGTATGTACAGAATTTATGTATAAATTTATTTTAATTTTTTTTTAGAATGTACAACATTCAGAACGTTATTGTTAAATAATGAGGTTTTATTCAAAAGCGGACACATTTCCTAAATTGTTATTATAATAGTAAAAAAAAAATCCCTTTCAGCACGCCGAAAGGCAGAGGTAGATTTCACCGGCGCTAAGTAGGGAATAAAAAAGATTTACACCTTAAAGAAGAAAAACTTCAAATTTACTCAATACGACAACGGTTGCATGTGGAAAAAAGTTACACATGTTTAGCATACGACAAGCCCCATCTTCTTACAATTCCAATCACAGTTTGGTCATCCTTGTCGTATAGGGACGGTCATATCAAAAATTGTTTCAGTCAAAAGTTTTAGGTAATGTTTAGAGGATTAATGACCACCTTAAACCGATTCGATACTGTACCTATTAAGGGAGGTATGATTTTTTGTCTTCGAAACCATATATTTTCCATCCCCTTGGGCAATGGTTGGTGATATCAAAACACTTTACTTTCTTTACTTAATTAGGTCGTTATCCAAAGAATAGTAGGAACTTTAAACGAATTCGATATTTTACTTAATTGGAAAGTTATAGCGATTTTTTGTTTTTACAACAAAGCTCTCCCATTTTCACCCCCGTGGTCCATTAACGAACTCGACCGAGATTTTGTATCGTTATATTTTATGTCAATTTTAAAATGATTCACGCAAAATTACGGCAGTTATCGTGTCCAAAAGAAAGTGATATATATATATATATATAATTTTTGAATTGACGGTGGTTTTCGGGTCTGGGGGATGTGAAACTCGAAGATATGTGGAAATTTTCCGGAAGTCGAATTACAGTCGTACCGACTATAATAAGTAGCTCTCTTATGAAATCTACTTAAAAGTCTTGTTGTGGAAGCCTTCACAAGGCGATATCCTGCAAAATTTAATTGAACGGGTTCTGTAGATATTACATTGGCGCCACATAAATTCGTATAAACAGAGTAGCGTAGATAAGGATATACCAGATGTCTTAGCAATTCCGTCTTTTTGCTACTCCCCATAAACCCTTCAATTTGTTTGTATGCGGCCCACTAATTGGATTTCGAAATTGTAATTAATGGTTTGATGTGTAAAATTGTAACCTTGTAGATTCAGTATACCATATAATTCCACCAACAATCAGAAATTTTGTTTTTCCCAGATTTAGTACATCCCTTTATAATACTTAATAACGTTTATTTCGTTCGATTGGGAAATGCATATACAAAATATTATTTTCTTTCCCTACAAATTCCCCTTGCTGAGGATACTGTGAACGGTTCCACATTGTATTTTCGCCTTGAAAGAAAAAATTCGTCTATTTCCACATTTTATTATTATTGTTATTATTATTATTGGGTTACGAAGTAACATATCCACATACACTTCCCTAAAGAAAAATTTTCCAGTCAGTTTCAGCGTCTTCCATACCAAATTTTTTTGTAATAAAATTTAAAACTGATATATATCTTATTACAATGCGTACAGGACGCGTAATAAACGTCAAATTCAACTTCAGTTTGCTCGATTGCAGCCATGTACAGCTCCTTAATTGCTCCTTATTGCGATAATTTACCTTTGCACAACGCAATTCATCTTACACTGTACGCAAAACCTAGGATTATGTAAAATCATTGAAATTTATCATTATCTATGCTTATTTATAAACGTAGGATTATGTAATATCATTGGGTTTTAAAACCGAATAGGATGTTGCTTTTTTGTTGTATTACTACTTAATTCATAAATAATTTACAGTATGATATTAATATTCAGAAAATGAAAGTTAAGGAATTTTTCCGCTTTCGAAATAATACCCAAATAGGGTTATTGATTAAAAAATTAATTCATACGACTTTGTTTAGTTTTCAAAATTTTCAGGTACTATCTGTACGGTTTTTATTTTAATTACATACTTGGAAATATCTTAAATAAAACCATAATATTACAACTAATTAATTGTTTTTTTTAAATACGCTAACATTTTTAATGTAAAAAATACATATAACGGGTGATCGAAAAGTAACTTACAGCCCTCACTAACTTTTTTTATAATTGAAATAAGCAAATCCAGTTTATAGCATTTTTCCTTGTATCGAGGGAGCTACTTTAATAGACGTATGTGTCACTATTTTTAATTTTGAACGGCGGGGGTGGGAGACAACCAAAAAATTTCGAATGAAAGCAGTGATCATTTCATATATCAATTTAAAGAGCTTGGTGAAACGAGAAAAATTTTATAATTAAAAAAATAAATTCTGATCGCCTAATATAAAATGGTGTGGCCAACGTTGTGTTTTTTTCACAACGCTAAAACGCCGGTTGTATGTTTCCTTTTAAATTTTTTAATATTTTAGGTATTCCGATTCTATTTTTGGATTTTTTTTCCGATAAAAGTAGCTAATTCAGTAAGTCTCAGTTTAGAATTAAACCGTTTCAGAAGGTCTAAAATCAACCGTTTATAGCTCACAGCTAACTTTTTTCAAAGAATTAAGGTATTGCATTGAGATAGAATTAGGATGACTTCTCCAGAAACTTTTCACATTGTGAGAGAAGCCTTCGAGTAGCCTCTGCATATAGGAATATTGAGGGCAGTTTGAACATTTAATATGAGGTGAGAAGCATTAACATTTTTTAATTGAAATAATTTTATTTATATATAAATAAAGTGAAATTCAACCTTACCAACAATTCGTTTGCGTTCTCTTTTTTAGCATTTTCGGTCATTCGACCATCGTCAGGAAAAATTATTCTTCAATTTCAGATCATTAAAATTAAAGTATGTAAAATGTAAATTTATAAAAATTTAAAATCACAACTGGTCGTCATAGCATAAAGTTAATCATGTCTGTTATGTAAGAAGGTCGCAGTTGTTATCTTGTTATAACAACTTTTTTTTTGTATAACCCTTTACTTCCGAAGACTCTCCCCGCCATTGTTAAAACAACTGCGACCTTCTTACCTTACATAACAGACATGACTAACTTTATACTATGACGACCAATCGTTGTGATTTTAAAATTACTTTTTACCTAATTTAATTTTAATGATAGAATAACTTTTCCTGAGGATGGTCGAATGACCGAAATTTATATATATATATATATAAATAATATTATATACTACCTGTATCATGCTTAAAAAACTCAACTGGAAATAATTTTATTTGGCAGTATTTTTAATTTATAAAATTGCAGGACTTTTTAAAAATAATAATTAATTACAAACGAAAAATTAATTAAATTTCAAATTGTTATAAATTAAATAAAATTCTTCATGACAGTAAGTCGGCCTCTGTGAGCGTCTCGGCCTCTCATCTGGAGGTCCCCGGTTCGAATGCCGGTCAGACATGGCATTTCACATACGCTACAAATCATTCATTTCATCCTTTAAAGCAATACCTAACGGTGGTCCCAAAGATTAAAACAAACAAACAAAAGACAGTAAATTTAATTAAAAGAAAAATTTTAATAATTAATTTTTTTCGATTTTTAATTAATATAATGACTATTTTCGTTTAAATAATCAAAATGTTATTTCTTTTATATCGTTTTGTTTGTCTCAGACTTTTAACACACTCTATCACCTGAACATATGTCCAGTTTAAAATTTTTTAGCCGTCCCTGTCCTTCCCCAATGATATGGTCGAATACACTAAATCGGGCCTTGCTGAGTTAGCTTCTTTTATAGGAAAACATCTCCAAAGATAGAATCGAATTACCTCATATAAGAAAAAAATTAATGGTAAGCATACCCAAGCATAGTTCTAGCTATCTGAAACAAACACATTGCTGGTCGCCATTTTGGATTGGGCGATCAGAATTTAGTTTTTTAATTGTATCAGTTTTCTCGTCTAATTAAAAATTTGTTTAAAATGATATAGCAAATGATTATTGGTTCCAATCGAATTTTTTTAATTTTCCCCAATCCTCCGTTGCCCAAAAATGAAAGAATGAAATGTACATTCAATGAGTAATACCTAGGCTCAAGTAAGAAAGTCGCAAACCGCATTCGGTTATCTCAATTATTAAAATATTAATAGGGGGTGTAAGTAACTTTTCAGCCATCCGGTTTATATTTATAATCTCGTATGTATGTATGTATATATATATATATATATAAACCTTTTTAAAAAGGTAAAGATACGTAATAAGCAAACATAATATATATAAATAAAGTATAAAACGAGAATTTGCCCTAATTTAAAAGCTAAATACTGATAATTATGTAAGTTAATATCGGTTTCGCGTTGAATTTTCAATTAACATACATTTACCCTGTTAAATTTTAATGTCAATTAACATATATTATCCTGCTCTCGTATTAAATCGTGGCTCTAGCACTCTCTCCTCCAAGGTATTAATCCCTTGATCTCTCAACGGATTGTGGTTAGAATAGATTCCAGCTGCCTATAGGGAATCCAGGGAATTGGTTTCGTGTAACAGTTTTTCACCGTCAACTCTTTTTCCTTAGCCTACACCAATTTTATGTTATATAATTTTAAATCAAATCCTACTTGGTTCTATGCAAAGGATGTAGGCAACTATTAAATCTCTTGTGTAAATAGATGGGATACTCCTGCCGATGTCATCCAGATTCAATTTCTGTTATGACAATTCTAAAATACGTGTAACATTGAAATCAGTATATCAGGTTTATTTAAGCCGGGTTACTAATCTCCTCAATAAATACTAAAAAGTACAAATGACTACTAAAATGTGAGAGAAACTTACAGTACAATAAAATCAGCATATAGGTGTAACAAACTAATTTGGGACAAATGAAAATCTGGGAAAAGCTTGTTTTGGCATGTAATTTAAGAAAGTCAAGAGTTATGTGTAAAGAATTTTGAATGCCTTATAACTTTTATTTTAACTATTAATCTCTTTTACTTGTACTTTCTTGTTAGGAAAGAATTATAAAATTATTTCCTTAAAACCTGAAGCCTATTTCAGCGTTAAAAGTATTGTGCAATCTTCAGACAGGAAATTAATTAACCACATCCGCAGGAGATATCTGCAATCCCCCAAATTACTAAGCGTTACCAGTTTTACAAATACCGAAATTGTTGGCATAAACCATTGCAGAATCTGAACTAAAATTTACATGAAAATGGAAAAAATAGGTTAAGGACAAGGTAAAAGGGTGGATAGTGAGAAAACCATTTCCACGTAAAAGAAATTCTAATTTATAATAGCTTAAAAATTCCCTACAGACATCTGGAACCTATTCTACCCTCAATTCCTGGAGAGATCAAAGTTATTTAATTCCTTTCTACAAATGTGTTTTTCCTTTAGGAAAAACAGGGCTTTTTCCTTTAGGAATGATGTGATTATCAAATAGTAAATTAATTTTATTTTTTAATTCATATATATATATATATGTCTGTTTTCATGTCCTCCACTTTACTTTCAATACGATGAAATATTAATTTTAATTGTGTTTATTCATTTATAATTCTAGTATTGTAAATTAGTATCAGATTAAGTAATAATTTTCTCACAGTAATAGACCTAATAATTATGACACAAAATTATAAACATCAATTTTCTGCCATAACGCTACAATTTTTAAACCGATTTTCAAAGCTAAATGTCAGTTTTGTTCAAAATGAAAGGCTTAATATTTTAGTAAATAACATAAATTTTGATAAAATTAATATTTAAGGATATATAACGGATTGAAAAATAAACATGGCCGCCATTTTGTAATTTGTGAAGGTATTTAAATTTTGATTTTTTGCTAATTTTGAAACTTTGTTACCAAGACGCTTACAAAATATTAATGTGATTCGTCTATCCGAACTTGAGGTATAAATTATTATATAAAAAATAACAAAATGGCGGACAGGGAGAGAACGAAGGAGAAATTGCTATTTTTCCTAAGGATATTTTTTGTTTAGTTTTACAAGTAGAATCCGAAAAAGTATAGCCAACTCACAATTTTAGAAACACTCTGTATATATATATATATATATATATATATATAAACTCCATCACACTAAATTGCCTGGGATTTGCAGATTACCTCGCTCTTTTAGCAAATAATATACAAAAAGCCAAAACACAATCATGAGCCTTCAAAACCTAGTACAAAAGATAGGGCTTCATATCTCTTTCGAAAAAACTGAACTAATGGCCATAGATCCTCTGGTAATAGAACACATTACGGTAAACAATTATAAAATTAAAATAGTAAAACAATTTAAATATCTAGGAGAAATAATAACTTATAATTTTAATGAAAAAATGAAATGGCAAAACAGGACAAATAAAATGATTAAATCCCAAAAATTAACTTGGTCAACATATAACAAAAAATGCCTTTCGACTAAAACATTATAAAACTGTAGTTCAGCCAGAAGTCACTTACGGAAGCGAGACCCATTTCAAAATCACTCAGAATAACCGAATTAATAGAATTCTGAAAATAGAGAGGAGAATTGTCAGAACGTGTATCAATAAAAAACACCAAAAAGAAGGCCAACAGTGGATTGTGCCAAATGAGGTGGTGTATCGAGAAATACAGCCTGTTACTGATACTATGCGGAATAAAAGAATCTCTTTCTTCGGTCATCTCATAAGGACACCGGAAACAAGAATTTCCCTCACTGACCTACAGAATAAAACTGGAAAAATTACAAAGCTAAAAGACAAAAACATTAGATTTAAACAAAAGACAGACAAACGACAAAATATAACGAAGGGGGTGTTTACAGATGAAGAAAAGAAAGCAAGATCTGAACGGATGAAGAAATACTAGGCAGCTCGGAAGAGTAAAATAAACACGCTTTTCTCAGAAAAGATCTAACTAAAATTGACTTAAGTGGTTCCATGTTGGCCGTAAAAGAATAATAATAATAATAGTAATAATAATAATAATAATAATAATAATAATAATATATATATATACTCGTATATTGGTTAAACATATGTATTTAGCATAATTAAAATATTAAAAATTATCATTAAATCAGATAACGAAAAACTTTACATTTAAAGGATTAGAATTATTTAATATTCAGTAACATAAATTAAATTCTTTAAATAAAAAATTTTATTAAACGAACAATTCAAATTTAAATAGCATAATTTATTAAACACCGTCACTACGATACAAATGAAAATAAATAAATTAATATACTATATAATTCAATTTTAATTATCAGTTTGTATACAACACTGACTATGAATGATCATCTTGCTGCTATAAATAATGTATATGTGTATTATTAATTAAAGATTGCCTTTTCCCTCAGCAAGGTTGTAAATTAGTCATAACCGTTTGAGAAAGAAATAATAATTAGCATTATTAAAAAAATTAAAAATGTTTTATTATTAATTTTATTCTCATTTATAAATAAACTTTGTAGACAGACAAGAGATGACATAACAATGAGAGAAGATTGGTGATTCTGTATGCGAAATAAAAATGGCCCTATTATAAATCTACATCCAGATTTTCCTAAGTATTTCTATAATTAAGAATAATAGTATAAAGACAATATGATATCAACTGCAACTAACTGCTTCTTATAATAGGTTACAATAGCCAGATAATACAGAGTGATTAAAAAAAAACGGGAAATTTAAAAAATTACATAACGTTAATGAAAAATCTTTTTTTAGAAAATGAATTTTATTTCATGTAATTGTACAAATGTTGCGATTTTATGATACATACATTTTAGTTTATTTTTTAAAGATGACATCTTCCAGGTGACCTCCTCTTCTATGTAAACACTCACGAAGTCTCTTCGTTAAATTGTTCATGGTTTGACGTAACATCTCGACTAGAATTTCCGCAATTGCTTCTCGGATCTTTGCCTTCAGTTCTTCCGTTGTAGCAGGTCTACTGTGGAACACTTTGCTTTTAAGGTGACCCCACAAAAAGTAATCGCAAGCTGAGAGAACAGGCGATCTGGGAGGCCATCTAATGTCACCGTTTCGTGAAATGACACGTTGTCCAAACAATCGGCGTACAGCTGTCATCGATATTCATGCAGTATGTGATATTGCTCCGTCTTGTTGAAACCAGGCTGTGTTAAGGATCGGTGGAAATCTTTTTTGTTGCTCCACAACAAAGGTTTCAAGCACGGCTACGTAACGAGCCGACGTCACTGTAATCGCAAGACCGTTGTCATCCTCAAAAAAATAAGGGCCTATGACACCGTAAGATGACATAGCACACCACACGGTCACTTTCTGGCTGTGCAACGGACGCTGGTGTAGCTGCGTAGAATTTTCTTGTGTCCAGTATCTTAAATTTTGCTTGTTAACAAATCCACTGGGGTGGAAATGCGCAATTTTAAAGATGCTGACAGACGACGGATTGACCGATGTGGACTTCGTGTGACAGCATCTTGTAAAGCTTGAACATTCTGTGGTGTACGGACGGTTCGCTCACGGCCTGGAGGTTTCTTTTTCATTGCCGAACCGGTTTACTCAAAATTAGATATCCATGTTTTAATTGCATGTGCTGATGGAACACGGTCGTGCCGTCCCACATTAAAATGACGGTGAAATTCTCTACGCACTCCCTCCACACTGTCATTGTTTTTGTAAAACGATTTGATAGCAAATGCACGTTGCGCACCACTCCAAGGATCCATGACAACTAAATGGCTGGTTAGGTTAGAGAGGCTGGCGCCACTTATCAAGTGGTACCAATCGCCCACGACTACCAACACAACTTCCAAATTTCCCGTTTCTTTGAATCACTCTGTATTAGTGTGAATCTGAAATAGAGACCAACGAAAGAAGGGTCCGAAAAATTATCTGGTCTTCTACGTTACACAAAGTGCTATTGAACAGTTAAATACGCAATAGTTAGGAGATTAAATTGTCGACAATTTTTTACAGCATATTTTCATTTCGTAGAGGCCTACTAATTTTTCTGTAAGCAAATAGTATATAAATCTATTTAGAATAATAAAGTAAAAATGTCTTTAATTCATAAGTTAGGATTTTAACGCATTTCGATTTTTGAAATTCATCAACAGATTCATTTTTATTTTCCCATTAATTGTAACGCAATACATACACAAGGGAAAAATATAGTAACTGTTTCAAACATCAACATTCCACCGTATTTTGCGGTTGAGGATGATCAATAAATTTGAAAACATCAAGTTAAATAAAAATACAAGAATAGATTTTGTATGAATATATAAAGATACAAATTTGCAATAAAGTCCCACGAAAAAATCAAAGGGCTGTAGAAAACAATTTTTTTACCAGTCATATTAACTCGCTCTTGGAATATGTATGTGAGATTCATGGTACGGAACATTTCAGTCGTATTTTGAAGCACCTCCGCTTATCAATTCGCTCTGAATTTTTGCATACAGGTTTGCTCCTGAGACAACACATTTTAGCAATATTTTCAAGTCGTTAAGATGCGTTAATTAGTGAAAAAAAATGCTCCTTAAACTTATACAATCTCCTTTACATGCATTGTATATTTTCTTAATGAAAGAATTATCTATGTTTGTGATATTGTCGTTTCATTTGATTAAATTGAACGAAAGTATTTTTTCTACGGCTGAGGCAAAAATTCAAATTTCATATAACCCTTACAATCAATATTTATGTCTGATACTTATGAGCTAGTAAATAAAAATCATTACACCTCTTCGATCATAAGTGAGAAGTGCGCATTTTCCCCGCGTAGATTACAGACTAAGATCAAAATCATCAAAAAGGTTCAAAATAGTACAAAGAAAATCAAAAAAGTATTTTTTCTAACCACATAACTTGAACACGCGATCGCACACACGGTGAAAAAAAATTGCCCGCAACCTTTGTTAAATTGTGGCTGGAGTTTGGAAATCGGATATTTCCTTTGATGTCCTTTGAAATCGGCAATTTCTATTGAGTGACATTACTGATTGGTTCAGTGTATGAATGCATGAGAAATTTTAATATCTGACACTAGAGACCTAAGATTTGTGATGTTTGAAATGTATATGAGTATATACAGTCATTTTTTAAGATATATGAACCATTAAAGCTGCCTGTAAGCTTGTCTGCGGTATCTAAAATTAGTAGCATGAAAACAGTTTTTTTTTTAAATTTAATAAATATAAATTACTAGATACAGATAAATATAAATATAGAAATATAATCTCTAAAAACACGGAAAAGTCGAAATAAAAGACACTAGAAAATAATTTATGTTACAAATAACTTTTAACGAAAAAACAAATAAATTTTCTGAAGAAGTTATAACATTATCAATACCAGATAGTTTATTGTTTACAGATTCTAATTGATATTAATTATACTGTACTTAAACATTTTAACATCGATCCACTGTAATCTAATAACGTATTTGAATAAAAATAAATTTTATATAAATATAGTTAACGATCTTCACACAAACAGATTTGAATGAAATTAATCAATCTAAAAAATACGATTTCCCAGCATTTTGACACAATTTTTTAGTGTTAAAAAAACTGAATTTGTATTGAAAATTATCTTAAAATCGGTGAAAATACCATACGAATCTTTCATTTGCTCGTAACATACATCGATTAATATGTTGTTGCGCATGCGTAGAAAAACTGTAATTTACATTAAGTAGAGATTAAAAATCAATGCTATTGTAATATTTATCTAAACCAATAAATGTAAAAAAAAAACAAATTATGAATAACTGACTGCTGCTATAGAGAATCCCTTGACATCATAGACAGTCTTTTTTTCTTCAGTCCTTTGACTGGTTTGATGCAGCTCTCCAAGATTCCCTATCTAGTGCTAGTCGTTTCATTTCAGTATACCCCCTACATCGTACATCCCTAACAATTTGTTTTACATATTCCAAATGTTGCCTGCCTGCACAATTTTTTCCCTCTACCTGTCTCTCCAATATTAAAGCGACTATTCTAGGATGCCTTAGTATGTGGCATAGACAGTCTATGGTATATTAATATTATAAAATACATTTATAACAAACTATGATTGTGATATAGAAGCTTTTTGGTCGATAAATTTACAGTAATTTTCAGCTTTGTATGAAATTATTTTAGTCTCGCAAATCTGAAGCAAAATACAATAAAGAATCAGATTTTTTCCCCCGTTTTCGCTGAAAGTAATGATGACCGATTTATGCAGAACTTCATCATGTTTTTCATAAATTTATAAGATAAGGAGTAGATTTATTGAAAAATTGATAGTGAAAAGTAGGTTTGAGGTGAATTGACATATGCGAATTTCGCTCGCGCTAGTATCTCGAGAACGGTTGGACCTAGATGCATGGAACTAGGATCTATTGTACCGGGTGATTGCAAATTACCCAAAATCGCGTTAAAAATCGCCTAGGACGTACCGTTTTCATGATAAACCCTTTTTTTTATTTAATTAAAGATATGTCTGAGAAATCCCGTTTCTTACGTATTATACAAATAAAATAACATCAGGTGTCAATAATTAGCAATTACAACTATAAAAAAATTTAAAATCCACATTTTAAAATTTAAAGCGAAATTACCTTCGCTTTTGCTGAAAGTAATGATGACTGATTGCTGCAGAACATCATTATAAATTTACAGTATTAACTGAGTAACTGTTAGATTATAAAAGCCAACAATGATTTTGAAGTTTATAGTGGTTTACACCGTAAATAATGATCATTACTTACATTAAATAATGATCAATGATATAACACTCATATCGCTGAAAGTAATGATGACCTACATCATCGTCATCATTAATTTAAAATTAATCACGCGGATTTCAGTTAAAACATATTTTACTATGAATTTTTCAGTAAATCAACTGTTTTAACGTGTAAATTTAACGTGAACGCACATTCATCATAGAAACTAGCCGTTCTTTAATGTATTCGAAGGAAATCCGTGAAAAGAGACCCTCAGGTTCAATAGCCAATTTCTTTATTATAATTTTGGAGGAATCTCAAACCCGTGTTTTAATATGTATTTTGCAGTAAATCCACTCTTTCAAGGTGTAAATTTAATTAGAAACAGGAGATAATCGTGAAAAATATACCCTCAGATTCAACCGATTGTTGGTACTTTATTGTATTTGTTTTCTCAAATGCATGTTTTACTATGAATTTTCAGTGAATCCACTCTCACCTTGTAAATTAATCCGCAAACACACATTCATCACTGAAATCGTTGACATAATTTTAGATATGACCATCAAAACTTCTTGTCAAATCCATTCTGAGATACAGTCCGAAAAATTATTGTTTACCTTATGATGCCTTTAATTTAAGAGTGGTGTTTTAATTTTTTTTATATGGAAGCATATACGATACGATTCCCCTCCACAGAAAAGGATGTTGGATATTTTTGCATATTTCAACGTTTTTTTACTTTCATTTTTTTTTTTTTTATTCTCTTAATGTGTTTTGCAGTTTTACTTTCATTTTTATTTATTCATATTACGGTATGTTATGAAAAACATGTTCAATTTATTAAAAAGGTTTTGAAACGAGATCTTGAATTTTAAAAAGAGTTATAAACTAATTATTTTATTTAAGTAATTCTAAAATAACTGTTTCGCATTTCTATTTAAAATAAAAGTTTTGTTAAAGGAATATCAAAAAAATCTGACTTCACAGAGTAGTACTTTTACGTCACGTTTTTCTGATGACCGACTTCCACACACATAGCCACACTTACAAAACTTAATTTAAAATATTTATAATTTTACTTGAATATAATATTTTCTGCTTATCTAATTCAGTGATTCTCACTAAAGCACGCGCGCAAACCGTATTTCATTCGCGTGGATGTAGCTGTACTAGTGGCCACTTTAAATACGTTTTTACAATTTAAATATTATTCATTTATTTAATTTGTCGTCGATTGCCTTCGACAGCTCGTTGTAATTGTTAACTTATAATAGCCCTGAAAAGGGCTATTGTCGTCGAATGGCTTCGACGGTTCGTATTTAATAATACGAACCGGCCAGGGCCACCTTGTGGTGGCCCTGAAAAGTGCCGTTTTTTTGCGTTAGCTCTTTTTTGGGTACGGAAGCTGGTCTCCAGTGAAGTCGGGGAGTTGCGGCTCGTCCATTGAAGTTAGGCCTTTCCCTCAGCGGTAGTTAGGTCCTCATTACAGCGTGGCAGTGGTGGCCCCCAGAGCCCCGCAGTGTCGGGTCGGCGTCGGTCGTCCTTCGCCGATGCGGCCAAGGCGTTTCTCCCCGAGCGATCCCACGCTGGGCCGGCTCCTGCTGCCGAGTCCGCCGGCCAGGGTGATTGAAGCCCGGCAAGCTGGAGCTGGAGCTGGAGCGGGAAGGTAGCGTCCGCGTCCAGCGACTCCATCGGTGGGCGGTGCAGCTCCGGCGGGGATGTTTGCATCCACCGGGTGGTCCCACGTTGAGCGGCCAGGGAACTTCTTCTGTCTTCTTCCATCTTCTTCTTCTTCTAGGTCTTCTTCAGGTGGTGGTCGAGGATGAATTGCCCATTCACCCTCGTGCACGCTCTTTTATTGCAGCCTGAGAGTGGTGTGGCTGCAGGGCCGCTATGGTGGGAGAACTGCGCGATGGGAGTGATGCTCGTATCCAAGGCGTCCGTATACTGTGCGCCAGTTCGCATCTGAGTTGCTATACCATGTTCGGCCGCCGATATTAAATTAGGCATATATGTGGTAACAACTTCTACCGCTCACCTTTTTCCTTTTTTCTTCCCTACTTCCCCAGGCCGGGTATCCATTCAAGTATGCGCAGCCCGGGAAAGTGTCCTTTAAACTCAAAGGAGGCCTCCCCATCCGCCGGCTGTACGTCCGGCACAGCAGGTCAGCCTCACAGTTGGATCTTTTGTTTTAATGTGCCTGCCTCAAGCTCCCCCGACAGAGAACCAGGCCTGACAAAGCCGTCCCTAGCCCCTGTCGAGGGAACCGGGTCTCGGTCTTTTCATTACCCAGTTGTTATGATCCCCAAACGAAGGAATGATTTTCTCCTCATAGCTGCTTGCCTTAACGAAAATATTAAACTACTAAGTTACCACGGGGCCTCAATGGCCAACCGCTCACCTGTGACGTCACAATACAGCAAAGGACTATATCAACTGTATGTCAGTGCTCTCCCGTTAAAGCCCAACAGTGTAAGGAACGGGGTGGATTTAGCAACTGGAACGTCACTAGGCGGATGTCTTCCCCTTCGGGGTTGGGATGTATATGTCAATGCTACACTAGCTCTCCTTGTGAGAGAGGGGTACCTATTGACGCAGTATACTCACTTAGCCGCTAGTTTATTAGTGCATTTTTTGGGGTAATGCGATTTTGAAAAAAAAATTTTTGAAATTTTTTTTTAATTAACAGCTATTTCTAAGAAAAATAAGACCTTAATTAGGCAAAATCTTGAGATACTGTGGGTGACTATGCTCTACAGCCTACCCATTGACCTTGGAAATTTATTAGTATTAATGCCCCATACGTAGAAGTAATCTGACCATCTAAAATATGTTTTGTAAACGATAAAACAACAGTAAACGACTTTTCACCTTGGTTCCTGACCTGGCTCGAATATAAAACATGGCTGACTATGTGAGGATTAATAAGGAAAGGACTATGTAAGGAAAGGGGTACATGTAAACAATTTACGCTGAAAGAATATGAAAAAAAAACGTAAAAATAACTGATTCATAATATTTTTTTTTTTTTTTTTAATTTTTGCGACAAACTTTACGGACATTACTTTTTATCATTAAAATTCTCATGTATTATGGGATTAAAAAGATCCCAAATTTGAATACCTTAGACGGTTAAAGAATTAGATACATTTTACCGATTTTCCGGGGAATTTTCTGAAGGGAAAAGGTACTTCTTTGTTATTACACGGTCACGTTTTTCCCCTTTTTTTATACACCTTCTTCAGATTTCATGAGAAAATTAGTAACCTTTATTTAAGGGGGAAATAGTACATTTTTTAATGGAAAAAAAAATTACACACTTTAGATTATGTTGATTCCACGTTTGTCGAATCGTAAACCTTCGCTCGCTAACTTCGTCTAATTAATGTTAATTCGACGAGGTTAGCGGGCGAAGCAATCGTAGATTATATTTGATTAGGTTATAATGATATTACCCACCTTGTTGGTGTAGTGGTGAACGCGTCTTCGCAAATCAACTGATTTGGAAATCATATTCAGATCCTAGTAAAGGCAGTTACTTTTATACGGATTTGAATACTAGATCGTGGATACCGGTGTTCTTTGGTGGTTGGGTTTCAATTAACATCTCAGAAATGGTCGACCTGAGACTGTGTAAGACTGTAGTTCACTTACACTGATACATATCATCCTCATTCATCCTCTGAAGTAATACGTGACGATGTTTCCTGGAGGCTAAACAGGAAAAAAAGGTTGTGAGGTATACGTACGATTCGTCAATACAAGGAGTCAATATAATCTAAACAATTTACGCTCGCTAACAGACAATTTTTTTTAATACATAGTAATAATACGTTTAAACGTTTTTTGTCATAAAAAAAATAGTGTAAAAGTGTGGGGTAGGATAAAAAACAAGTATCGAAAAATTTAAATAATTTCTTAAAAATTAAAAAAAAAATTTTTAAAACAAAAAAGTCGTTAAAATCTGCCCGATAGAAGTCTATAAATAAACATATTTCGTTTTTAATCTTAACTATTTTTACTATAAAATGATACTAAAAAATTTTGTAATTTTGCTGAATACATAAACATATTTTTACATAGTAAAGAATATGTTTTAATTTATTAAATAAAAAATTAATAACTGCGTTTAAGGCGTATTTTGATTAATTCAGATTTTTCTTTTAATATTAAGTGTAGGGTATTTTAATATTTAAACGGCAATTAAAAAGGCTTGTATACAATGTTACTTAAAATATGATAGCACTGACACGGCTGCTGCAATAACATGATGACTGAGCTTTGTAGAAAACGTTCGTGTAGTATGAAGTGATGTGTTCCGATCTTTCCCGACAATTCACGATCAACAACACAGTCCTCACGGTTGTCAGTAGAAGTTACGTATTGTTTGTGCGTAGTTTTCTGTCGTGTGCGTGTAGTTAGTAACCTGTGTCGACGTAATTACCGTAAGTTTTGATATTTTTTAATTATTTCATTTCTTTATAGGTAATAAATTTTATTTTATTATTATTTTTATCAATTAAATAAAATACTGTAGTTATTTCAAAACATGTTTAGACATAATTAAAATCTCATAATTTAACAGTTTTAATCTGCATTAATAAGCGACCGTTAAAAAGCAACATTGTTATATACGGTTATACATGAGTCTTTTCTTTTATACAATTATATTATTTATTTAAAAGATAAAGTAGTTATAATTGAAATTAAAAAATAATCTACTATTCAATTTAAATTTTACTTGCTTTTGTTTGGGTATTATTAAAAGAAAACTCATTCCTAAAATAATATTTATTTAAATATTATTTTAATGTATCAACTATTAGTATGATAAAAGGAATTTTTAATAGTGTTTATATTAAATTACCATGTGATTTTACCCGTATACTCAACAATTTAAATTATGTAGTTAAATTATAAAATTACTGTTATTTTTTTATACCAAATATTACGAATTTATCCATTATTTTATTTTGATAAATTGTTAAATATGAACAATTTTCAGTATTGTATATTATTATATTTGTTTGAAATTGAGAGATTGTGTTAATATATATATATAGGTGTTTCAGTTTAAACCCCCAGGCAATTTTCTCGTAAACTATGCACCGTACAAAAATAATATCTAAACAAAAGTTACTTGGACTGGAGGGAGGTCTCTTGGTTACCTTATATTTAACCTTGAACTTTAGCTTGACCGGTATTTCAACGTTAACATAATTTTTTCAAGCGGAATGACCTATTTTTGACCCCACCAATGAAAAGAGCAAACACTTTTACATCGGAATATGTGGTCATATATATTATACCTTTGAATTTTTTTGATATTCATACGACGTAATATTCATATTCCAGGCCATTTATATTGCAAACTAAAAGAAAGAGTATAAGTATTATTTTACATAAATTGTGTTGATAGGAGGGGGACATCCAAGGGTTTGACCTTGTGGTCATGGTCAAGGACCAGCGACCATGACAATTTTGGAATATCTGTGACCACATATTTCGATATAAAATTTTCCGCACTTTTCATTGGTGGAGTCATAAATAGGTCATTTTATTTGAAAAATTGTGTTAACCCTTGAAATAACAGTAATAACACTATGAAGTGTTCCCTTCCAGTCTTTAAACTTTTGTTTAGGTCATTTTTTTTTTGTATTGTGCATAGTTTACGAGAAAATTGCTCGGGGTGATTAATATATATATCCTTTGCCGAGATAGGTAATCGATATGCAAATTATTTTATGGCACGCTTTAGTATTATACAAATCTATACGTTTTAGGGTTCAACTATTTCATTCAAATCCAAAAAAATACATCGACGTATGTATACGTGTACGTATGTATATAATTACATATATCGCACCGTTTTTGGATCTATAACTCAGAATTAGCCAAACCGATTTTTTCAGATTTGACTTAAATATATTTACAATGCATATGGGCATTGATCATATTATTTTTTTTTTATTCGTTAAGGGGTGGGGGATTTCGCGAAAAAAATAATTTCAATTTTTTCCAGAGAAATTTTAGAGAAAACTTTATTAAACCAATTTCTTACCTACAATGCACGTATAAATAATTAAAAAAATGATTTAAAAACCAACCCCCTCCCTCTTTAATATATGTTGTTTTTTTTATCATTTTCTCTATCTCCATTCGGTTTAAATATTTTTCAAAAATTTTTTAGAAAGTTTATACTTCGTATATAAATTTAATAAATGTTTTTAAATTAAAGACACCGGACCTAAAGTGCAGAAATTTTTTTGAAAATTTTCTTATTTTAGCCTGTATTGAAGAGTGTCAGATTTAGAGAAAAATATTACTTAAGCCAATTTTTTAAACTGATTGATAACTAAATGATTAAATAAAATTATTAATAATAATATTTTCAGTGAGAATAAAGATTCGAATCACTAAACCTTAATTCTCGTAATACTCGTAATACGTAATTAATTTAGATTCAATCAGATGCTGTATTGATGATATAGTTGAAATAAGGAATGATAAAAATGAGAAGTTAAATAACTTGCATTGACATAGTACAAGTTCCACTTCTTTTTGCTGTTTAGCCTCCGGTAATTACCGTTCAGATATTACTTCAGAGGATGAATGAGGGTGATATGTATGAGTATCAATGAAGTGTAGTCTTGTACAGTCTCAGTTCGACCATTCCTGAGACGTGTGGTTAATTGAAACCCAACCACCAAAGAACACCGGTATCCACGATCTAGTATTCGAATCCAAATAAAAATAACTGACTTTACTAGGACTTAAACACAGGAAATCTCGACTTCCAAATCAGCTGACGTATTACAAGTTGCATTTTTTAAAGTAACAGTATCGTGTATATGAAATATGAAGCAAAAATATCATTGTGTATATATAATAAATGGTTTACATATATATATATATATACATATATAAGGAGAGAGAGAGAGAGAGAGAGAGAGAGAGAGAGTGAGCGAGTATATATATACATACATACTGCCCATAATCAACGGAATTTCAAAATTTGAACATAGAAAAATGAAATTTACCAAATCCTACCTTCTCAAAACTATATATTTTCCAGTATGAGACCACCTCATCCCGGGTTCGAATCTCGGTTAGGCAAAACATATTTCATACGCCAAAAATTTCCATTTGGGCTAATCACCATAGCAGTTGAGCTCGTAAATGTATAAAAAAAAGAACAAAACCACATTCCAAGCATCCAAAAGACCCCGGGCGGCAACTTAAAAATTTTAAATAGAAATTTTAGGATTAAAGTATATCACATATTAAAGGGCATTAAAAAAAATTGATGTAAAAAACCTCAGATTACAAAAATCCTAGCCAAGATGGAAGCCATCTTTTTGAACTAGTTTCAATTGTGGCCTGGAAATACTCCTTAGACACTACCTCGGGTAAGACCACTTCCTTATACAAAAATAAGTTCTTTTGAGATAAAAATCTTTTTTTTCTAAAAATAATTATTTTTTCTTTTATTGTTTCATTGTTGATCAATTAAGGAATATTAAAATTAGTTGTAAAAAATATTATATATATATCCGTTATTTTATTTAGCAGCTCGATTTTTTTTACATTAAAAATGTTGATTTTCAATTCATTATAAAATTATTTAAATGCCAGAGGACCATGAACTGTTTGGCGGGAAATTATCAGTGGGATATGAATCGTGCCACAAGTTCTCAGATATGATAGGAGAGATCACTGATGATAATAAAATTATCTGTTATACCGTACTACCCTTTTCTGTGCCCAAGACGAAGGTTATGCTTCTAAAGGGCGCAGACAAATTATCATGCTGTCGAAACCCACGCCTTTATTAAGTATAAAAGCTGTGTAATCAGCCGAGTAAGAGTTCATAAGTACCTAGGTGTTTTGTTTAATGATAAGTTGCTTTTTAGCAACCACATTAAACAAGTTGCGGCAGCCGATGTCTCTGTGATGCACAAACTTAGAAGGATTGCTCGGAAAGACTACGGGCTGTCTGGTCGCCAAATGTACTCGGTGTACCGAGGTGTATTCGAGAGTATGATCGCATACGCGGCGCCAGTTTGGGCGCATAGGTTGGATAGAAATAGAGCACTGCTTCTAAATTTTAGGAGTGCCCAGCGCAGAGCCTTAACTGTATGCACTGGTGTATTTAAAACAACCTCCTACGAGGCTACTACCGTATTGGGAAAGGCTCTCCCAATCGATTTAGTGGTGAAAGTTCGAGCAGCCATGTGGAAGTTGCGAAGAGGTCGGGAAACCGAGGTATTTGGGGTGTGGTTTCGGGCCGGGCTAGAAATGGAACGGAACGGCTATCACAATGCACCGGGTCTAAATTTCGAACAGTTGCCCATTTCCCGCCTGCGGAAGAGGCTTTGGAGCCTCGCGATGGAGGTATGGCAGCATGAATGGCACACCACGACTAAGGGAAGATCTCTGTATAGATTTATACAGGATCTGGGGGGATGGTATGCCTCGAGTTCATTTTTAAGGGCGGCGGGTGCCCAAGTGCTCACCAACCATGTGAATTTGATGCAATATCTGTTCAGGTTTCGCCTAGCGGCTGATGAGTTGTGTGTCTGCGGGGAGGTCCAGTCGAACGAACACCTAATGTTCCCTGCTCTTGGGGGGGCCAGAGTCCGGGCCACCCTGGAACTTAGAGGTCAGGGGGAAAACTGGCCGCTCATAAACGGCGAGTCAATGTGGCGTGAGCCGCATTGTCGGACCGTGTGGGAGTTCCTCGATGAGGTTGCGATGTTTAACCGTCATCGTTAGATTGTTTAATTAAATGGGATTTATTGATTCCTGTGGCGTGTCGGTGGGAAGTCTTCCTTGAAATAATGGCTGCCATCAGCCAGTAATAAGCTCCAAGCGCTTTAAATGGTGGACAGGCACTAGCTGGCAAACAGCGACCGAGGCGTGGCGGCTTAAATTGTCGTCTTTTAATTTATAACTCGTACAGTTTTAATTTGTAACAAGGGGTGCGCCTCCCCGATCTAGTTTTAATGTGACAAGTGAGCGGTAGGGACACATAAGGCGGGTGCTGTACGGCACCCAGCTTAACCGCTCACGCAAGATAGGAGCTCACTAGGAGCATTTGGATAACGAGGTCGCAAATCTGTTTCGAGGCACAGTAGCCGTTTTTTGGCACGGAACATTTGGTCTATGCTCTAGGGCGACCGAATGGGGTGGTGGCAGGAGAGATGCTAACCAAATACCCTACTACCCTTTTTATTTGAAATTTTTGAATTGAATCTCAAACAACCTTCTGGATGCTAATATTCTGGATAGTTTCATACCAAAAAATATATCGTTGTAAGATAAAAGCACTTATAAATTTCATTTTTCTGTGTAATTGTTGAAATTTTGTTATGCTCGTTAACACAGGATACATATTTATATATACGAGGTGCGAAAATAAAGTAATGAGACTGATATGAAAAAAAATGTTGCTTACCGTTTTAGTCATGTTTAGTGTTGTCTCCTTCAAAGTAGTTCCCCTCTGATTGCACACACTTATTCCAGCGCTTCTGCCATTGATGGCAACATTTCTGGAATTCATCTTCTGTAATATCCTCTTAGACCCTCGTCACAACGTTTTGGACATTGAAAATTGTGTCCCTTGACCGCCATTTTGACTCTTGAAAATAGAAAAAAGTCGCACGGAGCGATATCTGGTGAATAAAAGATGGCTATGGTAGTAGTGAAATTTGTTTTGAGGTTAAAAATTTCTGTACTGACAGAGCAATATCGGATGGCGCATTATCGTGATGCAGAATCCAATTATCAGCAATGTTTGCACGAACACGAAGAACTCGTTTACGAAGTTTTTCTAAAATTTCTTTGAAGAAATACTGGTTAACTGTTTGTCCAGGAGGCACCCGCTCTTTATGAACAATTCCCTTGGAATCGAAGAAGCACACAAGCATGCATTTCACTTTTGACTTTGACATGCGAGCTTTTTTTTGGTCTGGGTGATCCCTTTGAGCACTGTCGCGAACTTTGGCGTTTTGTCTCTGGATCGTATTGGAAAAACCAACCTTCATCACCAGTGATAACACGGCTCAACAAATCTGGATTGATTTCCGTTTGCTCAAACAGATCGGCTGCCACATTTTTCCGTGTTTCTCGCTGTTGTTGTGTGAGATTTTTGGGGACCATTTTTGCACAAATCTTTCTCATACCGAGATCTTCAGTTAATATTAGACGAACCGTTTCTCGATCGATGTTGAGTTCTTCTGCAATCATATTCATGGATAATCTTCGATCAGATCGTACGATTTCACGCACCGTAGCCAAGTTGACATCTGTCCGTGAGGTTATGGTCGTCCACTGCGGTCTTCATCTTCAACATTCGTTCTGCCTTCACTAAAAATTTCATGCCACCGAAAAACTTAAGCTCTTGACATAACCTCCTCTCCAAAAGCCTTCTGAAGCTTACCGTAAGTTGTCGTCGCGTTTTCACCCGATTTAACGCAAAAAGAAATGGCATACCGTTGCGCAATATTTTGCGGTTTCATTTCTGTGAAGAGAGACACAAACATGTGTTCACCTATTACAGCACAACTCACGACTGAGCAGTTGCATCAATGTGCCACTTGGACTAGAAGTACCTTATAGACCAAGGTCAAAGATGGTATGCCTACGCAAGCTGCAGGCTTGCCACATCTTGCAAAGAAAAATCAATCTCATTACTATATCGTCGCACCTCGTATGTATGTATATATATATATATATATATATATATATATATGATCAAAGAAATTAGAGAAGATATGAAAAAATTGGGAATTTCCCTGACTGACCTACAGAATAAAACTGGAAAAATTACAAAGCTAAAAGATAAAAGCATTAGATTTAAACAAAAGACAGACAAACGACAAAATACAACGAAGAGGGTGTTTACGGATGAAGAAAAGAAAGCAAGATCTGAACGGATGAAGAAATACTGGGCAGCTCGAAAGAGTAAAATAACACGCTTTTCTCAGAAAAGATCCAACTAAAATTGACTTAAGTAGTCCCATGTTGGCCGTAAAAGCATAATAATAATAATATATATATATATATATAGTTATTTATTTATTTATATAGTAACTACAGACTTATAACCTCTTACAATTACTATACGAATGACAAATGAAATTTGTAGCGTATGAAAAGTTCTGTGACATTTTCCACACGCTGCCTGACCGTGATTCGAACCCAGGTCCTCCGAATGAAAGGCCAGCACCCTACCAGTTCGCCACGGAGATTGGCATATATATATATATATGTATATTTTAGTTAGAGAGTGTAATGTTTTTAATTATTTATCGTACAAAATATTATTATGATTTCTGTGTTGGAGTGTTAGCACCTCGGCCTTTCATCTGAAGGTCCCGGGTTCAAATCTCAATCAACCCATAAGCTACAAAAATTATTCCACTGGGCTAAATGACCCAAGCACTCGATGCCCGTTATCTCATAAAAAAGAATATATTATTACTAACCGCAAAGTAATCGATGTAAATTTTCTTTTAAGTTCGCAATCAACATTCTTTAGTATTTTCCTTGCTTTTAATTAGTTTGATTATTTTGATTACACAAATTTTTATTTCTGTCTACAATTTAATTTTTTTACCGATTGTCATATGTCCAGATATGATTCACGAGTTCAAAGAAATCGTTTGATGTTTATTACATTAAAATTGGTCTAGCCATTTTAATTTTTAAGCGATTAAAACACGCCATATAAGTAAATATACACGAGTATATATACTCTTTTCCGAATATACTTGAGTAGTAAATATTGAGATTCATTTTACTTGTACGAAGTAAAGAAAGTATTGTAATAGCGAAAAATTTCGGTTTTCAGATTTTCAACCAAAGTATACATTTTGACTTTTTTCAGCATGACATCTGTACGCACGTATCTAGTATAACTCAAAAACGATTAGCCGTAGAATGTTGAAATTTTGGATTTAAGACTTCTGTAACATCTAGTTGACCTTTTGATTGCAATCGACTTGACCAAAAATGTCCCAAAAAGCCCAAAATCAAAAACATTTGAATTTTGAACTTTTTCTTACTGTTCTAATAAGTTCTCATTGAGAGGTTTTCAACTATATATCATAAGTTGTACTTATTCTCATTTTTTCCAGAGTAATAGATAAATAAAATTTTTAATTAATGAAATATTTGGATTTTACAAGGGGAAGGCACATCGGTTCGAATCCAACTTCATTTCATTTTGATTTTAATTTTTTTTTTTTTTTAATATAAATATATTGATTTATTAATTACTATTAACCTTTGATTGTAAAAGATTTTTTAACAATAAATAATTCGATTATAATAATAAAAAAATATGAAATAAAATCAGAAGTTATTAGTGAAATAAAATTTTACGTACTTTCCATTTTAAAAAAATATGTATATATAATTTTAATAGGCGTACAAGGAAGTCATGTGGTACCCATTTCAAATTTTTTTGAATAGTTATATGTTTGCACTTTTATAAAACATATTTATCTTAAACGTTTGCTGATATATGAATTAAAAAAAAACCAATAATAATGGAATTTGGCGCTAGTATCAGACGATACGAATATTTAAAGGTCCTATTGCATTTATTGAATCGATGCCAGATATTTTTGTAGAGTTCAAATATAATTTATTTGTTTTACTTTTTTTTCAACCAATTAAAAATTGCATACAGCAATAAAATCTTGACAAACTAATACCGATTTTTTAATGAAAATAAAGGTAATAAATAGTTTATTACATTTAACTCATTATATGCACCTTTTTTAGATTTAATTATCTATCATTCTGACAGACAGATTACTTTATTTTTTACTTAACTCAATCATTCGTTCATAAATTAATGTAAATGTTTTCTACTCTAATAATATCTATTCTGCTGTAATAGACAGATATAACTTATTTCGTGTTTTTCTATGTATGTGAGTTGACCCGCCTCATAATTTAATATTACGACTGTCAGTCAGACGTCATCGGTTGTATAGTATTCGTTATAAACAAGCCGTACGTTACAGGGTTGGGGTGCCTTATTAGATCGAGATTTCTTTAATTTTTTTTATTCATAAATTTCTCGTTAAACATGATTAACGAAAAAAAATATATATATGTGCACGCGCGCGCGCGTGTATGTGTATAACTTTAAATATTGTAATGTATTATTAACAAACAAAAAACAAGAAATTCTTGATAAAAACAAGGTTTTTTTATATAATAAATAATATTAATTTATCATAATTTTGAATTTATTAAAAATATGTTTTTAGATTTTTATACATATTATAATAATTACTTTTACGTAGATTTCATAAGAAAGCTACCTATTGTAATGGGTACCATGATTCTACATCCGAAAAATTTCGACATATCTTCGCGTTTCACATCCCCCAGATCCCAAAACCATCAGTTCAAAATTTTATAATAATAAATATATATATTTCACTTTCTTGTGGACACGATATTTGCCGTAATTTTGGGCCAATCACTTTCAAACTGATACATGAAATATAACGACCCAAAATATCGTTCGTGTTCTTTTATTGGCAAAATCCGATCAGTGGGGTGGAAATGGGGGGGGGATTTTTCGAAAAAAGAAAATATCGCTATAAGTTTCTTATTATGTAAAACATCGAATTTGTTTAAAATTCGTACTATACTTTGGATAAGGGCCTAAAACTTAAGGATAAGGGCCAACAATTAGTTCAAGGGGTGATAAAAATGTGGTTTCAAACATTAAAAAAATCATAACCTCCCTTAATAGACACAGTAGAATTTGTGTCTGAATTTTCGTTTGTCTGGAACAATTTTTGATATGACCTACCCTTACGGTAAGGGATGACCAAAATATTGCTGGAATTGAAAGAAGATGGAGCTTGTCGTATGCTAACCATGTGAAACCTATTTCACATTCAATCATTGTCGTATTGAATAAATTTGAACTTTTTCTTAACGTTAATGTGGAAATCCTTTTTATTCCCTACTTAGCACCGGCGAAATCTATCTCCCCTTTTGGCACCGATGAAATCCCTTTTGGGAAAAGGGATTTTTTTATTTTGTTACTAAAATTATCTGTTGAAAAAATCTAAGAAAAAAAAGTTGTTTTTCACAATTTTTTTTTAATCTATCAAGTTAGTACCTGCATGAAACTCGAAATGAGTTATTTTTTTTAATTATGCTCATAAACAGCTGAATAATTAGATTTTTATAGGCATCCCTCAGTTTAAAACGAGTTCGATAGTTTCCCGATTATCGGAAATTTTTTTCATTTTCAGTTTTTTTTTATTCATTTTATCTCGACTGGTCCAACATAAATTTTTAAATAGAAGATTACGATTTAACATTTCTAATCTTAAAATATTTATAATAATAATATTCACAAAAATAAAACCGATCAATAACCAGCGACCGGAAATATTTTAAGGATTTTATATTTTTTTAAAAATTTTTAATAATGATGAAATCGATAAATAAAGTTAAGGAAACAAGAAAATAAATTAAGTATTCAACAACTGAACTAAGTAAGTAACTAATTTAATAAATAAACTTAGTAAAGAAAATATGACTTGTAAAAACGTTAGTGCTTTTGAACTTAATATTAAGAATAATGTAATCCAAGTCTGCGGTCTTGGTTTACAAAATTGTCAACAATGCTGGGTTGTCTCTAAAACTTTACTTGGTATTGAGGGTACTGCAATAACATCTTACTGTTACCAGTCTTAGAAGAGAACAGTAACAAGTTTCTAATGGTTTTCCAGTAATTGTGGTTTAGCTGGAAATAGAAGTCAACAAGGAATTTCAAATAAATTTCTTAATTTAATTTAATTAACTTAATTCAATTTACCATGTTATTTAAAGTAATCCAAGTTCTCTTACTTAAAGAACTGCATATTATAATATCATCTGAATTATTAAAAACGTAACAACAATAAGTATTTATAGGAAGGTCTTAATGAAATAATTGCACTGATTACTGATTTATTAACAAATCCGATTAATAGAGAATTTCCCACGAAAATACGTAAAAGCTTTCAAAACATGTTTTACTGGTGAAAATATTAAAAAAAGGTCATATAGACATAGATGTGGAAACGTTTTTTTTTTTTGTTAACAAAAGATTTCGGCCGAATTTCAGATCTTCGTTATGTGATACACCACTGTAATTTTTCAGACACAGATTAAGGAATAACGTTGGTGGTTTCTAATGTAATTTTAGTTGGAAAATAGGATGAAATATGTCCCAGAACTGTAACCGTAGTGGTTTTTAAGATATCCTACGTAAAACACAAGATTCAATGTCGAAAAACAAGTTTTTTTTACGTTTGTTAATAAACCTAAAAAATTTAAGGTTTAAGGTTAAAATTTAACCTTTGTTTTAGGTTAACAATCAATTCCTTTATTAAATGACTAATAAGTGCGTAAGATTTAACAAACCTTGTAGAGAATTTAATTCTCAAAAAATTAATATAAATACAGCCAATAAAAAAGTAAATAAAAAACGTTGAAACATCAGTTTTTACCTCCTTGTACGAAATAAAGGAAATATTGTGATCGAGAAAAATTTGATTTCCAGATTTCAACGGAAATATCCACTTTGACCATCCCTGAATCCATTTTGATTGGTTTCGGCGTGACGTATGTATGTATGTACGTACGTACGTATCTCGCATAACTCAAAAACGATTCGACACTTTTGGAACAAAAGTGTCCAAAAAAGTCCAAAATCCAAAAAAACTGGATTTTGGATTTTTTCTTAGCTGCAGTAATAAGCTCTCATCAAGAACTATTCAATGATTTATCATCGTTTACATGTTGCTGTACGTACGTGTGTATCTCGCATTACTCAAAAACGATTGGCCGTTGGATGTTGACATTTTGAATTTAGAAATGTTGTAACATCTACTGGTGCACCTCCCTTTTTTATTGCAATCGACTGAACCAAAAGTATCCAAAACAGTTAAAAATCCAAAAACAATTTGGATTTTGAACTTTTTATTAACTGTAGATAAGCTCTAATTGAGAACTTTTCAACAATATATCATAAGCGGTTCTTATTTTCATTGGTTCCAGAGTTTGCCAGATAATATTTTTTTTAATGAAATATTTGGATCTTAGGGGATCGCACATCGTTTAGAATCAGACTTCATCTATTTTTTATTTTAATTCAAATAAATGATTTGTTAATAATTATTAACCTATCATTGTAGAAAAAATTTACGATGAATAATAATTTAATAACAAAAAGAATAGTATGGAAAAATATCAGAAGTTTATAATGAAATAAAATTATACGTACTTTTAAAATGTTTAAATATAATTTAACGGGCGTACAAGGAAGTCATGTGTTGTTCACATCAGATTTTTTACGAAAACAAAGCAGACGAAAAATAGGTAAACAGTCGTATTATTCTTTCTACACCTAATAAATATTCTTTTTAAAAACAAAAACACCCAATTGCTGAAAGTAATTTTAAAAGAAACTCAAAATTTATAAAACAATATTTTACCTGTGTATATATACAATAATTTACACAGGAAAACGAAATATTTACATAAAAAAATAAATTGAAATTTCAGTTATTTATGAAATTTTTTTTTTTAATTTATTGTATAGGTTGGCAACACTAACAACTGGTCACAATGAAAATTAAGAACTAGTTTTTCGATACCGACTTCTTGTTTTACATCGGATATCATAAAAACTACTGGAGTTACGGTTCTGGAATCTATTTTATCCTATTTCCCATAACATTACATAAGAAACAATCAAAATTACTCCTTAATTTAGTTTCCAAAAATTACAGGAGGGCTTCATTTTATTGGAAGAGCTGAAATTTAGGCTAAATTTTTCGCTCGAATACTAAGCTTTTCCAGATCTATGTTTATATGAATATTTTTCATTATTTTCCCGGTAAAACATATCCTGAATGTTTCTCCGATTCTTCGTGGGACACTCTGTAATTATGATGGCACAGGAAAATTTTTATTGAACTATTATTGATGAGAGGAACGGGAAGGTAAAAATGAATTTAAAATCATTAAGTTTTCATTTTTGTGAAACGGGTTACCACCCGTTTTTGATAAAATGAATCACCCGTTTTTGCTTTCTAGAATTAAAGACGGTTTACGATTTCCTTTTCGCATCGATCCAATACGTGGGAAATAGTATGATCTAATCGATACATCGTATGGACTAATGGATAGAAAAAAAACAATTTTAAAATGTTATTAGCCCACCGGTCTTGTGGTTAACTCGTCGTCGCAGATCAGTTGTTTAACAACTGGTATTGAAAGTCGAAGGTTCTGAAGTTCAAACCCTAGTAAAGATTAATGTTTTATTACGGATTTTGAATACTAGGTTGTGGTTATCGGTGTACTTTGGTGGTTAGAGTTCAATTAACCCTCGGGAATCTTCGGCCTGAGGCTTCACAAGAGTACATCTCATTTACATGTCATACATATCATCCTCATCTCATTGGGCCGTGGGGGAATTGCTTATTGTTCATTAATTGAATAGATTGCATCGTACACATTAGGAAATGATTTAAAATACAGGGTTAACATAAAATAATGCTGCGATTTTGAACATGGTTTAAATTAAAACAAAATTACTTACAGTTTATGTTTTTTATTTTTCAATTTTGTCGTCTCAAACATATTTTTACATAATTAATAAATTTCAATATGTGCGCCCGTAGTCACTGGACAAATTTCCAAACGATACTCAACTTCTCTCCAAACATTGGTTAACATTTCTTCGTTAATGGTTGTCATTGCTTCATTAATCCTATTTTTTAAGTGGTTTACGTCGCGAATTCTTTGTGTATAAACAACAATTTTGATGTACCCTCACAAGAAAAAGTCGGAAGGTGTCAGGTCTGGTCTCCTTGGAGGCGAAAGTATGGGTCCTTGTCGCCCTATCCATCGATCTCCAAATTTTTCGTTCAAAGCGTCCGTGACCAACGCATTGAAGTGCGGGGGAGCACCATTTTGTTGGAAATGAAGTCGATGAATGTTTTCGAGTTCATCCAGTAGAGAAAAGCAATAATCGGTTAACATGTCAAGATACACAACTCTATTAATTGTTTTTTCAACAAAGAAGAAAGGCCCTATTACACGATTTTTCATCACACCACACCAAACATTAACTTTAGGCGAATCGTGTTGTTTCTCAATAATTGCGTGTGAGTTTTCAGAGCCCCATATTCGTGAATTGTGTCTGTTAACACATCCATTCACATGGAATGTAGCTTCCTCTGTAAAAATTATATCGTCTAAAAGTGATTCGTTTTCACTTATTCTGTCTAACATTTCAACAGCGAAATTTTAACGTTTTACACCATCATCGGGTTTCAATTCCTGCAGTATCTGGATTTTATAAGCGTGTAATTTCAGTTTTTTTTTTGGAAAAATATTTTGATCTGTTGATTTTGGAATACCTAATTCGACGCTTTAACGGGAGATGGACTTCCCAGGACTTCTAATTGCCGATTGTCTAATTAGTTCAACCGTTTCATCTGGTACACTTGGTCTGCCGGTTGATTTCTGTTTCTTAACCGATCCGGTTTCTTCAAATCGTTTGAATCAACGTGTTATGTTATTTTTGTGTGGTGGATCTCTTCCGAATTCACGTCGAAACGCACGTTGAACTAAAATTACGGATTTTAATTCAGTTATCAATAAAACACACTTTGCTTTGTCTTTATCCGGGAATATAGTAACTCACTAAACTCACCGCAACAACAATGCAAGAACTGACGTTGTAGTTAAAAGTGCTGATAAACAAACTTTTGGGTTGTAGGCTTTCAGGGATACCAATAAAACATCTAGAAGTTTCCCTACTATCTTCCTATGAATTACTGAAACCGCACCATTCTTTTATGATAACCCTGTATAATTATATATTGTAATGATAATTTTCATTACTTTTCTTGTACTCGTAATGCTAGAACACAGAACAATTGTTTTTTTTTTCCTGGAATTATCTTGTACCAGTGTAGCTCATTTACATAAATTTAATTTTTACCAAAATAGAAAGAATTCAAATTTTTGGGCCCATAAAAGAGCATTTTGATATACTATTTGATATTTATTTTGATATTTTAATGGACAGTGTACCGTACTACTTTTTAAAAAATGTTTCAATAAAAAAAATCATCTTTATTGAAAGCAGAAATAGAATTTATTTAAATCCGTTTATTGAACCCTACCTTTGAATAAAACAAATAGTAATAAAATATGTAATAAATTGCACGTAAATATTTTATAAGCTAATTTGTTCGTTTTCAAAATAACTGATAAGAAGAAGATAAATTTTAAAACGTTTTTTTTTTTTAAATTATTACCTAGTTAATTTAAGTAGATCCAGTGGAGTATACACAGTATTTTTCAACAACAAGAAAGCTCAGTAAAAAAAACAATTTGGTAATTTGTGATCAAGAAATCTGGGAAGCGATTTTTTTTTTTTTTTAAATTAGATAAATTCATTTTTTTTTAACAGGCCTGCGAAGGACAATGCAAATATAATTTTAATTGCGTCTGATCTGATTTTTTCTCTTTCTCCTCCAAAATTCTTTCATTCTTTCATTATTCTACGTTTTTACGTTCTTCTTTCCAGCACGTACGTTCACTTATCTTTTTTACAATGAAATAAAATTTCTGTAATTTTCATTAAAAAAAAAAACAAGTCTATATGCAATTTAATTTAATTGGCATGTATATATAACATAATGGTGTTAGCCTTTCATCCAGAGGTCCCGGGTTCGAATCCCTGTCAAACATGGCATTTTTACACGCTACAAAAATTATCATTCATCTTATCCTCTCAAGTAATATCTAACGGTGATCCGGATGGTTAAAAATAAATAGGCGTACAAGGAAGTTATGTGTTGTCCAAATTAGATTTTTTTACTCTAGTTAAAAAAAAAAAAAAAAAAAATCTATCATGTCTCTACACGACAAACGCTTTTCAAAACAAATATCGTTGACCAATTATTTAAAGCAATATATGTGAAACCTTAAAATAAATAAAACAGTGTTACCAAAGGGATAAAAATAATTCTCCTAAACATCCCTTATGATGAAATGTAGATTTTCAAATTTTGTGTTGTTTAATCTTTAAAATCAGTTGTTACATTTAAATTCGTTTGTAAATTTCTTCTTTTTTATAAAAATTTAACGAGCCATATCTGTAAAAGATTAAATTATAAGGAATTCATTTATTTGATATATGCATATTCTACGTTCATTATTTTAAGAAAAAAGAAGAAACGTTTATTTTTTGATCCTAAAAAGGATCATAAAATCAACAAACTCCGTCCATCTTAAAAACAAAAAAGAAAAACATATATATATATATACACGAGTATATTATACCCGCCAATAATATTTAGAAAGATCCAGCACGGATGTGCATGCTCTGCAATGATCAGAGGGATAAAATATTCGTCGACATACTTGCATTTCGTTTTATCCCGAATTTTCGCTGGCCCTTGGCAGTATTTATACCTGGGGGCTTGACCTATCGTTTTTTTTAATGTTGTCAATATTATTTTTTGTTAATTTTCAATTTTTTAATATGGTTTTTTTATATTTATAAAACAACCTATTTCAATGCGAGCAAGATAAAATGGCTAAATAAAGATATGAAAAAAAGTTACAGACAATAACTTTACAAAAGTGAAAAAAATCATAAGTGAAATCATATTTCGTTTAGAATTTCTAACAAATTTATAATTTATTTCACGACATATTATAGATTTTATTTCAATTAACATTTTTTTCAATCGTTTTTCTTTTATTATGCATATATTTATAAATGTATTATTTATATCACAAATTTTATATTAAAACAATTAATATTAATATAATTTAAATAAAAAGTAGCCAAGAATTAGGTTTTTAATTGGATTCTTTGGATTAACGTAATTACAGTTGTAATAATAATAAAATGGTGGCCGGTGAAGAAGCGGCTGACGTGGTTAAGAGGTGGCTAATAGCTCATGGTCTACGGCTCGCTGAAGACAAAGTGAAAGTGGTTGTTATGGCTGGAAGACGCAGACTGCATCCATTGCGTTTTAGAGTGGGACACACGATAGTCCATCCTAGTCCAGCCGCGAAGTATTTAGGCGTGTGGCTGGACAAGAACCGATCCTTTACTATACATGTTGAGGAGGCGGCGAGAAAGGGCGAAAATGTGGTGAAGGCGCTGAGCAACATGATGAGAAATAAGGGCGGTCCTCAGACGGGTAAGAGGAAACTGTTGGCCAGTGTGTACTCTTTTGTGGTGTTATATGGAGTTCCTGTATGGCTGGGAGCGTTGTCGAGGGCAAGGAACGTGAGGCGTTTGGTTATGCAACAACGTAGGCTGAACATACGTGTCATCGCAGGGTATCGTACGATCAGCGCCGAGGCGGCTTCGGTTATAGCTGGAGTACCGCCCATTGATTTGCAAGCGCAAATGAGAGCTGCAATAGTGAATGGAGTGGACAGAAAGAAGGCAGTTGACGGTCTCTACATGGCATAGCATGACAGGTGGCGAGATTCGGACAAAGGAAGGTGGACCTATGGGCTAATACGAGACGTCAGGAACTGAGTGGAGCGAAAGCACGGTAATACAGGCTACGAATTCACTCAGTTCCTGTCTGGACATGGATGTTTTTGAGACTACCTGTACAGGATGGGCAGATGCGATACAAGTCGCTGTTACGATTGCGGTGGACTGGATACAGCAGAGCAGGTACTATTTTTTTGTCCTAGATGGCGCAACTTCCGCGTAGTGCTTGCGGGTCAGGGTGTGGATGGGGCCAACAATATAATCAAGGTATTGCTCAATGATAGCAACAAGTGGGACTGTGTCTCGGCTACAATCGCATCAATGATACGAGAGAAGGCCAATGAACAGAGGCGACGGCAGGCTGAGTTGATACGAATCTATGGAGGCTTGGAGTTCGATGACGGGTGATCAAGGGAGGCCAGCTTCTGAGGGTGGCCGGCGGGGGCTCCTCGGAGTCGTCGCTCGTCGATCGCCCCCTGGGGACGCCTTCCGGTTTTTTTAGCGGGTGAGAGCACCGCACTGCCGTCAGTGCGGGCCTGACGGTGGCTGGCAGAGCTTTTTCCTCCGCTACGGAAAGAAAAAAAATAAAAATAATAATAATGTTTTGACAACGTAAGTCCATTAGAATTTTGTTTTGTTTATTTTAATTTGTTCTCAAATTAATTAATAATTTAATTTGTAACTATATTAAAGAGAAATGGTTTTTTATCATACTTTAAAAAAAAAATATTGTTAATATCTCTTGTTACTTAAACGTTAATTTATAATTATTATACAATATTTAATTTATTTTAATGTTAAATTCATTTTTTTATCATTATTTTGGTTTCCCCACCGAAATGTACTCTTTAACTATTTATTTTCTTTTAATTATCATACATTTTTTGAGTTTTTTTTTTTAAATTGCTTTTGTTTAGTTTTGATAGTAACACTACCATGTAGTATTATATAAAATAAGAAAGAAACAGGAACAATAAAGAATAAACGTAGACAAGAAGTGATAACAATAAATACAAAATAAATTACATAAATCAGACAAAAACCACTAAATCGTATTCTTCATTTCACTGTAGGAGAGAAACCGCAACAAACGTTTTATACCTTAGTTCTGGTTTGATAGAAATCTCATATCCGAACCCAGGTCTAAGTTATGTCGGATAATTCCAAAGATTGGGCAATCAAAGAGTAGGTGGTACACGGTCCATTTGACCTTGCAACCCTCACAAATCTTCTGAGGAGAGCCAAGTAGATGAGCGTGGGTAATCCTGGTGTGTCCAGTCCTTAGCCGAGAAGATGACTTAGTCTCTTCTGTTGCTCGGAGATGGAGGTTTCTCGAGCACATTCTCCCGGATGTTGTGTAATGCCGTGGGAGGACTTAGCCTCCAGAATCTATTTCACTGAGCCCGCAATTTTACACGGACTGATCTCATGAAGTCTCTCTCCCATGTCGATTGTACTCGGATGCCATTTATTGCAGCTCTGTTAGCAGCCTCATCGGCCCGTTCGTTCCCGAAGATGCCACAATGGCCAGGGACCCATACCAGTACCGCAGTCTTATTTATCCTTGAAAGGATATTATGAATAATCTGGAAGATGGATTCAGAACGTTTGCAGCTCAAGCTCTCAAGTACACTCCTAGAGTCTGTGATTACTACGAAGATGTCATCGCTAAAGGTTTCGATAACTTTCAAGGCGGAGTAAATCGCAAAGGCTTCGCAAAAGAACGAGTATTGAGTATTTTAATTGAATCTTACAGAGTTTGGTGATGAAATGGTAACCTCTTTTTTTTTTTAATTCCAGTCACGAATGGTATTTTCCATCCGCTGCAATATATATATATATATTTTAATATATTTTCAACTAAATTTTCAAGTTTTTCTAAAAAATTATTATTAAATAAAATATAAAATTATATTCAAATACATTTTATTGAATTTTGAATTGCAAAACGTCTTTTTTGTGTCGATTGAATTTCCAGTTCACATATTAAAAAGCACGATTGCGGTAGGCTCGATTTCAATTTGAAAAGAGGACTCGATATCCAATCCTTTATAAGTGCTTACTCTATGTCCAAAAAAGCCGCCTAACAGTACTGTACATTTTACTTACAACCGTACATTTTAATTCTACGAAACTGTCTAGATGGTCGCTTCTCTCGCGTTAACTACAATCAGGAGACGTCGTTTTTCGATAACAACTAAGGAGTTCCGCAGGGCTCAGTTCTGGGGACAGTTCTGTTTCTGATCTACACTTCTGACCTGCCTATGACCAGCCGGTGTCACGGTTGCGTCGTACACGGTTGACACGGCGATCTTGGTGTTTGACGATAGCCCGGCTACTGCCTCGGAGAAATTATGATCTATAATGAATACCATTAGATAACTGCCGTAATTTTTTGTCAGTCACTTTAAAATTTATACATAAAATATATCGAACCAAAATCTCGGTGCAGTTTGTTAATGGGCATAATCGGACTATGAGGATGGAAATAGAAGGCTTTTTCGAAAAAAAACAAACTATCGCTAAACCTTCTAATTTCGTAAAATATCGAATTCGTTTAAAGTTCCTACTATTCTTAGGATAAGGTCCTAAAACTTATTTATGTAAAGTTTTTGACATCACCAACCATTGCCTCAGGGGATGGAAAAGATGGGGTTTCTATGACAAAAATCATACCTCCCTTATTAGACACAGTATCGAATCGGATTAAAGTGGTCGTTAGTCCTCTAAACATTACCTAAAACTTTTATGTGTTAAAATTTTTTATATGACCAACCCTTACGGCAAGGCATGACCAATATATTGCTAGAATTGTAAGAAGATGCAATCAATGTCGTATTGAGTAAATTTGAAGTTTCTCTTAACTTTAAGGTGGAAATCTTTTTTATCTCCTACTTAGCACCGGTGAAATCTACCTCCGCCTTTCGGCGTGCCGAAAGGGATTTTTATTTTTGCACATTTATTAAAAAAAAAATGTTTGTCTTTCTTAGCATATTAGTAGTGTGACTTTAAAAAGTACTTTCTCGGTAATATTTGGGGTGAGGGAGCTTATCAGTGTTTAAGAATATCGATCATATAATTTTTTAATCATGTATCATTATTTTTCCATTGTATAAACATAAATAACCGATGCCAGGAAATTATAGCAACTTTGTTGTTTGCTTTTTTATTATTTTCATGGAGTCAAATATTTAAGAATATTGGGGTTGTAAATAACTTTATCAATTATTGGTCACTTTTTTTTTATTAAATTTTATTTTATAATAGTTATGAACGTATGATTTAAAATAAGTGCAAATTATAAATTTAAAAAAAAAATCAAGATTTTCGTGCGTGGTGGGAATATTACATGATGAAATACTTTTAACGTTTGAAAAGTGCTAAGCCTGATCAAAATGCTAACCAAGAAACTTCTTTCTGGTTTTATTTATATAGTATTTTTACTATATAATTTGCTAAGTGTGTATTTCTAAACTGTTTTTCTCATTTATTTACAAAAATTCTCTCTCTAGAGATACTAGGTTGCTTTATATATATATATATATATATATATATATATATATATATTAAAAAGGCTTAGAGTTCTTTCAAGTAAAAAAGACGAGATCCGACATATGAATGTCTATTCAATTTCTTTATACATGTTTGCAGTTGAATTGATTCTTACTGCTCTATTCAATATGTTTGCCCTTTTTTATATATCTGTATTTAAAGTAAATAATATATAATATTACATTTTTTATCTTTTTTTTAATATTTTTCAATAACCTACGTATTTCAATTTCTATTAATATGGAAAGAATAAGGCTGTTCTATTGTTCTGTTTGTTCAGTGATATGCATATGGACTATTTATTAATTCTTAAGAAAACACATAAATACAATTTCAATGAATCACAAAATAAAAGGTAACGTTTGATTATTTGATAATTGTTCAACTGAATACCGGATAACCGAAGTGATTAACGAAGAATTTACTAAATTGTTCTTTCATGTCATTCAGTTCAATCAGGAAGATAGAAAAAAACTTTCTAACCAAAGATATTAGTTCAGTGAATACTATTATTAATATTATACATACATATTATACAGAGTGATTTTTTAGTCCTGTTACCCAATTGTTAATGTCTGGTAATTTTTTTCTAAGAAAGGGAAATTTTGTTTTGTGACACGAAGTTGGTAGAGCTACTCAACCGGTATACATACGGCAATGTGAGTTGATTCTCCTTGAGCTGTGTAAACTTTTGTGCCGTTTCCGGTCGCGTTACAAACAGAATATCTTTTACCATAGAGCAACGAGTCTTCATTCTTGAACAATATTTTGCTACGTAATCGTACGCGAGTGTAAAAAAAATAGTTTCAAATTAAATTTGTTGGTGTTCCTCCGCCAGAAAAAATGTCAATTTTTAGGCTAGCAAACCGATTTCGAGAAACAGGTAGTGTTTGCGACAGAAAACCAACTCGCTTGACAGATGACGTTTTAGAGAGTGTAAAAACAAGATTGCTCAATTCTCCACGGAAAAGTTTAAGAAAACTTTCCACGCAAGTCGGTTTGTCATATTCGACTGTTCAGAAAACTGCTAAAAAATTGAAATTGTATCCGTATCGCGTACGATTAGTCCAAGAGCTTCAGCCTCCAGATTTAAACAAGCGATTGCAATATTGACGTTGGTTTAGGTCTCTCGTAAATGATAACGGTATCGAATTTTTAAACACAGTGTTCTTTAGTGATGAATCTGGGATCCATCTCGATGGTTATGTGAACAGTCAAAACTGTTGAATATGGTCGGTTGAAAATCCTAACGCTTTACAAGACAAATCTTTGCATCCTGAAAAAATTGGTGTATGGTGTGCGATATCTCGTCATCGTATAGTCGGACCCGTATTCTTCGAACAGACAATAAATGGTGAAGTAAATTGTGCACCAATTTGTGTCCCTCCTGGAACCTCAAGAACGGTATTGCTGGTTTCAGCAAGACGGCGCTACATGCCAAACGTCTCGAGAAACTATGGATTTTCTGCAAGAGTTCTTTGATGATCGAATAATAAGCAAGGGCTTATGGCCTCCAAGGTCCCCAGACCTCACATATCCTGACTACTTTTTTGGGGGCTATATTAAGCTGAGGCCTTCAAAAACAATCCTCACACTATTGATGAACTTAAAATCAATATTACAGACTTAATAACGAATATTTCCAATGCAACTCTTAAAATGGTTTCTTCTAATATCCTGAAAAGAGTCCGTGCGTGTATAACCGCAAGGGGTGGGCATTTGGAGCACATTCTTTAACAATTATGTAAGTAATAGCTTTTTGTTAAATCTCTTTTGTAAGTAACAAATACATTTTTTTTTATGCAAACACTGTGACCTAAAATTTTACCGTGTAAATGAGAAGTTGTAGCTTTACCACAAAAAATTATACCCCCCTAAGAATCTATCCTCTTTCGTATCAGCTAAGAGCATATCACAAATATCGTTAAGCTTTCTTTTGTCACGTACACGAAGAGTATACACCAGTTATAATCTTTACTACCTTTAACTGAAGCGTCGTCTTGTCTTAAACAATCCTACGAGGGATGTTTAAAATTTTGTTTTCTATTGGCAAAATTTACATCAATCTTCTTATAATTAAATTCTCTACAATTTATGTTTAAAAAACGTATGATGTATTGCCAATTTAATAACGTTATTGTACGTCAAACGTAAAAAAAATGTTTTTTGACCCCATCTTTGGCATTTTACACGGGATATCTTAGAAACTAAGAGAGATACAGTGCTGGGACCTATTTTATTCGATTTCCCGGCTTAAAAACCATAAGAAACATTTAAATTTGCCCCTTAATTGACCTGAAACAATAAACAATTGAATTTCAGAAAGCCTTAATTTACCTGGAGGAACTAAAACTCGGGCGAAATCTTTCACCCTGTATAACTCGCTAACGAAATATTTTCGGACCTATGTTTATATGAACTTTTTTTCTTATTTTTAGCCTCTAGAATGAGTTGTCAAAGTTTTGCCCTATCCTCCTGAATTACTCTCTATATATATTCGTATATTTCAAATGATATTTTCATTAACATCAATGTGGTCAGTTTGATTACTTTATTTATCTTATACTCCTCTTCTTCTTATTCTTTTGATAAGACACATTTAGATTTCACCCCATTTTCTTTCTTCTTTTCTTCTTATTTCCGTTGTTTCCAGTACTTTTTTCGAGAGTGCTTGTTTCTACTGTTCTGTAAATTTTCTGGAACTGTTCCTTCGGTTTTTCTTTTCAATTTAGTTCGAAATTCTCAATTGTTTTTCGAAACTAATTCTAGCAATTATATTTTCCAATTTCTATTTAGTTTTTCTTCGTCTTTGTTTACTTCCCGAAGCCATCCTATTTTTTTTCTTTCTTTGTAAAAATTAGATTACTGTTTTGTAAGTCTGTTGTCATTGTCAATATCCGTGGCGGGAGTAGTAGCACCTAAAAACTTTCATCCGGAAGTCCCGGGTTTGAATCCAGGTCAGCCATGGCATTTTCACACAATAAAATTTGCCATCTCATCTCATCCTCTAAATCAATATCTAACAGTGGTCCCGCAAGCCAAAAATATAAGTCTATTGTCACTAATTTTATAAGTATGCCAAAAATCCTCAATCTTTCTTTCTGAAGTTCCGTTTCTATATCTTTTTATTTCTTGTTAAATTTCTTCATTTGATTTTAGCCTATAACCTTTCTCTGTCTTTGTGGCTCAAAAAATCTTCCTTAAGATTCTTCTTTTACAAATTTTTTTACATTTAACGTCCCTAACTTCTTGCTTGCATATAAGGCTTCTGGGCAATTTACTGTTGCATAGTGTCGTACTTCAGCTATCTTAACAATTTGTTATTGTAAACATCCGCTGTCAATTTGTAAGCTGTTTCCATTTTACAAATCCTACTTTAATTCATTCTTTTTTGAGTACAGTTATTGTAATTATATGTTGATGTTATATTGTATTTTATTAAAATTCATCTTTAATTTTTTTTTTTTTTTTTAAATTGAAAACTTTCTCTTTTTCTGTTTAGCCTCCGGAACCATGTAAAATATTACTTGAATGAGGATGAAATGTATGAATGTAAATGATGTGTAGTCTTATACAGTATCAGGTCGACCATTCCTAGAACAGGCAGTTAATTTGATACGGATTAGATCATGAATACCGGTATTTTTTGGTAGTTCGGTTCGAATTAACCACATATTTCACGAATCGTTGACTCTGAGACTGTACAAGACTACATTTCATTTACATTCATACATATCATCCTCATTCATTCTCTAAAGTAACATCTTATGGTTGTTCCGAAGTCTAAACAGAAAAGAAAGTTCGACAATTCCTTTATTTTAAAATCCATATAAAAATAACTGCCTTTACTAGGATTTGAACCTTAAAACTCTCTACTTCGAAATCAGCTAATTTACGAAGACGAGTTAACCACTAGACCAGCCTGGTGGAGTAAAACCTTAGGATAGTTTTTATAAGGACTCAAGAGTAATTATCGGGAGTACTATTAACAATTTTTTTACTTTCTTTATTATTTTTTTTTTTTCGCTTAATGGATTAATTTATCATAAAAGCTTTTCAACCATGTACTTGAATATGGAAAGAATTTTGTTTCATATGAAAAATGACATGCTTTGCTGGGATTCGAACCCGGGAAATCAGATAAAAGGCCGAGAGCTACCACTATACCACGGAGTAGAAAATAAAATATAGCAGATTATTTTAATATTTTACCCTAAATATTAAAACTTTACGTATTGGAGGTGAATTTTTATGTTTATTCATGATATATTTTACATAATAAATTGTAGTGTTACAACGGATAGAAGCATGTCATTAAAGCAAAAGAAAATTGTCTGATAAAATTAAAAAATGAAATATAATCTGTGTAATTTAAGAATATTTCGTTGTATTTTCATTTATATATACGTAAATCAGTGATGAGTATATTTTTATAAAATAAGAAAACAAATCCTTTACGTAATAAATTATTTAAAAGTTTTTTAACTTAAGGAAAAATATTATTTTTGTTATATAATTTTATTTTAAAAAAAAAACCTGAAGTCAATTTTAAAAGTTATGAAATATAGCTGCCTAAAATTTTTTTCTCGCTTTGAATTACTTTTTTTCTATTTTCTTTCTACACATTATAAAATGAATGATTTTATAAAAGTATATTTAAAGTTTTGAAAGTTTCAGAGGTTATGAATAACCATAATTTCTGTAATAAAACATTAAGTTTTATCTAATACATTATTTTATCTAACTATAATAAAATGATTTTTAAAAAAATCATAAAGCTCTATAAAAAGTTATTTTTTACGTTTCCTTCCACTACAAAAGAATTTGTTATTGTCAATAAATCATTAGCTGAAATTTGATAAATTTAGTTCCTTTTAATGGCTTAAAAAAAATTCGGCAATGAATTATATAACTTTCCCAACTAACTCGGTCAACTTATACATTTTTTAGTTTTTCAAACCTTTTTCAATTCAGTCATTTTAATGTATTCGGCGATTCATGTATCAGGGATCATTTTTTAATAATTATAAAATATTCACTTGAAATGATTTTAGATAAATTAAAATAGAAAATAAAAAAAATCGACTTTTGTTTTTAATTTAAGAACTTCCCTTTAGAGGAAAATAATAAGTTATTTAAGGTGACATCATTATTTAACAATATACGTTTTGAGTTTAAAAATTCGAAATTGCAAAAAATTTTTTTTTTCATTTTCGAGCTCCCGTACACAAAGGGAAGCATTTGGGCAAAATTAATTTTTAAGAAAATAATACCTTAGTGATGATAAAAAATTTAAAAAAAGGATTCTTTAAAAATGTTGAAAAAATACAAGATACAATTATAATTTTAATTACTTCCTTGTACGAAGTAAAGGAAGTATTGTGATCGCGAAAAATTTCGGTTTTCAGATTTCAACGGAAATATCCATTTTTATCATCTCTGAATCTATTTTGACTTGCGTGACATCTATATGTATGTATGTACCTCGCATAAATCAAGAACAATTAGCCGTAAAGTGTTGAAATTTTGGATTTTGGACTGTTGTTACATCTAGTTGTGCACTTCCTTTTTTGATTGCAATAGACTGGAAGAAGTGTCCAAAAAAGTCCATAATCCCAAAAAATTTGGATTTTAGACTTTTCATAACTGCAATAGCCCTCATTGAGAGTTTTTCAATATATATCATAAGTGGTACTTATTTTAATTGGTTCCAGAGTTATAGCCAAATAAAATTTTAATTAATGAAATATTTGGATCTTACAAGGGGAAGATAAAGTGACAAATGAAGAGGAATTGCGGCAAATAGATGAAGAAAGAAACATTTGGAAAAATATAGTTAAAAGAAGAGACAGACTTGTAGGCCACATACTACGCCATCCTGGAATAGTCGCTTTAATATTGGAAGGACAGGTAGAAGGAAAAAATTGTGTAGGCAGGCCACGTTTGGAATATGTAAAACAAATTGTTAGGGATGTAGGATGTAGAGGGTATACTGAAATGAAACGACTAGCACTAGATAGGGAATCTTGGAGAGCTGCATCAAACCGGTGACTGAAGACAAAAAAAAAAAAACAAGCGGAAGGCACATCGGTTCGAATCCGACTTCATATACATTTTTTAACTTCTTTTTTTAAATTTCAATATTCTGATTAATATTAACTTAATAATAAAATAATTAACTTCTCATTGTAATGAAAATGTGATGAATGATAATCCAATAATAACAAAAAAAAAGAAAAAAATATCAGAAGTTTTTAATGAAATGAAATTCTATGTACTTTTTATTTAAAAACGATGTATATATCTAGTTTAATAGGCGTACAAGAAAATGACGTGTCCACATAAGATTTTTTTTCTACAAATGGGGTAAACTTTATTGATTAATTTTTTATTGAATACAAAAGAGTAAGGACTATAAAAAATTCAAGATTTTTACTTTTTAAGTGTAGTGAATAATTTACAAGATGGATTTAATTTTTTTTTTTTTTTTTTTAATTACAAAAGACATTTTTTGTTACCCCGCATCATTGGAGCGGGACGGACAGAGAGGTTTGATAGATAATTTGAAGACCTATTAATGTAAAATTATAGATGAAAAGAGTATCACTGACTTCTTTTCTGAAGCAAAATATAGCTAAAAAAAAAATATATACAAACTTTTTTTTGGATCCTAACAGGTTTTTGGTATAACTCATTTTTTAATCCTGTGGAGGTGATTGAATAAAAATGTTTTTGGATAATTTGTAATCTTGTTAAAAATCTTCAACTTTTATCAAAATAAAATATTTTTTCAGAATGTCCCAGTAAAAATTTGAAATTTTATTTCGGCTAAAATACCCCCACCTCTTTTTCCAATCTTTGAAAAAATTTAATACATTCTCTCCCCCTCCCAGAAAATAGTACCTGTCTACTAACTTTGAAGTAAATCAAATCGACGGGGTCCAAAGTTATTAAGACCAAATACAGACCAACATATATAACTACGAAGTCCCGTCTGACAAAAAAAAACGATTTTCTAGAATTGTGAGCAATGGAATAAAATTTTATTTTGAAAATTTTTAAATTATTTATTTACTTTTTCTTAAAAGAAGTTTTTAATGTTTCCTTAAGCCAAAAAAAAAACTTAAAAAAGATATAAGTTTTTACCGATCTTGTGTATTCTTTCCCTTTGTAGATATAATTGCTGTAGCAGAACATATTCCTACAGTCGAGAAAGTAATATAAAAATAAAAAAACAGTATATTCAATCGGGAATTTTATTTTAAAAAAAAAATTTTTGAACAGATAGCAATATTTGATAGTTTTTAAAGTTTATACTTTTCGCACTGCTGTATAAACGGGAAAAATTTCTATCGATTAAAAAAATTACCATTTTTCTTCCCGTTCCCTGACTGTCGTCATTTTTTGACGTTTTAGCATTTCCCTGAGTACAAACATCGTAAAATTATGTGTACCCGACCAACAACAACAATATGCAACACATAATATACTGTTTTGTGTGTGACGTCTAGGGGGTAAATAATCGATCGAAACTCTATGAAAACGCATTTTTGACGCCTGTCAAATTATTCGAATTCAACCGTAGATAATTAAAAGATATGATATGTTCTACAGATACATTTGTTCATGCTTACATTGCCTCGAGTAGTCAACATTTTGAACACAATGTAAATTCATGTTGTTTGTCAGTTTTCAAAGCAATCGCAATTTACAAACACGTTACATTATTATTAATTATAATAATATCTCTAAATCAGTATTTAAACATATATATTAATTATATTAATATTATCTCAAGTAGTATTTAAATAAGTTATTTTTTTTTTAAATTATAACTTATCTTTTCTTCTCTAGCATTCGATGTATTTGTAATTTTCTTTTTTTTGCCACTCTTATATTAATTCGTTCTTGGATTATGTATATGAGATTCTTGATACCGAATCTTTCAGTCGAATTTTGAAGCACTTCCGCTTATTCATTCGCTCTGAAATTTTACATATAGGTTTGCTCCTGATGACAACACATTTTAACAGTATCAGGTCGCTAAGATGCCCTTAAGTTGCTAAGTGAAAAAAAATGCACCTTGAACTTATGCAACCTCGTTTACATGCATATTTTATTATTGAAAGAAATTTTCTTAATGAAAGATAACCTAGCTTGTTTCGGTAAGTTTTAATCTAAAATTCGCATACGTAGCGAAATTCTGTACTTTTACCAAAACGTAGGGCTGTACCTATTACAACAACCCACTGGAGCTAAATGATAACAGAGTAATAGCTTTATAAACAAGTGAGACATATGTTTTGGTATACAGTTGCTACCACAAATTCTGTATAATGGCGACCGAAGTTTTGGGAAAATTTACTACTTTTTAACCGGATCCGAATTTTCGGACGAAAATCGGAAATATCTTGAAAACGATTGGTCCTAGCGTTTTGAAAAAATTTTTTGAGCCTCCGCGACGATTCCCCATCCGCTCCTAGTGATACCTGTCAGATGATAATATTTTCAAGTGCCCCCGGAGCTCCATTCGGGAATTGGGGAGGAGATGCGATGCGGTGCCACCGTAATATCTTGGCAACCACTCGTCCGAGTTTTATGATTCAAACGGCGTATGTATCAGCATACGATTGTTTAACTAGAAATTAAATAGCTTTGCCCAATGTTTCGATTGCAGTTACCCACCGTAAAACGTACCTATCCGATCTTTCGCTAAATACGTTTTGCTGCTAGCGCAGCAGTAAAATTATAAACGTATGAAGTCTAAAAAGTAGAAAATAAAAGTATATAAAGAACTTCTTATAAACCACTCTTATATTAAATTCACTAAAAAGTAGAAAATAAACAAAAATATGTAAAAAAAGTTTTAAAAAATCACGCTTAAATTAAACGCACTAAAAGGTAAAAATAATTTTATAACGGTATCTCATAATGGATTTAACAACAAGCTTTGATGATGGTATGATAGATTATGTGAAATTTATAGCCTCAAATTAAAAATTGGATGTTTTTGCCAATTTTTTTCATATGCGTGATGAAAGAGAATGCGTGGCCTAAAGAATGGAGTGAAACCTTTTAGTGCGTGCAATTAAGGAATTTTGTTATAAAATTTTTTTTTTCCTTTTTTTTTAATGTTATTTATTTCTTACCGGAAGAAATGAATAATAATAATCAATCAGATTCACTTCAACGATTTCCGCTACGAAACATTTTAGCAAAACAGTTTTTTTTTCTTGATAAATTAATTCACCATGAAGTTTAGAGAGAAGCTTATACATGGAAATGGAATTTTTTGTAGCGCTTGGGTACATGTAGGAATATCGTATAAAAACCTCTACGCGTCTTCGTAATTCGTTTCTCAGTTTGTTTTCATTTTGATCGCGTATTTTTGCATTGATACATACCGTTTCAGATTTTGTAGACCCGTAGCACGGTATATATATAATTTTTATTTCGATTAACAATGAATGACCTTCTTTCATTTTCCTGTTTAGCCTCCGGTAACTACCGTTTAGATAATACTTCAGAGGATGATATGTATGAGTGTAAATGAAGTGTAGTCTTGTACATTCTCAGTTCGACCATTCCTGAGATGTGTGGTTAATTGAAACCCAACCACCAAAGAACACCGGTATCCACGATCTAGTATTCTAATCCGTGTAAAAATATCTGGCTTTACTAGGACTTGAACGCTGTAACTTTCGACTTCCAAATCAGCTAATTTGGGAAGACGCGTTAACCACTAGACCAACCCGGTGGGTCCGATTAACAATGACCTGGAAATATTCCATGTCCATATCATATTTAGACCGCGTTGTTGAACGTAACTCAAGAATTACCAAACCAAACTTTATCAAATGTTCGCATGCATAACGTTAAATATATTACTATAGCATATTTAAATTTCAATGAAATTTATTGAATAGTTTTGGAGATTTTCGAGCCACAATAGGCCTAAATATATATATATAAAACTGAGATTATTGATATTTTTTATAAAATTTAATCTTTTATCCACTGCTGTGCTAAAGCGGGTATAGCATACGCGAATGTTTTGATTTCGCAGAACGTTTTTGAAACCCATAGTTATAGCTATTTATTTCTTGCGTTGTATTTCCTACAATTAAATCATAATTTTTCTTTTTTAACAATGTATCTTTCCCCAACTATTAAATAGAATTCTGCAATAAATGATTAGCACATATCATACTCGAATAAATTTTCCAATGGCAACTTAACTCTTTTATAATTTTCATTACTTTCACAATAACTGGCTATTTTGTAAATATTAACCGGTGAGTAAATAAATTATATTTTTTCTGGAATGTTATCGACTGTATTTCGGCCGGGTAAATTTTGTAACCCCTATTTAATTTCTCTTTGTTTATTTACTGAACCGCTAGCTTTTTGAATAATAGACAACAATTGAATAGAGAAGGTAGGATGTCGAAAAAATTATCTACTACAAAAACTATTCAATAGAAGTTTTCGTAATATAATTTAATCTAAATTTTACTTAATAAAAATCTGGAGATTCTGCTTAAGGAATAAATTATATTTTTACGGTCATTTATCAAACGGTTTCCTTGCATCCTATTGAACTTTTTCAAACCTTTTTTGTAGGCTTTTCGAAGAAAAGTATGGTATTACTTTCGGTCTCATGGTGGTAATGGAAGGGTGAAAATAAATTTTCTTTACGATATAAGGTAATAGAAATACAAAAATACTATTCACTTAAATTGAGGTACCCTTAGATATATATATATATATATATATATATATATATATATATATATATATATATATATATATATATATATTATACTAGCTGCAGAGGGAAGTCGTAGGCACGCCCTTCGCAGCTAGCCCCTCCGAGCAGGTTCCCCTAGCGGGCGGCGTCTCGAAATCTGATTATTAGTTGCTCAAAATTGATTACTTCTTGTGTAGAAATACTTTTTTTTTTATTGATGAAAATTTATCTAACGAAAGTTAAATTAGAAATTTAACCTAGAAATTGATACTAACGAACCGGGAATTTCCGCTAGTGATCAGTACATTCCGGTGCCTACTCTTAGTTTATAGTTCATTATTTTATGAAGAAAAACAATCAAATAAATAAAAAAACATATTATTAATATATATTTCTCATATATATCGATATATAATAATATAACAAGTGTAAACCTGACCACCACCAGACAAGTACTAAAGAATCGAAATTTTCCGCTAGTGATCATTCTGGTGTTAAGCTAAATGGGATGAACACACATACAGACACATAAAAATGGCCTTTATTAGGGTAGAATATATATATATTTTCACACACACACACACACAGAGAGAGAGAGAGAGAGAAAGTGTGTGTCCCACGAAGTAACATCTATTGATAAAACTAATAAAAAATGTTCATATAAACATAGGACTTTTTTTCTTTTGTTTAACCTCCAGGACTACCGTTAGGTATTGCTTCAGAGCATGAGATGAATGATCTGTAACGTGTGTGAAAATGCCATGCGTGACCGGGATTCGAACCCGGAAATATAAACATAGGTCTGGAAACGATTTGTTTTCGAGACACGGCTGTCGAAATAATACGCTCGGATTTCAGCTCTTCTAATAAAATGAAGCCCTACTGTAATTTTTGGGACCCAAATTAAGGAGAAACGATAGTGGTTTCTTATGTAATTTCAGCTACAAAATAGGTCACAGAAATTTAACTCTAGTAGTTTTTAAGATATCCGACTTAAAACACAAAATTCGGTGATGAAAAATAAGTTTTTTTTAGGTTTGTTGTGAGAATAGCTTTGGTAAATCACTAATAAGGAGATTTAGTAACAAAACTTATAGAGAATTTAATTTTGAGAAAATTAATGTAAATCCATCCAATAAAAAGTTAAAAAACGGTTTTTTATTGAAGAATAAAGACCGACGAATAATAGACAGAATACCTAATAAACATTCTTTTTTAAAAACAAAAACGCTAATTACATAAGAAATCACCAACGTTACTCCTTGATTTAGGTCCCAAAAATTACAGTAGGACTTCTTTTTATTAGAAGAGCTGAAAACCGTGCGAATTCTTTCGCAAGCCATAACTCGAAATAAAGCGTTCCTACACCTATTTTTATATAACCTTTTTTTTATTATTTTTATTAGTAGAACATGTCCCGAAATTTCTTCTTGAGAATATATATATATATATATATATAGACACACACACATACGCGCCTACGTATAAAATTTTGGCTCAAAAATTTCCAAAACTACTTGATCAATTATGCTGAAATTCAGATATGCTGTAATGTATTTATAGGTGTGCATGTGATTGATGAAGATTAGTTCAGTCGTTCTTGAGTTACGCTCAATTAAATGGTGAAACATTTTTCGCTGAGCGGTGTGGTTCGTTATAATACTGCAAGTTAGAAAATTGAAATTTCTTTATCTTCAGTATTTATTGTTAGCAATATTAAAGAAAATTAAAAAAAAAAAAAAATATTAAAATCAAATTAAATTAACAAACTTGCTCAAAAGTACCCATTTTTTTTATAATTAAATTATCTCAATAACTAATCAACATATTTTTACATTTATGTTATTTTACATTTAAAGATATTTGTTTGAAATTTGTTTCTTTAAAAACTGTTACAGACATAAATATATTTTTCAAGAAAGAACTTTTTTATCAAAATAATGATATCAACCATCAAAAACTTGTTTTATAAATAAATACATAATAATATTAAGCGTTAATTTTCATTTATAAATATATATTAAAAAGAAGTAAACTTAATGGTATAGTTAATCATTGTTTTCGTTTTTACAGGTAAAATTTACAAAAAAAAAAAAAAAAGATAAAAAGATAACAGAAGAAGTCAAAGTAAGAAAAAAAATTTGTAATTAAAGAAAACCTCTCATCTTAAAAGCCTGTCTCTCATAACTTTTTTTTTCATATTTTTTCTCATCGAAACTAATCACTTCCTTTGGTTTTTAATTATAATGTATATACTGTATTAAATATTTCAGATAAAAATGTTGCCGTCAAATACCGTTCATCGTTATTTTCTTTTGTATAAATATAAAAAAAAAAAAAATGTATTTATAGCAAGGAAAAAATGAAATACGTCTTTTATTTGACATTTTAATTATGTTTTCTTACATTTTTACTTTGTATTGATTTAAAAAAAAATTATAAATAAAAATGAACAGAGATAAAATTAGAATGGAAAGGAAAAATGGGGTAGATGTATTAGCAAAAATATCAGTATAAATTTAAAATGCCCTGGTTAATTAGTTATTTTTTTAGAAAATCAAACAAACATATTGTGCTCCTCAGCTATATGGGGAAACTTGCTGACCAAATGATTGTCATTAGAAGAGATTGAGCGAGGGCAAGGTTTTACCCCGAACCAATTTGGATTTAGAAAGGGATATACTGTTACGGTGGTGATAAATAGAATCATGAAGATCGTTGATGAACCTGCGTCTGGGATGTGTCAGGTCCATCCCGGCAGTGGTGTTGTTGGACCTGAGTAATGAGATTACTCACTGCTATTTGCGAGAATCCTGAGTGAACTTAAAAGAAGAGAAGTCAGCCCATACTTGTGGCGCCTTCTACAAGATCACTTAAACGGATGAGTGGTGGTAGGCTGTGCTGAGGGGGCCCAGATTCATATTGAGTACTCCAGGGTTCAGTGCTGGGGCCAACCTTGTTGAATTTAGCCTGTAATGGGGTGCTCCGCCTGGATTATCCAGAGGGAGTGTACTTTACCGGTTTTGCCGATATTTGTCGCTGGTTATATCGACTAAAACGGAGCATGAATTTGTGAGGACCATCCGAATGCCTGGAATGGTACATGCCTGGTTGGTGGAGAGGGGACTTCGTTTGGCCTTAAAGAAGACCCAAGTTGTGGTTATGGCAGGAAGGAGGCAATTGGCGTCAATAAGGTTAATGGTAGGAGGTGTGGAGATTGTGCCGGAAGTCACGCGAGAATCAACCGACCGATTGCTTTCAAATTTTCAGAATACATTTTTGTTATCCGAGGGAAGGTTTTAAGCCATGAATTGAGTCCATAGGATTAATGAGTCCATCTTCAGGATTAAGATAATAAAAAAATATTCATTAAAGAAAAATCATTTTTTAATTCATTATTACATTTCTGTTACTATGGCAACAGAAATAAAATAAAGAAATTGATTAATGGTTTTTTTAATGAATATTTTTTGTAAAATATTTAATAGTCTCATAATCGTTATTCAGTTTAACGAACGCGTCGGGGATCCAGAGGGCAGATCCCTTGGGTAAACAGGCTAGTAGAATACATAACATTCTAGATATCTGTAGATATTTTACTAGATAATTTTTATTGGTTAAAAAATGAATTTCTCCGAATTCGTTTTGTTTCTCGAAATTTCGATTTTTTTGCTTGATATCGCTACATAAGCTTCGAGCTTGTGCGTGCGATATGGAATTTGTAGAGTATCAAAAATGCCTTGCCTCACCGGGATTGGAACCCGGGTCCTGGGATTAATATCTGAACGTTATTAAATTTATTAATTTCTTATTTTGTAGATATATATTAAAATTTCTTTAAATGAAATTTTGATACAAGAACAACAAATCAATATAAAAAATACGATAGGTGAACTTTTAATGTTAAAAGAAAAAATAATAACCCTTTTACTTCCTTGTACGAAGTAAAGGAATTATTGTGATCGCGAAAAATTTCAGTTTGAACCAATATATCTTCCTCTTGTAAGACCAAATATTTCATTAACTAAAATTTCATTTGGCTATAACTTTGAAACCAATTAGAATATATCGTTAAATATCGTACCACTTATGATATATCGTTAAAACGCTGTCAATGAGGGCTTATTACTAAATACTGTTGGTCAAAAGAGAAGGTTCACATGTTACAACAGTCCTAAATCCAAAATTTTAACATCCTACGGCTAATCGTTTTTGAGTTATGCGAGGCACATATGTCACGCCGAAACTATTCAAAATGGATTCAAAAGTACAGTAACAGTCCAGTAAAGTACAGTACAGTATAGTAAAAACACATCCTGTCAATAAAACATTTAAATATTGTTTTTATAAACATTTTATAATTGTTGATAAGCTGAAGTCTCATTATTTATATTTTATAATCTGTCCGTTACTTACAGTCCTCCACCGTTCAGAAAAATGCGAATACAGTATTCTGTTCGGTTATTGTACAGAAAAAACACTTTGAATAGGACACATTGTGTATTTTTTTAATGTAAATTAAAATTTTTAAAAAATCTATTGTGGGCCGCACATGAGTTCCTTGTTTGCCTATTAAATTATATATACACATTTATGTAAAATGAAAAGTACATAAAATTTTATTTCATTAATAACTTCTGGTATTTTTTCATATTTTTTGTTTTTTTTATTATTGAATTATTATTTATAGTTGTTTACAGACAGATGTAAATAATTATTAATAAATCAATATATTTAGAGGAGATGGAGTCTGATTCGAACCTATATATGCCTTCCCCTTGTAAGATCCAAATATTTCATTAATTAAAATTTCATTTGCTTATAACTCTGGAACCGATGAAAATAAATACCGCTTGTGATATATCGTTGAAAAGCTCTCAATGAGGGCTTATTACTGCAGTTAAAGAAAAAGTTCATAATCCAAATCTTTTGGATACTGGGCTTTTTTTGTCAATTCAATTTGCAATCCAAAGGGGAGTTCTCACAACTAGAAGTTACAAAATTCTTAAATCCAAAATTTCAACATTCTACGGCTAATCGTTTTTGAGTTTTGCGAGATACATACGTATATATACTACGTACGTACAGCCGTCACGCCGAAACTAGTCAAATGGATTCAGGAATGATCAAAATGAATATTTCTGTTTAAATCTGAAAACCGAAATTTTTTCGCGATCTCAATATTTCCTTTACTTCGTACACGGAAGTAAAAATTAGTTACTAATTAAAAGAACTCTGTAACAAATTTTTTTTATTATTTATCTGAATATAAATCTGTGTCCTCTATGTTCATAATTGAATTTAAAAAAAAAACTTTACTACTGTAATCGTCCTATAAAATTACTGTACTATACTAAAATAAAATAAAACCAATGTAAGCTACAAAAAAATATTAGTCAAAGGAACTAAAGTATAGAAGAATATTAATCAAAACACATGAACAAAAAATAACGTAAATCAAAATAAAAAACCAAATACGGAAACTTACAATTTATTTGTATGTGGAGGGTTTAAGGTGTAGGAGAACACAGGTATCCACGTTCTAGCATTCAAATCCATATAAAAGTAATTGCCTTTATACTAGTATTGAATCTTAGAACTCTCGACTTTGAAATCAGCTGATTTTCAATGACGAGTTCATCACTAGACCAACCCGATTGGTTACTTGTACTTTATAAGCTAACTAAATAAGATACAATCTAACTATTATAATAATATATGACGAATAGATTAATATATTCTTGCGATACACCGGAAATATTTGGCAGCTTTGTTGAAGTATATCTTCTTAAACATCTTCCTGTCTTGTTGTTCATGTTATTGTAACCGTATACGAAGTTTGTTGTATCCTCAGATCGCTAGACATATTGTTAATTACAACCGACTCAGTCCGACTCAGTCTAGAATCTTTTCATTTTATCTTGGTGATGAGGGTGAGAGGGGGGCGCCTTACCTCAAGTTTCAATTTGCACATAATAATGGAAAATCTGAAAATTTTTTTCTTTGAATAATTGAAGTTTGATTGTATGGAATTCTTTCTTAATAGTTGCATTTATTTCTTATAATTGTGTATACCGTTTTAATTGCAGATGGTGTGGTGCGTACGTATAATGGGATTACTGCTTAGACTGGATTCACCAATAACAAATATGAAACAGCAACCTGGATTTCACGATTAAAAGGTTAGATTAATAATACGTTAATCAGCATTTTTTAAAAGTTATCCTTAAAATATAAATTATTAAACTTGCAAAAAGTTCATATCCTATTTTCTTTCTATTACACGATTTGCTATATGTTACTTTTCCACCCACTATAATTTAAAAAAGCTCCTTTTTTTTACTTTTAAGGCCGCAAAGGACCACTTTAGTCAGAATAATTCAAGTCTTCAAGATCTTTTGGCCTTTAAGTTCTTGGCTTTTACATTCTCCCAATATTTAGTCATTTTTAATGATCTTGCTTTACGATCCTCTTCTGAATAAACCCTTTTTCTATAATTAAAAGTTTTTTACTTTAAAGTTGGTATTCGGATCTTTAATAACAAATTTTAATTTTTCGTATTTATTAAGTAAATCTTCGTCAGTCAATTTTAATTCTTGCATGTCTTCTTTAATTTCTTTGATCCATAATGGCGGATTTTTTAAAGACCAAAATTGATCGATAATTCTCTTAGTAATCCTATCCTGCGGTAATCTTAACAAGCGTGCACAGAAAGAAATTCTTTTTCTTAGTATCAATTAAGGATTCCAAGTTTTCGTACAGAAATTTATCAGGGGATAATCTGTACTGATTTTCGTGTTTATATTTTTTGTTTATGCAGGTTCTAAGAATCCTGCGTAAAACTTTAAGCAAAGATTCAGTCCTATTTTTCTGATTTAATCTAAATAAAGTCTCGCTCGCGTAAGTAATTACTCGTTTAACCACAACTTTGTAATGTCTAATTTTAGTGTTAATCGAGAGCGATTTTTTGTTGTAAGTATTTTTGGTTACTTTTAGCACTTTAAATAATTTATTAAGTCTTTCGGTCAAATTTTGTTTTTCGTTACAATTACAAGTAATGATCTCTCCAAGATATTTAAATTTTTCTACAAGTTCTTCTTTGTTTTCATTAATATTCACAGAATTAATAACTAAAGGATCTATAGCCATCATTATAGTCTTTTCGTAAGAAATTTTAAGGCCGATTTTATTCGCAAGTTCTTCAATACTTGTTATTTGTATTCTGGCTTCTGCGATACTATTAGCTAATAAAGCTAAGTCGTCGGCAAATCCTAGGCAATTTAACTTTAAGTTATCTCTTTTGTATCTTATGTGAATATTTTTTGGATTAATTTTAAACTACTTGCGCATCAGTAATTCTAGTGCGAATTAAACTAAAAGCTCCTTTTACATTATATCAAATAATATAAAATATTGCATTAAATCTGTCTGTAAAAATTTATTTCACTGCATTACAGTTCTTAGTAATATGAACATTACAGTTCTTACCTATCATTACACTATGAACATATTTTCTTTATATGTTGCAAGCACAATATTTTTAAATAATTACTTCATTTAAATCAGTTTAGGGTAATTTATTACAATTTTATAATGGAAAATTTATCTTCTGATTAGAAAACTGAAATATTTTTACTTTTTTTTTTTAACTGAATTTTTACGGGCATCGACTGCTAAGGTCATTAGCCCTCGTCACATTCTTTAAAAGAAATTATTATCTCCATCAGGATCGTCATATGTAAGGGTGTAAAGGGCCCTTACATTTTATTTAAAAACACAAACTTCACAATAAACATTAAGACATAAAAGACAAGGACAATCACAAACACTTATGGGGTGTAAAGGACCCCAATATTAAAATTTGAGATAGGTTCTCAAAAGACCATAAAATAAAAATTTCAGCTTATCAATACCATATCTTTCTTTCTTTCTTCTACGAGTCTCATTTATAGTTTGTTTAAGCACCCTCGGGGCGACCAGAACCGCCGTTGAGCAGTATATCAGTCGCGTCAGGGTGCCGTGGCAGTTGAATCCTTCTTATAAACAGGCTATAGGCATGCACGGCGTACACCCATAGACTCGCGCCCTCAATCCACCCTTGAGGGTCCCCCATGCCATCATCGGACACACCCCGACTCACTGCTCTTGAATGCAGGTGAGCCAAAATGGCCTAGGCAAGAGGGCTACCTCCCGTCACTATACGTGCCACGCTTCGAGACTCCCTGATATGTATATATAAAACTACCGCTTAGAGATTCTTTTGTCACAGCTTTAAACACTCATTTTATAGATTTTTAAGAAGTCCACTGGCGTGTAAAAATGCAACTATATTTTCTTCATTTCCATTATCCAGATCAGCACTAATATTATTTGTAAGACGGAACCTCTTTCTGAGGTCCTCATATATGGTACACTCTTCTATTAGATGCTTGATTGTCAGTGTCAGTTGTACTTATTTTCATTGGTATTAGAGTTACAGCCAAATAAAAGTTTAATTAATGAAATATTTGGATCTTAGGGGAAGGTAACCTCTCATTGTAAAAAAATTTACGATGAATAATTCAGTTACAAAGAAAAATATGATATTAGAAGTTTTTAATAAAATAAAATTTGATGTACTTTTCATTTTAAAAAAGTGTATAAATGCAATTTAAGAGGTGTACAAGGAAATCATGTGTTGTCCACATCAGGAGTTTTAGAAAAAAAAACCTGATTGATATTTCTAACAAATTATGTAAAAAAACCTTGAACAGTTTGCAAAAAGTAGAAAAAGAAATAACACTTAACAGTACTTCCATTTTCAATTAATCTTTGTCATTAAATTCACAGGAATAGGGGAAAAGTAATTATAAATGGTAAAATACAAATATAAATAATAAAATATAAAGTAAATACAAGGAGGTCCCCGTAGAATTTATTTTTATTTTTATTCTTTTATGAGATTACGAGCTCAACAGCTATGGTCAGTAGCCCAAAAGGAAATTTGTAGCGTATAAAAAAATAATTCAATAGCTAATTTGTTTTATTTTAACTGATGAAAACTTCAACGTCGAAAACTAGTTACGTAATTATATTTTTAAGTGAATTTTTTTTTTGGTTAAAATACCGTTTCCACTTATTACGTCTTGGAAAAATATATAATTTATGCTTAAATTTTGTAGTACGATGTTACTAATTACACGACTTCCCAAAAAGTGTAATATATTTTGAGTGTATATGTGTATGTATATTTGTTCCACCTTACCATTTCAACGATTAAACAGATTTCGATGTATGTTCCCGCGTTGGAATCCTTTACGTTACAAGGAGTGTCATAATAGGCTATACAAATATGTTATATATATATATAATCTGGAAACTGATTCTACAACTTGAAATATGGAAAAGGTTCATAATACAAACATATGACCGAAAACGTTTTTTTTTATTGAGTTACGACTAGCGAAAAATTTCGCGCGGATTTCAATTCCCCTGGTAAAATTTCAGTATAATTGGGATAAACTTGATGTTTTCTTATATTTTATGACCGAAAAAATCGAATAAAATAGGTCCCAGAACTGTATTTTCTGTAGTTTTCATGATATTCAACGTAAAACAGAAAAATTCTGTGACGAAAAACAATTTTTATAGATTTGAAGTACAATAAGTTTGTTAAATGATTAATAAATGCGTAAATTTTATATCAAAACGTGTAGAAAATTCTATTCTGAGAAAATTGATTTAATAAAGTTTATGAAAAAACAAAAAAATCAACTTTTATTAATAACAAACTTAATAAAAAAATCTTATGAATTTGTAAAAATTAAAAACAGCTGTTTTTAGTACTATAAATTTAGTACCTTTGAAAAATGAAAATACTTTTAGTATATTTTTAAAAAATAATCACTGTGGTTTATATTCTAACAATTTATTACAAAACTACCTAAAAAGAAATGTAATGTATACATATATATATATATATATATATATATATATATACACCTAACCCGCCGAGTTAGTCTAGTGGTTAAACTCATCATCGCAAAATCAGTTGATTTCAAAGTCGAAAGAGTTCTAAAGTTCGAATCCTTGTAAAGGCAATCCCCTTTATATGAATTTGAATACTAGACTGTGGATACCGGTATTCTTTGGTAGTTGGGTTTCAATTTTGCACATATGGAGTGCATATAGTTATGCATTCAGGAGTGATCGGCCTGAGTCAGTTCAAGGCAAAACATTTCTGTAAATTCTTTGACACCTCTGCAGAGTACTGTTAACATTATGTTATTTTGCTGTAACTCTGTAACCTGGTATATATAAATAAATGAATATATATATATATATATATATATTTTTTTTTTTTTTTTTTTTTAATTTTTAGTTATTTGTTATGCTGTTCAGGATTAAGGTTTTTAAAATAGTTGCATGATTTTTATAGTTGGGAAAAATAGTTTGAAGTTCTCACTAATAGTTTTAAACTATATATTTACTCCCAATATGAGTGATCATGTTGGCTATGAAGGAGTTACAGCGCAACAAAATTACACACACATACACAAAATTGGTTTTCAGTTAAGGAAAATTACATTCAATATGATATAAAAAATAATTTCAAAAGTTGAATAATGCCATGAAAATAAACATAAGTGGTTTTATATAAGGCAATCGCAAGCATTTAATTACGAAGAGCTTAATTCTCTACTATACTCGCTTCCATTTTACATGTTAATCTCTCCTATCACCTCTATTCAGAGTTCTTCATTAATGGAACGACATATATTCTGAATAAATGATGTTACAAAGAAAGAAATAATCACGTATGCACGCGTGCTCATTTACTTGAATGTAGTCTAAAAAGTTAACTACTTTATTTTATCTTACTATTTAGAAAGTATTTTGTAAAGGATTTTACAGCGAATGCAGCCGTATCTATCAAATGGAAAACGAATATAAAAAAAGACCCAACTATTTTGTGGTAGAGTTTACAGTATGTTGTGAACTGATATTGTAGACTTAAGCCTAAAATAAAATTGATTCGAGGTAGCGTAAATCTGTAATCGATAAATTTGCTTTCTCTCTCGTGCGCAGTAACACTCTATCTCTTTATCCTTCACTCTATTTAACCTTTTTATTTTTAGCTTAAATTTTATCTTCTTTCATCACCGGTGTTTTTCTTCTTTTTTCCCCTCGTTGAATACATTTTATAACTTCATAAGTGTTTTAGATTTATAGTTACGCTTTACCATAATGGTAATAATAAAAATTTATAACTAGATACAATTTTCGATTATTAAACCATAATCATCATCATCCATATCATTAGTTAGATATGAAGAATAATTAAATTATAAATACAAAAGCAAACTATAAATAAGAAATAGAATTAAAAAGTAATTAAATAAATCTAAAAAAACCTGTATTTCTATTTTTAATACAAACATGTTTATAACAAAAAAAAGTGTCAAAGATTAAAAAAATCAGCGTAATTATGAATAGTCAAAATTGCAAACAGAAATTTGCGATGTATATATATGATTTAATTCTAAGTTTTTTAAAAATAACTAATAAAATAAATAAATATTAAAAACGAAAAAACACGATTGCCAAAAAAGAATCTGCTGACAAAAATTGTTTTTAATATAGGATAATTACTAATACAGGATAATTAAAGAGCGTGCAGGTTATAATTATGTATATAGTATAATTTTTTTTTTCAAATATTTTTAAATTTATTTAAACATATATATAACCTATAACACCCCTGGTAACGTAAGGATACCAACGCAGGGTCATACATCCAAATCGGTTCAGCTATTGAGCTACTACAGTGGAACAAACATACATAATACATTCTAAATGCATTACATTCCTTTTTGGGTAATCGTGTGATAAATTATTAGAATATAAACCACAGTGAGTATTTTTTAAAGATTTACTAAAAGTATTTTCATTTTTCAAAGGTACTAAATTTTATAGTACTAAAAACAGCAGTTTTTAATTTTTATAAATTCATAAGATTTTTTGTTAAGTTTTTTATTAATAAAAGTTGATTTTTTTTTTTTTCATTGGCTTTATTAAATCAGTTTTCCCAAAATAAAATTTTCTACACCGTTTTGATAATAAAATTTACGCATTTATTGATCATTTAACAAAGTTATTGTACTACAAATCAAAAAAAAATTCGTCACCGAATTTTTCTGTTTTCGTTGGATATCATGAAAACTTTTCGTTGGATATCATGAAAATACAGTTCTAGTACCTGTTTTATTCGATTTTTCAGGTCAAAAGATATAAGAAACCTAAAATTTTAACCTTAATATACTGAAATTTTACCGGGGGAACTGAAATTCGCACGAAATTTATCACTATCCATAACTCAATAACAAAGCGTTTTATGACATAAGTTTGAATAAACCTTTTTCCTTATTTCATGTCTCGCCCTCCCTCGGGGACGCTGCCTAGCCTATCCCAAGACGGCAGTAAGAGCGCCCAGGTGATCGCACAGAAGCTGTATGCATACCATACGGATTAGGTCCGATCCCTGCACGATTTGAGAGAGAGGTTTTTTTTAGCGGGTGAGAGCTCCGCACTTGCCGTCAGAGCGGCCTGGCGGCGGCTGGCAGAGCTTTTTCCTGCCCTACGGAAAACAAAAAAAAAATTTTTTTTTACAAGCCAAACTGATTTCACATAATCCTTGGTTTTGCTTACAGGATCATGAAATATTTCTTTTGTTAAACTACAGGAATGATAAATTGTTCAAAGGCGAGGTAACAAAATTTTTCCGTTTAAGGAGCGGTACGTATATGCAATCTAGAAAATTGAAGTTGGAGGTTTGTTTCCTGTACGCTTGGAGTAAGGAATATACTAGTTTCAAGTTTTGTAACGAATAATTTGGTATGAATAGTGCCGTTGTAACCGACTGGTAAAATTTTGTATGGGAAAAGTGTGCGGACATGTTACTCCGTGTTAATACGAAGTAGTAATAATAAGAGGGAATGATTTGAACGTGGAAATAAATGAATCTCATGGCAAAAATACAATGTGCGGACGGTTTACCCTCAGTAGTGGGTGTTTGCGGGAATTTTCAGGTAAAAAAATTATGTTTATATATACGTGTCCCCGATCGAACGAAAAACGCATTATTAAATTTTATAAAGAAATGTATTAGACCTGCGATGATCATAATCGCTGATTTTTAACGAAATTATAAAAATATATTTTAACTACAAGATTATAATTTTACACATAAAATTGTTAATCATTGTATTAACTATCAAAATGAAATTGTCGAGGCACATTGGAGAGTTTACGAGCAATAATGAAAAGACGGAATTGCAAAGAATATGGTACATCGAGATCTCCACTACAATCCTATTTAGCTGAATGCACGTATTGCCAACATAACATCGACCGAAATTCGTTCGATCAAATTATGCAGGATCGACGCGTTTTGTCTTCCAGTACAATGAATACATAAGTAAGATTTTTATTTGTTTTTTTTTTTATTATAATATCAATTTAGGAAATGTGTCCGCTTTCAGATTAAGATCCCATAAAAATTATCATTAACAAAGAAAAAAAAATTTATATTGGCACCACATGACTTCCTTTTACGCTTATTAAATTAAATATACACACTTTTTTTTTTAAATGAAAAGTACATAAAATGTTATTTCATTAATAACTTCAGGTATTTTTTTTTTTTTTTTTTTTTTTTTTTTTTTTATTCTTATTAAACTATTATTTATCGTAAACAAATTTTTACAATCGGATGTTAATATTTTTCAAAAATCAATATAATTAAATTTAAAAAAAAAAAATTACCAAAAAAAAGGAGATGAATTCTGATTCGAACCGACGTGCCTACCCCTTGTAAGATCCAAATATTTCATTAATTAAAATTTCATTTGACTATAATTCTGGAACTAATAAAAATAAGTACGACTTATGATAAATCGTTTAAAAGCTGTCAATTACTGCAGTTAAGAAAAAGTCCGAAATCCAGATAATTTGGGGCTTTTTTGGAGCATTTGCTCTAGTCAATGGCATTCAAAAGGGGAGGTGCACATCTAAATGTTACAACAGTGCTAAATCCAAAATTTCAATATCCTACGGTTAATCGTTTTTGAGTTATGCGAGATATATACGTACGTATAGACGTCACGTCGAAACATGTCAAAATGGATTCAGGAAGGTCAAAATGGATATTTCCGTTGAAATCTGAAAATTTCAATTTTTCGCGATGACAATAGTTCCTTTACTGCGTACAAGGAAATAATAAAAATCATTAAAAAAAGTGGGACGTTATGAATTCTTCAAATAATATATTCTTTATTGAGTTATTCCCTCATGAAAGTATTATTTTAATACTGAATAATATCTATTGTAATTTAATGTTATCATGAGTTATTTAGGGATTGTTTGCAGTACTATATGTATTACTTAAGAGCTTTGATACACATAAAGGATACCTGGAAAACAAGGTTACTGTTGTACTAGATTCATAAATAAATTCCTAACAGTGCAATAAGCTTAATGATACTGTGCGTTCTCAACTGTGTTATTGCCTACTTAATATACGAGTATTTATAGTTATATAGTCAAAGGGATTTAAAGATTGAAAGTATTAGAAAGGTCAGGATTACTATGTTGTATTTAAAAAATAAATTACAATGCTATACTGTTTTTATTTTATAAAATTACTTTAACAGTATACTTTTTTAAATTATTATTCGTATTTTTTGTACTATTTTTTTATATTATATTATAATATATCGTATTTTTTATATTTTATTACTATTTTGTTTGTTTTTGATAAAAATGTTCTGAGAGACAAGAAAACAATATAAAACTGATTACACAAAAAAAACGTTGACAACAAAGTTGTAGGACTTTACCTACAAGGGAAAGTTCTACATCTTTGGTTTGTTTCTAATGCATGGCTTACACACACAACTTAATTAAAAATATTTATAATATTATTTAAATATAATATTTCTCAGTTTATTTAATTCAATGATTCTAACTGACGCGCTACCGTATTTAATTCGTGCGGGTGTGGCGGTACTAACGGAGACGGTCGGCACTAACTAAAATAAATGTAATTTCACAATTTAGAATAAATTTTGCTTGTAGGTCGGCAGATTGGTCTAGACGCGATCCTTAACACACCAGGTACTACTGAGTCAACCGCGCGATCGAGTTCGATACCCAGCCACATCGAGCTAATTTTTTACACTTTAAATATTATCCATTTATTTAATTCTATCGCTCACCTGTGATATCACAACAAGTACAGTAATTTAGAGTATCTTTTTGGAGTGGAGGTACGATTTTTCAAAACTCTACTTTGATATTATAATTATTTTTTTAATCGTTAACAACTGTGTCTAAGAAAAATATGACCTTAATTATGAGAAATCTCGAGATATTAAGGCTGACATTGCTCTACAGCCTCACCTCCTGGATCTTTTAAGTAATAAATTTAATGCATTGATTTCCAAAGTGGTCCAGGTGGACCCCCAGGGGTCCACGGGAGACTCGACGGGGGTCTAACGTTGGCGTGACAAAAAAATGGGGGTTCACAATTCGTAAGCGAAATTGGAAGAAATATGGTAGAAATGTAGCTGCAGGGGGTCCACCGGAACCAGCAAAATTTTGAAAGTGGTCTATGAGAAAAATAAGTTTGGGAACCTCTGATTTAATGGTATCAATGCCACATATATAAGAAGTAATGTGACTAAGTTTGGTCAAAATCGGTCAAGTCGTTCTGGAGAAATAAGTTGATTTATAGTGCGACACCAAACACACACACACACACACACACACACACACACACACACACACACACACACACATGTATATTTATATATATATATATATTTATATATATATATATATATATATATATATATATATATATATATATACACAGACGTATATCCGGAAAATTTCCATCCGGTTTTTGGGTTCCTTAGATGTGAAAACGTCAAGATCCGGAAAAAACTGCATATATCCAAATTGAACCAATTACAATACTTACCCTTCTATAGCTATAGCTCTACTGTAGCGCTATCTAGACGGAAAATAAAATAAATACATAAATTCTGCAATTAAATGATATTTTTTTATTGTTAAATAATCATGATAACTTTCATTAAGTTACTCTTATTATTTATTATTAGCAGACCCGGGAATGCGTCACTATTGCTAGATTTGAGTATACATATAGATTAAATGGACACAATTGAAAGTTTAATAAAAAATTAACAAAATGAACATTACGGAACTTCACAAAGTTTAACCTTTCCCTTTTCCCCATTTTCCTTTTCCCATTTCCATTTTTACCACATTCCTTTTCCTTCATTTCCCCTTTCCCTTTCCTGTATCCGTTTCTATTTCCCCTCATTTCCCCTTTTCCTTTTTCTTTCCCCTTTCAATTTCCTTTTCCCGTTTTCCCATTTTTCTTTTTTCAGTTTTCCTCTTCTTCTCTTTTACCTTTTTCGATTATTCCCTTTTCCAATTTTTTACTATTTCCCTTTTCCGATTTTTCCATTTCTCCCTTTTCCTCGCTTGTAAATCGGTCCAGTAGTTTTTTTTTAGTTTATAGTGGACACACGTATTGTTAACACTGAAATGAGATTGTAAAATATTTAGTATAGCGTGTGTTGCTTTTGCGTCCAACAGATAGCGCTGTTTTAAAAAAAAAACATGTTTTTACCTGCCACAGGTGTGACGTCTTAGGTATATGAAAACACGCGCGTATTCGAATGCAACGTTGTGTCAAAATTTCAAAGCAATCGGTAAAGAACTTTTGGTGATTTAAAATTTTGAACAAAAGAACATTTAAATTTTTATTAATATAGATTAATAATTTTTATTACATTTAGTGGAGGTAATAAAAACAGGTAAAAAATTATCAATTAGTATTACGGTGCTCAAGCGTACTGCCGGGTTAATTGTCTTCAATAATTCGATCGTTTCTCAAAGGATTTTTACAAATAAGGTGTCATTTTGCTAAAAATAAAATGTTTAATAAATTTTGTAATAAGTAAAAATTTGATCAAACAAATAATTACAAAGATGTTGAAGATTAAAAAATTAATGTGGCCACCATTTTAAAATTTTCAAAATTTTTTATTTTATAAAACGAGACACTAGTCTTAGATTTGCCTAATTTAATTAAAGTAGGCTTACCCTCTCGAGAAATATATATATATATTTATATTTTTATTAAATATTATATATATATATATATATTTATTTAATAAAAATTCCGTCCAGAAGGAAAACAAAACAACATATGACTTATGTCGATATAAACTTTGCTCATTGCTCATTTTGGTATCCTGATTCAGTTCCTTAAGTTCGATGAATATGATCCGAAACACTCCATCTAGATGGTTAATTTTAATCTTTTTATTGATTTGGGTGGATGAATTATAGAGAAATTTATGTATTGAATAAAATGTCTAATAATAGATTATACGTTAAAAATAAAAACGTTTTCTTGTTAATAAAGACGGTAATTTAAATTTATAAAAAGTCTCTACTATTTAACATTAAAAATGTAATTGTATTGATTAGAGAAAAAGGAATATTTACTTGAAACCAGTTAAAAAACAGTGCTTAAACAAAAAAAAAATGCAAAAAAAAACAGATACATAATCATGTTTCTAATTGTTTGATCCAACAAGTGCCATTGTTTCAGAATTACTAGGTTAAGCGTGGAAGGAAAAGAAAAAGTAGGAAGCTGCTCACTGAAATCATTAAAATTTCAGTTGGGGAGAGCCACAGGAAATTACTTTTAGCATTCTTTCTTTGTTGTCTCTTAATATATAATGTGGTGGGTTAGCTTTGTATGGTTACACAAGGGCTAACAATCACCCGGCCACCAAGGCTTAGTGGTGTTCACTAATTTACGACAAGCGTAATTTCAAATAGGAACAGAACATTTGTTTTCTTTCTCCCACTGATGTTTCTTCTCTCTTTATATTTTTTTTTTTCTTGTTTCTTCTTTACGTTGTTATCTATTTTAATTGTATATTTCTCACCCTTTTTATCAACAATTCTTTTTTCTACCACCCTATTTCTTTGTTTTATAAAAATCACTTTCCAGTAATTTTTCTTTTACTATAATTATTTTTTGGTTTATTTTAACTTTATGTCTTGTATTGAACTACTTTTTCGAAGAACCAAACCAATCCAATTTTCTACTTTTTTCCTTCTCTTTATTCTTGTGGTTAGTAAATAAATATTGGTATTCGAATACTTATAGAATTTAGCCACGTACAACTGAGACAATAAATGGCCACTTTACTTTTGTTTGTAGTTTTGATTCTGACACCTTATCCCTTTAGTTTTACTTTCTTTTTCTTTTTATTCCATTTTATGTTATTATTTTGTTACTATTTTCATTACATTATCTTTTATTATATGTTTTTTTTTTTTTTCAGTTAAATCAGATTTAACTTAGGAAATATGCAATTTCCTAATATTCAGTGATTGTTTTGCTATGTATGATAAAAATTGTTTCTTTGTAGTAAGCCAATAAACTAAGTTACAACCGGTTTGTTCAGTAAATCATTATATTAATATCTGCTCCATTATTTTGTGTAAAATAATACGAATCGTTAGTCCAAAAATGACAAAATTGCTTATCTTCAAATTATATCAAATCGTCAAAAATGTAAAATTCATTAATAAAACTGATAAAAAATAAAAGCAGCTTGGCTAAAGAATGTAAAGTTTTTAATGATCGCAAAGGTTCAAAAATTCTGATTATTTTGATTTATCCAAATTTAAAAAAAGTGATTGATTTTAATGGTTCATAACTTGACATAAATTTTTAATCATTTTTACTTCATACGTACAACGAAGTATTAATCACGAAAAATTTCGGTTTTCAAATTTCAACCTAAATATTCATTTTGACTATCCGTAAATCCATTTTGACTAGTATCGGTGTGACGTCTGTACGTACGTACATATATGCGTACTTCTATATCTCACATAGCTCAAAAACGATTAGCCGTAGAATGTTGAAAATTTGGATTTAAGACTACTGTAACACTTGGTTGAGCAATCGACTCAATCTCTGTCATGTAAATCCAAATTGAGACAATATAAAAGTACAGTTCTGTAGTCCTAGTAGAAGCACTGTATGAGGCAGAATGTCTGCAGTATTTTTAGAACAAGAAATAGCAAAAAGAGAAAAAAAAAGAAGAATTTAAAGGAAAATTTATGTGTCAAAACATGAAGATGGAATTTACAAATTGAAAAGTGAAAAGGAAATTTACAAACGGATAGAAAAAAAATCCCTTTCGGCACCCGAAAGGCTAAGGTAGGAGGTAGATTTCACCGGCGCTAAGTAGAGGATGAAAAATATTTCCACCTTAAAGTTAAGAAAAACCTCAAATTTACTCAACACGAAAATGGTTGCATGTGAAAAAAAGTTTCGCATGTTTAGTATGCGACAAGCTGCACCTTCTTACAATTCCCGTAAATTTTTCATTCCCCTTTCCATAAGGGCTAGTCATATAAAAATTGTTTCAGACAAAATTTTTAAGTAATTTTAAGAGGATTAACGACCACTTTAACCCGATTTTATACACTACCTATTAAGGAAGGTATGATTTTTTTTGTCTTCGAAACTCCATTTTTTCCATCCGCTTAGCCAATGGTCTATGATATAAAAAAAATTACTTAGATAACTTTTAGGCTCTTATCCAAAGAATAGTAGGAACTTTAAACGAATTTGATATATTGCTCGATAGGAAAGTTATAGAGATATTTTGTTTTTCCGATAAACCCCTCCCATTTCCACCACCTCCATAGTCCGATTTTCCCATTGACAAACTCGACCGAGATTTTGGGTCGTTATATTTTACGTTAAATTTGAAAGTGATTGTAGGAAAATTACGGCAGTTATCGTGACCACAAGAAAGTGAAATAAGTATAAATGTATATATAAACATTTGAACTGACGGTGGTTTTGGGGTCTGGGAGATGTGAAACGTGAAGATACGTCGAAATTTTCCGGAAGTCGAATCATGGTACCAATTACAATATTAAATTACCTAATAGAGGACTAAATCAGGAAAATAATATTACAACCGAATTACCACTGACAAAAAAATATTTAATTTTTACATAAAAAGAGCCGCAAAGAACAAACCGGTTTAAAGAAATAGAAACAGATTTAAAAACATTAAACATTTCCAAGGATCTATTTAAGGCAGAGATAAATTTAGAAAAGCGATTCGAGAATCTAAATTACCAGAGAAAAAGAAGGGTATAAACATGAATAGATGAACGGAAAAAAAGCGATAACAACAGAACAAAAGAATGATAACCTTTTGGAAAAGAAAAAACTACGTAAACATCATCCATAGTGGTCGGAACGAAAAGAAAAAATTATTTGTTTGGTCGTTAGGCTTTTCTTTTCAATATATATATAGGTAGTGTAAATGGAAATTTTAATTTTTTTGGTATTAAAGTTTGACTGCTTTTTTTTACAAAAGTTTTAATGATCCACATAGTTTCTAAAATTGATTATTTTCCTAGCTGAGTGTCTTATCATGTAATTAAAAAACTAAAAAAAAAATAAGCATAAACATTTTCAACATGAGATATATACTTATTTTTTTACATGGATGTAAAATAAGTAAAATTCAAAGAGAAACAGTTTTTGTTACTACCGAACGGAGCTTGATATTAGTAAAAATGAGAGAATATGTGTTAGGTACGTATGTGTAAACGTCAACCTTAGAATAAGCTATTTAAAGCTGCTTACAAGCTTGAATCTGAACATTTCCCCTTTTTGTTATGTTCAGCTAAATGTGACTTAAATCTTTATTAATGTTTCGTTATAAATCTGATATGTTTGGTATTGTTAGGAAAGTTATTAATTTCTATTGTTAAATTTTAAAAATATTTTCATGTAACCAAAGGATATTTTAACCTGGAAGTCATAATATATTAGTTTTACTGTGTTTTTACATTTTTTATTAAAAAAAAATGTACATTGTAATAAATTTATACTTCGTAATGTAAATTTATTTTTATGAATTATGATTTTAAAATCTGTCCTGAAATATATTTTTATTATTACTGCTCCTCTCAATTATTTATTCATTTCTAACAATTTAGTTACTTCTTAAACTACTACTTCTACTTGGATTATTAAATATTACATATTTGTATAATATTTTTTAAGCATTATTGTTTGATTTCACATATTATGTTAATTGTAATTAGTCTTATATGACGTAATTTGTCGTATATGACGTTGGTTCCGTATCAGTGTATATTATAATGAAAAAGTTGCACATTTTTCTGTTTAAATTTTTTTTTTTTTTAAGTCTGCAGGTGGCGAAAAAAACTTTATTAAGGTTTTAATAAATATCTATTGTGGTCCTGTAAAAGCTAAGATAAAATTATTTATTTATCTCTTGTTTCAGCGATTTTATGGCTTTTTTATCATCTATTAAAAAGTTAGTTTTTCTAACATTTTAGGAACTGACACTTGATTTACAAAATTGATATTTATATATTTTTTTTAAACTTTCGTTAGTGCGTTTGAACCCGCTTGATAGCTTACACCATTATTGTAAAAATGATAATTTTGGTGGTAAACCCGATGACGGTCGATCCGGCCATTCGTGTATTTTTGTAATCATCTAACGATGATTCTGAATCCGAAATCAAAATTAAAATCTGAAACAAAAGGTGTTCACACACATTGGAATCTGTAATGAATTGTTCGGTCGTTAAAAAGGAAAAAGTCTTGAATGAATGAAAACAGATGTAAATATTCATTTCACGTAGTGTTTCAGAATCGATAACTCGAAAATAGTATATCGGACACCAATTTAAAAAAAATAAAAGATAAACTTTATTTCTTGCAAATAAATTTAAATAAATAATTCTATAAAAAATATCAAAAAAATATTTTTAAATCTATAATATTTCCTTAAATGTAATATTTCTTTGGTCGCTATACATTAACAATTGATTTCAGTTACGATCTGAATATCACCCTTATAAAAAATTTACTTAAATTTTATTTACTTCACCTAAAATAAGACCTATGCAAAATGTCATTAAAACAAACTTCATAGGTTTTAGATTAGCTTTAATTTAGTGAATATTTAGTTACTGTACGACAAAAAATGGCTAAATTATAGTAAAAAGATTACAAAGTTGAATTTTTTGGCATTACTTTCTTTGATATTTGAGCCCCAAAAAAAGCTGACAACGGAAATTTTATACTTTAAAAATATTGAGAAACTAAAGCGGTATTTCGAAAACTAGTTTCTTGAATTATTTTCCTTGTATCTGATGCTATATATAAAGATAATAAATTTATAAAATTATGGTTTAATTATAAAATTAAATTACATTTTTAAATTAAAAAACTGATGTAGACACCACACGACTTCCTTGTACGCCTATTGAATTATATATACATATTTTTACTTCCTTCTACGAAGTAAATGAAGTATTTTGATCGCGAAAAATTTTGGTTTCAGATTTTAAAGGAAATATCCATTTTGGTCATCTCTGAATTCATTTTCACTAGTTTCGGCGTGTACCTTTGTATCCCACATAACTCAAAAACAAATAGCCGTAGGATGTTAAAATGTTGTATTTAGAACTGTTGTAACATCTAGTTCAAATATTCACCTCCCTTTTTGATTGAATCAACTGAACCAAAATTGTCCAAAAAAAGCTCAAAATACAAAATTTGGATTTTGAACTTTTTCTTAATTGCAATAATAAGCCCTCGTTGAGAGCCTATCAACGAAATATTATAACTGGTACTTATTTTCATTGGTTCCGGAGTTACAGCCAAATGAAATTTTAATTAATGAAATATTTGAATCTTTCAAGGAGAAGAAACATCGGTTCGAATCCGACTTCATCACCTTTTTTTTTTTTATTAATTTTTTTTTTCTAATTTAAATTTATTGATTTGTTAATAAATATAATTTAAGCAGAAAATACGAAATTTATGTGCAAGATCTAGGAATTATCCTATCTATAAACAAGAAGCAGATGTACAAAACAAGACGGCACAGAAAATTACCTACTTTGAAAGCAGGAAAATTGTGGTAGGCAGAACACTAAATGCTGCGTCATGTGCACAGGTTACTGCAGCTTTTGCAGCTTCTATTAAACCAGAGGACATAGTTTTTTAACTGCCACTAGATACATGTTCGAACGCATCATCAATGAAAAATTGAAGAGTCGACGTTGAAGAGAAAGTAGCTTAAAATCGACGCAGAAGAAAGCAGATGCTTTCAATTGTATGAGTTCTTTATAACCCAGAAATGTGCAATTCACCAGTCGCGAAAATGAGATTAAAACAGAGAAGATACTCGAAGCTAAATCATGGCAGGTTAAAGTCAAAATAGAGAAACTACCCATTTTGGCAACAGCGAAATCAGAAATTAAACTACTAAAAAAAGAGGACTTTGAACATCCAACGATGAAACCTCCGACGGTACGGAGCCCTTTAAATGAGAAGGCGTCCACTTCAGCCGCCTCATAAGCTTTAGCGAGGAGTGCATAGAGTCTCGACTCCGATACAATGCTGAACCCACAATCTGAGCCATTATCATCTGCTGCTGGCAGCAGAATATTCTCCGTGATTTATTGTGGAGGATCAGAAGAATCCATCTCCGAGGCCTCAGACATTCTGTAGTTTGATATCGAGGTCTTCAGGAAGATGGAAAAAAGAATAAAAAAAGGATGACCGAAAGTTATACTAGGCGATAGAAATAAAGAAGTTTTTGATATGACAAATGGTTTGAGTGTTTTTAACTGTTATCTAACGTATGTTTTTTTTTAACTGTTGTTTTTTTTTAACGTGTTAATTTTAAGTATTTTTAAGTGGCAAGGGTCTTTACATCCTTGTCATCTTGTGTTTTCTTTGGTGTTTTTAATTACCTTTTGACATGTCTATTTCTGGATGATCTGTTATGACAAGATTAGTCTAGTGTCTATGTCGCTAGTATTTTTTTTAACTGGGAGGGGAAAGAGTTTTTTCATTTTTTTATGTAGAAAGGGGCTAATGATTTCGGTAGTCGATGCCTCTAAAATCTCAACAAAAAAAAATAAAAAGAAAAACATATAATATGATAAAAATATTTTTAAAAATAAATACGTAAGTAAGATTAAGAAAATATGTTTTTTTTTATAAAACAAAACGAAAAAATCCCTTTCGGCGCACCGGAAGGAGGAGGTTGAGTTGACCAGTGCTAAGTAGGGAATAAAAAAGATTTCCTCCTTAAAGTTAAGAAAAACTTCAAATTTACTCAATTCGACAATGGTTGCATGTGAAAAAGGTTCACATGTTTAGCATACAAGCCCCATCTTCTTACAATTCCGGCAACATTTAGGTTATCCCTTGCCGTAAGGGTTGGTCATATCAAAAATTGTTTCAGACAGTATTTTAGAGGTAATGTTTACAGGACTAATTAATTACCACTTTAAACCGATTCGATACTGTGCCAATTAAGGGAGGTATGATTCTTTTTGTCTTTGAAAACTCTTTTATTCAATCCCCTGGGCCAGTGGTTGGTGATATATAAAAAATTTACTTAGATAAGTTTTAGGCAACCCACCGGGTTGGTCTAGTGGTTAACGTGTCTTCCCAAATCAGCTGATTTGGAAGTCGAGAGTTACAGCGTTCAAGTCCTAGTAAAGCCAGTTATTTTTACACGGATTTGAATTCTAGATCGTGGATACCGGTGTTCTTTGGTGGTTGGGTTTTCAATTAACCACACATCTCAGGAATGGTCGAACTGAGAATGTACAAGACTACACTTCATTTACACTCATACATATCATCCTCATTCATCCTCTGAAGAATTATCTAAACGGTAGTTACCGAAGGCTAAACAGGAAAAAGAAAGAAGATAAGTTTTAGGCACTTATCCAATGAATAGTAAGAACTTTAAACGAATTCGATATTTTATTTAAGAAAGTTATAGCGATATATTATTTTTTCGAAAAAGACCCCCATTTCCACCCCCATGGTTCGATTTTGGCCGTTAAGGAATTCGACTGAGATTTTTGGACGAGTTATTTTTAAGGAACACTTTGAAAGTTATTGGTGCAAAATTACGGCAGCTATCGTGTCCACAAGAAAGTGAAATATATATCTAAATGTATATATAAACTTTTGAACTGATGGTGATTTTGGAGTTTAGGGGATGTGAAATGTGGAAATATGTAGAAGTTTTCCGGAAGTCGAATCATGGTACCCATTACAATAAGTAGCTTTCTTATGAAATGTAACAAAAAATAAAAAACTGGATTTCATCTTTTTTGATTAGACTTTAGATTTTAGGCTTAAATAATGCAATTTTTGTATTATTTAAAAAAATAATATTTTGTGATTTCTTCTGCTGTGAATTATACTTTTTATTGTATTTATTTATTTTTTATTGATTCTTTTCTGGCTAATATTTATAACACTGTTCAACAATGTACCTTTATTAAATGATTCTTTTATTTTATATCTTTATTTTCAGTCTAGTAATTGTATAGTAATCAGTTAATATAATCTCTTTTCTTTCAATCCAAAACTACTAAAATATGACATTCTTATTTATAATTAAGTCATCTTCAAACCGGTTTTTTTAGTACATTACGTATACCCTTTTTTTCCTTTTTTTTTAAACTCTCCCAAGACGACCAGCCCACGCTAAAAAGTTTAACACAGTCGCCTCAGGGTTTCATGGCAGCGCAGTCTGCCCTCCCTATCTCATCCGAACTCGGACATACCATCGGGGTTTCCCGTGCCTCCTCGAAAACTTACTAATCAACTCTTCCGGTGATCAGAATTTTCTCCTCAGGAGAGTACCCTTCCAGTCCCTATTGTACCTGATCAAGACACACATTTCGTTTGCCCTTCACAGTTACGCGTCCCCCCATGCACAGCTCGAGGGTCCCCCATGCCATCATCGGGGAGCTCCGACCCACCCACTCTTGCGCGTGAGTAGACCCGAACACCCTAGGCATAGAGGCTGCTTCCCTGGCCCCTACACGCATCAAGATGGACTTGTACCTGTCCTCGATCCCCCACGCATTCCCATGACCCCTCATTACTTGTTGCGCCATGTCTCCTTCGACGTCAGCGGTAGAGCACCGCACACAATATCCCCCACTCCATGTCCATCGGTATATCCGGCAGCATAATTCAACAACAACATGAGCAAAGACACATAATACAATCATAAATTCCTAACCTAGCAAAGTACATTAACAACTACAAAAATAAAACACATTTCGACGCCTCTTTTGACATCGAGGGCCGTGTGCACGTCAAGGGGGTTCCTCCTGCCTCTTCGCTGTTAGTACGAGACGAGCTACTCTCTCTACATCCCTCCATCCATTCTCACTCTGGAGCATGTGTCTGACGACGTTATCTGGTGTTAAGGAACCAGGTGTGTTCGGCTGTGTCAGCTGTCGCACAGTACCTGCAACCCGCCGTTCCCCTCCTCTTGAAGCGATGCAGATAGCTATCAAAGTTCTCATGGCCCGAAAAACATTACGTATACCCTAGATTTGTTCATCTGTCGCATTTTATTATCTTAAATCTTAACCGTTCCCCGTTTTGAAATTTAGTTAAACCTTTATTTTTTTTTATTTTTTTGTTTCATTAATTTAGTATAATAATTAATTCGGTTTAAACTTATTTTTACGCAGAAGACATATTTGCTTAAAAGTTACTTTCCGAAAATACATGATTAATCAATATTAATCCATTATAAATATTACTTTCTTCTTATTTTTTAAAAAGTAAAGGGATAAAAAGTTGTATGTTTTAATATAAGTATATGTGTTACCTTCAGATATATTTCTATTACAAGAATTGTAACGTTCTCAGTTTTCTATCATACATAGTAAATAAAGAGAACTGAGACGGGAGTTGACAAACAGACTTGATGATAGCAGAATTGATTGATTGACTTTTTTTTCAGGGGAAACCAAAGTTCACTTCTGTGATTTCCCTCGTGCATTATATTGTAACTAAAGTATAATTTTGTTTTTTGTACTATTATTTTTGAAATTTTACGATAGTAATGACTTAGTTTGTTTCCTAAAGGTAACCTAATCTTTCTGATAAATTTATAACAAATCTGTAATGAAAGTAATCAATCGAAAAAAAATTAAAATAAAATTAATTGATTTCCCGTCTTAAGCTAATACAACAAATTTTATTACCAACATTAAAAATAATAAAAAACTAACTGTAATGCTCAATTTTCTCAGAATTTTTATTGAATTCAAATTTTATGTAAAATAATATTTAAGATTAGTTCTACTTTTTTTTTAAATTACCTACTTTTATACCTCCATGTACGAAGTAAAGGTAGTATTGTGATTACGAAAAATTTCGGTTTTCAAATTTCAACGGAAATATCCATTTTGACCATCCTTGAATTTTATATTGACTAGTTTCGGCGTGACCTCTGTACGTACGTATCTCGCATAACTCAAAAACGATTAGCCGTAGATTGTTGAAATTTTGGATCTAGGACTGTTATAACATCTAGTTATGCACCTTCCCGTTTCATTGCACCTGATTTGACAAAAAAATGTAAAAATCCAGAAAGTTTGGATTTTGGACTTTTTCTTAACTGTAGTAATATGCCCTCTGAGAAATTTTCAACGATATATCATAAGTGGTACTTTTTTATATTGGTTCCAGAGTTAGCCAAATCAAATTTTAATTAACGAAATATTTTGGAAGGCACATCGGTTCGAATTCGACTTCATTTCCTTTTTTTATATTTTATTTATTTATTTTTTTTTAATTTAAATATAATTGTTTTATTAATACTTTTTAACCTGTGATTGTAAAAATAAATTTAAATAAATAAGTCAATAATAACAATAAAAATAAAACAAATATGAAAAAATTAGAAGTAATTAGTGAAAAAAATTTTATCTAATTTTATATAATGAAGATGGACCCTGAATGTAAAAACAGAAAGAAAAAAGATTATGGAGGTAGAAGAATTCTGTTATTTGGGAAGTAGAATTACTAAAGATGGACGAAGCACAAGCGATATAAAATGCCGAATAGCACAGGCGAAACGAGCTTTCAGTCAGAAATATAATTTGTTTACATCAAAAATTAATTTAAATGTCAGGATAAAATTTTTGAAAGTATATGTTTGGAGCGTCGCTTTACATGGAAGTGAAACTTGGACGATCGGAGTACCTAAGAAGAAAAGAGTAGAAGCTTTTGTAATGCGGTGCTATAGGAGAATGTTAAAAATCATATGGATGGATTAAGTGACAAATGAAGAGGTGTTGCGGCAAATCGATGAAAAAAGAAGCATTTGGAAAAATATAATTAAAAGAAGAGACAGACTTATAGGCCACATATTAAGGTATCCTGAAATAGTCACTTTAATATTAGAGGGTCAGGTAGAAGGAAAAAATTGCGTGGGCGGGCAACGTTATTCCAAACGTTGCCTGCCCGCGCAAGTTAAGGTAAGGGCCTTATTTAATAACTCCCTAGTGATATTTTGTACTGATTTTCGAATTTTATTTTATAAATCATCAATAACTAAGGACTTATTATAATGAAAATTTTTTTTGAATAGTTCTATAGAAATTAATCCAACTGTAACAATTCTCGCTGCTCATTCTATTTGACCCCTTCGACCAAATATATTTTCCAGGAAAAAATGCATTAAAAATATTACGTACCTGAAGACTTAAATAATACTGAGCTCCATCTTGTTAACGAAAATTTATTTTTTGAATGAAAATAAAAAAACAATTGTGGAAAGATATTTGCGTAAAAAGGTTTTTTAATTTATTAGAAATAAAATACATTTGCCGAAGTAAATTATAATAATATGTCGGTTGTCCGATAAATAACTACAAAATATCATGAACAAATACAGTTTTTATTTTACACCACTCGATTGTATTTATGAGTAATCTTAAAGCGACAAAAATTGACATCAGTTTACAGATTCTCCGTCAGATAGCAGCTGCGTTAAACTGTTGCACAGGTCAAACTGTTATGAGTCCAGCTTCATTACCAGCCGTCACTACAGTACGTGTGCACAGAAAAAAAACCGTGACTCTCATACAAAGAAACTATAAACGAGTCTATGGTAGAAATTTTTTGAGTAATAAAAGTATACGTTAAGTGATATGTACAGTTTTTGGAAACCAGAAACTTTGAAAGGACACTCACGAATCATTTTTTTTTTTTTTTGTTTTTTACTTAATGAAATTCACTACAGAAGCTCGAATCTTGTGCGTAGGAATATGAAATGTAATTTTTTTTAGCGTATGAAAAATTCTATGCCTGACTGGTATTCGAACCCGGGACCTCTTGTTGAAAAACAAAGACGCTACCACTCGCGCCACAGAGACCGGCTTTTTTATTTTGAAAAATTTGATTCCAATTATTTCTGTTAAGATATTAAGGGGAGAACTACGACCATCAATTTTAATAATGTTTTTTCTACAAAATTTATGTTATTTTTTCTTTTAAACGTTTGAAGTAAAAAAATTAAACTTTTTTTACATATTTCAAGCCTTTTTTTTACTTAATACCTAATAAAATTGCTTGTATGTACAATTGAAATTGCAATAGCTACAATTATAATTGTCCATTTTCCTTGAAAATGTCCTAATTTTTTCAATTAATGTATTATTATCCGTGAACTAATAACTTTAATTTTCTATCATAGTAGCTGGGTATCGTCTCGACTTTTCATGCGGAAGTCCCAGGTTCGAATCCCAGTTAGGCACGGTATTTTTTGTATACGTTATCAATTTTATAACAAACAATAGAGAAAAAACAACTCATATTAGACGATTAATACTTACATTAAGTAGTTTTTGAGAAAGGAACATTTTTTTTTTATTGTAATTCTTTATTTTCGATCGGTTTGCCTTATAGAAACATTAAGTAAATCTTATGTCAAATACTACATGAAAGAGAACATCCAGTGATACTCAGAAACAAAACAAATATGTAATAAACAATACATAAGTAGCCCTAATAATTTGATTTGAAAAACACAATAATTTTAAAGTTCAGAACTAATCAATACACAATCGGAATAATTAAATAACAACCGGAATAATGATAAACACAAATAATTGTAGAGTCCAAAATGTAAATAACATAAAATTATAATTACAGTAAGCCGTAAATATATTATCATCATAATTAACCAAGTATTAACCTAGATGTTTTTCAGAAATCTAGAGTATTTGGCTTTAATTCACCGGGTTAGTCCAGCGGTTAACGCGTCTTCCCAAATCAGCTGATTTGGAAGTCGAGAGTTCCAGCGTTCAAGTCCAAGTAAAGCCAGTTATTTTTACACGGATTTGAATACTAGATCGTGGATACTGGTGTTCTTACGTGGTTGGGTTTCCACACATCTCAGGAATAGTCGTACTGAGACTGTCCAAGATACACTTCATTTACACTCACACATGTCTTCCTTTAAAGTATTATTTTAAAGGTAATTACCGGAAGCCAAACAGGAAAAAGAAAGAAGAGTATTTGGCCTTGAAGAGATACTATAATGCCACAAAAACCTCATTCATAATGTATTTAAGTAAAATGAAGAAACGTATGTAAATATTTCATTTCAAATGTTTATTTTATGTATGTAAATATTTCAAATGTTTATTTTCATTTCAATTACAGTAATAGATTAAAGGGTTCTGTAAGAAGATAGACAGACTGAATAATTTTATTTCACATTCTGTCAGATCCTGGATTAATGATGTTTAGAAATAAAGCTCATATATACAAATTTTATACGAACTTGAAATAAATTTTAACTGTCCGAATTAGGAATTTGTAATAAAACTTGTAACTACTGAGTTAACATACATCCTAGTAATATTTTATAATTTTACATTTAATATACGAACCCTTTATAACGTGGTTATCTGGAGACAACTTTTATACCGAATTATATTATAACCGCATTATTTCGAAGATAAAACAAATTTAGAAAAAATTAAAAATTGTAACACAATTAAAATATTATTGAATGTCACCGTTTTAAGAAGATTATTATGTGATAAAATAAATGTAGATTGATAAAATAACATTGATTATGAACCGGGTGACTGAAGAAGTACTAAAATCTAAAAGCATTTACAAATTTATTTAAATAACTTACAGATTCGGTTGAGGTTTCATTTCATAGTAAAATACAACAAGTTTTGACTCGTGTAGTTCATTAGTACCGAATTTGGGTAAGAGAGCTGTCACTCTTTAATAATTGATTCATTTACCGGTGTGGAACGTGTTCGCCGTGTGTTTTGGTTTCATAATCTGCAGTCAGAAACTGCAGTTCAAGGTAATTTACGTAGTACGGTAGGGAGCCTCTTAAATAAGCTCATAAGCTAGTAATTGAAATCTTCTTTGAGACAGACTGTTCTGTTAACACACAAAATCACCAGGATGCTCACGCGTCCCTGAAGCTGTTGTGGAACAATTCAGAGAAAGCTTTGCACGTAGTCAGTAGAAAGTAAACTCGACGTGTGTCATGTGAGACTGGCATTCCACTAATGACTGTTTTTTTTTCTTCTCCTCCGGGCCGAATTCTGCAGTTAAGTATTACACAGTCCAGGGGAGTGTCCTTTACTATAACGGGCTTTCACGTCCCGGCATGTCGGTCGGATCTCACTTTTCGCCCGCATCAAACCCCCAGAGTAGGATCCACCAGGCCCGGCTATGCCGTCCCCCTTTCACCCACCGGGTTGGTATAGTGGATGTTCATGTGGGTTGGTTCATAGTGGGTTGGTCATGTATATTTTTACATGGATTTGAATACTAGATCGTGGATACTGGTGTTCTTTGGTGGTTGGGTTTCAATTAACCAGACATTTCAGGAATGGTCGAACTGAGAATGTACAAGACTACACTTCATTTACACTCATACATATCATCCTCATTCATCCTCTGAAGAATTATCTAAACGGTAGTTACCGGAGGCGAAACAGGAAAAAGAAAGAGGCTATGCCGTCCCTGGGTTCCCAATTCAGGAACCGGGATTCGGTCTTTATGCCAATGCCTCTAACGGGGATACCCCGTGTGGGGCATCCCAGCTGGGCTCGGTCTTTTTCGCTCGGGAGTGCGAGAGTCCTTGTGCCTCATCGCTACCACCAATTCGTGCAAGCATGTGCGAACGGCAGCTCCGCAGAGGGCTGTCCCTCATCCCCGAACCCCCGATCCTTCTCCTGAAGAACCCTCGCCACGAACCCTGCAATGGTTTCAAAACTCTTGGGGCTCCGCGACATGGTGGCGATGATGTTCTCCACGCTAAGCGGTCCGGTAATCACCGAGCATTCCGGTCCAGTAATCAATAATGACGGTTTGGCGTGTGTTACGTAAACTATTGCACTTGAACTATTACAAACTAATCCTGGTTCTTCATATTACAGATGACAAGTTGCTTGGCTGCAGTTTTGTGTGAAAATGTTGGATAGTATAGCAGACAACGATACATTTTTTGACAATTTAATTTTTAATGATTTGCGTTTCACATCAGTGGCTAAGTGAATACCCATAACTCCCAAATATGGGGTAGAGAAAAGCCTCATAAAACTTTGTGATAGCCTTAAGGTCATTTTTTTTTGTATCCTAAGAAAACAAAGATTGTACGGCTCGTTCTTCTTCCAGGAGGCAACCGTAAATGTATGTCCAGTTTATCTGGACATACTTAAAAATTTTCTAATTCCAGTTAGATGATGATAGCCAAGATGCACGCCATTACTATTAGCATGATGGGGCACCACCTCACTACTGCCTAGAAGTCCGACATTTTTTTAATACTAGATTCCCAGGTCGGTGTAAGGTCCAAATGCATGGCCACTTCACTACCTAGATTTGATCCCGCTATAATTTTTCTTGTGGGGTTTCGTTAATCATTGGTTTTATGTACCACCTTTTCCCGACAATTTTGTTGAGTTAAGGCTTCGAATTAGCAATCGCAGCTGCAGAGATAACGTCAGACTTGCTGGTCACAATCTGGTATGATATCCACTTCAGGTGGGATGTATGTCGCATTAACAATGGAAGCCCTATCGAACCAAAGTGAATGTTGAAGTGAACAAACGTGTTCCGAATCGTAAGTTAATCGTCCGAATCTGTAAGTTATTTCTATTAATATTTATATGCGTTTAAAATTGTGAAGTCCTTTTTGAATCACCTATATTGAATTACCCTATATTAGAAAAATAAAAATACAGTAATGAGTATATACTGTACAGTACTTATATTTTTGTAGCTGGATTTCATGTTCAAACTGTTTATTCTAAACTGTAATCTACGGTAATCGTTCTGGCTTTTAAGCACTTTCCTGTATAGTCTAATTGAATATACGGTACTGTAGTAGCATATTTAAGTTCTGAATACCGTAAAGTAATATACAGTATTACTTTATTATAACACATTACTACATTAACTTATACATCTGAATGTACGAGTATATAACTGAACACGTAGATTTAAGATAGTTTTTTGAAAAAGTAGGAAGGTATTTTATTTTATATTTTTTATAGCTATGTGTAATTCATAGAGATAAATGTAATTGTGTATTTATTTATCTTTTTCAATCTACTACTAAATACCTCTAAATAGTTAAAATGCGTTTTTATAAACCTACTAAAAATTATAATTTTTTTTATATTTAACAGTTCTTTTTTTGGAAGACATCCTTCTATTCTCATTAAAACCGCGTGTTATTTTGTAACACGTTATAGAAAAGTCATACTGTATTTGGTTTTGCAAAAAATTTTATTCGAGATGAATCTGTTAGATCAATTAAACATTAAATTGAATAGTAATTTTCAAGACGATAGATTTTTTTTAACTAATATATTTTTCAATAAAAAAAAAAACAGAGGCTTTACTGTTAAATAAATTTGTAAATATTAAAATTTGAATAAATTTTTATTATATATATTTATGGATTTATAAATTTCTTAAGTATAAATAATCGTATAACGGAATTTCCTGCATCAATTTGTTTTATTTTAAGAGAAAAAAGCTAAGTAAAATATATGCTCAGGAAGTATGAAATTTATGGTGAAATGGAAAATGTATGTGAAATTTATATATGAAAGACCTTATGCTGCAGCTAGCTGATGTATACAAGAATTTTCGTTTGAAAAAGAGATAAAAAGCTTAGTAACATGTGGGTGACCTATAATATGCAAAACTTTAGAAAAAAATATATAAGAAGAAACTTGAACATTGGTTAAGCAATATACTGTTGAAATTTATCTTAAAAAAATAAAAACAGGTCATTAAAAACCAAAACTCTGAATACGCTAAGTATTTCTGATATTAAAAAAAAAACCACTGTACTCGCCATGAATTTTAAATTAGAAATTTTTTTATTTAAAAATCGATAATATTAGGATGTCATTTGTAAGAACAGAGATAATTTATAACGAGCTGGTCAGGGTTCCGCCCACTGGATCCTCGACGCGTTTATATCCTCGTGTTTGTAAGAAGAATATTATGTATATTACAGATATTCATTAAAGAAAAAAAGATTAGTATAACTTATTAATAATTTACAATTTTAATTAATTATATTTCTGTTGCCATGGTGACATAAGTAAAAAGATTAATACATTGTACGTATCAAAAACATTTGTACGTATTAATACATTGTGACATATTATACATTGTACGTATCAAAAAAATTATGTCTATAATAGATTTTTTAACAAAATGTAAAAAAATAATAAGTATAATAAATGTTAATGTAAAAAACGTACTGTTTATAGCATATAATGCAATTTATTATACAGCTTTTATTTCAAAATTTTCCGCTAGATGGTAGCACTTTATTTAAAATAAAAATGTGAGCACATACAACAAGCCAACACAACATGTATTTTTATTGGTGAGATATCACTTAATTACTCAACGAATAATAATCTCACTTCTGTATAAAGAGACGACGTTTTTCTTTTTTCCCCGTTAACCGCGAAAACTACTAAACCAATCATTACGAAATTTTAACTTCAACTTTCTTATAACCCCCGGAAATGTTTAACGCAGTTCTTCTTTCTTTTCCTGTTTAGCCTCCGGGAATTACCGTTTAGGTATTATTTCAGAGTATGAATGAGGATGATATGTATTACTGTAAATGAAGCATAGTCTTGTACACTCTCAGTTCTACCATTTCTGAGATGTGTGGTTAATTGAGATCCAACCACAAAGAATATCGGTATCTACGATCTAGTATTCAAAACCGAATAAAAATAACTGACTAATAGGACGAATGCTAGAACTCTCGACTTCCAAATCAGCTGATGTGGGAAGACGCGTTTGCCACTAGACCAATCCGGTGGGTTATTTAACACTGTTCAAAGTTCATCAACCTCAATACTGTATAAATCATTAATGAAAAAGTAAAAATAAATAAAATAATATTTTTTACTAAATTTATTATAAATATCATAAAATATTATCTACATCGATTGTCATTATCTATATCGATAATTGTTTATATCATTATCGATTTCTTCAAAGATTTTTATTAAATTTAATTTCGTTGTCTATAAAAGATCTAAAAACGGATTAGTTTAAAAATAAAATGAAAGGGAATTATAACTACTTTACATTTAACAATTTAACAGTCTTGTTCGTTTGAGAAATATTGAATTTTGATATCGATATCAACTTCTTTAAAAAGTTGTGTTTTAGTAAATTTAATGTCATTATTTATCTGACGGACAAGTTCTCACTCGTCCGTCAGTAAAGTAAAGTACTTGGTAGATTTTTATATCCTGAATTAAGAAGTTCCATCAGAGTAAACCATACACATAATTATCATAGATTGACTTCAATTTGGTATTAATTTTTTTTTTTAATATAGAGGGGTCGGCGAGGTCACCGATAGGAGGAAGCATTTTTAGGCTAATAGAATTTATGATTGTAGACAACGTGAATCTACTTCAAAGCGTTCTCAAAAAGCAACGTATACGCTCTGCTCAAAATGAGCACTCGAGAAAAATGTTAAGTCTCAAATCAGATTTTGATATTGAAATTGACTATCTGAATTTCAAAGATATTCAGATAGGTAATATGATTAAAATATGTAACCATTGCGTTGTCAAAAAATGGAATGATGATTTTCATAATTTCATTTTTCCCTTCCGGGACTGCAAAGGCCAGGAAATTCCTAGACATTGCTGTAGTGGCGACGAAGTAGTTGTTAAAAATCTCCAATATCCTCCTGATTTCATTAAAAATTTGATTTTGGAAACACATCCTTTATCCAACCATTTTATTTTATCCGGTAAGTTGTGATTAACAGTAACTCTGAGAGCAACAATCTACACGTGAAAATTAAAATACTATTTCTAGTTTTTGAAGTTCTTATATGCATATAGCAAGGGCAAAGCCACGATGAGGAATGTTAGTAATTTTTTTTTTTTTTTTGTCTTCAGTCATTTGACTGGTTTGATGCAGCTCTCCAAGATTCCCTTTCTAGTGCTAGTCGTTTCATTTCAGTATACCCTCTACATCCTACATCCGTAACAATTTGTTTTACATATTCCAAACGTGGCCTGCCTATACAATTTTTTCCTTCTACCTGTCCTTCCAATATTAAAGCGCCTATTCCAGGATGCCTTAGTATGTGGCCTATAAGTCTGTCTCTTCTTTTAACTATATTTTTCCAAATGCTTCTTTCTTCATCTATTTGCCGCAATACCTCTTCATTTGTCACTTTATCCACCCATCTGATTTTTAACATTCTTCTATAGCACCGCATTTCAAAATCTTCTAATCTTTTCTTCTCAGATACTCCCATCGTCCAAGTTTCACTTCCATATAAAGCGACACTCCAAACATATACTTTCAAAAATCTTTTCCTGACATTTAAATTAATTTTTAATGTAAACAAATTATATTTCTTACTGAAGGCTCATTTCGCTTGTGCTATTCGGCATTTTATATCGCTCCTGCTTCGTCCATCTTTAGTAATTCTACTTCCCAAATAACAAAATTCTTCTACCTCCATAATCTTTTCTCCTCCTATTTTCAAATTCAGCGGTCCATCTTTGTTATTTCTACTACATTTCATTACTTTTGTTTTGTTCTTGTTTATTTTCATGCGATAGTTCTTGCGTAGGACTTCATCTATGCCGTTCATTGATTCTTCTAAATCCTGTTTACTCTCGGCTAGAATTACTATATCATCAGCAAATCGTAGCATCTTGTACTGTTACTCCGAATCTAAATTGTTCTTTAACATCATTAACTGCTAGTTCCATGTAAAGATTAAAAAGTAACGGAGATAGGGAACATCCTTGTCGGAATCCCTTTCTTATTACGGCTACTTTCTTATGTTCTTCAATTATTACTGTTGCTGTTTGGTTCCTGTACATGTTAGCAATTGTTCTTCTATCTCTGTATTTGAACACTAATTTTTTTGAAATGCCGAACATTTTATTCCAGTCTACGTTATCGAATGCCTTTTCTAGGTCTATCAATGCCAAGTATGTTGGTTTGTTTTTCTTTAATCTTCCTTCTACTATTAATCTAAAATTGCTTCCCTTGACCCTATACTTTTCCTGAAACCAAATTGGTCTTCTCCTAACACTTCTTCCACTCTCCTCTTAATTCTTCTGTATAGAATTCTAGTTAAGATTTTTGATGCATGACTAGTTAAACTAATTGTTGTGTATTCTTCACATTTATCTGCCCCTGCTTTCTTTGGTATCATGACTATAACACTTTTTTGAACTCTGACGGAAATTCCCCTTTTTCATAAATATTACACACCAGTTTGTATAATGTATCAATCGGTTCCTCACCTGCACTGCGCAGTAATTCTACATGTATTCCGTCTATTCCAGGAGCCTTTCTGCGATTTAAATCTTTTAATGCTCTCTTAAATTCAGATCTCAGTATTGTTTCTCCCATTTCATCCTCCTCAACTTCCTCTTCTTCCTCTATAACACCATTTTCTAATTCATTTCCTTCGTATAACTCTTTAATATATTCCACCCATCTATCGACTTCTATATACCCATCTATCGTATTATATATTGGTGTACATCTTTGTTTAACAGATTATTAGATTTTAATTTATGTACCCCAAAATTTTCTTTAACTTTCCTGTATTCTCCGTCTATTTTACCAATGTTCATTTCTCTTTCCACTTCTGAACACTTTTCTTTAATCCACTCTTCTTTCGCCAGTTTGCACTTCCTGTTTATAGCATTTCTTAATTGCCGATAGTTCCTTTTGCTTTCTTCATCACTAGCATTCTTATATTTCCTACGTTAGTAAATTAATAAAACCAATTTTTATTTAACCTATTAGCAATGTACTGGTAGAAAATATTAAACCGAAATAATGTAAGCGCAATAAAAAACAAAATAAATCTTCAAAAATGTTAATTTCATATTATTCGGACTTCAAAAACTCGGATATATATATTTTTTACTGTTTTTTTTCTGTTTTTTTGCGGTGGGGGAGAAATAGCAGCATTTTGTTTGTTATGAATATTAAAGGTCATAGAATCAGATGTACCATTGGAAACTGTCAAAAATTATTTTATTAGAGAAGAAAATTTAAAACGAATAATGCCATAATTTAAATATTCCATATTTTTAAATTACGAATGAATGATAACGGACCAATAGCTTTTTAGAATTTTAAATTTATAAAAATCACTTAGGAAACTTTTTTAAGAAATAAAAACAGTTGTTCTAGCTCTTAATTTTTATTTAAGGGAAAAAATGTTTAATTGATTATTTAAAGGTTTACATATTATTTACAGTGGGTACAACATTTTTGTCTTTTATCTCAGATATCTAGAAAAACAGTTCTTTGACCTTTTTTTCCATTTTTCTGATAAGATTTCGAATAAAACTATTAAATTTAAACCTAATTAATTTGGTTATTAAGAATTACAGTCTGGTTTAATTTTACTGTTGGAACAGAAATCGGGGTCGCCAGTTAACTTTCGCTAACAAAGCCTTTCCGAACCTACGTTTGTATGAACTTTCTTCTTTATTTGCACTCTTAGAATATGTCCTAAAGTTTTATGTTACATTCTTCGTGAATTACTTTTTGTATAACATACTTAATATTTTTAAAATTATTTATTTTGTTATCGATTATTATTTTACTACTATCATTTTTTAAACTTAAAATTTTCGGTGACTACTGAACCGATTTATTTTTTTTTTAATAGAAATAATTATCTCGTTTTAGATTTTCCTTTCTGAAAACCTTTTTTCAGTTTCGAGTTCACTGATAAAAATAAACAAAAGCAGAGCCGTAAGCTTTTATGAACCATGTATTTTGATTAGTAATAAACTATATATATTGATACAATTATGTAAAGGAATTGAATTCAAACATCCTGACACCCGCCTTGTGACAATCCCGGTCGCCACACCACCCCCTGCGTTCCTAGTCCTGAACCCGCGAACCCCGCGCCTAGTCCAGATTTACCAGCACCGTTCGTGATAGTGAATGCCTCAGATAACGACGAGTTTAAAGTTAAATTAGTGCTACACTCTTATCATCAAAATTATATCTTACGCAACAAAGAGATTCAGACCTACACCCAATTTAAGGTGATCCAACAAAGAAAACGCAACCTCATTCCGGTCCGCGCTGGAGCAGGGGACAAACCCCGCATCACCACCCGGTCCCATCACGTTGTCTCGCTTGGCATTACCAAGTCACGATCACGATCGTCACCGGGGGAGAAAAGCCACGCCACCGATCGCACAGGTTAACATATCCCGGCGGCGCGGTCACCCTCACTAGTGGAAGCCACAAAGCGAATCAGAAACAACACCAATATAACCGTGGCACGATGCCAATGCGCCTACCTCCAACCAATCCAATGCTTAAGCCGGAATCCTAGCCACCCGGGATCCTACCACGATCGAGAACCTCGATTTAACTCCCTCTGATTTGCACACCGCGATGGAAACCAGTCACTATAGACCACTTCTCGCGAATCATCCAGTTAATACGGAGATCCAGAAAGGAATATATTCTCTCAAGTCCCCTAACAGCATTAAATTCGGACAACGTACGATACTTAGGACTTCATTTGTACCGCCGCCTAACATGGAAAAATCACGCGAGAGAGAAGATAAAGAAAATAAATATCAAATTTGAACTGCTTACTAGGAAGGAGATCCGTGTTGTCGTTAAGTAACAAATCTTTGTTGTATAAGGCGTTTTTAAAACCAGTATGGGCTTACGGGATACAAAATTGGGATACGGTAAGCAATAGAAATATCGACATCATCCAAATGTTCCAGAACAAAGTGCTAAGGAACATATCGGAGGCGCCATGGGTTTGCGAAGAACAAGGAAATCTATGATTACCTAGGGATACTGTATATTCGTGAAAAAATTCACCAGTTTAGCTCCAAGTAAATACTTAAGCTTAACACGCATGAAAACAATAGTATTGGATAACAGTTAGGATGTGAGATGAATGAAACGGTTGTTTTTATTGGATCTATAGACTGTTGGGCAATAAATATTGTATTTTCTTTGTTTTATTAACAATTTAAATGTTGTTTTGAACATTTATCCTTTTTGCTCTGCTTCATTACTTGTTGATTTATATGTACTTTGTTACGTGTGTAGTCTGGATTGTTAGTTATATTTTATTTGTTGTAATTTTCATTGTATTATGCTTTGTTTAGACTTTTATTGTTTGGTTTTCGGAGGTATCACTAGAGACCTGTCTTTCACATCATTATTGCTTTGTATAGTTTTTATAGTTTCGTTATTAGGGAAACTAATTGTAAATAAAAACACTATAAAAAAAAATGGTGGTATGTTATTATTTCTTTTCTATTTTTTTATATGGTGTATTTTACTACAATACGTGAACTATCATCACTGGGTTCTATAACTTGTCCAGTATTTGGATTGAAACTTGTGAGTTTCCAACACATTCAGTTAGCACACAGTGTGTTTTTTATTGAAGAAATATATATACGTATTTTTTTTTTTTATTTTTTAACTAATTTTTTAAAGTTTTATATATATATATATATATATATATATATATATATATATATATATATATATTGCATTTTATTTATTACTAATTAATATTGACTGAGAAAAAATTTACGTAGAGTTTAAGAGATTTTCAATTTTTCTGTTTAATAAGGAATTTTACTGATGTAAGGAAAAAACTTATTACAGGTATACCAATCATGATAATACTTTTCCATAACATTTTATACAAAGTTTCAGAAAAAAAACTCATCTTGAAAGGTGAATATGGTCTGGAAATAAAGCTTAAATGTGTTTTTTTTTTTTGTCTTCAGTCATTTGACTGGTTTGATGCAACTCTCCAAGATTCCCTATCTACTGCTAGTCGTTTCATTTCAGTATACCCTCTACATCCTACATCCCTAACAATTTGTTTTACATACTCCAAACGTGGCCTGCCTACACAATTTTTCCCTTCTACCTGTCCTTCCAATATTAAAGCGACTATTCCAGGATGCCTTAGTATGTGGCCTATAAGTCTGTCTCTTCTTTTAACTATATTTTTCCAAATGCTTCTTTCTTCATCTATTTGCCGCAATACCTCCTCATTTGTCACTTTATCCACCCATCTGATTTTTAACATTCTCCTATAGCACCACATTTCAAAAGCTTCTAACCTTTTCTTCTCAGATACTCCGATTGTCCAAGTTTCACTTCCATATAAAGCGACACTCCAAACATACACTTTCAAAAATCTTTTCCTGACATTTAAATTCATTTTTTAGGTAAACAAATTATATTTCTTACTGAAGGCTCGTTTAGCTTGTGCTATTCGGCATTTTATATCGCTCCTGCTTCGTCCATCTTTAGTAATTTTACTTCCCAAATAACAAAAGTCTTCTACCTCCATAATCTTTTCTCCTCCTATTTTCACATTCAGTGGTCCATATTTGTTATTTCTACTACATTTCATTACTTTTGTTTTGTTCTTGTTTATTTTCTTGCGTAGGACTTCATCTATGCCGTTCATTGTTTCTTCTAAATCCTTTTTACTCTCGGCTAGAATTACTATATCATCAGCAAATCGTAGCATCTTTATCTTTTCACCTTGTACTGTTACTCCGAATCTAAATTGTTCTTCAACATCATTAACTGCTAGTTCCATGTAAAGATTAAAAAGTAACGGCGATAGGGAATATCCTTGTCGGACTCCCTTTCTTATTAGGGCTTCTTTCTTATGTTCTTAAATGTATATACAACAATAATACATAAACTAAATAAAAATCTAATCATATTTTGAAATTGTTAAAAAAATTTTCCAGTTTTGATGAGCTAAAGACTACAAGGTTTTTAAAGCCTCAGAAAAAAAATTATAAAAGAAATATCTTCTTTTTTTTCAAAATCAGAATACTACTAATACTTCATTTTCTTAAAGTAAATTACTATTAAAAAAAAACTTCACGAAATATAAAGGAAATGTGGAGATGAACTTTTGTTTCATAATAGTTGTATAATAAGAATGCACATCTTTCCTTCTAATAAACAAGGCAAGTACAGAAAAGAAAACGAGAATAATAAAAAAAGAAGAAAAAAAAGAGATAAATACATAAGTGGAAAAAAGGGTTTGAAGATAATAATACATAAAGTAGAACAAGAAAATTAAGGATAAAGAAGAACAAGAAAAACAGTAGAATTATCCTGCACTTTTTTTTAACATTTTCTTTTTTTTCTTTGCTTTTATTTTTTTCCAGTAACAGTTCTTTTTTACTTGTAGAGTTTGTTAAGAAAGAAAATTACTAAGCACAATTACTATTACTGAGCGAGTGCTTCTATGCAGAAAGGACTTATTGTAACTTTTCCGACCTTTATTTCTTTTCTTTCGTGAAACAAATCTCTTGTATTATTTCTTTATTCTTTTTCTAATTATAAATTAATTAAACTGTATTCATTCATCTCGGTATTTTTCTGTTTATCTATTTTATTTTACCTTTGTTTGGATAGAAATATATATGACCATGGTAAGATATTTTTACTTTATGATGTATAATGGAATGCTTACAGTTGAGTTAAAAAAACCCTATTTTTCAAAGGTATAATTTTAGGAATTTAAAATTATTGACAATATTACAACAAAATACACTAATTATATGTGTCGGTGTCTTTTTAATACTACATTTCAGAAAATGCTTAATCTATAATGGTTTTTGCTGTATAACAAAGATTTAGAATTTATTTCTCCTGACGAAACTATCAGTAAATAATATGTTACAATATCACTTGAGAGAAGGAGCTATCCAATGATAACCACCACGAAAACAAACAGTAAATGATTTTAATACCAGTAAACGACCATTAACTCACCGGGTTGGTCTAGTGGTGAACGCGTCTTCCCAAATCAGCTGATTCGGAAGTCGAGAGTTCCAGCGTTTAAGTCCTAGTAAAGCCAGTTATTTTTACACGGATTTGAATACTAGATCGTGGATACCGGTGTTCTTTGGTGGTTGGGTTGCAATTAACCACACATCTTAGGAATGGTTGAACTGAGAATGTACAAGACTACACTTCATTTACACTCATACTTATCATCGTCATTCATCCTCTGAAGTATTATCTATACAGTAGTTACCGGAGGCTAAACAGGAAAAAAAAAAGTAAACGTCCATGTTAATAAACATACTTATATAATAAGATCTAAGTGAAGTATTGTCATTGACATAAGCAATATCATCACTGGGTTCTATAAATTGTTCAATCTTTGGATCACATGTTTCCAACACATTCAGTTCGCACGCAGTGGTTTTTTTTTTATCTAATAACAACAATAATTCTTTTATTTATGGTCGCACCAACAATTAAAGACATTAGATCAAAATCAGAATACTACTAATACTTCTTCTTAAAGTAAATTACTATAAAAAAAAACTCATTTCTTGTAAGATGATAAGATACTTCCAGTTTTTGTATTCTTCTTTTTTTAAATTATTCAGGGTAATACCTAAATATCAGAATTTTTAGACTTTTTTGAACGATTCTTCTTTTGAAATTTTAATTATTTAGATTCTAAATTAATTTCTGGAAAATCATTTTGTTCTTTGTTTTATGAAATTTGTAGACCAATTTTTTTGTATATTTTTATAATTTTTGAACTTTGATTTTCGCTTCTCTAATATTTTTTCTCATAATTGCCTGATCGTCAATCAGCAAATGCTAAAACGTTGAAAGATTTAAGATTTAAATTTTTTCCCCATTTTTTAATAATATTCATTTATCTTAAGATTCTAATGACTTTAATTGTTAGTGCAATGTAACTGTACCGTTAATTTTGTAATTTTGAACAAACTCAAACCGACTATTCCTGAGACATGTGGTTAATTGAAACCCAACCACCAAAGAATATCCGAATACACAATCTAATATTCAAATCCAAATAAAATCAACTACTCATATTAGGGTTTGAACCCGAGAATTTTGACTTCGAAAGCAGATATAAGACTTTTTGTCAAATCAGAAAATCCTTGTACACATATGAACATAGGTAGATAAACGAAAGAAAAATTAAACACAGGCATAAATAAAAGGCTGACAAAATAAGTGAATACGTGTAAATGCAAAGCAAGAATACGAGGAACAGTTATAGCATTAAAACAACAACAGTAATTGCGTAGGTAGAAAACAAAAAATAGTAACAAAAATTGGTAAATGTACAAGGAACAAAAAGTACCGAAAAACCATGAAAGCAGAATATATTCAACGATCGTTTCTAAGATCCAGCACATGGACCCTTTTAAATCGTTTAATGTCATCAGCATTGTCTAGCTGGTTCAAAGCAAGGGAATTTACGTGTCTGCTTAACCTACCCATGTGTTTAGAACTGAAACGGTCAACTCATCCCGAACGTAAGGGATTCCCGGTTATTCATGTATTTCAGAAATCGTAATCTATAATATTTTTTTGAGTGTTTTTTGAGTGTTAGAATTACTGGTGAAATTGTATTTACAAAATTTTGAAAAATTAAATGAGAAGTATAGATATACTATAAAGGTACTCTACACTGAAAAAAATTAAATTTTTTGAAAATATCATTTGATACGTTTTCTACAATTTGTAGAAAAAAATAATAGTAAAAACTACAAAGGTAAAACAATTTTCAATCTAATAAACATTATAGAATAACATTAACAAAAACAACATATCAGTTTTTTAGTTTGAATTTCCAAATCGTTGGAATAAAAACTGAAATGATATAAGACGACGTTTCCCTTCAGTCGATCTCTGTAAAAAGTAATTCGATAATGGAATAAGAAAATTCAAATACGTAAGATAAATAGAAATATAAAAATATACAAAATTTAAATCTTTGAACTATTAGCATTTGCTGATTATCTAGTAATTATGATAAGACAACAGAGTGGCAAAAATCAAAGTTCAAAAAATTATTAAAAAATGCAAACAAAATTGTTCTACAAATTTCATACAAAAAGTTAAAGTAGGATCTAAATAATGAAAATTTCGGAAGAAGAATTGATCAAAAAATTCCAAAAAATACCCCGAATATTTTAAAAAAGAAGGTATACAAAAAATATTAGTAAAAAATCCTTATCAAAAAGTTTCAAATTAAGTCACTATAAAAGTTTAATTTTACTGTAAGCGCTGCATAGTGTGGAAGACCTACATAATTTCTCAGGAAAATCTAGAAAGATTGAAAAAAAATGTTTTAAGAAAAATTCACGGCCCAAAACTCGAAGATAATATTTATAAATTAAGAAAATTAGAAGAAATTTACGAAAATTTTGAAAAAATAAACCATAGAATGATTAAAATAACATTTAAATTTTACTGAACGGATGAATTTAAAAAAAACGATGTTTAACTTTATCGAAGAGCTTAAAAATAAAAATTAGGCGTTTTCAAGGAATTGAAAATGATCTAAACTAATTAAAATTTCCAACGAAAAAATTTTCGATACACAATATTTCAGAAAACTGGTAGATGAATCTGTATTTCCATAATAATAATGGAAGTGCAGTGGATGAAGAAAGGAGAAAAAATTTAGGGGAAGCAATGGAACCTTTTGGGAAGGAAATAAGTCAGAACTACGCACGCGTGATCCTTAGAAAGACCGATCACCAAAAAAAAAAAAAAAAAAAAAAAATATTTGAAAGTTAATATTAAAATCTTCTTTTTTATTAACTGATGCGATGCGTTATTAATATATGACCTAGCAAAATACTTCTTTGATAGAAATTTACCATTATCTTCTTTTTACCACGAATAATCTTACAACTTCTTTGTTAGTCCCTTTCGCTTTCTACGTTTCCTGTCGTCCATCTTACCCTATCATATTTCACTAAACTCTTAGAATGTTTTTTATTTCCTTTAGTCCAATGATTTCCCTAACTGTGCGCCGCGGCGCCCCGGATAACCGCAGCCTCTTCACAGGGGCGCCGCGAAATATTGTAAAAGTCAAGTGTGAAATGCGTGCGGTAATTCGATTTCTTCAGGCTAAGGGGTGTAATGCGGCTGAAATTCATCGACGAATAAGTAATGTGTACGGTGAAACTTCAATGAGTGACAGCAAAGTGCGACAATGGTGCAGGAACTTTAAAGCAGGACGTACAGATGTTCATGATGCAGGCGGTCAGGGAATGAAGCGAGTGTCAACTGATTATCTCGTTGAGCGAGTAGATGAGGCAATTCGAGAAAATCATCGGTTCACAATTTCTGTATTGAGTGATTCGTTTCCCGAAATTTCAAGGTCAGATTTCTACACCAAAGTGAGTGAGAGACTTCAGCCCCGCCAACCGTGTGCGTAGAAACATGGCTGAAAATACAGGCGGCTCCCTTCTATGACGAGGGTATTGGAAAGTTGGTACCACGCTACGACAAATGTCTAAATCGGAGTGGCGACTATGTAGAGAAATGTATAACTATGTAAGTACTTGTTACAAATAATTTTTTTTTATTTTCACTGTGGTTTTAATTTCGTGTCCAATCGGACCTTGAAAAAAAAATAACCCTCGTAAATAAACTTAATATGTTTTTGTTTATATAAGAAACGTTTTTAAAGTTTTGTAGAAATGATTTGTTTTTTTTTTAAATGTCACGTATGTAAATAATTGTATTTATATTTGAGGGTATACGAGGTATAAAAGAAACCATTTGTAAGTATAAGTTTTATGTTCACGTATTGGTTTTAAAAAGACAAGAATTGATGTATTCGCGAGGAGAACAGATGTACGTTTTTATTCAATCCTTGTCACGTAAAAACACACGTTTGTCTTTAGAAGTGTAGAAAAGAAAATCTACGACTTGTTATATTACAAACACACAGATTGAGCCCTCCTTGTTGTCTTTGCAAGTATATATAGTATGTAAGCTACGTTCCTCTGAGAAGATGTGCACAGAACACGACAAGATGCTGTCACATCTCTCTCTTTCTCTCACTCGCTCTCTCTTTCACACTAACTAAATTCGCGCTCTTTATCTTTTCTCTCTCTCACACTATTCTTGATTAGAAGAGATGCCTTAGCAACAGCGTAACAGTCTTACGAGACAATGTTCATTCTACCATAGGAACATTATCGTATTAGGAACGAGATGCGAATTCGAGAGTTACTTTATCCAGCTCTTTGAATTTACTGCTTCCCCCAAGAATGCTTGTATTGCTTTACGCCCTGATTTCACATAGACTATAATATTACAAGTATACTAATACTCATTTTTTTTGTATTTCTTTTTTTTTAGCGTGTTACTTAATTTTATTTTTTTTATGTATTTAACTGCTTTCTGTGTTTTTTTTATTTTAATTAATGTAAATTTTAAGTGACATCGACTGCAGTGGTCATTAAAATGTAATAAACGACAGAAGAAAAATGTCTAGTAAATGACATCTAGAAACTGTATCCAACTTTATTTAACGTCAGTTTTCTACATGAACTAAATTAAATACTGCTTCGGGCGTTATTAATTATTCTTTCTTTACATCCTTTAATTTTCTAAATTCTATACTAATAGATGTCTCAAATATGATGAGGAATCTAAAAATGATGTATCCTTTGCAATCTTATATAATTTTTTTTTTTTTTGTACTTACGTATTAGCCCGTCGACCAAGACATTGCAAACATTTGGGTTATTGTTAATATCAATCGATATAACCATATTACCATTTTTATAACAATTTATATTTATTTATTTTATAAACATATAAATATATATTTTTTAACCTCCGGGATCACCGTTAGGTATCGCTGCAGAGGATGAGATGAATGACAAGTAACAAGTGAGAATGCCATGCCAGACCGGGATTCGAACCCGGGACCTTCGAATGAAAGGTCGAGACTCTACCACTCGCGCCACGGATGCCGGCTTATAAATGTAATTGTCTTTTCCTGTTTATTTGGTCCGCCCCCCGGAACCGACTTCGCTCTTAACTATAAACACAACTCCGGAGGTGCCAGTGCCTCAAACCATCTGAGCAGTAACCCTGGGCCCGGCTAACTCGTTCCCAAGGCTCCACCCAGGCAGCCGGGACTCGGTCTTTTTGTATCATGTCTACTAAGGAGTCCCCCGAAGGGGTTCCTTTACCGGGACTCCGGTCTTTTCGATGCCTTCGCCTCAAATTGGGAATCCCCAAAGGGATCTCTCTCATCGGTCTTTATTCCCCCTGATTGCACCGCCTGAAGTTCCCGTCCGCTTATCGATGATGGAACACCGGATCGTCCCACCTCTCCCGGACAAGGCTGTTCCATACTGAAGCTACCGTAGTTCCACACTCACCAACATGTACTCCACATCAATTCTGATGTGCTACCCCTGTATAGACGGTCCCTCTGAGCGTGTAGCATGAAACACAGTGGGCCTCCTTTTGGCAGTTCTTCTTGACATAGCCGACTTCCCCGCAATTAAAGCAATGTCCAGTTCTGTCCGTGCCACGGCAAAACTTTGCCCGGTTCCCCGTACTCCAGCAACGGAAATTATTATTGATCTATGAAACAGGAAGGCCGAAATCCTTCACAGCATTTCGTATTTGTTAATATATTTATAATATAGATAAGACTTGTTAAAAAAATTAGTTTTCAAGACTTTTAAGAAAATTTTGTTTTTCGAACAAAAAATATATTTCAATTTTAAGGGGAGGGGGGGTTGATTTTTGAACTTTTTTTTATTGTATATGCCGTGTAGGTAACAATTTGGTTTAAGTATTTTTCTCTAAAATCTCTAAAAATGAAATGGTTTTTCCGCCATACCCCGTACTTCCTTAACGAATTTTGAATAAAATTATTATAATCAATGCCACATGTATAAGAATTTTTGAACCAATTTTGAAGAAAATCGGTTCGGTCAATCCTGAGCTATAAGACTAAAAGCAGTGCGACGCAAACATACACTTTTTTTTTGTCTTTACTAGTTGGACCCAAAAACGTAAGATATGCAAAAACAACTCTATATCTCATTTTTTATATGACCTCCTTACTTTCCCCCTTTTTTTAAGATATTCTAGCCGGTAAATTAAAAATGATAATTTAAATAACTTGGTATAATTTTTCCCATATTTTTTGTGCACTAGTTATTCAGTATCTATTCATATTAACAGTTAAACAATCGAAATAAGCGTATAGTTCTTTATTTAAGACTATCTTGTACAGTGTGTGGTGTGCAGAAATATTCAATTCGATTACAGAACTGTAGTTCATTTGGATAAAATAAGATTCACAGTAAAATAAAATTGTCTGATTTTAAAGTTAAGAATGGAAATTTTATTAAATAAAGGTTTTTTTGTGGGAATGAGTTGCTCAGTTAATACTTCCCTAAATTATTGCCAGATGCTTTCTTTAGACTTCGTTCTCAGAGGTAAAAAGTGATAATTTATAAATTACAAAAAAAAAAATTACTGAAGAAATTTCAAATTTAAACGTTTTAATTTCATAAAATTTCATTCAATTTGAAATTTAATTTCTTTAAAAACAACTTAATTAGTTTTTCTTAAGGAAACTGTTTTTGTTTCCTTTTTATACCTTTTGCAAAACCTGTCAAAAAAATTTTGAAAATATTTAATTTTCAAAACGTTATATCTTTCTGTTGTTTTATTTAAAAAAATACAGAATAAGATTCTGTATTCTATTAATAATAATTCTATTATAATATTATATTATAATATAATATATTCTATTATAATAATTCTATTATAAGTATTCTATTATAATAATATTCTTCTTAATATTAAGAGTATAGAAAAAGTGTGAAATAAATTTACACATTACTTTGACATCAACAGTTATGTTTCTCTCTGAATTTGAACTAAAAAAATGAAATTTGTAAAATTTATATCAAAATACATTCAAAAGTAGAAAAAATTGCCTACAACTTATTATTGATCTATGAAGCAATAAGGCCAAAATCTACCACAGCATTTCGTATTTGGCCGGGTCTTTTTATATCTTAGAAGTATTCATATTTTACATGTCTTTTAATAGTATTTTGTGTTTTATACTGTTATACGTTTCATTTTAAATTTTAACTTTTTTCTGTTATCCGAGAAGGAGCCTTTTACACTCCTCTCCGAGTTCGTTATATTTATTTTGTTTATATATATATATATATATATATATATATATATATATGCATAGTTGCTTTTATTTTTTATTTTTTTAAGTTTTTTATCTGTGATAGTTTTTGACAGTTTTTTTTACTAATTTTTTCTTTTATTTATAAAATTTTATTCCGGCGATGATAACGCCAAAGCGTTTTTCGCCCACCAAAAACAGAAAAAAATTTGGTATTTTTCAGTGTATTTATAATACAGATAAGACTTGTTAAAAAATAAGTTGTTCTTAAGACTGAAGATAATTTTATGTTCCGAATTAAAGTAACATTCATCATTTATAATTTTTTTATTTGAGTTGATGGAGAATTGTGGTCAAAAAAAATTTTTCATTGATAAATCTCCAAAACATGGTTTCCTCTCCCCTACTTATATCAAAAGCCATTTCCAGTTTATCTATCAACAGCTACGCATTAGATACTTAATTATTTCATGTTTTACTCCACCTTTATATATGAAGTTTTTTGTTGTGAGATAATTTCCTGATACTGTATAGTATTTTATGATTTTCATTAAACTATTGATCTGAAATTGATTTTTGATAATTTTTCTAAATAAAAAAAAAATGAGAATGTAGTGGAAGTGCTTCCTCGATTATCATCAGTTATAGATTGATGTTCAGTATTCCTGGAATAATTTGGGACTGATATTATTCATACAGTTATATTATTTTTGGTACTAATTAAATATTTTTTTTTTTTATTCTTTGATTAAAATATTATCTACGTTTTTCATATTCATCCCAAAATCCAGCATTAAATAATTATTTAAAACTGCTGTAATTTTAGTGAAAGCTTACCTCCGATGAAATATAGGAAAGATATCATTGTATAATCTAATATGTATATATATAGACTATTTAATGTGTGTTTATACTGTTTTATGTGTGTTTACATGGGTGACAACAGAATGCAGTTTGAACTAATGAATATCCTTTGTTATATATTAACAAAGGCTTCACTGGTCTTTAACGTAAATTGGTAAAAGTGATACGATATGTTTACACAAATACCCGAACACTCACACACACACACACACACACACACACATATACATACACACAAATAATGTCGAATGAATAAATACAGTTAATTATTATTATATATCAACACATCAAAGAGATGCAGAATTTTCTTTTTACGCATACACTGTCACTTGTAATTATATTTTTATACCCACTTGCCAAATTAATATTTATAGTATCTAAATCACTTTTTCATTTATCCTATGTCATTGAAAACATTTTTTTTTTAATTGTTTGTATAGAATCTAAATTACACTAATTTCTAATTAACTTCCATTAGGGATCTAACTGTTCATTGATCAATGAATGCTTTGTAAAACACGTATTTCTAAGGGTGCATATTTTTTCAAAGAAAGTTAAAATTAAAATTAGTTTGTCATTTTTCTTCCTTTTTTTCTGTCACTATTCAGAATTACAATGACATTTATCCTAAAAAAATCAAACCATTTATTATTTGTATTATTAAAAATTATTCGATCCTCCTAGGGTTTTTGGATGAGATGTGCGGATACTGGTTGGAGTTAATTTCCAAGTTAATTATTGGTAAAAAATTTATTTAAATCCATGATTAATAATCTGTTGGTTAGATTATCCTTTCTCATTATACATGATTTTTCTTTTATCTATTATTACTTTTTCCCTTATTTCTAGTTTTTAAGTTGAGTAGCAATAAGTAAGGGCTTCATAACGTCCGTGCTGAGATACTTGGAACTTGTGGAGTTTGCACTTCCTTAAGATAGGTTTATGTATTTGTACTCTAGAATGATTATTGTACAATAAACTTAAATGACCGAATTAACTGTTAATTTTTTTAAAAATAAACCAGTTCAAAAATAATTATAATAAATAAAAATAAGTATGTTTTGTTAAAAAATAATATTTTTTTGTTCAAATAATCATATTTTTTTATTTTACAAATAATTTTTTGTTTCAAGTCGTTTTTTATGATCCTTATTTTGTCTAAAGAAATGAATTTAAATTTTGTAAAATAAAAAATAACCACTTCATTACAGATATTGTAAAAGAACTGTTACTATTATATCATGGCTTACTCAATTGGTAAAAAAAAAGACAGATAATACAAAGTGGTACACAAAATGATCCAACATTTGGATTTGTTAAAAAAATATTTATACGAATCGCAATACAGGAAAGTAAAATACAACGTGTTTACTATATACCTGGATATTATATTCTGCTTATCATAGGTTCTTTATGACTACCATCACGTTTTGTAACTTCTTCAACACGAACTTCTATGTTGTTAATAACTCGACTACACATATCTACGGTTATCTCGTTGCACACCTCAGTGATCAGCAGTTCCATTACTGTACGAGAATGTTTAGGGAAGATCTTTTCTTTTAGAAATCCCCAAAGAAAATAATCACACCGATTCAAATCAGGACTGTTCGGCGGCTAGTTCTGTCCATACACAAAACGAATAGAAATCGTTTAGAAATGAAATTTGTGTTAAAAAGATTCATGTCGAAAGTCTAAAACAACATTACCTGTGTGCGGTCTGGCTCCATCCTGCATGAACCACTCGTTTTCTAATCGAAATCATTTTTCAAGAAGCTGAGGAATAAATTATTACTCAGTATAACGTTCACCGTTCACTGTTTGCTGAGAAAATAATAATTCTATAACCCTGTGACTTACCATACCATAATTCTTGGAACGTGATACACCTTTTCATGAAGAGCGTGTACATTTTCAGAACACCAAAAACACAAATTTTGTTTATTAATAACCCCATCTACGTAAAAATTTGCCTCATCTGAGAACTAAACATCGTTAGATAATATGTCTTTGTTTACAGCCCGTTCAGCGAATGCCGTTCATTGATGTTTATTGTCAACCTTTAATTGAGGCAAAACTGTTATTCTGTACGGATACAAATGAAAACTGGTTTTTAAAATTCGATGCACAGATCGCCTATAAATCTCAAGTTTTCTGCTGCTTTTCTGTATTTCCCGAGCTCCTCAGCACCGCTGCTTTGACAACTTCGACATTCTGTGGAAATCTAATATCGGCAGGCCGTTCGCGCTTACTCTCAAATACTGAACCATCACTATTAAATTTTTCGTATAGTCTACGTATTTTGTTAAATGAGGGTGACCACCGTATTGAAAATATGCGCAACAGTCTTTGGGTAAGCACCGCGTTTTTAGTTTCATTAAAAGCAACACGGTCTTTACGTTTCAGTCTTCCTTTGTCACCCATGTTGGAACGAAACATAAATAGCGCACTCGGAAAGAGAAGAAATTAATATTCATGAACTGCTCTCATTTCTGCCAATATAAAACACATTAATAAATTATTAACCTAAACAATTATTGCCAAAGCAAATGTTAAATCATTTCGTGCGCCAATTGTAGAGTACCCAAAATAAATTAGAATTGATATACACTGTTATTATTATTTTTTTTTTATATATGAAACTTCTTTAAAATCACCCAAAAATATACGGGTACCAGAACAGAAATTTGTAGCGTAACAAAAAGGTCTATATCGTCCTGCCTTAATAACTCCTTAACTATTAGTCTCAAACGGTGTCATTTTATAACATTCATGTTTAGCTAGCCGAAACGAGTTAAGTTTGCGTCACTGTGGAGCTGGTTGACCGTGAGGAGTCACAGTGAGATCGGCCAAAATTGGCGCTCTCGCTCATTTCCATTCAGTGTAGTTCACGACTTAAACGTGATGGCGCGATGATTCGTGTGTTTGTGTCTAGATTTTGTTGAGGTAGATCGATTTAAGTTTTAATAAGTGTATTTTTGACAATACTTGAAACATCGAACCCAAACGCGTACAAACAAACATCTGGAAAATTTTTATCCCGTTTTTTTTTTTTGGGTTCCTTAGGTGTCAAAACGTTAACATCCGGTGAAAAACGTATATCCCCAAATTAGACCGATTACAATACTTTCCCTTCTAATGCTATAGCGCTAGATGGGAAAATAAAAATAAACTTACCGATTAAGTACGTTAAAATTGTATAGCCAGTAAATTAGAATATTTAGATATATGATGAACATTTATATTTATTTCATGATGATACATTTTAATAGTTAAAATTTTAAAAAAAACTTTAATTTTTCGATATAAATCGTAAAATTCGATTTAAAAAAATAATAATTTAAATTAAAAATTATTTTTTTAACGAAGAAAAATTTATTTTTTATATATTCGAAATAAAACGTAGAATTTTATAATTTATCAAATATATTAACAGAAAATTATAATGAGCGTGAATATGTTAAAGTAAGAATGCTCTACAGAGTACAGTGTTCAACCAATGAAAGAGGCACTTTGTTATTATATTATTACATATGAAAAATCTGTACGGAAAAATAGCATCGTGTTTACTCTATTTTTATTTAACTTTGTATCTACGATCAATAAGTAGTATTCTTTTATACAAGCTAGAAATACAGAAACAAAATTGTCAAAAGATGTATTTTTATAATGTCACCTGGTAAATTGTATGAATAAATTTCAGCTTTTATATATTCAGAGTGATTCACAAAGAATGTAACAATCTTTCAGGACATACTACTAATAAAAATAAAAGTAGAATGTTCATGTAAACATAGAATCGGAAACGCTTCGTTAGCGAATGTCGGTTGACTTCTCCTTTTTTTCCAGCTTCTAAACCTGTTTGTAATTCTTAAGATTCAAATTAAGAGTAAATTTAGTGACATTATATGAAACCTGACTAGAAATATTAAAAAAAAAAATCCTTTCGGCATACCGGAAGGTGGAGGTAGATTTCACCGGTGTTAAGTAGAAAATAAAAAAGATTTCCACCTTAAAGTTAAGAAAAATTTCAAATTTACTCAAAACGACAATGGTTACATGTGAAAAAAATTTTCACTTGTTTAGCATACGACAAGCTCCATCTTCTTTCAATTCCAGCAATATTTTGGTCATCCCTTGCCGTAAGGGTTGGTCATATCAAAAATTGTTTCAAACAAACGTTTTAGGTAATGTTTACAGGATTAACGACCACAATAAACCGATTCGATACTGTGCCTATTAAGGAAGTATGATTTTTTTTGTCTTCAAAATCGTATTTTTTCCACCCCCTTGGCCAATCGTTGGTGATATCAATAAATTTTTTAGATAAGTTTTAGGCCCTAATTCAAAGAATAATAGGACCTTTAAACAAATTCGAAATTTTACTTAATAAGAAGTTATAGCGATTTTTTTCAAAAAAGCCCCCCATTTTCACCCACATGATCAGATTTTTCCCATTATCAAACTACACCAAGATTCTTGGTCGTTATATTTTATGTATCAATTTGAAAGTGATTGGCGCAAAATTGCGGCAGTTATCGTATCCACAAGAAATTGAAATATATATATATATATATATATATATATATATATATATATATATATATATAAATGTACTCGTATATATAAACTTCAATTGACAGTGGTTTTCGGGTCTGGGGGATGTGAAACGCGAAAATATATGGAAATTTTCCGGAAGTCGAATCATGTTACCCATTATAATAGATAACCTTCTTATGAAATGTACCTAAAAGATAGATCCAAAACTGTATTTGTAGTAGTTTCATATATTTTACTATAGATGTTCAACAATTTATCAGTAATACAGTGGGAACATTCTTGAATAACTCATAGGGTATTCGATGTTCTATCGGCGCCTTATTATTTTTGCTTCTTTTGATTATACTGAACAAGTTTGTTAACTGAAACGGAGCATCCAAGATTTTATCAAGTAATAAAACTCACAGTTAATTATTCTACAAGAAACAATATTTCGATTCAAAAGCTTACTTAAATATTGTTCACACTCCGGACCTGCAAAATCATTCACAGAACGAAATATCTCCCGTTTAAAACAGCAGACCAACTTCCAAAATTCTCCATAGTCTTTCACTTATCTGAATTTAAAACAAGTGTATTGGACATGACGGATCTGTCAACTGAACTCCAAAATCTACGGACATATTACCTTTGGACTACCTGAAATCATAAGTATATAAGCAAATGAGAAATAAAGGAAAAGAGTTAGTTTTTAGAATTCTAACTACGGTTTGACTAGGAGAGCCTGATGACCCAGAACATGTCATCTTTCACTGCTACAGGTAAGAGAGGAGAACAGACTAAATTGCACGACAGTTACAGGACAAATCGAACCCGATAATTTTAACGCTGCATGTTGACCATCACCTACAACTTTCCTGCAGTCTCGGGGTTCGTAACCTCAGTGCTGAGAAAAAAAATATCGGTAGACGAGGGGGTGACAAACAGCCTCCTACGGAGTCGTCGTTCGTCCGGGCTTACCTGGATGGTCGACGATGGTGAGGCACGGGGACTTTGTCACCCTCCTGCTGTGTACAGTTAAGACCGAGACTCAGTTGCCCCCTGTCGGGGCCTGATTAGAGGCAGGCAGTTAAGACCGAGTCCCGGCTTCTAGGGTGGAGGAACCAGAGACGGCATAACTGTGCCTGGCAATCCCGCTCTGGAGGTTATAGGACGGGGGGCTGTTTTATACTTAATTGTGGGTTAATTCCGGGAGAGTGAAGTTGAGGTCTAGTTGGTAGGGCGCAGGTATACATACGCACTTAACAAGATCTTGCGGAACCTGATAGCGTGTCCAACACTCTGTCCGTAAATGGGATTCCTCCCCCACCAGGAAATAAACTACATTATGACTAATAAATAAACAACCCTAGAAGGCCACCAAAGAAATTTTTCGTTAGGTATCGAGTTGTACCTACTGTATTGGAGGGATATTTCAGCAGTTTGTTTAATTATATTTGTAACTTGATTTTATTTTTAAACATTTAGTTTTGTAATATTGAAAATTTTATTAAATAACGGAAGTTTTTCCATAAAATAGTGTGTTTTTCTACCCCAATTTTTTGTGTTTTATTCCAGATTTCTCGAAAACATCTAAAAATACAGTTATAAACTATTGTTTTTGTGTTTTTAATTTTTTAGGTCAGATTTCATATAAACCCACAAATTTATCTCATAATTTATATTTCTAGATTACATTGTAGCTTAACTTTACCGAAGGCGCAGAAATCAAAGCGAAATCTTTCGCCAGTCGACACTCACTAATGAAGCGTTACCGAACCTATATCTGTATAAAATTTCTTCTTTTATTTTTACCATGTAGTACAAATGTCTTGACAATGTATTATATTCATCATAAATCACTCTTTATATACATATCAAAAATTAATGATAGTAATCTAAAAATAATAAATGAGTATTATCCATAATTACGTAAGGAATATAGAACAGAATATTACCATATTATATGTTATATGATAAACTTACCTAAATAATGAAAGTAAAATTATATAATATTAACTCACAATTGTATTGAGTTTCTTTGTATTAGAATATAATATTATATCGGACGGTGTCGAAATATTAACATCGCATGTTTATTTAGATGAAACACAGAATAAAGCAACAGTGGTTTTATCATAGTACACAATTTACAGTTATTATCTATTGTGCTATACTATATTATAGAACAAGCGTACATGAGGGAGACGTAAATAAATTCATACTAGAACAATTGTTCCCGTTACAAAAGGATAGGAAACATTGAACAAAATAGACAAGTAAAAAAAAGATTTACGTAAAATTGTTGGTAGATTATTTCCTGTTTCTAAATTATGATGGAATAAAATTAAAAATAAGAAGTGTCAGACTTTCGGAAATATTTTTCTAAATGTATATATATATATATATATATATATATATATATATGTACGAATTTTTATGCGTACATCATTATAGAATACAGCCTAACAATCTCAAATATCCGTCCTTCGCACTGTCAAATAACCAATTTGTATATTATTTTACCCTTACGAGTTCATGAAATCATTTTTAATCTATAGAAAATCTAATATTTAGAGTGAAATAGATTCAGAACAAAATACTCGTGAATAAAATTTAAATTAGTTATTTGTTGTTAACTCACCGAGTTGGTCTAGTTGTGAATGCGTCTTTGCAAATCAGCTAATTTCGAAGTAAAGAGTTGTAAGGTTCAAATCCTAGTAAAGGCAGTTATTACTTTTGAATGAATTTGAATACTAGATCGTGGATACCGGAGTTCTTTAGTGGTTGGGTTTCAATTAACCACACTTTTCAGGAATGGTCGACCTCAGACTGTATAAGACTTCACTTCATTTACACTCATACATATCATCCTCATTCATCCTCTGCCATAATACCTGTCCGTTATTTGAACAAAATCGTTTCATCTGGTCTGAAAATATTTAGTGAAATGTAGTGTTACATACATATATCCACTCGAGAAATTTTGTTTTTTTGGCTTAATGGACTTCTTAGAGTATGAAACATTGAGATTTGTCAAAAACCTGGTAGATGATTTTTCCCCTCATATATATTCATAGCAAAAATTATCAAGTTTTGACTCGCAGAGTTTATTAGTACCGAATTCAGCCACCATTGCTGTCACTAATGTTGAAAATGGATACATTTACTGGTGCTCACTGTATGTTTTTGTTTCACGATTTGCAATCAACAACTGCAGTTCAACGTAATTTTCCTGAGAGTATGGTAGGAAACCTTCTAGCTGGTATGCTATTTACTCTTGGCACTAAACCTTCCGAGACAGGTTGTTCTTACGGAACGGCCTGTTCTTCTTCCAGGAGGCAACCGTAAATGGTATCATTTACGATAAGAATGTTTCAGTTATTGAACATGCTTCAAAATTTTCTAAATTCTCATTTAGATGATGATGATCAAGATGGACGCCATTACTATCAGCAATACGGGGCACTATCTAACAACTACTTAGACTTCCGAGATTTTCTTAATACTCTATTCCAAGGTCAGCGAATTGATTATGAAAGTCCAATTGCATGGCCACCGCGCTCCACACATTTAACCCTGTTCGATTTTTTTGTTATGGGGTTTCATTAATGATCGGATTTATGTACCATTTTTGCCTGTTTGTTTAACTAAGACTTAGAATTAACGTCCCAGTTGCAGAGATAACACCCAAATTGCTGGCTATAGTCTGGAATGAAATCGACTTTAGGTGGGATATATGCCGCATTACAAATGAAAGCCATATCGAACCAGTGAATGTTGGGGAACAAATATGATGTGTTTTTGTATGAAATGAGATCTCAACCGAATGTGTAAGTTATCTCAATAAATTGTTGTATGCTGTTGTATGCTTTTATAGTTGTGAAGTCCTTTTTGAATCATTCGGTATGTATATATTTATATCCATCTATAGAAAATTATATAGCCAGGAAAGTAAAAGTAAAGAATTAATAAGGGAAATAAAGAAAATAGAAGCTTTATCAGAATAAATAGGAATAAGAAGGTGAAGTGATTGGGACATATCATAAAAAAATACGCAATGAATAAAAAGACATCTTTTACGGTTTTCGGGGAAGGAAGGAATTTTAGGAAAATTAATTTTTTAAATGGTAAGATAATCGTGCACGCATTTGCTGAACTTAATATAAAGTGAGGTTATATTAGGAAAATTAGAAAAACCAACTACCCCACTCTACTCCACCACTGCCACCATTCCCTGAAAATTTTGACTTCAAAACTTAACCAATAAATTGTCCTGCATAAAACATTTTGTACCAGTTACAAAATGTCATGAAAATCGGTTTATCAATCAAAAGTTATTAAGTTTCAACCACACCAACACACGTACCTACGAACATTACCCTCCCTTCACTTTCTTTTGTTTCTTGGGGTCCGTAGGCCATAAAACGTCGAAAAATGGAAAAAAAACCATACCCCATTTTTTGACTGATTATCATACTTTCCTTCTTGCAGCATAGTTATGATGACAGGAGAGTAAAAGAAATGAGATGTATTAGTAACTTAAATGGAAATAGATGTGGATCAAAGACATGCCTAAGGGTTGATAACTAACGGTAATTATTAGAAAAAAAAAACATTAATTTTTACTTATTTATTACAGTTTACATATTATTTATTACATATTGCAGTTTTTATATTTATTTATGTTTACATATTATTGCAGGTAGATGTAAAAATGAATTTTTTATACAATTTTAATTAAAACCTTTCATTATAAAGCAATACTCTTTAATTTAAATATATATAAAAATACCTCTTTATAGATAAAATAAATGTAAATTTCTATTTAATCTCACAAAGAAATATACTTTGAATAATATGTAAGATTTTGTGTATGTGAGGCAGTAACTAGAAAATTTAGGGGGAACTCACAGCGCATACTTTCGTTTACCTTAATATAGAATGCTTACATCAGGTCATATTTTCTAATGCATAAAAGATATTGGCGCTATGGTTGTTGATGATAGCGTTGAGGGTGTTATTATATATTAATAGTGGAAACCATTTTGCATTTTACCGTGGTAGTTTGTATTATTATACCAACCAACCTACCAACTGAAATACTCCGCTCTCTCACTACCCCTCTAACTAATTCTCTCTCTCTCTTTTCGTCAGTGGTAGCCGCTAATGTATGCAGTGTATCATTTACAACTTGCACGCACAACAATGGACGTTCCATGTTCTGTACCGTTCGTTAAAATAAATTAACCCAGTTATCTATCTGTGTACTTATTTTTCTTTTCTTTTAATCTAATCACTGTTTAATAAAAACTCTTTAAGTTTACACCATGAGTTAAGTGGAGCTGCTAATCGTTTTATTCATTTTTTTATTCGATGTTGATTTTTTCGTATTTTATGCGTTAATAATAACCTGATTTTTGTAATAATTAAAACCACAATTACATCGTTTTGAAAATCAAGTAAATTCTCCAGAATATCAAATTTTATTTTAACCACCAGGGAACATGAAATGAGAAATACTTGTTTCGATGACCTTTTTTCTAACTTTCCTATTATTTGGTTGATTAATCTTTTTTACACCTACAATTCAATTAATGATTTTCTCACAAGAAGTTTTTTAATGATCTCGTTTGATCTGCTCATTTACTGTCATATCTCTTCTTGATTCATTATCAATGTGTAATCGACAGTAGATTCTTTGTTGATATTCATATCGTTCATGGAAGATCCAATAAAAACTTGCTCTCAAACGCCCAGTAGCCCGCATTACTAGGTGTGTGAGGTTTCCGTCAGAGACGGGGACTCACTAAAATACCCCCCCCCCCCACTATGAAACAACATGCCCCAGTACCCACCTCGATGGCATTAAATCGGGACGCGTTTTTCATCATACGGGTCACATGAAAACCGGGTCAGGAGAGTCACATACCTCAACGATGGCAGCGATCCGAGGACCCCTCCCATCTCCGCATACAAGCCGTCCCTTCCCGGCCTATATCATGTATACTTGATCCTCCTGCTGGACAGAATTTGTATCCTTTACTTAACTTCGCATGTTTATTTAGATGAAACACAGAATAAAGCAACAGTGGTTTTACCGTAGTACACAATTTACAGTTATTATCTACAAGTGCGCTGTATGTAAAGTACAGCGCACTCTGGGAAATGTAGAAGACAGGAGATGTAAAAGATCCTTGTCGTTGTTGCAAAGTAGCACGACTCGAGCGGTCTATTTTAATCACACGTGTAAAATTACGATACTGATAACTCTAAACGCCCATTATAATACGTTCTCTGTCAATCTATTTGTTTTCTTCACAATAAAGAAATACTTGATTTAATAAAAAGTTTAAAAATAAAATTTATTACGACTATTAATTTAATAATAAATTTTTATTTTAATGTACGTTTCACATGCATATTTAAAATATCTTAATTGTTTCTTACGAAACTTTCTTAACTCAACAGTGAGTGATAAATCTCAATAAAATTTATTCTCTTTTAAATCGCTTTTTAGAAATAATATTGATGTTGGTGAAGAATCAAACAATTTATCTAATATCTTCAAAAACTGTAGCTTTTTTTAAAATAATCGGCGGTTGAAAGTCAAGCCCTCCTTCATTACTCCTATTCTACTGATATTGGCTATTCCCCTGTACACACTGCTTAATTATTTATTAAAAATGGTTACTGCTTTATGTTTTGCACTTTAAAAGTTTTGGCCATTCCATACAAATATAAGATCATAAATTAGGACCACTAATAACTCGTAATCTAATAAGTAACTGTAATTTAGAATTTGTTCAATCGTCCAGGCTGTATTTGTGTTGGGTTGGACTTTTTTTATGTGATCGCTAATTTTTGCTTTATTGCATCCGGAATATTATTAGAAGTGATTATCTAGGTATGCACTAACTGAAAAAGGTGTACTTAAAATTTATTAAACAAAATGTAAAAATATCGCAAAAATATCCATTTTTTTCTTCTCCTCTCCTCTCTCTCCATATATATATGTATATACTAGCTGCCCTGCCACGCTTCGCTGTGGCACAGCGACGTTTCTGCGACGTTTATCAATTGATCGTTTCTTCGATGGAGAACAATATCTCTAGGTTGGAACTGATCTCCGACTATGACAATTGCTACTTCGTCTATAGTTAGAGCATTATATCTCCGGACCTGTTCTCCAGCGGGCGTTTTGTCTGCGTGAATGACAATCTTGTGGGTATCTGATGGCATCATATCAATTTCCGTTTAGAACAAACGCACCAAATTGTTCCTTTCGTGAAGGAGCTTCTGTAGCTGCGAAATAATGGATCTTCTTAGCGAGGTATGCATTTCACAACGTGCATCGACTTCATCTGTATCATAACCGATGAAGTACATTTGAAGGAATTTACGGTCACTATCTGTGAACGGGAGCAGGGAGCCGGCTTTGTGATATATTTTCCCTTTGATTTTAAAAGTTGGCATGAATTGAGTAGTCACGATTCCCGTACCAAATGACGTCATTTGGAAGCAGGAGTTATATTACCTGATGTTCGATAGGAAATGCTTCGATTCATCGGTAGATCCAGCAAGTAGACATTTCAATGGCTCTGGCGTGTATCAAGTTGAGGCATTTTGATTTTTCCGCCAGCGCAACACATCCCTTTCGTTTCATTATTAAACTTTAGAGCCTGGCAGTAGGTACACACATGACTCATCTGGCCGATGACAACATGCCGACTTGAACTATAATCAACAGCTGGATTGTACCGGAACGCAAGACGATTGTATTGCAGATTCAGATCAGCTCTTCTTTGGGTTCGTGTTTCAGCTATCCTCACCCTGTCGCGTTCATTCCGTTGAAAACGAACCAAATCTGTTGCTGCAGAACGCGACTGACGTGCTCGCAATCGTGCATCCTCAAGCTTGGCTGCTCGTCTTTCTGCCGGTTCCACGTTACGTATCTGGATGGTGCATAGTCTGTTCCTCTCGCTTGAAGTGCGGCGAGTGCGACGGCCCAAATTCGATATTCTGCGAGGCATTATTTCGGTTTTCACTGGAATAGAAGGAACGGATAAGATTATAACCTCGTATGGCTCTCACAGTTCTAGGTTGAAAACCATGACAGAAAGGACAAAAAGTTTAATAACGAAAATTTTCATTTTGAAAAGGCCAAAAAAATTTATTTAACTTTTTTCACCTATCTCTCATGGGTCTCATAGCTGCAGCTCGACAACAATGAGACACAGGACAGACATTATTGAAAAGTGACTAAATATTAATAATATTAACTAAATACATGTATTTAAATAAATATGTAAAATATTAGTTGAATAAAATAGTTAAATAATAATTATAAAAAATTATTATTTTTTATGACCATCTCTCATATAAAACAAAACCTCTACTTACGATTTGGTGAAAGGCGCAGCTAAATCACGACACGATCACACAAAAGTACCTCGATTAAAGTGAATATTTAATTCAGACAAAAGTGAATATTTAACCTAACAAAGGATTTTTTGGTCATTATGTAGGGATATTATTTTCTGTGTATTTGGTTATTTCGACTTTTTTTGTTTGCATAATCTTAAGTCTATCTGGGCTATAAGATGTTTTAGCTATAAAAAAAACAGATGTTTTAGCTGTTAAATATAATTCAAAGAAATTTTTTACTTAATCAGTTGTGATTCTGTTAACATTGGCAACGGCCATACGGGCTATTTGTGATTGGTCGTTGTGTTTGACAGTCGCCATCTTGCATTGAATTGATTGGTTTTCCTTTGTTTACATTTCCATCTGATTTATTAGCCTTTTATTTATTAAAAAAAACAGTACAAATTAAAAATAGATAGATAGATTTATTAAAAATAGATAAAAACAATCTTTGATGCGGGTTATATATCGTGCTAAAATTTGAGCTCAATCGGTGCAGAACATTTTTAGTTTTTGAAGCCGTACACAAACGAACTTACATCATTTTTTATATATATATATATATATATATATATATATATATATATATATATATATATATATATAGAGAGAGAGAGAGAGAGAGAGAGAGAGAGAGAGAGAGGAGAAATATATTGTTTATCTTTTAAATCTTATCAATCTCTGAATTATTTTTGTTAGGGAATGAACTACTCCCAAATAAAGTTCAGTTGAATTCATTAAATAATGCTTTATTTTTGTTTTATAAAAACGTGTATAATACCGTATAAATTATAATATCTTAACTAAACATTGCACGTACACTTCTAGTAGGCAGTTTGACTTGAAGCCGACTGACTCGCACTGCCATCGCCGCCACAAGCATACACGCAACCAAAACATAAATATGTATCTTCTACAACAATTTTAGTGAATTTCGGTATAGTAAAATAGTTTAAATTAGGTTAAAAAGTATCTTATTGGAAAAAAAATGATAAAAAAGATATCGTTCTATCACTAAATGTCTCCTTATTTAAAAAGATAACCAAATTTTTCTTGTTTAATTTGTACTTTATAAATTCAAATTTATATTTTAATAGAAATATTTTGAAAATATTTTATCTTTCTGAAATTTAAACCCCACTTTAACCAGCTAAAGAAGCATGGTGCTTTGCTTTGCTATATGTGCGTACATTTTTACTTCCTTATACGAACGAAGTAAAGGAAGTATTGTGATCGCGAATAATTTCCGTTTTCAGGTTTCAACGGAAATATCCATTTAGACCATACGTGGATCCATTTTGACTAGTTTCGGTGTGACGTCTATATGTACGTATCTCGCAAAACTTAAAAAGCGATTAGCCGTAGGATGTTGAAATTTTGAATTTAAATCTGTTATAACATCTAGTTGTGCACCTCTCCTTTTGATTGCAATCAACTGAATCAAAAATGTCCAAAAAAGCCCAAAATCCAAAAATTTGTATTTTACACTTTTTCTTAACTGCAGTAATAAGTGCACACTGACAGCTTTTCAACGATATATCATAAGCGCTATTTGTTTTCATTTGTCCAGAGTTATTGCCAAATAGAATTTTAATTAATGAAATATTTCGATATTAGAAGGGAAAGGTACATCAGTTTGAATCCCACTTCATCTCCCTTTTTTTAACATTTTTTTTTAAATTTAAATATATTGATCTATTAATTATTATTAACCCGTGATTGTAAAATAATGTGTACAATAATTAATAATTCAATAATAACAATAAAAAAATATGAAAAAACTTTTTTTGTCTTCAGTCATTTGACTGGTTTGATGCAGCTCTCCAAGATTCCCTATCTAGTACTAATCGATTCAGAAGATATTAGTGAAATAAAACTTTATATACTGTTAAAAATTTGTATATGTACTTTAATATGCATTATTACATATGTGTGCATTTAATAGATTTGGTGAAACATCTGAATATTTAATATTAATTGGAAATAATAATTTAGAATCGTACAAATTTGTATTTTCTAGTTTAATTTCTGTTTATTCTTGTTTAATTATTTTAGAATTTTTGTTTAATTTTATCTACATTAAAGTTAACTACAGAGTGACTGAAAAATAGATTCTCACAGGAACAACATGATCACGGGAGGCATACATGCGCGATCTTTAATAAATTGCAAAAAATTCTTATCTTTTAGTTCATTACTCCTCTGATATTGTCGGACAATATTCTTCCTAAGTCGTGGTGGTTCATCATTTTTTTTATTTATTTTTGCTGGCAATCATTTAATCGCTGTTTGGTTTGATATAATTCTTCTGATCTTAATTTGTGTACACGTTCTCTAGTTTCAGCAATTGTGTAACTGTCCGCTTTATTAAACAATTGGAGGATCGTATCTCATTTTCAAATTAAATAAATTTAAATAAAATGCAGTAAAAAAGTGTATATGTAATTTAATAGGCTTACAAGGAAGTCATATGGTGTCCAAATTAGTTTTTTTTATATTTAGCATCTGTAACCACCGTAAAGTATTGCTTCAGAGAATCAATGAGGATGATATGTATGTATATTCATTCGTCTGATGAAAGTTTTCTGCTTACATAGTAGCAGCAGAAATGTAGCCGGGAGAGTAAAAATGGAAAATAGAATAATACAAGAAAAATAAGCTGACAACACAGTTGTAGTAATTTCTCGTCACTCGGTTAAAGCCTCATTCCGGAAGGTTTTAATCCGGAAAGTTAATGTTTAATCCGGAAATTCCTACTACTGTGGTTTGTTTCTGATGTACAGATTACACACGCAACTTAATTAAAAATATTTATCATTTTATTTAATTCAATGATTCTAACTAAAGCGCGTGCGCATACCGTATTTAATTCGCGTGGATGTGGCGGTCAGCACTAAATAAAATAATGTAATTTCACAACTTACATAGAACAAATTTTGCTTGTGCGGTCGAAAAACTGGTGTAGCCGCGAGACTTAACGCACCAGATACTCAGTCAACCGGCAAACGAGTTCGAAATCCAGGCAAACCGAGTTACTTTTTTATACTTTAAATATTATTCATTTATTTAATTCTACCGCTCACCTGTGTTGTCACAACATAACAGTAATTTAGAGTATTTTTCGGACTGTGGCTGCGATTTTACAAAACTTTTTTGTTAATATTCTTTAATTAACAAATATCCTTAAGAATAATATGGCCTTAATTAGCCAAAATTTCGAGAGACTGGGGTGACTTTGCTCTAAAGCATTCGTTCTGAAAATGGGCGATAACGCCCCCCATGTGGACACTGAAGCCTTCAGGGTGGGTGGTAGAAGACCCACAGAAAATTGGGGGTGTTCAGACGGTCTAGAAAGGCGATGGCTGATTAAAAAAAAATTATGTTTTCCTGAAATTTCAGACAAAACTTAAATATCTAATACACTATTACAGAAAATAAAAACAATAATTGCAATTGTTTTTAAGATACGATCTTAAAAACAGCAATTGAAGTTATTATTTTTAACAGATCGTAAGTTTAAAAATCTTGGGGGACCTAAACAATGTTTGATTCTCAATGTGGGTGGTGGACGAAAATGTTTGAGAATCATTGCTCTATACCTCACCTCCTTGATCGTTTAGGTTGAATATCAAATGGCTTCAGTGACTATTAAACAGAAAAGTAACCTGACCAAGTTTGGTCAGTATCGGTTCAGTAGTTTTCGAGATATAAGATGATTTAGAAGTCAGCAACGAACACACACTTGTACATACGGACATTAACATCGGAAAATTTATATCCGGGTTTTTGGGTTTCTTATTTGTCAAAACTTCAAAATCCATTGAAAATCACTATTTCCAAATTACAATATTTTCCCTTCTAAAGCTATAGTTCTGTTATCTAGATTGGATAGTACAAGGAAAACTGAAAAAATCAGCCTGTACAAATAAATTATTAAATACAAAAAACAAATATGTTAGTAAAAATATCGAATTTTTTTTTTTATTTAGAAGTGTTCTAAGTATAATAATTATGAAAAAACTAATAATAATTTTAATAATATCAAAACAGGAAATTTAAAGTTTGTATTTTCAGAATAATAAATTTAAATTATATTTTAAGGCGTGATAGATTTATTTTATGAATTTTAAAGTTTATTATATTTTTTAAAAAAAATCTAATAATGAAAATACGTATTGAACTTATTTGCGTTAAAAACTGAGGAAAATTTCAATATGGAAACAGTAACAACATGTGGCCTTCAATTCGCTGCTTGTTTTAAAATACTCTGTAGATTATAATTCATAAAAAATTAGTTATGAGGAAAGTTAGTACAGGGAGTATAACTTTTTCAATTCCAACTTTATTAATTTGAATCTGTTATTTTATCGAAGAGATGAATAAACAGTTTAAATGCTTATAGAATGATTTTAGAAAATTATAGATTTTAAACATGGATATATAAGGTAAACTGAAATTCTGAAAACAATGATACAAATTTTATAATAAATTGGTTTATGGTTAAATATTTTATACTTAGAATTTTGTTTGATTATTATTAATCAGAATTACATCTCAAAACTGGTGTTGTTTTAATATTATATCTAAGTTAGGTGCTCAGAAAAAAAGTTGTAGGTGGTCTAAATATGTTACATATTGGCATGCTAAGACCACCTAAAACACAAATGATTTAAAATACAAGTGAATTTTTTAATTTTTTCGGAACAAAGATTAGCTGAATTTTAGACAACATTACTCTGATTATTGGCATTTATATCACATATTTTATAAATTCCATGAAATGTATACAGGGAAATAGTGTAAAGCAAAAAAATAATGTTTCCCTGTTGTCGAGAAACAACTCAATGTTCATCGATACTTTTCCTCTACTTGGTAGCGGATTATTAATTGTACAACGAACAGTAATAGTGATTTCTCGATTTTCATACAAATTTAGGCAAAATAAATCCTTTTTATTGTAAAAAAAATCCTTTTATTAATCCTTAATAGTAATCCTTTTATTATAAATCCTTTTTGTTATCTTTTTAACAAAAACGGAGTGAGCGTACTAAAAGGATTTGCCGCTAATCGTTTCAGACTACTCTCTCTGTATATTTTTTATTATAAGTATAATAGAAGACGATAAGAACCTGGGTCCCGTTTTAGATCCTTTGGTACTCTAAAAGATGAAATAAAGTTACTGGATAAACCCTCCCGTGTTACTATCTCTTCCAAGATATAATCAATATGATGTAGGATTTCTCTAACGAATAAGGTATCGTTAATGACAAAGGATTAAGAAGTGAAGAAGAGGATCAATCCTTAAAGGGACCGTAAACCCTTCAGAATATTGAAAGTTTTGAAAGTATTAGAATATAAATTAATTTTTATTTATAAAATACTGGAAGTGCTCCTCAGAAGCAAAATAAAGTGTTGTTTATACTACTCCAATATTTTTTTTTAATACTGTAGTGGGTAGAGAAGGTTCTTGTAATAAAGTGTACCAGAATAGAAAAGAGAGAGAAAATAAAAAATATAAATGGATAAAGAGATTGAAAAAGAAAAATCCAGAAGAAACAACAAAGAAATTATTTCTAAAACGAATTTATAGAATACTATAGACTGTTCAGACAACATAAATCATTACGCTTGAATGCACATACGAGTAGGTCAGCTGCTTTTCAGATCAAGCCCTAGGCCTAGAGGTAAAAATACTGCCGGATACCACCGAAGATCGGAACTAGATAGCACATTGCATCCTCCAACAAGTAGGGACAACCAGGCACATTCATACAAGACTGAAAGGCACTAGCACCGAAAGGCCTTCAGTGGACATTCTGAAGAGGAACAATGTCCGGAAAAAGACGCAAACACCTCGCTAAACTCCTGTGGAATAACCCAATTAGAAATAATAATTCAAAATCCAATTTACAAACCCCCGGAACGCAATCCCCAATTCTGTCTATCAAACTAAAAACAATATATAACCGCCATTAAAAAATTGAATTCCTACCGATTAGAAAGATCCAGTAACAAGGAACCGATGTCCAGGCTCTGAGATTAATCAGGGGATAACATATCCCCCGATACTCTTGGGTTCTGTACCGTTCTGAAGATCGAATTCATAGTGCGAGACAATTCGAAATGAGTTTGCGGTAACAGTCGAACGTATGGGCAAAAAGTGCGTTACTAGAGTATTCCGTTTTGGATTTTCTTTTTTTATGAGTTCGTTGTGAACAGGTGACAAGGTCATATAATCAATTCATTGAAGAAGTCTAAGCTAGATTCCTTTTCTAAATATTAGAAGTAAATAATTCTTCTTAAAAACAGGTTTTTAATTCCCTTTACGAAGTAAAGGTAGTATTGTGATCGTGAAAAATTTCGGTTTTCAGATTTCAACGGAAATATTCATTTTTACCATCCCTGGATCAATATTGACTAGTTAGGTGTGACGTCTGTACGTATATGTTTCTCGCATAACTTCAAAAGCTCAAAAACCAAAGAAAATTGAATTTTGGACTTTTTCTTAACTGTAGTAATAAGGCCTCATTGACAGCTTTTCAACGATTCATAAGTAGTATTTATTTTCATTGGTTCCAGAGTTATAGGCAAATAAAATTTTAATTAATGAAATATTTGGATCTTACATGGCACATCGGTTCAAATCAGACTTCATTTCCTTTTTTTTAACTTTTTTATTAATTTTAATATATTGATTTATAAAAATTATTAACCTCTGATTGTAAAAAATATTTTACAATACAAATAATCAATCAATTACAATAAGAAAAAAAATTTGGAATAATATCCGAAGTTATTAAAGAAATAAAATTTTATATATTCTTCATTTAAAAAAAAAATGTGTATATGTAACAAAACAAATGTATAAGAACAAAACAAAAGTAATGAAATGTAGTAGAAATAACAAAGATGGACCACTGAATGTGAAAATAGGAGGAGAAAAGATTATGGAGGTAGAAGAATTTTTTTATTTGGGAAGTAGAATTACTAAAGATGGACGAAGCAGGAGCGATATAATGCCGAATAGCACAAGCGAAACGAGCCTTTAGTAAGAAATATAATTTGTTTACATTAAAAATTAATTTAAATGTCAGGAAAAGATTTTTTAAAGTATATGTTTGGAGTGTCGCTTTATATGGAAGTGAAACTTGGACGATCGGAGTATCTGAGAAGAAAAGATTAGAAGCTTTTGAAATGCGGTGCTACAGGAGAATGTTAAAAATCAGATGGGTAGATAAAGTGACAAATGAAGAGGTATTGCGGCAAATAGATGAAGAAAGAAGCATTTGGAAAAATATAGTTAAAAGAAGAGACAGACTTATAGGCTACATACTAAGGCATCCTAGAATAGTCGCTTTAATATTGGAAGGACAGGTAGAAGGAAAAAATTGTATAGGCAGGCCACGTTTGGAATATGTAAAACAAATTGTTAGGGATGTAGGATGTAGAGGGTATACTTAAATGAAACGACTAGCACTAGATAGGGAATCTTGGAGAGCTGCATCAAACCAGTCAAATGACTGAAGACAAAAAAAAAGCGTACAAGGAACCCGGCTTCCGTGGCTCGAGTGGTAGGCTCGGCCTTTCCATTCAGAGTCTCGGGTTCGAATCCCGATCAGGCATGGCATTTTCACACGCGCTACAAATCATTCATCTCATCCTCTTAAGCAATACCTAAAGGTGGACCCGGAGGTTAAACATTAAAAAAAAATAAGCGTATAAGAAAATCGTGTGGTGTCAAATTTTTTTCTATGATGCATCAACCTTAGTGGTTATTAGCGACACCTAGCGTATCAAATATATATAATTAATCGTATAATTCACAGTTTTATATATAATGCTGAAAATTCAAGTCCTTCAGATAATTTAGAATTTTCTCAAAGTTCTTTTATAGATCTTGTGTTTCATTTTTCCGTTTCGCAGTGTGGACAGTCGGTAAAAGAATTATCATCTTATATAATTCTTTTTAATTTTGTATTAATTTTTCTAAGCTACTGTAAAATTTACAGTAAAATCAGAATTTTATTTTGCGATTTATAATTGACTTATTTTGTTATAGTAATTTATTTATCGATAAATAAACTGAATTTTTAAAAGTTTTTACTTGTAGAATCTTTCAATATCCTCATCGATTGGCTAACAAGCAGCAATTCTCTTATTCTAGAATACATTTTCCAATTCCATTGGGTATTTTTTTGCATCATACAATTCGTTAAATTCATAAAATCTTTTATTAAAAAAACTATATTCTGAACTCTCTTGATTTTTTAAAACATAAAAAATTTTACAAATTGTAAAAATCATCATCTCTTTTTCATTAGATTATCAAAATTCTGTTTTTAGTTACACCAAAAATTTGTATCATTTAAATTTATATTTGTAGATAAAAATCTGATATTATGTTATTAAAATAGTTTTGAAATTGATTTTATATTTTTAATACGTGTGAATAAAAACCATCTGTTTTTTATCTACGCATAACTCAACTAAATAAAAAATCAAATGATGATAAAAATAGTAATAATAATAATAATAATAAACGGCAGTTCGTAAGTCAAATCAGTTCTTTTTTTGTTTCGTTTATTTTGCGTAAATATATCTTTTAATAATATATTAAATGGGAAATTACAGGTGTAAAAAGTATTTAAGTACAGCGAACTGAAGTTATTGATTTATTTTAAACGATATTACATAAATATTAATAAGATAATTCGTTAAGTTTCGTTAGAAAATTAACATAAATAAATGAAATTCTAACTTAAGAGTAGACCAGTTTTCAATATTAATATGTTAGCCTAAATTTTTAAATTAAACTACTATGGAAAACTACCCAAGTTTTTCTTGTGTGCACTGATTTCCGAAGAATGTAATAAAATTTCAGATGTTCTACTAATGAAGATAATATTCCAAAAATTTGTAAAAACTTGCTTTATACTTTTTAGTCATACATTAATCAAATTATTATCATACGTTACAATTTTTTACAAATTTCCACCCTTTATTTCCACACTTAATTTACGCTCGTAAGGAGGATGTTTGCAAAAGTAATGGAATATTGTATTGTCACCCGACATTAGAAACAGTGCAAAATTTCATCAGTTGGTAATGTCAGAAGTATATTAAATTATTACACCTGCACCCTTAATTTCCACTTTTCCCCCGTAGGGGGGGATGATTGCAAACGTAATAGTGGAATATTGTAATTGTAACTAAAATGGATGCAGGGATGGTCAAAATGAATATTTCCGTTGAAATCTGAAAACCGAAATTTTTTGCGATCACAATACTTCCTTTACTTTGTACAAGGCGGTAAAAACAAAGTATTATAATAATAATAATAATAATAATACTAAAGATAACTCTCTTAACCATTTACAGTAAAACTCTAAGTATAGTTTACATCAGTTGTATTAACAATAGGTTCCATAAATATGGGCCAAGGGTTACTGTATTGATTTTTAGTAGGCTTATTTCCGTTCTAAAACACGCAAATTTTATCTCCCTCACACACAACTATTTGCTATTTCCCTCCCTCTTTTTCTCTTTCTTTCGCTTTCTTTCTCTCACTTACTTATTCATTCTTTTTTTATTCCTCTTTCATTTTATCATCCTCTCTTTTTATTTAACCAAACCAAACCTTGGTTTTATTTGGATATATGTTTTACTATGCAGTCATTTTACAAATCGATAATCGATAGAACTCTGTAACACAAATTATAATGACTTAATTTAATATATATATATTAAATATATATATATATATATAAAAATATATATAATATATATATAAATATATAAAAATATATAAATAAATAAATATATATATAAATATATAATATATATATATATATATATATATATATATATATATATATATATATATATATATGTAAATATATAAATATATATATATATGTACTAGTCGGTTTAGCCAGGTGGATCCCTGAACCACTATGGTGTTCATTATCCTCATTCATGTGAGAATACTGATAAATAGCAATTAAAACTAGTTCTATTTATAAAATTTGTCAGTATATTGTATTTTTTTCACATCAGTAGTTTGGTCAACACGCAACTCGAAATTTAAGTCCTCTGCAGTATGCGGGTTTCAGAATAGTAGGGCCCAATGTTTAAATTTTAGTTGGTTTTCTGTCCGTACGGCTAAAAACCTATTTACCATGGTTCTTAGCGTTACCCGACAAACACCAAGAGGGGGTGACCGACCATGCTCATTTTCTCTTTGTTTTATTTATTTTTTTTTTTATAATCAATAAACCGGAGGCAGGTGCAGCTATTCACGTCGTACACACAGTAATAGTACAGTGGCTACGTTAGTTAATCCACCAAACCGTCGTTCCTGTAAAACTCTTTTTTCGATAACCAAAAGAGATCGAAAAAGTCAAAAAGACCTTTTTTTTTGTAGAAATTTTAATTTCAAATAATGTAAGTGTTCTCCAAATTTGATTTGACTTATGGTTTACCCGTAATGAAGTTGAATATCGACAAGGAAATAATCCGGTTGTTGTAGTAAGCCATTAAAACGGCCACATCTTGAAACGGTGTAATATTTCTTAACGGTAATAGTCCTATATTCTTTACACATATAATAATGTTCGTGTGAAATTTCAGCGTAATCGGTAATCGGTTGATTAGTTTTTACGTGAATGAGTAACAGACACACAGAAACCACTAATATGTATATGTATATAGTGGTTTCTTATATGTAGGGGAAATAATAACTTATAATTTAGATGAAAAAGTGACATGGCAAAACAGAACAAATAAAATTATTAAATTCCAAAAATTAACTTGGTTAACATATAACAAAAAATGTCTTTCGACTAAAACAAAACTTAAAAATTATAAAACTGTAGTTCGGCCAGAAGTTACCTACGGAAGCGAGACCCTTTTCAAAATCACTCACAAAAACCGAATCGATAAAATTCTGAAAATAGAGCGGAGAATTGTCAGAACGTGTATCAATAAAAAACACAAAAAAAGATGGCCAACGGTGGATTGTCCCAAATGAGGTGGTGTATCGAGAAATAGAACCTGTTACTGATACTATGCGGAAAAAAAGAATCTCTTTCTTTGGTCATCTCATAAGGACACCGGAAACAAGACTGTCAAGAAATATCATTGAAAAGCTCTGGTTCCAAAAGATAGAAGTAGGATGGATCAAAGAAATTAGAGAAGATATGAAAGAATTGGGAATTTCCCTGACTGACCTACAGAATAAAACTGGAAAAATTACAAAGCTAAAAGACAAAAACATTAGATTTAAACAGAAGACAGACAAACGACAAAATACAACGAAGAGGGTGTTTACGGATGAAGAAAAGAAAGCAAGATTTGAACGGATGAAGAAATAACTGGGCAGCTCGGAAGACTAAAATAACACGCTTTTCTCAGAAAAGATCTAACTATAATTGACTTAAGTGGTCCCATGTTGGCCGTAAAAGCATAATAATAATAATATATATATATATATATATATATATATATATATACACTGACATCCCCTTCGAGGCTTCAGCTGTGGTCAGTTGCGTTTCCCATCGTGGTCAATTTTTTTTTTCTGTTTTTTAGTCAAATAAACCAAGGCAGGTGCAGCCAGTCGCCTCGCAGATACAATAGACAGTAGCATTAACTGTATTGGTTGAGCCACCACGCTGTACAACGTCGCACCCCTTACAGAAGCGAAATTTAAAAAAAAAACCAAATGTGGTTTTAGATATTTACCTGAAGAGTATTTGCAAGCCCAAATCTACTGAATATCTCGTTTAGAATACTCGAAAACGGGCAAAATTTGCAATCGTTCAAAGTTCTTTTACGTTTCTTTGCCCCTTCAAGGTAGAATTTCAGATAAAACTAGAAATTAATTTTTAAATTTTCACAAAGATTGCGCATAACCAAAACTCAAGTTGGTATCATCATTTGTTATCGATAAATTAAAAAAATTAAAACCTTCTTTAAATCGGTATTTCAAAAAATTATTTCGTAGTGTGCATTCACATTGTAAGAAGAACCCGTATACAAATTTTCATCCATTTAGGTTCTGTGGCTGGTCGTTGATTATGAATGACTCACGAGCTGTTGTTTTATAAATATATATATTAATAATTTTTCTGAAGTCAATTATTATAAGACCCGTATTCCTCTGTACCACAATTATTTTTATAATCAAATACAGACTTGAACCCAAGTACAGAATTACAAACTTAATGAAATGACACAATGACACACATTTTTTTCCAAAAGCATTTTCGCGGGATTCCGCATGATCAGTTGTATATAATATATATTTATATAAAATTACATATCAAACATAATTTTTTCGTGTATGTATATATAAGATATTAATTTCTCAAACTTGGTACCGCTGATATGTTAAATGAATAAATTAACAATTAATATAATCTACCTTACGTTCAGGAATTAAAATTAATATATTTAAAGTCTAAATTTTAAAAAATCATAGTTAAAAATGTAAAAACAGTCGTGACTGTCCCGGTCCTACTGGTATACTTTCAGTATATTAATTTTAACTCCTTATGATGGCTTCCGGGTAGGCCGAAAGATCTAGAGAATGCATCAACGTGCTGGTAAGGTGGATTACATTAATTGTTAATGTATATACATATATATGCGTATGTGTCAGATATCTCATCTTGGAATTTATCATGTTCTGTTTCACGTTAAAGTATAAGTGTCTACCGGTGACTTGCTGTCTCTTTTTAATACGAGACAAATTCTAATAGCTCTAACTTTTACCTTTGATGTGTTTTGAACTTTCAGTTTTTCCTATTAATAAAATATTACTTTCGGTCGCATAGTGGGATTAGGTAGTGAAAATGACTATTTTTTTCGTTTTGAGGTAAGAACAGTATGAAAATACCATTCACTTAAATAGGGGTTCCTCATAAATTTATACATATACATATTTATATGTATAAAATTTTTAACTAAAAAATCTTCAAAACTACACAATAGATTTCAGTGAAAATTAATTATGCTGTAGTAGTATATTTGAAACTGTACATGTGAAAATTTGATGATTGTTCAAGTCATTCTTCAGTTATGTTCAATGTAAAATCGAACAAATTTAGAAGCGTCGTTCGTTATGATGCTGCAGGTTGGAACGTTAATGTTTCTTTATCATTGTGTTAGCAGTATTGTTCGACGTATTCAGTCAGCGTTACCTACTTTTAGGGTCATGATGATTAGGTATGTGCTTGAGCAGAACAAAAGGAAACAAATTAAAATACTGAAAAGTCATATTTTTTATTTTTTTTTATTTTTTGAAGAGTAAATCTCGCCCTTGTACTAAATTTAACAAATTAACCTCTTAAATAAAGTGGAAAATTTAGATAGAAAATAAAAATCATTTACTAACGGAATTGTGAGAAGTTTAGCTTATTGGTTACTGCAGTGTCAATATCGTAAGCCCTGTTTCCATGGAAACTGGATGTTACCGACTGATATATGTGGAAAGATGCTTCTATTACAATCCCAAGTCTTTTTTTTTTTGTTTTTTTTTTTTTATTTGTAAAGTGACGATGATGAAAAAGATTTAATGAAAACCAACCAAGATTTAGTATTAAACAGTAAATAAATTTAAAAAATTTTTATAACAATGGTTTTCTTTTAAAACGAAATTGCACTAAAAAATAGAAAATAATTTTTCAGTGATAAGATAATCAAAATAATTTTCAGCATTTGTAAAAAGAAAATCATTGTGCGTTCATAAAATATTACTTTGTCTAATCATTTTAATTTAAGTTCACATTTTTACCTTCACCTCTGAGAATCCACTCACAGATCACCTATTCGAATTCTTTAGTAATATTTTACGAGCGCACAGTCAGTTAAACTGATTAACTGAATTAACTGAAAAACTTATAATATAATTGATTATCTTATAATAACTGAAAAATTATTTTTTACTTTTTAGAGCATTTTGTTTTAAACATTTTTTTTTTATTTATTTTTTACTTTTTAGTCTCCTAACCGCACTAAAGATCAAAAAATTCATTTATTTACAATAACAAATCGGTTTGTCGTCGTAACAAAATCAGATACCTTATAGTAGTAACAAATCAGTAACGATAGGTTATAGTAAGAAATCCATTTTGATATCGTAACAAAATCGTTTCGCTGCCACAACAAATCCTTAGTTACCGAAACATATGATTTGTTATCTGTATGTAAACAAGAAATATGTTTTCACTATGTCCGCCATATTGGATTTAGAACGATATTAAATTTGCTATATTATATTATCATCAGAACCAAAGTTGTGTGTACAAAATTTCAGCTTGTTTGGCTAACGGGAAGTGTGTCAGATTTCAATTACTAAATTTGACGTTTACTGGATTTCGAATATAATAAAACCATTGAAAAATCACGGTGATAAATAATATTAGAACTACTCGGAGACAAATCTTAAGTCTTAATTATTAGATAATGCATGAAGAAATAAAGTATTTTACATTACAAATATTTTAAATGAATAAAAAATGAACTTCTGCTGACTGTTATATTTATCCATGTCAAATAACAGTTCTCTTTTAAAGTATGTATGAATCGGTGCTCGAATTTTTTTTTTGTCTTCTAGACAAACTGGTCATTTAACTAGTTTGATGCAGCTCTCCAAGATTACCTATCTAGTGTTAGTCGTTTCATTTCAGTATATTCCCTACATCCTATACCCCTAACAATTTTTTTACCATTTTCCAAAGTTGCCGGCCTGCACAATTTTTTTTCTTCTACCTGCCCCTCCAATATTAAAGCGACTATTCCAGGATGTCTCTTCTTTTAACTACATTTTTCCAAATGCTTCTTTCTTCATCTATTTTTGCCGCAACACCACTTTTCATTTGTTACTTTATCCACCCATCTGAATTTGAACATTCTCCTGTAGCACCACTTTTCAATAACTTCTAATATTTTCTTCTTTATATATTACTATCGAAATAATATTAAAAGTTTTTTTTTTTTTTTTAGTAATTATTTCATGAAAATAACAGTTTTTTTTTAACTAACATATATCCTCTTTTTAACTAACACATTTATCCTCTTTTGCTAATTTCCATGGCGGAGTGGTAGTGTGTCAGCTTATCATCATGCGGTCCTGAGTTCGAATCCCGGTCAAGCATGGCATTTTTCATACGCTACCAATTTCCATTCTCGTAGTGTAAAATAACCAAAGAAGTCTATGCCCGACATGTTAAAAACAAATCTGTTTATTTAAAAAATATTTTTTTTTTAATACCAAGATTTTTTACTTCCTAAATTGATTGTGTTTATTTTTCCTGAATTAGTTGTGAACAGGTGACAAGGTCATATAATCAATTCATTAAAGAATTCTAAGCTAGTTTCCTTTTGTAAATATTAGAGGTAAATAATTCTTTCTTAATACTGATTTTTATTTCATTGTACAAAATAAAGGAAGTATTGTGATCACCAAAAATTTCGGTTTTCAGATTTCAACGGAAATATCCATTTTGACCGTCTCTGAATCCATTTTGACTATTTTCAGCGTGATGTTTATACGTTCGTACGTATGTATCTCGCATAACTCAAATAACGATTAGCTGTAGGATGTTTAAATTTTGGATTTAGGACTCTTGTAACATCTAGTTGTGCACCTCCCTTTTTGATTGCAATTGACTGAACCAAAAATGTCCAAAAAACCTAAAATCCAATTTTTTGGGGATTTTGAACTTTTTCTTAACTGCAGTAATAAGCCTTCGTTGAGAGCTTTTCAACGATATGTCATAAGTTTACTTGATTTTATTGGTTCCAGAATTATAGCCGAATGAAATTTTAATTAATGAAATATTTGGATCTTACAAGGAGAAGGTACATCGGTTCGAATCAGACTTCATCTCTTTTTTTTTGAACTTTTTTTTTAATTTAAATATATTGATTTATTAATAATTATTAACCTGTGATTGTAAAAACAAAATTACGATAAATAATAATTCATTAATAACAATAAAAAAAAGTATTAATAAAATACGTGCATTTCATGTACTTTTCATTTTACAAAGATGTGTATATGTAATTTAATAGACTTACAAGGAAGTCATGTGGTGTTCACAACAAATTTTTTTAATAATTATTTCATGAAAATAACAGTTTATGAAAGAAACATACCATCAACATGTTTATATATAACAACTCTTTTAACAATCCCTTCGCTGATCTCCATGGAGGCGTGGTAGTGTGTCAGTCTTTCATCTGGAGGTCCTGGGGTTGAATCCCGGTCAAGCATGACATTTTTCATACGCTGAAAATTTCCATTCTCATAGGACAAAATGACTAAAGCAGGACCCGTCATTTCAAATATATTAATTTAAGAAAAATTATTTTTTTTAAATACAAAGGTTTTTTTTGTAATGTATCTAAAGTATGAAAATATTGTTTACTATTTCAATAAACGTAATAGATACTGATATCTTAAGGTTATTTTTATAAAATTCGAATTTATTTTTTTCTATTTACCACTTAAAAATGTTTTTATGTATAACTTTAAAATACACCAATAAATTAAAGTTTAATCAATACGGTAAACGACATTTAATAATTATGACTAAGTAACTTAAACAAACACATGATTTGTTACAATCAGTATGAACACATAGCAAACATACTGTAAATATATGGATGGCGTGGTAGAATATTATTTGGTCAAATATTTGATAAGAACACGACTGTACTCGTCGTTATATAAGCATGAAATATATGCAGGTATCCGTTAAGTTCCCTTGAATGCACTTCAGGTTGGTTTTGCTACCACTATTAAGCTAAACAACACATAACCACATCATGCTTTAACCAAATAAACCAAAGTTTTGAATTACAAACATCACACAAATTGGAAACCTCGCTATACCTACCTTAAACCGGGAATTGCTACATGTATGTATGATAATTCTGGCGTTTATACTAAACATCATGATTACGTAGTAGCAATAGTAATAATAATAATATTCCTATTAATAATAGTACGTCTAAAATTAACTGCATTTCTGAAACCGCAGAGCATAACTGCATTCAGATGCATCCAAATGCATCCGTTAACGTGCAACACCCCTACAGTTTATTATAATATATCACTGTCGCCGTAAATCAAGAGCTAGTCATGACAAATAGAGGATTATAAGCAACTTATGAAATATTTCTTATTTAAAGACACGTTTCTTTAAACGTCTTTCTAGTTTTAGCATATATTTGTTTAAATGCCCGTCAATTAATCTAATTAACTGTTAATAAGGGCATTCGATAATGAAATAAAATTTTTTATCTTGAACCTACTCATTTTATACGGAATTCTTTTTTTTTAATTAATCTTATAGTTATTTTGACTGGTTTCTAATCCTTCCAATTTTATATTAATTCTTTAATTTCATTATAATTATTACATATTATGTTATAATCTCTATATTTTTTATAAATTTCAATCTCGTCCTCAACTATAGTTTTTTACATTTTAGAATAATATTACAAAAAAATTATAAATTTTTATAAACTTGATTTTTTTACTTTTGAGGACACATTGGACTAATTTAGACATCCATATTTCAGTTCCTCTTGAATTTCTCTAGCCTTTCGATTTTCCCAGTATTTCTACATTTGATGGAATCGTTGCTTCCTGATCTCGTCTATGACCTCCACTTTGACCTCCACTGATCTCGTCTAAGATCTCGTTGGATTTTTCCAACATATTTTCCACAGGTTTTTTTTTAATATTCCTTGTGACCAGTTGTTTTAGAATTTGGTTCTCAGACATTCTTAATACGTGGAAAAATGGGAAGTATTTCGTTTTTTCATTGTAATGAGAATCGGGTCGACTTGTTTGTAGACCGTTTCATTTCTGGCAATTCGTCAGATTCCATCCTTTTAATAATTTTTATTAAAAAAGTATAAAGTTTTGTGTTTAATAGCTCTTATTTTCTTTTAAATCTGGCTATCAATAATGTTACAAATTTTTTTAAAAACTTGCTTTATACGTTTTAGTTATAATTTAATCGAATTATTATCATACATTGCATGAGTTTAATTAGTAAGTTAATTTGGATTTCAAAAAGTAACGTCATATATTGAAATTTCTAATACATTTATAAAATATCAAACAAATTTTCAATCAAACATTTACTATACAAAGTAACGAAGTAGAGAAGGTTTTGATTAATGAAATACAACTGTAAATTAGCAAAAAACATTTTTTTCACTTATATACATTTTACAAATTTATCCCCGTACGGGATGGTGTTTGCAAGAGTAATGCTTGAATATTGTATTGTCACCCAACCTTAGTAACTGTGCAAAGTTTCATCAATCGTGTCAGAAAGTAATGTTGAAAGTAATTGTGTCTGTGTCAGAAAGTATGTTAAATTAAGGATACAAGAGGAAAAACATGAAAAAAAATTGTGTATTAGAGAAAAGCAAGTAAAAACTAACTAAATCCTGAATATTTTAATTCATTGCCTAACGATGACCAACCGATGTCTATAATAAATACATAAACTACCCGGGAACTTTCAGATTCTTTGTTTATTTGAAATTCTTTTATTTTTATTAGTTTAACGTGTCCTGAAAGATTGTTACATTCTTTCTGAATCATTCTGAAATTTTTTCATAAAATTTACCAGGTGACATTATAAAAAAACATCTTTTGACAATTTTGTTTCTCTGTTTTTTGCTTGCATAAAAAAAATAGTACTTATTCATTGTAGCAAAAAGTTAAATAAAAATATGTTAAACACGATGATAGTTTTCCGTAGAAATTTTTCGTAAGTAGTATAATAAATACGAAGTGCCTCATTAGTTGAACACTGGACTCTGTAGAGCATTCTTAGTTTAATACATTCCCTCTCACTGATAATTTTCTATTAACATATTTAATAAATAATAAATATAATTCTACGTTTTATTACGAATAAATAAATTTTTTTTTTTAGTTAAAAAAAAGTATTATTTTTATTTCTTTGTACGGAGTAAAGGAAGTATTATGATCACGATAATTACGGTTTCAACGGAGATATCCATTTTAACCATCCCTGAATCGATTTTGACTAATTTCGACGTGACGTTTGTACGTACGTATGTATCTCGCTTAATTCAAAAACGATTAGCCTTAGGATGTTGAAATTTTGGATTTATTTATATTTATTTTTTGATTTTAGTTGTGCATTTTCTCTTTTATTGCAATCAACTGGACTAAACGTATCCAAAAAAAGGCCAAAATCCAAAAACATTTGAAATTTGAGTTTTTTTCTTAAAAGCAGTAATAAGCCCTCATTGAGAGGTTTTCAACGATATATCATAAGTGGTACTTAGTTCATTGGTTCCAGATTTATAGCCAAATAAAATTTTAATTAATGAAATATTTAGATCTTACAAGGGGATGGCAACATATCAGTTTGAATCAGACTTCTTTTTTTTAACTTTTTTTTTTAATTTAAATATATTGATTTATAATAATTATTAATCTATGATAAATAATAATTCAGAAGTAACAATAAAAAAATTAAAAATAAAATATATATATATATATATATATACATATATATATATTTTATTTTTATATATATGAAAAAATATCAGAAGTTATTAATGAAATAAAATTTCATTTACTTTTCATTTAAAAAAAAAAATGTGTGTATATAATTTAATAGGCGTACAAGGAAGTCATGTGATGTTAACATCAGACTTTTTAAATTAAATTTTACGATTTATATCGAGTAATTAAAGTAATTTTTTTTTTTTAACTTTAATTAGTAAAATCTATCATCATGAAATAAATATAAATGTTCATCATAAATCTAAATATTCTAATTTACTGGCTGTACAATTTTAATTTAGTTAATCGGTAAGTTTATTTTTACTTTCCCGTCTAGCGCTATAGCAGAGCTACAGCTTTAGAAGGGAGAATATAATAATCGGTCCAATTTGCGGGCATATGCGGTTTTCATCTGATGTTTTGACACCTAAGGAACCCAAAACACCAAAACCCCGGATGGAAATTTTCCGTACGTTCGAACGTACACATTCGGAAAATTTCCATCCAGTTTGTGTGTTCGGTGTCGTACTCTAAATCACCTTATATCTTCAGAACTACTGGACCGATATTACTACTACTATTATATTACTGTCCGATATTACTGCACCAAATAACACGGGTATCCACGATCTAGTATTCAAATTCGTATAAAAGTCTTTACAAAGATTTGAACCTTATGTATTATTTAATTTTTTTAAACTCTACGTACAAATCAAATTTATATCAGCTACTTACATAATTTTATAATATAAAGTCATTTTATACTTAACTGCCGTTAGACTGTTTCTAACTATACGTATATACAAATTTATTCATAAAATAACAATCTATTTCGTATAAGGAAAGTTAGTAAATAATTTGGTTCCATTTATACCGTTACGTTGGTATGAATTTAGTGCTTAGTGTATAATAATAATAATAATAATAATAATAATAATAATTAGAGTATATAATACGAATAATGGTCAATGTACCTCTTACTGGGGGTTACTTCACCCATTGCTCCTTTTACTAGCTTTAGGCCTGGTGTGATTCGAACAGATGGGTATGCAAATTGGCTATCAGCCTCAAATGTTCTGTCCATCCACACAGCGGCAGCAATGTAAGTATGCTTTATATATATATATATATATACATATGCGTGCGTATGTGTTGACGTACGTACGCGCACGCGTTTGCAGATAACATGCCGGATCTTCAATTACTACCTTAATTTGCATTCACAACTCCTTTACTCGGTATTCAGTTTATACAATGTTTCACATACGTTGGAAATATTGTAGTCTTCTTGTTTAACACTGTTACTAGATAATTTACCATATTACATGCAGCGTAACAGCTTTATTCTATGGTAAATTTTACGATACCGTATTATCCATATAAGAGAACATTTTCCTTTCCTATTATAATAAATACAAATAAAAGTCAGTTTTTTAATATAAGTTAAAAATTTGGAGTTCTATGGGTTCTAAAATTGTAAGCATATATTGTAGCTATGTTTAACGGGTATTGCAGTAAATTGAAAAACCATATTACGCTCAAATCTGTTTAAAATAAATTATTTAAAATCTAAAACTGATAGCCATTCGATTGATAAACAAAAATCATCAATAGACGGTGAGAAAAAAGAATATTCAACAACATTATGCTGACCTTCAGTATGGGATAATAATATCTCTATTAGACTTTTCATCCGAAAACTCCCGGCGAAACTTTGTAAATTTCATGCTCTTACTTATGCGGTTAATTAATCATCAACCAAACGAAAATTAAATAATATAGTGTTGTACATTAAATAAATATGCAAATGGTAACAGCGTAAAAATTATTTAATAGAATAAACAGAAACTTTTCTGACGTAGACAATCAATCAGTTACTCAAAATCATCATTTCCTTTATTGTAATCTCATTTTTTACTTCCTGATACAAAGTAAAGGAGGTATTGTGATCGCGAAAAATTTCGGTTTTCAGATTTCAACGGAAATATCCATTTTTACCGTCCCTGAATCCATTTTGACTAGTTTCGACGTGACGTCTGTACATACGTATGAATCTCACATAACTCAAAAACGATTAGCCGTAGGATGTTGAAATTTTGGATTTAGGACTGTTGTAATATCTAGTTGTGAGAACTCCCCTTTTTATTGCATTCAACTGAACCAAAAGTGTCCACAAAAGCCCAAAATCCAAAATAAACTGGGCGTTTTCTTAACTGCAGTAATAAGCCCTCATTGAGATATATCGTAACGACTTATCCTAAGTGGTACTTATTTTCATTGGTTCCAGAGTTATAGTCAAATGAGAGCTTAATTAATTAAATATTTGGATTTAAGAAGGGTACGTATAAGAAGATGTATCGGTTCAAATCAGACTTCATCTTTTATTATTTTTTTTTAACTTTTTTTTGTTATTAAATATATTGATTTATTAATAACTATTAACCCATGATTAGTGAAATAAAATGTTATGTACTTTCTAAACTATGTATATGTAATTTAATAGGCATTATTACATTAGATCTAGTGAATTATCTGTTTATTTAATATTTTTTGAAAATTATAGTTTAATTTCTGTTTAATTTTATCAACATTAAAGATAACTACAGAGTAACTGAAAAATAGACCATCGTAAAAAAAATTTACAATAAATTAAAATTCAATAAGTTATTAATGAAATAAAATTTTATGTACTTTTCAATTTTTAAAAAATGTGAATATGAAATTTAACAGTCGTACAAGGAAGTCATGTGGTGACCAACAATATGGTAAAACGTCCATTAACCGTGCAAATTTTTATAAGTGGATTGAGTAGTGATGAAATCATGCAGTGAAGGTGTTACCAATTTTCATCGTTACGGATGATCGTTGGAAGTTCGATTGATGCTTTGAAAAATCGGACGGATGAACTTATTCGCAAAGAGAAATATATTTAAAAATTGATAAATTGCTTAAATTTATTCATAATAAATTCAACTTATTCATGATAAGATGAATTACCTCAAAACGTGTTCTGAGACAACCGACTCAAAATCACAGACACCATTGACATTTGTATGGAACTTAAACAACGGTTTTTTAAAGGTAATAATAATACTTTAGAACGCATAATAACTTCTAATAAAACTTGGATCTATCATTTCGAGCCGGAATCCGAAGGTCAGAATATGGAATGGAAATGTCAGAGTTCGATTCCCAAAGAATTTATTCTAAAATTAGACCTATTCAAAATTAAAAAATCCGTTTCGACACGCCGGAAGGCGGAAGTAGATTTCACCGGTGCTAAGAAGGGGATAAAAAAGATTTCCACCTTAGTTAAGAAAAACCTCTCGACAATGGCTGTATGTGAAAAAAGTTACACATTTTTAGCATACGACAAGTCTCATCTTCTAACAATTCTACCAATATTTTGGTCATCCCTTGCTGTAAGGATTCGTTTTCCGTAAAGCGCAACAGGGCATGAAACAGGGGGTGGTGTGACGACTGAAACGTCACTAGGCGGGTATCTTCCCCTACGGGGTTGGGATGTAAGGGTTTGGTCATATCAAAAATTGTTTCTGGCTAAGGTTTAGGTAATGTTTGGAGGACTAACGACCATTTTAAACAGATTCGATACTGTGCCTATTAAGGAAGATGATTTTTTTCTTTGAATCAATTTTTTCCACCCCCTGGCCGGGTGGTTGATGGTATCAAAAAACTTTACTTAGATACGTTTTAGGCGCTTATCCCAAGAATAGTAGGAATTTTAAACGAATTCGATATTTTATTTAATAAGAAAGTTATAGAAATATTTTGTTTTTTCCTCATTTCCACCTCCCATGATGCAAATTTTCCCATTAATAAACTCTACGGAGATTTTGGGTTTTTATATTTTATGTATCAGTTTCAAAGTGATTGGCACAAAATTACAGCAGTTATCGTGTCCACAAGAAAGTGAAATATATATATATATATAAACTTTTGAACTACGGTGGTTTTGGGGTCTGGGAAATGTGAAACGCGAAGATATGTCGTAATTTTCCGGAAGTCGAATCATGGTACCCGTTATAATAGACCTCACTCCCTCGCGGCCTGAACAAATATATTTCACTTCGTTACAATATACTTGCATCTACAGTTACGGAGCTAACGGTTTACTATAAAACACCAAGATAAGATAAAATTATAAAAATAAATTTAGGCTTAAATCTCATACACACAGAATAGCGTGCGTCTCAAAATTTATCTACGCCTGACTCTTTAAAAAAAGAATATTCCGTTAGTCTCCTCGGAAAAAGGTTTGGGTCGCTCGGCGCGAGGCTGGATCTTTTCCCTTTCGGGATAAAGATCCGAACAAGTGACCAGTTTGCTAGAACCGGGTATTGGGGACGGTGGTCGTGTGAAAGCGTATAAAAGCCGGCGCGTTGCCAGCACGCCTCAGTCTTGCATGAATTTCCCTGGACACAACCATTTCGGACCCGGAAACCCGATCGATAACGGGGCTCCGGTCGACATAGATGATCAGATCGCGCTTGAGCACGACCTACGATACGACGCGGCCTCAGAACATAGTCATATACGTGCAGCTGATAGACGCGCGATCGGCGAATTTACTGGGGATTTCGTTAGGACTGGGAATTGGCACAACCTTGTGGGGGCCACAGGTCTTTCGATCAAATACGTCATTGATGTATTGTAAGCCAACTTACAATATATAATTGTAAGTTGACTTTCTTATGAAATGTACCTAAATTCTACTGAATAACACATCATTTAAAGGACATTTGAAGTAAAAAAACTTTGATTACACCAATACTAACCAAAATGACGACACGTTCAATGATTTTTTACAGCTAGTTTTACACTAGGTCTATAATATCTGGATGATGTTAACTGATGTGATATTTTTGCACTGTTTTTAACACATTTTTTACAATGGTCTGCAAACAAATTATTTCTTGTTATTCTTATTGTTTTTGATCATCGATCTTTGCGGCTCAGCTGGTCCCAGACACGTTATAAACACATAGAACAGGAATAGGAATTCAGTGACACAAAGAATTTAACAATCTCATCCAATACCTCTTAAATAATTATTCAATAGTGAAAATTTCTATAAATTCTCCTGCGTAAAAAACAAATTATTTTTCTGTATACTATGTATGAGTTTACTTAGATTGTGTACTATAGGCTTTTAATTATTAACGGTATAAAATATTCAAAAATAAAATTTAATACTTCTATTTTACCTAACTAAATCTAATTAATAACTAACAGCCGCTACAGCTGCATATTTTAGTTAGCTCTAAAGTTATATTTGCTCGACTATTTTTACGTTAAAACTTTTCATTTCAATACCCTTTGAACTGAACTATTTACCATTTCCATTTAACATTGTTTTCCTGTATCCTCACGGGAAATTGGTTGTGTGAACTGATACTGATAAATACACTTTTTATTGTTCGTTTATAAAAGTTAACAACAAAGCTGTAATACTTTCCTGACATTGATTATTTATTCTTATATAGTTGTAAAATAATCGTACGTAAAAATAAAACAAAAAAGATATTAAAAAAAAAAATAAAAAAATCGTTATATTGTTAAACTTTGATCGGCTCTCCCATCTCCAATATTACTCTCAAAGTATTTATTTATATTTTTGGTCACTTTCACAATTACTATCCCCTAGGAAGATAAAAAAAAATTGTTATAAAAAAGCAATACATAAAAAAATAGATTTTTGAGAAGAGGAGAATTTTGGGAAAACTTTTAGTAAAGATGGTAAGAAGCATACACATATGTATTGAGCTTAATATAAAATAAGGTTATGTTTGGAAAATTTTACCCAAAAAACTATCTACTCCACCATCTGCAAATATCGATTCCGAACCTTTACCAGCAAACTTACCCATATACACAAATTTCTGTACAAAATTTCATAAAAATTTGTTCATCCAATCAAAGGTTATTAAGCTACAAACACGCATTACCCTTTCCCATTTTTTTTTTTTTGAGTCCCTGAGTCATGAAACTTCGAGAAATGCAAAAACAATCTAAACTCCATTTTTTGTTTATTATCATACTTTCCTTCTTGCAGAATAGCTGTAGAGCTATGTTTCCAGAAAAATAATATATAAATATATATATACACCCGTATACACACACACACTCGCACAATAAATATATAATACTTGTATATTTTCCTATTGTCAGAATTTCACAACAATTTACAATATAACCCCAATTGTTTTATATGTTTATTCTTTCTTATTTAGTTTGGAAAGCGTCATAAAATTGGATTGTAACGAAGCAGTCGTTTCATATGTGGCTGTCTCAAATGTTGGGCAGTCAGGTTCGATAACGGTTAGGTGCTATGACCGAAACGGTTTAGTTAAATATTAATAGTTTAATTTTCTAATTTCTTTACCTATTTACGCCTACTTAACGATACCCCTACTTAAAAACTACAGGTGTGTGTGTGTGTGTGTGTGTGTGTGTGTGTGTGTGTGTGTGTGTGTGTGTGTGTGTGTGTGTGTGTGTGTGTGCGTGTGCGTGTGTGCGCGCGTTATAAATTTCCAGTAAACTACTCGTATTTCTGTTACTTCTTCATATTTTCTATGCCATGCCATTATAATTTTAATTATTATTATTATTTTACTTGAAATTTCCAATCGATTTTCTTCCTCAACCTTCATTAATAGCCTATCGCCTCATTATTTCTTCCTTGCATTCGTTTCATCCGACCATTCACTAATTGTTTCATCATCTTCTTTTCAATTATTTATTCTAGTCTTAGCAAATAATAATATATTAATGAAATATTCTCTGAAGATTAACAATATTTAAATTAATCACGCATAATAAAAAGTACGAGAAATTTTCTGTATCTAAGTAATAAATAAGTCTTCCTCTCAACTTACTTCCCACTCCCTTCTCCATTTTTTTCTTTTTACCACATATCCTTAAATTTCTTCCTTATTATTTATCTTCTTTTAAAAAACGATTCTTTAAATTTTATTCGTGTATGGATTTTAATAATAATAATAATCTATCATTTCATATTTCCTTATATAATTAGAATATATATGGACATCATAATTGTAAGTATATATTATATACCTTTAGATTTATATACATAAATCTAATGGTTTTTGTTAGTTTGTTACTCTTTTACGAAAAACTATTTAACCAAAGGCCCTGAAATTTTTCAGGAACATAATATTAATATCTGAATAGAACAAAGGACTATTGTTGTTTATAAAATGTTTAACCATTTCAAAATGCTGCCAGTCTTAATTGTTTTGGATGAAACCAGGTTATGTTCCTTGCCGATATTCAACTTTACTATGATTAAACCATTGGTCAAATCGAATTCAGAGACCACTTGCAGTACTTTTTTTTTTTGCTCAATAACAATTATAATTACAATCGGCTCTCCTGCGGAGCCATAAGTAAGTTTGCTGACAAAAGCACGTGTTAAGAAAGTCTTTAAGGAACCCCCAAAATAAATAATACACAATAAATAGTTGTAAGCAAACTTTAAGTCAAATATGAAATTTCAAGCTGTCATAAATCACAAACGCTGAAAAACACAATGGCAAATAGTTGTTCAGTACAATTTTCATATACTGAACAATGTTATGTTCCACAATTTTTTCCCCCTTTCATGGAATAAGAAATGATATCTGCGAGACTCTTACCGTACGGTTTACAATTTCATTGTAATTTTTTTGGATCATAATTTTAAAAATTATAAATAGATATAGGAACCTTTATTAATATATATATTTTAGTATAATAATTCAACTCTTTATGAATCATCACGCATGAAAAAGGTAAAAATAATTTTTTTTAGGCTACGATTCCTCTAGCTGCGGTATAAATTTTTCGTTAAAATCTACTCCTCTGTTTTTCAGAGTAGAACGCTGAAAATAAGGACTGGGTTTATTTGAAATATAGTTGCCGTATTGCATGTATATAACTTTTATTTCATCTATTTATTTATTATATAACATACAGAGAGCAGCTTGTTCATCTCATACAAAATCCTCCATTACGATAACTAACGATTTGGCAATGTTGCGCCCATTTAAATAGTACTGTGACTTGTTATAAAAACAACTAATTACTATAAGGAAGTCGAGATCCCTCCCAGCAAATTCTTGAGCTTCAATTCTTCTTATATATAAATATTTACTTTTCCTTCCGTTATAATTTTCTTTCCAAACTTTTTATTTCTAATATTTGTACTTTTTATTTTATTTCTTTTAATTCTTTTAGTTAATAAATAAATAACGTTTATAGAATTTAAATTAATTATCTATCAATCATTTAAATTAAAATTTTATTTCAGATTATTACGCTTAAGTATTGTTATATATAGGATAATTTTATCATCGTTACTTTTATTTAGCATTCCCTTATTTTTAGTTGAAATTTGTATACGGTGTTTGGTACGGCAACACGCTTATTCCGGAAACTCATAAATATATGAAAGAAAAGTGTTGTTATGCGTTAATGACCCAAATTTATCATGCTTTCTTGTTATATAGAACAAACATTCCTACCTCATTTGGAACGGAAGCGGTTGGAAATAGCACTAAGGATGAGGTAGGGGATGTTTCGTGGGTTACTCGGATCGTTTGGTATGGGGGAAGAAAATTTCAGTATGGGTTATGAAGGAGGATGGAAATATTTTAAGGAAATTGTTAAGTTCGTGTTAGAATGGTACTGAGTTTTGTAGGAGGGTGAGTGTTTTATACTGCGTGTTTAGAGATAAAGTTTTAAATATTTCTTAATTTCAAGCCTTGTATATTTATTTAAACAGTTAGATTTAATTTTAGGTTTTTTCTTTAAAAATATGTTGAATTTAAATTAGAACATTTCTTATCAAAATTTAAAGTAATATAACCTGAAATTTTAATGCAATTAAACTAATTCAAACTTTTCTTTTCATTTTTAAAGGATAGTAATCATGTAAAGATATTATTAATGGAAAAAAAGAACCCAGAGTAAAATTAACTAATACATTACTAAAGAATAATATCAAGTTGTATTTAAATTTAATCCTGCTTCGGTTATTATTTTATTCAATATAAATTTTTTCATATTAACTACGCAGAATACTCTGGGCTCGTAGTGTATGTATATACGTATATATACTATTCTTTTGCTATCAAAGAATAAAAAACACCATCATATTTTCCACTACCAGTACTCAGCAACACTGTTCGTCTTGTCACTTTGTACAAGCAGTTCTTCAAATATGCAAGCCTTTCCCATATTCAGGCACAAGAATAAAACCGTTTCAATGGCTGAATCTTCCCAAAATCACATTTATCACTTGTGCACATACAAACCTCACCACATTACTTAAACTTCTTGACTTCTTATTGCCATTCTAGTCATAAGTCGATCCAGCGTCCGCCAATTATTATTTGGTCCCTTATTTCCTCTAAGAAACTCCTCTTTGAGTACGAGACCCGTTTCAACTGATAATATCTTCTTCCACAACTGTTCGCCTCTGGTTTCAAGAGGAAAGTCCAGTGGTGCCGTTTCTCTGGATAAATCCGTTTTTAGATTTAAGCCGAAAATTGAACTCCACATGGTTATACATAGAGTTTTTAGTGTCTGTTGCCTGTATTTTCCTTTCCATTTCTCCAGCCACTTTTTTTTTAATGCTGGGAGTTGGTATAACAGATTAAGAAGGTAAACCTTGTAAACTGGTGTTGGTTTCAGATAAAAAGTTACGATGCGCTCCGTATCATTCACACCTACAGCGATATTCGTAGCGTGTGCAAATGCTTTCCATTCCGGGGCTACATACAACTCTTCTGTTGAAAAATATATAGCCATTACCGAGTCTCAAAGCATTATTGGTTGTGCTTCCCATGTCGAATCTATTAATTTGGGAATAATATTATATCTCGAGGAGATCTCTCCTTTCAATTCCAAACAGTGCTGTTTAAACGATAATATACTGTCAAGCCTGACTTCTACGTATCTTGGATTGCTATATATTCCAATCGAGATCCTCTCCATTCTACATCCAGTTCCCTTCCCGATTTCTTCACTTCGAAAGTGAAAAGTGCAAACCTGTCTCTTCCAGGGATTTCATCTCAGAAGATTCTCTTCATAATTTTTATTTCTGTTAAGCCTTCTTTTAGTTTTTCTCAACCTCTTTGAAAGTACTATCCAGAACAGCGACTGCCGTGTTAACCATTATATGAATTGTCTCCTTTTTGGGTTATAGATTGGTCCTTTTTGGTTGATAGATTGTACATATACATATATACGCGCGCGCGCACATCCCCCTATCTATCTATATATATATATATATATATATATATATATATATATATATATGTATATATATATATATACATATATATAAATGTGTATGTTGCGTGCTGAGTGTTTCTAGGTGTGCGGCCAGACATAAGGACTGATTTAAAATATAAAAAATAATAAATCGAGTGGATAAATGCCATATTTCCCTTCATTTTCCCTCTATCTACACTTTTGTGTTTTTCAATAAAACTGTATATCTTAAGAATGCACAGATATTTTAATGAAATTTAGTGCACTTATATCCAACTACATTTTCTATTAAAAAAAAAGTTTGAAAAGGTTATCTTTGAAAGTAACAACCATATAAGGTATTTATTCGTTAATAACTCCATAAAAATTAGTTTTTTTATCAAATTATGTTTTATTAGATAAAATTTTAATCCATTTATTATGAACAAAATGACATCTCATTCGTTCAAATCGTACTCAGTATGATGATTTTGTTTTTATTTATATTTTTTTATTCTTAATGTCTACGTTGTAATCTGTTCAACTTTGAACAAAAAGCAACCCCGTGGTCCAATATCACGATGATAGCATGTATGACATATAAATAAGGTATAATCTTCTACAAACTCAGACCGATTACTCCTGAGATTTATCTTTATCTCTTGTCAGAAATTATATTTCTGACTGAAGGCTCGTTTCGCTTGTGCTATTCGACATTTTATATCGTTCCTGCTTCGTCCATCTTTAGTAATTCTACTTCCCAAATAACAAAATTCTTCTACCTCCATAATCTTTTCTCCTCCTATTTTCACATTCATTGGTCCATCTTTGTTATTTCTAATACATTTCATTACGTTTGTTTTGTATTTGTTTATTTTCAGCGATAGTTCTTGCGTAGGACTTCATCTATGCCATTCATTGTTTCTTGTAAATCCTTTTTACTCTCAGCTAGAATTACTATATCATCAGCAAATCGTAGCATCTTTATCTTTTCACCTTGTACTGTTACTCCGAATCTAAATTTTTCTTTAAAAAGTAACGGAGATAGTGAACATCCTTGTCGGACTCCCTTTCTTATTACGGCTTCTTTCTTATGTTCTTCGATTATTACTGTTGCTGTTTGGTTCCTGTACATGTTAGCAATTGTTCTTCTATCTCTGTATTTGAACCCTAATTTTTTTTAAAATGCTGAATATTTTATTCCAGTCTATGTTATCGAATGCCTTTTCTAGGTCTATAAACGCCCATTAAGGGTTAGTAATTGACAATTTTATTTTTTAATTTGGATATCTAACAATGAAAATTTTTAAAATGAATAGGGAATAATTTTTTTTTAGTTTTTATTGGAGTTTTTGAGGTTAGCTTTATTTTTTATTTTAAAGAACATTTATTTTATAAAATATTTGCTTGTTGTGAATAATTATTTTTATTATTTCCAATATCTTTATGAATTACCATTATTTGTTAAAGTAATATTATTTTATATTTTTTGTTCACAGGTACAACATTCATACCAGTTGTTATCTTTTATTTCTAACCGTTTTTAAAGTAAGTAAATCTGTAATTTAAATAATTTTTTATACAATTTTTTCTGGTAGATTATTTTTACTGATTTATTTGACTAGTTCTACATTTTGAAAGAACTTTTATAAAGAAGTTAACTGAAAAACTTGCAAAAATGATAAATCTATACTTAATATTTTCGGATATTTCCTTATCATAATTTTTAATCTTTTATTACTTTTATCATACTGGGGAATAACACTTCCCAGACTAGTCTTCACAAAATGTTATCATTTTAGTCTGCTTTAACTTTCTCGCCTAGCGGTATAGTTAAAGAAGGGATAGTATGATAATGAGTCCAATTTGGGCATATGCGGTTTTCTCCGGATCTTTACGTTTTGACACCTAAGGAATCCAAAAACCAGTGGAACATTTTCCGACTGTTCGTGTGTGTGTTCGGTGTTAGGTTTCGCACTATACATCAACTTATATTTCCAGAACTACTGAACCGATTTTGACCAAACTTGGTAAGATTACATCTATGTAATGTAATGTTGATGCCATTAAATTTTTAACTTAAAAGGTCAAGTGGGGAGGCTGTAGAGCAAAGTTAAATCTCAGTATCTCGATATTTCGCCTAATTAAAGTCTTATTTTTCTTAGGCACATTTGTTAACTATTGAAAAATAATATTTGCAAAAAACATTTTGAAAAGTTGCACCTTCACGCCAAAAAAATGCTCTAAATGAACTAGTGGCTAAATGTGTAGTCTGTTCTTAGTACCACCTCTTACCACAAGGAGCGCTAGTGTAGCACTGACGTACAGCTGCTGTACGTCAAAACGTGTAAAAGAAAGAAGACGACTTTTCTTTTCTGTTTAGCCTCCGGAACACTGTAATGTATTACTTCAGAGAATGATATGTATGAATGTAAATGAAGTGTAGTCTTATACAGTCTCCAACTGCTGGCCTCTGTGACGCGAGTGGTAGCGTCTCGGTTTTTCATCCGGAGGTCCCGGGTTCGAATCCCCGTCCGGCATGGTATTTTCACACGCTACAAATCTCATCCTCTGAAGCAATACCTATCGATCTAGAGGAACAAAAAAAACTGCTGATCGAAATGGACCATTGCGTCTACCCCGAAACGAGTAAGTAATTTTCTCGTGTTTTTATGTCAAACACTCTCCATTTTTCTAATTGATTTTTACAATTAATAAACGTAGCTCTGATGTATAACGTGGCATATCTAAATAACCTATGTCTCACTAAGACCAATATCAAATATGGCGGCTTAGAATTTTGAAGTTCGAAATGACGCGTAATTAAAAATATTTGTTCTTATTGAGAGATAAATATACAATTATTTAATTTTATACAGAGCGATTTTTTAGTTCTGTTACCCAGTTGTTAATGTCTGGTAATTTTTTTCTATGAAAGGGAAATTTTGTTTTGTGACACGAAGTTGGTAGCACTTCTCAACCGGTATAGATACGGCAGCGTGAGTTGATTCTCCTTGAGCTGTGAAAACGTTTGTGCCGTTTCCGGTCGTATTACGAACAGAATGTCTTTTACCGTAGAACAACGAGTTTTCATTCTTGAACAATATTTTGCTACGAAATCGTACGCGAGTGTAAAAGAATCATTTCAAATTAAATTTGTTGGTGTTCCTCCGCCAGAAAAAATGTCAATTTCTAGGCTAGCAAACCGATTTCGAGAGACAGGTAGTGTTTGCGTCAGAAAACGTAGTGGTTGTCCAACTCGCTTCACACATGATGTTTTAGAGAGTGTGAAAACAAGTATGCTCAATTCTACACGGAAAAGTTTACGAAAACATTCCACGCAAGTCGGTTTGTCATATCCGAGTGTTTAGAAAGCTGCTAAAAAAATTGAAATTGTATCCGTATCGCGTACGATTACTCCAAGAGCTTCAACCTCCAGATTTAAACAAGCGATTACAAAATTGCCATTCGTTTAGGTCTCTCGTAAATGATAACGGAATAGAATTTTTAAACACGGTGTTTTTTAGTGATAAAGCTTGGATCCATCTCGATGGTTATGTGAGCAGTCAAAACTGTTGAATTTGGGCGGTTGAAAATCCTAACGCTTTACAAGACAAATCTTTGTATCCTGAAAAAATTAGAGTGTGGTGTGCGATATCTCGTCATCGTATAGTCGGACCCATATTCTTCGAACAGACAGTAAACGGGGAAGTATACAGGAATATTGTGTGCCAATTTTTGTCCCTCCTGGAACCTCAAGGACGGTATTGCTGGTTTCTGCAAGACGGCGCTACATGCCACACGTCTCGAGAAATCATGGATTTTCTGCAAGAGTTCTTTGATGATCGAATAATAAGCAAAGGCTTATGCCCTCCAAGGTCCTCAGATCTCACATCTCCTGACTACGTTTTGTAGGGCTATATTAAGTCCGAGGTTTTCAAAAAAAATCCTCACACTATTGATTAACTTAAGTCAATATTACAGACTTAATCACGAATATTTCCAATGCAACTCTTAAAAAGGTTTCTGCTAATCTACTGAAAAGAGTCCGTGCGTGTATAAACCGCAAGGGGTGGGCATTTTAAGTATATTCTTTAACAATTATGTAAGTAATAGGTTTTTGTTAAATCTCTTTTGTAAGTAACAATTACATTTTTTATTCCCTCTAAATTTCCCTTTCTTAAATTACATTTAAAATTGGGTAACAGGACTAAAAAATCACTCTGTAGAACTCTCTAATTATTCGGCATATGTGTTTAATGTTACAGTACACCAAATAAAATGCTTGTCTTTCATGCGTTACTCCATAAACCAATTTATACATAAAAGCGAGAAGTGTACCATATTAAAAATTATTATTTGTGGCACTTCCTTAAGATTTTGATTTTATTTTATAAAAAATATTAAGAAATTATCGAAAACTACACAAGAAAATTAAAGCGGATAAAATACCCAATTTTTTAATTATTTTTTCGTTTCTGCGTTCTGTAATTTCGAGAATAGATAATATTTTAGAAATTATTGTTTCGGTGTATTTAATAAAATACAGGTTTTTATGATGTGAAGAATTTTTTTTGTTTTAATTTTTTTCGTTTTCTATGTATTTTCATTTAAAAAATGTATTAAACATTTCTTGGAAAAGATGCAATTTTCTTTTATTGCATTATATGTATTTAAAGAAAAGTAATACGGTACGTATATAATATCATGATTTAATTTACTAGGAGATGGAAAATGAAAACAGAATTTCTATTAAAACTGCTGGTGATCTTACGATTTTCTAGTTAGAAAAGAAATATAATCGCCTCATATTGTTATACAACGAAACAGCTGTTCATACAAGTCCAATATCATTTCTGTATTTCCATGCTTTTATGAAGCGACTGTAATATTTTCCTAATAATCCACGGATGTTCCCGTCCATTTTAATGTGAATTTTATTCATCACAACCTTTTTTTGTTCTGATTTTTAATTGGAATTATTATTGTCTTGTTAACTGCTCATTACTAAAACAAAATATATCTTATCTTTAACTCCAAAGTAAGTTTTTTTTTTGGAAAAGGTTTTCCTTAGTTTTGTTTTTTTTAAATTCTGAAATATACGGAGTTCATCAATTTGGCTACAAAATTCTGTATATATGTTTTTTTGTATATGAACATGAGTGTGCATGTGTGTTTGTCTCTCTCTCTCTTTCCCTCTTTTTCACTGTTTCTTTATAATTAACATCAAACTTTCGGGTTGTATATCTCTCAAACAGTATAATCACTAACTGTTAACTCCAAAATTATAAATGTGTCTTGAATATTAGAAAAATTATTATTTTAAATTCGATTTATTTAATTTATTAGAATTTTATAAACATAATGGAAAATTTTATCATTAAAAATTTTTTTATAAACTACACTCATTTAAAGCCCCAAAAATATGTTTTTTATAGATTTCCGTATCTTTTTCTTGTACTAATCAAATTTTTTTAAGTTGATTTAATTTACAGCATCAGATAATAGAATACTACACTTCTCTAATTGTTAACGATTATTTCTTATTCTAACGTCTCAAATTAATTGACCTGATTTTTTTTTATTATTTTAATAAAACGTTTTTCGTTAAAATTTAAAAAATTAGAAATAAATATTTTTTTAAAAAAATAATTAAAGGTTTAATATTTTTTTTTTAAACTTCTTGATGGAAAAAGGTTTAAATTAAAGGCTGTATGTAATTTTCGGAAAAGTTCACCAACATCTTTCCCATATTTTTTAATTTTTTTTTCAAACGTTATTTCTAACAATATTATTTTTTGACTAACTAAGAGGCTCTGTCCCCTGTGTCCCCTGGATGTATTCGTTATCCTCATGGTTGTGAGAATAATACTGATAAATAACAAAGTCTGAAAAGTACTCTTTCCTCTAACGTTTCCCTCGTTCTTGACTTAGAAGCTCTGATACGGTCCTGCTGTAGATGAACACTTCCCTTTTGGTTTCCCATTCCATTTCCGAGCGTGACAAAACCCTTACACTAATGACATGGTGCCATTATGTCCAGGAACAGCGAATTTAATCTGTACACTATAACTAAAGCCACTTCTACCCTTGTGAGACCATGACTCACAATGCTGTACAATGACTCAGTATAAACTCGTGAGAAATTTAACTGCAACTTTATTGGTACTCGAGTATCAGGAGTACTCGAGTCAGGAGATAGCGCTTGTCCGTCAGCAGTTAAGCGAGAATCACAGACTCAGTTGTTTCAGAGGACCGAGATACTCTTCTCATTCTTTCAGCAGACTTTCAATAATAAGATAAGTTATTTCTCTTTCTTGAAGTTACATCTTTTTAACTTTTGACAATCCAATATCGACAGCCAAGATAAACATTTAAAATCCACAGAAGTTCCATAAATATGCTAATTTAAGCTAATTACAGTAATGATTTTTTTTTAATAATGATATAATAAATTTTTTAAAAGTATGCAGATCTGAACTCAGAGATCTTTTATGAAAGTATGTAACAGAAATATAAGTAAAATGATTAATTGATATCCTTTAATTGATGTGTTTAATATTTTTACATCTATTAGGAATATCGTGATTATTCAAACAGGAGACAAAGACCAAGTCTCAAAGGTATAAATCAAAAGAAATTGCATCACTGAACAATGCAGTTTTCAAAATTAATTAATTTTTATTATATACAGGATTATTCTTTCTATAACGGACGGAGGATAAAGACAATTCTTATTTGAAAAGGAAAACTAGGTAATTCTATACAAGATAACCTATCAATATTTCAAAAGCAATATCATACCGTGATTCTATTCAAAAAACATTTTGTTCGGTTTTTTACAAAGTAAAAGGTGTAAAGTTAGCAAAACGCTAAGTAAGTACCCATTACATCAGTTGGCTTAGAAAAGAAAATATCAAAGGGCAAATGAAAAAAAAGTAGAAGTTGGTTTTATATGAGAAAGAACGAAAGAAGATGGAAGTACGGTAACGTACGGTATATGTTAAGGAAGGCACGTCGTCTCTTTGTGAAATAGGACCTTTTCACGTCAATGCCTTCTTACGAAGACGTGTGAAATTTAAAACTACTAGCGTTTTTTTTTTGGTCTTCTATTTCAAGTAGTAATAGAAAGAGGTAATGGAAAGATCTGCTATACTAGAATTATATAAGTTTAGTACGCAATTAATTCTGATTATGTTTTATGTATCAATATGAATCTAATGTAATCTAATAAAATTAGCAAATTTTAAAATAAAAAATGAAAATTTTATTATATTAATGCTTTTTTTTTTTTAAATTGGGCATAAATAGTAAAACACTCCCGACATTACTACCAAAAATATTTGTTATATTACCCCTAAATCCTCTGCTAAAATGAAGAAAAATAGTTTGCTTTTATCAAATATATCGAAATCTATCGATTTAGAAAAAAGATATATAGAAGAATAGATCTAGATATTTCCAAATTAAATACAAGGAGGAATTATCTGAATTTTTTGATACTTCCTCGGGTGTTCTTCAGGGCTCAGTGTATGGGGCCTATTTTCTACTCAATCTTCACTGTTATTTTTTACTTCAGAGCTTGACGGATCAAACTTATTCAATGTCCATCCAAGTGTGGGCGGCGCCAAAGGATGTTTTCACTTCAAATAATAGTCTCGTAATCTTTATTAGTTTAATTTTTTTTTTATACATTTGGATTTTGATTAATGCATTTTACTAATGTAAATTCTTAACTTTTGAACTAATAAACATATTAGACATATCAAATTCAACAAATCCTGCTACTTCAAACCGATCTATTTTTCGGCACGAGACTACCATACTATCATGGCGGGGAGGGATATTCAAAAATTTTAAATACTAATTGTTGGATTATGACACATCATTTCAAAGTTCATTAAAAAATTTAAAAAAAAATGATCTATAAAACATTCGGATTACTATCCCAAAATATAGAAGAGGCCAGATACCAACTGTCAACACTGGAAGAGATTGCAGGAAAAATTAGTCTAAAATTTCATACAAAAAAAAAACAAAATTATGGTGAGAACCCACTATGCATAAGCAAAATACAAATAAACAATAATGACATAGAACCAGTAGAAAACTTTAAATTTGGGGGAAACATCACACACAACCTCCAAGAAAATCCAAACTGGAATGAAAGAATAAATAAACTCATCAAAGCCACAATAAAAACACAAAATAACTAAAACCAAAAATGCTTGTCCATAAACACAAAAATAAGACATTATAACTGAGTTATCCGACCAGAAATACTTTACGGATGCGAAACCATATTTGGACCGTAGCAGACAAGGTTTACCAACAAACTGGAAAAGTATGAAAGGCAGATTCTACGATGATGCATCGGGAAAAACATAAAAAAGGACGGGATTTGGAGAATGATTCCAAACGAAGAGATTTACAAAACGATCATCCCGATAACTAACAAATTTAGAAAGAAGTGAATTTCCTTTCTAGGACATATTTTCAGAACGGAAGAGACCAGACTTATCAGACGGATAATGGAACTTTTCTGGAACAAGAAAAGCAGACCGAACTGGTTATACGAAGTACAAAAAGACATGAAGGAATTAGACATAACCCGTGAAAACCTAAAAACGAAAACCGGAAACTATGAGAAATTAAAAAATAAAGAAACAAGATTCCTATCAAAACCCAAGAAAACAATAAGCCGGGTGTACACTGAACAAGAAAGGGCAAGATCTGAAACCCTTAGAAATTACTGGCAAAAAAAAAAATCGGATCCTGTTAAAAATGGCAGTCATTTCAAATTTTTTACAGCTGGTTTCAAAAGTGGATTACACTACATCTCAAGTAGTGATCTTATATCGAAAGATAGTAGAACAAATTGAAAAAAATATTAAATGGCTGCCATTTTTCTTAGGACCACCGTATTCCAAGATATTTTATGTAAACTTATTTCTTAAATGATTTGTTACAGGATTAAAACACGTTTACTATTTTTGAGGTACCATTGTTGATCCCCATGGAAACTCCTTGGGATTTTTAAACAAGTTGTTATAATGACATAAGTATTTTTAAGCACCCCAATATTTAAATGTTCAATATTAATTGTTCAGTCTAAAAAAAAAGTTTTGTTTGAAAAACAATATATAATATATTTAATAATTAATCATTTATTTAATAACTAGTTGACCCGGCAATGCTTCGCTATTGCTAGATTTGAGGATATATATATAGATTAAATGAACACAATTGAAAGATTGATAAAACAGTAAAAAACTGAACATTACGAAACATTACAAAATTTAACCTTTCCCTTTTACCCCTCTTCACATCTTCGCCTGTTTCCTCTTTTCGCAAAAATACTTCTTCTCAAGTAACTAATATAAATTCTGAATATGAGCCAAATCGGACGATAAATAAAGTTTTCCAAAATATCTCGACCCCAGCGCCACCTAACGGGTCCAAATTAATTCAGAAAGCTTTGCGGGCGTGCGCATTACTACTCTTCAAAATTTCATCGCAATCGGATGAATGGGGTATAGAAACACGTACGGGACAAAAAACAATTTTATTTTTTTTTATATACACGTATATGCTTGCAGACCCGGCAATGCTTCGCTATTGCTAGATTTGAATATACGTAAAGATTAAATTAATACAAATGAAAGTTTGATAAAACATTTAAAAACTGAACATTACGAAACATCACAAAATTTTATCTTTCTTTTTTCCATCATCACCCCTTCCCGTCTTCGCCACTTTCCCACTCATTCCCTTTTTCTTCTTCACGTTTTCGCAATTTTTTTTTTTCACGGAACTAATTATATTCTGAATATGAGCCGAATCGGACCATAAGTACAATTTTCCGAAATATCTCGACTCCAGCGCCACCTAGGGGGTCCAGACTAATTCAGAAACCTTCGCGCTCTCGTGGGCACAACTCACCAAAGTCATCGCAATTAGAAGAATGGTATAGGAACAAATACGGTACAAACAAACATTAATTTATTTATATATATATATAATAATAATAATAATAATAATAATAAAATTTAACAATAATAACGTAATATTAAAAAGAAATAAAAATAACTTATCAAGGTCTTGATTTCTTTCGCTCATTTTGGGTGCAGCAGATGTTTCAAACTTCTACCTTTTGACCTTTGCAACATTAGTTGCAAACATTACCTCGTTGCAACATTAGTCTGAGAAATTTTGAATTAAATTTGGTAAAACATTATTACAGTATTTATTTTTTTTAAATCTTGTTTTTCTATTTTTTTTTAAAAAGCAAATATTGTAAAACAAAATAATAAAAACGAAAGAACGTTTTTCATTAAAATAAAAATTTATTTCATTTATTTGAGATTTTATGAATTTTTTTTGTCTTCAGTCATTTGACTGGTTTGATGCAGCTCTCCAAGATTCCCTATCTAGCGCCAGTCGTTTCATTTCGGTATACCCCGTACATCCTACATCTCTAACGATTTGTTTTACAAATTCCAAACGTTGCCTTCCTGCAAAACTTTTCTCTTCTATTTGTCCCTCCAATATCAAAGCGACTATTCCAGGATGCCTTAATATATAACCTATAAATCTGTCTCTTCTTTTAACTCTCCGTCTCTGTGATGCACAAGATTAGGAGGATTGGTCGAAAGGATTACGAACTATCGGGCCGTCATTTGTACATGGTGTACCGAAGGTTCTTCGAAAATATGACCTCTAACGCGGCGTCCGTTTGGACGCATAGGTTGTAAAGAAATCGAGCACTTATTCAAAATTTAAGCAGCGCAGAGCCTTAATTGTATGCACTGAAGTTTTTAAAACCTCCTACGAGGCTACCACTGTATTGCAAAAGGCTCTCCTAATCGATTTAGTGGTGAAAGTTCTGACCGCCATATGGAAATTGTGAAGAGGCTGGGAGGTCGAGGTATTTGGGTTGCGGTTTCGAGCCGAGCCTGTACCGGAGCGGAACGGTGATCTCAATGGACCGGTTCTAAATTTCGAACAGTTACCCATCTCCCGCCTGAGGAGTAGGCTTTACAGCCTCACGTTGGAAGCATGGCACGCCACGACTAAGGGAAGGATCTTGTTTAGATTTATACAGGCTCTGGGGGGACGGTATGCCTCTCCTTCGTTTTTAAGAAAAACGGGAGCCCGAGTGCTCTCCAACCATGCAAATTTAAACCAATATTTGTATCGATTCCACCTGGCAGCTGATGAGCTGTGCGTCTGCGGGGAGGTTCAGTGGAACGAACACATGATGTTCGACTGCCCAGCTCTTGGTGGGGCCAGAACTCAGGCCATCCTGGAACTTAGAGGTCAAGCGGAAAATTGGCCACTCTCAAGCTGCGAGTCGCATTGTCAGACCGTGTGGGACTTCCTTGATGCGGTTGCTTTGTAAAACTGACATCAGTAGTTAACCTAAGGGAAAAGACTCCTACCGCGCTGCTGTAGGAAGCTAACCGAGAGATATGGCTGACTAGTAGCCAGCCATATCTCTGGATAGGTGCGCCTACCCATTTTAGTGATAAAACTTTTACTGACAAGTGGGCGATGGGACACCCATGCGAGTGGTATACGGTACCGCGCTTTTTCCGCTCACACTTTTAGGTTAGCTCTCCTAGAGCTAACCTAAGCAAAGCATAAGACCGACTGTCTGGCACCAATCTTCTTTTAACTATATCTTTCCAATCACTTCTTTATTCATCAATTTGCCGCCTCTTTATTACACACCTCATTATTTGTCACTTTATCCGCCCATCTAATTTTTAACATTCTCCTATAGCACCGCATTTCAAATGCTTCTAATCTTTTCTTCTCAGATACTCCGTCGTCCAAAAAAGCGACACTCCAAACATATACTTTCAAAAATCTTTTCCTGACATTTAAATTAATTTTTTGATAAACAAATTATATTTCTGACTGAAGGCTCGTTTCGCTTGTGCTATTCAGCATTTTAAATCGCTCCTGCTTCGTCCATCTTTTGTAAGTCTACTTCCCAAATAACAAAATTCTTCTACCTCCATAATCTTTTCTCCTCCTATTTTCACATTCAGTGGTTCATCTTTATTATTTCTACTACATTTCATTACTTTCGTTTTGTTCTTGTTTATTTTCATGCGGTAGTTCTTGCGTAGGACTTCATCCATGCCGTTCATTGTTTCTTTTAAATCCTTTTTACTCTCAGCTAGAATTACTATATCATCAGCAAATCGTAGCATCTTTATCTTTTCACCTTGTACTGTTACTCCGAATCTAAATTGTTCTACAAATATTATTAAAAAAAAGGTGAAATAAATTTGCTGAATTTTTTTAGAAACTTGAAACTGTGTAAAAATGTTTAATTTTTATTTTTTTGCATGATGATAGGCATCAACTACTTTGGTCATTTTACCCTATAAAAATGGAAATTTGTAGCTTATAAAAACATGCCATGTCTGTTTGGGATTCGAACCTAAGACTTTCGGATAAAAGACTGAGAAATATTAATTCTAATTAAAAGAGAAAAGTAATTAAAAAATTATATAATTTTCATCTAAAGTATTAAAAAACACTAGTTGGTCCGGGCTTCGCCCCCTGGACCCCCAACGTGTTTGTTATCCTCATGGTTTTGAGAATACTAAATATTTTAAGATATTCATTAAATAAAACGAATTATTCTCTTTATTTGATTTTATTACTGTTGTCATGGTGACAGAAATATAATGAAGTAAAAGGATTAATTTTTGTTTCTTTTATGGGTCTCTGAAACGTCTTAATTCCTATCGAGGCTAGGGCCTCGATCTACACCTTAAAATTTTCTTTGGAAAATAACGGATATATCCTAAAAATTTGAACAGTAGGTAGGTTGGTTCTCATGTGATGCTGTTTCAAACAAACAGATAAACTCTCGTATTTATATGTAATATGGTTTCATAAATTACGATGTACGTACATAAAAATGAAATTTAACAATTAAAAAAATTCATAAAGATAAAAATGTTAAAGTTATTATAAACTGAAAATTCACCTGATCAGTATCGATATATAAAAATCTTTACATTAATTCATCATAAAAAAAAAAAACATATCTAGAACTAAATAAACAAAGGTTATTATTAAATTTACGAAAATATAATTAATAAATAAAAATAAACTTTTTTAAAGTTTTTATGAAAAATAATTTTTTTTTTGTATAAAAATTCTTTAGCTATTATACAATAATAAATCACACATTTAATAAATTTTTCTCAGATAAGGAGATTATGATTTATATTTATTTATTACAAATAATAATAATAGAAAAAATCGGCCTTGGTCATTTTACCTAAACAGAAATAACTTCATCATTGTTCTTTTGGTAGGCCTATGCAATTTACTCCGCCTTGAAAGTTATCGAAACCCTCAGTGATGACAGCTTCCTAGTTATAACCGACATTAGGAGTGTACTTGAGAGTTTGAGTTGCAGACTTTCTGAATTCATCACCTAGATTATTCATGATATCCTTTCAAGGATAAATAAGACTGTGGTACTGGTATTAGTCCCTGGCCATTGTGTCATTCTCGGGAACGAACGGGCCGATGAGGCTGCCAAGAGAGCTGCAATAAATGGCACCCGGGTACAATCGACATGTGAGAGAGATTTGATGAGATCAGTCCGTGTAAAATTACGGGCTCAGTGGAACAGGTGGTGGCTGCTGAGTCCTCCCACGGCATTACATAACATCCGGGAGAATGTGCTCGAGAAACCTTTAAAGCTACACTTCAAATATATGCTTTCAAAAATGTTTTCCTGAGGTTTAATTTATGAAATTATGTTATAATTTACTCATGTTAAGGGAATAAAATTATAATAATTTTCTAGAGTAATTTTCGATTTAACCTTGAACTTTTGTTTTTTCTTTTTATATTATATTTAAATTATTTCGTCATATCAACGATTTCAAAAATAATTATTCCGTTTTTTCTTCGTGCGAATAATTATTATAATATATAACTTAAATTCTTTTCTGATTATTCAGAATTTTTAACATCAATTCTTGGTTACAGTAAGAGAATTTTTAAAAATATAGTTTTTTAAACATGATATTTTTTCAATCTTCTATTTTACGAAACAGTATTTAAGTGTAATCTAATGGCATTTAAAATTTCTTACTAGATGGTGTTCTATAATAAAATTAAGATAGAATTTAATTTAGGTTTTTAAATCTTGGATATTGGACGAGGCAATTTCAAGTTAGAAACGTTTCAATGAAAAAGCTTAATGAAATTGTAAATCCTTCAGTCTAAAGTTTCATTACTTACTTAGAAAGTAATGAAATTTTTTCATTAATATATACTGCTCTCTCTTCGCATAAAGAATAAAAGTGTTAATTTTTTTGTAATACGTTTAAATTTTTAGAGGGTTGGAATGGGATAATAACAAGAGATGAATTAACCTTTAAAAAATAAAAATATTTCTTTGAAAAAATATCCAAAAATCAAATTATTTTCAGTTAATAATTAATTATTTTAAAAAGCGCGTGCTGAAGTAGTAGATAAGACTTTATCTAGCAAACAGGTGGAAATTATATATTAAAAATTATATATAAATTAACTATAATATTAATTCAGGAATATCCTGAATATTTTTTTTTTTTTACATTTTAATTGGTATAGTGTAATGGAGAACATAATATTGGATATTTATCAGAACTAAACGAAACATCTCTATAATACTTATTACGATTTCTATCAGATGCATTAAATTTTATGTTTTTCCTTAAATTTTATTTAAATCATTTTATCGAAAAACACTAAAATATTTAAATAGATATATTTCTTCTTAAAACTAAAAAAAAAACCTTTAAAATACTTACTTAAAGTAAACGAAAATAAACGTTTTAAAAAACACTAATTTTTTTTAATTATAAAATGAATCTACCTTAATCATATATATTAGAAAAACTCAATAAAAACCAGCTTCCCATGCCAGGCTACTATAATAAAGTGAAGAACGAAGTGATATCCCATTAATCTTTTATCCAAGCCTCATTTGGATGTCAAGACCTCCAAAATTTAGGTTTTATCATCCCTACAAGGGATACGTAAATTTAAACTGCTTGCAAGAGAATTAATTATATAATGATGTCTATTACTCTCAGAGACAGTAATTTTGATTAATACTGCTTGAGATACCACCCTTTTTTATTTAACCTCCGGGACCATCATTAGGTATTACTTCAGAGGATGAGATGAATAACAATTTTTGTACCGTGTGAAAATGCCATGTCTGATCGAGATTCGAACCCGGGACGTTCGGATGAAAGGCGGAGACACTACCATTCCCGCCACCGAGGCCGGCTTGAGATACCATCTAAGATACTTTAAATGCGTCACGAAGGCAAAATAAACCTGGGTTATAAAGTGTAATAAAAAAACCCATTAGCCTTTTCTATTGAAAACAAGCAATTGTTTCTAATCACTAAAGAAAATTAATAATGAATTTTGTTAGTACATAGTTTTAAAAAAAAAAAATGAAAAAAAGGACAAGTGGCATACAACAAATTCAATTTCTTGTACTTTTAACGGTGTTCCAAAATTGCAGAATTTAAATTGTGTGTCATTATCTTCTTGCAAGGTTATTAATGTACTACAAGGTCACATATTGTAGTAATTATGTTATAGTTAATCAACTAGCCGGTCAGGGGGGGCTCTGTCCCCCTGGACACTTCAACACGTTCGTATCCTCATGTTTAGGAATACATCAATAAAAAAAAAAAATAGTTGTAGAGAATATTTTGCTGAACATTTTTGGTGTTTTTAGGTAGATTTCATAAGAAAGCTACCTATTATAACAGGTACCATGATTCGACTTGGGGAAAATTTCGACATATCTTCCCGTTTCACATCCCCCAAACCCCTAAACCACCGTCAGCTCAAACTTTTATGTGTGCATTTATATGTATATATACATACATACACGAGTTTGTTAACGACTAAAATTAGAACATAGGGATGTAAATGGGGGGAGAGCTTTTTCGAAAAAACAAAATATCGCTATAAATTTCTTATAAATAAATAAAAAACAAAATCGCTATAAATAAAAGACTGAATTCGTCTAAAGTTTATACTATTTTTTTGGATAAGGGCCTAAAACTTATATATGTAAATTTTTTTACCAACGATTGGCCCAGGGGATGGTAAATGGGATTTTTAAGACAAAAACATACCTTCCTTAATAGGTACAGTATCAAATTGGTTTAAGGTGGTTGTTAGACCTTTAAAAATTACCTAAAAATTTTGTCTGTAACAATTTTTGACATGACCAACCCTTATGGCAAGGGATGACCTAAATGTTGTTGGAATTATAAGAAGATGGGGTTTGTATCCTAAACATGCAAAACTTTTTTTCACATGCAACCATTGTCGTATTGAGTAAATTTGAAGTTTTTCTTAACTTTAAGGTGGAAATCTTTTTTATCCCCTACTTAGCACCGGTGATATCTACCTCCGCCTTCCGGCGTGCCGGTAAGGATTTTTGTATTTAAAATAGGCTTAAGTAGTGAGTATATATAGAATTTAAGAGTTTTTAATAGAAAAAAATAGTAATACGATGTTTAACGCTAGTCATACTGATAATAGGAAATTGGCTTGGGACTCTTCTTCTTCGCTTAATCTTGTGTGCGTTTATATGAAGTTGTTTTAGTTATCAGTCAAGATGCTGCAATTGGCGTAGAGCGCACTACGTGATGCGCCGACCGGATGCGTACAAACAACTCTTTCCCGCTAAATAACGAATACCTTTTTTTATTGTTAATTATTAAGTAATGATCCGTTTCTTTTATTAATAAAATTAAATTAAATAAATAAATAATAATAAGTACATAAAAATACAAATATAAAACGTTCCTAAGATTTTATGCTGCCATTATCCCATATATAAACTTTTTTTTCAGTTATTTTCAAATAATTTATATTGGGCCAGTCCAAAGATATTAATTAATATATAAGTCATCACATGTTCACGCGAAACTTACTTATTTTAAAATGTTTAATAAATTTCTAAAACCTTTTTTGCTTTTTTGATAAGGGGGTGTTGAAAAGTCGATATTTTAAAAACCTCGATACCGAAACTTTTTTAACTATTACTATACTTTTCCTGTGTAGTAGCAATAAAGCTATAGCCGGAAAATGGAGACAAAACGGTTGTTAAAATAATTAAAAAATATTTTTTAAGCACCTATAGTACTTTCAAACGTATAGAATCCCTTGATATCAAAAGTTAATTTTTTTTAATTACTTTTAAAATAGAATTAAGTTTTTTAAAATCTATTTAAACTGAATTGTAATATGTTAAAAATAATTTTATAACTACATCTCTGGTTTAAGTATTATATTTAATACAAATGACAGTAGACTTACACAAACACAGTTGTTAACGTTTTATGTTTAACGATTATTACATTCTACCGATAATTATTAATAACAAATTTTATTTTAATGAACATCAGTGTCTATAATTAAAGTTGGACTCGCCTACCGTGATATTACGAACTATACAAAGCGTAAAAGTTCGTACGAAATTATCATCTTCCTTTCTGTAAATTGATACATTCCTAAATTTAACCACATCAAAGTTTCTATATTAAGTCATCAGGTAGTTTACTAGTAGTACGTTTACCTTGAAGATTATATTATGTTTGGATGATTTATTTACCAATTAAGTTCTTCTCTCCCATTTATTAAATACATTAAAGTTTAAATGTAACTTTCTACATCAAGAAATATATTAATATCTCTTTTTTTATTATTATTATTTGACTGGTTTTATGTAATTCTTTCTGTTCTATTCTGATCTAATATCCTATTATTAGATCAGAATACAAATTTCCAATCATAACACACCTATTTTTATATGAGTAATACTTATTAAATACTAATAATAACAAATAGTCTTTTAAAAATTAAAATTATTCTTAAAAAATCTCTTTCGGCACGGCTGGAAGGCGGAGGTAGATTTCACCAGTGCTGAGTAGGAGATAAAAACGATTTCCACCTTAAGGTTAAGAAAAACTTCAAAGTTACTCAATACGACAATGGTTGTATGTGAAATAAACTTTCATATGTTTAGTGTACGACAAGCCCCATCTTCTTACAATTCCAGCAAAATTTTGGTCATCCCTTGCCGTAAGGGTTGACCCTTACGTCATATCAAAACTTGTTTCAAACAAAAGTTTTAGGTATTGTTTAGAGGACTAACGACCACTTTAAACCGATTCTATACAGTGCTTATTAAGGAATACAGGATTCTTTTTATCTTCAAAACCCCATTTTTTCAACCCCTATATATTACCAATTGGCCCAGTAATATAAAAAAATTTACCTAAATACGTTTTAGGACCTTACTTTTTGGAATAGTCGGTACTTTAAACGAATTGGATATTTTACTTAATAAGAAAGTTATAGCATTATTTTGTTTTTTTCGAAAAAGTCCTCCCATTTTCACCCCCATGGTCCGATTTTGCCTATCCACGAACTCGACTGAGATTTTAGGTCGTTATATTTTATGTATAAACTTGAAAGTGATTGGTGGTAAATTACGGCAGTTATCGTGTCCACATATATAAACCTTTGAATTGACGGTGGTTTTGTGGTCTGGGGGATGTGAAACACGAAGATATTTCGAAATTTTCCGGACGTCAAGTCATGGTACCCATTACAATACGTAGCTTTCTTATGAAATCTACCTAAAATTTTTCCAATCATAATATGAAACGACTATCCCCTCCTTAAAATTCTATTTATAAGTAGTGATATCTCTTTGATTAATTTAAAGCAATCAAAAGCTATTTTTATTTTTAATAGATAAGTTTTATATGTATTTATCCGAGCAATATAAAAAGCATGGATTAAGTCGTAGAGAGAAATATGAAAGTTTAGATTGTTTTTTTCATTCATTTATTTATATATTACTTATTTTTTAATACATATCTTTTCGTCATTATCTACTGATGATGATTATGATTGCTTAACAATGGAAATATCTAGCTAGATTTAATTTTCTAATCATTGTGGCGGAGTGGTAGCGACCGAGCTTTTTATCTTGAGGTCCCACGTTCGTATCCCGGTCAGGTCAGGCATGACATTATTAATGCGCTAAAGATGTCCATTTTCATATTCTCACGTACATATTTCTTTTGTTAGGTTTTGTGGAAGATAAATTCATCAGTAAAAAAAAACAAACAAATTTTTAATTTGTTGGATTTGGAGTTTAAATTTCGCGTTTCATTTCAATAAATGTTAATATATATATATATATATATATATATATATACAATTTTGTATGAGTAAAATAATTCATCAATAGCGTGGTTGGGGCAAGAAAATATGTCTATATAGGTAAGGTAATATAATAAGAAATCAATTTGTACTGTTGCAACGTTCAGTCTATTATTCTAGCTAAAAATATTCATTTAAACGACATGGACTGCGATTTAAAAAACAAAACACGCTTTTAAAAAGTATGTTTTTAAAAGCTTTAAAAGCATTGGGGGGAAAAACTTTGGTTGAGTATTTGAAAAATTACAGCGAGAGAATTTAAGCTATAGTTCTAAATTATCAGGGAAAAGTAATATCATATTCAAGTTCTACACGCAAGATAATCTTTGAATAAAAATGTGATAAAAAAAATTAAGTTCAGCCATATCCGTGACTTCGCTCGCGTGTATGTCTATATATATATATATATGTATACACACATATACATATATATATATATATATAGTTTTTTTTTTTGTCTTCAGTCATTTGACTGGTTTGATGCAGCTCTCCAAGATTCCCTATCTAGTGCTAGTCGTTTCATTTCAGTATACCCTATACATCCTACATCCCTAACAATTTGTTTTACAATATATATATATATATATATATATAATGAAACGCTTAAACATTGTTTATTATCTGTTATTGTATACCTATTGTCTATTACATATATTTAACATGTATTATTTTTTAAATTATAAATTAATAACAAATTTTGCATATAGAAATGTATTGTCTTATCTTTTTTGATATCAGTATCATTTTGTTGAAAACAGTTGTATTTGTATTAAAGAAATTTCTGTTTTTTGAGAGGAAGATATCTTTCCTTTCTTTTTCCTATTTAGCCTCCGGTAACTACCGTTTTAGATAATTCTTTAGAGGATGAATGAGGATGATATGTATGAGTGTAAATGAATTGTAGTCTTGTATATTCTCAGTTCGACCTTTCCTGAGATGTGTGGTTAATTGAAACCCAACCCCACCAAATAACACCGGTATCCACGATCTAGTATTCAAATCCGTGTAAAAATAACTGGCTTTACTAGGACTTGAACGCTGTAACTCTCGAATTCCAAATCAGCCGATTTGGGAAGACGCGTTAACCACTAGACCAACCCGGTGGGTTGAGAGGAAGATATCTGCGAGACTGTTAACGTACGGTTTACAATTTCATTGTAATTTTTTTTGGATATAAATTACAGTAAAAATATAACTGGGAAAGTAATATAAATATTTAAGGTCCAGATCAATAATTTAATATATAAATGTATTAAATTATAGTAAATTATATATGTAAAGAAATAAATAAAATAACTACTTAGATGTTATTGAAAATTATTTGGATGCTTACATATTTATATGTCAAATGATGATGAAACAAATTTAAACTTCTTCTTAATTTGTATTATTTAAAAACTCATCAACAGAGTAATTATTTTTTTTGTAAAAAAAAATATAATTTATTAAAAAGGATTACTAGAATTAGTATTACTTAATTTTACTACTTAAATTTGAATTCTTGACTGAATCGTATACTGAATTTTTTTTTTTTTTTTTTTTTTGTTTTCAGTCATTTGACTGGTTTGATGCAGCTCTCCAAGATTCCCTATAAGTGGCCTATAAGTCTGTCTCTTCTTTTAACTATATTTTTCCAAATGCTTCTTTCTTCATCTATTTGCCGCAATACCTCTTCATTTTTCACTTTATCCACCCATCTGATTTTTAACATTCTCCTATAGCACCACATTTCAAAAGCTTCTAATCTTTTTTTCTCAGATACTCCGATCGTCCAAGTTTCACTTCCATATAAAGTGACACTCCAAACATACACTCTCAAAAATCTTTTCATGACATTTAAATTAATTTTTGATGTAAACAAATTATATTTCTTACTGAAGGCTCGTTTAGCTTGTGCTGTTCGGCATTTTATATCGCTCCTGCTTCGTCCATCTTTAGTAATTCTACTTCCCAAATAACAAAATTCTTCTACCTCCATAATCTTTTCTCCTCCTATTTCCACATTCAGTAGTCCATCTTCGTTATTTCTACTACATCTCATTACTTTTGTTTTGTTCTTGTTTATTTTCATGCGATAGTTCTTGTGTAGGACTTCATCTATGTCGTTCATTGTTTCTTCTAAATCCTTTTTACCCTCGGCTAGAATAACTATATCATCAGAAAATAGTAGCATCTTTATCTTTTCACCTTGTACTGTTACTCCGAATCTAAATTGTTCTTTAACATCATTAACCGCTAGTTCCATGTAAAGATTAAAAAGTAACGGAGATAGGGAACATCCTTGTCGGACTCCCTTTCTTATTACGGCTTCTTTCTTATGTTCTTCAATTGTTACTGTTGCTGTTTGGTTCCTGTACATGTTAGCAACTGTTCTTCTATCTCTGTATTTGAACCCTAATTTTTTTAAAATGCTGGGCATTTTATTGCAGTCTACGTTATCGAATGCCTTTTCTAGGTCTATAAACGCCAAGTATGTTGGTTTTTTTTTCTTTAATCTTCCTTCTACTATTAATCTGAGGCCTAAAATTGATTCCCTTGTCCCTGAAATAGAAAAATCATATTTCAGTATTATAGTCAGAATATAGTTCGTTAATATTTCTAGTGGAAGTTTACCAATAAATCTCGAATTGGGTGGTTATTTTATGGAAAAAAATATCCATTTTTTTGAGATGGAACGTTTGTTTACAGCAAAATTAAGTACACTTATAAATCTTAAAATTAAAAAAATGAAATTAAAATAAAATTAAAAGTATAGAAAAGTTTAATGAAAAATACGAACATTAGTAGACCTATGTAATTAGTCATTAGAATACAAAAAATAAAGAAATTAAAGAAGAATAAAGTAAAAAACAGAATAAAAGATAACATAGCATAAGAAATGAAGTTGTTTTCTTTATAGAGAAAGACTAAATATATAATTTTATTTTAAAAATGATGTTGAACAAGTTAGGAAAAAAAAGAATTTCCATTAAAAGGGAATCTTTGTTATGTTAATTTCTCTTTTAATAAAGTTCTACGCTTTAGTTAAAAAAAAGATTTTTTTCTTTAATACGAACTTCATTCTTTATATTTTAAAGAACGTACTTACCGACTTCATAATTAAAATTCGAAAATTCGATTTGACGTTTCTTATTCTTTAAATATTGGTACGTAAAAATAATATTATAATACAAAAGAAATAAGCTATATTTTGGTTATTACGAACTCACATCTTGTTATTTTATCATAACAAGTACTCTTCGAGCTTTATCATGTGAATACCTTCCGCTTATCTCTGATTGGCTCACTCCATTACCTATCGGTTAAATGAGATTACTCGCTACTCCCCTCCACACGTTAGTATCGAACTAAAGCTGTCCTACTATGCGACAGGCATCCCCTCCTCCTTCCAACATATCATTGTGGGCCGTGTGATCAGATTTAATGTTCGGCCAATCAAAACCAAATACTTTGTATATTAATACTAAAATAATTTTAAACACATTAAACTTTATTTTGTTCCTTTATAATTACTGATAATTTTGTTGATTTAATAATGACATGCTTGTTAACTTTAATATATCGTAAAATTTATTTTAAGCTTGCAGCAATTAATGTTATTTGATGGGTGATTAAAAATGAACAAGGTAACTGCTAAATTCCAAAACTAATAGAAGAACAAGAAAAATAAAATTGAAAGTTTAGTCAATCGTTATGCTTTTTGGTATAACGCAACCTATTTAGTAGACCCTCATTTTAAAGTCCCCTAAATGGTTCAGAATTCTATACAAGTCTCTTAGTGTTATCATATCTTTGATTTTAATTGAATCCATCATCCCACACCTTCTTTCTCCACTTTTCATCTACCATTTCCTCAATTTCAATCTTCAGCTAACATTCTCTTTTAAACCATTATCCTAGCCGATTCATCTTTTTACTTCTTATATTTTTAAGAATTTCCCTTTCTTTTCCCAATCCTTGGCAGCATTATTTCATTATCTCATCTTCCACCTTCCATTTTACTCCATATCCGCATTTTAAGAGCCTCTAATATTTTTTTTTTCTTTTTCATATCTTAGTGTCCCAATACGGATAATAAAATGCTACACTTCGTATATAGCACTTTGGAAATCACTTACTTAATTATTTGATTAATAGTCAACCGATTAAGTTTCTTCTCCTATCATAAACCTTCCTTTGCCATTATTATTTAGATTCTTACTTTTGTTGTACAATGCATGTTGTCAGTTATTGTGCTTCCTTGAATGTTCACCGTTCAATCTAATATTATCCTTTCTCAGTTTCCTGTTGTTGCCGTATATTGGTTAATTCAACAATTAAATGGTTTTCTACTGTTTTATCAAAATGGATTTCGTTAATATAATAGAAGTGTCCTATCTGGTATTTGAGATAACAAAATAAATTATTAGCATTTATCATTTTCATACATTTTTTATGATTTTTAACTGAATATATTTTTATAAAACAGCATGTCATGACTACAAATAAATTGTTCAAACTTACGACTGATATGTTAAATGGAGACCGTATATTGAACATCATTACTTACAGAGAAATCGATTTTGATTAATGCTAGTTGCAGCTCATACACTTTACACGTTTATTATGAATATCCATAATAAAAACTAGAACAGATTGTATAAAATAACGAATAAACAGTAGGTTATTTTATTGTCTATTCTACTATTTGTAATAGGAAATAATAATATGAAGGAAATACTTTATCGTTGTAAATTTAGCACTATTTGTTGATTACATACAAAGAAAAATAGCAACAACATTTTATTATTACTATTTCATTTTACTTTTTTTTTTATTTTAGGCGATTTGCTGGTGGCAAACATTTCCATAGATATATCTCGCTTTACTTTACAAATTCAAATTGTATAGTTGAGGCGCCTCCGGCATTATATACATACATTCATATAGCTACAACTGTTTCTCTTTACGTAACGAGCCACTTGCTCTTTGCTGTTTTAAACGAAAGGGCGGATAGAAAGAGATAAAAACAATGAATGAGAAAGACGGAAATAGAAAAAAAAATTCCACTCTTCTATTGTTGTTGCCCTCCCTTACGTCTGCTACTCTTTATATCAGCGTATCCACTCTTCTTCTTTTGTTTTATATTTTTCGAGATATAGAAGGGATGAGATTTAGTTCCTAGTAGGCTAAATGTTTTTTTTTCTTTAAAATTAATGCATGTGTTATTTTTCTTAAAGAAATAGAAGAATAACAAAAACAATTATACACTTATTTAATAATGCCTCATAAAAAAAAAATCTAGATAGAATGAAGTAGCCATTCTACAACTAATATTATTTTTAGCCAGTAATACACAAGGGAGTGATGAGACTTGAAATAATCATCAACTTTTTTAAATAAATATAAATATAATATATCTTAAGAGATGAATTACTAGGTAAATTGATTGTTACTGTATAAAACAACCGGCGTTTTTTGAAATTAAAATAAACAATTTCTGAGTTGGAAATGAATTTTATTATTAATTTGCTATCTTCATCACCAAATTATACGGCGTATTAAATATAGTAATAATTTTTTTTTTTTTTTGTCTTCAATCATTTGACTGGTTTGATACAGCTCTCCAAGATTTCCTATCTAGTGCTAGTCGTTTCATTTCAGTATACCCTCTACATTCCTAACAATTTGTTTTACATATTCCAAATGTGGCCTGCCTACACAATTTTTTCCTTCTACCTGCCCTTCCAATATTAAAGCGACTATTCCAGGATGACTTAGTATGTGGCCTATAAGTCTGTCTCTTCTTTTAACTATATTTTTCCAAATGATTCTTTCTTCATCTATTTGCCGCAATACCTCTTCATTTGTCACTTTATCTACCCATCTGATTTTTAACATCTTCTATAGCACCACATTTCAAAAGCTTCTAATCTTTTCTTCTCAGATACTCCGATCGTCCAAGTTTCACTTCCATATAAAGCGACACTCCAAACATACACTTTCAAAAATCTTTTCCTGACATTTAAATTAATTTTTGATGTAAACAAATTATATTTCTTACTGAAGGCTCGTTTCGCTTGTGCTATTCGGCATTTTATATCGCTCCTTCTTCGTCCATCTTTAGTAATATTACTTCCCAAATAACAAAATTCTTCTACCTCCGTAATCTTTTCTCCTCCTATTTTCACATTCATTGGTCCATCTTTGTTATTTCTACTACATTTCATTACTTTTGTTTTGTTCTTGTTTATTTTCATGCGATAGTTCTTGCGTAGGACTTCATCTATGCCGTTCATTGTTTCTTTAATCTTCCTTTTACTATTAATCTGAGGCCTAAAATTGCTTCCCTTGTCGCTATACTTTTCCTGAAACCAAATTGGTCTTCTCCTAACACTTCTTCCACTCTCTTTTACTTCTTCGAGAGTGGAAGAAGTAATAATTTAAATTACTTAAAAAATTAACATAATTTTTTATAGTATCTTTTATGAATCATGTTACAGATTTATATAAAATAATTTTGAAAAAATGTTAAAATTTATAAATATCTCAAAGGTTTTCGTAATCAATGACAAGTTGAAGTTCCATTATATGTATTTTTTTTCATATGATGAAGTTTTTTTTTTAATGCTTTTATTTTCAGTCGCATCAACAATTACAGTCATTAGCGACTAAAGTAATAGTATCATGTAGTGTTATAAAACAATAAAAATTATAAACAAAAAAAATTAACAATATAACATATACAAGTAACAACAATAAATACGAACTAAAATACGTAAATCAGGCAAAAACCACTAAATTATGTTCTTCATTCCACCGTCGGAGAGGATCCGCAACAGACGTTTTATACTTTTTTTCTGGTTTAGTAGAGATTTCATATCTGAATTCAGGTCCAAGTTTTGTCGGATGGTTCCAAAGATCGGGCAATCAAAGCGCAGATGGTGCATGGACTATTTGACCTTGCAAGCCTCACAGATCTTCTGAGGAAACCCAAATAGATGAGGGTGTATAAGCCTGGCATGTCCAATCCTTAGCCGAGTTAAGATGACTTGGTTTCTTCTGTTGCTCGGGGAAAGAGATTTCTCGAACACATTTTCCCGGATGTTATATAATGCCGTGGGAGGACTCAGCAGCCAGCACCTATTCCACTGAGCCCGTAATTTTACACGGACTGATCTCATGAAGTCTCTCTCAAATGTCGATTGTACTCGGGTACCATTTATTGCAGCTCTCTTGGCAGCCTCATCGGCCCGTTCGTTCCCGAGGATGACACAATGGCCAGGGATTAATACTAGTACCACAGTCTTATTTATCCTTGAAAGGATATCATGAATAATCTGGATGATGAATTCAGAAAGTCTGCAACTCAAGCCCTCAAGTACAATCCTAATGTCGGTAATTATTAGGAAGCTGTCATCACTGCGGGTTTTGATAACTTTCAAGTTGGAGTAAATTGCATAGGCCTCCCAAATGAACAATGATAAAGTTATTTCTGTTTAGCAAAGGTAAAATGACCAAGGCCGATCTTTTTAAATTATTTTTTGTAATAAATAAATATAAATCATAATTTCATTTTTTGAGAAAAATTTATTAAATGTGTGATTTATTATTGTATAATAGCTAAAGAAATTTTACAAAAAAAAAAAAAATTATTTTTCATAAAAACTTTAAAAAAGTTTATTTTTATTTATTAATTATATTTTCGTAAATTTAATAATAACCTTTGTTTATTTTAGTTTTAGATATTTTATTATTTTTTTTTTTATGATAAATTAATGTAAAGATTTTTATAAATCGATACTGATCAGGTGAGTTTTCAGTTTATAATAACTTTAACATTTTTATCTTTATGAATTTTTTTAATTGTTAAATTTCATTTTTATGTACGTACATCGTAATTTATGAAACCATATTACATATAAATACGAGAGTTTGTCTGTTTGTTTGAAACAGCATCACATGAGAACCAAACCACCTACTGTTCAAATTTTTAGGATATATCCGTTATTTTCCAAAGAAAATTTTAAGGTGTAGATCGAGGCCCTAGCCTCCTTTGGGATTAAGAAGTTTCAGAGACCCATAAAAGAAACAAAAATTAATCCTTTTACTTCATTATATTTCTGTCACCATGACAACAGTAATAAAATCAAATAAAGAGAATATTCGTTTTATTTAATGAATATCTTAAAATATTTAGTATTCTCAAAACCATGAGGATAACCAACACGTTGGGGGCCCAGGGGGCGGAGCCCGGACCAACTAGTGTTTTTTAATACTTTAGATGAAAATTGTATAATTTTTTAATTACTTTAATTTTTCTTTTTTAGAAATTAGAATTTATATTTCTCAGTCTTTTATCTGAAAGTCCTAGGTTCGAATCCCAATCAGACATGGCAATTTTTATAAGCTACAAATTTCCATTTTTATAGGGTAAAATGACCAAAGCAGTTGATGCCTATGATCTTGCAAAAAATAAAAATTAAACATTTTTACAAGCTTTCAAGTTTCTAAAAAAAATTCTCCAAATTTATTTCACCTTTTTTTTAATAATATTTGTAGAACAATTTAGATTCGGAGTAACAGTACAAGGTGAAAAGATAAAGATGCTACGATTTGCTGATGATATAGTAATTCTAGCTGAGAGTAAAAAGGATTTAAAAGAAACAATGAACGGCATGGATGAAGTCCTACGCAAGAACTACCGCATGAAAATAATAAGAACAAAACGAAAGTAATGGAATGTAGTAGAAATAATAAAGATAGACCAGTGAATGTGAACATAGGAGGAGAAAAGATTATGGAGGTAGAAGAATTTTGTTATTTGGGAAGTAGACTTACAAAAGATGGACGAAGCAGGAGCGATTTAAAATGCCGAATACCACAGGCGAAACGAGCCTTCAGTCAGAAATATAATTTGTTTATCAAAAATTAATTTAAATGTCAGGAAAAGATTTTTGAAAGTATATGTTTGGAGTGTCGCTTTATATGGAAGTGAAACTTGGACGATCGGAGTATCTGAGAAGAAAAGATTAGAAGCTTTTGAAATGCGGTGCTGTAGGAGATTGTTAAAAATCAGATGAGTGGATAAAGTTGCAAATGAAGAGGAGGTATTGCGGCAAATAGATGAAGAAAGAAGCATTTGGAAAAATATAGCTAAAAGAAGAGACAGACTTGTAGGCCACATCCTGGAATAGTCACTTTAATATTGGAGGGACAGATATAAAGAAAAAATTGTACAGGCAGGCAACGTTTAGAATATGTAAAACAAATTGTTATGGTGTATGATGCGGGGGGTATACCGAAATGAAACGACTAGCACTAGATAGGGAATCTTGGAGAGCTGCATCAAACCAGTCAAATGACTGACGACAAAAAAATATTTGTAGAAATTGTTTGTACGTAATTTTTATTATCTTTCAATTTATGCAGTATGAAATTGTTCAAAATATTATATTTTTGTAAAATCCAGTTGGATTTTATTAATTTTGAATATTTTTGAGTGTTCAAGATTTTATTTTTTTTTATTTTCTGAATATTAAAACTTTAACACATTAACAATAGGAATTCATGATTATCTTTACAGAGATATGAACTGATTTTCCAGAGAATCGCTATTACGTAATATACAGTGACTTACTACTACGTAATGGTAATTGTTGCATTTCATTATTAAGTTGTTCGATGAATAACGAACGTCTTTCTTTAATAATATTAGAAAATCAGCAGCAAAGTTATGCAATTTACTCAATCATTATCAGCATTACGAAAAACCTTTCAAAGTATGATATTAAAATTAATGTTTCAGGCTGAGTGAAACTGAATAATTGATTTTTTTTTAATGTTTGACTAGATCATTTGGGGCTTCGTCAGGATTTCAGCTTTTGCGGTATATATTTTCACTTGTATGTACATTCCTTTTTTTAATCAGAAGGAATCTTGTTCAGTGCTGTAGAATTCTCTTCAAAACAATGCACCCAGACTTTAATGGCATGAATCCGATGGCACCGCACCATCTGAAGGGGATTGAAGTAGCGTTGAAATAATCGTTGTTCACCCGTAAATTGTTCACTATTTTATAAAATTTCACTTGCTCAGCGTTCCATGATAGATAAATTCTATAGAAAAAAAATATTACCGAACACAACCAAATTTTATAGGAAAAAAGGATTCATTATTCGTCCTTTTAAATGCTTACCAATAATTAATGATTTATTTGCACAATTTTATTATAAATATCGCTGTTTATTATTTAATATTATTATTTGAATGAATTAATACAAGTAATAACAAATTAAATGAGAATACTTTTGTTTATTACATTCTTTCGTATTTTACAATAAGTAACGCGTTTTTAGAGGTACCATCATCATAAAAAAATAACACAAATTTGTTTAAATTATATGTCGAGAGACAAAATAACAATTAATAATTTAAAAAAAGTTCGTAACTTTATCAAACTGTTTCTTGTAACTAAATTATACTGTTAGTATTATTATAAACACTATAGTAACATAGTAAATGAGCTGTACTGTTACGTTCTCTGATAATTTAAACAAATATTACCTTTAGCGTCTGTCTGCAAATTATTTACCCATGTTTATTTTTAAATTTGTAGTAGAATCCCCGTCGTGACTTCGCCCACTGTATATTCTTCCTTCCGTTTCCCGTCGCCGTCAACTTTTTATATATTTTACTTCCTTGTACGAAGTAAAGGAAGTATTATAATCACGAAAAATTTCGGTTTTAAATTTCAACGGAAATATCCATTTTGATCATCCCTGAATACATTTTGACTAGTTTCGACGTGTCGTCTGTATATGTATTTTGCTTAACTCAAAAACAATTACCCGTAGGATATTGAAATTTTGGAATTAGGACTGTTGTTACATCCAGTTATGCACCTCCTCTTTTGATTGCAATCGACTGAATAAAAAGTGTCCAAACAATTCTAAGATCCAAAAAAATTTGAATTTAGGACTTTTTCTTAACTGCGCCCCGATTGATAGCTTTTCAACGTTATATTAATAGTTGTACTTATTTTCATTGGTTCCAGAGTTGTAGCCAGATGAAATTTTAATTATTGAAATATTCTTCTCTTAATTTTTTTTATTAATCCCTTGTTCTTAACATTTTCTTCCTCTTTATATTCATCTTCATGTCGTTTTTTTGGAGATATATTTCTTCATGTTATCTTTTTTTTTCTGTATGATTGTTTCTTTTTCATTTTTGATTATTCACCAAATAATCCAATAATAAAAACTGAATATTTTACACCGTAACATTAACATTTGTAACCAGTATGCAGGAGTTCACTAAACGGAATAGATTAATTATTAGTAACTTTTATTTATACGACACACCAGAAATCTGAAACGTTTGTTAATCAGCAACTCACGAAGTTATGAATAATAATACTGATCAAGTAATACGAGTAATAAAGGGACTTTTACTCTATCCTAACATTTAGGATTGTTAAATTAATAATTATATAAATATTTAATGTTAATAAAAATTAATATTTCAGCAATTGTGTAACTTTCCACTTTATAAAGAAGTGGAAGATCATATCTCACTTTCAACAAATGAAATAAGTTTAAATGAAGTTCATCCCGATCCCGTAGAGGAAGACACCCTGCTTGTGGCAGTTCCGGTCGTCACCCACCTCGTTCATAGCTCTGAAGGACTTTACCGGAGATCGTCTTCAGACCCTCTAAGTAATTACATCTAACAGTCACTATCCAGGCCTCAGTCGGGATGGCACCAATGCAAATGCCTCGGCAGACATTTACGTCAGTAAAACCTAATAACTCATCCAACGCCTTCGCTTTAGGCTTCCTTCGGACATCTTTACTTCTCCTATCCTACAGCATCACCCTCTAAACTAGCTAACCGAGTTCGCGGAACCACGAACCCCGCGTCTAGCCCAATTGTAAAATAAACGCTTGTGACTGTAAATGTCTGAAACATCGACTAAGTAACGAGTCAAATGAAATGCCAAACTTACACCACTCAAAAATTTGTTATATGTATCAACGAATTCAGACCTGCATTCCATCACCTGCTACAAAATACGCCGATTAACCGATTTAAGAAAAATGGACTCTTTTCTGGTCCACAAGAGAGTCGAGAACAGACCTCTTACTTTCACCCAGCTTCTCTCAGAAACCTGAGTGACATTTACTTTGTCACGCTCAAAGACCGCTCTCGGCAAGACAGTGCTACACCTCACGGCTGCATGGATTATCATGCCTTCGGTAGTGCGGTCACCCTCCCCTCCGACAACGGCTCCGCCACTCGAATTTTAACAATTTCTGTTCTAACCAAACTAACAGAGGCTCGCTGCCAATACGCTTACCTCCGACCAATCAAATGTCCCGGCCGAAACTCTAGCCACCCGGAAACCTACTCCGTTTAAACACCTTCAGCCAACCTACGTAATGCAAGAAAATGGAGGAAACCAGCCGCTATCAACCATTCTCCGCGGACCATCCAATTAACTCAAAGATCCAAAAAGGGGTTCACCCTTTCAAGTATTCTAACTACCATCCCAACCCCGTAGAGGGAAAACACCCACCTTGCGACGTTACCGGTCGCCACACCACACCCTCCGTTCAAAGCCCTGAGGGACTTTACTAAGGTCGTCTTTAGACCCTCTTACTGCTTACATCTCACAGTCAATAACCAGACTCGGTCGGGAGGCCACCGATGTAAATTCCCCGGTAGACATTTGCATCAGTTAAATACAAATCAAATTTTGCCTTCACATAGGCCTCAAACGGACATCTTAACGTCAAACCTAACATGATTCCCTCAAACAAACTGACCGAAACAGCAAAAAATTTGTATATGTAATTTAATACGCGTACAAGGAAGTCATGCAGAGTCCAAATCAGTCAAATAACGGAAAGTAGGTAAAGCAGTTCATCCACCGGGGTGGTCTACTGGTGAACGTGTCATCATCGTAAATGAGCTGATTTCGAAGTCGAGAGTTCTAAGTTTCAAATCCTAGTAAAGGCAGTTACTTTCATATGGATTTGAATACTAGATCGTGGATACCGGTGTTCTTTGGTCATATGTATTACTTGGTTGTATATATATATATATGGTCTTTTTTATATTTATATATAATTTTTATAATCGATATTTTGCAAATTTGATACCATATTTGATAAATTTTAGGTAATTTAATTTTTTCAGGTTGAAAAAAGTGGGGTTGTAGGCCACCATTTATCTTCATTAAAATCTAATTTACTCATTGTCAAACGAACAATTGTGATAAGCAATTCGTCTCAGTTGTGCAATAACTGAAATGATGCAATAATAATATTTCTTCTATTCTTCGAATCACTGCTTCAACTATAGTTACGTCATAAAAATCAGTGGAATGTTTCGCAATAAACTGTTAAATATTTATTTATTTGTTCGGCCAAAAACATTTCTCTCTTCGGAATGAAAGAGAGAAAATTGTTATTTTTATTCTCCTTCTCTCACCAAACCCCTTTCTTTTTTATCTTCCACCTCAGTTACCTATCTCTTTCTCTCTCTTTTCTTTTTTCTTCTATCCTTCTTCACAGATTTCTCCTCTTCCACTTCCTGTATAACCTCTGCCTCAATATCTTTCACTTTCTTGTTTTCTTGTTCATAATATACACCAGCTAGCTTCCATGTTGTGTGACTTCATTTCTTCTATTTGATGATGTTTTTCTATTCACTTATTCTTTTCTGATGTCTTTTTAATATGCTTTATCTAACTTTTTATTAGGGCTCCAGTTGTCTTTTTTGTGATATTTAAGAGTTTTTTTGCTATACTTTTTTTTATTACTCTTGTAATGTTCCGTATCGATTGTTTCTTCTTTTAATTCAATTAATAATTGTTTTATCCAAAAATCTTCTTTAATTAAACACCACTTAGTTAATTTGTTTTTTTACCTTAGAAGTTTTAGTTTTATTGACTTTATTCTATTATCAGATTTTTTTTCGATTCTCCTCTTTTCTCAAAATATCAAAAGAGATTTGTTTGTTTTACTTCTTACGTGAAGATTTATTTTGTTTTAAAATAAGTTTTTAAAAATTATTTGAGTTAAATAAAATCCTGAAAACAGAAATAAAAAATACTTTTTCAGGTCTTCTTTAAGTTTTAACTGTCTGAAGTAGACGTTAAATTTAAAAAAACTATCCAGCGAAATATATATATATATATATATATATATGTATATATATATAATAACTACTTTCTCGTAATCGTTGTAAAATAGCTGATAAGAGTTACCCAAAAATTATATTATAATAATTTTCATCAATAACATTCATATAATGCCAGGTAAATAGGTAGGGTAATAGATGTAAAATAATTTCTCGTTGTCTTCATCAAGATAAATACATGTTTGCAATTTTTATCAACGTGCCTAAATCACAGAAATACAGATGATATTTGGCCTACAAGTAATAATACTAATGTATTGAATTCGGATGTGATGTGAACATCATTATTCTCAAAGAAAGCAACCCTGATCACTGCTTGTTGCTCCTTAGATGCATTAAATACACCTCAGTTTTAAGAATGATTGGAAAAGTTAATTTGTAAACATTTTTTGAAAAGGTTTTTTTTAAACATTGCTTCAACTGAGTAGATGATATTGAACTACGTAAAAATCGCCTATAAATAGTGGTAGCGCCAAACGGTATAATAGCGAATTATAACAGATTTGTGTACGTGTTTTTGTGCGCAGACGTGCACATACTTAAAATGTTAAAAAACGACACACACACACAGACACACACGTTGGTATTATTCTCGACAACATTTGGTGACAACTTCAATTTATTTTTACATTTAAAGAAGAATTGGAGATATAATTTATTTTTCTTTTGAGGGATGTACTTTTTTGCAAAGTTAATTTCATTGTATAGTGTTATCATAAAAGAATGGTGCGGTTTTGAACATGGTTTAAATTAAAACAGAATTACTTAAAATTTATGTTTTTTATTTTTCAAATTTGTTGTCTCAAACATTTTTTTACATAATTAATCAATTTCAATATGTGCGCCCTTTGTCGCTCGACAAATGTCTAAACGATACTCAACTTCTCTCCAAACATTAGTTAACATTTCTTCGTTAATGGTTGTCATTGCTTCATTAATCCTAATTTTTAAGTGAATTTTTTGTGTATAAACAACGCTTTTGATGTACCCCCACAAGAAAAAAATCGCAAGATCTGGACTCCTTGGAGGGCAAAGTATGGGTCCTTGCCGGCCTATCCATCGATCTCCAAATTTTTCGTTCAAAGCGCATTGAAGTGCGGGGGAGCATCATCATGTTGGAAATGAAGTCGATGAATGTTTTCGAGTTTATCCGGCTGAGGAAATCAATAATCGGTTAACATGTCAAAATACACAACTCCATTAATTGTTTTTTCAGCAAAGAAGAAAGGCCCTATTACACGATATTTCATCACACCACACCAAACATTAACTTTAGGCGAATCACATTGTTTCTCTATAATAGCGTGTGGGTTTTCAGAGCCTCATATTCGTGAATTATGTCCGTTAACACATCCATTCACATGGAATTTAGCTTCGTCTGTAAAAATGATATCGTCTAAAAATGATTCGTTTTCACTTATTCTGTCCAATATTTCAACAGCGAAATTGTAACGTTTTACACCATCATCGGGTTTCAATTCCTGCAGTATCCGGATTTTATAAGCGTGTAATTTCGGTTTTTTTATGTAAAACTTTGTGAACCGTTGATTTTGGAATACCTAATTCGACGCTTCGACGGGGGATGGACTTCCCAGGACTTTTAATTGCCGATTGTCTAATTAGTTCAACCGTTTCGTCTGGTACACTTGGTCTGCCGGTTGATTTCTGTTTTTTCACCGATCCAGTTCCTTCAAATTGTTTGAACCAACGTGTTATGTTATTTTTATGTGGTGGATCTCTTCCGAATTCACGTCGAAACGCACGTTGAACTAAAATTACGGATTTTAATTCGGCCATCAGTAAAATACACTTTGCTTTGTCTTTATCCGAGAACATAGTAACTCACTAAATTCACCGCAACAACAATACAAGAACTGACGTTGTGGTTACAACTGCTGATAATCAAACTTTTGGGTTGGAGGCTTTCAGGGGGCTTTCCCTACAATATTCCTATGAATTACTCAAACCGCACCATTCTTTTATGATAATCCTGTATTTTTATCTTATCTATTTTTCATTTTTTTAATTAATTTTTCTGATTAACATCTTTCGTAAAGAGGAATTTCTCAATTTGACCTTTATTTTTTTATCTGAACATAACTTTTCGCCAAATACACCAATTTGGATGAACATTATTTTAGCACAGGATGATCCCACGGTAGTCCCATATTCCAGTTGACCATTAGAAAAAAATTATTGGGCTCAAAACTCCGATCTTGACATCGAAACGTACTTATTGCTATTTAAAAGCTTCTGCATTGAACACATGCATATTATTGTTCTATACTACGAGATTATTCTATAATTGACGCATTCTCTTTAAATGTGTATGTCTTTCATTTGCGCTTTCGTTTTGAGATCTTATTTTTGACGCTCTCTTATGACAATCGATATGAACGTTCTCCAAGTGTTTCCTTGCAAGTATTTTTTATGAATCGGCAAAAAATGGTTCTCGAATCTAAACTGATAAGACGCTTGCGAATCAAATTCCCTTTCAGACTGCGTTTCTTTTGACAGCTTATATTTTAAGTATTCTTGCATTGTAGACAGTCTCTACTGATGTATGATATACTCTTGATTCAGAATCCTACATATTCTTTCCCTCAAATCTTTTAAGTCGTTTTGATTGAGGCTGTTTTCTTTCAAGAGAACATTCTTTTCTCTTACGATCGGTTTCTTTTATAGACCTACCCATATTTCTTCTTTCAAGAAGTTATAAAACTAAAATGAATTAAAATATATATATTTTTTTTTTTTTATTAAAAAGAATATTATATGTATTTTAATTCATCTGGGTACAAAAAGATGAATGAGAAAAATATTGTATTGAAAAGAAAAAAATAATTTTTTCTATAACTAATAATACAATCTTTTTAAACATTTTTTTATTTTAAAGTTATTTTTAAGGATCAGCGCCACATTTCAGAGTTATTCTAAAGCCATAATTGAAATTGATTTCGTAATCCGTTTGTCAGTCATTCATAATTCATTTAATATTTGGCGCCGATTTAAAAAAAAAAAAACAACTTTTAAAGATTAAATTGTATGCGTAATGGAAAAATTAGTTTTTCCGTGCACTATTTTTTTATGGATTCGTTTTAATTTTTTTTTTTTAAGTATGGATTAGGCTTACAAAAATTACTACCTACGAAAAAAAAAGTTGTTGACAAGAAATTGAAGAGTTAGAAACCTAGATATTAATAAAGATACATTTATAACTTGCAAAAGATTTTACAAGTTATAACTCGGAAACGAACCGAATTTATTTATATAATATATCCTGAAACTCTTTCTGTTTCTTCATAAGACACACTTTATTTATGTATTTATTGAAATAAATCCGTGGTCCTGGGTTCGATATAGAACAAGCATGGCATTTTTCATGTTAAAAGTTCCATTTCCATATTTTTGCGAACAATTGAATAGAAACTGAAGCGTTAAAACTAATTTTTCCAATTATTTATTCTGTTATTAACATTAATATTATTTAATTTGCTTTAATTAGATTAGATAGAACTGTCATATAAAAAAAGCATTTTTTTATTCATAATCCGATTGATTTCTAGTCTAATTAAAATCTAAAACAGTAAAATTAAAATTCCTATTTTCATTATTTTTATTTATATTTTAGAATTTCAATAAAAATAATTAATAAATGAAAAAAATCAAAGGATTAAGTTTCAATCAACTTATTTATTTAATAAATTGTAATATCGAATTTTGATTACATAAATATATATGAATATATTCCATGCAATATATTAGTATAATGATACGCATCTGAAATGGTGTATTTGTCTGCCAACAGTAAATGCGATAAAATATTCTTAATGTTTTGTCGTAATAACATAAATGATATATTTTGCCTATTGTTAGTAAATGATTTATAATTGAATTATCCCCTTTAACTATTGTACTAATTTTGTATTATAACCAGTATTAATTGAATATCAGTATATTTAAATAACAATTATCGATTAAAATTAACCGGTAAATTAATTACAATTAAATTACACTAGCAATTATTATCTCGTGTAAAGCAATTAATTTGAAATTTCCCAAAACCTGTTACAAATAAAATAATTTATTTTTAAAATAAAGCAGACTTTAAAAAAGTTTTAAGCGTGAAAAAATAAAAATATTTCCTTAACTTTCCTTTTTATTTTAATCAGTACTAAATTATATACGTATAATCTATATAAATAAAAATTTTATATATATTAAAAATCTTAAATCTCCGAAAGTTCTTCAACGATTGCTTTGAAATTTTGACACAACGTTGCATTCGAATACGCGCTTGTTCTTATATATATGCTATTTATATACCTAAGATGTCACACCTATGACAAGTAAAACCATGTTTTTTTAAACAGCGCAATCTATTGGACGTAAAAGCAATACATGCTATACTAAAGATTTTACGAATTCATTTCAATGTTTTCGATATGTATGTTCGCTATAGACTAAAAAACAACTGGACCGATTTACGCGCGGGTAAAAATCGGAAAAGGGAAAATCGAAAAAGGTAAAAGGGAAGAAGGAGAAAACGGGGAAAAGAAAATGGAAAGGGAGAAAGGAAAATGAGGAATAAATGGTGGAAGGAAAGTGAAAGTGTCGGAAAGGGGGAATGGAGTGTGAAAATGGGAGAAGGGAAAGGAATATGGTTAAATGAAAATGAGAAAAAGGAAAATGGGGAAAGAAAAAGGGGAAAAAATAAATGGAGAAAGGGTAAAAGGGAAAAAGTGAAAAGTAAAATTTTGTGAAGTTCCGTGATGTTCATTTTGTTAATGTTTTATCAAACTTTCAATTGTGTTAATTTAATCTATACCTATATATACTCAAATCTAGCAATAGCGAAACATTGCCTGGTCTGCCATTATATAATATTTATTAACTCTGAGTGAGATAGGCGCCACTAAAACACTTTTTTAGGGAAAATCCTACAACTGTTAGTTGTTTCTGATGCACGGATTACACACACTACTTAATTTAAAATAGCTATCATTTTATTTAAATATATATATTTTTTTTGTTTATTAATTTAATGATTCCAATTAAATTTCGCGCGCACATCGTATTTAATTCGCGCGGGTGTGTTGGTACTAGGTCCGATGATCGGCACTAACTAAACTAATGTAATTTCACAACTTACGTAGAATAAATTTCGCTTGTACGATCGGCAGCTGGTATAGCCGTGACGCTAACGCACCAGGTACCGAGTTTGAGACCCAATCAGACCAAATTACGTTTTTAAAATTTAAATATTGTTTATATATTTAATTCTACTGCTCACCTGTGAAGTTTCAACATATCATTATTGCATTTTTTGGGGTTGGAGTAGATTTTGCAAAACATGTCAAGATCCGGTGAAAATCGAATATATCCTAATCGGACCGATTACAATACTTTCCCTTCTAGAGCTGTAGGGATGCTATAGCACTATGTAGACAGGAAATAAAAATCGAATTCAGAAAGAATATGTGTAAGTTGGTTCAATAAAAAACTCATTTTATTTCATTTTTTAAATTAAAATATGAAAACTTTTAGAAAAATAATCGCTGCCCACATGAAAACAGCATATTAAAAAAAGTATATAATAATACAAAGTCAAAAAACTTACATATTCATAAAATAAGTATCTAAAGAAATAGCACTCAGTGGCGGATTGGTAGCGTTTCGGGTTTTATCCAGGGTCCTGGGTTCGAATGTAGATCACACATGGCATTTTTCGTGTTACAAATTTCCATTTCCGTATTTCCACTTACAAACTTCTTTCCCTGGTAATTAATTCATCAAAGGAAATAAATTATTTAAAGGAAATTTTATCGTTAGAAAACTAGGGTGTCCAGAACACGAGAATATGTATCATTTTTTATTTTTTTATAATTTAAAAAATCTGTCTGGATTTACTCCATAATAATCCAATAACAAACATGACCACTAAAAAAAAAAAAAACTATTAAAATTGTATAGGTAGACAATTTATTTTTTTTATTAAAAAAAAGCTAAAAATAGGTTGGTCACGTCGTAAATTGTTCCATACAAAATAAACAAATTATCATTAAAATCATTTCGTTTAGGAAAACATCAATTTATAAAAAATAAATAAATACGGGCCGAATTTAAAACCATTTTATTTTGTTTAAGTGGGTTACAAAGAATTTTAACACCTAGAATCCTAACCGATGAATTTAACAAATTAAATAAAAGAATATCTTTCCGTACCACTAACAATGTAAAGAAAATGCTAAAATCTAAAAACACAATACCTATACAATTAAAATCAGGAATTTACACGATTAAATGTAATTATTACGAATGTTTTTATATAGGCCAGACAAAATGTTGTTTCCAATAAATCTAATCCGCGCTCTTTTATGGATCATACGTAATCTGATTTCGAAACCAGTTTCCTATCATTGCACATACTTAAAAAAGTAAATATATGGATGCGCTAAAGAAATATGAGATTTATAAAGCACATAAAAATAATTCGATTCATGTAACGATCAGTTAAACTTGCAGTTCAATTCGATTTACGATACGGTGATAAAATCAGAGAATGGCGGTAGGCAAGAGCAGTGGCTGCACTGCATGAGTTCTTCAGTCGTTCTATGTGAACAACGATGTACACAAGTCGCGTATGTGCATGGTTTTATGTGTTGTTGTATACGTCTATTTTTAGCTTTGTGTGTATACGCGTGTGTTTTTCGTTTTTTTTCATTTTATCTTGATGTGATGACCTCCAGTAATTGATTTTCTGAAGTTGGAATAAAGTTTCGAAAAGTAAATAGATATAGAAAGTTCAAATAGACAAATGTAATTTATTAAATTAATTATCAAGTATAATTTCAGACAATTCCAGTCGAAAGCGTAAAATTATCTGAAAAAAAAAAATAGTCAACATACTCGTTCACTCCCCATCACTATCCATCTCATATGATATGTATGTGTTAACTGCGAATCCGAAATGTGAAGATTTGGAAAATTTTCATAACCACCTTAAGTTCCGTTGTTCAAAGGAATCCATGTTATTTCTTAGTTTTTAGACAAAACAGACAATTTTGTTCGGTCTTTCTTATGTTTTATAAGAACACATATCGATAAAATCAAAACTAAATAAAAATGTTTAATAATCCAGAGAAATTATTTTTCTAACTCTTTATAAATAGTCTAGCCTTTACAAAAAAAAACAAAGATTATTTTTTAAATTTAAGTTGATTAATCTCTTAAGATGATTTGCAAAGGTGAGATCTTTTTAATTCCTTATACAAAGTAAAAGGAAGTATTGTGATCGTGAAAAATTTCGGTTTTCAGATTTCAATAGAAATATCCATTTAGACCAGAGGTGCCCAAACTTATTTTTCTCATAGACCACTTTCAAAATTTTGCTGGTTCCGGTGGATCCCCTGCAGCTACATTTCTACCGTATTTCTAGTCGACGGAAAATATGAAGATTAGATCTAACTATGAAAATTTGCGTTACGGCTGAGTTCCACGAACTAACAACTTCCGAAAAAAAAGTGAGAATTGATCGGTTAATTTTTGATCGATTGTCCTGTGAGTGGATGTCAAAATAGTAAAGTTGGCCGATCAAAAAAAATGCTTCCATCCGACTTTACATTTTTGACATCTACTCACAGCACAAGAAAGCAATCAATTCTCACTTATTTTATTTAGAAAACTTCCCATTCAGAGTGGTAAAAAGCAAAAGAAAAATAATATATTTTTTTGTGTTGCATTTATTCAATCATTACGCTATTAATTATTATTGTTATCATATTGCAATGTAATATAATAAAATTGTCGTAATATAATTAAAATTAAACATTAATAACGTAATGTAACTTCTACAATGACAATCACAAAATAGTTACAATTTTAATGGGAGGGATGTACTAGATTGATACGCAAAGTCAAGCCAACATTTTAGTTCTTCACTATCGAAACCAGATGAATTTTCGTGGACCTCCGCTTACGAATTGTGAACCCCCATTTTTTTGTCACGCCAACGTAGACCCCCGTCGAGTCTCCCGTGGACCCCTGGGGGTCCACCTGGACCACTTTGGGAATCAATGATTAAGACCATCCCTGAATCCATTTTGATTAGTTTCGGCGTGATCTCTGTACGTATGTATCTCGCATAACTAAAAAATTATTGTAAAATAATAGTATAATTTATCTAAATATAATAATATCTTTTAAAACTATAAAAAACAAGACATATATAAACTATACAAAATGTTATAGTAGAAATTTAAAGAAATATTACATGAAAGGAAATCGACTTTTATAGACGATATTTTTAGGAAGAGTGATTCCCAAGAAAACTTTCTTTTAGAGAGAATTGAAAACGCATATTGTAATAAAGTTAAGAAACGGTTAAATAAAGAAGAAATTCCGGATTAACAAAATCGGAAATTAATAAAGAAAAATTAAAATAAATTTTGAAAAGGAGAGTTTTCTACAAAGAATAGCTCAACACAAAAAAGTGTAATGATAGATTTCAATAAAAGGAGGAATGAGAAATTTCAAAATACTGGCAGGAATTGAAGGAGAGGGACGTTAAGGGAAGATTTAGGTATAGCATATAATTGGCGAAAACGAAAAGAAAAGTTTATAAACATTTTAAGAGATTTGATTAAAAAAAAAGTAAAAATATGATTGTTGAAAAATATTTCCGTATAAAACAGTGAAATATTATTGTACTGAGTGTTTTGAAATGTACGTTTATTGTATTGATTTTTTTCCTTTACGTTCAACATAATTACGTTAATTATTTATATAGCTTTCATTTTATTTGTTTTTGAAAAGATTTTCCTTTTCTTCAGTAAGACATTAGTTTATATATATATATATATATATATATATATATATATATATACGTAAGGTAATCTATTTGTGAGTAATGATTTATGAAAGGAAGCAGATAATAAATTAGCCTTAGCTAAGGTTTGTTTTTCCTATAAAATTAAAGTAAGAAAAATGAGAGATCTGTTTAGTTAGCCAAACTCTTAAAAAAATATATAAATATTTTTTTTTTTAAATACATCAAAATTTCATTCTGAAAGAAGTAAATAATTTTGATAAAATTTACATGTTAATCAAGATTTAATCATTTCAAATCTAATTTTTCCAAAAGAATTTAATAAAAAGACCAGTAACTTACAAAGTGACAGTCCTAAAAATTTGTCTTAAAACATGTTTTTAAAATAACCTGGTCAATAATTAGACGAAAAAAAAAACAATTTTTTGATAACAAATTACCTTTACTTCCAGGCCGATTCACAACACAAGCTCTCTTAAAACCTTTAAGACCTTTAATATTTAATTACATTTAAAAATTAAAAGAATTTAAATTCAGATATGCGATAGTAAAATGATAAACAATTTTACTGGTTGAATTTTACATATTTTCTTATAATGGAAAAAATTGGCTAATTATTGGATGACTTTTCCGGCTATTAAGGGTAGGTCCTTGTATAGATTTATACAAGACAAGGGGAATGTTACGCCTCTAGTTCGTTTTTAAGGGCAACGGGAGCCCAAGTGCTTTCCAATCACACGAATTTGAACCAATACTTCTTTCGGTTCCACCTGGCAGCTGATGAGCTGTGCGTTTTCGGGGAGGTCCAATCGAACGAACTCATGATGTTCGGCTGCCGAGCTCTTGCGGGGGCCAGACCTCAGGCCACCCTGGAACTTAGAGGTCAAGGGGAAATTGGCCACTTATAAGCGGTGAGTCAATGTGGCGTGAGCCGCATTGTCAGACCGTGTAGGAGTTCCTTGGTTACTTGATGTCGTTGCTTTGTTCAACCGGCATCAGTAGTTTAAGGGATATAAGACTCCTACCGCTAGCCGTAGGAAGCTACCCTTTAGAAATGGCAGGCCATCGGTCAAATATAGCTACAATATGGTGGACAGGTACTTGCTGGCATTCAGCGATCTAGGCGTGGCAGCAAATTGTTGTCCTTGAAAAAATAAAATAAATAAAAATAAATTTTTAATTTATTAAAAAATCATATATTTTAGTATCTGGACGGAGTGGCCTACCCATTTTAGTAATATATGACACGTGAGCAGTGGGACACATAAGCGAGTGTGTAGGCAATTTGGTTTCCGTAAGGGGCGTTCTACGGTGGGTGCTGTTAGACAGTTATGCGTCTGGTAGACGAAGCGGCATCGGGTACTTGGCGCACCAGGAAGATACCAATTGTGATATTGCTTGATGTGAGCAATGCTTTTAATTCGCTGAAATGGGATGCGATCCTACAAGCGTTGAGAGATAAGGATATTCCTGGATACCTAAGAAGAATTATCCAAAATTACCTGCAGGATAGGTTTGTTGTTTGTCACCAGGGTAGATCCTGCTTCCGCTTCAAAGTGACGTGTGGAGTGCCTCAAGGCTCTGTCTTGGGGCCACTCCTTTGGAATCTGGTCTATGACGGAATTCTCGGGCTGAGTTATCCTCTGGGTGTTTTCCCAGTGGCTTTTGCTGACGACCTGGCCTTGGTTGTTACTGGAAAAACTGAAGTAGAGGTATCGGAGAAGGCAAACGCAGCGATACGAATGGCAGAAGTCTGGATGTCCACTAAAGGCTTAAAACTTTCGCACGGTAAAACAAAATACGTAGTCATGACAGGTCGTAGGAGAATATCTGACATCCTAATTCGAGTAGGGGGTAATCTTGTCCAGCAACAGACTTCAGCCAAATATTTAGGGATCTGGCTTGACAAGAGGAGGAGTTTTACGGCACACGTGAATGAAATATGTAAACGAGCTGAATGCACGGTCAAAAATCTTAGCAGATTACTCGGTAATATGACAGGATCCAGAACTGTGAAGCGTAAGATTTACGCTCACGTAGTTAATTCCATCTTACTTTACGGTATACAAGTCTGGGAAAGAGGTGCGTGCCGACAAGAACAGAAGAGCCCTTGAAGGAATTCAACGGCGCATGGGCTTAAGAGTGATATGCGCATATTCATCAGTCTCCACCGAGGCAGTACTCGTAATTGCAGGAGTTCCTCCGCTTAAACAACTGGCGGAGATGCGAGTGAGTATAGCATGTGGACAACCTTCTAAAGAAGCATATGAAGAGATGCTGCGTAATTGGCAACATCGTTGGGATGTAGCCAACACGGGACGATGGACACATCGTTTGATACCTTTGATCCGACCATGGATAGAAAGGAAGTTCGGGGACATAAATTACTGGATAACGCAATTTTTTACAGGGCATGGGTCGTTCAGGTCCTATTTATGTGCGAGACTAAGGGTAGATAACAACAACTGTCCTTAATGTGGGGCATATGATTCCCCTGAACATGTAGTATTTGAATGTAACCGTTGGACTGAAAGCAGGCAATCCTGTGTAAGACGTATAGCGCCATTATCTACGGAGAATGTGGTGGATAAAATGCTACTTAACGAGGATAACTTTAATGTGATCTCGTCGTTTATAACCGCAGTTATAAAGAAGAAAGATGAGGAAGCTCGTCAAGAAGAAACCGCTCGCTGATGACGGCTTGTCGTAGGTGGAATTTCCACCTACGAAATAAAAGAGCTAACCGTGAACTGACCTGCCGTGCCGGACATACAGCCGGCGAGCTAGAATAAAGGACACTCCTCTGGCGCGAGTCAAACTTGATTGTAGATCCGTTCCAGAGGAGTAGGTGGGAATATAATAAAAAAAAAAAAAAAAAAAGCGAGTGTGTAGGGCACCACGCTTATTCCACTCATTCAGTTAGGTAAGCTCTAGGAGCTAATTAGGATATTGGTCGCTAAACCGTTTTGAGGAACAGTAGCCGTTTATGGTACGAACACTCGGTCTTATGCTTTAGGGCATAGAATGGGGTGGTTGTGGGAGAAATGCCAGACAAACCAAACTTTTCCAGCGATTAATAATACAATAAAAATTAAAAGGGTTAGAGCCAAAAATCAAAAAAATATATATTTTTATTAGATGTGGTGAATAAATTTTATGAAAAACTTTGCTAATAAATACATAATAAATTTGCTTAGATAAAGTTTTCTCTAAATCTAACCCTCACTTTATAAAGGCTAAAATAAGAAAAAGAGAATTTCCAAAAAAAACTTTTAACATTTTAGGTCTGTGTTCTGTAATTTTAAAAAATTGTAGATATTTCATAATAGCTACATATATATGAAGTATAAACTTTCAACAATCTATGAAAATTATATTAACCAAAGAGAGATAGAGCAAAGAATAAACACCGCCAATCTCCGTGGCAGTTTGATTATATCTCACCCTTTCATCCGGAGGTCAGGGATTCGAATCCCGGTTAGGTATGGCATTTTTCATACGCTAAAAACTTTTATTTGGCTATAACTCTAGAACCAATGAAAATCAGTACCACTTCTATATACCGTTGAAAACCTCTCGATGAGGACTTATTACTGTTAAAAAAAGGTTTTTTTTGGACATTGTTGGTCAAGTCGATTGCAATCAAAAGGAGAGGTACACAACTAGATGTTACAACAGCCCTTCAAAATTTCAACATCCTACAGCTAATCGTTTTTGAGTTATACGAGATACATACGTACGTACAGACGTCACGCCGAAACTAGTCAAAATGAATTTAGGGATGGTTAAAATGGATATTTCCGTTGAAATCTGAAAATCGAAATCTTTCGCGAACATCATACTTTCTTTATTTCGTACAAGGAAGTCGAAATATATATATTTCAGTTTTTGAGTAGTCGGTATTCATTCTTTGTAAAACCTTTGGATTATTTATTTATGTATTATTTGGGGCAACAAATTTTCTTTAATAAATTTTACTCTAAAATACCTCTGAAAAAATTAAACTTGGTTTTTTCGCGATATCCCGCGAAATTAAATTTTGAAAAATTTTAATATTAAATTTTGAAAAAAATGAATGTTATCAATATCACTCATTTATAGAAGAAATATTTGAGCCAAATTTTACAAATATCGGTTTGGATAATTCAGAGATATAAGGCAAAAAGCAGGGCGACACATATACATACGAGTATGTACGCACATATATCTTTTAATGTTCTAAATTCTAGCTGTATTCGCGGATAAAGTAAAAAAGGAAATATTTTTTGGCTTGATGATATCACCACATAAGCTTGAAGTTTGGGCGTGGAATATGGAAACTGAATTTTGTAGCGTATGATAACTGCCATGCCTGACCTGGATTCGAACCCGAGACCTCCGGATGAAAGGCCGAGCCGCTTATATTCCACTACGGAGTGGCTTCTTACGATACAGTCCAAAAACTCCGTTTCAGCCTTAAATAACTATCAACGACTCTTTTATTCTTGTTATTAAAGAAGTCAAACTGTAACAATTCAATTCATTGAATAATGAACGAGTTAGTATTGTTTTGCCATCATGCCCTACAATTATAAACAATTGAGTTTCCGATATTTTCCAAAATAATATAAGTTTTCATATCGACAGGCATAAAATTTACCAAATCAATATTAAACTAATTATATACATGTCTCTATTCATTATAGAAAGATATTTTCCTATTTAAAATTTATATCAAATGACATCGGTTCTGCAAAAGACTAAACCATCATATGATTTTCAGTAAAATGTTTTAAAGATAATTTTAATATTGAAATTTATAATCCAGTACCTGCGAATTGTATCAAACAATTAATTGATATTGTAACTATATTAAAAATATGAAGCTTTGTGGTAAAGTAAATTTGATTGTTATAATATTGTTAAAAGAATTCATTATAAACTTGACTTTGTATTTTTGTTTTTACTTTCGTAACTTTTCATCTTCTGTATTAAAATATTATGTTCATTTTTAACATTTTCTATTATACTCGTAATTCTTGTTACTACAATAGTTATTACGGCTGCTTCACGTAGATCATTACAATAAAAACAAATAACAAAAAAAAAAATAATTATTTAACATATATAAAATTAAAATTTTTTATGAAAGAAATTAAATTTTAAATTGTTTTTTTAAAATACAGTTGATCTACGAAGCATGTAACAGATTTTCAGGACATGTTCTACTGTTAAAAATAAAAAAGAAGGTTCTTATAAACCATACGTTCGTTAGCGAGAGTCGGCTGGCGAAATATTTCGCCCTGATTTTTGCGCTTTCGGTATAATTAAGCCAGCATGTAATTAATTCTTAGGATCCAAATTAAGTAGTAAATTTATTGATTTTATATACCTGAATGATTTTTTAAAATATGTATTTTTAGTGATTTTCGAGAAATCTGGGGTAAAAGACAAAAGATTGGGGCCGTAAAACATACTATTTTATGTTTGACATAAAATAACTTAGTTAAGAAAACACATAGAAATATTAAATAATGTTGTAGAGAATTTGATTTTTTCGAAATTGTATGAATCAAGTCTACAGATACAAAATATTAAAGTAATAATTTTAAAGTTTATTAAAAACAAAACATGTCAAATGTGGTAAATTTTTTTAACAAAGTAACAAACAAAAAAAATTTTCAATGTTACAGAACAAAAGAATTAAATATTTTATAAAATAACAAGTACAAACAATAAAATAAACTGCTGAAAATGTTTTCGGCCACAGTGGATATACGACTCATGAACAATGTTTTTGATGGCTTTTCGTATTTCAGCAGCGTTATTTTGTTTTAGTTGTATCGCAGTGAGAATTTTACTCTTCTTTTGTTTTATACCTTTTTTCATATATAAATGATTTCTAATTGCCTCAGTCCAGAGGTGACCTTGGAGGCCAGTCAGTATGTCCGTCCCCACGTCCAATCCACTTGTTTAAAAAATTCGCATATAAATGCTAGAGAAAAGTATGGAATTACCCCATTGTGAAGAAAAATTACATTTTCCTTCTTGTAATCAGAGAAATATCTTCGAATAGATCTGGAAAATTATTCTGCATAAAGATTTAAGAATGAAACAAGCGAAATTTCTCATTGAAAATAAATTTTCCCAGTATATTGTTGCCTATAATATCGAATTAAACGTCTACGTGGAATTTGTGTTGGTATCGAGTTTCGACGATGCGGGGATTTTCGTGATTCCATATGTTTTCATTAAAAACAAATATGCCTTTATCGGTAAACAAAATAAAATCTACATTGCCACATTTTTATGTTTTTTTTTTTTTTCAAAAAACCTTTGAAATTTTTATATTTGTCTTTACTTTTTGTGTACTTTTTGGACTTTATTCATACCGTTTTACTCATAATTAAATTCTCTAATTTTGTTTTTTATAACCTTTACGTGTTTATTACCCATTTATCACAAATTATTTTACGCCAAACATAAAATAATGTGTTTTTCGATCTCCCAATTTTTTTGTCTTTTTCTGTATATTTCTTGAAAAAACGAATAAAATTAAAGTTCTGGGATTTATTTTTTTCCAGTTCTTCAGGCTATATTTTATATAAATCCACTAAATTTATCCATTAATTAGAGTCCTAAGAATTACAGTCTGGCTTAATTTTACCCAAAACACAGAAATCCAACGGGCGAAACTTTTACCGGTTGTCATCCGATAACGAAACATTTCCGAACTTTTCCAAAAATTTGTTACATTCTTTGTGAATCGCTCTGTATAATTGTTTCTATATACAACAAGTATATTTTATTAATAATTTATTATTTTCTCATCTATATATTTCTTTCTTTTTTTCTTTTTACTGTAAACCATTGGGTATCCATAAAATACGTCATGAGAGGGTGAAAAATGTTATACATTTTTTATAGATACAGATTAAACAGGAGAAAGGGTTGTTGTGATTTGTATTTTTATGGTATGTTTCACGTCATGCTATGAAAAAAAAAAGTGGATGATTGATTTGCATATTGACAGGTAGTAGTATAACATTCTTTTGTTATTGTTTTTTTTTTCTTTTATACTAGTGTTTGAGGTAAACAGTTAAATTGAAAATTCCTGTGTTTACATATTTTAGATGAATTCAAAAAAAAAATTTTAAATGTGATATGTGTAAAACATAATCTGTATTACTATACAAAATTATTAATTATTTTAAAGAATTCTTCCCAATATCGTAAAGCATTTTTTTTAAATAATATATTTGCTATTCTCTTACGAATTGAAAATAAAGGAAGGGCGTTAAACTGTATACAATGATAGTCACTCACAACGATTCGATCAATCTGTGACCTCATTCAAGACAATTGACAATTGCTTCAAGAGCGGGTATCAGTATGAAACTGCTAATTCTATTACCTTAAAGCACCCTAGATTTGGAAAAATTTGTGCTAGACGATTCACAAAACGTATGACCCGAAATAAGGAGACAGGACTAACAGGAAATTAACCAAAGGCTCTTGAATCGATTTCGAATTTTTTTCATCGAATAATTACATTCGACGACACGTGGGTCCATCATTATATTCTCGAGTCAAAATCAGAAAGTATGGAGCGGCGTAGGAATAGAAAACATCGCCCTATAAAGACGAGAAAGCGTCCGTCAATTAGAAAGTCCTGGAAACTATCTTTTGAATTGAAAGTATTATTATTCTTTCTCCATAAAAAATGTGAAAATTGCATGCAAGCTCTTAGAAAAGCTGAAATATCAGGAAAAAATGCGCCGTTAGCCAATCGGAGATGATATTTTTCTTCACGATAACTCCAAGTCCCACATTGCTATTAATTTTTTTGAGGCCCGGACAGGTACTGGGAGAACATCGATTCCAGAGGAACATCGAAGTAGAGGAAATCATGCACAATCGGTTTGTGACCCATCTCAAACTTTTTTACGATGGAGGGATCAATAGGCTCCCCATACGTCATGAAAAATGTGGAAAACTTCAGGGAGACTAGTAAATAAGCAAAAAAATTTTTTTCTATTTTCATTCATACTAATGACTGTTAAAAAAAAAAATTGTGGTTTAGGTTTGAATGATCTAATAATATTATGTGATAAATTAGTTAATAGAGAAAAGTAGTTAGAAAAAAAAACTCTTGCTTGTACGCCTATTAAATTGCATATACACATTTTTTTTTTAATGAAAAAAGTACATAAAAACTATTTCATTAATAGCTTATGATATTTTTCTTTTTTTTTTGTTTTTTTTTTACTGAATTATTGTTTATTGTAAAACATTTTTTTACAATCAGAGGTTAATAATTATTAATAAATCAATAACGCATTGAAATTAAAAGCAAAAAGTTCAAAAAAAGGAGATGAAATCTGATCCGAACCGATGTGGCTTCCCCTTGATCCAAATATTTCATTAATTGAAATTTTATTTGGCTATTACACTGGAACCAATGAAAATAAGTACCGCTTATGATATATCGTTGAAAAGTACTAAATCAGGGCTTATTACTGCAGTTAATAAAAAATCTAAAATCCAAACAAATTGAATTTTGGACTTTTTTGAACACTTTTGGTCAAGTCAATTGCAATCAAAAGTGTAAGTACACAACTAGATGTTATAAAAATCCTAAATCTAAACTTTCAACATCCTACGGCTAATCGTTTTTGAGTTATGCGAGATACGTAAGTACAGACATCACGCTGAAACTAGTAAAAATGGATTCAGGGATGGTCAATATGAATATTTCCGTTGAAACCTGAAATTTTTCGCGATCGCAATACTTCCTTTACTCTGTACAAGGAAGTAAAAAATTTAACTAAATAAGTAAATAATATTATTAGAATTTGTTACTGAAGTGATGAGGAAGTTATACGTGTACGAGTATATTTATATTTGTAATATAACCATCATTTAAATTTTTAACCAATAAAAGATAACACAAAAGCAATTATTAGAATATGATTCCTCATAAAAAATAGATTAAGAGAAACTTTTCCATTTTTTTAAAAAACTTAGATTCCTGTCCTTAATGATATTTGTATGTTTTTAGAGTCCTAAATATTTTTTATAAAAGGTGTATTAAGTATAAAGTAATGCTCATGTATGTCAAGAGTAATTTTGGTAGCCTTCTTCCGTGGCGCGTGTGGTAGCGTCTCAGCCTTTCATCCGGAGGTCCCGGGTTCGAATCCCGGTCAGGCATAGCATTTTTATACACTCTACAAATCGTTCATTTCATCCTCTGAAGCAATACATAAGGTGGTGTACTCGAAGGTTAAACGAAAAAAAATGTAATTTTGGTAGGAATTACGAATTTGTGTTACCTTTGCCAAAGTTGGAAATTTATAAACTTTTTTATTCATTTGTGGCTCCGAACTTTTGTAACCTAATATCAAAAAGGAATCATAAAACTTTAGAGAATGCAATGCTTTACATTTGTGTGGTTACTAGAAATCGATAAAACTGAAACTTTATTATTCTAATTTAATTACTGAAAAACGTTTAAAAGAAATTTCTCTTTTAGGTTTACAATATTTATAAATTGTTTTTACTTCTTTAAGTTGCTGGAGATTTATCTCAGAATTTCTGTTTCGATTATAAAAGTTATTGTAATGGTAATTCTCAATACTGATTCATCTACCTACAGAGGGTACCAAATTGTTTATACAAATCACACATTTTATGTTGCATTGCAGAAATCGTTTTATTGAATTCTATAATTATTATTAAAAACAAAATATGTAATTATGTTATTGTTTGTAACTGTGTGTGTAAATAAAAAGATAAATATATAATCCTCGTAGCTGCATATATCCACTTCGAGTACGTATAGTATATTAATATTAATTAAAAATAAAAAAAAGCTGGTCCAGTTTGAATGTAAATAAAAATTAGAATAAAAGTGAGTAAATGGAACGCTATAATAAAAAGGAATAATTACTACGAGTATATAGAGTTAGACTTGAGGAAACATCTTTTAGATGAACATTTTTAGATGAATTTCTCAAAAACTACTGCAGATATTGTTATGTGACCTATTTTATTCAATTTTTCAAATCAAACCCCATAAGACATCACTAATTCTGCTCCTTAATTGACATTCTAAAAATTTCAGTACGACTTCATTTCCCCGCGGTAGCTGAAATCCGAGCGAAATTTTTCAGTAGTCGTATAACTTGTAAACGAAGCATTTTAAGATATATATTTTTCAATAAACTTTTCCATTATTTTAACAAGTAGAATAGGTTATCATAGTTCTGGGAGAACTTCGTGATACACTCTGTATAGTGAAAGAATGATAAATGATGTTTTAAAAAAATTTCAAAAATCGATATTTTTAAACTTTGATCGGTTCCCTCATACGTAATATTACCCCCAAAGTATTTTTTTTATTTTTTGTATCACTTGCATTATTACTATGAATACGAAGACAAAACAAAATACATAATAAATAAAAAGATAAATTTTTTCGATTTTTGGAGAAGGGAAGAATTGGGGAAAAGTTTTTTTTTTAAAGTTAAGCATGTAATTTTGAGAAAATTGACCCTAAAAACTAACTCCTAATATTGATCCCAAATTTTTACCAACAAATTGCCCAACATACACGAATTACTGTATAAAATTTCATCATTATCATTTTATCCAATCAAAACTTATTAAGCTTCAAACCACGCCAACACATAAACGTACGAACATTACCCCTCCACAAATTTGGTTTTGGTTATTGAGGTTTTTTGGGTCTTAAGGCGTCGAGAAATTTAAAAAAACTCACACCCCATTTTTTGATTAATTACCATATTTCCGCTTTTGCAGCCTAGCTCTAGAACTATGGTGCCAGGGTAGTAAATATTATAAATGATTTAAAAGGAAATGGGTGCTGTTAAGAATTCAAAAGTTTTGAACGTTGTAGAAAAAATTAACTAAGATAATGGTATTTGAGATCTACTTCAGAGCAAGTAGTCAAATGATAAATACGGTTTATCATAATCTTTTTTAAATTATAAAAAAATATTATAATTCTTTTTGGTTTTCTTCGAAATCCGATAGCCGCTTTTTTTAATTTTTTGAACGTTCTCTTATGTAATTTTCATTTTTTAAGATTTAAAAAAATTTTACACAGAGAAATTATAAATACAGAGTGTCCCATATAAAACGCAACCCAACCTTATATTGGTAGGTATTGAAATAATAAAAAGGCATGTGTAAATGTAAATGTAATTTTTATTATTACCATCCATTACCTTACATTTAGAGTAAATGTTGGAAGTGGCCGCCATCGTAAAAAGACGTGAATACAAGCTTCAATTCTTTTTACAGCGTTTCTTGCAACTTTTTTCAAAGTTTGTGGCTGGATATTTAATTGTTCAGTATTGACTTTCAATTGTACGAGTGTTCGTAGTTTGTTGTTGTAGGCTTTTTTCTTTGAGGTAACCCCATAGAAAAAAATTCGCCACGGTCAAATCTGGAGATCTTGGTGGCGACAAGCCTCGACCGATAACACGATTACCAAAGAATTCCTCGACGAAATCAGAAGTTGAACCTGCGTAGTGCGATGTCATACCGTCATGTTGGAGCCAGCAGTGTCCGTCTTCCTCTTCCAAGAGTGCGATGATCTGAAATAAAATATCCTGATATCGTTCTGCATTAATGGTGAACTCGAAAAAAATAGGACCGATTATTTTCTTCCGCGATATCGCGCACCACACGCCCAACTTCAGCGGGTGTAATTATTGTTTTTCGTGATAAACGTGGGGATTTTCAGCGCTCCAAATTCTACTGTTTTGGCTGTTTACGTAGCCGTCCAAATGAAACCGTGCTTCATCTGTGAAAAATAACGAATCCATAACATTAATTCCCTCGCGCAAAAATCGACGGAACCGTTGACAATATTGTAGCAGTTTTACTTCGTCGGGCCCAAGAAATCGATGAACCGTTTGAATGCGATAAGGTCGTAATTGTAATCGTTTGGTCGCCCGATGAACAGTCGATTTAGACAAATTAATTTCATCAGACAAACGTCTGATCGATTTATTTGGCGAGGCGAGTAATCGGTATTTGATTTCAGTGACTTTATCTGTATTCAACACTGACGCAGATCTTTTGTGTTGCTTGTTATTAACAGAACCGGTCTCTCTAAATTTTGCGACTGACCTTAATGCTGATGTTTTGTTAGGAGCTGGTTTATCTGGGTACTTATGGCGAAACAAATCTTGCACTGCAACCGCTGATTTCGTGCTGAAGTACGACTCGACAATGAGAACACGTTCATCTAGCGAAAACACCATCTTGTTTCTATCAATACACTGAACGTTATGATTGCATTGTTGTTACTATCGGTAGTGTTCTACTGCGCCGCCGCGATGTTCAGATGTTGAACGAGACCATTTCAGTAACCAGTATTGGTGTAAGCTGGACTTTTGAAATTTCATGGATGAGTGACTGATGGATTGTGTTTTATATAGGACACCCTGTATATTTAACCAAAGTTAAACTATGCTCGTTTCGCTCGCTAGTCAAGATTAGCAAGCGTAGGTTAAGTTTGTTTATATTATATTTATAATTATAAGCCAATTTTTTTTAACTTAATATTTGTAAATACTTTTAAAAAAATGAAAAAAGTGGCTTTCGGATTCCGAAAAAGACATTATTTTTTTAAAAAGAAAGATATTAATTGTTTATTTCATTATTAATTGTACCCCACCTCAAATTATATAAAGTAATAAATCAGTACACAATTCGTTATTACGGAAAAACGTACGAAGTTAAACCGGATAAGAAGGCAAATATAAGGAATACTTGTCACGGTAACGAAGTTAAATAGTATGTACATTTTCTACTCATTTTACAGCTAAACTACACTAAACTACTCATCGGTCAAAATCAGTAGAATATCTGTTCGTGACGTATTAAAAAAAAACTAATAATAATAATAAGAAACCTTTAATTGTATAAGAAAATGTAGTCTATAATTACGAAATTTTACGATGTGTAACTAAATTACGATTAATCAAAGTCACAATCGATCTTTATTATATACGATATTGCGTGTTTCAAACTGATTACATCTGTTAATATTATGATTTTCTTTTTCAATTCGTGTTATTAGTTATTTAAATCAGTTATCATGGAAAAAAACGGGATATTTGAGAAACCTAGAAAATTGTAAATAAGTATTCTGTACAAAAAAAAAAGTTATTAAAAATAAATTATAAGCTATACTAATTGATTTATTTAAATAAACCAACCAATAAGAATGTTTAAAATCCCGTATAAGAGAGATAAAAATCTAAATTTAACCCACCGGTTTGGTCTAGTAGTAAACTGGTTGTCGTAAATCAGCTGATTTCGAAGTCAAAAGTTCTCAGGTTCATATCCTAATAAAGGTAGTTCCATTTATTCAGATTTGAGTACTAGAACGTGGAGACCGATGTTCTTTGGTGGTTGTGTTTGAATTATTCACACCTCTCAGGAATGGTTGGCCTGAGTTTGTTAAAGATTACATATTTACCGGTACAGTTATATTGCACTAATAAGTCGCTAATAATTTTAATATTGTTGATGCGTCTATAAATAAAAATATTTTTTTTAAAATCTAAAATTAGATGAATATTTCAATTTTTATCCAATCATTATATCATTCAAAGTTTTATCTGGATTTATAAAAACCAGTTTTTATTTATCTATATATAAAATAATTTATTTTATTAAGCAGTTTAAAATAGAAAACGTGTAACTAAATTTTAAAATTAAATATTATGGTAATATAAGTAAATATCAGTTGACCTAGCCATTTAATTTGTAGTAGTGTTGCAAATTTTTAGTTGTTGTCAGACAGATCATCCAGAAATAGACTTCTCATAAGAATTAAAACCTTAAAAAGCACAAGATGACAAGATGTCATTTAAATAAAAACGTACTTCCGCTTCAAGGAAATGTTGTCGTATCCATCAAGTGGGCATAATAACCCGCAAATCTTAAAAACTTATCGTTAATAAAAATTAGTCAAAAAACATCAATTATACCATCTACCGCCTAAGTCTACCTTTAGGCTATTCTTTTTTTTTCTTTTCTCCATCATCCTGACGGCCTCCACCTCTGTTTCCAGGGAGTTTGAGGCTTCGGAGATGGAAGCTTCTAATCCTCCGCATTAAATCACGGAGGATGTCATGTTGTCGGCCTTAGAGATACCGACATCGATGCTGCGAAGAGTATTTCATTAGAATCCAAGCTTGAATCACTCACCGCTAAAAGTTTTGAGACGGCTAATGAGATCGCCTCCGATTTTAGAGGCTTTTAGAGGCCTCCGATCTTTCATGAGCTCTATTGTCTAGCTCTTCTTGTCCATCATTATTTTTTTTTAACTATCATTACGTCGTCTTCTTTGCTGATTCCCCAAATGGGGATTTTCTCTATTTCAACTTTTACGGTCGTTGCATTGTATTCAGACTTCTTCTGCTGTTTAGCTTCATCACCTTCCTTCATCTTTAGACTGGTCGAAGGCTCATTCTTCGATTGTGTAACAATTTTTTGTTTGGAGACATCTCCGTCTTTCTGCATGGGCTTTGTGCTAATTTTTCTAATTAGTAGACTTTTTAGTTTCTCATTGATGATAAGTTCCACCATATTCTCTAGAGCTTGTACCAGTTCAGATACTACATCCATTAATTTAAAGGAAGCTGCAGCAACCTGAGCATAAGATGCAACCTTCGGCGATCTGCTAAGCACAATTTTCCTAAAGTCTATCTAGCTGACCTTTTGTTTGGTTTTCACCTTCTTGATTGCCACTTCTTTTTTTATAAATCAGTTTCACGATCTTGCAGAGTCGTGGCCATCACAATGGAGACGGAGGGATCCCTGTACCGGTCATCAGGATACAATGGCTCACCACAAACACAGATTTATTTTCTCGTTCATCGCGTTCCCAAATTTCTGACACCCAAATCACCACAATGATGTCGTGAAAATGAATGAACATCTAATATATGGAAGCCAATTTTTATCTTCACTGGACATTTGGTTCTGTTGAAAGTAAGAACATGCGACGGGGAAGGTAGAACTTCTCCGTTGCGTCGTGTGTTTAAACATTGACATAGAACTACTCCTTTTCATGATATTCCTCTACAATTTCCTCTTCTGTGCAGTTTAGTAACTCTCTGCACACGACTACTCCCTTTAAGGAATTTAATATACTATGGGGTGACTTCGATGTCCAAGACATCTTTTTGTTATTAACGCGATTTTCCGTTTTTGCAAATCTGATTGCTTATAACTCGAATACGAAGGATAACGGGTTTTACCATCGTTTAACGCGTAAATTTTTATATTTAAAATCTTGTACCACATTTACCTACGTATTAAAAATAATTTTTATTCAATATGGCGTATCCAAGATGGCAGACAAACATTTCAAACGCACCATAAAGTAGTAGTTTTATACCATGTAGATCTACATTTGGTTTTTTCCTCCAAGTATTCCTCAGTTGTGAAATATGAAGCTGTTTCAATGGCTTTTAAAATCACTGTGTTTATTAAAACCGTATTACGACTCATCAAATGAAATACACACCTAACTTTAGTATGTTTATTTTTTATCTCTTATAAAGAGTCCTTTAGCGTTTCTCTTTGCTAAATTATTCTTCCAATTTATTTGTAACTATAACTCTGTTAATGGATCTATTTAAGGACAAAGATGTTAATTTATTTATAAACGTAAATTTGTTTTTATCAAAAATTATTTTTAAAAAAGTATTATTTTGAGCATTGGGTATTATATCGAAATCAGTTAGATCTATATTTCTGTAATAATAATTTATTTTTCAAAGTTAACTCGTCTTAAATAAGGCTAAAAAAACAATCGCTTTTGATTCAAGAATTAAATAAATAAATGGTTTGGTTACAAATATTTAGTACTTCAATTGGCTCTGATCAAACCTTAATACAAATTCTTTTTTTTTTTTAAAAAAAAGAAGAAAACGTTAAGAAGAAGGAAGAACCTTCTTCTTTTAAACCATCCTTTATCCGTTAAGTTCTATTTAATACTTCATTTCTTATTTTATATGTCCATTATCCTTTTTATACTTCCTCCATCCTTTATTATATTCTAATCTCAAAAGCTTCAATCCAGTCCCTTTTCTTCTTCCTCATCTTCTATGTTTTACTTCCACACATCAGGACCCTTCCATATATAATATTTGTCCAACCTCTTCCTTAAACCTAAGTCCAGACCTTTTACTAAATAATAATTTCCTCTTCTAAAAGTTTCCTTTGATACATTCATCCTTCCTTTTATTTCCATTACACTCTATAGTCCCCAAATATTTGTAATTCATTTACATTCTATTATTCCTTCACTTGTCTTTACCTCTAAACTTTGTTTCTTGTTTACTTCCATTACTTTAGTTAGTTTTTCCTATATTGATTTTCATTCCTTCCTCCAGGACTGTTTGCTTACAATTAGCTATAATTGCAATTATCAGTAATCCTTATGCAACTTAGTTTTTGCCCTCCTATACTTATTCCTCCTTCTCTTTCTTCTAATATATTCCTTATCATATCCTTAATGTAAAAGTTCACTCAGCCATATTACCAATGTCAGCCATGTTACTCAATCATATTCTTATTCATTTTCATTGCTCCTGATTGTCTCTTGCATTATTTTTTAATCTACCTTCGGTTTTTCCATTCTACTGTTTCCTGTTTAAGAATCATCATCTTTTTCATTTATTTGACTCTATCAAATGATTTTTATAAAACACATCTCATCCCTGTCCCTCTCTCTAAATATCTCTCTCATTCCTTAGTATCCCAATGGCATCTCTGGTTCCTTTCCCTTTTCTGAAACCAAGCTGTTCTTCTCCTGCATTCTCTTCCCGTATTCTTCCCAACCTCCGATTTAGAACCCTTGACAATATTTTAGCTTTAGAGCTAGTAAAGTTATTTTTCTGTCTCCTGTAAATATAATGGTACCAGTTTTTATTGGAATTTGTTTCGTTATCTGTTTTCACAAAGCCTTTAGGCCATTTTCCCTTAGTGTATAGCCTATTACACAGTTTAGTTATTCCCTCCATTACTTTCTCCTTTAAGCATTTATAAAATTGTACGGTAAGTTCATCTACTCCAATCGATATTTTATTCTTTATCTCTTTAATCGTTTTCTGTTTCTCACATTTTAATATAGATGCTCCTTTATCCTTTTCAATTACCTCCCATTTCTTTTCTATTTATTGTTACTCAGGTTTTCTCTCTGGTTATTTACAAGTCCATAACGAATTTTTTCTAACTTTCTCTTACAGATTTTTCCTGAAATATATCGATTTGAAATTTAATCGATTATATATTATAGGAATTTCTTGAACATGGTTCCGCTGGTATTTAATAAAATAATTAAAAATGGTATATTTGCTGATAAGGTGGATATATCACTTATTATTTTATATATTAAAGGAATGGGTTATCGTTATAAAAATTTAATTAAAATTTATACTATGGTTTTTTAAAAGTAAGTCATCACACGACAGAAGGCTAAAAAAACGGTTTCTTTTTTTGTTCTCACAAAAAAAAATCAATCTAGAAATTAGTACAAAACTATGTTTAACAAAATTAAATGAAGGGAAAAATTAATTTAAAAAACAGTATAACTTGTTTTGAATTTTTTTTATTGTTTTTTTGCTAAAAGGCTTCAAATTTGGGTAATTTTTGCTCGTACAGTAAGTTTAAACATGATAGCAGGTTTTGATAAAATAAATTTACCCGTTCAAACTTACATTCTAATCAACAAAATAAAATTATTATAACTAATTTACCTTAATATTGTATAAATATAAATATAATATAAACTATATATGTAATTTATTTTGAGAAATCTATAGACAAAATTTCAATTAATATACAGACTTTACTTATCTATATAAATAAAAATGTAAATGTTCGTTTGTTCAAAATCTTAAATCTCTAAAGTTCTTCACCGATTGCTTTGAAATTTTGACACAACGTTTCATTCGAATACGCGTGTATTTTTGTATACATACTATTTATATACCTAAGACGTCACACCTGACATGTAAAAACATGCTTTTTTTGAAAAACAGCGCTATCTGTTGGACGTAAAAGTAGCACAAACTAGTCTAAATATTTTACGATTACATTTCAATGTTTCCGATATGTGTGTCCGCTATAAACTAAAAAACTATTGGACTGATTTAGGCGCCGGTAAAAAGGGAAAAAGAGAAAAATGGAAAAAGGGAAAAGGAAATGGTGAGGGGAAAGGAGAAAAAGAAAAGGGGATTTGGGGAAAGAGGAATGAGAAAGAGAAATACGAGAAATAGAAAGGAGGTTGAATGGGAGAAAGGGAATATGGTAAAATTAAATTGGGAAAAGGAAAATGGGGAAACTAGGATAAAGGACAAGTGGGAATGGAAAAGGGTAAAAGGGAAAGGTTAAATTTTGTGAAGTTCCGTAATGTTCATTTTGTTAATGTTTCATAAAATTTTTTTTAATCTCTTTCTCCCCCCTCTCACCTCTCTTTCTCTCTCTCTCTATATATATATATATATATATATATATATATACCTAAATCTATTAGTAAAGCATTGCCGGGTCTGCTAGTAGTTAAATAAATGAAATATTTTATTCCATAAATATTATTTAGAATATAAAAAATACATTCAGATTCGTTCTACTACATTGCTGAATCAATTAATTTCAAATATTGTTTAATTAATTAATTTACGTTCATATAAAAATACAACAAAAAAATATATAAATGAACTAAAATAATCATTTGATTAAATCAAATAATTATTTACTTTTAATTTAGTTAATTAAACTCTTTTTAAACTCGTAAATTAAATTACGTGTTCAAAAACAATAATAGCTTCCCGATAAAAATCGAGTGTAATTCTGTTTTTTGTTTTGTGTTTTTTTTTTTTTTTTTTGATGAAAATAAAGAATGGTAAAATTGATTTTTATTCAATTTTTTACATGAACGCACAGAATGGATACTCTAATACTATATATAGACGTGCACCAAAACACACTAGATAAGCCGATACCCATATTGAAACCCACCCACAAAACCTTTAACAACAGATCGGGCGAATATTGCAATTATTGTACATTTTCCCTCGTAATGTTGTTAGTTACTTTGGTTAAAACACAAGATATTTAGTTTTTTCCTTTCTCTACATCACTCTCTCTCTCTCTCTCTCTTTCTCTTTTCTCTCTCCCACTCATTCTCTATTGTGTTCATATAATCAAGTAAATACGTGAGAGAAGTAAAGTGTTACGTTATTGTTCTTATTACATGTAATGGAAAAACCAAAAATTATACTAAATTTAATAAACCGAATTAAGCGGTAAAATAAAACATATTTAAATATTATTTAAGATAAAAATGTTTAAATATATATACTAACATAAGATACGAGTCGTTTTGAAAATAACTTTACCATTTTCAAGAATGATAAGCATCCTACGTTAAGCTTATAACTAAAACTAAGGTAAAAAGTGTTTTTCCTCTTTACTAGATCACTAGCGTCCCCGTTGCGGCTTCGCCCGCGCTATATGGTTACTTGGGTATCCCGTCGCGGTCAGGGGATATTTAGCCGGTCATGGCTCGTTTCGCTTTCCCTTCCCTACCCTTATAGCCAGAGGACTCTAAGAATTCGTGCTTGTAGGATGATAATAATAAATAAAAATTGAAGTCTGTTCGATTTATAAAAATATATCAGTGTATTGTAATTCCTTTAGAGCAACAGTTCGGTCAGTCTAGGACCAGAAACTTTGAGTGATCCAAGAATGTTGGTTTCAAAACAGTCGGCCTCCATCTTAAAAATATTAGTTATAACTGCTTACCTGTAGTTCGTACAGATAAAAATATTTTTTCCCGGTCCTTAGCGTTACTCAACAAACACCACTTAGAGGTGACCGTACTTAGTTTTCCATTTTTTTTTTAATTTTTTAATCGCTTTTCTTTTATGGTTTTTAGTCAAGTAACCGGAGGCGGGTGTAATGCCAGTCGCGTCGCATATACAGTAACAGTGGTTGTGTTGGTTGAGCCGCCGTGCCGTACACTGTCGCACCCCTTAAAAAATCGAAATTCAAAAATATAAATAATAGCCGTGGCCCGCGACTTCGTCCGCGTGGGATTTATTCAATCGTTACAAATAGTACTTCATTGTGAAAATTGATTCGCAAAAATTAACGACCATATGATACTTAGCTGAATCCCGCGACTTCGTCCGCGTCGGAATCACTTAATTTATTGAATATAGCTGCCCAGCCCGGCTTCGCACGGTTGGTGTACCCATTTAAAAAAATAAGATATTTGTATCAGTCGTTCAGAGTTATGCGCGTATCTACAGTACAAATATTTTTGTTATATTTGTAATTTTTTTTGTGCTTACCTATGGCTACTATTATATACTTACCTATTTTCATTCTCTCAGTATATTTTGTATTTTTTTTTTCTTGTTTTATGTGTTATTTCGTTTTTTTAAAATTATTTACATAATACATACACCCTTCTTTTTGCACTGGAGGTTACTAAAAAAGAGTATATTAGAAGGTTTGGATATAATAAATTTGATATTTATTTTATTATTTGTATTCAGCTACTATTCTATACACCTATTTTTATTCTCTAAGTGTTTTTTTTTTTTTTTACGTATTTTTATGTTTTTTTGTTGATTTATGTTTATTTTCACATTTTTTATTTAGATACATATACATATATACACCACATATACACCCTTATTTTGCATAGGAGGTTACTAAAAAAGAGATACCTAAATAAAAGCTAAGATATTAAAATCTTTTTTGTTACTATTTCAATTAGGTATTTTTAATATAGATTAAATTAATTTTTTTTAATATTAATTAAATTCATTAATTTTCAGTTTCTGATGGAGATTCTCTATCACGACGTATTTTTATTGCCCTAGCCTGTAAACTATTTCTAGAAAGTTGAGATCATAATCTTTTGGGCATTTTGAAATGATAAAAAAACTAAATACTACATCAACTAATACTAAATTATTTGCTTACATGTTGAACAGGAATTAGCCTGTATATGAAGTGGTGATTAAAAAATTATAAAAAATTCAAAATATTTTCAATGAAAAATATTCGATATCGCACACAACCGCTGCGAAGGAAGCCGACCGCGCGAATCAGCCGCGCAGCACTTTATTTTGTGACATTGACTCCCCTCCCGCACCGCAGTGACGCTTAGGTCACATGCTGCTGCCTAGCTAGCCGAGCGGAGTGTGGGCGGGGTGACAGAGCAGAGGCAGGCGGTGTTGGGGACGCGAGCGTCAAGAGAGACACGTTGACGACGGACGGTTGCTAGTTACTAAATTACAAAGATAGAAAAATTAAAATATGTTGCTTAAGTAACGCGGTAAAAAGTAGCCTATGTTCATCAGGGATAATGTCGGCTTCTAATGGAAAAAGAATTTTTCAAATAGGTCCAGTAGTTTCGGAGCCTATTCGATACAAACAAACAAACAAATCTTTTCTCTTTATAATATTAGTATAGATATACATATCTGCAAAAATCTATTTTACATATATGCAAAAAAAAAATGCCGATGAAGATACTTTCATTCATTATGTTTAGCACAGGTACTAGCTCTATCGTTACGGCAAAATCAGTCGCCCGTTTTAAACATTAAATTTAAACATGAAAAATTAGAACTAAATATTATTAGCGTACATTGTTTGAAAGAAAAGTTCATATCATTCCTTTTACGTGTCCCTTTTCTACATAACATCATAACGTTGTGTTTGTGACAGTATCGCCCGTGTCATTCTCAAAAAAAAGGGACCAGTAATTCCTTGAAAAGACATTTCATATCACACAGTAACTTTTGCACTATGAGTTGATCGTTCATGAAGCTGATAAGGATTGCAAAAGACTCAGTACCTAAAGTTATGTTTGTTTATATAACCAGAAAAATGGGCCTCATCAGAAATCATCAATTTTTTGAAAAAATCGGGTTATGTGTTTATCATCTTCAGAAACTGTGTACAGAAATTTCGCCGTGCATCAAGTTCTCTAGGCGATAATTCTTGCACCACTTGTATCTTGTATGGATAGGATTTAGTTTAAAGATACAAAATCTGTTGCACATTTCTATCCGTTGCAATTTTGTCCAGGGTGCAAACTGTACGTTCCCTACAAGGTGGTTTTTTTGTTTGTTCTGAACTGCCTGACCCAGCCCGCAATGCCTCAGTCGCTGCTGGCCTGCTCATTTCGACCTGACCCAGCCCTTTCCCGACGGAGCTTCTTTATTTCGACCGATTTGTAAATCGACAGTTTCGAAATCTTGCCGAAACAAACGCCGCGTTCTTACGACACAATCAGCACACATAAAAAAAGTCTCAATTATAACGTGCGATTTTCATTCAACCACCATTCCATATTGACTACCAAGATCATGTAATATGGCGGACTGAAAATGCTTTGAACTGCACGTTGGAGCAGTTATCTTCCAAAATATTTCGCTCTGATTTCTTCTCCAAAGGTAAAATAAAGCTATGCTGAAATTTTCTGAGTTCCAATTAAGCTTTAAATTTACTGATTTCATTTCTTCTTTGACCTGAAAATTTTAATAAAACTGATCCCAGAAGTTTATCAAGTAATTTTTGTTGAAAATTAGAACACAAAAAATTCGTGTCGCAAACATGTAATTTTTTGGTTTGGCATAAAATAGCTTCGTTTAATTATTAGTAAACAATTAAGAGTTTTCAAGAAAATCTGTATAAAGAATTTAATTTTGAGAAAATTTATTTACAGTCAGATGTACAAGAAGAGTTTAAGAAATTTGACTTTTATTAAAAACAGACGTAACGTGACAGAAAAATAAAAGAAACGTGATTTAGAAAGTTTTTTAAACAAAATCAATTATTAAAAATGAAATTAGATTGTAGTTTAACAGAATATTTAAATTGCATCGAGTTGTGTTAAAAAAAAAAAATTAAGAAACGATAATTTGTATTTAGAAAAGGAAATGAAATTTTTTTGTTTCATTTTACCCTTGCAACAGAAATCAGGGGGAAATATTTCACACGCTAACACTTTAAAACGAAGCAATTCCGGACTACGGTTTATATGACCACTTTATCTGAATTTTCATTTTTAGAACATTTCCTAAAATTCTTTCGTTTCTTCGTAGACACCTGTACATCGTTCAGATCTATTTAGATGAAAACTTTATTAATAATTTTGACAAAAAGAAGTTACTAATAGGCTTATTAATTGCATTTTTTAATGATAAATGGAAAATTAAAAATCCATATAAATAAAAAAGAAAATCTTCTCAGAATCGAACGGAAAAACTATGAAGAGTTTACCCTTCCAAAAAAATGAAAAAAGAAGAACTAAAATCAAATAACGAAATTTATAAAACCCAAAAAGATTTGGAAACAGCAATTTGAAAAAGAAAATTAAAATTTATCGAACCAGTACTCTGAATGAGCCCAAAAATATTAAATAAAAACCGTGTAGGGCTGTGTCGGGGCCCACGGCCTTGATTTAACGTAAAACGTTACAGTTCTTGGATGAAGTTCCTCCGAGCTACAGACCGACCAACTTATCTGTAGAATTAATGGGAGAGCCACCATGGTTTTTTTTTTTAACAAATAAGTCTCCAATGGAAAATTTTATTTCCATCATTTGGCCAACTATACAGATAAACTGGTCCGTCTGTATGTCAGCGAGTCACTTTTAATGTATAGAAATAAAAACGAGACATTGACTGCGTACTAAATTTAATTTTAACATAAAACAGACACTAAATGGTAATTGATATTTATTTTGACTAATATTCTACGACATTTTTCTTCAACATTGGTTTGTGATAAGAAAAGAGACATGAAGCATAATAAGCAGCGATAGAGATGCTCGCGCCGTCGTCAGCTTAACGACGCTGCGCAAAACAGCGTTTCGCTCGCTCTGCACTGGAGATTCGGGTACATGTGCGTGGCCCATAACCTCCCCTTTCCAAATATATGAGTAATTTATATTTCCGGCTGCTTTTGCGCTGGCTAAGGCTAATCTATTAAATTTTTATACTTTTTTACAAGTTTACTTCAATTTTTTACACATAATCATTATCAAAAATACACTTATTATTACTTAAACCGATCTATCTCGACAAACTCTAAACACAAACACACGAATCACTACGCTATCACGTCTAAGTCGTGAGCTACACTGAATGGCTGTGCCCCCTCCACGCCTACCCGCTCAAAAAAGGTGACGCAAACTCAAAGTCGTATCGGCGAGCTGACCATGTAAGTTAGACCTATAAAATGACACCGCATTTACATCTCTAAGACTAATAGTTAAGAAGGTATTAAGGCAGAACGATTAATACCTTTTCGTTACGCTACAAATTTCTGTTCTTGTACACGAATGTTTCTGTATGATTTTAAACACGTTTCACGTCAAAAAATGTTCGAAAATAATTCAAAAAAAAAACCAAACAGGATTAATAAAGCGGTTGAAATAACTTAAGGATAAAAAAAAAACAGAAATATATGGATAGAACGAATTTTATAATTAATTTTAATGCAAAGTTTCTTACGGATGAAAAAAGAAAGGAAGAACACTAGGAAATTAAAACAGATAAAGAAAATCATGTGCACTCTAAAAAAATAAAGTAAATAAGAAAAGATGTTAAAAGAAATTCTATTGGTATAGAAATATATCTATTAGGTCGCAAAGCGATGTAGTAGGTCACTTCGAAATAAAATTCTTTTAAATAATTTTATACAGTATACACCACACACATACTCACTCACTCTAACTCTCTCTCTCGCTCTCTCTCTCTCTCTCTCTCTCTCTCTCTCTATCTCTCTATCTCCTGATTTTCTCTTTCTATCTGATATATTTATGATCAGATGAAACAAATTAATATGTGTAAAATTGGAGTTTCGTTGGCTATTACGTTATTCTATTACAGTATTATTTATTACACTATTTATAATGTCTCCTAATAATGATCTTGAAGTATTTAGTTTGTAAAATAATACAGTATTCATTTGAATCGATTTTCCTTCTTTTATAATCTAAAAATTTAATTCCCAATATTCCAGTCAATAGTCCTTAGTTCTCGATTCTTATACAAAGTTCCAAAATTAAAAATAAAAAAATTATTGAAAATTTAAACAATTTTTTTAGTTTTTTATTAATGTTTAGCCCCTGAAATCTTTTATTATAATACAATATTTAAACATTTCCTTTGGTTAATACAAAATTTTTATGTAAGATGGAGGAAGAAAACTTTATTTTAAACGATCAAAATTCATGGAAATTTTTTAAGATATAATTTAATGTTGTTAATTTAATGTTGTTTAATGTTATAATTTAAATGCCTCTTAAGCTAAAGGTTCTTACCCCTAATTGAAATATAAAAGAAAACTTTTAACGACTTTAGTATCAAATTTTATTTTCACACGATTAATTTTTGTTCAAAATCATCTTCCATATGTAAATTGTAAAAAGGATCACCAAATAGGAAAGATTTTATTTTTTTATATTATTAATTTTTTTTTAATGTTCTTGCTGAACAAATAATTACCAAATTGTGTTATCAGAAAATTATTTTTTCTTTTTTCACAACCCCTATTTTAGTAAATCATCTCTTTTTTGTTCTTCAAAACTTTTACCTTTAACTTAGTCCCTTTTACCGTAGCGATATTCTGTGATGAGATTTGCTTAGATGCACTATAGATTACTCTTAATCATTCTGCAAGACGAAGATTTATTTGTCGTTTAAAGAAGATAAGTATTTCACTAGAAACCCATACTTATAAAAATTCGATCATGACTAGATAAAATAAGTTCATTTTAAAATTTAAAAAAAAAATGTTTTTTTCATTTCTACGCTTATTTTAGTAGAAATAGAAATAATTCGACGTAATGATCTAATTCGATAGAAGGTAAAACTTTAAATAGCAAGCTTTTTCTTTTTGAAATTGAATTTCTCAAATTTTTTTTAATTTTAAAGACTATATTTACATCAATTTTTACAGACTTAAATTCTCTACAAAGTTAGCTAGATATTTTTATTTGTTTAATGGTAAATTAACAAAGTTTCTTTTTATTTCAAACCTAAAAAAGTATATTTTCTTACAAAACCTTTTCGTGTGTTACGCTTTCTTCATAAAACCTAAGCGAGATATAGTTTTAGGACGGCTTTTATTCAATTTCTTAAGCATAAGGAAGCACCAAATTTTACCCTCGATTTGTACCCCAAGAACTTTAATACGGTTTAATTTCACAGAGGGAGTATAAAGTGCAGCGTAATGTTTCATATACTGAAACTCGCTGACAAACCTATGTTTATATGAACTTCTTTTCTTATTTTTGACTATAGAATCATCTACCGAAAGATTGCCGTTCAATTTGGAATCAGCCTGTATATGTGGTTTGTTTTCATAATTGTAAATTTAATTTCTGTTATCAGCATCCTGTTAACAGCGATCACAATACTTCCTTTACTTCGTACAAGGAAGTAAAAAAAAAAAAAAAAAACAACAAAACCGTAAACAAAATACATTATAATTATTCTCAAACAAGACTGAGTAAAAAAATAAAAAAAGGAACTGAAAATCCACTCACACTTACCCGAAGGTAAAAAAAGTGAGTTCAAGAACTCGCAATTACAATAAAACAAACCAACGAGAAAAACTTAGCAACTACAAAAGAAACAAAAGAAAAACGCGGGAAAGCCCAGGCGGCACCCTAAATACCCTCGGGAATCCTTTCTTTTGTCAAATCGTGTATGGAATTCTTAACTATTATATATTCGACCTGGTTTCGCCAATTGACACAGAGATCCAGCGCCGACCCGATAATATCCAGCTGACGATAGTCTCCATGCGTATCAACTCATACTTTGAACAAACGTACAGAACATGATATACATCATCCAATTGTCCGCATTACGGACACATTCCTGAGTTCACCAGGCCGAACATCTGCAGTCTGTCCCGGAAAGCGCCATGCCCAGAAAGATATTGCGGTACGTACTTATCGACTTGCTGTGAAATATTTAAAATATCTGAGCTACAGATGGCACTAATGAAATTTGGCTTATAGAGCAGAACATCATCTTCATATCACCAGGCTTTGTATCCAGATATGAAAACAACATATTTAGCTCAGTAATGAAGGCAACGAAAACTGCTTCATTCTTCTAAATAACCTTGGCATGACATTCTTGTTATTTGTAAATTTATACGCTATTTTCTGGAGTAATTTGTCCTTATGTCAGGTATCGTGTAACCTTAATCCACTGGGTTATTCTAGTGTGGTGAACGCGTCAACCCAAATCAGCTGATTTGGAAATCGAGAGTTCCAGCGTTCAAGTCCTAGTGAAGGCCGGTGTTCTTTGGTGGTTGGGTTTCAATTAATCACATACCATATCACTATATCATCCTCATTCATCTTCTCAAGTAATATCTGAACAATAATTCCCGGAGGATAAACAGGAAAAGAAAGAAAGGCATCGTGTAACCATTATAATTTTGATACCCGATATAAATAAACAAATCAAAACAAAATTTTAAAGTTAAATTGACGCGTACATTTTTTTAAAATATAGACAAAATTTAAATATTTTAACGGTCTTGATTCAGGTTATCTAAATTATCATAGAAAAGAACAAGGGATGAAGTCTTTTTTTACCAGCACCAGTAATTTCATCCTTATTGTTTTATACAAAACGGTCAACTTAGGATTCCGTAAATATCACTTGTTTCTAACTTCTTTTCCCTTTTTTCATGCGTTTCTCATTTTTTTCGGAAAGACTTCATTTTTGCTAATTTGCCCATTATCTTCCTGTACCACAAGAACTTTTATATTATAAATTATTCTTCGGAATTTATCTCTCACAATAGTCCTATTTTTTTTATTCCTGTCCTTTGAAGCTCCTCTTCCATCTGTTCATATAATTTGATTTGCTATTCCTGTTCTACAGTTTGTCAAAAATTTTATTTATTTAATCTGTTTAGGTCTATCCTCATCATTTTTTCCCCAAGAAATTTAACGTTTTTTTCTTTCTTATCGCTGTTTCAAGGTCTTTTTGATTTTGGTAGATCACCTCTTAGATTTTAGTCTTCATCCTTCCTCTGTTATCATTGAACTATGGATCTTCCTTACTTCTTTCGATCTTGATCAATTTTTAGAGATCTATTAGGTTTAATGTTTCAGTGCCATATAAGATTATTGGTTTTATTATTTAATTTCTTAATTTTGCAAACTTTATTTTACTTAATGTAGAAATCTTTAGTGATAAATTTAAACTTCTCTAGTTTTAATATTTTATTTTCAATTGACGCTTTATCTTTTCCTGTTATGCATATAATCTGGCCTAGGTACTTAAAAAGGTCCACAACCAGTTTATCTTTCTTTTTAACATTTATTATTTGTCGTTTTTATGAATAATTTGATGTTCGTCATGATTTCCGTCTTGGTAAAAAATACACTGTAATTAATCACCCCTATTATTTATTAGAATAGACGGAAACGTAATTTTTTTTTAATATTTTTTCCTACTTTCTTAGCATCCTAGCTGTTGCAAGAAGGAAAACATTGTAATGAGGCAAAAAATGAGATGTGGGTTATTGCAATTCTCGACATTTCTTGACCCAGGGACCCCAAAAAATAAAAAAAGGTAGTGGGGTAATGTTCGATATATGTAGGTGTGTTGGTGTTTTTGAATCCTTATATAAGGTAATTTATTGATAACATTTTGAGGTTAATATCTAAATGGGGTAAGGTAGATAATTTTTTGAGGTCAATTTTCTCAAAATTTTGCAACCATCACCCCACTTTATCTTTTAACGATATGCATGCATATCTTATCATTTTGTTTTTTAAATTTGTCCCCAAATTTTCATCATTCCCCAAATATGTTACCATTTTCTTTGAAAATATTTTAACCGAATTTTTTTTATGTCTTTCTAACCATAATAATAATGACAGTGACTCAAGAAATATTTTGGGAACATTATTGGGAGTGGGTGAGCCGATCAAAGTTTAAAAATATCGATTTCTTGAAATATTAAATTTATTTAAATTTTTTTAACTTTTATCATATATCATTATTTTTCCACTATATAAAAGTAAATAACCAGTGCCAGAAAAGCATAAAAAGTTAGTTATCAGCTTTTAATAAAAACTCATATATGTATGATGAATCCAATTAATTGTTATTAGAATAAATTTTATTGGTATTAGGATTCATAAAAATTATTTTATAAAAGAAAAGGGTAAAATGAATTTGTTGAAAGTTTTTCATAATTTTGTTATTATTAATTATATTTCTTTCATAAAGATTAATTAAAACGTCAGAAATCGAAAAAATACGATGTTAAACATTGGAGAATAAAAATTACTCGGGTGTATCTAATTCAATCAATAATACTGACTGGATCTGTTATATTAGCAATTAAATTTGCTGAACAAATATTTGATAGTTTCATGATATTCTGAAAGAGAGAGAGAGAAAGAGTAATTGATAAAGGTGGTGAAGTTGAAGAGTACGTTCAATAAAAAAGAGTACAAGTATATTTTTATTGTTCTAGAAATTCTATTAAAATATTTATTGATAATATAAGTGAATGTTTGTTTGTTCCTCATGCGTTCCTACACCATTCAGTCGATTGAGATAAAACGTTGGTGAGTTGTGCGCACTCCTGCGAAGGTTTCTGAATTAGTTTGGACCCAGTAAGTGGCGCTGGGGTCGAGATATTTGGAAAAATTTCATCTATGGTCCGATTTGGTTCATATTCAGGATATATATATTAGGTAGATGAAAAGAAATTTTTTGTGAAAAATGGACCCGCTAGGTGGCGCTGGGGTTGAGATATTTACAAAAATTTAAACACGTAACTCTCTGAGAAAATCGATATTGACATAGACAACGATCTATATAAACAATTACAATCGATATAGACGATATATCTCTATATATACAACTGCATTAAATTTAGTAAAAGAAGCTTTAGATTATTTATTTATACTTTTTTTATGATTTTAATCTTTTATGAGATGTAGATTTTTATGATTTTTTAATGAGTTTAATGAATACAAAGGGCTCAAAATGCAGAGCCCCTGATTAGACTGGAAGGGCTTGTGAAGTGAGGTTTGACTGGCTACACATCCGTGATCGCAACCGGAAGCGAGTACCTAAAGTAACTATTACTTTAGGTAATGTTTAGAGGACTAACGACCACTTTAAACCGATTCGATAGTGTGCCTATTAAGGGAGGTATGATTTTTTTATCTTCAAAACCCCATTTTTTTCACCCCCTGGGCCAATGGTTGATGATGTCAAAAAACTTTACTCACATAACTTTTAGGCTTTTATCTTTAAAAAAATAGTAGGAAATTTAAACGAATTCGATATTTTACTTAATATGAAAGTGGAAGCGATATTTTTTTTTTGGAAAAATCCATTTCCAACCCCATGGTCATATCCTCCTCTATGAATCATGAGACCTTGCCGTTGGTGAGGGGGCTTGAGTGCTCAGGGATACAGAGTAGCTGGACCGAAGGTGCAACCATATCGGAGAGGTATCTGTTGAGAGCCAGACTAAGGAATGATTCCTGAAAGAGGGCAGCAGCTCTTTCAGTAGTTGTTAGGGGCGTGAGTCACAATGACTTAAACGGCCGTATCAACATCACTCAGTCCTCTGAGTACTGCGCAGCTGAAAGCAATGGAAAACTACAGCTGCTTTTTTCCAAGAAAATGTGGCTCTCTGCATTTTCACATATCAATAATGGAGGCGCCTTCCTTGGTAAAATATTCCGGAGGTAAAATAGTCCCCCGTTCGGATCTCCGGGTGGGGACTACTAAGGAAGGGGTCACCAGAAAATTAAAAAATAACATTCTACGAGTCGGAGCGTGGAATGTTAGAAGCTTAAAAAAGGTTGGTAGGCTAGAAAATTTAAAAAGGGAAATGGATAGGGTGAATGTGGATATAGTAGGAATTAGTGAGGTTCGGTGGGAACAGGAAGGCGACTTTTGGTCAGGTGATTTTAGAGTAATTAACTCAGCGTCAAATAATGGGCAGGCAGGAGTAGGTTTCGTGATGAACAAGAAGATAGGGAGGAGAGTGGAGTATTTCAAAACGCATAGCGATAGAATCATTGTAATAAGGATAAAATCAAAACCTAAACCGACAACGATTGTTAACGTTTATATGCCTACAAGCGCCCATGATGATGATGAGGTAGAGTGTGTATACGAAGAGATTGATGAAGCAATTAAACACGTAAAAGGAGATGAAAATTTAATAATAGTTGGAGATTGGAATGCAAGCATTGGAAAAGGCAAGGAAGGAAATATAGTGGGTGAATACGGGCTGGGCAAAAGGAATGAAAGAGGGGACCGACTTATAGAGTTTTGCACGAAGTATAATTTAGTAATTGCCAACACCCAATTTAAAAATCATAATAGAAGAATATACACTTGGAAAAAGCCAGGCGATACTGCAAGGTATCAGATAGATTATATCATGGTTAAGCAAAGATTTAAAAATCAACTCGTTGACTGCAAAACTTACCCTGGAGCAGGCATTGATAGCGACCAAAATTTGGTGATAATGAAATGTAGATTGGGGTTTAAAAACCTGAAGAAAAGTTGTCAGATGAATCGGTGGAATTTAGAGAAGCTTGAGGAAGAGGAGGTAAAGAAGATTTTTGAGGAGGACATCGCAAGAGGTCTGAGTAAAAAAGATATGGTAGAAAATGTAGAAGAAGAATGGGAGAATGTTAAAAAGGAAATTCTTAAATCAGCAGAAGCAAACTTAGGCGGAATAAAGAGAACTGGTAGAAAACCTTGGGTTTCAGACGATATATTGCAGCTGATGGATGAACGTAGAAAATATAAGAATGCTAATGATGAAGAAAGTAAAAAGAACTATCGGCAATTAAGAAATGCTATAAATAGGAAATGCAAACTGGCGAAAGAAGAGTGGATTAAAGAAAAGTGTTCAGAAGTGGAAAGAGAAATGAACATTGGTAAAATTGACGGAGCATACAGGAAAGTTAAGGAAAATTTTGGGGTACATAAATTAAAATCTAATAATGTGTTAAACAAAGATGGTATACCAATATATAATACGAAAGGTAAAGTCGATAGATGGGTGGAATATATTGAAGAGTTATACGAAGGAAATGAATTAGAAAATGGTGTTATAGAGGAAGAAGAAGAAGTTGAGGAGGATGAAATGGGAGAAACAATACTGAGATCTGAATTTAAGAGAGCATTAAAAGATTTAAATGGCAGAAAGGCTCCTGGAATAGACGGAATACCTGTAGAATTACTGCGCAGTGCAGGTGAGGAAGCGATTGATAGATTATACAAACTGGTGTGTAATATTTATGAAAAAGGGGAATTTCCGTCAGACTTCAAAAAAAGTGTTATAGTTATGATACCAAAGAAAGCAGGGGCAGATAAATGTGAAGAATACAGAACAATTAGTTTAACTAGTCATGCATCAAAAATCTTAACTAGAATTTTATACAGAAGAATTGAGAGGAGAGTGGAAGAAGTGTTAGGAGAAGACCAATTTGGTTTCAGGAAAAGTATAGGGACAAGGGAAGCAATTTTAGGCCTCAGATTAATAGTAGAAGGAAGATTAAAGAAAAACAAACCAACATACTTGGCGTTTATAGACCTAGAAAAGGCTTTCGATAACGTAGATTGGAATAAAATGTTCAGCATTTTAAAAAAATTAGGGTTCAAATACAGAGATAGAAGAACAATTGCTAACATGTACAGGAACCAAACAGCAACAATAACAATTGAAGAACATAAGAAAGAAGCCCTAATAAGAAAGGGAGTCCGACAAGGATGTTCCCTATCTCCGTTACTTTTTAATCTTTACATGGAACTAGCAGTTAATGATGTTAAAGAACAATTTAGATTCGGAGTAACAGTACAAGGTGAAAAGATAAAGATGCTACGATTTGCTGATGATATAGTAATTCTAGCCGAGAGTAAAAAGGATTTAGAAGAAACAATGAACGGCATAGATGAAGTCCTACGCAAGAACTATCGCATGAAAATAAACAAGAACAAAACAAAAGTAATGAAATGTAGTAGAAATAACAAAGATGGACCACTGAATGTGAAAATAGGAGGAGAAAAGATTATGGAGGTAGAAGAATTTTGTTATTTGGGAAGTAAAATTACTAAAGATGGACGAAGCAGGAGCGATATAAAATGCCGAATAGCACAAGCTAAACGAGCCTTCAGTAAGAAATATAATTTGTTTACATCAAAAATTAATTTAAATGTCAGGAAAAGATTTTTGAAAGTGTATGTTTGGAGTGTCGCTTTATATGGAAGTGAAACTTGGACGATCGGAGTATCTGAGAAGAAAAGATTAGAAGCTTTTGAAATGTGGTGCTATAGGAGAATGTTAAAAATCAGATGGGTGGATAAAGTGACAAATGAAGAGGTATTGCGGCAAATAGATGAAGAAAGAAGCATTTGGAAGAATATAGTTAAAAGAAGAGACAGACTTATAGGTCACATACTAAGGCATCCTGGAATAGTCGCTTTAATATTGGAAGGACAGGTAGAAGGGAAAAATTGTGTAGGCAGGCCACGTTTGGAGTATGTAAAACAAATTGTTGGGGATGTAGGATGTAGAGGGTATACTGAAATGAAACGACTAGCACTAGATAGGGAATCTTGGAGAGCTGCATCAAACCAGTCAAATGACTGAAGACAAAAAAAAAAAAAAAAAAAAAAATGGTCATATTTTAGCTATTAACGAACTCGACCGAGATTTTGGGACGAGTTATTTTTAAGATACAATTTGAAAGTGATTGGCGCAAAATTACGGCGGTTATAGTGTCCACAAGAGAGTGAAATAAATATATAGATATAAATTAATATATATATTAAGATATAGATATATCTATATATTAAGATATAGATATATCTATAATTAAGATAATATCTATATCTTAATATATCTATATATATCTATATATATAGATATATTAAGATATAGATATTAATTAATATATAATATATTAGTAAGATCGAGATTTTGGGACGAGTTCTTTTTAAGGTACAATTTGAAAGTGATTGGCGCAAAATTACGGCGGTTATAGTGTCCACAAGAGAGTGAAATAAATATATAGATATAAATTTATAAATAAACTTTTGAGCTGTCGGTGGTTTTGGGGTCTGGGGGAGGTAAAACGCGAAGGTATGTCAAAATTTTCCGGAAGTCGAATCATGTTACCCATTACAATAGGTAGCTTTCTTATGAAATCTACCTAAAATACATAGAACCCGAATTTAAAATTATTTAAATTTAAATTGAAATAAAATCAAATAGAATACAATAAATTCAAAATCAAAAAATTATAATTTCATAATGAATGGTACAACAAATACTCATAAGATAAGACAACTGAATACAATTATGTATTTATACTTCATCAGTATTCACTTAAACATTCATAGTTCTAAATATGTAGATTTTTTAATATTGAGTAGTAGAGAAATTTATTTTGTTGTTTGCTATTCATTGTAATAATATGTTAAATTTATTCGTATTAGTGTGGATAATTTTTGTGTTTCAATTTAGTAATTTAAAATATATATTGTATTTCACCCAATCATCTATTTCTTTGATTAGATTACTATTTATTATGTGGAAGATTAAAATGATTGGGGCCTTTGTTAGAAAATATACTGGTGTAATACGAAAATTGACGTTTGCAAACAGTAATTTTGAAAATTTTTTATGGTGGTATAAGTATTTATTTCTGCTGAACGAGTTTTGTAGAGTATATTTTTAAATTCAAAATCATTTATATATTTTTTTATGTATAATATTACTTTGTTGACATACACTTGTCTATGGTACTTTAAATTCTTCAAATAAGCGTGTATGGGGATATAACCATTGTCTACCGAGAGCTGCTCTAATTAAATATTTCTGGAGTATAAATATTTTATTGAGGTGGGTATGATAAAGTGAATAAAATATGCAAAATATATAATTCTTATCATTCTGAAATCTTTAACTTTGTAAAAAGTATGAATAAGGTATTTTAATCTTGATATTAAATACTGTACGTGGACATTCCACGTCATATGATCGTCCAATATTATTCCGAGATAATTTATTGACTTGACTTCGTATATTGACTGACAACGGCAGTTACTGTTTATCGATTCGCTATTATTTATTGAACATGTATGTAGTTTAAGTTAAAAATCACGAAGGAGTGTACTGGCAAAAATGACATATATTTCGTCTTATTTAGGTTGAGCGTCTGAATATGGCTTTAAAAACAAGATTTTACCATAAGTAATCCACGGGTAGCGCTGTTTTATACCTCATCCTACGTATGCCCGAAAAAACTAAAGCTGTGTCATCAGCGAAAGATACTACGGTACCGTTAGAAAGTTTCAGTTTTGAAAAATCGTTAAAATATTGGCGAGAGAACAGTGCCTTGTGGTAATCCGAATTTTGTGGATTTTCGGTTATCGCTGACATTATTTAAAGTCAAAATCCTACTCTTAAGATAGTTTTCAAAAAGTTGTTTTACTGGTCCTCGTATACCGTAGTTTTTTAGTTTATGTATTAAAATGTTGTGACAAATTTTGTTAAATGCCTTAGCTAAATCAAGAAATATTGTTATAGTTTTATTATTTTTATTAAAATTGTTGTTAATTATTCTAAATGTAAAACCGCATCTTTTGTTATTTTCCAACTGAAAACCGTACTGATTTTTTTTTTGTCTTCAGTCATTTGACTGGTTTGATACAGCTCTCCAAGATTTCCTTTCTAGTGCTAGTCGTTTCATTTCAGTATACCCTCTACATCCTACATCCCTAACAATTTGTTTTACATATTCCAAACGTGGCCTGCCTACACAATTTTTTCCTTCTACCTGTCCTTCCAATATTAAAGCGACTATTCCAGGATGCCTTAGTATGTGGCCTATAAGTATGTCTCTTCTTTTAACTATATTTTTCCAAATGCTTCTTTCTTCATCTATTTGCCGCGGTACCTCTTAATTTGTCACTTTATCCACCCATCTGATTTTTAACATTCTCCTATAGCACCGCATTTCAAAAGCTTCTAATCTTTTCTTCTCAGATACTCCGATTGTCCAAGTTTCACTTCCATATAAAGCGACATGATTTTTATAAATAAAATTATTTTTATCATGAAACTTTATTATTCGGGTTTTTAATTTTTTTTTCAATTAGTTTGGAAAAGTTACTTATAAGTCTAATTTGCCGGGTTGTTTTTTTATCTCTCGATTTATATATTGCAATTATTTTTGGCTGTTTTAAATTTAGTAGGGAAATATTCTTCAATAAAACGTCGATCTATTATGTGCTCAAGTGGTTTTGCTATAGTTACTTATTTCTTTTAAGCAAGAAGAATTAAAGCTATCGATTCCAGTGACAAGGTATTTTTTAAATTTTTTATTACATTTAATATTTCAGTAATATTTGTTGGGCTAAGAAACAGGTTATTAATAGAGGGTGGGGTTAAAGTAAAAGGGAGATTTACGTTATTTGAATTTTTTAGTATCGCATTTGCATAATGTTTTCCTACATTTGTAAAGTATTTATTTAATTTATTAGGTTCAATTTTCGGTTTTGTAATTTCTTTTTTGTTATCTAATATTTCAATAATACATTCCCACGTTTTTTAATATTATTTTTATTTAGTTGGAACATATTATTAAAATAATCAATTTTTGCATTCTTTATTTTATTGTTTAATGTGTTCTTATATTTCTTATAGTCTTTTAGTTTTGTATTAAAAGATTGTTTTAGTAATTTACGGTCCATTTTATCTTTTTCTTTCATAGCAGCTACCATGTTCGGAGTAACCCATTGTTTTAGTGGTTTAACCCATTGTTTTGTATTCAGTAAGTTTATTAATAAAATTCGTTACTAATGTATCTATAGTATCAGTGTTACTATTGCATACGTAGTTCCAGTTTTCTTTATCTAAACTAGACATAAGTTCATAATAATTTATTTCATTGACAGTATTTTCGATTGTTGTCCTATCTTTTACAAGCTTTGTAAGTTTTATTTGCAAAGAAGTACAGTAATGATCAGTGAAGCAGCCTTCAGAATTCCCCCATCACCCATCACGTATCTTTACCTACTATCGATATAAAAGTTAGAACTGGTGGAATAACCCTACTTCTTGTTAAATATTGAATTTAATTAAAATAATAATTTTATCGAACCGATACCTATATACTACATGCACATACATTATCACTGATTAACATTAAAATTTTTATTTAAATAGCACAAAGTTTCTAAAAAAAAATAAACTTATATCAATATCGTATCTAATGACATTTATATTGAATGATAAAGTTATAGAAACAACAAAAAGCAGTAAATAAAATAGTTGTTAAAAAATAAAAATCTCAACTACTAATTGTGCACATCTTCCTACAAAGTGATGTTTTAGTCCTGTTACCTAATTTGAAATATAATTTAAGAAAGGGAATAGGAAAAGGGAAAAGGGAATAGGTGGAATAAAAAAATGTATTTGTTACTTACAAAAGAGATTTAATAAAAAGCTATTACCTATATAATTGTTAAAGAATATGCTCAAAATACCCACCCTTTGCGGTTATACACGCACGGACTCTTTTCAGCATATTAGCAGAAACCTTTTTAAGAGCTGCATTGGAAATATTCGTGATTAAGTCTGTAATATTGACTTTAATTTCATCAATAGTGTGAGGATTGTTTTTGAAGGCCTCGGACTTAAATAGCCCCACAAAAATTAGTCAGGAGATGAGAGGTCTGGGGACCTTGGAGGTCATAAGCCCTTGCTTATTATTCAATCACCAAAGAACTCTTTGGTGATCGTGAAAATCCACGGTTTCTCGAGACGTGTGGCATGTACCGCCGTCTTGCTGAAACCAGCAATACCGTTCTTGAGGTTCCAGTAGGGACTTGGCGCACAATATTCCTGTATCCTTCACCATTTACTGTCTGTTCAAAGAATATGGGTCCGAATATACGATGACTATATTTCACTCACCATACCAATTTTTTCAGGATGCAAAGATTTGTCTTGTAAAGCGTTAGGATTTTCAACCGCCCAAATTCGACAGTTTTGACTGTTCACATAACCATCGAGATGGATCCAAGCTTTATCACTAAAGAACACCGTGTTTAAAAATTCTATTCCGTTATCATTTACGAGAGACCTAAACGAACGGCAATATTGCAATCGCTTGTTTAAATCTGGAGGCTGAAGCTCTTGGACTAATCGTACGCGATACGGATACAATTTCAATTTTTTAGCGGCTTTCTGAACACTCGAATATGATAAACCGACAAGCGTAGAAAGGTTTCGTAAACTTTTCCGTGGAGAATTGAGCAATCTTGTTTTCACATTCTCTAAAACGTCGCAAACACTACCTGTCTCTCGAAATCGGTTTGCTACACTACAAATTGACATTTTTTCTGGCAGAGGAACACCAACAAATTTAATTTGAAATGATTCTTTTACACTCGCGTACGATTTCGTAGCAAAATTTTGTTCAAGAATGAAAATTCGTTGTTCTACGGTAAAAGACATTCTGTTCGTAACACGACCGAAAACGGCATAAAAGTTTACACAGCTCAAGGAGAATCAACTCACACTCCCGTATCTATACCGGTTGAGTAGCGATACCAACTTCGTGTCGTAAAACAAAATTTCCCTTTCTTAGAAAAAAAATTACCAGACATTAACAATTGGGTAACAGGACTAAAAAATCATCCTGTACATTAATTATGAAAACCGAACAAAAAATCGATAAACTAGTTCTCTTTCTTTTCTTACAGGCATTTTTTCAGGATCCAGTAAATTACTCTGCGATGTGAAATTAATTATTACTTCTACCTTTTATTTTGTAGTTGGGTGCCTGTGTAGGCTAAAAGAGATGGTTGTGACTTTTATGGTATCTACATTATTAAGACTAACAAATTTTTATGGTAGATATGTACAATTAGGCAGGAATTTTTATTACTTTCCCACCTAGCGCTGTAGTAGAGCTATAGCTTTAGAAGGCAAACTATTGTAATCGGTCCAATTTGGGCATATGCAGTTTTCACCGGATATATTTTGCCACCTAAGGAACCCAAAAAACACAAAAACCGGATAGAAATGTTGGCATGTATACGCGTGTGTGTATCTGTTCCCTATTTCACGCCTTATATCTTTGTAACAACTCGACCGATTTTGACCAAACTTAAGTCAGATTATTATTATTATTAAGTCAGCCATGGGAATTGATCCCATTAAATTTTCAACTTCAAAGGTCAAAGGGGTGAAGCTGTAGAGCAACGTCACTCTCAGTATATCTAGATTTCGTCTAATTAAGGTCTTATTTTTCTTAGGCACATTTTTTAAAAATTAAAGAATATTTCCAAAAATATTTTTTTGAAAAATCGCACCCCATCCCAAAACGTGCTCCAAATAAAATAGCGACTAAGTGGGTATAGGCGTCATTAGTACCCCCTCTTTTACCAAAAGGAACGCTAATGAAGCACTGACGTAGTTGTTGTAGTCGTCTCTTTTTTTTTCTATTTAGCTTCCAGAAACACCGTAAGATATTACTTCAGAAGATGAATGAACAGTATGAATGTAAATGAAGTGTAGCCTTGTATAGTCTCAGTCGATCACTTCTGTGTTGTTTGGTTAATTGAAACCCAACCACCAAAGAATTCATGTCTAGTATTAAATCCGTATAAAAGTTACTGCTTTTACTAGGATTTGAATCTTAGAACTCTCGACTTCGAAATCAGTTGATGTGCGATGATGAGTTCACGACTAGACCAACCAGGTTGGTCGATATAGTGGTCTTCTTTCAATTCTGTTTAGCCTCCGGGAATTACCGTTCAGATATTACTTCAGAGGATGATATGTATGAGTGTAAATGAAGTTTAGTCTTGTACAGTCTCAATTCGACCATTCCTGAGATGTGTGGTTAATTGAAACCCAACCACCAAAAAACACCGGTATCCACGATCTAGTATTCAAATCCGTATAAATGTAACTGTCTTTCCCAGGACTTGAACACTGGAACTTTGTAGTCGTCTGCTATGTTGTGATGTCACAGGTGAGCGGTAGACTTAAATAAATGAATAATATTTAAAGTGGCCGCTAGTACCGCCACATCCGCGCGAATGAAATACGGTATGCGTGCGACCTTTAGTTTGAATCATTGAATTAAACATAAAATATTATATTTAAATAAAATGATAAATATTTTTAATTAGGTTGTGTGTGTGTGTGTGTGTGTGTGTGTGTGTGTGTGTGTGTGTGTGTGTGTGTGTGTGTTTGTTTGTTTGTTTGTTTGTTTGTTTGTTTGTTTGTTTGTTTGTTTGTTTGTTTGTTTGTTTGTTTGTTTGTTTGTTTGTTTGTTTGTTTGTTTGTTTGTTTGTTTGTTTGTTTGTTTGTTTGTTTGTTTGTTTGTTTGTTTGTTTGTTTGTTTGTTTGTTTGTTTGTTTGTTTGTTTGTTTGTTTGTTTGTTTGTTTGTTTGTTTGTTTGTTTGTTTGTTTGTTTGTTTGTTTGTTTGTTTGTTTGTTTGTTTGTTTGTTTGTTTGTTTGTTTGTTTGTTTGTTTGTTTGTTTGTGTGTGTGTGCGTGTGTAAGCCGTGCATCAGAAAAACAATTTAAAACGCGTGATGGAATATCCTACAACTGTGTTGTCAGCTTTTTTTTTTTAATAAATATTTTATTTCATATGGAATATTCGTGGATAATAGTTTTCGTCGAGGAAGCATAAAAAATTTTACTTTTGTATTAGATAAAACATGAAGAATTACATATTTTTTATATTGGAGGTGGTCATTACATACAATTATTTTCATCCTAAATATTTTACCGTCCAGTGTAGTATTTTATAATTCCTAACCTAACTTCTGTTTTTAAATTAGTTGCCATTTAATTGATCCATTGATTTGATCCTGTTTAGCATTTTCTAAACATCGTTAATATAAAAAAAAAAAACCATTGCTATTTTTTTGCCTTTCATAAAAAAGAAAGAAAGAAAAACAGTTAAAACCGAAGTATGAATAAATTTGCTTTTTGTTTTAATAATAAACAAACAATTCGATCAATTAATCATAGTCTATACGTCGCTCACATTTAATATATCTTCATTTGCTTTTGACATCTTTTTCATCAAAATTGTTTATTCCATTGGTCAATGGAATTACAAAAAACACTGGAATTTGGTCACTATTCATTGTGTGAGAACAAATTAACATAGATTATTTTATCAAAAAAAAAATTACCTTTCCTATCTGCTACAGTATCAGGTAAAAAAAGTAAAAAAAAAATTATTACGGTGTTACACTCTTGGAAACAAAACAAAATGTCATACACGTTTTATTATAATATCAACCATGTGTAAACAATTAAATGTGAACATGTTACGTAGGTTTTTATTTAGGCCTATGTTCGTTTGTTTTTGTTTTATTATTTTATTTTTTTAAGCTGTACAAAATTCATAAAATATTTTCAACTAAATTTGTGTTTTTTTTTGTTTTTTTTTTATTGTGTTTTCGTAGGAGGGAGGAAAAAGCTCTGCCAGCCACCGTCAGGCCCGAATTGATGGCAGTGTGGGGCTCTCACCCGCTAAAAACCTCCCTCTCATATCGTGCAAGGGGCCGGATCTAAACCATATGGTATGTACACAGCCCCTGCATGATCACCCAGGCACTCTACTATCCAAATCTAATTGACCGAAAGACGTCCCAAAGGGGCGATTCAATAACTGTTTTACTGTGATTTATTTTTTAGGTGACTTTTTTCTACTATAAGCATGGCTAATTTTTAACAAATTTAGTAAAAATTAAAAAAATATCGAAAAGAATTACTTTATAAATAAATTCAGTAGAAAATATTTCTCTCTAAAAAGTTTTAGGTGATTTAATTGTATATATTTGAATAAATGAGAACAAAATTAACATTACGAAACTTCACAAAATTTAGTTTTTCTTCCTTTTCCCCCATCCCCTTCCCCATTTCCTTTTTCCCCTTTTTAACATTTTCCTTTTCCCAATTTCATTTTTCCCAATTTCATTTTTCCCAATTTCATTTTTACCATCTTCCCTTTCCTCATTTTCACTTTGTATTCCCTTTTCCATTCCTTCCCCCATTTTTCTTTCTCTTATTTCCTTTTTTCCCTTCCTGTTCCCCCATTTTTCTTTCTCTTATTTCCTTTTTTCCCTTCCTGTTCCCCCTTTCCCTTTCCATTTACTTTTCCCCTTTTTCCTTTTCCGATTTTTCCCTTTCTCCCTTTTCCCCCGCGCGTAAATCGGTACAGTAGTTTTTTAGTCTATAGTGAACACACATATCAGAAATATTGAAATGAAATCCTAAAATATTTAGTATAGCGTGTGTTGCTTTTACGTCCAACAGATAGCGCTGTTTTTCAAAAATTGCATGTTTTTACCTGTCACAGGTGTGACATCTTAGATATATAAATAGTAGATATGTAAAAACACGTAACGTTGTTTCAAACTTTCAAAGCAATCGGTGAAGAACTTTCGGAGATTTAAGATTTTGAAACAGGGAACATTTACATTTTTATTTATATAGATTACAATTATTTATTTCTGTTAATTTTAATATCTAAATTGTTTAATATTAAACAAATCTTCGGTATAATTTGATTTAAAGTGTTACAAATTTAGTCACATAATTATTAAATAAACAAATAAAACAAAAATTCCTAATAATGAAATACAAACAATAACCTCTCTCTTTGATCAGTTACTATTGCATTGTCGTTTGATGCAGTTAATTTGTCACTAAGCCTAGAGTTATAAATAGTTACATTAGTTGTTTTGGTAATACAATGCGATGCCGTATTTAACTTTTAAAATATAACAATAATTTGTTGAACTATATCGATTGTTATATATACAAAAGATTCTGTTACATACAAATATTTACAGACCGCCATTGTAATGCCACTGGCGATGACCCCGTATGAATATTGTGTATCTTACATAGAAAATTTAACTAGCCAAATAGGGCGTTTCACATATTTACGTCACTAGTTACCATAGAAATAAGTAACCATTTTCCCCCAGTCACAATGCTAACGCACTATCAGTTACCGTACATATAAAAACAGATTTCTATAAGATGATTGTTCGGCTAATAAATACGACTTACTTGTGCATCGTATGGGGGAGGGAATAATAACTACTCCCACTATTTATCCTTGAAAATTTTTCTTTATTTTAAATGGTTTTTTTATATAACCAATCATATTTCATTAAGAAATTCATATTTTTAAATAAAACTTTTGTTATATAATTTTCAGAATTCATCAGCCGGATTTTAACGTATTAAATTCGTGATTAAACATGGTTTAAACCAAGTATTCTTATTATCACACTCAACTCAAAAAAATCTATCAGAAATTACATTAGTTAACGGAAACATTAGAATAATAGGACCAACTAGGAGCAACTTATAAGTGTTTTGATGTAATGATTTGGGGGAAACATTTTTTAATATTTAATACAAAATTAAAACATTTTTCAAAGAAAGTATGTTGAACTATATATGTACCATTATGACAGACCACCTTTAATTTAAAGGATTTTATGATTTTAAAATCATAAAATCGCACAGTAAGAACTTTTGTTTTTCTGGACGAAAACTGAAATATATAGTTTTCACAATTTTCTTTTGAAGCCAACTTTAGACCTTTAAGAGTGTTCTAGAGGCAAAAACAAGTAGTAATCTGACGATTCAAGATCACCATTATATTGTAGATGCATCAAAACTTCTAGCCAAGCTTTCTCAATTTTCGATTGGTCACCAAAGATTTGTGGGATCGTTGTCGTGATGGAAAATGACACACTATCAATTCTGGTCGCTTTCTTTCAATTTGCTTGGCGTAATTTTTCCAGTTGAAAACAGTAGTGGGTAGAATCCATTGTTTGACCTAGAAGTATCACCTCATAATGAACAACACCTTTCCAAACCTACCCGTTGCACAGCATCACTTTTTTTTTATTACGATCCATTTTTCATCCCACGTAAAGAGCTGGTTTCAAAAATGTTTCGATTTCTTTTCTATGAAACCTAACAAAGATATTAAGAAGAAACTATTTGTCAGAATTAAATTCGAACTCACAAACAAAATTTATAAGGCTGTATATACTCCATCTTATTATTTTTTAGACAACTAATAATGAAATAAGTATTAAAAATAAAAATTTTCGTTCGATAATAATCAATCTTAATATACAGAATAGAATGTAATAAATCCGGAGGTGTCGGGTTCAAATCCCGGTCAGGCATAGTATTATTTTTATACAGTAAAAAATTCCATTTCCGTATTTCCAAGTAAAAGCTTGAAAGCTTCTGTGGTGAATAAATTCATCAGCAAAAACAGAAAATTATTTCTAAAAAATGAACAAAATAAACAATCTAGTTTAGAATATGAAATTAAGTTACTTTATAAAACAATACAAATAAAACGTTCATTTTCTGGTTTAAGAAAAAAATATTTAATTTTATAAAATTTTTGTTACGATGAACTCGTAACAATTAATTAATTAGATTAATTTTTAGTAATTATTTTACAAGCCGGAAATTAAAGTTAATTCACATTCCTAAATTGTAAAAAATGTGTAATATAATTAATGCTTTTCTACATCCTCTTAAACGATTAAAATAATCATTTAATTCATATCACTTTTAATTTTGATTTTATTTCATTCCTAACAAACCGTTCCAAAACAATACTGAAGATTTAGCCTATTTCTACAAACTGATTGATCTCCGTCAGTCTCTCTCTCATTCTCCATAAACTCTCTGAAATGACTTGCCACGATTATTCCTAGCTAGGCCGACTATAATTCTATCTCTCTTTTGCAATCCATACATAAATACAGTGAAATAAACTGCCGGAACCCATTTTTCTTTACTGACATACAATTTCAAATGTTTCTCTTCGTTGATTTCCACCACTGCCATATCAATATTAATGACACTCCTTACTTTATCATTCCTTACTCCTCTACACTTAATTGTTAACTAACAACACTGCAGCAACAAATAATTCATTTTTATCGAATACAGATTTTATTTGAGTCTCTCTCATTTATTTGCTAATATTTGTACCATGTACTTTGCACAATGAAGTCGTAAATCAACCTTGAACACTGTACTATAAATATTTAAAGAAAAATGAATGAGGTATACTAAAAGATTGTTGTAATAAATTCATAAAGAGCAGATGTTCATCAACAATTATCCAAATTACATATTCTTAAATTAGACAAGATCTTTGATTAGACTTGAATTAATCAATTAGTAGATATAAAGAAATGAACAAAAATAATATAAATGAAAAAATCGGATTCGACACCACATGACTTCCTTGTATGCCTATTAAATTACATATACACAAATTTTAAAATATTAAAAATACATAAAATTTTATTTCATTAATAACTTATATTTAATCAAATTTTTTTTAAATTATTATATTGAATTATTATTTATCGTAATTTTTATTTACAATCAGAAGTTAATAATAACTAATAAATCAATAAAAAAATGATTATTAAATTTAAAAAAGTAGATGAAGTCCGATTCGAACTAAAGTGCCTTCCCCTTCCAAATATTTCATTAATTAGAATTGTATTTGGCTATAACTCTGGAATCAATGAAAGTAAGTATTACTTATGATACGTCGTTGAAAAGCTCTCAATAAGGGCTTATTACTACAGTTAACAAAATGTCCATAATCAAAATTTTTGCAATCAAAAGGGTAGGTGCAAAACTAGATGTTACAACAGTCCTAAATCTAAAATTTTAACATCCTACGGCTAATTGCTTTTCAGTTATGCGAGATACACACGTACGTACAGACTTCAGCCGAAACTTTCAGGGATAGTCAAACTGGATATTTCCATAAAAAACTTAAAACCGAAATTTTTCGCGATCATAATACATACACCCTTTACTTCGTACAAGGAAGGAAAAATGAAATTTACAAAAGATATATTAAAGAAATTTTATTAACTAAAAATAAAATATAGAAATGGAGAGAAGAACACTGTGAACACTGTTCATAGAAGAAAAGAGAAAAATAGTGACTAAAATCCAATCAAGAACTGTATGAAAAATTCTGATATGGGCACCACATGACGTCCTTGTACGGCTATTAAATTACATATACAAATTTTTTACAAATGAAGAGTACATAGAATTTTATTTCATTAATAACTTCTGATATTTTTTCTTTCTTTTTTTTTTATTGTTATTATTGAATTATTATTTATTGTAAAAATGTTTTTACAGATGGAGGTTAATAAATCAATAATTTAAATTAAAAAAAAAAGGTAAAAAAATAAGGAGATAAAGTCTGATTCGAACCGAAGTGCCCTCCCCTTGTAAGATCCAAATATTTCATTGAATAAAAAATTATTTGGCATTAACTTTAGAACCAATAAAAATAAGAACCACTTATGATACCTGTATATCATTGTAAAGCTTATAATGAGGGCTTATTACTGTAGTTATGAAAAAGTACAAATTCCAAATTTTTTGTAACAAAAGGGGAAGTGCACAGCTAGATATTACAACAGTCCTAAATCCAAATTTTACATCCTACGGCTAATCGTTTTTGAGTTATGCTAGATATGTACATACGTAGGTACAAACGTCACGCCGAATCAAGTTAAAATGGATTCAGGGATGATTAAAATGGATATTTCCGTTGAAATCTGAAAACCACAATTTTTCGCGATTACAATACTTCCTTTACGTCGTACAAGAAAGTAAAAAGCAGACAACAGCTTTGATGTTAAAGATGTTAATGATGTTAAAGAACATTTTAGATTCGGAGTAACAGTACAAGGTGAAAAGATAAAGATGCTGATGATATAGTAATTTTAGCCGAGAGTAAAAAGGATTTAGAAGAAACAATGAACGTCATAGATGAAGTCCTACGCAAGAACTATCGCATGAAAATAAACAAGAACAAAACAAAAATAATGAAATGTAGTAGAAATAATAAAGATGGACCACTGAATGTGAAAATAGGAGGAGAAAAGATTATGGAGGTAGAAGAATTTTGTTATTTGGGAAGCAGAATTACTAAAGATGGACGAAGCAGGAGCGATATAAAATGCCGAATAGCACAAGCTAAACGAGCCTTCAGTAAGAAATATAATTTGTTTACATGAAAAATTAATTTAAATGTCAGGAAAAGATTTTTGAAAGTGTATGTTTGGAGTGTCGCTTTATATGGAAGTGAAACTTGGACGATCGAAGTATCTGAGAAGAAAAGATTAGAAGCTTTTGAAATGCGGTGCTATAGGAGAATGTTAAAAATCAGATGGGTGGATAAAGTGACAAATGAAGAGGTATTGCGGCAAATAGATGAAGAAAGAAGCATTTGGAAAAATATAGTTAAAAGAAGAGACAGACTTATAGGCCACATACTAAGGCATCTTGGAATAGTCGCTTTAATATTGGAAGGACAGGTAGAAGGGAAAAATTGTGTAGGCAGGCCACGTTTGGAATATGTAAAACAAATTGTTAGGGATGTAGGATGTAGAGGGTATACTGAAATGAAACGACTAGCACTAGATAGGGAATCTTGGAGAGCTGCATCAAACCAGTCAAATGACTGAAGACAAATAAAAAAAGAAAAAAAATCAAGTAACCGAAAATAGGTTCAGCCAGTCTCGTTCGTTGCACACTCAGTAAGAGTGGCAGTGTCTGTGTTGGTTGAGCGTTCACTGTCGCAACCCTTAAAAAATCGAAAGTCAAAAAGACCCGAAATCTTTTCTTTTTTTTTTATCTGAAGAGTATTTGGAAGCCAAAATCTACAGAATATATCATTTCGTGTAGTCGGAAATCGGGAAAATTTGCAGTCATTGTTCAAATCTTTTACCTTTCTTCACACGTTTCAAGGTCGAATTTCGGAAAACTTATAAATTGATTTTTAGATATTCACGTGAAGAATATACACACCAAAAATCAGGTTGATATCTTCTTTTGTTTCCGAGAAATTAAAAAATTTATCCTAAAATTCATTGTTATCCCATTTTACCTCTTTAACCTCGGAATTTCAAAAACGTGTACAAATTTTCATCATTTTATCTTCAGTAGCTTTGCTGGACGTTGATTATGAATCACTGACTACTCTTTTTTAAGTATACTTACGCGCGCGCGCGCGCGCGTGTGTGTGTGTTTAATAGAAAACATTGGTCTTGTAAACTATTTTTCAGATAGATCAATCAAAATAGAGAAAACAATTAACAGAAACCTTTTTTTAATACTAGTTATAAAAAAATAGATTTTAATTACTAAAGTTCAATTAAGATAATAATAATAGATTATAATTAACTCATTAAAAAAAATCTTCGAACAAGACGTTATAAATAGATCCAGTAACTGTATATTTTTTTTAGAAATATTAGTTTTGTGTGGGTGTTTCGGTAAAATATTTTTTAAATTGATGTTATAAGTAACATATATTTTTCGTTTTATTTTTGGCTCTTTTTTTATAACCGAAATCGTTTTTTATGTTACATGTTATAAAAACTGTATTGATTACCACTTAACTCGTTTTTATTACAGTGTACCGTTTCTATAATATTTATCTTATGTTTGTAGAGAGAAGTTAAATTTTGGCAAAATATAAAATTTTCTTAGAATGCTTGCCAAGATAACATCTCTTTCATTTTATTATATACCCTATATTGTGCTAGGCTAGTTATTACTGCATTACTCAAATAAATAAAACAATGTGAAAAAAAGGGCATTTAAAGAAAAAAATATTATGATTCTACGGCTTATGTTGGCGTACTCAAGTAAATCTTAAGATTACTTTGTCGTTTATATAGACAAATGTGTTACATGTACCTAAAAGTCCGATTATTAATTATTTGTCAACCTAAAATAACATTTTTTTAATTTTTTAAAACAAAATACAAAAGATTTTATGAATCAAAATTTTGGAAAATTATTTTTTTTTATATACATAAAAATAATAAATTGTATTAAATAATAAATGCATTTAAAAAATATCCCTTTCGGCACGCCGGAACGCGGAGGTAGATTTCACCGTTGCAAAGTAGGGGATAAAAGAGATTTCCACCTTAAAGTTGAGAAAAACTTCAAATTTACACAATACGACAATGGTTGCATGTGAAAAAAAGTTTCACATGATTAGTATACGAAAGTTTTTATAATTCCAGCAACATTTTGTTCATCGCTTGCCGTAAGGATTGGTCATATCAAAAATTGTTACAGACAAAAATTTTAGCTAATGTTTAGAAACCCATCGGGTTGGTCTAGTGGTGAACGCGTCTTCCAAAATCAGCTGATTTGGAAATCGAGAGTTCCAGCGTTCAAGTCATAGTAAGGTCAGTTATTTTTACACAGATTTGAATAATAGATCGTGGATAGCGGTGTTCTTTGGTAGTTGGGTTTCAATTAACCACACATCTCAGGAATGGTCGAACTGAGACTGTACAAGACTACATTTCATTTACACTCATACATATCATCCTCATTCATCCTCTGAACGGTTGTTACCGGAGGCTAAACAGGAAAAGAAAGAAAGGTAATGTTTAGAGGACTAACGACCACTTTAAACTGAACCTATACTGTACCTATTAAGGGAGGTATGATTCTTTTTGTATTCGAAACTCCATTTTTTCAACCGCCTAGTCCAATGGTTGATGATATAACTTTACTTAGATAGGTCTTAGGCCCTTAGCCAAAGAATAGTAGGAACTTTAAACGAATTCGATATTTTACTTAATAAGAAAGTTATAGCGATATTTTGTTTTTTCGAAAAAAGCCCCCCCCCATTTCCACCCCCCTGGTCCGATTTTGGCCATTAACAAACTCGACTGAGATTTTGGGACGAGTAATTTTTAAGGAACAATTTGAAAGTGATTGACCCAAAATTACGGCACTTATCGTGTCCATAAAAATGTCAAAAATATATATGTAAATGTATATATATAATTTTGAGCTGACGGTGGTTTTGGGGTCTAAGAATTGTGAAACGCGAAGATATGTCGAAATTTTTTGGAAGTCGAATCATGGTACCCATTACAATAGGTAGCTTTCTTATGAAATCTACCAAACTGATCTTCCCAATACCTTTCCGTTATATAAAAAATAAATATACAGAAATTTTAAAATTTATACAGAGTGATGACGAAGAATGTAATAGATTTTCAGAAAATGTTCTAGTGATGAAAATAAAAAGAAAGTTCAAATAAATATAAATTCGGAAACGCTTAGAAAGGGAGTGTCGGATGGCGAAAGATTTCATCCTGATTTCTGCACCTTCTGTAAAATTAAGCAAGACTATAATTATAAATTTATGGAAATTGTCAAAAGTATGGAATAAATTTAGTGATTTTATGTGAAATCTGATCTGAAAACTGAAAAAAAGTAGGTTCCAGAACTTTATTTTAGCAACGTTTGGAAAGTCTGGGGTAAAATACAAAATATTTGGAATCGAAAAACACACTATTTTATGTTTGATACGCAGAGGTTTCCAAAGAAATGTTCTCACTGTTTGTAATTAAATAATATCTAAACAAAATAATATCTACTCACTAATCTAATGTGTAGTGTAGGGTAAGGCATTATATTTGTCGTGGTAGATGGAGTTGGCAATTTATTTGTCAGGAGATATGGACTAGCATACAGGGAGTACATTTCTTTTGGAGAAAAACTTTGTTAAATGGGTAATAAACGTATGGAAATTTTAAACAAAACTTACAATTCCGAGTAAAATATTACGAATAAAGTTCACAGAAACTAAACACAGAGATAAGAATTTTGAAGTTTATTAGAAATACGACATCAAAATGGGACAGATTTTAAATAAGTTTTAAAAAAAATAAAACTTTTCTATGTGTCAAATCCTCTAATACCATTTATTTATGTTTATTACCAATTTAGATTTCACATAATTTCTATAAGTTTGTTTCTTAAGTTGAGTTACAAAAATTACAGTCGCTTAATTTTACTGAAAGTCTGGACGAAATCTTTTACCAGCCGACACTCGCTTACTAAGCATTTCCGTACCTATGTTTACATACATTTTCATCTTTATTTTCACCAATAATCCTGAAAGTTTGTTACATTCTTCGTCAATCACTTTCTTTTTTCTGTTTAGTCTCCGGAACCACCGTATACGGTATTACTTCACAGGATGAATGAGGATGATATGTATGAATGTAAATGAAGTATAGTCTTGTACAGTCTCAGGTCGACCATTCCTGTGATGTGTATTTAATTGAAATCTGACCGCCAATGAACACGGACATCCACGATCTATTATTCAAATCTTTATAAAATTAACTGCCATTATTAGGATTTGAACCTTAACTTTCGTCTACGAAATCAGCTGATTTACGATGACGAGTTTACCACTAGACCAACCCATGCAAGATTTCTTGCATGAAACGTTCCATGAAAAATGGATAGGCCGCGGGGGGCCAATGCCCTGGCCTGCCCGATCAACTGACTTAAACCCTCTTGACTTCTACCTGTGAGGTCATTTGAAACATATTGTTTATCTAACCCCAATAGCTCAATATTGAGAATCTTCAACAAAAAAATCCAAGAAATTAGGAATTTTTGAACGGTTTAGACATTCTCTCAGAGAAAGACTGGAGACTTTTGTAATATCTAATGGTGGACACTTTGAACATCTCTTATAACTTTTAACAATTGTTAACTGTTTATTTAAAAAAGAAGTATACCTAATATTGTACAAAAATTAACGCAAGATTATCGCACTTAGTTGTTTTATTTTTGTAATGATTAATTCTATTACTGTAAGAAAATTATTACTTAAATTACTAATTTACAATACTAGTACAGGGTGTCCCATATAAAACGCTACCCAACCTTATATTGGTAGTATTGAAATAATAAAAAGGCATGTGTATATTTAAATGTAATTCTTATTATTACCATCCATTACCTTACATTTAGAGTAAATGTTGGAAGTGGCCGCCATCTTCTTGAATACAAGCTTCAATTCTTTTTACAGCGTTTCTTGCAACTGTTTTCAAAGTTTGTGGCTGGATATTTAATACAGCTTGTTCAATATTGACTTTCAATTGTTCAAGTGTTCGTGGTTTGTTGCTGTAGGCTTTTTCTTTGAGGTAACCCCGTAGAAAAAAATCCGCCGCAGTCAAATCTGGAGATCATGGTGGCCACAAGCCTCGACCGATAACACGATTACCAAAGAATTCCTCGACGAAATCAGAAGTTGAACCTGCGTAGTGCGATGTCACATGTTGTGGCGAGCAGTGTCTGTCTTCCTCTTCCAAGAGTGCGATGATCTGAAATAAAATATCCTGATATCGTTCTGCATTAATGGTGAACTCGAAAAAAATAGGACCGATTATTTTCTTCCGCGATATCGCGCACCACACGCCCAACTTCAGCGGGTGTAATTATTGTTTTTCGTGATAAACGTGGGGATTTTCAGCGCTCCAAATTCTACTGTTTTGGCTGTTTACGTAGCCATCCAAATGAAACCGTGCTTCATCTGTGAAAAATAACGAATCCATAACATTAATTCCCTCACGCAGAAATCGACGGAACCGTTGACAATATTGTAGCCGTTTTTCTTTGTCGAGCTCAAGAAGTCGATGAACCGTTTGAATGCGATAAGGTTGTAATTGTAATTGTTTGGTCGCCCGATGAACAGTTGATTTAGGCAAATTAATTTCAGCAGACAAACGTCTGATCGATTTATTTGGCGAGGCGAGTAATCGGTCTTTGACTTCAGTGACTGTATCTGTATTCAACACCGACGCAGATCTTTTGTGTTCCTTGTTATTAACAGAACCGGTCTCTCTAAATTTTGCGACTAACCTTAATACTGATGTTTTGTTAGGAGCTGGTTTATCTGGGTACTTATGGCGAAATAAATCTTGCACTGCAACCGCTGATTTCGTACTGAAGTACGACTTGACATTGAAAACACGTTCATCTAGCGAAAACACCATCTTGTCTCTAGCAATACACTGAACGTTATGATTGCATTGTTGTTACTATCGGTAGTGTTCTACTGCGTCGCCGCGATGTTCAGATGTTGGACAAGTCCATTTCAGTAACGAGTAGGGGAGTAAGCTTGACTATTGAAATTTCACGAATGAATGATTGATGGGTTGCGTTTTATATGGGACACTCTGTATTAATAATCAATAGAAACAATTAATATTTAATCGAATTGAACGTAATATGGAGGACATGAAAACTGATAAAAAATTACATCAAATTTCTGCCAGAACTCGGCTATTTGTCAATCGATTTTCAAAAATGAAATCTCAATTTATTCAAAATAAAAGGCTTAATATATTAGCAAATAACATACTTTTTGACAAAACTTATATTTATGGACATATAACGGATTTAAAAATAGACATGGCCGCCATTTTGTAATTTGTCAAGGTATTTAAGTCCTGATTTTTTGATAATTTTAAACATTTACCAAAAAGACGCTTACAAAATATTAATGTTATTCCTCTAACCGAACTTGAGATGTAAATTTTTATGTAAAAATAACAAAGTGATGGACAGGGGGAGAACGAAGGAGAAATTGCCATTTTTCCTAAGGATATTTTTTGTTTAGTTTTGCAAGTAGAATCTGAAAACGAATAGGCAGTCTACCATTTTAGAAACACTCTGGTTATATATATATATATATATCAGTGCGCTCTATAGAGCAAGATTATATAAAATTCGTACCTTTAAAAAGGTTTTTTCAGTGGTTCACAAATATATTAAAAACATCTCGTATTTTTTGTTATTTTTTCTTTCTTTGTATTTTATCATTATTATTTTCCATTCTGTTTTTTCATCTTTTTGTTTTATTTTCCGTTTTCTTCTAACCTTGTTTTCTATATTCTTTAATTTCCGACTTACTACGTAGTCGTTTTCCACAAATGTCATTCCTTCAATCTATTTCTTTTTTTTTCATTTTTATACCTCGTAACTTAATTCTGTATTCATATCTTTATTGCATTTATTACTGAAATGAAATTAAAAAACAGTAATAAAAATAAAATGCATTTTTTCAAAAGTTTTATTATTGTGTAAAAGAATATTCAATTTTAATTAATTTTTATTTTTAATTTAAGGTAAATTTTAATTTGTGTTTATAATAGAGTTCTGAATTGTATATAACATGAAATAAACGGTTTTATTATATCAAGATGTATATTTTTTATTTAGATTGTATATACTTGTACAACACTTAAAATTAATTAAATTCTTAATCTTTTAGAAACTACGTCATCATTAGTTTTATCTATTTGATTCTGTATTCTTAAAAAAAAAAATTGTCAAAAACTTCGATCCATTCATTTATTTTATGATATTCAAATGTTCATTTGAATATTATATAATAATAGTAGCCGTGGCCCGCGACTTCGTCCGCGTGGGATTTATTCAATTGTTACAAAGAGTACTTCATTGTGAAAATTGATTCGCTAAAATGAACGACTATATGATAGATAGCTGAAACTCGCGACTTCGTCCGCGTTGGAATCGCTTAATTTATTGAATATAGCTGCCCGGCTTCGCACGGTTGGTGTACCCATTTAAAAAAATAAGATATTTGTTTCAGTCGTTCAGAGTTATGCGCGTATCTACAGTACAAATATTTTTGTTATATTTGTAATTTTTTTGTGCTTACCTATGGCTACTATTATATATACTTACCTATTTTCATTCTCTCAGTATATTTTCTATTTTTTTTTTTTTTTTTTTTTTTGTTTTATGTATTATTTTGTTTTTTTTTTAATTATTTACATAATACATACACCCTTCTTTTTGCACTGGAGGTTACTAAAAAAGAGTATATTAGAAGGTTTGGATATAATAAATTTGATGATTATTTTATTATTTTTATCCAGCTACTATTCTATACACCTATTTTTATTCTTTAAGTGTTTTTTTTTTTTTTTGTTAAGCCGTTGTGAACGCTCAATACTTGACTCTCTTGCATGCGATTGCGACGCGTATTCTCTCTGACTTGCAAGACGATTTTCAGTTTCTGATGGAGATTCTCTATCACGACATATTTTTATTGCACTACCCTGTAAACTGTTTCTAGAAAGTTGAGATCTTAATCTTTTGGGCAATTTGAAATGATAAAAAAACTAAATACTACATCAACAAATACTAAATTATTTTGCTTACATGTTGAACAGGAATTAGCCTGTATATGAAGTGGTGATTAAAAAATTATAAAAAATTCAAAATATTTTCAATGAAAAATATTCGATATCGCACACAACCGGTGCGTAGGAAGCCGACCGCGCGAATGAGCCGCGCGGCACTTAATTTAAGACATTGACTCCCCTCCCACACCGCAGTGACGCTTAGGTCACATGCTGCTGCCTAGCTAGCCGAGCGGTGTGTGGGCCGGGCGATGAAGCTACGGCAGGCGGTGGTAGGAACGCGAGCGTCAAGAGAGACACGACGACGACGGACAGTTGCTAGTTACTGATTTAGAAAGATAGAAAAATTAAAATATGTTGCTTAAATAACGCGATAAAAAGTAGCCTACGTTCATCAGGGATAATGTCGGCTTCTAATGGAAAAAAAATTTTTCAAATCGGTCTAGTAGTTTCGGAGCCTATTCAATACAAACAAACAAACAAATCTTTCCTCTTTATAATATTAGTGTAGATATAATGTGATATAATATATAATGTATGTAATAATGTTTCATAATGTAATGTAATGTATGTAATATATAATGTGAATTTCATGTCATGTGTATTAGTTCGATGCCGAGACAGTATTTATAATAATAATTAAATTAATGTGCCATTCTACTTCGTTTGTTTAAAATCTTTACGATAATGTTTTCTTTAAAAATTTTGACTAAAAGGTTATATATGTAATGTAATAAATCCTTAAAATGTTTACTTATTTAGAGCAAATAAAGATTAGATTTTTCAACTCTATCCATACACGTGTTTTTATATACGTTTTCAAGTCTTATTTTTCACCATATGGACGGATCTTGACAACTTTTTTTTAATTTTTAAAGAACATTCAAACTTTTCAAACGAGGTCCCGTTATATTCTGTACTAGGAAATATTAATGAATGAATTTTTTTTTAAAACACCGTGGTCTAGGAAGAAGATTTAAAGGTAGTCTATATTGATTTTTACTTTCTTGTACGAAGTTAAGGAAGTATTGTGATCGCGATAAATTTCGGTTTTCAGATTTCAACGGAAATATCCATTTTGACCATCCTTGAATTCATTTTGACTAGTTTCGGCGTGACGTCTGTACGTACGTGTACGTATTTCGCATAACTTAAAAACGATTAATCATAGGATGTTGAAATTTTGGATTTAGGACTATTGTAACATCTAGTTGTGCACCTCCCCTCTTGACTGCATTGAACTAAAAGTGCCCAAAAAAGCCCAAAATCCAAAAAAATTGGATTTTAGACTTTTTTAACTGCAATAAGCCCTCATTGAGAACTTTTTAACGATATGTCATAAGTGATACTTATTTTTATTGGTTCCAGAGTTATAGCCACATAAGAGTTTTATTAGTGAAACATTTGAATCTTACAAGGGAAGGCACATCGGTTTGAACAACTTCATCTCCTTTTTTTCTAAATTTTTTTTGTAATTTAAATATATTGAATTATTAATAATCTTTAACCTGTGATTAAAAAATGATTTTTACAATAAATATTACTTCACTAATAACAATAAATAAAAGTATGAAAAAAATTCAGATGTTATCAGTGAAATAAAATTTTATGTACTTTTAAAAATGTGTATATGTAATTGAATAGGCGTACAAGGAAGTCATGTGGTGTCCACATCAGATTTCCTAACTCATATTTCAGATATTTAATAAGTGCTAAAAATAAGTTTCAAAATATATCAATAAATAAATAGATATTTCTTAATATGATAATTAGTAAACAATTACCGGAATTTCAAATAAATTTCATTTTAATTTATGAAAATTTTTTTAAAGTTGTAGTTTTATTTTTTTATAGAGTAATTCGATATTGAGACACAGTAAATTAAGATCATTTTTCTAAACTATGAAATAAAATAAACAATACTATTTGGGATATACACATTGCACATTTCACTATTACTTTTTTTTTTAAAAAAACATCAAAGTATTGAGTTTAAGATTCACGGAACCCACCGGGTTGGTCCATTGGTAAACATGTCGTCGTAACCGGCTTCCGTGGTGCGAGTGGTAGCGTCTCGGACTTTCTTTTATCCGGAGGTGCCGGATTCGAATCCCGGTGAGGCATGGCATTTACACACGCTACAAAAATGTCCATCTCTTCCTCTAAACTAATACCTAACGGTGGTCCCGAAGGTAAAAAAAAATACTTGATCGTGGATACCGGTGTTCTTTGTGGTTGGTTTCAATTAACCACGCATCTCAGGAGTAGTCGACCTGAGTTTGTTCAAGACTACAAATCTAGTTATATTACGCTGATAAGTAGCTAATCAGTTTAATTGATGATGCGACTATAAATAACAGAATTAAAAAAAAGGAAGATTTCCAACACGGAATTTTCCCAATAAGATGCGTACACACTCGTATGTTATTAAAATCATATTCTTCTGAAAAGTAAGAGATATATAATTTTTTTTAAAATTAAAACAAAATAATTTAAAGAAAATTTTTATTCCTTTTTTATTGAATTTTTTTAATAAAATGTAATTCACTCGATAAAATATGTTTTTTTTTACTTAAAAAGGAGTATAAACCTTTGTATAGATTATATTTAAAAAGTTCTGAATCCCAATCAAAATCAAACCTACCTTTGAATTTCATTAAAACCGGATAAAGGATTCTGCTGTAAAGTCAAATACAGACAGAAGTTTTTCATTTTTATAATATGAAAATTTTATTCTCTCTATATATATATATATATATATATATATATCCATTTTTTTTTTTAAATGACTGTATTTCTGTGAGAGAATAAATTTGTTATTATATACTTGTGTCTTAATTATTATTCCATCCACCAAATCGATATATCGATTAAAGTTAAACGATAAGTTCGGGAATTAAGTAAATCCGGTAATGTATTCACTAATCGTCAATCGACACGAGTAATACATAAACTGTAGTGTAAGTGATAGATTTATTTCATCAGCAAATAACCAATTTTATTTTAAATAAATTTGAATTTTTACGAAGAATTAATTATTTGGGTTTTTTTTTTTGTAAGGGGAAATTACTGTTCCGTCTTAGTTTATCACAAATGGTTAATTTTACATACAGTTTAACCCCATTTTTATATATCTTCAAAATCCCATTTTTTCCTCTTCCTGGACTGAATGGTTGGTGATATCAAAAAACGTTTATTATATAAGTTTTAGGCACTTATCCAAAGAATCATATGAACTTTAAACAAATTGGATATTTTACTTAATAAGAAAATAATAGTAATATTTTGTCTTTTTGAAAAAGCTCCTCATTTCCATTCCCGTGGTCCAGTTTTGGCCGTTAATGAACTCGACGGAGATTTTCAAAACAGTTATTTTTAAGGAATAATTTGAAAGTGATTGGCGAAAAATTACGGCAGTTATCGTGTCCACAAGAAAGTGAAATATACATATATATATATATATATATATATATATATATATATATATATATATATATAAACGTTTAAGCTGATGGTGGTTTTGGGGTCTGGGGGATGTGAAAAGCAAAGATATGTCGAAATTTTCCAGAAGTCGAATCATGGTACCCATTTCAATAGGTAGCTTTCTTATGAAATTTGGCTAAACATAAGATTGTCCAAAAATATAATGAAATAAATTATTTTGTTATTTAGAAGGGGGTTTACCCATTTACAACTCCTTAAAATTGGATAATTAATTCGGTTTGAAAAATAGATATTTTACATTAAAAAAATACGGATTCTGCTTCCATTCCAGAACCCATAAATAAAAATTATGTCCACTTATTCTTCAATGGAAAATTAATAAAGCATTGGTAGATAATGATATATATGCAATATTTCATTAATTTGTTAAAATATTTATTGCTGATCAAATGCAATAGAAAAAATTTTTTGAATCAGCTGTTAGTATTGCCTACTTATGAAATAAACTATTTCAAACAAATTTACGTAAATTAATTTTAAAAAGCTTTTAGATATTATTGAATTGTTTTATTTGATTTCTGTTTTTTAATTCTGATTGCTTATTATTCTAAAATATATTTATATAATATTTTATTCTCTTTTTTTTTAATATTGAACATTTTGTTTCGTTTAATACCTAGGGTTAAAATCTGACACATTTTGATATATTTAAATAAATTTTAAACTACATACGTTTGAATTCAGTTTCTGTGGACTTTATTCATACCAATTTACTTAGAATCGAATTCTTTAAAAGTTTTGTTTAAAACTTTTAAGTGTTACTTATCCATTAAACAAAGTTATTTTACGTCAAACTTAAAAAAAACTGTGCATTTTCTACCCGAATAAGTTGTTTTTACCCCATATTTCTCGAAAACTAAAAAAAATTCAGTTCTAAAATTTCCATTAAATTTCGATCCTAGGAATTATGGTTTAATTTTTGCTGCAGGCGCAGAAATATTTAACGGTTTCCAAACCTATCCTTTTTCCTGTTTAGCCTCCGGTAACTACCGTTTAGATAATTCTTCAGAGGATGATATGTATGCGTGTAAATGAAGTGTAAGTCTTGTACATTCTCAGTTCGACCATTCCTGAGATGTGTGGTTAATTGAAACCCAACCAACAAAGAACACCGGTATCCACGATCTAGTATTCAAATTCGTGTAAAAATAACTGACTTTACTAGGACTTGAACGCTGGCAATCTCGACTTCCAAATCAGCTGATTTTGGAAGACGCGTTTACCACTAGACCAACCCGGTGGGTTACCGGTTTCCTAACCTACGTTATATAAACTGTACTCTTTATTTTCACAAGTAGAGCATGTCCTTAAAGTTTGTTAATTCTTCGTAAATCTTCCTGTATATACAGAAAGTGTTTCTAAAATGTGGGCAAGCTATACTTTTTCAGAATCTACTTGTAAAACTAACCAAAAATTTCCTTGCGAAAAATTGCAATTTCTCATTCGTTCCTCTCCTCCGGCATTTTGTTATTTTTGTATAAAAAATTTATATCTCAAGTTCGGATAGAGGAATCAATCACATTAATATTTTGTAAGCGTCTTTGTAATAAAGTTTTAAAATTATAAAAAAATCAAGACTTAAGTACCTTCGAAAATTACAAAATGGCGGCCATTTTTTTTTTCAATGCTTATATCTCCATAAATATATGTTTTATCAAAATGTATATTACCTGATAAAATACTAAGCCTTTTATTTCGAACAAAATGGCATTTTATTTCTGAAAATCGGTTTACAAATAGCCGAGTTATGACCGAAAATTGATGTAATATGGTGTCTATTTTCAGGTTCTTCAGTTTACGTTCAATTCAGTTAAATATCAATTATTTTTATTCATTTTAATTCTAATATTGTAAATTAGTATCAAATTAAGTAATAATTTTCTCAATAAGATTTAATATTAAATAATAAAATAATTGATATTAATTTTTCACTTTTGAATAATTTTACACAGTGACTATTACTGTTGATCATGTTAACAATGTAAAAATGAAAAAAAATCAACAGGAATGGTGTTCGAAACTATCACAACCAGCGTATCTGGAGCGACAAGAATCCTCATGATACCTTCCAAAGTAGCCATTAACAAAGATTTTCCCTGAATATATGGGAAGGTATATTTTGCGTCCTATCATTCTACCAAATCGTTTAAATGGAGAAAATTATCTTGTTCATTTAACCAAAAATCTTCCACATTTTTTGGAAGACCTACTTCTATAATTAAGAAGAAATATTTAGTTTCACCACGATGGAGCTCCAACACATTTTAGTCAGTTAGTATCAGATTTTCTGCATGAAACTTTCCATATAAAAATGAATAGGCCGCGGAGGGCCAGTGACCTGGCCTGCCCGATCATCTGACTTAAACCCTTGACCTTATGAGGTCATGTGAAACATATTGTTTATTCAATTCCATTACTCAAAATTAAGGATCTTCAACAAAGGATTCAAAAAATTTCAAGAAATTAGGAATTTTGAACGGTTAAGACATTCTCTCAGAAAAAGGCTGGAGACTTGAGTAATCCCTAACGGTAGACACTTTGAACATCTCTTATAACTTATAAAAATTGTTTATTTAAAAAAAAAAGTATTTAATTTTGTACAAAAATTAACGTAAGATTATCACAGGGAGTTGTTTTATTTTTTAATTATTAGGTCTATTATTGTGAAAAATTATTACTTAATTTGATTCTAATTTACAATATTAGAATTAACCATAAATAAAAACAATTAATATTTAATCGAATTGAACGTAAAGTGAAGGACATGAAAACTAATACAAAATTACATCAACTTTCTGCCATAACTAACAGATTATCTGTTATCAGATTTTAAAAAATAAAATGTTATTTTGTTCAAAATAAAAGGCTTAATATTTTAGCAAAATACACATTTTGATAAAAATTACATTTATGGAGATATAACGGATTGAAAAATAAAAATGACCGTCATATTGTAATTTGGTACTTAAAGGTATTAAGTTTAAATTTTTTGCTAATTTTAAAACTTTATTACAAAGTCACTTACAAAATATTAATTTGATTCCTCTATCCGAACTTGAGATATAAATTTTAATATAAAAATAACAAAATGGGGGGGGGAGAACGTAGGAGAAAATTCGATTTTTCCTAACGATATTTTTTATTTAGTCTTACAAGTAGAATCCGACAAAGTATAGCCAGCCCATCATTTTAGAAACATTCTGTAAATATATATATATATATATATATATTTATTTATTTATTATTATGCTTTTACGCCCAACATGGAACCACTTAAGTCAATTTTAGTTAGATTTTTTCTGAGATATCGTGTTATTTTACTCTTCCGAGCTGCCCAGTATTTCTTCATCCGTAAACACCCTCTTCGTTGTATTTTGTCGTTTGTTTAAATCTAATGTTTTTGTCTTTTAGCTTTGTAATTTTTCCAGTTTTATTCTGTAGGTCAGTGAGGGAAATTTCCAATTCTTTCATTTCTTCTCTAATTTCTTTGATCCATCCTACTTCTAGCTTTTGGAACCAGAGCTTTTCAATATTTTCTTGACAGTCTTGTTTCCGGTGTCCTTATGAGATGACTAAAGAAAGAGATTCTTTTTTTCCGCATAGCATCAGTAACAGGCTCTATTTCTCGATACACCACCTCATTTGGCACAATCCACCGTTGGCCTTCTTTTTGGTGTTTTTTATTGATACACGTTCTGACAATTCTCCTCTCTTTTTTCAGAATTTTATCAATTCGGTTTTTCTGAGTGATTTTGAATAGGGTCTCGCTTCCGTAGGTGACTTCTGGCTGAATTACAGTTTTATAATGTTTAAGTTTTGTTTTAGTCGAAAGGCAAGTTAATTTTTGAGATTTAATCATTTTATTTGTCCTGTTTTGCCATGTTGCTTTTTCATTTAAATTATAAGTTATTATTTCACCTAGATAATTAAATTGTTTTACTATTTTAATTTTCTGATTGTTTACCGTAATGTGCTCTATTACCATAGAATCTATGGCCATTAGTTCAGTTTTTTCGAAAGAGATATGAAGCCCTATCTTTTGTGCTAGGTTTTGAAGGCTCATGATTTGTGTTTTGGCTTCTTAAATATTATTTGCTAAAAGAGCGAGGTCATCTGCAAATCCCAGGCAATTTAGTGCGATGGAGTTTTTCTTAGTACCCTTTTTTATATTTTTGGGATTTATTTCATACCATTTTCTCATGACAAATTCGAGGGCGCAGTTAAAAAGGAGTGGTGAGAGGCCATCACCTTGCCTTAATCCAGTTTTTATGGAGAAGGGTCGAGAGAGTTCACCTCTGAATTTCACTCTGGACTGGGTATTGGTTAAAGTTAATTTTATCATGTTTACGAGTTTAGGGTGAAGGCTCAGGTTTCTCAGAATATTCAGCATGGATGGTCGGTGTATACAATCATAGGACCTTTTAAAGTCGACGAAGGTGATTATTAGTTGTTTTTTTTCATCTTTTGTATAACATCATAAGTTTTAGGGATATTATTTGCTCCAGGCAACTTCTCCATGGCCTAAATCCTCCTTGGTACTCCCGAAGTTCCAGTTCAAGTTGATCTTTGCATCGGTTGTATATGATTCTCGACAGGATTTTGTATGTGCAATCCAGGAGAGATATGCCTCTGTAGTTTTCCGGATTATTTTTATCCTCTTTTTTATGTAATGGATGAATGAGGGCTGTGGTCCAGTGTTCTGGTAGTTTTTTCGTTCCATATTTTCACGAGGCATAGATGTAGGGACGTTTTGACTGAATAAACTGATGAGTGTTTCCACAGTTCTGCGAAAAGCTGGTCTTCTCCGCTTGCTTTGTAATTTTTTATGTCATTTAAGGCTGTGAGAACTTCTTGAATTCTTGGCGGGTTGATATTTACCAGTGAAGTTTTAACTAGAGTTTCAGTGTCAATCTCAAAAAGCTCTGAAGGGTCGTCACAGTTGAGGAGTCTATTGAAGGTTTCTACCAAAATTTCAGCGTTTTCTTTATTGGTGTGGGCCATATTTCCTTTTTTCTTCTCAGCATAAGGGTGGGTGGTTCATATCTTTATATACATATACAAAAATTCACACAACAGTACAATTATTGCCACACATTTTAACTTTTAACTAATGAATCGTACAGAATTGCCAAGAACAACATTTTTATAGTTAAACTGCAATATATTTATATTAAAAAACATGTTATTTTAATATATTAGGGTTCGCACACCATATAATTGTTACTAGTAAAGATTTGATACATTGTTTATAACTTAAGGTAGGATTGTAATAAAGACGAAACAAGTTACTCGTTTGATGAATCGTTCAAGAGATAATGAACAATATACATTCGTTAATAATTAGGAATTTTTTTTGGATGCAACATAAACTAAATACAAATTAAATTTTTAAGAGATATTTTTTCTTTACAGCTTATGTAATTTTCTTTACATTACATTATTTAATTGTTACATATTGGAAAATCACAATTGGAAAATATCGTATGAGTAAAGACTATTTGTGGTTAATGCGGTATAAAATAACGGTTAGAGCTATTAAAGAATTTATATTCTCTTCCCTTTTTTATTATTATATCGAACCAGTAATAGGTATGTTTGTTTTTTTTAAATTGAATTACAAAAATAAACAAAAAATCGATAAATAAATGAAACTACTGTTTTAAAACCACATAAAAATGTTGATTTTATATGGTTTTTTTTCGAATATGGATATTAACCTAATTTTAGGTATTCAAATATTCATTACGTCATTATTAATTTTTATTTTTATTTTAATTGATATTTATTAATTTAAACAATGATATTTTAAGTAAATATATTTTTTTAAGAATATGTTAATTAATTATACAAATAATTTTTTAAAAATTCTAACATGATGTAATTTTTTTTTTTTAATTTGATGTGAACACTACATGACTTCCTTGTACGCTTATTAAATCTGTGTAAAAAAATACACATTTTTTTTTTAAATGATAAGTACATAAAATTTTATTTCTTTAGTAACTTCTGATATTTTTTCATTTTTTTTTTTTTATTGTTATTTTTGAACTATTGTTTATTGTAAGACTTTTTCTACAATCTGAGATTAATAATTATTAATAAATCAATATATTAAATTTAAAAAAAAAGTAAAAAAAAGGAGATAAAATCAGATTCGAAGCGATATGCCTTCCCCTTGTAAGATCCAAATATTTCATTAATTAAAATTTTATTCGGCTATAGATCTGGAACCAATGAAAATTTACACCACTTATGATATACCGTTGAAAAGCTCTCATTCAGAGCTCATTACTGCAGTTAATAAAAAGTTCAAAATCAAATATTTTTTTGATTTTGAGCTTTTTTGGACTCTTTCGGTTCAGTCGATTTGGAGGGGAGGTGCACAACTAGATGTTAACAGTCCTAAATATAAAATTATAACATCCTACGCCTCATCGTTTTTGAGTTATGCGAGATACATACGCACGTAAAGACGTCACACGAAACTAGTCAGTATGGATTCAGGGATAGTCAAAATGGATATTTCCGTTGAAATTTGAAAACCGGAATTTTTCTCTATCACAATACTTCCTTCGTACAAGGAAGTATAAATAATCGAAATAAAATAAGCATTTAAAACAAATTATTTATTAATTCTGAGGATTCCGGGTAATCGGACTAATTAAAGCGATGTTAACAAAAAATATTAAGATATAATCAAATACAGTACATTACATGCTAATTATTAAACACGGTTTAACGTCATATTATTTAGTTTTATTTTTAATATAGTATTAAACTAAAATAAATAATAAAATAAAGATAAGTAATAAACGGACGGGCTGTCCGTTTATATTCCAACATTTGTGTATTCAGTAGTAGTTTTCAGCTATTTATACCATTTGTTTTACGGCAAATGGTAATATTTACTGTTTTAATTTGCATTATTGATGTAATACATTGTGTGAATTTATCTCACTTTTCGAGTTTATCGTTTTTAGTTGTTAGTTTTTGATAATTATTTATGTTTTGCATAAAATAAACAATAAATAAATAAATACAGTATTTCTATTATGCTATTATATTTTCAATATAGTATTATTTCTAATATAGTATTAATGTTATATAAACAACATTATTCAATTCCAAAATGATTAAACGGTTTTTGTAATTTTATATCGTTAATAAAAAACACAGTTTGATAAAGAAAATAAAGTAAATATAATGACTGCTTTTATACTCGGTAAAATAAAACATATGTAAATATGTAGTTTAATGTCTCTTACTTGGTTAAACTTCTTCAAAAAATGTTTTTTTTTTGTTTTACTTTGAATTCCCTTTTATTATTTACCGTTCTACAAAGTTGGCACAGACTCGCAGTTCTACTAGCGAGTTTCCTTCACTATCTTCTTGCATAAAGTACGTCTGAAATCCGTCAATGAATTTTTTGCATCTTGCTTAGAGAGCGTTTCACTTCGGATTCATCATCAACTTCATCCAGTTTTTTAGTAATTTTTTTTATTATTTCATCATCACTCCCACACAAGTTGAAGTAATTACGTGCTGTGCAGACCAGTAGGTAAAAACTTTATCTATTAATGATTAAAAAGACACCTCCCTTCCTATAGCGTTTAAGCAACGATTATAGTATATATATATAATTAATAAAGTTGTGATATTTTACGAGTAAAATAAAGAAACATACGAACTAGTGGGCATTGTAAGCGGCATTTTGGATCGTTAAACCGGATTACCTTTTTCTTTTTACAAAAATGTCCCTATTAAACGGCTTTAAATATAATTAGCCCAATATTTCGATATTTTATTGTCTGCTCAGTTTCCACAAGTACCTTACAGGCTATTAGTGACATGTACAATTCCATACACCCTCTTCCCTGTTAGATTCATATTATTATATTCATATTATTTTGAATCTAAAATCTAATTTTGAATTTTTATTATTTTTCATATTATTTTATTTCATATATTAGAATCATATTATTTTGTGAAATAACTCAACGTAATACAACTTATGAGCTTCTGCTGAATCCCCAGCAAAATTGGAATTTCAGGCAATGAGCGCGCTGATAGTTCGACAAAATTAGCATTTTTCTAGCCTCCTTTCAGCAATCGCGTTCTTTTGAACGATATTGTCTGGTTTCTGAAGAGGGTGGTTCATGATAAGTGGCAAAGTGAAAGGAATCCTACCATCAACATACAACTTCGTCCAGTTAAGAACACTTTGTCACTGTGAAGCTCCTCATACAGAAATAACCGTCGAGAGAATGACATTATTTGCCGTTTGCGAATAGGTCACATAGGCTGACTCATGGGTATCTGATGACTCAAACAGATGCACCCATCTGTGCTCGCTGCAAATGTCAAAACATACTTTTTCTTAACTTCAGTAATAAGCCCTTATTGACAGCTTTTCAACGATTTATCGTAGGTGGTACTTATCTTCATTGGTTCCAAAGTTATAGCCAAACGAAACTGTAATTAATTAAATATTTGGATATTTGGGAAGGCACATTGGTTCAATTCAGACTTCATCTCCTTTTTTTTACTTTTTTTTTAATTTAAGTATATTGATTTATTAATAATTATTAACCTCTGATTGTAAAAAATTTTGCATTAAATAAATAAAAAAATTTACATTAAATAATAATTCAATAATAAATAAAAAAAATAACAAAAAATAAAATGAAAAAAAAAGTTATTAATTTTTTTTTTTTTTTTATTATTATAACTACACAGCAAGTTTACAATATGTTCATAGAACAATAACTAATAAGATGTATTTGAATTAATATTGAGTTGCCACAGACCCAGATGCTTGTGACTTAATAATGGAATAGATGACCACTCCGTACGGCCAATAAAGTCGTCTATTTGAAGCGATAAGGCAAACCAAGTATATTGTTCCTCAGCATTCGTCAGAAATGTCACTCTTCGCTACGATGCGGGAGTACACACCGTATCCGAGGTGGGAGTCGCGCAGGCACGCAGACTGTTCGGGAGAGCGGCCGTGTCCGAACACGGCCATCTCCTGGACATCTGCCGAGAGGACCGTACTCCACAGGGTATAAGAAAACGGCCTCATGCCGTATTAAACAAACCACCGCGAAGAGGCGGTACGAGAGTCAAAAATGACAAACGAGGCTTAGGAGCCTCTATATTGCGTAATCTATAAATGGAAACCGCACAAAAATTCCGGCCGCGAAAGTGACCGTTTTCGCAATTAAATTTTGTTAAAACTATAAAAAGCTAGACATCACCTCACACCGTCCCACGAAGAGACCACAATTTTATTTAGTCAGCATATGCGACTCCCTCCCGAGAACAGGGCGCATTTTTCCCTCCAAATAACTAGAGCTCCTGTAGGTGCACTCCTGCTAGCCCCTAGGTGCTGCTACCGAGGGTACTTCAGCGGATGAACTGAAGGGGAATCACGCGGGATTATTAGACTCAAAACCTTAGTCTATCACGGTCAGAAGCTGAAATAAATTACGCCATGGTCCATACGGATAGGAACGCAAATTACCAAATCCGTCCATAAATGAAACTTAAAATTTATAACCTCCACTAAATAACCGATGAAATCCGTCCGATAATAGAAAGATACAGCAGCAAGGGACATTGTCCAGGCTCTTCGATCTGTAAGGAGAAATATTGAAACTCCCGCCATTCTTACGTTCCGGTCCGTTGTTCCTCAGCATTCTCGAAAAATCACTGATCGTATTATCTAATCAATTGACCGCCAAATAATTCGGGTGCCGATCCAAAAAATTTTGATACCGTAAGCTGATCAGAGAGATTTCCTGCCGAACGGTTCGCAACTTAAGGTCATAATCCTTAAGGCTTTTAATTATGTACCAGGGTATGCTAAACAATTTCTGCAGTGTTTTTTATTTAGAAGCGTTCAAATATGTCAATACTGGAGTTGCACGCTGTATCCCCACAATTCAAGCCCATAAGTCCAAACAGACTTCAAAACGGATTAATAAATCAATAATTTACTTTCTGCTGAAAGCCAAGATCTATCTCTTATCAGCCAGTATATGTTTTAAAACTTGAGATCCAACTTTTTCCGCTTAGAAGTTATATGTTTCGTCGAAGAAGTTGTCGATCAAGATGAAAATCCAAATATTTACAAACTTGAGATCTCGGAGTCGGAACATTGAATATAGAAACAGGACAGTGTTCCTTACGAAGGGTGAACATGACGTGCTTTGGTTTTCTTTCAGTTATTTTTATTTTTCAACATGTAATCCTCGATTCGAGAAGACTGATATAATCTTGAATAAAACGAGACGCAGTAGTCGGATTTTCGTGGTCAGCAAGAATTGCAGTATCGTCAGCAAACAATGTAACTGTGGTATATGCTGTAATTGACAAGTCAGCCGTAAAAAGAACATACAAGATGGGTCCGAGAACGCTTCCTTGAGGTTACTAATGAAATAACATTTTTTTGTACTTTCATTTTAAAAAAATGTGTAATGTGATTTAATTGGCGTACAAGAAGTCATGTGTTATCCGCATCGGATTTGTAATATTTTTTACCATAATAAAAGAATTAATTACGAAGTTAGATAAAAATATATACATATATTTGTGTGTGTTTGTGTTTGCGCGCGTGCGTATTTTTATTAAATCTCCTTTATTATGAATTTAATAATAAAATTACCAAATTATTATAAAAAAGGAAAAATGTAAAAATACGAATCCTGATACTGTTTAAAGATCCGTTAATAAAAAATAAACATTAATTATGTCAAGTGGTTTAAAGAATTTGTATTAAATAGCTTTTAAAAATGTGTTAACTTAAAATGATTGAATTTCTGTTAACTTTTACGTTTTTTAAAATAATTATTTTCAAGTAGAAGTGTTTATTTCCGTTTAAAATTACATATTTATTTGAAAAAAGGTCGTTAAATGGTAGCGTGTAAAAATATAAAAAAATGTCTCTATATTGAAGCAATTGGATTGAAAAAAAATCAATTAAAAATTCTATAACAGCTAGACTATTCTATAACGTACATAATGGGCACATACATTATTAGTAAACATAATTGTCGTTTAAAAATTTTATAACGTTTGCAATTTAACATAAAACAATAATTTACTACTTTCAGTTAAAAGGAAGGAATAAATTGTTACATTAAGCGTCATAAAAGTGTTATAAATATATGATGTTTGTATTAGAGATAAGAAGCAACATGGTGTGCCATTTCCAATCAGCGTAAGTGCAAAGGATACTTAAATAAATAAACCAAGAAGATTTGTAACTGAAAACATAATTATTTTTGTTTGTTTATACCGTTACAAAAATAAGTATCTGAATTATTTACTTCGTTGTCACTATTAATATAATTTATTAAATATTACTTTAAATTAGCAAATTTTACTTAAAATAGTATTTTATTTATTAATATTTATACGTGTATAATTCAATCTATTACCAATGAATAGATTAAAAAAATATTTTTAACAAAATTTCATAGTTTTATTTTAACTTAACGTAGTATTAAAAATTTTACTGACGATGTTGATAACGAAAGCGCTAATTTTATTGCACTTATCCATTTAAGGTTGTTGTTAGAAATCATTGTTTTGTGTGTGTGTGTGTGTGTATACACAAGTACATACATACTCGTACACACCAACAAAGATATACGCGTATGTATGTTGGTTTTGTATGTATTTACGTAGCGCAGACATAATGTAATTATCTGAATGGATACTCATTGCATTATATTGTAACAATACTGTTTTACATTAAGTATTCTTATATTTAGTCTAATAAAGCTTTTACATTTGAAAAATTTTTCACGCCGCCGGTAATTTACTCAGAGCCTCTCTCTCGTCTACTACGTCTTGTACTACGTATTATTTTTCTTTAATTTCTTCTTCATCCTTTTTCTTCTTCTTAACGCATCCTATTCTATATCAATTTTACTTATTTTCTTTCTTTTATTCTACTAGGTTTGCTTTTCTCACTCTGCACCACGGATTGTTCTTTTTTGTCTTTACATTCTCCTTCTGCTTTCTATAGTTCATTTTTATTTCTTCAACTTCTCTTCTACTTTACCTTTTATGCTCCTTCTCCTGTTGCTCTCTTTCTACTTTTCCCATAACCACTTTCTCTTCTTTCTTGATTTATCCTTCTCAATTTTTAATCCCTTTTTCTTCCTCCTCACTTTCATTCGCTTCTCCTTCTTATTTTTCTGTATCCCATTCTTTTTTCGTTTCCTTAGTTTTACTTCTAATTTTATTTTTATTTTGTTTTGAGTTTAAGGATATAGAAGTTAATAATCAATATATTTAAAAAAATATAGCAACCCTGAATGTTAGGATTCAAAAACATTATTAACAAAGCTGTTTAATAAATTAAATACTTATAATTACTTATAGAAATTCCTCTTTAATTAACTATTTCAAAAAATTTCCAACCATTTTTTTAATATAATTTTTCATTTTCTTAACATTTTATATTACATTCATGTATTTAACACACATATTATTATTAAAATTTACTCATATGTGTGTGTGTATGTGTATATATATATATATATATATATATATATATATATGAATATTAACTTAAACGTAATGTATTTAAGTTTATTTTCCTCTTGATTGGATAGAATTAAATATAATAAAAAAACACATTTTTAACTTCTGTTTTTTCCCTACTTTATTTGTTAATTAAACTTCGGTGTACAGTATTTGTTAAAATGTTCAGATTATATTCTGTTTTAATCAATCAAAACTACATCAGATTCACACGTTATTTTATTTTCATTTTATTTGGAGTAAAAAATCTTAACCAAACTTTTACGTGCAATTTCAATAAATTAGTTTCGACATATACGGATTTGAATACTAGATCGTGGATACCGGTGTTCTTTGGTAGTTGGGTTTCAATTAACTACAAATCTCAGGAATGGTCGAACTGAAACTGTACAAAACTTCATTTGCACATATATATCATCCTCTGAAGCATTATATGAAAGGTAATTACCGGAAGCTAAACAGGAAAAAGAAAGAAGTTCCGATATATTAATTCATTTGCCAGACCTTTTAATCATAACATAAAACAAATGATACATTGTTGATTTATTATAATTGATTTCACATAACAAGTTAACAATTTACAATTTAAATTTTATTTTGATTCATTTCTTTGTTTACTAATGAGTAGTAGAATACTATATCAAAAAGTTATCTAAATTAAAAATAATATATATACGTATATCTTTTTTATTCAAGATTAATTCTTTCAAACACCAATAATAATTCTGTTACTTTATATATAACTCTAATATCGCATTAATATATTAATTAATAAAGGTCAAATAATGTTCATACACGTTATTATTCATGAGTTTCTCTAAAACTTTCATTTAAAATCGAACGCTGAAAATTATTTTAATGATTAAATACATTTGTAGATGCCCTTAAACTTTCTATAGTAATAAAGCAATTTAGTAAACGTCCCTATAGGCAGTAGTACTTAAGCCTATTGAATCAAAATGATTGAATTTACATTTCGCCTTACTTCAACTAATTAATAATTTATGTATTTGAACCTAATCGATTAATTTTTTTTTTTCAAAAATAAAATCTGATATATTTATTTAAATTTTTGAATTTCGATCTGTTTGGCACATGTTTTGCTAATGAATATATGCTCATCTAGTCCGATATAATTAAAAATTAGAGAGATTGAATTTGATAAAGTGTTGCGAGCTACTTTTCTTGTGAAAGGCAGATTATTTGTCGATTTTCAATCTTGTAAGATTAGGGACAATTTTAGAGTAAGTCGGTGTTTCCAGTGCTCAGGATTAGGGCATGTGGCTAAAACATGTAAGGATAAAGAACTCTGGCCATATTGCAGTAAGGTCACTACGCAAAGGATTGTCCAATAAGGAAAGAAGGGGGTACTCCTGCCTGTGTAAATTGTTCCCGCGTTGAGAAGCCAGCGTCGCATGATTGCATGTCTGTGAAATGTACCGCGAACAAGCTCGCGCGGGAAGTATTGTGTAGTAAGATCGATATTTAGATTTAGGCAATTTTACGTGCAGTTTTGATGTTTTTTTTTTTGTTATGTTAATGTTTTTGTTTATGTTTTGTTAGGTTTTTGTTTTTGTTGTATTTTATTGTACTGATCGCGCTGTCTTGTTATTTGTTCTGTCTCTGTTATTTTTGCTTCCTGTTTTTATGATCTTGGTGGCTTTGATTTTTGTAGTTTTATTATTTTGTTAGGCTTGTTTTCTGTTTAGTGTTTAGTTGGTTTTGTTATATAGTTTTCATGTTGTTTGTTATTTTTGTTTTGAGTTGTTATGTTTTACTTCTCTTGAGTTGTTGTTTTGGCTTAACTTTTACTGTTGTGGTTATGTTTATCTTTATCATTGTTTGATTTGATTTTCTTTAGCGTTTAGTTATGTTTTTCAGTTGATTTGTTAGTTTGGTTAGAGCGTTGGTTTTTTTTCGAGTTGTTTTTATAGTTTTCTAGGTTTTCTGTTTTGGTACATGTAGGGGTCGCCTTGAAGTTAAGAGACCGCGGACACTCCGCTCGTATTGTTGGCGTCCACAGATATTGTGTGACTTTCTTCTTTGTTTGTAGTATGTAGTTTCATAATCTGTTTCTGTATCTTGATGTATGGTGATGTTTCTTGTTTGCTGTTGTTCTGCTGTAACTGATGTGTTTCTGTTGATATTGCACTATGACGTATGAATGTGTGAGTGGGCGTGTAATCCCCTTCCAAAAGGAATGCTTCGTTAGCGGTTCCAGGAAGGGTTGTAGCCAGGGGTGGTGGTTTAGTCGGTAGTGCGCAGGTTTACATACGCATATTAATTACATCGTGCGACACCTGTTAGCGAGCCCGACACTGCTTAAGCGTCCGTAAATGGGATTCTCCACCTCTTTTAACAAAAAAAAAAAACAAGGGTTTTCTGTTTTATGTTTGTGTTTTTGCTGTAGTTTGTGTTGTTTTTGTAAATATATTTATTTTTATTTTTGTTTGATTTGATTTTCTTTCGTACTTAATTTGGTTTTCAGTCGGTTTGTTAGTTTTGTTTTGTTGCTGGTGTTTTTGTTTTGTGTTGTTGCTGTTTTCTAGGGTTTATTTTCAGTTTCAGCATGATATTCTAGAATTATCAATGTAGAGAAAATGCCATAGAAAATAATTAGACTGAGGAATTCGATAAGGGATAGCTGGTATTTTATCGATCAAAATTTGTTGTCTTCCTATTGGTACGTTAAATTCACACCTTATGATTGCTGAAAAACAGCCATTAATATTGGTTCCAATTTACTGACTCATAAGTTATCAGTTCTCTTTTTAGCTTGAAGTTTGACCTTTTGATTGGTCACTCTTATTCCTACTTTTTAAGGTTAAATGATGAATTCCTAGAAACATAAAACAATAATTTGGATGTGGGCACCACATGACTTCCTTGTACGCCTATTAAATTACATATACACATTTTTTTTTAAATGAAAAGTATATAAAACTTTATTTTGTTAATAACTTCTGATATTTTTTCAGTTTTTTTTATTGTTATTATTGAATTATTCTTTATCGTAAAAGCTTTTTACAATCAGAGTTTAATAATTATTAATAAATCAATATTTTTAAATAAAAAAAAAAAGTTAAAAAAAGGAAAAGGAGATGAAGTCTGATTCGATATTTCCGTTGAAATCTGAAAACCGAAATTTTTCGCGATCACAATATTTCCTTTACTTTGTACAAGGAAATAAAAATGTATATTTTGATAAAATTAGACAAGTCAGAAATAAAAACTCTGAGTTTACAAGACAGGAATTAATCAATAAAAATAAAATAAATCTCTGGAAAGAGGGTTTTCTACAAAGAAGAAAGAGAAGATACTGAGCGAAAATGAGTAGTGACAGAAAAATTCAAGAAAAGTAGGTAGTGAGAAATTTAAAAAGCATTGACACGAAATGAAGGAAAGGCATCCTTTTTAAGAAAATGTTTAGATGTTATCCATAGTTACACGAAACGTAAACTATTTGTAAATAATTTTAAAAGTATGATTAAAAAATTAAAATGTATATAATTTTTTAATTAATATTGAAAAGTACTTACAAAACATACTAAAATACCAAACGATAAAAAAACTGTGTAATATTAGTATTGAAATGCACTGTTTGCATTTATTTTTTTTCCTTTACATTCAAATAATCATCCTACGTTCATCATTTATTACTTTATAAAAGATTTTATTTTTCCTCAACAAGACATTACGATATATTTGGATTACGGTTTATTAATGGAAGCAGGTAGTAAATTAATCTTGGCTAGGATTTCTCTTGTTTCCTATAAAAACATTATACAAAGGCATAGAGAGATTTCTTTAGTTAAGCAAAATTTTAAAAATAAAAATTAAATGTATATTTTTTTTTTAGAAATAAAGAGTCTTTTAAAAGAATGGTGGGGTTTTATAAATGTATTAATGAAAACAAAAATTCTTACACTTGATGTTGTTTATAATTTGTCATCTCAAACAAATTTTTTACAATATATTTACACCATTAGTCGCTCGGCAAACATCCAATCAATATTCAGTTTCTGCCTGCACTCGAATTAGCATATCTTCTGTTATGGTTAAAATCGCTTCATTAATGCTTTCTTTTAAGTTACATAGATCGGGTATTTTTTTCGAATAAACAATGTTTTTTATATACAACCACAAAAAAAATTGGAACGTTCAGATCTGGACTCCTTGGAGGCCAGGGTACTCCAAATTTTCCATTCAAAGCCTGGTTGACGAATGCATTAAGATGCGGGGAGGAAAAAAGATGCGCCCTCTTGTTTGAATTAATTCGTTTTATGAGTTGTATGATGTTGATTTTACATTATTTTTCGAATGTGGATATTAACCTAATTTTAGGTATTCTAGTATTCAAATACTCATTACGTCATTATTAATTTTTTTTATATTTATTTATTTATTTACACAATGATATTTTAAGTAAATATATTTTTAAAGAACGTTTCTATTAAAAATACTAATAATTTTAAAAAATTCTAATGTGATGTAAATTTTTTTTAAATTGTGAACACCATGACTTCCTTGTACGCTTATTAATATTTTGCTCAATAACAATTATAATTACATCGGCTCTCCTGCGGAGCCATAAGTAAGTTTCCTGATAAAAGCACGTGATAAGAAGGTCCCTAAGGAACCCCCAAAATAAATAATACACAATAAACAAGTGTAAGCAAACTTAAAGTCAAATATGAAATTTCAAGCTCAGTCATAAATCACAAACCATTAATTTCAGCACCATATAATCCACAAAACAAACATTAATAACAAATAAAAATAAAAAGAAAGAGAAGTAACAAGAAATTAGATACGACTCCACTAAACTTGATGGTGTTAGATTCCAAACTGTTACGCAGACCCTAAGTCGAGTTCATGGATTCGTTTAATGTGTACACGCTTATACACATTTTTTTTTTTAAATGATAAGTACATAAGATTTTATTTCACTAATAACTTCTAATATTTTTTCTTTTTTTTTTTGGTTATCATTGAATAATTATTATTATTATAAGTATTATTTTTAATAATAATTCAATGATAACTTTAATCAATAAATACATCATCATGTATTGTAAAACATTTTTTACAATCAGAGGTTAATAATTATTAATAAATCAATACATTAAATTTTTAAAAAAAATTAAAAAAGTAGAGAAAGTTGGATTCGAACCGATGTACCTTCCCTTTATAAGATCTAAATATTTCATTAATTAAAATTTTATTCGGCTATAACTCTAGAATCAATGAAAATAAGTACCATTTATGATATATCATTGAAAAGCTCTCAATGAGGGCTTATTGCTGCAGTTAAGAAAAATTCCAAAATCAAATCTTTATGGATTTTGAGCTTTTTTGGACACTTTCAGTCTAATCAATTGCAATCAAAAGGTGAGGTGCACAGCTAGATGTTACAACAGTCGTAAATCCCAAATTTCAACATCCTATGGCTAATCGTTTTTGGGTTATGCGAGATACATACGTACGTACAGACGTCACACCGAAACTGGAGTCCATCCAGTTGAGGAAGGTAATAATTTTTGACATATCAAGATAAACATTTCTAGCGAAGGAAAAAAGCCCGGGTTACACGATTTTTTATCACACCACACCAAACATTAACTTTAAGGGTATCGCGTCGTTTCTCAAAAATTACATTTAGGTTTTCAGATCTGTATAGTCGTGAATCGTGGTTGTTAACACACCTATTAATATGGTATGTAGCTTCATTCGTAAAAATTATATCGTCTAAAAATGATTAATTTTCATTAATTTTATGCAAAATTTCAACAGTAAAATTTTAACTTTTTTCTACATCATCAGATTTCAATTCCTGCAGAAGTTGAATTTTGCTTAAAATCTCAATCTTTTGTGTAAAACTTAGTGAATTGTTATTTTTGGAATAATTATGTCAAGAGTTCGACGAGAGAGAAATTTGTTAGGACTTCTCATTGTACACTGTTTAATTCGTTCAACAATTACCTCTGATACTCGTGGTCTGCCATTTTTCCTTGATAACAGGTTCAGTTTCTTCAAACTTTTTGCACCAACGTCGTATATTTTTTTTTTCGGTGGCTCTTTTTCATATTCACGTCGAAATGCATGTTGAAATAAAATTACGGACTTTAATTCAGCCTGTCACAAAACACACTATGTTTTTTCTTTAATAATAAACATAATAACGGACTAAATATACCTCACCAACAATACAAAAACTGGTGTGGTTGTTTGAACTTCTGTTACACAAACTTTTGGGTTGGAGGTTATCAGAGCTACCAACATAACTTCTCAAAATGTCCCTTCTGCTTTCATCTAAATTATAAAACCCCATCATTATTTTGTGAAGATTCTGTACATAAAAAATTGTTACTTTCATCATTTAATTTTTAAAGAAGTAAATAAATATGATTTAAAATTTATGTTATCTGTTAATTTATTCTATATTCAGCAATAATTATTTATTTTCCATTTATTAATGTTAATATTTTATGATTATTAAGAAATGGTTTTGCTTTTTTTTAACCACCTTAAATAATATTGTTACACAAAAAGGCATTTTTAATGAGTATGTATGCTTATAAAAAGTAATGAATAATTAATTCAAAATTCAAACATTCAACTACATTTAAAATTGACTAAATTACGCAGTATGGAATAAACAATTGTTTTATCAAGAAAATGTTTTATGTTTTTCTTGTGATTTGAATGAAACATACGTATTTTATATTTTAAAATAATAACATTATTCTTCATTATACACGTAAAAAGAAATCGTATTACGTCTACAAGAGGCAGATTAGATAAAGGTTTTAACTTGCTCCTTGTATTTATTAAAAAAGTACCCGAATATTGCGTAGGTGAAAGTATTCCTGTTTGCCTAGCCGGCGCCTTCCAATCTTTTATATGTAAGCGCTGGTTTTCCTAGAACGAATTTCTTTATGTCCCACTTATTACGATAGTCAACAGAACAGGGAAAATTTTAATATCTGTACAAAAATAATCTACGCAAGGTTTTGATATTTCTTAACTTTTAAAGTCTCTGGATCCGAAAATATTTTAAATTCCTTTGAAATATTATGTTTATTTGTAAGTATGCTTGTCGACCACTCTTTTGAATTTTGCTTTACGTAATAGAAACGGTTTAACCTATTGTTATAAAATGGTGTAACCTGAATATTATAGAAATTAATTCTTTTTTTATTTATTTTAAATTTAAAAATGAAATAATGTTGGAAGATATATGTTGAAAAGAGTTGGACTCCGTTGAAATTTTATTCTGTATTTTATGTACCTTATTTAAAGAATATTATAATATCATGGTAAACATCATAGTAAATAATACTAATGATCAATTACGTAAAAAAAGCACGACCTTAAAAGTATTTCTGTTTTAAAAATATCAGACTTTTTATTTTTTCATAGTATAATTTTTCACTAAGGTATTATTATAATTTGCCGGCCTCCGTGGCGCTAGTGGTAGCGTCTCGGTCTTTCATCCGGAGGTCCCAGGTTTGAATTCCGGTCAGGCATGACGCTTTTACATGCTAAAAAATTTTCATTTCATCTCATCCACTGAATCAATATTTAATGGTGGTCCTGGAGACTGAAAAAAACTTATTATTATAATTTAAACTATTTTAATATATCGTACGTAAAAAAAGAAATTCTGTAAATTCTTTTTTCTTAATCTAATTTATTTTTTGTGTGAGAATTTAGCTTAATGGTCTCAGTTCTCAATTCTTATACAGGTTGTGAGAATATTTTTTCATCATAATATTTTATGTTTTCAATTTCGTTGGAAATTTGTGTATTTTAGTCAAAAGAGAATTTTATTATAATTTTATTAAATTTAATAAAGTAATGAAAAACAGTAATCGGACTTAAATTTAGAGAGAGAGAGAATGAGAAAGTACGTATAATTTATTTATACAAATTAGAAAAATTTATGCCTCATATCTCAAAAACCCATAGACAAAAAACTAAATTTGGCACAGATATTTACGCTATTAATAGATAAACCGGCTACGACCACTCAAGTGGTCGGTGTATACACTGTGTATATATATTTTTTTAATTAACTATAAAGTTTTATCCTTGTTGAATAACATTGCATTAAATCCGGAACAACCGGATTATTCTAATAAATACCAGGGGTACCGGGATTGAATCCCGGTCAAGCACATTTTCATACGCTAAAAAATTCTATTTTCATATTCCCAGTACAAGTTTCAAAAGCTTCTGTAGTGAATTAATTCTACAAGTAAATAAATAAATCTAAACCCCATAAAATAAGGGAGATAAATAGAGGACCCGTACTTAAAATATATACATATATACACACGCGCGCGCGCACGTAAAGTAATAATAAACAGTAGAAAAACATGAAATATCGTATATTTTCTTTTAACGTTGAAGCAATGGAAAAAAATAATATAAAATGAAAAGGAAAGAAATTATTTAGAAAATGATTTTTTGAAATGTTATATCCCCTAGTGGCAAATTGTAGACAGTGGATTATACTGTATTTTCTTTTTATGTATTTTCATTGCGGTGTTATTTTTCAATGTAACGTCTGAATAAAGAAGTTTGGTATAAAAGAAAAATTCATCATAGTATTTCTTAAAGCATGTCTCTTTTACACTTGTTTCCTTGTAAATTATTTTTATTCTAGCATTTTAATTACTTAAATTAACTTTACATAAATGTTATAACCATTTTTTAAATCTTTCTCCTCTTTTTATCTCTTTTATACTCTACTTCTCCCTAATGTAACTTTGTTTACTATTGCTTTTTATGCCTTTAGAATATAAATATACACAGTTAAAAATAAAATTTAGCCCCACTATTTATTAATTCTACAACATTGTATTTTTGTTTCTGTTTTACTAGTATTTTTCTTCCACTTTTTTCACTTAAATAAACTATAAAACATCATAAAAACCGTTTAATAAAGTAAAAATAAAAATGAAATTCGCATTACAATTATTAGATAAATGCCAACAGTCGTTTTTTAAAGTAATTAATAAAAATAAATTTACAAAACATACTTAAAAAGTAATTTAAAAAAACTTTACTTCAAAAATAAAATTACAATTTGTCAAACACCTATTCCAAAGTAAAATTCATTGGTAAAATTTCCGAATTGTTCGAAATTAAAACTGGGATCAGACAAGGAAAAAGGCTTTTTCCCTTACTCTTCAATTGCGTTCTGGTAATAGTTATCATGAAATAAAATCGAAGATAACGTAGACTGGAATAAAATGTTCAGCATTTTAAAAAAGTTAGGGTTCAAATACAGAGATAGAAGAGCAATTGCTAACATGTACAGGAACCAAACAGCAACAGTAATAATTGAAGAACATAAGAAAGAAGCCGTAATAAGAAAGGAGTCCGACAAGGATGTTCCCTATCTCCGTTACTTTTTAATTTTTACATGGATCTAGCAGTTAATGATGTTAAAGAACAATTTAGATTCGGAGTAACAGTACAAGGTGAAAAGATAAAGATGCTACGATTTGCTGGTGATATAGTAATTCTAGCCGAGAATAAAAAGGATTTAGAAGAAACAATGAACGGCATAGATGAAGTCCTACGCAAGAACTATCGCATGAAAATAAACAAGAACAAAACAAAAGTAATGAAATGTAGTAGAAATAACAAAGATGGACCACTGAATGTGAAAATAGGAGGAGAAAAGATTATGGAGGTAGAAGAATTTTGTTATTTGGGAAGTAGAATTACTAAAGATGGACGAAGCAGGAGCGATATAAAATGCCGAATAGCACAAGCGAAACGAGCCTTCAGTAAGAAATATAATTTGTTTACATCAAAAATTAATTTAAATGTCAGGAAAAGATTTTTGAAAGTGTATGTTTGGAGTGTCGCTTTATATGGAAGTGAAACTTGGACGATCGGAGTATCTGAGAAGAAAAGATTAGAAGCTTTTGAAATGCGGTGCTATAGGAGAATGTTAAAAATCAGATGGGTGGAAAAAGTGACAAATAAAGAGGTATTGCGACAAATAGATGAAGAAAGAAGCATTTGGAAAAATATAGTTAAAAGAAGAGACAGACTTATAGGCCACATACTAAGGCATCCTGGAATAGTCACTTTAATATTGGAAGGACAGATAGAAGGAAAAAATTGTGTAGGCAGGCCACGTTTGGAATATGTAAAACAAATTGTTAGGGATGTAGGTTGTAGAGGGTATACTGAAATGAAACGACTAGCACTAGATAGGGAATCTTGGAGAGCTGCATCAAACCAGTCAAATGACTGAAGACAAAAAAAAAATCGAAGACTGAATGAAAACAGCGAAAGCAAGATAACAAATAAATTTTCAAAGAAGGCAATAAGCCGAACTGTAAATCTTGGGAATTTCAAACTCCAGTAGCCAAGATTGATGAAAATTTTCTTTGAAAAAATAAACTAATGATGAAAATAATAATAGATGCACTACAGTACCTTAAAATAGATAACCATAAAAATTTTTAAAATATACCACTTCATGTATGTATCAGAATGAAAAAGCTGTGAAGGTTCCGAAAATAAATCCATGTAAAACAAAACGAAGGAGATGGAACTAGCATTCCATTTAACAAGAAATGCCTACAATAAAAATTCAATTTTCTTCAACTTCAAATTAAACTATTTATGTATTAGTAATAAACCAGAAGCTGTATATGCAGCAGAAACGCTAATACTTTAAACAGCAAAGGATAAATTGAAATATTGGAAAAGAAAGAAAGAAAGAAAAATAATCTAAAAAATCCTTGAAAATGACGAAACAAAACAAAGAACTGCACAGGAAAATTGAAAAATTCTCCAATAAGATAAGGAAAAGAAGAATCAGATTCTAATTCCACATCAAAAAGATGAACCTAAACAGATTTTCGACTTCTTCATGAACAGAAAACCGAAGCGAACTGATTCATACAAACTCAAGAAGACATGAAGAAAGAAAAAAACTATGAAAACTACAGCACCGTTAGACAAAAGATCAGGAACGATACTGTAAAATGGACTAAGATTTCAAGAAAACGTTTCAGCCTAAAGAGGATGCAAGATGTCGGAAAAAACTATTCAGAGAGAATATAAGAATAGAAAAGAACACACATGGAAATAGAATAACACACACAGCCGACCTCCGTGGTGCGAGTGGTAGCGCCTCGTCCTTTCATCCGTAGGTCCTGAGTTCGAATCCCGGTCAGGCATGGCATTTTTCCATTCGCTAAATTTCCATATTCCACACATAAGCTAAACCGAGAGCGGTGAATTCGAAACGAAGAAAGAAAAATGAAAACTTATCGTAAGTTTTCCGGCCTTCTTTGCGCGAGTGGTGGGGTCTTCTTGGACTTTCATCCGGAGGTCCCGGATTCGAATCCCGGTCATTTTTCATAGTTTACAACAATTACATTTCATATTCATACCCACTAGCTTCTAGTTTCTGTAGTAAATTTCATCAAGCGCAAAAAAAAAAGATTAAATAAATAAATTTTAAAAGGTTTATAAAATGTTTACCTCAGTTTTTTTTTATAAATGCAGAAACTCAGGACCTCCGGATGAAAGGCCGAGGCGCTACCAGCTGATTGTTTTTTTGTATACTTTTATTAATAGTCACATCAACAATTATAATCATTAGCGACTTAAATGTAATTATGATCGTAAATAATAAGCAATAAACACAAACTAAGCAATATCACTGCATTCCACTATCAGAGAGAAACCGTAAACGGGAACAGTTTTTTTATGCATTCCTTCTGGTATGCAAAGACTTCACATATGAACCTAAAACTAATTTTTGTCGAATAGTTCCGAAGATTGGGCAATTTATGAGCAACTAGTGTACAGCCATTTTTCATTGTACGCCTCACAGTTCTGCTGAGGAGATGGGCGTGGGTAAGCCTAGTGTGTTTAATCCTCAGCCGAGTTAGAATGATTTGGTCCCTTCTGTTGCCTAGGATAAAAGGTTTCCCGGATGATATGTAAGGCCTCAGGAAGAATTAGCAGCGAGAACGTACTCCACTAAGTACGTAGTTTAACAGGACTGTTTTCATGAAGTCGCTCTCACATGTTAATTCTACCGGGAGGTAGTTTATTGCCACTCTCTTTGGCGGCCTCATCAGCCCGTTCGTTCCCGAGGATGCCGCAATGGCCAGGGACCCATACCAATACCTCAGTCCTATTTATTCTTGAGAGGGTATTTGGACGATGGATTCTGATCGTCTGCATCTCAAATTCTTAAGTACACTCAAAGAGTCGGTAATTACCAGGAAGTTGTCGTCACTGCAGGTCTCGATTACTCTCAAGGCGAAGTAAACTGCGCAGCCTCGCAAAAGAACGCACTAAGCTTATGTATTATCTCTGTGTCAGGGAGTATAATTGAACAGCCACATTATTGGTTTTGGTGCAGTGTTCTCCGTCCATTTCTATTTTGTGCTAATTTTTACATATTTACAACATTCATCTATATCTTTAGTTATTTAAATAAATTGCAGTATTTTTCTTCTTCTTCATTAGTTTCCACCATCAACATATCCATTATTATATCACCTTTTCCCTTATTATATCCTTTAGATTAATGAAATGTTCGTTTTATTATATATGGACCCCCCCAATTTGGTCGTTGTTTTTTGTACAATAGTCTGCATAAAGTTTATCTTTCTTTTATTCGTAATAAGATTTTTTTTGAATAAATGTTAAGCCACCGAATTTTAGCCTAATTTAAGCCACATTTTCCATAGCAAATCGTTTAAAGGCCTCGATTTTTATATTTCGTACTATGAAACGTATGTCTTCATAAAGATATTTTTACTAATATCGTACTAACGTTTAGATTTGCATTTGATAACTAACTACCCTACTTCTTTTCTAAATAAAATATCTCCTTGCTGCTTAATACCCGCTTTTGATCTCTACTTCCCTTAATTATGTGATGTTTTGTCATTTTACTTCCTAATAATAAATTTTTCTGACTTTTATTATATCTTGTTCCTTTATCGTAATATCTAATTTCTTATTTACTTTCGTATTATTAAATTTCATTACATTTGTTTTACTCTTATTTTAAAATTGAATTTCTTTCCCAACTTTGTATGGATGTACTTCATTCAGAGTTTCTTTTGATTAATTTTTTTTTCTGAGAAAAAATAAATTTGTAAGAGAGGGATAATTATATCACTATGAAATTGATATTTAAATTTCTATATTGTTTCAACAGCGTGTAAAAAAGAAAGGGGAAAATCGATAAACGTAAAAGGGAAGAAAAGGAAAATGGAAAAAAGGACAAACGGGGAAAGGAAATGGAAAGGGAAAAAATAAAAATAAAATGTGTTTGGGGGAAAGAGGAAGGGGAAAGGGAATAAGGGGAAGAGATATGGTGGAAGGAAGGGGAAGGGGCAAGATGGAACGACGGAAACGGGAGGGGTTATGGTGAAAAGAAAATGGGAGAAAGGAAATTCGGACGGATGAAAGGGAAAAGCGTGAAAGGGTAAAAGAGAAAGGTTAAATTTTGTGAAGTTCCGTAATGTTCATTTTGTTAATCTTTAATCAATTATTCAATTGTGTTCATTTAATATATATATATATTCAAATCTACCAATAGCGAAGCATTGCCGGGTCTGTTAGTTTTTAATATATTTATGAAATATCAAACACATTTTGAAGTGCCAGGAGCTGTGTGAATGGTACGGAGCCGAGTGAATCATATGGAGCTGAGTGGATCGTTACTGTCTCAAGATGCTGCCCGTCAAAAGTCATCTGTGTGTATATATATATATATATATGAGTGATGACGAAATGTGTCAAATTTGAAACCACAAAAACTCCGGTACCAAGTTTTTGTCATTTTTTTCATGTCAAACGGCTATCGGATTTGTCATCTGCGACCCCTAAAAACGCGCATAGCCGTTTTTCAGATTTTGTAATTTTTTACATCCATACACTTAATTTACCCCGTACGGGGGGATTTTTGCAAAATTAATGGTGGAATATTTTATTATCACCCGACCTTAGTAAACGTGAAAAATTTCATCAATAGGCAATGTGAGGAAGTATGTTAAACTAAGGATGTAAGATCTGAAGACAAGCATGGAAAAAAGAACATTGATAGTAAAAAAAAGCAACTAAAAATGTTATCTTTGAATGAATTTAATAACTTATAGAGTGATTCATCAAGTATGTAATAAATGGAAAGATTAAGAGAGGATAATGAATATAAAAAGAGAGAAAATTTGAAAACTAAAGTACGTGTACAAAAATTAAGATCAGAAGAATTATATGAAACCAAAGAGAGAATTAATGATTGGCAACAAAAAACAAATGAACGAAATGATGATCAACTCCGACTTGAGTTGGAGTTCATTCTCCATCAGAGGATGGAGAATGAACTAAAAAATAAGAGTTTTTTCAATTTATTAAAGATCAGGTATGTATGCCTCAGTGTATATGTTGTACTTGCAAGGGTCTATTTTTCAGTCACTCTGTAGTTAATTTAAATGTAGATAAAATTAAACAGAAATTCCAGAATAATTAAATAAAATCAAACAGAAATTAAAATAGAAAATAATACGATTCTAAATTATAATTATCTATTAATATTAAATAATCAATTGTTTCACCAAATTTACTATATATACACATATTTAATGATGCCTATTAAATTAAATAAACACATTTTTAAAAGTACATAAAATTTTATTTCACTAAATAGCTTCTGATATTTTTTTTTTTTTTTTTATTGTTATTATTGAATAATCATTTACTGCGAAAGTTTTTTAGTACTGGGTTTAATAATTATTAATAAGTCAATATATTTAAATTAAAAAAATGTTATAAAGAAATTAATTAAAAAAAAGAGATGAAGTCTGATTCGAACCGATGTGCCTTCCCTTGTAATATCCAAATATTTCCTTAATTAAAATTTTATTTGTCTATAACTATGGAACCAATGAAAATAAGTACCATACTATAAGTACTTATATCATCGAAAAGCTCTCAATGAGGGTTTATTACTGCAGTTAAAAAAAGGTTCAAAATCCAATTTTTTTTTGATTTTGAACCTTTTTGGACACTTGTTTCAGTGGATTATAATCAGAAGTGGGGTGCACAACTAGATGGTACAGTAGTCTTAAATCTAAAATTTTATTATCCTACGGCTAATCGTTTTTGAGATATGCGAGATATTTACGTACGTATATACATACATCACACCGAAACTAGTCAAAATGGATTTATGGTCAAAATTGATATTTCCGTTGAAATGTGAAAACAGAAATTTTTCGCGATCACAATACTTCCTTTACTTCGTACAAGTAAAAATTGATAAATGTGTATTATTTTTTTTTATAGACAACAATAATTCTTACAGGTGATAATCCTCATCACTTGCAAGCATTATAGTGATGAGCGATATGAAGGAATATCATTCATGAAAATGAGATAACAGTTTCTAATAATAAAAAGTTACCCGTATCAGGTTTACTAGTTAAAGTAAGGAATGAAATATTTTCCAGTTGTGTTCAGTTCATTACAGTGCCTAACATGCAAATGTAAATCAAAATACCACGTTATCTGAAATTGATACCACTCTGTTCACCACCTACCTGGCTGTATAATTAATATCATTACTCTCAGAGAAAGCAATTCTATTACTTTTATTAACTCAAATATTTTACACATTTAATCATAACAAAAAAGGATTTAGATAGATGTTTTTCATACCAAAAATTAAAGTGCACATTGCATCAGACGAAAGCAATTTATTATTTACTTATTTTTCTCTGTTCAGAGAGAGAAATAGCAATTTTAACTACACATAATGGTAGTCTAATTACGTGTTAGATAAAATGAAGCATTAACAACTTTCTTTCTGACGAATCAGAATTTATATTTATCGTAAAAAACTTAAAAGTTGTAAGTGTATTATATATCTGTGTATACATGACAACATGTTTAAAAATGGAATAAATAAATATATATATATATATATAATATTTTTTTTTTTTTTTTTGCTGTTTTAATAATAACATTTATTAAGCAAAGAATAATACAATTTTTTGTCTGTTTTACTTGAATAAAAAACTGATTTTTATAAAAAGGTTTTAATTTTTCTTTTTATAGGCTATATTTACAATTATTTTCATGTAATTAAATTCTTTACAATTTTTTTTTTATTAAATCTTCCTCGTGTATTAGTCATTTAATAAGGCTATTGTACTACAAACCTTGAAATCTTGTTTTTCAACACCGAATTTTGTGTTTTATTTCGGATATCTCATCAACTACTAGTGTTAAAGTTCTGTGACTTGTATTATTCTACTTCCCAGCTCAAATTACGTAAGAAACAACCAACTTTCTTCCTTAATTTGGGTCCCAAAGTAGGGCTTCTTTTTTATTAGAAGAGCTGAAATCCGGGCGAAACTTTTCGCTAGCCGTAACTCGAAAACAAAGCGTTTCCAGACCGATATTTATGTGAACTTTTCTCATTATTTTCACCAGTAGAACATGTCCTGAGAGTTTCTACATTTCCTTATGGAATGTATATCTACATATGTATATACATACATGACATTACGTCTACATGGTAGTGGAGTCGTAGTATCATTATATATATATATATATATATATATATAACTGTATTACACTTTTCATTTGTTATATTGTCTTTCTCATAACTACTATTTAAATAACTGAAACCGCTTTCTCTGAGAATTATGATGTTTTTACACGACTAATCTTTGTAGTGAACAGAGAGATTTCAGGCTAAATATTATCTATATTTCAGTCAATTTAGCAATATGATGTGCAGAGGAATTTTTGGTTAACTGAAGATTACAACGAGAAACCATTTCGCTTAGGTTTCTCTTTGGTTTCATATAATTCTTCTGATATTAATTTTTGTACACGTACTCTAGTTTTCAAATTTTCTCTCTTTTTATATTCATTATCCTCTCTTAATCTTTCCATTTATTACATACTTGATGAATCACTCTATAAGTTATTAAATTCATTCAAAGATAACATTTTTAGTTGCTTTTTTTTTTACTCTCAATGTTCTTTTTTCCATGCTTGTCTTCAGATCTTACATCCTTAGTTTAACATACTTCCTCACATTGCCTATTGATGAAATTTTTCACGTTTACTAAGGTCGGGTGATAATAAAATATTCCACCATTAATTTTGCAAAAAATCCCCCCGTACGGGGTAAATTAAGTGTATGGATGTAAAAAATTACAAAATCTGAAAAACGGCTATGCGCGTTTTTAGGGGTCGCAGATGACAAATCCGATAGCCGTTTGACATGAAAAAAATGACAAAAACTTGGTACCGGAGTTTTTGTGGTTTCAAATTTGACACATTTCGTCATCACTGTGTGTGTGTGTATATATATATATATATATATATATATATATACATACAATATAATATATTCTTTCAGCCTCCGCAAAACACAGACTTAGAGAAACACTTTTACCTTTACGTTTTTACTTTATCGTAACGTTTTCAGGACTAATCCCATCTTCAATTATATTTTTTTATAAATTTTTATACTGTTTACATTTATGCATTACTCTATTAGCTTTTTACACTTTTATAAAAATTGTTGTTTAAAATAAAACATTGTTAAATTTAAAAAATTTTCTTAAAAACATTTAAAATAAATTAGAACAAATTATTTGTTGAGTCAAGAATGAAAAAGTATACAATTACTATTAATTTATCATATCTTTCTACACCAACTTAAATAATTTTATTAAGAACGTCCCCATCAAATTCTGTTTGCAGATTTATAAGGCTGAATTCACATTTACATCTACATAATACATAATTTTACATTTACATATACATAATTTTTTCTAAAATTTGAAAAAGTGAAAGAATAAGGTTAATAAGGTTAAGTCGAGGCACGTCACATTTGCCATGCGGAGAGGTGACTGTCCCGGTGTGTACTTCGATGTGTTTTGATCCCGCAAACTGTGATTGTACGGTATCTGGGACTTCACCTAGATCGGCGTTTGACCTGGAAGTATCACATGAGGATGATGAGGAAACAGCAAAACGCAAGGTACAGGGAACTTCATTGGCTGCTACGGAGGAACTCGGGCCTCACGTTATCCATCAAGATCTTAATTTACAAGACTATCCTGCGCCAATCAGGACGTACGGTGTAGAATTGTAGGGAACGGCTAGTACTAGTAATGTGAAAATTATACAACGATTTCAGAATAATGTAGCGAGGGTAACTGCCGAAGCTCCATGGTTCACGCGGAATGATGAAATTCAGGATTATCTGGAGCTCCCATCGGTTCGTGAGATTGCACGACAGCGCAATGTCAAATACCTGCAGAGGCTTGAGAATCATGTAAACCACTTTGCAGTTAATCTACTCGATAACAGCAGAAACGTCCGACGATTGAAAAGAAACCGGTGTACTCGACTTACGGTCTGCGTAACGGTTTGGAATCTATCACCGTCAAGTTTAGTGGTGTCGTATCTAATTTCTTGTTACTTCTCTTTCTTTTTCTTTTTTATTTATTATTAATGTTTGTTTTGTGGACTATCTGGTGCTGAAATTAATGGTTTGTGATTTACGGCAGCTTGAAATTTCATATTTGACTTTAAGTTTGCCTGCAACTGCTTATTGTGTATTATTTATTTTGGGGGTTCCTTAAGTACGTTCTTATCACGTGCTTTTGTTAGGAAACTTACTTATGGCTTCGCAGGAGAGCCGATTGTAATTATAATTGTTATTGAGCAAAAAAAAAAGATTGATAATTTTAGAAAAAATTGTGTATATATATATATATATATATATAAACATAAATTCAGCCTTATAAATCTGCAAACAGAATTTGATGGGGACATTCTTATTAAAATTATTTAAGTTGGTATACAATGATATGGTAAATTAATTAATTAGTTATTGTATACTTTTTCATTCTTGACTGAACAAATATTGGTTCTAATTTATTTTAAATGTTTAAAAGCAATGTTTTTTTTAATTTATAAAAAAATATTACTGATAATAGGCTTGAGCCTGAAAACTTTATGATAATGTAATAAAGTAAAGGCGTTTCTCCAATTCTGTGCTTTACGGAGACTGAAAGAATATTATATTGTATATATAGATATTTACGTACACAGAAAAAAAAATTGACTATAAAAAGTTTAACCTAAATATATTAATATTATAGATATTTACGTACAGAGGGGAAAAAATGTGCTATAAAAAGTTAAACCTAAATAAATTAATATATATATATACGCAAAAATTTCTTTATCAGACAATTTTTTTTTATTATATATCAGCCTATTGCTTTGAAAAGAAAAAATATTAAATAAAAAAAGATATGAAATGCATATTTCAGAATTATAAAGTAGCCTAAGGTCGTAGATTATAATATAAGGGAATGGTGAATAGACTTTTTAAGAACATTGTCAAAGGAAGTCAAGAGAAAAAAAAATGAGTAAAGGTGAAGTTATAGCAAAAGAAAGGGAATGGGAATGAAAAAAGAAATGAATCTTAAAGGGGGAAAATATGGGATGAGCGAACAAAGGGGGATTTATTTATAAGGGCACTTACATTGATTAGATTCCATATGGTCAATTCAAAAGCGTCATTCAGCCTTGACTTATTTGCTTAGACACCATATACTTGATATTTTCTTTAACAATCTTTTATTTTATTTTCAAAAAATAATAACCAGAAAATATACATTAAGGGTTACATACATATAATAGAAACTGTAATAACCGGGCCTTCATAAACCGAGCTGTCTCTGTTAACGGAGCTAGAGCTATATACGAGTATTTGGTTCATATACCCAGGGTCGAGGATAATTGGATGGAAATGGTCGAATAAGCACGAGTGCATCTTCACTAGGTTGTGCTATACTGTCAAAAGCTCTTGATTATCTGGACTAAAGGAGAGGTGTTCATGTTCCACATACTAAGACACTGGCGTTATCTTGCTGCAACGGAATAAAAGTATTCGCACTGTAACTACTCTTTTGGAGTATTTTTTAAGACCCAATGTAGATAATACTAAATTTATGTAACCTAAATTTTTTTAACGTTGTGAAATCTACGCATTTCTTTATTTAAAAACATAACAAAATTAAATCTTTTGTCTCTCTCTCTCTTTCTCTCTCTCACTCTCTCTCTCACTCTCTGCGCGCGCGCGCGCGCGCGCGTGTGTGTGTATGTTTTACAATTAAACGAGTTTTCGATGTTTTGTATAAATTTCTATTTTAATAATAAAATAATGTATTTTAGAGAAAAATACATTTTCATACAATTTTTGTTTAAATAACAATTCGATTAGGTAGATTTTTCAATGTTAAATCGATTGAGATTTTTCCTTGTAAAAAATAAACCTATATTTTAGAAACTTCTTAATCTACGCAAAACAAGAAAACAAAAATTTATTTTAATAAATATATATATATTCGTTTCTCATTCTTAATTCTTTTCTTTTTATTTTTTAATTCCTAAATGAAAAATCTTTAAAATGTTATATTTTAATTGTTTGCTTAGAAAGCAAACTTGCTAAAAAATTTAGAGTTTTTATTTATTTTATTTTTATTATGTTTTAAAAAATAATATAGTCGTAGAAATTTTAATTACATCAAATAACTCTTCTTTTAATAAGCTGAATAAAGTAATTAGAACTTATAAATATTTTATTCTTTATTTCATTAAAGTTTAAAAAACATTATCTATATTAACTGGCATTTCAATTTAATTGCAAAAATATTACAAAAATTTTCAAAATGTTTAAAAACTTGCTTTATACCTTTTAGTCATACTTTAATCAAATTATTGTCATGTATTGCATGAGTTCAATTAGTAGGTTAACTTGGATTTCAAAACATAATATCATATATTGAAATTTCTAATACGTATATATATAAAAAATCAAACAAATTTTCACAGAGGAACTTATTAAATAGCCAGTCTGTAATAGGAAGAAGAGGAGGTCGCCAGAGTGTAGGTATTGTGGGCAATGCGATACGATTGAACACACGGTGTTTAACTGTTTTAGATGGGAGGAGGCTAGCAGGGAAGTGCTGGCTATTGTTGGTGCCATAACACCAAATAATGTGATAGAGGCAATGTTGCATAGCCCTAGAAACTTTAACCTAATTGGTAAGATGGTGTGCAACATTCTGAAAAGGAAGGCGATGGAGGGAGTTGAAGAGGAAGAGGATGGTACCTAGTGGGGTAGTGTAGGCTGGATAGCCCCGTTCATGAGGAGTGCGATGCTGAGGTGTCGCACTTCCGATGAGTGAGCGGGGACTCCTGGGGTGAGTAGGAAGGGAAGTGTAAAGACCTAGTCCCGATGGGAGGTCCCGTGTGGGGTACTTCTGATTTGAGGCAGGCAAATAAAGATCGACACCCGGTTAGGGGACCTCCTTGGGGGACCCCTGATTTGAAGCAGGCAATTGAGAGGACCTATTTCCGGCTAACCGGGTGGTACCCCTTGCCGGGGACGGCATAGCCGGCTTCGGCATGGTCACCCGGAAGGTTAGAGGCAATGGCACCCCTAGGACCGAGTGTACTTCTGTAGCGGGTCCGGGCCTAGGGGGATGGGATAAAAAAAAATTTCAATCAAACATTTACTATACAAAGTAATGGATTTGTCATATGCGATCCCAAAAACCCCGCACAGCCTTTGTGTAGATTTTGCTATTTTTTACAACTTTATCCTTAATTAACCTCCGTACAGAGGGATGTTTGCAAAAGTAATGGTTGAGTATTGTATTGTCACCCGAACTTGGTAATTGTGCAAAATTTCATCAATCGGCAATGCCAGGATGTTAAATTATTACACCTGCACCCTTAATTTACCCTCCGTATGGGGGGATGTTTGTAAAAGTAGTGGTGGAACATTGTATTGTCAACCGACCTTAATAAAAGTACAAAATTCCATCAATCGGCAATGTCAGGAAGTATGTTAAATTAAAGATACAAGATTTAAGGACAAAGAAGAAAAAAAAATGTTGTCCGAAAAGAAAGACAAATACAAGTGTTATCTTTGAATGAAATAATAACTTATAGGGCGATTCACAAAAAATGTAATCTTTCGGGACATATTGTACTGGTAAAAATGAAGAAGAAATTTCATGTAAACATATTTCGTATAAACGCTTCATTAGCGAGTGTTCACTGACGAAAAATTTCGTCCATATTTCTACGTCTGTAGTAAAATTAAGCCATTGTAATTCTTGGGAACCAAATAAGTAAATTTAGAGGTTTCAATTGAAATTTCAAATTGGTTCCAGAACTGTATTTTTAGTATTTTTTTGAAAAAAATTCTGGGGTAGAATACAAAAAATTGCGGTCGAAAAACACACTTTTATATTTCGCATAAAATAACTTCGTTAAATGGCTAATAAATTAGATAAAATGTTACACAAAACTTGTAGATAATTTTAATCTAAGTAAAATGCTATGAATAAAATCTACGGAAACTAAATAGTTTTAATCTAAGTAAAATGCTATGAATAAAATCTACGGAAACTAAATACAAGCGTAAGAATTTTGAAGTTTATTAAAAGGAAAACATATCGAAATGAGTTACAATCTTTTACGTGGGACCTGTGTCGATATCCAGTTTCAACGGTGCAATTTTTACATTCCTCGTGAATCACTTTTTATAAAACGTAATTATTGTCATTTAATTGGTAAAATTAAATAAATAATGCTTTCACAAAAAATCTCTATAAACTAGATTTGATTATCACAGTTAATCTCCACAATTATGTTGGATATTATTTGTGTTATTGTTTTTTTTTAAAGAATTAAAATAAAGAGTCATAGTGCTTCCCTGAGGTTTATTCTCGTAGGTAACAATTAAGATAACCATGCATGCTATTTACAATGTATTATTTTTTCTGTAATAATTACACAGAAAAAGAAGCTATTCCTATAAAAAGTCTACAAAAAATGCTGTAATATCAGATTTCCATGATAATTTGGTTCTCAGCTAATTTTAGCAAGCTCTTTAGTACAGGCGTGGCAACAGTTTTCGCCTCTAGGCCGAACTGGAAAGAAAACTTTTTCCACGAGCGGAACGAAATATTGAAATAAAAACATGTTAAATACAAAAACGATTCATTTAAGTAAACAAAATTTTATTATGGAATTTGCTGTACATTTATTTAGATTCATTAAAGAAAAATTTGTTCACAAACATAAGTAGAGCTGAAGATTACTAAATATTTCTTGGCAATTTTTTTTAATTTCCGTATTTTCCATTATTCAATTACTTATAAAAAATCTAATATTAAAACATTTTTCGCGGGCCGAATCCGGCCCACGTGTCGTACGTTGGCTATACCTGCGTTAGTATAATGACTTTACGTATAATTTTCACTTTATTCAGAAAATACTAAAGATATTTCTAGATATTTATTCTATACAGAAGAATTGAGAGGAGAGTGGAAGAAGTGTTAGGAGAAGACCAATTTGGTTTCAGGAAAAGTATAGGGACAAGGGAAGCAATTTTAGGCCTCAGATTAATAGTAGAAGGAAGATTAAAGAAAAACAAACCAACATACTTGGCGTTTATAGACCTAGAAAAGGCATTCAATAACGTAGACTGGAATAAAATGTTCAGCATTTTAAAAAAATTAGGGTTCAAATACAGAGATAGAAGAACAATTGCTAACATGTACAGGAACCAAACAGCAACAGTAACAATTGAAGAACATAAGAAAGAAGCCGTAATAAGAAAGGGAGGCCGACAAGGATGTTCCCTATCTCCGTTACTTTTTAATCTTTACATGGATCTAGCAGTTAATGATGTTAAAGAACAATTTAGATTCGGAGTAACAGTACAAGGTGAAAAGATAAAGAAGCTACGATTTGCTGATGATATAGTAATTCTAGCCCAAGGTAAAAAGGATTTAGAAGAAACAATGAACGGCATAGATGAAGTCCTACGCAAGAACTATCGCATGAAAATAAACAAGAACAAAACAAAAGTAATGAAATGTAGTAGAATTAACAAAGATGGACCACTGAATGTGAAAGTAGGAGGAGAAAAGATTATGGAGGTAGAAGAATTTTGTTATTTGGGAAGTAGAATTACTAAAGATGGACGAAGCAGGAGCGATATACAATGCCGAATAGCACAAGCGAAACGAGCCTTCAGTAAGAAATATAATTTGTTTACATCAAAAATTAATTTAAATGTCAGGAAAAGATTTTTGAAAGTGTATGTTTGGAGCGTCGCGTTATATGGAAGTGAAACTTGGACGATCGGAGTATCTGAGAAGAAAAGATTAGAAGCTTTTGAAATGCGGTGCTATAGGAGAATGTTAAAAATCAGATGGGTGGATAAAGTGACAAATGAAGAGGTATCGCGGCAAATAGATGAAGAAAGAAGCATTTGGAAAAATATAGTTAAAAGAAGAGACAGACTTATAGATCACATACTAAGGCATCCTGGAATAGTCGCTTTAATATTGGAAGGACAGGTAGAAGGAAAAAATTGTGTAGGCAGGCCACGTTTGGAATATGTAAAACAAATTGTTAGGGGTGTAGGATGTAGAGGGTATACTGAAATGAAACGACTAGCACTAGATAGGGAATCTTGGAGAGCTGCATCAAACCAGTAAAAAAACTAGAGATATTTTCACCAAATTGATTTCATATATTTAAACCGTTGATCAAAGAAACAAATAAACTTTTAATATTAAAGGAAAGGGGTTTTAACCCTTTTTCTTAGAATCAGATAGGGGTTACTTTTGAAATTTTAGCTTTATTGGACCACTAAAAATTAGTGAAAAGTATGTAGCATATAATATTGTAGCTTGTTTATTTTTATAATTATAATAAAGATACAGTATTTATATGTTTAATGTATAAATTAACGATGAAAATCTTTATTAATAGTTTTTTTCTTTTATTATGATTTCAGGTACGTAACTGCCGTCTCGAAAAGATGTAGTATTAGAACTGGCAAATTCATCCGTATGTTTCTAATTATTAAGGTGAAGTATAGATCAATCTAAATGTAGATTATCTAGACTAATCTTTTGATTGATACGCGTATAATTAAATTTCCTCTTTTATTTATTTATTTATTTACTTTAGTATTTTTCTAGTAGACAAGTAGACAATTTTAAATTTGTTCATAACGTTTTATATAATCTATGTAAATTTAAAAATTTTTTTAGAAAGTGACAAGAGGTACGTTTCCTTAATTAAGGTCTTTTTACACAACTGCCCAAAAAACAGTGTAATGTATTTAGGGTGTATGTATGTATCTTTATTCCACCATAGTAGATGAATGGCTGTACCGATTTATATGTATGACACCGCGTTGGAATCCTTACGTTACCGGGAGTGTAATAGGCTCCATATATATACGTTTAAAAAAATTTGAATTAACTATACTATATTAAATAGTATATACAAAATTCTCACCCGAACGCTTTTTAATTATCCTACGTTAGTAATTATCCTATATTAAAGAACAATGTTTGCCAGCAATACTTTTTTTTTTGGCAGCCGCGTTTTTTAATTTTTAATATTTATCTCTTTTTGCTTAAAATATATTGGAATAAATATTATTTCTTATAGTAAGGATCACTTAAATCTTAGTTATATCATGTAATGTTCCTTTAATGACACTTCTTTTATATATTCTACCCATTATTCTCTTGGAAAAAAATTCTACACCATCCTGGAAAATGTAATTGACTGTTGATTTAACCGTCCTGAATGTTTTATGGTTTAATAGATACTATCACAAGCTATTTAATTCCAGAGACGTTTAAGGGTATTCCTTTAGGAGATTTTTACTCTGGCAAGAAAAACTGAATTTAAAAATTGAAAAAAAAAAAAGTTTTTTTTTCAGTATTTTTGACCCAATCGGGATAAATGTGTTCCGATCTTTCGAGGAATTATAGATTGGATCGGTAACTACTACTGAAAGGCCCTTTGAGTTAATCCTACACACTAGGCTATCCTTGAATTACTGTTCCTTTTTTCCTTATTCATTATTAATTTTTTTTCATATTTTGAGCTCTATGGGTGCAGTTCAGAACTTAATAAAGACATACTAAGGATATGAAACTTATATTTTTCACATGTGTCTTTGTGTTATCTAATAAGGTATAGTATCTTGTGAACTTATTCCGAAAAATTGATAAAAATTATGGTAATTTCCAATGGGTTGACCAAACATAACCAACTTCTGGGTACAGATAGAATTATTAACAATAAATTATTATAAAATTTATTGTATAATCGTTGAATATCAAATTAAAATTAGTTAAAATTTATTTTACATTCATAAATTATAAATTAAAACACGAACTAAATAACCACAATGATGGATATTACAATTTTCTATCCAGTGACTATAGCGAGAATGTTAAAGGGGAATGTATGGTGATCAGTAAAAAAAAAAATTAGTTGTCGGGTTTTTTTGGAAATCATTACATTTTAGGGTCAAACTTAATTTTTAGACCAAAACTATTATATGTATGTTCCACTACTCTTTGCCTTATACAGAGTGATTCAAAGAAACGGCAAATTTTTTCAAGTTGTGTTGGTAGCCGTGGGCGATTGGTACCACTTGATAAGTGGCGCCAGACTCTCTATCCTAACCTGCTATTTAGTTGTCATGGACCCTTGGAGTGGTGCGCAACGTGCATTTGCTATTAAAGCCTTTTACAAAAACAATGACAGTGTGGAGGGAGCGCGTAGAGAATTTCGCCGTCATTTTAATCTGGGGCGGCACGACCGTGATCCATCAGCACATGCAATTAAAACATGGATATAATTTTGAGGAAACAGGTTCGGCAATGAAAAAGAAACCTCCAGGCCGTGAGCGAACCGTTCGTACACCACAGAATGTTCAAGCTTTACAAGATGCTGTCACACGAAGTCCACATCGGTCAATCCGTCGTCTCTCAGCATCGTTACAATCGCATAGTTCATGTGTTCGAAGAATGTTAACGAAGGACTTGCAATACCATCCGTAAAAGTTGCAGATCGTCCAGGAACTGAAACCGAACGATGCAGTTGTGCGAGCACAATTCTGTAATGTAATGCTTCAGAAGATAAATGATAACGAAGAGTTTGTTCACGAACTGTGGATGTCAGACGAAGCGCATTTCCACCTCAGTGGATTTGTTAACAAGCAAAATTTCAGATACTGGGCGCAAGAAAATCCTACGCAGCTACACCAGCGTCCGTTGCACAGCCAGAAAATGACCGTGTGGTGTGCTATGTCATCTTACGGTGTTATAGGCCCTTATTTTTTTGAGGATAGCAACGGTCTTGCGATTACAGTGACGTCGGCTCGTTACGTAGCCGTGCTTGAAACCTTTGTTGTGGAACAACAAAAGAGATTTCCACCCATTCTTAACACAGCCTGGTTTCAACAAGACGGAGCAACGTCACATACTGCACGAATATCGATGGTAGCTGTACGCCGATTGTTTGGACAACGTGTCATTTCACGAAACGGTGACATTAGATGGCCTCCCAGATCGCTTGATCTCTCAGCTTGCGATTACTTTTTGTGGGGTCACCTTAAAAGCAAAGTGTTCCACAGTAGACCTGCTACAACGGAAGAACTGAAGGCAAATATCCGAGAAGCAATTGCGGAAATTCCAGTCGAGATGTTACGTCAAACCATAAACAATTTAACGAAGAGACTTCTTGAGTGTTTACGTAGAAGAGGAGGTCACCTGCAAGATGTCATCTTTAAAAAATAAACTAAAATGTATGTATCTTAAAATGGCAAGATTTGTACAATTACATGAAATAAAATTCATTTTCTAAAAAAAATTTTTCATTAATGTTATTTAATTTTTTAAATTTCCCGTTTTTTTGAATCACTCTGTATCTCTGAATTGAACAAAACGATTTTCTTCAAAGTTGGCCCAAATATTTCTGCATATAAGGAATATATAGGAGAGAAAAATATAGGAATATTATATAAAATATTATATTATAGAAAATATTTTTAAAGTTGAATGTTCTTATCCTAGGACAAGTTAGTTGCTTTTATACATATTTGAAGACAAGTGATCAATAGATACCAGCGCACTTTAGTGGTTGGTGTTCAATTAACAACACGTTTCAGTAATGGTCAGCCTGTGTCTGTACAAGACTATACATCACATATATCATCCTCATCTCATTGGACTGTGGACGAGGAGTTGCTTACTATTCACTAATTGAACAACTTACACATTAGGTAAATAAATATATAAAATATAAGACATTGATGAATTCTTTTTTCAAAATTCGTTAAGAAGATGGGAGATATCGCAAAAACCTATTTTGATTTTCTTGAGACATTTTCTTTTCAGTTTTAGAGAAAACTTTATTAAAACAAATTTGTTACCTACAATGCAAATATAAATAAATAAAAAAAAAACATTTTCAAAAAATCAATTCTCACCTTCTAAAATTGGAACACATGTTTTTTGTTCTTTTGCTTCGTCTCCCTTCAGTTTGAACATAATTCAAAAATTGTTTGAATGTTTATACTCTGTATCAAGAAATGTCTATAAATATTTTTTTTTTAATTGTAGATACCGGATCTGTAATTCCGGTATTCCCTATGTCCTGAAAGATAAGAAAATGTCAGGGGAAAAAATGCATGTCACGGAGATGAAAATGCTGCGAAGGGCAGTTGGTGTTATGAGACTTGACAAAATCCAAAATAAATACATCCAAGTAGCTGAAATACAACAAAAAATACGAGAAAGCTGATTTGGGCATGTAATGCGTAGAAGTGAAGATCATATGAACCGACAGGTTTTAACTATAAAGAAAAAGAAGGCGGGCAGAGACCGGAAATAACACAAATCGCAAAGAGTGGCGGAAAAGTATTAGGTGGGCTGACCCCAAACAGGGAACAAGCCAGCGGATTAATTGATTGATTGATATACATACCGGACCTAAAGACGGAAAGCTTTTTTTGAAAATTCTATTTTTCGTTAGTTTAGCCTCTATTAAAAGGGGTGTTAGATTTAAAGAAAAATTTAGTGAAGCAAATCTGTTAAACTTAATATATATATTAATATTTTTAGAAAAACTTTCTTAAAATCTTTTTCCACCTATAAAAAAATAAATATTCTGTTTTTTTTTTTTTTTTTTTTGGCTTAAATACTTTTAATTTTTATTATTAATAGCCGGGAAAATCTTGCAATATTGCTGGTTTTTTTTTTTTAAGTTTGAGTTGGATTAAAATTAAAATAAAAAATAATGTATTTAATCGATTAAATTGACCTCAATATATCATTTTGGTAAACACAAAGATAAGTGTTTTTCCATTTTAGTATAGTGACATGTTGTATGGTAACTGTATAACCATTTTAAATATAATTAAAAGGATATATTTCTATATTGACCCATTTTTATTAAGTACACGGATATAATATTAACAAACCCCTTCAGTTTTCACAGTTGGTTATAAAATGATGTAACATTATATAAAACATTCTATGAAGTGTACACCACTTACATTAGTAAAATTTTAATTTTTTTTTTTTTTGTATTTAGAATTAGATTTTTTTCTATCAGAACTTTCTATTTGAAATAAACAACGAACTATTAATTTTGTTGTTTTTTTTAAATATATGGAATAACACTTGAAATTAAAGTAAGAATTATTAAAATAGTATTTTTAAATTTATTTCATTGAACTAAGTTTTATCAAATTTTCATAATAAAGTTGGGTTTGTATTTAGGTTTAAACTGATAATCAATTGTATCCTATTGAACACAAGTTAATGATGTGTTTTTTTGACAACGTAACAACAATTTATGATTAATAACCTATTCTAATAATTATTTGATAAAAGATATTTATCAAATGGCTCAATTAGTCATACAGCCTAAAAACAATTGTTTATAATTAATGTTCCATGTTTACAGTAACATTCTCTATCAATCAATTTTGTGTGTGTGTGTGTGTGTGTGTGTGTGTGTGTGTGTGTGTGTGTGTGTGTATGTGTGTGTGTGTGTGTGTGTGTGTGTGTGTGTGTGTGTGTGTGTGTGTGTGTGTGTGTGTGTGTGTGTGTGTGTGTGTGTGTGTGTGTGTGTGTATTTTACAATTAAACGAGTTTTTTTGGCGCTAACACATTTTTTTAATATTTCTTTGTCTAATATTTTAATATCTCTTCGAAAACAAATAATTTTCTTATAATTTTATTTTTTTATTTTATTCATTAAATCTTTAGTTATATTATAATAATATAAATCTCAGGAAGAAAATGTTAAAAATTTTATTTTATATCGGGGTTCGGGAAACGTTTCTCAAAGAAACCCCGTATATATTTTTTTTCTTTTACGTATATATTTTAACACCGTAACCATAATATTTGAAGTGAACTAACACATAATCATAAATTATTCCTGAAAATAAAATTTCAGTGCCGATCTCCGTGACGGAGTGGTATCGTCTCAGCCTTACATCCGTAAATAACTGGTTTTGAATCCCCCGGTCAGGCATAGCATTTTTCATACGATCAAAATTTCCATTCAAATAGGGCAAAATGACTAAAGTATTCCATTCCTGTCATTTAAAAAAAAAAAAAAACTTTTGTTTTTTTTTCTTTAAAAATTACTGAGCATCCTGCAATTTTTTTTTCTCTCCTATATACGCTCGCCAGTAGGAATTTCGGCATGTATATGGCAATGCTTTTTTTTTGTCTTCAGTTATTTAACTGGTTTGATGCAGCTCTCCAAGATTCCCTATCTAGTGCTAGTCGTTTCATTTCGGTATACCCCCTACATCCTACATCCCAAACAATTTGTTTTACATATTCCAAACGTGACCTGCCTACACAATTTTTTCCTTCTACCTGTCCTTCCAATATTAAAGCGACTATTCCAGGATACCTTCGTATGTGGCCTATAAGTCTGTCTCTTCTTTTACCTATATTTTTCCAAATACTCCTTTCTTCATCTATTTCCCGAGACACCTCTTCATTTTTTTCTTTATCCACCCATCTGATTTTTAACATTCTCCTGTAGCACCGCATTTCAAAAGCTTCTAATCTTTTCTTCTCAGGTACTCCAATCGTCCAAGTTTCATATTCATATAAAGCGACGCTCCAAACATATACTTTCAAAAATCTTTTCCTGACATTTAAATTAATTTTTGATGTTGACAAATTATATTTCTTACTGAAGGCTCGTTTCGCTTGTGCTATTCGGCATTTTATGTCACTCCTGCTTCGTCCATCTTTAGTAATTTTACTTCCCAAATAACAAAAGTTTTCTACATTCATAATTTTTTCTTTTCCTATTTTCACATTCAGTGGTCCATCTTCATTATTTCTACTACATTTCATTACTTTCGTTTTGTTCTTGTTTATTTTCATGCGGTATTTCTTGCGACGACTTCGTCCATGCCGTTCATAGTTTCTTCTAAATCTTTTTTATTCTTGTCTAGAATTACTATATCATTAGCAAATCGTAGCATCTTTATCTTTTCACCTTGTACTGTTACTCCGGATCGAAATTGTTCTTTAACATCATTAACTGCTAGTTCCATGTAAAAATTAAAGAGTAACAGTGATAGGGAACATCCTTGTCGGACTCCCTTTCTTATTACGGCCTCTTTCTTATGTTCTTCAATTATTACTCTTGCTGTTTGGTTCCTGTGAATGTTAACAATTGTTCTTCTATCTCTGTACTTGAACCCTATTTTTTTTTAAATGCTGAACATTTTATTCCAGTCTACGTTATCGAATGCCTTTTCTATGTCTATAAATGCCGGGTATGTCCGTTTGTTTTTCTTTAATCTTCCTTCTAATATTAATCTTTATAAGCATCATTATATATACTCGTATCCCAGCTTTGGCCTGATTTTTATCTCGTCAAATCGGAAATGGGGGCATCACGGCTCCAACATTTTTTCCTTGACTTATTTTTTACCGACAGCGTGTTGACCAAACTGGGGATTGTTGACCAAACTGTAGGAACTAATTCAGGAAATGAAAATCAATTAAAACATTTATATTGAAAAATGAAGCCCTACTTTTCTATTTGTTCACCATTTTGTGTTTTTTCAATAAAAATTTCTGTCTTAAGAACGGATTTAGATATATTAATGAAATTTCGTTTACATTTACTTAACAATATTTTCTATAAAATAAATAGGTTTGAAAGTTTTACCTTTGGGAATTACAAAATAGTGGCCGTTAGGATTACTTAATCGTTAATACAGGATGTCCCATATAAAACGCAACCCAACCTTATATTGGTAGGTAATGAAATAATAAAAAGGCATGTGTAAATGTAAATGTAATTTTTATTATTACCATCCATTACCTTACATTTAAAGTAAATGTTGGAAGTGGCCGCCATCTTCATGAATACAAGCTTCAATTCTTTTTACAGCGTTTCTTGCAACTTTTTTCAAAGTTTGTGGCCGGATATTTAATACAGCTTGTTCAATATTGAGTTTCAATCGTTCAAGTGTTCGTGGTTTGTTCCTGTAGGCTTTTTCTTTGAGGTAACCCCATAGAAAAAAATCCGCCGCAGTCAAATCTGGAGATCTTGGTGGCCACAAGCCTCGACCGATAACACGATTACCAAAGAATTCCTCAACGAAATCAGAAGTTGAACCTGCGTAGTGCGATGTCGCGCCGTCATGTTGTAGCCGGCAGTGTCTGTCTGTCTTCCTTTTCCAAGAGTGAAATGAACTGAAACAAAATATCCTGATATCGTTCTGCATTGATGGTGTACTCGAAAAAAATAGGACCGATTATTTTCTTCCGCGATATCGCGCACCACACGCCCAACTTCTGTGGGTGTAATTGTTTTTCGTGATAAACGTGGGGATTTTCAGCGCTCAATTCTATTTTACTTTTCAGCGCTTGAAATTCTACTGTTTTGGCTGTTTACGTAGCCATCAAAATGAAACCGTGCTTCATCTTTGAAAAATAACGAATCCATAACATTAATTCCCTCGCGCAGAAATCGACGAAACCGTTGACAATATTGTAGCCGTTTTTCTTTGTCGGGCTCAAGAAGTCGATAAACCGTTTGAATGCGATAAGGTCGTAATTGTAATCGTTTGGTCGCCCGATGAACGATTGATTTAGACAATTTCAGCAGGCAAACGTCTGATCGATTTATTTGGCGAGGCGAGTAATCGGTCTTTGATTTCAGCGACTGTATCTGTATTCCACACTGACGCAGATCTTTTGTGTTCCTTGTTATTAACAGAACTGGTCTCTCTAAATTTTGCGACTAACCTTAATACTGATGTTTTGTTAGGAGCTGGTTTATCTGGGTACTTATGGCGAAACAAATCTTGCACTGCGACCACTGATTTCGTACTGAAGTACGACTCAACAATGAAAATACGTTCATCCAGCGAAAACACCATTTTGTCTCTAGCAATACACGAAACTTTATGATTGCATTGTTGTTACTATCGGTAGTGTTCTACTGCGTCGCCGCAATGTTCAGATGTTGGACGAGTCAATTTCAGTAACGAGTAGAGGAGTAGGCTTGACTTTCCTGGAATTTCCTTGATGAGTGATTGATGGGTTGCGTTTTATATGGGACAACCTGTAGTTAAATATTAGTTAACGAATTATGTATATTAGACAAAATGTTAAGTAATTTATTTTTTACAAAATGATACGTCATTTGTTCAACTCGGTTGATAAACAATTGAGATTTGGTTGTAATTATTAGGGTTGGCAAGAAAGTAATCTTGATTTTCATAAACATATAGCTTTATGTTTGTTTTAAGGCCTTTCGATCTATGTTACGATTTCTTTTTTTTGGCACTTCGTAGCTGTGTCACTTTTAGCACAGTTTAGAATCAAACTGCGCGTAATATATTTTTTACTTGTTTGTTTACAGCCAATTTTTGACAAGGAATGCAGAAACGAACATTTTCAAAATATTTTATTTCCGTTAATGTAGGAAAGCTGCTGAGGCTCACAAAGTGATATGCAAAGTTCACGGTTTTGATTTCCTAACAGAACACACGTATTAGAATTGGTTTAAGAAATTCCGTTCTGCAGATTTTTCACTTAAAGAAGACAAACATTCTGATGTACAAGTACCTACTGAAGTCGATGAAGACGAAATCAAAGCCATAATTGAATTGGTTAATCATATAACTGTGCAAAAGATTACAAATAGGTTAGGTGTACCATACGCAACAATTTTAAAATCACATTAAATATCTTGAACTCGTTAAAAAGATCAATTTGAGTTCTACATGAGTTAAAACAGATTTACTTAACTCAACGAATCAATATTTACGTTATACATCTCATAAACAATGAAGTCGGCCTTTTTAAAAAAAAGTATCATCACTGGTAATGACAAATGGATCGTCTACAATAAAATAAAATCGAAAACTATCATGGTTCAACCGTGATGAACTAACACAAGCCACATCGAAACCTGAATCGCATCAAATAAAAATCATTCTGTCAATCTGATGGTTTTACTGAAGGCTTGTGTATTTCCTTTCACCAATCGATCAATTCAGATGTTTTGTTAAAAACTAATAAAACTGGAGGAATCATCGAAGAAAACCGGCCAGAATTGGCAGATCGCAAAGGAATCATGTTCCGCCACGACAATGCAAGGTATCACACATCTTTAGTAACTCGTGTAAAATTATTGGAGATTAGTTGGGAAGTGATGTCTAGTTATCAACATAGTACTATTCTAGCACCATAAAATTACCATATATTTCCAATTTTTGAAGATTTTTGAAGTTGGTAAATAATTCACTAGTGATGACTAGAAAATTACACTTTCTTCAGTTTTTTACCGATAAGGATCAGACGTTCTACGAGTGCGGAATCTTGAATTTCTCAGAAAAATGGTAAAAATTATCGGAGAGAATGGAAAATATATAATTGTTTAACGTTCATTCTTTGTGTAAAAGAAAATTGAGTTTTAGTTCACAGTACAAAACCGAAATTACTTTTTTTGCCAACCTAACATTTAAAAAATTATGATTAAAAACAGGTATAAAATTGTTGGACCGCGTAATTTTAAGTCTGCACTTATACCGATATGCGTATAAGACTTTTAACAATTATATACTAATTACGATATCATTTTTTACGTTTTTCTTTCAAGGGGGTCAACTTTGTACAAAAATATTTTACTCCGAATTTTGATTTTTTTTTTCAAGTTTTCAAATACAGTAAAATTTTTATGGTAAAAATGTGATTTGATCAATTGATCTGATTTGTCAAATCGGACCAATACTGATTTACTAAACAATTTAATATCTTTCCCAATTGGACTCTAAATAATCGTATTGCATGATTAAATAATTAAAAATTAAAAACCTAATGTAAATAAAAAATTTTCATAGAACAGAGCCGGGAAATGTATGCATGATAATCTTTGCTAGCTTTTACTTTCCCGTCTAGATAGCACTATAGCAGAGCTACAGCTCTAGAAGGGAAATGATTGCCTATAATCAGTCCGATTTGGATAATTACGGTTTTCACTGGATCTTGACGTTTTCATACCAAAGGAACCCAAAAAACTGAATGGAAATTTTCCAGTTGTTAATGTTCGTATGTACGTGTGTGTTCGGTGTTGGTCTCAAAATCACCTTATATCTCTAGAACTGCAGGAACGAGCGATTTTGACTTAACTTGGTCAGATTACTTCTATATGTGGGGCATTGATGCCATGAAATTTTCAACTTAAAAGGTCAAGAGGTTAAAAGGCTGTAGAGCAAGGTCAACCTCAACATCTCGAGATTTCGTATAATTAAGGTCATATTTTTCTTCGGCACATTTGTTAACAATTAAAAAATAACAATATTTACAAAAAATGTTTTTTTGCAAAATCGCACCTCCACCAAAAAATGCTGTTGTAGTGGTGTATGTTGTGACGTCACAGGAGAACAGTAGAACTAAATAAATGAATAATATTTAAAGTGTAAAAAAGTAACTCGGTCTGGCCGGGTCTCGAACTCGACCGCCCTGTTGATTCGGTACCTGGTACGTTAAGCGTCATGGCTACACCAGTATGCTGAACGCACAAGCGAGATTTTTTCTATGTAAATTGCGAATTACATTAGTTTAGTTAATGTAACTAAATCCGGTGTAACACCGGATTGGTCTAGTAGTGAACGCGTCTTCACAAATCAGCTGATTTGGAAGTCGAAAGTTTCAGCGTTCAAATCCTAGTAAAGGGCGTTACATATGTACGGATTTGAATACTTGATCATGGATACCGGTGTTCTTTATATCGTGGATACCGGTGAACTAAGACTGTACAAGACTGCAGTACATTTACACTTATACATATCATCGTGTGATGTAATACCTGAACGATAATACTCGGAGGCTAAACAGGAAAAAGAAAAAAGAAAGTTAATGCCGACTGTCGCCGTTAGTACATCCATACCCGCGCGAATTAAATACGGTACGCGCGTGCGCTTTAGTTGGAATCATTGAATTAAATAAACGGAAAAATATTTTATTTTAATAAAATTATAAGTATTTTAAATTAATTTGTGTGTGTGTGTAAGCTGTACATCAGAAGCAACCTAATGTTTCCCGTTACGTGGTTAAGCCACGTGACGGGAATGTCCTACAACTGTGTTGTCAGCTTTTTTTTTATGAATACTTTAATTTTTATTTACTTTAATTAAAAATATTTAAATAGGTTTTTATGTTCAGGTAATATAAAAATTTTTACGTGTTGCTTTTAGTCCCAGAATAAAATTAATGGATATAATTTTTGCCTAGGTTTGTAAAACTGTATTTCATTTAGTCAGAATTTTCCTTTGTAGTAAAATATGTAATAATAAGTTTTGAATCTAAATAAAAGAATTCGTTTAAATTAAAGATATTGTCGTTGATGTATTCATATTCACTTTAATGTATTACGTTGTTATACGAAAATATTTTGACGGTTTTTTTTTTTAATAATATTTGATTTTTTTTTTTAATCCAGAAACTTAATATAAAATAATTAATGAGTTTCATCTATAAAAAATAATCTAATATTTTATAAAAATGAAACGTTTTCATATTGCAACGTTTTCGTTTTTATTAATTTTTTTTTTATTAGAGTTGTTTTTTCTGTATAAAATTATTTTTTTTATCATTCCCAAACGTACCCGGTTTACTTACATTCTCTCTAGTTTTATCTATTCTTTCTTTTCTTTCATACGTTTTATTATGAATTAAGCTTATTCTTTCTTTTATATTATTGATTTTGTTCTGTATATCTACAGACCTAAGTTAAAATAAAGCCAGCAATATTCTCTGATCCTGTTTTTATTTCAATCTTGTTTTGTTATTAAATTCGGTTTCTGAATATGGTTAGCGAGTACCGTGTTGCATTCATAAGTATGTAGGCGTTCATTACGTCGATTTTATTTACTTATCTAAACTTTACTTTTAATTATAATATTATTTTCATAATAGGTTTTTTTTTATTAAAAAATTTCAATCAAGAATGTATAAATATAGTAAAAAAAAGATTGGGATTAAAATTTGATTGCTCTTAAAACTCGCTTTAAATCATATATTGATTATCATAGCTTTTTCCCAAATCTAAACAAAGAAAAATAAAAGCATCTATTCACAAATATTAAATAAATACATTGAAGTTTTTAAAATTTGAACTGTACACCCAGTGTAACTTCTAGAATTTTAAAATATTTTTTGAAAAAAAAGACGTTTTTTAATAGTTTTTTTTTAGAATTTAAAAAATATCATGTAAAAATTGATTTGGAAAGAAAACAATTGCAGGTTGCTAAAGATAAAAATAAAAGTAAAGAACACATTAGAAAAATAATTAAAGTATGGGGTATTAATCATTTTAATTTTTTTTATTAAATTCGGTAAGGAAATGAAGATATGAAAAAAAAACCGACTTCGGTTTTCTTTAAAGCCATTTTAGAGATCTACTTTCTTAAAGCAAATTTGTTAGGTAAATTGCATATATAAATAATGTATATTTTTTTTATAAAATCAATCCCACTTTGAAAATTGAAATTTTTGTTGTTGTTTTGCTCGATCTCCGTACGGTTGAAATATATTTTGAAAGTTTGTATTTTATAAATAGAGTTATCAAGAAATATCTGATTTTTATTTTAAATTATTCACCCTGGACCTAAAATTTAGAAAAATGTTTGGAAAATTTCCTTTTTTTTATATTTTTTATTAAATGGGTATTAGGTTTAGAGAAGATTTTATTTAAGCAAATTTGTTAAGCTTAACCTATTAATGAATATTTTTAGTAAAACTAAAAAAAACTATAAATAATATTTATATAGTTTTTTGTTTTAGCTCTTTTAATTTTTTTTTTTTTTGTATCTTTCAATTTTTATTTTCTTCAAAGACAATTTTGAGAAAACTTTATCAAAATAGATTTTTTACCTGCAATGCATGTATAAATAATTGAAAAAAAAAAAATTTTTCACGTCTTAAAATTGGAATATATATTTTATCTATCTCCCTTCGGTTTAAATATTTTTCAAACATTTTTTTTTTTATATTTATGCTTCATATATAGAGTATCCGGAAAAGTCTTAATTTTTTTTAAATTATTCACTCCGAACCTAAAATATAAGAATTTTTTTTTAAAACTTTCTTTTTCTTTTTTACTTCCTTGTACGAAGTATTGTGATCACAAAAATTTTTGTTTTCAGACTTCAACGTAAATATCCATTTTGATCATCCCTGAACTATTTTGACTAGTTTCGGCGTGACATCTTTACGTACGTAAGTACGTATGTATGTGCGTATGTATCACGCATAACTCAAAAACAATTAGTCGTAGGATGTTGATATTTTAAATTTAGATCTGTTGTAACATCTAATTGTGCACCTTCTTTTGATTGCAATCGACTGAACAAAAAGTGGCCAAATAGCCCAAAATCAAAAAAATTTGGATTTTAGACTTTTTCTTAACTGCACTAATAAGACCTCATTGAAAGGTTTTCAATGATATATCATAAATATTACTTACTTTCATTATCTCCAAAGTTATAGCCAAATAAAATTTTAATTAATGAAATATTTGGGTCTTACAAGAGGAAGGCACATGGTTTAAAAGGTTTTCCTTTTTTTAATTTAGATATATGGATTTATTAATAATTATAACTTCTGACTAAAAAGTTTTACAATAAATAATAATCAAATAATAACAATAATTTTTTTTTTAAATATCAGAAGTATGGAAGAAATAAAATTATATGTACATCACATCATTAAAAAAGAAAAAAAGAAATTTGTATGTAATTTAATAGGCGTACATGGAAGTCATGTGATGTCCGCAACAGATCTTTTATTTTTTATTGAAGGGTGTTAGATTTAGAGAAAACCCACACTTTAGCAAATTTATGATTAACCTATCTATGAATATTTTTAGAAAAACTTTTCTTAAAATTTTATTCCCCACCTCTAAAATTACGGCAGTTATCGTGTCCACACCGTAATTTTGCGTCAATCACTTTCAAATTGATACATAAAATATAACGACCCTTAATCTTGGTCGAGTTCATTAATGAGTAAAATCGGACAATGAGGGTGGAAATGGGGAGGCTTTTTCGAAAAAAACAAAATATCGCAAAAACTTTTTTATTTTGTAAAATATCGAACTGGTTTAAAGTTCCTACTATTCTTTGGATAAGGACTTACAACTTTTCTAAGTAAAGTCTCTTGATATCACCAACCATTAGCCCAGAGGCTGACAAAAATAGGATTTCGAAGACAAAAATAATCATACCTATCTTAATAGTTACATTGTCTAATCGGTTTAAAGTGGTCGTTAGTCCTCTAATCAATACCTAAAACTTTTGTCTGAAACAATTTTTGATATGACCACCTCTTACAGCAAGGGATGACCAAAATGTTGCTGGAATTGTAAGAAGATGGGGCTTGTCGTATGGTAAAATGAGAAATTTTTTTTCACATACAACCATTGTCGTATTGAGTAAATTTGAAGTTTTTCATAACTTTAAAATGGAAATCTTTTTTATCCCCTATTTTTTTTTTTTTTTCCTACATCCCTGGGCCGGACATCCAGTTAAGTATACTCGGCCCAGGAACGTGTCCTTAAACTCTAAGACGGCCTTCCCACCCACCGGTTTTACACCCGGCACGGTAGGTCGGCCACACCGGTATCGGATCTTTACTGTGCCTGCCTCTAATCCCTGCCGAGAGGAATGCAGCCCGGCTATGCCGTTCCACACCCCCCCCCCCCAACCCCCCGACAGGAACCGGGTCTCGGTCTTTACGCCATCGCCTCAAACCGGCAGGGCCAGCCCTAGGGGCACAGGACCCCCAGAAATCAGCCCCGCCGTCCGGGTCTAGGTCTTTTTAATTTCCCCACTTCATGCACGGACAAGGCTCCCCAGGAGTCCCCATCACCTCACAGGAACCCATACACCTGAGCATGCGGGCCCTCAGTGACGAGCCTATCCGCCCTTCCCTATTTACGGCACTTCAATCCCATTCCTCCTCATTCAGTCCGATTCCTCCTCCTTTATTCTCAGAATATGTCCGGCAAAACTGGAAAATTGTTCCCAGTTTTCTTCGGTGGTCAACGACCACTCGATGAAGCTGTCCACTTCTTAGTTGTTTTCAATTATAAACTGCCGATACCGTATCCACCTCCTGCACCGAAACAGGGTATGCTCGGCATCATCGAACTCCCCACAGTATTGGCACTGTGGCGTGTTCCTCTTACCTATGCTATTTAAATAATGGCCGAAACAGCCGTGACCCGACATAAGTTGGGTCACATAGAAGTTCATGTCTCCATACGGGCGGTCCAGCCACATGTCCAAGTTATGTAACAACCTCTTAGTCCAGGCCGCAACTGTAGCCTCAGCCCACATCACCTTCCAATCTCGTCTAATTGCGGCGTCTACCTCAGTTCTGCTTATACCCACAGATCTCAATCTCCTCCCATATATCTGTAGGTCAATCGGAGGGACTGACGCCAGCACACATAACGCCTCGTAAGATACTGTACGAAAGCCAGCCACAACCCCCAACAGCGCCATCCTATGCGTGCTTCTCATTCTTGTTTTGTTACGTTGGACGTTGATGGCTCCAGCCCAAACCGGTGCAGCGTAAAGCACAGATGACATCATGACAGATGTGATAAGTCTTCTTTTGGAAGTCCTCGGTACTGAATGATTATCAAACAGCCTCTTTATAGCCTTAATAGTGGGCGCCACGCGCTGACAGACCATCTCAATGTGCTCTTTAAATTTATGGTTTTTGTCAAGTACTACACCCAAATACTTTGTGCTGTTAACATAGCACCGATAAAATCTACTTCCGCCTTCCGGCGTGCCGAAAGGAATTTTTTTGTTATATTCTTAGGTTTTTAAAATTTATTTATTTTTTTTAAGTTGAACTACAATCAGGTTTCTATTCTACGAAATAATTATTTTTTATTAATTTATGCGTGAGAATATAGCTTTCATAGTATTTGAAAATCGAATAATTATCGAAGAAATGTTTTACATTGTGTCATATAATTGTTTAATGCGATTTAATCAGTAACTCAAGTTAATTGTATTGTATTGTTAACCTAATGTGATTGCAGTAACTTACTGTAGTAATAAGGTTACTATAAATCCATTTCATTCAAATAACATCCCACCGAATTACTGATGAATCAATTAAACTTAATCTATTGATTGCATCCTAATTAAATCATTCTGATAAGGTTTATGTTTTTACGTAATTCAGTTATTCTCGTATACTGATGTATAATTTACTGAAAAACTGCCTTTATATATACTTTTTTTGTATATTTTTTCAGCCGTTTGGTTTTATGCTTTTCCAGTTATTTATTATTTTGTGTTTTTTTTATTACTTCAACAGAATTACTACATCCTACATTTCTGTTTTATATATTCCAATCTTTGTATTCCTCTATTATTTTTACTTTCTACAAATCCTTCTATTACTAAATTAATCATTGTGTAACATAGGCTCCATGAATTTGGCAAATAATAATAATATGCATCATGTCATCTAGTATATATTGACCTTCAGCGAGTAGTAGTACATTTGTAAAAACATGTTAGTTACTATACAGTTGTATTTTATAGTACTGTTAGTTAGTACGAAATTGATGCTTTTATTCTAGTATACTAGACGTAGTGCATAGTGATTTCCTTCAACTCGATCAAAGCTGTCGACCAGATTCACGGAGCTGATCGTCAAACAATAAGTCTGAATAACTTAATAAAGGGCTGGAAAAGAATAACGACGGATTTTAAACTTTAACCAAACATATTCGAAAATCGAAAATATTCTTACATACTCATAGCACATATTATTTGATTATGAGTGGAATGAAACGTCAGGCAAACGATTTTATAGTCTCTGCTGGCATATCATCATCACTTTACTGAAGTTTTCCAATCCTTCCAAAAATAGGTCTGGTTCGATTCCTGCAGTCACTCGTTGAATTTCCCCCATTAGCTCAGGAATTGTTTGTGAAGAGTTTTCATAAACCTTTGATATCAAAAATCCTTAATAAAAGTAAATCACACGACAACAGATCGCATGATCTCGATGGCTACATTTAGCCGGCATGAATTAAAATTACGCATTCTGGGAATTTATCACGCAACAAATGGAGTGTTTCTCCGGCAGTATGACTTTTTTACCGTCTTGAGGAAACTACAAGTTAATATCACCAATTAAGTATAATCGTGACCAAAAAAAAAGTTCTTTAAGCATATTATTTTAAGTTCATCACTAACCATATCCGCATTTCCGATCTCATCCTGAAAAAAGAATGGACGGATATACCCACAAATCAAAATCCACACCAAACAGTGACTTTCAATGGATGTAACTAAACTCCATAAAAGAACTGAAGATTATATGTTCCCAAAATTCCAAAATATTGCGAGTTGACAAACCCATGAAGATGCTTCATCACTAAAGATTATTTTTTATTTTTTTTATAAAATCACTGTATACTGTTTGATGCTGTAACACAAAATTAGTAAATTCTTGGCTCTTAAAATGATCCCTTGGGTTAGATTTTTGAATTAACTGCATGGAAGCATGTGCAGATTTTTTTTTTTGTTAGGATTCTTCTTAAAGTAATTTTGATTATCCCAAGTTCTTAATAACGATGGCAAGTCAATTTTCTTGGATTTTCTGCAATAATATCGCGCACTTACTCGATGTTATTAAGAGACTGATCGGTGCGAGGGTGACCAGTTTGTTTTATGTTTAAAACAGTACCTGTTTCTTCAAACTTTCTCGCTAATCGCCGAAATTTTTACTTATTCTATACGCTTTCTCTACCAAATATTCCCGAACTGTACAAATTGTTTCTGTAAAACACTCACCATATTTATAGGGACTTTTAATAATAGCATTTCAACTCATTTTTGTATTGCGTTATTAATCGAAACTAATGAAGATAAGATAAGCAAGACATTCAAGATTGACAACTTCTCCAGACGATAATGGTGAGTAATGTAAAGCCGGATTTATTTTTGGATTATTATTTATGATCTATTAATCTTATCTCTTTTCTATATTCTGATATTTTTTAACTTAATTTTTCTTTATCATAATATTTTTTCCACAACTAGTATATTTACAATTGGATCCTTAAGTGGAACCATAAGTAAATTGTTTGATAATAAGCACGTTATAAGGGGTTCTTAAAAAACTCTTACATAATAAGTCTATCCACAATAATACAGAGTGATTTTTTAGTCCTGTTACCCAATTGTAAATGTCTGGTAATTTTTTTCTAAGAAAGGGAAATTTTATTTTTTGACACGAAGTTGGTAGCGCTACTCAACTGGTATAGATACGGCAGTGTGAGTTGATTATTCTTGAGCTGTGTAAACTTTTGTGGCTTTCCGGTCGTGTTACAAACAGAATATCTTTTACCATAGAACAACGAGTTTTCTTTCTTGAACAATATTTTGCAACGAAATCATACGCGAGTTTAAAAGAATCATTTCAAATTAAATTTGTTAGTGTTCCTCCGCCAGAAAAAATGTCAATTTTTAGGCTAGCAAGCTGATTTCGAGAGACAGGTAGTGTTTGCGTTAGAAAACGTAGTGGTAGACCAACTCGCTTGCAGATGACGTTTTCGAGAATGTGAAAACAAGATTGCTCAATTCTCCACGGAAAAGTTTACGAAAACTTTCCACGCAAGTCAGTTTGTCATATTCGAGTGTTCAGAAAGCCGCTAAAAAATTGAAATTGTATCCGAATCGCGTACGATTAGTCCAAGAGCTTCAGCCTCCAGATTTAAACAAGCGATTGCTATATTGCCGTTGGTAAGGTCTCTCGTAAATGATAACGGAATCGAATTTTTAAATACAGTGTTCTTTAGTGATGAAGCTTGGATCCATCTCGATGGTTATGTGAACAGTCAAAACTGTCGAATTTGGGCGGTTGAAAATCCTAACGCTTTACAAGACAAATCTTTGCATCCAGAAAAAATTGGTGTGTGGTGTGCGATATTTCGTTATCGTATAGTCGGACCCATATTCTTCGAACAGATAGTAAATGGTGAAGTATACAGGAATATTGTACGCCAATTTTTGTCTCTCCTGGAACCTCAACAACGGTATTTCTGATTTCAGCAAGACGGCGCTACATGCCACACGTCTCGAGAAACCGTGGATTTTCTGCAAGAGTTCTTGATGATCGAATAATAAGCAAGGGCTTATGGCCCCCAAGGGCCCCAGACTTCACATCTCCAGATTACTTTTTGTGGGGCTATATTAAGTCTGAGGCCTTCAAAAACAATCCTCGCACTATTGATGAACTTAAGTCAATATTACAGATTTAATCTCGAATATTTCCAATGCAACTCTTAAAAAGTTTCTGCTAATATGCTGAAAAGAGTCCGTGCGTGTATAACCGCGAGGGGTGGGCATTTTGAGTATATTCTTTAACAATTATGTAAGTAATAGCTTTTTATTAAATCTCTTTTGTAAGTAACAAATACATTTTTTTATTCCACCTAAATTTTCCTTTCTTAAATTACATTTAAAATTGGGTAATAGGACTAAAAAATCACTCTGTAGTTATCAGTAAACTTAAAGTTCATTAGAAAAAGATATTTCTGCCAACATTTATAGTCCATAAAAACAAGCAATTGACAAATAAAGTCAATAAAAAAAAAACAAATAATCAATATATATCCTTATCCTATATATCCTTACTTTTAAGGTCTCATGCTTTACGGCCGTACAGAATTGTTGGAAATGAAAAATAAAAAATATATGTATATATATTTCTGCTTGTAGTTTGGAATATGGTAATAGAATTTTTTAGAGTATGAAAATGTCATGTCTGACCAGGATTCAAACCTGGAACCTCTGGATGAAATGCCTAGACGCATGAAGATCGGAATTTAAAGAAGTAAGGTGTTTTATTAAATTCATCTTAATAAAACACGAAAATAACTGTAATAATATAATAGTTCGGAATTTTTTATTTTATATGTAATTATTATTAAACTATTTTTTCAGAAATTTTAAAATATTTCTTAATTTTTTTTACATAAATATTTGCAATAAAAAAAATAAAATAACAAAATTTATGTAACTGTAATTACATTTGTAAAACCAAATTCAAATGAAAATAAATTAACACAGATTGGTTTTGTTGACAGTTAGCTATAATTCATTGAGAGAATTGCATCTGCTCGTCCATAGCTATTAGTCTAATTCGTTACCATTTATCTTAAAAACCACATATCTTAACTAAATGCAATAATCAGTCTTGTTTTAAAAATGTTTACGATTATTTGAAAACTTCATTGTATAGTAATATCGTATTTATCTTATGTTAAAGAAAACAAAAAAATAAATAAATAATTGTTTGAATAATCTACTTTCAGAAACTGTGATTGTTTAAAACTTATCCTTTCTTATTACGCTTTTTGCATTGCTCTTTAGCAATTGATCAAATTATATAATTAATCTATATACTATTACATAAAGAAGAAGAGGTTTTTTGTTTGTACAAGATAAACAATAAAACTACTCGGTCAATCGCAATCAAACTTTTACCCATGTTTCTTGGTGTAACTGAGAAGGTTTTTAGATATATTTCATTTCGAAAAGTCTCTATAAAAATATATATATAATAGTGGGGATTTCGGGATTTACCGATTGAAGTACAAACTTTAATGAATTAAATTAATGAACTGTAAACTGTGAGCTTCTATTACTGTGTGAGTTGAGCTTGAACTGAATGATTCAAATCAATCGAATTAATAATATTACAAAAATAACAGAATTAAATTTACATAAATAAAATAATGTTAAATAAATTTAAAAGTTTCCTGTTTGACAATAATGGGCTTCCCATGGGGACTGCGTGTGAGGCTAGAGTGGTGAGATATGCGAGCACCTCGTGGGAGGCTAGATCAGTCATCACCATCAACTGGTAACAAACGGGGTGTCCACCCGGGTGCTGTTTTTGGAGGTGCAATGGGGTGCTCTTATAATATCACTGCAAACAATTGTCTGATTTTCAAAATTCATACAGGGTATTTGTTAGTAGGTTGAAGACTAACTCTTGCATGCTTCAGGTACACTCTCAACCTAACAGATCACGGTTATTCGGAAATGTGTATAAATATATATATATATATATATATATACAAACATTATATATATATATATATATATATATATACAAACATTATATATATATAGGGTGTCCCATAGAAAACGCAACCCATCAATCACTCATCCATGAAATTTCAAAAGTCAAGCCTACTCCCCTACTCATTACTGAAATGAACTCGTCCAACATCTGAACATCGCGGCGACGCAGTAGAACACAACCGATAGTAACAACAATGCAATCATAACGTTCACTGTATTGCTAGAGACAAGATAGTGTTTTCGCTGGATGAACGTGTTTTCATTGTTGAGTCGTACTTCAGTACGAAATCAGCGGTTGCAGCGCAAGATTTGTTTCGCCATAAGTACCCAGATAAACACCAGCTCCTAACAAAACATCAGTATTAAGGTTAGTCGCAAAATTTAGAGAGACTAGTTCTGTTAATAACAAGGAACACAAAAGATCTGCGTCAGTGTTGAATACAGATACAGTCACTGAAATCAAAGACCGAGTACTCGCCTCGCCAAATAAATCGATCAGACGGTTGACTGCTGAAATTAATTTGTGTAAATCAATCGTTCATCGGGCGACCAAATAATTACAATTACGACCTTATCCCATTCAAACGGTTCATCGACGTCTTGAGCCCAACAAAAAAAAACGGCTACAATATTGTTAACGGTTCCGTCGATTTCTGCGCGAGGGAATTAATGTTATGGATTCGTTATTTTACACAGGTTTTGTTTGGATGGCTAGGTAAACAGCCAAAACGGTAGAATTTGTAGCGCTGAAAATCCCCACGTTTATCACGATGAACAATTACACCCGCAGAAGTTGGGCGTGTGGTGCGCGATATCGCGGAAGAAAATAATCGGTCCTATTTTTTTCGAGTACACCATTAATGAAGAACGATATCAGGATATTTTATTTCAGTTCATCGCACTCTTGGAAGAGGAAGACAGACACTGCTGGCTACAACATGACGGCGCGACATCGCAATACGCAGGTTCAACTTCTGATTTCGTCGAGCAATTCTTTGGTAATCGTGTTATCGGTCGAGTCTTGTGGCCACCAAGATCTCCAGATTTGACTGCGGCGGATTTTTTTCTACGGGTTTACCTCAAAGAAAACTTCTACAGCAACAAACCACGAACACTTGAACAATTGAAAGTCAATATTGAACAAGCTGTATTAAATATCCAGCCACAAACATTTAAAAAAGTTGCAAGAAACGCAAAAACGTAAAACGCGGCCACTTCCAACATTTCCTCTATGCCCAAATGTAAGGTAATGGATGGTAATAATAAAAATTACATTTACATTTACACATGCCTTTTTATTATTTCAATACCTACCAATATACGGTTGGGTTGCGTTTTATATGGGACACCCTTTATATATATATATATATATATATATATATATATACATTTAGTTTGTATGTTTGTTTGTTATAGCATCACGCGAGAACCAACAAATCCAATTATTTTCAAATTTGCAGGATGCACTCGTGTTATCCCAGGGAAGCCGGCAACCGAGACTCTAGTTCCCTTGAAGGTTAAAATATTCATTATTTTTTCGGCCCCAAAGAGGGTGAAGTTGTGAATTAAACATATTTATTAAGGAAAAATTAATTAATCCTTTTACTTCATTATTATATTTCTACCATCGTGGCAAAAAATAAGTTATGAATTTTTCATCGTCAAAGGTATATGTACTTTAATTACCACAGGTACTATTGTCTGTCTGTTGTAATTTAGTTTCTTTTTCAGGTTTCTGTAAATCCTGAATACTATAATTATTATTTATTAGTATTATTCTCACAACCGTGAAGATTAAGTTCAATTGGGTGGGGGGGAGTCCAGGGGGTGGAGGCGTCTGGTAGATGGGAATGGCGATCGAAGCAAACTCTGTGGGTATGTAGGGCGCCGGTCCCCCTGGCAAATTAGGAATGGAGAGCGAAGTAAGCTCTGTGGCCTTTAGATAGTCTCCGATGAGCCCCCGAACTACTCCGGGATTCAACTGGGCTGACCTGAGCCCCGAGGTTCCAGGTTCTGGCTAGACTGGGCCGGCTAGTTAATAACATAAATAGTTTTTTTAAAAAAACACATTAAATTTAAAATTAACATTAAAATAAACTTTTTTTTTAAAACAGTACAATTTTTTATATCTTTTAGATAAATTTAAAATACAATATAATTCACCTAATAACAATAATAATAATAAATTGAAATGAAAAAAAAAGAAAATTACCGTTTTTGTCGCTGTTAAAAACAACGTGATATAATATCCGTATAAAACAGGGAAAAAAATTCTGTAAATAATTGTCCCATTAACAACCTAATAGCTGTTCTTTTCTCATTTTTCTAAATCAATTTAGTGTTTTTTTTCCTAGTGTTGGCTATTTTCCAAGCTTTTTCACAATCAGCAGTTGTGATAAAAAGTTTAATTTAACATAATATAAAAAGAAATATTTTTGCACCTTAAATTAATTACAGATTAGTAGCGTTTAGCAGAACTCTTTATATATAATTATAATGAAATAATGCTTAACGTATATTTCATTGTACATTTTGAGCTTTAAATATTTAGGAAGTGCCTTTTAAAATTTAAACATCAAACATTTTACTGTGCATTATAACAGAATGAAACATCACATGCAGGAAACATTTTCATTATGAATACAAATGGAATTCATTGAATAAAGTTCATTTGACCTTGAACCTTAGATTACAGTCGGAAATTGTGTGATGAAAAATATTAAATTTGCTAAGGCAGGATGTAGTCGCTTTGCAGTTTTATATTATGCATATAATATAAATTAATTTCTTTGATTTTCAGAATTAAAATATTGTTGTACCCTATATTTAATTTTAAAACAATCTTTCTATTATTCCACGCTACGCGTCATTCATATAAAGTTTCTTTTCAAAAATATTTTAATCTATATTATATAAAAAACTAAACTTTTTATAAAAGTATTTCTAGAATCCTACAAAGCCGATTTTATTATATTTTTTTTTGTTCAAAGTTTTTCCTCACCCATATTTTTTTTTTAGAGATTCGTAAAGAATCTCTTTAGATTTAGTTTTCTCTTCTGATTATGGCTATGGAAACTTGTCTAATGACTAAACTATTGGAAAATGTCAAATCAGAACATTTTTATAATCGATTTCCCGACAGCTTGAAACGTTTTGTCAGAACATAAAAAAAAAATTTGTCAAAATCATTAGTATTGGCCAATGCTTTCCTGTTCTTATTTTTACAATTAGATGCTCAATTATAAACTGTATGTAAATACTACTTTTCATATAAATTAATATATCCTTAGTTTTTAAAGAGAGGTTTACATTCCAACCAAGTAAGTACTAGCTCTGATATCAATTTTTAAAATCCTTTATTCATTTACTTCCGTTACAGAATGATTAATCTCTCTAAAGAAAAGAATATATAACATTTTTCAAAATGTATGATTGAAAAAGGTTATAATAAAAATTATGTTTGCTAAGGAAAATATGTTTAAATTAAAAAAAAAAAATAATAAAATAAAAACATAAAGTAAGTAAAAATATATCTAGGACTGCATATTTTATAAAGAAGTTTCCATGTTCCTTTCCTTAGGTGGATTATTATCCTGTAAATACCTAAAGATTTTAAATTTTAAAGAGAGAAGTGGCAAAAACAGTTTTCTACAGTTTACTGTATTTTTCTATTTTCTCTTGTAATTTATCTGTAGAAAGGTTAAATAAAACTATTATTCCCATTCGTATACATGAATTTTCAATATTACATTTTTTTAAATAAAGATTATTTTTAATTTTAATATTTTTTTTTAATTACGGCTTTTGTGTAAACTTGTAATAAACAAGTCTAACCAAATTAAATATCTCATAAAAATGTTTCAATTTTTTTTTTTTTTTTGAGTCGCCTAATGTAGAAGGAAGATTAAAGAAAAACAAACCAACATACTTGGCGTTTATAGACCTAGAAAAGGCATTCGATAACGTAGACTAGAATAAAATGTTCAGCATTTTAAAAAAATTAGGGTTCAAATACAGAGATAGAAGAACAATTGCTAACATGTACAGGAACCAAACAGCAACAGTAACAATTGAAGAACATAAGAAAGAAGCCGTAATAAGAAAGGGAGTCCGACAAGGATGTTCCCTATCTCCGTTACTTTTTAATCTTTACATGGAACTAGCAGTTATTGATGTTAAAGAACAATTTAGATTCGGAGTAACAGTACAAGGTGAAAAGATAAAGATGCTACGATTTGCTGATGATATAGTAATTCTAGCCGAGAGTAAAAAGGATTTAGAAGAAACAATGAACGGCATAGATGAAGTCCTACGCAAGAACTATCGCATGAAAATAAACAAGAACAAAACAAAAGTAATGAAATGTAGTAGAAATAACAAAGATGGACCGCTGAATGTGAAAATAGGAGGAGAAAAGATTATGAAGGTAGAAGAATTTTGTTATTTGGGAAGTAGAATTACTAAAGATGGACGAAGCAGGAGCGATATAAAATGCCGAATAGCACAAGCGAAACAAGCCTTCAGTAAGAAATATAATTTGTTTACATCAAAAATTAATTTAAATGTCAGGAAAAGATTTTTGAAAGTATATGTTTGGAGTGTCGCTTTATATGGAAGTGAAACTTGGACAATCGGAGTATCTGAGAAGAAAAGATTAGAAGCTTTTGAAATGCGGTACTATAGGAGAATGTTAAAAATCAGGTGGGTGGATAAAGTGACAAATGAAGAGGTATTGCGACAAATAGATGAAGAAAGAAGTATTTGGAAAAATATAGTTAAAAGAAAGGACAGACTTATAGGCCACATAATAAGGCATCCTGGAGTAGTCGCTTTAATATTGGAAGGATAGGTAGAGGGAAAAAATTGTGTAGGCAGGCCATGTTTGGAATATGTAAAACAAATTGTTAGGGATGTAGGATGTAGAGGGTATACAGAAATGAAACGACTAGCAATAGATAGGGAATCTTGGAGAGCTGCATCAAACCAGTCAAATGACCGAAGACAAAAAAAAAATGTAACCACCTAAACTTGCCTGCTATAAGTTCAGTAGTTACATAGTTTATCCATTTGTATTCCTACTGTTTTTCTATAATTGACACAGCAGCGAAAATATGTAACGAATGTTTAATAGTTTGTAAACATGCCACTTATTATACCTCTCTAACAACATCATCCATGAATTTACTGTTAACCCATGCCATGATCGTTTACTTGTTTTATCTTATTCGTTTATGTGTACAATTCTTTAGAGTTTTTTAAGTTTTTTTTTTTATATATTTAATTAATTTATAAAGTTGTTTTAGTAACAATTTTTGTGTTTTAAAATAAATATCGATGTTCAGAAAGTATAAATCACCTAATTTTTAGGGGTTACATTTCGTAACCATTTCTCAAAAAAATTATTTATTTAATAAAAGTAATAATAATAATAATAATAAAACGCATTTCTTGAATGATAAAATGGAGTACAAAAATAGTAAAAAGAAAATTCAGCTGACCTGTGAAGTGTTCACAGACAATGTCCGTCTGGGAAGGTTGAGTTTGTATGAAGAACTAAGCTAACAATCAAATTGTAAAATAAGATAAGATTTTTTCAAATAAACTTGAAAAAACTCTTAAATTTAAATAATAAAGGAAAACAATCGTACTAAATTATATAGTAGAATAATCAAATCATAATTTACAGTATAGATGAAATCTGAATATTAATTAATCTATATAAATAAAAATATAAATGTTCGTTTGTTCAAAATCTTAAATCTCCGAAAGTTCTTCGATTGCTTTGAAATTATGACACAACGTTGCATTCGAATAAGCGCGTGTTTTTATATACATACTATTTGTATACCAAAGACACCTGTGACAGGTAAAAACATGGTTTTTGAAAAACAGAGCTATCTGTTGGACGTAAAAGCAAAACACGCTATACTAAATATTTTACAATTCCATTTCAATGTTTCCGATATGTGTGTCCGCTGAAGACTAAAAAACTACTGCACCGATTTACGCACGGGGGAAAAAGGGAGAAAGGGAAAAATCGGAAAAGAGAAAGAGGGAAAATCAGAAAAGGAATAAATCGAAAAAGGTAAAAAGGGAAAAGGGGAAAAGAGAAAAAATAAAAGGGGAAAGGAGAAAACAGGAAGGGGAAATTGTGGAAAGATAAATGGGGAAGGTAAGGGGGAAATGGTTGATACTGAAAGCAGAAATTCCTGGAAAGGGAAAGGAATATGGTAAAAATTAAAATTGGAAAAGGAAAGGGTGGAAAGGGGGAAAAAAGGAAGGTTAAATTTTTTGAAGTTCCGTAATGTACATTTTGTTAATGTTTTATCAAAATTTCAATTGTCTTCATTTAATCAATATATACTCACTCAAATCTAGTAATAGCGAAGCATTGCCGGATCTGCGGGTCTGCTAATAAACAAATAACAATTTCCAGTTAAATTGGTAGAAAATTTAATTCTGAGAAATTTGATGTAAATAATAACGTCTATTAAAATTAAACAAAAATTTGAGTTCAACCTTAATTAGAAACAAAACACACAAACTGGATCGAAAAATATATATATATACGAGTATATTATATAAAGAGAGAGAGAGAGAGTTAGAGAGAAAATAAATGCTCTAAATAATAAATGCTCTTTATTTATAAAAATATGTTTTTTTTTTTGTCGATTCTGTTTGTTTTATTTCTAATTAAAGTTGAACTTCTAAAATTTATATTTAATTTTAATCGATGATATTTACATCAATGTTCTCGGAATTAAATTCCTTATCAAGGTACCTAGAAATTTTTATTTTTTTATTAGTAAATTAACAAAGTTATTTTATTCCAAAACTAAAAAAGCGAATTTTCCGACAAAATTTTTGATGTTTTATTTAATTATTTAAAAAAATAATTAACCATATAATTAACGGATTAATCATTCCTACCACTTGGAAAGGGTTACTACCGCTGTGAAAGTGAAGTATAATCAGTGTTGCCAATAACTTCCATTAAAATATCTCTTATAAAAAAAAAATCTAGGTATATTCAAATAATACTGAGTGGTATGTATATTATGAAAATTAATCAACCTATATATGTGAACTAAATTCAAAAAATATTTTTGCTAAATGAATTTTGCTTTTAATTATTCTATTAACTTAAGTCGTTGGAGTTTAAATAAAAAAATAATTTTACTGAATAATAGTTTTTAGAAAGAGCAAGCTTGTTTTAAGCTATTCTTATTTCATCGTAAATATTAAAACAAAATTAAAAATACTTTTTAAAGAAGAAGAAAAAGTAAAAAGTATAATTGAATATTATTTAGAAAATTGAGATCGAAAATCATAAAAAGATGTTTGAAAATATTATGAAAGCATAAAAAAAATTGTTTAACAGACATTCAATATTGCACGTGAACGCGCAATCGCGTACAGACTGAAAGAATACTTCTATATAGTAAAGTATTACATTATATCTTTCTATACCTTAGTCTGTACTGAACTTCCTTACTATGCCATACACTTACTATCAATTGTAATCCACTTCAAAAGCTTTATAAAGAATGAGAGATATGGATTCGTGTGTGTGTGTGTGTGTGTGTGTGTGTGTGTGTGTGTGTGTGTGTGTGTGTGTGTGTGTGTGTGTGTGTGTGTGTGTGTGTGTGTGTGTGTGTGTGTGTGTTTGCTTAAAGAAGACAAGGAAAAAGTGACAGTGGAGCGAGAAGAGAATAGGTAAAAGATTTCGGCTCTAAGAAGTAGTACGTCGTAAAATCTGCTTCCTTTTAATGTGATAAATCTTCCTAAAACCAACATTTTTTTATATTCTATAAGAAAATAAATGTTTGTCAACTAAAAAAGGAAAATAAATATACCTCCTCAAACATATAAATCATATTATATTCTTATAAACATATACAACTTTTTTTTTTAACTATTTACAAATCAAGTAATTTCTTAAAAAACAAAAAATATCTTCAAAAATCGTTTTAAACATTTCTAAAAATTAAAAACTAAATTTGTATTTCAATTTTTATACAATCATCATCAGTATATATAAAAAATTAGTTCATAAATAATATATAAGAAAAAGTACAAAGAAATAAGCAATTATCAAATAAACAATACTTATAACACTGTACAAGTATTTATACTGGCATTTTTATATTTAAAAAAAATCCCTTTCGGCACGCCAGAAGGCGAAGGTAGATTCCACCTGTGCTAAGTAGAAAATAAAAAAGATTTCCACCTTAAAGTTAAGGAAAATTTCAAATTTACTCAATACGACAATGGTTTCATGTGAAAAAAATTTTACATACTTAGCAAACGACAAGCCCCATCTTCTAGCAACATTTTGGTCATCCCTTGCCGTAAAGTTCAGTCATAGCGAAAATTGTTACAGATATTTTAGGTAATGTTTAGAGGACTAATGACCACTTTAAACCGATTCGATACTGTGCTTATTAAGGGAAGTTTTTTGATTTTTTTGTGTTCAAAACCCCATTTTTTCCACCCCCTAGGCCAATGGTAGGTAATATCAAAAGACTTTACATAGATTAAGTTTTAGGCCAAAAAATAATAGGAACTTTAAACGAATTCGATATTTTACTTATAAGAAAGTTATAGCAATATTTTATTTTTTCGAAACCCCTCCCCCCCACCATTTCCATCCCATGGTTCGATTTTGGCCGTTAACTAATTCTACCAAGATTTTGAGACGAGTTATTTTTAAGGAACAATTTGAACGTGATTGGCGCAAAATTACGACAGTTATCGTGTCCACAAAAAAGTGAAATATATATATATAATTTATATATAAATTTTTCACCTGACGGTGGTTTTCGGATCTTGGGAATGTGAAACTCGAAGATATGTCGATATTTTCCGGAAGTCGTATCATGGTACCCATTACAATAGGTGGCTTTCTTATGAAATCTACCTAAAAAAAAGTAAATTAAAAGTAAATTTAGACCCAATAAATAACAGAAACATAAAATTAGCTTAAAGATATTTTAACCACTAGACAAACTATGACTTCTAATACCCACCACAATGAAACAAATGCCTCTTATACTGAGCAAACAATTTATATATATATATATATATATATATATATTGCCAATCAGAGCTCGCCCTTGCTAGGGGCTCTGCTCCGTGGACCCCGCAGTGTTCGTTTTCTTCATGGTTGTGAAAATAATACTGGTAAACAATAATTAAAACCTGAAAATCTCTCTTTCCTCTAACATTTTCCTCGTTCTTTATTTTGAAGCTCTGATACTCTCCTGCTGTAGACGAAGCTACAGCTTCAATCTGGGCGTAGGCTCTCGGTCAGCACCTAACCAAAGACCATGCACTTTAGCTGTTTCAGAAGACCAAATTATTCTCATTCTGTTAGCAGACTTTGAATAATTAGAAAGATTACATCTTTTTCTTGAAGGAATACTTTTTTTAACTTTTGACAATCCAATATGGACGGCCAATTATAAATGATAATATGGACAGAGTGGTAGCGTCTCGGCCTTTCATCCGGAGGTCCCGGGTTCGAATCCCGGTCAGACATAGCATTTTCATCCACGCTACAAATCATTCATCTCATTCTCTGAAGCAATACCTAATGGTAGTCCCGGAGGGGGACTACCATTAGGTATTGCTTAATCTCCTTAAACACAAAAAACAAATGGACATCCGAAGTAAAAAATCAAAATTTATAAAAGTTCGCTAAATGTGCAATAATGTAATTACAATAATAATAATATTATTATTGTAATCATTATATAATACTAAAATAATTAAAAGTATATAGATGTGACCTAGAGATCTTTTATATTAGCATGGTAAGAGAAATACTGAATAAAGTAAAAGGATTAATTGGTTCTTTAATGAAAATCTTAACCCCCATTAGGAATATCGTGATAATTCTAATTGAACAGTTGTCTGTAACTTATGTTAACAGTGGTTAATCTTGCAAAAAATTAATTTAAATTTGTTTTATGCTTCTGTTGACATTTTTAATAAACTATAGATTCAAGTAAAAGACATTGCGTCCAGTTTATCTATTTCTGTACCTACAAATCATATCCTGACTGATTCATCAACGCCCAGCAAACGTTACTAAAGACAAATCGATAAAAATTTTTTTTATTGTTCTTATAGTGTAAGTGCAGATTAAGAAAGGATATTTTGAAACTCCGATTTTAAAGGATTAAAATGGAGTAACAATGAAATTAACAGTTTTTTTAATTTCTCAGTAACAAATGAAGATATCAACGTGAATTTTGGTCTATCTCTCTCTCTGCGCGCGCTTGTGTGTGTGTGTGTGTGTGTGTGTGTGTGTGTGTGTGACATCTAACAAAAAAATTTCTATTTTTTTTATTTTTTAAGTTTAAAGACTTAAATGGATTTCATTTTTTTTTTTAATTACCCATCTATTATTTTTTTTTTAATTTCTCGATAACAATGAAGATATCAATCAACTTTTTTTTTTAGTGTTTTATTTTCATGTAAATATTTAAAACAAACTTCTAAATTTTTCGAAATCGATCTTGAATGTGATGATGAAAGGTAAAAAAATTTGAACAATTATTGTAAATTTTCCCCCATTTCCGATTATACTAAACGAGATATTCACTCGTCTTGGACTTGCAAATACAATTCAGATAAATATCGAAAAATCATTATCGACGTTTTTTTAATTTTAATTTTTAAAACGGTATGACGGTGTACCGGCAGTTCAAACAATACAGCCACTGTCAGTTATTGGTTGTTCGATGCGATTGGCTTCACTCACCTCCAGTTACTTTACTTGGCAGGAAACGGAAATAAATCATACGAGATGGGGATGCTAGTTTAAAATAAGATTACATGATTTTTTTTTTGTAGAAAGCTTTTTTTCTTTTTTTGTCTTGTTATTTTTTTTTTAATCGTTCTTTCTTTATATTGCTGTAATCAAAATTTTACCGTGGTTTTCCTTGAATCAACCAGGTAAACACTGGGAAATCTATTTATTTTTTTTTTTTATCAGTAGAGTCTTGACGTGAAAATAAATATTAAGCACCATTATATAATGAAGAAAATAACAGGTTTTTATTTTTTTGAAATGATTATATACATACTTAAAGTTAGATATTTAAAATCATTCAGATTAATTATTCAATCTTTCACGATATATTAGTTTGCTTGTCATTACTCTCGCCACCACCCCATTAGGTCACCCTAAAGCATAAAACCGAATGTCTGTAACCGAATGTGTGTGAGCCTCGAACAGTTTAGGGACCAGGATCCTAACTCCTAGAGATTACCTAACAGTGTGAGCGGAGTAAGCGCGGTGCTATACACCACCGGCTTACGTGTCCCAACCGTTCCTTGTCATATGTTTGCTAAAATGATGGGTTGGCGCACCCCGTCAACTACTAAAAATATATTATGACATCCATAAATTAAAATTCATTTCGTATAGACAGCAATTCGCTTCCACGCCTAGGTCGCTGAATGCCAGAAAGTACCTGTCCGCCATATTAAAGTGTTTGGAGCCTTAATTGGCTGGTGGTCAGCCGTATATAACTCTAGGTTAGCTTCCCACAGCAATGCGGTAGGAATCTTTTCCCTTAGGTAAACTACTGATGTCGGTTGAACAAAACAACCGCATCAAAGAACTTCCACACGGTCCGACAGTGCGGTTCTTACTTGTGAGTGGCCAATTTTCCCCTTGACCACTACGTTCCAGGGTAGCCCGATAACTGCCCTCCCCCCCAAGATAAGAGCAGTCAAACATCAGGTGTTCATTTGAATGAACCTCCCCGCAGACGCACAGCCCATCAGCTGCTAGACGGAACCGAAATAGATGTTGGTTTAAATTAACATGGTTGGTGAGCACCCGGGCACCCGTTGCCCTTAAAAACGAGCTCGAAGCGTACTATCACCCCAGATCTTGTATATCGTTCACGATAGTTGATATAGAAATAATAATAAACTTGAGGTTTTTATGTTACTAATAAATTAGATTTATTTTGAATAAAAAAAGCTGACAATGCAGTTCTAGGTTTAAATTACTTAATTAAAAATATTTATAATTTTATTTAATTAATATTTTTTCGTTTATTTAATTCAATGATTCTATTTAAAGTGCGAGCGCATTTCATATTTAATTCGCGCGGTACTAGCGCGCGTGGTGGTAATAGCGGCTACGGTCGGAACTAACTAACCTAATGTAATTTCACAACTTACATAGAACGGTTGCTTGTAGGGTCGGCATACTGGTGTAGCCGCGAGGCTCAACGTACCCGGAACCGAGCGATCGAGTTCGAGACTAAACTAGACCGAGTAACTTCTTTCATTACAAATATTATTCATTTATTTAATTCTACTGCTCACCTGTGATGTCACAACATATCAGACGATTACAACATTTTTTGAAGTCGGGGTGCGATTTTGTAAAATTTATTTTTGCAAATATTGTTAACAAATGTGCCTAAGAAAAATGTGACCTTAATTAGGCGAAATCTCAAGATACTGAAGGTGACCTTTCTCTATAGCCTCATCCCCTTGGCCTTTTAAGTTGAAATTTTAATGCCTCAAAATAGAAGTAATCTAACCAATTTTGATCAAAACCGGTTCAGTAGTTCTGGAGATATAAAGTGATTTCGAGGACGATACCGAACAAACCTATATCCGAATATTTTAACATCTGGAAAATTTCTAACCGGTTTTGGATTCCTTAGGGGTCAAAACGTCAAGATTCGGTGAAAACCACACTAGCCTAAATTGGACCGATTACAATAATTTCTCTTCTAGAGCTATAGCTCTCTTCTAACGCTATCTAGTTGGGAAAGTAAAAAATAAATAAATAGGAAGAGAAGAATTTATTTTTTAAATCGTTGTTGCTTTAAGATATTTCACAAAGAAATAAAATGTTTTTTAAAGACATTTTAAAGAAATAATTTTAATAATAACCTGAAATATTTTTCAGAATTTCTTATTTGCTATTCAACCTATTTGTACTACCTAACTCCCTCATATTATTTCATTCACCTCCTCTCTCACACTCTCTCACTTTCTTTTTAAGACTCATTCTTTCCTTTCTTTTACGTTTATTAATTCCTCTTTTTCCTCTCTTTTAACCGTAATTTTATTTAATGTATCATATCAGACAATATAAACCATAAAGATAAAAATTCAGATCGTATTTATTATATTAAATATGACAGTAAATGAGGTTTTTAGTACTTTTATTTTACGGTTTGCAAACAAAAAGAAAATATAGTCAACAAAAAATCGTGAATGTTAGTAATTTAAGTTCTCGTATATTTGTATAAAGCGACTTAATAATCTTCTTTTATTAAAGAATATAATTCTACAACAAATAAAACGAATCCATTTTACTGTAAAAGAATTGCTTTATTTTTATTTTTTTTTTATCTCTGATGATTTTCCACTTAACTGTTTCGTGATATTATACGTAATATTTTTTAATGTTTAAAATTCGTTTGTTTCAAAACATTTAGATTTTAAATATGTTTTAATATATTTGTGTGTATTATGTGGTTTACTTACATAGGTACAGATTTCTGTATTAATTTCTTTATAAAATTAAAATTTCTTTATAAATTCCAGTCTACTGAAAAGCTTTAAAATAAAAATATCATTTTTTTCAACAATTTGGTTTTAATGGACCGCGTATAGTACAGTAAATTTGTATTTTTATTTGAAAATCCTTACCTACCGATTGATGTTTTTTCCATATGTTAGGGGTGACGAATAAAGCTTAACTCCAGATTTTTAACATCCCCCTCCCATAGATTTTTGAAAAACTCAAAAAGTTTTTAAAATGCATTTTTCTCTGAATCTATGCATTTTAGAGAAAGGTTTTTCAAACAAAAAATGTAGAGGACATTCTCCTCTACAATTAATATGTTTGAAGTTATGTCGTATAATTTTAAATTGAAATACTAGGTAGCGCTGAAGTTGTAAAAACCGTGTTTTTTTCACCGGGAAAAATTGTTTTTCGTCTGTATTACATTTGGAAAAGTTGTTAATCTCAACAAAAAAAACAGACAACTTTTATTTAAACAATTTTCTTGTACGACTTACCGTTATGGAGCTGTAGCTTGTGAAAGTGTGAAAATGTTGTGAATTGGGCACGTGTTCGAAACCGGTCTAGTCGCTGAACAATGCCGATCTCCCCGGCTACAGTAACAATATGACCGCTACGTTGCCATTGTACCGCTATAACTCTGGAATGCTAAGTCGTACAAGAAAATTATATGAATAAAAGTTGTCTGTTTTTTTGAGATTAACAACTTTTCCAATACAATACAGACGAAAAACAATTTTTCCGGTGAAAAAACCGAAAAAACACGTTTTTTACAACTTCAGCGCTATCTAGTATTTCAGTTTCAAATTATACGGCGTAACTTTACGTACATTAATTGTAGAGGAGAATGTCCTGTACATTTTTTGTTTGAAAAACTTTTCTCTCAAATGCATAGATTCAGAGAAAACGCATTTCAAAAAATTTTTGAAGTTTTTGAAAAATCTATGGGAGGGGGATGTTAAAAATCTGGAGTTAAGCTTCCCTCATCTCCCCTAACGCATGGACAAAAGATCATCGGTAAGTAAGGATTTTCAAATACAGCCTATTTTGATGACAAATTGCCTGTAGTAGTACAACAATATTTTTTCATCATTTAATTGTACGTTTTATTTTTTTTCATCTGACCATTTTAATCCATAGTTTTTTTTTATTTGGCTTGTAAATCTTCCTATTTTTTTATTTTTCTTCTAAAAATCTGCTTGTACTAGATTTCTTATTCATAAATTTCTTTTTCCCACAACTTTTTTATGACTTCTGAGAACTAATTTAATTCATTTTTTTATTCTACTTTTAAAGGATTAGAACATTTTATTTGTCAATCCATTTTGGTCCGTTCTTGAAAGATTCTTGAAAAATATTGTTATCGAATTGAAAGGTTATTCAGTTTTTACCGGCTTTTAGAAGAAAAGTTTGATATTATTTTCGGTCGCATGGTTCGAATGAAGGGGATGAAAATGGATTTTCTTCACACGTATCAGGAATTTTGAGGTTTCAGGAATACGAAAATACAATTTATGTAAATTGGGGTTTATATATATATATATATGTATATATATCATGCCTACATATAAAATTTTGCGGCCTGGAAAAACTCCAAAACTGGTAACCACTTTGAATCCCAACCACGTAGGAAAAGACACCCACCTTGCGGTCGCCACACCAACACCCCTTCGAAGCCCTGATGAGCTTTAACGGGATCAAACACGTTGAAGCTTCGCCCGTTGTATACGGGTACTTGGGTCAATTTTTTTTTATTTTATGATTCTTAGTCAAAGAACCGTAGTCAGATTTAGCCGCCAATTGCGTCAAATAAATTTGAAAACGAAAGAAAAATTCTTTAATTTGGATGACATCTATAAAATATCAGTAAGTTTTGACAGAAATTACTTAAATTTTGTTGGTATTTGTCAACAATCATATCAGTTATTTATTACTGCAGCCATCTGTTGGAATTCTGAGTAACTACGAATCTCTCTTCGCGAGTGTGTGTGTGTGTGTGAATGTATTTCAGCAATTAAATAAATTATTTTATTACGATATTATTCTTTGAATGAAACTGCAAAAAAATACAGCACAACAAGGCACAACCTAGACAAGGCAAACGCGCGTTATTTCTTTTATGATCTGTTATTTGCTGCTAGTGAACAGAAATATGTATCCTAATATACTATTCACCTTATTTAGTTGTATTTCATAGTTGTAAATTATTTTAGTATATTTATTAAATAAATCTATTCTTTTACATATTGTAACAATAAAAAGTGAACTAAATAAATTTTAGGCGCGATTAGTTTACAATATTTTCAAGTCAGGGATATTATCTAAATAATTCTTCATTTCTAACTTTTAGGAGTGAATAGAGGTAAAAAGGATTGCTGCTTTTTTGTCGTATAGTAAATTAATTTTTAAGTTGATACCAAATTATTTAATAACGATTAACCGAAGAAATATTGCTTCTATCTTTTATCCGTAAACTAACTAATAATAGATCCCTCATTGAGAGAAAAACCTGACAAAATTTAGATTAGGACAGGTTTTATTTTAAATAAATCACTTTCCTTTTTGTAAATATCAATAAACTGCATGGTTTTATGTTATTCTCAACCTTTTTTCAGTTCTGTGTAATTATGTAAACATCAATATATTTATTACATCCTATAATACGTGAGTTTAAAGAACGCTCCTATCCTTAACTCAAATGACGACTGGCTTTGGATAGACGAGGTACGCGGAGTCAAGTACAATAATTATACTAATGTAGCTGATAACATCATTCAAATTATTAATAAACTGCTTGTTCTATGACGTCCCACTTTTATTTATTATTTAATAGACTTGATTTTATCATGTTATGTATTCAAATTTAGTTTTGTAGAAGTGTACGCGTTTTTAGTAGCATTTTTATTTCATTTAATTGCATAAACCTGTGTACTTTTATTACGTTTTCTTCATAATGTACATATACTTATTATTCTGCGAACATTTATGACAGATTTTACATCAAAATTTAATGGGTTTTATTTTAAAAGCGGACAAATTCTTAAATTGCTATTATAATAGTAAAAGATAAGTATTATATTCACTGTCGTGGAAATTAAAACAAGACGATATCCTGCAAAATTTGATCGAATTGATCTCTATGGTTGTTACGCTGACGGCATTTAAGAATTTGCATAAATAGGAGTGTAGCATAAATTCCTACGTACCACTTTCAATTTTTTCGTAACTTCCCATAAACACTCCACTTTGTTTGTATGCAGGCCGATAATCGGATCTCGAATTTCAACCGAGTAACTAACAGTTTGTTGTATAAAATTGTAATGTTGCACATAGATATATCATCGTAACTCTGCCAAAATTTAGAAATTATCTTCGTCTTAGGTCTAATACAATTCTTTATAACACTTAGTAACGTATTTTTCATTCGATCGGGAACCGCAATTACGAAACATTCTTTTGTTTCTCTGTCCATCCCCGCAAATATACACTAGTGAGGTAAACGTCCCCGGTTCGTTTTTCACCTTCAAAAAAGAAATTCGTCTATTTCCACGTTCAGACCATTCCCGCTTAATATTACTAGATTACAAAGTGTAATATGTCCTCACCCTCTTCCCTTAAAAAAATTTTCCTATCAGTTATTGATATTACTCATACCAAATTCTTCGTTAAAAACTTAAAACTGATACATTCCTCACTCCGTGCGGAAATTAACAACAATTTCTAGTTTCAGTTTGCGAAATTACAAAGATTTTCTAGATTGACGTACGGGGATATTTGGAACAACTCGCCTTTGCACAGTACCATTTATCTTCCCTGTCGCTCAACGAAAGAGATATTTTATGACCTTGTACCAAAACCTTTTTCTTTTCTGTTTACCCTCCGGAACCACCGTAAGGTATAAATTCAGAGGATGATATGTAAGAGTGTAAATGAAGTGTAGTCTTGTACAGTCTCAGGTCGACCATTTCTGAGATGTGTGGTTAATTAAACCCCAACTACCAAACAACACCGGTATCTACGATCTAGTATTCAAATCCATATAAAAGTAACTGCCTTTACTAGGATTTGAAAACCTTAGAACTCTCGACTTCGAATCATCTGATTTACGAATACGCATTCACCATTAGACCAACCCGGTGGGTCCTGTACCAAAACATAGGATTATGTAAAAATCCCTTGTGAAAAACGAAAAGCATGTTGTTTATTTAGCAGCTCTCGGATTAAGTCAATCTAACCCATGTTGGATAAAAATACCGAATAGTGTAAAGGATAGAGAAATACATGCAAGTACACGATTGAAATTGACTGCACCGACTAGTACATAGCCAGTACTAGTCGGCTATGTACTGGCTTATCTTAACTTATCTTATGTACACTTAGCTTAGTTATAGCTTAGCTTAGTTAAGTACTTAGCTTACTTACTAACTTAGCTTATGTACTTTCTTATCTTAACTATGATAAGATAAGAAAGGTTGAAATATAATTACAACAACGACATATAAGATATAAGACAAACATTCACAATTTAATATTGTATTTTATTCCTTAATCCAGTGATTTCTAAACTGTGCGCTGCAGCGTCACGAGGAGCCGTGGCCTCTTCAGAAGAGCGCCGCGAAATATCTTCATAATTAATTGAATCAAGCCATTTATAATTATTAATTTAATGTTAATAAAGTAAAAAAATAATGAAGATACACGATTTTTATTTATTTTTATTTCTTACTTACGAGTAGTCACACTTTTACTTAGGGTAGGGCGCAGTGGAAAAACTTTAATTAAAAAAGGGCGCCGCTAGTCGAATAATTTTGGGAACCACAACTAATTTACATAACCATATTAGTAATTCAGAAAATGGAAAAATAAGAAATATATATCCGTTTTTGAAAAAAGATAAATAATTATTTTAAGGAGAACTTTCCGTAGCAAGCTTATAATATTATCTAAACTAATTAGTTTATGAAAAGGGAAATAATCGGGGGCCTATTACTAATGAACAACCAAATATTCCCGTAAAAAAAATGTATGCTACAGCGAGTGAAATTTCAGCAAAGACGATTAAAACCATTATAAAATAATAAAAAGGAATGACAGAAGTTTGAAATACTATTTCAAACCCACCCCACAAAAAAAATTCGATATTTCCTTAAAGGACGAGTTACGCGTATCCAGCGAATCGTTTACCGATTTATTTTTATAATGAAAAGCTTCTTCCTACCGCTAAGCGTATTTGGAATAAATAGGCAGTTAGTTTTCAGGAGCATCAGAAAAATTTTTAAATCCTTAGAATATTGACAAAAAACAAGAATCCCCTTAGAGAAAACATGAAATACAGGAGCAAAAGACAAATTATTTACGATCTACTGGTAGCTGCGGAGCATAAAATCGTACCATTATGTAGATGAAATTTATATTATAGTTTCTTATGACTCGAACAAAATATTGTTAGATAAATGTGATTATCATCCAGTATTTGGTGTTCATAAATAATATTTTGCTTACGCTAAAAGATAGTAAATCAAATGGGGATTTTAATAATAATATGAATTTTGAAAATTTTAAGAAATGCTTGGAAAATAAACTATAATTTTATATTCCAGGACTGGTTATCATTTTCTGAAAAATGAAAAAAATATAAATTTTAATTTTTAAAAACCATAAAACTCATGAAAGTATAAATTATTCTGTTTATTAATTTACGAGATAAGATATATGTTATGAATTCTAAGTAATTGAATATAAAATCTGACCACAACTAAAGATGAGAATTTAGTAACTCCGTTAACATTAATAATTTTTTTTCAAGTGACAATAAATATTTGTATGTTTATAAAAACTTACTAAACATCGAATAAAACAAAAATGAATATGAAATTTAAGAAGTTTACAAAAAAACAAAACATTTCCTTGTTGTGTATACACAATGTAAGCGAATTTGTATGTATGTGGATAGACGCGTGTATATTTTATCAAATTCAAAAATTATTAAGTTCCTAGAATCTAAAAACGTTTTATAGACTTGAATAAAAACAAAAGAACAACTATAATAATGAGAGATTTTTTTAATTGGTTACTATATTACATCTACTTAACACACACAGAGTGATTTACGAAGAAAATAACAAACTTTCAGAACTTCTTCTACTAGAGAAAATAAATACGTTCATATTAACATAGATTTGAAAATTCTTTGTTAGCGAGTATCGTCTGCTACAAGATTTCATCCTAATTTCTGCGCCTTCGAAAAAAATTGATCAGAGTATAATTCATGAGAGCAAAATTAAAGGGTGAATTTAGTGGTTTTATGTGAAATATGATCAGAAATTTAAAAAAAAAAAAAGTCTCAGAACTCTGTTATTAATAGTTTTGAGAAATCTGAGCAGTGGCGGCTTCCGTATAAGCACTGTGGAACTGCAGCATCCCCTATTTTCACTTGATATTATCGAAAACATTTAATATAATGAATCTTTTTTTCTTTAATTCTTTCTTTATACTTGTACAATATGTAATACTTAAGCTTAATGTCAATAGCCATCTCCCAGTTTATGAAAAAGATACAGAAATATTTGTATGGAACTGTAAATAACACAGTTCCAGCGGCGTGGTGTATGGCTGTTGTGCGCATGCGCACATAGAAAGCTGCACGTGCGGCTGCGCGGAAGAGAAGTACGTCGCTCCCGCAATGCCGACCCTGGCATGCTGGTGGAGTATTTTTTACTCCGCGTGTGTATGGAACGCTACTTGTTCGTTACCTTTTCTAGTTTAGTCGGTGGAAGAATTATGAAAATGATTTAGTTGTTTTTTCAGTAGTTATCAGAAGATCGCGGAAACCAAGGGTTCTTTGATCGCCATATTTGTCGAAAAACACGCTGAAGGGCGAAAGAGAAAGTAATTAGTAAAAATTAATTGCGTATTTATTTCTGTGTACTTAGAAATTTAAATTAAGCACCATTGGTCTATAGTATTTTTAAGCGGCCATTTTATTAAGTTATATAATAATATTAAAAAATATTACCTGTATTGACATTTTATTATTTATTCAGTTAAATTGAATATATGAACCATATTCTTGAATGTGTGAAATCGTATAATTAGATTATTATCATTCTTCCAGCTATTATATTTGATTTTTTTCCAGGTTCTTCTATTTTACAGAAAAATTTAATCATTGCCTCGAAAAGGCCCAGAAAAAAGTTACTGGAACAGCACTACCTCTAATTTTAGCTACGAGCCGCTACTGAATCTAAGATAAAAGCCAAAGGATTGGGGTCGACAAACACGTTGTTTATATTTAACGTAAAATATCTTTGTGTAAGAAACATAAAGGTTTTTAACAAACTTGTAAAGAATTTGATCTGAGTAAAATGGTACGAATAATGTGTACAGAAACTGAATTCAAATGTTCAAATTTTGATGTTTATTAGAAACAAAATATATAAAAATGTGACAGATTTTAGCTATGTATAAAATGAAAAAGAAAATTTTCAATGTTGCAAAAAAAGTGAATTCGATATTTAAGATAAATAAACAATTAAAAATAAAATAAAAGAATTTATTACACATATTTAACGGTAATTAAAAATTAATCTTATCTAAATTTTTTTGGAATAATTTATTTTATAAATTGGCAATATCAATAACTGATTCCAACATTTATGGTTTTATTTATTGATTTGGCAGTAATAAACATTTAAATAAGTGAATTTAATAGTGCGTGTGTCATTATCCAACAGTGCCTTATAAATTTTCAAACGAAGAATATATAGACATCATTTTTGTTTATGGATTCATTATTGGAAACGCACGAAATACACAGTATGGAAAAAATCAATTATTTCCAAATAGGAGAATTCCAGGCCACAAAACTTTTGCTTCGGTATTTCTGTGCTTACAGTTTAACTTTTATTTAAAACTTTTATGTATTTATTAGCCATTTAACAAAGATTTTTACGCTAAATAGTGTGTTTTTCGATCCCAATAATTTTTACTCTAGATTTCTCGAAATTTATTAAAAATAGTTCTGGAATCTGTTTATTTTTTTCTAAATAAATTTAAGTCCAAAGAATACCATGGCTTTATTTTACCGAAGGCGAAGAAATTAGGGCGAAATTTTTTCCACGCCGATCACTCCTTACCGAGGCGTTTCTGAACCTACGTTTATATAAATTTTCTTCTTTATTTTTACTATTAGAACATATACTGAAAATTTATTCGTGAATCACTCTGTATATTAGATAAACATGTTTTTTTATCAAAATTCTATAAATTTATTTTAATTACATATTTGTGGGTGTTTTTGTTAGATGTAAATACCAAAAATTATATATATATATATATATATATATATATATATATATATATATATATATATAATTATTCGTTTTACTTACTTTTTATTGGAAAACTTAATTAAATCTCTTTGTAAAAATAAACTTTTGTGAATGAAAATGTTTTATTTAACATTTTTGAATTACGTTCATTTTATTATTAAAAATAAAAAATAAAAAAATAATTAAAAAAGGGAAGAGTGAAATATTAAAAAGTTAACTATTTTGTAATGGAAATTTTTTGTTAATACTGTTCTTTTGTCTGTTTACGTTAATATGCAATTTTGATATCTTTTTTTTCATTTTTGAAACCGTGTTAATTATGTAAAAAAATATCCATGTAGAAAATTAAAAATTGCTAAATACAAATTTAAAAAAATCAAAAAAAAAATCACCTAATCTATTACTTTTCATTTGCATATTTTAAAAAATAAAAGAAAGAACAGAATTAAAAAACCCTTACACAAAGAATGCATAAATGTATACAAACTTACATAAAACACTGTAATTTTTTTTTAATATACCGAGGTGCTTATTAACGAACTTTTTTTGTGTCTGACGTATCTTAGAAAAAAAAAATCTATAAAAGTTACACTTCTGTCTAAATGCTCTGGATAGAATTTAAATCAATTTTAATCATAATTTTTTTTTTTAATTTTACATGTAATTTCTAACAAAAATTAACGAAAAAATTCATAAATAAGAAAATAAAGCAAAAATTTGTATTATTATTATTATTATTATTATTATTATTATTATTATTATTATTATTATTATTATTATTATTATTATTATTATTATTATTATTATTATTATTATTATTCTGGTCGGGGTAGAGGTTGTCGAGACCAAGCCGGCCGCAAAGTACCTCGGTGATGATTGACCGGAAACTCAGTTTTGCTGAGCAGCTTCGTACAGTCGCCGACAAAGCTGCGAGAGCCGTAACTGCTCTCAACCGGCTTATGGCGAATGTCGGCGGACCGAAGCCCATCAGACGGCGATTGCTGATGTCCACGGTGCATTCCATCCTGTTATACGAATCGGAAGTGTGGGCCAAGGCATTAAGAGTTGCGAGAAACCGGAAGCAGCTCGCGCAGGTGCAACGCACCGCAGCCTTGCGAGTCGCTTCCGCGTATCGGACGGTCTCCGAGCCTGCAGTACTTGTGGTCGCCGGCGTCATACCCGTTGCTACTTTAGCAAGGGAGCGCCAGGTGATCTACAGAAGGCGACGGGCAGGCGAAGACCGGGTGACCATTGCCAACGAGGAACGCACTCGGACGTTCCTCGCACGGAAAGAGACCTGGGACCACGAGAACAGAGGACGATGGACCGCAAGGCTTATCCCTCTGGTCAGACCGGGGACGGAGGGACAGCATGGAGAGGTGGAGTACTACATGACCCAATTTTTAACGGGTCACGGGTACTTCCGCGCTTACCTCCATGTCATAGGGAAAGCGCCGTCGTCCGACTGCCTGTATTGCCCCGGTGTACGGGACGACGCTGAGCACACCTTTTTCAAATGTGCTCGGTGGGCGGCAGATCGAGGGACACTAGAGGCGGATCTCGGAGCACTGAGTCTCTACAACGTGGTTGCGATGATGCTCCGTGACCTGAGCAGCTGGGAAAGTGTAGCCCGATTCGTCGGCAACATTCTCAGGGCCAAAAAGGTTGACCTGGATAGTCCTGAAAATTAGGTAGCACCTAATCAGGCTAGAAGGACTCGACCGGAAGTAATGTGTTAAACGGTTCCGGGTCGAGTCCTGGTAGAAAGGGGGTGGTTTTAGTCGGTAGTCTACTGATAGTGATTGGATAATAACATTAGCTGGAGCCCGACACTCCGTGCGTAAATGCATTTCCACCTCCCTCCATAAAAAAAAAAAAAATTATTATATTAAACACACTTCAAAGTAAAAATAATACAGTTTGATTTGTTGCAAACAAAATCAATTTAGTTATCCCTGGAAAAGAATGTTTTAAAAAAGTACTTAATAAATAGGATCATTAAATCAGAATAACTAAATCTTGCATAAACGATGATGAGACAGTCAAATAATCTAACTGAAAGAAATAATTATAAAAGAAAGAACAATTTTAGGACTTAAATGTAAAAGGCTTTTCATGCCTGCTCTTCAGGCGGAAATGCTGGCATCTGCTGCGAAATTCCTCGTTGGACCTGCCAAAAGGTTCTTCTTTCTTCTTTTTCTTCTTCTCCAGGTGAAAGTCGGTGATGAAATATGTTCCGATGTGCTGGTATTGCTTTTTTATACCCGCCTGCGAGTGGTGTGAGAGTTTTGTGGTCAGTTTGCTTGGTGGGAGGAACGCGTGTGCATGCGCGTAGCTGGACTGCAAGTCCCATCAACTTTCACAGGCTATAGTGGTGGGGTAAACAATTCTTTTTCAGGAATCGATTCTTTCGATTTTATTCTCAGAAAGGATTAGTAAAAAATAGTTGTTCGTCCGATCCAACGATTCTTTTCCTTGTCACCATTACCAGTACTGCAAACTCTCTTTCTCCTCTTCACCCGTATTTAGCGGTTCTTCTCTCTTCATACCATTGTTTGACTGAAAACTGATGTGGCAATAGTATGTACGTGTGTTGAGGTGTTTGAAGATTAATAACCTTTGACTGAATAAACTAGTTTTCATGAAATTTGACAAAAAGACTCATTTATATTGGGCATTTTTTTGGTAAAATTTTGGGATAAATATCTTCATGGGATGGGCTAGATAGTTTTTTGGGATCAATTTTTTTCAAAATTTTGCTAATATAACCTCACTTTATGTTAAGCTCAGTAATGTGTACATGTTACCATTTAAAAAAATTTACCCCTAAATTCTCCTCTTCCCAAAAAATCAAAAAAATCTGTCTTTTATTTATTGCAAATTTTTTAACCGTTTTATTATTATTATCGATTAAAATAACTATATTTTTAATTTTTTTAAAGTTTTTTCATATATCATTTTTATCCATTATATAAGAGTAAATAATCAATAATACCAGGAAAGTATAACTTTGATGTCAGATTTTTTATATATACTTTTTCCGTAGAGTTTACTAATCATTTTTTTCTAACTTTGGAATCTGGCAATCATGCAATTCTGCGTAGGCGTCGTATTATTTTCGAACATTTTATGCTAGAACATCATTTTAATTTAAAAAAATCTGCTTAGAAAATTATATGTTTACGATTAGCACAGTTTGAACTCAATTCGCGCCAGTTTTTCATTAATCTAGAGTTGGGCATTGGTGACGGGATGAACAAAATTTTACTTGCGATTTAGATAATCCTTCCGTATCAATACAATTAAACTGGTCGCCAACAATCATTTATTACTCTGCGGGATGTATGTTTTTCCTTAAGGTTTGTAAGTAACGTATCGCTGCCTCGGGATTGAAACGAGAACTAAAAAACAATTACGTGATCGATCAACACCGCCGAGTGTTTACTCTATATTACATTTCTGCTAGTAGTTTCGACAAGTCAATTTTTGCGTCATCAATTTTAGTTACCTTATCCAGGCCCTCTAACTTCACACTATTTTCCCCGACAGTATACAATTCCCGAAGGCAGCAGCTCCAGTCAATATATATTTATTTGGATAATCCTGTCTTATTACTTAAAATATCCTAATAAATGCATCCAGAATGCAACAAATCGACTTACATTTTTTTGTGAAAATTTGTGATATTTGAACCACATGATTTTTAAGTGGGTAATTTTCAATTTATACTCTTCCAAAATCATTATACAGAGTAACTAACAATCAAAATTATGTAAAAAACAAAAAAACACCTAAATTTTATTATTTGTAAAAATATCGTTTATTTATTTTTAAAAATAAACACACCTTTTTTAACTTCCTTGTAAGAAGTAAACGAAGTATTGTGATCGCCAAAAATTTCGGTTTTCATATTTCAACGGAAATATCCATTTTGACAATTTCTGAATCCATTTTGACTTCTTCCGGCGTGACGTCTGTACGTACGTATGTATTTCGCATAACTCAAAAACGATTAGCCGTAGGATGTTGAAAGTTTGGATTTAGGACTGTTTAATTGTGCCCCTCCCCTTTTGATTACAATCGACTGGACCAAAAGTATCCAGAAAAGCCCAAAATTAAAAAAAAATTCGGATTTTGTATTTTATCTTAACAGTATAAGCCCTCATTGAGAGCTTTTCAAAGAAACATCATAAGTGGTACTTGTTTTCATGTTTCTAGGGTTATAGCCAAATGAAATTTTAATTAATAAAATATATGGATCTTATAAGGGGAAGGCACATCGGTTCAAATCAAACTTCATTCATATTTTAATTTAAATATATTGTTGATTTATTTTACCTCTAATTGTAAAAAACGTTTTACAATAAATAACAACTCAATAATAACAATAGAAAAAAAAATGAAAAAATATCAGAAATTAATGAAGTAAAATTTTATGTATTTTTCATTTTAAAATAATGTGTATTATAACTTAATAGGCGTACAAGTAAGCCATTTAGTATCTACATCAGATTTGGTGAAACATCTAATTATTCGTTTTTGTTTTCATTTTGTTGATGGTTAAATCATAATAATTTTGAAATAATTCTATAAATATTTGATGTTAGTAACTTATACTTTAGCCATTGTGTAACTGTCCACTTTATTAAAGAATTGAAGAATCGTATGTCACTTGCAAACGAAATAAGCTTAAATAAAGTGCAGCAAAAATCTTCAATTTCCCGCATACGTTCTGAAGTAAGACCCCTGTTAATTAAGTACACACGTAAATACACAAAGTTAAGTACACACTTAATACATTTAATTTAATTAATACACACTTGAAAAAGCAAATCCACAGATTAAAACAGAATTCTCATCACACTGATAATATGCAAAGAGCTTTAAATTGTATCTTTTCAATAAGGCACGTACATAACAATAATACATAATCGCTTTTTTTTCTTTTATTTGTCTATTTGGCCTCCGGAACCTCCGTAAGGTATTACTTCAGCGGATGAATGAGGATGATATGTATGAATGTAAATGAAGTGTAGTCTTGTACAGTCTCAGATCGAATATTCCTAAGATGTGTGGTTAATTGAAACCCAACCACCAAAGAACACCGGTATCCACTATCTAGTACTTAAATCCATATAAAAATATCAAACTACCTATACTAAGATTTGAACCTTAGAACTCTCAACTTCGAAATCAGCTGATAGTTCATGCATTTAGAATAGCTTTTCTTTTTTCTTTTTTTCTGTCTGATTTAAACACCCCTAACGCAACCAGACCGGCAATCAAACATCACTCGGTCACTTCAGAGTGTCGTGTCTACAGACTGCCTTCCTTTTCTAGCCCCTGTAGAGGCATCTTACCGGGGTCCCCCTAGCGTCATCAGGACACACCCACTTCCTTCTGGATAACCAGCCCATCCCTCAGTTGTAGAGCTGCCCTTCCCATCCTTAACGCCTTTTTCTTAACTGCAGTAATAAGGCCTCATTGAGAACTTTTCAACGATATATCATAAGTGGAAATTATTTTCATTGGTTCTGAAGTTATAGCCAAATAAAATTTTATTAATGAAATATTTTGATCTTACAAAGGAAAGGCATATCGGTTCGAATCCTTTATAAGTTTCCTTTATTTTTTAACTTTTGTTTTTAATATAAATATATTGATTTATTAATAATTTATTAAACTCTGATTGTAAAAAAAATTTTTACAGTAAATTATAATAATAAAAAAATTGAAAAAAATCAGATGTTATTAGTGAAATAAAATTTTATGTACTTTTAAAAATGTGTACACTTAATAAAAGGCTACAACGAAGTCACGTGTGTTCACATCAAATTTTTTTTAAAGAATTAAGTATATCGTTTTCATTAAACAAAAGGATTGTGCTGAATAAATGCTCTGGTATAGTCGTTACAACTTGGTTTCCTTAATATTTTTTTTTTTTTTTTAGATTTAGTAACATACGTATTTAAATAACAGCAATAATAACTTTTAATAAATTTATCGATGTTTGGGGATAAAAAAGAAAAAATTTGGGGTTTTAGAGCTGTGTTAAAAAATCACAACTGAAAAAAAACTAAAAACGTTCAGAATTATGAAGCTTTTCGTTCTAATAGTTTTTTGTTGTTTGTAAGCTAAATTCATGATCATTATTTACTTACAACTCGCAAAAACATTTAACAAAATCATGTGTAATAAAACGTAGACCAATAACATTTCGTGGCAAGTCGTAGACTCACCTTTTTTTCTTTTACATGAAACGTGAAACATGATGTTTATCTATTTTTCATGTTTATTCTTTATTTATTTTTATTCTTGATATTATTTGAATACCTTAGTACAGAAAATAAAAAAGTAATACTTTTTTTACGTCAGGTAACTTTTATTGTTAAATTATGAATGATATTCATTTAATTCATAATTAAATCTGTTTCTTTATTGTTTGTGATTACCACAACTAAATTGTTAACTCCCATAGTTTTCATACAATAAGTTGTTTTATTATTCTTACTCAAAATTAAAGTGAAATGAGAAGATTTCTCTGAAATAATTTTGAACTTCCAAAACATCTGCTACATTGTTTTATCTAAGACAAATCGTTGGCTGGGAATTTATTATCTATGCAAATTTTAGATAGACTTATATTCAGTGTTTTGTTATACTTAAGACAACTAATTAAGATTACATAGTATCTGTGCTGATTCAAAATTTGTTTTTGTTGATTCGTTAGCATTCCAAAAACCCATGAAACTTTGTTCCGCTTATTTGTATTAAAATAAATTAAACTTTGTATTTCTAATTTGAATCATATTTTATTTATTTCTACATTCAAGGTTTATAAAGGGTGAAAATTTTACCTCGACAAATTTACTTGAACTATTTGTATCTAAAATGATGTATAGTTTATAAAAATTATTTGACTTTGATATCGTCTTATCACATTTTTTTAAGGCTAACTGTACAAAATAAATAATAATTATACGGTTAAATATATTTAAACAGGCTTATAGTCGATTTATTTTACTAAAAATTAACGGATAGAGAGTTTCAAAGTTTAAATTTAAAAAAATTATGTAAATTGGTAGTTTTTCTAATAGTAAATAATTTTTTTATTTATTTTGGAAGTGGAATTACTGAAAATGGACGAAACACAAGTGATATAACATTCCGAATAGCACAGGCGAAATGAGCTTTCAGTCAGAAATATATGCTTACATCAAAAATTAATTTAAATATCAGGAAAACGTTTTTGAAAGTATAAGTTTGGAGCGTAGCTTTATATGGAGGTGAAACTTCAACGATCGGAGTACCTGAGAAGAAAAGATTGAAAGTAATTGAAATGCGATACTATAGGAAAATGTTAAAAATCAAATGGATGGATAAAGTGACAAATGAAGAGTTGTTGCGGCAAATTGATGAAGAGAGAAGCATTTGGAAAAATATAGTTAAAAGAAGAGACAGACTTATAGGCCACATATTAAGGCATCCTAGAATAGTCGCTTTAATATTGGAGGGATATGTAGATGGGAAAAATGGTGTAGGTAGACAACGTTTGGAATATGTGATATACAACTTGTAAGAGATGTAAGATGTAAGGGGTATACCGAAAAGAAACGATTGGCACTAGATAGGGAATCTTGGAGAGCTGCATCAAACCAGTCAAATGACTGAAGACAAAAAAGATTAAAAATTAAAAAATAGGAAGCGCTAACTTTTAAAAACTTCCTTAAATTTTTTATCTAATGAAAAAGAATGTTTATTTTAAATTTATTTTGGAATTTTTTATTGGAATTATTACCATAAAATTTTTCATAAGAAATATTTCATATTCTTCATAATTTGTAGAATTTTTTTAACAGAATTAAAAAGAATTTAGTATTCTATATACAGATGATTCACGAAAATGTAACAAACCTTCAGGATATGTTCTTAAAACTATAAACACTTCGTTAACGAGTGTCGGCTAAGTAAAATTTTGACTTTATTTGTGCACCAACGGTAAAATTACTGAAAATAATTTTTGGGACCCAAATTAAAGGGGAAATTTAGTAGTTTTATATGAAATTTGATTTTAAAACTTAAAAAAAAGATAACTCCCAGAACTGTTTTTAATAATAATTGAATAATTTAGGGTAGAAGACTAAAGATAATCTCTTTTCATTACTCTTCATTACATTCCAATTCTAGAGCAATAATATAAAAATGTTATAACAGTGAGAGGTTCAATGCTTCGTTTTATATTTTTTTATAAAAATTGTTTTACAATTTTTTTAAACAGTTACACTAGACTATCTTAAATAAACCCAAAAATTGACTGACAAAATTTGTCTAAACCAAAGAGAATTGAGTAGTATACAGTACAATAAAAGAAAATGACATAGAATTTAACCTACTGGATTTTACTGATTACACAGTAGACATACTAATAATCGTAATAAATTTTTTATCCCCTAATGGTTTTATTTGTATATCCTGAATAATTTTTTATTTATTAATAAATTATCATTCACTAAACGTATTAATAAAATGTAAATTATCATCCTTTTTTAAAAAATGTTGGTAAGTAATAGAAGAAAAAAAATCATACTTAATGTGGAGAGTAATTTGGAAGAGGACACTAGAGGTCAACGTCCGCGGTAGACGACACAGCGTATAATTCAAAATTTGCTACATTTGTGTATATTTGTTTTTTTATGTTTGCCTTTATATCTCAGGAAACGGCTCAGTTTAAAGTAAAATTACGAAATCTATTCTTGTAGTTGATCTATAATAGGATTAGATTTTTTTTTAACTGATAAGAAGAAGGAAGATGGGAAGTTATTAAGGAGATCCTATCTCTTAAATGGAGTTAAATTTAATAAAAAGTTTTCTCATACTTTTCAAACTTTTAAATCCATGCAAATACTATGAAAATTCATAAACATCGTTTTTTTTTCTTACATTAGAATGTGTATTTATTGTAGAGAGTCTAGAATTCTAACTGAGATCAATTTTTAATAATTAAATAGTTCCTAACCAATTTAATAAACAATTTAACGAAGTAATAATTATGTATTCCACTTCGAAAAATGTAAATTGAGACTAAATCAGTTTTCCCAGTTTTTAAAAATTTGTTAATTTTTTGTGTAAATTAAAATGAGATATCCGAAATAATAACACAGCAAAGGTCAACAAATGTTTAGTGTTTTAATTCACATCATATATTTAGACAATCACTTTATTCATCTGTCACAAACTGTCATACTTTTCTGAACTCGTTCACAATGAAGAGCTAGTAAATAAATAACTAAACAAACTACAACATAATATTTAAGGTTAGATGTATTAACTTATCTTATTTTATTCTTCATGTAACTGTTAATTTAGTTTTATTCTTCCTAGTTTTATAAAATATAATTATTTAATAAATTATTATTATTATTATTGCAATTGTCATTATAACTGGAAACAGAATTTATTGATATTTTATAACGTACAATTTAATTTATTTTATTATATAGTCTGATTCATGAAGAATCTAACAAATTTTCAGAACATCTTCTACTGGTAAAAATAAAGAAGAAAGTTCATACAAAAATAGATTCGGAAACACTTCATTAGCAAGTGTCGGCTAGCGAAATATTTCACCCTAATTTCTGCACCATTAAACTTGGCTGTGATATCTGTGAACAAAATTAAAGGATAAATTTAGAAGTTTTATATGAAATCTGACCTGAGAGGATTTCTAGTTCAAACGACTTTTGAACGTCCATAATCTTAAAATTTAAACGATTCTAAAAACCAATCTCAGGATAGGAAAAAGTGTTTAGGTTCGTTTTTAACAGATAACTTCCATCGGTCTTGTAAATTTTGACCAGGTTATTAGGAAAAGTAGAAACGTGATTGCGGTAGGTTTTTTCAGCATAAGTTGTTTCTCTTCTATTTTTCTTTATATTATTTCTGAGTGTGGTTTGGAATAAACTTCTTATTTCTTTGCCCTCTTCTGTCTTTCTTTTCTTTCTTCTTTCTTTTCGTCTAATTCTCCATGTGTGAGGTTTTTTTTGCAATCTTTAAATAGTAACTGAAGTTTACTAGAAAAGAAGAATTGAAAAGTTGAATTCTTGGATTTAACCAACGCTTTTGATAAAGTAAACGTTTGAAAACATCTCAGTTATTTATACAAAATGAAAATTGAGCTATAGTATACTCAGTTGTTTTATTACTAACGAATCTGTTTTTGATGGCCACTTCACTCTAGGAGCTAGAGGCAACCAACAGAACAGAGAACTGACCTGTAATATACGCTACTGGATGATGGGAAGACCACAAGACGTGGTCAAACTAATGGGTGAAGGACAGCCCTCTGCGGAGCCATCAATCGTCTGCGCCTGAGCGGATGGGTGCTGGTGATGAGGCACGAGGACTCTTGACCTCTGAGCTCAAAAGTCACCCCCGAGGTTCTGCTATGCTTGACTGCTGATCCGGACTCTGGTGGGGAAATACGGTGAAATAGGAGTTTTAGTCGGTAGGGTACGGGCATACATAGGTTCTGATAACAACATTTAGCCGAATCTGTACGAGACCGACACTCCCCCACTTTGTACGGGGGGGTGACATTTTTCCGCAAAACTGTAAAAAAAAAAAAAATCTGTTTTTGAAATAAAATGTTAAGACGCATACTTCACTTTACACAATATAATTTGAAGTAACTCAAGGAATTATTCTAAATTAATTTTTATACACAATATTTAATCTTCTTTACTTTCCTTTTCTGTTTAGCCTGCGGAACCACGGTAAGATATTAATTCAGTAGATGATATGTATGAATGTAAATGAAGTGTAGTCATGTGCAGTCTCTCAGGTCGACCATTCCTTAGATGTGTGGTTAATTGAAATCCAACTACCATAGAGCACTGGTATCCAGTGTTCTTTGATTTCTTCGAAATCAGCTGATTTGCGATGACGAGATCACCACTAGATCAACCCGGTGGGTTATATCTGATTTTCACAAAAATTACAACTGTATCGTCTTAAAATTCATAGAAGATTTATCTATTATCATAAACGTTTTCAACAATTTTCAATATTTTATGGAAGAATTAAAATTGATACAAAAACATTAAATTTACAGTGCTGTCATATTCATTCACAAATATTGATAAGAGCTTATCCAGTTTCATATTCAATATTGCATGTTCCAGGGACTGTATTTACAATTTGTTATAAATAGCATACATTAATGTTATAAAATACACAATATAAATGCCCAATATAAACACAATTACATGGTAATTCGCGTCTTACTTGTGCTGACTGTTCAAGCACTGACGTTGACAGCACGAACCCAGTGACAAGATGAAATCCGCACGCGCTACTATCACCGACCTCTAACGAACGTCTTAAAAAAAACTATCTGTAGCCTCGCGCCGGGTGTGTTTTTAAAATCAAAAAACGAACGGCCGAACTCTTCTCCGATTTCTGGCCAGTCGATTTAAGAAAAGAAAATCAAAATTATTAAATTGTTTTGCTTTTTAAAAAGGAAAGATAATAGGTGAAGTTATCAAGAGTTAACCGTTTAGTTTTCCGGCCTCCTAGGCGCGAGTAGTAGCGTCTCGGCCTTTCATTCGGAGGTCTCGGGTTCTCGAATCCCGGTCAGACATGGCATTTTCACACGCGCTACAAATCATTCATCTTATCCTCTGAAGCAATGCCTAACAGCGGTTCCGAAGGTTTAAAAAAAAACTGGTTAATTAATTTATAATATATAAGCTTAAAAATTCCTGCAAATAGCCTTTTATTTTTGTTAGGTATTATATGAATAAATTAAATTGAACAGTTGTTTTAATATATGCCTGTGTAGAAATTTAATGCCGTACACAATGAATTAATTGTTAATTTGTATGTATATACGATAAAAAAAGAATAATTATACTTCAATGGAAACTATGTTATTCAAATTACTACTGATGGTTCCAATTAATTCGGGTATCAGGGGACTAAAAATAATAATAATTATAAAATCAGTAAATAAAGTATTTTTATACCATTTTGCTGAATTTGTTTATTTTTATTTATTTATTTTTTTAATTTATCTCATTTAGCGAAGAGTAAATACCACTAAAAGGAATCCCTTTTATATATTTTATAATTATATATATTTTTTTTTTAAATTAATGCAAAGTTACACTTATCATTATATACGTTAATGAGAGTAAATGCGTAAAAACCCATGACTATCTTTTTAATGTAAATAAATAAATAAATAAATAAATAAAATACTCTCTTTTACGAATAACCAACCACTTCTAAAAAAAAATTAATTCTGCATTATATAAAGAAAAATGAGTTTGTTAAATAACTTCCAAAAAAAAGGGTAGAAAAAAATTTCAACTGCAGTTTTTTCATCTTTTTATTTATTTTATAAAATTATACATTAAAAGTTTAAAAAGTTAATAATTATAAAAATTTATAATTAAAAAAAATATAATTATAATAAATAATTATTAATTATTGATTTTATTTCTAAACTAGGGGGTTATGCGCTCCCTGGCCGCTACGCGGCCAGCATTTTTCTTACCATTTTATAATATAAAAAGATATTTTCCAGAATTGAAATTAAAATGATTCTTGCGTTTTCCAACCACTCTTTTTTTCTGTTTTGCCTCCGGAACCACCGTAAGGTATTATTAGTTCAGAGGACGAATGAGAACGATATGTATGAATGTAAATGAAATGTCTTATAAAATCTCAAGTCGACCGTTCCTGAGATGTGTGGTTAATAGAAACGCAACCACCAAAGAACAACGGTATCCGCGATTTAGTATCCGGTTTAAAGTAACCGCCTTTACTAGGATTCGAACCATAGAACTCCCGACTTTATTTTTCAAACTGGCGACCGCGACCCCAAGGGTGGAGGACGGTCATGAAATTAACATACAACTTTACACGTAAACATTAATGAAATCATTTAATTAGAAAAAAAAGTTCATTTATAGTAGTAGTACATGTAAAGAAAATTAAATTAATGAGATGGTTGCGTTTGTTTTTCTCCATACGTGGATCTATGTTTGAAATATAGAAAAGCAAATTCTTTTCAAGTGTTAAAAAACTATTCCTATTTTCATTTTTTAGCGCAATTATAGATGAAAACTTAGACGTGAGATGTGGCGAAAAGGATTAATATTTTCAATGCTTCTGTTATAAATTTCTATATTCACTTCGACGAGCATGACAAAACGTATCTAAATCTTCAGATGTGAATAGTAGCTTTAACGTTTTATCGACAGACATTTCGATGAGCTAGTAATAAATCTCAACCGGTAAATTAGCAGCTCAAACAACGTTTTTATTAAATTGATTCATTACTCATCTCTTCGAGAAATCATTTTTATCTTCGGGGAAATATTCCATCGACTGAATTTCTAGATCACGCTAATATATCTTCGTACTATCCAAAGTGTGGTGAACAATAGTGCCTTCTTCGACCAAATTTTTCTCAATATAATCGGAAGTGAATGGAAACCTACAAAAATTAATGCTTTAAAGGCGAATAATCCAGATATCAAGTTTCTTTTTAATGAAATCAAGAACCTTGTGTTCATTATTAAAAAAAAAATGTATCACGTCCTTGTAAATTCACATTCAAGTTGTTTAAATGCGAAAATACTTCAGCTAAGTAAACCAACAGCAACATTTATTCATTGTTCTAAAAAAAAAAATCCTTTTCGCCGGAAGGCGGAAGTAGATTTCACCGGTGCTAAGTAGAGGATAAACACCGGGTTAGTCTAGTGGTGAACGCTTCTTCGAAAATCAGCTGATTTGGAAGTCGAGAGTTCCAACGTTCAAATCCTAGTAAAGGCAGTAGTTACTTTAAGCGAATTTGAATACTAAATCGCGGATACCGGCGTTCTTTGGTGGTTGGGTTTCAATTAACCACACATCTCAGAAATAGTTTACCTGAGACTGTACAATACTACACTTCAGTTACTCACATATATATCATCCTCTGAAGTAATATCTGACGGTGATTCCCGGAGGCTAAACAGGAAAAAAGTAGGGATAAAAAAAATTCTACTTTAAAGTTAAGAAAAACTTCAAATTTAATCAATACGACAATGGTTGCATGTGAAAAAAATTTCACATGTTTAGACGATAAGCCCCATCTTCTTACAATTCCAGTAATATTTTGGTGATTCCTTATCGTAAGGGTTGGTCATATCAAAAATTGTTTCAGACAAAGGTTTTAGGTAATGTTTAGAGGACTAACGACCACTTTAAACCGATACGATACTGTACCTAATAAGGTACAGTAGTGTTATGATTTTCTTAATCTTCAAATCCCCATTTTTGCCACCCCCTAGGCCAATGGTTAGTGATATAAAAAAATTTACTTCGAGAAATTTTAGACTCTTATCTAAAGAATAGTAGCAACTTTAAACGAATTCGATATTTTACATAATAAAAAAGTTATAGCGATATATTGTTTTTTTTTTTCGAAAAAGCCCCCTAATATTCCGATTTTTCCCATTAACGAACTCGACGAGATTTTGGGTCGTTATATTTTACGTATCAATTTGAAAGTGATTAGCACAAAATTACGGCAGTTATTGTGTCCACAAGAAAATGATATATATATATATATATATATATAAACTTTTAAACTGACAGTGGTTTTTGGGTCTGGGGGATGTGAATCGCGAAGATATGTCGAAATTTTCCGGAAGTCGAATCATGGTACCCATGAGAATTGCGTTTTTTTATCCTGGAAAAATATTATTAATTCATCTCGGAATTTCAATGACCGGGTTAACACTTCTGCCATGATACCCATTTGACTTCTGTATGGAAAAGAAGTTTTTTTTCTTTTCTCCCATTTCATCGCATAGTTTAGAAAACTGCCTCAGCTAATTTAGTTTTCACTAGGTTTCATTGGATTTGACTTGGTGGCTTGTGAAATATTCATTACATTTTTTTTTTTTTTTACTTTTTGAGGGTCGTGAAGCTGAAAAGGTTGAGAATCGCTGTCTAGACAAAGGTTTAATTTTAAGCTCCATACGAATTTATTGGAAAATTAAGTAACATCATTACCACTTTATTTATTTTTCATTCTGGTTATAAAATATTAATAATTTATTTATGTTATACGGATCACAAATTAAGTGCCAGAACCGTAAAAGCAATTTTATTTTGCCGGCTATAGCGATATATGCTGCTATAATAACTTCATCTATAACAAGATAGTATATCAAAGATTGTCAAAAAAATTGGTCTTTTTATGCTTTTTGTCTTAAAGTGATATTAAAAGGTTTTTAGAAAAAAAAATAGATAGAAATAAATTGCGAATAATCTACAAAAAATATTTATTAAAATGTTCCCGAGTCAAAAAAATTATTTTTGTCAGATGGACGTTTGTGCATATGTACATACTATGTATGTTGGCTTGTACTCGGTCGTATAATTCTGGACCCCGTTGACCGTTTTTTTTAAAACTTTGTAGACAAGTACTGCATTTGGGAGGAAAGAATGTATTAAATTTTTCCAAAAATTGGAAATGGTTTGGGGATGTTATAACCAAAATAAATTTAAAATCTTTACTGGGGCACGTTAGAAAAAACTTTGCTTACAGAAGTTGAAGTTTTTTTTAATCAAGATCACAGATTACTAAAAAAATGTTATTTAATATCTACCCCCTCCTCAAAAAAACTACAATTTTTTTTTTTTTTTAGCTATATATTGCTTCAGAAAAGAAATTAATTTTAAAAAGAATTTTTTTTAAATCAATATTTTCTCCTTCAATAGGCCTTCTAACAACTATAAAAGCTTTTTCTCCACTCGTTTATGGTAACAAAAAATATATTTTTTTAAACAAGAACATAGTAGCCCCACAAATATAGAAGAAGAAAAAACATAAAATTAATAAATTACTAGGAAAAAGGCGTGTCTACCGCCCGCCGCTAAAATGTTATATGGTTTATGTTTTGATTCTGTTAAATATTTTTGCCAATTGTACAACAAAAACTTTTACAATGAAAAGCTTCAAAATCATGAACATTTGTAACATTTCTTGAGTTGTGATTTTTAGCACAGCTCTTATTTACCCCAGCGTTCTCTTTTTACTGTCTTGTACGAAGTACAAGGAAATAAATTGTGGAAAGATGCGGTTTTCAGATTTCAACGGAAATCTCTGTTTTCAAATTTCAACAGTTTAATAAATATTTAAATATTTCAACGGCTAACATCCCTGAATCCATTTTGACTAGTTTCAGCGTGACGTCTGTACGTACGTACGTACGTATGTATCTTGTATAACTTAAAAACGATTATCCGTTGAATGTTGAAATTTTGGATTTATGACTGTTGTAACTGTGTGTTTTCTACACTTCCCCTTTTGAATGCAATCGATTGAAACAAAGGTGTCAAACAAAAAAAGCCTTTTTCTTAAATACAGTAATAAGCCCTCATTGAGAGCTTTTCAACAATATATCATAAGTAGTACTTATTTTCATTGGTTCCAGAGTGCCAAATAAAACTGTAATTAATGAAATATTTGGATCTTACAAGAGGGAGGCTCGTCGGTTCAAATTGGACTTCAGCTCCTTTTTTTATTTTTTTTTTTCTTAATTTAAATGTTCTGATTTATTAATAATTATTAACCTCTGATCCTAAAAAAAATTTACGATCAATAATAATTCGGTTATAACAATATAAAAAAAAAATGAAAAAAATACCAAACGTTATTTATGAAATAAGATTGTATGTATATTTCATTTTAAAAAAATGTGTATATGTAATTTAGTAGTCGTACAAGGAAGTTATTTGGTGTCGAATTTTTTATCCCCATAATACAAATGTAATTTTAGATAAATCGTTCGTATCAAGAAGTATTAATCGTTCGTTCGCTGTGCGCAGCCGCCCGGCGCACCACCATTGGTCTGCTCTGCACCAATAGCTAAAATAAAATGTGAGCACATACAACAAACACACGCACCATCCTTTTTATGCAGATTAATAAATAAAATTATAAATACAAAATAAAATGATAACAAAATTGTAAATAATTATTTTTACTTATTGTGGAAAAAAGAATTCATAATTTTGGTTCTTGTTTTTCAATAAAGAATTGTCTTATCGTAAAGATACAATTGGAATTTAAATGATTGAATTGTACCACTTGACCAGCGTAACCGAGAAATGCCAATTCATTGCTTTTTGCCAGGCTTACTGCGTGAAAAATACCGAGTTAATTGGTTTTTCATTGCTTTGTTCAATTATTTATCAGTGTAATAGAACTGTAGATAATATTCATTCCTTCAGGTAACACTCAAAAACGATTACCCGTTGAATGTTGAAATTTTGGATTTATGACTGTTGTAACATCTAGTTTTCTACACTTCCCCTTTTGAATGCAATCGATTGAAACAAAGGTGTCAAACAAAAAAACCTTTTTCTTAAATACAGTAATAAGCCCTCATTGAGAGCTTTTCAATAATATATCATAAGTAGTACTTATTTTCATTATCTTATCTTCCTTCTTTTTATTATAGGGACTGCTATAACCAACATCATTATTTTCATTAAAATTAACTTAGTTATAATGTACTTTAAAACAAAAAATTAATATATACCTTTTCATTGTGAAGCGATATGTTACACTGCATCAGTTCATCAGAGGAATTATTGATAAAAAATCATATATCTAAATTGGTCTTTCTCTCTTTATCTTTATCTTTTATCTTTTATCTTTATCTCTTTATCTTTATCTTGCTATATAAGATAATTTTATTAAAGAAAAAATTTATTAAATTATTCATCATTAAAAATCAATTACATTAGAAGAATAAAATAAAATAAAAAGTATTTTCTATTTCTTGGCCTAATTATAATAATGGAAAAAAAACATAAATTATGATTAAATACAAATAAAAAATACAAAATGCATTACTCATTCCATCAGCATAACATTATATGATATCAAATGAATGGAAATGTATAAAACATAAAATACGTAAGGTTATCATAGTAAGGTATGATTCATTGATATCATCTCGTATATAGTTTACTATTCGGTATCTTGAAATGGCAAAAGATATATGGCTTTTATATTATAGTAATATACATACATCAGTAAATATACATCTACACTATCTAAAAGTTACAGTATCCTTCTTAGACGTAAAAAGAGAAATGATGATACGGAGTAACGGTTAAGAGTAAACAGAAAGAGACATAGAAAAGAGATAAAGGTAGCGTTGTGGGAGAGGAAGAATAATTTATATTCCATTCAGTTCATAATATGTATTCAGTTCAAAGCACCACAAAATACAACGATGAAGTAAACGAATGTTACGTAAGTACTTCAAAAGGGAACATGGCTTCAGGTCTGTTGCTAATTCAAGGAGTTAAAATAATTATTTTTAAGAATAAACAAACCATATATTAAATATAAAAGGTTTTTTTTTTTAATTTTTAATAACATAAAAAAATTTCAACAGTAAACAGGTAGCGTTAATCAGTAAGGATAGTGCGGTGTTTTAAGTGTTTACAGAACGAAGTGTTTGTAACATCCAAAAACGTTTTATGATTCTTATGAAATTTTACAGTATAATTTTTGAAATTAGATGGAATTATATAACCATTTCATAAAAAGTTACGTTTCAAATTGTAAGCTGCTCTTAGAAAGAGAAGTAGTAGAGAAAAATTTCCGTGACTAACCACCGCTGCTGGCAGACTGAACATGTGATCCTCCACCATTAATAATGCATTCCACTCATTTTTTGTGTTGTATTCAATCTTTTATCGTAACGTTTGTCACTTAAATAATTCTACTGTTGTATACCAATGTGAGCTTTCTTAGTACACAAACTTAATCGTACTTCGTTCGGTTCTCCTTAAATTTATTTTTATCGTTTTATTTTCTGAATATTTACAAAATAAATATGAAATTTCTTAAAATATTTATTTATTTTAGTTAAAATAAAAATAAATCGTGGGAAATATGGTAAGTAATTTCGCGTGTAGTTATGACGTGTCCCTGTAATCAATGGTTATTGAATACAATCCTCCTGCCACCCTAGCAGGACTCTCATATTGTCGTCAAGGACTTAGACGTACTTACAATGAGGTATGAGTTCATGAAGAAACTTCGTAAGGTCTTTGGGGAATCAGTGTTCGTGGAAATTTTGTCTATGCTGCCGGCCTACGGGTGAACATAGGTGGTCACTTTGGCCGTCCACCTCTTCTTCACTACTATCTGACGGGCGCATTCACATTGGCCGAGTTGCCTGCCGGGTGACTCGACGTGTCTCAGATGAGCTTTGCTTTCGGTGTTGGGATACAGGGCATAGCGCCAAGTTTTGTCTTGGCCCAGACCAAAGCGGTCATTGTTTTGCCTGCGATATGGCCAGCCACGTGAGGCGGAACTGCACACAGGAATCTAACTGTCTATCATATAGATCACACGGACATGCACCTGGACGTCCAGGATGTAAGGTGGGTCCACCTGCACCAGCGCCATGAATATGTGTACAGCTGCGCTGTGGTACCTGCAAGGGACAGCCTCATCCGGGTGGGTGGGAGGCTCCGGCGTCTCATCTTCGATGGTCGGGTGGGGATTCTCTTGCAGTGCCGTTGGGGGGGAAAGTAAGACCGTAGTCCCGGTGGGGGATCCATTTGGTGAGGAGAGGCGTTAGACCGGAGTCCCGGTGAGGGAAACCCTTTGGAATCCCCTCATTTTAGGCATGGCAAGCAAGAAAGACCGAATCCCGGCTACCTGGGCGGAGTCTTGTGCTCTCCCGAGATAGTTTGAGGCGATGGCACCCCTTGGAGCTTAGCTTATGCTTTGTCGTGGATCCGGCTCAAGGGGGAAGGGGGTGAGAAATCGATGGAGAAAAAAAATCAATGGTTATAAAAATGCTAATGCAGTAAAATTAATTTTGGTACTGATCAAGCTTATAAATAATTACGGTCGATCATTCCTTTTCTTCACTTCATTTAAATATTAATTTTATTGATTGAATTTCGTTGTTAAAATCAATTTATTAAATCCGCTACAAAATAAGCGAGGTCTACTATTCACACAATTGTAAGGTATTCGAAATGAAGCTGTTGTTGAGAGATATTTTTAATTCTGGAGACAAATATTTAAAATTTGGTTAAGATTTTACCCATTTAAAGTTTTTTTATATTGGAAAACATGAATTTACCTTTAAATAAATCCGCAAGAAATATATAAATTGATACCATAGACTTTTTGATTGTTACTAATTTAACGTAAAAAAAAAAAAATATAGAATTTTTTAAAAAACTGGAAATTATTTAAATCCATTTTCAAATCTGATCATTTTCCGGATGATCACTCAAATAAATTTGACGCCTACTTATACCTCCTTATTGCCTTAAAGTAATCAAAATTATTTATTTCTTGCCATAATTTTAGTTTTGAATAAGGTTATAGTGAAAGTTAATCGATTGTGTAATTTATTTATTAGTCTTTGAAGGTAAAAATAGTTGTTTTTCTTTCTTTCTGGGTGAGAATAAAACCTTTGATAAAGCTTAGCAGCACAATGGTTTACAGTGTAACCTAAATAAACATCTTTCTAGAGTAACTTTTCCTTGTTAAATTCTATATAGAAGTCATGTGAACACAAAGTGTTCTTGGATCTGAATTATCACTTTAATGTTGATTCTGATGACACGGTTAATTGTCATCGATACAATTGATCTGTCATAATCTCTTTAGTCAACGTTAACAACGTTCATTGAAGAAAAAAGCTATTCTTACTGAGAATGGTGAGCTATTATACATTTTAGTCACTATCTTTAAATATTTATCTAGAAATGAAAATCAGAGAAGAATGAATGTCATTAGACAAATTCATATTACTTTCGGTTTCATTACAGTTGATTATCAAGAGTAGGGGGTTTTAAAATATGTCGATTTCCTACTATCTGTCATAGAATGTATTTTGTGTGTGTGTGTGTGTGTGTGTGTGTATTATTAAGAAAGGTATGCATCAAATCAGTTATGTATCAACTGATATTCGAAGTCGATAGTTCTGAGGTATAAATCCTAGTTTAGAAAAAAGCTTAATTTTATACGGATTTGAATGCTGGGCAGTGGAAATTGGTGTACGTACGTATGTAATCTTTTTTCTTTTCTTTTTTGTTTTGCCTCCGGAACCACCGTAAGGTATTACGTCAGAAAGTAATATATGTATGTATAAGTGAAATGTATGAAAGTAATTGAAGTGTAGTCTGTACAGTCTCAGATCGACCATTCTTGAGATGTGTGGTTAATTGAAACCAAGCCATCAAAAAACACCCACATCTAGTACTTAAATTAGTATAAAAATAACTAACTACCTTTACTAAGATTTGAACCGTAGAACTCTCTTCTTCGAAATCATCTGATTTGTGATGACTAATCACTAGACCAACCCGGTTGGTTGTGTGTGTACTCTGGGGTTCAATTAACCACATGTCTCAGAAATGGTCGGCCTGAATCTATACAAGACTACATCTCATTTACATGTCATACGTATCATTCTCATCGGGCAGTGAAGGGGGTTGCTTATTGTTCGTATTTGTTCAACCTGTTCGTTGAACAGATTGCAACAATACATATGTGTAACATGAATTTTCGATAGCTTTTGTACACATACGTGATACCAGAAAGGCCTACCTGGTACACGGTAACTAAATTTAGATTTTTGTTTATTAATGTGCATAATAAAGCAATAAACATACTGAGCAATAAGTTTAAACTTAATAGAAATCTAAATTTAGGTATCACATATCAGGAACGCTTAAAAGAGCCGTTAGAAATTCTATTGAAAAAAAATTCTAAGTAAATATCTAGTTTTTTTCATTTCTTTAAACCACTTATGTTCGCTCTTACATTTTAAATTATTAAATATTTTCTTGGTTAGTAGTATTTTCTTGGTTTCTGTGGTTTTCACTCATTATTTTAAATGGGGATATGGGAAATATATATTTCTGAAAAGATTAAAATATTGCTAGAAAAGGATTTCGTAATAGCCCATCAAAATTACAACAATCTGAATAGTATGTTTTCTGAATTAAAATCGCTGATTGAAAAAAATTAACAAGCCAACGTAGTATACAACATTTCGTGTAAATAGTATACCGCGTTGTACATTAAACAAACATCTGAATACCTTAAAAAAAGAATAGAAGCCAATAAATATCGAAAAAAGGAAGCGATAGCGCTCACAAAACATACAATAGAACATAAACACTTATTCCATTTCAAAAGTACCAAAATATTAAACAAAGAACAAAATACGTATAAAAGGACCACTCTAGAAATGATATACATCAAGAAAAATACAAACGCTGTCAACAATAGAATGGACATAGCCGGATTAAACAACATATATATTAATTTAAAAACTTATTTATATTTTTAATTTAGTTTTAATGAAAATAATGTTTAATGTTTTACAATTTTTTAGAAAAATATGTGGATTGTAAAGGTTTCAATATACAGGAAATAGCAATCAGGTTATTTAAAGAGATACATATAACTATTTATATTTAATTTACTAAGCATTTGGCACCGTTGGTATTAATACAGTTTTGTAAAGTTTCACTTATCAACAATTTTAAAAATATATATCCGTGTACTTTCGGAGCCGTTACTTCATCTTCAAGGATTTCCCATAAGATATTAATTCAAATTCAAATGTATAATTGTATTTAAATTAAAATTATTATGTTCTTAATACCGTCGTCAAAAAATAAAATTAAATTGTACGTTAATGACCGTAACGTCATGTTCGTAAGATGTTTGTGACTATTATGATTATATGATATGTATAATTATTATATAATTTGTTTATAAATTATATATTGTTATTATAAATATATATATAATACCGGACCCGACAGATGTTGTCCTGTTCAAATGTTCTAAATCCAAAAATGTTTAATTTTTTCAAATAAACTATAAATTGTTTGGACCATTTTGATGAAAAAATATGTAAAAAAACAACAATTATTTTTAAAATACCTGACGCCACCACGCGTACACTTATCACAACTCGACCTATGAGATCTTTCAGCGTTCTATCGAATTTCAAGTGAATGCTTGTGAGCCGTAGAGCATTCATCCAAGATAATAATTTTGCATTTTCTCAAAACTTCAGCCATGCCTGAATGCTTCTTTATGTTACACATTGCGTTTGGATTTGTGAGAATTTTCAATGGCAACTTGTGTGTTGAATGCGCACTCCACCTACCATCAAGTAAGGACAACTGCAATGCATGATGAAGCAATTGCCAACGCAAAAACGTTTCCAAAGTTGCCACTATTTCTCGCTCCTTCATCTGCTCGATGTGGTTGTATTGGTAGCGTGTGTTAATTTGTTGCTCCTCATTGCCCGTGAAGTAGATTTGCAAAAATTTTGGATCGGCATCAGGCATTGAAAATAAAGAACCAATTTGATGATACACTTGGCTCTGAATCTTAAATGTTGATTCAAAATTACGACCATCCGCATTCTGAACGATTTTTGTCATTTGAAAGCAAGAATTAAATTTACGAATTTTACGCAAAAACAATTTCGATTGAGATGTGACTCCAGCCAGTAGTGTTTTCAATGGTTCTGGCGGCGAATTCAATGATGGAAGTGAAACATTTCCTGATGTGCAGCAAAGACCGACCGATTCACCTTTGTATTTAAATGCATGACAGTGTTGGCATTCTTTGTCCATATTACCGATGACAAATAGTGCATGTGACGAATAGTCTATTTCCGGCTCATATTCGAACGCAAAGCGGTGAAGTGATGCACGTGTCAATGCGCGACGTTCTTGCACGCGCTGTCTATCATGCGCTCTGTGTGCGTCGGCGACTCTTTGACGTGCCTCTCTTTGTCTTAATGCATTAGCTCGAAGTCGTTCATTGTGATACTCTCGACTTTCATTTGCACGTGTGTTTGCAACTTGGTCTCTTAAATTTACATTGTCCGTCAATTGATCTTCTCCCGTTCTATTTAACCGACGGTTATGGACTATTTGTGCATGCCGTGTACGTCGTAAAATTAATAATTAGTGTAGTTAATAAATTTTCATCCGCATTACTGCTAATTTTCACTTAAGATCATTCAAAAAAAAAGTATCTCCTACATATTTTGTTTATTAATTCTGAAGTTTCATAACCATGTGATAGCTTAATTAATCAATTAATAAAAAAATTAAAGCGCTGTAAAAAAGCAACGTAGTTAAAATTTTAGTAGAAATTTTTCTCATTTTTTATTTTAACATCTATTTTACCAAATTATAGATAATTGTAAATTAAAAACAATTAGAGATATTTTTTTAATAAAATTAATCAGCTACAAAAATTATAACTACAATTTTATTTTTAAATATACTTTAAACTAAGTAACTTATATTTTAATTTTATAAATGTTATAATTTATTTTACAAACTTATATTTTTATTTTCAAAGGGCCGTTCAATACTTCATAAGTTGCATAGAATCAAATGAGAACTGACAATTTAAATTTGTAGGTTAAGTTTATTGTTATTAAATGCACGTGTATACATCATTAAAATTCAAAATAAATACTCACTTCAATACTGCACCTTACAAATTAGCATAATGTATATTTTTTAAATACATTTTAAAACGTCATTTCAATAAATAATATTATAATGTAATATTCTCAATAAGCGCGCAATTCTAAATGCAATCGCAGCGCTGCCTATCGGATCCAATTGTGAACCTTTACCATCCCAAGATCAACAATACATAAATAAACAAATTAATTAAAAAAACATTTTCTATCGGATCTTTATATATATATATATATATATATATATATATATATATATATATATATATATATATATAAAGATTATAAATATATTATTATTCAAATATGTATAAAATTTTTTTTAAATGCTGGTTTTATAATAATTATTATTGTATTCTAATATTTTAATATATTAAAATATATACGAATGTATTCGTTTAATATATAACCCTAACAAATATATTAAAATATTAGAATACAATAATAATTATTATAAAACCAGTATTTTAGAAAAATTTCATATATATATTTGAATAATAATATATTTATAATGAATTTTTATAAACAAATTATATAATAATTATATATATATATATATATCATATAATCATATTGGTCGAAAACATCTTAAGAACATGACGTTATGGTCATTGACGTATAATTTTATTTTATTTCTTGACCGACTATTATGAACGTAACAATTTTAATTTAAATATGATTATACATTTGAATTTGAATTAACATCTTATGGGAAATCCCTGATGATGGAGTAACGGCTCCGAAAGTACTAAAATTGTTGGTATGTGGAACATTAATGTATATTTTTAATGTATTTTTATATTTAATATTAATGTATTTTTTTTTTTTTTTTTTTTTGGTACATATAATTATTTAAAGATGAGTCGTATATGAATAGGGGAATCTATTACAATAAGGATGTGAACAAAATATTGTTATCTAGGATTGGTAGATCAGTTAATTTTTTAGTATGTAACAGAATTCTGTATGAATTTATATTGTCACATGAGGAAGCTTATAGAATTCTAAGTGAAACGTAGTGAATTTAATTTATAAGTTTAAATATTTGATTCGTTAACCCAAGAGATTAATAAAGTTAATATTTTTAAGTAAAATATGTCTTGTTATTATATATATAAAAATTTCACAACATATTGAGCAATAAGTTTAAATTTAATAGAAATCTAAATCTAAATTTAGTTACCATGTATCAGGAACGCTAAAAAAAGCCGTCAAAAATTCTATTGAAAAAAACATTCTAAGTAAATATCTAGTTTTTAAACCAGTTAGGTTTGTTTTAAATTTTAAATTATAAAACATTTTCTTGGTTACTAGGTCTTCACTCATTCTTTGTAAAACGTTAAAAGAAGCATCATCTCTACTTTTATTTTCCATATTTTTTTTTAAATTTCCGGTATTTCTTTTCATTTGACTTAATTATATTTTTATTATCTTCGCACCGTTATCTAATGTTTCTTCTCTTTCTTTTTTAAATATATTTTTCCATTCTTGATTTATTTGCTAGAGTCATTTTTTCTACTGAATATAATATACACATTTAGATTTCATTGTTGTCTCGTAGAGCGTAACTTTTACATTATAGGTATTGACTTCTATTTTCGTTTTGATCTCTAAGGATCACGTTTACATAGTTTGGACTTTTTTCTTTTCCAAAAAGAATTTTTTCGCTCAGTTGTTTCTTTTCTTCCTTCTATCTCTTCTGGTATGTACGTACCTTTTATTTTCTTTGGAATCGTAAATTCTTATATCAATTTTCTAAATTCATCTCTGTCTTCAATAGTATCTTAAGAGATGTTCAATATTTAATTTTTTTCTATTTTTTTTAAAAATATGTCTTTGTGGTTCGGTTTTGGTGAAAATTAGACATTTGTTTCGTCAATATGTTTATATGTCCATTAAATCTTAATCGAATTTTCGGATGAAATATTCGATTATTTTTTGTATCTATGAATTTTTTTTTCCATTTTTCAATATGTAAACTCTATCTTCATTATTTTGGTTCGTATATTTTTATTTTCCAATTGTTTTCTCTACTTTTATTTTCTTGTTCCGAAAAGAATTGTAAACATTCTGTACTATATAGTCACTTCTGCTGTAATAAAATTATAATTTTATAATACCTTAATTTTCAGTTATACAAGAACAATTTTTTGTTGTAATTTTTCGTGAAATGATAGCCGATTTCCATATTTTTTTATTCTACTTTTATGCCATTTTTTTTTTTTTCAGTTACACTTGGTGTAATGATTTCTTCTAGATATTAGAATTTTTGATCTCTATTTCTTTGTTTTTTGAAATTTTAATTGTTTGAAAAACCATTAAAATTTCAAAGTGACAAACCATTTCATGTCATTTCAAACAATTTCAAACTTGTCTTTTCATGTCGTAGGAAATTTGTAGATCAATTATATTCACACATATCTCTTGGTAGTTATTGAATTTTAAGTTTCGCTTCGTCTATATGTTCTTGAAAAAATTACGATATAGTCTGCGAAGAATAATTTTTTTTCGTTGAAGTAGGTGAAACCTTTTTTAGATGTCATGTAGTGTTGAACCCCAAGGTAGTTTGGGACTCTCCCTTGAGGGTTTACCCATTAAACCTCCTCCCACTCTATAATATGGGATACCGTACCCATCTTTCAGGTATTTTTTCAGTGTCTTGTCTCCATCCGCACCTTCATTGCTAATTCCACACCTCGAACCCATCTTGGTCCTGTGTTTTTTTTTTAAATTTCGGCCTTTGAGCCAGGGACCTGCCTAAGAGAGGTAATTATTCAATCCAGGACTTTTTCCGTTAATTTTCTGAAGGATAATATATTTGTATTTATAAGTTTAGGTTTTTTGCCAATTTTTATGTTTTAAAGTACGTTTAATATTTTTAATTCTTTTGGTCATTATCTTATAACTCTTTCTAGGGCAAAATTAAAAACGACTGGTTAAATCCATCTCCTTGTCTGAATCCAGTTTTAATTTCGAATGCTTTTAAAAGTTTCACTGGAAATTTTACTTTTGATTTTGTGTTTATAATATTTATTTTTTTAAGTCTATTTAAAATTCTTCAAGGATTTTAATTAGTGATTCCCTGTAAATGGAGTCATAAGATTTCTTAAAATCTATAAAAATCTATTCAAATAAAAGACAATCTTCGTTTTGTGTGTGCCCTAATAACGCAAAAGAACTTGACCGATTTCGCTGAAATTTCATAATCTACTATTATTTGTCCTGGGAGTGTTTAAATGTTATTAGTTCCATGTATATGTTAACCTGGCATGAAATGTTTGTTATGTATAGGATTTTTTTTAAGAAAATTTAATTTGACTATACACCCAAACTAAGCAATGGCGAAGGATTGCCGGGTCCGTTAGTTATTAATAATTTTGGACTTAAAATTTTGTGATATTATAAGATATTTTTAGATTAAACGTTTGTTCATTGCAACTTCTTCCAGGTTTAAACCCTTATAATTTTTTTTTTATTTTTTTTGTCTTCAGTCATTTGACTGGTTTGATGCAGCTCTCCAAGATTCCCTATCTAGTGCTAGTCGTTTCATTTCAGTATACCCTCTACATCCTACATCCCTAACAATTTGTTTTACATATTCCAAACGTGGCCTGCCTACACAATTTTTTCCTTCTACCTGTCCTTCCAATATTAGAGCGACTATTCAAGGATGCCTTAGTATGTGGCCTATAAGTCTGTCTCTTCTTTTAACTATATTTTTCCAAATGCTTCTTTCTTCATCCATTTGTCGCAATACCTCTTCATTTGTCACTTTATCCACCCATCTGATTTTTAACATTCTCCTATAGCACCACATTTCAAAAGCTTCTAATCTTTTCTTCTCAGATACTCCGATTGTCCAAGTTTCGCTTCCATATAAAGCGACACTCCAAACATATACTTTCAAAAATATTTTCCTGACATTTAAATTAATTTTTGAAGTAAACAAATTATATTTCTTACTGAAGGCTCGTTTCGCTTGTGCTATTCGGCATTTTATATCGCTCCTGCTTCGTCCATCTTTAGTAATTCTACTTCCCAAATAACAAAATTCTTCTACCTCCATAATCTTTTCTTCTCCTATTTTCACATTCAGTGGTCCATCTTTGTTATTTCTACTACATTTCATTACTTTCGTTTTGTTCTTGTTTATTTTCATGCGATAGTTCTTACGTAGGACTTCATCTATGCCGTTCATTGTTTCTTCTAAATCCTTTTTATTCTCGGCTAGAATTACTATATCATCAGCAAATCGTAGCATCTTTATCTTTTCACCTTGTACTGTTACTCCGAATCTAAATTGTTCTTTAACATCATTAACTGCTAGATCCATGTAAAGATTAAAAAGTAACGGAGATAGGGAACATCCTTGTCGGCCTCCCTTTCTTATTACGGCTTCTTTCTTAGGTTCTTCAATTATTACTGTTGCTGTTTGGTTCCTGTACATGTTAGCAATTGTTCTTCTATCTCTGTATCTGAACCCTAACTTTTTTAAAATGCTGAACATTTTATTCCAGTCTACGTTATCGAATGCCTTTTCTAGGTCTATAAACGCCAAGTATGTTGGTTTGTTTTTCTTTAATCTTCCTTCTACTATTAATCTGAGGCCTAAAATTGCTTCCCTTGTCCCTATACTTTTCCTGAAACCAAATTGGTCTTCTCCTAACACTTCTTCCACTCTCCTCTCAAACCCTTATAAATTAATTGAAAAAAAATGTAATTTTTTGTTTAAAATATTAAAAAATCTGATGAGGACACCACATGACTTCCCTGTACGTCTGTTAAATTGCATACACACATTTTTTCTGAACTTCATTAAAACGGATTTCATTTGAAAATGAGATACGATCCTCCAATTCTTTCATAAAAGTGTACAGTTACACAATTGCTAAAATATTATTTTTTGTTAACGTCAAATATTTATACAATTATTAATTCAACAGTCTTACCTGAAATATTAGGATAGAGTAAAATTCCCTTGATTACTTACTCTTTAAATAAATTGTTTATCAAATAATCCATTAAGACAAACTGATTATTCTACACCGTAAAATTAATATATGTAGCCAGTACACAGGAGTTCACTAAACGGATTAGTTTAATTATTATTAACTTTTTTTATACGACACATCAGAAAACTTGTGCGTATTACACGCAAGTAAAAAATACTTTTCAACAATCACTCTAAATTGAATACAATTCAAAAACGTATTTTATTTTTCTGTCAAATAATTAAATAAAATGATTTTTTTTAAACAAACAATTTTTATAAGAATTTGCTAAGAAAATCAAAAAATAATACGATTATAAATTATAATTTTCAATTAATATTAAATAATCAGATGTTTCACCAAATTTATTACGTATGCACTTATATAATGCCTATTAAATTACATTTACACACTTTTAAAAGTACATAAAATTTTATTTCATTAATAATTTTTTTTTTAATTTTTTTTGTTTTATCACTGAATTTTTATTTATTGTAAAACGTTTTTTTTTTTTACAATCACTGGTTAATAATTATTAAATCAATACATTTAAATTAAAGAAAGGTTAAAAAAATAAATAAAAATAAAAAAGGTAATAAAAAACAAAAACAAAAGGAAATGAAGTCTGATTCGAACCGATGTCCGTTTGCTTTAAAATCCAAATATTTCATTAATTAAAATTTTAATTTTAATTTCGATTGCAATCAAAAAGGGAGGTGTACAACTAGATGTTAAAACAATGCTATATTCAAAATTTCAACATCCTACGGCTAATCGTTTTTGAGTTATGCGAGGTATATACGCACGAACCATATATTTGCATACGTACATACAGACGTCACGCCGAAACTAGTCAAAATGGATTTAGGGATGGTCAAAATGGATTTTTAGAATTCGAAATTTAGAATTATAACATTCTTTATTTCGTACAAGGAAGTAAAAAGTAAAAAAAAATTAATTTTATTTCAATTAATATTAGCATAAATTATAAATACATATATAATATATAAAACCCTTTAAAAAGATGATTTGATTATAAATTACATAAAGTTGATAGAGTAATTGTTCGTGTTTTTTGTTGTTTTTTTTACAATCAAAATATATATATATATATACACGTATATTTTCTTTTAGTGAAACAATATAGGTATATATATTTCATTAAAAAAAAAGTTATTATGTCAGAGCTGTATGTATCTCCCTGCAATTTAATTTCAACGAAAAGTAAAGTAAATTAAATTCTTTGAGTAAAACAATATTCCTCTCGTATTTATTTACTACTTTTACAAGGTTAAATTTATAAAATAAAAGTCACTACCGTGTTTCCCTTCTGGTTATCCTGTTTTTCCCATAATATTACATTGTTTTTTTCATAAATTTTCCTATTTAAATTATTCTACTAAATTTTAAAACCTAAAATACAAATAAATTTAACTTCAAAGAAAATGTTATTATAATTCTCGTATCTCCCACTAAATGTAAAGTGTTTGTTATAAATACAGAGTGTTTCTAAAATCGTGGGCTGGCTATCTGATTCTACTTGTAAAACTAAACAAAAAATTATCCTAAAAAAAAATAGTAATTTCTCCATCATTCTCCACTTGTCCGCCATTTTGTTATTTTTATATTATAGTTTATATCGTTTATATTATAGTTTATATTTTTTTTATAGTTTATAAAGTTCGGATAGAGGAGTCACATTAATATTTGGAGAGCATCTTGGTAATAGAGTTTTAAAATCAGAAACTCATACTTTCGCAAATTACAAAATGGCGGCCATGTTTATTTTTCAATCCGTTATATCTCCATAAATATTAGTTTTATCAAAATTTATTTTATTTGCTAAATTATTAAGTCTTTTATTTTGAACAAAATGACATTTTATTTTTGAAAATCTGTTAACAAATTGTCGAATTACGGGAGAAAATTGAAATTGTAATTTTGTGTCATAATTATTAGGTCTATTATTGTAAGAAAATTATTACTTAATTTGATACTAATCTACAATTCTAGAATTAACAATAAATAAAAACAATTAATATTTCATCGAATCGAACGTAAAGTAGAGGACATGAAAACAGACACATAATGCATCAATTTTCTTAACTTTAAGGTGGAAAGTTTTATATCCCCTACTCAGCACCAGTGAAATCTGCCTCCGCTTTCCGGCGTGCCGAAAGGGATTTTATTTTCTGTTTCTATCTACCCAGTACCTCTTCATTTTTTGTGATATTTTTTCCTTCGTTCTTCAGAAAGTTCAGCGCTGTTGTTCTTGCGTTTTGGCACTATTACAAACCTTTTACTTTCATCTTTCAATTTTCTCTTTTATTTACAATTTCTTCAGTTCTTCTAGGCCTTCTTAGACTTACGCGAACCATTTGCCTTCAGTTTTTTTTTACTTTGGAAGAAATTAAAAATTTTTTTTCTCAATCTACTGTTATTCGTTTTAAATAAGTAGGAGTAAAATGCAATTCGTCTTTTCCTTATCATGTCTAACATTTATTAAATTTTAGTATAAAATTTGTTATTTGAAATTAATTTTTCTTTATTCATTTGAAATTTAGGACCTATAATTATTCTTATAATTTTCTTTTCTTTTTTTTCTAGATTTTCTAGTAGACGTATGTTGATGCTGCACAGTCTTAATTACGATATCTGCCGCAAATAGTCGTTCCGTCTTTATTACAGTTTTATAGTGCCGAAACTTTGAGTTCCATGATAATGATTGTTATATGTGTTTGTTTTTTTTTATGGAAAGCTAATTCCATTTTATTAATTCTAACTGTAACGCCTTTTTTATCTAAAAAAATTCCAACTTAATTCCATTATTTTCGTCTAATTTTCCCCCCATTCTCTAACTACTTTTTAAAGATTCTTCATTATTAAGGATAAAATAAAAAATTTTTTTTAAATTATTATTTATTTTTATGTTTTCCTGTGCTGAATATATAATTCGGAGGGACCCTTCAAATTAATACTAGAGATTTGTCTTATTTATTTGTTGGTTAATCCGGCCGTGGTCTAAGTCTATTTTTACTTACACTAAAGTAAAAAAAAAAAAAAAAAAAAAAACATTTTTTTTGTATTTTTTATACATTCGTTGAATTACAACGAATGCTTATGGATTTAGTTCTAATTTTTTAATTCAGTATAATCTTGTTTCGTAAAATATTGTTTTACAGATATAAAATATATCTACTGAATATAAAAATAGGAAGAGAAAAGATTATGGTGGTAGAAGAATTTTGTTATTTGGGAAGTAGAATTACTAAAGATGGACGAAGCAGGAGCGATATAAAATGCCGAATAGAACAGGGGAAACGTGCCTTCAGTCAGAAATATAATTTGTTTACATCAAAAATTAATTTAAACGTCAGGAAAAGATTTTTAGAAGTATATGTTTGGAGGGCAGCTTTATATGAAAGTGAAACTTGAACGATCGGAGTACCTCAGAAGAAAAGATTAGAAGCTTTTGAAATGTGGTACTACAGAAGAATGTTAAAAATCAGATGGGTGGATTAAGTGACAAATGAAGAGGTTTGCGGCAAATAGATGAAGAAAGAACCATTTGGAAAAATATAGTTAAAAGAAGAGACAGACTTATAGGACACATATTAAGGTATCCTGGAAGAGTCGCTTTAATATTTGAGGGACAGGTACAAGGAGAAAATTGTGCAGGCAAGCAATGTTTGGAATTTGTAAAACAAATCGTTAGGGATGCAGGATGTAGGGGGTATACCGAAATGAAACGACTAACACTAGATAGGGAATCATGGAGAGCTGCATCAAACCAGTCAAAATGACTGAACACAAAATATATATATATATATATATATATTTTATTCAATAAATCATATATATATAAAACAGTACAAACGAAATTTTAAAAATATGTACCTGGTTTTTGGTGTGTTTATAGAATAAACACGAGTTACGGGAGAAAAATACAATTTTTTTAATCGATTGTGGAATTTGCTAAATATAGCTCTTATTTCTAATTACAATAATTTCAAATTTAAATTTGTCAACCGAATAAATAATAATTTAGAAACGACCCCTTTTTTATATAACTTAATCTAACCGATACAGAAAGTACAATATGTACGATTAATGGAAAGATCAAAGCATAAATTTTGATTTGAATCGATTGTTCATTTATAATAAATCGATATAATACTTTATATAATGTTACTCGATACAGTCTATTGGAAAATATTATGCATTATTATTATTATCATCGCATATATTTTCGTTGTATCATTAATTATTCATGAATGATTATAAATTCAGCGTTAACCTTATGTTAGGTATAGTTGTTCGTTTCATCCCAATATATTTTGATTGGGAAAATGGTTTTAGGATTAAAATGGAAAAGCTGTTGTAATATTTAAAAGAACCGCATTTATGAAAAAATCTTTAATCTGTCAAATGATTTATACGTCAGTTCGACGTTCGATTAAGTATGAACGTTTTTGCGTGCACATAAGCACAAATGAATGTGTATGTATACCATTCATATCCACAACTCGTATACATAGTTTTAAAAATATTTTTACGACCGTGTAAATATAAATAAAAGTATTCGTTAATTATATCACGTAATTTTGTATCTGCAATGGTGTTTTAAGTTGTGATAATTTTTTAATTTCAACAAAATATGTTGAAATATAGAAAGCCATCAAAAACATTGACGTCGGACGAAGTTTTGTATCCACTGTGACGGATATTTTCAGACGTTTATCTAATTTTTGTATATTGATTTTATTGTTTATGTTTTCATTTGTTATTTTTCTAAAATATTTAATTTTTTTATTTTGAAATATTGAAAAATTTGTTTCCTTAATACCTAATTAAAATCTGCACGTTTTGATAATCTATTGTTTTTAATAAACTTCAAAATACTTAAGTTTATATTAAGTTTCTATAGACTTTATTCATACCATCTTACCCAGAATTAAATTTTTTACTCTTTTTTTTTTTTAATACCTTTATGTGTTTGTTAGTCATTCAACAAACTTATTTTAAGCCAAACATAAAATAGTGTGTTTTTCGACGCCAATATTTCGTCTTTTAATTTATATTTCTGAAAAAGTATAAAAATACAGTTCGGACCTATTTTTTTTTCAACCTTTGACGTTTGACTTCATATAAAGCATTAAATTTACTACTTAATTTGGGTCCCAAGAATTATAGTCTGGCTTAATTTTTCACCACCCGGCACTCCTAGTTTTAAATTTTAAATAAAAATCTTTGTAAACAGTTTTGTTTTTTGTTTTTTAGTACATTATTGGTTTATCCTCCCCCCGCAGCTGGATTCGCAATTAAGCATTTACTCAGCTCCAGGAGGTGCCATCGCCTCAAAACTACCTCGCTGGGAGGGAGAACACTAAGGTTTTCCCCAGGTAATCAGGACCCAGTCTTTTAATTAAGCGCCTCTAATGAGGGGACCCCAATGTATCCCCCCACTGGGACTCCGGTCTTGACGCCATACCTGAAATGGGTAACCCCAAAAGGATACCGGGACTACGGTCTTACTTTTCCCCCTCCCACGCTGAAGACACAAGGGAATCTCCGTCCAATCAACGAGAGTGGGACACCTAAGCGGCCCACCTCTCCTAGACGGGGCTGTCCCGACCTTAGGCCCTACATAAGCAAAGGCGACGGGACTCATATTTTGCTGCTGGCCCTGCAGCTTCGATCCCTAAGTGAATGCTTACAAATATTGCATAGCGAACATTTAGCCTCCGTTTGGCAGTCTTTCCGGAGGTGCCCCTCAGCTCCACACTTTAAAGTTGATTATTATGTATATATATACTAATCAACACACACACACACACACACACACACACACACACACACACACACACACACACAGAGAGAGAGAGAGAGAGAGAGTGATTGAAGAATAATATAATTAATTTACAGGACATTTTAGTTTTTCATATTTTGATATTTTTGTTTTTAATAAACTTCGAATGTAGTTTCTGCGGACTTTATTTCTACTATTTTACTCAAAATCAAATTCTCTACAGGTTTTGCTCAAAACCTTTATGTGTTTATTAGCCATTTAACAACGTCTTTTTTTTATACCAAACATAAAATAGTGTGTTTTTTCTCCCAATCTTTTGTTTTTTACCTCTCCTAACTTCTCAAAGCTATTATTAATTAGCCATTAAAGCTATTAAAGCTTCTATTAAAAGTGTAGCAGTTCTCGGACCTATATTTTTTTTTTTTTAATTTTTCAGATCAGATTTCATATAAAACCATTAAATTTAATCCTTCATTTGGGTCCCAAAAATTATAATCTGGCGTAATTTTACCGAAGACGCAGATATCACGGCGAATCTTTCGCCAGCCGACATTTGCTAACGAAGCGTTTCCGAAGCTATATTTATATGAACTTTATTCTTTATTTTTGCCGATAGAACAGTTCCTGAAATTTTTTTACGTTATTCATGAATCATTGTGTGTGTGTGTGTGTGTGTGTGTGTGCGCGCACACACACACACACTCAAACACACATGCTAGCCGGGCACGTCTAATAGCATCATTATTATTCCTAATAGTAGTTCCAGCTTCTATTCTACGACATCTCAATTCTTCTTGTGTGCCAATACGAGCGGAATAGACTAACGACTTCATCCAACTCCAAAGGAAAAAATCCACTGGTGTGATGAACGACTCGGTACTCTTTGATCTGGATATTTATCCTGGTGTTCACGCACAGCAGCCAATTTATTTTTATTTACTTTACCATTAATTAACCGCATGTCCTTTCACTCACCAAATGAAAACAAATTTATTGCATCATCCTTTGTGAATGACTGACCGTATAACAGCACAAGCACCGCTCAAATGAAATATTCAAATGCTGGACAGTAAACTTAATTAATGATCAGCTGTTATTGTCAACCTATGAAAAAATAACAATTTTTTATATTTTTTAGAAGGATACCTATTTTTATAATTTTAGCATTTGTATGGAAATTGTCTTACTTAAAACAAAAAAGAATTGTATCAATTAAAATCGTATCAATTTTTCCAATCCAGTTGGTGTTTTTTTTTTTCTAATTAAAGTTGAACTTCCCAAATTTGTGTTTAATTTTAATAGACATTATTTACATAAATTTTCTCAAAATTAAATTCTCTGCAAAGGTATCTAGAAAGGTATCTTGAAATTTTTTTTTCATTGGTAAATTAACAAAGTATTTTGGAAAAAGTGAATTTCGCAGAAAACGTTTTCTTATTTTACCCCATTTTTCTTAAAGCCTGAGTGAGATAGAGGTCTGGAACCACTTTTATTCAATTTTTTAGATCAAAACCCATAAATAAGAACCCAATTTTTCCCTCAAATTTTACCCCAAGAATTTTAGTATGGTTTAATTTTACAGAGGAAGCAGAGAACAGCGCTAAATGTTTCGTGAGGTGAAACTTACTATCGAACACTTTTCTGTCCTATAATTATATGAATTTTTTTTTCTTATTTTTGGCTTGCAATTTGTAATCAAATATATATATATATATATATATATATATATACGAGGGTTATTGTTTTTCAAGGTCCGATCGGCACGAAATTAAAACCAAAGTGAAAATAAAAAATTGTTTATTTGCAACAAGTACTTACACAGTTACGCTATTTCTCTACATAGTCGCCACTCCGATTTAGGCATTAGTCGTAGCGTGTTACCAACTTTCCAATACCCTCGTCATAGAACGGTGCCTTGTGTGTTTTCAGCCATGTTTCTACGCTGGTCTGCAACTCGATGTCTGTGCCAAAATGTTGTCTTCCTAGCCAGCGTTTCATGAGATCACAGAGGTGAAAATCGGATGGAGCCAAGTCCGGGCTTGTATGGTGGGTGATCAAACAGTTCCCAACGAAAATGCTGCCCGAGTTTCTTTGTTACAGCTGCAGTGTACGGCCGACGATTGTCATGGAGGGAGACAATGCCTGATGACAACATTCCTCTCCGCTTATTCTTATTCACCCCCCATACAGGCCGGAATTGGCTCCATCCGATTTTCACCTCTTTGTTTCACAGTGTTGGGGCAACACTATGAAATATCGCGTATGAAGATTAAAATTAAACTTTCTACGGAATGCACATTGAGCAGTTCAGGAATCACCATCTTTTTTCCACCATTCTTCATTTCTTTTCGCTGTCAGGCGACGTAAGGGGCGTGACTAAAACTCTCCTTTTTGTCCTTTGATTGTAATGGATAGACGGAAAGCCCCTTTACTCTAGTTATGAAATTATTAAGACACGTACAGCTTACTCTCTATGGATCAAAAACTTCTATACGGTTTCCACCCTATTCAAAGCACCGCTGTATGCGCCTACATGTCCAGTTGTACATCCGCAACAGCATAACAGGGGTGATCATTTCAAATGCTGACCGAACAAGCTCTTGGAACTACTTGTTATTGACTTATCTGCGTTTTCGGATTTCTTCTTTCACAAAACCCCGGAGTGCATTTTCAGGTCAGAGTTTTAAAGTCAGAGTTTCTTGTCGGCCAATGAAGCCGGCAATCTTCTGACCCAAGTCCGATCCGCGATTTGGAAAAATTTTAACGAGGGCTCCGCGAATATTCAAAGCAAAATGTGGTGGAGTACCCTTTTGCTGAAAAGTAATTATATCAGCGATCTGTTTGCTGTTAATTCTGGAAATAACTACTCGTCGATCATTCTCGGGTAACTATGTTGATTAACTGCGCCATCGCAAAAATAAGGACCAAGAGATGTTCAGCTATCATCCCGGCTTAAATTATAACATAAGGCGGAGGGTTTTTGATATCCTCATAAAAATGAGCATTACCTTTCGCCCAAAAAAAAAAATTTCGGTTACGAGACCTCCGATAAATTCGCAACTCGTCTGAGAACATGGCATTTTTTATCGTTTGTTCTCGGAAAGCGTTCAAGCAATAAGTGATATGCATAAACATGTCGATCTAGATCACTGTCACTCGACTCATTAACTGTAACTGGATGAAAACATTTAACTTACAAGTCCTTCCGAATGCGGTCTCGCATTGCCGATCTTCGAATGCCTAAATCTGTAAAACCTTTGAACGTTGACGTTGAATCGATGCCACTAGAGCACCACACGTCTCAGTTCGAGTGTTCGGCCTCCAACTCCGTGGCGCATCAATAACTATTCCCATTGCAAAAGGCTTCTTCTCTCATGTTACTAACTTTTGCCGTGTTGGTAAAGATTTCCTAAAACGCACAAAGAAGTCATTCATAATATTCTCCAATGTTATACCGATGTATGGACATTCGTGGTCCCACATACAATCTGGCAATCCCTGTTCGAAAGTGAACACACTCATATCCGTTAACACACACTCTATTATGACTATAGTCATAATAGAGTGTGTGGGTGTGTTCATTCGTGACGGGATACCATCACGAATGAACATACCGGACGATCCGTACCACGGCTTACCCTCCTCAACGTTTCCAACTGCAGTGAACGATATCAGCGGTGAGAATTAACAACAGTAAAGCCCGATAAGCTACCCACCGGGTTGGTCTAGTGGTGAAAGTGTCTTCGCAAATCAGCCGATATCGAAGTTGAGGAGTTCCAACGTTTGAATCCTAGTAAATTCAGTTATATTGATACGGATTTGAATACTAGATCGTGGATACCAGTGTTCTTTGATGGTTGGGTTTCAATCAACCACACATCTCACAAACGGTTGACCTCAGACTGTACAAGACTACACTTCATTTACATTCTACATCATCCTCATTTATCCTCTAAAGTATACCTGAACGGTAATTCCCGGAAGTTAAACTGGAAAAAAAGAGCCCGATAAGCTGCATTTATTGCAGTTAAAGTTAAAGGCACTTCCTGCCGGCGTAGTACTTAAATAATATCCTAAATCAACACTGTATATCTCATCCAAGAGTTATAACGAATTAAAATCCCGATGTACTTATTTGTACACCCGGTACTATAAAAAGAAAAAGTATACTGTAGAATGCATTTTAATTCTTCTTTTAAAATTAAATCACGCAAAGGTTAACATCAAAAATAATATACAGTAGGATAAAAATTTAATATAAATGTTAATATATGCTAAATTGTACAATAAATCCCTTTTTTAAATACGTATTTTATGTTTTATGTGCAAATATATGTAATTTATACTATTTGCCTGTTATTAACAAATGCTATAAAAATAAGATTGCTTTACTTACATACAACAATTAGGAAAAATAATATTATTTTTAATACCAATTAAAATAAAAATATATAAATTTATTTATCGGCTAGTTGGTTAATAAAAAGGCCGTCTATTCAAAAGATTACATTTGAGAATTCTTATAACTATGTTAATTTAAACACGCAAATCTTTTTTCCCCATTAAAATTTGCATGCATATTTCGTTATATTAGTAGAAATATTTACTGGAATACTATAATAAAATATTAACTTTGTGACCTTACTATAATCTGGAAAAATTTATTTCAAAATTATTGCTTGATAATCCTTTTTCTAAATTACGTTTCACATGTAATATTGTTAATTTTTTTTTAAATACTAAAAAATATTTATTGCTTTGCTATATTAACTGTTCTATTGAAGTTGTAATAGTACATCCCAACCCCGTTGAGGAAGACTTGTGACGCTTCCAGTCACCGCACCCCTCCACTGATCACAGCCCTGATCAGATCCTGGCAGTCGTCTTTCACTTTCTAACTTTTACATCCCACAGTAATAAGCCAGGTCTCGTTGGGATACCACCGATGTAAATGCCTCGGTAGACATTTACATCGATGATTTTTAGATTCAGCTTTTGCCTTCGCTAAAGCTGAAATGTCTTGAATGTCCTACATCGTTGCCCTCTGAACTAGTTAACCGAGTTGGCGGAAGCACCAACCCCGCGCCTAGTTCTACTTTTACTGAGCCACTTTCAGTTTTAGTAGTACAGCTATAAAGGGAAATAATGTAAAGATCTACAAAAATGTTGGGTATCGGAGTTTTTTTTGCAGATTTCCAAAAAATTGTTGAAATCGTTACTGCTCCCATTCGATTTTCTAAGAGAATGTTGGAGGGAGAAGGACCAACTTTTTTTTCGTTTTGAAGTTTCCTAAATACGATTCTGCAATGTTTATATACGTATCTTATGAATGTAAAAGATTTTTTCGTTCGTTGCTGGACAGAAATCTTAACCGATTTCAACGAAATTTGCTGGAAAGACGTAAATCTATTTGAAATAAATTCCTATTGATTAACAAGCGAATCGATTGGTAAGAAACGGAGTTAGAGCTAATAAACGGGAATTATGGGTACATTTTCAACTTGGGTACGTTCAACTGGGCTCAAGTTTTAACCGATTTTGATGAAATTTGGTAAGATGATGTAAATCTAGCAGAAATAGAACTGTAAAATTAGAAATGAAAATTGATTTTCAAGCGAATCAATTCACAGAAACCGGAGTTAGGGCAAAAAAACTGGGTTTTTTGGGTACGTTTTCAAAGTTTTCATGTTCTAACTTAAAGAATGACATATTTGAAAGCCAAGATTAGATTTTTGCTATCACGATCAAGTGCAAGGTAGTTTCATAATTGTCCCAAAACATCCAATTTGTAGCCTAAATCAAATTTTTTCGAGAACTGCCACGTACGAGTTGATTCCGCAGTATTAAAATTCAGAATATCATTTTTGAATGCCAAATCAATTTTTGGCAAACACCGCTAGGTGCGAACCAGTTTCGCAATAATACAAAATGATATCTGGTTTGAATGAAAGAGGCTAGTGTCCAAAACAAATCAGTTTTGTTATTCATTTTGGGTCTGTTTTGAGTCAATTTTAACCTTTTATTTTTTTTAGTACGGCTCTAAAACCACACAAATTACTGGTAACAGTAACAAAGTGGGTTGTTGGCAAGTTGCTGTCCTAAGCAATTGATGCAGTCACAACTCAATAACTATGCAAAAATGAGAAAAAATATATACAAATATAATATATTTATTGAAACAGTACACAGTAACTTGTCGTATTGTAAAAGAACACATGATACTAATAAAACATGAAATACAAAATTTACCGAAATTTAGCTAAAACACCGAAAGGAATATTATTTTCAAAAATCATTACAACCGAGAAAAATCCTTTTTTTCTTAATTAAAACCGAAAATCCACCCCTCTGATGCACCTACTGCGACATTGTTTTCGCAAATATCAACGTTTCAAGACTCCTTAATTCCAAAAAAATACCTTTCGGCACGCCGGAAGAAGGAGGTAGATTTCACGGGTGCTAAGTAGGGGTTAAAAAAGATTTTCATCTTAAAGTTAAGAAAAACTTCAAATTTACTCAATTCGACAATGTGAAATAAGGTTTCACATGTTTATCTTTCGGCTTCCCCAACTTCTTACAGCAATATTTTGGCCATCCCTTGCCGTAAGGGTTAGTCATATCAAAAAATGTTTGAAACAAAAATTTTAGGTAATGTTTATAGGAGTAACGACCACTTTAAACCGATTTAATACTATACCTATTAAGGGAGTTATGACGTTTTTTGTCTTCAAAACCCCATTTTTTCCACCCCCTGGGCCAGTGGTTGGTGATATCAAAAAAATTTACTTAGATAAGTTTTAGGATAAGAATAATAGGAACTTTAAACGACTAATATTTCCCGTTTTTTTTCGAAAAAGCCTCCCCATTTCCATCCCCATGGACCGTTTTTGCCTATTAACAAACTCGACTGAGATTTTGGGTCGTTATATTTTATGAATAAATTTGAAAGTGATTGGTGCAAAATTACGACAGTTATTATGTCCACAAGAAAGTGAAATATATATATATAAACTTTTGAACTGACGGTGGTTTTAGAGTCTAGGGAATGTGAAACGCGAAGATATTTCGTAATTTTCCGGTAGTCGAATCGTGGTACCCTATATAATAGGTAGCTTTATTATGAAATCTACCTAAAATCATAAAAATATATAGAAATTAACGGAAGTACGATTGTTAGATTGTATTTTGATTAACATATACGGACTGGTGCAACACAAATTCTTCAAAAATTACTGAAAGAATTTGTATATTTAGGGGCATTGATGACATTAAAATCTAGAAAAAATTAAAGATTTTCCTTAAAACAAACACAAAGTTATCAGATTACTTAATTTTTGCGATCCATTTTAACAATTTCAGTAATATTCCAGCTGTTTATTAACAGGTTTGAACAAATGAGGTCTCATTTTCTACGTAATAAAAGACTTGAATATTAATCTAATAATTCCGAATTTGATAAAACTAATATTTACCGAGTTATTATTGATAACCAAGATTTTAATGGCTCTCGATTTGGAATTTTCAAAGGTTAGACCATCTCCTTCGCGGCTTCGCCCGCGCTGTATGGTTACTTCGTTTTCTATTGCGGTCAGGGAATATTTAGTCGGTCATGGCCATAACTGGTCGCCATTTTATTTTCAAACTTATTAATAGTACGTGCTGTTGGGTATAGATACATTTAATTTCATTACAATCAATCCGTTTTTAACGTATAGATTTTTATTGTAAAAAATAACAGTAGGCGGAAAAAAGGGGGAAAATAAATCAAGATAAGCCTTTTGTCCAAATGAACTTTTTCGTTTATTTTGATGTCCTGAATCAGTCCCTTACATTTGGCCAACACCTCCTGGGGCATTCTGTATACCTGCTGCAATACCTATAGCTATAAGGGAAAATATGGTGAATGTCAATATTTTGGCTGTAGAAGTTGTCACAAATTTCGAAATTTCATGATCCTATAATCGAAAAACACTAAAACTAATCTAAAAAATTCTGAAAGGATATATTTATAAAAAAAATAAGTACATATATATGTATGATGGCCTGAAAAATAAATTATCTTCGAAGAACTTGGATATTAAAACTTTAAATTTGGCTCAAATATTTTTATACACGGGATACTGATGCGATTAAATTTCGGACAACGGTCATTCCTCATTTTAAAATTTCAATTTTTTGAAGGCTTTTTGGGGCATCCATTTTGACCTCCGAGTGGCAACACACTCACCTTTTGATGGATTCCGGTCCTACCAAAAAATCGCAAAATGAGAAAAGTTTGACCTTCAACCACCCTGGGTGCGTTTTAAACCCATATGTAAACAAACAAAGTGTGAACTCTTTTCCACAAATGTCCTGTCATTCCAAGGAGTTTCCACTGATTTTAATTAACTAAATCTCCGATTTAGTCCGCTGTCGTGAGCGAAGTTAGTGCGTCCATATTTTTACACACAGCTCCGTCACAGAGAAAAGAACATCTAAACTAACCTGGGCTCGATGTTAAAACGCTTTTTGAGAAAACTATTTAGATATTTATGTCTATAATAGTAATAATAATCCTGAGATTTCTTTGTTTGGGCCACTGAATGAAGCGTCAGGAGGACATCGATTCCAGAACGACACAGAAGTAGAGGAGTTCGTGTCCAATTGCTCGTGATACGTAATTAAAATTTTATGAAGAAATCCACAAGCTCCCAGATGTTGGAAAAATGGTATAAAGGAATAGGCAGGAGTCGTGCCTGCTAGAACTGTAGTGAACCTGGCCACCGTAAGGCAGATTGTAAGGAGAAACCTAAGTATGTTCTATGTGGCAAAGCCGGTCACAGAATGGATAGCCGGGAGTATGAGCAAAATAAATGAGGTGCTTATATATGGAGAGCAAGATACCTGTGAACAGACCTTTAACAGATGCATACTCTGGAAGGAGAGATGCAGACGAAGAGGCTTTTTTTCTTTTTTTTTCTTTTTAAGCACCCCTATGGTAACCTGTCCCCGCCGTTAAGCAAACGCAGTTCCAATAGACATGCCGTGGCAGCAGACTACCACCCCCTAGCTTGGCCCTTCTAGTAGGGCTTCTCCCAACGGGGTACCCACGGTATCGACAGAGACCACAGACATCCCTCTTCTGGCATGCCCATGACCCCCTTCCCCATAGGGCTACCCTCATATCCTATCCTATAATGGGCAACATGTCCTGTACATGTCCCCATTACCCCTCGCGACCCATCTCGTTATCTCGAGGGTTCCCAGTGCTTCATCGAGTAGCGCCGACCCACCTTCCTCTTACATGTCAGGTGGACCTGCACCCTCTCCACAGTAGGGCTGCCTCCCTGGCCCTAAACGTCGCCACGCTTCGTCCCCATGCCCTGCCCACTGCTTCTTCTTTCAAAGAGGCTGAGGCTAGGAGAACTCACTCCAGAAAATAATATCATACTTAATGCTGACGGAAAAACAAGATGGACTGCGGTTGAAAACAGCCGCTAACATCATGCAGCAAAAGGTGGTAGAACTTCGAGGACGGGGTACAAATTAATACGAATGTATCAGACAGGATAGAAGACCTCCAAGGATCAGACGAAGAAATCGACCGGAGGACTAAGCGGTGGAGGACAGGTCCCTGCGGAGCCGTCGTTGGTCCGCGTTTGCGTGGATCGGCGACGATGATGAGGTACGAGACTCTGAATTACCTGAGCCCGATGGCACTTCCCGGGGCTCCAGGAGAGGAAGATCGGTGAAGTAGGAAGTTTAGTTGGTAGGACACACATACGCATTCTTTATAACACCTTGCGGAACCTGTTAGCGAATCCAACACTTCGACTGCAAATGGGGTACCTCCGACTCATCGAAACCAAAAAAAAAAAAATGTTGGAAAAATGTGTAGAACTTCTGTAAAACTACATACAAAAACAATAAATTTGTTTTGTTTTTTTCATTCTATACTAATAAATGTTAAAAACAAAAGTCCGGTTTATATTTGACTGACGTAATATTATTATATGAAAAATTATTACCTGTAAATATAATAGTAGATACAGCGTAAAAAAAAGCTTAACAGAATTAATAAATATATTATTAAATTTTGTTAATGAAAAATATAAGAAATGCTGAGAGGATATAAGAGTATATTTATAAAACTCATAACTGTCTCCAAACAGCTAGTAGTTAATTAAATTGAATTATATATTACTCAAACAATGTCGTAACTGCTAATTGAACTCAAACTTACATTAGTATGCATATAATATTATCTCCTTTCCATCTCTTGAACACTCTTTCTGTCTTTATTTTTGAATGAAAGATATGTACCCGGCTCTTATTTCTTCATCCATTTTATATATTGCATTTTTATTAATCAAATAGTATTTTAGATGAAGAATTTTTAGAACTTTACTTATTTCGTTTAAATTAAAAATTAATCCATTTTCTTTTTTATTCACAGGTTTATAGTTACAGTTAAATCAAAAGTTTTTTCGTTTTTTTATAATGGGACTCAAGGATCATAGTCTGTAATTAATTCTAGAAAAAAAATAAGTATTTTTATAAAAACGCATTACTTTTAATTTTATTGTTAATGATGTTTTGTCAAACAAATTTATTTTATTAGATATTCCTTTAAAACTATTAAATAAGGTTTTTTTTATTAGCATAAACAGCAATAAAATTAGCATAAAATAATGTAATAAGGAACTAATAATGAGCACAATGAAACTTTAAAATACCTTTGTTTTGGCATGTAATTTTGGAAAACTGAACTATAATTTAAATCCCTAGAGCTACACAGGTGGTATCTTTTTTTTTATTAAGATTTGAAGGGTCAAAAAAATGAGATTTTCGTGAATAACTGAAAAGTTTTAAAATACTTGCAATCCAAGAATTATTATACCAAAAAAATAGATTAAATTCGTACAAAATCATTTTTTGAGCAACTCAAAAATAAAGTTTTAGCCCTTTGAAATCTTAACCTCTTTAAACCCTTTTAAAAGTCATATTTTCGCCCTTACTATTCCGAAAAATATTTTTTTAATAAAATTTCAGATGAAAAAATAGTTGCAAATCAAAATTTTTGCATTCGATTATTGATCGAATAGCAAATAAACTACACCATGCAGCTTAAATTATTAATAATAATTTTTTACATCATTATTACAATTATATTTTCTTTTAAATATAAGATGTGAAGCCCCTAAAAAAAAAACACATTATTTTAAATAAAAATGCAATAAAATTTTCCATCTTTTTTTTTTTTGTCTTCAGTCATTTGACTGGTTTGATGCAGCTCTCCAAGATTCCCTATCTAGTGCTAGTCGTTTCATTTCAGTATACCCTCTACATCCAACATCCCTAACAATTTGTTTTACATATTCCAAACGTGGCCTGCCTACACAATATTTTCCTTCTACCTGTCCTTCCAATATTAAAGCGACTATTCCAGGATGTGGCCTATAAGTCTGTCTCTTCTTTTAACTATATTTTTCCAAATGCTTCTTTCTTCATCTATTTGCCGCAATACCTCTTCATTTGTCACTTTATCCACCCATCTGATTTTTAACATTCTCCTGTAGCACCACATTTCAAAGCTTCTAATCTTTTCTTCTCACATAGTCCGATTGTCCAAGTTTCACTTCCATATAAAGCGATACTCCAAACATATACTTTCAAAAATCTTTTCCTGAAATTTAAATTAATTTTTGATGTAAACAAATTATATTTCTTACTGAAGGCTCGTTTCGCTTGTGCTATTCGGCATTTTATATCGGTCCTGCTTCGTCCATCTTTAGTAATTCTACTTCCCAAGTAACAAAATTCTTCTACCTCCATAATCTTTTCTCTACCATTTTCACATTCAGTGGTCCATCTTTGTTATTTCTACTACATTTCATTACTTTTGTTTTGTTCTTGTTTATTTTCATGCGATAGTTCTTGCGTAGGACTTCATCTATGCCGTTCATTGTTTCTTCTAAATTCTTTTTACTCTCGGCTAGAATTACTATATCATCAGCAAATCGTAGCATCTTTATCTTTTCACCTTGTACTGTTACTCCGAATCTAAATTGTTCTTTAACATCATTAACTGCTAGATCTTTGTAAAGATTAAAAAGTAACGGAGATAGGGAACATCCTTGTCGGATTCCCTTTCTTATTACGGCTTCTTTCTTATGTTCTTCAATTGTTACTGTTGCTGTTTGGTTCGTGTACATGTTAGCAATTGTTTTTCTATCTCTGTATTTGAACTCTAATTTTGTTTAAATGTTGAACATTTTATTCCAGTCTACGTTATCGAATGCCTTTTCTAGGTCTATAAACGCCAAGTATGTTGGTTTGTTTTTCTTTGATCTTCCTTCTACTATTAATCTGAGGCCTAAAATTGCTTCCCTTGTCCCTCTATTCTTTTCCTGAAACCAAATTGGTCTTCTCCATCAAGTTTTCCATCAAAGGTTAAAATTATTTTCTATTGAATTTTTATTGTAAATCAATATCCCCATTTTACTTTTGATAAAAATTTACAAAAAAGGATTTTTTTACTTTTGATCTTCGTGTTGGAATAGTGGCATCTTTCCGCTTCATCTCAAAGGTTCTAGGTTTGAATTTCGGCCTGACTTAGTATTTCAGAAACTGAAAAATTAATTTCGTACAAACAAAATAATATTAAAGAACAAAAAACCCTCAAAAAAAGTGATAGGGAGTGTTTTGACCGAGATAAAATTTCAAATTTTTTTCTGGGACACAATTTTTTTATAAAGATCACAAATTACTAAACATTTTTATTTAATATTCACCCCCTTCCTAAAAAGTTATTTTATATATTTTTCTTTTATTAGTTATATGTTGATTTAGAAAAGGAGTTGATGGAAATTATTTTACAACTATATTTTCTACATTAATAGGCCATCAAACCACTACAAAAATTATTTGCCTCTTCTAATCCAATGGTCTGGGGTAAAAAATTGTTTTAATTTTTAAAAAAAGAATTTTTTACAAATTTATTTTAATTTTAAATCCATCTTGAAAGTTACCCGTTGCATAGAATATGAAAAAAGTAAAAAATTTTGTATTAGCCCATACGCTTTAGTATTTCCTGAGAAAAAAAATTAGCCAAAGATTGTTATCAGGTACAAATAAAATATAAAATTGAGAAAATTAATTTCCGGCTTTTCACTTCCTTGTGCGAAATAAAGAAAGTATTATGATCGCGAAAAATTTCGGGTGTCAGATTTCAACGGAAATATCCATTTTGACCACTGAATCGATTTAACCAGCGTGAAGTATGTATGTACGTATTTCGCATAACTCAAGAACGATCAGTTGTATGATGATGAAATTTTGGATTTAGGACTGCTGTAACATGTAGTTGTCCATCAAATTTTGATAAACGAATTGGACTTGAAAAAATTTGCGAAAAATTGGTCCCAATAAACTTCACTGTTGAACAGAAAAACAACAGGGTGGAAGTGTGCCGCGATCTTCTAGGACGAATTGAAACTGATCCTGATTTTCTAAAAAATGTTATTACTGGTGATGAATCTTGGATATTTGAGAACGACCTGTAAAGAAACCGCCAGAGCAAGGAGTGACACACTTCAAACTCACTACGTCCGAAAAAATAAAAAATTAAGAAATCAAAACTATGCTAATTTGTTTCTTCGATAGTCATGACGTTGTCCGTAAGGAATTTATGTCTACATGACAGATTGTAAATCAATATGTTTACCAAATAATTCTTGAAAAACTGCGAAGAAGAGTTGCCCGCGTGAGACCAGCCATCAAAAACAACTGGATGCTGCATCATGGCAATGCACCTTCTCACACTTCACTCACAAATAATGAGTTTTTGGCAAAGAAAAATAATCCTATAATTCCTAAATCACCTTATTCACCTGACTTGAGTCCCTGTGACATTTTCCTGTTCCCGATTTTTAAAAAAATTCTCAAAGGATACCTTTTTGGAACAGTAGAAAACATTTTTAAAAAATGTAACCGACCATCTGAAGGATATTTCGATTTCCGAGTTCCAACATTGCTGTGTAGAGCGGGAGAACCGTTTGAAGTGTTGCATGGCTTCCTAAGGGAACTATTTGGAAGGTGATAGAGTCCATGTATAATTGGATTGTAAATAAAAAGTTTTTCTGAACCAGTCAGTCTCGTTACTTTCTTTACAGATCTCGTATGTATCTCCCATAACTCAAAAACGATTAGCCGTAGGGTGTTGAAATTTTTGATTTAGGAGTTCTGTAACATCTAGTTTTGCTCTTCCACTTTTGATTGCAATCGATTGAACCAAGAGTCAAAATCCAAAAAAATTTGGATTTTTGACTTTTTTTTGACTATAGTAATAAGCCCTCATTGAATGCATTTCAACGATATATCGTAAGCGGTACTTATTTTCATTGGTTCCAGAGTTATAGTCAAATGAAATTTTAATTAACGGAATATTTGGATCTTATAAGGGAAAGGCACATCGGTTCGAATCAGACTAATATCTCTTTCTTTTTTAATTTTTTTTTTTTTTAATTTATATATATTGATTTATTAATAATTATTAACCTCTGATTGTAAAAAAATTTACGATGAATAATAATTCAATAACAACAATAAAAAAATATCAGAAATTGTTAATGAAATAAAATTTTACGTACTTTTCATTAAAAAAAAAAAAAAAAAAAAAAAAAAAAAAAAAAAAAAAAAAAAAAATGTGTATATGTAATTTAATTGGCGTAAAAGGAAGTCATATAGTGCCCACATCAATTTTTTTAAATTATCTGTGGAGCCGTTCCTTCTTGATTAAAATGTTATTACTGAATACGTTTTGGATGAACTTTACAACAAAAAACAAAACGTAAAAATGTAGACCATCTCCCCTTTCGCCATCTTTTTGTATTAGGTAAATTTAATTAAAAAGGAAAAAATTCATAATAATTGAACGATAAAAAAGTAAATGTAATATAATTAATTATAATGAACATTTACGGAAACGTTTTTTTTAATTTTCAAATAATGTTTCCTTCCCCCATTTTACGTGAACAGTTTTTTATGAATTTTTTGTTTGTTTTGTAAATGATTCAATTCATTGCATTATTTTTTGCGTGATTTTATTCACTGTATTATTATATTTTAATTTTGTAAGTAGAAATATGTAATAGAGATTTATAAAGTATAAAAATTGCCAATTCTAATAGGGATTCGAACCCGGGTCTAATCAAATAGAAGACAGAGACGTTGATTCATCACAGAGAATGAAATTTTGTAAACTGTAGATGGATTAAATAAACTTCTTTGTGGAATAGGAATTAAATGAAAAATAATTTGAAAATCTTCGTTCGTTATATATTTTTTATATGTTGAGTATTCTGTTCCGGGTAATAAAAAATATCCGAACAGTATATATTTAGTTGAACTTTTATATTTAGGAGTAAGAGAATCAGTAAAAGTTAGTCAATAGAAGGTTTTTGTTCGCTTTTTTTTTATAAATTGCGTCTAATCTTCCTCCAGTACGTTTCTAAATACATTCTAGACAATCTACTTTAGTACTAGTAATAAAAGACCGTTTTCATAAGGTTTCATTACTTAAACAGCTTAAAAATCTTTTGAACCTCTATCCACTAAGTATGTAGACTACCACATCTGGTACCATTACAGCTTAATGAACATTAGTGCCAATTAAAAGTTTTTTCTTTTTTTTTGAATAATTTTTATTTAAAAGAAGATTTTCTTGTAAAGTTTATGACAAATAATTTTATAAGTAATGAAATATAACACTATCCGGAATATATTTTTAATACAAAAAAAAAAATTAAATTACATATAAAAAATTATTTTTGTCAAAAGCTTTTATTTAACAAATATTAACATTAATATAAAAAGGAAACAAATTAGAAAAGCCCTGTAAAAAGTAAAAAATAAGAATTAAATCAAATTGAGAATTTTAAATAAACAAAAAAATATAATATATTAACAAATGTAAAAATTCACTGAAAAGTAAAAAATAAATTATATAAATATCTAATAAATAACCAATAAATAAATGTAATAATTATTCAATTTTAAAATTAAAAATAATGAAAATATTTAGTTAAATAAAATGGTGGCGTAGACCTTTTTTATAATTTATTTAAAACAACACAACATTTATTTTTACAATATTCATTTTCAATAACGACGCGAGGAGGCGGAAAGGTCTACTGGAACCTCTCCAGTTGAGACTGACTAGCTACAAGTAACAATCTGGGAAAATGCACCCACTCCTTTTCTATGTACGTGTTCTCACATAGTTGAAGTTCATCTTCGAATTCTGCTTGCAATCTAAGCAAAATTGAACGCACTCTTTCCGCTAAAAGTTTCATTTTAATTAATTATGAATTTTTATTTAATGAATTCATAATTACGATTACAATTATAATAATGATAATAATTAATAATTTTTCAGATTACCGTCAAAATGTAATAACTTTGTGCAAGATTTCTAAATTTCATTTTTATTTTTTTTACAGATAAATAAAGTATATACATATATTAAAAGACCTCATTAAACAAAAAATATATTTTAAAATACAGCAAATGTCTATAAATGTCTTATTCGAAAACATTGTAATAAAAACTGCACCACACTTTTATTTAACTAAATATTTTCAAAATTTAATAATTATTACATTTATTTATTGGTTATTTATTAGATATTTATATAATTTATTTTTTACTTTTCAGTGCATTTTTATATTTGTTAATATATTATATTTTTTTGTTTAAAATTCTCAATTTAATTTTATTATTATTTTTTACTTTTTAGAAGGTTTTTCTCATTTGTTTCGTTTTTTATTAACGTTAATATTAATATTAGTTAAATAAAAGCTTTTTTAAAAATTATTTTTTTAATTTTTAATCAAATATATTTTTTTTAATTTTTTTTAAGACTAAAGAAAGTTAAAATATTTATTTTTACTTTTTTTTTACGTCAACGGACGTAAAATAACTTTCTTAAATGGATAATAAACAAATAAAAGTTTTAAATACAACTTGCAGAAAATTTTATTCTGTGTAAAATTGTATGAAAAAAATCTACAGAAACTAAATAGAAACGTAAAAGTTTCGAAGTTTATAAAAAACGAAACATATCAAACATGTCCTGAAAGTTTGTTACATTCTTCGTGAATCATCGAGTACATATACTATATCCTAGGTAAGAAGATAACTTTAACATTGATTTTATTTACCAATCAGTTTGGCTGAAATAAGTTAAAAAATCTGACGTGAACACCACATGACTTCCTTATACGCTTGTTAAATTACAAATACATATTTTTTTCAAAATGAAAAGTACATAAAATTTTATTTCATTAATAACTTCTGATATTTTATCTTTTTTTTTTTATGGTTATTATTGAATTATTATTTATCGTAAAACTTTTTTACAATCGGAGGTTAATAATTATTAATAAATTAATATATTCAAATTAAAAAAAAGTTAAAAAAAAAAAAGGAGATGAAGTCCGATTTGAACCGATGTGCCTTACGCTTGTAAGATCCAAATATTTCATTAAAGTTTTATTTTGCTATAACTCTGGAACCAATGAAAATAAGTACCACTTATGATATATCGTTGAAAAGCTCTCAATGAGCGTTTATTACTGCAATTAAGAAAAACTCCAAAATCGATTTTTTTTTTTTAATTTTGGGTTTTTTGGACACTTTTAGTTTTTTTGACTGCAATTAAAAGGGAAAATTCACAACTACATGTTACAACAGTCCTAATTCCAAAATTTTAACATCCTATGGCTAATCGTTTTTGAGTTATGTGAGATACGTACAGACGTTACGCCAAAACTAGTCCAAATGGATTCAGGAATGGTCAAGATGGATATTTCCGTTGAGATCTGAAAACCGAAATTTTTCGCGACCACATTACTTCCTTTTCTTCATACAAGGAAGTAAAAACACTGAACATTATTGATAATTCTATATATAAAGTTTAAACTTCAAACAAAATTTGAAAAATATTTAAATCAAAGAGAACTAGAGTGAAAGAAGAAAACACATATTTCAATTTTAAGAGGTGGGGGTTGATATTTTCTTAAAGTTTTCTTTAAAATTCTTTTTTTTTCGTCTGGTAAGGTGAGTAATCCCATTTACGGACAAAGTGTCGGGCTCGCTAACAGATTCGGCAGATGTTACGGCGTATGCAGCCTGCGCCCTACCAACTAAACCTCCACCTCACCAGACCCCCCCCCCACCCGAAGCCGGAAACCGCATTTAATCGCATTAGTCAGCCCCAGGAGGTGCCTTCGAGCTTAGTGTGTTCAGAGTCCCCGTGCATCATCACTGTCGCCTATTCATGGAAGCACGAACCAACGCCAGCTCTGCAGAGAAAGGGCTATCTGTCCTCCCTTCGCTCTCCAGTCCCGTATCCTACACCTCAATTCCTGAGGTTTTCTCTGGTCTTCTGTGTTCTGCTGGACGGTCCGCATGTTATTATCGGGAAGCCTCGCCTTCTCATTTGAGTTGAGTCTGCCATGGCCCACTTGACACGGTTGTATCCCGTTTCTTCTCACTATCTGTTCAGCTGTCCATCCTACTACTTCTCTCGCAGAATCGTCATGGCTAGTTCTGCTACTGCAAGCCAATCTCTATCTCCCCTTAGCATATACTCCAGCATATTGTCTGGTGTCAGTAGGAGGACCCCGACGAGGTCTCTCCGTAGCGGCACCACTTTCCACAGTTGAAGAAGATGTGCTCTGGGGTATCTGCTTCCCCGCAGTAGACACACCCAGGGTTTGCACGTAGGTGGATTCTGTGAATCTCTCTAAAATACTTAAGAAAATTTAAATTGTGTTTATCAAAATATCCGCCACTCCTTAAACAATTTTATAAAAAAATTAAATAATATGGTCAATGCCCCATGTATAGAAATATTCGAGCAAAATTTGAAAAAATTCGGTTCGGTTACTCCTAAGATATAAGGCTAAAAGCTGTAGGACATACGTATATACATGCACATGTATATTCATGGATATGTTTTTTTTTTTTTTTTGACTAGATGAATTAGACCAAAAACAAGGGCCCTAAATCGTAAATATTTGCAAAAAACCTGATACCCCATTGGTCACGATCACCACACTTTAACCTTTAATATAGCTGTTCTGGCAATATATTCGCCTGGAAATGAAAAAATGTGTTAAGTGAACATTAAAATTTAGTTAAAAATAACTGTGTAAAGTCAGAAACCATGTTCTAACAGTATCACAATAACAGTTGCAATAATAGTTAATTTACAGTAACAAAGATATATTTGAAAGAAAAAGAAATAATAATAGTAAGTAAAAGGTATTTCGGAAATATTCTTTTGTATAATAAAAAAATTGTTATTTAAAATTATAGACTAAAAAGAGAAGAATGGGATAGATTAAAATTTTATTCAGATAAAAAAGAATTCATTTATAAATAATAATACAAATAATATAAAGTAACATTGTAGACCCATGTAAGTAACATCATTCCCTTAGGATATATTTTAATTAGCTTAACTATCCCAAGGACTAATAATTTTCGAAGTAATTAATTCCTTTGTGTAAACATTTAACAAAAAAAAACAAAAAAGAGCTGTAGCCTACATTGCTATACGTAAATATACTTGCAACCTCATTTAAAATATAATACTAAAAAACATAAACATTAATTAATATTAGTAGAAAAGTTTTTTATACTTATTTTTATTATGACCTCATTTTTATATACTCTTGCGTAACATAGACGTAAATAAAGGAAATTATTATTTTTGAGCTCAAAGGATCGTAGGAAGTGGTTTCAATTATAATTAAAGTACTAGAACCATATAAATCCTAGACAATACTGATGAGTTGTAACCCTCAAGAATTTATGATAGATGATTTTTCTCCTTTTCTTTGTCGTTAAAGATTTCCACTGGTTACAAACCACCGGTATACAAAGTAAAAAAAACTTCAATATAGTACTAAAATATACTCATCAAACATAATCCTAAACAGTAGTATATAGTCTATTTTTTTTTTTAATTTAGCTCCATAGGACAAACAGGACGAACTTTTAAATTAATATTTAATGAACATCTAAAACTTTTTTACACTGTTATTAAATGTTGCACCAGTTGAAGCATGTATACGAGTTAGATTTTTAGGATTGTGGTTTGACAAACCACTAATATAGGTAACCCATTTATAAGAACTAAAAGTAAAATGTTTACAAATGTTAAACATGCTGAGACTTCTATCTAATACTCGTTGGGAAACCCATCGTTTATGCATGTTGCGGTTCTACCAAGCTCTGATCCGTTCCCGCTTGGACTACGGCTGCGTAGCATATTCGTCGACACGGGCCACCGCTCTAAAGATGGTCGATGCAGTCCATCATTCATTCATTCTCTTCCAACGGGTGCGTATCGGTCAAACCCCGTGATAAGTCTACTGGTGGTCAGTGGTGTGGCATTTCTTTGTAATAGACGGAAGCAAATGAGATGTTCCTATGCGGCTCGCGTTAAAGCGCAACGAAATCACCCGACCTTTGATGTGGTATTCTCCAACCAGCATGTTAATCGTTACCAGGAACAGCGTATATCTACTGTTCCGCTAGGCATCCGAGGGCACCGCCTTTTCTCAGTTCTAAATATATAATTACTTGTCATCCTTACTGTTGCTCCATGTTATTACCCCGCTTAGTGGACTTCTCTCGTTAATTACTGCTTTAATCTTTGTCAGTATCATAAAAAGAATACAAATCCGGTTATAGAACGAATTTTATAATATTATAAATAGCGTGAGTCCTGGTGCTATAATTTTTACGGACGGCTCTCGGCTCTGGAACGTTATTGGTTGTGCTTTTGTGATTGGCAAAAGAACATACATGTTTAGCCTTCTCAGCATTACCATTATTTTTGTTTAGCTTTATGCCATTAATAAGACTTTACATATAATTAGCTGAGCATTTCGACATGTACTTATTCGTTCAGATTCCACGAATGCCTTAGTGAGGATAGATAGACAATTAATGATTTGTACTCCAGATCCTCTGTTATCTGTGAGATTCAGTGTGTTCTTCACAAATAAATCACCGTAATACAACTGTGAGATTTTGTTGGATATTGAAATGTCAGGCAATGAGCACGCTGATGGTGTGGCAAAACGTCTCTCCGACCGATCTTGTCTGTTTTCTAAAGAGGGTGGTTCATGATAAGTGGTAAAGTGAATGGGATTTTGGTTAACTGGCATTTCTCCCCCCCCCACCCACCATTCGGTCGCCCTAGAGCATAGACCAAATGTCAGTGCCAAGATACGGCTACTGTGCCTCTAAAACAGTTTAGCGACCTCGTTACCTAAAAGCTCCTAGTGAGCTACCTATCAGCGTGAGCGGATTAAGCAGGGTTCTATTCACCACACGCTTATGTGTCCCAACCGCTCACTTGTCAAACTAAATCTAGATCGGGGAGGCGGACCCCTTGTTACTAATTACAAAAAGTCATTAAAGTTAATAAATAAAAGACAGCAATTTAGGCTGTCACGCCTCGATCGCTGTATGCCAGCTAGTGTCTGTCCACCATTTAAAGCGCTTGGAGCTTGTATCTGGCTGATGGCCATTATCTCAGAAAAAACTTCCCACAGCGGCGCTATAGGAATCAGTATGACCCAATTAATTAAAAACTGTAGCGATGACAGTTGAACTTCGCAACCTCATCGAGGAACTCCCACACAGTCCGACAATGCGGCTCCCGCCACACTGACTCGCCGTTTATGAGCGGCCAGTTTCCCCCTGACCTCTAAGTTCCAGGGTAGCCCGGTCTCTGCCCCCCCAAGAGCAGGGCAGTCGAACATCATATGCTCGTTCGACTGGACCTCCCCGCAGACACACAACTTATCAGCGGCTAGGCGAAACCGAAACAGATATTGCCTCAAATCCACATGGTTGGTGAGCAGTTGGGCACCCGCTGCCCTTAAAAATGAATTCGAGGCATACCATCCCCCCAGATCCTGTATAAACCTATACAAGGATCTTCCCTTAGTCGTGATGTGCCATTCAAGCTGCCATGCCTCCATCGAGAGGCTCCATAGCCTCTTCCGCAGGAAGGAAATGGGCAACTGAAAAAAGTGAATGGTATGTTAACATTAACAATAAACTTCATCCAGTAAGAACACTGTGGAGATCCTAATGCAGAAATAACCGCAGAGAAGAGGTTATTATTCGCCGTTTTGCGAATAGGGCACCAAGGCTTATGGATGACGAAAACAAATGCACCCGTTTGTGCACTCTGCGACTGCAAACTAACAGTGCACCACATCCTTGTGAATTGTGTATCTGTTATACGGCATTGCGTCGCAAGTTTAATCTCTTTTTTTCTTCTGTTTTTTCTTGTTTACCCTTCGGAAATCACTGTCAGATATTAATTCAGAGGATGAATGAGGATGTTATGTTTGAGTGTAAGTGAAATATAGTCTTGTACAGTCTCAAGTCGACCATTTCTGAAATGTGTGGTTAATTGAACCCAGCCACCAAAGAACACCGGTATCCACGATCTAGTATTCAAATCCGTATAAGAGTAACTGCCAGTTTAATCTAGGAGCTAATATGCGAACTTTTCTAGGCCGTCCGTTTGTTTTCAATTATTTGAATTGCTTTAGTGTGTTTCAGCTATTTCTGCCATTTGCCGTAAAGCGGATCGAATAAAACTGGTCCCAGAACTCTATCTTCCATAGTTTTCATGTTATCTAACTTAAAAGAGATAAATTCGATGACGAAATACAATTTTTTTTAAATTTGAAGTTAAATAACTTTGTTAAATGATATGTTTCTTTAGAGTCTATACAATAAACAAAGATACAAACACTTCTAAAACAAAAGTGCAAAGCAGAAAAATAGATACACAACTTTTTTTTTACTTTCAAAGCTATTACCAAATTCTGAGTTTCATTGCAAAACGTTTTATAGATTCCTACCATTTTCTCAGGTTTCTTATTGAAAACTTTTATATAGAATCTGACATATGAAGTATTTTTAGAGTTGAATATTGAAAAAAAGAGAAGGGTTAAGCTCCCTGAAATATAATCCCCGGATTGCTTATACCTAATATCTCTCATTCGCAGAGAGAGTTTATCATGTGCGTCTGAAGCTCGTTAGATTCTCTCGAAGAACTGACCCGGTAGTGAGCGCGTGAGGGTTTTCGGAGTGTTACTGTTCCGTTCCTAGTTTGAGCCAGCTAGTGCTGCACTCTCGTGCCTGTTAGCCAGAGTTTATACAAATTGTATTCGAGTTAAGAATCCCGTCGGACGCGGTCATGCCATTGCTTTGACTTATGTGTCTTAGGTTATTTAGTTTTTCAAATTAAAATCAATTGGTCTGAATAATATTTTTTCATTCTTTCGTCCGCAATTAATACAGTCCATCATAGTTCTAACGACTTAACAGTTACGTTCGGGGTCTGATAGTCCCTGTTGATTGATAGTGCCGACTTGTTATGACTATAACCAATGTCTATGAGGAAACAAGGTTCTCTCCCTCAAAAATCTACCGTTAAACTGAGCAGTACAGAACAAAACTATCATATAGAGATTAGCTATTTTAAAATAGACTATATCAAATTAATTTCCAACTTAAAAAAATTGAAATATTATGATTGAATATACCTTCAGGGATCATCAATTATAAAAAATTTACCTTTTTTTTTCTTTTTTTAGACGCAAGAAATGACGATGAAAAGAATTGTTGGTTATTAGGGACAGTTCATTGTTCTGTTTCTGAATCAGTGTTGTTTGTGCTACTCTAGGGTGCTCTAATGCAGCTTGTACCGCCGTAAATAGAATAGGACACATTTTGTACACGTTTAGGTGTATGTGTGTGTAAGTGAGAGGGAAGAAGAATGATTTGGGGTATGAAGAACCGGTAGTGAAAGGGATATACAATAATAAACAGAAAGAAAAGGATGGATAGCGTGAACCGAAATGAGAGAGAATGGCTGAGTTTCAGTAAAACCTTGATAAAGGACATAACTCCAACCATACAAGCAGGTTCGGAGTTTTATTGACCTCACGGGACAAGTGCTGTATGCCATACCTCTCATTTATCTCTCACTCTTTCACATATACACACAAGCGCGTGCGCATAAACATACTGTGTGTGTGTGTGTGTGTGTGTGTGTGTGTGTGTGTGTGTGTGTGTTTGTGTGTGTGTGTGTGTGTGTGTGTGTGTGTGTGTGTGTGTGTGTGTGTGTGTGTGTGTGTGTGTGTGTGTGTGTACTTGTATACATCGCGTTCCACATACGTATATGAGATAATATTTCCTCCATATGGTACCTATATTTTTTTAATTTTACGTTTAAAAATTGGTATGAAAAATTTGTTTAATATATAAATTGAAGTTTTCCTTTAATTTTAAATAGCATACTTAAAAACTTATGTTAAATTTAATTTTAATGAACGAGTTCGTGTATCTGTATCAAAATTGCTACAGACCGATTTTAAATAATCCAAATCGTAAATAATGTACAGTTACTTAGACCTAAAAAAAGAAATATTAATAAATAATTTGATAATTTTGAATAAATAAATAACTTTCAATTGATATTTTGGATTTTCCGGATGATTTAATAATTTTAGCAAAAACAGAACAGCAAAACAAAAATTTCAAATCTAAGAAAAACACGTAAATAAAATATGTTTACAAATTTCATATGAATAAACAGAATGGCTATTCAACTATTAAATTTAAAACAAACAAATTAAAGTATCAAAAAATAAAACAATGAAGAGACCAAATAGATAAATAATAGAAGCAGAGCAGGCGTAGAGAAAGAAGGAATGAATGGTAGAATACAGAAATTGGAAATCAGTACAACAAAAAATCTATATCAAGAAAATTCAAATTAAGACACTGTTTATTTTTTGTTAAAAAGCTGGCAAGAGTATCTAGGGAATTTCGAGATATCGAGGACTGTACAAGATTCACACTCATACATATCATTCTCATTCACTCTCGGAGGATAAACAGGAAAAAAAAGAAAAGAAAGGTATCCGAGGGTACATGAAAATTATGAAAATTAAAACCTCTTTTTTTTAAATTTAGGATTGTGGAACGTTTTTTGGAAACCTTTTTTGGTTTATTTTTACTTTTTTGGTCTGGTTTCTAGGATCAAAGAACCCTAAACCTCTCTTACCCATTAATTTTCTTCTTTCCTCTATAATTGCAACTAATATAAAACAAAAGAACGGTTCAAACAAAATATTATAATATTAATATTTTCCTACATTAATAATAGCATGGAGTTGTGTTCTTGGTAGGGGAGGGGGTTTATAAATATATAGTCTAATCAAATTTGGTTATGATCTACTCATGGATCCTAAAATTATGTTTTTTTTTTTTTATATAAGAATAATTGTTTCATAAGCACAATATATAAATCTTACCCTACTAAACGGCATTTGTATGTGTATGTGTCTGTGTGTGCGTCCCCCTTAGCTTAGCCCTTTTATTTTTTGATAGCTCTATTTTACTTATTTTAAGTGTTATTGTGTTCATTTTTATTTTTGTGTTACTTTAGTTAATCATCTATTATATAAATAATATCGTTTATTTGTTTTTTTTAGGTAAGAAGTTATGTCTATGGGCGTTATCCTTTTTAGCAAGTTAAAATATTTAAGTACTAATTATTAATTTAGAGCAGGATTAAATACTGTTTATTGTTTTCATATTTTTTTCCACGTGCCCCGAACAAAGCTATCGTATTTTTCGATTGTTTATCGTTTATTGCTTTATTAACTTCTCTCCATCACCTACCCCTTTGGTTCAGCAATTGTTAATCCATACTTATATCGGTACTTTTTTTTTTGTCTTCAGTCATTTGACTGGTTTGATGCAGCTCTCCAAGATTCCCTATCTAGCAATCCAAGAATTATTATACAAAAAAATAGATTAAATTCGTACAAAATCATTTTTTGAGCAACTCAAAAATAAAGTTTTAGCCCTTTGAAATCTTAACCTCTTTAAACCCTTTTAAAAGTCATATTTTCGCCCTTACTATTCCGAAAAATATCTTTTTAATAAAATTTCAGATGAAAAAATAGTTGCAAATCAAAATTTTTGCATTCGATTATTGATCGAATAGCAAATAAACTACATCATGCAGCTTAAATTATTAATAATAATTTTAATCATGTTAAAATTATATTTTCTTTTAGCGGAAAGAGTGCGTTCAATTTTGCTTAGATTACAAGCAGAATTCGAAGATGAACTTAGAACACGTACAAAGAGAACGAGTGGGTCCATTATTTCAGATTGTTACTTGTAGCTAGTCAGTCTCAACTAGAGAGGTTCCAGTAGACCTTTCCGCCTCCTCGCGTCGTGATTGAAAATGAATGTTGTAAAAATAAATGTTGTGTTTTAAATAAATTATAAAAACTGCGCCACGCTTTTATTTAACTAAATATTTTCATTACTTTTAATTTTAAAATTTAATAATTATTATATTTATTTATTGGTTATTTATTAGATATTTATATAATTTATTTTTTAATTTTCAGTGCATTTTTATATTTGTTACATTATATTTTTTTGTTTAAAATTCTGAATTTGATTTAATTCTTGTTTTTTACTTTTTAGAGGGTTTCTCTATTTTGTTTCTTTTTTTATTAATATTAATATTAGTTAAATAAAAGCTTTTTAAAAAAATAATTTTTTATATGTAATCAAATATATTTTTGTATTTTTTTTTAATTTTAAATTTAAAAATTAATCAACTACATCTTGAATTAAAGTTTTTAAAAAATTATTATTTTTTCCCAAATAAATTGGTTTGCTTAATTAGCTGCAGTTTCCGAAAAAAAATAAACATTCGTTTCCTGTTACAGGAATTTTGTATTAATTTAATATTTATTATAGTAATAATACATTAGCAAAATAGTAATTAAGAATTATCAATAAATATGTTTATTCCCACAAGAACATTCCTTAGAAAGTACTTAAAATAACCACCAGATTACTCTAAACAGTTTTTTTTTCTAATTAAAACACCAGTAGAAGCTTTACTTTTAACTAATCTTAGTTCACATAAACTTTCATTAACCGATTACTTCTATCATCTGTTTTTTTTTGTTTTTTTTTTATATAAATAAGATATATTTTTATTAAAAGAGATACAATTCTTGCATTTCTTGCATTTTTTTTAGGTCTGTCATATTTTAAATAAAAATAAAATTATTTCTTTTTCTTGATGAATTAAATAACTTATCACAAAAGCTTTGAAAAGCTGAAAATTTTGTATTTGGGAATATTGAAATGGAATCTTTTTAGTGTCTGAGAAATGGCATGTCTGATTGAAACTTGAATCCAGAACTCCCGGGTGAAAGGCCGAAACGCTACCTACCACTCTGTCACAGAGATCGGATTACTTACATAAAACAAATTAATTTTAATTTAAAAAAAAAATCAATTATTTTTTAAATTCCGCTTTTTGATTTTGGGGCTAAATTAATTGTAAGAAGTTGTTGTGATATAATATTTAAAATTTAAAAAGAATTTATAATTTTATTTTAATCAGTTTTTTAAGTCGTTTTTTTTTCATAATTAATTAATTTTGTTTTAAGTTTATTTTTAAAATAAACTGTTTTTAAAAAATAAATTAAAATATATATAATATTCTTAAAAGTAAAACGTGATAATTAATCTACTTTCCTCTCTGTTTCTATATTTGAACAAAAATATTTTTTCTTTATAAGGAGTTTTTATTCGAATATTATTTAAATGTAAATATAATCTGTTATCGAACGTAGAAAAGCTGAATAAAACCACGATTTGGAATATTATTAGTGAAATGTAACTTTAAAATTTTAAAATAATTATAAGTTTTCACATTAAAATCTCGTTACGTATATTTTAAACTTTACATTATAAATTTTAATGAATTCTAGAAGGAGATAAAAAATATATTATATTACGTTAGAATATATAATTATTTAAACAGTGATTTCTTACAAAGAAAATAAATAAACTTGTAAGAAAATAACAAGACGAAAAGAAAAAAGGAGAAAAAATCCTTGAAATAGAAATAAGAAATAAATCAATCCAAAGAAATTGAAGAGTGAATATTTATGGTCATGTAAAGTGAAAGGAAAAATAACAAAAAGGAAAAAATGTAAAGAAAGAGAAAAACGAACAGCAAAACGTAGGATGAATAAAACGAAAATAAAACTATTTGTAAAAAGCAAAAGAAAATACAATTAAAATAAGTTTTTATGTTAATACTTAAACTGGGCAATGCAACGTCCGTAAGAAAAAATGAGAAAAATTACAATTAATGCAAACACATACAAATACGCGTCTTTTTTTTGTCTCCAGTCATTTGACTGGTTTGATGCAGCTCTCCAAGATTCCCTATCTAGTGCTAGTCGTTTCATTTCGGCATACCCCCTACATCCTACATCCCTAACAATTTGTTTTACATATTCCAAACGTGACCTGCTTACACAATGTTTTCCATCTACCTGTCCTTCCAATATTAAAGCGACTATTCCAGGATGCCTTAGTATGTGGCGCATAAATCTGTCTCTTCTTTTAGCTATATTTTCCCAAATGCTTCTTTCTTCATCTATTTGCCGTAACACCTCTTCATTTGTCACTTTATCCGCCCATCTGATTTTTAACATTCTCCTGTAGCACCGCATTTCAAAAGCTTCTAATCTTTTCTTCTCAGATACTCCGATCGTCCAAGTTTCACTTCCATATAAAGCGACACTCCAAACATATACTTTCAAAAATCTTTTCCTGACGTTTAAATTAATTTTTGATGTAAACAAATTATATTTCTGACCGAATGCTCGTTTCGCTTGTGCTATTCGGCATTTTATATCGCTCCTGCTTCGTCCATCTTTAGTAATTCTACTTCCCAAATAACAAAATTCTTCTACCTCCATAATCTTTTCTCCCCCTATTTTCACATTCAGTAGTCCATCTTTGTTATTTCTACTACATTTCATTACTTTTGTTTTGTTCTTGTTTATTTTCATGCGATAGTTCTTGCATAGGACTTCATCTATGCCGTTCATTGTTTCTTCTAAATCCTTTTTACTCTCGGCTAGAATTACTATATCGTCAGCAAATCGTAGCATATTTATCTTTTCACCTTGTACTGTAACTCCGAATCTAAATTGTTCTTCAACATCATTAACTGCTAGTTCTATGTAAAGATTAAAAAGCAACGGGGATACGGAACTTCCTTGTCGGACTCCCTTTCTTATTACGGCTTCTTTCTTATGTTCTTCAATTGACTCAACTTTCAATGACTCTTTTAGCTATTCACAACATCCACCTCCGCATATTTTAGCTCGGCTGCCCTCTTAGATCATTCTTATCTGCTTTTCCCAACATTCTAGGGCAAACATGAGTTTGTGTAAGAGTTCTTTGTAAATGTTGAATTTTTGTGAATACACAAATACCTTCGCGCGCGCGCGCGCGTGTGTGTGTGTGTGTGTGTGTGTGTGTGTGTGTGTGTGTGTGTGTGTGTGTGTGTGTGTGTGTGAGAGAGAGAGAGAGAGATATATCAGAATGATTTTTTCTCTTTCTTTTTTCTGTTCAGCCTCCAAAACCACCAAGAGATATTAATTCAGAAGATGATATGTATGAGTGTAAATGTATTGTGTACTGTTGTACAGTCAGGTCGACCATTCCTGAAATATGTAATTAATTGAAACCCAACTACCAACGAATACCGATATCCAAGATCTAGTATTCAAATCCGTATAAAAGAAACAGGTTTTACTAGGATTTGAACCTTAGAACTCTCTACTTCGAAATCAGCTGATTTGCGATGACGAGTTAACACCTAGAGCTGCCCGGTAGGTTACTGTAAGGAAGATTTAGAAGTAAATTATTATACGTAAATGTTTTTTTTAAATTCATTAGATGAACATTGCATTTTAAAATCAAGAATTTTTCCTTTATAATTTTTTTATTTATGTAAGATATTTTGAATTATAAAAAATGAGCCTATAGGAATATAAAAAAAAAATATTATAATCTTTCAGATTGTGTCAAAAAAAAAGAAGTTAAACGAATGTCGTTGATTTTCCAGTTGGTTTAAGCTAGTAATAAATAATGAAGAAGATAAAGAAAAAATAAAAGATACGCGTATAAAAGAGATTTGGAAAAATCTATACAATAACAATCTATAATAACAAGCTAACAAAGCCCTTTCCTTCTTCCCTTTCAGTCTTGGTTCTAAATCTTTTTCCACCTGTATCAGTCTGACTAGGAATTCAAGTTAAACACTGGAATTAACAATTTATCTCTCAATCTTTATAAATACCAGGTGCGATCTGATTTTTGAAATTTATATTTTTTATTATTGGTATTATTAAAAAATAGAAATAAATTATTCTAAAAGAATAACGGCCCGAATTTTCAAATGTCATTAATTTAAAGTGATTTATATTCTTTTCAAAGTATGTACGTAAAATGAATTAATATTCAGGAATTTTTCTTAAAATATTTTATTTTTATTTCCCGTACTCGTAATAGTTTTCGGCAACCTGAATAATAATTTTTCCGTTCCGGGAACTTTTTTCACGAAAATAAAAGAACATTATAATTAGATTTAAATGTTAGAAATCTGGGGTCGTAACACATTACATGTGTTTTTTTATTTCCTTGTACGAAATAAATGAAGTATTGTGATCGCAAAAAATTTCGGTTTTCAGATTTCAACAGAAATATCCATTTTGACCATCCCTGAATCCATTTTCATTAGATTCGGCGTGACATCTGTACGTATATATCTCGCATAGCTCAAAAACGTTTAGTAGTAGGATGTTGAAATTTTGGATTTAGGACTGTTGTAACATTTCCCCATTTGATTAAATTCGATTGGATCAAAAGTGTCCAAAAAAAAATTTTCTTTAACTGTAGTATTAAGTCCTCATTGAGAGCTTTTCAACGATATATCATAAGTGGTACTTATTTTCATTGGTTCCAGAGTTATAGCCAAATAAAATTTTAATTAATGAAATATTTGGATGTTACAAGGGAAGGCACATCGGTTCGAATCAGACTTTATCTCCTTTTCTTTTTTTAATTTAAATATATTTATTTATTAATAATTATTAACCTCTGACTGTAAAAAAAACTTTTATCATAAGAAAAAAATATCAGAAGTTATTAATGAAATAAAGTTTCATGTACTTTTCATTAAAAAAAAATGTATCTATGTAATTTAATAGGCGTACAAGGAAATCATGTGGCGTCCTCATCAGATTTTTTTAAACAATAATTCCAATTGAATTAACAGTTTAAATACAAGGCGGAGAACGGAGACGGTATATGTGTTTGGGGTAAGAGGTTGTGTGTATGTCTGTTACCATTTTCCTCAAAAAACTACTGAACCGATTTCGATGCGGTTTTTTTGCATTTCATAGGTATCACTTCAGATCAGCATCTTAGATATGTTTTTACGGTTATAAGCCGCCAGGGGGCGCTGCAGTAGATATGTTAATTCAATGTGTTCGTTGGTTTTTTAATATTTTTAATTTTATCTCTTGTTAAAACACTGGTAACAACGCTGGTGGCCGAATTCGGTACTAATGAACTATTTTAGTCAAAACTTGATTTATTTTATTATGAAATGATACCTCAACCGAATCTTTAAGTATTTAATCTTAATAAATTTTTATATGGTTTTAAATTTGTGAAGTTATTTTTTAATCACCCGGATATATATCTAAATTATCAACGTTATTGAGTTTTAAAATAAATTAACCTATCTCTTAGGGGTAAATTGTAGACTATTACAAGTTAGATAACAGAAATTTTTCTTTACATTCATTGACAACGATGACAAGAAATTAAGTGTACAAAAAGTCATGGATTATTTAAATTACAGATTTCTTTAAGAAGATCTAAATATGATTTTTAATATGATTTTTTGGATGTTATTTGGTAAATTTTGACATAAAACTTCTTTAAAATCACACCGAAACATACGGGTCCAGAACAGAAATTTGTAGCGTAACGAAAAGGTCTATATCGTCCTGCCATAATAATACTAATAATGCCAACTATTAGTCTCATGCGGTATCATTTTATAACTTACACGGTCCGCTCGCCGATACGACTTTGAGTTTGCATCACTGGCGAACGGATTGGCGGTGAGGGGGTGCAGCGCAGATCGGCTAAAACTGCCACTCTCGCTCATTTCCATTCAGTGTAGCTCACGACTTAGACGTGATAGCACGGTGACTCGTGTGTTTTGTGTTTAGAGTTTGTCGAAGTAGATCGATTTACGTATAATAAATGTATTTTGGACAATATTTATGTGTAAAAACTTAAAGAAAATATGTAAAGAATTATAAAAAATCAATATGTCAACCTCATCCCACGCAAAATCCAGCCAGAAATATAAATCGCGCATATCGTTGGAAAGAGGAGGTTGTGGACCAGGCACAGGTATCCCAGTGTCCGGTGCCGAGCGAACGAGATTGTTTCGGGAGTGTCGGAACGCTGGCATGGCGCGAGCATCTCTACCGCTGCGATTATGCCTTATGTCTCTTTTCATATCACAGACCAATGTTGAACAAAATTGTCGTCGAATATTAATCAAAATAAATATCATGTACCATTTAGTGTCTGTTTTATGTTAAAATTAAATTTTTATACGCGGTTAATGTCTCGTTTTTATTTCAATCCAATACACTTAAGTGACTCGCTGATATATAGGCCGACCAGTTTATCAGTAGAGTTGGCCAAATGAAGGAACTAAAATATTTCATTGGAGACTTTCAGTTTTGTTCAAAAAATATGATGGTACCTCTCCCACTTAACTCTTGGTCGGTCTGTAGCTTGGAGGAACTTCATCCAAGGTCTGTAAAGTTTCACGGTAAACCAATGGCCGTGAGTCCCGACATAGCCTCCTCGATTTTTATTTAATATTTTTGGGCTCATTCAGAGTACTGGTTCCATAAATTTTAATTTCCTTTTTCAAATTGCTGTTTCCCAATCTTTTTGGGCTTTATAAATTTCGTTATTTGATTCTAGTTCTTCTTTTTTTTCTTTTTTTGGAAGGGTAAACTCTCCATAGTTTTTTCGTTCGATTCTGAGAAGATTTTCTTTTTTATTTATATGGATTTTTAATTTTCCATTTATCATTAAAAAATGCAATTAATAAGCCTATTAGTAACTTTTTTTTTTGTCAAAATTATTAATAAAGTTTTCATCTAAATAGAGCTGAACGATGTACAGGTCTCTACGAAGAAACGAAAGAATTTTAGGAAATGTTCTAAAAATGAAAATTCAGAAAAAGGGGTCATATAAACCGTAGTCCTGAATTACTTCGTTTTAAAGTGTTATCGTGTGAAATATTTCCTCCTGATTTCTGTTGCAAGGCTAAAATGAAACAAAAAATCTTTAATTTACTATTTCTAAATACAAATTTTCGTTTCTTAATTTTTAAGTATTATGAATTATTAACCTTTTATTTAAGAAGCTTACTCCTTTACCTTTCATTTTTTGTACATGTTTCTTGATTTAATATACTTTTATAGAAATCTTATCAGTTTTTATAGAAGTATATTTGACCAGAAGAATACTTGCTCCCACCTGCAGTTTTTTTTTTTTAACTTAATTCAACGGAAGTTGGATAAGCTTTGTATTAGTTGTTGTTTATTTTACTTTGTATAGTTTTTTTAATTTCAACAATATATTTGCATGTTACCTAAGTATGGATAATTGCCAGTTCCGTCCTCACTCATATTCGTTTATAAAAATAAAAAAAATAACATTTATAATGATTAAAATATTGTAATATCTTTTCTTTTCTTGAATTTATTATTTTATTGCTTTTTTTAACATTTTTTTTTTTTTAAATAATATTTTTATCTGAGTAAACTTAAACAAGTTGAAGCAATAAAACTGTTTATTCAAGCATGAAATAAATTTATACCGTATAAAATAACTAAAATAGACTATAAACAATTCTTGATAGTTTGAAAAGAAAAATAATAAATAAAAAATAATAATAAAATATTACGAAAGTTAAAGGAAGTGGATTTAATCTTTAATTAGACTTATGGATTGTTATATCATATTTCATCCCCTTTAGCAACAATTTTAATCTTATTTGTACTACCTCTTTTTTTTTTTTTTAATTTCTTATTCAAGAGTAAATAAAGAAAAAAGATATAATGAAATATGATATTTAGCAAACTTATATTTTAACTTATATAAAGAATCAATTTAGCAAAGGAATTATAATTCAATCCCTTTCAAAATACTAAAATAAACACACAACAGAGATAGAGAGGGTGAGAGAGAGAGAGAGATATTAGAAAACTATGCACTTTTTTTATTATTTGGTACAATTTATAACCCTGAACAATTCTTAATAAAGCAAATAATAATGTATAAAAATTGTAGAAACATCATACGCACGCACACACAATGCAGTATATATACTGTCAACCTCGTCGCGGCTTCGCCCACTCTATATGGTTAGTTACTTTCGTTTCCCATCGTAGGCAGGGATATTTAACCGCTCGGGCTTGCTTTGCTTGTCCTTCCCGTCTAGCCAAGAAGCTCTGTTTCCTGGATCCTTCTGAATTGTGGGAATAATAATGATAATAAAAATTAAAGCACGTTCAATTTATAAAAACCCACAATGTATTGTAATTTCTTCAGAGCAAAAGTTTGGTCAATATAAGACCCTCTAACTGGTTTTTAGATTTTCCGTCGCGGCTTCGCTAGCGAAATACTTAATCAGAATAACAAATAAAAATACCATCACAATGTTACCAAATCTCATAAAGAGCGGCAAATCTCATGAATCTCTGATTCAGTAGCGGCAGCATAAAACGGCAAAAATTTAAACAACAATTTATGTTTTATTATCCTAAAAATGTATTAAAATTCAGAAAAACACGGAATTTATTTTTAAATATTTATCTGAAGAATATTTGCAAGCTCAAATCTACTATCTCGTTTAGTATAATCGGAAAAGTGGAAAATTTTCAATCGTTGTTCGAAATTGGTTTTTAGATATTCACATGAAGATTACATAACCAAAAATCAAGTTGATACCTATATCTGTTACTGAGAAATTAAAAAAATAATTAATTTCATTGTTACTCCATTTTAACCTTTTAAACTCGGAATTTCTAGAAATCCTTTCTTAGTGTGCACGTAAACAGTAAGGAAAACGTGTATACATATTTTCATCAATTTATCTTAAGTAGTTTTTGTTGCGTGTTTGTTTAAGAATCACTTACCTCATTCTGTTATATACACTTACAGATAGATCTTCAAGCAATGCTTTGCTACAGCCGATTTCATTGATCTTCTCTATTACATTCATCTAAATATTTCACTTAATTAAAATTTTTCTATGTATCCTAAATTAAAATTATTGTCTACAGACTCCATTTCTTTCAACGTATTTAGTTTTTATCTTCCGAAAGGGGAATCAATTTCATAGACTTTTTTCCAGCTTTCCGAGGAGGGGATAGCTCTTCCAGCCGCCACCTACCCGCACAAACGGCAGTGTCGGGCTCTCACCGACTAAAATCCCTCCCCCTGGTACAGCATGTCAGGATACCCGCATTTCGGCATTACTAAGGGGCATACTGTACTTTTTGCGGGGCTTCAATGAGTGGTTCAGAGAGTCCTGGACATCTCAACAGTAATGGCCACCCTCAGGAGGGTATCTCCTCGTCCAGGCTGTCTCATCCCAACCCAACCCAGTAGCAATCACCGTTTTTGATAGCTTTCTTCTGCTATTTTTGCTTGAAGAATGGCCCGGCTCATGTAGAAATCGCCTTCCCATAGATTTCACTGAAGCAGTTTATCCAGGAGGTTTTTGGGACAAAGCCTTTCGATGATTTCAATGTAACTTTTTTTTTCCCACCTGGAGCAATCGAAGAAGTTGTGGTTCACAGTAGTTACACCCTGCAATCTCTCTTCTCCTCCTACTATTCAGGTAGATGTTTAATGCAACGTGATCCGTCACAAGCTCGGTTAGTCAAAAATTAACCTCCCCATACCTTTGACAGATCACTTTTCCACCCTCAGGATGACTTCTGCATCCATCGGCCAGTAACTCCAGCATCCCTTCTCTCTTGCTACTTAGCTAATAGCGAGGTCCAGCCCTGTTCCTTCGTTTTGATCATTCGCCTATCAACGCATCCTCTAATCTTGAAATCCAATCGGTATATCTGAGAAGAAAAGATTACAAGCTTTTGAAATGTGGTGCTATAGGAGAATGTTAAAAATCAGATGGGTGGATAAAGTGACAAATGAAAAGGTATTGCGACAAATAGATGAAGAAAGAAGCATTTGGAAAAATATAGTTAAAAGAAGAAACAGACTTATAGGCCACATACTAAGGCATCCTGGAATAGTCGCTTTAATATTGGAAGGACAGGTAGAAGGAAAAAATTGTGTAGGCAGGCCACGTTTGGAATATGTATTGTTAGGGATGTAGTATGTAGAGGGTATACTGAAATGAAACGACTAGAAGTAGAAAGGGAATCTTGGAGAGCTGCATCAAACCAGTCAAATGACTGAAGACAAAAAAAAAATAATAAAATTCATGATGAATGATACAATATTGCCTTTTGCCAATCAATGACGATGTAATTATCGCTTCCAAAGGTAGGTTTAAACGTTTAATCATTTTAAAATCGCCTGATTTCATTTTAGTAAATTTTTAATTCTTACATCAATCACTAATCTTTGCTGAAAAAATTGAGTTCTGATACTTCCGTTTCTTGTTTAGTCTCCGGGAATTACCGTCAGGTATTACTTCAGAGGATGAATGAGCGAGTTCTGATACTGATGTAATCTTGTGTTAAACGATGACGAAAATAGTTAAGTTTCGATTTATTTATGCAAAATATTTTATAAAATAAAATAACATTACAAAATTTATAATATTTAAAAAAATCTGTTAAAATATAATTTAATATTATTATATTTATCAGTAATTAATTGCATAAACTTAATTTCCTTTAACAAATTACCGTTAAATAATTGAATAGCCTTTCAATTAGTAAAACTATTATTCAGAAGCAACATATATGAAACGTTTGAAATTCCTGTTAAACAGCTGGATATGTTAAAATTAAAAATTTATTTCACTTGAGTAAATATATCTTTCTATTTGGCAGCTAATCTGGTGAGAATTAATTGTATAATACAATTAATACTGTACTGTGTGACATACATGCTTTCTCACTTTTGCTCGCTCACTCATCTCCCCTCTCAATCAAACCCCTCCATTTCCTCTCTTCATTACTCTGATCCTCTGAATTGTTTCAGTACATTCCATTAGATAGAACAAATTATTAGTTCTATAGTCCTATCACTCAGAACCTGTGGATGCCAGGTATTCTATATTCACATTTGTTTATGTTACGTTATTTTTTATGTTTTTGTTAAAAGTATGACAATTTTTTTAATGGTACATAAAAATATTTTTAAATTAAATTAATTGTATCTCCAACAATTAATTCTTTAATTGCTTTTTCTTGTTTGTAAGTTTTAACACTTTAACAGCAAACTTTTGACTTTCAAACCCATTCCAGAAACACAAATATTCGAGGGTTATTTTTTTTTTCAAGGTCCGATCGGTCACGAAATTAAAACCACAGTGAAAATAATTTTTATTTTTTATTTTTAACAAGTACTTACATAGTTACGCTATTTCTCTACATAGTCGCCACTCCGATTTAGACATTTGTCGTAGCGTGGTACCAACTTTCCAATACCCTCCTGATAGAACGGAGCCGCCTGTGTTTTCAGCCATGTTACTACGCTGGTCTGCAGCTCGATGTCTGTGCCAAAATGTTGTCCTTCTAGCCAGTGTTTCATGTGAGCAAAGAGGTGAAAAAAACATCGTAATAAAAATCAATCAAAATAAAGTATATTATTGTAGTAAGAAATAAATTTCATATCTTCATTTTATAATAAAAATATATGAAAACCGGTTGTTTTTACTTTCTGGGTTAATACAGCTAATATAACTATTCCACAAAGTAAAAGGTATTGTGGCCGACTTCAAAAAATGACAAAATAATCCTTCTTTTTTTTAAAAAAAAGTCTCTCAAGGGGGCTATTATAAAAAAAAATATTTCACCAAAATAATCCTAACTTTATATATTGGAATTGAAAAAAAATTAATGTCATCCCTAAACCCAAAATATCCGGTTTTTTAATCAATTTTTTTAATGTAAATTGGCGTTTTAATACTTAACTGCTGGCTCCATAGAAAAATTCTCCTAAATCTGGTAAGAAGATCACGCTCTCAGTGGGATTTATTTTATTAAATTTGTGAAAAAATTTGAAAAAGGTGGGGTGTGGGTGTTTTGGGAAAAATAAAACTTAAAGATTTTACTGGAGTCAAGTTTTTCATACAAAAACTGAAACCCTTATTATCAGGTTAACAAATTGCTTTTTTATATTAATCCCCATCCCTAAAAAATGACTTGAAGGTTTTTTGTTTTTTGCTATTTTATTCTTCATAAAAGGAGAGAAAAATTTATACGTGAATATTTTTTACATCAGTGAATCTTTAAATGACTAAAAAAGGTTTTCCAACATTCGATTCCTATAGTCTTTTCTTTTTCCTGTTTAGCCTTCGGTAACTACCGTTCAGATAATACTTCAGAGGATGATATGTGTGAGTGTAAATGAAGTGTAGTCTTGTACTGTCTCAGTTCGACCGTTCCTGAGATGTGTGGTTAATTGAAATCCAACCACCAAATAATACCGGTATCCACGATCTCGTATTCAAGGTTCCTATAGCCTGCAGTAACGAAAAATACTTTTTTATTTCCTTCTACGAAGTAAAGGAAGTATTGTGATCGCGAAAAAATTCTGTTTTTAGATTTCAACGGAAATATCCATTTTGACTAGTTTCGGCGTGACATATGTACGTATCTCGCGTAACTCAAAAGCGATTAGCCGTAGTATGTTGAAATTTTGGATTTAGGACTGTTGTAACATCTAGTTGTGCACCTTCCCTTTTGATCGCAATCAACTGGACCAAAAGTGTTCAAAAAAGTTCTTTCTTAACTGCAGTAATAAGCCCTCATTGAGAGTTTTTCAACGATGTATCATAAGTGGTACTTATTTTCATTGCTTCCAGAGTTATAGATAAATAAAAGTTTAATTAATAAAATATTTGGATCTTACAAGAGGAAGGTACATCGGTTCAAATCCGACTTCACCTTAAATTTTTTTTAATTTAAATATATTGACTTATTAATAATTATTAACCTTTGATTGTAAAAAAAAACCTTACAATAAATAATAATTGAATAGTAACAATAACAAAAAAAAAGAAAAAATATCAGAAGTTATTAATGAAATAAAATTAAGTACTTTTCATTTTAAAAAACTATGTACATGTAATTTGATATGCGTAAAAGGAAGTCATGTTGTGTCCTCATCAGATTTTTTTTGAATTAAAAGCGTAAAATCTCTAGATACAATGCATTGGAAAACTTACTGCGTAGTATACTTTAGAATTATGTGGTGCGTTCTGTTCTTTAAGATGTTAGATTTGGTTGCCCTGTGGATTCGCTAGGCGTTGTTCAGTAATAAACCAAGACGTCAGTTTTGAATTGTAAGTGAATGTCCTTCGTTTTCTTTCGTGTTGTTTCGTTAATCGGAATCAATAGTTGCGATAAACATAATGATTCTTTAGGTACAGTAGGGCATTTTTCTTATTGAATACGTCTTTCGTGAAGGTGACAAGTGTGCTGATTTAATAAGACAAAAGCTTTCTGAATACAGGAGTATTCAGCACATTCATGAGGTGAAGTACAGGAGTACTTCACCTCAATACTTTTCAAACTCTTATCAAAAGATTTTGGGCAACAGGCTCTATTGAAGACGTTGGTGGAAATGGAAAACCACCCAAACTAAACGAACAGAAACTGCTTGATATTACGGATTCTGTGGCTTAAAGTCCATCAAAGTTAATGCGTAAGTTAGCACAGCAGCAAAATAACGGATTTCTACCGCACATAATGATGTAAGAAAAAATTGAAACTTTTTCCCTAAAAAGTAATGTATGTTCAAGAACTGAAACCTACATATCATGTAAAAAAACTAAATTATTGTCAACGGTTAAAAGTTTTATTATCCAAACCTCCGTACGTATCCTCGACATTAAGGTTTGTACAGATAAGTCGCGGTCTCATCTGGGAAGGTATATTAATTCACAAAATACACGACTGCGGTCGACAACTAACCCCAAGAAATCACGCGAATAATCTTTACACGAAGCGAAAATTGGAGTCTGGGTCGGTGTGAGTAGAACGTGCAATGTGGCTCCAATCTTTTTTTTGAAAATGCACTTAATAGTGATCGTTATTGTGCTGTTTTATCAAACTTCATTATTCAGTTAACAGAAGTGTTGGTTTCAACAAGATGGTGCCACAGCGTACACAGCTAACTGGTCAATGATTTTTTTTGCACAATGACTTTTGAGAACGAATCACATTTCGAGGGGTTTGTATCCTGCACGATCGGCCGTTCTTACTCTCCCAGATTACTTTGTATTGAGGGGAGCGAAACAAGTAGTATATCGCAACAAACCACGTGCGATTGACGAACTAAAACATCAATAACAGCATACAAACGAGACATTCCAGTACATCAGCTGGTTAAAATGTTTGAAAACAAACTGAAAAGCGTACAGTGTTGTGTTGATGTTGGAGAAGATCATTTGCAACAACTTTTATAAACTATTTCAGTTATTGTAATAGCTGTTAATATAAAATAATGAAATAAAAATACAAAATAATAATTAATAAAATTCGTCGTAATACGTCCATAATTTCAGTGCACAGTAACTTACCGAATGTTCTGTATAATACCCACTTCGTTTAAAATGTGAAAATATTATTGATATCACATTATATTCAAATGTTTAATATATTTACGACAATTATTTAAACTTATACAGTATATTTTTCCAATATTTTTGAACGAATTTTTTTTAAATTTAGTATTGCTACTTTGAGACTACTTATTTTAACATTAATTTATGTACAATTACTCCCTCTGGAGTAAGGGAGCTCGTAAAATCAAAACTTTGTTGCAATTCGAATCATCAATGTTAAAGCTTTTATTTAAACCCCAATTTTTAAAAAAAATTTAAAGTTTAATTTAAACAATAAAACAATTTTTTCTCACAGACTGACTCAGTCACTCATCAACGCACAGGTAATACCGATATACCTAGAAACTTGAAATTTCGCATGTAGCTTCCTATTGAGGTTTAAGCTCCCATTAAAAAAGGTTTTTTTTAAAATTCATCCCCTAAGGAAGATTACATCGCTTACAGATTAGGTTATAATTTCTCTCCCAGATATCAAGGTAACAAAAATTCCTCTGTTACCAAGGTAACATAAATACAATGAAGTAAAATTATTGGGTTTCTTTCTTAAACGAATATGTTTAATATTTTTAATATTATTTGCTTTAAATTTAAATTAAACTACTAAAATTTTATAGAAAAATAAAAATTGTTTTCAAAATATCAGAGATTGATGGGGGTATAGATCCTCACAAAGTGATCCAAATCCGGAGCGATGGAGCTTGCATATTCCGATTCATATCAGTCGTTTGGAAAACCCGGAAAATTCAAAAAATCTGAATAGTGAATAAATCTGAATGGTCTGAAAATAAGTTTGATTGATTTTATTAATTTTATCTACATTAAAAAGAATTTAAATATTTTCTTTTATAGTTGTTTAATTTACTCTGCATACTTTTTTCTCTTTTTCCCACTACTCCCGTGGACAAGACATACAATGAAGTAAAGCTCACCCCACGGGATTGTCCTTCAAACTCAAACGAGCCTCCAGTACGGCTCGCCGGTTGGATCTTTTGTGATCAACGCCTGCCTCAAATCGTCAGGGAGGGGTTAACCAGGTCTGACTACGTCGTTCCTGGCCCCTCCCCACGGACCGGGACTCGGTCTGTACATTTTCTCGCCTGCCACTAACTACTAGGGAGGGGGAACTGGGCCCGATTATGTCGTTCCCGGGCCACACCCAGCAGCCGGGTCTCGGTTTTTTGATCCACAGATTCACAAGAGTCCCCGGGTGATCATCGGAGCCGACACACCTCAGCATGTGAGCCCTCCCAGCCGGGACTGTCCGCCCTGCCCTAAACTAAAATCCCCTTCGACGTCCTTCGTCATCTTTTTCTCTGAAAATGGTCCTCGCCAAACCGTCACCGACTCTCCAGTTTGCCGCTGAAGCCAGCATATAATCTACTAGTTCTTCTGGTGTTAGGTCAGCGACTCCCGCCCTGACCCGAGAGTTTTGCCATTTGGCAACGGAATACGGTGTGCTGCGCTAAATCTTGCTCGTGACAGTACATACACGTTGGCAATTGCCTTCTGCCTATTCTGTACAGGTACCCCTCGAAATTGCCATGTCCAGATATGACCTACATCACCCACCGGGTTGGTCTAGTGGTGAACGCGTCTTCCCAAATCAGCTGATTTGGAAGTCGAGATTTCCAGCGTTCAAGTCCTAGTAAAGCCAGCTATTTTTACACGGACTTGAATACTAGATCGTGGATACCGATGTTCTTTGGTGGTTGGGTTTCAATTAACCACACATCTCAGGAACGGTCTAACTGAGACTGTACAAGACTACACTTCATTCACACTCATACATATCATCCTCATTCATCCTCTGAAGTATTATCTAAACGGTAGTTACCGGAGGCAAATTTAATTTAACCGGTAATTTAATTCATCGTGCTCCCTAGCGAGTCATTCCCCCAGGTCAGGAATAAGTCTTCTGGTCCAGCTTGCTTTAACAGTAGTCCTCCAGCTCTCACTCCATCGTCGAATAACAAACAATCTGGCATCCGCCTTACTCACTCCCGCAAACCGCTCCGTTCACTCCGAATTGAGCAAGTCCAGAAAGAACAAATTTGGCATCGTATGAAAGTGTCCTATAACGCTTAACAACTCCTATTAATGCTCTCTCCGGTGAACCCTTCGCAGCCTATCGAGATTTCGCTGGATATTAATTGTCCTGCCCTAGGCCTGCGCCACATATAAAAGAACTGAGGCTACGGCCGACATGATTACTCTTCCTTTGGCCGAAACAGGAGCAGCCCACGAAGACATAAGTCTATTTAAAGCGTTCTCTAACCTTTCCGCCTTAACAGACTTCTGTGACGTATTCACTGAATCTGCATCCTCTATCTTCCTCGCCATGGTATTTGATCTTATCCCTCCAATGCAATAGCTGGTCGATTCTCAGTTATATTGTCCTACTGTGCGTACCTGTTTGGTGCTAACAATAAATCATTCTGTAAATGCTTTATGTGCGTGGCTTCCAATCAATAGTAAAACATGAAACACATGAATTTCGTCGGTACTAAAAAATATTTTATTATATAATTATTATGATTATAATTAGCAAATTTAGCGAATTTTTGTGGGCTTTGATCGTTTATGTTGACTCTCGATATTGGATTGTCAAAATTTTAAAAAATATGCCTTCAAAAACAGAAGTAATCCTTATTATTCAAAGTCTGCTAAATGAATGAGAGTTCTCGGTCCTCTGAAACAGCTGAGGTGCGTGATTCTCGATTAGCTGCTGACCGAGAGAGCTAAGCCCAGACTAGAGTTATAGCAGGAGCGTATCAAAGCTTCTACGTCAAGAACGAGGGAAATGTTGGAGGAAAACGACTGTTCAGGTTTTAATGGTTATTTATCAGTATTATTCTCACAATTATGAGACTAAGGAATACAGCGGGGGTTCCAGGAAGCAGAACCTTCTAGCTAGATAGGAAGGGCGAGCGAAGCGAGCTCTGACCGGCTAGTTTTATAGTAAGATAAAAAAATATTCTTTTTTAGATGGAGCAGAATCATCTCTTCTAAAATTTTCAATTTTGTTTAATATTTAAAAAAAAATTCGTAATCGCTACTAAGTAACATTGAAATATATTTTTTTTAAATATAGAATACCTTTAATTCGTGAAATATAGTTAATTATAACAACGGTAAATTTAAATTATTAATAAGTAAATGTAAATTGCATATAAGTTTAATTTCTTTGTAAAAAGAACTATTTATAAATTAATTTATAAACAAAATATTTGGAGCGTGACAAATAAAAAATTAATATGACTCATAATAACAAGGATTAATCATTCAGTAAGAAATATTAAGTTTTAACATCTTTATTTTCTCTTTTTGGATAGTTATTAAACTTTAAAAGTTTTTATATAATTTTTGTACTGTTTTTCTTCTATGCACAAGTTTAAAAACGGAAAGGATAAATTACTTCTTTGTCTCGCTTCATTCTCAATCAAAAGCTTGCCTTTTTTCAACTTCTTTTTTATTTAACTTTTTCCTGATTCTTAAAGAGAATGAAAGGTTTTTTTTAATTTAATTTCGAATACGTGTTTTTTGTATAATTTTTTTTTTCATAATTTTCTCAAAAAAACTGTGTAATTTAAAAATCTGGTGTAGCAGATTTGGTCGATCTTCGTGGTCGAGTGGTAAAATCTCTGCCTTTTAATCAGGAGTTTCTCGGTTTGAATAAAGCCATGATATTTTTCATACGCTACACTATTTCATTTTCATATTCCACGCACAAGCTTCAATCTTATATGGTGATATGAAATAAAAGATATATATTTTTTTTTAGAAAGATTAATTTTATTATATTTTTCAATTTATTTTTTATTTTATTCTATCAATTTTACATTTTATTAAATTAGCGGAAAGGTAGTAGTAGTATTGATGGGGTTTCCATAACTTAAAAAGAGACGGCATTTAATGGAAAATATCACTAAAGAATTTTTTTTTAGAAATTAATAAAACTGGAAATTATTATAAAAAAAGGATTTTTTTTTAATTTAATGACGTAATACATCTATTTCTTTATTATACGGTGTGTTCCGGGACGTATTCCCGGAAACTCAGGTATCGATTCAGGATCAACACAATGAGCCAAAACGTTTATATCGACATAAGTCCTATTTTTCTTTGTTTTCCTTCTGCTAGCAATTTTGTGATTTTCAACAAAAAAATTATTTCTCAGGAATGGGTAAACCTAGTTTAATTAAATTTGACAAATCTAAGTAAGGCTAGTGTTTTATTCTACAAAATAAAAAAATGAAAGCGTCACCTTCAAAAATTTCAAAATGGAGGCCATCTTAATTTTTTAAATCTTCAATATCTTTATAATTATTTGTTTAATCAAATCTTTACCTTTACAAAATTTATTAAACATTTTATTTTGAACAAATTGATACTTTTTTTTTTAAAAACCCGTTAACAAACAATCTAGTTATAGCAGACAATTATCTCGGCAGTACGCTTACGAACCGTAATGCAAACTGATAATTTTTTTGCTTTTTTATTATCTCCACTAAATGTAGTAAAAATTACTAACAACAAATAATAATATTAAATGTATTACAAATTACTTTAATATCTTATGACTTATGTCAATATGAATTTTTTTACTAATTTTGGTGTCCTGAATTAGTACCTAAAGTTCGGGGAGTACATCTTGAAACACTTTGTATATTTATTTTTTTGTTATTTTATGGTCTTCAGTCATTTGACTGGTTTGATGCAGCTCTCCAAGATTCCCTATCTAGTGCTAGTCGTTTCATTTCGGTATACCCGCTAACAATTTGTTTTACATATTCCAAACGTGGCCTGCCTACACAATTTTTTCCTTCTACCTGTCCTTCCAATATTAAAGCGACTATTCCAAGATGTCTTAGTATGTGGCCTATATAAGTCTGTCTGTTCTTTTAACTATATTTTTCCAAATGCTTCTTTCTTCATCTATTTGCCGCAATACCTCTTTATTTGTCACTTTATCCACCCATCTGATTTTTAACATTCTCCTATAGCACCGCATTTCAAAAGCTTCTAATCTTTTCTTCTCAGATACTCCGATCGTCCAAGTTTCACTTCCATATAAAGCGACACTCCAAACATATACTTTCAAAAATTTTTTTCTGACGTTTAATTAATTTTTGATGTAAACAAATTATATTTGTAACTGAAAGCTCGTTTCTCCTGTCCTATTCGGCATTTTATATCGCTCCTGCTTCGTCCATCTTTAGTAATTCTACTTCCCAAATAACAAAATTCTTCTACATCCATAATCTTTTCTCCTCCTATTTTCACATTCAGTGGTCCATCTTTGTTATTTCTAGTACATTTCAATACTTTTGTTTTGTCTTGTTTATTTTCATGTGATAGTTCTTACGTAGGACTTCATCTATGCCGTTCATTGTTTCTTCTAAATCCTTTTTACTCTCGGCTAGAATTACTATATCATCACCAAATCGTAGCATCTTTATCTTTTCACCTTGTACTGTTACTCGGAATCTAAATTGTTCTTATTTATTTTATAAAGTAAAAAAAAAAAAAAATTGAATAAATATTTTTCCATTTTCTTCCATCAAAATGATGATTAACAAAAGTGTTATAAATTTATGATTTTTTTTAAGTACATAATGTTATATTCAGATTGACTAAAAATTGTTATTTCAGGTGTTTTAAAATTCGTTTGATTTTATACTAAAAAAAAAAAAAAACGATTAAAAGAAGAGTTTAATTTTTGGTAACCGCTATAAATTTTAAATTATTTAAATTTTAATCTCAGTGGAAATGGGAAAAAAGTTAAACAAAGTTATAACTTTTTTATTTACGTTTACACGATTTTATCACCTCTGAATATATGAGTACATCAACAGATCTAAATGAAGCTTACTAGATGGGTGTGCGCGCGCTCGCGCACATATATACACACACAAATATATATATATATATATATATATATATATATATATATATATATATATTCTCGTACATTCGAATGTGGCAAAGAATGGCAGTTTTGATTTAAGTCTATAGTCTCTGATGTAACTTTAATGCTGGTCTTATTATGATAGATACGTGAAGTTTCTTCCCTATAAAAAGTTAACCAAAGGAGTAGAATAAAGTTCAGTTTGAAACTTTACTCATTATATCTCATTACAATTTCCTACCTGATAGGATATTATTAATTAGTACTGTCAAAACTAATTATTTCATTTATTTATTTATATATTAACGGCTTTAAACCCAATTAAATTACTTAATTATGTAGAGATAAATTTATTAAAAATAATTATATTTTAATTACTGATAGATTTTTATAAATTACTTCAAATTATTATAATTATAAGCCTGTACCTAAATATTGAATTATTAACAAAATTTATTATTACATATCTTAAACTAAATCATAATTTTCACGTATATAATAACATTTTTTTCTTAATATATATATTTAAAAATCTGATATGTACAACAGATGACTTCCTTGTACACCTATTAAATTATATTTACACATTTTCTTAAAAATGAAATTACATAAAATTTTAATTCATAGTAACTTGAGATTTTATTTTTATTTTTTTTCGTTATTATTGAATTATTACTCATCGTAAAATTTTTTTACTATAAGAACTTAACAATTATTATTAATAAATCAATATATTTAAGTTAAAAAAAGAAGATGCAGTCTGATTCAAACTTATGTACCTTCCCCTATAATCCAAATATTTCATTAATTAAAATTTTATTTGGTTATAACTGTGGAACCAGTGAAAATAAGTATCATTTTTGCTTAATCGTTGAAACGCTCTCAATAAGTACTTATTACTGCAGTTAAGAAAAAGTCCAATATCCAAATTTTTTTGGGCAGTTTTGGTTCCTTCGATTGGAATCAAAAGAGGATTTTGGACTTTGGACTTTTTTAGAGACTTTTGGATTAGTAGATTGGAATCAAAAGGGGAGGTGTACAACTAGATGTTACAACAATCCTAAATTCAAAATTTCAACATCCTTCAGCTAATCGTATTTGAGTTATGCGAGATATACACGTACATACGTACAGACGTCACACCGAAACTAGTCAAAATGGATTCAAGGATGGTCAAAATGGATATTTCCTTTGAAATCTAAAAACCGAAATTACGTACGTACATACATATATACGTACAGACGTCTCACCGAAATCCATCGAGTTGATCTAGTGGTGAACGCGTCTTCCTAAATCAGCTGATTTGGAAGTCGAGAGTTCCAGTTTTTATAGTCCTAGTAAAATCGGTTATTTTTACATGGATTTGAATACTAGATCGTGGACACCGGTGACTCTGGTAATTGGGTTTCAATTAACAACACATCTCAGGAATGGTCGAACTGTGACTGTACAAGACTACATTTCATTTACACTCATACATATCATCCCCATTCATCCTCTGGAGTATTATCTGAAAGGTTAAAGGAAAAAGAAAAAGGCATCACACCGAAACTAGTGAAAATGGATTCAGGGATGGTCAAAATGGATATTTCCGTTGAATCTGGAAACCGACATTTTTCGCAGTAAAAATACTTCCTTTACTTCGTACAAGGAAGTAAAAATTAAAGTCATTAACTATTCTTTTTTAACGTTTTCGATGACTAACTATCATTAACTTCAGAGTCATGTGTTTAACGCTTTTTTGTGTATATTCTTATAACTTTAAATAATTTCGTAACATTTAATATTTTATTTCAATATTTTCCTTTAATAATGTTGACCAGCTACACAACAATAAATGCTCAGCTGAAACACGCCTAGAAACCTCATTTTCAATGCTCACAAAAACATTTCCTGGAAAGCTTCCATCAAATCAAATGTAAATAATCTTTCATAAATCCAAATATATAGTATAGTATTCAACATTAGATGTATTAACAACGCCTTATTTAGGAGCATCCAAATACGCACATTTTGAAAATATTATTTCGTTACACCTAAATTTTTTCTCGCTACCCATACTTCATTTTATTATGGTATAAATTATAACTTACACTTGAGATATGTAAAGAATCTTTCTTCCTGTCGAGAGTCATTACATCTCTTCAGATTTAAAAGAAAAGATGTACATGTCTACAACTGGTCATTTAGTCTAAAGTTGAATACTAGTGGATAGAAAAGTTGAATGGACTAACATACCCTGGGGATTAGTTAATTTGATAATGAAGGGAAGTACGGAGGGTGAAAATTGTAAGGGTCGAATGAAAAAGAAATTGAAGGGGCGCAGATCACTTCACTCGCCAAAGAAGGGTGGTTATCCCTCTTATATCTTCTGCCTTCATTCGCGTGGTTAATTAAGTTACGCGGGGTTATTCCAATAGGAAAATTAATTTAATGCTAATTTTTTTAAATTGTATTTACGAAATATTATTAAGAAAAAACGTATTTTATATTATGTATTACATTTTTTTCTTTTTATATTCTACTCAAAAGGTTCACCCTGATCGATTCGAGCGACAAAAAGTTTTTGTACGAATCAATAACCAAAATTAAAAAAAAACCACAAGGTGGTGTCCCTCCTGTTTGTTATATCAAGTTATCAACATCACTGATAACTGATATTTGTTATAACAAGTTTTTTTATATCTCCCCAAAGGAGATATAACACTTTAGTTACACTTGGAAAAAAAACCTCTCGGTAAAAAGCGTACATTCACATAGAAATTAAATATAGTTAAGAGTCCTTCAACAAAAAAAAATGTTTACCATAAATGGCTGACAAATAAATAAAAAAAGGAACAGTAATTAACTAATAAAAGACAAAATTGTGTTCTTACAAAATATGAGCAAACAAAGAGTCTGTTAATATCCAACTTCACCACAGGTCAGATGGAAATATTCGGGAGGAAAGTAGAGAGGAAAAACAAACCTTCACCACAATTCTTCACCCTCTTTTCTAAGTTTCCAGGCTATTAAATCAACCTGTTACAAATGTGTAACATTCCCGTGAATAAAGAATTTTAACTTAAGATTTTTCTAAGCTAATTTAATCTAATATTTTTTTTTTTAATTCTAAAGAAAAAAAAAAAATATATATATATATATATACTATAAGGTGCTTCGCTATTGCTAGATTTGAGTACATATACATACATATATATAGATTAAATGAACACTATTGAATGTTTCATATGGCTGCAAAATAATCACAATTGATACTGAACATTAATAAACTTACAAAACATTACGGAACTTCACAAAATTTAACCTTTCACTTTATAAAAGTCACAATGTAAATAAATCCAATTGTCAAAACCTGTCGAATTTAATTCAAACTGCTCACTAAATACAGTAGTTGGTTCAAAACACCCCTAACTTTCTTTCTATTGGTCAGATCGAGGTTTCAGTAGCTTTAAACCTTCTCCGGACAACGCGGACCATTTTGCTAAAACCCGCGCGTAAGTCGGTCCAGTAGTTTTTTAGTCTATAGAGGACATATACGATTGCCTTTTATATATATATATATATATATATATATATATATATATATATATATATATATATATATATATATATATATATATATATATATATAGAAGAAGAAAGTCTGTTTGTATATTTATTTGTTTGTTTCGTATTAAATATCTCGACACCGGCGCCACCTAGCGGGTATAGTTTTGCAAAAATATTTCTTTTCACGTAAGTTCTAGTACATATTCTGAATATGAGCCAAATTGGTATATAAATACAATTTTTCTAAGTAGCTCAACCCCAGCGCCATCTAGCGGGTCCATTTTTTGCAGAGGTATTTCTTTCCACATAACACATATTCTGAATATGAGCCAAATCGGACCATAAATATAATTTTTCAAAATATCTCGACCCCCAGCACCATCTAGTGGGTCCAAACTAATTCAGAAACCATCGCGGGCGAGCACACAACTCACCAATTTCATCGCAATCGGATGATTCGTGTAAGAACGCATACGGGACAAACAAACATTCATTTTTATATACGCGTATATAGAAGATACGGGGATGCTAGTGTGTGCGTACATATACACACACACACACACAAGCATCCCCGTCGCGGGTTCGCCCGCTCTATATTTTACTTGCGTTTCCTGTCGCGATCAATTTTTTTTTTTGTTTTATATTTTTTTAGTCAAGTAACCGGAGACAAGTGCAGCCAGTCGCGTCGCGCATACAGTAACAGTGGCTGTGGTGTTGGTTGAGCCTCCGTGCTGTACATCGTCGCACCCCTTAAAACACCAAAATTAAAAAATGACGGGAAATAGTTTTTAAATATTTATCTGAGTAGTATTTTCAAACCAAATTCTACTAAATATCTCTTGTACTAGAGTCGGAAATGGGAAAAACTTACCTTTCTTTGCCCCTTTTAAGGTCGAATTTTGAGAAAATATCGAAATTGTTTTTTAGATATTTACATGAAATTGGATGTTAGACATACATAAGCTTAAAATTAGGCTGATATCTTCATTTATAACTGAGAAATTCAAAGAAATAGTCGGGTTTCAGAAAAAAAATCAAAAAATCCATTTTAACTCTTTAAATCGAAATTTCAGAAAACTAGAAATTAATTTTTAAGACTACACGCACCAAAAATTAAGTTGATAATAATTAAATTTGTAACCGTGAAATTAGAACAATTATAGATTTCAGTGTTACCCCATTTTAACCATTTAAACTCGGAATTTCAAAAAAATCATTTCTTAGTGCGGACTACCGTAAGAGAATGTGTATACAAATTTTCATCAATTTACAGTAGTTTTTGTTGGGCGTTGATTATGAATGACTCACAACATGGTATATATATATTTTTAATACTTTTATTTATAGTCGTATCAACGATTAAAGTCATTAATTACTTATTAGTGCAATGTAACTGTACAGGTAGATGTGTAGTTTTGAAATACTCAGGTCGACCATTCCTGAGACGTTTAGTTAATTGAAACCCAACCACAAAACAATACCAGTATCGACGATCTAGTATTCAAATCCGAATAAAAATAACTACCTTTATTAGGTTTTGAACCAGAGAACATCGAATTCAGCTGATTTACGACGACGAGTACAGAACTAGACCAACCCAGTTCGTTGTACATATTATTTTAATAACGAATAGAAAGACAAGAAAAATAAACACTTTTTTTATAAATAAGATAATGAAAGAGATCGCTAAATAAAATATAATTAGAACTAGTTTGATACAGCAAGAAGCTTGACCCCGACAATTTTTGAGCCAAAACAAAGTAGACGCTTTTGTACTGTAATATTGTAATGTTATCGAACCTCGATTTCTGCGATAATCTGAATATAGATGATTATAAACAAATTTCCATTATATTAATTAATTAGTCTTGACATAACGCTCGATAATAATAATAATTGCAACATAGCATGATCGGTGTTGCAATTTATTGTAGAACTACCTATAGTTACTATATATATTAAAAGCACCGTAGCATATATACCCTACTCTTATTATTCCTATGACAGACACAATAGTAAATCGATATTATCCTGTGCACCAGAAAATTGTGCAGAAGATGTAAATAGATGATACAATGCTGTTAAGGATAGATTATTATTCTGTACAATATCACGAACAGTACATATGCATTTTTAGCATAGAAATGTACATGAATACAGAGTGATATGTATGTATGGATATCCTTCATGTTTCAGAATTAAAGGATACCAGACAGAGAAAGAGGTAGAAGGTACCTACAAAGTTACAAAATTATTACTTTTGTTTGAAAGTTATTTCTGCCATCTTTGTTCCGCCTCATTGAATCAAGCTTTATTTTTAATATAGGCATACGATAAGTGATTTTAATATAAAATTTTACGAAAAAACGATGGTAAAAACCGCTTCTCGATAAATACTTTTGTTTTTTAGTTACAGTTAATCAAAGTTGCAAAAACGGAAAAATATAAATAAATCGCGGTAGTAATAAAACGTGATGAAACGGCGCGTAGAAACTTTTTTTTCTTGTATTTCTTTCAGAATTACATCCAATAACAAACTTAATACATCTTGACCCCCCGGAGAGAAGACACCTGCAATCTGACGGATCCGGCCGTCGTGATACCCCCTCCAAGCCTAGCCCATGGGGCTTTACCGGAGGTCATCTTTAAAAGCCTCAAGACATATTCCGGTCTGGCCACTGTCAAGATGCCAACGAAGAGAATGCCACAAACGACATTCCCAAAGGTGTACCACGCCTAACGCTAATCCAAGCAACAATGATCTTAATAGGTCCTAAACAGGAACCCACCGGGTTGGTCTAGTGGTTAACGCGTCTTCCCAAATCAGCTGATTTGGAAGTCGAGAGTTACAGCGTTCAAGTCCTAGTAAAGCCAGTTATTTTTACACGGATTTGAATACTAGATCGTGGATACCGGTGTTCTTTGGTGGTTGGGTTTCAATTAACCACACATCTCAGGAATGTTCGAACTGAGAATGTACAAGACTACACTTCATTTACACTCATACATATCATCCTCATTCATCCTTTGAAGAATTATCTAAACGGTAGTTACCGGAGGCTAAACAGGAAAAAGAAAGGTCCTAAACAGGGCCATACGACTAAGCTGACCTACAATCCTAACCAGGCGAGGGTGAGCTTAACACGCACAACAGATTCTAACTATTTCGAAAACAAGATCGAAAACAATTTCGAAACAGATTTCGAAAATTGTATACTAAACAAAACATCTACAAAACGCAAAACACATAACTCAAAGCAAACACAAAACTCAGAAAAACTAGGCAATAGGTAATCAGTGAAATAAATAAACTTAAAATATACCTAAAACTAATAAATATAAAACAAACCAAACGAAACGTTAAAGAAAACCTACAAACTTTAAACGCTAAGAAAAAAAACTTATTAAATACAAAATACAAAAAAACAACAAATACAACATTATAATCTAAACAAAAATAAAATGACAGACAAACCAAAATCAAGAAACATAGAAATAAAAACTAAGCCAATAATAACACAATGAAACAAACAAACCTGTATCCAACCTAACATAAACCAGATACAAAGCAAACTTATCAAAAAGCATAAGAAGATCAACTCCTACTTCTCTGATCTGTTTAAACTCTCACAAAATTAAACTGCAAATGAAAATACATAGTACACAATACCAAACTTTTCATCAACGTTAAACCACAATAATCAGAAGAATATATAACTAAAACAAAAACAAAACCAAACAAACCCAACAGAAACGAAAGCAAAACCAAAGATAGAAACTAATAAAGTAAATCAATATACATAAACAAACTTAACATAACCAAACGCAAATCAAAAACTGGTACAGTAACCAAAAACAGAAGAACAATAAACGAAAGCAGAAAATCCTAACAAAAGCAAAATACAATAAACTCTAAAATAGCCCTAAATATCAATCCTACCACTTAGAAGGTCCCGCGCACACTTGTACGCGGGACATTCTTCCGACTTACTATCGTGGTTGGCCGGCTATCGAGCACGGAGATAGTTTGCGCAGGTAGGAGGGCCCCATCCGTTTTTTATCTTTTTCCCCTGTTTAACCTCCGGGAATCACCAACAGGTATTATTTCAAAGGATGAACGAGGATGATATGTATGAGTGTAAGTGAAGTGTAGTTTTTTACAGTCCCAGATCGACCATATCTGAGATTTGTGGTTAATTGAAACCCAACCACCAAAGAACTACGGTATCCACGGATCTATCATTCAAATCTGTATAAAAGTAATTGCCTTTTCTAGGATTTGAACGTTGGAACCCTCGACTTCGAAATTAGCTATTTGCAAGACGTGTTTACCATTAGACCAACCCGGTGGATTAATCCTTTTTAACCTTTTTTTCTTTTTCCTGTTTAGCCTCCGGTAACTACCGTTTAGATAATTCTTCAGAGGATGAATGAGGATGATATGTATGAGTGTAAATGAAGTGTAGTCTTGTACATTCTCAGTTCGACCATTCCTGAGATGTGTGGTTAATTGAAACCCAACCACCAAAGAACACCGGTATCCACGATCTAGTATTCAAATCCGTGTAAAAATAACTGGCTTTACTTGGACATGAACCCTGTAATTCTCGACTTCCAAATCAGCTGATTTGGGAAGACGCGTTAACCACTAGACCAACCCTGTGGGTTAATCCTTTTTAACCTGACTGTCTTTAACATTCCTTCTTTGTCACAGTTGGGAAAAAAGTGCTTTTTTTTTCTTTACACGATTTTTCCACGTGGCCTAATCTCAAACACAGGAAACATCTGCTGCCGTTTAAATTATCCTTTGTTTTACAGAATTAATATTGAAATTTAATGACCCAAAGATTAATAATAATACCCTTCGCAATGATAAATAATACAAAATAATAATTGCACCATTACTACTAAAAGTTAAATGGATAGGTCAACTAATATTATTTACTTTAGTTATCACATTCAATTTTAAAATTTAGTTAAATGTTTTCGGTCCTAAATTTTAAAACATAATAAATTTTGAAAGAATACCGTTTTAAAAGAAATATTCAAAATGCTTTCCCTCTTCATTTTGGAGGTCTCTTAACCTTTACTAACATCCATTTATAACATGTGTATCATGATTGGCAGTATACGTGCAGGTTCGTCAATTAAATGTCTTTTCAAATTGTCAATGTTTACAGATTTTGTTTTGTATGTTATCGTGAACGACCGATATCTGGCAAATGTTCATATTCTCTAGTGAATGTCGATACATACCAAATAAGTCAGTGAAAGATCGAAATATTTCTTTTCGGATCGTCACCACTATGTCAAAAAAAAGATAAGGTCAGGTGGGGTTCAAACAATAACTAGAAATTAAAAACAAAAATCACCCAATACCAATCTCTAACGTAAATAGATTACGAGAAACTTTCGTAAAAAATGTGATACGGACACTACTTGACTTCGTTGAAGACCTATTAAATTACACACTTTTTTTTATGAAAAGTACATAAAAGTTTATCTTATTAAAAACTACTGATATTTTTTTTTATTATTGAATTATTATTCATCGTAATTTTTTTTACAATGGGAATGAGAGGTTAAGGATTATTAACAAATCAATTCATTTAAATTTAAAAAAAGGAGATGAAATCTGATTCGAACCGATGTGCCTTCCCCTAAGATCAAAATATTTCATTAATTAAAATTTTATTTGTCTATAACTCTGGAACCAATGAAAATAAGTACAGCTTATGAAATATTGTAATTTTTTTTACAATGGGAATGAGAGGTTAAGGATTATTAACAAATCAATTCATTTAAATTTAAAAAAAGGAGATGAAATCTGATTCGAACCGATGTGCCTTCCCCTAAGATCAAAATATTTCATTAATTAAAATTTTATTTGTCTATAACTCTGGAACCAATGAAAATAAGTACAGCTTATGAAATATTGTTGAAAAGCTCTCAATGAAGGCTTATTACTACAATTAAGAAAAAGTCCAAAAATCAAATTGAACTTTGGATTTTGGGTTTTATTGGTCACTTTTGGTTCAGTCGACGCACTTAAAAAGGTAAGTGCACAACTAGATGTTGCAACAGTCCTAAATTCAAAATCTCAACATCCTACGGGTATTCGTTTTTGAGTTATGCGAGATACATACTTACGTCGAGATGTCACGCCGAAACTAATCAAAATGGATTCAAGGATGGTCAAAATGGATATTTCCGTTGAAATCTGAGAACCGAAATTTTTCGAGATCACAATACTTCTTTTACTTAGGAAAATACTACTTAAAAAAATAGGAAGTAAAAGTAAGTAAACCACTTATATATTCCATCAACTGACTATATTGGTTAACTGGCATTTCTCCCGCCACCACCCCATTCGGTCATCCTAGAGCATAGACCAAATATCAGTGCCAAGATACGGCTACTGTGCCTCTAAAACAGTTTAGCGACCTCGTTACCTAAAAGCTCCAAGTGAGCTACCTATCAGTGTGAGCGGATTAAGCAGGGTGCTATTCATCACCCGCTTATGTGTCCCAACCGCTCACTTGTCAAACTAAATCTAGATCGGGGAGGCGCACCCCTTGTTACTAATTACTAAAAGTCATTATAGTTTTATAATATAAAAGACAGCAATTTAGGCTCACGCGCCTCGGTCGCTGCAGGAAAAACTTCCCACAGCGGCGCTATAGGAATCAGTATAACCCAGATTAATTAACAAAACTCTAGCGATAACGGTTGAACTTCGCAGCCTCATCTAGGAACTCCCTCGGTCCGACAATGCGGCTCTCGCCACACTGACTCGCATTTATGAGCGGCCAGTTTTCCCCCTGACCTCTATGTTCCAGGGTGGCCCGGTCTCTGGCCCCCCTCGCCCCCAAGAACAGGGCACTCGAACATCATATGCTCGTTCGACCGGACCTCCCCGCAGACACACAACTCATCAGCCGCTAGGCGAAACAGAAACAGATATTGCCTCAAATCCACATGGTTGGTGAGCACATGGGCACCCGCTGCCCTTAAAAATGAATCCGAGGCATAACATCCCCCCAGATCCTGTATAAACCTATACAAGGATCTTCCCTTAGTCGTGATGTGCCATTCAAGCTGCCATGCCTCCATCGCGAGGCTCCACTGACTAAAGTAAAAAAGGGAATAAACAAGGAACGTTCCATACGCACGCGGAGTAAAAAATAAACTACCTTCCAGCAGCACGCCATGGTCGACACTGCTGGAGCGACAGTGCTCTCTCTCCCTCGTAGGCTTTCGTGCAGCTTCCTATGTGGGCTTGCGCACAACACCACGCCGCTGGAACTGTAAAGCGCACAGTTCCGTAGAAAGATGTTTGTATCTTTTTCATAAACGGGGTGTGGGTACTGATATTAAGTTTAAGGATTATATATTGAAAAGTATAATGAAACAATTAAAGAAAAAAGGACTCATATTAATTGTTATCGATAATATCAAGTGGAAATAGGGGTGCTGCAGTTCCACAGGCCTATACCCGAGCCACCACTGTATATATATTAAATACAAGAAAGAAGTAACTATTATAGTAAGGATAACAATGACAGAATTGGTTTTTAAACTATATTGCTAGGATAGATTATGCTAGCACGTTCAAAAATGTTATTGTCAATAAGAAGCTTTGACGTTCCCCTACTTGTACCAGTTATTCCCCTCCATCTAGGTGTAATTTTGTTTTTTTTTTTTATTATGACCTCATTTACATAAATATAAAATTATTATAATATATTTGCAAACATTATAAAATAAAATTGCTTACTCATATTGTTAAAATAAATACAATCTATTAAGTTTATACGGTGTATAACCTAAACAAACCATTCAATAAAAGCAAGTGGATGTTTGAAAGTGTGTAACAGCGTTCCCCCTTTGATAGATTTATATACTATAAACATAAACACATTCAACACTCACTCGTTGATTCTCTATTATACATGTAAACATGTAAGTACATAAACAAACACCAATAAACAAATACTATAAAGAGAGGAAAGATTGCAAAAGATTTAGTTATTTCCATTACGATTCCCCTCTTTTTTTCTTTTGAATTCGTTAATTCATTGCACCGCAGTAAAGTTAATAATGTTTTCAATGAGTTACCTCATTTTAATAATATTAAATTACTTTAAAAATGTATTCCCCACTTTCTTCCGGAATTTAATTTGTTTAAACTGATTGAGGAATTTCTTGTACAGTCAGTTTGAATAATTTTATAATTGGAAATTTTTATTTATTTCTATTTCGAATAATTACCGATTTAATATTTCCTTTCCTAATTATGTTTATCTATTTCGATTGAATAAATATTGATTTTTTTTTTTTAAACTGATAACTAAATTACTGCTAAAGCGAGCGAAATTAATAAATGTAAATTAGGTTTAAAAAATTAATAAATAAAAAATATAATTTAATTAACACATTTAATTAATTTAACTTATTACAGAGATAATTCATAAATATAAAAATTTTAATAAAATAATTAATTTATATTTCATTGTTTTTTTGAAAATATAATTTCATAACAGTTGTTAATTAATTTATTGACGTTTACCTTCTTTTGGCGTGTTAGGAGAAACTGATCAGAATATATTTTCCGCAAGTTACGGAAGTTGCGCTCGCCGATGTAACACACCATGAATATTTGGGCAGACCCAAGTGGATCAGTTTTCACGCACATGCGTGTAGTATCTAATTCAGTCAGTCGTTCAATGCAATTAAATGATTACCACGTGTTGTAAACATAACAGATATTGAATCTTAATAAATATAAATTTATATACACGGATTTCTGAAAACGGATATTTTAAACTATGAATATTGTTGTTCATATTCATAAAATTTTATTTATATTGCAGCGTATATTTATTTTTTCGTGAAAATTATATTTGTGTAAGTATTATTTTTTATGAGTAAAATTAAAATTTTTAATGACAGAAAATATCGTACATATCAGATAAATTCTTGATTTTGCATAAATAATATTAAATTTACCAAAAACAAATTTTTTGATAAAATACACTGTTATAAACTAAAATTATTTTCATATCATAAGCCGTTGATAACCCTCGAGCATATTCAGTCGTCATCCGAAGAATTAATTGAACTAACTAATCGAAATATATTCGATGAACTTTGTCTTATATGACAACAATACTTTTTAAACTGTATAAAATAAATATTATTTAATTTAATGTAAGTGTTATTAATTCAAACTTTTATTCAGGATATTTAATGTCGTCTATCAATCGTTTGTTTCAGTTCAAATTTGTTTGAATGCATAAAAAATTGTTTTTTATTCATGCCAAAGAATTATTACTTTTTCCATACGTACATAAGTACACGCCTTACACAGGTACATAGGTGCACGGGCCTCGCAGACTTATTACATCAGGGAAAAGAGCACCCGTGTAACGCCCATCAGCCGTCTCATCCCACCTAGACTGCCGCAGTTGAAACCCATCATTCTCAGTCTTTCTAATTCCAGCAGAAGTTACTTGACCCAACGTCTTTGCGAAATAGCGTAGTTGACGCTCAAGCGTAAGAACATCAACAGGCTTTACTACAGAAATCACCAGGACAGTCTCACGAGAAATTGTACGGTAATCACCTGCCACTGTTACCAACAAAAGGCTCTGGGCCATCAAAAAAATGTCCCTGTAAGTTTTAAGTTTTAGCCTATCCGTCCAAACAGATGCGGCATACAACATAATTGCCTTACACCCACCCTTATAAAGGATACTAAATCTTAAAATTCAGACTATAATCGGAGTTAACCGCACTTCGAATACCAAAGAATATTGGCCTTCTTTGTGACGTAGTAAATGCTCCTTAAAACGGAAATTTTCGTCAAGGAGCACCTCCAGTTACTTCTGAACCTGAATATATCGAATTCGATGGCCTGGCATTGAAACACGGACTCGCCGCGTCATAGCCAAACGGCCTTTCAGCAGCATCATCTTGATTTTATCCAGGCTGAATGACATCTGAGTTAAGCAGTTATAAATTCCCGTTTATATGATTATCGTTCGTTTTTCATTTATTCTTGACGTTCGCTCACGAAACAACATTGAATAAATTGATGAGCGAACTAGAATTTCAGACGTCTTAAGGTACTATTAAATTAAAATAATTACCTACAGGAATGTTCGTTACTTTCATTGAAGAATTGGGAACCAGATAATAGGTGGAATAGTTGGTACTGTAGAAATCGATGAGATTTTGTTTTCCAAAAGGAAATGTTCGCGAGCTAAATTTTCCCGCAACACTGGGTATTCGGCGTACATAATTAAAAAAAGTGAGTTTCCATTTAACTGTTTTTCTATTTCGATGATTTTATTGGTTGGATTAAATGCTTATTTTTAAAAACGAACAAATTATACTGGTAGCAGTATAATATAAAAGGGTTTGTAATTATGTTAATCCGCATTTGTTTCTACCTCCTAGTATCCCTCAATTTTCAAATATGAAGCTGTTTCCATACTTTAATATCATTCTGTATGTATATTTCCATTCACATATTGCAGATTTTTTAGTAGTAAAAAATCTGCACAGAGATCTAAACACAAAAATCTACACAGAGATACACCCATTTTGGAATGAACCGAACATTGTTACTATTACTCCAACCTGTAATTTCCTTGTCGTAACGTGTGTGTGAACTAATTCCATTTATTTCAGTTACCATGGCTGAGTGGTCAGTGAAACATCGTGTGTTCACATACGAGGTGCGGCAATAAAGTAACGAGACTGATGTGAAAAAAAATGTTGCTTACCGTTTTAGTCATGTTTAGTGTTGTCTCCTTCAAAGTAGTTCCCCTCTGATTGCACACACTTATTCCAGCGCTTCTGTCATTGATGGTAACATTTCTGGAACTCATCTTCTGTAATATCCTCCAAGACCCTCGTCACAGCCTTTTGGACATCTTGTGTTGTTTGAAAATAGTGCCCCTTGACCGCCATTTTGACTCTTGGAAATAGAAAAAAGTCGCACGGAGCGATATCTGACGAATAAGGTGGCTGTGGTAGTACTGAAATTTTTTTTTGAGGTTAAAAATTGCTGTACTGACAGAACAGTATGGGATGGCGCATTATCGTGATGCAGAATCCAATTATCAGCAATGTTGGCACGGACACGAAGAACTCGTTTACGAAGTCTTTCTAAAATTTCTTTGTTGAAATATCGGTTAACTGTATGTCCAGGAGGCACCCACTCTTTATGAACAATTCCCTTAGAATCGAAGAAGCACAGAAGCATGCGTTTCACTTTTGACTTTGACATGCGAGCTTTTTTTGGTCTGGGTGATCCCTTTGAGCACCAATGCGAACTTTGGCGTTTTGTCTCTGGATCGTATTGAAAAACCAACCCTCATCACCAGTGCTAACACGGCTCAACAAATCTGGATTGATTTCCGTTTGCTCTAACAGATCGGCTGTCACATTTTCCGTGTTTCTCGTTGTTGTGTGAGATTTTTGGGGACCATTTTTGTACAAATCTTTCTCATACCAAGATCTACAGTTTATATTAGACGAACCGTTTCTCGATCGATGTTGAGTTCTTCTGCAATCATTTTCACGGATAATCTTCGATCAGATCGTACGATTTCACGCACCCTGGTCAAGTTGACATATGTCCGTGAGGTTGATGGTCGTCCACTGCGGTCTTCATCTTCAACATTCGTTCTGCCTTCACTAAAAATTTTATGCCACCGAAAAACTTGAGCTCTTGACATAACCTCCTCTCCAAAAGCCTTCTGAAGCTTACCATAAGTTGTCGTCGCGTTTTTACCCGATTTAACGCAAAAAGAAACGGCATACCGTTGCGCAATATTTTGCGGTTTCATTTCTGTGACGAGAGACACAAACATGTGTTCACTTATTACAGCACAACTCACGACTGAGCAGTTCCATCAATGTGCCGCTTGGACTAGAAGTAGCTTATAGACCAAGGTCAAAGATGGTGTGCCTACGCAAACTGCAGGGTTGCCACATCTTGCAAAGAAAAATCAGTCTCATTACTTTATTGTCGCACCTCGTATGATGCGTAAGTGAGAGGCTGCAATTCGAATTTCCAGGTTCGAGATGTTCTTTGGGCCCCTCGATCTCCCGGCATGTGCGATTTCTTCTTGTGAGGATACTCAAAGGGGCGGGTGTACATCGAGAAACCCCGTACAGTACAGCAACTGAACACTCATGTTCGTATGGAGATATAACAGATCACGTAAGAGACACTGGAACGGGTATACGTCAACTTAATTTCTCGACTTGAAACATGTATCAGGGAAGATGGTCATCACCTTCCAGATGTAATTTTTGCCACCTAACATAAATGGTATCTGTTTCTCCATATGTTCCAGCCCACATAATACAATTTGATGAAAAATAACTTTTGTCGTGTTCATTTCAAAACGGTTATACATCTCTATGTCACTCTATATAACGAAAAGACCAAAAATTACAAATCATCTGTTTTTTTTAAATATTTTTTACCAGAAATTTACAATTGGTAATTCTTGATTTATTAAGTAATCCTCGTGGTTAATTTATTAATAAAAACATTGTCTATTATCTAAATATAGGAAAGTAATTATTTATGAAACAGTTTAGTTCGGATTGGATAGATTACTTGATCCGAGAATTATAATGTGAACTTCTGGAATCATGAGAAATTCTGAACTATCTCTGATTACAGTAATAACACGTAACCGCCCAAGCGTACACTCACAATATATATATATATACACACACACACACACACACACACACACACACGCAACTAAAATTTTCTCTTAGACGTTGTAATTCTACTAAATGTAAAGTGGTTGTTATATTAATTCTTGGAATTAGAGATATTTGACAGTTACCAGTAGGTTGGTTGAGGAATGTTGCTGTGACTGTTAAGTACTGTTTTCGAAGAGGTGGTTGTATAGAAGTGGGAAGGGGGAAGTATTGCTAAACTAGGAAACTGGAATAAGAGATGAATAGGGGAAGAACAGTAATTCAGCTTTACCAAATTCGGTAACTTACCAAATGCAATTAATGTTTTCAACTGAAAGTTACTTCGGAAATCCTTGAATCTGCCCCCTGAATCTTTTACTTCTGCATTTCTGCCTCTATTTCTTCTTCTACATTTATTCTTGAATAAGAAACTTTCAGGTTTCTTCTTCAATTACTCCTTCAATTCCTTTACTTCTTTTATTTTATGTATTTAGTTAAGATTTATTATTTCTATTTACGTAAATATAATAGTACTAATTTACCTCCATCTTTACATAATTTTATAAACGATTTTTAGTGTATTATTTTCAACAGGTAGCATTTTTAATCGACGTTTGTACACTAATTTTATTCAAATTGTATTTATGAATGGGCTAAAAAAATAAGCTGAAAACAAAAACGGTAAAACTTTCCTTCCATACGTTATTTTATCTTAAAAAAGTTGAAAAATATTGATGCAAAAAATGTAACCTAAAATTTCTTTTATATGTTAGGAGTAATTTATGATGTCGTTTTACTGTAAAATTAAAATTATATGTTAAAAATAAATCAAGAAAAGTTTCAAAAATTGAAAAACAAAATTTTAATTTTTTTTTTTTGCTTTTCACCGCTTTTAGGGATGTAGGATGTACGGGGTATACCGAAATGAAACGACTGGCACTAGATAGGGTATTTTGGAGAGCTGCATCAAACCAGTCAAGTGACTGAAGATAAAAAAAAAAGAATAAATAACCTATGCCAGGAAAATATTACAACTTTGTTGTTAGCTTTTTTTCCTTTTAATGCTTATATATATACCCGTGAGATTACAAAGAAATCGTTTGAAAATTATATCATTAAAATTGCCTACCATTCTGAACAAACATATCTAGATCTAATATTCTTCTACTGATGTAAAATAAAATATTATTTTATTTAATAATTTTTTTTTTGTTTTTTTAATTAAAAAATGTTTTGTTTGAATTATTTTCTTTGAACTAGATGAATAACAGATAAAAAAATGAGAAATTAAGTTTTATATATATATATATATATATATATATATATCCATTTATGTACCTTTATTTCTTGAGAAAAAGGTAAAGGTATTCTTTACGATATCATTAAAGTTATCTGTTACTTCTGCAAAGTTTTATTACGGACAGAATTAATTTAAAAGATATCTTAAAACCTTTTTTGTATTTCTTTGAATGAAACACATTGACCCACTTTATATACCATTACAACATTAAAACTGACACCTTTTTTGTAATCTTATACTTGTTATTATTTTAATTACTTAATTTTAATTCACTTATATATGTAAATGAAAACGAACTCCAAAACAAAAATAACTTTTTTTCTTTTCAGTTAGAATTGTTAAATACGGAATATATTAAGAGAATAAAAACAAAAAAGTAATAATCTTTTGTCCCGTTTCTGACGTTAGGATTATACATAAAGCCATCATTTACATTTGTATTTGGGAAGGAGAATGTCAGTTCAATCCATCTTTCGCTGATTATTCACTTGAGTAGGCTTTGAAAAATATTGACAGGTGAATTTTTTGAACGGTTTGATGTAAATCATTATTATTGATACAGGAGTATCGGATTACATTCCGGAGAAGAATATGAAGCAACATTATCTAACCATAGTAATGAATTTATTCTTACAAAAAAAAGTAAATAAATTAATATTAATGTGTAAAACCAGGTAAAAACAATTTTTTTTTTTTTTTAATTATGAAAATGTCCGTTACAATACATATTTCTATATACAGCGTTATTAGTGTCCATAGCCCTTCATAATTAATAAACACTGAAATATTTGAATTCAGAATAATTTTATATTTTTATTAGAAGGATTATTATTCAAATATTTTTCTTCGTTTTATTCAAGTTATCTTACAAATTTTTTTTTTGTCTTCTGTCATTTGACTGGTTTGATGCAGCTCTCCAAGATTCCTTATTTAGTGCTAGTCGTTTCATTTCGGTATACATCCTACATCCCACATCCCTAACAATTTGTTTTACATATTCCAAACATGGCCTGCCTACACCATTTTTTCCTTCTGCCTGTCCTTCCAATATTAAAGCGACTATTCCAGGATGCCTTAGTATGTGGCCTATAAGTCTGTCTCTTCTTTTAACTATATTTTTCCAAAAGCTTCTTTCTTCATCTATTTGCCGTAACACCTCTTCATTTGTCACTTTATCCACCCATCTGATTTTTAACATTCTCCTGTAGTACCACATTTCAAAAGCTTCTAATCTTTTCTTCTGAGGTACTCCGATCGTCCAAGTTTCACTTCCATATAAAGCGACGCTCCAGACATATACTTTCAGAAATCTTTTTCTGACATTTAAATTAATTTTTGACATTTTAAATTATATTTCTGACTGAAGGCTCGTTTCGCCTGTGCTATTCGGCATTTTATACCGTCTTTAGTTTCGTCCATCTTTAGTAATTCTACTTTCCAAATAACTAAATTCTTCTACATCCATAATCTTTTCTCCTCCTGTTTTCACATTCGGTGGTCCATCTTTTTTATTTCTACTACATTTCATTAATTTTGTTTTGTTCTTGTTTATTTTCATACGGTAGTTCTTGCGTAGGACTGCATCCATGCCATTCATTGTTTCTTCTAAATCCTTTTTACGCTCAGATAGAATTACTATACCATCAGCAAATCGTAGCATCTTTATCCCTGTAGCCGTATAAAAAAAAAAAAAAGAAAGTAAAATATCGGAATTTTTTTTTCGTATATTAAGAGGAGCTAGCAGGGCTCTAATTGAGAGTCCGCGGAAAAGGAGCCTTAAACCTCATAAAATCATGAATTTCTTACTAGTACCTAAAGTAGAATTTTTTTTAAAAGTAGAATACTTTAATGCAGTCTCAACTTATATGTATTTGGAATTCTTGGATTAAGAAAATCTGTGGACAAAGAATACTTAAGTAATTTTAATCATTAAAATTTTACTCCTCCTAAAAGTATATGTATAAAAAAAAGGTTTTAATGAATTTTAATTTTTGTTAATTTAATAGATCGCAATATAGGAATATATATCTATAGGAATGGAATTGTGTATATATATATATATATATATATATATACAAAAATATAAAGTAATAACTAAACTCTCTCTATTCTTTGGTTAGACAAAACTAAAAAAACATAAAAAATAAATAAATAAAATAAAACAAACAATAAAAATTAAAAATATTTTATTTCGAGGGGAATTTCGAGATTCTGAGGGTCCAGACTGTGATATACTTCAGTTTTTTCTGCCCTTGGAACCAGAAACCTACTTTTTTCAATTTTGGATTGTGGGACAAATGGCCTTAAAGATCATTGAACCCTAAACTTTTCTGACCCATTAATTCTCTTCATTTTTTATAATAGCAGCTAATTTAAAACAAAATAACGGTTCAAATAAAATATTATTAAATAATATTAATATTTCCGTACATTAATCATGGAGTTGTGTTCTTGGTGGGGGATAGGTTAAGAAATGTATAATCTAATCAAGTTTGGTGATGATCTATCCATCCACGAATTCTAAAATTATGTTTTCTTTTTTTAAAAAAAAGAAGAAGAAGAATTGTTTCATAAGCGGGATATATAAATAATTATACTATTGTAAAGGGTCAGAAAGGGTAACTAGGGAAGTATAAAGGGTTGACGTATAGCCTATGACAGATAAGAAGGGATAGTCGGCCTCCGTAGCGCGAGTGGTAACGTCTCGGCCTTTAACCCGGAGGTCCTGGGTTCAAATCCGAGTCAGGCATGGCATTTTCCACATATGCTACAAAATATTCATCTCATCCTCTGGGGAAAAAATTGCTTAACTGCGGACCTGAAGGTTAAATAAATAAAAAAAGTTAAGAAGGGGTAAGCTTTTAAGAATAAAGGGATTTTTTTTTTTTAAATCGGTTGATTAATTCTTTCTATAACCTGGGGTAAATTAACAAATAAATTCTTTAATTCTATTTAATAATAATAATATAGTGAACATATATTGGTAATTTTTGCGTAAAACCTTTTGAAAATGGTATTGTCCTAAAATACACACAGTTAAGAACACAGATATATATATATATATATATATATATATATATATATATATATATATATATATATATATATATATACACACACACACACTATTATTAACTGTAATGTGAGGATAATACAATATAAAATAAAAATGATGAGGGAATTTTTACGTAATAAATTCCCTGTGATTGCGCATACTGTTAAAGAATGTTCCATAGATACAGCCTCCAAGCACATTCCAACCTTTATACATCCTTTTAACCAGTTCTGAGGGTCACAGTGTTGCCAGATGATTCACTCCCTCACACAATCTATTCATCTCTTTTTATTCTCTTTCATTCCTTTTCACTCTTTTGCTCTTCAGACACATTCACATTTCATTGTAGACGTAATGACGTCTAATCCATCTTTCTGTCGGTCAAAGTACAGTTCTTCTGCCGTTGCATCGTTGCAGAAGGTTAGTGAACGCACGAAACTATTTATAGGATACGGTTTTTCCTTTAAAAAAGTTACCTTTATTCCAGTCTATTTAATGCTATTTTGATATATTTCACTTGGTAGAATAGCCATATATATATATATATAGAAATGGAATTTTATAATATATATTATAATAAATATAAAATATAAAATAACTAAACTCAATTCTTTGGTTAAACAAATATAAAAAACTAAATAAGTTAGAAAATTATCCAAATTAATAGAAAATTTTCTAATGCAATTCATTAGGTCAACAACCAAACAAACAAAAAATATCCCAGAACATTCTGTACAGGTAAAAAAATAAAATATATAGTCATTTTTTGGTGAAGGGGTGAACATTAAATAAAAGGCTTTGGTAATAAGTAATTTCGATAAAAGAAGTGTCTACTTTTGTAAGAAAAATGTTTAGCTAAAGTTCCAAAATAAGTTAGAAAAATAAATAAATAATTTTTTATTTTTATGTTTTTTTTTTTATTTTAGTCTAACCAAAGAATAGAGTTTAGTTATTTCTTTATATTTTTTATAATATATAAATATATATATATATATATATATATTCTACCAAGTGGAAGTAGCCGAAATTCAGGAACTGATTTAGGATACTAAAATGAGCAAAAAGGTTAATATCGGCATAAGTCCTATTTTGCTTTGTTTTCTTCTTTCTTTTTCCTGTTTAGCCTCCGGGAATTACAATTCAGGTATTACTTCAGAGGATAAATGAGGATGATATAGATGAATGGAAATGAAGTATAGTCTTGTACAGTCTCAGTTCGACCATTCCTGCCTGAGATGTGTGGTTAATTGAAACCCAACTATCAAAGAAAACTGGTATCCACGAATCTAGTATTCAAATCCGTATGAAAGTAACTTACTAGGATTTGTGGTTTGTCTTGATAAAGTACTACCATTTTGGACGAAACGTCGAGGTTTCTGCTTTTGTTTGTTTGGTTGTTGACCTAATGAATTGTATTAGAAAATTTTCTATTAATTTTGATAATTTACTAACTTATTTAGTGTTTTTATATATATATTATATATATATAGAATAATGGAAAAAAAAAAATATATATATATATACAAAAGACAATCTTCGTTTTGTATTTATTATTATTTGTTCTGGGACTGTTTGTATGTTATTAGTTTCGTATTGTTGTAGTTGTTAGTTTTGTATGTTGTAGTTGTTAGTTGTATGTTTTTTGTATGTTGAAGACCTTTGAAGAGAGAAACATTGAAAAGAGATGATCGAGGGAGTCGCTAGCCCTCCCCCGCGCCATTATTGGTAGTATCACAACTTGACAGAGAGGCGATGATGCTACGTCTATAATCTTTAAAATAGGATTTATCTTCAAATCAAATGATTTACCTTACCTTTACCTTTACCTTTATGATATGGTAATGATTTACCTTTAGGATATGGATTTACCTACCATATCTTCAAATTCATTTTATTAAGTAAATAAGAATGATTTTACGTGTACTAATTGTGTTTAAGAATGGTAAACAAAAATGTAATCTGATGCACAAAACAGTTTTTCCATTAGCATTCTTGTTTTTTTATTGGAGGACATCAAATTTCCACTGTAATTACTCTAAAAATATACTTTAATTCTTTTTCTGTTTAGCCTCGAAAACCACCGTAAGGTATTACTTCAAATAAAAAAATCCCTTTCTGCACGCCGGAAGGAGGAGGTAGATTTCACTGGTGCTAAGTAGAGGATAAAAAAGATTTCCACCTTAAAAGTTAAGAAAAACTTCAAATTTACTCAATACGACAATGGTTGCATTTGTAAAAATTTCACATGTTTACCATACGACAATCTCCATCTTCTTGCAATTCCAGTAACATTTTGGTCATCCTTGCCGCAACGGTTGGTCATATCAAGACTTGTTTCAAATAAAAGTTTTAGGTAATGTTTAGAGGACTAACGAACATTTTAAACAGATTCGACACTGTGCCCATTAAGGGAGGTATGATTTTATTTTGTCTTCGAAACCCCATTTTTTTCCACCCCGTGGGTCAATGGTTGATGATATAAAAAAACATTACTTAGATAGGTTTTAGGCCTTATCAAAGAATAGTAGGAACTTTAAACGATATGATATTTTACTTAATAAGAAAGTTATAGGTATATTTTGTTTTTTTAAAAAATCCCCTCCCCCATTTCCACCATCATGTTCCGATTTTGACTGTTAACGAACTCGACCGAGATTTTGGGACGAATTATTTTTAAGGAACAATTTGAAAGTGATTGGCACAAAATTATGGCAGTTATCGTGTCCACAGGAAAGTGAAATATATATATATATATATTTATAAAATTTTGAGCTGACGGCGGTTTTGGGGTCTGGGGGATGTGAAAGCGAAGATATGTCGAAATTTTCTGGAAGTCGAATCATGGTACTCATTAAAATAGGTAGCTTTCTTATGAAATCGACCTGTTTTTTTATGCACTTTTTTTTTTGTCTTCAGTCATTTGACTGGTTTGATGCAGCTCTCCAAGATTCCCTATCTAATGCTAGTCGTTTCATTTCAGTGTACCCTCTACATCCTACATCCCTAACAATTTGTTTTACATATTCCAAACGTGACCTGCCTACACAATTTTTTCCTTCTACCTGTCCTTCCAATATTTAAAGGGACTATTCCAGGATGCCTTAGTATGTGGCCTATAAGTCTGTCTCTTCTTTTAACTATATTTTCCAAATTCTTCTTTCTTCATCTATTTGCCGCAATACCTCTTCATTTGTCACTTTATCCGCCCATCTGATTTTTAACATTCTCATATAGCACCGCATTTCAAAAGCTTCTAATCTTTTCTTCTCAGATACTCCGATTGTCCAAGTTTCACTTCCATATAAAGCGACACTCCAAACATACACTCTCAAAAATCTTTTCCTGACATTTAAATTAATTTTTGATGTAAACAAATTATATTTCTTACTGAAGGCTCGTTTAGCTTGTGCTATTCGGCATTTTATATCGCTCCTGCTTCGTCCATCTTTAGTAATTCTACTTCCCAAATAACAAAATTCGTCTACCTCCATAATCTTTTCTCCTCCTATTTTCACATTTAGTGGTCCATCTTTGTTATTTCTACTACATTTCATTACTTTTGTTTTGTTCTTGTTTATTTTCATGCGATAGTTCTTGCGTAGGACTTCATCTATGCCTTCAAAACTACAAGATCAATTTAATATAAATTTATATACATTGTAGTAGTGTATCTGAAGTTGTGCATGTGAAAATTTTATGTAGATTGGTTGATTCGTTCTTGAGTTACGCTCAATTTAAGATCGGAAAAAATTTAAACGGGACAAGTTAAATTTGTTATGATACTGAAATTTGAAACATTGACATTTCCTTATCTGTAGTATCTATTTTTAGCAATATTAAACCAAATTAAAAAATATTAAAATCAAATTAAATTAACGATAAATTGATCTTGTGCAGAAGTGTGCAAGTTTTTTTTTTTATTATACTTTTTTACGCTTTTAAAATGTATTCTTCAATTTAGTATATTTTTAAGATAAGTAATCGCTTTTATTTAATAATGGTGTGAATAATAAATAAAACAAATCAAATTATTACTAAAATATAAACCCAATTTTTATTTTCTTAAAAACTCTCTCCGCAATACAATATAGAATTCATTTCATAACTCGTTAACGTTTCCAAGAATGATGTATTTTAACTCTATTTTATATAGGCAACTCTATATTACTTGTGTTATGACGTTGAAAACTCCTGCTATAGAATTTCCCGAGGGAAATTTCAAGAAACTTTATTACCGTACCAATCGTTTGAATTTCTGATGTGTGCTACTGCATTGCCCTGACGGTAATTCGAGATTTAACAACTTGTGGAGTCCTCAAAATTGGTATCGGTAAAGTATTTTAACCTCAAATATAATTCATTTTTTATATTTATCAATAAATAAATGTTTTTGTTTTTTTTTTTAAATATTTTTATTTAATCTTAAAATTATGTTCCTAGAAACCTAAATGTTTATTCCTCAATTGTATGTTATTATTTGTCGCTTGGACAGATATATTAAAATCTAGTTGATAAAATTAAATCTAGTTGTCACTAGATTTTGAATTATGTATTTTTTTCCCGACGAAAGTAAAAGTATGATAAAAGTAAAATAAAAGTCATAACTATGGTGATCATGTCATAAGTGGGGTATCGGGTTTTCTTTTTGCAGATCAAGTTAACCTTAAATTGAGGTTATGCTTTCTGTTGTTGACCTTAAATTGAGCGTAACTGAAGAACGATTCAACCAATCTTCATCAAACTTTTACATGCACAACTTCAGATTCCCTTTTATATTACACCAAAATTTCAATAAAATTCATCTAATAGGTTTGGAGATTTTCGAGCCACAAAATTTTTTACATGAATGGTATTTTCGTAATCCTCATACCTCAAAACGTAAAGAAAATTCATTTTCACCCCAATCCCGTCATGTGACTGAAAAAAAATACTACAAATTGAGGTAACGTTGTCTGGTGTTGACCTTAAATTGAGCGTAACTCAGGAACGACTCGACAATCTTCAACAAATTTTTCACATCACATACACAACTTCAGATACACTACTACAGTAAATCTAAATTTCAATAAAATTAATGAAGTATTAATAGGAGATTATCGAGCCATAAATCTTATACGTTGGTATATCTACCGTAACCCACCGGGTTGGTCTAGTGGTGAACGCATCTTCCCAAATAAGTTGATTTGGAAGTCGAGAGTTCCAGCGTTCAAGTCCTAGTAAAGTCAGTTATTTTTATACGGATTTGAATACTAGATCGTGAATACCGGTGTTCTTTGGTGATTGGGTTTCAATTAATTACACATCTCAGGAATGGTCAGACTGAGACTGTACAAGACTACACTTCATTTACAATCATACATATCATCCTCTGAAGTATTATCTGAACGGTAATTACTGGAGGCTAAACAGGAAAAAGAAAGGTTTTTTATGGTATAAGGAAATTACATATTTACTCTTCATGCATTAAACGTAAAGAAAATTCAATTTCACCCCAAATCCCATCGTGAAACCGAAAATAATACCGTAATTTTCTTAGAAAAGATTTTAAAAATAAAAATAGATAAACAATTCTTTAATAAATTTATTTTTATTTTTAAAGAAACAAGATTTATCACTCGCAAATTTATTCAAATTATTATTTTAAAACTAAATTAAATTTCAAATAGGCTGTAATATCTGGGAAAATTCTACAGTATCTAAAATCTTGCAGGTGTTTGTGTAAATTATACATAATATTGAAAAAAGTAAAAGTTTAAAACCTTTTTATACAGAAAATTTGAAAAAAATTTCACCTATGACTGACGTAGCCTTTACTTTATTTAAGCTTCTACAGAGACTGCCACTGGGAGCGCTGGGTATTTTGGTTCTGTTGAGAATGACACTGTTCAAATCGTGATTTAAAAGAACTTTCTTTTTTTATCTCCAAGTACACTAAGTGAGCTGAAAGTTTACATCTCTCTCTGTCATTCGAACTGTCAGCTGGCTTAGGCGGGATGGGCGAGTGGGTTTGCTGTACTATCTAACCAGATGACATCATCCGATTAATAATAATATGACACATTGGTATATAAAATGCAAACATAGTACAGAACAATGACTAGTACACAAGACACAACAGATGGCGAGAGGCAAACTCACGTACTGTACGTGATTTAAATTCTGTTTTCTTTTTAGTATGACCGACTGCGGGACTGCGTGAAGCAACATTTTTCAAACAATTTCTCTTCCTTCTGGGCGTTTTATTTAATCCAGTAGTTCATTCTTTCGTCTTATTTTTTTCCTTCTCTCTTACGACCAGAACTGATGGTTTCTTTTTCTTCTTTATCTTGGAAACCCTTCGAATCATTATCACTTTCCGTAACGTTATTCGATCTTATTGTTTCTTCAGATGTTTCTTTTAGGTCTTTTTGAACGACTGAGGTCCATTGATTTTTTTTTTTTTTTTGTAATGTTAAATATTTATGTGTGCCTGAAATCATTCATTCTCGTGATCAAAGTATTTTTCCCTTATTTTTCTCATGAAATTTAACATACTCTCCGTTTCCTTGTATTTGTAAAGATCTTTATTACTTCTTAATTTGCATTCGTTTTCCAACATTTTAAATGATCCTAGGATTTTTTCAAAGGTTTTCCTTTCTTTTTTTTCTACTGGATTTATTTCAAACTGAAGTTGAGTTCAGATATGTATAGGCTTTTTCGGTTGATTTTAAATTGTTTACTTAATTTACAATGTCATTCATTTACTTTTTTATAAATTCTTACTTCCTTGTTCGAAGTAAAGGAAGTATTGTGATCGCGAAAAATTTCGGTTTTCATATTTCAACGGAAATATCCATTTTGACTAGTTTCGGCATGACATCTGTACGTACGTATGTATCTCGCATAACTCAAAAACGATTACCCGTAGGTTGTTGAAATTTTGGATTTAATACTATTGCAACACCTAGTTGTGCACCTCCCGTTTTGATTCTAATCGATTGGACTATAACTGTCAAAAAAAGTCCAAAATCCAATTTTTTTTTTTGGATTTTGGACTTTTTCTTACCGGCAGTAATAAGCCCTCAATGAGAGCTTTTCAACATATATAATAAGTGGTACTTATTTTCATTGGTTCTAGATTTATAACAAAATAAAATTTTAATTAATGAAATATTTGGATGAAGGGGAAGGCACATCCATTCGAATCAGACTTCTTCTTTTTTTAATTTAATTATATCGATTTATTAATAATTATTAACCTATCATTGTAAACAAATTTTTACGATGAATAATAATTCAATAACAAAAAAAAATCTTAAGTTTTTAATGAAATAAAATTTAATGTACTTTTTATTTTTTTTTTAAATTGTAAATCTAATTTAATAGGCGTACAAGGAAGTCATGTGGTGTCCACATCATTTTTTTTTTTATAATTTGAATCATTCGAGTATGACTAGTTGTTATTCATCCTTAATTGTTTAAAGATAACAACATTAATTTGTTGTTGATGAACGTGTGTTGTCTATATTTCAATGAGTGGTTGACAAAAGTTGGTTTCGATAGTGAAGTAAAGTGATTTATGTGTATTTTTATAGCATTATGAAAATTTTCGTCCTGTTTGTCCTATGTACAACTGCAATCAAGATCAATCGAGTTAGAATAATCGAAGTAAATTAAACTTTTTTAACATATTTTATGACTTTTGTACAGTAATTTTCGTTTTATCTGTTGTTCTGCGAACAATATTTCATCCTGCTTTTTGTAATTTGTATAAAATTTTTTCTCTGTTAATAATATAATTGGGAGTTATAAATTTGTTGTTTTATTTTTTTAATTTTCTTTTGTACGCAATCGTATCAGATAAATATTTTATAGTTCTTTTTTCATCTTGGTAGTCTTTATGTGTTTAAATGGAATGCTATGTGTCGGTGTAACATGGTTTTAAAAGCTGAAATTTTATGTCGTATGAGATGATTGGAATATTTGTGTTTTAGTGTGTTAGCTGCGGTAGGTTTACTATAGATTTGGAATGTGTTCTGTGATCATGTTATGTTAGTGTGTATATAATTTTAGTGATAGTCTACTTATTTTAGATTTTTTTTTTCAATCGTATCCCCTAGGAATTTCGCATGCATAGTCCTGATTTCTTTCTTTTCCAAAATTCTTTCACTTTTCCTTAACTTTTCTCTCCTTTCTTCGGCCCTTCACTATGCTTTCTTTTCTATTATTCTGCAATGTTTCTTTTTCTATTTTTTAGATTCATCCACTAGTTTTCTGAAAGAATTGTCTGTCAAAAATTATTTCATTGAAATTTTTAATAATTTTAGAACTTTTCCAGTTTTTTTGAACCAGGTAAGGATTTTTTATTGAAAATGTTTATTCCATTTTTTTGTGTTCTGGTTTTTATTCATCCTTTTTCTAAAACATTCGGAGTAATTTTTTCACCTAAATATTTTAATTTTTAGACTTTTTTGATTGATTCTTCTTTTGAAATTTTTCTTTTGGTTTCCTTTTTAAACAGGGGAAAATTATTTTGTTTTTTCGTATGAAATGAAATTTGTAGACCAAATTTGTTTGCACGTTTTTCTAATTCTTTTGGATTTTTGTATCTTTAATGTCTTTTGCCAAAATTACCAGATTGTCAACAAAATGTTAAAATGTTTAAATTTAAAACTTTAGATTTTATTTCCATTTATCTTAAGTATTTTTTTTTTATATTTTTTTATTCCGTTTACGAATTATTTTTTCCAAAATTCAATTGAACAGATAGGTTAGTGACCATAGGTTTCATTCCAGTTTTTATTTCAAACGATTTGAAAATTCTATTCACTAAAAAATTAATTAAAATATTTATAAAAAAAAAATTATTTTTAAAATTTCATCAAAGAAAAGAAAAATTTATCTATGTTAAAAAATTACAAAAAGATACATAACACTATTCTAATCTTTCTTTAAACTACTTTTTAACATTAAAATTGTGTCATATCTTAAATTAACTTAAAATTTAACATAATAATAATTAATATGTTTGTTAATGCTAAGTTGTTTCATAATAAATGGATGTCAGTAAACCTAAACAGAACAAAAACCATTCTAGAAAACCGTTAATCGAATTAAGCTTACTCTTTGTGGTTTGCCTTTAAAACCTTTGGTTCTGGGATTGAAAAGTACTGAAAGGGATTTAAGCCTGCTTAGTCCAACTTAGTTACTTCAGTCGGTCGAGCTTAGCTAAAATTCGTAACAGGAACGACATTCACATTGTGAATACATTTTGTTTTCCCTTTGTACCTTGCTTTGCTACACATGTCATAAACAATCATTTAATGTTACTGATTTTTCTATAAATTAAATAATTCTATAATAGCCTTTAATGTAAAAAGGTAAATTACTATATTACGATAAGTTATTTATGAGCAAAATTAGGAAATGTTAGGAAAGATCCCTATATAAATTTAGTTCGTTACTTTTTTATTTTTTATTTGCTTTTCCTTTTACGTCATTATTCGACTTCTTAAGCTTTACTACAAACGTAGCCTATACTCTTGGTATCACCAGAGTTCGTTCTTTAAATTTTTAAATAAAAAAACCGTTTAGGTAATTCCATACTGTATGAAGAATTTGTATATTTTACTCTATACGATTACATGAATCCTATTAAACTGCAGTTCTTTTAGATAGATTTGTATAATGTTAAATATTGTATAATTTATTAAAAGATAATAACGAATCATTTTTTTATTAAAAAAAAGCTTGACTTAAAATCATTTAAAATACTAAAATAACTTAAAAATAAATGTAACTTTATAATATGAATTTTTTTTAAATTAAAAATTAAAATTGAAGTTAAAAGAATTAACTTTTTTATTATTATTTTTTTTTTTTTTGATTTTATTAGATATATGTTTAACAAGAAATAGATAAAAAAATCAAAAATTAAAAAACATGACTGCAAAAAAAAGTCCCTTTCGGCACACCGGAAGGCGGAGGTAGATTTCACCAGTGCTAAGTAGCAGATAAAAAAGTTTCCACCTTAAAGTTAACTTCAAATTTACTCAATACGACAATGGTTGCATGTGAAAAAAAGCGATGTTTAGCATACGACAAACCCCATTTTCTTACAATTCCAGCAACATTTTGGTCATCCCTTACCATAAGGGTTGGAGATATCAAAAATTGTTACAGACAAAAGTTATAGGTAATGTTTGAACAACTAAGGACCACTTTAAACCGATTCGATACTGTTCCTATTAAGGGAAGTATGATATTTTTGTCTTTGAAACCCCAGTTTTTTCCACCCCCTAGGTCAATGGTTGATGATATCAAAAAACATTACTTAGATAGGTTTTAGGCCTTATCAAAGAATAGTAGGAACTTTAAACGATATGATATTTTACTTAATAAGAAAGTTATAGGTATATTTTGTTTTTTTTTAAAATCCCCTCCCCCATTTCCGCCATCATGTTCCGATTTTGACTGTTAACGAACTCGACCGAGATTTTGGGACGAATTATTTTTAAAGAACAATTTGAAAGTGATTGGCACAAAATTACGGCAGTTATCGTGTCCACAGGAAAGTGAAATATATATATATATATATATATATATATATATATTTATAAAATTTTGAGCTGACGGCGGTTTTGGGGTCCGGGGGATGTGAAAGCGAAGATATGTCGAAAACCTCCTGCGCCAATGGTTGGTGATATCAAAAAACATTACTTAGATAGGTCTTAGGCCCTAATCCAAAAACTAATAGGAACATTAAACGAATTCGATATTTTATTTAATAAGAAAGTAATAGCGATATTTTTTTCGAAAAAGCCCCCCATTCCACCCCCATGGTCCGATTATACCCATTAACGACTCGAACGAGATTTTGGATCGTTATATTTTATGTATCAATTTGAATGTGATTGGCGAAAAATTACGGCAGTTATCGTGTCCACAAGAAAGTGAAATATATATATTAACTTTTGAATTGACAGTGGTTTTGGGGTCTGCGGGATGTGAAACGCGAATATATGTCGAAATTTTATGGAAGTCGAATCATGGTACCCATTATGATAGATTGATTTCTTATGAAATCTACCTAACATGGCTGAAAAACATTGCTCTTTAATGTTGGGCAATTATTAATACAGGATAATAAAACAGCATGCGGGTGACAATCTTGTATACAGTATATTTTTTTCAAAATTGTTAAATTTAGATTGGTTGCTAAGATATAACATTTCCGAATAAACGTGATCTGTTAGATCAAGAGCGAAACGGATGCACGCAGAAGTTAGCCTCAACCTACTAACAAATCCCTCGTTTGAATTTTGAAAACCCGACGATTATTTTGCAGATATATTATAAGAGTAGTCAATTGCACCTTCCAAAACAGCGCCTCATTAGCAGCCGTTTGTTATCGGTTGATGATGTTGATGAAGATTGGTCTAACCTTGCAAGCCTCACCGCTCTAGCCTGACACGCAGTCCCCACCGAAGCCCATTATTAATTAAACAGATTTTTTTTAAATTTATTTAATATTATTTTATTTAACTTAAATTTAATTCTATTATTTTTGTAATACTATTCATTCGGTTCTAAATCTAGCTCACACAGTGATAGATACTCACAGTTCGTAGTTCATTAGAATTTGTGCTTCAACCGGCAAATCTCCACACACCACACACACACACGCACGCACGCACACACATACAAACAAAACACACACACACACATACATACATACATATTTAGATTAAAACAATTGAAAGACATAAAAAATGAATGTTTGATAAAACATTTAAAAAATTAACATTACGGAACTTCACAAAATTTAACCTTTCACTTTTGTAAATAAATCCAATTGTCAAAACAGCATCACTACCTATCAGATTTAATTCAAAGAAATCACTAAACTTATCAGTCGGTTCAAAATACCCCTAACTTTCTTTCTACTGATCAGATCTAGGAATTCAAAAACTTTAAACCTTCTCCGGACAACGCGGACCATTTTGAAAAAACTCGCGCGTAAATCGATCCAGTAGTTTTTTAGTCTATAGCGGATAGACATACGAATGCCTTTTATATATGTAGAAGAGAAAAGTCTGTTTGTGTATTTATTTGTTTGTTTCGTAAATATCTCGACAACGGCGCCACCTAGCGGGTATAGTTTCGAAAAAATGTTTGAGTGATAGTTAGCTTTATGCCACTTTCAAACTAATTAAATCATATAATGCTATACATTATTCTTTGTAGTACATTATTCCCCCTTCTCTCTCATTGAAAATATTATGTTTTCGTATTAATTAGAACTGTTCTTCCACCGTTCTTACCCTCCTTTTACTTATTTCCTCCTTTTTGATTTTCATTCTTGGGAGTTCTTTGGTTGTTTGATTAGTTATTGCCATCTTTTTTATAGTTCTCTGTCATTTGATGATCGTATAATCTCCATACATTTCGTAAAGCTTTTATTCCCAATTCATCATCATCAAGTGGTTCTGCTTGGCGGCAGATCCCTTAAGCCAGTACTGTCTCCACCAATCCTTGTCCCAAGCTTCATCTTCGTCCCCTTTTTATTTCCATTCTTCACCTCGACTATTAACTTCATAATCCTTCATGTTCTTTCTCCTCGTTTACTTTCTTCTTCTATTAACCCTTCTAATGCTGTTAATAAAATTCTACTTCCTTTATCCACGTGTCATAACCAGTTTCCTTTTATATTTTATACTTTCCAGATAAGTGTTCCTTCTTTAATCCTTTTCTTTACGTCCTCATTCCTTACTTTATCCTTCCATCTTACTCTCTTCATATTTCCCCACATCTCAAAAGTCTCAAACCGGTTCCTCTTCCTCTTCCTCATCGTCATCGTATACTTCCATTAAACAAGACATTCCATACGTACCATTTGTTTAAACTTTTTAACTCGAGGTCCAGACTTTTATCACATAGTATTTGCCCCTTACTGAATGCCCCTTTCCCATTGCAATCCTTCCTTTAATTTCTATTGCGCTCTTCCAGTCCTCTATCACTATTAATCCCCACACATCTGTAATTTTTTATTTTTTTTATCCTTCTTTCTCGTCCTTACTATTCTTTATTTATTTTTATATTTTCTTTGCATATTATCCTCAATTATATGCTTCATGTATTCTCATAATTTGCTTTCTTTAAGTGGTTTTAGAGTCTTAACTTTATTGTAAAATGAATTCACTGAACCTGAGTTTCTTCATATACTAACCATTCTTTTCCTTTTTACTTCCTTTAAAGAAGTAAAGAAATATTGTGATCTCGAAAAATTTCGGTTTCTAGCTTTTAACGCAAACATACATTTTGATCATCCCTGAATCCACTTTGACTAGTTTTTGCACGACATCTGTACGTACGTATGTATGTAACTCGCATACCTCAAAAACGATTAGCCGTAGGATGTTGAAATTTTAGATTTAGGACTCTTGTAACATCTAGTTGTGCACTTCCTCTTTTGATTGCAATCGAAGGAACCAAAACTGCCCAAAAAAATTTGGATTTTGGCCTTTTTCTTAACTGCAGTAATAAGCCTTTATTGAGAGCTTTTCATCGATGTATCATAAGTTATACTTATTTTCATTAGTTCCAGAGTTATAGCCAAATAAAAGTTTAATTAATTAAATATTTGGATCTTACAAGGGGAAAACACATCGGTTCAAATCCGACTTCATTTCCTTTTTTATTTTATTTAATTTTAAATATATTGATTTATTAATCATTTTTAACCTCCGGTTGTAAAAAAAAGTTTTACAATAAATAGTAATTCAGTAATAACAAAGAAAAAAATATATGAATAAATGTCAGAAGTTTTTAATGAAATAGAATTTTATGTACTTTTAATTTTTTTTAAATATGTAAGTGTAATTTAATTGGCGTACAAGGAGGTATGTTTCGCTGCTATGAATTTATACCTTAATTATTTCTAGCTTCAACCAATATAAATGTATCATCAGCGAATTAATTTTTCGAAATATTTTCCTCCAGGACATTTATTCCACTTATTTTTGTTGTGTAGTTCTTTATTATCTCTTTCATGTATTAATTTAAAATTAAAGGAGACTAACTGTAAAATACGAGTATATTATTTAACTCTTCTTTGTTGTCTGCTGTACCTTACCTTTTCCCAGTTTTTCTATCATTACAGCTACCTGATTATTTTAACAACTATAAAATAAAAACTCTTTATCATTATTTAGTTCCGGCGTGACGTCTGTACGTAATTACATATGTATCGGAACTCAAAAAAGGATTAGCTGTAGGATTTGAAATTTTAAATTTAGGCCCGTTGTAACATATAGTTGTTGCACCTTCCCTTTTGATTGCAATTGACTTGACCAAAACTGTCAAAAAAAGCCCAAAATCCAAAAAAAAATTGGAATTGGGACTTTTTCTTTAGTGCAGTAATAAGCTCTCATTGAAACTTTTTCAACGATATAAGTGGTATTTACTTTCATTGGTTCCAGAGTTATAGCCGAATGAAATTTTAATTAATGAAATGTTTGGATCTTACAAAGGGAAGACACATCGGTTCAAACCCTTTTTCATACACATATATTTTTTTTAACTTTTTTTTAATTTAAATTTATTAATTTACTAATAATTATTAACCTCTGATTGTAAATAAATTTTTACAATAAATAATAATTTAATAATTACAGAAAAAAAAATATGAAAAAAAATTAGAAGTTATTGGTGAAATAAAATTAATGTTCTTTTCATTTTAATTCAAAAATGTTTACAGAGGTTAATAATAATTAATAAATCAGTATATTAAAATTTTTAAAAAAATACATTTATATGAAATCAGATTCGAACCGATGTGTCCATGGTGATGGATCTGACATGTTCTGACATACACAACATAACTACTTGTCGACGTGAAACAGAATTAATATATAAACTAATATAAAATGTAAAATATAAAATATAAACTAATATAAAATAAACAAGAACAAAACAAAAGTAATGAAATGTAGTAGAAATAACAAAGATGGACCACTGAATGTGGTCCAAAATAAAATAGGAGGAGAAAATAGGAGGAGAAAAGATTATGGAGGTAGAAGAATTTTGTTATTTGGGAAGTATAATTACTAAAGATGGACGAAGCAGGAGCGATATAAAATGCCGAATAGCACAAGCTAAACGAGCCTTCAGTAAGAAATATAATTTGTTTACATCAAAAATTAATTTAAATGTCAGGAAAAGATTTTTGAGAGTGTATGTTTGGAGTGTCGCTTTATATGGAAGTGAAACTTGGACAATCGGAGTATCTGAGAAGAAAAAATTAGAAGCTTTTGAAATGCGGTGCTATATGAGAATGTTAAAAATCAGATGGGCGGATAAAGTGACAAATGAAGAGGTATTGCGGCAAATAGATGAAGAAAGAAGCATTTGGAAAAATATAGTTAAAAGAAGAGACAGACTTATAGGCCACATACTAAGGCATCCTGGAATAGTCGCTTTAATATTGGAAGGACAGGTAGAAGGGAAAAATTGTGTAGGCAGGCCACGAATGGAATATGTAAAACAAATTGTTAGGGATGTAGGATGTAGAGGGTATACTGAAATGAAACGATTAGCACTAGATAGGGAATCTTGGAGAGCTGCATCAAACCAGTCAAATTACTGAAGACAAAAAAAAATATATATAAAATGCTAATACGGACACCACAAAATAATATGATGCATGTGGTATCTATCACAATGCAAATGTGGCCACTTTATTAAAGAATTGGAGGATCGCATCTTACTTTCAAATAGAATATCTTTAAAAGAAGTGCAGCGAAAAATTCGTGTATGTAATTTAGTAGGCGAAGTCATGCGGTGTCCACATCAAACTTTTTGTATGTTTAGTAGTCTATACTACTTATTCTACCAACATTAGTCTTCACTTATTTTGTAATAAATTAAAAAAAAATTGAACTCTAACAAAATTGAATAAATAATATGAAAACTTAAATAAAATTTTTAAAAAAATTATATATTTGTTATCATAATTTTCTATGGCAGCTTAAGCCAAGCTAAAAATTTTTTACAGAGTAATAAAAGAGGTTACACAACACATATGGAAAAAGTTAAAAAATAACTTAAACTTTTACTGTAATTTTGTTGTAATAAATTTTTAAAATATCCTCTATTTGCAGCTAAACAAATATCAATACTATTATATATAATATAAACTGCTTACCAATATATTATTCGTTTCCCTCAAGCGCTTTCGGCTCTTCTGCCATCTTCAGGAAAGATTATAATTTATAATTGAATTATATAAATGCTTAAAATTCATAATTTTAAAAAATACATTTCATATATTTCAAAATATATTTTGTAAAATTTAAAGTCTTAAGTCGAAGTAACTACGTCTGTATTGCAATAGTATCACAATTGTTACGCTTACCAATTGTTAATTTTACCAACTGTACCATGTTACAAAAACTTAATTTTAATACTACCAAAAGGTTTCTTGGTGGGTATCAGCCTCTTTGTTAATAGTTGTAACCCTAATATGGAATATTTCGACTTCAATATTTCAAACAATCATGCGAGGATTATTTCTGAAACACTTTTTCTTTTAGATAATTCCAACAAAAAAAAACTGTGAAAGATAAACATGGCATCCAGTAGGCCATAGAAAACAGGATATTAAAACTCAGTTAGCATCAATTTTGTGTTAACGTTGTATGAGTTGTTGCACTGTTTCGCTGTAACCAGTTATCGCGTAAATCTTCTAGCAGGCTCTGGTAATTATAATTTGGTAGTAACGTTCAGGTATTACTGTTCCGTTGAAAAATATTATATCCACTACTCTCTTTTTAAAAATCGCGCCAAATTTTGATATTTCTCAATTTAATTTAGTAGGGAAACATGTGAGTTTTCTAATTCTAATATAGATGGTTCTACGGCATTAACTGGGAACGGTGACTTGGTGATACTCATGTTGTCGTCAAGGACTTAAACGTACTTACAACGAGGGATGAGTTCATGAAGGAACTACGTAAGGTCATTGGGGAGTCAGTGTTTGTGGAAATTTTGTCTATGCAACCGGCCTACGTGTCAACACAGGTGGTCACTTTGGCCGTACCACCTCTTCTTGCGGAGAAACTACTATTTGACGTGCGCATCCGCATTGGCCGAGTGGCCTGCCGTGTGACTCGACGTGCTTCAGATGACCTTTGCTTTCGGTGGTGGGGTACAGGGCATACGGCCAAGTTTTGTCTTGGCCCAGACCGAGGTGGTCATAGTTTTGCCTGCTATATGGCCAGTCACGTGAGGCGGAACTGCACACAAGAAACTCGTTGTCTGTTATGTTGATCACACGGACATGCACCCAGAGGTCGAGGATATAAGGTGGCCCCACCTGCACCAGCGCCATGAATATGTTTACAGCTGCGCTGTGGTATGTGCAAGGGATAGCCTCATCCGGGAGGACTGAAAGGCTCCGGCGTCTCATCTTCGATGATCGGGTAAGACTATCTTGCAATGCCGATAGGGAGAAAGTAAGACCGTAGTCCCGGTAGGGATCCCTTTGGGATTCCTCGTTAAACGCGAAGTGTTAAGACCGGAGTCCCGGTGACGGGGACCCTTTGGAATATTTGACCCTTTGGACCATTTGAGGCATGGGAAGCAAGGAAGACCGAGTCCCGGCTGCCTGGCGGGGCCTTTGCCCTTCCGAGGTAGTTTGAGGCGATAGCACCTCTTGGATCTGACCATATCCGGTCGCTAATCCATATTAGTCATAATCCGGCCATATTAGTCGCTAATCCGGCTCCAAGGGACGAGGAAATCAACTGAGGAAAAAACGATATAGATGATTTTGATTGTTGACATAGCCATTTTGCTGAAGCTATGCCTCAGAAAGAAAATTTTACCCAAGATCCGAACGAACGATTTCCAATTTCCGTGATCATGTTCTCGAAATTTCTGCTCAGTATGAGTACGGTACGGACGTAATTTTAATTTCTTTGTAGTTTTGCGGATACTCCTATATGTCATTCTAATCTGATGAGCCTTCTTATTGATTTTCGAAGTGACCTTTCAAAGGATGCATGGTCTCGTTCTAAGGAATCGTGATTTAAAATTGTTGCCCGATTTGGCCGGTTTTGTTTATCTACACTGAAGGTTTCTCTAAAACTTCGAGAAATTATTTAACATCTCTCTAAAATTTTGCGTAAAATTATTGATTTTTTGGATACTTTTGGATCGGGGAAAATATTCCAGAAAATAAAGTTTTCCTGGTTTTTTAAAAGAAATGCGATTTCAAATATCTCAAGAACAAATTCATTCTTGATTGTGCAAAACTTATTTTTATAGCACACCCGCCACTGATAGAAAAAATAGATAGAAACTACTTCATGTTTTGGTATTGCTGCAAGGAGAAGCTTCACCAACCCACCCAATAGTGCCAAATTAAATTTATCATTTCAATTGATTAAGGAATTCATGGTCGCGAAAGTCTTCACATATCTTATACCGAGTGTTTCAAAAATAGGCTGCCAAACGTCTGCAGTGGTTTTCTTATACTAAAACAAAGAAAAATATTCGTATAAACATAGGACCGGAAATATTTTGTTTTCCCGCTAGTCGCCATTTTGTTTTTTCATTAAATAATTTTACCTATTGTTAGAAAAATAAACAACCTTATCTACTAATATTTTTCAAATTGGCGGCCATTTAAAATTTTTTAATCCAAATAACGCGGAAACGATAAATTTTGTTAAAAAACACATGAGTCAAAAAAATTTTCTTTTTCAGTTTTAAACAAACTAGCAAACTTGGTTTTTTGCTTCATAAATGCTTCATAAAATAATAAAGTTATCGACGTTGCTGTTATATCATTATTTGTATAACAGGATGTTCGAACTTACAAGACTTCATTCAGGTGATTTTACAATCATCTGTTGTTAAAAACAAAAAAAAACCAAGAGATGCATTAAAATCAAAGTTTTATTAATCAGCTGATTTTTTTTTTTTAATTATTTAGAGCTCTTGTTATTGTTTATATTTGTATTGTTAAAAACATTCAATTTGTAGGTTTTATATTATTTAAAACGGTTCGATGTTTTTATCGAAAAATCGTTCAGTGTAATAAAAATGAAAACTTAATATAACATTTTCATAAAAATCTATAAATACGATTGGTCATAGATACATAAAAAAACAGATATAATGATAAAAAATGGCGTTAAGACAAAGCTCTCGCTTCACTCGATAATCACAAAATTTAATTCCTTTTGATGGCAATCTTTTATACTCTCATATATACAATCTAGTTTTTTTTTTTACTCGTCTGTTTCATTCTTTCTTGATATTCATTAAATTCACTCACTACTTACTGCTTCTTACTGCCCCTAGTGGGGAATTAATGTACTAATATATAAGAAATAACAACATAATACTGCAGGCAAAAAAAATACGTATGAGCGTAAATTTTCTGTTATTGTTTCACATATAAGCACAATTAAATTGCTGTTGTGGGTTGTTGATACATAATTTACATCAATTTAACCAAAAAATGTTATTTGTTTTTGACAATTTAATAAGTTATTTTACGCCAAAGCTAAAATAATGTGGTTTTCAACTCGATTTTTTTGTTTATTATACTTTATTTCGTAAAAAATAATGTGGATACAGTTCTATAGCCCATTTTTAAAAACCTTTCACATCAAAAAAACCATAATAATACACTAAATTCGATTAATTTACCTTCCCAGAATTTCAATACGGCTTCATTTCACCAGAGGAGCAGAAATCGGGACGAAATTTTTTACTAGCCGTAACTCGCTAACGAAGCGTTTTCGGACTCGTATTTTTATTAACTTTATTCATTATTTTAATGAGAGAAATACGCCTTTGAAGTTAAGGAAAACGGAACATTCTGTATATTGTGTTTTGAAGTAACGTACAGATTTAACACATCTTTTCAAAGGAAAAAATTACCAGTCCAACGTCATACCGAACCAGTTATATTTTAACGTTACCAACTCCTCATTACTGTCTTTCGCTCAACCATTCTATTCTTGGCGCTTTTAATTAAAAACATTTATTGCCCTAGCGAGTCATGGATATAAGCATAAATATGATTCACTGAATGTAATACAAGAGACTCTAACGGCCTTCTAATCAACAAATACCTAGTTCGTTTCAGATTGTTATTTATATCATTTAATTATTTCACCTAGTATTATTAATTCCACTGGTGGTTTTCCGTGAGATTAATTTACTTTTTTGCATACGTAAATATTTTAGAAGAGTAATAGTGTGTATTTGTCATTATCTTAACACTGCCTTATACTTTTTCCGATGAACCATATTCAGATATAATGTTTTTTTTATGGGTTCTGCAATGGAAACGCACGATCTGCACAGCGATATCATCACAGATTTCCGAATAGGATAATTCTAAGCCACAGAACCTTTACGTAGGTATTTCGGTGCTTACGTACTACTGGATCATTTCCGTCTTCTTCATATACTTCTGAACGCTAACAACAATTTGTTTGTTCCGAAAAAAACGTAGCTCGGGCATCAATACCAGAAGAACTTCTAATCATAATGGTTTAACACAAACTAAGGTATGGAAAATACTTCGAAAAGATAAATTCCAGCCTTTTAATCTACAAAAGATACAAAATGAACTTCCTAAAGTTCTTCCCGTACATTTAAATATTTGTCACTGGATTCTGGATAATGTTAATAACGTAGAATATATTTTGTTTATCGATGAAACTACATTTCCTGAAAGTGGAATATTTAACTTATAAAACAGTCAAACATAAATTCATGAAAATCCAAAACAGCACTGTTGAAAAAGGATACCAACGCAAGTCTCATAGAAACGTTTGTTGTGTTATTGTGGGCAACAAAATATTTAGTAAGTTTTACTTACGTGATTTATAAATTATACGTGAAATCAATGAACAACTAAAACAGTCTTTCCTAAAAGTGTTCAATGTAAGCACCATTCGTCACACGGCACACATTCAGCCGATAGGAGAGTTTATCCTATACTTTAATCAGTATGTCTGGAGAAATTGTTGCAACAGCTGCATCAATCCTGTGCCTCAATTCAGATAGGTCAGCTGGTAACGGTGGCACATAAACTTGACCTTTATAAACCACCAAAGTAAAAATCGCACGAAGTCAGATCGGGTGAATATGGATGCCACGACAAACAAACCCTGTCATTTGGTTCCCGGCGACCGAACAATCGGTCGGGAAGAATTTCATTCAACCAGTCACATACATCGTTATGCCAGTGAGGAAACAGTCTATCTTGTATCCGAACGAACTTCTGGGTTCGTATTGCAATACAAAGTTATAGCATATCAAGACACACTTGTTTTCGCGAAAAAGAACTGCCCGTAAACTTACCGTTAGGATACAACCCAAAAAATAATCAGTTTTGAGGAGTCTCGTTTACATTCCAATACTTCGTGAGGATTTTCTGATCTCCAAATACGGACATTATCAATGTTTACTTTTTCATTATTGAAATATTGCTTCGTCACCGAATACTACACGATAAAGAACTCTTCATCGTCACGCTGCATCATTTTATTTGCGAAGCTAACACGCAAACATACTCTGTAGCCTTTAGGGCTTATAACAGCATTTTTCCTTAATATATGAATTAATTTATGAATAATAAGAAAAGGATTTCTTAGGACCACGTACAAAATACTCTTTTACACCTTCAACATTGTCTTCGGACACACTCGGTCCCTTTACAAATACAGCTAGTGGTTTCAAAACGTTTATACCATCAATAAATGTTATTATCACTCGGGGATCACAGCAGAA